>NW_027142357.1:34199394-36599394 GCF_026170545.1 Melanerpes formicivorus | reverse complement strand
CTCCAGTTATTTTCACAGAACTTTCCATAGTGATTAACAGCTATGAATGCAACAGAACACAATGAAAACTGAACACAAACTCTCACTGAGGAGGAGCAAAGAATGTAAGGATGTGCAGTTTGACACAAGGAAATTGTCTTTTCTGGGCAAGAAAAAAAAGGAAGGGTGTTGGGGAGAAGAGAATGAAATATGTTTAATAAAAATAAAAGTAATAAAAGTAGCTAAAGTCTTATTAAAGGAAACAACAAAACAAATTTTCACATTTGACAAGATGAAATTTCTTCAAACTATGTTATCTATCAAGCCCATGCTTCAAACCTTCTTTCACAGGATATTGCCATGGATGGTAGCACATCAGAACCTTAATGGGAAGGTCGTGAGTTCAAGCCTGCAGTGGGCAGTAGTGTCCTCCCTACTCTAGTCATGAGGTCTGTGGTGACAGGTTGGACTCCATGATCTTTGAGGTCTCTTCCAACCTTAGGAATACTGAATACTGGATATAATACTATCCCATGAGTGACAGCTGGGATGTGAGACACACTACAGAGTGGGTGTTCAAAAACTGCCAAGAGTAGCACTGCTTCCAGTTTAACCTCTATACTCCCATGCACTGCTTCATTACTTCAATGACTACCTCTAACAGTGAAGAAGTTCAAAGTGCAGGGGTACAAATATAGTCATCTTCAATGACCAAGTGAAATCTGTGATAACTATTTTGACAGGCAACTGCAGAAGAGTTCCACACCATTTGGTGATCTCTCAGCTTACAGCAATCGTATTTTATATCATAACATTGCCAGTCCACAAATACTTTTTACTCAACATGAGTCCTCTAATCCAAAGATCTTACAGCTGCTGAAGGGAAGCACATCAGAGTCTCTCAGAAGACAGTCCAGCACAGCGGGGCTCATCAGAAATCTGAAACACAGCCTCACTTTCTGAAGTAAAACTTAACATCTAACTCTTCTCCTTCAAAGTGAGGCGGAGTTCAAAAAGGTCAGCACATGGTAAACACGGAATACGGGCACTGGCCCGAGGGTGACCCAGCAGGCCACGTGGCACCCATGGGCTCAGCGCCACCATGTCACAAGGAGGAATGGGTGCAAAAGCACTGGTATGGCCCCAAAAATACACTAAATAAGCAGGACCAAAACCTTAGAGAGAAGGAAGTGTAGCACTCAAAGGAACAAACATAATTCTTCACAGACAAGCTACGGACACAGGAGGCTGCCAGTGCTCCTCCCTGCTCTAGTGACAAGGCCTGGCCACAGTCTACCTGTAGCTAGACTAACAGTCTACTGCTGCTGCAGTGTTTCTGACATTTGAGATTTTTAAACTCAAATAGAAGTGTCAACAAAACTAATGAGATTCACTTTACATGTCCCAAACGCTGTACAAGCAGCCTTAAAGGCCAGGTTAAGTGCCAAACATTCCAAGTTTTGCAGAACTTCACTGTAATTATGTCACTTTCAGTAATCTAAGCATTTTACATAAAACTCCCAAGGGAAAAAAACCACCACAATAAAACTTCTTTTGGTAAATCAGCAGCCAGATTGGCTTGTATTTCACAGGTAGAATACTGCAAATAACAACTACAGAGACGCTCCTCTCCACAAGTAGCTTTCATATACTACTGTCAGTTAACCCTGTGCAAGGCACACCGTGTGCTCCTGCATTATCCTCTAAACCCTTTGTAGTCCTCCCCCTTCTATCACCAGGCCAGATTCAGGTGTAACAACTCACTGTTTAAGTGCATCAGAATCTACAGCAGTGAATATAGACAAAATCATAAATACATACCACATCACAATTCCACACATTTTTTTTTCTTTTAACAGTCTTTACCCAAAAAAGGAGAGTTGCTGAAAGCCACTTACAGTGTCACTATCACAGTATCGCTAAGGTTGGAAGAGACCTTGAGGATCATTGAGTCCAACCTGTCACCACTTAAAATGCAGACCAAAGCCTTTTAAGCTTAGAATAACTCAGTCAGGACTGGCAATGGAAACAGAACCAAGTAAGTTGCCATTCCACCATTTGGTAACATGCAATGGCCTTCTTAAATAGCCTCAGGATAAAATATGACATCTTTTAAAATTCATCTGTTTTGACTCCACTTGACAAGATAAAATCATCCCTAAATGATACATGCAAATTAGGTTGCCACTCAAAAATTTATTTCCTCCTATTTTACAAGCAATTGTGTTATTTTCAGTGAGAAATAAACCTCACTTCAAACACTTCTGCATCACACACTCCATGATTTTCATGATTATAGTAAAGAAGGAATACTCATGAATGACAAATGGCATTATAATTCAATTGCTTATACGTTCCACGGAGGCACATACAGGTCAGGTTAAATTACAATCCTCCATGATCCTCACTTCTGGATAAACCTCAGAATATGTTCCTGAAAGTTGCATAATGCTGGGTAAGAAAAACTATCCAATTTGTACCACAAGGAGTGGCTATACTTGGTACCTAACAGGCAACACAGCACTGCAGGCAGTCTCTTCATGTTGAAGTTACTTAAGTCTACTTAAAAGAAACATTTCCGACCCAAAATATCAACAATAGAAGTCTGGTTGAAATAATTACTATTTGTCAGTCTGGATGAGGTTATATTGGCTTTAAAAGTGTATGTTTAGCAGGCAGTCACCACTTATTTCCAGCAAGCACCGCTTCACTTCTTATTTTCACTTCTATGTTGAGTTAGGACAGCAAAAGCTGACACCCTCAAAATACAGAAATAGATTGGTGAGGATAGGCATAAGCACTTAGAATCAGGAATACTCATCCTACAAAAGCCACCAGCTAGTACAATTAATCTGCACAAGCCACTCCTCACAGGGCAGTGAATTTCAATCAGGTGAGAAGAAAAGGATGCCATTATATAATTTACTTTTGCCAGTGGAAAAGCTGTGCAATTCATCCAGCTCACGAAGATGAGCACTTACACTTTAGATAGCAGGATGAAAATGGCTCGGTGCAGTTCTTTGGACACAACATTAAGGCTCATGGAAAGTGCAATGACTCCTTAAAAACCCTTTTTTAAGGATTATATTTTTGTGCACGACAGCTCACACTACACAGGCTAAAAGCAAGCTTCCAGTTTCTGTGTAAAACGTCAATGTTTCATTCCCCAGAGAACTACTTCTTTCATATCCTGATTTTGAGACTTTGATACTTGGTTCACTTGCACCGCATTCTTGTTCTACAGAAGCAAGACTGATAGTGGTTTATACTGTTACTGAAGTTTATAATGGCACTGAATAAACAATGTAACAAGTCCCAGAATTATCAGTAATTTCCATTTCAGCTGGAAGTTGCACATTAACGCTGCATATGAGCACCAAACCAACATGATAAAAGCAGCAATCTATGCAGGCTGTTTTCAAAATCAACTTCACAGTTATTCTTGGAAAGGCACACAGCTCTGAACACAAACTTCCTTCAGTGTTGTTTAATGGCATTTATTATTTGAAGAGTCCACATGCAGGATGCAGCAATGTTGCTTAGCAGATGGGCATTCTTGACCGCTGTATGATTCATCTACAACTTCCTAATCCATTTCTGTATTATTAATGACTAGTCTGTTTTATTACATGAGCAGGTTACAATTAAACATTCTATTAATTTAATGGATATTCAGGTTTTCTCTCCTAAAACTCACTTCATATTAAGGGAAACCCCTAAAACATACCACAATTCCTTTGTCAAAATATGTATTTACTTAATTATATTCTGCTTCATACCTCAATAAACCCTTTCTTTTCACCCTCCAAATCTGTTTCCTCCACTCCTACCAATAAACACACAGCAGTGCATTCACAGAAGGAAGAAACTTCAAGCTCTCTAACTCTAGCAGAACTGTCTTGGAGCAGATAAAGAAGTGAACAGGACACTCAATACAAAATACATTCTGTGGCCCAGAACTTCAAAACCGGACAGCTGAGGTCAGTGACCTTTTTCTCCCCTTTGCACTTTTCCAAAACCTGACTTTCAGTCTCTCAGAAGCACAGTTTTGGGGGGCTTTTTGCTGAATTTTGTCACCCAGAAACTTAGCAGCAGTTTGGCCACTGTACCCCTTTCCCATGTTTGAAAAGCCAGACTTAGCTCCTCAAACTTGCAATCCAGGCGTAACTGAAATTACAGACACCAACAGAACCTCAGAAAAAAATTAAGAGGGTGCATCCT
The DNA here is from genome assembly GCF_026170545.1 of Melanerpes formicivorus. Classification (NCBI taxonomy): domain Eukaryota; kingdom Metazoa; phylum Chordata; class Aves; order Piciformes; family Picidae; genus Melanerpes; species Melanerpes formicivorus. Next base: position 36,595,194 of record NW_027142357.1, on the reverse strand, counting down.
GCTGAACTTTTCATGGCAAAAGCTGGCACAGGTTTGTCTGAGATCTGTTAAAATTCAACAGTGATCAAATTTATGCTTATGCCAAACATGCTGGTTAGTATTTCCATAAATAAACCTTGCCTACCTTCGCTGAAGAACAACAGATAACACTAAAACAAAAGCTAACTGTGTAAAACCTAATGCATCGGCTCCAATGCATGCATACAAAAACTCACCACAAAAAATCCATTTTGCTTCATGCTGGGGAAAAAAATAAACGCAATAAAGGAAAGTGAGTGAGCAGATGAAATGCCAATCCAAACAGTTAAACTTTAAAAGCATAAACTATGGGAAGGGTCATTCAGGGAAGAAGTAACCACAAAGCAGAGTGCATCTGCTGCTACTTTAGTGGTTTTTTTTCTATCCTAACAATTGAAAATGATATTTCATTCCTTTAAGAACTGCTAGAACTGAAACAGCCAGCATATTCTGATGAGAAATGAGGGTTTGGATATGGCATCAGAGTTACAGAAAAGCATCCAGGAGAAACAAGAAACAAATCTTTTGAATGTGCACCTATACCCGCTTCAGGCCTTGGACTGCGTCCTGGTCTGTTTGGTAATAGCACCAAAACCTCAGTCTCATTATTCTAACAATTTGTTTTACATTTAAACAAAAAGAGGAAAAGCCAAACATTTAAATGATACATTCAGTTCTCCAGTGCCAGAAAAAGACTAGTTTTAGCCCCTATGACAGGAAAGAAGTCTATCAGCCTCATTACGGGAGTTTTGGCACCTTGACTGAAAAACTTCTTTGAGGAATGCGAGTTCCTCAGTTTTTAACTCTTATAACATCCTGTGTCACCTTACAGAAATGCAATGGTTCTCACCAGTAGACTGAGGCTGCAGGGCGGAACACAGGTAAGTGTTTTTCAAGTTGTTCCACTCCTAGTTCTTTGGAAACCCAGAACCAGTTCTAGATGGAAATATTCCATGCTCCATACTAGCCATAGATTTTAGTCAGCTTCACCACTGGCATCCACCCACTGTATCCACAATATCCTTAGACTCAGTGTTTCTTCCAGTTCTAAGGCTTTATGATAATTAAATATATATATATAAATAATCTAATCTATATATCATTAAGCAAAAGAAACCAAAACTGAACAAAACCAAAAAACCCAAACGAGGAGTCCACTGAAGTTTACCTCAACAGAGTAAGTAGAAAGACTAATAGTGGGGTTCTTAAGGCACAAAGAAATAAAACCAAGCCTCAACAGAAGCCTCTGCGGCTATTACCATGTCAGAAGACAATCCTTGAGGACTCCATTCATAATATTATTCTTACAAACCAAGCAGATGCAAATCTGACACCTCAATGTTATTTACACACTTGAAGGAAGTGGTTAGACATAAAAAACCTGACAGATTGCATTTTTATTTCCACATACTGGAGAGAAAGAAGGTAGCAAGCCATCCACACTGCCATCTACAAAACCAAAAGTACGTGTCAAAGTATGTATCTAGATTGCAGGCTTCTAACAAAGCCACATGCTATCCATTACAGAATACTAGTTAAAATACAGGAGTCCATTTTAGCTGCATCAGGCAGTGTTTTCTTGGCAAAGCTTGGAAAGCATTTAAAGATTAACAATGATACACAGCATTCCCACATGCCATGCTTTCAGAATTTAAAGGCACTCTGCAAAGGCAAGCTGGTAATCATGGTCATATTAACAGGAAAAACTATAGCTCTTTCATATGGTGGGGGAGAAGGAAGCCTGAAAGCAGCCCCAACTGCCACACAGCATTCAGTCCTAGAGGATGGCAACAAGACATCCCAGTGGTGGCCTGTGGCTGCACCCTTGACTAGGATCTGCTTTCCTCTGTGCAGCCAGAGCAGCTGCCCCCTGTGCTTCCCCCTCCCCATCTGACTGAACTGGAAGGCAGCTCCAGCAGCACCCACTAGGGCTGTCCCTCCTGTTTTACAGGAATAAGGATTTGCCAAGTAAGCTCACTGAAGCTTTGAGCCAGCAAGTTCAGCTGTGAGGCACCAAGCTTTAACAGCCTCTATAAAGACAGAGCATTAAGAGAGGTGAAAATTATTCAGGGAAATATTTTTTAAGCGCCACGATTCTAGGACATTGGAAAAAAAATGACCAGGAGTACAAGAATACAAGCCTGGCTGGAAGAGGATATGAATGTTTGCTGGCACCCAAACCAGAACATTTTTCATGACACTGCTAAATTTAAGCATTATTATATCATTTCATGTTCTAAATAAGCTAAGAACCCAGGAGCAATTCAGTATTTTGTCAGAAAACTAATGGAATGTTGTTTTGTAAGAGGGATTAGTAGAGAGCAGTACTCCAGGTCAACAGTCTTTCAAATTACAGTGTTAAGGGGCTTGTAAAGGAGGCAGCATGCATCAGAAACCTAAGGTTATCCCATAAAACATTTATTTTACAAATAGACCTCTATTTATAACCTTCTAGATACTCTACTGTCGACACCCTTTTTCTGTCTCTGTAACAATCCATGTCAACTAACAGGTCATGTATCTCCAAAAGCATCTTTCTACCCCAAGTTGGAGAAACGCTGTTTCTGGTCCTCACCTACTTATTTTTCTTACCATGAGAGCAGATTTATTGCATATGCTCTCTACTTTCCAAGTTGTTTAGTCACAGCTATTTAATTGGAAAACAGCTAGTCTTTTAAATATCTATTATGAAAAATCCATTTCTTGTCACTACATAACATTTTTTTCTCCAGATTTCCTTTATGGTTCCAGTATCTGTGAACTCTTGAGGATACCTCCCGTTACTAAGGGAAGCTGCACACAATTTTCTTTCCATAGACATGGTCATTTTGAAGAGCAACAGTAATTTTGGTTAGCAGTTCACTACAGCTTTTTTTTTCCCACACTCAAAAATGTGTTTCACAAATTAACCATCAAGTCTTTGGTACCAGGAGCACAACATTATTTTAATATTAGTATTATCTTGAAACTGAAAAATTTAACTTAGGAGCTTTCTAAGCTTTCATGAAATAACCAAGAACATGCATTGGTATGACCTGGTATAGAACTTTTATGACGGCACAAACAACGCTACTTCTGCTTGTGTAAGGCAAGACCAACCTTCATTTTAAAGCAAAGCAAAAAAATCATTGTAGATTAATTTTACAGAGGAGAATGAGACCAAAACCACACTGCCACCATCATTGAACAGCATGAAATCTGTTGGAGTGATCCACTGGAGCAAAAGAAAGCTGGACCTTGTGCACTGAGTGATAGCTGTCACACCCACCTACTCCTCATCAGCAACAGCCAAGAAATGACTTGAAGTAAAACTGATGCACCAACTATAATAAATATAGAAACAGAAGGTTTTCTGTACATAAAAGATAACAGGGAGGTTGTTTTATTTGAAAACTTTGTTAGACACTAAACAGTTCTTGAAGTGAGAAAAATAAGCTATAAACACCAGTACTTCAGAATATGCACAAAGCACATGCATTTTATGCCACTCTATTTCTCCACTGAATAGTCATCAATATTTTTCATAAAGTTACTATTAGTTGTCTCAAATCTGAATAGTTTATGGGGTTATTTTAAATCCCATTCAAATCAGATACATTTGTTCATCACTCCTATCAGATAAGCCCCATAAAAACACCAAGGCAGTATTTGTCTGTGTTAGAGGATCAAAACATTTCAAGTTGCAACTACACATATACTTTCTCAATCTATCACCTGGGGAAAAGGGAGGGAGGGAAGCAGAGAAGAAAAGCGCTGAGCACTTGGCATTACAGAAGAGCAGAGACAGAACCCGAAGAGCTTACTGTGGAGAGTGGTTTAATCAGGAAGTAGCCATTATCCTCTCGCTACAGAGCAGGGACAGCACTCCAAACAACAAGCCGTGGGTTCGGTGTTGCTTGTTGCTTTCTTTTTTTCAGTCAAGAAGGAAGAAAGCACACACACAATCCCGCCCGAGCCTTGCTGAGCCCAAAGGTCGCCAGATGTCTGTTATCCAAAGCGACCCTGAAAACGACATTTAAGGCAGCGCTTACAAAGCTGTGTTTGTGGAAGCACCTAAAATCCACCACAACCTCCCTCTGTGTTACACACAAAACATGGCTGTCTTATTCAGAGATTAGCAATTATTGTAATGAGATACTGTCAGGAGGGTCAAACAGTACTTCCTGCAGTTTACACATCTTGATTTCCTGGTAAACAAGCCGAGGCAGGCGGGGCACCGGGATCACCAGTCCGCACACGTCCTCCCGTGGCCGCCACCGCGGGACAAAAGCCTAGCTGCATTTAAATGGCATGAGGCACAAAACAAAAATGCCTGAGCCATGAAGGAAATGTTTTCCACGACATTACCCAGTCACTGGTCTCTTGCTGGAGTCTTTTTTAAGCCGAGCCCAAGAAAAACATTTTAAATAACGCTTTCTGCGCGCCCTCCCCCGCCCCCAGAATAAACCACTCTCAAAGTTGTTGTGGTAGGAGAAAGTGCTGTGAAATCACAGAATCAGAGAATCTCAGGGGTTGGAAAGGACCTCCAGAGATCATCGAGACCAATACCCCTGCCAGAGCAGGATCATGGAAACCTAACTCAAGCATGGGAAAAACTGAAACAGAGAAAAACTAATTATAATTAGCATGTTCAGAACTTCTGCATCAGTCTCAAAAAAACCCCAAACACCCCCCCCCACACCCCCACAAATCAAAGAAATCTACTAAGAACATTCGGGGGGGGGGGGGGGGAATAAAAACACACCAACTTTTTTTTTTTTCCCCTTGAAACTGCTTAAAAACTTTTCCTCCTCAAAGAAATGAATCAAATATGGATTAGACACATGGCAGTGATCCAGTGAGAAAAGCCAGTTGTTGCCTAACTTCAATCTCTCAAAATTCATTTCAAAAAGCTTCAGTTAAAAACCCAAAATCAATCAAATTTTCACCATAGAACTGAAGAAAGCCCTAGGCTACTAAAAAAACCCCAACCTGCCACAAACAAACAACTCCTCCCCTAAAAAATAATAATCCTTGACTAGAGGAAGAAAAAGCTTGCAACTAAAGTATTTGGTCCACTGACAGACATCTTCAAGGGATACATACATCAACTTATTACACATAAGGGTCATGGAGGTGAAACTTTCACAGTGCCCTAAAACAACAGCACAAGAGCTTAAACTTTAGCAGGCAGTAAAATAAGAGGTAACTTGGAAACTAGAGGAAATATCCAAAGGTGGGGGCAGGAAAAGGATCCATTGATTAATTTTCCCTCTCTTGGAGACATGACAACCTAGGGAATACACTGAAATTATACGTCAAGAAACAAATCAAGGAACAGAACAACGAAAAAGTTACTAATAACAATTTTATTAGCACGTAAGCTGTTTCTCACAGCAAACATAACAAAGGAACAAAGGAAAGCTATGAGAGAAAATCCAAAACCAACCAACCACAACAAACAAAAACCCCACACCCAAACAAACAAAAAATTAACCCAGGAAACACAGTGGAAAGATCATGAAATATATAAGGGTGCATCTATATCAGCAAACCCTGCTACAAATGATGCAGCTTGTGCAAATGAAACAGTTACTGTGCCAATGCCACCTCCCAGACAAGAGGGATCTCTGCAACCAAAACAATATCCAAAGTAGGACTTCTGCAAGCTGTACTTGTTATAGTAGAATCATAGTGGCAGAATCATAGTATCAGTCAGGGTTGGAAGGGACCACAAGGATCATCTAGCTCCAACCCCCATAAATATTATTAGCACAGCCACAATTTCCTAATCAAACATTGGGCTATAATTCAGTCCCTTAAGTAAATCCACATCAACTCTCCAGCATTTCTTTCAGCTGGATTTCTGTTGCTACTCACCTTACCCCAAAAAAAAAAGCAGTCTTGTCAAATATATATACAGTGCTTCTGAAGAAAATAGCAAAACTCCAACCCATCAAAGGAGACAAGCCTTATGCAAAGACAAGGAGTATCAGCAGAAGTCTTCACAGAAGTCTCAAAGTAGTATTAAATACAATATTTACTCCTTTTTAATAAGGGTAACAAGCTTTCATAGTAAGATGTAGGAGAACACGATCTAAAGTCTCAGTCTGGGAATTATCCTAATCCAGAGATCTGCAGGCTAAACCAGCCACAATGAATTGGAGTGTTGCATGACTCAGAAAGAATCACATGCAATAGTTCTACACGTTGAAGTCCTAGCTCATAAATGACAATTTTTCCAGAACTCCTTCAATCCATATTGCTTATTACATAAAAAAAATATTTCCTGTGGAATAGGTGGTTTGCATTGAGATAGCAATGAAGGAGAAGGAAAGAAAATTAGGACACTGGAAGCATCCAAACAAGGTCCACGCTTACCTTCTGAACTCAAGTTGAATCATAGTAGCATAGGATCAGTCAGGGTTGGAAGGGACCACAAGGATCATCTAGTTCCAACCCCCCTGCCATGGGCAGGGACACCCCACACTAGATCAGGCTGCCCAGAGCCTCATCCAGCCTGGGCTTAAACACCTCCAGGGACAGGGCCTCAACCACCTCCCTGGACAACCTATTCCAGGGTTTCACCACTCTCATGGTAAAGAACCTCCTCCTCACATCCAGCCTGAATCTCCCCACCTCCAGCTTCATTCCAGCTTTCATTCAGACCTCAGCCTAGTAACAAGCCATGCAAGATGTTAAAAACAGGGATTTGTTTTTCAGCAGTGCAAGCATTAGAGAAGCTAAAGAAACTAACCTACAACCCACTACCTCCATGTTAGTCAGCAAGGGAGTTAAGAATAATGATTCAGCAACGGATGTTCTCAGACAGAAATTCTGCAGGCTATCAAAATGACTGGTGTCCAACACCTCAGCTCCATGAAAAAATTATGTTTACAAAACAGGCCTAATAGGATCCTGAAACATGAGACAATAAATCACTGCTCCAGCTGTCTCAAATCCACATCAACACCTGCCCTCATGAAATGGCACAGTGTTAACCTGTGGAGCCCAACTGAACAGTCACTGTATGTCTTTGGGGTGTTTGTTTTTTTAACAGTTTTGGTTTCTATGAAGTAAATTCTAATTGGTTATAGATATGGATCAGTTCAAGTGGTCATAGCTATGGATCTACCTATGAATACAGGCACTGAAAATTAAATCTTATATTTTTTAATTGCATATAGCTTTAGGACAATGCATACAGTAACAGTGAGTAAAGTACTGGACTGGGGTCTTTTATTGAGATTTCACATATTGCCCAGGGGAATTAAATCTATGGTCATAAAGAAAAGACAAAAGCCTGAAATCTTCAACTTTTTTTTATTTTTAAATATGAGGGCCATGAGGATGATCAGAGGGCTGGAGCACCTCTCCTATGAGGACAGACTGAAGGAGTTGGGGCTGTTCAGTCTGGAGAAGAGAAGGCTCCGAGGTGACCTCATTGTGGCCTTCCAGGATCTGAAGGGGGCCTACAGGAAGGCTGGGGAGGGACTTCTCAGGATCTCAGGTAGTGATAGGAGTAGGGGGAATGGAATGAAGGTGGAGGTAGGGAGATTCAGGCTGGATGTGAGGAGGAGGTTCTTCACCATGAGAGTGGTGAAACCCTGGAATGGGTTGTCCAGGGAGGTGGTTGAGGCCCCGTCCCTGGAGGCATTTAAGAGCAGGCTGGACAAGGCTCTGGCCAGCCTGATCTAGTGTGGGGTGTCCCTGCCCACGGCAGCGGGGTTGGAACTAGATGATCCTTGTGGTCCCTGCCAACCCTGACTGATACTATGATACTATGAACAGCTTCTTACAGAGCTTGTGGGCTATGATTCCTAACCAAGAAATAAAAACTAATTAAAAAAGAAAAAGCAAACCTGGTCACATTACAGATTGTAAGAATCAGTCCAACACTGTATCCAAAAAACAAGTATTGACCTCAAAAGAGATGTCCAAGCCTATCCAGAACCACCTGACTCACTGCATTTAAAATACAATAAAATAAAAGTAGATCTAAACATTTGACATTCACCCTTTGGTAAAGAAATCTAAGAGCAGGTAGGTCACGAATGCTGCCAACACTCACCTGAGAAGAGCATCTCATCTCTACACAACCTCTGGTGAATGCCAGCAAAGCCAGAGATCTATATTTTCCATCATACTTTGACGCAAATATCAAAACTGCTGCATGAAATCCAGCCCACAGCAGAAGCTTTTGCTGAAAACAGTCAGCATTTATAAATATAAACTCCATACCTAAATCCAGCATCTTGTGAATGCAAACTGCAGCAATGGTTTGGGACAGTACGAACCTCCCTGAGGCCATCTCTGCAGTGCATTAAATCAGTAGCATTTATTTTTTCCAAGTGTCACATGCAGGATTAGTCTGTCATCTACTTACAGTAATTTTAACTGGTATCCTTTCTCTTTGGCAAATAAAGAGAGAACAAAAGTGACATATCGTTACTTAGAGAAATACTTTTCTGAGGTGGGACACCTGAGGTTCTAAATCATCGTTTTCACTCAAGAAAAACTGACGACTTCATAAAAGTGACCTTCAAAAGTACAAAAAATAGGGAGGATGGGCAGGAGCACACACACCCCACACACACAATCAAAAAACTTTCCTTCTCATACTCAGCCTGTGCCAAAATATCTCAATCAGCTTTTACTCCTGAGCCCTTCACATACCACAAAGCAAATCCTGTTTGTGTCTCTAAAAACTAGATTCTCACAACAGTTGCATGCCTCAATACATTTTTCCCCCTAAATGTGCTACTGCATAGATAGATCACTCTTAGGTTCTCCTGTTACATAGCATAACACCAGCTGTTGAAATCTGCCTCAACTAATGAAAACATTAGGCAAGAGAAAGATTATCTCATTTCAATTAGTTTCTCACCACCAGAAACAACTAAACCAACCAATCTCTAAAACCCATCAGCTGATGCTAAGTAATCTGCATCTTTATAGTGGTTAGAGCCCTACCAAAGCAAAGGGGAAAAGGATTCCTTTCCAAAGGGGAAAAGAGAGGCAGCACTCTCTTGTTCTACCTCTTTCATCTTAAAGGCCACTTAAGTCTTTACTGCATTAAACAAATCCATGGACACTTCCTTCACCTATCAATCTGATCCTTAAAACTGTATCTTGGAATAAACATGGTAGCTACTACAGCACTGCCACTCAGAATGAGCCAGTTGCATTCTACTCTTACTAAATACGTATTTCTTACAAAACCCTAAGACATGTAAACTTCACTCAAATGAAAACCCAGGAAACTAGTTTGTTCTTTACATTGTTCTTTACTACAATGCCCAAAAGCATTCTTCAAGATACCAAATCATTTATTTGGTAGCATTTCATACATTTGCTGTTACCACACAAAGTTGAGATCACAGTATCACAGGCTGGAAAAGACCTTGAGGATCATCGAGTCCAACCTGTCACCACAGACCCATGACTAGACCATGGCACTAAGTGCCATGTCCAATCTCCTCTTGAACACCTCGAGGGATGGTGACTCCACCACCTCCCCGGGCAGCCCATTCCAATGACTAATGACTCTCTCAGTGAAGAACTTTCTCCTCACCTCGAGCCTAAAAGATAAAGAATCAATTCTAAAAAGATAAAGAATCAATTCGAAAAGATCATGGGAAAATACCTGAATTAAGTAATTTCAGTGCATTTTAATTTTCCTGCATCACAGCCTAAATCCTAAAGTCACAAGATCCTAAATCACAAAAGCAGTGATTTTAGCAGCAACATAACATAGAAACAAAAGAAAATAAAGCACACCAGTGTCTTCAGGAATCCATTGTCCTATGTACGTGTCATGTCATAATAGAGTTCATACATCTTACAATAAACCATTTTTCAGTACTTTCATATATTGTCTTATAAAGAGTGATCAGAGTCTGACAAGATTTGAGACTGAGATCATTTCAGTGTTCTACATACCTTATTATCAGCCATTTTAGAAAGCACTACAGAGACCAATAATCTTACAGTTTGGAGTTTGAGAAGGTAAATTCAGTATTAGCTGCTATTTAGTCTAACTGAGTGTCTTGGCAAAAAAAAAGACTAAATAGGTAGAAAACACAGCAAAGAAATACACAGAGAAGGAGGCTTAAAGTGTTTTCCACAAACATGATTAATTTACCACCTTGTTGGAACATGTAAATAGAACATTCTTTTGAAAACATTAATTTTTCAGAAGTTTTTAAAAGGTCAGAAGAACTGCAAATATGTATTCTTTCTCTATCTTCCAACTGTATACGTACACACACTCACAGACCTTCTGAGAATACAATATTCATTTTGCTGCAGAAGAACAGACATTGCATAACAATGAGATTTGCTAATGAAATCAGCCATCAACCTGGAATACATATGTATTAAACCAAGACCTCAGTGTCATTTTCTTTTTGCATCGTTTGTTCTTTCTATCATTTTGCCTCGACCTTTCAGCATCCCTGTCCTCCTCCTGGTTTCTCTGCTTCAAGTGCAGCAATATTGCAGAATATTTTGTTGATGCTGGATGCAGTGCACTTTTTGTCTCACAGAATTTATTTCTTTACTTAACTGCTAAATGTAGATTCTCTTTGCACGGGTTATATCAGCATTGTTAACACAGCCTTGAAAGGAAGGGGAGGGGGGGGAAAAAAAAAAGAGGGAGCTAAGGAAACAAAGGAGTTTTGTTTCTGGGTAAAACAGCAGGAATATCTAATAAAAAAAATGGGTGTCACCTGAAACAAACTATACCTTCACAGCTGAAGTTGCACACCAGCTAATCCAAGAACAACACTTCTTAATTTTTCTCTCTGTTTATCTAATTATTAAACAGGAACAGAATTTAGAGCCATTATGTGACTAACAGTGTAAGTGCTTTGTATGAACATGCAAAATCACCAGGAAACCAAGGAAAACAATCCATGCAGATCAGTAACAGTATGTGTAGGCATGCAGTGTACATCTCAGTTACGCAAAAGACTTTGCTGAAACAGAGATGAATGCTGAAGGGAATTATTTCTTCCACTACTCAAAGCTGGCTTTAAAAATCAAAACATTGCAACACTATTTTAAAAGGATCTTTTTCTCTGACTGTATTAATGCCATATTTTGGTTTTGTGGGATATATGCTGCCTCACACTTCGTGGCTAAAATGCAATCTATTTACACCCCCAGCTCTAAGAGTATCAACACTGTATTTTTAATTCATTCCAAAACTATTAACACTGATATTACAGAACACCAACTTTTTCCACCAGTCTCCTTTTTTTCAGTGCTTTTTAATTAAGAAAAAAAGAGGAGATGTTGTTACCATAATGCCACTACTAAGGCAGAATTATTGTCAGTAAGCTCCATATTCATACCAAAAGCAAATACAAAACAGGAGAAAATAAATGTTTGCTGGCTGGTTTGGTTGGGTGGGGGGACAGGACCAGGGAAATAAAGGAGGTGATGGTTCATTAACTTGTTTTTTTCCTCCTTTCTTTCTGAAATTCTTTTTGAACTACCACTCCAAAACCCCAATTTCATGAAGACAAACTGCCAATTAGTTAGTTGCTTTTCATAAACCAAAATTGCAGAGAGAACTCCTTTGGAATGAATGAAAATAATTGTTAATTTATTTTCACATTTTATCTTGACATAAAGACCACCCTCAGCCATTCTATACTTTAAATGGCCAACAGAGCATCAAACAGAAGGCACAAGACACCACTGAAAAACCGAGGAGAATAATATTGAAATGTCTGAAAATGAACTTAACCATTCCTGGTGCCAGTCATATCATATTATACCAAGAATACCATCAAGATACTGGGCATAATGAACTTGGTAATTCAAAGCATTGAAATTTCCATGAGCTCTCTTAATATGTGCTCCAATTCTTCCTTTTTAAGTTAACTAGCTCTCACATCACTGAGAGCTTTAAAAGCAGAAAGCATCCAACACATGATGTGCCTTATTTCTCCTTCCACTTCTCTCACTTTACAGGACACATGGTTACATGATATAAACACCCAAGCAGACTTCACATGAAGCTGTCTTGCTCTCATTCACGCATTAAGGTGTCTTAATAAAAAAACATGTAAAGACTGTTTTCAATCACATGCTATCAAAAAGGCTTGTGTTTCAATTTCAAAGCATTTCTCCTTCTGCAAAAAAGCCATCCATGTTACATCTCAAAATGACTGAGACTGGAAAGATAGAGGCACAGTTAATTATAGTGGGCTCACCTTTAAAAGCAAAGACTGTACAACCTCCAGGGTTTGAAAGAAAGAGACTTTAATGCAACAACCTTGACCCTTGGAAGTGCTGGGTCATTTTCTTCTGTGATAAACAGTGATTGCTTTCTATAATTCTAACAATTGTCAAGTAGGCTGAAGAGTATGGCTGGCAGGTGATAGTTGTGAAATACTCACACTTTTAGCAGTGACTTATTACCCTGTGATATAGGTCAACTGTCCAATCCAGCAGCTTCAAGATGCGATAGGCTCCTGAAGCCATACATTACAGCTGACAGCAATGGTTTTATTAGCATCAAACGAGTGTGTGGGGGACCTAAGATTATAGAGAACTGTTAAAGGCTACAGTCTTAAGTTAAATGATTAAATGAGAAAGATTCTAAAACATTGAAAACCTCCTCAACATCTGAAATATGGGATTCCAATCCATAAACTGACATAAGGCAATCATTTATTAATAGAATAGAATAGAACAGAACAGAACCGAACCAAACCAGAACCAAACCAGACAAACCAGGTTGGAAGAGACCTTCAAGATCATCGTGTCCAACCTATCATCCAACACCACCTAATCAACTAAACCATGCAACCAAGCACCTGTAGTGGTTTGAGCCTTAGCTGAGAGTTAAAAGCTCAAATGGGGGAAAGGTTGAGAATCTTTTCCCCACTCCCCCCCCCCCTCCCTCCAAACAGGGAGAAGGGAAAAAAAAGGGTAAGGAGCAAATCCTCTAAACAACAATCTGGAGTCAGCTTGGAAGTAGAGAGGGGAATATTTTTTTTTTCTTCAAATTATATATATATGACAATAACAGGAAAAAAAAAAAAAAAAAAAAAAAGGTTCCCAAGGGCAAGGAACAAGAGTGGATGGGAGGGGAACAGAAAAAAAAAAAATAATACAAAACCAGTCTTTCTCTGAAGAGGTGCAGAGGCAGCAGGGAAAAGGATCAGGTCCGGCCACGTGGCTGAGGAGCAGGAGGGCAGCTGCAGTAGCTCTCATCCAGCAGAGGCAGGAGCCAAAAAGGAGATCAAACAGCTATGATGTCCTCCTTTTTATACCCTAGCTGGGCAGGGAGGGGGGAGTGGAACAGACACAGCTTTCCCAGGGGGAAACACCCTGCAGGGAGGGTAAAGTACCTGCAAGCCCTCCACCCTGCTTTCTTCTTTTGTTTTCAGAAAAAGGCGTTAACCCACCACAGCACCCCATCAAGTCTCCTCCTGAACACCTCCAGTGATGGTGACTCCACCACCTCCCCGGGCAGCCCATTCCAATGGGCAATCACTCTCTCTGTGTAGAACTTCCTCCTAACCTCCAGCCTAAACCTCCCCAGGCACAGCCTGAGACTGTGTCCTCATGTTCTGGTGCTGGTCAAACTTCACAACTTAGACAACTCGGTGCCTTAAAAGGAATGAGAATAGAGAAACAAGTTGCTCTATAGATAAAAGTGAACCCTCATTCTATAAATAGAGGCTCAATCTCACGGAAGAACACAGATGAAACCACATGAATAGTACACAGAATTAGATGCTGCCAGGTGCTTTTAAGAGATATCTGTGGGTTGGGTTGTTTTTTTTTTTTATCAATGAAGAATAACAGTCTCAGAAATGAGACTGGATTTATCAACCATAATTATCCTCTCTGAACTAACTCAAAATAACTTCTTCGCTGCAGTCTAAAATTCTGTGTTTTGCCGAAATGAATCACAGGCAATAGATGTCCACAGCAGCATCATAATCTAAAAATTAACACTGCTCAGTTTACTGGGGGATTTTGTTGTGGTTTATTCCACAGAATTAACAGTTCACAGACAGTTCTAGTCTCCTGCTATACTAGCAGTCATAATCTATGCACACAAACACCCCCCCTTTATTTTCAGTAGCACACAATGCTTAGTTAAAGCTATTTCTGGCACTCCAGGTAGAAATTGTATACATCCCTCAAGGCTTACTTTTCAAAAAAATCTGGCAATAACACATGCTTATGGTTTTTCCCTATGAAATACCCCAAATTGTAAGGAATTATGATGACTACCATTGATCAATTTTTAGGAAACACAAGTGGAGGACAATTTATTAAAGCACAGGGGGAAACTCCTGAACACTGGAAGGTCACAGCCTATGTGCTGAGCCGCTAAGCAAAACCATCTATGATGTTCCAGAGCTGCCATTTTTCTTCCTTGACAAAGACTCCATCTGCCACAGAGCCATTTACAGCCTCGGAGTCAGAATATCAATGATTTCCAACCATTCTGCAAGTCTGCTTTCACCTTGGTATCACCTCTGCAATACACCTAAAACAGATGATACATAAAACCCCTCTAACAAGCTCCGAGTCCATCCTTTTATTCAACTGATGCATTTAAGCTGTGCTCTAACCACCATTTCCTTTTTCCTCCTCCGAATTCTGCCTCTGAATTAAAACTACAAATTCTGCGTCCTTCTCGGTGCTGTGCTTGATTTAAATCAATCACTTTGGAAAAACCTGGAAAGCAAAACCTTTCAAATGTTGACAAAACATGCAAAAACAGAAATCATCTGATCACTTTGAAATCTGTATTTATGTAACACATGCCCACAATCTCTCTTTATTTTTCCTTTTCCAAATAAACAAAACATGCCTGGGGAGGTCCTTATTACAGACCACCACGGAGGATAAACAGTCACAGCTTCACTCATACCAACAAAACTACATTCAGCTGTACGTCTCTTGACACATATACAAACTGATTTAAAAAGCAAATTCCAGGTTAGAGACAGGTCACTGCAGGAAAGAGAATCTTGCCTTACTGAATGAATAACTAAAGATGTAGGTTCTCAGATAAAACAGATTATATGTGGACTGATAAAACAATTTGGGGGTTTTTGTTGAAATAAATATGTATATGCACACACACACACACTCTCCATCATGAGAGGGATCTAGGGCTTCTGGTTTACAGTCAATTAAATATGAGTCAGCGGTGTGCCCAGGTGGCCAGGAAGGCCAGTGGCATCCTGGCTCATATTAGGAATGCTGTGGCCAGCAGGAACAGGGAGGTGATCCACCCCCTGTACTCAGCACTGGTGAGGCCACACCTCCTGTACTGTGTTGTTCTGGGCCCCTCACTACAGGAAGGACATTGAGGTTCTGGAGCGTGTCCAGAGGACAAGGAGACTGGTGAAGGGCCTCAAGCACACAGCCTACAAGGAGTGTCTGAGGGAGCTCGGGCTGTTCACTCTGGAGGAGGATGAAGGGAGACCTCATCCACAACTACCTGAAGGGAGGTTGGAGCAAGATGGGGCCCAGCCTCTTCTCCTCTGTGGCCAGCAACAGGACTAGACGAAATGGTTTCAAGCTGTGCCACTGGAGGTTCCAGATGGATGCTAGGAGATCTTTCACAGAGAGGGTTCTCAAACACTGGAATGGTATGCCCAGGGCGGGCAGTCATCGCCCCTGGAGGTTTTAAGCAGTGTGTGGATCTGGTACTTAGGGACATGGTTTAGTGTTGACCCTTCAGTGCTGGGTTGAAGGTTGGACTGGATGAGCTTCGTGGTCTCTTTTGACCAGATGTTTTCTGTGATATTATGTTCAAGAATATACAGTCGATCAGCAGACTCATTTGATAACTGTATTCCTTGATAGCAATTTTTGGAGCCTTGAAATTCAGGCAGATCTCAGTATTCTGGAGTTGTTTTAAAATGTGCAAACTTGCAGCTTGATTTTACAGAGGAACAGGACCACAGGAGAAACAAATATTGTATGACAAATACCCGTGTAACTACATACAACTGCACAGCTAGATGTCCAACTACTGCCCTACAAACCCTCAGGATGTTAAATATGTAGGAATAAAATATCTTAATGCTTGACAAATTTTGCAATCTTTATGAAAATCTACTTCATAAATACCTGTTGAGTACATATTTTCCAACCTCAACTCTACCTCCCATTCTTTTTTCTCATTGACTATCTTCCTCCTGTTACAGAAGCAATAGAATAGGAATAGAATAGGAATAGACCATACCAGGTTGGAAGAGACCTTCAAGATCATTGCGTCCAACCCATCAACCAATCCAACCCACCTAAACAACTAACCCATGGCACCAAGCACCCCAGCAAGTCTCCTCCTGAACACCTCCAATGATGGGGACTCCACCACCTCCCTGGGCAGCCCATTCCAATGGGCAATCACTCTCTCTGTATAGAACTTCTTCCTAACATCCAACCTAAACCTCCCCTGGCACAGCCTGAGACTGTGTCCTCTTGTTCTGGTACTGGGTGCCTGGAAGAAGAGACCATCATCCACCTGGCTACACCCTCCCATCAGGTAGTTGTAGACAGCAGTAAGGTCACCCCTGAGTCTGCTCCTCTCCAGGCTAAGCAGCCCCAGCTCCCTCAGCCTGTCCTTATAGGGCTTGTGTTCCAAACCCCTCACCAACTTCGTTGCCCTTCTCTGGACTCGTTCCAGCAAGTCAACCTCCTTCCTAAACTGAGGGGCCCAGAACTGGACACAAGAGTCGAGGTGTGGCCTAACCAGTGCAGTGTACAGGGGCAGAATGACCTCCCTGCTCCTGCTGGCCACACAGCTCCTGATGCAGGCCAGGATGAACTGAATCTCTTCTGTTTCTATGCACTCTATGCCTACTATTCACTTGGTTTAGGCTGCTTTTGATATTCCAAACAAACACAATTTAAGCCAAAACTATTATTCTAAACCCATGTTTTAAGAAACAAATCTCTTCCTCCCTCAGAATCGAACATTCCCCTAGAATTTCCCTTGCTAAATCATACTATGACTTGGGTAGACTGATGTCTAAGTTTGAACTAATTCAGGCATTACCTTTGTGCTTGCCTCAGATAGGGTAGGATCAGATACGTACCCAGCATGTTTATTTTATGACTTACAGGTATTCATCTGACACTGCCACATCACATCTCTCACCAACACCAAACACAAATTAAAATAACCAAAGACAAATACTCCACCAAACTACTTGTTCAACTTCCCACCTGCCACAGATACACATTTCTTATCTGACTTGCTACTCAGCTGCCTCTACTCATCTCCTCATTACCACTAGCCAATTACTTTTGGTTTTCAGTTGTCTTCATGTGGGTTGGCAAACTAGAGTACAAAGGAGCATCTATTTGTAACATTCTTCTCCCATGTCAAATACAGACCAGAACTTCACTATTTATTTGCACCTAATAGTTAAACCTGAAGTAAAAGCACCATGGTGCATCCAAATACAAGAAAACTGTTCCAAATCTGGGCAAAACCAGGCCTAACAGAAGAGCAATGGAACACATCTCAGAGAGGATGTCAATGCAGCAGAGCTAGGGAGACAACCAAGACAAGGTATTTGGGTATGGCCACATCTTGGAGACAGCCCGGCAGAACAATAGGGGTTAGAAGGGTAGTCCAACCCCCTCTGCCAAAGAAGGTTGCACAGGATGACTTCCAGACAGGTGTTGAATGAATCCGGAGACAGAGACTCCAGTTCTCTACAACCCACAAAGTGAAGTTGCTCCTCATGTTTAGATGAAACTTCCTATGTTATCTCTTGCCCTGTCACTGGCCCCATCCTCCCAACACCTACCCTAATAAAGATCTCACTGAGGATATGGAACAGCAGGAGAATAAACAAGGGTCAAATCACTGCTAGAGATCCAGTACCTCTCAGTCTTACACAATGGTTGTGCCTTTCACCACATAGTCCCTGCTATGAAGCACTGACTTGATTCAAAGATTCATTGATGCTACTACCTCTTCCTAATTTTACCTTTCTCCTTTAAAAATCCTAGGAGGAAAGAGGGGGAAAAAAGACAAGAAAAGGAAAATAATTCAAAACTAATTCAATATCCCTGACATGAGTTGGCACATTTTTCACTAGGGCAGGTTGCTCAAAGCCCCATCTACTTCCATTGATGGGACACCACAACTTTTCTGGGCAAACCTGTTACAGGTCCCTATATTCAATGTGAAAATACCCTCTCAGTTTAAATACATTTCCCCTTGTCCAGTCATTGGAGGCCCTGGTAAAAACTCTCTCTTGTGTCTATCTTCTGATCCCACTGGCCACAGCGTGCCAGTACCAATTACCAAGCAGTTCTGTTTTCACATCAGTTTCTCACAAAACACACATCTAAGCTCTTCCAGTTATCAGGTTAAAAAAATACTGTCATTGTTTATTTAAGGTTTTCAGTTTTGGCTCTTTTGATTCCCCTGGTTTAAGTTTTCTTTATTAGCACAGTATTTGCCCCTTACATTAAAATCGGGGAAAAAACTAGTTTTGCCTAAGGACTTTTAGCATTTTAAGAATATAATCAAGTCTCAAATGAGTCACAGTAATGTTATGAATTCTGATAATGGCAAATAAATTTCAAGAAAAAGTACAATATGCCTCCCCCTCCCTGGATTTGTAGCATTTACCCAGACCAGGAGCTTTGTTTTCCTGTGTGTACTCAACTGAAGTCCTACTAGAAACACCTTTCTAGCTGAAATGAGAATGTAAGAGTCAGATTAGCTACCAGCAGTAAATTCAATGAAAACTCAACTTGAAGATAGCAACTTGCATATGGAAAACTATCTTTCTGGTAACTAACCAGAAATACCTTCTTACCCTAAACATTTAAACTAGAGCTACTGGCCATTAAGACTGCAATTTAATTACACACACCCAAAGAAATCCCATTTGCCATAAATGGACTTTGATTTTGTATTTAAAAGTCAAGAACACTTCTTGCTGTACAAAAACCAAAGCAAAGTGAAAACTCCTTCTACTTGGGAGAGATTCCTGAACTTTTAAACTTCTGATGTAACTGTAAATAACAAAGCCACTTCTTTGTGCAAACAGATCACTGCTATTGCAAAGATAAAACCAGCTGGTCTTAACAATACAATGCCACTGAAAATTCAATTTACATCTGAGCTCCTCCAATTGCCATCTGTACAGTAAAGCTTAATAAACCACTTATTCCTCCTAATAGATGCTAATCATGGATTGACAATACATAATCAAAATCTGCTCTTTAACCCTTTCAGCAAATAACCATTATTAAATCCGGTTTGCAGCAGCAGAATTGAAACTCTTGAGAGCAACTCTTACAGAAGTTGTGTCAGCTTTGTGTCTTTGGCTTTGTGGTTGGTTGTTTTTTTTTGTAACTGCCTTCCTATTAGAAAATAGACCACATCAAATCAGTCTGTTAGTTTAAAAGGAAAATGTAATAAAACTACAAAACCCACTAGGTATTCCACGGGGAAATAGGCAGTTTATTAATTCTTTCCTTGACACTTTCAGCCATTTTGTAATGTTACTTCTGTAATTGTTTTATCTAGCATCTTAATTTGTTTTCCTTAGTAAATAAATCTAAGCATACAAACACAAGCAAGTGTATACACATACAGACACAGTGACCCCCATCTGCAGTCCAATGAGTAACACACAGCAATAAACTGGGGTTTAATTCTATTTTTTTAAATAACCATGCAAAAATAAGTAGAAAAAAAGACATAATTGCCTTTTGCCTGTTATTTACACTCTAAAATTACTGTAAGCACATGAAACTTAACATTGCACTGTTTTTATGTTCTTAGTCAATGATAACTGTTACTCTTATTCCAAAGTAAAGATACAACTAAATCTGCAGGTGTTAGTATCATAGTATCAGTCAGGGCTGGAAGGGACCACAAAGATCATCTAGTTCCAACCCCCCTGCCATGGGCAGGGACACCCCACACTAGATCAGCCTGGCCAGAGGCTCATCCAGCCTGGTCTTAAACACCTCCAGGAACGGTGCCCCAACCACCTCCCTGGACAACCTATTCCAGGGCTTCACCACTCTCATGGTGAAGAACTTCCTCCTCACGTGTTACACATGTATGAAGTAAATTCTCATCTTCTTTGGGAGGTGGATCATTTTGGATGCTTTTACATTTCTTCTAAGCTTGCCAAATGGTACATCCACCTTTACTGTCAAGAACAAAACCTGTACCTTTTCAAACACTATTACTACAAGCAGTGAACAGCACGTTTTTATAGACTCACAGGATGGTTCAGTTTGGAATGGACCTTCAACAATCAACCTCAAAAGTAAGCTCACTAAGGAAAACATTAGCTATTACTTTCCTTGCATTTTTAAAGGCCTACAGGACAATTGATCAAAAAGCACAAATCTTGCTATAAATTCCTCCTGTTCTCCAATTGCATATTTAAAGGGAGAAAACTTATGCACATCACCTTGGCCATTTGTTTATGGAGCACTCTTCTCATTCTACTTAGGCATTTTTTGTTCAGATTTCATCCTGATTGTTTCACACTGTAACAGAGATCAGCTGAAGCCAGCTAGCAGATCTCATTCAGTGGTTGTGGGTCTACAGAAAATTGCCACTCAACATAGGATCTAGATTTGCTTGTGTGTAACACCTCCCAAAATATTATGGAAGGACTCCTAACACTTGAGTTGAAAATGTCTCTGAATTTTCTGAACACTCAAGCAATGAGTGTTTCCTCATTTTTATGTAACTGGATTCTCTCAATGGGATTCCATCTCTTTCCCAAGGAACAGGATTAAATTGTTTTTTTTTTAAACAAGATTTCACAAGTCAGAAAGTTAGCAGGTTCAGCTTCTTAAAGGCCAAGAAACAGGTAATGTTTAAGACCAATCGGGTACTACTCACCCATTCACCCCCCCCCCAACCACTGAAAAACTGGAAGCTTCATTATGAAGTTTCAACATCTTTCTTGAGACAAGCTGGGAAGGCAGCAGTCTTTCAGTTTCAGTACATGCCAGAAAAAAAAGTCACTTAACAGAAAAACACCAGGGCTCAGCTTTTAGGAAAAGAAAGCTTTTTAATTAAAACTGGCTCACCCTACAGAAACTGGCACTATACTACCGTATTACAGAAAGTTTAACAATGTCTCCTCCCTGCAATAAATTCTAAAGCCTAGACACAGTCTTCCTATTTTTGTCTGTTATTGCAAATTACTTAATGGCTTGCCCAGTTCTGCTTTCTCCTAAAAAACCCAAACAAAACGGTTCAGATTGCTGCTCCTCACTTCAAAATAGCAGGCAATCCTACCTCCTGCCTTTACCTGCTCTCATATCACTGTGTTCACTAAAAAGCTGTTCTTTTTTGACCTTTTAATTCACTTGATTCCTCCTGTTTAATAGATCTGCTGTCTCCATACAAAACTATTCATTCACTGAATTCAGCCTTTACTGGTGCTCTTATAATCTTAGTAAATACTGTATTAAAGTCACACGAAGTGTGACTTTGATAGCTTTTCTTTCCACACTGCACAGAAAATGTGCAACTGCACACTTGAAATGCTTCTAAAACTCTAAGCCTTTCAAATTTAAACTTAAAAATTACTTTAATCAGCATGCAAAAAAGATCAATCTTCCTACTATCAGTGAAAATTTTACCTTTACTGATTGAAAAGTTACCTGTGGGATGATAGCATAAAGATCGCTACTGAAAGGTAAGGCTCCACTGCATGGCACAGCCTGGGATATAAACAAGGCCCTTGTTAATCAATGTGTCTATTATTGGCCATACATTTACAATAGGTCTTTACAAAGTCAGCTATGGTATTTGCCATTTTCAGGGTCTACTATCACAAGTGTAAGAAGAATTGATGGTTATGAGAGGAGCACCAAAATAATACACTTGAAAAGTAAATTTAAATTGATTTCAGATTTGTATCCCTTCTTGTATCTGACAGAAGTTGCATCTGTGAGTTACACAACTCCAGACTTTGTTTAAATCTCTTTATCTGTTTTAGTTTCCACTGTTAACTTTGTCTAAAGCAAAATCCTGGAGTAAGAGACAAACACGTCTTTTCTTTAGTCATCCCAAAAAAACCAAACTGTGACAGTTTTAGGTTGTGCCTTTAAGAAAGGTCAGTTACTAAAACACTGAACTTCTCTCACTACCACACAAACAAATTGATGTAAATGTTAAATTCTTCATTTCCTAATAATCTTCATTCCATAGATAGATAGTTTACTAGAGTACTGTAAATAAACCAATTCATACTCATGTCATAGCAAAGTATCTCACATTCTGACTAGTCAAAGTGCTTTTACAAGCACCGTAGAATCAAAACTCTAATCACAACCTCTCAATGAGTTTTAAATATTCCCTAAACTGTACAATATAAGACACAGAAACTAGACGGGAAAAGAGAGGAGACGGGAAAAGAGAGGAGACGGGAATAAACCAGGTTGGAATAGACCTTCAAGATCATCACGTCCAACCAAAAGTCTCCTTCTAAACACCTCCAATGATGACGACTCCAACACCTCCTCGGGCAGCCCATTCCAATGGCCAATCTCTCTTTCTATGAAGAATTTCTTCCTAACATCCAGCCTAAACCTCCCCTGGTGCAGCTTGAGACTGTGTCCTCTTGTTCTGGTGCTGTTTGCTTGGCAGAAGAGACCAGCCTCTGCCTGTCTACAACCTCCCTTCAGGTAGTTGTAGAGAGCAGTAAGGTCTCTCCTGAGCCTACTCTTCTCCAGGCTAAAACTACTAAAGGCATACTGAAAATATGCAACACACTAAAATTACCTTCTACCATATTTATTTTCAAGTGAACACTTAAAGAAATCCAGAAATAATTATCACAGTGTTATTGTGGACATTTGGTTTTTGAAGACCTACTCAAGAGTTAAGCCTGACGTCACAAATGTGACCGCCCATGTGGACCAAGGATCTAGAAGTCACAGTTAAGCTGTGCTTAGCATCTTGCTGAAATCAGGACCTGGGAGCAGAATTTAGCACTCGCAATGTCTGCCTTTTCCCAATGCGATTCACGCTCCTCGAAAATGATCAGAACGCTTACTGCCACGGCTTACTTACTGTGCTGAACGTGGTCAGTTCTGTGACATTGCTGTTTCGCAACCTGCAAACAAAAAATAATTAACCATCAGCTGACTCATCCTTTCGTCACAACTTTTACAAGGTCAAAGGAAAGACATCAAACAGAACGGTAGAGTCTCTCCCTCCCAAAAAATCCCATCTGCAAAGGATTTCCAGTGTACCGAAAAGCCTGTTTCCCACAGCCAGATACTGGAGTGATTAAGACAAGAATCGTTGCAGCCAAACGTTACGTAATCACACTTTTTGTTCGCAACCAGCTGTTTAAATACACGGACCCACCTTACCCTTACTGAATTGTGATCCATGCAGTACAATGTGTTCCCCTTTGATATACACACTAAGTCAAAGGCATGTTTAACCTCAAAACACAAAAATAATTCTGGAGTCCCAGAAATCAAGAGGCTGAGGGAGCTGGGGCTGCTTAGCCTGGAGAAGAGGAGACTCAGGGGTGACCTTATTGCTGTCTACAACTACCTGAAGGGGGCTTGTAGACAGGCAGAGGTTGGTCTCTTCTCCCAGGCAGTCAGCACCAGAACAAGAGGACACAGTCTCAGGCTGCACCAGGGGAGGTTCAGGCTGGAGGTCAGGAGGAAGTTTTACACAGAGAGAGTGATTGCCCACTGGAATGGGCTGCCCGGGGAGGTGGTGGAATCGCCATCACTGGAGGTGTTCAGGAGGAGACTTGACAGGGTGCTTGGTTGCATGGTTTAGTTGATTAGGTGGTGTTGGATGATAGGTTGGACACGATGATCTTGAAGGTCTCTTCCAACCTGGTTTATTCTATTCTAAATCAATGGGAATTTAAAACTCTGTTTGGACAGAGACAGAGTTCTGTTGCATTTACTGATGCTCTCTACCAGAAAGATTCTCCTCACATTCTTGAGAATTCAGAACCATCTCTGTCAGTGCAAAATCCATACAGACTTCATTGAAAATTTAAAACCAAAAATATTTTTTTGAATGCTGGTTTGAATTGCTTTCCTCCCAGACTACTTTTTCCCCAGGCAGATGAAGTTTTGCGTAACACACTGTACAGGAAATAGGAAACAGTCTAACACAAGCATTTCAGGGAGATGCTACTTGCTGTAGCAGTAGACATCTGGTATTGTTGGGATTTCCTAGTAACTTTTTTTTGTCAGCTTAATCTTTTAAAAGTATCACCTGTCTGGACACAGAATCACAGAATATACTGGGTTGGAAGAGATCTCCAAAATCATTCACTCCAACCTTCAATGAAGGGTCAACACTAAACCACATCCCCAACTGCCAGGTCCTACATGTAGCTTGAACGCTCCCAGGGATGGTGGCTCCACCGCAGCCCTCAGCAGGTCATTCCAATGTTTGAGAACCCTTTCCATGAAGAAATATTTCCTAATATCCAGCCTGAACCTCCCCTGGCATAACCTGTACCCATTTTCTCTATTGTTGTCACTTGTTATCAAGGAGAAGAGGCTGATTACACCTTTGCTCCAACCTCCCTTCAGGTAGTTGTGGAGAGTAATGAGTCTCCCATCAGCCTCCTCTTCTCCTGACTGAAAAACCCCAGCTCCCTCAGATACTCCTTGTGGGTCATGTTCTTCAGGCCCTCACAAGCCCCTGCCCTTCTCTGGACATGCACCTCAATGTCCTTCCTATAGAGTGGCCCAGAACTGCACACAATACTAGAGGTGTGGCCTCACCTCTCCAGAGTACAGAGGGATGCTCATCTTCCTAGGCAACCAGCACCAGAACAAGGGGACACAGTCTCAAGCTGTGCTAGGGGAGGTTCAGAATGGATGTTAGGAGGAAATTCTACACAGAGAGAGAGAGATTGCCCATTGGAATGGGCTGCCCGGGGAGGTGGTGGAATCACCATCACTGGAGGTGTTTAGGAAGAGACTGGATGGGGTGCTTGGTGCCATGGTTTAGTTGATTAGGTGGTGTTTGATGATAGATTGGATGCGATGATTGTGAAGGTCTCTTCCAACCTGGTCTGGTCTATTCTATTCTGGTCCATTCCTGTTTCTGCTGGCCAGAGTGTTTCTAATACAAGTCAGGATGCCACTGGCCTTGGCCACCTGATCTAGGTGGCCCTGATTTAGCAGAAGGGTTGGTCTAGATCATCTGCAGAGGTCCCTTCCAAACGCCACCATTCTGTGATTGTGTGATGTGCTGCAGCATTAAACACATACTCTTATACTAAGTTTTCAGATACTCTATTCAGCTAAACTGATGGACAATTTCAAATGAGCAAGTAAGCATAAATGCCCACGTATCAAAGAATGCTAGGGTTAAATGGGGCATCAGGGGTCTTTCTCTTATTGGTTTGTTTGGGGCTTTTGTTTGAAACAGAACACTTTTCTTCTAGAGCATAACATGGATAGGAGCATAAAGGTGGCCTATCTCACAGTGGCACAGCCAAGAAAACATAAAAAGAAATTTACACAAAACTTCAGCTACCTATATGAGCTAAAACTTCTTTTTACAGTTAGGTAAGCTAAGTTAGAATTCAAATATAGGTAGGTAATTACAGCAGCAGCAGCCATAGTTTCTTACATTTCATTTTAAATTACAAGCAGTAAAGGTGTTGGCATTACACACCAATAATTGCCTCCTTTTTGGGTGTGTGTGGGTTTTTGGGTTTGTTTAGGTGTTTTTTTTTTGGGGGGGGAAGGTTGTGGGGTTTTTATTTTGTGGTGGTTTGGGTCTGGGGTTTCTTTGTTGTGGCCACTGCTGTCAGATTGCACTCCTGGGTCTGCCAGGAAAACAGCAGGCATTTTATTCCCTTGTCAAAGGACAGCCAGCAGCAAATCATTCCTCCTAACAGCCTGTGGCAACATCATCAAGCTAAACAGGAAAGGAATCACATTTGTTCTCCCAAGGAGAAATCAAAACATTACTCTTTCCCTTCTATATCCTATTGGCATGCTCTGACAACATCAAAAAAAAAAATCCCAACCTATTAGGCCAGAATCAAGAGAAGTGATGGAAGGAGATATGACACAGTAACTACTACCATTTGAAAGCTGAGAGCAGAGCATTTGACTGAGGAAAAGATTCAAGTATGCATTTTGCTGCTCTCAACCATCCTGCTGGCAAATTAGAAAGCCCAAACTGTCCTTCAGAAATCAGAAAACAAAGTCCCATTTCTTCCTCTGACTTGGAGACATGGTATTTCCTGTATTAGCTGAAGCTCCTGTACTTGCTGCCTGTTATAATTTTGCACATACATTCTGTTACTGACTACGTCTATACTTGTGGCTCTGCTACGTTTGGGGTTTGCTAACAGTCCTGAAGGCACTGAATAGCCCACCAAAACCTCAACTTTGGGACAAACGTAAAAGGACCGGTAGAGATGAGGATAGTGACAACAGCTCTTCATTTTCCAGCTTGCCATTTCAAAGGGATGATAACGAGCCACCACACTGGTAGGCAGAGAACACAGCAGTTGCAGCTTCCTCAGCCCTGAATACTGTCCAAGCAGGAGAAAATGTTTCTCCATAGAAAAGCTTCCCAGAACCCTAGGGATACAACTGTATTAGAAAACTGCCTATTTGTTTCCCCAGGATAACACTTCCAAAAGAGTAGACTGGAAGGAAATAGTCAGTAGTAGATTCAGCCTGATGCTCCCTGCTGATCTGTTGCTTCAAAACTTCTTTATCAGCTGTTTACTTTTCCTCTAGGCTTCATCTGCTCTAACTTGATGCAAGTATGTAAACTAAGGACTGAGAAAATAAAAGAGGGCTTTTTGGGTCTCTTTTCTATCCTTAATATATGAAAATGATCACCACTTGGAAAATCTTCCACAACTTCACTACAAACACAAAACCAAATGTAAACAAATAGGTTTCCACAAGAAATTGGAATAGGTACTTAAGAAATTGTAATACAAAAGACAGCACAAGTGCAAGCAGAAACAGATTAACAGCTTTAAAACCAAGCTCCAATACTTCAGGGACTGCATATGTTAAGTATTATTCCCAAAGCAAAAACATTCAACATTATCCATGTTCATAAGCAAAATCACTTCATACTGTCTGGAGCCATCTCAGAGCTTCATACCACACAAATTACATCACACAATAATGGGAAACACACTTCTTCAACAAATTGCATTTATGGTCTCTTACCCTCTTTGACTAAAGACCTACTGAAGTCAATGGTCAACATTAAATAGTGCAATAAACATTTCAGTGTCTCACTCTATTCAGCTGAGTATGCATGCAACCCACTGCAAAACAAGGGCAGGATGCAGCCACTGCAGTGGGACTACTTCTTACAGCAACACCTCAGCACAAGATCCGATAAAGGAGACCAGAAAATGGTACCAGTTCAATGATAGTAACTCTAAACTAGTTTACTATTAGGAAAAGCAAGAATTTTGATCGTCACAACCAAAAAGAATTAAATAAACAATAAAGTATTCAGGTGGAAACAAAAGCACACAGTTTTGAGAGCTGTGAGGTTTCATTACCTCACTGCCGCATAGCTGCCTATTGCACATTTCTGCCATTCACTTTACAACTTAAGAGGTCCAACTTGATGACCAGCATACATCAATGCGACAGTTTCAGGCTGTGCCTTTAAGAAAGGGACAGTTGCTGGAAAACTCTGGCTGAATGTTTTGGTGAAATAATGAAAACAAGATATTCGAAAGTAGATTGGTTGAATGCAACGTTAAGTTTTAGCTCAGTTTGAATCTCAGTCAGTTCAGTCTGTCTTTTTCAGTCTGTCTGTTTCAGTCTCTCTGAGCAACAGCTGTGCTGGATGGAGTTGACCTTGAATTAACTGAGCTAACCAGATAAGAAACTAATTCTTGCATATGCTTTGAGCTAACAGAATTTCCTCCTTAATAATTACCTTTTTCTCTCCCTCTAACCCTTTTTGGGAACAAAGAGAGGTAGGGGGAGAGAGGGGGTACAGGGCGGGGACCCTCCTGGCTGGAGGAGGGAGAGTTTTTTTTTCTGTATTACATTCTTTGCTGTGTATTTCTGTAAATATTGTATATTGTGTTATCTATTAATCTGCATTTCATCCTGCTTGTCCATTGTCATCCTGCTTGTCCTGCTCTTATCCATTTCTGCTTCTCTGACTGAGACAGCCGTGGTTTCTTTGAGGGGGTGGGGGGGAGAACTGAACATTCTCTCCCCACCACAATCAACTAGTAACTAAAAGGCACACCTACTGTGGCAAACATGATTCTGATTGGTCATTTACTCTAGAGTCATAGTATCATAGTATCAGTCAGGGTTGGAAGGGACCACAAGGATTATCTAGTTCCAACCCCCCTGCCATGGGCAGGGACACCCCACACTACATCAGGCTGCCCAGAGCCGCGTCCAGCCTGGGCTTAAACACCTCCAGGGATGGGGCCCCAACCACCTCCCTGGACAACCTATTCCAGGGCTTCACCACTCTCATGGTGAAGAACCTCCTCCTCACATCCAGCCTGAATCTCCCCACCTCCAGCTTCATTCCACTCCCCCTAGTCCTACCACTACCTGAGATCCTGAGCAGTCCTTCCCCAGCCTTCCTGTAGCCCCCTTCAGATCCTGAAAGGCCACAATTAGGTCACCTCAGAGCCTTCTCTTCTCCAGACTGAACAGCCCCAACTCCTTCAGTCTGTCCTCATCTTTACGTTAGTCAAAATTGAATTTGCATGGCTGACTGTGTAAGGGTTTGCTCTATGGGTGTAAAATTAACACACAAAACCCCCTTTTATTAGGATTAAGTTCAAGGAATAATTCATATTTTTCTGGTTACATAGAAAGAAACTAGGGCAAACATGACTAAGACAAGTGCCTGTGAGGTCTGAAAAATCATTCTGTTTGCTGCAGATATGTATATACCAAGACTGATGCTTTAAAATTTTGAAACTAAAACCAGAGGAAGCATCTGCCCTTACAAATAACATGTTCCTTACATACCTCAGTATTTTTCTCCCTAATTAAAAGCACACGGACTTGGTTTTGGCTCTGGCATCCAAAGTACAGAGTAAACAGAGTAACACAAATTAACAGAGTAAACACCAATACTAAAACTAAGTGGAAAACTAAAACCCTACAGCAAAGAGATCATTTGGCATGAACTTAAGGAAGTTACACAACACTGACTTCTCTGTCAAACTAAAATTTAAAAAAATAATTGATAATTAGCAAAAATATTGTTTCAGACTAAATATTCTCTTCCTTGACAACCATACATGCATATAAACATGAGAGTGGTGAAGCCCGGGAATGGGTTGTCCAGGGAGGTGGTTGAGACCCTGTCCCTGGAGGTGTTTAAGCCCAGGCTGGATGAGGCTCTGGGCAGGCTGATCTAGTGTGGGGTGTCCCTGCCCATGGCAGGGGGGTTGGAACTAGATGATCCTTGTGGTCCCTTCCAACCCTGAATGATACTATGAAAACTCAGGATTTGCCTTTTAACTGCAGTAACAGAAGTCCTTGCAACTCACTCTCGGTACTCTCTGCCACTCCACTAACAAAGCCCAACAGAAAAGCATTCTACAGTGGCTTAATTCCAGAGCGGTTCTTAGAACTGCGGATTACAAAGCACACCACCAAAGCATCCTTAAATGCAAACAAAATCCTAACAATTTGAGAATAAAAGCCCTGCAACAGCTGACATTCCACACTCATGGAGATAGGTGAGAGATGTATATTCAGAAGAACAGAAAGAACAGTAAATGTGGGGTGCCTGAAAGAGAAGATTGTAAACTTTGTTTACATTTCTCAGTACTAATCGAGCACAGGCAAAGTGTCTCATGGGCTGCGTTACACAGACACACAGGGGTAAAAATTGCTCCTCATTCCATGAATGGGACAGTTAATACACACAGGAAAGATTGCATTATTTTTTATTTTCATATTTCATCATTTATTATGCAATGTTAATATAACTTTTTTTTCTCTCTCCACATTATTTTCTTATCGTGTACAGGTAAAGAAAACGGAAGTTTCCTGCGCTTAATATTAGCATATAAATGGAGCTAATTGAAGTTTGACTAAAGTGGGAAGACTGGGTGGTGTGAATTCCCACCTTTGTTACTATTATCACTTTGCAAGGTGGTTTTTTAAGCAAAACTAGACTAACTGGTTTATATTCTGGCAGGGGCATCTTCTCCATTAAATCAAAACTTGGAATCTGAAAGCACTGACTGCAGCAAAACCAGCACCATTTTCATAAAGCCATGAGGCAAGATGTCTCCTTTCTCAACTGCAATGTGCTTTTTCCCCAGTGCAAACATGCTACTTACCACAAAAGATATGCCTCTACTTTTTTTTTTTTTAAACAATTACTTGGTGCCCTTTTTAATTACATTGCAAACAAAGGCTGAAAGAACATGAGCATTCAAGTTACAGTCTTTCTGTTTTCGTTAGTAATTCAGGACTGTGCCCTGGATGTTTACTGTGACAGGAGAGGTAACAAAGTGACAGCATTGTAGAAGAATGAAAAAGGGAGATTAGGGAAACTTTCTCAAACTGTATCGTGTTTCTGTTAGCATTTCTAGCAAGTGTTTCTTGAAAACTGATAGAAGTAACATTGGTGAAGGGAGGGCACTTGTTCCTATAAGCATTTGAAAACACTGAAGGAAGTTTGTCTACACAAGGCAAGGTCTGCCATTACTGATACTTATAAATGTCATCTTGGAAAAACCCTTTTACTGGAATAGTTGAAAAGAAAACAGGTGTCACAGCCCTAAACAGCATTTTCTAGAAGTGGCAGGAAACAAAGGCCTTTACCCTTATCTTAACTGCAAAAACAGAATGAAGGTTAAGAAACGCTAATTCAGTTTCATTGTACTAAGAAATCACTTTCTGAAGAGGAGAGAAACTGGGAGTTGTCCCATTTTAATGACCATTGTCCTAAACTCAGGAAGCCACACAGTGATTATGCTAGCACAGCTTTGAAAAAGCAGAAGTCACACATAGCCTTTGGATCAGCTGCAGTCCCTATTTTCTTCAGTGGGCAGACTACAATCCTCTGCTGTAGAGGAAACACAACAGGGTTTTTTAACTAAAAAGTAATACATAAGGTTGCCTAAGTGAAAAACAAAACCACAGTGCAAATTACAAAGGTAAAAAGTGTACAGGAATGAAGCAACAACTCTTTCCATTATTATTCTATAGTTACTAGTACTGTGAATATAAACAGCTTGAAGCTGTTCATTTTTGAATTCTCACCACTGATCTAGGTATCTTTGATTAGACATGTTCACTATTGCAGCTAGCAAAGTTGAGAAATCATATGTAGAAGAGACATGCAGCAGGTTTAGAGGAGAGTCATAAAAATTATCAGAGGGCTGGTGCACCTCTACTATGAAGACAGGAGAAAAGAACCGGGGCTGTTCAGCCTGGAGATTAGAAGGCTCTGGGAAGAGCTTAGAGCTGCATTTCAGTATCCAAAGAGGACCTACAGGAAGGCTGGGGTAGAACTGTTCAGAATGCCTTGAGGAAATAGGATGAGTGGCAATGGTTTGAAAATGGAGCAGGGTAGATTTAGGTTGGACATTGAGAAGGTTTTCACAATGAGGGTGGTGGAGTACTGGAACAGGTTGTCCAGGGATGTGGTGAAAGCCCCATCCCAGGAGACATTCAAGATCAGACTTGATGTGGCCCTGGGCAGCCTGATTTAGTTGAAGATGTCCCTGCTTACTGCAGGGGGGCTGGACAAGATGAACTTTCAGGGTCCCTTTCAACCTGATGATATCTGCAAATCTGTAAATTACAGAAGTGGAGACAGTTTTTATCTGCAAATACATATATATAAGGAACAAGAGTCATCTATTGTAATTCTAACTCACTCTTGCCCAAGATAATGTTATCTCCTTCAACCACCAAGGTGTAGCACTTTTAGACACTAGAATATCCTGTTCACAGAGACCAAAAGTTTCCATCTATCTACAAACCGAGTCAGCATAATGCAATGTTCAAGCACTCACAAGTAATGACTCAGGAGGCCAAACACCTACAGTTTGTAAGCTCTTTTTCTTCCAGGATAACAATCATAGGCTCCTGCACTGACATCTGCCACATAAAATGGATCACAGTAACATTTATTTTACGTATCACTTAGTGCTTAGACAGTGATATCACATTCCCTCTTCTGTATTTCACAATGTGCACTCTTCAGTTCTGTCCTTGAGAACCACAGCCTGCTTTTACGCTACCACAGAAGCAGCATGTATTCAAATCTGAGTTACAGAGCCATGCATTGGGAGGTGTCATTAACAAGTACCTACTAAGGGAAGATAAACAGCAGCAACATGTACTAAAAATATATCAGGAAATTAAGAAGCTGTGATAATAAAACACCCCTTTTGTGATTCAAATATTACATCTTCACTCTTGTTTAACAGTGTTTAGTGAAATAGTTGATTTAAATTAAAACTCTTGTAAAGTTTTATTGGCTTAAATCACTGTGTTTATATTGGATCACTGCTCTATTAATCACCATGAAAATTACAAGATAATGTATCATACAACATGTTCCCTAGTCACACATACAGTGAAGGCAGCATCACTTCTTGAAACAACCAACAAAAGATGTGAAAATGGATTCGCTTTATGGATTGGTGGGGGTTGTTGGCTGGTGTTTTTTAACTATCTGGTTAGTTTCTCTACTGCCTTACCAAAAAAATGGCACTGAAACTAGCAAGCTAACTGTAGCATGGCAAAGAACAAAAGAAATAGTCATCATCTTAATTTTCAAGATCATGGTATGTTTACATATGGCCCTTTATTGTCTTCATAGCTGCAGGAATGAAGAATGAGTATTAAAAGGCAGAATTACAAACAGAAAACAAAAATAAACTAGTGAACATATTTTATCAGGTTAAAGCAGTGACTTTAAAAGAACCTGTCACACTTTAGGAATAATAAAAGGCTTCAACTGATCAATGTGCAAATAGTCCTGTCAAAGGCAATGTTACAGCCTGCATCACTGGAAAACCACAGTACTAATGGACATCTTCAGTTGTTTATCCCTCAACTGTCAAAATACATGCCATGAGCCATATGACAGGCATACCTGGCTGATTTATCATAGCACACAGTTGTAAACATGTCACCTGAAACAAAAAACTCACAACCACCATGGTGAGTGAAGCCTGTTCCACAGAGTTTCCTAAATACAGAATCCTGCCCCACAAAGTTCTATTTCCTTGAAGCCAAAAGGCAAAGCAGAACCTCCAACTTGGACTACTACACAAAAATCTGGAATAGAGAAGTTATGTTGCTCCCTGCTAGCATGCAAAATACAGGTACTGATAAATCTAATAAGCAGACACAAGATTCAGAAGACTGCATCCTCCACACTACAGGATCATTGACAGACATGCAGCAACTACATTCCCAGTATGAAGAAAACACTTTACATTTCTCAAAGCAAAGATACTGCTTTAATTTACACTGATAGTGTCATTTATACCATGATTCTGTAATGCCTGGTTAAGGAAGAAAAGCTGGTACAAGTGCTTTACATTTCGTTAGACTCTGTAATTTCATTATAAGCTTAGCAGCAGGTTCTTCAGTTCTGTCTCTGATGGATTACTGCATCTATTCACATTGCCAAGTTCTTCCTTACCCAAAACCTGAGCAAAGAGGGAGAGGGCTGAGTTTTATTTTCTCAAAATTAGCTCCTTTGTTCTTCCCTGAAAATCAACAATCACTTTCACTTAACTTTATCCCTGCCCAAACACAAGTTTCTTGTCTGTAGCTCCATTCTGTCAGCTCACAACACTTTTATTATTCTGAGGAAAAGCAACAAAAAGAAGGGAAATTTAACCTGTTACACTCAGGTTTCCCTGTTCCTACAGTTTATCACAAAGTTAGACACACCACCTGTGTGGTCATTCTCTCATAACAGTGGGACAAGAAAAGCCATTTTGTACTTTCCACATGTGTCAGTTTTCTTAAGGCTTCTGTGAAGTCCTACTCTCTCAGGACATTGTACATTAACTGTCCAAAATGTATAAACTAGCAGAACAACAAGAAGTTACTTTGCTAAAGATCACGTTGGTAAACTGTATTTTAATCCTTGTGCACCTTCATCCAATGAAACTTCAAAGACCTCCAAATTTTAGAGTAAGGTATTTCGTGACTGTAGCAGTATTCTACTCTTCTGGTCAAAACTTAGGACCCTGCATGCACTCCTAGTATCATTCTGACACAAAATTAGCTTTAATAATTCACCAAAACATCCAAAAATAGAAATCAAGTGACACTGAATCACAGCGTGGCTGACATTGAGAGGGAGGTCATCTTGTTAAACCCCTTTGCTCAAGCAGTTAACTAAAGCTTAAAGATGCTCAGGACTATGTCCAGATATCTTCAGTGCACTGCCATGGGTGAAGACTTCACAACCTCCATGGGCAACCTGCATCTGTGCTCAGTCACCCTCACACTGGGAAAAAAATAAATGTTTTCTAATATTCAAAGGGACCATCCTGTGTCCAGCCTGTGCCCACTGCCCCTTGTCCTGACACTGGATCCCTCTGAAAAGAGCCTGCCTCCATTGTCTCTGCATGCTCCCTTCACACATTGATTAAATCCCCCTGAGCCTCCTCTTCTCCAGGCTGAGCAGTTCCAGCTCTCCCAGCCTCTCCTCACAGGAGAGGTACTCCAGCCCCTTCAACATCTTACAGGTCAACCATTGGGCTTTTCAGTAGCTCCATCTCTCCCTCTCAGTACTGAGTGGCTCAGAACTCTACACTACTGACAAATTTCACCTCTGTCCTTCAGCATGTATCTAGCTGTATATCACACTAGAAACTTATGAATCATGGTAATTCTTATGGCATAAAGAATTATGATAATGACTACTTCAAAGAAAACAGGAACTGCACATCGATGCTTCTCCATACTCTGGAAAACAGTTCCACAATATTAATGAACAAAAAAAACACTGACAGTGTCAGAGCACCAAAACAGGAGACGGCAGCACATGACTGGA
The DNA here is from genome assembly GCF_026170545.1 of Melanerpes formicivorus. Classification (NCBI taxonomy): domain Eukaryota; kingdom Metazoa; phylum Chordata; class Aves; order Piciformes; family Picidae; genus Melanerpes; species Melanerpes formicivorus. Next base: position 36,560,171 of record NW_027142357.1, on the reverse strand, counting down.
AACTGGAAGTGTAAAGCCAGCTAGCAATTTAACTTCTTACTAGTTAAAACAAAATTGAGATTAGGGAGAAGTGATGGACTTTGCTGCCAGTGTTTTATCTGTACTCCCTCTTCTCCTTTCCTGTGAGCCGTCTCACTTAACTGATGATGTACCACATATGAGAGGAGGAGGGGTAACAAAAAGTGAATTATATACACACAAAATAGTCTAAAAATAAGGAATTAATGGCAGTCATAAACCTTTTACTTCAAACCACTCATGTGTATTAAATTCATTATCCTGGCACCATTCTAGCACAACAGTAATGGCCTGGCCTCCGATTATGATGGTAAGCCAACAGTAGCATGGATTACAGCAAGACTGAAGACTACTGAAAATAATTACAGCTTTACATTTCAGAAGTTTTTCCTTCTGATTCTGCTCTTTCTGGGCAAAAATAAGCTTGTGAGTACTTTCTTCTGGGGTCTTCGAATTTTCAAGTTAAGAACACATTTTGACTTGGGTTTCTACTAAAATGAAGCTTGACAATATAACTTAGGACTCTGTAAAAGAAGGTTATCTGCCCAGTGACTGAAAGCAAATTCTGTAAAGAAAGGGCACTAAAATCGGAGTAGAAGGGATCACTGCAGGGCATAATAGTGAAAGATGTCACAAGCTAGCTGAAGTTTGAATGTATGAAGTGTTTCTTACTAGAATATCATTGTCTTTCATTTCTTAAACACTGGAGCTTGAACTAAAGAATGAAATAGTTTTATCAACAAGCTTTTTATTTAGAACAAAAGGTAGTTAAGATACATTTGTTCCAAAACTTAACACACTTGCTCTCAGTTTGTGTTTACAGATCCCTGACTACTTCTTGCCTGCTTTCCTGGTTGCTTTTTGTGGGCCATCAACAGGGAAGTTGAAAAACAATCATTCTGAGACCACATTCTCTAAAAGATGCAAGTTCTGATTATTTCATTGGTGGCTACAAGCAAAATACTCCATTTTTTACATAAGGAAGGGAACTTACATGCCTTATTTGAAATACAAGTCCTTCAAAAACAACAGCCCTACACTTCTGCTGGTGAAAATTAGTTAAATTTGTACTTGCCTAATGGCACCTAACTTCTGCTAGCTGAGCCAAACCATACTGAAACCTGCTGTTCAGCGATGATACGACTCCTTCTCTAACATCAACAGAAGTTAATTATTGCCACATACATGAATCAATGTGATTTACATTAGAATAAAGCAGCCATTTGTGCAAGCTTTTTTAATATCTGACAAACTGGTCTGACTCTTGCTAGTCTGGTTCACAGTTTCCAGTACGGAAGTGAATCAGGTATGATCTACTGCGTTACTGCAATCCAGTCCATGATACTGGGAAAAAAAAACCCACACAAAAAAAACCCTACACCTAAGTTCATGTTAAAACAAGCTACAGCCACACTTTTTCAACTCCTATGCTGCTCATTTACTTTGGACCAAATAAAATGGCACATCCTGCTTTTATTGATGAAACTGCAATCAGCTGTCCGTAAGCTAACCCTGCACACAATCTGTTTCACAGGAAACTGTTAAGCACACAGACTTTGGTACTGAAAAAATCCCCAACTAGCTGAAAGCTCCAGAAAACTGTTTATTATGTGCACACATTTCATAAAGGCAAGTTTTTGTTTCACACATCAACACAAATACTTCTTCTCTCCTGCAATTCTAGAATGGTAACAACAAATTAGCATGACTTGTGTTAGCATATCTGCAGCCTCAGTAAGAAATACATGTGCACAGGGGGATGACTCAAAGGTATTTTTACCAACAGAAATAAATAGGTTGCTTATTGCTTGTAGTTACACATGTAAACATCATTCTACTCCAATTACTTAGAAGTGACAGACAACTTAAAATTGAAATTATACTGAACCTATTCTGCAAACATAACTTTGATCCAAAAAGTAAACTTCAGTATCCCATATTCACATTCTATTATGTATGGAATATACCTAAGTAAGTATCATGCAACAGCTCTTTACTAGAGGTTTCCTTACGTGCATGTTACTTTTGAGGTGTGGCAGAAAAAAATTCTCCTGTAAGCAGGGTTCCTACACTAGTCCTCTGAATATTCCTACTGCCATACACTAGATCCTCTCCAGGAAATAAAAGCCCACTGCAACAACTCACTTGGCAAGGGTGGTGATGACAGTGGAGATTGCAAGTTTGTGCTGGATAGCAAGTGCACGCTGAGGAATCAGAGACCTGCTTGGGGCAGGGATGAAGTAACTCATGCCAATACTGCCCACCATTTCCACAGCTGGCAGTTCTGATCCATGCATCTTCAACACAGTGACTGATTTCCAGAAAACTGTAGAACTTCACTTTTCAGTGTCTAGCCTGCTTTCAATTACAGCTGAAAGCAAATGCCAAATCAGAGTTACTGCAAGGGATGGACAGCTGCAAGGGGAAGCAGGTGAAGAGACACAGCGTGGTTAAAAATCTTACGTGTGATGGCAACAGGTTCTTAAAAAGGAAAAGCCACAAAAGGAACCTGTAGCACTTTAGAAATGGTTGAGTGTTATCAAAAATCCTTTCTTCCATTTCATAAATAGCATTTGAATTCAGTCTCTGTTCATAATAATCTGTGCAAATACAAATTCATCTGCAGCTCCAAGGCTAACGAGGCTCTGGTTTCACAACAGTAACTATTTAAGGATTTGTCCAAAAATTTACATTATGTAGAATCAGTATCCAAAACTACCTTTGGTATTTTTAACTGAAGCCATTCCATGCAGCTTTTTTAAACTGGGATGGTACCTCACATCATTAAGAGCCATGATGTGAAGAGTGGACCTGCACCAAATCCAAACTTTCAGGTATAAAACACTACCACATCCAAATAGTATCACATTCACCGGGGCAGCACCCACTTATAGTTTCCTTCTTTCTGTGACAGTTGTGCCTAGAAAAAGTAGTAGTGTTTAAAAACAAAACAAAAAACCCTAAAACCACTGAGGCCTGGAGTCTGCCCAGAAAAAAAAACAGCTGAATTTTTTTTTAACATGCTACATTCTTCTGACTACTGCGATTCAGTGCAAGTGGGGTAAAACACTTTTTGCAAGTAAAGAAAATGTCACTTACTAGAACAGGATGCCTGCTGAAATCTGGTAAACAATTTCTGCTGAGAAATTATTATGAAGACCAAAAAAAATAATCATTTTCTTTTAAAATTACTAAAACTAGAGAGCAAAACACCATTTATGTAACTGCTGAAATAATGAAAAGAGCCCAGTCACTGACCAATTTACATCTGAGACTTGGCAACATTTTTACACGCTTAGCTGCTTTAAGTGTCTGTAGGTCAATGTCTGTTCATGAACACTGGCACATGCTTAAATCTAGTAGGGATTAGAATGTATTGACTTAACCTAACCACATTCGAGTCATGATGCAGGCCCTACATCCAATGGTAAACTTGTGTTTTAAATCCCTACAGGGATGGGGACTCCAGCACTGGCCTGGGCAGCCTGGGCCAGGCCTTCACAACCTTTTTTTTGGGGAAAAAAAAAATTGGTCCTCATGTCCAACATAAACCCCCCCTGGCAAACTCAAGACCATTTCCTCTTGTTGTGTCAGTAGTCACTAGGTAGAAGAGACTGACCCCTACCTGAACACATCTCCTTTCCAGCTACCTGTGCAGTGTGAGAAGGTCTCCCCTCAATCTCCATTTCTTTGGACTAAACAATCCCCAGTTCCCTCAGCCACCTGTCCGAAGACATGGTCTCCAGACCCTTCACCAGCTTGGATGCCTTTCTCTGGACTCACTCCAGCCCATTAACGTCCTTCTTGCAGTCAGGGCTCCAAAAACTAACCCACTATTCAAGCTGTGGCCTCACCAGCGCTGAGAACAGGGGCACAATCGCTGTCCTAATCCTGCTGGCCACACTATTGCTGATCCAGTCCCAGGATGCTGTTGGCCTTCTTGGCCACGTGCTGGTTTATATTCAACTGGCTGTCAACTCATGCCCCCAAGGTCTTTCTCTGCTGGGCAGCTTTCCTGACACTCTGTCCCAAGCCTGGAGTGTTCAGAGTTGTTGTGACCCCAGTGCAGGATCTGGCACTTGGCCTTGTTGAACCTCATACCACTGGCCTCAGGTCATCAATCCAGCCTGGCCAGATCCCTCTGCCTAGCTTCCCTACCCTCAAGCAGTTCAACAGCCCCCTCTCAACTTGGTGTCACCTGCAAACCTACTGAGTGTGCTCTCTAGCCTCTTGTCCAGAGCATTGATAAAGGTATTAAATTGAACTAGCCCCAATAGTGAGCCCTGTGGAAACACCACACCTGGCTGCCCACCAACTGGCTTTAACTGCCTTGACCACAACACTTTGGGCCCAGCCATCTGACCAGTTTTGCACCCAGAGAACAATACACTCGTGAGCAGACAGTTTTTCCAAGAGAATACTGTGTGAAATGGTGTCAGTGGCTTTACTAATGTCTAAGTAGACAACATCCACAGCCTTTCCTTCATACACTAAGCAGGTCACCTTGTCATAAAGGGAGATCAGGTTAGTCAGGCAGAACCTGCCTTTCATAAATCCATGTTGACTGGTTCTGATTACCTGGCTGTTCTGTATGTGCCACATGATGACACTCAAGAGGATACACTCCATAACCTTCCCCAGCACTAAGGCCAGACTGACAGGCCTGTAACTCCCCAGCTCCTCCTTTCAACCCTTCCTGTAGATGACTGTCACATTTGCCAACTTTTAGTCTGGTCCTTGACTGGGACCTTCCTAGTTAGCCAGAGCTGCTGACAAATGAAGGGAAGGGGCTCGGTGAGCACTTCTGCCCTCAGTACCTTTGGGTGGATTACATCTGGCACCATAGTCTTGGAATTGTCTAAATGGTGTAGCAAGTCACTAATCATTTTCTCTTGGATTATGGGGGCTTCATGCTACTCCCGGTCTTCCAGCTCAGGGGACTTACTGAGGCAAAGAAGGCATTAAGTACCTCAGCCTTTTCCTCATCCTTGGTCACTATGTTTTCTCACATATCCAACTGAAAATGGAGATCCTCCTCAGCTCTACTCTTGCTGTTAATGTATTTACAGCAACATTTTTGGCCATCAGGTCAAGGGAGGTGGCACTGCTCCTCTAGTCTGCTCTTGAGACCCCACCTGGAGTACTGTGTCCAGCTCTGGAACCCCCAACACAAGAACAACAAACTGCTGGAGAGGGTCCAGAGGAGGACCACAAAGATGATCAGAGGGCTGAAGCACCTCTCCTACAAGGACAGGCTGAGGAAATTTGGTCTGTTTAGCCTGGAGAAGACAAGGCTCCAAGATACCTTATTGCAGCCTTCCAATACCTAAAGGCAGCTACAACGACAGCTGGGGAGGGACTTAAGAGCTTGTGGTGACAGGATGAAGGGCAATGGTTTGAAACTAGAGCAACACAGATTTAGGTTGGACATTAGGAAGAAGTCCTTCACTATGAGGGTAGTGAGACACTGGAACAGGTTGCCCAGGGAGGTTTGTAGATGCCTCATTGCTGAAAGTGTTTAACACCAGGCTGGAATGAGGCTTTGAGTAACCTTGTAGGAGGTGTCCCTGTTCATGGCAGGGGGCATGGAACTAGATGATTTTATCTTTAAGGTCCCTTCCAACTCAAGCATTTTAGGATTCATAATTGTCTCTTAGCCCAGTAGCTAGATTAAGTTCTAGCTGAGTTTTGGCCTTTCTAATTTTTCTCCCTGCATAACCTCACATCATCTTTGTAGTCCTCCCAAGCCGTCTGCCCCTTCTTCCACTCTCCTTTTTCACTCTGAGTTCCAGCCAAAACTCAGCCAAAGCTAGTATGCTTCCCCAATAGCTTTTCTCCCAACACACGAGTATGGCCTGTTTCTGAGCTTTGTCCTTCTTGACGAACATCCAACCTTCCTGGATTCCTTGGCCCTTAAGGCTTTGTGGTGGTTTGAAAGGGACAATGACAACCAGGCCCCCAAACATGTCCGTCTGCCCTCCAGAAGCACAAGGTAGCGATTCTGCTGAGTCCCTTCCTTCCTCAAACACTGTATTTTCACAACTGCTGTGCCCAAGACAGCCTTCACGTGACAAGTCCTCCTCTGCAAACTGCAGATCCAGCAGGGCACCTTCCCCAGTGTATCTCCTTCACTGAAAGACAATTTGGGAATACACACACACCTCCTTCTTGAAACCACCTTTACAAGCAATGTTAACTCAGTACATCAGTTCTAATAGCCACCCTGGATCAGGTTGCTTCCATTGCACAGGTCTCTCCATTAGATCAGTTTTGCTTGAATTACATACATTCTATTCAGAAAATGTGTGCATTTGACAAAATGCAAGCCTTGATTTTTACAATATGCATGAATGAGAAACAAACTCAAGATTATTAAGAGACTTAATTTAGCCTAATTGTTACTTTGTAAGACCAAAAAAAAATCCTTTAAAAACATCACTATGATACTGAAGCCACAAAGCTCTCTCTTAAGAAAGTGTTACAAAACTTCAATCTACAAAGCTTTCTCACAAAAGAACAAAATAGGTTTCATCTAGCAGCTCATTTTTCAAATTCCTAGCACTGCTATTTTTCTTGTTCTTGCCATCAGAGCTAAACCCAGTATATCCATAATGGACAACCTCATAGTCAAACCTGGTTGTGGGTAATTAACACTCAGGTTTCTGTGTTGAAAAATAATGTTGTATGCTATTAGCAGCAATGTCATTGCAGGTATAATTATTATATTCATTCTTATTGTAAGACCTGCATTTAGGAGTGGGATTATACCCCAAAATGTCCTGCTTACTAACAAAATAGCTACATCATTCACATGTACAGCATGGAGAGATTACCTGCTGCATTCAAAAGAAGGACAAAAACAAACAGAGTAACGTGTTCACACTAGCTTCTGATGTGTTTTTAATCTTCTCCTTTCACAGATGATCCAGAAGGAAAACAGGCTGAGAACTGTATGTAGCAGGTGGCCTCTTTGAGCCTTTTTTTATGTACAAGCTACAACAGGCCTTCTCTAAACCAGATGCAAACTCTGCCTCAGCTACTCTAAGCCCCACAGGACACAGGTAGTTTCAAAACTTTCATTTATTACTCCAGTCAAGCACATTAGGGCAAATTAAGCTGCAATTTATTTGCAACTTCGTGTGAAGTCTTTAGGAGAGGGCATGAGGACGTTTTCTACTTCCATTTAAATTAACACCAACAACATACTGAGTTGATCCCTACTATGCTTTGTCTTCTAGATAGCTCAGTATGACAATTTTTCTCCCAGTGAAAAGAACAAACTCCTGTCAGTCAAGTAATGGACATCATTTATGCACCTTGCATGTTTTACATTATTCCCATTCTTAAAATGACGTTCCAAAGTCGCAAGATCATTCAGAAAGTTCATAAATCCATTGAAAATACATCAAAACCATAAAACTTTATTTCAAGCAAGCTGATTCCACATAAAACTCTTAGAATGGCGGTCTAATAACATGTTGCAAAGCCTTGCTCGAAACACTCTTCCTTGTAAAAATTTCACACAAGCACCTCTGACATCATTTCAGATAGCTTGGAACGTTAACACTTGAAAGGCAAACTCAGAATTCCAACTTTACAGAAGAACTGGTTTGTCTTGTTATTTTTCTAGTATATGCTTTAATTTCTACCTCTAAAACGTAAATGGTTTCATGCTAGCTACAGTATGCATTATGCACAGCGAATGTATTGCAGTTCCTAATTCTGTGGTCCAAATATTGGTGTGTGCTAATACAAACACACCCCTACATACCCGCCAAAGGTTGAAAACAGTGTCTGAAGCTGACAAAGGATAGGTTTTGGTTGTCAAATAGAAATACTCAGCAACTATTCAGATGTATTCAGATCTGCTGGAGGGTAGAGAGGCTCTGCAGAGGGACCTTGACAGGCTGGACAGATGGGCAGAATCCAACAACATGAGATTGAACACATCCAAGTGCCAGGTTCTGCACATCGGCCACAGCAACCCCATGCAGTGCTACAGGCTGGGGTCAGAGCGGCTGGAGAGCAGCCAGGTAGAGAGGGACCTGGGGGTACTGGTCGATGGCAGGCTGAACATGAGCCAGCAGTGTGCCCAGGTGGCCAAGAGGGCCAATGGCATCCTGGCCTGCATCAAGAACAGTGTGGCCAGCAGGAGCAGGGAGGTCATTCTGCCCCTGTACACTGCACTGGTTAGGCCACACCTCGAGTCCTGTGTCCAGTTCTGGGCCCCTCAGTTTAGGAAGGAGGTTGACTTGCTGGAACAAGTCCAGAGAAGGGCAACAAAGTTGGTGAGGGGCCTTGGAACACAAGCCCTGTGAGGAGAGGCTGAGGGAGCTGGGGTTGCTTAGCCTGGAGGAGAGGAGACTCAGGGATGACCTTATTGCTCTCTACAACTCCCTGAAGGGAGGTTGTAGACAGGCAGATGCTGGTCTCTTCTCCCAGGCAGCCAGCACCAGAACAAGAGGACACAGTCTCAGGCTGCACCAGGGGAGGTTTAAGCTGGATGTTAGGAAAAAGCTGTATACAGAGAGAGTGATTGCCCATTGGAATGGGCTGCCCGGGGAGGTGGTGGAGTCACCATCATTGGAGGTGTTCAGGAAGAGACTTGATGGGGTGCTTGGTGCCATGGGTTAGTTGTTTAGGTGGGTTGGATTGGTTGATAGGTTGGACACGATGATCTTGAAGGTCTCTTCCAACCTGGTTTATTCTATTCTATTCTAAACAGGATATTTTTTTCAAAAGATCAAGTACAAAGAAAAGTTGGGTTTTTTTACATTTACAATAGAACAATGTACTCAGTACCCTAGGAATTAGCCAAATAAGACTAAGATTAACAGTTGAGGCCTGGAAGAATCAAGTCCGCAGCCCAAGTACTTGCTCACATAGATTCAAAACCAAAGGAATTGTTTTACTGGCATGTCCCTGTACTTTGAAATGCTTTGTTTAGCTAAATCATTCATCAGTTTGCTGGCAAAACACCTGTGCATTTGTTCAGAGTGAAATTTTACTTCCATCTACCAAAGGTTTACTAGATCAATGACTGAAAGGCATTTATGAAGACATGCACTATAGTACAATTTGCTCATTCTCAGAATTTAATGGAAAGATGTAAAATTTAAGACAAACATAAATATAAAATTCTGAAATCACCTGTTAAAAGCAAAAATTAGGCAGCTCCTCAACTCTGTTTTCTCCCTACACATTAATCTGGCTACCCATGGCCTGTTTGTCAAGCTCACAGTAAAACCCTCATGCTCCACTACTTTTTGTCCAAGTCAGAGGAGTCACAGAAAGGTAAAGCAAAATTCACCAGCATGATTTAAGTATTTGTTTTATTCTCTGCTCTAAAACACGTTCCCACGGAAAGAGAAGGAGAAACTAAGTCAGATAGTTCAGTTGCCAGCAGCTGGTTCTCCGTTTCTACTTTTGTTCCCATGGCAACTGATGTGGCATTAGGGAAAACAAATAAAAGAGATAAACAACAGCTGAGGGTAGAAGTGCTATTTCACCACCCCCGAAAAAAAAGAGTTTACCTCTGCGCTCCAATATGCTAATAAATATAAATTACATTAGAGGCCCTGTGCTAGAAGTCAAAAACCAGGCTGTGAAAATAACCACAGAAATATAAAAGAACCTGTAGAGCATGAAAACTCTGACACCCAAGAAAATTTTTCTTCCTTACTCTCCCTTCCTGTATAAGAGTACACATATATATTGTCATACACAGAGTTGTCATTTATTCACTCGTGCATAGCTGGCACCACAATAAATGAGCTTGTTCTGGTCTTATTTTAGAACAGAAATGGATTCTGGTTTTCTTCTGGTTTGTTTTTGGGTGTTTTGAGTGGTGTTTTTTTGCTTCTGAGCAATTCAGTCATGAACTGCTACAAGCAGTAGAGACTAAATCCAAAGTATTCTTAGCAAGTACTACCCAATCATAGTCACACTTGGCCACAAGAAAACAAAACTTTAATCATCTCTCTGCCACTAAAACACGGTAAAATATTAGGGATTCCTCAGGTCCATGCATTCTTCTTTAACCCTGCCATTTCCCGGGTAGTTTTTCCTTCTGAATGCTTTCCTCCTTTGATTGTGGAACTTCTGGTTTGTTTTCCACTCTGCTGACACTAACAATAGGTTATGGCCTACACCTTACAAGGACTGTGGGTTTTATCCCCACATTTCCAGCTAGCTTAATATCAGAAACTCTGCAACACACCATTAGTTTAAGACTGATTTTTACACATGGACAATATATACAATAGGAATAAGGACTAGGTATGGAGTGTACTATCATCAACCCTCCCCTTACAATTTTGAAGGCTATTTTAGAAATTTATGAGGCTCATCAGCTATGGTGTTGGGAGAATTCACTGGAGGAGCAGAATGAAAATATCTTCTTCCTCAGAATTAATCTCCTAGAGCTGGAGAGTAGTTAAAGAAATACTTTAAAAGTTAAAGAGATGGGGTGAAGACTGAGTTCACAAACATCCTATGTGATATACCTAAAGACTAAATAGACACACAGGGACAGGAAAATGAAGGGACACGGGAAAATTGGCAAGGTCAAAGTTACAGTACATAAAATTATTTGTTACTACATTATGTTAATGGAAGGCCACACACTAACAACTCAGTGCAAAAAGAGCACAGTAAAAAACCAAGAATGAAGGACAGGAGAATCAGTGACTGAAAATAAGCATAGGAAGCAATCACAAACCAAGGATGATTACTTCTCAATCCTTCACATAATACAAAGAAATTTCAATATTCACTTAAATCTTAGACAAAACTTTGTGGTTTATGCTAAGAAACTACTGGGCTTTGTTTTACTAGATTATTATATGTTCAATATTGTATTTCAGTCTTACCTGAAATGCCAAAAAAATTTTGTTTTCCATTAATTTTAGTATTCCAAGCATGATTTTATAGCACTTGGTCACAGCCCAAGCTGGATCACATAAGCTCTCATCTCATATGGAAAGTGTTCAGAAACTGATGATTCCTTTCAGGTTTATTTGCTTTTTATTCTACTTGACAGGGTGACTTGAATTAATATATGTTAACAGATATTCTCAGCCTATACCCTGTAAAATTTCTTTTAAAATCATATCTTATTAAAAAAATAAAAGGTATCCAGCATTGTAACCAAGCCATTAAAAATAAAATCCCTCAGGACAAGCTACACAATAGGAGAAAACAATATGGGTCTCATGAATTTGAAGTACTGTTTGAAAGGTCTGAACTAGCACAAGGTCTTAACTTATTTTTAATCTGCATGTGGCTGCTGGTTTTTTCAGAATAAATCAATCAGAATTTCTGTAAACCAAAGTCTCTAAACAATTTGGTGAAGTCATGATGAATGCAATTTCTCACAAAACTGCATATATGCCTTAAGCAATCTGATGCCCCTTAGCCCATGTCATGCAACATTTTAGAGTCAGTTTTGCATTGGCCTTTCTCTGTCTATAAGCACTAACATGGATGTTCAATAAACAAGTAGTATCTTAACTTTTATTACAATACTGTGGCAGAATAGATTACATCCCATGGGTCCAGGGCTAGATACCCCAAATTACCACACCAACTGCAAAAGAAATAACTGTCTTTTCATGAAATTGAAGAGACACAAAATGAAAGACCCATTATGCCCTTTTTTCATGGGAACAGTCCAGATTTGAATAGTTTTAACCTGAAAAGTAAGCATTAATCTATTTTGTGCATGTCTTTCTATGTCTAGTAAGAGGCAAGTGACTCACACATACCAGTAATTTACATTTCATTCTACTTTTTCCTCCAAATAAAGGATCACAAAGTTTAGAATCACAAAATGTGAATGTATAAAAAGTGACAGTTAGTCATACCAGCAACTCTTCCTTCTTATGAAGACAGGGAAATCTTTAAATGCAGAAATAGATCACCCCGCACCCAAAACAACAGACTCAAATTGTCCATATCATTGCCTGTGCTACTGGAAGCAATGGGGAAAACAAACACCACAGAATGAACCCTTCCCTCAGTCTTTCATAAAATCAGTAGAATGCAACCCAGCTCTGCTGAGGTCAGTATGAAGCAAAAAAGGTAGCTCAGTTTTACCATGTGTGTTAGGTGATCCCACTTAGCTCCTCTGTATAAATCATGTATAACACCACAGCAGTCTTTGCAATGTGATGTATATCTGTAAGATGGTTATTGCTAACACTGAAGATTTTTTGACATCTGCAAGACTCTAAAGATTGTACATTTACCTCAATGATAATCAGAGAGCTTGACACACAGAAAACATCTCTCTGGAAATAAAAATGGCTAAGTTTTCCAAGATACTCTGTATCTTTATCACATGCACATAAAAAAGGAAGTTAGCTAAGATAGGCTGTTCCTTTAGGTTCTTAATGCCAGGAGAAAAGGGACATTTTACAAGTGACTACACTTAGTGCACTTAACATTAGTTTCACCCCCAAACATGCCATTGAGTTCCTTCCCCCCACGCCCTTTGACTATTCCTTTGCACGATGAACACACTTCTTCACACAGTTGTAAAGAAAACTACTTCAAAACTAACCCTCCAGACAAGGCTCACCCAGGGAATCAACATTTCCCACTCTTTTTCAAAAATACATCTGGTTCACTGAAGACAACTTGCTATACATAAAAGCCAAGGGGGGAATAAGGCTTGAAATGCACTTCTAGAAAAGAAATAGATGACAACTGCAAGAAGTGTAGCTAGTATCACTGTAAAATAAAAAACAGCAAAGGACTTTGGTTTGTCAGCATGTTAGGAATATATTCATTCCTTAGGCCTTTTTTCCTTTTCCAGAACTTACTGCTCCCAACACCCTTACATGTATTAAGTAGCAAGTAAACTAATACAGACTCTGTAATATTATTTTTATTTGGTAGCTCTTGGGAAGTAAGAAAAATACCCAAACAAACTGAAAACAAACAAACTTGCCAAATTGAAGGTTTCTAGTAGGCCATTCTGAGAGTTCAAAGCATCCACTCACTTTGCTTAAACCCTGTCCTCCCAATGTTTCTTCAGTGCATTGAATGTATGACTAAACCTAAGTGCTTTCTGGAAGTTGCCAGGAAGATAAAGAATTGTGGGAATGTGTTACCGCGGGTTTGTTTTTCCTCACTGATCTGCACACTGTCATTGTCTTTAATCAAGACTCTGGATCTCAGCTTTCCTCCCATTTCTCAGACCCTCACTGGATCAGCAACTTTTTAACATGGTCTATATTGATGATATGGGGGGAGAAAGGAGGAAAAAAAAATAAAAAAATAAAGTCACAGCCTGTCATGCTTGTCAATGATTAATAAGTAGACTACTCCCAGGAGGAGGGGCAGAAAAAAGCATCTCTTCTTTAGAATCCCCACAGAATTTGTTTCTGGCATTACAGCTGCTACAGGGGTTGGGTCCCCAAACGATCTATTGAGCACTCCTGACTCACTTTTCTCCTAACCACGCAGTTGTAATCTCAACTATTATCTCTGATCTAACTCTTTCATCAACAATGAAAAGAAGCAGTGAGGTGCTTAAGGGTAACTCCAAGGATGAAAAATGATCAGAGCTGCAGTGGAAAAATACTGGTTTGCATTTCCTACAGTTTAGCCTTCTCTAAATTGTTGTAACTACTTAGAAAAGACCACAGCTGTAATGGAGTGATAATATCTTGTATTAAATCAACTGATACAGCTTGAAAATCTAGACTCTTTCAGGCATGTATGCCTGACATTTTTAACTCACTAACTGACTAACACAGTAAGGATCCTTCCTCAGTAGCTTCCCATCTCCCCGAATCCATATATAAAGTAAGATTTTATGTACGCCTTTCCTCAGAAATACTTTCTTTCTACCTAGTAGTATCATAGTATCAGTCAGGGTTGGAAGGGACCACAAGGGTCATCTAGTTCCAACCCCCCTGCCATGGCCAGGTTAAGTGGTAGTTAACTTGCAACATATTGGAAGAAAAGACAAATGCAAGTGGGCACTTTGGACTCCCTTTTAGTCCTTTGGACTCCCTTTTAGTCCCACAAGAACTAAGGATGTTCCAAAACCTGATTTTTATAGTCAAAATTTCATTTCTTCTTGTAGAAGTTCCAGTTTCTAGGGCGAGCCAAGACACAGAAAAGTAATCTAACTACATATGTAAACTAGTGGAAATGCCTTACTTCATTTTAAGCTGGGAAAGTAAAACTGAAGGAAGACGACAGGAAATCAGCTTTACTAGCACAGCCTGTATATATTACTAACCAATATTTCTAAGTATGTATTTTGCACATTATAATGGCAGATAAGCTTACCCATGTAAGAGTACAGTCATTTCTAATACATCCATTATTTTTTCCATGTGATACTTGGCAAGACTGTGCTTGCTGTTATTGTACTACCCCATCATTTTGTGAAATATAATCGCATTTTATACTTCTGGGGTTTCCTCCAAAAGCACTGGGCATACAATGCACGAAAACCGCAGATTTCAACAGCTACAGTTTTCACAAGGTAACCTTGGGTAAATCTAACAAAGATTTATTATTCAGAACAACAAAAGCTAGCACAGGACTACAAAGGTTGGCTGATGTGACTTTTTCTAGGCTGCTTTACATAACAAGATTTTGCATTTAAAGATGTGTCACTGCTCACCCTCACGCTTTGTTTCTTCAAAGCTCAGTTTATCATTTTATTCATCATTTAGTTAAAATTAAATATTTAATACTGAGGCTGTTCTGTGATGCAAGCACAGCTAAAATGAAAGGCCTCTAAGGCTGCAGTGACCAGATTTTGAATGCAGGTAGATCAATAAAAAAAAAAAAAAACCAGCTCAAGCACAGCCTCTGTGTGTGAGTAGAATGGTTTATAATAGCATACAAATGACTATGTGCTTGCTGTAACCAGCTGTTCTTAAATTATGAATATGCAACCAATTCATGTTAAAGCCAAATCCCAGCACTATTTCTACAGGGAAATCCCAGTAGTTTTCATTTGTTCTACGTGTTAGTTCTGTTAAGGATACAAATAGCAGTAAGCTTCAGAACAAACAGGACCAAACCATCAGCATTTTGTGCACTAAGTCCATTATCACAGCAGGGCTTGTCAATCTAGAACTTTCTTATGACAGCTCAGGCAATACAACCACCATCTCCCAGTTTAAAAATAAATAAATAAATTAAAAATCTCCACAGCACAGGAGAAAGCCCCTCTGCCAAGTTAATGCTTTTTTTTTTTGCCTCAGCCAGTCAGACGATTGGCCCTGACCTGCTTGAAGGCTTGCGTCAAGCTTCAAACACTTAAAGACATCAATCATAAAAACAAAGACAGGACATCGAATTATACAGTATTAACCTCCAGGGTTTGCATACAAAGACCTTAGATTTATTTATGTCCCAGCGCGTTAAGAGCTTCAGCACACTGTTCTTTACACCAAACTGGCTGCCAATTTGATGAACCTCTCTGCCCTCAGCAGGAGTACAGCGTCTTTGATTAATGAGTGCATGCTTGTGGAAAAGTGTAAGAACAGAAAATGGGGCAAAATCCACACAATTATGTCCCTATGCATCTGCAGTAATATTCTTTTGCACAAGAAAGGACTCAAGGAGGGCGGTGGGCTTCTTTTGGCGACTGTATTTGAATACCACACACCACTGTTCTAAAGAAGTACCAGATACATTGTTTTTAGAAGGACTCTTTCCCTGTTAATTCATTAATATCACAATCAAAGAAAGCTAGCTATGTATTCAAAGTGAAGAAATATACTCCTTAGATTTCAAGCTTTTAGCTTCTCATCCAGCAGTCTCAGAACTAAGATCCAAGCTCAAAAACAGCTAGGCAGAGCATTTTGTGCCTTTAAATCGCCATATTCAATAAATATCCTAAACAAAATCTAGTTTACACTTCCCATAATTTACAAGAACACACTGGTAGGGTTCTTCTCCGTTACACAAAAGTTAAAATTCATTTTGTCTCCCAACAATTCCGGAGCAGAAGTTCTGTGTGAGGCTCCAAAAAGACAGAACTTCAGCTGAAGTCACTGAATAATTTCTAAACCTACCTACTAAACAACTCTTTAACAGTCCCACGGATTTCAAAGGGACAGTTACTAGTGTGAACAGCCCATCAGGTAGACCAGCCCTTCCGATAGTACCTTTCCATTTTCAGTAGTTTGAATCTGAAGGGTTTGTACGATTCCTCCCTCAGGGGCTAGAAAAATCTCTGCAATCTCTTTTTGCAAACTACCAAGGCTTAACCCATTCAGCTCTTTACAATGCCTGACCTACATCAAGTGAAAAGAGAGTCTTATGTCCTTTACACACAGAAAACAAGACATTCAGGAGGCCCTGATGGGTGTGAGTAGGCAGGCAATGGGAGAGATTTCAGGTTAAAGGCAACAGGCATCATCCTAGGAAAGAATGAAATGGAGACACTGACAAGCCCAGCACATCTTTTGATAAATCCGTACTTCCAGGGACTACCTCCAAGAGATCAACTGTCACTAGCTAAGGTTTAAAAGTGTATTCTTTATCTGATATTTGTCTTTTCCCCATTGATCTGAAAAACATTCACATAAAGAGAGAAGAAGTTGGTATTAGCAATTTTGCCAACTGCATAAATTAGTTCTGTTGAACTAAGCAGGGATTTTCACAGCCTGTATCTTCTTTTTCCTTGTTGCTACATTAAAAATTAAATAAATAAATATACAGGCAAGCATAAGAACTCCCGAGTGCTTCTTTCAACTAGAGGTCTCATTAAATGCCCGTACTGCAACAAAATAAATTACAATTTCTCTCTCTCCTCACCCTGCCAACAACAACGAACAAAATTATACTGTAGCATAAGGGTTTTTTACTTAATTTTCATGTAATTCTCAAGTGAAATTCTGTATCAATCTCTTAAGAGTCGGGGTTTGCTTTTCAAGGAGTGGCTCAAGACCATAGCACTATATAGCTGCCAATTTAAGGCAGTAAACAGGAAAAAGAGCTTAGCACAGCTAAGATGTGAAAATGTGTGCTGCTAGTTGGATGAAATGTTCCAGGTTTTTGGTTGGTTGGTTGGTGGTTGTTGTTGCTTGCTTGTTTGTTTTGGGAAGGGGGAGCTTTGTTTATTTAAAATTGTATTATTAAGAAGCTAATAGAAAAATATTGCATCCTGCTTGGTCCTTCTGCAGAGACTGGATGAAAACAGGGTACCAATTCCTTCTAACAACTATGTGCGTTCCACTTACCTCAAGTAATACAGAAGTATTACTCCCTGCAGAATAACAAACCATGCATTTGAGGTTTCAAGGAAATAGATACCTAGCACAGCACAGAAGATAATTTTTCCTTCTACCTCTACCATTATTGTGATGTTGGTAAAAGACTAAATCCTTCTGTGCAGAGTCCTTATCTGTGTAACAGTGAAGATAACACACTTTCATCTTCATATGGAAAATAATGTGAACCTACTAGTTTCCTTCTGCAAATCTGGCAATTCTTTTGCTGCTTGTGACAGTGTTCCCTCTGATAACTTGTGATCATAAACCAGTTGAATATATGGTACAATATAATTTACTGGATGTACTGTAAAACAAGATTAACTCAAAAGCTGAACCACATTTGAGAGAATATTGGTAGACTTCAGGAAATCTTCAGTAAGCAATCCAAGTGATGAACGCAGAAAACTACCACTCTTCTGTGATATTATCTTAAAGTTTGCTAACTGAAAAAAACCTCCACCCACCTCTGGTTTGATATAAAAATACCTACACTAGGGATGCCACAGGTGGAATCACACTGAAGCAATTTGAGCTGTGGGATGTCCTTATTGTGTCAGGGGGTGTGCACTTTAAAATGCATTTGTGGTAGTGCTAAGTTTACCTCCCAACATCTAAGATCTCTTAAGTCAATATATGCCATTAGAAGAATATTGTAAAGCTAAAAGCAGTCTAATGTCTCCCTTCCCTAATTCAGGGAGATGAGACAGAGAGCACAAACTTCCTTTTCTTTGCAACTGCGAGATTCCACATCGTGTGGAAACAGAAAAGTAGCAACAATGATATTAAAAACTGCAGTTCAAGCTGGGAGTGACTTCTGTTTCAATTCAATGACACCACTAATGGCTTCTTAGCAGTTCCATGAAATCAACCAGCTGTCAAGCCGATGCATCAGAAGAAACAGCAATGCACTCCCTTAAGAAAAAGCAACACATCAGGATGTTTTGCAAAACATCTGCTCCTTTGCACTGCAGATCTGTAATAAAAATGCAAACAAAGAAAATGACAAAAAAGGCAACAGGACCTAAAAAGAAAGCCTTCCATTACTGTCTTATTTGCATTTTCAACGTCTCCCAAGACAAGAACTCATTCTTGTAGCATTTTCTCCTTATCGTAAGGTCAGTATAAGGATGAAATAAATATAGTGCAGTGGTCAAGCAAGGTTTATTCCCTCCATAACATAAAATCATGGACAATGTCTCTTTTGAAAATGCAAAGCATCTTAATATCCATCAACGAGAATAAACTATTTCCCATCAAAAAGGTACAAAGCATGTATTTACTTATCTTTCCTGTAATACCATTCAAATAATTTCCCAACGTTATTGGCAACCTACGACATTCTGTGGGAATTAAACTTGGAAACAATTACTTTTTGTGGAAACACTGACTTGGTAGGGAACCCAGCACAGTGGCATTTAGTTTTGGGGCTTTTTAATGGTATGGGAAATACTGCTACTACAATTCTAGTTTCTTATCAATATACAGTAGTCACACAGCTTTATTTCGTGCAATTCAGTACAGACTTTGGGTCAGAAACAAAAAGAGAACAACGCCTGACCCTCTGAAAAAACATTGTTTTCTCTCCAGAGTTCTATTTAACAATTGCATCACAACCTGATATTAATATTGCATTGCTGGCAAGGAATTTGTATCATCTATGATTAAACAAATATCTCAGGCTTGAAATCAACATAAAATTTCTTGAGCATCAAAGAGATCCCTTTACAACTCCTAATCCTCCCTCTATACACAGTCCATCAAAATTACCTGGGCTACCATTTTCTTAACTCCACACAGTTTATTGATTTTGCAGCATTGTGACAAACATGTACACATAGTTTTCTAGAGGTATGAGATGGCAACTGGAACTACTTATCCTCTGTTGCTCACCGTTTATAATCTGTCAAATCTTCCAGACCTTTGTTGCATGTATAATTTTAGAACCATCTGTTGTACAAGCTTTCAACTATTTAAACATTTTCATCTACCTAATTTTTACATAGCGGGATTCGATTCAATCACACTTTCTGATGCATTAAAAAACCCCACAACAACAAAACCCACACGAGCCCCTTGAGGTAAGCATCTGACATTTGCTCCAACACCACCATAAGGACACCATAGGCACATCCTTCAATACTGACTTGGATGGAGAGAGCGTCTTGATGTACTAGCAGCTCTTCCCATTACTTCCTATGTTAACAGTTGTCAGTGCTTTTCCCAACCCTGAAGACAAAATGCAAATTAAATGCAGGCAGTTTCATGTTCTCCTTGGCGTGACTGTTAATATGCAGCAAGTAAGACGAGTATAGGAAAATACGTGGAAAGACAGAACTTAACCTACAACAGTTATTCTTCATCAGGTACTCTTCACTAAGTCCTATCATGTGACCAGAAAAACTTCCATAAGATTTTTTTTTTAGAGACGCAGTTGAGAAGCAAATTAACTGAACACTGCCCGATATTGCTTCCCTTTTCACAACAGCTGACACAGAGCTCATAGCCACAGGTAAAGATACTTTCTTCTTTTTAAATTAGTTTAGTATAGCAACTACGTTTGGCCACCCACATTACACAGTATCTGGAACACCACGCAACGCAGAGAGGGGTACTTTCCAAGCAGGACCTTATAACAATGTAGTTAATCTGCCTCCAGATACGTCCCTCGAATCTATCAGATAAAAACTGAACTGCGTATCCCATATTTCTCATACCCGTCCCCCCAAACAAACAAACAAAACAAACCCCACAACCGATCCTGCTTAATCCGCAGGGAAGATTCTGTACCGAGTACTTGACGTCAGATTACTACTTTCCGTCAACAAAAATAATGCAAATTTCCAGCGATTATTTAACGTAAGAACTTTGGAACGTGTTTTTAAACAAGCGAACAGTTAAGCAAGCATTACGTATTAAATACTAAAGGCCGGGGGGGGGGGGGGGGGGGGAGGGAGAAGAAGAAAAAGAAAGCAACCACACACCAAACAAACAAAAAAAACACCCAAGATGGGGGGTGGGGAGACCTACCCCAAAGCGCAATTCTTTCTCTACCTGTTACAAAACCAGACGCCATATAAAGAAACACATTCTTAATGTTCCCTGAACGTGCAGTCGCAACTGGGAGCCTTTCTCTTTAAAGTGCGGCTTACAGCACGTTAGACCAGGAATTCCGGGGAAAAGTAAAGACTCTGGAAAAAGCCCCCTTAAACTTTACATGACGTCACTGTATGTCCCTATAACATTTCCTAAACTTTGAGTCTTTTCCAAAAGGACTTTCAGAATTTCCACGCATCCCCTCCTGGAAGAGGCAGGCAGACTCGGGAATAAAAATTTGCCCAAGATGGCGAAAGGCTCGTTGTTTAGAGGGCAGAAAAATGGAGGATATTGAAATATACACAAAGGGATAAATTTCAACAACTCGGCGCGGGACTGCAGCTGCTTGTGTCTCTTCGCAAGGACGCGACACGCACAAAAGATGAAGGCTGAGGGGCCCGCAGCGAGACGGCGGAGCGGCGCCCGCTCCCGGCCCGCCCCACCGCCCTGCCAGCGCACACCGCGGAACGAGCTTCCCCTGCGCGCCCGCGATAGGCAGCGCGCAGCTCGGCGGAGCCGGCGGCCGCCCGCGAAAGGCCGAGCCCTGCCGGCTCCGCACGGCCTCTTCCCAGCGGCCACTCCGCGCGGCCCCGTCGAACGGCTCACGCCGCTCCGCGCCCTGCCGGCCGGCACGCCTGGGCCCGGCACGCCTGATTCGGCCTGACAGCCCCGGCCGGCGGGCTAGCTCCGCTGCGGCGAGAAGAGAGCGGGAGCACCAGCGAGGGGAATAGAGAGCCGGCGAGGAGCGCGCCGTGCCACACAAAAGAGCCGCCCCGGCGGTCGTCGCCAGCTGCTGCGCCGCCCAAGAGGCTGCGGGCGACCGCCGGCAGAGACGTGACCGGCGTCGCCCGGCCAAGGGACGGGCTTGCAGCCGTAAGTAAAGTTTAAAATCGCTCGGGACCCCGGCCGTCCCGTCTGCAGACACCCCAGCCCAGCCGCCTCCCCGGGACTCGCCTCCCCGCGGCCCCTCCGACTCCCGGCCGCAGGCCTGCCCGGGCAGGGCCCCATGGCGGGACGCGGCCAGCCCACCACAACAAAGAGGCGATACGCACCGGCAGGGAAGCGGTCGGCGCGGCAGGCGCTGCCTACACCAAGAAAGCCAGGCACGGCGAAGCGCTGCGGCGTTCTAGGTGCTCATCGCGGAGGGAAGGAAAAAAAAAAAAAAAAGAAAGAAAAAACCCACCAAACATAAAACCAAACAACTCTGCCTGCTCCCCACGCAGGGCGGGAGGAGCGGCTCTCGCGGCTCTCACTCACCTCCGCAGTCGGGGAGAGCGCTGCCGGTATGCCGGGTGGCCGCGGGCCGGGCTGCGTGTGCCGGGAAGGCGGCTGTCCCTCCCCGCGCTCAACAGAGCCCGGGGGCGCGCGGGGCGGGGGCGCGCGCCGAGCGGGCGGGGGCGCGCGCGGGGGCGGACGGCCCGTGCCCCGCGCCAGGCTGAGACGGTCGCTCCGCGGGGCTCCTCCAGCCTCGCCAGGCGGGGGTGACGTCAGGCGGCCCCGCTCCCCACAAGGAGATTTGCGGTGAGCAGGACGGCAGGCAGGATTGTTTATCTCCTTCCAGCCTCGGGAACCAACGAGCTGCCGCCTCCCGGGAGCAGCGGGGCGCCAAGCGGCCTGCGGTTCCCCAGGCGCAGGCGTTACGTGCCCTAGGCACGTTCGTTTTAGGTGCAGGAAAAGTTAGGGGCAGTTCGTGTTCTTCAGACAACGGCGAAAGGATGCGAGTCGGTATTTGCTCTTTTTTAATGATGACTGGATCGATCGTAGGAGAAACACGGCTGCGCACCTTAAGTACCTAAAGTAATGCCTACACTGCAGATTAAGGTCAGGTTAAAAAAAATAGTTTTAACATGGCAACAAAGAATCCGCGATACAAACAATAGCTGGCGAAGGCGGGCTGGGGGGGGGGAATGGAGACCCATTTCGAAAGAGGAGGCATTCTGAAGATGCCAAGCAAACCCGAAATTCACAGTGGATGCAACGTTCAACTTTACGCTCCAGAGGAGCTAGATACATTAAAAAGGCAACAAGGGTGAGGGAATTAAGGTAAAGTTAAGGGGAAGTATTAAAAATCACCAGCTGCTGACGCACAAAAGATTATTTACAAATACGGTACCTCTTTTTAAATACTGGTGGGTTTGCCTTGCCTGAAACGACCTATGCAGGTTATTTGTGAGGAAGTAAGAGTAGCCCTTCCCTACAGCAGCCCTTCAAAGTATACACATGGTCTCTCCCTGCTTTTTCTTTCTTTGGCAGGGTCTCAAACTCGGGCAGGGTTAAAGTACGCTTCAAGAGCCAAAGGACTGCTCCCTATAAACCCTAACGCTATAAAGTTACACCACAGTGCAATGAAGAAAGTCTTAAGTGATTGCAGTACGAGCAGGTAAAAAAATCATACTTGCAGCACTCAGGAATATGTACAACTTGCTAACCTTGTTAAATGCTACATGCCAGGATTATTTTATTATTTTTTTTTTAAAATCAACGTTATTTCTGAAGAAAGCTGATCTCAGCATAAAGAAATATGCATATGTAGAAAGATGCCATTGTTTTCTGTTTCCTCTTCAGCCACTGGCGGTGATTTTAATTGTGCTGGAGGATCTTCATTAGTATTAACACATGGGGAGATTTCACAAAGCTGCTTCATTAGGAAAAAAAAAAAAAAGGCTTGGCAGACTAGCTCTTTTTGCATGCAATGAGAATGTCAGCCTTACCTCGGTCATTTGTAACATAATAAGTGCAAGCACAATGATTGCAGTGCAGGAACACTGGGGGAAGGGCAGAAATTCTGCCTAATACGGATATAAGAAAAGAAAGCTGCTCATTACACAGTAAAATGTATGCTAAAAATTAGTGAAGATGATGCCTTGTGAGACTCCTGCTAAATACACTAATGTGCTGGTATGAATTATTTTTTTTTTGTTGGTGCTGGTTTATTTCATTCCTGTGATTCACATCCAGCAGCAAAGGTGGCGTTTATTGATTTTTAGGGGTTTCTTTTTTTTTTTGTCCACCACATTCCCAGAATACAGATTTTAATCATTTCACTACACCACACTCGGTAATTTCATTAAAACCTGGAACCTTCCATCCTCAGAAAGGCATTTAATTTCAATGACACACAATTTCTTTTAGCAGCAAACTGTCTCAACAGTAAAAGCTGGCCTAAGGTTCAAATGCATAATTTAGTCCTGAGTTCTCCATGCTCTGCATTCCTTTGAAGCTATAATTTGACTAACTACCTAATAACTGTAATAAGGACAATGATTTCCTTATAATATGTTATTAACCCGTATTTAATTAACTCGGAGGCCAAGCTCTGTACATGTTTGATTGGGTCAGTACCTCTCTAACCTCAAAATTTACTAATAATGGTCTTGGAAAAAAGAGAATGTGGGATAAGAATGAGTACGGGTACAATAAATAGCTGTTTTGCTCAGAATGTTATGCATCAAAACCTCATGCATTTTCCAAGACAACAGCATTGTCACTCAGGAGATAACAGGATTTTATAAGGGGAAGCAAACAATGGGTTGAGATAATTCACTATCAAATTTACTGGCTGCTTGTAACATTTAAAATACATTCTCTATTATTATTATTATTATGGCTACTACAAATAACCATTCTAATTTATTTTTCTTCCTTGCTAATAAGCCAAACCATGGTAACTTGTGAAAAAATAAGGACCTGTGTATGTTTGGGCAGTGTTACATAATCTTTGTTTTCTGCAATGCTCAGCAGGACAGAATTTAATCAACTTGAACATAGAACCACAGGCCCCGACGCATACATCTTCTCTTCATAAAGTTCAGTCAACTATCCAAATTTAAACCACTGCAATATGTTGGACAATAAAAAAATATGAGCAATGTCTTTCTCATTGCACTGAATATTAATTTGGCCTTTGATCAACAATTTGAAGTAGTTTTAGGTAACTGCATAGTCTTTTATAGTCCACAGCTAACCACCTTTAAAAAGTTACTGGCTCTCCAGTGGTCAAAACCAAATGAGTTTGGCTACTTCAAAACTTACTGCAGTTTTTTAAATGTATGAACAATACCTTCGTTTTATGATGCTTATTCGACAGGGGCTGCAGTTAGTGGGTGCTACTGATGCATTTGAAGTGATTAACTGTTACATCAGAGGGGTTCCTAGCTTTCAAATTTGTGTTCTCTCCCCCAGGCAGTGTTAAAGCTGTAATTCTCCATTTTAAAAAATGCAAACTCAAACTTCAGCATGTATCCTACTAAAGTAGGATTCTTGTTTCTTTTGCTTTCTCTGTATGATGAATTACTTACAAGTACAGTTAGCTTTTGCATTCTTTGTAGGCTTCCAGTGTAACCGCCACCAAAAAAATCCCAGTATGCCCTGTCAGAGTATTGTTCCATAGGTCCTTTTGTCTTTTCTGCTGTGCTTATTGACCCTGTCATTAATATTTCTTTAACTAATTGCTACCACTAATGCATTCCTAAACTTAATTGCTGAACTGGGAGAAAACAGAAACAAAATCTATATTTACAGACATGGAACCTTACACATTTGAATAATGATACTGATGTCACTAGGACCATTCACATACCATGCATAAATGTCTGAGAGGTCAAGCCTAAAATTCCTACAGGACTGTGTAGGTGAAGTTCACTATAATGATCTTGAAGTCAAAGCCAGTTTAAGAGGTCACTCTCTTACCCACCCCTGTTCACCAGTTAGCAGCAAGGGTTTACAACCTTTCATTTGCAGCAATTCAGCTGTTTGTGGGGCTACACTCTAAGGTCATGAGTAAAGTTAAAACCTACATGAACATTTCCAGACTGATCTTGTAAGATGACCTATTCTGGCAGACCTCCTTACTCACTTAAAGAAACAAAGAATCTTTGAAAGTGTTTAAAAGGCTGGGCAGTATTCACTAGAGGCTAGAAACCATAGTAAATACTTCCATGAGCAGATGTCCTGGAGTAATGCTTGCAAAGCATGTATTTGGTCATTACAAAATATATTAGGACAGATTTGACAAAGTAAGGACTAGCAGAAAGTTACCATCAAAGAAAAAAATTAAGTTTTTGCAAGGTAGTAGGAATAAGCCCTTCTTCTGATGAAGGGTAGGAACAGTTAGTGTTTCATGCATGCAATTAATTAAAAAGAAAATCAAGGTCTATTTTCATAAGAAACTCATCATGTATAATTCAATTGTGATGTGCAGTTTCTGTTTTAAAACATTACATTCCAAAGTAACTGTGTAAACCAGTAAAAAGCGTAGCCTTTTTGCTGAATTTACTTTGTGCTGAGGAGGTATATTCTCATCCGAGATACTTGTTGGCATCACAGAGGTTATACTACCACTGTGATGGCTGTTTATACAAGTTAACAGATCTAAGTACTACTGGCTTTATGCTCTTAACACCACTGGTTTTGTCATTCTAAAGTGGTCAAAGAAGGATCGACTTCTCACTATAGTGAAAGAAGTTAGAAGTACAAAATGCCAAGGAATCATTAAAAGCAGGTTTATGTACAATATATAGCAAATGTGGTAGCTTTGCAACTGGATTGATGTGTTCACCACTAAGTTGCTTCCATTAAGAAATGCTATTTAATTGCTGAAAATCACTATGTAGGTAGCTTTGCAAAGGTGCTAAGGCAAATGAATCCCCAGAAGAACAGCCATAACTGTTTGCAGAAAACACAGATTTTAAGTCTGATGATCTGAACCAGAGCCAAAACCAGGATTTCCAAAGGATAGGGAAGAATCTAGACTTCAACTTCACACTTACTATCAAAGCCTAAAAGTCTTCCCTAAGGAGCTTCTGCAGCAGCCTGTGTTACAGACAACTTACCAAATACACTTATTAGAAAGTGCATTCTGCTTATCACACATCTCACTGTGAAAAAGAGACAAAATTAGCTATGAGTTATTTTATTTCCCTTCAGTTCTTAGTTGTTAAAGGGTACTTCTGCTGTCCTTAACACAGCAAAATCTATTACTTATTCTGTCTCATACTCCGCCCTTGCCTTCCATAGCTCCCTCAGCATCCCTTCCACACCTTCTCCTGTCTGAAAGCCCCAAGCAAGAACAAACCCAGTATTTTTATTAAGCAAATTAATCACTAACAACAAGACATGTCAGTTCATTTTAAACAATTAAACTATCCACCCTTTAAAAGTAGATAGATTCAAAATAAGTTCTTCAATAAGTCCCCTCTGTATTTGTATTCTAATTCCATTTTACAGTTAAAATACATTAATCTGTCTTGCACTCAGTATCAGTGTTTGATTCTGAATGCTATGGTGCTTTCAGCTGCAAGTTATTTGGGCCAGATAGCCAGGATGCAATTTTGACCCTTGGAATGAATGAAAATGAAGATAATTTCATTTTTTTTTTTCAGTCAGGTAATTGTAGAAGACTAGAAAAGTCTTTGGTTACTTGTTTCTATTTGACTGGACAAACACATAGTAAAATTAGCAATTTAAGAACTGAAAATCTTCTATTACTATGAGAGCACATATTGTTCTATCAAAATCAACTGACCAAAACCCCAAAAAATCAGGAGGGGGATTTTGCATCTTGCAAATGCAGTTAATTTGAATCTTTTTCCAAAATATCAGATGCCTTTTGCTATTTAGGTGTACGTGGCATTTTCCCTTCCCTGTTTATGAAATACCTTATAAAAGGTATTTGTACCTTATAAAAGGTACAAAGCTTGAGGGGCTTTGTTTGTTTGTGTTTGTATTTGGCTTTTTATGCCTATCAAATTCAGGACCAAAGCTAAAGCTGAGTTTTTTCTGATCAAAGGGTGTAGTATATTTTTCTTCTCCTTCCTGCTGCTTCTTTATCCACCTCAAAAGCCCACCTCAAAATACAGTGTGGATCTGTAGGAAATTACACCCACAAGTGAAAAGAAGCTCTTTTGGGGCAGAGCACAGCAGCTGTTACACAGCAGACAAGACTAGACAATAGTTTAGGACAGGAAGTGATGGCATCTCTTATAAAACTAGAGCTAAGCAGGAAATAACCTTATGTAATTAAACCAACTTGGAATCCAGCCAGGTCACAAGGATTAAGGGCTGTTGCAAAAAGTTCAGCAAATTCTTCATTACTTGCCCACAAACTTAATTTCAAAACACAGCATATTACTACTGCATGTAGGTACAGTATGCACCAGAAGGAACTATGACAAATTGTTTTGTCAGTATATGCTTATTTGAGTTTCACGTGGACTGGTAAAAGATACATTAAGACACTTTAAGTAGTTTTGTCCATAAAGTGTAATGTAATTGGCTACCTTTAAAGCCACACCAAATATTATCTAGCTGATTTTCAGTATATTAAATCCGGATAATGCAGCATTTCTTTTCAACACTCAGCAACCCTGCCACACAACAGAGATGTGTTTTGTTAGTTGGTTGGCTTTGGTTGTCTTGTTTTTCTTATTTAAAGAGACGCATTCTGCCCAGATTTTATTTCATTGAGATCTCTGATGCCTGCAAAACCTTCAGTTTTGAGGCACAAACTGTCTTTGCTTATGAATCATAGAATCATAGAGTCAATAAGGTTGGAAAAGACCTCAAAGATCATCAAGTTCAACCTGTCACCCAAGACCTCATGACTACTAAACCATGGCACCAAGTGCCACGTCCAGTCCCCTCTTGAACACCTCCAGGGGTGGTGACTCCACCACCTGCAGTTCAGATTCTGAAGTTTCTACCTCTTCTTTTAGTCTACCCTTATTGTGTTTACAAATACTATTGTTCTCTTAGTTTATCCTTAGTGTGTTTACAAATACTACTGCTAAAGACAATGCAAACACCCTTTTATCCTTTAAGAACTTGATAAGACATCTGTAAAATAGAAAATACATAGAATAAGTGTGTGAAAGCTAATCTGAAGCATAAAATTACAGTAACATGTTCATAAAGGATAAACCCAACAGCCTGGAATACCTCTACATAGGTGTACACATGTATGTTTGCTCAAATTAACCCTGGTTCCTTTCAGTTACAAAAGCCTCCATTAATTACTTCTTCCCAGAAAACTATTTAACTTAATCGGATACTGTATCATTGCTGATAACTTCATTGATTTGGTTATATATAGTGCATACAATAACTGGTGAAGTAATGTAAGACACAGTATGCAATACCTCAGAGTGCTCTGACTCGTCTCTTCAGCAATTGGGATAATGTTTTTTTCAACAATACTATGAAGTGAAAGAAATACAGAGGACAGTGAGTCTAATGTCAAAAGAATGCCTTTAGTACAACAGAATCAAACAGTATGTTTCATAAGCAAGAAGAGGGCAGATTTAGACTGGATATTAGAAAGAAATTCTTTCCAGTCAGGGTGATGAGACACTGGAAAAGGTTGCCCTGGGAGGTCATAGTATCAGTCAGGGTTGGAAGGGACCACAAGGATCATCTAGTTCCAACCCCCCTGCCATGGGCAGGGACACCCCACACTAGATCAAGCTGGCCAGAGTCTCATCCAGCCTGCTCTTAAACACCTCCAGGGATGGGGCCTCGACCACCTCCCTGGACAACCCATTCCAGTGCTTCACCACTCCTCACATCCAGCCTGAACCTCCCCACCTCCAGCTTCATTCCATTTCCCCTAGTCCTATCACTACCTGAGATCCTGAGAAGTCCCTCCCCAGCCTTCTGGGAGGCCCCCTTGAGATCCTGGAAGGCCACAATGAGGTCACCTCGGAGCCTTCTCCAGACTGAACAGCCCCAACCCCTTCAGTCTGTCCTCATAGGAGAGGTGCTCCAGCCCTCTGATCATCCTCGTGGCCCTTCTCTGGACATGTTCCAGCATGTCCATATCCCTTTTGTAATAGGGGCTCCAGAAATGAATGCCCCCTCCCTGGAGGTGTGCAAGGCCAGGTTGGATGAGGCCTTGAACAACCTGTTCTAGTGGAAGGTGTCCCTGCCCATGGCAGAGGGGTTGGAACTACATGATCTTTAAGGTCCCTTCCAAGCCAAACCATTTCCACGATTCTGTGATTGTTTCCCTATATCATAAATGCTATTCTAGATGAGATCTGGATTAAAAAGTAAATTATACCATGACTCTTAAAGGTTACATATCTTTCTAGTTTCTTCATTGTGTCACAAGCAGTAACCCTTAAATTTGAAGACTGCTGATGATTATGTCCTTCTTATAGGTAAAGACTGAGGTAGATAGAACTAAGACCTGAAATCATAAGCTTAGGATTCTAAGTCCTACTAAGTTCCACCTTCCACACACTAGACAAAAACTTTTTAGGAAGAGTTTTGTACTAAGGTTAGTTGTACATGTTGGTAAAGATACACACATTCCAGAAATGGATTGTTTTCCACAAATGTGGTTTATAATAATGTAGCTTGTAGAAGAGTTCAGAAATGCTCCTCCTGAACGCAATACTGACTATTGCCATTTTAAAAAAGTGTTTATCCTATCCCCATGTCTTCAGAACCTCTTCCTAATCCACTGTTTCTTAATCTGAGCACATTTTCGGCATCATCAGTTTGATTTCTCAGCTCTTCTCACACTCACTTAGACCTCTCAGAACATCATCACCATGCATGGCACAGCGTAACCCAAATACGGATCAAGCATCTTTTAGCACTACAGAGGGCTGAACTACAGATCTAGAAATTATAGCTGCAGCTGTTGGAACTTTGATACTTTTCAAAAGTGTTTCTTAAAGGATGGAAACATGTATTAAGAAAATCTTTTAACTGTTTTGTACACCAAACAACTAGCATTTCATGATACACAAGCAAACACGAAAAGGACCTTTTCCTAACTGGTGAAAAAATTAAAATACACTAGGTTTATTGCTATGTATCTGGGAATATCTTAAGCAAACAATTGTAGCAAAAAGCTACTTACTGTAACTAGAAAAGTAGAAAGCTCACATACAAAACTTTCACAATTTTGGCCTTTTTGCCACCTTTTCCCTTCTTCTCTTCCCTGAGTTTATCTTAACGTCCTTTGTTGAAACTTCAAAAGACATAAATTTGTTACTATCCCCTACACAGAGCTTTTGGCAAAGCTCTATGACAAAACCTTGCCTAAAGCACTTGCTGGCATGGTAAAACAACTCATTTGTGGTTCTGTGAAAGCACATAAGAATTCTCATGTGTGGTAAAAAGTGTATGATGTTTGAACTTTTTGACTATGATAGGGACTGTTCTCAAATTAAACATGTCAATCCAAATTTTATCTTCTAGTTTCCTGATCACATCTTCATCAAGGAAATCAGTAATGATCCCTTTGATGCTTCTCCTGTCATTTTTTTTAACATAAACAGATACTGAGAAAAAAACCAAAACAAAACCTTGCAAGTGTCTATCCTTCACCATTAAATTTCAACATTAAATCATACTCAGTAAATATAAATACAGCTGCATGACAGATGATATGAAAGATTGCTTACATTCATAAAACTGAAGGGTTAAAAACAACCTTGATGCTTTCCCCATTATTTTTAATAGGCTATATATACTACATTCAATTTCCTTTTCTGTTGTACTTCAGCAGTTTAGCAAAAAAAATTAAAGAGCTATTAAAAAAAAGAGAGAGAGAGATTGAGTGCAAATAGTGGAATACCTATAGAGTTAATTGCTAGACCCTGCTGCTTTTCTTTGATTTTATTAGTGGCTCCTGGCCCACATTCAGCCATACTTTTGATTTCTAACTGTTGAAGGCAGCAGGCAAACTGGAGCCAACCTGAATTTTCACAGTCCTACACCATCACATGTGAAACATCAACCCAAGGAGTATCTCAATACCTTCATTACCCCTGAAGCCCCGAGGCTGTCTTCCAGTTGGCCACTTCTTCCCTCACACTCATGAGTATCCAAAGAAGGCCTACTGTAGGTGCACATAAAATGACCTGAGTTTCATCCAGTTAGCAAGATAAGGAACCATGGCCCTTGCTGCATCTGATGCACATGGGGCAGTGCTTGCACACCTGTGGTCTGATGTGGCCCTCAGATAGCAGCTTCTCACATGGCAGCCCTCATCAGCCTACTCATCCTCACGCCAGACTTAGCCGTCGGGCAGCCATGCCAACCTGCCTGGCTGTGAGAGGGGAGATGTAGCCCTGCCTCCTGCTTGTGTGGCTGCACAGCAAAACTGACTTTGCTCCAGTCTGAGCTGACCCATGCTTCTCCAGAACTTGTGCTCCCCCAGGCAGACCCACCTCCAAATGCCAGGGACCACTTGAATTGAGGCCCCACCTTGGTTTTTAAACTGTATCTCTGCTTGAAGTTGGGTTTTGCTAGTGTAAGATCAACTGGAGGTGACCTCATGCTCAAATGGAGTGGTTCATTGCACAATATTCTCACCTACCTCACTCACTGGCAAGAGTTCTTCTAAATACACTGAAATCCAGTTATGTTCCTTTGTTTCAAATGTGTGCAAGTGACAAAATAGGGCAGTGCTTCTGAAAGAGTCAATTTACATACATAAAAAAGTGTGAGGCAACAACAAGTGAAATGTTTAATGTAATACATGTGAATGTTTAGATAGGTAAGAGCATGTTTGCACACAGAGGAATCAAGGCAGACAATGGGTGAAGGAATGTCCGTCCATCCACATGGTTTAGATGGAGAACAAAAGGCTCAGTTATTTTGTTTTTCAAAGCAGTTATGCATACAGGTGAGTAGATATACTTGCTCCTTGAAAGGCTATGAAAAAGCTAGATTAGGGATATTCATTAACCTTTTTTTTTACTGCTGGACATAGCTCTAGCATGGAACTCTACAGTAAAAGCTAGTGGCTGAATCTCTTTTCAATCTCTTGTTAACAGTATCTAAACAAGAAGCTAGGAAGGTAGATGTGTATTTGTGTGTAGATGCTGTCTGAAGCAGGAAGCCAAGAACCCTCAGCTTTAACACAGTCAATATAAACACAGTCTCAAAGTAATAATAATGCCTCTAGAAAAATCATGAGTGCAAGTCTTAAATTTTACAGGAATTAAAACCAGACAGCTTTGGATCTTTTTCTCTCAATACACACAAAAAGAGAGGAATAATTGCTCCCATGAGATACCAATGTGGAAATCTAGTGAAGAATTCCAATGACAAAGAGTTATTAAAAAAGCATGATCTCTATTAGACATATTATCTTCTGTCAAAAATGGGTGCTGGTAGTAGAGGCAGTTCAGCAAGTTTTTCCAGTGTTGAACGTTGTTTGAGCGTAAGGACAAAGTGCCAACAACAGGCAATTTTTCCATTGCAGGCTAACCTCAAATGATTTCACTTCATGTACTTAAGTGCATGTAGAAGACAGCCAAGAAATCTGTAGATACTGATGATTGCAAGAGAGAAGATCAAGGTAAGTCTCAGACAACCTTAATAGCTAACCTTAATAGTCTCATTATAGTGCTATTGTCACAAGATCTAGATGCTGGCATGGAAACTGCTAGCAAAGAATTCCTGTAGTTATTGTTGAAAGCTGTCACTAAGAAAGTCCTCAACAATCTGTCTTTTCCTCCATGGGGCATTTATTAAGAAAGCCTGTTTACTAAAGAAACACTACATTTCTGATCCCATTCTTACCAGGCATTAGTTTTCCATCTTGCAGACTACAAAAGAATATGCTTCTGCTCCAAGACCTTGAGCTATGTGTTGGTTTTTACTATTTTTCCATTCACTCTATCTGAAGAATTCAGATAAAAATAGGGGGGAGGAGTATTTTGCCCACTGTCAAATATGTTACTTCAGTTCCCTGAGCCATCTTAACTTCCACCAATTTTTCTTGTCAAATGCATTGACAAAAGTAATGTGAATTTTGATTTCTTTGCCCTACTTCTGCTGCATTATAGTAATTGTATTGATTGATACGATCATGAAAGTCTGAATTCTGTAAGCACACAGCAAGTATTTACTATTGGCTATTAAGTTATGTCTTAAGGTTGTCTAGGACTTACCTTGATTATCTCTTTTGCAGTCATCAGCATTTATAGATTTCCTGTCTGTTTCCTATCTGCCCTGAAATATATGGAATCAAAATAAATCAGGGGACAGGTTCTATGGTCTAACAAGCCTAAGCTTCATACACATTTTGAGGAAGCTGAGAAATGAGGCTTTTTGCTCTGAAGTCTAGACACTAGTTGGATTCTGACTTGGGCTAGCTTGATGCAGTCAGCCTTGGAAATTAATCCTTCCACGCCTGCCTATATGTTCTTAAATAGTATGAGTGGACTACAAATGGCATTAATGATATCCCTTTCAATCTGACATTCATTTCAACGTGCAGCTCTGCTGGCTTCACATTCTGTAGCTTCATTTATATATTAAGATGTATGCAAGTGTAATAAGTGCAACTGTTCATCATCTTTGGAGTTGTTTTGCTAGTAAAAATTTAGAAGTCCTCTCCCTCATG
Source organism: Melanerpes formicivorus (assembly GCF_026170545.1). NCBI lineage: Eukaryota > Metazoa > Chordata > Aves > Piciformes > Picidae > Melanerpes > Melanerpes formicivorus. Next base: position 36,526,442 of record NW_027142357.1, on the reverse strand, counting down.
GATGCTGGAAAATACCCCAGTAGTGGGGTTGATTACACATACACGAGCTACTTCACACAAGACAATTCTGTACTCGATGTGTATGGCTGTAATAACATTCCAGGACAACGGAGATTTAGGTGGCCAAGGGAGAAGTATCTGGATTCCTAAATCCTGGGTGGCAACTATAAAAGAAGAAAGAAAGAACAGACTTTTGGAGGGGGTCACTGAGAACTGTTGCCTTTGATTCCTATTCCACTGGTTTAGATTTTTAAGTAGGGGGAATAGACAAAGATCTCAGATTTAGCTTCCTGTCAAGGACTACAAAGTTGACAGTCATCTAAGAGCTGAGCAGGCCTAAGGACCAAAAATTTACATCTCTTATAAAAATAATCCTGTACCTCTTCATTGTATTTTGCTGTTACTAAAAAAAATAATATATATATATATATGTATTGTCACTGCAAAGAGAAGCTCTTTGAGTCAAGAACAGAACTAATGCTGCATGTGTGATATCACTTTGGGCTCCTTGTGCTTGTGAGCTTATTACTCTACCATGGTTTCATGGGGTATCAGAGTTGTCTGTTGAATTCTTGACTCATTTGCTGCAGAAGTTGGAGCACAGCATGAAGTAAAATATTGAGTTGTTGGTCTTTAAGGAAAATGAACACCACACAGGAGAACAGGCTTTCTATCTCTGCCTCTGACATGAAATGTGTTTTCTTAAACTGAATTCATAGAGCTGTTCATTACCTAAATATGCATCTCGACCACCTCTTTTCTGAAAGTATTCACAACTGCAACTGACACAAATTTCGAGCTGTTGTTAGAGCAACGATCTTCACAAATCACAGGTGCTTGACCTGAGTATCCAAACTAGTCAAGTGAAGTTAGCAGATGTGTTTTCCAATATTCCACATATGAAAAATGAAAAGAAATATTTTGTAATACATATAAACTGATATGCTAGATATCGGTGACGGAGACTGGAGTCAACACAGATGACCAATATGATCGAGTATTGTTGCTTTATTGTTCCAGTATTGTAGGAGTATAGTGAGTATAGCACAGTAAAGTAAAGCAAAGAAGAAGAAGGGAAAGGAAAATGCATATCAGGGGAACTTCTACAACTTATATAAACTCGGAGAGCCTTGTTGGCATAGCTTCATTGGTTCCCTGTGAGTGACCACACATCGCACTATTATAGATTATTGGTCCAACTACTAATGACACGTGAGGTTTGTTGATGCAGGTGCATGTCCTGTTGTTCCAAGATAACTTTCTGTGTTTATAGCTACCAGTGTCCTGCTTTAGTTACATGCTGCAGGCACAGCACTGTTTTGCTAAACTGCTAGCTGGCTCTGCACTATACAGGCTGGGCAGTGACTGGCTGGAAAGTAGCCCTGAGGAGAGAGACTTGGGGGTGCTGGTGGACAAACAGCTCAACATGAGCTCTCAGTGTGCATTTGCAGCCCGCAAAGCCAATCAGATCCTGGGCTGCATCAGGAGAAGTGTGGCTAGCAGGTCGAGGGAGGTGATCCTCCCCCTCTACTCAGCCCTGGTGAGACCCCACCTGGAGTACTGTGTCCAGTTCTGGAGCCCCTATTACAAGAGGGATGTGGAGGTGCTGGAACGTGTCCAGAGAAGGGCCACAAGGATGATCAGAGGGCTGGAGCACCTCTCCTATGAGGACAGACTGAAGGAGTTGGGGCTGTTCAGTCTGCAGAAGAGAAGGCTCCCAGGTGACCTAATTGTGGCCTTCCAGTATCTGAAGGGGGCCTAAAGGAAGGCTGGGGAAGGACTTCTCAGGATCTCAGGGAGTGATAGGACTAGGGGGAATGGAATGAAGCTGGAGGTGGGGAGATTCAGGTTAGATGTGAGGAGGAGGTTCTTCATCATGAGAGTGGTGAAACCCTGGAATGGGTTGTCCAGGGAGGTGGTCGAGGCCCCGTCCCTGGAGGTGTTTAAGAGCAGGCTGGATGAGGCTCTGTCCAGCCTGATGTAGTGTGGGGTGTCCCTGCCCATGGCAGGGGGGTTGGAACTAGATGATCCTTGTGGTCCCTTCCAACCCTGAATGAAACTATGAAACTATGAAACTATGTCAGGCTCTAGGCCTGCACTGCCAGATTGCTCACACTGCTCGTCGCTGGCATTGCCACACCTAGAGCAGGATTACTTATTCCAGAATTAAGTGTCACATAAACAAGGTCTAATTCATGGCCTAATCATTATATTATAAAGAATCTACTTCAAATTCATGTCTGCTCTTGTTCCAGATATTAATTTTCACCTGCAAAGAAATCATTACTTATGGCCTACTTCTTGTCTCTAAATTCATATATTCCTCATATTCCTTTCCAGTGTGTACATTACTACATTAGAAGAAGTAGAAGCTTCTTGTCCTTCCTCATTTTGTACATGCAAGCAATTGGCAGTATAATCTGGTTTTGTAGTTTGACTTCAGCTGCTTTCAAACAGGACAACTGATTTATGTTCAATGTAGTAATAGACTCTTGTTTCAAATATCTCCTTGTAGTCTGATGTGTATTGCCATTGCTGAAATTATACAGTAGCAATTCAAGACCTATGACTGGAGAAGTAATTTTGGTAAAGATTCCTACTCTCAGAATGCTGGCATTTCTGACAGAGAAATTTTACTCATACCTCTCAATTCAAAGATGATTTTTTTATTAGTGTTGCTCTTTAAGTATGGCAAATTAAATGAAAGGCATTTTCTCAAAGTCCTCACTTTGTGAAAGAGGTGGTGAATCTTCCAGTTCAAGGAAACTGAATTGGAAAAATAGAGATTTTATTCTACAAGCTATGTTATAACCCATGCATTGATTCTGTGTCCTATCTTCTATTAACTTCAGAAAAACAGTGTTCCACAGAAGCTGGGTGGAACAATTTGGCTGTTATTAATTACTATATTAGTTCTGAATTTTTCCCTTAAGTTTTCCTCCATCATTCAGAAGTGATCCTGACAGACATTAAGCATCATAAGCATTAGCCCTCTAGAGGCAGTGAACTTAATTCACACCGCAGGACTTCCTTCCAAATGCCCTGTCAGCCAAAATTGCCATGTCTTAGCATGATATGACAGGTGAAGGTGAGCACAGAAAGCCTCACTGATGGTTTTAATGATTGTTGTCACCTAAATTGTTTAGAGTTTGTTGTCACTGATACCTCAAGCCGGGATGATAATCCCCAAAAGCACCAAGCCTATTGCTAAACAAATCTTTGGAGATCCACAATCAAACTTTTATTTTTGTCTTCTGAAACAGCAGTTCAGATTCTGGTAAAGCATTTAATATGATGCTGAGGCACCAAACACGAGTTTTATCTTGACTGTTAAAAATCCTGGGTGAATCTTTAGATGGCTCTAAAGTCTTAAAAGTCTAAAAGTGCTGCCTAAATGATTTGTGACAAAATTTCTGGGCAGTTGTGATATGCAAACTCAGTTCCCATGTTCTAGTCATTGAAGGTTTGGGGCTGGTTTGGGATTTTTGTGTGTGTGTGTTGGTTTTGTTGTTGATTTTTGGTTTGGTTTTGTTGTTGGGGTGTTTTTTTTAAGGTCAGTAACTATCTGGATTCAGGACTATAATCAATGTTAATTGCATACACTGGTTTGGGTAATTGTTTGGATGGCTGTTTATCCTAAAGCAGACGTTACCCATAACTAATTATTTTAGAGCTGACAGTGATAAATGCCAGCTGGTTATTATAAAGGAGTACTGTATTTGTTTTCACCTCTCACTTGCAGCTCATAAGGCCTGGTGATGGGACTAAAATCATGCCTTCTCTTTTCCCCTGTATTATCTCTGTATATGAATCTGCCAGTCATGCTTATTTATTAATGCCAACAAAAAAAGTATATAGTTTTGATATAAAATTAAATACATTAAATGATTTAACTAATTACATGAATGTGTCTTGAATTGTGGGAAATGCAAGTATTCCCTATGATATATTTTTTATCTTTTTAAGTGACAATAATGCAGAGGCTAAATGACACTTTCCAAATAAAACACATTCTAAACTGAAGCATGTCAAGTGTAATCACAGGAATCTAAACAGATTAGCACAAGAATGTTACATTTTTGCACAGTAAATAGAAGTAGAGAGAGTTATGCTATAGAAAAATGTAAGATACAGATTTTCTTTTTAACAGACACTTCTTTTGCTCTCTGGAGCTAGATTCCAATCCAGGCTTTTAACTTCACAGATAAGCAATAATCCATAATTCAATCCACTCTTTGTCACATGTGAGTATTTTTCTTACTGAATCTACATTATTTAAATTCCAGAGAATATGACTTGTTCAGCAATATGCTAAGCTCTTATCATAGCCTAAGCTAAGAATACTGATAATCTTGGAGATGAAGCAGGAGACAGTTAAACTGATTACAAAGATGACCAGTGCTTAAGTGATTGAGACTCAGAGGCAAAAAGGAACATAGCACCAATCTTTATAACTGAAACTGAATAGAATGTCTCTAGTGTAGAATCTTTACCCCTGATAATGACACATAAACAAAAAAGACTGATGCTTTTGCATGCAGTTGTGTGGATGCGAGCTTTATCTGCATGTGAGACAGAAAAGACGTAAATTCATTAGAAGATGCAATGGATCTGTTCAAAAATTAAAGAGGATAACTTATCCTCGGAGTATACACTCAGTCATTTCAGTGATGTAATAAGTGACCTTGTCCTTCTCACATTACATTCAAAAATATGCATAAATTACACAACAAAGCAGCATAATGTCTTGCAAGAAAGCAATTTCTCAAAGGGCATTTAAAAGCAGTTTGAGAGTGTTAGGATTGGGGGTGGCACAGTTTTTCTTGCTGTGTGGTCTTTGCCATCTTTGCACGTCACCAAGATACTTTTAATCAATAAGAACTCAGTTACAAAATTGCTTCAGTGTGTAGCTTCACAGAGCAAGCTCTACTTACCTAAATGGTTTTCCTCACAAGAGGAAGAAGAAATAGGAAAAGTGCGTAAAACCCAGGTTTTATGGTAGCACAAGATTCCTGATTTCACCATTTAGCATTACTGTGTCAACTGGTGCCAATAAACTACTACACAAAGGAAAGAAACAACCCCAAACCAAAAAAACAAACACATGCTGCATCAGTGAGGAAAATGGACCCTGAGATACAAAAAGGAAAAAGAACAAAATGCACACAATACTGTGTGATTGCACAATACAGTCATTGAGCCTGGAGTGTGTTTTGGAAACCTTTTTTCTACCTACATAGGAGATTTGGTATTTGAAGGTAAATAAATTATTGTGAAAGACTTATTCCTGTTTTGCTAGTGTAGTATTGCTTGCTTTAGTTCACGGAGATTTGCATTTTTGGCATAGTTTCAGTGAAATCTGACAAATGTTAGGCTTACCAATAAAATAATGTTTACAACCCCACCTAGTGGTCTGAAACGTTTCCAAAGCATTTATGCAGTTGGCAACCTGTACGTTTGGAACTCTCCCCTTATTTTGTTCCGGATATATTCTCCTTATTTATATACTTGACTATGCAGTTAAAAACTAAATGCATTTTATTTACTCAGGCTCTCCAGTATCTGTACCACAGCAGTAATTATTTTACAGATATTTAGCAATTTTTATCCCCAAGTGTCAAAATATTTTATAACTGCAACATAAAAGAAGCCAAGCCAGTATATAGGGATAACAGCCAAAATATATCTAGGGATCCTGTGACTTGGTGGTAACTGAATCCAGTGTTGAAGGGGAGCTCAATACCTATCTGACAATATGTGGCAACACTGCAGACCATTTTAAACAAGGAGGAGTACTGTTGAATCTGAAACTGCAAAAAAACAGACACTCAAACTCCCAACTGAGGATACAAACACTACATAAGTATGAATATTAGCTTTTGTAAATAATGACCTCGAGTATGTCATTACAAAGGCTGACTTTTATAGCCAAATTGATGAACAAATACCCTAGCACCTGCAGAGGAACACTGTGTCCCCCCCTCACAGTACAGGATCTTTGTACTTAAGTTACTCAGAGGAAAGGGTGCCATCTGCTGAACTGCCAAAGCACATGAGCAATTTATTTCTCAGTACAACCTGTCAAAGAGAAAATGACATTTAGAAATCTTTAAGCACTTGCATCTTAATCATTTTCACATTGGGCACCTGTATATATAGATGAGGATTCAGTCTTTAAATATAGGATGACCTTTTGCTGGGATCACCATGTATCTGTCCCAGGCAACAATACAAGCTGGGCAGTGACTGGATTGGGAGCAGCCCTGAAGGGGTACTGGTGGGTAAGAAGCTCAGTATGAGCTGCCAACATACACTTGCAGCCCAGAAAGCCAATCATATCCTGGGCTGCATTAAGATAAGTGTAACCAGCAGGTCAAGAGAGGTGATTCTCCCCCTCTACACTGCTCTGGACCCCAGGGTCCAAGGATTCTGGAACCCCTATTACAAGGAAGATCTAGACATGCTGGAACATGTCCAGAGAAAGGCCACAAGGATGATCAGAGGGCTGGAGCACCTCTCCTATGAGGATAGGCTGAGTGAGTTGGGGTTGTTCACTTTGGAGAAGAGAAGGCTACAAGGAGACCTTGTTGTGGCCTTCCAATATCTGAAGAGGGCCTACAAGAAGGCTGGTGAGGGACTTCTTAGGGTATTGGGTAGTGATAGGACTAGGGGTAATGGATCCAAGCTAAAGGAGGGTAAATTTAAATTAGACGTAAGGAAGAAGTTTTTCACCATAAGAGTGGTGAGAGACTGGCACAGGTTGCCCAGGGAGGTGGTGGAAGCCTCATCCCTTGAGGTTTTTAAGGTGAGGCTGGATGTGGCTCTGGGCAACCTATCTAGTGGAAAGAATTTGTTTCAGTAAAAACAAACCATTTATGCATATATCTGATTATTAGTGGTAAAGGCAATAATGTTTTGAAAGCGATAATCTCACTCCCAGCTTTTGTGGATATTGAATTATTGCTAACCATTTTCTGCACACCAGCGCCAACAACAGGACCCACTCTACTCACCTTCTCATATACATAGCCTAGCCAGTAGTGTAATGTGAGGACTTTTCACACAAGATTGTGAGTTTTCCCGGAAGGAGACTAAACTTGATGTTTACCTCTCCTAGGCAAGGGATCAGTTGACAACAAAAAGATGCAATTCTTGTGTTCTATACCTAACTCCTCTTACAGATTCAGGTCTGGTTGGTGTTTTTGATGACTTGACATTACTATAGAATGATCTGGCATCATTCCTCTCTTCAGCCTAAATGGCATATTTCTCAAGTTTCCCAACACATCCATACCCACAGGATGGTGTCAGTTTAATCACATCAGGATTTTGACACTGCATTAAGCAAATACTAGCTTGTATAAATTTGTTTCTGAAAGGGTTTTGAGATTCTGCATTTAATCAAGGTGGGGAATAGAAGAAATATCATATGCATGGAAGATGATGTTTAGTGGTAATAATAAGCAAGCAGTTCAATCAAACCACCACAATCAAATGCACTTCAAGTGAGATTTTGAATGTGCTGTGATTGTGGTGAAGAAGTGAGATGCTAGTAAAGAAAGTGGGGAAGCAAGATGCTAGATAGCAAGTACATTTTTATGGCTTCTCTGGATTGAAACTGAACCTTCAAAGAGAAAAAAAAAAATCAACATTGTGCAGTAACATTTTTATTGGCTATTAGATTTACACTCAGAATACAGAGAATGACATAAAACACAGAGTTATGTTACATTTGTATATTTTGTATGGTTTGAGAATTCTGTAACTTCATTTAGAAACGAGAGTACAAACTAGGAAAGCAAAAGGCCTTGTAATGAGTGTGGTGAGTGAGAGGAATATGGATTCTGACCTGATTACAATAATACCTCATCCTGAATGTTATGCTTAAATCTTGTTCAGTTCCCATTCAATACATAATACCTACTGAAGTTAGGTAGCTCTTGAAATTATCTCATTGCAAATTCATGCCTACTTGAAAATTTCAGTAGCAAACAATCTTCACTCTATCCAAGATAAAAAAGCAGTGAGCTGAATTCTTTCACTAATGAAACAAACTGTAATTTGCTGGATGGAGTTATGCAGGTAGAAAGACAAAGCTGGGGGGCAGGAATACTACAACCATGCAAGTAAATGGTTGTAGAATGGTGATGTGATCAAAGGAAAGACACTGAGAGGTTTCATGCAGCAAGTGAACACTTTTCAGTGTGTATTAGCAATGAAATTCAAGTTTGGGCTGCCAAAAGACTTGCCAAAGTTAAAACCAGGACAGAAATCTTCTCTGATTATCAGTGCTGTACACATTGAATCTCAATATACCAATCTCAGTCAAAGAAGTTGCAAGGATCTTGACGTGGGCAAATATTTGAAAGCTTCCAGAAATCGTGTGACCCAGTGCTGAGATGTAACAGCTAGGAGAAAGCTTCCACGAATTGCAGGGGTGTCATGTCAGGTAAAAATGGAAGTTAACAGATCCACAAAACCACATAATTTGCCATGAACTTTCCTCTTTGTTCTAGGGCAAAAGTGCGTTAGCATCGTCCATTGCTTTTCTACCCAGTCTTGAAAATTACTCCAAAGGAAAGCTCATCAGACAGGTTTGAATGTCTACTTTGCTAAAACAAATTTGCATTCTGTAATTCTCTTATTGCATAGCTGCTTTAAAACCAGAAAAGCTCCACTGGCATAGAACTGCTCTTTTGGGGAATAAAGATTATCTTTCCTTCTGCCTATTTTGATTCATGTCAAAGCCCATTATGTCGCAGGTGCAGACAGCTTCATCTGAAGGGAAACTTGAAATGGAATTCTAACTTGCTATAACATAGATGAAAAATGGGTATAATAGCCCAGTACTAAACTCTATCTATTCTGAAACAGCTTACATGAACCATTCTGCCTTCTCTGAAACCCAAAATAAGCTATTCTGATTTTGCCACCAGTAGATGTAATTGTTCTTATACATTTACAGTGTGCTCTACAGGCAAGCAATACAAACAGAAGTGTTTACAGGAGTTTCTGTGCATGCCCACACATAAGTTTCTTCTTATGTGCATTTTCTATTTTAGAAGATGATTTAATCACAATCATAAGTTAATCCTACACAGTTTGACTTTCTTTGAGTAAATTGGAATTGCTTATTTGTAAATATTTAGGATGGCTTGGAATCCTTAGTTACTTCAATGTTGATCATACATATATTAGACAGAAATTAATTAGAACTAAGCTTTGCTGCATTTATACAAAAACATTAAGACTATGTAAACTTGGGGGGGGGGGAGGAAAGGAAATTAAACAGCTTTCTGGTTTTGCATAGGTCTCACTGGAAAAAGCAAAACACAGGGCATGTGACACAAGCAACCTGACTGTAGACTTCTCAGTCTTTACAAGATAAAAATATCATTGCAGTTACTACAGTAGAGAGGCAAGGTTTCAAGGTTATCAGTAAGTAAATACAAGGCTACGTTCCCAAGCCAGTTAAAACAGCTATCACCACATTTTCACAAGGGAAAACCAGGATGTTTTCACTAAATTATTAAAGATAATTTGTAATATGTGGCAATGGTGTCCAAGCCCAGGTTCCTATTGCAAGCTTATGAACACACAGCTGTTACAGCCAGTATCTCTGTATCAACACAGTTTTATGTTTTGCTACTCCTAACCTCTAGCATTACAAAGATTTATGAGTATCCTAACCTTTAGGGTTTGTGAGAAGCTCCCTAACACCCACATAGCATATAAGGACAGCTGCTTCATAATCAGGCTAGAGATCTGAGTGTGAAAGTCACTGCCTTTCTGTCTACCACAGTGACAGAGGATGTCAGTAATATCTGTAAACATAAGTTTAATATGAAATGTTTAGCTGCATACACAAAGCTTATTTATTTGAGTGAAGTCTGCAGGACCTGTTCCAATATCAGCATTCACTCCACTAACTAGCAGGCACTAGGTACAGTATTAGTTTTTACTAGAATGTGAAGAGCATGTTAAGATGCCACTACCTGCACAGATCAAAACCAAAGCATATCCCTGTGATTAATCATTTAAATAATTTTCTGTCCTATTCTAATTGGAAGATATAGGAAAAATAAACAAACCCAATGTAAAGCATAATGCATATGTTGATTTTTAAATAGATGATTAAAAATACTATGGTAAGTACTATTCTATTTCTACAGCAATGCAGGTAAGAAGGTTTGCACACATGTTTGTAAACACAGTAAATGGGACAGATCTTTTAATATGTATGAACTACAGTTTCTATAACATTCTTTACATCTGTAAATGGTTATAAATAATAATGAAGTTTACAGATTCCAAGTATAAACTTTTAAGAAAGAGCTTCAGCAGCAAGGGGGAAACCTCCTAGGAAAAATGACAGATTATATCCTTTTCCCTAGCAGCCAGCTGATGCAAGACACATACAGTTCTGCAGTTCTTTCTGTGTCTGAATTCCAAACCCATTTGTATGCTGGTCTTTGTTAGGAGCAGTAAATTCCTCCTGCTTGCCAAGAAAACCTTCCCTTGCAGTAATTTGTCTAGTCTTTGGATTGCACATCCCTCTTGTGCATAAAGTTGGAAAAATTGTAAATTATTGTTTCTGGAGATCACAATCCCTGACCTTTATCTGCAGCTAACAACAGCTTAAATTCCACATTTTGTTCAGCATAGTATTCACACAAAAGTCTTCTAAATAGGGCTTTACTAGCTGCTATTCACTGTGCAAGAGCTGCTCCTATTGTAAAAGTCTTTTCTCCCACATTTCATTGTCTCAGGAGTAAAATGTTAGTAGTTGTATTTTTAGATTTATTTTTAAGTCTTTGCATCTTTAATGAGAACTGAAAATGCTAATAGTCTGCACTGCATTTTCTTTCTATGACTTTCAGGCAAGTGCAGATAAATCAGCAGTCAAAACACTAAGGGGCTTTATGTTAACAAGAAGAGTAAGTTGAATAGTGGTTTGAAAAATGTGATTGTTTCAGTAACATTTTAGTTCCCAACACACATTGGCAAAGAAAGCAGGTACACATTTTGTTTTGTAAATGTAAAGTGTTTTTATACAACTCTGTAGCCTCAGTAATATATAACAACACATTCATAAGATGGAATCAGAAAAAAATAGATCTTGTGTTTTCAATCAGATTTGTAACCTTTTGATTTATTAGAGCTTAAGACTATGAATGTATCTATTGCTTCCTAATCATAGTCATTTGATCCTACCTATAAAAATTAATGTACATAACATAAATGAACACAAACAATCACATAAAGACAAGTAGTTCTTTTGAGGGTGAGAGACAGCTCTACTGCCTGTGTTTTAGTAACAGGAAAAGTACACTGATCCCCTTGTTGTGTGTACATGCAACTAATAATTCCTGATGCTTTGCCTCTCCTACTTCCTTCCTTGCTTTAACACAAAATTAGCCACAATAGCACAACAAAAATAATTCTATTTTCCCTGTATTCTGGTCCATTCTCACCAAACCCAGTAGTAAAACATTGTACTCCCCACCCTACTTATCCTCAGTAAGTAACAGAGCTCAAATAGATTTCAATAAAAATTACATTGCTATTATTCTGTTAAAAAACTTGTTAAACTCCTATGTTTGTGTATGTATGCATTGGTTTTGTGCAATTACTTGATTCTTGTAACTCTGTGCTCTGTGCTCTGCCTTCACAGTCATTTTACTTGATCAATGAATCACAGCTGATTCATGCATGACTAAAGACAGAATGCCTCCTTTAAGGAATGAATTTAATGTTGATCTAACTCCTTCTGTAAGTGTTCTTGTTTGCTAACTAGAAGAAAGGACAGTCTCTACAGCTGTGTTGATTCACAAGGTCCAATCCTAGCTGGAGACGGATATGCCAAATAATTGGCATTGGCAGGGGCAGCAGCCTGCTTCTGGATGCTATAGACAAGATTTTCCCAGGTCCAATAAACATTGCTTTGGGCATGCCAGTGAAAAGCAATATGTCCATCTATAAAAAAACATCTCTCCTATCAGGTTCCCAGCCCCTCTCCCCCCCAACTTCTTCTCTGTTTACAACTTTTACCAACCCTTTGTCCTCATGTCCCCATCAGTAGTACTTTGCCTGCCATTTTCTATGGAAGACAAACCACAAACAAACCCCATCACAGTCCAAATATAAGGAAAAACACATTTAAAAGCATGGACAGGAAACAGAATTAAGGATATTGCTAAATATAGGGCTGTCCTATAATTTAGAGGTGCCACCTGACTAGTTTCTAACCAGCTTGGCTCGTCATACATGTGTCCCTCATCTGTCAGAGCTATTAGGCACACACACATTGAATTTGTATGTGTTGTAGCCCTGTGCCAGGATGGCTGGTCATGTTTTCTGGTTTTGTTGTTGGTGGTGGCTGGTTGGGTTGTTTGTTTTGGGTTGGGATTTGTGGTGGTTTTTTCTCTTTTTCTTTTTCTTTATTTTTCTTTTTCACTCTTTTTCTTTCTTTTCTTCATTTTTTCCTCACTTTAAGAATGGTCAGCCTACTACTATTGCATATGCCTTTATATGACTTTTGACAGTGCAATTAGGACCCTCATTGTGACATTGGGACTCAGGAAAGTCCTGCTATAGACTGATGATAGATGGACATTGGATCTGTGAAATACTGAGACTTGTGATAGAAGCCTAGAGTCTGTAGTAATAATACAACATGTCTTCCTCAAAGCCTGGTTTAGAAAATACCACAGTGTGAATCTCTGCCATATTCTGTAGTAGGCAGAGACACTGGAAACCGTCTTTTCTTTAGGATTGACAGAGATGTGGCAGGCCATCCTGAAGGGCAAAAGAGTCAAGCAAGGCTGGGTACTCTTTGAGAAGGAAATCTGAAAAGTGCAGGAACAGGCCATCCCCATGCCATGAAAGACAGGCTGGTGGGGAAGAAGAGGCCTGGCTGAATGGAGAGCTTCGGCTGGAGCTCAGGAACAAAAGGAGACTTTGGAGAAGGTGACAGGCCACTCAGAAGGACTACAAAGACGCTGTGAAACTATGCAGGGAGAAAATGAGAAGGGCCAAAGCCCAACTAGAGCTCAGTCTAGCTAGTGTAAAAGATAATAAAAAATGCATCTATAAATACATTAACAACAAAAGGAGTCATCATATTTTATTTGATGCAGGGAGAAACATGGTGACAAGGAAGAGGAAAAGGCTGAGGTACTTAATGCCTTCTTTGCCTCAGTCTTTAATAGCAGAACTAGTTTTCTGGGTAGCCAGCCCCTCTGGCTGGAAGACAGGGATAGGAAACAGAAGGAGACCTCCATAATCCAAGAAGAAATGGTGAGTTAAAAATCAAGTAGAGCAGGCAGGAGACTTGCATGGATGAGTAAAGAACTGTTGAGAAGTCATGTGGAAGAATTAAGTTCATGCTCCTGGAAGGCAGTGAGACTTGGACAGACTGGACAGCTGGGCAGATGAACCTAATGAAGTTCAACCAGGATAAGTGTGGAGTCCTGCACCTGGGGAGAAATCACGCTGTGTAGCAGTATAGGTTAGGGGTTGATCTGCTGGAAAACAGCTCTGGGGAAAAGGACATGGGAGTGCTGGTTAATAGTAAGTTATCCACAGACAGCAGTGTGTCCTGGTGGCACTTGGGTGTGTTAAGAAGAGTGTGGCCACCAAGTTGAGGGAGATTCTCCTACCCCTCTATTCAGCCCTACTTAGACCACATCTGGAATACTGTGTGCAGTTCTGGACTCCCCAGTTTGAGAGGGACAGGGAACTAGTGGAGAGAGTTCAACAGATGTTATGAGATGTAAGAGCATCTCTGTTATGGAGAAACACTGAGAGAGCTGGGGCTATTTAGTCTAGAAAAGGTTGAGAAGGGGACCTTGTCAATGTCTACAAATACCTGAAGGGTGGCTGTCAGGAGCATTGAGCCAGTTTCTTTTCAGTGATGCCCAGTGACAGGATGAGGGGCAATGGGCATAAACTCAATCACAGGAAATGCCATTTCAACATGAGAAAAACTGTTTTTACTGTGAGGGTGATGGAGTACTAGAACAGGCTGTCCAGAGAGGTTGTGAAGTCTCCTTCTTTAGAGATCTTCAAAAGCTGCCTGGACACGTTCCTGTGTGACCTGTCCTAGGTGCACCTGCTGCGCAGGGGGTTGGACTCTATGATGTCCACTGGTCCCTTCCAACCACTACCATTCTATGATTCCTTGCGGCATTATTCGCTTCATGCGAACACCCTCCGGTAGCTGCCGCCCACACCCTTCACCGCACCACTCGGCCTCCGGGGCCGGGCCCGGCCAGACCGGACCAAGCCCCCGGGGCCGCCCTCACACGCCCCTAGCCTGGTCCCGCCCGCCGCGCTTCTCGCGAGAGCTGGGTGTGGGCGGGGTGCGGGTGGTGATTGACAAGAATACCGTCTCCGCGCTGTCGCCATTGTGCTGCAGGGAGAGGCGGCTGGCTTGGCTTGTCGTGGCGGCCCGCGGGCCCGGTTCGACTTAGCTCTTCTGGAGGATCCTCAGTTTCTGAATGCATGCGGCGTGAGCATTGTGCCGTGAGAGTGAGTACAGACAGCTTGCGGTGTAGAGGACGAGACGATGTCCCTGTACGATCGAGCTTGCGTTTATGTGCGGGGCCGGGGCCGGAGCTGGCCGCTCCTTGCCAGGGCTGGGGGGAACCATTTTGTCTCGGGGCTGGCGTTTGCCTCCTCCGCCTTTCTTTCTGCGAAGCTCTTCTGACGGTCGTACGCCGCTGCGTCTTGTCTGGCGGCGGAGCTATGTGACACTAGCTGTTCCTCGGTGCCTTTACGCTTTTTGACTAGCCTCTGGCCTGCGGGGTGGGAACAGAGTGGTCGGTGCTGTCCTTCAGCCTGGCGCAAGACCCAATTTAAGGTTGGCCTGGAGCGTGGGCGCGGCCGTGGGCTCCTGGCCGGGGCCTGAGCCTTGTTGTCTGGGCCGCTCCCTTCAGGCCTAGGGAGGAGGGTATGGTGCCCTCCTCAGCGGCTTTACGGAGCACCTGCTGTCTACAGCTTGCTCGTTCTAGTCTGGGGGAGCAGCCCAGCGTCATGCCATCAGCTGCTGCAGCGTAGGCAGGCGATCGCATTTGTAAATATTTTCCTTGCTCATGGGACTCCTGAGAGGCCGCTGAGTTTTTTGTCAGTCTTCCTTGATTGAAGGTTGACGAAATATCCCGAACAAAGAACTGCGCAGACTAGATTTGTCCCTGAACTCCATCTTGTTTGTCATAAAAACATGACTGAGTAAACACCGAGGAAGAGATGCGATCCCAAGTTGCTTGGGAGAAAGGAACAATTGCATATCAAACCTTACAAAAATCTCTAGACATAAACCCTCGACTCTTAGAAGTGTTACCATATAGTTCTAAGGTAGAAAACTTGAATTTCGGAGCTGGGAGTGAAGTGTGTTCTCTGCTTGATGGTACAAGAATTATTTAATTGACCCTGGAAAGCTACAGAAGCTGGTAAAGGCTTCCCTTACTGATAGACAGAACACCTCAAATTGCCCCTTATTTCTCATGGCGGGGCGGTTCAGGGTAGAAGAAAGGGGGAATGAGAGATTTTTATTTGAAGTACTTGCTGCTTTGTGTTGTTTTTACATTTTGAAATAACACTCTTCCCACAAAGACCTCTCGAATCTTTTATCTGTTATTGTCACTACTCGTGACTGCCTTAGGTCTAGTTGATATTTTATAATGTAGTTGGAGGGATGACAGATCAAGAAGGGCAGGACATTTGAGCTGTGTACTCAAAATAGGCTGTTCAGCTCCACCTCCTATTACAACTTGGTCATCTGTTTCCTGGGTGCGACTTTAATGTTTGTTTTCAGAACTTGGTTTCTTACCAAGCCTTGAAAAGCATCGCCTGTATCCGTTATTCCAGGAGACACAAGAGTTGTTTGTGGATTTTTTTCCGTGAGGTTTTGATTGCTAAATTGTGTAACATGGCATAAGCTGATAAAAATATGTAGCTTTGATGAGAACAGTGCTTCTTGCCCTACTCATTCCTCTGTTCTATACCAGCATGAGTAGTGTCAAAATGGTAGAGAAGCTAGAAGCGTATTTTGCCATGACAGTGTGTTGAGGATGCTCACTGAAAGACACTGCAGGTGTCATATTTCACTAAGGTGTTCCTTTGTGGCAAGAACAACCTTTAAAATCAGTTCATAATGCAGCACAATTTATTATTATCTTCTTTTCCTCAGAGAAGTTATTTAAATATTTTTTTGGCCCTCACTACCTTCTCTGTAAATTGAGGCGACTGCTTTGTCATTACAGAACTTATTACAACACATTAATTACCACTTGGGATTTGTTGAATTCCTGCGTGGGTTAACAAAATGTTCAAGATTTTAATTTGGATTTCTTTGTGCTCATTAAAAAGCACCCTTAAGATGCTGATACTGTGAAAAGGAACCATTCTTATTCTGAAATACCCTATAAAATCACAAGTTTCTCCTTACAGACAGGTACTCAAGGGGCTTTATTATTTATTGTTTTTTACTATGAGACCATTGTCTTGTTCTGCCTGTGATAGCTTGACCTGAGCATGGTCACCTTAACCATCTCACTGTGTTACCATGATCAGCATAATTATTCTATATGTATTATCTGTAGTCAAGCCAACTATGAGGATGGTTGCTTCTTAAGCTTCCAAGATGTGGTGCTTAAAATGCTTTTTAGACAACCCAAGGGGGAAAAAAACCACTGGACAATCCCCTAAACCCCAGAAGACATCTTACTAGTTTATTGCCAAAGTTGAGTTGCCCGGTATCTGTTGTTACCTATCTAATATATTCAAATATTGGCTTCATTGACCTCAGTTTCAGATACAAGGTTTCATGGTTTCTGCTAGTTGGATTCCAAGTAGATGTTGTGGTGGCTACCTAGAAATTGAAAAGCTCTTATGTAGTGATTTTTAGAAAACTTATAATGTGAACAGTGTGCTCCATGTCCCTGAATCTTTGTTGAGAGGCAGAGATAAAATCGAATTTCCTTGAGCAGAAGTACTTTGCCAAGACCACAATGCCTTTTTTCCCCAATACCTTTCCACCTCTGCATCAAATAAGGCAGGGCTCCTTTTGTCAAATGCCTGTTCTTACACAACTCTGATTTGTCTTTATAGCAGATCTTTCTGTTTCACTGGCTGAGGCCAGGACTGCAGGGAACAAGTAACAGTTGTATTAAATTAATCATGAGATATATGCATAAACTGACATTAAGTTTTGCAATTTTTGGGTGCTGTCTTTGTCTTGGTTTGCCACTGTTTTTTTTGTCTGTAGTTTCTGCAAGATTTCTTTACTTAGAGAAACAAAATACTATATAGATAGTGTTATCCTGACATAGAGTGGTAACATTGAACTCTTAGGGTTACCACTAGAGATGAAAATTAATCTGGTGCCTTTTCATATGTTTGTAGAAGCAATCTGCTAATGTTGGGCTCTATTCCAGGTTCTTGAGATAGTTTGCTTTGGTGCCCACGATCTTCTACCTTGACCTTTCCTGTCCTATCTGGATGCTCTTCTTTTGTCTGTTCTGTGGATGGTCCTTAAGCAATTTTATTATTAAATGATATCTAATTTAGTCTTGAAGTTCTTACAGCTTCTTACAGTTCTGTCTCTTCCCCTCTTAATCTAGATACAAATTTCTACTGGGAGGAGCTTCCAGCCCTTCTAGAACCTTTGTTATTCCACATATGCCTTTATGTGATTTCTGTGTTACTTATTTCGTCCATTCCACATCTATCTGACACAGGGTGGTCCAGAAACAGTGCAATAATACTGGCACTTGTTGTACAGCACTTAATAGTACAGAGTTGAATCTATTATTCTGTGTCCTTTACATTTTGTGTGAGGGTAAAACACAGATAAATAGTGCTTTGAATGTCAGATCTCATCAAGACCTACACCTGTCCTATCCAGCATATGTCTGGTCTCTATTACCATGACATAATTTGGCTTCACTGTTTGCAACTTGAATAATAACTCTTTCATTCTTGGTGCAGCTTCATACTAGAAGTACTGAACTTGGAGATTACCTTAAAGCTTAAATTAACCATCGTTCTTATCTAAGAAACATGGTTGTTACGTTTTATTGCACAAATTACTCACTTGGAATGGTGTAGCTTAGTTTACTACATTTGTCTGTACTGAATTTCACTTAGATTTCCACAGCTGACAGTGTTCTTTTGTACTTCAGAATGATGCTTAGAGGATTCCTATCAATACAGCTGTATTTGCAACTTTGAGAATTGCATACAATTGCTCAATATTTAACTTAGGGGTTGTCATGACCTGATATCCCAAGCCAGCATAGGGTAGTGGGATAGGTAATGCTAAGATTCAAAAATTCTCTTGGAGTGAATTAAAATGAACCAACACCATACAGCTGATGAGTTAGGTTTATTAGAGCTGATGAAAACTCTTGGTCTCTTGCACCTTAGAGATGCTTAGTTGGACTGGAGCAGAGGGAAAATGGGAAGAAAGAAGAGAGGAAAAAGTAGAGAAGTAAGAGGGAAAGGAAGATACCACCATCTTAGATCCAGTGATATTTTCACAGACGTACTCCAGGTCCTTCAGTAGTGGGTGTTCATCCCAGAAGGGTCTTCTGTGGTAAATGCAACATGTGAACCCCAGAAGTTGTGGTCCTTTTATACCCTTTTGGCTTGGGATGGAAGGGAAGAGGGTGGGGATGGTCTCCAAATCACAAAGGGAGGTGAGCAGAGGTGAGTGCTCCAGAGCAGCGTCTGCCATTGCACTTTATGTGGTGCTGTTGCAGTGGCTTTAAAATCAGGAAAGAGGGAATTCCCGATTCTCTCCTTTCATTGTTAAGCCACTCTGCCAGGCCAGCAGCAATCCTGGAGAGCTATTAAGGGCTATCAAAGCCATCATCCTGTCTGTTTAGACAGGTATGTCACGCATTGTTTTGAGACAATAGAGTCTTTGGGCTCTCACAGGGATTTAAATGTGATCTTGAAACTAACAAATTAATGATAATCCGAGTTTAGTTGAGTGAGAGTTTCAAATTCCTGAATTGATTTTGTTTAACTGGTGATGTCTCTGGCCAAAATGATTGGGTTGCCAATGTCTGAAACGTGGTCTAGAAGCTGGTTTGCTTCTCCATAATACAACGTGATAGCACTTTTGTACACAAATGCACAGTTGCTTAAACTTGGTATGCTTTAGGTTGTATTTTTTGCCCCCCAAAAAATTCAGACTTGCAAGATTAGGGATTTGGGGTTATTTCATGTTGTGACCCATGTTTTAAAGCTAGCCACTGAATGTGTACCAGGCCAGTGGTTAAAACAACTTTCCATTAATTAACCTCAGCTTGGTCAGACTTAACTTTTATCAGGTAGAATGGCTAAGGCATCAGGACTTCCAGCTAAGATCAGAAGTCCCAAGTATGAACTCAACTTGAAACTGCAGCCAGACATGAGAGCTACACCAGGATCAGTGTTGGAGCTTTTCACAGACTGTTACTGAAGAGCATTGCTGATGTGTAGAAAAAAAAATGCACATGACTGATTCTCTCCCCATACCCTTTTTTTTTTTCCTGATATAACTATTTTCCTTCTTGGAAGGTTAATTAAAAGTGGTTGAATAAACCAGATTGTAGCATTTCTACAAATCTCCTTGTACCATTGGAGTTCTTGTCCATCTGGTTTAGAGTTTTTAGTTACGTTGCTCTTCCCACACCATGTCACTGAGGTTACTGCAGTTCTCATTTAATTTTGCCAACTGTGTTTTGTGGTCTGATTCTGGCCCATCCTGAGGAGGAAGAGTCAAAATGTTAGTAAACCGTTTAGCTAGCTATCTGTGGTTCTTGAACAAGATATTCCTAAGTCAAGATGTCCTTTCAAGGACAGGAATAACTACAGTATCATTTCTCACGTGGAAGAGGCACCAGCATTACTTCTGAAATGCCTAGAAGTACTGAAAGTGCAAATAAACACTCAGTGACTTTAAAGTAACTTAAGATATACCTCTGAGACAGCATGTGCTCTTATGTATACATTACTTGTCATGGGAGTTGTTTTTGGAGAAGTGAAATGTTTCTTTGAGGCAGGTAGACTGCAAATATGGTTTTTTTCACAGGAGGGTAAAGTTTCATAGTTTTGACTCTGAAGAAAAGGTCTTGAGTATAGTTTCTGCAAGTGTTGAGGTGAGTTCATTTACAGAAAAGTACTACATGGATTCTGGAGCTCTGAGGTTTTTTCCTGACTTATTCTCTGTTAATACTAATGCTGCACAGCTCTAAAAGAGTCACACTTGTGATATAATGGTAATACACTTTTTTTGTAATAATAAGAATAGTTAAAGGGGCTACATTTCTTGTGTTCTAACACAGAATTGGAGGAGATGAAGAGGTTACAAAAAACCAGGATAAGAGCTTATTTCCCCATCTTGCTGATGCACAGTCAGACCAAAGCACTGTGTAAATATTTGTATGTGAGTCATATCTATGATGCACTCAGAATGACTTGTGCATGTTTTGCATATAGGTCCCTGCCTCTAAAAGAAACTATAATCACTGTGTCCTTATACAGGATACAGAGAATGGAGTCAAAGCCCTCAAGAATTCCTCGAAGGATATCTGTTCAGGCCTCCAGTTCTTCACTAGGATCTAGAACATTAACTGGAAACAGTTTAGCTGGTGCATATAGTGCAAGAGACTCTTCACGAAGATTAGAATCTGGATACCAGGTAATGTGCTTTGTCTCTTTCTGTAAAGTATACATTAATGTCTATTTTTCACCAAGAAAAACACTAAAACCCAAACAGCAACAAAAAGGAAATACAAAGAAAGGTCCCACCCAGGGCCTTGCATTTGCTAACAAACTCCCAGATTACTTGAAAAATGCATAGATTGAATAAGCAGGCCAAAGAATGTGTTCTGCAGTTTGAACTGCTGAACTGATTGTTGTAGGTTTGCCATCTTGACCTGCTTTTGTTTGTAACTACATCTTTCAAAAAGGGCAATGCTATGGATCTGCTTTGGTACTAGATGCTGCAGCATCAAATCTGGGTAGAAGGAGTTTTCTTATGAGGGAAGGTGAGGATATTGACATGTATGGAGCATTATACTTCATGCATGAGTAGTGCAGAAAGCAGAGGCACCTGTTGCAGTTCTAGACGTTGGTAGGAAGTTGCACTGCTCTGCCACACCTTCTTTCTTTGCTGATGTCAGCATATCAATAGAGCTGGGCTTCAGCTGCAATAGAGAGGATTGGTAAAGGCCATTGCTGTTTCACATCCAGCATTTTATGCTAACCAAATTGCTTTGGTGGGGGAGAGGGGTCATGCTCAAGATAAGAAGTCACATGCTGTAGATGCTTTCACTGTGAAAGTATTATGGAAAGTAGAGATTAAACTGTTTCACAAATTATTTCAGCCACTTGGAAACAGATGGCCCTTTGGCTCAGTTCTGTTACTGTTTTGTTTTCTGCTTCTGTCAGCCCTTCTCACCTCAGTTTTGGACCTAGAAATGTAAGCCCATTGTCTTTCAAATTGCAGAGGCTTAACTCTGAAGTGTTGTGGGCTGGTTTATATATATATGAGTTTGGTCCCTGCTGACAAGCAATCTGGGACATTGTATTATATAATGACTTTTCCAGAAACAGATTTACAAGTAATAGGGCATTAATTATTTTTAGCACAATTGCATGCATATGTCTTATATTTTGCCTTATCTAACAGTCATAGTAGGTGTCCTGTAGGGAGTGTCTCAGGGTACTTTCCAGCCATTATTTTTTCATGGATTCCTATACATTTTTCACTGACTGCCTGCTCAGTAAAACCAAATCAGACAGATGAGTCTTGGCCTAACCAAGTGCTGTGAAGTTAGATGTGTTAGTGCTGTTATTAAATTACAACACAAAAGAGTTGTGTACGTTTTATTTTGTGAACTGCAGTGTGTTCTCTACACTGCATATTGTCTTTTGACTACTTCCTGTTGAGCAAAGTACTTCCCATCTGTGGAACAAAACTCATGACTTTCCTAAGGGGGAAATACATGTATAGAAAGTTAAGTTGTATCCCTTCTTTCCACTCCCAATTCCTAGAAGATAGTTGTGAGATCTTGTTACACAAAACTAATGTTTAACGATAAAAGCATTGGGAAGTTCCCCTCTGTTGATACATACAGAGCAGGTAGGAGCAAATTTCAATATTGCTTGCCAGTGGACATTACAAGGGGCTGGGTTGAGAACAAAGTCTACTCTGCTCCAGTGAGACTTCACCTGGTGTACTGTGTCCAGGTCTGTAGTCCCTCAGCATGGACATGAACCTGTGGAAGCAGGTCCAGACATGCCACAAAAATGATGCAAGGGCTGGAAGCCCTCTGCTGTGAGGACAGGCTTGAGAGAATTGGGGTCATTCAGCCTAGAGAAGAGAAGGGTCTGCAGTATCTCTTGTATCCTTTCAGTGCTTAAAGGAGCCGATCAGAGAGCTGGGGTCAAACTTTTTAGAAGGGCCTGTTGTGACAGGACAGGAGGGGATGATTTAAACTAAAAGAAGGGAGATTTAGACCAGAGAGAAGGAAGACATTGCTTACACTAAGGATGGTGAGACCCTAGCCCAGGTTGTCCAGAAAGGTGGTAGATGCCATCCCTGGAACCATTCCAGGTCGGGTTGTTTGGGGTCCTGAGCAACCTGCTCTGGTTGCAGATGTCCCTGCTCATCATAAAGGGGTGGACTAGATGATGACTTTTAAAGGGCCTTTCCATCTGAAAGCATTTTGTGATTGTATGATTGTAAGTAAGATTAAGTCCAGCCAAATAGGAATGGAATGGGTGGGCCTCTTCACTTTGTTAATCCTTTCCAAAGCACATTTTAAAATACTAAGAGCTGATTCAGTTCTAAATAATCTAAAACATTTCTGGTTGAGAAGCAAGTAAGTATGAATATCAGTAGTGCTTTGGGTATGCAGAGGAAGAAGAACTTTGAGACCTGCCTTTCTAAGTACAAAGTCAATTCTTAGCTAGAGACCATGCTCACTTGTAGCTTAACTCAGGCTTTTAGAGACAGAGCAGTCAGACTAAGTGTTTGCTTTTGATGAAAGCTAAAAAAAAAATGAAAAGGAAGGTGTGTGTTGTGGGGTTTTTTTTTCCTCCCTCTTTTTTTCCTTTTCATGTGGGTATAAATATGTCATCTACTTTTAAGATTAGTCTGGGTAGTAGCCTCTGCTCATCTGAGGAGGCAAAACAAGCAGGTTGACTGCAAACTAATCTGATGCATGTGACATAACATAGCTTCTAGGTGACTTGTAATACAAAGAATGAAATGTATGCTGTGCTGTATGATGCAACATTACTAGCCATTTCATGAGAAATGATGTGCAAGTTTGAGTGTCTTTTGATTTTGTTTCATTTTGTCATAATGAAGTGATTGGGTCAAGATAAGGGTATAAAATAATTATAAAGGTTTTCCAATCACATTTTTCTGCTACTGAAAGTAGACACCAAAACTAGGAAACCTTCTATAGTGCTTGAATGATTAAGTTCCAACAGGAGATAGTAAATAATGAACTGAAAGAAACAAGCAAACTGATTTTTGTTGTTGTTAGTTTCAGATACAGAAATAAGGTTGAGCTTTCTTTTACAGCCACTTTTGGGGTACCCAGTACATTGGTGGTGGTGCATTCTTCTTTGCGTTTTGGCCTTGGGACATGTCTGAATGAAATGAGCACAGTGTAAAGGCTATCTTGCATTAGAATGGTAGAGGGTCCATGAACTGGCTTTCGGTGCTGTGCCACTGTGAGTGTGTTTTCTTGGATTAAATTCTACTGTAGTGATCTAGACACTTAAAGTAAGATGAAATTCTCAGATCTTCATCATTTTAACAGCTGGAGAAAAGGAAAGGCAAGTATTTCAGTATCAGTTAAGCCTGCTACATGTGGCTTCTACTAAGAATGTTTTGAGAGAGCTTCACTTGAAGATAAAATGTTGTGTAGTCATGTGCCCATGGACAGAGAATTCATGTACATGAAATGAATCCTAATGACAATTTGAATATGAGAACTGACTGGCTGCTACTGTATTTTCAGTAATTTTGCTTGTGAGATGAGCATGACAATTTCAGCTTTTAAAATCTTAGTGCTACAATTTATAAGAAATAGTGACAGAAGCTACTGCAGTTGCATTATTAATAGCTTGTAGAAAGAGGATGGATAAAAATCAGACTCCACTTAGCTGTAATAAAGTGGCTGGGTTTCTGTTACTTCTATTAATTTTACTAAATTCAGCACACAGAATCATCTGTTAGTAAGCCCAAGCTGTGGGTTTATTCCTTCTTTTTGTTCCCCCCCCCCCCCCCCCCTTTACACCCACTCTTTCCTACATTGAAACTGGTGACCACGACGAGGCAGGTGACTTGCTTTAGTGGTCAGAAAGCCACTGTTGCTGTGGCACTTTTTTTATTATGGGGACTCTTATTCTCTTTGTGTGTGTTTTACATAAGACTTGAAAGGTCTTTTATTTTGCCCTGTTGATTAAGTATCTAAGTTGAGGTAGTGCTTCAGAAGCCTTTCATTGCTTCAGCTTTTTATTGTCCCCAGCCAAATGAGGGGACAGATAAAAGAGCTGATATTGCTAGAAAGTAATTTAAAAAGCAAACTTTCCTTTTGCTTCTGGTTCTCTCTTAAGCCTGTTTAATTTCTTCTTGGGTATCCCTTGATGTTTCTCATGAGAGGTTTCCAGATTTCATAGTACCTCCAGTTCCCTGTATTTTCAATATTTGGATGAGATACTGAGTTCATTTTGAGTTGCAAGTTGCAAATGATAAGCATGTTGTTCTTCAGGAATCCAGTGTATTGAATAGTTCCAGTAGAGACTGGGGAATTGGAGAAAGAGACACCCATGACACTCCTTGGAAGCTTACAACGTCCTCTCCAACTCGCTACTCAGGGACACTTGATCATCCACATTCTGGAAGATTTTTGGGAAGTGGAAGCAGATTGGTGAGAGTTGTTAATGTGTAATATTTCTATCAAAAAATTAAACCTAGGGTTTTACCTCAGCCTTCACAACCAGAAAAGCTGCTTGGCAGAGGCTCATTGTACTG
Source organism: Melanerpes formicivorus (assembly GCF_026170545.1). Lineage (NCBI taxonomy): Eukaryota > Metazoa > Chordata > Aves > Piciformes > Picidae > Melanerpes > Melanerpes formicivorus. The sequence goes on along the minus strand of NW_027142357.1, from coordinate 36,501,394 downwards.
TTTCTACATAAGTGGATGCTATGAAGGCAAGATGGAGGGAAAGCAAGAAGATAGTGGTGGTGTTAAATTATTCAGAGAATGGAAATAATAATAATGTTTGTTAGTTTTACTAATAGTTAAGAAAATGCTTTGAAGTGAGACTGGCTCTGCAAGTTTCTAATTAAAAAGAAAAAAGCAGGTGATTAGAATCTCACACACATCAATATTGTTCATACTTAGCTTGTTCCATCAGGCATCTCTAGAGGGTGTGTTTTTTGGATGGTGCCAGAAAACTTGATTTTGGAGACCTGCTTTATAAAACTTAATGGTGGAGGAGCAGTTCATAGTATCATAGAATCAGTCAGGGTTGGAAGGGACCACAAGGATCATCTAGTTCCAACCCCCCTGCCATGGGCAGGGACACCCCACACTAGATCAGGCTGGACAGAGCCTCGTCCAGCCTGGTCTTAAACACCTCCAGGGATGGGGCCCCAACCACCTCCCTGGACAACCCATTCCAGGGTTTCACCACTCTCATGGGGAAGAACTTCCTCCTCACCTCCAGCCTGAATCTTCCCACCTCCAGCTTCATTCCATTTCCCCTAGTCCTATCACTACCTGAGATCCTGAGAAATCCCTCCCCAGCCTTCCTGTAGGCCCCCTTCAGATGCTGGAAGGCCACAATTAGGTCACCTCGGAGCCTTCTCTTCTGCAGACTGAACAGCCCCAACTCCTTCAGTCTGTCTTCATAGGAGAGATGCTCAGGCCCTCTGATAGTCTGCACTTGCTTGCTGCACATGCTTATGTGCTACTCGCAGTGTACTAAGTTGGGGATCCAAGGCTCAGGCCTTAGCAGCTTATCTTAACTAGGCTCCAGAATGTGCCTTCATGACTCCAGACATAGCTTCTTCGACCTGTATATGCTCTGCAGAGTGACAATAAAACACTTCTAATTGCAGTAGAAGTGTTAAGATGGAAAAATTGGAAAACTGAAGATGTTTGGGTGAAGGTAGTAAACAAGTGAAAATTCTGGTCACTTTGAAACTGTGGTTGTAAGAGGCCTACATATCTAAATAAGTTGGTGTACAGTTTTCAAAATGACACTTTTTTTCCCAGTAGGGTTAATTTTTCTCTTAAATTCTAGTGCAAATGAACATTGCAGAAGACACTAAAAATTCTACTTAACAAATAGCAAATGATTAAAAGGCAAGTTACATGCTAAACAGATGATCCATGAGAGAAATAAACCTACCTTTGTACTTGGTTTATGATGTTAGTCTGTCTCCCCATCTGTCTTTTATGATGGGATAAGAGAAGTACTTAGATAATTCTCAGTTGTAAAGAGTAAAAAGGAGGGGCTTAGACTTGGTGAAAAAGGGGACTGAAAATTAAACACAGCTTTACTTTCTGCTCCAGTTTGGTTGATCCTTATAGGGCCTTGTTTTTAGATACTTTCTGGGAGGACAAACAGGTCAGTTGAGCTATTTTGAACTCAAGCTTTTTTGCATAAGAAAGAAAAAAAAAAATCAAATAGAAAATTAATACCTAGGCTGCAAGTAACCAGAATAAGAGCTTTATATATTTTTTTCCTAGTACTAGTTTCTGAAAACTTTTGGTTTGTACCTGTTCTTTACTCTGCATTGCACTTGAGCTTAATGTAACCACAGTGTATCTTGTCTAAGCAGCTTACCAGGGGTTAGAGCTGACTCCTTAGCTATGTATATTTTATGTCTGTAAAAAAAATAAGCTGGATTAGTTAAACTGTTTAATAAAACAACGTTTTCATCATTTCTAGGGAGCAAAGTTGTGCAGACCTCCAAACAAATACAGCTGTATATGATCATTTTTATAGCATCTTACAAGTTAGGAATATCTTTTTTCCCCTGTAAGCCACATCTATGTATCAAGGAAAAATAATGCTGATTGTCATAGAAGGTGGCTTTTCCTTGTAGGATTGTCTTCAGTAAATCTAGGATTACTGATCAGGAGCACAAGTGTCAGTCCTGTACTATTTTGAAACAAGGCTTTGTGTCTTAAAGTTACTCTCTACTCTTTTTGAGTCTTATATTATGTATACTTTTGTTCTGTGTAAATGCAGCTGAAATTCTGTAACTTTTTCTTTTCCTATTTTGTTTTCAATGTTATTTCAGTCTACATCATCTTCCTCTCATTTTACATCTGGGTGTTACGGTGAGTCTGAGAGAACTCAGGGAGCGTATTCAAGACTGCATAGCCAGCAGCGAGATAGTGATTCAAAGAGACCTAAGCTGTCTTGTACATCTACCTCTTCCGTGAGAAGTAATGGCTTGACTGCTTTTACAGGTGAGAGGCTGATTACTTGAGCTGAGTTACATGAGAATTGTCTGAATAGGAAGATCAGGTTTTATGAAGTCTTAAAGGACTTGCTTTGAAATATTATGCTTTTATTACACTTAAACACTACAAAGCCATGCGTAACAGAAGACATGCCGACACTAACAGCAGTATCCAAAGTGCTGGGAAGGCTGTTAACAGGGTCTCTTGAAAAATTCAATTGTACTCAGGTAATTTAAAAAATTATTCCCTGTACTTACTCCATTTGTAGTAAAGCTGAACTTCATGGCTCAAATGTCTTAATTGGTTAAGATTTCCAGGAAGGAATGAGTGCACCTGCTATTATTTCATGAGTCAAATTATGCTGGTAAAGCTGTGTGTGCCAGGGATAGCTGAAAAGAAATCTTTACCTTACTTAGCTCTGTGTTCTAGGAGGCAGTGTCATGGCTGTTGTTGGGGGTCAGGGAAGAAAGAGTTCTTCATTAGCAGGACCTGAACTCATTCTGTAGGCCAAACAAAAAGAAACATTGTACAGTAGGAGCCCTTTAATGAGAAACTGAGATTTTTCATTAAAGCTGAGTAAGTATGAGGTACTTGGATAAATGTAACTTAAGCAATATGCTAATAAAAGTCTAAAGGTCAGGAAATGAGGGTCAAAAACTTAAACTGAAAGTAGAACATTTTGAAACAGACCAGTAGTAGGTCCATTCAGATTACCCTTGTGAGAATCATCAGTGTTCTTGTATACGTCCTTAAGGAACCGTACAGCCATCCAAATAAAAGTTGATAAATTCTTGCTCAGAACCCAGCATTGTCAATGCTTTCTTACTCTTTATTAATAAAATAGTCATACATCAAATGAAAAATGTAAATGGTGGCCATCTGTCTTTGCATTTCTAGATTGGTTGGGCAATATGCTGTGACATGGTTTAACCCCAGCTGGCAACTAAGGACCATGCATGTCCTTGCTTACTCCCCCTGCTGGAACAGGGGAGAGAATCAAGAAGAGTAAAAGAAGACTTGGGGATAGAGATAAAGGCAGCTTAATAGAGAAGCAGTAGTGAAACAAGGACTTAATTAGTTGCTTCCCATTGGTAGGTAGGGTTGTAGCTATCCAGGAAAATAGGGATTCAGCACTTAATGGGGACTTGGGAAGACAAATGTTGTCACTCTGAATATCCACACTTCCTCCTTCTTCCCCCAGCTTTATATGCTGAGCATGATGTCATATAGTCTGGAATGTTGCTTTGGTTGCTTGGGGTCAGCTATCCTAGATGTGACCTCTTGGATTGTCTTCTTGGCCACCTGGGCACACTGCTGGCTCATATTCAGCGGGCTGTCAACCAGTAGTCCCAGGTCCCTTTCTGCCTGGCTGCTCTCCAACCACTCTGACCCCAGCCTGTAGCACTGCATGGTGGTGTTGTGACTAAAGTGCAGCACCTGGCACTTCTACTTGTTAAATGACGTCATGTTGGACTCTGCCAATCTGTCCAGTCTGTCAAGGTCCCTCTGGAGAGCCCTCTTATCCTCTAACAGATCAACACCTGCTCCCAACTTGGTGTTGTCTGCAAATTTACTAATGGTGGACTCAATCCCGTTGTCCAGATCATCAGTAAATATATGGAGTAGGATTGGGCCCAGCACTGATCTCTGGGGCACACCACTAGTGACTGGCCTCCAGCTGGATGTGGCACCATTCACCACCAATCTCTGGGCATGGCCCTCCAGCCAGTTCCTAACCCAGTGCAGAATGCTGCTGTCTTGCACGCCCCCCAGCCTGCTCATTGGTGGGGTGGTGTGAGAGGCAGAAAGGCCTTGACTACTCTATATAAAGCACTGCTTGGTAGTAACTAAAACATCCCTGTTGCCAACATGCTTTCCAGCATAAATACAGAACACAGCTACATAGCAGCTATGAAGAATACTAGCCCCATTCCAACCCAAACCAGCACAATGCTTAAATTTGGATTTCTAAGCTAGCACTAAACCAAAACTGAGGTGAATTTTTCAGAGCCATTGAAGAACACTTTTTTGGAACAGGAATTTTGTTTACAGCTGCAGTATGTACAGCTTCCTATGTAGTTGTCAGAGCTGAACTGGAGTATTCACTCTGAAGTACAATCAAGAACAGTGTTAGTCATTGTTCTTAGTTTTATGCCTAAGCTGCATTTAAGCTTTCCTGTCTTTTGGGAAAAAATGTTTTAGAAGCATTTAAGAAGCTTCATTTGAATGTTAGCATTTACTAAGTTTCACACTGCTGTTTTGCTGTGATTGTGAAACCCAGTTAATAACTAGCTGCCATTAGAAAACAAGATGCTATTTCTCTTCCTGCTCTGGGCCTGTATCAGTGTTAATGGGTCTGACTCTTCACAAAAGTATTACTACTGTTTTCCAGTTTAGCTTTCGGAGCTAACTCAGTACAAGATGAAATAATCAGCAGAGTGCTGCTTTGTTCTTGACTTTGTTGGTAACTGATCACTTGATCAGCTTAGTGGTATTGTTAAACTTGTCCTTAATATGGTGTAACCAGAATGAGTGCCTAAGTAGTAATTTTCACAGATTGGATTTTTTTAATGGTTACAAAACCAGGGCATTTATTTACTTTTTCTTTCTAGATTCTTCTTGGAGGTACAGTAGGATTCCTAGGTCTTCATCAGTGATGCTAGGCTCCCTTGGAACTGACCTGGTGAGAGAGCGAAGAGAGTTAGAAAGAAGAGCAGATCTGTCTGTTAATAACCTGGTGGATCACAGCTACAGAAACAGTGACTTTTCATCTTCAGCATGTATGTATTGTACAACTGAAAGCTTGTTAACCCATAGGTTGCATGCCCGTTAGTTTCTTCATGTGTTCTTTTAATACCTTCTCAAAATACACAGCCTTAAGATCAATTTAACTTTAAGGTATCCTTCTAAATAAAGTTGGTTGGCCACTTTTTATGTGCTGGCTAAAGCATCAAAGCCTATATGAGTGGTCTAGCTGGTAGATGCAGTCAGCAATAAGAAAATGGTGTTTGCTGTTGGGACAGCACCTTAACAGCTCTTTGTATTTAGGTGTGGGAAATGAAATAATGTGAATTTGTGTGAGCAAAGGGTTTTTGTGAAGGTGCCTGTACGATCTCTTTCCTTTTGGGTTCTTTGGTGGTTATTAAGGAAACACTGAAAAGAAAAATGGAAAAGCACATACTTTACATGAGGCAAGATTTGTTCCATGGTAACTGCTAGGACTAGAACAGACTTCTGTGCTGACATTTTCACGTTCTGTTCAGAGTGTTGTGGCCTTTTAGAGCTGTCTGGAGAAGCTTGTCAATCAGTCCTCCTATGTCACTTTTTTGCAGATGCATTAATGGTATTTAATAATGCAGAAGTTCAAGAAAGAATAAAAAAAAATACCATATTTACAAGTATAGAAAATGAGCAGAAAAGATAAAACATAGTTCCAGATTTCAGCTTGCTGTCTTGCCTTACCAGAAGGCTATGGTTTAATGTTACTGTGCACTACATTTACTTGGTAAGTGGACAGTTGGAGTTTACTTCGTAGTAGAGCCTAATGGGAGAAACAGATGGGTGGGCAGCCTTGCTTCATACTGGCCTTGCTGCATTTTGAGCAGTAGTGCCACTGTAAAGGGCTGTTAAAAGCAACTCCCAACTATGTTCCCTGCTGGGCACTTGAAACCATATGGCAGATGTTTGGCATCTGTGCAGATGGTTTGTCGGTTAAAAAATCAGATGCATAAACCTCAGCTTCAACAATAAATGGTGATTGCAATGCAGAACCTGTTAACAAACCCAAAACAAAACAACAGAAGAAAAAACCCTGCCAAAACTTGAAACATAAAATAATTTCATTTTCAGGTTAGATAGAGAAAGCTTCTGCCTCCCATCTTAGTCTAACTATGCTTATGCTTAGTCTAACTATGTTAAGTAGATAAAATACTGAAATAGCTTTGTCTATGAGGTTAGCTGTGTTCAGCTGCTTCTTTCTTCACCCTTGTGTCCCCCAGATCAAGGCGCTCGAGGAAGGAGCTGATACTAGCATTTTCAGCTGGTTTATGTGATGTTAACTACAGTTCTGCTACAGCAGAAGTCTCAAGGCATTGAAGTACTTAGACAGTATTTACAGAAAATATACTTTGAAGAATCACAAGCTGGTTTGCGTTGGAAGGGACCTTTAAAGATCATCTAGTCCATCCCCACTTGCAGTGAGCAGGGCCACCAACAAGATCAGGCCAAAACAACCTGACCTGGAGTGGTTCCAGGGATGGGGCAATTACCACCTTTCTTGAACTGGGGAGCCCAGAACTGGACACAGCACATAGGTGTGGCCTCAAAACAGCTGGGTAGAGATAGAGGAGGCCCTCCCTCGACCCGCTGGCCACACCTTTCTTAAAGCATCCTAGAATACAGTTGGCCTTCTTGGCCACAAGAGCACATTACAGGCTCACAGTGAACTTGTTCACCAGCACTCTTAGGTCCTTCTTTGCAGAGCAGCCAGGTGAGGCTGACTGGCCTCTCGTTTTCTGGGCCACAAGGAGGTCTCCCCAGAGCCTTCTCTTCAGGCTGAACAGCCCTGACTCTCTGAGCCTGACCTCACAGCAGGGGGCTTCCAGCCCTCTCATCACTGCCGTGGCCTCTGGCCCTGCTTCAACAGATCCATGTCTCTTCTGTGCTGAGGACTCTAGAGCTGGCCCCAGCACTGCAGATGAGGTCTCAGCAGAGTGGACCAGAGGGGCAGAATCCCCCCCCTTTACTATCCGGCCCTTGGGAAGCACTGGGTGATGAAACATACACTTAAAAAAGCAGGGTCAAAGTACAGGCAGGCAAGGTAGTTAGGAGAGCAGATGACATTACTGCTCAGAATGGCTAATGTGCTTAAGCCAGTTGCATAGCTGAACGTGTGAAGTAACAGTTGCATTTCTTGGATAAAAGCCCTTGCTAGATAACCCTTTTGGGCTGGAGCTGTTGTGGTAGTTGTTGTGGCCCTGGCTGGGGTGTTTTTGTAGGATATTATTTTTATTTTTGAATTCCTGTTTTAAAACATTGTTATAGTGAGATACAAATCTAATTTAGGTACCTTTAAAGAGTGTTTGTAACTGTAGATCTGGATGCTTTGATGAGAAGAAATAAAAGGCAACTTGCTGTAGATGGGGAATATACGTGGCTGTATCCATGCCTTTGTTTTGGGTGCTTTGGTGTCCCTGTGTTGCTGAAGTTTTAGCTAACCTGACATTCCAAGTCTACAGGCTGAATGGACCTTCAAGTTACAAGTAGTACATAATTTGGTTTTAATCCATGTGCTGTTCTTGCATAACTTCTGACAGCATTCACATAAAAGCAAGCAAGTCACATTTTGAAAAGCTGAAGATTTTGGGGGTGTTAGATTCCAGATGGATTTACCAGCCTGAAACCACACTAGATTTCAGTTTAGAATTAAAATTCTAGTAAGTAAATTTAAGCTTAATATTGCTCTGGAATCTACCTGCCAAATTGGAAATAATTAAGTGTAAGGGTCATGAAATCCTGAATGTCTGTGTTTATACTTCAGTGTCATGCATCTGGAATGCAACAGTTGGAGCATATCTTGTCATAGTATTTTCTTCTGTTTTTTCTGCAATAGATCTTCAAGATAGGCCTGCCTCTTCATATGCAGAAGGAGCAAGACCAAAAGAGAATTCATTAAGCACTTTGAGGCTGAATGCATCCATGAACCATCAGTTGCCTTCTGATCAGCAGCCATCTTATTTCAATAGAGACTCTAACATGAGCTCTTCAAGATTCAGCTATTCTTCAAGACAAAGGAGAAATGAATTGGAATCTCCCCAGAGGAGCATGCAGACAGCATTTTCTCTAACTGGTGTTAGAGATGCAACTTCTTCCTCTAGTGGTTCTGAAAGAGTTTTATCTTCTCAGAGGTCATTGAATGAGCCTGCAGCTGACAGCGAAGGGAGGCGCACAACCAGACAGCTGCTGTCTCGTTTAGCATCTAGTATGTCATCTACATTTTTCTCACGAAGATCTAGCCAAGACTCATTGCATACAAGATCATTGGGCTCTGAAGACTCAACAGTGGTCCCAAGAGGTCAGGCTTCTACTCTGTCAAACAGTAGTGGATCTACAGTTCCAGAAGTTCCAGGACTTCAGACATCTGAAGCTTCTCAGGGATTTAGTTTTCTTAGACGGAGATGGGGCTTATCAGGAGTCTCACAAAGTCATAACTCTGATTCAGATGGGGAAAGTTATAGACCAGACTCTGAAAGTAGAAGCACAGGATCCTGGCTGTCATCATCTCTGAGAAACAGATGTACTCCTCTGTTTTCCAGAAGAAGGAGAGAAGGAAGAGACGAATCTGCAAGGATCTCTACCTCTGATACAACTGCTAGATCACACCATATCTTCAGAAGAAGAGAGTCAGGTGAAGAGACCTCTCCTGAAGCATCAGATAGCACTCCTCGGGCTTCTATTAGCAGACCACCAACACCTGCAGTATCTGGTATTCCTGCAGCTACTGCCTCCACACCAGATTCAGCTCACAGTAGGAGAAGTTCTGGAATTCTGCCTGGTTCTCTCTTTCGCTTTGCAGTGCCTCCAACTCTAGGAAGCAATCTGTCTGACAATCTTATGATAACTGTAGATATTATTCCTTCTGGCTGGAATCAGTCTGATGGACCTGAAAGTGGCAAGTCTAAAATACCACCTTCAAGAGATCCAGAAAGACTCCAGAAAATTAAAGAGAGGTAAAGTGGCATGTTCTTTTGAGATAAAATGTACCTCACTTAACGTGAGAGGCTTTTTCTGTAATCATGTTGTTAGAAGGGAACTTTCCCTTACAGAAGGCAGCAATGTAGTCTGCTGTCACTTGTGTTCTCACTGTGCCTTCTGAGAAATTTGCCTTAATCCTTTTAGGAGAACAATTTGATGAATGGGATTGTCATTATCAGAAGTCTTCCATGAAATGTGTCACAGCTTTTTGTTACTATTCCCTCCCATTCAGCCTGCTCTTAGAAGATTCTGAAGATGAAGAGGGTGACTTATGCAGAATCTGTCAGATGTCCTCTGTAACTTCTGACAACCTTTTAATAGAGCCATGCAAATGCACTGGGAGTCTGCAGTATGTCCACCAGGAGTGCATGAAAAAATGGCTGCAATCCAAGATTAATTCAGGTAAAGCAGACTCTGCACCAAGGAAGGCTTTAGGTACTTTGGAAAGGCTTATCAGGAGGGTTACTCTTACTAAGGTATCTATTTGAAGAACAAGCAGTTGGGGACGAACTGCAGTGTGGCGCTTCAAGCTTATTGAATCTCTGTGCAGCTTCTCTTGAGAGTGTTCCCAAGAACTGTGTTCTGTCATTCACAGAATTAAATTTTTGGGATTGTCTACCAAGATATTAGTCAAAAATCATAGCACAGCAGAAGTGTAGCTTTAGAGCTACTCTATTGTTTGGAGTGAGTTTGTTCCCTCAACTTCCTTGGGCATATGGTTCCAGTTTTTAAGGCTTTTGTGTCTGGGCTCGTTGTACTGGAGTGATGGGAATTTAAAATATCTGAAACTGTTTTTTCTATTTGAACTAAAAGATGCTAAGTCCTGTTGAAAACAGTTAAAACTGCTTCTTCAAAACCAGTACTTCAGAGTGCACTTAGAATTTTTTAAAGAAACACTTCAGAAATGGCACATGATAAAATTACTTTTTTGTAGTAACTCAGTTAAAAATACTCTAGATAAATTGACCAGTTTATAAGACTTGAAAAGTAGATGGCTTGGTAGAAGAGGTGAAGATCACAGAATGACAGGGCTTGGAAGGGACCTCTGGAGACCTAGTCCAGCCCTCCTGCCAGAGCAGGTTCACGTAGAGCAGGTCACACAGGATGACATCCAGATAGGTTTGAAACAACTCCAGAGATGAAGACTCCACCAGCTCTTTGGGCAGCCTGTACCAGTGCTGTACCACCGTTTAAAGGAGTTCCTTCTTATGTTTAGATGGAACTTCCTGTGTTCATGTTTGTGCCTGTTACCTCTTGTCCTGTCCCTGAGCACCACTGAAAAAGGGCTGGCCCCATGCTCCTGACACATACCCATTAAGTATTAATAAGCATCAATAAGTTTCCCCACTCAGTCTTCTCTAGGCTAAAAAGACCCAAGTCTCTCAGCCTTTCTTCATCAATGAGATGTTCTAGTCTCCTAATCATCTTTGTAGCCCTTTGCTGCACCTTCTCAGGCAGTTCACTGTCCTTGAACCAGGGAGGCCCAGAACTGGACAGTGCTCCAAGTGTGGCCTCACCAGGGCATTGTACTCCATATTGACCCCTGGGGAGCACACCTTGTTAGGGACCTCCCTCTAGATTCATGTGCCACTGATCACCGACAATTTTCAGTGTATTCCAGTGGATTATGTAATACTTTTTACAAATAGAAGGTGCTAGCATCTGCTTAGGTTATTACTTAGAGAACCCACAGCACAGTAGGGATAGATTAGAAGCCTCATTCTGTAGAAGTTATTTAAGTGTTTAACTATGTTAAGTCAAAAATCCACTATAAACTTGCTTTGTTCATGTTGATGTTTATGGAACAGCTTGTTTTCAAGACAAAATGTTATTCTGGCAGTAACTGTAAGCTATTCCAGTATATTTATTACTGTTTCTGTGTATGTTTGGATTACAGTGTAGGACTCAAACTGTACAAGCAGCGATATTATGTCAGACTTTCAGTAAGATGCATATGGTACCTAGAATGAACAAAATATGTAGAGCTAGGTAGAAAATAAACAATCTGTAGCATTTACCTTCTGACAGCAGCAGGTAGTACATTTGTAATAGAGGCCTTCTTGCTTTGTCATATAAACCCAAGGGCTAGTTACAGTTTGTAATGCTTGTATAATTGTGCCCTATTTTATACATCCTTGCAACTTGACACTGACTTTTCTCCTGCCCCTCCCTGCCAGGTTCTTCTCTGGAAGCAGTAACAACTTGTGAACTGTGCAAGGAGAAGTTGCATCTGAATCTGGAAGACTTTGACATTCATGAACTCTATAGGGCACATGCAAATGAACAAGTTAGTATATTTTGCCTAATTTGGTAAGTGTTGGTTTAGTGATGAGAAGGCGTTCTTCTTTAGAGAAGGAAAATGCATCTCCTTTTCAGAAGGACTGTTATGCACATAAAGTACTGTCAGCATGGAACAGATTTTTCTTCTCAGTATTCAGACAAATTCTGTCTTCCTGCTGTGCTTCCTATAGCTGAGCTTTCAGTAAGTGTAATATATCTCTTTTCCTTAATCATTTAGCTTTGCAGTCCCAGTGTCTGATGCGTAGGTGCAGCGGGAACATGTGGTGGGTTCAAGTTGCTCCCCCCAGCGTAACACTGCCATAGAATACTGCTGCAATTAGATTGAATTTCACATTAAGTTAGGGGTTGTCTTTGCTTTTAGCTGGTTTGTAACACACTTAAGCAATTGTTATAAGCATACCATTAAAAACTTCAGTTTCATACCTCGTGGTAGAAACTAACCTCTTTTCTAACAGGTTCTTGCTGCTCCTTCAAGTAATTTCCTAAATGAAAAATGATTGCTCTCATTATAAGAAAGTTATTATCTTGGAGCTACTGGACTGTGTAGTATGTAAAAACTAGTAAATAACAAAGCTGGCATTATTTTAATGAACTTTTTCAGAGGGTTTTCCTTATTCTCTGGGCTGTAGTCTATAGAATATAGAAAGACTAATGAAATTTGTCTACCTCTGAAATTGAAAGAAAATACAAAGTGACACCAGTTTTGTTTACCTCTAACTTTATTTAGAGTGAATTCTTATCCTAGTAATTTACTTGCTGTCACTTGGGCCTGACTCTGAAAAGTCTTCCTTGAGGGTGTTGTCATCTTGTGTTTAAGCACTGCTGATAGTTAGTTACTATCACTGTACTTTGATAGAAATAAGAGCTTTGAAACTTCTTCCTAAAGAATTGACTCTGAATGTTTAGCTGAGCAGTAGCATTTTGAAAGTTTTCCTTTCTTAGGAAAAATAATTTCTCAAAGTATTTAAAACATGATAAAGTTTTTAGACTCTTTCCCTTTACACTGAATATCTACAAAGTGTCAGGACCACCTGAGACGGAACCAGCAAAGTTTGTTGGTTTTTATTTTCCCCACTCTCATTCTCGGATACCTTCCTGTGAACCAATCATGCTGACTGGGATTTTATTTGTAGAACTCCTTCTATTTGTATTCAAAGATAAAATGTTAGATCTGGGGTGGGTGGGAAGAACCAGAAGTACAAATAGTTTTTCAGTAATTAAAGTTTTCTGGCATATTATTTCTCCAATTCTCTTGCCACAGCTAAAGATCAAATATGTATAACTTCTCAGTAAAATTAAATTCTTGTTCTACTTCTTGAATAATATATGCAGACATATTGCTGAATGTTGTTCTGAATGTTTCTTTTCATCTCCTTTATAGGCAGACTATGAATTTATCAGCTCTGGGCTCTACCTTGTAGTGTTGTTACACTTGTGTGAGCAGCGCTTTTCTGATATGCTGGGAACAGCAAGTGAGGCCAGCACACGTGTTAGAGTAAGTATGCAGTGGGTTTTATGGCAGATAACAGGAACTAGATGCCCAAGAAGCTTGCTTATTTAACAAATTTAGGTTTAGATGATCTGAGTTTGTCAATGCTGTTTGCTTGGAAACTGAAGGTACTATTTTATTGCAGTCACTGGTGCAAAATCACTTCTGTCAGTTATTAGTATTTCATTGCATTGCATGTGTATTGCCATGATTATTGTGAATTTATGCAAAACTGAAAGGTTCACCTCCCACTGTACAAAACACCCAGTTGAGAATGTTGGATTATCTTACTTGATTCATTTGTTGCATTATGCCAGTCAATGTTGCAAAGGTCTAGACCTTGCAATGCTTATCTGCTGGATTGTGCCTAAATAGATACTTGAATATTACCTTCTGAAACTGACAAGCTATAGTGTGATTTTTCTGGCATTAGTCAAAACTCCTAGTTGTATTTGACTGGATTCTTGTCACTTAAATGACTTGTCTGAGAAATGCAGTAAGTGCACATTTTACCAGTAAGAGATCATCATACAGTTATTTCTGCAGTGACTCATTCACAAATCCTATGTTCTACATGTTTATTTCATCCTAAATAATGAATCAGTGCTCTTCATCAACTGAGCTCCTGAAGGCTGATTTTTTTTTTGTGTTATTTTTTTTAATTACATACAAAGAATTAATTGTCCAATGCACACTGGAATGGTTGCTAGCAGGTAGCAGGCCTTTCAAGTAGAGGCAGAACCGTGCTCTAATGACTTACTATACTAGAACAGTGCTGCTCTTTTCTGTACACATCTAATGTTCAACTGGTATTCCATGATCCACAAATGAAATGCTTAGTTTTCTCTGTTACTAGTGTAGGGACATAAAAGATATAGTCTAATAGTAGCCAGCATGCAGTACAGGCTCTTAGCAGGAATGAGATGTTTTTACTGTTCTCTCATCAGAGGCAGCATGACACTGCATTTTAGATCTGTAAGAGTACCCATGCACGTTCAGCACTTGGCATACTACTGAGCTAAGGCAACCCTAGACTTGTATTCTTGTCTGATTTTGCTGTGTGTCAGCTTCTGGATGATCAATGAGATGGTCACTGACAAAAAAACCTCCCTGACTGACACTTTCAAAGTTGTCTAAGGAACTTGTGTTTTAGGGATTTTGGCCTTGGGTTTTGATACTGTGTACTTTTAATAATAAATAGCCTACTAGTAATCCTGCTCTTAAACTTTTGATTTGCAGTTAAGTGTGTGTATGCATCTTCTCTTAACCTCATTCAGTCAGAAGGCTATGTTTTTTGCCATATTATTAGTGAGGTAAATGGAATGCATCCAAGTAATGCAGTCCTTACAGATTGTGTTTCTCTGCATTAGAATTTCTGGGAACAGTTTTGTAAAACTGGCAGGTTTTTGTGTGTGCTGCTTTCAAAATTGATGTGTCTTACAGACTGTAGAACATGAAGATGATGCCACTAACTGCTGCCAGAAACCTTTGACAGAGTGGAAGCTGAAATAACTGCAGTAGCAATTTGAAGTCTATTATGTGGGGATTTATGTTAAATTTTGCATTGACTCTTTGTAAGTTGGGCAAATGGGTTAGGGTAACAGGCACCAATGATGGAGCTATGGGATTTATAAAGTAAAGAAAAAGTGAAGAAAACTTTTGCTAACTTGTTGCAAATTTCTGCAGATAACTTTGCAACTTTTAAACTACTTTCTCTTTGCCTTGTTTCTAGTTTATTAACCTTGCAAGAACTCTTCAGGCACATATGGAAGATATTGAAAGTAGGTGCTTCCCCTCTTCCCCTCCCCTCCCATTAGATCACCTCAAAGTTAACTGAGTACAATCCTCCTTGCCAAGATTCATAATATTGAGCTTAATTACTGGAAATCTGACATTACCCAGCAGTGCTTTTTCCATTTATCAGTAGAATTATTCTGAGGGGGAACTAGTTTTAATTCTCCATGATGAATTTTTCAAGAGCAGAGTTGTTCAGACCACAGAAGTATTTTCTGCAAGTGATAAAAAGAGGTCTCACTAGTTACAATTTGGTTATTGTGATTCTACTAGCATGCAGTTATGGAATTGGTAATGACCTTCAGGTTGTAGCCTTTCACATCAGCTCTAGCAGAAAAGAAAAGTGAAGTTGAATTTCGCTCCGCTTAAGTAGCCACATTTCTCTTGCCACTTTGTCATCTTCCCTTTCCACACATGCACTACTTTTTGGTTGTGTGTATCCCTTGATCTGACATAATCCACTTCAGGAATGAAATGTCACAGTTGCCAATTATGGCAAAGGACTAGCCTGCTTTTCACCTAATAGCTGCTTCGGTGTGGTTAAGTTTGAAATTAATGTGCTGACTTATGGTAAATATATTCTGAACCTAAGCTTATTTCTAGACAGGATCAACAGGTAGTAGAAGTGTAGTTATCTACCTTTTCTTTGTGTTGTCCTGGTGTACATGCAAATGTCTGTCAGCATTCAGAGTCTGAATTTTCAGTGCATAGGGTGTATTGGAAGTATGGTAAGGAATGTGTGGGGTGTGTGTGAATTCTAGTTCAAGGAGCAGATCTCTACACTTAGAGCAGACAAAGGTGGACTTGAGTTCAGATTTTATTCATACTCTGTTACTTCTTAGAGTAAAAATCTTAATGAGTGTCACTTTGCACAGTAATCTATACTTGTTTCAGCTCTTATCAAACTTGCAGGTGAGGAATACTGAGTTCTAAATGTATTATCGACGCTACTTTAGTTCCATTTCTAAGAACTGGAGAAATGAGGAGACAGATTTCACTGTGTTAGAGGTGTATAAACTTTGCAGAATCTGCTTAAGAGGACAGATTAAATTCCCCTTGTGGAGAAGCCTGTTGTAGATGTGTGTACTGACTTCTAATCACAGTTGACAAGTGTGTGTCTTTTCATTCACCTTGCAACAACAAAATCCTGCACACGTGGGTTTTTATGTTCACTTTGAATATGCTGAAGAAATGGAAGTGGAGTGGAGCTGCTTTCAATTAGGCTTCACTTCATTGCATTAAGCAACATGTTAAAAAACAATCTGATTAGGAGTCTGTTTGGATTGTGTAGACTGCTGAACCTTTCTAGATATTGTAGTATACAAATTGATAACTTCCAGTCATTTCTTTCCTTTGGGTGCTGCTGTCATGGATTGAATATGTTCTCCTCTGACTACTGGTGGAATTAGCCACTGTAAACACTATGTAAAAGTTGAATCTCTGGCATAAGTAAGGTTTTCTTCCTTTCATTTTGAGGAAGGACTGCAGGAGGTCATCATGTCTCATAGAATTGAGTTTTGATTTGAAGATGCTGTATTTTTCAGCCATGAGCTGTATTCAGAACTTAAGCCATGTAGTTACACAGGGTTGGGGTGGGTATTGGAGTCTGCTGTTTAATATTAGAAAGTCACTGTTACCTCCACTACTCATCTGAAAGTGTTCTGATTTCACAGACCTTAGTCAAAGCTTCTGATTATGTGTTGTTGTTCCAACAGCCTCTGAGGATGATTCTGAAGACTGATGCCGGTATAACGTTTCATACTGCAAGAGACAAATGGAGTTGCTGCAGAAATGCTGGACTGGCAAGAACAACATCAACATGCATTTGTTTTTTTCCCCTCTCCTTAGTAAAAAGTGCATTGAATATTACTGTAGTTTTTGAAGCATTGTTGAATTCAAAGTCACAACTGCTGCACAGTGGAACTCAGTGGACTTGAGAGCTACTCAGCATGTGCAAGGATTAGATAAACATAAAGCACCATCCCTTTTTAAATGGTGAGGATGATGTGCTTTATTTTGGAAGACATGAGATTTTGAATATTTAAGGAAGTTATATCTCCCTTTGTTTCCTTCTTACTGTAGTCAGATTTCTGGTTTTGTCGATGGAGTTTTGCTCCTCTACACGGGCACTCAGTGGTTATAGTGGGTTTCAGGGGGAGGGAGGGGAGGGAGGGTGGGGGATGTCCATGTACTTAAATAAGTTTTGTTTGGGTTTTTTTAAATGCCTCTGTTGTCACATCATATAACTGATTGCTTCCAGTGTTAGCGAAGGAGCAGGAGGATGAGCAAGAGACTGTAGGGATGGTTTGGGTTTTGGTTTATTTGAAGATGATTATTCAACTCAAAAAGCAATAAGAACTTGCAGTGGTCTTCTAATACCTAGTGATGGCTTTTTTTATGTCCTGGTTTTGAAACTGGAGATTATATTTGATATTATGTGGCTGTTCCATTATGGGATATTGCAGGTGTAAACTCTTGCATTTCAGCATTCCTAGCAGATATGCAACTTGATTCAAGACCTAAGGTTGTTTAGTTTAATCAGACTTTTTTAGATCCCTCCTTCATTGTTCAAAGCACTGGTTATCAATGTGTTTTCTAGTGTTGTCACTTCTTTATAAATAAAGACAATAGAGGTATGCATCTCTACTGGTATTGTCCATTTTGTTTAAACAAAGCTACCTACCAGAACTTAGATTTGGAAACCATAACAAAGCTATAGCCTGTGGTGTATCTTTACTAATGTCTGTAAATTCTTCTGCAGATATTGAAGATTGTTTCTGACCATCTTGGATTGAAAAGCTTTATATGAATGGTGGTACAACCAATTGTATTGGAATTGTATTTGCTATAAATATTTCTGTTAGCTTTTTGAATTGCTGCAGTGACAATGTGTCCACAAAGTGCAGTGTGTTGAAATACCCAGAGTTTAGTAATTTTACTGTATGTGAAACTAACTTGTGCAAAAGAAAGGATGTGCCTTAATAGCTGAAATGAACTTGTGATTTTTAGTATTACATGAGACAGCCTCTCACCTGTAAAACTGGGGGGGTGGGGGTGGAAAGGAACACCAAGGAAATAGCACCATTTCTGTGCTCATTCTGGTAACTTTAGACCTTGGGCATTCCAGTGCCAACAGTATGGTTCCAGCAGTTAGTTGAAATACAGCTCTCTTTCAGGCATTTGTTTGAGAAGTGAAGGTCCAGGCATACATGAAATGTTTCTAACTTGTTTCCAAAGAAAGTGAATTCAGGTTTGTAATAAAAGTTAAATGTTTAATCCTTTTTGAGTTAGTTGGTATAGCTTAAAACATACAGTGAAGCAGACAATGTTTTATATGCACTCAGTACATAGGAGCTCAGATAGCTTAATAAATTGATGAAGGAGATGTAAACTTCCCTCCCCCCCATCCTTGTGACAGGATTCTGTGAAGGTGTGCAGTTTTAAGTAGCTGCACTTCGTTGTTTTGCAGTCATGTTGAGCTCCAGTGTGAATGAAGGAGTGGCATGGTGGAATGTCCTAGTGGAATTGGTCGAGAGCAGAGGGTCTGAATGTACCAGCTGGGAAGACTGGGGCTACCTCCCCTGAGGAGAGCTAGGCCCATCCTGCCTATAGGATGGTAGAGGTTGAGAGCAGCCAGGATTTGCTGTCTTCCATATACCTGTGGTGTGAAATCCCTGTCCATGGGAGTATCTGTGCAAGCCCTTGGGAGTCTGTGCAGGTGTCTGTGTGTGAGCACAGAGCACATGTGTTCACACAAGTGTCTTGTGCAAGTATGCATTTGTCTTGTCTGCTGATGTTATTTCATGCCTGCATCATGTTCTCTGATCGTTCCTTCAGAATTCATTGGTGGCACTGTGCTCCTCTGGTGTCCTGCAGTCTCCTTCTTACCTCCCTGTTTGCTTTTCTGTGTGTTGTCGCTCTTCTGTGCGTGCCAGAACCTTCTGTTTGCTGTGAGGATTCTCCATCTACCCTTCAAACTGTTCAGGACCCCTCCTTTTGCTCTTTTGGTATGCTGCAGAGTTCTCTAGTTCACAGATGGACAGAGTGGTTGCTAGTGAAAGGGATCATGAGTCCAAACAACAGCACTACCACCACCTGCTCAGTGCAGCTGAGTGGAGCAGGTTGCTCAGGCCCAGACCCAGTCAGGCTTTTAGTATTCCAAAGGGTGGAAAATGAGCTTTGAGTGGCTAGTTCCAAGGTTTAATTCTGCTCACAGTTTAAAACCAAACAAACAAAACCCCACAAACACACCACAAAAAAACTTTTTCCTTTCATGTTTAAAGGGCAGTTCCTGCATGTCACTTTGTGTCCATTCTCTCCTGTCCTGTTGCTACGCACCATTTTTCCACTTCCTCCCCTCAGGTACTTCGACACAGGGCCAGAGCTGGATCTAAATGAGTTAATCTCTTAAATGCTGTGTGAGGCAGTAACCTTGCAGTTGGGACAAACATGTGCTTTGTGGTTAAGAAAAGGAACAAAATGGGCCAGCTAAGGGGGGGTTGGAATGTATTGGAGGATGGATGGCCTTGTCCCCTTGCCATGTTCTTGGATGCTTCTGGGAGATAAGGAAATTTGTTGCATACTGTCTTCAAGGGAAATGAAATGGAGGGTCTTGACGGCCCCTGTCGAAAGGATTTATACTGTCCTTCACCCTTGGTAGGTGTGCACAGTGAAAGGAACTGCTTCCCATGCAAATTAGGGGATACCTCACAAAGCAACACCCCCCCCTTTTTAGCAGCTACCACCAAAGACCCAAGAAAGAGACCATGTGAGACACCTGCTGGAACCTTGAATTGGTGATCCAGGTTTTTACTGATTCTTCCTCCTTCCTCTTAGACACATAAATAAATATGCAGGCAGTTAAATCTGTCGAACCTATGCTGTAAGTCTCTAATTTGACCCAAATCAATCATTGAATGAGAGTTACTCCCTTTTCTCCCCTTGCTCTTGGACAGGCTCAAAGAGTTTGGGCTATTCAGTCTGGAGAAGAGAAGCGTGGGAGGGAGGAGATCTTATTGTGGCCTTCCACAGTGTCTGAAGGGAGCCTGCAAGAAAGTTGTGGAAGGACTTTTTAGGCTGTCAGGGAGTGATACGACTCGGGGGAATGGAACAAAACTAGAAAGGGGTAGATTCAGATTGGATGTTAGGAAGAAGTTCCTCCCCAGGAGGGTGGTGAGATGCTGGCACAGGTTCCCCAGGGAGGTGGTGGAAGCCTCATCCCTGGAGGTTGGGGCTGGATGTAGCTCTGAGCAACCTGATCTAGGGTGAGGGGTCCCTTGTCCATGGTGGGGGCATTGAACTGGATGATCCTTGAGGTCCATTCCACCCCTAACACTTGTCTGCACAAGGCTAAGCAATCTTGGCTCTTTCAGCTTCTCCTCAATGGACACCTGAATCTCTCAGTCATCTTAGTGTATGCATGATTTTGTTAATGATGAAGGTCATATTTCTACCTAAGGTTTTTTCCCATGCAGAATTTTGCACTTTTATTCCTATGGAAGTATCCCCCCTTGCCATATTGCACAAGGCCTCCTTTCTGTATCAAGACCTCTGGGGCCAGGTTTGCACTCCATCCTGCTTCCCTCTTGCCACTGCCTTAATTTACCTGCATCCTACTCCTCACCCTGCAAGGAAGCATGGTGAGGGTGTGCAGTTGGAGGGGACAGAGTAGGGACAGCTGACTTCAACTTGCCAAAGAGCTGTTCCAGGCTCTGTGAGCTCAAGGTCAGTATTCAAACCCTGCCAAATCTGTCACCTGATTTTAGGCTGCCGCTCCTCGCACTGCCCAGGGGCTGGAGAGCCCCATCCCCTGCATAGTGCTGGCAGCAATGTGCCTGGTGGCAAGGAGGAGAGGTGCTGCTGTGCAGGATGAAGATGCTCCAGGGCTCTGCAGTCGTCTGCTGGGGCTCTGGAATATAGCAGCCTCCCTCTTTGCTGTCCCTGTGCCACCTCTCGTGGCTTGTCGTGCTGGAGGGCAGGGTGGTACGTGGCTTGGTGCACAGCCTGGTCAACCTGCCTGGAGAGCAGCCTTGCGATGGAGCGGTGTCAAGTTCGGTACTGCAGCCCCCTCAGTTACTCAGTACTGCCACCTGGTGTTTAGGTTTCGGTACTACAGTTCCTCACCGAAGTGTGCCGCCACGTCCCTACTCAGTGCTGCCACCGGCTGCTTAATTACGGTACTGCAGTTCAGTAGCAGCGTGTAACCCCGTTAGGGTTAGGGGATAAGGCAGTTAGGGACTTGTTAGGGTTATTAGAGGTAAGGTTAGGCCCGTTAGACGTAGGGGTTAGGGTTCTACCATTAGGGCTAGGGGTTATTGCTGCATCAATGTACTGTGGACATTTCAGCTGCACTAAAGCAATTTCTTTCCAAAGTACAAAAATATATAATAAGAGAAAAACTTTTGGTCTGCTCTGCATTCAATGGCAGTCCACACACACTGCAAGTGCTTGAATTGCAATTAATCATGTCAGACCCTTTTACACTTTCAGAGGAGTTATTTATTATTACTATTGTATCAGCATAACGCTTAGCACTTTGCTAATAAAGCCTCTCTGACAGTAAGGGATCTGGTCTCATGATCTGCCTGCAAGGAAAGGAAGATTTTTACAGATGGAAAATTGGGCCCCAGCAAGAAGAAGTGATTAGGGCCCAACGGGGGAAGCCTGTGGCACGGACCCATGCAAAATGCATCTCTCCTGGGAACTGAGACAGCCTTTAATGAGAAAACCTGAACTTCCCTTTGCATGCTCAGATTTGTTTCTCTGTTGACTAACCAAATGTTTTTAACAGCAAATAGACTCTGATATGATTTCTAGCCTGGTTTTGGAAGCAGAGGACATAATTTAGCAATCAAAGAATCACAGAACCATTGAGGACCTTTGAGATCACCAAGTCTCCCTGCTCACCTGGAGCTCAGGCTCCCATCACTACTATTAAGCTGCTGCTGCTAATGTATTGTGAGATGCTAAGATGCTTGGGGCAGGAAATGGCTACGTTCATAAAACCACATGAAATATCCTAGCACAGAACATCTTACAGCTCAGGGCTGCATCCAGTGAGGTGCATTGCTGGGGTGCAAAGCAGTGGGGACACCTTGCTGGTTTTTCCTGGTGCTGCTGGAAGCAATGGGTCTGTATGCAGCCAGCACAAGGACTGCAGCCTCCTCCTGACTGCAAAGCAGTGCCTGGTCATACAGGCACATCTTTAGGTATGTAAAGGTGCTTGCTATATGGAAAATTGGAAATCCCTCTGTCAAGTCACAGACAGGATGCATAGTGTTATAAAAACCAAGTCCATTTAGGCTTATAGTGAGATGAAGCTCTTTACTTTCTAGAAAATGTTCTCCTAGGGCTGTATGAAATAGCCAGGTTTCAGAACCTTGGTCCTCACATCAGCGGGACAAAGAGCTCATTCCTTGTGTTGCAGGTGGCTCTGCTGCTGTTGGCTGGGCATGGGAGGTTGCAGCTGAACTCTGCTTTCTTGCCTGCCAGTTGCCTTCTTTCAAAGCTACACGTTCTATGACTGTATCACCTCCATACCCACTTCAGCTTTCCTGGTGCAATCTGGACTCTAGGATTCAACCACAATCATACTCAAGTTGTTGCTGAAGATGATTCTCCCATCCTTTTTGCTGCTGCACTCAGGCTGGCAGAGAGCCTCCTGCAGCTGCTGCCGCAGTCCTGGCGGGGCTGTGCCCAGGAAGTTTTTTGTCCCTGTCAGGAAATCCATCATGAGGCCTCCAACTGGGTCCCCCTCGATAAAGCACTCGGTGATATCCCAGCCCGACGGGAACTCGTAGGCACGATATTCAATACCCAGTTTCTTTAAAATCTCTGTGATGCCATTGGAGGTGATGTAGTGGCCATTGTCAGTGGAAGGCAAGCAGTGTCTGTACTTCTTCCATAAGCTGGCCCATCCGCTGCTGTCTGCCAGAGCATGAGAGAAGGTTACTTTTGCAAAAATCAAGGCAGTCAGACACCAACTAATGCAACTACTATGTGAGTCTGCAATACTCCTTCACTGCTGGTCCAGACCTTTCCAGAAGCAGGAGAAGCTGTTTCCCTTTACTTGAGTCCACTTACATGTGTTTGTGCCTGAAGAGGTTTAAAACTGATGTCCCTCAGCCTTCCTTCCAAAACTCTCCTGCTTAAAGGAAACTCCAAAGGGTCTCCAACATAGGATTTGTCCAGTTGGAAGAGAGCACTCAGAGTACACCAATTCACTGTGCACCTGCACATGCATGTTGCTTGTTTAATGTCTCTTTGCTAGAGAAGTGAAGGTGTGTTTATACACTGGACCCAATTTTAAGTGCACATCAAAGGATACATACCTGAAAAAGCCAATCCCAGCTAGCAAGGGAAACATCCTACTGGCAATGTGAGAAGGAGTTTTAATGGCAAACATGGAGAAGTGTGCTTCATCCACTGCACTATGAGCCAGGGATTCATGAAAGGCACATGGGGGAAAACACTCCTTTTAAAAAATAAGTTTTAATAGTGTTAAGTGCCTCTTTTTACTGCCCTGCCATAAAGCCCAGTACCCAACTGTCCTGCTGGGGTCTGCAGAGAGAAGAGCCCAAAGACAGGTCCTCTCATATCTTAGCTTGTGTTTTTCACAGTGCTGATTTCACCAGGAATGACTGAGCCTCATCCATGAACAGCCACACTTCCCTCTATCCAGTAATTTCACAGCAGGAGGTCTATTTGAGGTATGGAGCAATTAATCTGCACCATAATCAAGGAAGCTAGAGCACAAAGGCTAGAGCTAAGTGGTCCCATCAGACATTATGCTCCAAGAGGCTCAGATTGCATGCTGCCTATGAAATACAGCATTTGTTTCATGTAATTATTATAGAACAAGTGCTACTGAAATCCCACGACACATATTTGTGGCCTTCAAACCTCAAAGCTCTTCAAAACACCAGCAATCAAGTGAAAAATAAAAGGTGCCTCTTACCTGACAAAATTATGATCAGGAGTTTACCATGATGGTCGAGGCAGCTGTGGAAAAACTTGATAGTATTTGGTATATCCTCTACACGGTACAGCATCTAGGAATGACAAGATTTGCACACAGCAGTAAGTCCTCCTCCCCAGTGCAATGGCCCTTCAAAGGTTTAAACCCTTTCTTTGTGTTTTAAATCACTTCCCAGTTCCTTTCCAGCCTCTCCTGACTCATCACAACATGTTTAGGGATGCCCCACAGGACCGAACATTTCCAGCTGTCTGCTGGCACCAATAGCCTGGGATCCATTCCATGGACATTCTGCTCAGCCTTGGCCACCAGTCAGATGCTAATCTGCTTTTCAAGCTCAGTGCAGTTTTGTGGTTGGAAAATGTGGGCAGAGGTGAGCCCCCTGCTTTCTGTGGATGGTCCTTATCGCCAGGAGCATTTCTTGGACACGTCTGGGTTATGGGCAGGCTGGACCTCTGTTAGACACTTAGGAATTTGCACTAGGACAAAGCAGGGCTCATTTCAAAGGCTGCCCCTGGGACTTGTGCTTAGTCCTTGATCCAGCCCTCAAATCCTAAAACACTCTCTGGTGGTGAGCTCAGCTCTTATGAAATGAAAAGCAAATTGAATACAAGAAAAATGAAAAGCCAGTAAAGTCAGAAAACAATAGATTTCCTCACTTTTATTTCTTTCCCACAAAATGCAATTGTCACATGCAACATCAGTGTCACTGGTATTAGAGACACAGCAGTGAAATTTCTGACCCCAAAACCTGACATAGGTGTTTGCTCACTGTCTTTTTCCTTCAGTGTCATCTGAATGACTCTGATAAGGCAAGAAATCCAAGCTTCTTTTTTTTTTCAGCAGCAAAGCATAGTTGTGACCTGCGATGGCCTGGGATTCATCCTGTTTTATTACTCACTAGTATTAAACACCCCCAGTTAAACCAATATAAATCAGAGACCAGAACCTGGAAAAGGAGGGTTGGTGTTTGTAGGGCTGCTACAGAAATTATTGCTCATTGGAAAACTTCTGAGCTCTGGTGTCCATAACTTCATGCACACAGCAGAAAAGCAGAGTAGCTATAGCTAATTCTCCTATATTAAAGCAGGGCTCCATTACCTGGATCATATGGATGAAGTCAAATTTCTTATGCGTGCCTTTCTCTTTCACCTGTTGTTCATACTTGGAGGAAGTCATCTGGTGCCAAATAAAAGAGACATCCTGGAGATCTGGAGCTTGATTCACCAGCTCTGTTTTAAAAAGTAGAAGCAAAACATGAATTTCACAGACCAGCAGAAAAAACTGACAGTTCAAATTGCTGGTCCTTGCTGTAGCCCAGGAAGGTAGGGACAGCCTTACCTTTGTAAGCTGCCACGTGCTGTGGGTTGGGCTCTACAATTTCATTGTCAATAGGGATGCCTGGGTGTGCAGCCTGTAGTATCCTGATCATTTTCAAATCCTGCTCACCTAGTCAGTAAACACAAATGCATTACAATGCTTTACCTTGAGTACTGTGTCCAATTCTGGGCCCCTCAGTTTAGGAAAGATGTTGAGTTGCTGGAAGGTGTCCAGAGAAGGGTAACAAAACTGGGGAGGGGTTTGGAACACAGCCCTGTGAGGAGAGGCTGAGGGAGATGGGGTTACTTAGCCTGAGGAAGGGGAGGCTCAGGGGAGCCCTTATTGCTCTCTACAACTACCTGAAGGGGGGTTGTAGACAGACAGGGGCTGGTCTCTTCTCCCAGGCAACCGGCACCAGAACAAGAGGACACAGTCTCAAGCTGCGCCAGTGGAGGTTCAGACTGGATGTTAGGAAGAAATTCTACACAGAGAGAGTGATTGCCCATTGGAATGGGCTGCCCAGGGAGGTGGTGGAGCCACCATCATTGGAAGTGTTTAGGAGGAGACTTGACAGGGTGCTTGGTTGCATGGTTTAGTTGATTAGGTGGTGTTGGATGATAGGTTGGATGCGATGATCTTGAAGGTCTCTTTCAACTTGGTTTATCCTATCCTATCCTATCCTGTCTGTGCACCTACTGCCCTGCTGCCAGGAAATCTCCCAGGCAGAAATGAAGCACTCTCTACTGTGTGGCATTTAACCAATCTTACCATGATATCTCACTGCTGGAGGTTATAGATACTTGCAGGTAAGACTGAAAACAAGGCAAAGATAAGCAACAGTGCAGAAACCTGCTAATGGCAATGCTCTGGGTCATGGGACAGACAGGTCAAAACAATTAGAGATCAATATTTGAAAAGAAGCAAAACCATGAAGCATGGTTTTCAACAAAACCCACAAGGTTTGACTTGGGGCATGGAGGGAATCAGCACAGTTGTGCAACTTCAGCATGCCACAGGGTGGCCCATTCCTTTGGCACAGCCCTAGGGAGGTGATGGCTGCTCTGCTGCTGGTGTGACATGGTTTAGAGATCTGGGGACCTGCGTGACAAGAGGAAAACCCGTTGACATACAGTTCTCTGGGTCTTCCCTCTTTGGGGACCAGCCACATGGTCTCAGCTCTGGGCATCTGCTAACTAGTTACTTAATATCTTGGAGCTGCAAATAGAAAATTCTATATTTGTGTGTAGGTACCCTGCAAATATAGAATAGAATAGAATAGAATAGAATAGAATAGAATAGAATAGAATAGAATAGAATAGAATAGAATAGAATAGAATAGAATAGAATAGAATTAACCAGATGGAAAAGACCTTTGAGATCATCAAGTCCAACCTATCACCCAACACCATCTAATCAACTAAACCATGGCACACACATATAGATATATATATACAAGCTATTGATGCTCCTCTGTTGCTGTCTAATTTCTAGAGGAGCAAGTGGCAACCTATCCTTCTGTCCTAGGAAGTTCTCAGCCTCTTCCCAAGTGATGGAAGTCATCCTTGTTTCTTTCAGAAAGGCCACAGCCCACCAAGTGCACAAAATCTCTCTGGTACTATGCAAATAAATAGCAGAAGTGACCACCCTGGGTGAACCTTCCTGAGACTCCTGTCATATCTGATGGATGGGCCTAAAAATAATCCTCTCCTTGCAAATGTCACACACAGAGGGATTGATACAAGATACTGCATCTCCCCCAGCCTTACAGCTGATGCACCAGCTATCAGAAAAGTCACCATTGGCAGGTGTTGCAGTAAACAGAGTTTAAGGAGGGAAATACCAGCCATGCCAGCACTACAGGGACATATAAGGAAGGACGAGTCTTTTGAAAATGGAGGAAAAAAGTATCTCCGATCCTTGAGGAATGCTGTGGCAGAGGTGCAGGGCTGGCCAAAGGCACAAGGAAAGAGGCTGCTGCTCCATCTGTTGAAGGTAAATGTATGGATCAATATTGCTGACAGGAAGAAAGATCCCTATAGCAAGCAGCTGAATCACTTCAGATAGTCCCAAATGCCACATAGGATGTGCCTGGCATAGGGATCACCAGCAATTAGAGGTGCTGTTGTGGGCTCCCTCCAGGCTCAGGGAAGAGCTTTGCTGCCCCGTGCCCTGGAGCTACTTAGGGTGGCAAATCAGGGTACCAACAGCAACCATGTATCTTCAAAGATGTCCAGGTTTTTCTTTTCACTCCATCCCTGTAAAATGCCCTAAAATGCCCTAAAATCCACTGCAAAAACAAGCAGTAAAATACAATGCTTCAGAGCAGAAATTTCTCTGCTCCAGCTTGCCCTGCCAGCGACAACCCTTCAGCACTAACCATAGCAAAGTACTCCAGAAACAGAGTGGAACCCCTCTGCAAAGAGCAACCCAGCCTGGCTCCAACTGGGAGGTTACAGCCAGGATATTTCAACCAGCTACAGGAAACTGTGGTGAATCAGAAAATGTCAAAGATGTGGAGTTAGTCACTAAGCCCCATTAATATTTTTGTCAACTAAACTAATTCAGGGAGCGCTCTGAAATCAGAGTCCAAGCCTGGAAAGGTCAGGGATCAGATATAACCTTTTGCTCAATGCCATTCTAGCTGACTCCTCTCCCTGGCTGCAGCCATGGGTAAGCTGGGGGGGGGGGTGCAAGTCTGTACTCCTGCATCAGTTTTGTCTTCTGGAGGGGTACTTATGCAGTAAATCTGGGCAATTTTAGAGTTTTTACCTTTCCATTACAACAGCTTCTAAAGAGGAAATAAGGAAAAATGAGGAAGATGCAAACAGTCAATATTCCCTTGTGTTTTGTTTGGTTTTGGTGTTTAGGTTGGGGTTTGGTTTTTTGTGGGTTTTTTTGCTGTTGCTGCTTGTTTTGTTAGTCAGAATTTGGGTTTAAAATAGAGTGTAATTGTGAACTGGATGATTTCTTCCTGCTTGTCTTCTCATATGCTCCAACACATTCCCCATTGGGGAAAACAATTCAGTGCTATTTTACTCAAGAACAAAAAAAAACCAGTGATAAACTGATGTTCATTTAAAAGTATTAACACTTAACGTTGAGCTGTAAATATGCTTTAAGGCAAAGCCAAACTCTGGCAAATCAAACTGTCCCTTCTCTCTGCTTTTTATTTTCTCCCAGTTTCCCTAGGAGCAAATTTGGATGATTCACCTGTTTTGTTTTAACCACAAGTGCATTTAGCATAGCATTAAAACTATTAGTTCAAAAGATGGATTTCTCTCTGGGAGCAAATATCATTTGTAATCAAACCCTACCTGTCACTGGATAAAAGCACAGCACTAACAAAGACAAATGTCTTGAAAAAGCTGATGCAGCCCTGTGCTTATGGTTGTGGCCAATTGGTTTTGCAGCACCTGGAGCAGAGCATTACTCAGCTTGGCCTCTGAGATCCCTAAAAGTGAAGTAAAAAGGAAAGATCTCTTCAGGTGGGATACTCTAAGACAGAACTTTGGGTGGAATGAACTCTTGGATATCTCTTATTCTCTCCAACAAGGTCTGAAGACGCCCTTGTACCTAACTCAGAGTAGGACCTTTGCTTTAGAACATAGAAAATCAGGCAGCAGTCATCAAGAGGCAGAGATTAAACTAAAATCAGCACACTAATCCCACTTCTTGTAAAGATTTGGGCAGGAGTATTTCAGAAGTGAGATGGGGGAGGAAGGGAGGAAGCATCACCGTCCTGGCTCCTCACCCTTTTTTGCTGTTCACTATTTCAGGCCAAGAAGATAGGACAAGGGATGATGGTTTTAAACTAAAAGTGGGGGAGATTTAGACTAGACAGAAGGAAGAAATCTTCTACAGTGAGAGTAGTGAGGCACTGGCACAGCTTTCCCAGAGAGATGATATATGCCCCATCCCTAGAAACATTCAAAGTCAGGTTGGGTGGGGCTCTGAGCAATCTGATGTGTCCCTGTACAGGACAGGATCACTGCACCAGGGGGGACTTTAAAGATGCTTTCTAATCCAAAGCTGTCTATGATTCTATTATTCTATTTAAATGAGAAACCCTGCTATGTACTCCTGAGTAGTCATCCCTACTGCTCAAAATATCAGTGTCACTTTCTGCTACCCATAAGGACCTCCATCCCCTACCATCAGCTCCTTACCTGTGCCGCTTCCAACTCCCAGAACATTGATGGTCGATTTTCCATTTCCAAGACTGCAATTAGAAGCACACATCACTTAACCACACTATGTCACATGGCTTCATGCTTTAATTTTAGTATCTTGGATGCCATGCTAGCTCAGGAATTTTTATATTTGTCCACATGAATCCCTTTGGAGCCCAGCTACATGCTGGGAGCCAGCCCTGCATTAGCAAGCTCGTATTTCAAAGTATAGTAAGCATCAGGGTAGAATGTTTCTCATCCTTTGCCAGAGAGTTTCCTTGAAACTGTGGCTGGCACCACACAAAAAGTCCTTAGGAAACCCAGGGAAAAGGGTTCCCTTTGAGGCTAGCAGGGCTGTGCCTGGCTGGAATGGACACTGCTGGGGGGCAGGTGCAAGATGAGCCAGAGAGAAACCTCCACACCTTCAGCAGACCTATATGAGTTTCCATCGTTGGATATAAATGCCCAGATAAAGTGAAAAATCAGGCTATCTAGGTGACTGGAAATCCTCTCTTTTCAACATTAATCTTAGAATCTTTAATAATTTTTATCTTAGAAAAAAATTCTTGTGAAAAGACCAAAAAATACTCCAATCATGTCGCTCCTAGCAGAACATCTAAAACCAGCCTGGCTTGAGGATGAGAAGCCCAGGCTCAAGGTGCCTTGCTGCTCTGACCTGCTTTATGGTCTTACTCTGCTGTCTGGAAGGGACTGAGTTTCCCACACACCATCTCAGGAAACACCACAGCAATGATTCAATCAGAGGGGAAGGAGTAGTAAACCCAGGGGTGTGTGAGCTAGTCAAGGCACCTTAGCCCTAAAGAGGGACAAGACCCTTTGACCGACCCACAATTAGCAGCACAGGAAGCCACAATATTTTGCATAACTTAAAATTCACTTAAGTTTTTAGGTTAAAATTTCCCCATACTAATGATTTTTAAAATTACTATTTCATTGCTTATTTTATATATATATATACACACATATATTATACATATATATACACACACACATGTAAATGGTCTGTAGGATAAAAATGTGCCTGCCTATTTTGTTTGGTTTTGTTTTTTCCTCAGTTGAGGATACAGCTTCTACAGCAACCCAACAAATTACCCAGACCTGAAAGAACTTTCTTGTGGTTTGGATCTAGGCTGTTCTAAAACTATCTGCAGTCATCCAGGATTAATGTACTGCATCAATGCTTCACAAAATTGATCGTCAGTTGGTACTGAAACAATGCAAATCAACTTAGGATAGAAATAAGGAGATTTCAGGGGATTGAGGAATTAGTCACTAGAAGGGAATCAGAGATGTGTTTCTATTTGGACTGATGTGTGCTGAAGTCCCAAAAGCACGCAGAGAGCGTGGGGGAGCTTTCTCTTGAAAACCAACAACAAATGAACAACAAAACCCCCAGTCTTTAATCCCTGGGAAATCAGCTAATGAAAAGAGATGGACACGAAAATGAGGTCTTGATTCTTTCCTCCACATAAGCTGAGCAGCAGCAGAGCTTATTGATTGAAGTAGCACGTGTTCTGGAGTCATTATACAAAACAGCCTAAAGACTGCTATTAAGGGACTTAAAAGTGAAAAGCATTAAAAGTTCATTCCTGCCCCAGCAAATCTTTAAGCATGTTTGCTGACCCTTGTATGTAGGTTGCCCTCAGGATAACAGATGCCTTTCCCACCCTGGAGGAAGTGCTCCTTACCTAGCCATGATGTTGGGCATTTCTTCCTTGTTGAACTCATCCATGCACTGGTGCTCTGTAGAATGATCCAAAAATGACTTAAAGGCCTCTACATACTCCTCAGCTGTGAGACTTCTCATGGAAGGGATCACATATAGCTCTTAGGGAATGAATTAAAATTGTGTCTTAGTGGTTTCAAGGTAAGTGAAAGATTAAAGCACTTACCTCATGGAAGAAACCCAGCTCAACAGAAGCCAGAGATGGTAAAGATGGTACAAATGAGGCATGGCCCAGGAGCCACCCATACAGGTGGGCTCAAATGAACACTTTCCAACTTGTTCACACTCAGGGTTTGAAAACCATTCTTAGATGCCCTTTTACATGAGCATATTTGGTAAGTGCCTCATTACTACAGGTCAGCCTCAAGAAGTCTCCAAAATGCTTAACCAGATATGTGGTACTCGGTTTGCAGAAAGGGAGGTGACTGGAGTGCTCTTCTGGATGACTCAGGCAAGAAGTTGAAGGGAATCACACAGCAGGTGCCAGACATGCTGGGTGCTGTAACTGAAATTGCCAATTGTTGGCACATTTGCTGTGAGGGGTGATGCAATACAAAACCAGTCACCTGCAGCTCAAACAAAAATAGTCAGCCCTGTGCTCCTCATTTCTGACTCTTGCCAGCATGGGATGGCAACATACTGCTGGAGAGGTGAACTCCTACTGGGAACTGTAGTTTGTGGTCAGGAGGGCAAGTGATAGCAAAAGCTTTTTATCTAAACAGGCTTATGCTCAAATGTGGCTGGCTGAGACCAAGATTTCCATCTCTGAACCAACGCCCAGGACTACTCAAGGGGTTGCAAGCAATTATTGCAAAAACCCACCTTCCTGCTGTCTCATCCTAATGACAGTGCTGCTGCCAGGGCACAAGCTCTGGTCAGCTACTCTGGCTGCTGGTCTGAAGAGTAACTATAATGCTAAGACTTAAGGCTTGCAGCCTTGCAAGCCTTGCATAAGCAAGACTTATGGCCATGCAGCTGAGTATTGGCTCTGATGTCAGTCTCAGACAGAGGGCTGCAGTAGTAAGGCAGTCATCATGCCAGACTTCAGTATGAGAGATTGGAAAGGTAGCATTCAGCCTTTCCCCCTAAACAAAATGAGGATGAAGGACAGGACTCAGCCAAACACCTTGATCCTCATTTTTCCCTTTGGAGGAGCTGCTTATTTCTCATTTGCTTTTAGCTGGTCCTAGTAAGAACACTCTGTGTGTCTCATGCAGGGCTGTGCAATCTTACATCAAATGCCCTTATTGCTTCCAAAAGCACATATCCTTGGCAGCTGTGTTTCTGGTAGGTATGCATGGAGACTCTATGTTGAGCCCTACTGGAGGTCAAGATCCATCTTCCACACTTTGGATTCATACTCTAACCTCAACTTGAACTGTAGTCAGTTTAGCATACTGTGTCTTTTTCTTCCCAAACAATCCCCAACTCAAAAATAATTAAAACATGTCTGTAGTGGCAGCAAGCTGAGGATATTTTCCTTTAATAGCTTATTTATTTATCCTCTTAAATACCTGAATTATCATGCGGAGCTGTCAGAATCTCAGCTTCAAAGTTCGTGCTGGGGAATCTATTCCTGTAAGGAAAATATAGGGCTTCAGTTATTTGAAGAACCTGCATGCTTTTTTGAAGCTGCATTGAAAACGCAGAACAAAAGTAAAATACTCCAGGACACGTGTTCCCTGCCTGGTAATCAATGCTATTTGTTCTCTTTAAGTAGACTAAAGAAAGTCAAAACTGCTTGTTCAGCTGATCACCCATGAGCATCAGCAATGAATTGGCCACCTGCACCAGCGCTTGTCTGAGGTGTTTTGGGAAGCTTCTCCTACCTCTGAAGAATTGGTAACCAGTCAATGCATTGGAAGACATTGACCTAATATGACACACCCTGTGAAACCTTTAACCATGAATGGAGCAGAAGAAACAGCAGTGAAAGTAGGAAAGTGCTATAGTGAGTTTCAGTATTTGAAGTGCTAAAAGATCCTGGGACATGAACTCCATTTCTGACCGGTCAAACGTTTCCAGCCATCCCAGGAGACCTGCCAGGTGACCTGGATAGACTGCACCACAAGTATTCACCATGATGGATGATGCCAAGATAACTCTTCCACTGAGGTTTTTGTCTTCTCTCCCCAGGCAGGATTTCTAAGACTGATTAACACTTGTTGCTGGGAAGGTGAAACAAGGCTTAATTACTGCTGGGAACCAAACGGACTTCCTATAAAATCTGCAATACCTTGGGCTGGTGCTGCCCATCCCAGGACCCTGACAGCACATAGGAGGACTGAAGCAGTGAATGTCAGGCAGCAGAATGCTCGTGGGCAGGAGGTCCTGCTACAGCTCCTGCCTAAGTGGAAGCTCATTGTTAGCAAGGCTAAACCTTGTCCTCCTCAGGAACTGAGCAGGTTGCATTATGGACTGCAGGTGCAGGGCACAGAGGGAGTTCACAGTGTCACCTTTAAATTGAAGAAATCCTTAACTCCCAATGTTTCTAGCAACACTGACTGCAAGAACACCTCATAATTTCATTACACCTAAACTAAGGCTGCTAGCAGACTCAAAGGTCTCCTCACAAAGGCTAGCTTAGCCCTCATCCCTCCCAGGATATGGGCACAGCTGCTGTTACTCCCACCTTGCACACATCCTTCTGTGACAGGGGAACTATGGGGACTGGCTATTCCGGCTGCAGGAAAATGCGTGCCTTCATTCCCCTTCAAAATCCACATACCTCTTCATCTCTGGAGTCGAGTCCATGGTGGAGGAGGGTGTCGCGCAGGAACACGGCGGCTGGGCACGGGCCTGGGGATTAGCAAAGTGCCTGCCCCCTACGTTAACATGTCCACTTGCCGCCCCTCGATGCTCACCCCATCGCAACACGGGCGGTGACCCCGGCGTGCGGCCACGGCTCTGCCGGCACCTGTCAGGACAAGCAGCGTCACTGGAGCGAGAAGGCGAAACCTGAGCCCCGCGGGGCAGCAGCGAGCGGCCGGGGCGGGCGACGCCCAAGGCCTGACGTCTGCGGGGCCGTCCTCATCGCAGGGGAGCTGAGCTGTTCCCAGGGGGAGAAAAACAAAGGAAAAGGGACTGAATGAGACTTCTGAACGTTCCAAAGCTGGGTCATAGTGGTGGAGGAGTGTCCGCTGGTATCAGGCAGACTCGGGGGGCTATTTCCATCGGGTTTTTAATCTGTCTCGAGCCTTGCCTCTCCTTTGTGCTCGTTGCCCTGGGTGGGACGAGCTGCTCTCCTACATCCTTCTTATGCTGCTGCTGCCTGATGGGCAGACTGGAGAATTTTGTTGGAGAGCCTCACTTTCTCCACCGAGAAGAAGGTCTTGCTGGACACCCAGAGACCTGAGTAAATGGTTTATAACATCACCAGTTCAGGAGAAAGCAGACCACAACATCAGTACCTACTAAGGGATGCTGCAGCCTGGGCAGTCTGGCACTCTCTTGTCCCGGCCCTGCAAGAGGGATGGGAGCCAGGGTGAGGGGCAGCAAGCCCAGCCTTATCCCACTCTGCTTGATAACTTCTGGGCTTAGAGAGCAAGGAAACATTTGGGAGGGAGGGGGAGAGCTGGCCAAGTTGTAGATGGCTGCAGGTCTCCAGGGTGGGATGGCACAACTGAAGGAGAAGTGATCATTATGACAAACACAGAAAATCCTGAGTGCTCCCTCAATTTGGCCTTTTCTCTTACCAAGAATTACACCATGCATTAATCTCTCCTGTTGACCAAAGTCTAATAACACAAAGCTAAAAAGGAAAGGATGTAGAGACTTTATGCAGCCACGCACCACGCGAGTTCAATGGCAGAAAGCACACCATTAGGATCCTCTCCACTCACTTTCCCTGAAGGCAGAACAGATTTAGTAGACAAAAAAAAAACCCTCCTCCCTCACTGAGGTCCCTCCCCCAAAACACCGCCTGCCCCACACATCTCACCGAGAGCAAGGTTCACGTTGTCAGGTCAGGATGCTTCACCATTAAGCGATCTGCCTTGGTTTATACTAGATTTGGCTTCTGAATGGACTTAAGTTATCTCTACCACAAGTCAAAGCCACAACAGCATGTTAATCTAGAAGTGGCCACATCACAGTTCTTACCCAAAAAAATCATACCAAAGATGAGAAAAGACCAGAGCCTCTTTACTGACTCTAAAATTCAGATTTGGCTCCTGATGACCACCCTGGTGGTGATTTTACATCAACCATTTCCATCCCTAAATATTTTTGCTAGAGATGCCAGCTCCCAGACACTAACCATGCAGCTGGGGATGGCACCTGGTGTTTGTAAAGTGAACCTCACACGTTGCAGCTGCAGCTACCTCATGTCCCCAAGCCACGTCTGCCTCATCCCAGCATCAGGCCCCAGTACCACTCCACCCCACCAAGCCATTGCAGGGATGGACACCCTGTGGGTCCCATCAGAAAGCCATACCTCCCCAGAGCAACAGGAACTGCAGAGAAACCTCCAGCATCCAGGAACTGCAGACCTCTTGGAAACCTCCTTGTACACCCAATGGGGGCTGATACCCCTCCTTGCTCCCTCCTCCCATGTCCCTCCGCCCAAACAACCCACGTAGGCGCATGCCACAACTGAGCCGGCATTAGCCTACAACAACAGCCTTTGTTCCTCTGGCCTTGGAAACAACAGCACATTGTGGCCAGCTGCCTACAGGGTGGCTTTGGAGGATGTACCCTCCACATGTTGTGCTTTGGGTTGTTCTGGCAATCTCGTGACTAAATCCGCTCTAAACTGTGTTTTTGTGCACATTAGAAAAGCTGGGGGTTTGATCAGAGAGATGATGGCTAAAGCTAGAGCCCAGCTGCAGTGCAAGAGAAACAAAGCACCAGTGTTTTCCCCCACACACTGTGGCTGTGGAGGTCAGGTTTGGGCTGATCCTGGAGAAGCAGGTCACTGACTTGTCCCAGGGGCAAGCCTGCCCAAGGCTGGTATCATCTACGGCGCCAAGCCCCCTCAGTGCTCCACCTCCATCAGTCCACTATGACAAAACTCCAACATGCATCTCAAGGCAGCAATGTCTTAGTATTTGGAAATCAAATTTAAATGGATTTACCTTCTAAATAGTGATCAGATTTTAGGCTGATGAACGTCAGGAAAATCCTTGGCATTTTTATGGAGTCCTTCAAGGCATTACTAGCTCCATCTATAATTACTGATTAAGGTCCATGTAATGTAACTTTGATTTTCTCATGAGCAGAGCTCTTTTCTTCTGCAGCAATGTTTCTTATTCTTTTTTTCATTTTCTTTTTTTTTTTTTTTAGTGTGTTTTCATCAGTTAGGTATTTTTATCTATTTTTATCTTCCTAGACACATCTTCTAAGATGTAGCCAGCAGTTCCTGTACTCTCCTAAGTGAAGTACTTGGTGCAAACATGTTATTCTGCATTAGGCAAATTGTGATAGAGAGGAAGATAACCATCAATTTTGTAGCATCCATTTTCCTGATAGTTAATGGCATTCTCCCAGGCAACCAGCACCAGAACAAGAGGACACAGTCTCAAGCTGCGCCAGGGGAGGTTTAGACTCGAGGTGAGGAGAAAGTTCTTCACCGAGAGAGTCATTCATCATTGGAATGGGCTGCCCAGGGAGGTGGTGGAGTCACCATCCCTGGAGGTGTTCTAGAGGAGATTGGGCGTGGCACTTGGTGCCATGGTCTAGTCATGAGGTCTGTGTTGATAGGTTGGACTCAATGATCCTTGAGGTCTCTTCCAACCTTAGTTATACTGTGATACTGTGATTATGTTCTGCATTCACCCTATTAAACCTTTAACAGCTCCTGGGTAGCAGTAGACTTTGGAGTTCAAGCAACAATGTTTGGTTTTATAGGTTCCTATAGGAAAAATTATGACTTCTGATAAACACTGAAAAAACATTACTTTGGAGAAGCAGAACCCGTCCCTTCCCTGGGGGCAACAGCACCCACTGCTGCTCAGCCCAACTGCTTCAGCCCAACTGCTTCAGCCATGGTTGGATTCGACCTCTCAAAACCACCAAAGTATCTAGGTCTGCATATCAATTATTTTCCTTAACACAGCCCTTCCTGCCTTTTTATTAAAGACTGCCTACTGTTGCAGTTCTTCCAGACCTTTTAAAACCAGTCTTTGACTAGAGGTTATATCTCATGTAGCTGTAATTATAGAGCGAAGGCAAGGGCAGAGAGAGAGTACAACTTGACCATGTTCAGAAAAGGTTCTTTGATTCAGGGTGAAGCCCAGCTTCTGGTCTACAGTTTCTCTGAAAGCAAAGGCAGGTATGGTAAAATGTGCCTTTTACTCCTGGGGAGCTCCTGGGGCTTCAGCTGGAAAAAAGTATGCTCAGAATTTAATTTCCCCTGTCTGTAGCCATACTGCTGCTGATAGCGTGTGCTGGGAGCACAGCGTCAGCAGGATTAAACACACCTGACAGGTACAGTGCTCCAAAATCAGGGTGTTTGCAATATGGAAATGTGGAGAATTGCCAGTGAAAGAGGTTTTGTTCTTGGCTCAGAGTCAGCTGTGCCAAGAGTAAGACAACGGAAACTTGTCCCTGAGAAGTTTTTCACAGTACATTAGAGGTTGGAAGAGACCTCCAGAGATCATCGAGTCCAACCCCCCTGCCAAAGCAGGATCACTTAGGGTAGTCTGCATGGGAATGCATCCAGGTGGGTTTTGAAAGTCTCCAGAGAAGGAGGCTCCACAACCTCTCTGGGCAGCCTGTTCCAGTGCTCCATCACCCCCACTGTAAAGAAGTTTCTTCTCATGTTGAGGTGAAACCTTTTATGTCCAAGCTTGTACCTGTTGTTCCTTGGTTTATAACTGTGCACCACTGAAAAGAGATTGGCCTCCTCCACTTGACACCCACCCCTCAGATATTTGTACACATTGATGAGATTTTCTGGTTCAAGAGCCTATTTTAGAGGAACATGAGGGACTAAAAGGAAAAGGAGTTTCTAATGAAAAAAGCAGACCCTCACTTGGAGGTCTCTGTCCAGCTCTGGAGTCCTCAGCACAAGAAGGACATGGAGTGAGTCCAGAGGAGGCCACAACCACCATCCAAGGGCTGAAACATCTGTGCTGTGAGGCCAGGCTGAGAGAGTTGAGGTTGTTCAGCCTGAAGAAGAAGAGGCTCCAAGGGATACCTAATTGTGGCCTCTTAGTACTTAAAGGGGGCTTATAAGAAATATGGGGACAATATTTTTAGCAGGGTCTGTTGTGATAGAACAAGGGGTGGTGGTTTTAAACTAAAATTAGGGAGATTTAGATGGGACAGAAGGAAAAAAAAAATTTACAAGGGTGGTGAAACACTGGAACAAGCTTCCCAGAGAAGCAGTAGATGCCCCATCCCTGGAAGCAGTCCAAGTGAAATATTCAAGATAAGGTTGTACACGGCTCTGAGCAACCTGATCTAGTTCAAGATCTCCCTGCTTACTGCAAGGGGGTTGGATTTGACCTTTAAAGATCCCAGAGCATTCTGTGGTTCTATGATTAGGGCTGGGGTAAGAGATTCTCACAGGGCTGAGGCAGATGAGTGGGCACATCCAGGGAAGCTTGGTGCTGCTAGAGCTTTGCCTTATGTTAAGATTTTTCAGTGATGCTAGTGTGCTACACTGATGCTCCTGTGCTTCAGTAGGGGTCACCAGCCAGCCTGTGGCTGGGACCAAGTAAGTATGCAGGTGCAGGAGCTACAGCTGGGCAGGTTGCATAAATCATAGCATGTTGTAATGTGATGCAACCTGCTGGCAGAACCACAGACCCATGGATGCTGAACTCCCACAAGGGCCATAAAGAGCTCAGAGAGTAAATAACACAACAGTATAACTGAATTATTAATGTTACTGATTACATTTAAGTTGCACCCAAAATGAAGGATCAGAATTGAAATTCTATTTACTCACCTCCTCTTAAAGCAAGGCTGAGCCCAGCCATTATGGCATTCATGACATTGCATCACCTCCAAAGAAAAGAGGCCTGAGCAGTAACAGCAGCCAAGGTACCTCAGGAGAAGTCACTCTTCCTGGCAAAAGACTGTTATAAAACAAGAATTCTTCTTATGCCATCAACAGAAATGAGAAGACAAGCTGGCCATTTCATAGACTCATAGAATACTGTGGCTTGGAAAGGACCTTAAAGCTCATCTAGTTCCAGCCCCCTCTGCCCCTCTCCCCCTCAGCACCATCGGCAGGAACATCTTCTACTGGACCAGGTTGCTCAAGGCTCTGTCCAGCCTGGCCTTGAACGTTTCCAGGGAGGAGGAATCCACAGCTTCTCTGGGCAACCTGTTCCAGTGTCTCACCACTCTACCTGTAAAGAATTTCTTCCTAATATGCAGTCCAAATCTTCCCTCTTCCAGCTCAAAGCCACAGCCCCTCATCATATCACTACAAGCCATTGTAAAAAGTCCCTCCCCAGTTTTCTTGTAGGCCCCTTTCAGGTACTAAAAGGCTGCTCAAAAACATTCTGGAACCTTGTCTTCTCCAGGCTGAGCAGCCCCAACTCTTACCCCCTGTCCCCCTAAGGGAGGTGCTCCAGCCCTATGATCATCTTCATGGCCTCCTCTGGACCAGCTCCAGCAGTTCAATGTCCTTCTTGTGTTTGGGGCCACAGAACTGGAGGCAATACTCCAGGTGGGGGTCTCATGAGAGCAGAGTATAGGGGGAGAATCACCCCCCTCTACCTGCTGGTCACACTTCTTTGGATGCAGCCCAGGACATGGGTTTTTAGTGTTTCTGGATGAACAGAGAGAGCAAAGACTGGGAGAGCAGGTAGAAGTCCAGTGGGGGTGTTTAACTTTCACAGAAGTTTGAATGATCTGTGTATCTTTCTGGTTTGTCCTGCAATATTTTTAGTGAAATTAACATTTTTGTTTGTTTGTTTAAAGTTGCATTAATAGCTCCTTTCTGCTCATGTAAGTTCTGCTTATTCTCAAGCCCTGGCATTTATACCAGGCAGCGAACACGCAGGTTGGTCCCTTTGGAACCTGGCAGCTTGTTCATTTTGGAGCCCAGCAGCTCCCTGCTGCTGCAAGGGCATTGGCCATTAAGTGAACAGAGATGAAGAAAAATAGCTGAAAAGACTGAAAACTGACTGAAGAATATTTACAAAGAATTGAATCCAAAGCAATATGTCAAATCAAGTAATTCTGATTCAGCCCAGCACGTCTGACGCCAGTTTAGCCGCGTCCGTATGTGTCATTTAGCAGGCTGCACCGAGAAGCAGAGGACGGAATGTCCCAACGAAAGGGAGTACAGATTTATGTTACCAAAAAGCCACTAGAGGGGGATGCAAGGTCACCTTTCTGCTCTTCTCTCATTCTTGGGTCCCCATTCAGCTGTGCTTGAGATGGCCTTCCCCTCTAACAGGAGTTGTTGCCTTTGCTTTTCCTTTTCAGGAGCTGACAGAGGTCATTTTGAAACTTATCACTCGCTGACTTTTCCTCCCGTATGAATCAGGCCTAAGGCAACAGTTCCGATGTGATTACTGCTTGCAGAATATTATTCTCTGCATCAGGACTTGGCAGAGGGGAGAGTGGAGGACTTGGCTTTCAGTTTGCGGATTAGTCTTCTTTTATAGGCTGTGGGAAGGAAAAGTACTTTAGATTGAACACAGTGGGGGGAAAAAAAGGGTATTCAGCAACCTGGTAATCTCTGAAAATGGCCATACTTTGGAACAGTTACTGTAGAAAAAAAGCAGGAGATTTTCCTCAGGCTCAACAGTCAAATCTCTGGGCAAGTCTTTTTTTTTCCCCTCCTCCTTCAAAATCTGTAGCTCTTCTATGAATAAGAGAGACAAAATCAGGGAGCACAAGCCCGATGAGGAGAGGCTAAGGGAGCTGGGACTGTTTAGCCTGTAGAAGAGGATGCTCAGGGCAGACCTTGGGGGAATGGAATGAAGCTGGAGGTGGGGAGATTCAGGCTGGAGGTGAGGAGGAAGTTCTTCACCATGAGAGTGGTGAAGCCCTGGAATGGGTTGTCCAGGGAGGTGGTCGGGGCCCCGTCCCTGGAGGTGTTTAAGCCCAGGCTGGATGAGGCTCTGGCCAGGCTGATCTAGTGTGGGGTGTCCCTGCCCATGGCAGGGGAGTTGGAGCTAGATGATCCTTGTGGTCCCTTCCAACCCTGACTGATACTGTGATACTATAATACTATGATATTGATGTCTACAACTACCTGAAGGGAGGTTGTAGACAGGTTGGGCTTGGTCTCTTCTCCCAGGCAACCAGCAACAGAACAAGAGGACACAGTCTCAAGATGTGCCAGGGGAAATTTAGGCTTGAGGTGAGGAGAAAGGTCTTCCCAGAGAGAGTTGTTAGCTATTGGAATGTGCTGCCCAGGGAGGTGGTGGAGTCACCGTCCCTGGAGGTGTTCAAAAAGAAATTGAAGCCATGGTTTAGTAGTCATGAGGTGCTGGGTGACAGGCTGGACTCGATCTCTGAGGTCTTTTCCAACCTTACTGATTCTATGATTCTAAGATTGGCTTGGCAGTGGTGTGGGCAGGATCTCTAGGGCAGAAGCAATCCATAGATGTATACCATGTGCATGTATTTAGGTGGTTTGGATTGGTTGATGGGTTGGACGTGATGATCTTGAAGGTCTCTTCCAACCTGGTCTGGTCTGGTCTGGTCTATTCTATTCTATTCTCTGTGGGAATCCATCAACACATTAGCAATGCTGGGGAGGGGCTTAAGGAGTGAGGAGCCATATATTAATTTCCAGCTCTGACCTCTCTTCACCTTGGGCTTCTGTAGTGAGCACCCAATCTTATTGTTTTATCTTAAGTGTCAGGATATTTGATGTTATTGGTTCCCAGCTCCTGGAGTCAGGTGAATGTGGAAAAAAACCCAAACCTCTCCTAGCAAATTTTTATAGTAAAATCTCAGCTTCTGTGCTATGGGTGGGGTACTGAAAACACATCCCAGGGTTCAAAACAGAGAATACACTTTGAAAGAAGTCTCAACATTGATTAATTTAAAAGCAATTTCATACAAACTTTCAGTGACTGGCAAGAAGGAAGAGAGGGGGAGTCAGGAAGCCTTGGGCAGAGTAACCAGTTCAGATATGGAGCCTGAGAAAAATGATTTGGCCCTGAAGGAGAAAATAATCTCACATTATAATGATGAATTCAGAAAGCTGTGAGAACCATTCAAGTATTTAAGTGGCTACATGTCTTTATTGCTCTATATGCTTAAAGCACAGAGCTAATGCCACCAGTTTGAAGGCGTGGTGGCCAGGGGGGAGGGGATTGTTTTGTTTTAAATTGCCTCTTCATGAATTGCTAAAACCTGATCCTTACATGTCGTTAGAAATAAGCAGAGATGCAGTGGCTTTTCCTGGATGAGAGGGCAGAAAGGCTGCAGGGACAAAGGCTGCAGGACATTGTGTTCACAGCAGTGGCCATTCCTCTGAACTCCCTGGCTGTCAGACACCACAGGCAGCTGCTCTGAGACAGTCCTTCAGGTGCTGCCTGCAGTTCCTGCTGAGATGTTCCCAACAGCTCAGGCAGGTACTGCAGCCTCTGTCTATTTTTCTTTCATTATTTCTTTCCCCCCACCCCAACCTGCTTAGTAGTCTCCTCATGGTGGCAACAAAATATCTGTTTTCCAGGAAACCATTTGAGCTTTATGGATTAGCCATGGTAGGCACTTGCAGACCCCCATAAAGCACGTTAACACGCTCTCTGGTGTGTTACTAACTCGACTGAAAAATTGATCGAAACTGATAGAGTTACAGGGCCCTGAGCCCCTTTGCAATCTGCTCTTGTGCTGCTTGGCTCTTACAGAGGCAGCAGAGTCAAACCTGGTGAAAACTCTTGCTGGGAAAATACAATACACCTTCATCCTGTCCTTGCCTTTGCATGGTGAGAAGAGCAGAGCACCCAAGGCAGATAATGTGCAGGATGTACTGCCCCAAATCACTGCTGCGATTTGGGTCCCCCTGCCCTCTGCAAGTATGCCTGAAACATGGTGGGGTGCACTTGCAGGTTCCTGCCCTGCCACAGACCCACAGTATCAGCTGTGATGTGCTCAGGGCTGGGGCACATCTTCGCCCCGATGCAGGCATCACCTGCACCCTTGCAGCCGCTGTACATTCCCCATCCCACTGGCTCCAGCAGCAGCTTCTAGGAGAGACTGCTTAAATTGCAGGAATGTTTAACAAAGTCATTATATGTTGGCAAAGGTTTGCTGGAGAAGATGGGATGCACGCAGTAGAGGGGCTGTTGGTCCACTGCAAGATCTCAGCAAAGTCTTTTTTCTTTTCCTCCCTGACTCCCAGCAGCTCTTCCTTTTGCTCACTGAGATTATCATTCCCTCAGAACAGAGTCTTTGCTTTTGAGGTATTTGTGCCTTATTTCAGCCCAAGGTCTCCTAGCTTTTGGAAAAGCATCTGAGTACCAGGTCTCTTCCCAAGCATTCTCTAGTGTCTCAGTACTACAGAAAAGCCTCCTGTTTCTGTTTGTTATTTACAGCTTGATTTTTACTGGAGTCCCAAATGAACACTGAACAGCACAGAAAATACCTGATGCAATGGGTTTCCAAACAGGGGGTCAGGGGGGAAACAAAGCATATTAAGAGATCAGAAGTGAATGAGATAGCAGAGGAGAGAAGTCCTAAACATGCAACCAAAGAAAAAAAACGTTCCTCACCACGTGTTATGCTGTGCCCAGTCTTGTATGAGACAGCAACACTCTGCTCATTGCCAAATCCAGCTCAATAAAGCTGATCAATAAACACACAGATAAATGCAATGACATGATAGGCA
Organism: Melanerpes formicivorus; assembly: GCF_026170545.1. NCBI lineage: Eukaryota > Metazoa > Chordata > Aves > Piciformes > Picidae > Melanerpes > Melanerpes formicivorus. Next base: position 36,457,801 of record NW_027142357.1, on the reverse strand, counting down.
TGCAGGGGAAGAAGAGCTGCCATGGAAAAGCATTGCTCACACGAGTTCTGTGCTGCCTTCAAACCACACACTGCCAATGGGAAAAGGACAGTTAGGTTGATCCTCTGCTCTTCAGCTCTTTGGAGTCATGATACAGGTTATTGGTTGGAAGAGACCTCCAAAGGTATCATAGTATCAGTCAGGGTTGGAAGGGACCACAAGGATCATCTAGTTCCAACCCCCCTGCCATGGGCAGGGACACCCCACACTACATCAGCCTGGCCAGAGCCTCGTCCAGCCTGCTCTTAAACACCTCCAGGGACGGGGCCTCAACCACCTCCCTGGACAACCCATTCCAGGGTTTCACCACTCTCATGGTGAAGAACTTCCTCCTCACCTCCAGCCTGAATCTCCCCACCTCCAGCTTCATTCCATTCCCCCTAGTCCTATCACTACCTGAGATCCTGAGCAGTCCCTCCCCAGCCCTCCTGTAGGCCCCCTTCAGATACTGGAAGGCCACAATTAGGTCACCTCGGAGCCTTCTCTTCTCCAGACTGAACAGCCCCAACTCCCTCAGTCTGTCCTCACAGGAGAGGCGCTCCAGCCCTCTGATCATCCTCGTGGCCCTTCTCTGGACACGTTCCAGCACCTCCAGATCCCTCTTGGTCATCTAGCCCAAACCCCTCTGCAGTAAGCAGGGGCATCCTCAACTACAGCAGGATGCTCAGAGCCCCACCAAGGCTGACCTTGAATGTCTCCAGGGATGGGGCCTCCACTGCCTCTCTGGGCAACCTGTTCTGGTGTTCCACCACCAGTAAAAAACTTCCTCCTAATGTCCAAGTAGTGTCCAGGCTCTGTCACTGTAGCTGGCACACATCCATGAGAAGGATGGAGAGTGCTTGCTGGGAATGTTGTCACCACCAGAGCACTTTATCTGGCCCTGTTTGAGGAAAAAAGAGGTCGCAGGAACAGATGTCCTGGACAGATGAACTGTTCTGGCAGTGGGTGGATTTGTCACCTCCGAGGTGCGGAGGACAGTGCAAGCTGGCATTGGCATGTGGACCCTGGCAGCAGGCAGGGGCTCTGCAGGACTGCTCTTGGATCTTCTTAGGTGTTGACTCAAAGTGTTGCTGGGCCCTGCAGCCACACTGCTCTGCCCAGCAGTGGGACCAGCAGAGACCTAGAGCTGGAGCAGGGCTGTGAAACTGAGGACACAGCTGGAATGTGGGATTTTGCATGTGTGGTGAGACCCCACCTGCAGCACTGCCTCCAGTTCTGATGCCCCCAGCACAAGAAGAACATGGAGCTGCTGGAGTGAGTCTCCTGTGGGGACTACAAAGATGACCCAAGGACTGAAGCACCTCCTCCGTGCTCCTCCGTCCTCCTCCGTGCCCTCGATGTTATCTAATTATAGCTTTGCAATTATGTCAAAATGCTATTGTGTGGGTTTATTAGACAAAGAATGTGCAGCAATGACTACTGCCAGCACAGGGAGCAAATAGAGTTAATTTTAGAAATGTGTATGTCTGTGTGGATAGATATTCAGGGTGGTCAAGGCAAAATAAGATTATTTCACTGAAAGGACTGAGCTCAGGCAGCCTTCTATCACCTTGCAAAATGCTGGAAGTTTGCTGCTTGCAAGCTGTGTGCTGCAGGAACACCTCAATGATTTTATGTACTTCTACCTGAACATATGCAAAAGTATAAAGATCTAGTAGCTCTTTACACCTCTGCCATTCCCTCCAGCTATGAACAAGTTCCGCTGAGCTCCTCACCAAGTCCTGCACCTCAGACAGAGGCAGCTGGGGTCATGCCTGGTAATGCAGCACAGAAGAATAGAACAGAATAGAACAGAAGAATAGAATAAACCAGGTTGGAAGAGACCTTCAAGATCATCGCGTCCAACCTATCACCCAACACCACCTAATCAACTAACCCATGTAACCAAGCACCCTGTCAAGTCTCCTCCTGAACGCCTCCAGTGACGGCGACTCCACCACCTCCCCGGACAGTCCATTCCAATACTGGGGTGACCCTGATCAGCCCCAACAACCCTTGGAAGCAGCCCCAGTGACTTACATGGGTAAAAGCATGCAGCATGAACTCTGAACACCTTTAGGTACTTGGTATGTTTGCAGACACTGATGCTATTTAAGTTATCCTTACAGCGACTGTAATTGTTATGGTACTTAAGTCCTTCATGGCCAATGAGGTGATAACAGGCCCTGATGACCCTGGCTTCCTCCTTCTGTCCTTGCTCTCCCACGTGGCCACAAAATTTCCTTTCCTTTCCTCCCAGCCAGATTTTCACTACTTACCCCAGAAATAGTCCAATCGCTGAGCTAGGTGACCCACAGCTCCAGGTAGGTGTGAGGAGTCATGGAAAGACCAGCACCAAACATCTCAGCAAATTCAATGTGTCAAGACCATAACTGCTTCAAAAATACCAACAAAAAGCAAATGAAGCATCTCCAGCATAACCTGGAGTGTACCTACACTCCACAGCTCATGCCATTTGGCTCATCTTCGCACAGCCCCTCGCCACACTGCAGGTCTCATGCTTACCCCTGTGTAGCGGCCCTCTGCTTTAAAATTAACGTCCCTGATCACTTCCACTCACATACTGCCTAAGGAGTGTATCCTCAATACATTGCTGGGGCTGCTGAAAGTACCTCCTGCAGCTTAATGCTCTTCAAAGAGTGCTGGAGGGAAGCAGCTCAGCAGGCTCCGGCACAGTCCTATCTGCAGGATTTAACGTGATTCCCGAGCTCTTAGCAGACCTAACCCAGAGCTATGGTTTTCATCTTTTTTTCCCCCCCTTCCCCTCCTTAAATAATACATAAGTGAGTGAGCTTTCCTAAAGCAGTGGAGATGTGGTTGATCTTGATTACTAATATCAGCTACAGCGAGAAAATTAAAATTCAGGATCTGTTAGCAACACTTTTAATTATTCAGTGTTATCAAGTTGTCACCAGGCCTTTAATTATTTTTCAGTGTATGCCTAATTTCCTACCCTGTGATTGCTTTAGCAACGTTAAGGTAGATCTGTGACTGTAATAGAAAACGTCCAAGTCCCTTACGGTGCTGGGGATTGGAAATGACAATGTTGATAAAATTCACACGTCTCCCATGCCACAAGCCATCATCAATACAGAGCTCCTCTGCAGCTGGCATGCTGTTTAATTATGCTCTTTTGCTCCCAATAAACCCTTAATAATATATTCAAAATGAGTAAACAGGATATAATACTGGCTGTGATGCTGCCAGGCCAAGGGTGGACCCAAGTCGCACCTCCAAGGCTCCTCAGAGGTGGACTCTGCACTTTGGACAATGGTGTGACCCTGGGAGAGTTGTTTATGTGTGTGCACTCAAGAGGGAACAGAATAGAACAGAATAGAACAGAATAGAACAGAATAGAACAGAATAGAACAGAATAGAACAGAATAGAACAGAATAGAACAGAATAGAACAGAATAGAACAGAATAGAACAGAATAGAACAGAATAGAACAGAATAGAACAGAATAGAACAGAATAGAACAGAATAGAACAGAATAGAACAGAATAGAACAGAATAGAACAGAATAGAACAGAATAGAACAGAATAGAACAGAATAGAACAGAATAGAACAGAATAGAACAGAATAGAACAGAATAGAACAGAATAGAACAGAATAGAACAGAACAGAACAGAACAGAACAGAACAGAACAGAACAGAACAGAACAGAACAGAATAGAACAGAACAGAATAGAACAGAACAGAACAGAACAGAATAGAACAGAACAGAACAGAACAGAATAGAACAGAACAGAACAGACCTTCAAGATAACTATCAACTAGTCCAACCCACCTAATCAACTAAACCATGCAACCAAGCAACCAATCCATGTACCTCAATCCATGTACATGTAACCTCAAACCATGCAACCAAGCAACCATGCAACCAGTCCTTTTCTGCAGATGTGCAGAGGTATCACAGGTGATCAACAGCAATCATGCCAACAGCTGTTTACAGAGATGGTTTGTTTTAACCCACCAGCCAATTCTGACTCGACAAAAATGTTATATGAAGAAGGAAACTGTGGTTACAATAATAGAGATCATAGAATCACAGAATCAATAAGGTTGGAGGAGACCTCAAAGATCACCAAGTCCAACCTGTCACCCAAGACCTCATGGCTACTAAACCATGGCTTCAAGTGCCATGTCCAATCCCCTCTTGAACACCTCCAGGGATGGTGACTCCACCACCTCCCTGGGCAGCACATTCCAATGGCTAACAACTCTCTCTGGGAAGAACTTTCTCCTCACCTTGAGCCTAAACCTCCCCTGGTGCAGCTTGAGACTGTGTCCTCTTGTTCTGGTTCTGACTGCCTGGGAGGAGACCACCTCCCTCCTGGCTACAACCTCCTTTCAGGGAGTTGTACAGAGCAATAAGGTCTCCCCCAAGCCTTCTCAGTGCAGAAACCCTCACAAAGCTCACTAGATCCAACAAAAAGGCAGTTTGCCACACTCCAGGGCAGGAAAATGGCAGGAATATTATACCTGATGTGGAACCTTGTCACTGGAGGAGCCCCTGAAGAGCAATTCCCACTGCTGTTTAATTAATAACCCTAAATCCCTGTGGGAAGATACAAAGCAGCTATTTCTCCTCTTCTCCCCTAAAACACTCTTACTAGTCAGGGCACTCTGTCTCTGATGTGCAGGTAATATCTGATGGACACTTGAGGCAACTCACCTCAGACTGATGGCCAAACATCACTTAGCACCTGTCCCTGACTGCCCTTCATAGAATCACACGATCATTTAGGTTGAAAAAGACCCTTTAAGTTCATCAAGTCCAACCAGTAACCCAGCACAGCCAAGAAAAGAAAGTCTGGCAGAAGACCTGCCCAAACTACCTGCATGTGTCACCAGCTGGTGAGGGAGCAGAGCGAGCACTGGATGGAGGCATCAAGGGTGAGAAACGCTGGGAACAAAGTCAGGCTGGAGAGGCAGAGAAGGTTTGGGGGCAGCTGCTGGTGCTGTATGTAGGGAGGGCATCCCTGGGAAAGGATGCAGCTGCACCTGATCACCAAGGGAGGAAAATGGCCAGATTTAATCAATCAACATGATGAGGTGGAAGAGCAAACAAGGACAGGAGAGGCACACAAAGTATGCCCTGCTGTTATTTCAGGTATTGCTCAGTAGATGAAGCAACTGGCAGCAGAAAGCAGCAGGACAGCAGGGTAGGGTTGCCTACCTCTTTACATCTAACCTCAAAGTCCTTTGGCATGTCCTTCCAACTTTTGGATAATTGCTTGGAATTTAGTTGGAATGCCTTCCAAGTCTAAAGGCCCTTTCCAGCTGGTCTACAGACCCCCAGCACTCTCCCCTGTCACCTTAGCCCTGCTGCTTCCAGCTACTAAGACCTGGAAATTTCATCCCACCTATTTCTTTGCAAGAAGAAAATGGGCAAAGCCTACTCACTGATTTACATAAACCTGGACCCGATGAACAGCGAAATAAGGCACTTGTGTCTGACCCTGACCTTCTTTACAGAGTGTTTGAGCACCCTGAAGGAAAAATCCCTTGAGCAAGTCTGCATCTCCAGACTGGGGTCTCCCAGTCACCACCATAACTTTCCCTTTCAGCAGGTGGAAAGGTGTGTGTGAGCTGCAAGATGGTTGCCAAACAAACACACCACTTGGCATGATTCTTTTTCTTTCTCTCACAGAATTGTAGAACGGCTCAGGTTGGAAGGGACCTTAGAGATCATCTACTCCAACCTCCCTAGCATTGGCGTGGATGTCCCTCAACTAGACTTGGCTGCTCAAGGCCTCATCCAATCTGGCCTTGAACACCCCCAGGGAGGAGGCATCCACAACTTCCCCAGGCTATCCAGAGTCTCACCATCCTCAGACTGAAGAACCTACTCTCCCTCAGCTTCAAACCATTCCCTCTTATTGCTAGACAATTGCCTTCCAGTACCTGAAGGGATCCTAGAGGAAGGATGGAGAGAGATTATGGTCCTCCTGAGTACATGAATAAGAAAGGAATTGATTCCACTTCCCTAGTTAAGGTGCTGGAATCCATCTCTCATGATGCTCAGCTCTTGCCCCACTCACATAGAGAAGCTGAGTGATTTGTGGGGGCTCCATCCCTCTTCCCTCAGGATATCAAAACAACACAACTGTCAGTTTTACTAAGAGTGACACATCACCTTTATAAATTAACCCAGACTCTTCACCCTACTTCTGCTGGAAGAACCACCCTAGTTGAGCACTGCTCCGCTCTGGCAGCAGCATAGGAGCAGAAGCCAGGTCCATATTTTTGCAGCCTAGGTCTGCTTTCAGCTGGGCAGCAAATGAACTCTTCAGGAAAGCAGGGCACACTCTCTGCAGAGGAGATTTCACAGCAGCATCTAGGTCCATTGGTGAAATTGGTCACTTGATGAAGTAATTTGGGAGCACAGCCCTGCATCCACAGCCGGACCACGCTGCCATTTCGGTTCTCTCCCAGCCATGCTGCAACAAATGGAGCTGTCAGGTCACAGTGCATCATTTCATTTCCATTCAAACACCTACTTAATATTCATCAACTTACAGGAGGACATTTTTATGTCGGGGAAAAACACGAGCACTCTCCCAAAATGACTCAAGGGCAACAAAAATAAATTGTTTTTAAACCTGTGTAAGGGATGCTGAAGGCACAAACAAGGCATAAAATAATATGGAGCTGGAAAGTCCTTTTTCCTTATTAGATTCATCAAAGTAAAACTAGGCTGGCAAGCTTGTTCTATCAAGCAAAAGGATGTGGTAAAAAAGGAAATGAAAATTCTGATCCATATTCATTGTTACAGTGTCAGCAAGGGAGAAAAAAGCTCCATTTCATTTTTTTTTTTTAGCTTTAGAAAGCTGACCTGAAGTTTTACAGGGGGGGGAAAAAAAAGTAAGCAAAGCTGATAAGGAAGCAAAAGGAAATCAAAGATAATTAATAGAAACAAAGCAAGGAGCCAAAGAGACCAGACAAAGTATCTAATATCAAATACAATGAGAAACACAGAACATGCTTGACTGCACCAAGCAGCAGCTCCAGGCACCATCAGCATTTTAATAGGGAGATTTCCAGAGCTCCCAGTGCTGGCCCAGCAGGCGCTGCTGCTGTCCAGGGCCCACATCTGCATCTGCAGCAGGGTTTAGCTCCAAACACTGAATTCTTTCTTTTCTGTTTAAATTAGGTTTCAACACTGTCCTGGCAGCAGCACCTGAACAGTCGCATCCACAGACCCATTGCACGAGTGGAATAAAGCCAGGCTGCTTCCCAGGGTGAAAGAGGCTCATTCCTTGACAAGCAGAAGTTTAAGGGTGAAGAGGACCAGTGACTAAACAGGATGGGGAGTCATAATGCTGGTCTAGGTTAGTGTGTGTGTCTTCCATTTCTACAGCCCTGATAAATGAGCACATTTTCCGCTCTAGGACTATGACAAGACACACAAGTTTCAAGCAAGTCTTGTCTGCTGCAGCCCAACCCTGGGATGGTGATAGTCCTACAGCCAGCACCATATGCCCTGGGCTCTGGAATGCAACACTGATCATTTCATTTCAAACTTCAAGGCATGTGGCTTTTTTCCCCCTTTTTTTTCCCCCTAACATCCACTTCCCAGGTTTGTGTGATTAGGTGGGAAAGCCTGCAGCTTTCTGGCTTTTAGAGCTGTACTCTCCTGCCTGTCATGGTGATGGAAATAAGATGATGAAGAGTAAAGGCACTAGCATTCTATGGAAAAATGCTCTAGTTTTCATTATCTGGGAGAGCCATCCCTCATGATTTGTGAGCAGGGTTGCCAGTTCGGCCACTTGTATGATGTTTGTAAAAGGGAAATCATAACTGCGTGCAGTGGGGACTGCAGAAGGGATTCAGCAGACTCACCTTAGACAGCAGCTCATCATTTCTACATCATGTTCTGCCAGAACATCAAAAATACTGCACAACTTTGCAAACTTGAAGAGGGAGGGGGTTTTGCTGATTTTAGAGCTTTGGGTTTGGGGTTTTTTTTGTAACAAATGATCCATGGTGCCTGTGCAGGAGTGAGAAAGGAATGGGAGGGTAATCCCTTTGGCCTTTCTGCAGCCCTCTGAGTGCACTGAACAGATTTGTACACCTTTCCCTTGCATCTGCCTTCAGTCTCACAGGCTCATCAGCACAGATGTCAACATTCTTTTGTGGGCAAAGCTTGATGAGACTGGGAAATGATGCCAGCCCCTACTCCTGTAGGAAACACAGAATTACTGAAGAGCATTTTGATGTAAATACAGTCTCTTCCCTCAGAAGAGGAGAGTGGTTTTAATGACAAGGCAAGTGAAATCTCACTTGGCATGAAGCAACTGAAATAGCAAATATTTCCAGTTACCTCTTTGCAGTAACAGAGACTGCATTTAAAAGTAATTGCTGTGGCTCCGCCGTATCACGCGAAGGAACAGAGTGACAACGCAAGCATGATGTGACACATCTGCATTACAGCTTTTCATCTCAATCCAGGCTTTAACAGGCTCCATCAGCTGATTACATTCAGTGTATGAAGTGATATTTTCCGCCAGCCTCTGCTGAAGGAGTAGCAATCTCCTGGTGCTTCCCAGCGATGAGAAACCTGTCTGAATGTCATCACCGCCACCACAGAGTGCAGCCGGCCGTCTTGGGGTAGAGCTTATATAGATATACATCTCTGATGCTCCTCTGCTGAGCCCATCAGACACAGCCCATGGCAACAGAAACCAGCCCTAGAACTGGGACTGAGAAAGAAAACCCCATTTTCTCTGCTCCAGGACTGTCAGCCATTGGAAGATGAAGTGTTTTGCCCAGTTAAAAAAGTGGTGGAGGGCTCTAAGAGAAAACAACAGATCGCTGTCACTGGTGAGACCTGTCGCTGCTGTGACTGTCCTTGCAGTCCCTCAGTGTGTCTGCCGCTGCTGTGACTTTCCTTGCAGTCCCTCAGTGTGTCTGCCGCTGGGAGAGACACACTGCCTGGGTTTCAGCAAATGTGTTTCTTACACCTCTCGAAACAAACAGTTTACCTATAGAGGCTGAAACACTGCCAGTCACTGGTGCTCCAGCTGGGCTAAAACCTCCACCAGTGCTACATAGTGTATAGTGGACGAACAAAACCCTGCCATAGAGAAATTTCTTCCCCAAAGTCCTTTGGATTGCTTCTCTGAGGACAAAGCTTTTGTTCCATCAGAGGCATCCACTGCAAACAGGAAAAACACTGATGTCAACTGGCACTGTGGACTTTCTGCAGAGTTTTTTTTTCACAAAGCAGGGAAGATGATAGATTAAATCTCTGTTGCATCCCAGCACTGAAACCATTCTGTGTTTCTCAAAGCAGGGAAGATGATAGATTAAATCTCTGTTGCACCCCAGCACTGAAACCATTCTGTATTTCTGTCCTCACATGGACTCCAACTACTCCCTTGAAACACAAGCCAAGAACCTCAACCATTGTGCTGCGCAGAGCAGCCACAGATCCCACAGATCACATTTTTTGTGGCACACTTGGATCTTTCACTTCGAGTTGATGACATGTTTTGCTCTAATCCAATCACTGAACTAAATTGAGTAGTAATGTGGAAGGCAAAACCAATTTATGTAATTAAATCACTTAATTTGCCACATGAGGTGTTTCACAATCGATGAATTCATATTCACAAAGGGCACTAAAGGTGGCAAACTCCAAGGAAGTAACAGATAATAACCTACAAATGATCTGATCATCTCTAAGTGAAGTCAATAGGCATCATTTACTGACTGGATTAGCTACATCCCTCCAAATACCTGATGCTGCAGCAGTGCCAGAGGAGTGACACTGCACACACAACAATTTCTGCTAAAGATGAGTTTCAGAACACAGCTAACAAAGGGTGGTTGCAACAGAGAGAGAAAACATTGCATCATTCCCTGGCCTAATCCTGCTGCTGTGCAGTTTTGTGGTTACTGGGCAATTGCAGCAAACTAGAAGGATCATTTCTGGGCTGCATCCATCCCCTCACACACCTTTTGCAGAAAAAGCTACCTGATGCCTGCTCATGTGGGATTACACCCACACACATACAAAATTACAACTACCATCCTCCACATCTGTAAAATCAATGCCTGGTGCTCCACTTCATCCACACACCATTGAAAGATTCTTCACTACTATTGTGTTTGAAGAGCTTTTTGGTTCTTTCTTTCCTCCCCCCCCCCCAAATGTCACCTTGGCATGCAACAGCCACAACATTCGTAATGTGCAGGTGAACTTTCATAAAGCAGAGGAGAAAATTAACCTTCTTCCTTTTCAGGGAAAATTGAATCTGGTTTTCTTTTTCTCATTCCATCAAAACATCTCTTCACAGACAGGAGAAATGCTTCAACCCATGTACCCAGCCAGGGGCTGCTCTATATGCTATTATAACAAAGCATGTAATCAAAGTAAATGAGCATAATCACCAACAAGTGCAAATATGGGGTTTCTGGATTCTTCTCTCAGACATTTTGTATGTGATCGTTTTACCATATGTTTACATTTTAAAATAAGAATAAACTGAGTCAGATTAGGAGACAAGAGGGTGTACATTAAAAATGCATGCAGAAAGCATCCCGTAGTCAGGATTGTCATTGTAACTATTCAGTCAAATCTAAGCTTCTCTCCCCAGATGTAAATGTAACCAAATCACAAAGTGTGGCCAAATAATAGGCTGTTTGAAAGGCCAGTGGGGTCTCATGCTATCAGACTCCACAGTGAGACTCTCATTTCCAGGTAGGACAAGGAATGACTGTGCAATTCCATTTGTTTAATGGTAGTTCAGGTAAATTCCTCTGTTTTTTAATACACATGTTTCTAGTCCTAGATCACAGAATACACCTTGTTGGAGATCTCAAAGATCATCCAGTTCAAGCCTTGACCCAGCTCTGTCAACACTAATCCATGTCCCTAAGCACCAGGTCCACAGACCAATTAAATACATCCAGGGCTGGTGACTCCACCACTGCCCTGGGCACACCACTCTGATGTTTGATAACCCTTTCAGTGAGGAAATATTTCCTAACATCCAGCCTGAACCTCCTTGGTGCAGCTTGTAACCATTTCCTCTAGTCCTGTCACTTGACACCAAGGAGAAGAGGCTGGCCCTCTCCTCACTCCAACCTCTTTTCAGGTAGTTGTAGGGAGTGTCACCCAAGACCTCATGACTACTAAACCATGGCACCAAGTGCCACATCCAATCCCCTCTTGAACACCTCCAGGGACAGTGACCCCACCACCTCCCTGGGCAGCACATTCCAATGGCTAACAACTCTCTCTGGGAAGAACTTTCTCATCACCTCAAGCCTAAACTTCCCCTGGTGCAGCTTGAGACTGTGTCCTCTTGTTCTGGTGCTGGTTGCCTGGGAGAAGAGACCAAGCCCCTCCTGGCTACAACCTCCCTTCAGGGAGTTGTAGAGAGCAATAAGGTCTCCCCTGAGTCTCCTCAGTGCAGAAACCCTCACAAACCTCACTAGATCCAACAAAAAGGCAGTTTGCCACAGTCCAGGGCAGGAAAACGGTGAGATTATTATACCTGATGTGGAACCTTGTCACTGGAGGAGGCCCTGAGGAGCAATTCCCACTGCTGTTTAATCAATAACCTTAAATCCCTCTTGAATGGTAACACTCCCATGTGCACAGCTGCACTGGGCAGGGGTGACTGCCACAACATGGGAAGATGCCCTTCCCCACAGGTGCAGAATGCCCTGTGACTCTTTGTCTTCCAAGATTAACAGAAGCAGGAGGCCTGTGGTGTTATGAGCTATGTCATGTCAGATCACAACAGCTTAATGGCAGGGCCAGCAGCACAAGTCATGTCAGCAGTTAAGTGACAGTAACAGAGTCACCTGTCAGGTCGTGGCTCCAGGAGCCATGCATATTGATGGCACGTAATAGTATGCACACAGATACGTCTTCATAAAGGCAACATAAATCAAGCCCCTGCCTAGGACAGGTGCATGTCACAGCTGTAAGATCTGGAAGTTAATTCATTTAAATTACATTTTAAACCAGACAGAACTGTAATCTGTCCTGAGGCACGTTAATATATCAGGTATCCCGATCCATCTTTCAAAAGGTCCTGAGTTAGAACAGTTTTTTTTTTTTGCTTAAACCGTGTTACTGCCTCCCAATTGAAAACAAGCCCTGAAATTATATTTAAACTGCATTTCTCCTTCCATTTGTAAGTGCAAATTAAGTTATATATTTAGAAGGGAAGAAAAAAAACAATAAGAGGAAAAAAAGTCTTTCCAGAAGCCAGCTATGCCACCTTAGCAGCAAGTGCTCTGATCTCTAATAATAACTTCATACTTATCAGGACTAATCCAAAGTAGAAGTGCTCAAGCGATTTTCCTTCCTCCCCCCCCCCCCCCCCCCCCGCCAAGATAGTATTTTCTTCATTTCCTGGTGAAACTGTCCATGAATGTAAGTGCACTTAAGCAAAGAAGACCATGCAATAAGGTTCTTCTCTGCCGCAGAAGAATACAAGCACAAGCTAATTTACAAGTCTTTAACTGCTTTATCTTGTAAGAACCTTTAACACCGCTCAGCTTCCAAAGCGAAGACGATCACAGCCTTTGTTCTTGACTCTGGCACCTGAAGTTCAAGTGTTCGGTGACACTTCTGATGTGGTTGCCGGAAGGGAGAGGAGTACAGACGGGATCCAGCCCTACCAGAGTGAAAGCTCCCCACAACTTTAGGATATTTCTGCAGGGAAAAAAATGCGGTTTGATTTAACAGCCCTCACACAAAAGTGTTTAAGGCACACTGATGTGTGTAAACACGGTACCTGTGCATGCAAATATCCCATCTCTGAGCTCAACCGCCCTGGCTGCAGCAATGCTGTAGGTATGCAATACTTCAGTACCTCTTGGCAATTTGTTTTCTTTAGTGTCTTACTTGAGTTCCTGCTATTTTGTTTTGCTGCTGTGTGTTAAAGAGTCTTTGAATGGAGAGAAAGTGCTCCAGAAAGTTCCCAAGTTGCATGTTTTACAGCTGTGGCATGGAAGTAGGAGATACCTGGCAGTGGACAGTGAAACCAAGTGTTGAGACAAAGATGACAAAATGCAGACTCTTTCATTACCTGGTTATTAACTACCCAGACACTGCCATTTGGCAAAATCTTCACCCTCAGATACTTTTACTCACAATCACATGAGAGCCTTGATGGGATGGCCTAGCTGGGGAATTACTTCCAGAACAGGACCATGGTCTCTCTCCTGTCTTTGGCAGTGGTCAGCATCAGCTTCTTCAGCACAACATGTAGAAACCCCACACAGACAAGAATTGGGAGTAATCCCTCTTCCACATCATGACTGATTTTGGACTCTGACAGGTAGGAATTGATTTTCAGTGCTCCCACAGGGGGCTGGGCATCTCTCCCAGCAGGATATCCATGGCTCTTACAAACAGCAATAAATATTGGTATCTGTCTAAACAACCAATTCCTTCCTTTGCCTTATGCTGCATTCTCAGCCTCCTGGACCCTGCAGGGTCACCAGTTCCTTGGTTTAATTTAACAGCTTAATTCAAGCCCAAATTATCAAATAAATGCAATTACATTGTGACATTTGCATCACCACGCTGTCCAAGCTGGACCATGAGCATACACAGGGTGCATGTGTATGCCAGGAGGCACAGCACACAGCTTGCAACAGCTGCCTCTAAAGGCAGCCTTGGGAGCCTTCCCTTCTGTTGTATTTTACTGTATTAAACAAAGTCATAGAATTACAATGGTTTGAGTTGGAAAGGACCTTTAAAGGTCATCTAGTCCAACCAACCCCCCTGCACTGAGCATAGACATCCTCAACTAGACCAGGTTGCTCAGAGCCCCGTACAGCCTGGCCTTAAGTATCTCCAGGTATGGGACATCAATCATAGAATCAATAAGGTTGGAAAAGACCTCAGAGATTAAGTCCAACCTGTCACCCAACACCTCATGACTAACTAAACCATGGCTTCAAGTGCCATGTCCAATCCTCTCTTGAACACCTCCAGGGACAGTGACTCCACCACCTCCCTGGGCAGCACATTCCAATGGCTAACAACTCTCTCTGTGAAGAACTTTCTCCTCACCTCGAGCCTAAACTTCCCCTGGCACAGCTTGAGACTATGTCCTCTTGTTCTGGTTGCTTGGGAGAAGAGACCAACCCCCACCTGTCTACAACCTCCCTTCAGGTAGTTGTAGAGAGCCTTCTCTTCTCCAGGCTAAACAACCCTAGCTCCCTCAGCCTCTCCTCATAGGGCTTGTGCTCGAGATCTCTCACCAGCCTCGTTGCCCTTCTCTGGACACCTCTCTGAGCAACGTGTTCCAGTGTTTTATCAGTCTCATCACTAAAATTGCCTTCCTTGTGTCTAGCCTAATATCTAAGTCAAATTGGTGCCTTCATTCCCTTTACTGAACTGCAGTAGCTCTGCAGCAGATCTTGTCCCTTGGCAGCATGCACCCTGCACAGCCCACAGCCAGTTGACCAGCTCCAGTATGAACCATGGCCAGTCCCCCTGGAGACCCTGCAAGGCTTTGGCCAGAAGGAGCTATAGCACAAGTGGACAAAAGCTACAGGAAGGCCACCAAACTGAAGCACAATGCTGGCTCCATCTGCTCAGTACAAACATACTTTCAGTGTTGTAGCTGGAGCTCCTCTCCCCTGGGCAGCTCACCATACAGCCCACATCTCCTGTGCTGGACATCATAGCTGGGACTGTAATTTCCCCCATTCTTGAGGGCAATGACTACGTGTTCAGCTGTACTTTTTGTCATTATTACACCAACTTTTCCACCCTCATGCCTTTTAAAACAGCTTGCTTGATGGAGTTTATTGCTTCATTATTCAGTGAGCACCATTCTACTCACGTCATAGACTGCAGGCAAAATATACTAAGACTTGACAGTGTTCTTCCTAATAGCATTAGATCAGTACTCCCCTTGTAACTCTTACTCTATACATATTCATAGAATCATAGAATGGCTTAGGCTGGAAGAGACCTCAGAGACTATCTGCTACAACCCCCTCTGCCATGGACAGGGACACCTCTAAACTAGACTTGGCTGCCCAAAGCCTCATCCAATCCGACCTTAGACACCTCCAGGGAGGGGGCATCCACAACCACTCTAGGCAACCTATTCCAGGGTCTCACCACCCTTGTACTGAAGAACTTATTCCTAAGATCTAGTCTAAGTTACCTAGTCTGTGTTACTCAAAGGTTCAGTACAGGGCACCATTAAAAAAAGATTTAGGTCCCTGTGCTGCTGGGGAACATCAAATCCTGTTTCATACATGATTATAGCTCTAATGCAGCAAGGAAGAGACCATCTCCAGGGCCAGAAAAAAGTGATGGAATTTTCCCTCACAATTTCATCAGACTTTTCTTTTCTTTTTCTCCTTTTAAATGCAGAAAGAGGAGAGCACATTCCTGACCTTGTTTGATTACGCAATATCATCTCAATTCAGTGCTGCAGGAGAAATGCTGGACAGGTGGGATCTTGGCCTGAGGAAGAAAAACTGTCTGCACCTCCATAATTTTTTCAATAGAACTCTAATATTGAAATTATATATAATATGTAGAAAGAGTGATTGGCCATTGGAATGTGCTGCCCAGGGAGGTGGTGGAGTCACCATCACTGGAGGTGTTTAGGAAGAGACTGGCTGGGGTGCTCGGTGCCATGGTTTAGTTGATTTGATGGTGTTGGGTGATAGGTTGGCCTCGATGATCTCGGAGGTCTCTTCCAACCTGGTTAATTCTTCTCTTCTCTTCTCTTCTCTTCTCTTCTCTTCTCTTCTCTTCTCTTCTCTTCTCTTCTCTTCTCTTCTCTTCTCTTCTCTTCTCTTCTCTTCTCTTCTCTTCTCTTCTCTTCTCTTCTCTTCTCTTCTCTTCTCTTCTCTTCTCTTCTCTTCTCTTCTCTTCTCTTCTCTTCTCTTCTCTTCTCTTCTCTTCTCTTCTCTTCTCTTCTCTTCTCTTCTCTTCTCTTCTCTTCTCTTCTCTTCTCTTCTTCTTCTTCTTCTTCTCTTCTTCTTCTCCTCTCCTCTCTTCAATCCCTTTACAAAGCTGTGAATATCATCAGAACAAGGTGAGCACTACCTTCAGCCCTGCCTATGTCCTTCTGTTGTGCCACAGAATAACAGAATGGTAGGGGTTGGAAGGGATATCTGGAGGTCTACTCTGAAGTAACTGCAGAATATGAGGGACCCCCTTAGGTGCCATGCTGATACTAATTTTTTTGTTAACTTCTCATCTTTCTAATCATTGGAATAAGCAGCTGCAGTGAGCAAAAAATGAGACCAAGCATTCTCCAGATCTGTAATTGCTCTCTCGACCTGGACTTGTCTGTGATAGTTCTTCCACTAATCACTACAACACAAAAAGCCCCAGAATCGTTTGAAATTCAAGTCCAATCTCAGACACAGGAAAAGACTAATAACAAATGTTGTTTACACACATTTAATTCCACAGACCAGAAGCAATTTTCTCACTCCCTTTAGCATTTTATTTGCTTATAAATACAAGTCAATACCACAAGATGGCACTTTCTTACTTGCAACACACACTATTATAAACACTTACCCTCTTCAAATGTTCCCAGATGTTCACAACACCTAACTTCTCAGTGGTTTTTTCAAACATTTAAAAAAAGCAAGACCCTCTACAAACCGCATTTGTGTTTGGATGCCCATTAAATGAGGTCAGGTAATTAAATCCAAAAAAAGAATTTATAAAGATTTCAGATAAGAAAATTGAAATACAAAAGCAGAGTTTGTATTAAGTGAAACGAACTAACAATTGAAACTGGCCTCAATGTATCTACATGGGTTTGATTGGACTGAAAATGCTTTCTGAACAACCAGCTCCTCTAGCCATTCATCAAAACACCTATCTACTCCACTCTTTAAAAAATATCCTTGGTTAAGAAACCACCTCTGTATGCTTTGTTTTTTTTCCCCCACAGCGCTCCTTCTTCTGTCCTGTAGGTGGAAATGAAGCGAAATCATATTCCAGACTAGAAAACAGGATAAGAAGGAAGAAACTTTAAAAACCCTGATAACTTCAGACACTTCAAACTCATTCTTCCTGGTGTTTCTCAAAATACATGATCTGGTTTTTGAAGTCTTTGAACGAAATGTAAACACTAGAAAAACTCATTGCTGAAACATGTGAAGAATAAAGAACCTGCACTAATATAGTGCATAATGATGCTGTGTCAAACTTGTCATTTACAGTACATGTCACATTTTCCTCAGGATTGTCATGCCTTTTTTTTTTTGTTGGTTTTTTTTTTCCCCCCTCCTTCTTTTTCACTAATTCCTTTTGATGTCTGTAGACTCTCTTGTAATTATTTTCATTCCCATTGCTCAACAGGAAGAGATGGATTTTCTTGTTTCTTCAGAAAAGTTTCACAAGATCCAAGTCTTTGACTCAATTTTGGTGGTTTTTTGTTTGTTGTGGGTTTTTCCCCCCCCTAACAAAGAGGTGGCAAAATGTTAAGCTTGCAATACTTCTGCCCAGTATATTACACATCGAGAGATTCCTCAAAAAACTGAGAAGTCGGAAGAGTTCCAAAAAAGAAAGCAGTTAAGGCAGTTGATGTCTACATTTGGATTTGTTTTTTATGTTACATGTCAACGTCTCCGTCGTAGGCTAAGGTTAGAGGCTTCTGCTGTGGAGGAGTGCTTTGATGCTGCTTTGTTTTTTTGCTGCAAGGAAAAGAGAAATATTTCAGCAGGCAAAATTATAAGTTGTCATAAGCTCAGAAACATCATCAAAACCCAAGCTTCAAGCAAAGTAAAAAAGAAATCCACTTCCCACGCTGGCAATTTCATTTTCCCAACTAGGTGACACCGCGGTACAGTGACTGCTTCCAAGAAAAACCACCTGGACCTGCTTGAGTGCTATTACGTGTGTGATATGGACACACAGCCTGCTGAAAATGGGCAGCCAGCTGTGCTCTTCATCTGGAGAGGAAATAAAGTGTATTTGTCTCCCATGTCTTCTCACAGCTGACAACACGAGGAATACCTCGCAGAGAGATGGAAACAACTGTCTAGGAGTGGGGTATTCTCATTTTTTTTCCTCCTTTGACATGGTATTGAAGCAACAATAATTATACTGCAAAATACACTTCCTCCCCAGCCTTAAGTGATGGAGAACTATATAATGTTATTTTTAAAGTCCTCTGTATGCTCCACTGTGCAGCCACAGAGAAATGTCAGCGATGCGACTTGGAAAATAAGGAAGCTGCATCTCCTAAGCAGCATCCAAACCCTGGTATTTAAGCTTCTAATTGAAGACAGAGACTGAGAGAAAGACTAAGAGAGTGAGAGAGAGTAACGTGATTTTATTTTGGGTGAATGCAGGCAATGATGCTGTCAGGTCACCATTGTGACTCTCTGGCTGCTTGCCTTGGTCTGGCAGGGGTTGGGACAGCAGCACCATCAAGATTTATAAAGCCCAGACCAGCTGTGTGGTCCTCAGGGACAGATGTGGGCATCGCAGAACAGATGGATGATGGTCACTGCTCCCTCTGTATTCTCCAAGGGGCATCAGTGGCAGCACCTTTGCAAATATTCAAATCAGAGAGAACAACACTAACTCTGTTCTGCCAGGTCTACCACACCTTCCTGGGGTGATTGCTGCTTTGCAGGAGGGTAGACATCTTCCCTACCAGTAAAGCCAAGCACCAGTGACGCAGTGGTGTAGACCAGGGCTTCGATATACTCACTACCCTATCTCTAACAGCGGCTGGGAACAGCAGCTGTAGGCACAGGACGTGTTTCCACCTGACGTGTTCACTGCAAAAACCTATTTAGGGATTTCCTGAGCTGGAGCAAACATCCAGAAAACCACAATTAACACCAAGGGACCCAATCTCCTGTGAACTGTTATGCCATCTTTGAATCCATTTATCTTCCTGGCATGCACAGTCCCTGGCAGCAGTGAGCTCACAAGGTTAATAATGCACTGCGTGAAAAAGAGAATCCTTTGTTTATTTTAAACGACCATTTCATCAGGTGCCTCCTACTTCTTATATTGTGGGAAATAAAAATTCCCTAGTGCCCTTTTCTGCTCCATTCATGATTTCATAGATCTCTATTGTATTCCCACATCAAACATCATTTTCCAACTGAATGCCCCTATTCTATTTAGCCTTTCCTTGAGTGGAAGCCAGCTCCTCGATCCAAACAGCCTCTTTGCCTTTTTTCAGTTTCACTTTATCTTTTTTCTTTTTTTTTTTTAAAGAATACAGTAAAAAAAACCCTTCCTAATCCCAGCAGAACTCTGAATAAATATAAGGGCCTATTGATAACAAAAACCCCAATTATTTCCCTGCATGGCCACCATACTACTTCACAATTTCTTCTGTTAACAGTTACAATTCCGAGAGCTTTAAATTACTCTGAGGTAGGGGCCAAGCGAAGGCAGTTAAGTAATCCAAGCTCCATCCCTGCCTAAAGCCTTGAGGATGAAGGCCCTGCAGCACAGAGTGTTGTGATACATTATCAGTTGTTTAAGTCAAAGCTTTTATTTAAGGACAAACACATCCATACTCACCACATCAGGTAGGACGTGAAAATGAGGAAAACTATGATGAGGAACCCACCAGCTGATACTCCATACACCCACATCTTTAGTTTGCCATCTGTTGGAAGATGAAGAAAAGGACAGAGGGAGAAAAGGGGAGAATAAAAAGCTTTAGTGTAAAATACAAAAATTATTAAGAGCTTAAGTAAAGAGAAAGCAGACAAGCAAAACAAGTAGTATTATTGATGGGAAACACTGCAAGGCCTGGCTGAGAAGAATCCATAAGGCCCACTTTTTTGATAGAAAAAACCCTGTAAAAATAATTCTAAACCCAAAATCTGGACTTTGGTAAGTAGTGTAGATTTCTCTCAATAAAAACTAATGAACTCTCTGTTTCAGTTTTCCAAAGCAATATTATTCCATCACCTCCTTTCTGGCTGCACCTTGATTGGGGCAATTAGCACAAATGCAGGCTGCGCAGAGATGGATTGAGAGCAACCATGAGAGGAAGGACCTGGGGTTGCTGGTTCACAAGAGCCTCAACACGACCCAGCAATATGTGTTTGCAGCCCAGAAAGCCAACCATATCCTGGCCTGCATCAAAAGAAGCATGGCCAGCAGGTTGAGGGAGGTGATTCTCCCTTATTCTTCTCTTGTGAGACCCCACCTGGAGTAGTGTGTCCAGATCTGGGGGTTGCCAACACAGAAAGGACATAGCCCTGTTGGAGTGAGTCCAGAGTCTGATCATGAAGATGATCAGAGAGATAGAATGCCTCTACTATGAAAACAATCTGAGAAAGTTAGGGCTTTTCAGCCTAACAATAGGCTTCAATATAGCAGCCTTGCTTCATAAAGGGAGCCTACAAGAAAGCTGGAGAGGGACTTTCTACAAGGACATGTAGTGACAAGACAAGGGGTAATGGTTTCAAACGTACAGAGGGCAGATTTAAAATAGATCTAAGGAAGAAATTCTTCACTATGAGGGTAGTGATACACTTGGAACAGGCTGCTCAGAGATGTTGTGGATGTTCCCTCCCTGGGATTGTTCAAGGCCAGGCTGCACGGGGCTTTGAGCAACCTGGTCTATTGCAAGGGGCACTGGAACTAGGTGATCTTTAGAGTCCATTCCAAGTCAAACCATTCTATGATTATGGATGAGTACCTGTGTGATCTGGTAGAGGTGATCCTGCTCTGGCAGGGGGGTTGGACTACATGATCTCTTGAGGTCCCTTCCAGCCCCTAACATTCTGTGATTCTACGATGACTGCAGTACATTCACTCAGAAGTCCCTGGCAAAGGCAGTTCAATGCTGAGCTGACCCAGATACAAATGCAGGTAAAGAAAAAGGAAAGAGGACTAAGAAGGGATGGGATTGTTCTCTGTAACTGGAAGTCAGCTGGGGTGAACACCAGCAAGCTCAAGTGAACAAGCTACTTAAGAGCTGAAGAATGTTTGAGCCATAAATGGGAATAAATTCGGCTTAGAATAAAAACAAGAATACACTTTGTAAAAGAGGGATAAAGTTGTGCAAGAGATTTTGAATTGGGCCACAGGAGAAGGAGGCATAACTAGCTTTAAGAAAAGGTAAAACTCTTGACAGGGCTGTTTGGGTTGCAATGACTCTGCAACTCTTGCTGGAACCCCTTCCAGGTACATGTGAGCTTAAGCATGTTGAAACATTTCCTTCCGATAGAAAGTCTCGAACTGCATTGCTTGGACAGGTCCTCAGTTACAAGCTTTGCATTAATAATAATAATCATTTTAAAAGATCAATATTCCTGTTTCTTGCTCAGTTCTGGCTGTCCAGTTTTCCTGGTGGGAAGAAGTGATGGTATTTTTTCCTATGCAGCAGCAGTCTGAGCTGATTCACATCAGCAGAGCTGTTAATACATACTGGAGGCAGGAAAACGAACCTACGCAGTGGCCACAGACATAGTTGACAGAGGCCATTTCAAACTCAGTCATGCAAGAAGAGAGCTACTTCTCAGACAATCACTGAGCCTGTTTTACATTTTATGTTGGAATGATTAATTTTTTCAAAGGGAAACATTAACATTTAATCAGATTCCCTTTCTTTCTTTTTTTTTTTTCCTTTTCCTTTTCCCTTTCAGGATCTGTGGAAAAGCTGAGTACCTCTCAGAGATTTTCTTTTCTCCTCCAAATGCTTATAGCCTATCTCCCATGTGAGAAGAGCTCCATCAGCTCTGGGTTTGGTGGTTTTGTTTGTTTGTTTGGTTTGGTTTCGGCTTTGTGTTGGGTTTTTTATTTTCCCTCAAGTCTGGGCATGAAATTTGTTGCTTTCTCAAGTGAAGAAGACCAAGAAATATTTAGTAGTCCTGAAAAGGGACTGTCATCCCACCATATCTGCTATGAAGGCAGCTACACTCTCCCTCCCCAACACTGGATCATCTCAATTTAAATGAAGTTATTTAAATTGTCTCTCAACTTGATAAAAAGTTTCTGTACCTCCACTCTAGCCTCTCAGTGTGGTAATGAAAGGAAACACACAGCCTAATTTGAAACCAGTTCTGTGTGCTCCTGTAGAGCATTTAAAAGAACAGCCTCATTAAATAGTAATAAAATCTGTGTTCCAAACTGTAAATGGGAAGGGAAACTACAAATTAACTGGAGAAAGGCATGTACACTTGTAGTGACAGATATAAGTCCTTAGACATACACAAATGTCAAGGACCATGGCACTGAAGGGTGGTAAATGCCATCCATACAGGGAGCATTCACCACAGACCCACTATCAAGAGTGTAACCGGTAGGTAACAGGGGTTTCATGCTCAGCTAGCAGTAATTGCATCCCCCCAGACTTGTAAGCCTGAGAGCCTGTTTAAGGGGAGTAATTACATATGTTGTCAAGAAGTTAGACAAAGGGGAGTGATTTGAAGAGCACTAGCCTTGAGCTGGGGTCTCAAGGGCACATACAGGCTGGAGAGTAGCTGCTGGGTGCCACGGGGTTGATGATACACTTAGCATATGTGGAGGACGTTTATTCCTTTCCTGAGTATTGTTTCTGTAACATTTCTACCCTAAAATTAAATAACACCATGTTCTGTAAAAGCTTCTTAGTCCTTCTTTCTGGTAGTCTTGTAATCCCTGGGGGAGAACTGGCTCACAAATGCTGCACTGAGGTCAAGCCCACCAGAAGCTCTCAAGGCTGCAGCCTCGAACGCCAGTTGAAAAAGAGAGGATTTCAGTATCTACCTACACCTCTCTTTTTCTAACCCTGTAAAGGTACCAGCTGAAGACATGACACCTAAGTGAGGCAGCCTACAGAGGGCCACAGATGCTGACAAAAAGGCAATTAACCCCAAACCTGTGACTGAAACTGCTGGTGAACTGCGTGGGCATCTGGATGATGGGTCTGATCGAAAACCAGCCAACTTTAAAAGGCTTTGGACCGAGCTCTGAGAGCTCAGAGACTGTCAACGCAAAGGTTAACTGCTGCATGCAAATCAAATATGTAAATGTAACATTCAAAGTGTGATCACATATATCAGACAGAATTATGGCTCCCTGAATCCTGCAACAGAACCTTTTCCGGCCTGTTTTCTGAAGTCTCCTGTTCATTAGAAACTAATAGGAAACAAATGCAGCGCCAGGGAACAGCAAAGGGGGAAGAGTGCACCGCCAGTATTGCAGAATAAAGGGAGAACTAATACATTGCAGTAAAACTTGATGCACCTGACACCTCTGACTCCCATTTTACAGCCCTATTTGCATTTTAGGAATTAATTTTTAAAGAAACTGATCTTGCAGAAAACCAATCAAAATGGTAATCAGCTATTACAGGTACAGCACCGGTCCTGTGGACCAGCCTGGGCACAGCCAGTACGCGGTTCCAACTGGGATGCATTCTGTAGTGTGGAAGTCCCACGTGGGAAGCACAGCAGGCTTCCTGCTTTTTGTAGGGTTTTGTAAAATGTCTTAAGGTCAACACTTAAAGCTCTAAACTCCACACTTTCTGCCCCGTTTCTCTTTTTCACATACTTCTGAAACACGGCAAGAAACAGCCAATGTTTTCTTTAATGAAATCTCAAGCACTTTCTGCTCTGAGTCTTCTGAAGTGCAAGTGATCAGTATCTTTCCTGATGCAAACGTGTCACTTCTAGAAACATTATCAGATAGTGGTTCTAAGCATCCCCCCAAAATCACACGAGCATCCTTTTGCAAATAATCATTGCTTCATTCTGTCTTTGCTATCTCTCAACATAAGAGATTGTGATTACCCTGTATAGTCACAAAGGAATGAAAGATGGCATGCGAGTTAGAAACTGGGAGGCGGCTCTGCAGCTCCCAGACACAATCTCTGATGTTATGATCTACAAAGCTTGTATCTTTCTTCCTTAGAAACTTGTAAGGACAATTTATTCCATTCATATTTAAGTTTTTCACCTGGATTAAAAGGTTGAATAGACCATCCTTTGAAAATGTCGTGCATTTTGGAGTTGACAGGTTTATTTTTTCCAGCAATGGTCTTAACATCAGCTTTCTTATCTTCTAAACCTGGTACCTTCATGCAGTAATCCAGGACGCCATTTGATCTCATTATTTCTGTATATCCTCGCTCACATCCGCAGACTCCTCTCTAGGTGATAAAAGGGAACTCAGTATCAAACCAAACAGTATCCTCTCATGGAACAGTGCAAACTGTAGGCAAACTACGAAGAAACTGCAAGGTAAATCCTATATGTGGAACTTAAACACCCCCAAACCAAACAAGCCAGGAGCCAGGGTCAGCAAACCTGTTTCAGCTCAAAAGCTTAAAATGTATTTGGGGAATTGGTTGAAGAGTCAGAAATGACAGAAAAGCCCAACATACAAACATTTGCATCTTAACAGGTTTGACAACAGGCATGTGGCTTGATCCAAACTCCTCCTGTCAATAACAGGTTTCCCACCGACCCTCCTGGGTACTGGAAGAGATGAACAAGAAACAATTCCACTTCAGACCCAATCCCACCCCATGTGTTTCCACTCCAGTATTTCACAAGGCTATCTGAAACAAAGCTTGCTTTCTCACAGCCAAATATTCACTGATCTGCATCAGTCTAAGCAGTTTCAAGGAGGTTTTTAGAAGGCTGTGGTTTGTTAAACAGTCACTCCATTTCTACCTTACACAAGCTTTTTTAGATCGTTTTTCTTTGCTAATTATCCTCTAACTGAAATGCCTGTCTGAGGGTCTGATGCCTTCAGTTACAATCCACACAGGCAATTTACAATCTCCGTGATAAGAATTTAACTCCTGACATCAGTTCTATTGCCACAACACTTCCCACTTGTTGACAGACACGATCCTTAGCTTTTTTGTTTGACAAACAGTGAAGTTGTAAGAGTTTTTATAGCTAATGACTTCGTGCTTACCCATCATGCTTATGTTGCTGTAGGCTCTGAGCACACTTGTAGGCATCCTCTGAGCCACATTCAACTGCCCAGGAGCTAGTTTCCATGATAATAGAAATTAGGAACCATGAGAAGGTCCTCAGCTGAAGCTGAGTGCTGTGGAGGCTGTTTAAAAAATATAAATAGCTAAACCCTAACTGCCTCTGGCTACTTTAAGGGTTCCAGCACAGTGCTGACATTGGACCTGGCACTTGGTGCCATGGTCTAGTCATGGGGTCTGTGTTGATAGGTTGGACTCGATGATCCTCGAGGTCCTTTCCAACCTAAGTTATACTGTGATACTGTGATACTGTGACATGGATATGGCATTTTGGGAAGTTCTTGCTCTGGAGTTTGGCACTACATAAAGGACATTTATTTGTAATCTCTGGGCTTGTGTTTGTGGCAGTGGCTCCACAATTCAGCAAATACTGCACATGCTCAACATTTCAGCAACAAAAGATCACTTGCAGATTTTGCTTTAGAAGCTAGTATGGAGATTGGTGTGATCATGCTGCCACAGCTCCCCTATGCTTGCTGGGCCTGTCCATGGAGCAGCAGGACAGGGCATACTCTTACCTCCTCTTTTACAGAACTTTGAAACAGTCATAGTATCATAGTATCATAGTATGATAGTATCATAGTATCATAATATGATAGTATCATAGTATCAGTCAGGGTTGGAAGGGAACACAAGGATCATCTAGTTCCAACCCCTCTGCCATGGGCAGGGACACCCCACACTAGATCAGCCTGCCCAGAGCCTCATCCAGCCTGGTCTCCAGGGACGGGGCCTCAACCACCTCCCTGGACAACCCATTCCAGGGTTTCACCACTCTCATGGTGAACAATAGCATCCAGTGAAAATTAAACCACAAGGTTCCCAAAGCTCTTCACAGAGCAACCCCAAACGTGTACCACCACATTCAGTACCCCACCACGTGCTTGCGCAGATTTACTTTCCTTTCAGACTGCACTTCCCACAGGTTCCTCGAGGTGGTACCATGGACACGCTAAACTATTTTCTATGTCCTGGAATGTATGTAAGGCAGAGAGGCTAATTGAAAAGATTTTGTGATGTTAATTTCTCAAGGATCTTCTGCAGTGAGCAGTTACCTGCGTGCAGTAAGAGAAAGGTTTTCTGCATGCGGGGCTGCAGTGCCGAACTTCTGCAGGTTTTGTCCGAAGAGCACATCCTCCTGGAAAAAGAAAATGCTGAGTGCCTTCAAGGGCATGTTTCAAAATGCTTTTGACTTGGATCACCACAGTATAAAAAGTGCTTGCTTGCTTATTTTATATAGTTAAATACCAGTCTATTGAGCATATTAGCATAATATCTGTAGGCATTTCATTAATTAATTTGCCTTAACAAGGCAGGGAATTATTATCATACCCATCTTGTTAATAGAGAACAGAGATATACAGATTTAAGGACTTTGCCACAGGCCACATAAGAAGCTGGGGACAGAATCAGGAATTAGATGCAGATCTTCTATGTCCTCATTAATGTCTTATCTACAAAAGAAGACATAATCCACATAACGCCTTTGCCCATCCTCACTTGGGAAAGTCTGTGCTTCTATAGGAATAAAAACATGTTAATGAGTTCTTAAACTACTCAGCAACCTTTGTATGTAAAACTTTTGTTATTATCTTAACTAGTCATTATAAATAGAACTAGATAAGAACATCTGCATTATAATTTCTATTCTTTTCTCATTCCTCCCAAGCATAGTGAGAGAGATGCTACAGATGTGCAAGCCCTACTGCCTTTGTCAATCTCTCCTGGAGCTTCAAACTGCTGACCATGAATTTCCTTTTTCATCCTGCACAGGCAGAATTTGTAGGTCACAGCAGCAGCAGGAATCTCACAGATTGAGTGATTTGAGATTCCTATGTGTTGAATAGAAGAGGTACAGAATTTGGGCTCTCTACCATGCGTGTGATGTCCTCTTCTGTTTTTCACAGTTATAGGAAGGTTGCACTAACAGCTGTGGAAGCCAGCCCAGACAGCCCTTTCAGTCTGTGTTCACTCATTTCTTCCTGTGGCCAACCCAGCAGTAGGAGCAACTCATCCAAATACTCTCATGAAATACATATGTGCTGTTAACCTGACAGCAAGGGTGGTGAGCTCCCATCTGTCTTTCCTACACACAAATCTGAACTGAAATTCTGGAGGAGTTAGGAAGTCTGTCCAACTTCCTGCTGAGAAACCAGTGCAGAAGCAGCAAACCCTGGATGCAGACTTTTCATTCATAGCTGTGCAAGGCAATTTTTAGACATACCTGTGACATTTATTCCATCTGAGCGCTGACACCACACTGTGCGTACGTTGTCTCGCCAAAGGCTGGTTTTCCACAGGTAGTCATAACACTTCCCTCCTGCAATACCAATACCAGTTAGCCTTCACCTTGCAAGAAAACCAAGAGAATAAACTCATGAATGAGAAGAAGCAGCACTGTGGCCACACTACCTGAGCAAGGCTGTGTTTCCATCACTTGCCCAGAGCAGCTTTCCTGGTTCTCAGGAGACTGAACAATAAATGCCCTGGATCGGGACTGGCGACCTGTTGTCTCAAAGCTTCTGCCATTGATGCAGGTGAGCTCACAGGAGCTCCACTCTGACCATTCTGTCAGGTGGCAGTCACCTGCATGTTGAAAGATAAAAGCACAGGTTTTCAAAAGGAATCAACCTTAAAGGATAAGGACAACCTCAGCATACCACAGTCATAATAGTGAAACATCTCCAGTTTTATCACCCAGTGGACTACAATATTCAGATTTTCTGCTTCATGGGGAATCTCATTTCCTCACGAGCCAAATGAAGTATTTTTCAGGTGATCTAGAAACAGCAGATTGAGCATTTACCTGATCTGCTGATGTACAAATTCTCACTATGACGGCTGACAGTACTCAGAACTATGGAAGCATCTCCATTGCAGGCAGCTGTCAGAGGCAGAAATGCACTGTGACTTCCTGAAGACATTACCTGGGCAAGGCACAGAGCACGGTAACTGCAGCACGCTCTCTTTCAGTGGCAGCTCACCACATAATGCATTTTCTACTGGTTTGGATGTAGCAGGCACAGATGCATCATGCACCACACACGTGAGGTTGCGGACTTGCAATCCATCTCCACACTGTCCACCCTACAAAATGTCAGGAGGGAACAGAGGCACGTATCATTGATGCTAGCAGATGACAGAAGAAACACCATTGATTCCACCTTAGAAGACTTCAAAGACATAAATTTAGTCTTTGGACTGCAATAGCATCCCCAGTTAGGGGAAGACTGATGAAGATTGCCCCTGTACACGTCTCTACACAAGCTCAGAGGTAGGGCAGAGCTACACAGAAAGGTGTATCACAACCAGAGCTGAAGAAGAGGTGGATACTGTAAAATATGTCTCTGGGGTCAGCCCCTCGTGCCTTTTACTAGAGCTAGTGAATTTACTGATTCTTAATTAGTGTCCAGTTACATGAACATAGAAATATTTGGCTTCTCTAAAGAGGCCCAGAGTAGAGCCTGCCCATAAAGAACAGACATTTCCACTCACCTGCTTTGATGGTACAGACCAATATAAGCACTTACAAGTTTTAAACCCTGCAGCAGCACACTTAATTAGACTGCAAGGGTAATTGCATACTTGGCAGCCCCCGTAATTTATTAAAAGGAGATATTGGTTCTGGAGTAGACAGAGATCACTGATCGTGTCACATACCCTGCCTGAACACCACCCAAAGTCAGCCATCACCTGTTAGAACTGAGTCCCTTAAGAACAAGCAGTAGAAGGCTCCATCTGAGCCACTCCACATTCATCAGCCTAATTCTCAAATACGTAGCCATGCACCAAACTATAGATTGAAGAAGAATTCCTTTACCAGAAAATCAATATTGTTTGGCTAAAGCAGTGATCAGGGGCTGAGGCTGCTGTAAGAGCTGTAGCACTGAAGCTATTCCTGCAGGCTGGAATGGTTTCATTCTTGTCTGAAAAAGAGAGCTGCAATGTGGTTTGAGGTGCACACCTCAAATCCATGTGATGCTTTATGAACACACGCCTGAAGCCTTGTGGGAATGGCACTTTACAAAACCCAGTAAATAAAGCTCAAGAAGAAGGATGGAATGTTGCTTTTATAGAACTAAAGGATTCTTTTAAAATAATGGACTTAAACTGCAGAACAGAATGGCTCCCACCGAGTGCATTCATTCAGCAGTGGGTTTGCTAGCAGGAATCTCAAGAACTGCTCTCCTGCACACACCTGGCAGCGCTTTCATTCTCTCCTCTTCTGTTGCAGACCCACAATGAAAAGGAAATAAGAGCATAACTAGCTGGATTCAGAGCCATTGCTAATCAAAAGCATCTTAGAGAAGTATTTGTGTAGATTTACTACGTGCAGCCAGATTCCAAGTTTCTAACACTGTGTTTCGCTGTAGTCAGTATGTAACTTACTGTTCTAAATTACTGTTTCACCACTGAAACCTCTGTCGTGGTCTGAGATTAATGGCGTGTGAATAACTCATGTAGCTGTCAGTTGGGTTAGAGCTGTTAGAAATGGCTGGTGGGAACAGAGGATGGTGTGGAGAAAAGTCACAGGGGAAATGAGCACTAATCAAACCGCAGCTCTAAGGGGCTCCAGGAATAACTAAATGACAGGGCATAACACACATACAAAAAGTTCTTCAGAAGGTACTTATTCTTCCATATTCAATATTCTTCCATATGCAATACTGAAGTACCAATATAAAAATAGCTATATGAATACTGAGATAAAAATATGTAATACATA
The DNA here is from genome assembly GCF_026170545.1 of Melanerpes formicivorus. Lineage (NCBI taxonomy): Eukaryota > Metazoa > Chordata > Aves > Piciformes > Picidae > Melanerpes > Melanerpes formicivorus. The sequence goes on along the minus strand of NW_027142357.1, from coordinate 36,428,094 downwards.
TTGTACGTCTAATAAATATAAATAGTGAAAAAAGTACTTTTTTGGGGGGGGGGGGGGAGGGGAGGTACAGAGTATCCACTATAAAAGTCCACATGCAACACTCTTCATTCTTTTAGGCCACACTGGAAATACATTCCTGTTTTCCAATGCTTAAAATAAAGGCAACTATAAACCATAGACTCTGAAACAATTCCAAAGATAAAAGTCCTCTCTTTAACAGTGGCTCCCACTTGCTTGCTTGCTTTCAAGACCAGCAATGTGTTTTTACAATCAGTTGAACATCCTTAAAAGATAAAACTATTATTCTGATATTTACAGTAGGAGATTTTTTTTCTTTTTCTTATTTTTGAATATTTGGTAAGGTCATAGGCAGGGCAGGAATACTGCTTCATAATCTTCAAAATTATTCATGTCCCCAGAATTATACATTTGAAGACCTAATTAATAAGCGTGGAGTCAGTGGAAGTTCACTGCAGTAATGGCACACCAAGGATGCAGAGGAGAGCTGCTGATCAGGGGAGAACTGCCAGGGAAATGACAACAGATTCAGAATTTAGGGGATCAAATCTGTATTGTAAGTACATCTCCTTGGAAGATGTGATCATCTGAGGTTTGCCTGGAACCAGGATTTGCCTCTTGTGTCACGAGCTCCTCACAGGGAATCTGTGGGGATTTGACTTCCTGAGGGGATTCCTTCCATTTGGCTGCAAAAATTTCTGTGGTGTAGTGGTTTGAGCCTTAACTGGGAGTTAAGGGCTCAGATGGGGGCAAGGCTGAGAATCTCTCCCCTGCTCCCCCCTCCTCCCTCCCAACAGAGAGGGAAGGAAAAAAAAAGCAAAGGGAAGGAGCAAAGCCACCAAGCAATAATTCAGAGTTGGCCTGGAAGTAGAGAGGTTAAGAGTTTTCTTTAAACAATATATATATAACAATAACAGGTAAGGTTCACAAGGGCAAGGAACAAGGATGGATGGGAGGGGGAAAAAAAAACAGGAATAAAAAACCAGTCTCTCTCTCTGAAGAGGCACGGAGGCAGCAGGGAGAAGGATCAGGACCAACCACGTGGCAGAAGAGCAGGAAGGCAGCCGCAGTAGCTCTCATCCAGGAGAGGCAGGAGCCAAAAGGATCCCTAATGACTGCAATGTCCTGCTTTTTATACCCTAGCTAGGCAGGGAGGGGGGAGTGGAACAGACTGTTTCCCAGGGGAGAAAATGCCCTGCAGGGAGGGCAAAGCACCTGCAAGCCCTCCCCCCTGTTTTCTTTCTTTTCAGAACGGGCATTAACCAACCACATATGGTAACCCTAAGGAGGATGCAGAACCCACCCTGGGTTCCCTAACTACTGCCTGAGGGTACCAAGCCATTCCAGAGCATCCACTCAGAATCTCTACCTCTCACTGCAACCAACCACCAGAAAAATAAGGAGAAGGTTCACACCAGGATTGTGTTTGACAGCCAGGGATCTTCTGAACTGACCAATGCATTAATATATGGCACCGTCTACACAAAATTTCTCTTCAATGCTTTGCACATATAACACACTACCAAAACAGGAGTTAACAGTCTTAATGAGATGCTTTGCTCAGATGTGCCTTAAAGAAAAGTTTTCCCTCTCCAGCTTTCCTGGGGTTCACATGTGTTCACAATTCTTTTAGGTGAGTTGATTGGGCAATGCTTTCATAGGCTGATGAGTGTTTAATCAGATAAAATTTTTCTCTAATGAGGAAGCATTGTGTGACCACATTTAAAGGAGTGCTTTTAAAACACTTTAGAAAGGAGGGGTTCTCAGTCTTCTTGTGAATGCTAGGCAGCCAGGGCTTGATAATGCCTAGCTATTTCACTTACATTCCTCTGATGGAAAAATTTCGAACAGCGTCAGCCACTGCTAATTGTTAATTAATTTTTTTATAAGCTAATCAGGGTCAAACATTTCAACCCCAGTAGGAAAATGATTAATGAAATGTGACCCTTTAAGATGAGGTGCACTGACCATTTCCCAAGTTCTGCATCGCTCTGAATGCAGCAGAAGGGCCCCATGCTAGCCAGAGGCGTGCCTGTGACATGTGCAGCTACCTAGACAGCAATGCACTGATGTCCACACTGTGAAAATCAGCGAGTCACAATACTTAGCAGGCCCCAATCCTGCACATGCAGACACCTCTCATCATTCATATGAAGTCAATTTAGCATAACACAGTCCTTCTACAATTAAGAAATGAAGCCTCAGTTATCTCAGAATACGTGGAAGAAATATTTTAGCCTTATAATTTATTGCCCTGTTTATACTCTTACAGGAAGGCACTGTCACAATGTGCATTTGGGTCTCACCATAGAATGCATTTACCTTATTTCAAAAGGCTTCCTCGAAAATAGGACTTCTGCAAGCATTCTTTAGTAAGTAAGCTTAAGATTCTTTGTCAGGAAAGCACAGGAATAAATCACCCTGTATTTATGAACTACATTTAATTCCTAAGTACCTCATTAAAAAGAAGTGAACATGAATAAAATGGCTCCTCTCCAAAGCAAAGCCTAGAGAAACTACATCAGAGTAATTTAAGGAGAGAAGCAGGCTCTACCTCACTGAAAGTGTGGGATGGTATCTGGGTGAGGGCAGGCTGGGATTGCTTGCTTTGAGCTGAAATTTAGCTGGGTTCTGGATGTGTGCACGTTTAATCTGCACGATGTGTTATTTATCCGGAGTATGCCAGCGCATTAATTCAGCTTCCCTACTAATTCTTTTACCAGCTACGTTAGCTCCTGCAGTTGAAGGTCTCTTCCCTAATATTTAAGAGAATTTGTTTATGTTAGCTGGGCAAAATATCAGCTGATGTTATAATTTTCTTATATTTATGTTATAGATAAATAAATACTGAGTGCAGCACATGCAAGCACCATATTTACACCCCCAGTTGCAATAAGCTGTTCATTATATTGAGTATAATTATATTTCTTTCTCTCTGATCTTGGACTGTGCAAAGAATGTCACATTCTGGATTTCATTTGTGATAACCTGGGAAAATTCTGGGTATCTGTTCTGCCACCCACAGCATCCACTAAATTTTAAAGGCATAGCCTAAAACCACAACATCCCTCTACTACATCTAGAAACCACACAGGTATTCAAGGCATTCACAGCATGGTAGAGGGCAGAGCAGAGAATTCCAGGGATGTGTCTTTCTGAGCATCAGTAGCTTCTGTCTCCTAGACAGTATAATATAGAAAAGCAGCCACAGATCTGGGCAGAGGTGACATCCCCTGGGACTGGACAGAGCTTTCTTCCTCCCCAGCCACACTTCTGCCTTCACCAGCTTTAAGCAGCCTGTGTGGACCTCACCCGGCCCAAGAAATTTCCTTGCAAAAGATTCACCTCTGCTTAAACGGGGTTATTGATTAATATCTTTTAATACTGGAAATGTGATATAAAAGATAAGCAGAGAAGAAGAAGCAAAGACAGGGGGGAAAAAAAAATCAATTTCAGTCTAATGCAAGTGAAAAAATTATGGTTCCAGAGTTGAGCAGAGGTGCTGGGTGTAGGTTTGGCATGTCACAAGGTGAATCCAGCCAGTTTTAGATCATTAAAAAGATAGCCAAGCGAAGGAGAAAGTACACACCAGCAGTTCAGTTCATGCAATAACTCACACTGCTGCACCAAAAGACCTTGTGGAGAAAGGCCTGCTACACAGTAGTGTGAAAAAAATGGGGGAGAAAAAAGGCAAATAAAAAAAGATAAAAAAGGCTAAGCTCTCTTGAAATCTAGCTTATCTATTTTCTTGTTAGAGTTATTTTATACAATTAAACTATAGGTCACCACGACTATGCCCACTCAAGCACATTTACTCTGTAAATCTCCTTTAATACCTCTATAAGCTCACGGTACTTGAACCCATATTGCAATAAATCACTGCTGATGGCTGGAAGATGAGGTGCAGAGGTTTACCACTCCTGAACTTGCCCTGCTTTCCTACGGATCTTACTAGTGCCTTCGATGGCTACAGAGACACCTCTGACCCACCAACGGTGGCCTCTATCAATTCTGCCAAGTAATGATGAGTTTTGTCAGTGGCTCCAGCTGTGGGGAACCCCATAAGCCCTTAGAGGATGCTGGAGAAAGTCATACCTGGACTCTGCAGGGAGACCATGGGCCCAGCTGCCAGCTGTAGCAGGGCTTCACTGGACAGCTCCTGTGCTGGGTGAGCTGCTCTGGGCAGGGTCTGCCCTCACCTGCTGCCTGCAGGACCACCGAGCGCCCACGCACCATCTGGCCTAGGCGAGGGGAGAAGACAGGAACATGGTGAAGGAGACTCAAGAGACAGGAAGAAAGAAAAGAAGATTTTTGATCTGTCAGTATTCCTCCTTCATTTTCCACCAGTCAAACCTCTAAGTAGAGCAATTAATTGGGAAGACTACTTGGATGCCATGGATGAAATTGCTCAGTGATGCAGTCAGAGGTATTTTCAAACACAGCTTTTAACCACAGTTTTGTATGTTTTCCAAATACGTTATTCATTTATGCAGTGCATTTAAATACTTGACTACATCTTGATTATTAAGTATGACAAGAAAATAATTCCTATGGCAGCACCACTCCCAACATTACACATTCAATATGTTTCCAGAGATTCTTAACAAATGAAATTTTCTTTTTATGACCAATTATGTGCATCTAATTTGAAAACTGCAAACACTCTAGTGGCTATTACTGTCCATAACCATTTCTACCATTTCCATTAAAATCCTATTTATTATTGGTGGAAAACTTCTCCAGCCACTGAATGGAAAAAGCAATTATGCTACTACTTTTGAAATAATAAAACTGAATATATTCATTAAAGTTACAGCAATTCCATTTCCGTCTCCCTTTGCTGTCCATTTACTTCCAGGACTGTTTTCACTCAAAATGTTTCAATTAGAATAATGGTTCCAATTAAAAAGAAAACCAGGGGGAAAAGAAAAAAAAAAAAGAAAATAGAAAGCCCCTATGCAATGGGATGCAGAAGAATGCGCTGTGGATAAAATTTCTGCCTTGACTTTCAATAGGTGTGGATTTGAGAGGCAGCTGAAAGGTCTGGGTAATAAGGGCACCCACATGCGACCAGACAGCAGTAATTGCTGGCTCACTGAAAAGGAAAGAGATAAGATGTTGCAGTGGAGCTCTCCTGTTTGGATTGCAGTTGTTCAGCTGCAGCCTTGAATGTAGGGGAGTCTGGCGGGGAGCAAACACCCCTGAGCAGTGGGGAGGCTGCAATATTCAGCCAGATTCTTCTCCCAGCTCCTTTAGGCACGCACTTTTTAATTAACTGCACTGCAGCTGGGTTTAAGGCATGCCTCTAATCACTCTCACCCTCCCTGTCTGTGGGGCAAGGTTTCCCAAAGCATTTTAGCAAACAGAAATTAAAAGCAGACACACCTGAAAAAGCTACTGATGGATACCTTAGCAGGCTCTCTTACCTTTGCAACGCTATTCTCTTGCTCTGACCTATTGAATTCCATTTTAAAATCCATTTAAACCAATTTTAAGACTTCTTCCTTTTCCAAGTCTAATCCCCTGGACCTGGGGAGTTTGTAACAGAAAAGCTCTTATCCACATGACTGTGCATTCAGCCATCACAGAATCAGATGCATTAGGAGGTGGAAAAATATCCTACCAGCGGAGAGGAAAGGCAAGGTAAGAAATGCTTGCGGTTCACCGGGGGTCAGAGCAAGGGAAGAGGAAACCCCCCAGCAGCACGCTGCCAGCAAGACCCATGGCAGCCCTCCCCTGCCCAACTGGACACAATTAGCTGCTTCCTCCTCTCCAGCAATGGACCGTATTTGATGGGTTCTTCTAAATTTTGCATGCTGAGGACTGGTAAATGATGGAAAAGACTCTTTGGGAGACTGTGGGAAGACTATGGCTTTGGGGGTTTTGGGGTGCCCCAGGGCAAGCAGCTCACCCCAGCCAGGGGGCCCTGTGGCCATCAGGCTCCTGAAATGGGAGCTACAGAAAAAGACACCTCCTAAGCTCTAAAGATCTATTTCACTAGGAGGGGCTGAAGCATTCAGCAGGATATTTTAATTAAAGATATAATTTCCTTTTGTACACTCTGTTTAACATCTTTCTAGCAAAACAAAACCAGGAAGATCATTGAGCAGAAAACACAATTTTGCTTTTAAGAGGAATTAACAATGATTTCTGCCTTTATTTGCCTTTTATTTGCCTACAATTGCTTACCCAAACAATTTAAACTCACTACATTCAAAATGGTCAGTTGGTGCTTGGCTCATTTTGTCTATCACTTTCTTTTCATACTATGAACAAATCATCAAAGAAAGAAATTTCACTGAAATCTTTCTTTGCACAATCACTGCAGTGAGTTTATTAAAGCTCTGTGGATTTTTTTTTCCTTCACTCCACAAACATTATCTAGCTGCTAGAATAGAATAGACCAGACCAGGTTGGAAGAGACCTTCAAGATCATCGCGTCCAACCCATTAAACAATCCAACCCACCTAAACAACTAAACCATGGCACCAAGCACCCCATCAAGTCTCCCCCTGAACACCTCCAATGATGGTGACTCCACCACCTCCCCAGGCAGCCCATTCCAATGGGCAATCACTCTCTCTGTATAGAACTTCTTCCTAACATCCAGCCTAAACCTCCCGTGGGCACAGCCTGAGACTGTGTCCTCTTGTTCTGGTGCTGGCTGCCTGGGAGAAGAGACCAACATCTGTCTGTCTACAACCTCCCTTTAGGTAGTTGCAGACAGCAATAAGGTCACCCCTGAGTCTCCTCCTCTCCAGGCTAAGCAACCCCAGCTCCCTCAGCCTCTCCTCATAGGGCTTGTGTTCCAAACCCCTCACCAACTTTGTTGCCCTTCTCTGGACTCGTTCCAGCAAGTCAACATCCCTCCTAAGCTGAGGAGCCCAGAACTGGACACAGTACTCGGTGTACAGGGACAGAATGACCTCCCCTGCTCCTGCTGGCCACACTGTTCTTGATGCAGGCCAGGATGCCATTGGCCCTCTTGGCTGTCTGGGCACATTGCAGGCTCATGTTCAGCCTACCATCAACCAGCACCCCCACTCAAGTAGCAGAAAAACTCCAAAACTCCCTGTCTTCATTTTTTTAGCACCTCAACTTTTGCTACCTATGGAGAACAGAATCTCACTACATCCGACATTAATTTGCTTCCAGTCCAAACTCTGGGAGAGTCAAAGCAACCTTACTTATTTCTTTGATTTCCCAATGAATTTGCCACATCTCTGATTCCACTCTGCAGTTTTAAAAACTTCAGCCAGAAAGTGTGCTGAAAACTGAAAAGAAGTATTTCTTGATATCCTCAAATTTGTCATTAGTTTCAAAATGAGGAAAAAAGAGGCTGGTGTTGTTAACTTAAAATCCTGTCTTGCATCAGTGGCTAAAATTTCATCTCAGGAACATAAGTTCATATTTCCAAATGAGAAGAATAAGATTTTATTACCACCAAAAAATTTTTGCCATTCCTTGTGTTTTATTCCTACAAAGTGATGCATCGTGGCTAAAATTAAGATGATTAACACTGTTGGAGTTCATCCCAGTAAAAAATACTGATGTGGTCTCTGGTGAGTGTGAGCAGAGCACATCAAACACAGTCCTACCAGGAGACCACAAGACAAGATCTAGCAGGAATCAAGTCACATAAATACAGACCTAGAGGTCAGGTTAGGTCAAGTCACAGCAGATGGGGCTGGTGATAAATGGGGCTTTTCTTCTACCTCCCACTTTCAGCCCTTACAGCAGGCACTGGGAGACCCAGCACTGTAAGTCAGGAACTGGCTGAGTTTGAGTAGTAGGCAAGAAAAAGTGACAAAAATTTCTTCTTCGGGAGGTAAAGCCAAAGTGTTTTCCCAAAGTGGTGATGAATCAGTACAGATGTAAACAGTGAATTTTTCACATCTGTGTTCTCCTCATTTCTGTTCCCTGGGTCAGTCTGGCGTTGAGGTGTGCATCTTCACAACCTGCTACTTTCTATTCTGGGCTTTGGTGACTGAGCAGGGCATGGCAGCGTGTTCAACCCTGTGTAACTCAGGTAAATCCCATTTAATTTATCTGATTAAGCCAGCTTAGCAAGTGGCAAAGAATGGGTTTAGGTGGATTTATCCTATTTAGTGCTCCTGCTAGACAACTTGGGAGAAATCATATGGGAATAGAAAACATTTATGTAGAAAAATTCAGCATCCTCATGTATTCATTTGCCTTAACAAAGGAAATACAATTTGCTGGGGATTAGCCTTATCAAGCAGTGACTTTGATTCAGGCCATGGGAGCATGATTCATTAACACAGTACTGTACATCTTTTCATAGCAGCACAGCAAGTGATACAAGGACCCTAATATATAACCCTATGTTAGCCTAAAGCTCTAGCCAGCATCCTGAACAGATGCTGCCCAGAACTACAGCTGCAACAGGCAACTATCAGTTACACATCTCCGTAGGCTCAGCGCAGGCAGGAAAGAGAGATCTACTTTGCTCATCATCATTTATAAAAATCAATATATTCGCCTTTGGCTGCTGTGTACCAGAACCATATTAGCTGTCAGTGCCACATGGACCACTTCATGTTTAAATGCATTGTTCCATCAAATAAAACCTGAGCAAGGGAAAGGTACCATCCATTAAAATATATCACAGCAAAGAGGTACTGGAAGAGATGGATAGAATATAAATGTTAGCAACAATGCCTGAGTTCAGAAACACATGAAAGCATAAATCCAGCAACACTAAATTGTGATCTGAATTGTATTTAAATTATGTTTCTCTTTGAAGCTGTTCGTGGTACTTCAGCAGGGCCTTCACATCCTCTCCAAGAACAGCCAGAAAAGCTTGCTATTATTGTGAGCAGAGCCAGGGACGGCGCTCAGAACTGATATGCTGTGAATTATTTCTGAGAACTGTGTGCCCAAGTCCTGCTTTTTAGCATTATCAAATAGTGGGCAATTACTTATTTGGCAAAAGGAAGCTGTATCAGGGTTTACTACAGCCAATTCCCACAGATTGTTTATTGTCCTCCTTTGGTTTTTCCCTGTCTAATTTGAGGCTTCATCCTATTCTCACAAATGCCTCTGGGAAACTCATGATGATTTCAAAGGTTGGTGAACCTCCAGGTAGGAAACCCTCACTGTATTTGTGTGTGAAGCACCACCTGTAGATCAGTACATAATAAATGTCTTCTCTTTTAATACCATCATGAATCAGCATTTATAACCAACTGGAAATCAGTGAAGAAATTGAAGTGACAGTGCTTCTGATGTTAGAACCACACTAGGGCCATGGCCACAGGCCTGGTGCCAAGGCCACTCCATCATGGATGTTTGGTATCAGTGTAGCTCCATGCTGGACAGTTGCTGCAGCAAGACTTGGATCGGGACTAAGGCTGCAGTAAAATAAACCATGCTCTTGGATGCAAAGTACTTCTGTTTTATTGACTCTCCTGCTTTGGGATGATATTTATATGACTCCAGGGTCTCCAAAAAGCTGTTCAAATGACAGAGAAGGACTGAATGAAACCTGGCTTCTTTATGACATGATTTTTAAGACAGCTTTCCCAGATGCTTAGCTGCCATAGGTTCACAAAACAGTATCTCCAGTTTGTCAGACACATCTCTAGCCTGAAATGTACTAGCCAGCTCTCTAGTTAGCAGTATCAAGGAGTTATGACTGATGAGCACCAGAAGATGACCCACAGGCTGAGCCGAGCTTGGGCTTGATTGTGTGGTTCAAGCAGACTTAATAAACTTTGGCACATACAGATGGAAAACTCACTGAGAGGTCTGCATCAGCAGAGCATGGAAGTTTCCAGTTTCTCTCTGCAGAAGCCTAGCTCTGATGGAAGACATGAAGTATCTGTTTTCTTCCTGCATGCACTGGCAACCATCAACTCTTTAAGCAGTCTTTAGGACTTGCATAAGTATCTCAGGATCAGTGGGACAATACAAGATGTACCTTGACTCAAATGCATCCCTTTGCACACTATACAATGTAAGAACTCAGGACAAAGAGAATCTTCAGGCATTATGTAGGGAGAGCTGCTCCTTTATCATGCTAAGAGCCATAATGAAGTTACAACCTGCATTTGCACATGTAGCTCTGTTTATTTTATTAAGTGACTGAACACTCAAAAAAGAATTCCAGTCTGTTCAGCAACACAAGCTTTAACACTCCAAAATGGACTCTGAAGAGAAAATAAAATCTGGAATTAACAGTATTCCTAGTGTGTTGTTGTTAAAACACTGTCCATGAATTATTCATTTCTGTGAAGAAAGCACTACTTTACAAAAGGGCTAAAAGCTCAGGAAAGGAAGAACACCACTAATGCAAATATTAAGCTTTTTCTGTAACATGCTTTGATCTCTGAAATCCATCTGAAGGAGTCACTGTATGGAAGTTAAGAGCTTTTTCCTTTTTGACCTTAAGTGAATTTGATTCAAATATACATTATGGCTCTTGAATCTTAAAGACCATTAGCTGTACATCTAATGCACATCAGAAACCTGAGAAATAATGTCACAAGCTTATTTTGAATAAAACTTCCAATGCTTTTCCTCTTGTAAATACTCAAAAGGGTTTTTTTAATCATATAAAGTTTGAAAAGGTCCTAATCCTTTCACTTTTTTTTACACTGGTGAGCATTACTAGCTGTAGAAAACCTTGCTGAAGTTACTGGAGTCATCCAAGTATTAAGGCACTTTGGAGACAGAGGCATGAACTAAAGGATGAAAAGTAGCCTGGGTGTTTTTTCTTCAATGGGATGTAATTATGTTACTAAAAACAGCTTCAACAGAGGATTTGTATTTAGTTAATTATCTATTTCTTAAGAATCCTCTAGCTTTCCCCAGCCCTTCGCTAGCTCTATGCCTTACCCTTGTCTCTGAGGTCAATGTTTCCTATGACTGAATTCTGAGACTTTGAATTAATTAAGAAAATAATCCCCCAGGCATCTGTCCACTTGGTTTCCTGAACTGCAATTTTCTTTTCAGAGTGCTTTGAAAGCAGTCTGCCTTTTTTCAAAAACCCAGAACCTCAGGACACTGAGAGCATCCAAGATCACTTCTGAAGGGCTTGGTATGGCTCTGGCTGAACTTTCTGCTCTGGACACATGCTCGGTGCTGAGGGTCCTGTCTGCACTGCATTGCTGAGTCTTGAAGGGGGTAAAAGGGGCAGAAGGGCAGGAGGGGACTCACCGCCAGCACCACAAGTGTGGGAACACTGTGACCAGGCTGACCACGCTGAGAGTCGGCAGTCCACCGTGCAGCCCACCACACAACGACTGCTCAACTGCACAGGCTTCTCCAGGCGAAGCTGTGAGATGACAAGAAAACACAGGTGTCAGCCCCCTTGGGTCCCCTGGCCAGCTCCTGCCATGGCTGGACACCAGATCAGGAACCTGAAAATTAGCAGTGACTCTGATGGGACACCAACATTGCAACTTATGAGGAGTTTCCAAATGATGCAATCAGTGAAAGCATTTTCAATGTTGAAGCATTTCACATCCAAGCATCCCTCAGTGTTTGGGTCTTATTCTGAAAGAACAATGGCTAACTTCTGGTAGAGCACTGCCTCCCTGATAACCAGCTTTTTGGATCCACCGTGATAGAGCATGGTTGGTAGGTTGAGGAACGATTCCACCCACTAACACCCTGGGGATGCTTTTGCTCCCCCAAAGCACCCAACAGCTGCCCTTTCAGCACTGAACATAACTCCACTTTCTATGGATGATGCCTTGACGTGGGTCAAAAGAAAACAAGCCCCCATGCACACATATATGCCATCCTCACCTGCTGGCAGAGCTGTGTGCTGACGATGGCTCCATCACTGCGCTGGCAGCTCAGGAGGCGCCGCCGCTCCCCGTGCCCACACGTGGCATTGGCACCCAGCTGGCACCCACTCCAGCCTGCAAAAGGATGCACACAAAGCAAAGGATGTGGTGTTGCAGGTCACGTCATGCTGTTTCCACATCTTTTTCTTCGACACATAGGTTACCCTCCCTTAGGCTCCCCGCATCAGGGCATCCCAAACTCAAGAACAAGCCACACAAAGGCAAGCTGCTATTGAAACAGAGCGAGTCTTAGAAACCACTCACTTTGCACTCAGATACCTCCTTAAGGACACTGGTACATCAGAGTGCACAGAAAACTGTTCAACACTGATAAAGTGTATCAGTTCAACCCCGCTGGCATCTGTACAAGAGTGCACTGTCTAAAGGAAAATTTTGATAAAGTATTTGGGGAGGTTTCTGAGGGGTAGCTCTGGTTTAACCTATTGACTCAAGGCAGGTTTCCCATTATTTAGAACTAAGCTCTAATACTTGTGAAATAAAACCCAGTATTTCTATGAGAAGAAAATTCCTGTCTTATTACTTGTCTGAAATTATGATGATCAGAATAGAACTGAAATGAAATAAGCCTCTAAACACCATTTAAAATAAACAAACCCCATAACACAAACAACTAAAATTTCCATAGAGAACCAACAAATAAGGTGCATAAGAGAAGAAAACCTATTACTTTGTGTCTTCCATCTCTGATAAACATGAACACATAAACGTTCTGCACTTCTGAAATGTGATGATAAAAAAGGCATCATCCTGCTGCCTGTGTGTTTCTAGGGCTGGTATTTCAAACAGGCTGAGTTTATATGCAGATATTTTATCCTGCTTTGTTCTCCCTTCCCACCAGCCCCCAAACTCCTCTTAGATGTGTCCTCTCTCTTTCTCTGCCTTTCTCCTTTATCTGAGCTGGTCAAAACAAAAGGATTATTTTTGTTTTGTTTTGTTAGTTTGTTTGCAAGAGACTTAGTGCTTTTTAAGGTCCTAAATAATGCATTTTGCTCTGAATAGCTTATGCCTACCTGTATAACCCATATTTGCCTTCAAACCAGACTTTTGTTAGTATTATTTGCTTCAGCAGAACACAAAGATGGTGGTTTTTTTTTAACTGGAATTTTGGAATTAATTCAATTGCTAACCCACCCTAAAGAAGAGATCCCATTTAACCTGTTTTATTTCTCAGGTACCAGCAAAGACAACTTACATTAATATTGTGCATTTTTCCTCTAACCTATGGAGCAAAAAAACATAGGCATGTAACTAACTTCAGTGAACTCAGTTATGTCTACACATCACTCTTTTAATGTCAAGGCTTTAACCAACACCACAAGCAAACATGACTGAAAACACAACCAGAGAAAGCCTTTCAGCATCTTTTATGCAGAGCATCAATTCAATGTGTGCTGTAACTGGTGTCACTCCCTGCTAGGAGTATACTGCAAAGTTACACCTACCTGTTAGATTGTACTGGTATTGGAAGCAATTTTGGTTAAGAATACATGGCTTCATTTGTGACACTTCGGGGCAGGGCTTTGTATTGACAGAAGATCTTAGCACTTGTCGAGTTCGGGTTTGCATAACGGTTGGATCACACCCCTATATACAAAAAGTGAGGGACAGGACAAGAGACCCCAGTAAATCACACTGCCTACTGTTGCTACTTGCACATCCACAGCCATACCATGGTATGATATAATGACAGAATCACAAAATGTTAGGGGCTGGAAGGGGCCTTGAGAGATCAATTAGACCAACCCTGCTGCCAGAGCAGGGTCACCTAGACCAGATCACAGAGGAAGACATCCAGGTGGGTCCTGAATATCTTGAGAGGGAGATTCTGCAAGCCCCCTGGGCAACCTGTCCCAGTGTTCTGTCACCCTCACAGTGAAAATTTTTTCCTCATGTTTCCATGGAACTTCTTATGTCTCAGCTTCCACCCATTGCCTCTTGTCCTGTCATTGCGCATCACCAAGCAGAGCCTGGCTCCAGCCTCTTGACACTCACCCTTTACACATTTATAAACATTGAAGAGGTCTCCCCTTAGACTCCTTCTCTCCAAACTGAAGAGACACAGCTCCCTCAGTCTCTCCTCATTCACAACTATGTTCTAAAAGCATATAAAGTAATCAAAATGTGGTTTAAAAGTAAGAATCCAGTATTACCAAAAGTTTCTGGCCACCTGAATTTGGCTATTTCAAGCACTCCTACACTACTTATTTCCATAATTTTTTGTAAGGATCCTTGGGGACAATGAAATAAAGACAGTGTCATTCTGCTGTGCTCTACTTTCCTCCTCTTTCCAAGTAAAATGCCATAGTGCTGAATAATGGGAAAGGATTTCTGCACAATTAATGCTTTTTTTTTAAAGTAAAAAATGATGTTACAGCAAAACTTTCATTTCTAGGAAGGACATTTGTAATTGCATAACAGTTATGATGTTGACAAGAAGATGGGTTGACTTTTCAAAGTATGTGATACAAATCCTGGGGTCCAACTGCCTATAAAGCAGGATTTGCTTGTTTACATTTCCACATGAATACAAACCAAGGTCAGTTTGCATTTGTTTGTACATCAGAGGCAGGAAAACTGGTTTTAGCAGCCTGCCATCCTCAGTCTCTTAGCCCTGTGGTATGGGGCTGTTTTCCTTTCCATCTCACTGCAGGCTTAGCGATACTGACCAAAAGCTTTCAGCCTTGCAAGAAACATTCCCTTTATGTAAAGCATCTGCTCATCCTCACAAATTCCCTTCTGCAGCAAGAGAGCTCTTCCCTTTGGATGCCAGGCGGGGGGTTTCACCCAGCACTACCTCCACACATTTATGTTTATCACATGGTTTATTTAATTCAGGGCTATAGCATAAGCACTGGCTGGGCCATTAGAAAGGCAGTGCCACTGCTGTTTCCCCAACCCCTGCTGTCACCTCCATGTCTCATGCCAAAAGGTGCGATTTTAGGAGGAGGGAGTTGCAGTGGCAAACATTAAAACCTGTGACACTGGGCAAGGCTAAGGTGAAGACCACTAAGGATCACTGCTTTAAATGACACTACAAAGGAGTCTAAGTAAGCTTATTCTAAAACCAGAATGATTACAGGAACATGTAACAGTGTTGTAGGGTTGGGAGAAAGGCCAGGCCATTCCCCCCACTGTGAGTAGAGGGAAGAAAAATGCACAGCCATATTAGCAAAGGAGTGGGTGCTGTATATTTACAAAGCAGTTTAGGAAATGCAGGTCTATGTACAGAATTTACAGTATTTACAATATATACAGAAATATACAACAAAGTCACACAGAAGTGAGGGTTCCCTCCTCTGCTGAGGGGGGTTCCCCACCCCTGCTCCCCCTTCTCTCCCCCTTTCCTCAGAGAGGGTTAGAAGGAGAGAAAAAGAGAAGCTGTTAATTAAAAGGCAGCTATGTGTTAGAGTGTTAGAAAAGGCCTCACTCTTTTATCTGCTTCAAGGTCAAGCCTGGCCAAAAGCCCAGAAAGCTGCAAGCTGCAAGCCACCAAAGGAGGGGAAAAAAACTGACCAGAAAACTGCTGTACTCCCAGTTCAAAAGGTGCTTCCCCCCAATCTACCAATGAAATTAGTTTAGATCTGTCCTGTGTTTACAAACATTCCACCACAATGTCCCCTTCCTTAAAGGGACAGCCTCAAACGGTCACAAACAGCCACTTTGGCTGCAGGACTGGGACAGAAAAGCAGCCCCAAGGGCAGGGGCTCTGACCTGCTGAAACTCAGCAGCGTCTTCCTGCAGTCCAGTACAGCAGGAATGGGTGTGTGGAAATGGCTGCCCCAAACTTAATGGAAATAAAGCCTCATTAAAGGTATTCACAGACAATTACTGAACAAGATGACCTATTTACTTCCCAACAGCCTGTCATTAATACTAAAGAACGCTCAGGAACAAACAGAAAATATGAAAAACCCTCCAAAGGATGTAGAAATATATTTCCATAAATGCTTGGGAATTTAGACCATGATTTTCCTATAGAGCAGTTTAATTAGACAAAATAACAAATAGTTTAAAACCACAAGCTTATTATCATTCAAACACTGAAGGCTGCATGGGGGGAAGTATGGATAATTCCTGTATTGTGAATATTAAAGAGAAATGCAACAGCATTGTAGCACAAATCTAGACCTCAGATGGTTGTAAACTGGATTAGTTGCACAGATGATAGCATAACTAAACAGAATAAATATCAGGACAAATTGGAAAATACTCCAGCCTAGTCTTAAAACACATTGTCAGGACCTATTTTCTTTATGCTTACATTATATGAAGGAAATTCTATTATGTTCTTATTGCTGACACACGCCTTGTCACATAATTTTAAAAGCTAATCTTGTTTGAATATCCAAGGTCATCTAAACTACCCAATTGTTCTTAATTATCTGAAAATTAAACCTGTGCTAAGTGTTTACCAATAGTTTACTGCCTTCTCTACAACTAAATCTGATTGTTCAGCCTCACACCTAACGCTAATAACTTAAATGGTTTGCCAATATACCAAAGCAAGTTTAAAAACAGAAAATCAAAGGAGGAATCTCAGTAGCTATTCCTAATTAATGTTTCTCTGCATTATGTTACTAAAGGGGGGGAAAAAAAAATCAATGAATGCTGTGAAAGAAGTTAAGTCTCTGTCACCTTGGCAATACCTGCTTTTACTCACTTCAAACTTGCAGACTGACAATATGCATCCTTTGCAGATGGGTACCTTCTTGTAACAAAATGTGGTGCTTTGGGCTCTGGCTTGGGGCCAAAGGCCCACCAAATCTGCTCTATCATTCCACTTCTTAGCTTGACAGGGGAGAGGGGAAAATACAACAAAAGCCAGCAATAAGATAGAAGCAGCATACTACTACTACTACTAATAATAATACAGTATCAGTCAGGGTTGGAAGGGACCACAAGGATCACCTAGTTCCAACCCCCCTGCCATGGGCAGGGACACCCCACACTAGATCAGGCTGGCCAGAGCCTCATCCAGCCTGCTCTTAAACACCTCCAGGGATGGAGCCTCAACCACCTCCCTGGACAACCCATTCCAGGGCTTCACCACTCTCATGGGGAAGAACTTCCTCCTCACCTCCATCCTGAATTATTAATAATAATGATAATAAGTAGCAAAGGTATTTTCTAACCTGGTTAATTCTATTCTATTCAAAGTAATAGACTGCATGGAAGTGAAGGGAAAGAGAGAGAGATGTTAGTCTCTGCTTCCCATCAGCATGACGATGGCTGGTCTTAGGAAGCAGGGCTCTCTATGCTTAGTGGTTCCTCTGGAGGACAGATGCCATGGACAAATTCCCACACTTCCTTTTTCATTTTGTTCTTATACCCCGAGCTGATGTCATATGGCATAGAATACCCCTTTGGCCAATTTGGGTCAGCCGGCTCAACTGCATCCCTTTAATGTACTCTTGGGGTGGGGAAAAGTTGGAAAAGCACAGCCTGAGTGCTCAGCTCATAGTTTCATAGTATCATAGTTTCATAGTTTCATTCAGGGTTGGAAGGGACCACAAGGATCATCTAGTTCCAACACCCCTGCCATGGGCAGGGACACCCCACACTACATCAGGCTGGACAGAGCCTCATCCAACCTGCACTTAAACACCTCCAGGGACGGGGCCTCGACCACCTCCCTGGAGGTTTCACCACTCTCATGGTGAAGAACCTCCTCCTCACATCTAGCCTGAATCTCCCCACCTCCAGCTTCATTCCATTCCCCCTAGTCCTATCACTACCTGAGATCCTGAGAAGTCCTTCCCCAGCCTTCCTGTAGGCCCCCTTCAGATACTGGAAGGCCACAATGAGGTCACCTCGGAGCCTTCTCTTCTGCAGACTGTACAGCCCCAACTCCTTCAGTCTGTCCTCACAGGAGAGGTGCTCCAGCCCTCTGATCATCCTTGTGGCCCTTCTCTGGACACACTCCAGCACCTCCACATCCCTCTTGTAATAGGGGCTCCAGAACTGGACACAGTACTCCAGGTGGGGTCTCACCAGGGCTGAGTAGAGGGGGAGGATCACCTCCCTCGACCTGCTGGCCACACTTCTCCTGATGCAGCCCAGGATCTGATTGGCTTTGTGGGCTGCAAGTGCACATTGAGAGCTCATGTTGAGCTTTTTGTCCACCAGCACCCCCAAGTCTCTCTCCTCAGGGCTACTTTCCAGCCAGTCACTGCCCAGCCTGTATTTGTGCCTGGGATTGCCTCGACCCAGATGCAGGACCCTGCACTTGCTCTTATTGAACTTCATGAGGTTGGCTTGTGCCCACCTCTCCAGCCTGTCCAGGTCCCTCTGGATGGCCTCCCTTCCCTCCAGCGTGTCTGCTGCACCACACAGCTTGGTGTCATCAGCAAACTTGCTGAGGGTGCACTCAATGCCACTGTCCATGTCCCCCACAAAGATGTTGAATAAGACAGGTCCCAGGACTGATCCCTGAGGGACTCTGCTTGTCACTGGCCTCCACTGGGACATGGAGCCATTGACAACCACTCTTTGGGTGTGGCCATCAAGCCAGTTCCTTATCCATCTAGTGGTCCACCCATCAAACCCATGTGTCACCAGTTTGGAGACCAGGATGTGGTGTGGGACAGTGTCGAAGGCTTTGCTCAGGTCCAGGTAAACGACATCAGTTGCTCGCCCCTCATCTATTAATTTTGTCACCTGCTCATAGAAGGCCACCAGGTTGGTCAGGCAGGATTTGCCCTTGGCAAAGCCATGCTGACTGTTCCCAATCACCTCTTCACTATTCTTTTGAGCGAGTAGTGACTCCAGGAGGATCTGCTCCATGATCTTTCCAGGCACAGAGGTGAGACTGACTGGCCTGTAGTTCCCTGGCTCCCCAGAAGCCAAAATGCTGGTGTGTTATCAACACAGCTACAGCACTGCAAAGCACAGCACTAGAAAGATGCTTTGAGGAGAATTAACTCCAGCTCAGCCCAAACCCAAAACACAAACAAATATTATTTCCCCATCCAGCACGGTCCCCATTGTGCTTGATTCCAGGACACTGACACAGCTCAGCACTGCACACACTGTCATACAGCCACCCAGATTTCCTGGCTACTGGGACCATTTTCCCTCTCAGATGTCCTCCTGGTGGATAGCAGAGCATTCTAACAGGTCAAAAGCTATCTGGTGTTTTCCAGGATCCGAATAAAGGCCTGGTTTCCCGCAGCTCTGAAGGTGCTGTTGTCACTGCACTGATGAGCCACGTCGTTCAGAAGCCAGAGCTTTTAACAGTTTGGAATAATAAAGAATCTTTGTAGGAAAAGTGCTCATTTAATCAAGCTGAGTACATGGGAAACATGCAGAAATTCAAAGCTGGCAAACTGTAACTAATATCCTGTAATATTATTTGTTGAATTTCTCTTTACGTCAATTGAGAAGTCAATTTAGTTTTATAATTGATTTTCTGGCCTTACTCTTTCAAGTTAACTATGTTAAAAATTGAGCCAAATATATATGGAACTGAATAAGCAGCAGGAGGGAATGACTTGTAAAAGAAAAAGATGAAAGCTGGGATTTTCAAAGCGGCAAGAGGGAGCTGAGCATCCGGCTACCCTGACTTGGGTGCGGGACTTGCAGGACTCCTCCAAAATCCCAAGCTGGACAAAAAAAAGGAAGTATTTGTGATGTGGCAAAAGTTGAGGAACGGCTTTGGAGACCCAAAGTCACTAGGGGACTTGACTGTTAAAAGTTAAAGAAGAGGGACTGATTCCAACACAGAGATGCTGAGAGTATTAACAAGCAATAATGAACAGAGATGTGTAAGCTGCATAGCAGGAGGAAGATAGGATGTCACCATTGTGGCCACTGCCATCACTACCAATGCTATGTATCCAGTCCTGAAATTGGATCTTAAAAACTTCTGAGAGAAAAACGGATGAAAAACTGGCAAATTACATTTTTAGGAGGCAGGACAGGAACAGCAGTCAGTAATATTAGGGAAGCACAAGAAAGCAGTATTACTGGAGTAATTGAAGGAAGAAGTTATCACAGAATTAATTAAGATTTGAGTGAGATTACAGGAGGAGTTGATTCTGAATCCTCTCCCAAATGAAGAAAATTACAAAAACAATTTGACTGTTCAAACACTCTTCCATATGAAATATTGAAGGTGTCATTCAGGTACTTGGATCAAGACTGGATCTGCTCTGCCAGTAGGAACCCAACTTTCTTACTACAAGCCTATATGAATGTACAATTTGGGGGGTTTTAAAATAAATAAACCCCACTGTGATTCAGCAATCTTTTACTGAGTATCTTCATTTACAGCTCCTCTCTTCCCACTGAGTGGATGCTATACTTTCAAAGACATTATTTTACTTCCTACTGTTCTATTAATAACTACTACTTTCACTGATCATAGATAAAGCTTTTTAAAAATTACTTTTACATTAAGACAGCCATTACCTCCTGTAAGGTAATCACAGCTGGTTTGTGTTCAGCATTAGGCAACACTTTGTCAACAGCAGAAGCGCAAGGCGTGAGGAAAAGGAAAGCCAAGTACAGACAACAGAAGCGTGTCAGTGGTTGGAGCTTTGACTTCTATTTTTATGATAATCTTTTTATGGTCATGCTACTTTTTCATGCCTGTGGTTACAAACCCTGTAATCCTGTAACAAGTTTCCACACTTGGAGACTTTGGTATTTAACCATGGGGTAAGATTGGCTGTAATGGCAATCTGGTTACGCAGAAATTGAAAGCTGAGGTGATAGACTTAAGACTGCAATGATTTATTAAGATAGATTTAGGCAGCGTCAAAGGCAGGTCATTGCTGATCGGAGTGCAATGCAGAACCCTGTGAAGGTGATGAACTTCTTCACATGCACAGAGGTCACCAATCCATGCTGGCATCCAGACAGAGCAGTTCTTGCACAGACCTCATGTAGACAGACAGATGGGCAGAGTCCAAGGGCATGAGATTTAACACATCTAAATGTCGTGTTCTACACTTTGGTCACAACAACCCCAGGCAGTGCTACAGGCTGGGGACAGAGCGGCTGGAGAGTGGTCAGGCAGAAAGGGACCTGAGGGTACTGGTTGACAGTAGGCTGAACATGAGCCAGCTGTGTGCCCAGGTGGCCAAGAAGGCCAATGGCATCCTGGCCTGGATCAGGAACAGTGTGGCCAGCAGGAGCAGGGAAGTCACTCTGCCCCTGTACTCAGCACTGGTTAGGCCACACCTTGAGTCCTGTGTCCAGTTCTGCGCCCCTCAGTTTAGGAATTGCTGGAAGGTGTCCAGAGAAGGGCAACACAGCTGGGGATGGGTTTGGAGCACAAGCCCTGTGAGGAGAGGCTGAGGGAGCTGGGGTTGCTTAGCCTGGAGAAGAGGAGGCTCAGAGGAGACCTTCTTGCTCTCTGCAACTACCTGAAGGGAGATTCTAGCCAGGTGGGGGTAGGTCTCTTCTCCCAGGCATCCAGCAGTAGAACAAGAGGTCACAGTCTCAAGCTACACCAGGGGAGGTTTAGGCTGGATGTTAGGAAGCAGTTCTTCACAGTGAGAGTGATTGATCACTGGAATGGGCTGCTCAGCGAGGTGGTAGCGTCACCATCACTGAAAGTGTTTAAGAAGAGACTGGATGAAGCACTTGGTCCCATGGTTTAGTTGATTAGATGGTGTTGGGTGACAGGTTAGACTTGATGATCTTGAAGTTCTTCTCCAACCTGGTTAATCCTATCCTATCCTATCCTATCCTATCCTATCCTATCCTATCCTATCCTATCCTATCCTATCCTATCCTATCCTATCCTATCCTATCCTATCCTATCCTATCCTATCCTATCCTATCCTATCCTATCTCATCCCATCCCATCCTGAAAAAGTTGGGATGAAATTCAGCCTCTTGCTTGGGTCTCAGCTCCACAAACACCCCCAGTGAACTACAATAAGAACAACTCTGGAGACCAACTGAAACAATTCTATGATTCTATAATTCTATGACTCTCACCTGATCCTTCTAGGAAACTGAGACTCCGCTCTGCCAGAGCTCTGGTGCTACCAGGAATGTCATCTGACAACCACCAGTGTTTAGTGTTGCTAAGCAGTACAGTTGGACTTGATGATCTCAGAGGTCTTTTCCAACTGAAACAATTCTGTGATTCTAAGTGGAAAACCTTTGTCCACATTCTACCTCTGTCCTGGACAAATGAAACCCACATTATGGATCAAAGAAGAACAGTGAATATGGGTGCTAATTTGCCATAAACATAAGAGAGGAAACAAGTCTTAAGAAATTGAGGTAGATGTGATGCACAAAGGCAGAAGCTCAAATGCCTGAAGAACTTTATGTACCTTCATGGTTAGATGCCAACTCAGTTTGGCAGTCGAGTTTTACAGACGATCTTTGTTGAATTTAGTCCAAATTCTTTCTGTAAGCAATGAAGTGTGTAGTGCAGGCATGTGCTTCCTTTGGAAGTGGTGATAGGAATGGATTTCTGGATGGAAGTAACAATGGGGACCTAACTCAGGTGGCACATTAATAGCCTACTGCAGTAGGAAGTAAGTTTCTTTTCATGGACAACTGTACTGTCACAACCTACTTTATTGTATTAAATCACACCATTTCCATTATCCTTTTCCATGAAGTGGAAAAGTTGAGCTAGAGCCATGGATCTGTAGGCCAGATTATACAAGCTACTACAGAAACAAAATGTTTCAAAGCAATAAGTGGTACATATAAAATGTTGAGACAGGAATGAATCAGTTTTCCCCCAAAGGAACATTTAAAAGCCACAAAAGCCATAATCTTGATTCTATGGAGGAATTCTTGGCACTCTTAATTATTGCATTTTTAGTATTTCCTTTAGGCAATCACACCTTTCTACCATGACCACTTGTCACTGTTGTAAGCTAACAAGAAGTGAGGGACAGAAACATACACAAAGGATGTACCTAGCAAGAAGAAACAAAGCACACAAAGTTTTGTTCTGAAAGAGCAGGATATTAAATAACACTGTGAGGTTATGAATGTGAAGTTCCAGAGCTGTTAGCACATCACACAATAATGTACACAATTAGACCTTCTTTGTGATGGATTTTACAAGCTGACCACTGATCTAGGCTTTTGCAAGCATTATAATTGCACAGCACAAAGGCTGTAACCTATTAGGGAGCCCGGTAAGCTGTTTAACTTACCATACAGCTTGTATAATGCATACTGCACTATAAATAGCGGGCCACATTATGTTTAACTGGCTATTCATAAGGAATCATAGAAGCTCAAACTAAGGTAAATGCATTGGCAGCAACAAGACTTGACTATTTTTAACAGTGCAGTGAACCGTTGTATTGTTCGTGCTGATGTGGATGTTTTGTAACAATTTAACAAGCCATTTACAATAACCTGAGCAGTCTTTTGAAATGAAAATGCATCTGCATAAATTTTCTTTGTAAGATGCATCTAGGTGCTGAAGCCTTATCTAGCTCCATTTATAACCATTAACTTAAAAAAAAAAAAATATTGTTAATAAAGATGAATAAAATTAAAATAACTAATCTAAAAAATCCAGCAGTAGCCAACTTTAGGATAAAGCTATAAACTCCCTCCCCAAACACTCCCCCCCCCCCCCCCCAAATAAAAGGAAAAAACCCCAACAAACCAATGACAATCAAAAACCAACAACCCTTCAAACCACAAACAGAACCCAAAAACTCAAGTCAGAGCTCTGCATAAGGAGCAGGGCATATTCTTCCCAAAAGTCTTGGACCAGCAGCAATCTCATGCCTAACCTCTGATCTCTTGGGCTAGAAATACAACCCTGCTCAAGATTCACTCTTCAATACAGCCTTCACACTGCAGGTCCTCTGCCAGACCAATGCATGGAGGTTATAGTTGTGATGAAGATTTCAGCAATGCACTGTGTCAAGAGTTAGGGCTGGAGCAGCCATTGGATGAGTGACAGACACTTTCTATTAACCCTCTCCCTTCCCAAAGGGGAAGAGACAGGGAATAAGGGGAGAGACTTATGGATAGAGACTTATGGGTTACAGAAGAAAACTAAACCTACTGTAATGAAAATAGAAGCAATAAAATGAAGTATTTACAAATATATAAAACCTCATCATTGAATCCAACCCCTCTGATGGCAATTCCATCACTGTCACCACTGATGCTGTGGGCAGGTACTGAGGAAGTCCCACACTGGACTCAAGTGGCAGATGGGAACTAGATTCAGGAGCTAGGTTCTGGAACTGGATTCAGGAACACAGGGACTGGGATCAAAGGCAGAACAGAGACCTCCTTGGATGCTGGCCATTGAAGAACAGGCTTGACCCTTATGATTCCTCAGCTTTATAATGAATGTGATGTACAATGAAATCCCTTTTTGGCCATGCGACCTTGTTGGTCACCTGTTCTGTCTGCTTTTCTCTGCAGCTTTCTGCACTTGCAATGCAGTACCCAGGATTTTCAGTGACCTTGGTCTCCATAGAAGCAAGTATAAGCAAGAGCCTTTCTGCACACCAAAACTTGATAGCAACATCAAGTGTTATCACTCCTAGAAGCAGATACCGCCTGTGAAAACATGTTATTAACTTCAGAAAGAGCCACCACTTAGAGGAGCCAGAGCTGAAAAGTAAAATCACTGAAGAGAATTAGTTCTGTTCTAGCTCAAACCAGGACACACAGAGAGTGAATCCCAGTGACTACAGAGCGCACAATTTCTCTTGGCATTTCACAGCTGTAATGACTCTGCGTGCTATCTACGATGCAAGCCGCTGCAAGGCCTGAGAGCTGGCTGTATTGCCTGGTGCCACTTTCAATACGATCAGTTGTCGCAGTATTATGTCCCAACAAACTGATTCAAGAGAATAACAACTCCATTGTCGCAAGTCCTGAGCGTTGTACAGTGCTATTGATCCATGAGGAAAATGCTCACTGAAACAGGGACAGCTGTTCTGACTCGCTAGACTTGTAACCTCCTATAATTAACTAATTTCGGACCTCTCAGAATTAGCTGCTACACATGCCAGCAGCTGAGGCAAACAAGGAGGCCACTCTGGTCGGCTATGAGGGCTGCCACAGCTCTCCACACAACAAAATAAATGTGAGGTAATTATTTCAGGGGCTTGTAGCACAACTCGCATATTAACTCTTTAAAAGAATGCTTTGATGAATTCAATTGAAGTCAATTAATTACATTTCCAAGTCAGATGCATACAAAGTGGAGACACCGCAGGTAGTGCGTGTTATTCGATCACTGAATATGTAACAGAGATGATGGGATTTCAGTTTCCAGATTGTTTAGCTGAGGCTTTGAGCAATCAAGTGATGATGTCTGACTGAAAATGTTATTGTAGCTGGAACGAATATGAAATCTCTGAAGCAAAATGCAAGTCAATCTAATTTGCTCATGATTTTTTTCCCCCCCCTTTTCCTGACTAGCAAGCCCCAAACTGTTATTTTAAATGGCTTTAAAGCCTTGCTATTTAAGTTACGTGGATGTTACTTAGCGACAAAGAAGAAAACTTTATGAGCCAAAAAATAAGTCTTCAATCAGAGAGAAAACCATTTTGAATTTACTGCTCACGGTAGCAAATGTGAGAATAATAGGGAAGCTTTAAATCAGTACTTTTGAGTCGAATCCAGTAAGCAGACAAAACCTCAGAAGTAACCCCAAAGTATTACATTTCAGGTGCCCAGGCAGCCAAGAGGGCCAATGGCATCCTGGCTTGCATCAGCAACAGTGTGGCCAGCAGGAGCAGGGAGGTCATTCTGCCCCTGTACACTGCACTGGTTAGGCCACACCTCGAGTCCTGTGTCCAGTTCTGGGCTCCTCAGTTTAGGAAGGAGGTTGACTTGCTGGAACGAGTCCTGAGAAGGGCAACGAAGTTGGTGAGGGGCTTGGAACACAAGCCCTATGAGGAGAGGCTGAGGGAGCTGGGGTTGCTTAGCCTGGAGAGGACAAGACTCAGGGATGACCTTATTGCTCTCTACACCTACCTAAAGGGAGGTTGTAGACAGGTGGATGTCGGTCTCTTCTCCCAGGCAGCCAGTACCAGAACAAGAGGACACAGTCTCAGTCTGCACCACGGGAGGTTTAGGATGGATGTTAGGAAGAAGTTCTATACAGAGAGAGTGATTGCCCATTGGAATGGGCTGCCCAGGGAGGTGGTGGAGTCACCATCATTGGAGGTGTTCAGGAGGAGGCTTGATGGGGTGCTTGGTGCCATGGTTTAGTTGATTAGGTGGGTTGGATTGGTTGATGGGTTGGAAGTGATGATCTTGAAGGTCTCTTCCAGTCTGGTCTGGTCTGGTCTGGTCTGGTCTGGTCTGGTCTATTCTATTCTATTCTATTCTATTCTATTCTATTCTATTCTATTCTATTCTATTCTATTCTAATTTCTGGGTCATGGCAAAGTACCATTAAAGCAAATACTAAGATTTAGCTTTGTGGAGCAGTGTTAAATAGCACTAAAATCAAGATGCAAAAATTGCAGCTCAGTTGGAAAAGGCCCATAAAACAATGATGGCAGCATCTGAAATTACAGGAACCCACCCCCAGAAACACAAATGTGTCAAAGTGAAAGGGAAACGTAGCCAAAAAAGGTGAACAAACACAATGGTTTCACACAAGTATTGAAGAGAAAACTTCCTATTGACAAAGCAGTCACCACCTTTATGACTCATCGATTTCAACATGATTCAAGATCATTTACCATCCTGAAAGTGGAAAATTCACATGGGAAGAGTATTGCTACAAGATAAAACCCAGTAATACCCTAGAAAGTATCCAGAGTACAATGACATATTGACAAAAGGTACACTGGATAATCTAAAAGGCCTTTTTATATTCAGCTGATAAGAGCCAGTTATTCTGCTATCAGGATGAATTTACTATCAACACTATAAATTAGGAGAAGATCACCAAAGTGACTGGGGAAGAATTCTCACCTGACCAAAATGTTAAGTAAGTATCTCAAATCAAAAAGCCACTCAGGCAAAGAGGAGTCTGAAACTGTAATTGTTCATTTCTTGCAAACTAGAATTTGTCAAGTTTCATAAATTCTCTTTATCTCCAGCAAGCCAAACACAACCAGAGATACAGGAAGATTTCCCGGAATGCTCTTTGGCAGCTGACTCACAAGAGTGCTACGACTAAAAGACTGCCAACTATTTTGATACAAAATCTAAATGTGCTTGGAAAAGAGCAGTCAGGATATAAGGTTTTGCCTTTTCATTGCAATGTGACGTGATACTTCTTCTTTTCTTTTTTTTTCCCCCCAGATTACTTGAGGAAGAGAAAGGAGACAGGTGAATATTATTTCATATATCCTCAGAAGACTGGCATTTGCTTCCAGCTTGGCATGAATCAGAAACCATGTATGCCAGCTACTGAGCAGAATTTCCCTCAAAACAGTTAAATAGACAGCCCTAATGAGCAAGAGGCTCTATGCATGCAAACTTACTGATGTGGTTTCAGGCTCTAATGGAAGACATTTGACACAAGGTTGGAGGAACACCAAATCTAACCAAAAGACTTAAACATGAGATTGAGCTCCAGCTGCAGACCCCTGTATTTGGGTGTCCAACCACTGGAGCTATTTCACAGTATCACAGTATCACAGTATCGCCTAGGTTGGAAAGGACCTCGAGGATCATCGAGTCCAACCTATCAACACAGACCCCATGACTAGACCATGGCACCAAGTGCCACGTCCAATCTCCCCTTGAATGCCTCCAGGGTCGATGACTCAACCACCTCCCTGGGCAACCCGTTCCAATTACGAATGACTTGCTTGGTGAAGAACTTCCTCCTCACCTCGAGTCTAAACCTCCCCTGGCACAGCTTGAGACTGTGTCCCCTTGTTCTGGTGCTGGTTGCCGGGGAGAAGAGGCCAACACATACCTCCTTTGTCTCTATAACTCCATTGACCATGTTCACTAGCTTGTGGCCATTCTCAGTGGCCACCTCTCCTAGTAGCAGCTCAGGAGATGGAGAGTTGTACAAATTACCCTGGTGTTGGCAATGCCTCACTTCTGGCCACTGTGGCTTTTCTTTTCCCCAATACGGGCACCATTGGGCAATGAATGAAGGTATGAACCCCACTGCTGTATAGCAATGAGATTCCAGAAGGGCAGAGACCAGAGAATCTCATAAGTTCTCCCCAGAAATCCTTTATTGCTGCATTGTAGAATCCCCAGCACTACAGAGTCAGAGTTCCACTTACAGAAGTAGTCCTGGAAGCCCTTAACAGATGAAGCAGCTAACAGAAGTCCTGAGCATGTCCCTCACAGCATCCCTACACAGAAGCAGAAAACTAAGAGAAGCAGAAGTCCCCAGCAGCCCTAACCAAAGATCCCTAACCTAAGTCCCTATCTGAAGAGAGAAAGTAACTATTGATCAGAGTGGCTGTCTTTTATACTCTTTGTTATCAATCACTTAACCAGTAAAATACAACCACATATATAAGCTAAAATCTTTTCTCATCATGTCAAGGAGGTGGCTTCTGCAGCATGTTCCAATCAAAGCGTGCCAATGTGAGGATGTTGTTCTTGGAACACATGGAATGTTATTGTTATACTCTATGCAGCTAAGGAATTGGTCAGCTAAGGAATCATGCACTCTACAGGCATCCAGAAGCTGCCCTCAGAACCCTGGCTGCAACAGGCCACCACTCTTCCCTTAATCCCTGCTGCATCCTACTGGTACAGGAAACACACCACCTTCACCATACAGCCATTATGCACTTAGAGCAATCCCACTGCAGCCAGGGAAGAACTGTGGTGTGTGGTCCTTTCTCAAAACAAAACACAAATAGCCAGAGTGGCTATAAAAGGGAGACAGCACTATTGTAAACTTGTCAAAGGGAGGGTTTTATCTGTCCATAAAACTTCAAGCTGTTTATTGCCTCGTATCTGGACAGAACTATTTAAACACATGCTCCATCAGCACACAGTCATCTCAGTTTCACAACAAAGCATTGCAGAACAGCTTGTGAAACATATTGCTGAGTTAATTGCATTGGCATACAGATGCCCTCACATTTATGAATTAACATCTACCATGGCAAAAGGATGTACGAGGAGACACAGGGACTGTGGTACTCAGCCCTGTGACTGCCAAGTGCTACAATGCCTGATGGAATGCAGCCCATGAGATCTGGGCATTTCTCCTTTCCTGCTTCTGTGTGCTACAGAGGCTTCACCATTGCCAAAAAGGGGCCTTTAGGCAAAAACTCAGTGTCTTAAGCAGACTAGCACACTTAAAGCTCCAGGTAGTCCTTCATGACCAACTGACTGCCTCAAGACACCTCAAAAACACTCAAGGTCCTTGAGGATCTCTGCATTAGTTGCCTGCATGCTAATAAGAAGAAAATCTGTCTCTGAAAAGTCAAAGGCAAAGAAACATCCAACCACAGTGGGACTTTGAAAGGTATCCAAGCATCTGTACCGGTCGCAAGAGCGTTATACTTCATCAAAGCTGTGCTGCTCAGGGGGAGGCAAATGCAGGAAATGAAACACAAGATTTCATTTGACACGTTCTTACTGAGTATATTGATATGCTACACAAAATATTATGGAAGGAAATTACCTGTGTCAGCAGCAGTATAAATACCTGTCCAATAACCACTCAGAGCTTTGATAATGGCCCTGTTAACACAGGGGCAATGAATATATGTTTGTCACTTAAATGCATCCAGCAAGTCTATTAAAAAACCCCTTGAGATTAAACTTGGCACCTATTTCAACACCCATCAGAGAGAAACAATAGGTTTGACATTACATGCTTGGAGGCCAGAGAGTTTTCTCAAGGCAGAATTTTCAGCTTTTTTCCATCTTGCCCACTTAGGAAAACACAGAGCATTTGGCAGTGCCTTGAATCCCTGCTTAATTCAGAAAGTTTTGAGTATTTCATGACATAACAAATTGTTCAGGCATCTTGCTGCCATACCCTTCTGTTGCTGTTGCCTCATATCTTCCCTCAAGGTTTTGAGGAGGAGGAGATGCTGGACAGAAATAGTGTCTGTTGGGAAGGGAGAGCTGTCATTCTCTCAGGCTGAAGGCCTGTCTAGGGGAGTACCACCATGACTCACCAGCAGGCTGTTACAGCAGTAGTGCATCGCTCACAGTGCTCTCCCCTGCAAGTAATTCCTAACACAGATAGACCTAACTGCAGCTAGACTACTGCAGTTCACCTGCTGTACTTGTAGGGGTCCTCTGCCATAGACCAAGGGGAAGGATGAGTGGAATCAACTGTCACAGTAAAAACCATGTGTTTTACTATCTAACTTTCTCCAGCTTGGTCTCTATAGAAATATAAATATCTGCAGATACAACCATGCTGGTAGGATCCATTAAGCCTAACTTCCTTGAGGAAATAATGATTTTTTTAAATGAAAACTACTATCTCATGAAATGCTTGAAGGAAAGAGAAGACTGAAGCATGAGGAACATTGCCACAGACACGCAAGCAGGAGAGCCTACCTGTGGACACTTGCTCCACTGTCCCCAGTCAGACACTGCACACTCACTGGGACAGTACAAGCTACACTTCTGCATCGTATCTGGGATTTCAGTCTGATTGCACAGTACACTGGGCACAGTCTCCCCTCCATGGTCCTCAGCAATACTCACACACCTGCACAGAAAACAGACATTTTTGTTAGAGGAGAAGGACTTGGGGACATTGGTTGATAAAAAACTCAACATGAGCCAGCAACATGTGCTTGCAGCCCAGAAGGCCAACTGCATCCTGGGCTATATTAAAAGAAGTGTGAGCAGGATGAGGGCAGTGATTCTCCCCCTCTACTCTGCTTTTGTGAGACCCCACCTGGAGTACTGCATCCAGCTCTGGTGCTCCCAACACAAGAAGGACATCAAGCTGCTGGGGTTGGTCTAAAGGAGGGCCACAAAGATAACCAGGCAGCTGGAGCACCTCCCCTATGCAGACCACCTGCAATAATTGGAGTTGTTCAGCCTGGAAAAGAGAAGGCTGTGGGGAGACCTTAGAGCAGCCTTCCAGTACCTGAAGATGGCCTACAAGAAAACTGAGGAAATTTTACAAGGGCTTATAGTCATAGGATAAGGGGGAATGGCTTTCAGCTGGAGGAGGGTAGATTTAGACCCTAGAGGTGTTCAAGACCAAATTAAACAATGCCTTAACCCACTTTGTCTAGTCCAAGGTGTTCCTGCCCATGGCAGGGGAGTTGGAAGTAGATGATCTTTAAGTTCCCTTCCAACCCAAACCACTCTATGATTCTGTGAGTATATCCATGCTACAGAGATGATGGATACCAAAAGATCTGCTTGACCCCGCCTAGGACACTATACGTAACACAATAGCTACATTCAGCACAAGTGGTCAAAAAGTGGACTCAATCACGTTAATGCAAATCAAACTCAGCTACACACACTGTACACTTCTGTTACTCACAGGTTTCAATAACCACTTTAAATAAACATTTCAAACTTCCTACAGAGGGATTTTAACTTTGATCGCCTGACAGATGAGTGAACAGAAGATGACAACCAGCAAGAACAAACCTCCGTGTTCCTGCTAGTAACATCCAAACATTTGGAAACAACTCAGCATTTCCCCGTGCCTGGGGAACGTATATTGACTAATAACGAATGCCACTCCAGTGCGTGCGGTGCCATTACTTGGGGAAAATGTTAGCAAATCAGAATATGGAGGCTCTGCACCTCAGGGGGGTTTATGTATATATGACATTTAGGCTGAAGGATTCTAATTTAAACATCATGCCTTCTTCCTGAAAGATGTCTTGATCGTAACACAAGGCTGCATCCCTGAGATGCTTTGCTGTAAACCACTGCATAGAAACTCATGCTTCTTTTTACATACACCCAACTCAGCAACAGACTCGCTGTCAGATGACCACACATTGCAGCTTTATGCAAGTTATGAACCAACTATTTTTAATCAGGGGTACCTGTGCTTTTGTCTTCACTCACCTGACTTTCCTCGTTTGTATTCCTTCTCCACAGTGGAGGGAATTTTGTTCGCTGTTGATTTTGCATGGAGACCACGGTTCTACTACCCAAGAATACTGATTGCACTCGGTGTAGCATGGGACTGCCTCGTACACCTGCCAGCAGAAAGAATGAAAACTGTTCATCTGAACTATCCAGGTTAGCACCTCTGCAGAAAAACCTCAGCCAAAGCCAGGAAAGAGTACACTGAAAAATATCCTGGCTTACACTCCTTATGCTAAGGGTGCTGCAATAGCTTTAGGTTCATTTGTTCATCATTGACTTGCCGAGGGAATTTTAAGTATATAGCAGTAGTATGCATGCAGCATTTTAGGAAACAGCTATTTCCTGCAGCCAGAAGAGGAACTCCATTATAATTTCATTTGCTCTTACTGTTCTTGCTATAATCTATTACGTGTCACTCATCAGGACCGTATGCCCCTCATCTTTTGGTGTTTCAGAAGGTGTAAACATAAAATCAGCTCTCATTTACTTTTGCTTCTTACACATCCTTGTAAGTCACTCGCCATGAAAGGCTGAAACTTCACGCATCCTGCAAATGTCATTTTTAAACACAAAAATGGCAAATGTGTTCTTTTCTTCCCCAGCAAGTCATGTATCTCTAACATATCTCCTAATCAAACACAACCAGGTATTCACCTGAACTACGGTAGTTACACTGAGAGAAAAATACAGCCAAAAAGCTTGACAAATGTGTTTAAAAGACGCTGGATAAATCAGGGTTAGAAGCAGCACACTGAGATATGGTACTTTAGCAGATTTTTGGGTTTAAACAAATGAATGCATCAACAGTTCTATCACAGTAATGAATAGAAGTTATTTATTTTGAATCCAGTTGGTCTGCAGAAGCTGATTTGAAGATATGGAGTTCTCTGTTGCCTTGTACGAAGCATAATGAGCTGCCCTGGAAAAATACAGCGCACCTAAAATTCCTTCTTCCACCCGCCAAAATCTTCTTGACCTTGCTGCGGTGGAGCCATTCAGTTCTCACCATTAAAATAACTGTAAATCAATAGACTCCCACTCAGCTACCTCCCTCCACCAAAAAAAAAAACCCCAAACAAATAAACAAATCAGACACATTTAAAACAATTTATAGCTTGATTTTAAAATAGCAGATTATGACTACGGATGTTGTGGCCACAATAATAAAGAAACTCTATTTGCAGAATCCTGGAGGTGGGGGAAAGAGATATCAATGTGAAAACAAAATGGTAACTTGCTAAAGAAAATCCCTCAGAGAGGGGACATGTCAGCAACTAATTTTAACTGTGGGTCTGTCTGTATATTATGAATAGGTTTAGCAAAGACAAAAGAGTAAGAGAAGCTGAAAAGTGCAAAATATGTTAAAGAGAAAAGAAAGGGAAGAGGGAAACAGAAGGCAGGAATGGTGGGGGCAAGCACAGCATGAATGAGTAAAGCATCACATTACATGCAGAGGAAGGGGAAAGGGGGTAGGAATGAAGAGGGCAAAGGCAGTAGTACAATTAGTATCATTTTTTCCTACATAGTATTAAGAAAAAAACCTTTATCATCATCTGTACACAAATAATACCAGAAAATGTGCAAAATTTATGAGGACTACTACAGCATGGTGAAATGCACACAGTGACAACATTTCTGCACATTGGCCACAACAACCCCATGCAGAGCTACAGGCTGGGGTCAGAGTGGCTGGAGAGCAGCCAGGCAGAGAGGGACCTGGGGGTGCTGGTTGATGGTAGGATGAACATGAGCCTGCAGTGTGCCCAGGCAGCCAAGAGGGCCAATGGCATCCTGGCCTGCATTAAGAACAGTGTGGCCAGCAGGAGCAGGGAGGTCATTCTGCCCCTGTACACTGCACTGGTTAGGCCACACCTCGAGTACTGTGTCCAGTTCTGGGCCCCTCAGTTTAGGAAGGATGTTGACTTGCTGGAACGAGTCCAGAGAAGGGCAATGAAGTTAGTGAGGGGCTTGGAACACAAGCCCTATGGGGAGAGACTGAGGGAGCTGGGGCTGCTTAGCCTGGAGAGGAGGAGACTCAGGGGTGACCTTATTGCTCTCTACAACTACCTGAAGGGGGTTGTAAACAGGCAGAGGTTGGTCTCTTCTCCCAGGCAGCCAGCACCAGAACAAGAGGACACAGTCTCAGGCTGCGCCAGGGGAAGTTCAGGCTGGAGGTCAGGAGGAAGTTTTACACAGAGAGAGTGATTGCCCACTGGAATGGACTGCCCGGGGAGGTGGTGGAGTCACCATCACTGGAGGTGTTCAGGAGGAGACTTGACAGGGTGCTTGGTTGCATGGGTTAGTTGATTAGGTGGTGTTGGGTGATAGGTTGGACGTGATGATCTTGAAGGTCTCTTCCAACCTGGTTTATTCTATTCTATTCTATTCTATTTGGTACAGAGACCTCCTTTTGCACAAGTAAGTGGGGTCACCCTACAGCCTTTTGGAGGAGTGCTGAAGGTGTGTGACATTTCCAGCTTCCACTTGGCCTGCATGGAGGTCTTTGAAAGATCACAGTGCACCTTGATCACTCAATATAGGCTAATGATTTCAGTACAGCAAGGTGGCCTATCTATATGATACACAGGTGTCGTGGTTTAACTCTAACTGAGCACCACGCAGCTGCTTGCTCACTCCGCCTCCTCCTGGTGGGATGGTGATGAGAATCAGAATAAAGTAAAATTTGTGGGTTGAGAAAAGAACAGTTTAGCAATTGAAATAAAATAAAATAGTAATATGACTAATAATTACAATGAAAAGGAAGACAACAAAGAGAGAGAAAAATAAAGCAAACAAACAACCCCCCCCCCCCAATAGTGATGCATGATGCTATTGCTCACCACCTACTGACCAATGCCCCATTGCTTCCCAAGCAGTGATCTGCACCCTCCCCAACAACTCCTCCAGTTTACATACCAGGGATGACATCCTATAGTATGGAATATTCATTTGGCCAGTTCAGATCAACTGTCCTAGCTGTGTCCCCTTGCACCTTTCTTGCACTTTCTTGCCCCAAGTGTCCTTACTGGCAGGGCACTGTGAGAAACTGAGAAGTCCTTGACTCAGCATAAGCACTACTTAGAAACAACAAACACACCAGCATGTTATGAACATTATTTGCATTCAAAATCCAAAACACAGCACCTGCACCAGCTACTAGGAATAAAATTAACTCCATCCCATCTGCAATCAGGACAACAGGTATCTATATATTGTACAAAATGCATATAGAGGCTACATTTCCTAGACTGAGCAATCTGGACCACAAGTGCAACTAATTAACTATTGTATACATGTGCAGAGAGAAAGCACCCACTCAGTACCCATGCTCAGCACCAGCAAGCAGGGGATAGGGCAGGCACAGGGATATGTGGCTGCATGCTGAGCCCAGCACAGAGCCACCATCTTGCCTTGGCCACACTGTCACCTTGAGGGAGTTACAGGTTCCTGCAGCCATTCCCTTGTGAGCACTGGGGAGAACAGCAATCCCTCTTTGGGCAAAATGAAGCCTTCATATTCCCCAAAGACAGCCAGGAGACGGATGCTGACACAGGGAGTGTTTATTAGTTATCCTGCTCCATGGGGGAGAAGGAAAAACTACATTCTGCTTAAGCTGTCTGACAAAACATACGGTTGTTGGCAGAAGACCATTAGTTGAAGAGGTAAATGTGTGCTTAAGGAGTGATTAGAACTTCCCTCATCACAGAGAGGAGGCAAAGCCAAAAGGGAGCAAAGGGACAAACTTGGCAAGAACTGACTGCTGGTGGGCAGGAAACCTGCAGTGTGGGGAGAAGGTGGCCCACCAGGCAGCATTAAGTGAGATAAAATTTACACGTTAAAAAGTTCAAAGAAATTCCTGCTCTTTAGACTGTTGGCAAGAAAGACAAAGGTGGAAGAGGCTGGGAGGAGATGGCACAGAGGATGCCCCACAAGCCTGGCAGGGCAGCTTGGGCTGGTGTAGCACAAACAATGGCTTTAAGGATTTAAGGTTCTTCTCCTTGCTCTAATTAATAACCTTCCTCAGGTTTAGAGGATATTGCTGTGGATTTTCTAGGTCATGACATGAGCACTGCAGCAAATAGCCTCTGCTCCTCGCCTGGACAACACCAAGAGCTTGGAAATCCTGGCTCATTGTGTCTGTGACCTTTCCTGTCACTGCATTACAACATGGTAAACATCAGACCTCTCCAAACCAGCACGGCTGACCTGCAGTCAGCAGAAACCTAACACCAGGAATTCACTGCAACTGCATTTTGGTGGTTAAAAGCTCCTGTGACATTTACCTGCTGTGATTTCTGTGCAAGAAAACCAGCAGGGTTTAGGCAGGGATGGGATGCCATGTGAACTAAAATCTATCTGAGGAAAGGTGTAAGGACAAAACAGAGATCCCATATGCAGTGACACAAATACACACGATGTGAAGTGGCACTTCAGATGTGCTTGTTCAGGGGCAGGCAGGATCACAACAATAAAGCCATTAATAGAGCATTTGTATTCTGCTGTCTAACCATGTCAAGCTGGTACAATTACACATGAAGTTCCATCAGCTCTCCTCCTCCCACAGACATCCTTCTCTGTGCTGGAGGAGGGAGGGCACACACCAGCCCCATGATCACTGTGGTACCTCAATACCTGGGTGGTCTGCTGCTGACCCCTTCAGCACTTCCAGTTTGGTCAGGATTCCCAGGATACACACACCATCAAACCCCCAAAATACGACTGTTACAAACAACCCATTTTCCCATGATATTGTGCTGACACCACTGCCCATTCCTGACTGTGAACAACCTCTCTCCTCCACCCTGAGTCAGTGTCAAGCAGTGCCATGTCCAGCAGTACCTCTGAGATGCCAGGAAGGTGTAAATAGCCACCACCTGTCATTGGGAGGGACAGATTTCTTCAGAGCAAATTACAACATGCATTGGTAGACTCCATCAGGGTTTTAAATGGGAGACTCAAAGAGATGCAAGATTTCCATGGGTGAAACTCTGTGGGTTTCCGTTTTGGAAGATGTGAATATAATTTGTGGCTCTGCCTTTGCATTTAGAAACCACAGTGATGTGGTATGTGTTCATCTCCTCCGCAGGACACTGTTTTCCTTCCATTTCTCTCTCCTAGCTTGACATAATTTCTTTTCAATCACTTCCAATCTCCCCCTTTTTTTATTAGAAAAAACAACCAGGCCAGACAAGAAACCTTAAAGCCTTTCATTCCTATCTTCTGCTAACAGCTGCAGTACTTAAAGTGGTCAAAGAGAAGATGTTCTTGATGTTGCATCTGCAAATGATTTTGGACAATCCTTGCTGTTCTTCGAGTCCCACCAACCAGGGGAACCTGGGATCACTTCTCACCTCTGGGGTCCACGGGAGAACTCTGTGATGATCTTAAACAGAGGCTGGGATGGGATACGGTCCCCTCACTCAATCCAGGGGCCCAAAGTGGATTTGGATGTGGGGGGTTGGGATGGGCTCCCACAGACCTCTAGTTGCAATAGAGTTTCAAATTAGACACAGTTTCAGTATCCTGGCCCATGTCACATTGGCCTCTGATACCTCTTGTCCAGCTACACTACTTTTCTTCCCAAGCACAATGACAACTGCTTTGAAAACAATTTGCTTAATGCTCACCCCTCCCCAAACTCTCTGTGACAGTGCATTTAAAAAAAACTTCAGACTGAGCCCTCCAACGCGTGTATGGAACTGTACTACCACAATTCATCTCCTGAAGGACAGAAAATAAATGAAGTCCATGTGATGGGCACAGGGGGTCATTGTTCTGCACCGTTTGAGTGAGGAGAAAGAAGCTAGAAGCTGCAGACACATGACTTGTGCAGAGCTCAGCACCTATGGGACCAGCCTGGCTCCATCTTTAAGTGCCTTGCCTTTAACTCTTTCAAGAAATAAAACCAATCAAAACACTTCTCGTGTTTTAGGAAATTAACTGCTTTCCTCAATTTTTATTCATATTCATATCCTGCATTTGGGGTTCAATGAACCAAGGGGTGAACTGATGCCTGGCTGAAGTCAGTGAGGGTTTTGCCAATGCTTTCCACAGGACCACTGTATCGCTCTTTGTAGCCACAGTTAATCTGGAATGCAGTAACATCTGAATCCTAAAATCAAGTTGATGGGCACAGCTCTAAATAAATGAATGGGAAGAAAGATGAAAGCTACTTTGAAAGAGACAAACCACTATAAGCTTGCCCTAAGAAAAGAACAGAGTTCCCACTCAATATAACGCAAACACCGAATCCTTGATAAAATATCTTGATGTCAAGTTACTTCAACAAAACATACAAACATTAATTTATTTATTTTCTTTCTTAACACCTGGTACTTGCATTTTAGTGAAAACTCCAAACATCTAACCAGGAGAGAGTTTTGATGTGATTTCTAATGTTCCAGAACTTACTTACTTAAATAGAAGTTAGGAGTAGTACTGACCTTGCGAAGAACATAAAGAATCAAGAGCACTTGCTCAACTCACGTGGTTCATTAAGAGAAATTCATACCTATATTTCAGGTAGCTTTATGATGACCACCTGCAGTGTAAACTAGAAAGAATGAGGTTCACTGCTTCTGAAAATCATAGTGACTTCATATTTCAGTGAACATCGAGATTTATTGTCCCTCAAGGTAAATATTGACTCTGGTTTTCCCTCAGTCGATATTTTAGCTTTCAAGACAGTAAATCTTGGTGTTCACCTCAACTAAAGTCAATATCTGCTTATTATATTAGAACAACCAAACTGATCACTGTAGCAGTTGCCTGAGACCCTAAGGACAGTCTCTGTGCTATTCATTTCTAATAAAAATGGGCTAAATTCTTTGCTAACATAAGTTCATTTCACATCACTGCCCTTATAGCAAAGTTAGATCACACCTAATACATAGAAACAACCAGAACCGAAGAAATAACAACCTAATTTAAACTATGGCGACCACCAGAAATGACACCAAGGTAAGAAAAGATCTCACATAGGGAAGATTGGTTGTAAAGACACTTGATGGTAAGGAAATTAGAGTGCAGAAATGAAATCCAATCCCGCTGAGGCTAGAAATTTGGTAATGGTTATATTTGTTTGCATGTCCACTTCTACGTTCCTTGCATATCTGGGCTGCAAAAGGAGGCAGCAGTGAGATGTCAGTATGCAAATTGGCCCTCACCTTTTCTTGCAGCTTGTGGCCACTGCTTTGTGGTATCTGGACCACAGCCAGCACTTACCTTGCAGCTAGCCTGACACAAGTGGATCTAGAGCACAATGGGACATACATCTTCAAAGATGTCCATCCACTACAATTACCTGCAAATCTGACTTCTCTGATGACTCCATATAGTTCATCCAAATGTCTTTTGTGGTTGTAAGGTGCCCATACACTCACTGAATACTTTTTATAATGCCCTCCTACTGCCTTCATATTCCACTTAATACCCAACCAGATAATTTCTAATAACGAGGTTCTTTTATTTAATTCTTTAAAACCCAGTTCAAAATGGAGTACTTACTTTGTTAATTACTTAAGTGCATGTTTGATTTGGCAGATCTAAGCACACATTTAAAAGCTCCACTGAATTAACCGAGTGTCTGAACGACAAGTACTCGCGCATTAACAAACTCTACATCACAGAAACGGCCTCATTAAAATTTCAACAGTAAGTAGTTCTCCTTAAAAAGACATAGATTTTATTTCTGTCTGGTTCATATATTGATCACCACCACCAGAAATATGCTAACTGCTCGCCACTATTAAAAAGAGACTGAAAAATTAATTTTCCAGCAATGTGGATTTTGCGAAGCAGCTGTGTTCACCGATCAACGCTTGCCTTCAGGTGTTCGCAGGCTGCAAACAGACAGCAAAATTAAAACAACCAATTGCTCAAGAATGACTTACAGCACATAGGTTTGAATACACCAGCATGTGGTAAGAGTTCTGAAACGATCAGAATTCCTGAGGTTGGGTTTTTTTTTTTAATGCCTCTACTAGATGCCTGCACAAATGCTCGTGAAGCAAACTCAGCACTTTCAGCTTTCATTTACGCCCAAATCAAAGGAGTTAGTGTTCTTTACCTCCTTTGTGGTACAGAAAAAAGCAAATCAATTAGAGCTTTGCTAAGGTTATGAAATGCCTTCTCTGGCATGGAACCAAGTTTATAGAAAACCTAGACCTGCCTAAAACTTTGTAGCTAGCAAAAGGACGGGATCAATTTTATTTCATGTACAAAATATGAATGAAGAGCGCAGGCAATAATTACTGTGGCACAGACACAAAGATCTATCAGTTCCTATCTCTGCCCTGTGGGCAGTATGGAAGACCCTACAGGAACAGATCCTTCACCGTTACTCTGTGGGACTAGCCATGGTGATGGCCTTCAAAAGCACTGCTGAAAAATTGTTTTCATTGAGTAGGAAGGATGAAACAAATTATCAGTCCCCTGAAGTTTCCCCACTTTTTGATTATCTATTTTTAGTCTGACTCTCTAAACCACTCAGCTTTAATCCTAATTTACACATGAGAAAATTGAGGATGAAGAATCGAGTGATTTATTAGAGGCTGGTGAGGGAGCCCTCAGGGAGTGGGGGACTGAATCTGGAAATGCCCTATTTCTTGCACTAACTGGATGACACCTCAGCTTAAAATCAGATACTGAAAAGTTCAGATGAAGACATTTAAGGATGAAATCATCAAAAAGAAGCAGCACCATAAAATTCTGGCTGTAAAATGAGGAATAGAGGAGAGATTAGGAAATCAGCAGGGTACTCTTTCTATAAAGACATCTGGGTGCTGCATTTTCCCTCCCCACAGCTTTAAGGGGCTTATACCATATCTAGCCTTCTGCTGGACTTTATGAAATGCTCCTAGGAAATCCCTTATTTTCTTCTAATGGACAATTAAATATGCAAAGACAGACACTGCTGTATTTAAAATTCTTCAGTGCAATGACTGGAAAATGTCTTGTTTAAAAAAATTAATTGAAGTGAGCTCTGCTGAACCCCAGTCATTACTGCTCACACTTAGAGGACTAACATGCTGCTCAGCAAGGTTTATTAATTCATATTTACTAGTGGCAAATGGTTTTATTTTCTGTAAGACTGGCACAGGCATTAAAAACACCGTGTTGTAATAGGGTAAAGCATGAGTGCTCCTTCCTGGAGATTAAAATAACAAGTTGGCATCATGCAGCACGTGAAAATATGAGAAAACACACAGCTCCCAGCCCCAGCCCTGCCTCCCTGGTTTTCCTCAAGGTTTTACTGTCTCTACAGACTTTGAGGAGTAGAACACAGCATGGAGTAGAATGCTGCAGATATAGAGTATTTGTTTCTACCTGAAATCATCAGGTCAGACAATTTAGTCTCTCAAAGTTATGCAATAAAATGGAGATGTTAAAGTGTGGATGGGGGATATGCAAATACTATCAGAAATTGACAGTTGCTTTTCTTTTTATTTTGTTTTCTTTTTTTTAAATGATGTTTCTTCACTATTGAGAAAATACTGAATCTAGGTGAGATAAACAAATGTCATTTTACTATCTTGTCAAATACAGGAGTCCAAAGCAAGGCAGAAGCTCGTTAGGGAGAGGTTTGGTGTATTTCTGCTGATTCCAGAAGCTGTAGGTGCTGTAGCTTCTGCTGTCTCCCTGTCACGAAGCCAGGCAAGCATAGCAAATTTAAGTAGAAATAAATAAATCAATGTCCTGTGTTTTTTGCAACAGCACACTTTGCTGCAGCTGAAGGATAGTTTCAGGGGTAACAAACAAATGTGGCACCTCTCTGGACGAATCTCTTATGCAGTAACAACGCTGAATCCAGTTTTAAAGAGAGGAAGGAGAAAAAAAGCTGACTGATGAAGAACAACATCGAAGCCTCTTTTTACTCAATGAGAACGATAAGATAAGATGAAGACACATTGCAACACCAACCTGAGCCTTTGGAGATGTCCATGTTAGCAGGGCATGACAAGCAGAAAGGAAAGAAAATTATATATTCATTAGTTTAGCTGCTGTATGATAATATTGAGAAGACAAAAAAAAAAAAAACTAACAAAAAGGAAAAGAAAAAAGGTAGAGATCTGCTTAAAATAAAATTGCCACAATGTCAGGTTGCATTCAATTCTGTGATTTCCCCATCTTAAAAAGGAAAAAAAAAAAGAGTAAAGCAGAAATCAGGCATTTATTTGTGAGTGAATGAAAAGCACGGGTATGCTGAAGAATAAAGCAGGATTCATTCAGCTTCATCCAGTCATCTGGATTTCATCAGTGTGTCTCACAATCAAAGCCTCAGGATAATATAAAAGAAAAAAAATATATTTAAAAAAAATCTGTGAAGCTTCACCTGAAATCTGGTGAAGGAGCCCCACAACTCTGGAATATCAATCACAACAGCTAGGAAAGGCTTTCAGACATTTAAATCGTAATTGGATGGCACTGCCCCTAGTGAAGCCTGCAGACGACGTGGCAGGCGGCACACAGCCAGGTGGCCTTTATCTGGTGGGCACTGATCTCCAAGAACACCATCAATAACTCCAAGTAGATGTCATTATGGAAAATATAATTAAATGATAAGGATTCAATAACATGGGCATACAGCATATGCACATCCTACAGACAAGGAGGGCTGTGTGGGGCAGCTGACACCAAGATCTCCAGGGGTGGACTGGCAGCGCAGGAGCTGCATTACTGAAGTCTGTATCAAATCATCCTGCAGCCCACAGGCAGCCTCACTGAAACAGCATGGACAGCACCAGCTTTTGCTATCAAAGCCTGGTGCTCTCACTCCTCTCATCTGATTGAAATGCCAAACAAAACCCACACAGACATGTGCCGGAAGCCATCCAGGCTTGGGGGGACCTGCGATCACTGTGTTCCTCTGCTCAGCCAGCCTGAGCGCTCCTGAACCGAACCACAGCACTTCAGCAGGTCAGAAACCTGCCCTGGTGGGATATGAGTGAGTGATTACTAGATCCAGAAGGCAAGTCATCTGTCACATGAAATGAAATAAATGCCAGTAGTAAACACAAACAGTCCCAAAGAAGCACTTTCTTTGTAGGCGTCTGTACAATAGGCAATTTAAAGAAAAGACCATCAGAGCTTACTGCTAAGTTAAAAATGATGCCTTGGAGACAAAGGTTCATCTCTAGTCTTTCTTTTAAGATATTTTAAATCATTTCAAGGTCTAAAAACTTCAAATTGATACTCTATAAGTTTATTTTCATGAATGAATTAACGTGGCAGAGCAGTCACACGTTTGTCCTTACGCAGCCTACTCTTGGACTGACAATTTTTTCCACACAGGATTTAAATCCGGTTAGCCAACAAGAACAATTTGATTGATGGCACTACAGACAAGCAAAAACAAGAAATTAGGAAGTGTCAGGCAGTTGAAAGTTATGTTTTCTGAAACACACTTCCATGAGACTATGCCAAAGGCTCTAGCCTCTTTCAGAGAGAACTTGCTAACTGCTCCTGGGGCTTCCTGCAGTCACAGCAAGGAACAGTCCAGTTTTAGGTTCCTGCAAAAGCAGGAATAGAAATGCAAACCAGCTCATACCCTGATTGTTTCATTAGGATGAGACTGTCACTCTCCCCACAGTTTACTCAGCAGCAGCTCTGGTTCATCCTCAGCAGCAGCCATACAGAAATGGATGTTCATAGGGAGAGCAGGACAGATGCTGATGAATGAGTGATAGGTCCCATAGCTTCAGAGCTCAGAAAGATCACCCACAGCCTGATTAGTAACTAGAGATGGAAAATATTTCTTAGAAGAGGAAGTTACTGCAGGAACCAGGATATTTGACAGCCTGTTGCATCACATATTTGTGATAGCTGTCTTATTGCCAAGACGGGCAGATGTTAGCACTGCGTTTAGACGCAGCATTAACTTGAGCAATTTTCTCTGTATAATTACAGGTAGCAGTGCTGCTGAGAGGCCAGCCTCATGACAAGGCAGATGAATTCACAGATTTCAAGGCAGCTACAGTCACACTGCCTCACACTTAGAAATCCTGCAGTTGTTACTATCTGACAGGTTTTATTGGTATTTCTTATAGGTGGATCTAGACAGAAAAGATTTAAGCATCAAAGAGACAATTTTTCTTCCCCAAATGCAGATGTTCAATAATAGTGCTGTGCAGCAGGGAAAAGCCATGGTTCTACCTGTGACTGCTGCCCAGCAAGAACATCCATATTTAATAAACTAAAGGCTCCTTTGAGTCAAA
Source organism: Melanerpes formicivorus (assembly GCF_026170545.1). Lineage (NCBI taxonomy): Eukaryota > Metazoa > Chordata > Aves > Piciformes > Picidae > Melanerpes > Melanerpes formicivorus. Next base: position 36,384,086 of record NW_027142357.1, on the reverse strand, counting down.
AGCTAAACTCTACCCAACCTACTTCAAACATCGGAATGCATGCATTCTGTCCCCTGTGCCAAAAGATAAGAAGGAAGTTATTGCAAGGTGTCTCTAAGGTCTTTTCCAACCTGGTTAATTCTGCATTCTGTATTCTCCATGGGACTGGGAATCTTTTATCTGCACTTTCATTCCTTTCTTTCAAAGCAGGTAATATTTTCAGATTCCTATATTTCTATCCATATTATGAAGTTAAACACTTTACATGAACTTGAACAAATCAACATCATAGTATCACAGTATCAGTCAGACTTGGAAGGGACCACAAGGATCATCTAGTTCCAATCCCCTGCCATGGGCAGGGACACCTGACAGTAGATCAGGCTGGCCAGAGCCTCATCCAGTCTGGTCTTAAACACCTACAGGGATGGAGCCTCAACCACCTCCCAATGAATCAATGGAAACCACCTCCCACATGCATCAATGGAAAGTCTTCCACTGTTTGGGTCTATTGTAGCAAGTGAGGAATGGCTGAATATTTGTAAGTGTATCACTAAAATTTAGGAGAAAAGTACTGATCATAGGAAATTTTTGCTACAGTTCCTATTTATTCAAAACATACATCAGTGGTGCCTATACATGTTGCTGGCTAATGAGAGGCTAGATACAAGCCAAGTAGTAGTTTGACTAGGAATGAATGTCTAAGTCCACACATGCATGCAGCACACTAAATGTAACCAAAAGGAGGTTGTACTGAGTTGGAGGTTGGTTTCTTTTCCCAAGTAACTAGCAGTAAGATACGACGAAATGGATTCAAACTGCGCCAGGGCAGGTTTAGATTGGATATTAGGAAAAATTTCCTCACTGAAAGAGTGGTCAAGATTGGAACAGGCTGCCCAAGGAGGTGGTGTAGTCACCATCCCTGAAGGTGTTAAAAAAATGTGCAGACATGGTATTTTGGGATATGGTTTAGTGGGCATGGTGATGTTGGATTGACGGTTGGACTTAATTATCATAGAATCAAAGACTCAATAAGGGTGGAAAAGACCTTGAAGATCGTCAAGTCCAACCTGTCACCCAAAGCCTCATGACTACTAAACCATGGCTTCAAGTGCCATGTCCAATTCCTTTTTGAGCACCTCCAGGGACAGTGACTCCACCACCTCCCTGGGCAGCACATTCCAGTGGCTAACAACTCTCTCTGTGAAGAACATTCTCCTTACCTTGAGCCTAAACTTCCCCTGGCACAGTTTGAGATTGTGTCCTCTTGTTCTGGTGCTGGTTTCTTGGGAGAAGAGACCAACCCCCTCCTGTCTACAACCTCCCTTCAGGTAGTTGTAAAAAGCAATAAAATCTCCCCTGAGCCTCCTCTTCTCGAGGCTAAACAATCCCAGCTCCCTCAGCCTCTCCTCGTAGGGCTTGTGCTTGAGGCCTCTCACCAGCCTCGTTGCCCTTCTCTGGACACGTTCAGGAGTCTCAATGTCTTCTTAGAGGTCTTTTCCAACCTTAATGATTCTATGAGATATCAACATCTAGCACAGTTATGAGTATTTCTGTATCTTGTTTTTAGGGACTTTATGAGTGTCTGACTATTGGAATTCTACCAGAAAACAGAACTGTTCTGCTTCTGTACCAATGGGTAACATATCCTGCAATAACCACCACCAGTGCACCAAGTCCTGCTCTGTACCACTGCAGCATTTAGGAAGGGTATGTCAGGGCACAAGTGATTCAGCAGTTCTCACACCTCTGCCATTGCCTGGAGCACCACCTTCACGCATCCATGATTCTGGAAATAATGGAGTGAAAAAGGCTGTTTTGCAAAACACTAAGTAGAAGTAGAAAGTAAATATATACAGAGACTATGCAACACAGATGTGCTTTGCAGTGTGTTGTACACCCAAACCACTCTACCTGAAACCTTTTAGAGAATTAAATAATGCAACAGAGCAAGTAGCATGTGGTATAAATCAGAGGACACAGTAATTCAGAGATCATGCAGATGGTCCAAAAGAAAGGGCTCACTCAGTCCATAGCAGATTAGAAAGAGAGGAAGATTAAAAGGCAGAGACAAGAAGCTGAAGTTGAGTGGCAGATCTAAAGGTAACTGAAGAGTCAAAGAAATAAAGAAAAGGGAAACAAGCCCAACACTAAAACCAGTCAATTTACAATAGGAGGAATAGTAAGAAATGAAAGATCACCAGTAGGGTGAAGGGAAAGAAAGGTGAGACAAACTTTTAGTGATGGGCACTGGCTCAGAAAGTTTGGCCAACAAGGAGGGCAAACTTCAAGAGACACTTGAAACAACTTTTGGGTCAAATGGGTTATGTAGGAATGATGGAGATAAGATTGCCCAGCATCCTTCAGAAGATGCAATGTGAAAAAGCTGGAGAAGGAAACGAGAAAAACACAGTGAACTCTATGGCAGTCAGATAAACTTTTTCTCTTGGAAACATTTTCCTTTAGACATTATCTATAAGCAGCAGAAAATAACAAGGAGATATGTGTCAGACAGCGTGGGTTTGCCAAGACCAAACTGTGTGAAATCATTCTGATGTTCCTCAGTAACAGGATAACAGATACTGTGGATAGGGATGAAATGGCAAGTATTATGCTGACTTTAGTAAGCTTTTCACACCACCTCTGAGGCTAAGGAAATAGGGTCTAGGTAAATCTAATACTCAGGGAGTACAAAGTTGGAAAATCAAACTCTGAATAGTTAATAGTGTAAAATGGGCAAGAAACCTCACACGTGGCTCTGCAGAGCTTTATGGGCTGTATCCAGGCATATTCCTTGTTTTTATTAATATGGTGGGGCTGATAGAGTGAAAATGATTCTTACCAACTGCAGATGCTGCAAAGGTGAGAAGGGACAGTGAGGCAACCAGAGGACAAGAAAGGAATTCAAAATAAGCTTTATGAATTGGAGAAATGGACTGAAAAAAAAGGTTGAAAGTACAGAACTACAGTGATAGCCCATTAGTGGTACCACTGCCCTGGATCCAGAAATTGCAGAGAGCCATAAAGAGAATGTGATTCAATAATATTGTAAAGAGACATGCGTAGGGTTTGTAAAACACTGAATCAGCGCTTCAGCTATGGCACAGATTCGGCTTGGAAGGCATGTCCAGACATGTACACCCAACTTTATGAGAAGTTTGAAGGATTTGAACTGAGGTACAACAGATGACAATAAGATTAGCAAGACTAGAATCAAATTGCCAAGGCAAATGGTGGCATTTCCATTGCTGCTTTGCAAGTAAACATTTAAACCACAATATAGTTAGCGACAATCTATAGAATGGCAAATCTGTTGTGGAGCATGGTATCACTGTCAGATAAAACAGCAGTACTGAATCATGAGAAGAAATAACTCTGCTGTATCATACCAGATGCAGAGCAGCAGAAAGACACCTGAGAGAGCTCTAAAGGGATCTTCCAGCAGCCTGAAATCATCTATCTGCAGCATCACTGAGCTCTGCACTGGCTAATTCATTGCTGCCTTGAATAAATCACAGACTACCAGACTGTATTTTGGAAACCAGGGACTCTCTTACACCTCATACAGGAACAGGGCAGTGGAATTACTGTTATATCAAACACTGTTATAACACTACCTACAGTCCTTGCTACCCATTGTAAAAGTAACACTGATAATGACAGAGTGGTTAAAGCAAACCCAGAAAAAATAATTCAAGGTCTGAAAAACTTGCCTATAAGTAACAAAACAAAGAAATGTACCTTTGGTTCAGGTGAGAGGTGGGGAAGGGAAGACCAGCTCATATTTGGGAATATACAGAGAAGATTTCTCTTAGAAGAGCTCTTTTTAAGCTAGCAGGTAAAGATGTGTTCCCAAGGTTGAGAGCTGTAGTTAGACAAATCCATATTTAAGTTGTGAAAAAGAGGGAACTTTTTCAGCATGAAGGAAGTTAACTACTTGGATCAGCTTATGCAGGGTAAATCCACCTTCAGCCAAAGCATGTACCAAGATGGTGTTCCCTTCTGCAAATCTGCCCCTGCTCCAGAGGTAGGCAAGGAAGTAGTTTATGCTATACAAGAGGGCAAAAGAGCCCATCATCATCATCATGGTACACATCTGGTCTTACAACCTCTGAATGAGGAACTCCACAGAAGACTTCAAAATCATGTATTAATCATTATGTGAGCACCACACTTATTAGCCCATGCTACATACTTAAACTTGAAATTGTACATTGGAGTTGAAGAGATGCCTGCAGGGATTTTATGTGCACTTTGAGTGGCTGCCCAAAAAAGTGGTTCTACATTATAGATCAGAAGCCTACTGGAGCTCAGCCAGTCCATGTGTCATCATGTAAATGTTGATACCACAGACATGACACTTTTATTTACTGCATCAGCTCTAGCTCCTAAGTTGTAACCAAGAGAGGAGCTGGAACTGAGCAGAGAGAATAGAGTTTTTAGTTTGGCCACAGCATTGCCAGTAGCATGCAGGATGGAGGAGGAAAACAAAAGAGGCAATTATTTAAATTAAGCAAACACTCTCTTGGCTGCATCTGTTCATCGACGACTTCTGCCATTTCTCAGCTGTAACTGTGGTCTAGGTAAAATAGATGGCACACTTGGAAGTATAAGTTGGACTCTCTTGCATCTGAATAGAGGCATTCAGGTCTTCGCTTTGCTTCTCAGCCAAGTGCTCCCGCTGTTTTTTATTACTAACACCCCTTGCTGAGCAATGCGCCTCTGTCCCTCCTGCAGGTCAGTGTGTGGTACCTGGCAGATGGACAAGTATATGCATGTATGCATGGACATCACTAAAAATAAATATAAGGTGACTGACAGGAAAGAGAAAAGAAAGAAAACTGAGAGAACAAGTGTAATTGCATGTGAGCAAGGAAGGACAAATACTCACTGTGTAGAAATGCATTTCAGTGAAAACAAGAAAAAGAGGAGAAGTGCTAACAAGGAATACTGGCAGTGACCCAGAAAGGGATAAAGGCAAGGAAAAGACAAAGGGAAGTACTACAGAAGGAGGCTCACTGTGTTTTACAAACACTTGACAAAGTACAACACAAAGCAAAATATGGCTGAGGGAGGACAGAGACACACAGAAAGGCAATGTCTGGGCTCTACTTCAGTTCTGTGTGGCTTGGTGAGCCCTGAGTACATGAGACACAAGCAGTAGGTCAGAATAATTGGAAAAGAGGCAATGTTTAAAAGGCTAATGCTTTTATCCCTACCAGCTGACAGTTTAATATTTATATTAGTACTATTGTTTGCTCTACGTATGAACAATAGACAATGGTCCTAGAGTTACTTTCAGCTTATTTCCCAAAGTCACTTTTGGAAATCTTTGCTTTCTATGTGTCCTGCAGGCATTAGTCGAGCTCCATCCTCTTTGTAGCAAAGCCTCTCCCACAGTGCAGCGTGTAGGGTCTAGACATACATTTCTACAGTTGCTTTTGCCCTGCTGAGCCAACAGACTGCACACAAATCCTCCCTGCCCATGTGTGCCGAATTGGGAAACAATCCACATCTCATTGCCTTTTCATTTAGACTGATAAATAACTTCGAGATGAACACCAGACAGCAAGGAAAGTAATTGCTCACTCAAAGTTGCATTTAAAAATACTTAAGCACGGCATTAAATTCCTCCTCTGTTTATCATATAGACATCAGACAGTTTGCAAATAACATTTTTAATTGCCAACTGTCGACAAGGATAGACCGTGAATGACTGACACACAGCGTACTGTTTCAGATGGGTATAGAGAAACACACCCTGGGCAGACATAGCTGAAAAATCCACTGCACTTGGTATAAATAATAGTCTGGGTTGGGTTATTCCTTTTGTTTTGTTTTGGGTTTCCTGTTGGTTTGGTTTTTTGTTTGTTGTGTTTTGTTTTTCAGATGGTATAACGGAATAAACTAGCTGCCTTCTGTTACCTGCTATTACACCAACGAGAACTATCAGAGAAGAAAAAGTGCCAAACAAATTCCTCCTTATGCACCACAGAGATGAAAAAAACCCCACCAGAACCCAAAACCCAATCATCTGGGTATTTGTGCTTATGTATATTTAGACATGGAAACATTTTTCTTAATAAAACCAAAAGATATCACAAATTGGAGGAAAATAGAAGCTGGGGGTAACATGTTTCCCTTTTAAATACTCTGAACGATGCTTCCCGAGGACACACTCAAGCAAATACAGGACACCAATGACACCAAACCATGTTTCCTGCCATGATGGTCAGCAGAACTCAGGATATTCAAAATAAACAACCCAAAGCACAAAATCTATGCCTCTTTGTTCCTGCCTGGCTTTCTCATGTGTTGGACAGAGGGCGGCTGGTGTGGTGTGCTGCCAGCTGGCCACCCCTACATGAATATCTCTGAGTTGAGGTTTCCCAAACAAAAGAAATGGGGATTTTGCTTTCTCACTCATCCAGAGAAAATGATTATGACTGCACGTGAACACCATAGAGTGAAAACAAAGCAACTCAGGAAAAAGCCTTATCACACACTGGGCAGGAGCTGCATGGTTTTACACAGCATGCAGAAGACATCAGAGATGTCTCCACTGCTGGCATGTGATATTTCCACCCAGCATGGGGAACATGTATTGAGAAATGCCATCTTTCCAGGTGCAAAAAGCCATCTGAGCCACCCAGCACTGCCACTGTAGCCCTCTAGATTGGGCACAAAATCAGCAGCAACTCAAAGCTGTTGGCATGTACCAAAGCATGAGGAACCACAGTGTTCAAATGGTGAATGTGAGAGAACTGAGCCTCAATTCTCCTACCTGCCTACTGAAAAGGATGCTTTGATGCTTTCTAAAAATTACAGTCTTCAAGCTTTTTTGCACTCCAGTGCCAACAAGACACACTACCAGTAGGGAGGAGTAGGACAGAGAAAATGCTGATAACTGACACTGGGGCAGAGAAAACACCAATAACTGACGCTATTTTAATGGCTATGCTTTTAAGACCTCCTGGGGATGAGGTTATATACCACAGTGAGCAAACTACCCTTTTCCTTGGGGAAGAATTACAGAAGGCTTAAAGAAAATGAGGTTAGGTACTGAAGAAGACCCCAGTGGGTTCCTCCACAGACGTGTGTAATGGGAACTCTAAACTACAGAGAACAAACTTGTGTATAGTAAGATAAGATTATCTTCCTTGGGCACAGTAATACATGCAGCTGGACTTCTTTATAGCATATCAGCTTATAACAAACATCATTTTTAACAGTTCTAATGATAAGAATGCACGCTTTTGTTAGGAATTAGCCCCTCTGAATGCTTACAGAAGTCTATCTTTCTTGGTTTTCCCTATGAAATGTGACACTGAGCATTTCTCTGCTTTGTAAGTCTCTTTTGTTCCCTTTGTGAAATTCCATTTAATCCTGGCTCTAGGTGCAGCAGGAACAAACATTCTCATTACACAAATATACCTGCTACATAGAAAAAGATGTGGACAGGCTGGAGAGAGTCCAGGGAAGGGTCATAAAGATGATAAAAGAACTGGGAAGTTTCCATATGAGGAAAGGCTGAGGGAACTGGGATTGTTCAGCCTCAAGAACAGAAAGCTTAGGGGAGACCTTATTGCCATGTTCCAGTATTTAAAGGGTGGCTACAAAGCAGGTGCAGGTTCCCATTTTATCAGGACTTACATAGAAAAGACAAGGGGGTGGTGGGTACAAGTTACCCCTGAGGACATTTTGATTGGACAGAAGTGGAAAAAAATTCACAGTGACAATAATCAGCCATTGGAATAATCTCTGTGGGGAAGTGACACTTTCAAGATTCAGCTGGACAGGGTGCTGGTGAAGAAAGGTTGGACCAACTTGGTATTCTATGATGCTTTGATAAGTTACACAGAGAAAAGACTGTACTGAGCACAGCTCAACAAGAGAACACAGTGTGGCACCCGATCACCACTGCCGAGATGCAGAGGACTTCACCATTTCATCTCTACAAACACTGCATTGCACTGCAAATATGTCAACACGTGCAGGCATCTCTGCAGGATGCCATGCTGCGAAGTGTAGACACAGCAATAGCAGATGAAGGGAGTGAGGCCATGTTTTCCATCAGGCTGGCACTGCAGCAAAGAGGCAAGTGCTCATCTGACCCAGCAGAAACAACGGCGCCATTCCCACACCCTTCACAGCAGGCATTCAGTTTTCTTCTTCTGGAGCTCAAATCCATCAACAGAATTACACACAGTAGTATTCCATGCTCAGGCCTCTGGTAGCACCTAATGAACTTCAGAAACTCTTGAAGGAAGAATTAGTTTGCTCCTGTTTCAATAGCTCTTTCCATCTGAAAAGGGCATTGTTGTAGAGGTTGATTAACTAGGAAGATTCTTCCTCATAGTCAGCCTCTATCTCCACTCTTTTAATTCCACCCCATTACCCTTGCTACACCCCTGGGCACCACACTGTATAACCACCATCTTTCTTTGACATTTATACCCTTTTTGTGCTCAATAATTGTTATGAACCCCTGCAGACACTGCTGAGCCCCATATGCCTTTTCATGCCAGTATTTAGCCATTCCCACTCCCTCAGAAGCTGGATGATGCAGTTGGCATTAAGTACGGCACAAACTCCCATTTGGAAACAGCCTGGGCAGCACAGAGGGGTTGTATGACCCCATCCCCCCTCCTACCCCCAAGCCCTTGAAATCTCTAACATAAGCACACATAGGTTTATCCAGACTTTGATGGAAAACAGGAACAAGCCGTTCAAAAATCACCATGCTTGCTCTCCTCAGCTTCTTGGTCCATTTACTGTGCTCTACCTGTGCACTAAAGGGGAAGGCAAGCTCCTTATCTATCTTTATTGCACAATTCAGGTTTTTATCAGCATATTTAACTTGTTTACTCTGAACTCTGCTGCCTTAGCAAAGAACCATTGAGCTGAGTCTTACAGAATTAAATTCAGTATTTTCTCTTAATTGGGCCACAGTGGTTCCTAAGATGCTCCGTGATGCTTTTATCTGCATCCTCCAACAAACTGGAATTGTGTATCTCAATATTGCATAACTGGTTTTACTCTTCTCTGAGATAAACCTAAGAAGATTAGACCAGTCAGCTTCTCTCAGGTTCCTGCAGATTATTACCCACAATGTAACTGCCCTCCTGTACGTGTCCCTTATCTCCCTCCAACACTTCCCAGTTTTGAATGTTTCTGATTATATGATACAGCCTGAAAAATAGCCTGGGTCTCCCTCTGTGTTTTGCTCTTTCTTAAAACCTACTCATTTTCTCATTCTTTCCTTCACCTGTTCTCCTTCAATAAAATGTTTGGGATAATAATCTGACAGCATTTATTGCAACTGGTGTTTTTTATACACACACACACATATATATACACACACACACATATATATATACATATATATATATATATATAGGCAGGTTTTCCAGAATCATCTGGTCTGCCAATCAGTGACATTCAACCCAGCACTGGATTTCAGAAACCTGGAGGCAAGGCTACTTACAATCACAGAAAGATAGGGGTTGGAAGGGAACTCTGGAGGTCGTCCAGTCTCACTCCCCCTCCAGAGCAGGTTCGTCTAGAGCAGATTGCACAGGGCAGCATCCAGGCAGGCCTTGAATAACTCCAGAGACAGAGACTCCACCTCTCTGGGCAGCCTGTTGCAGTGCTCCACCACCCTCAACATAAAGAAGTTCCTCCCATGTTTAGATGGGAATTCCTATGTTCAACTTTGTGCCCATTCCCTCTTGTCTTGTCACTGGGCACCACTGAATAAAGATTGGCCCCATCCTCACAACACCTTCCTTTTAAGTATTTATAAGCATTGATAAGATCCCCCCTCATCCTTCTCTTCTCTAGGATAAAAAGCCCCAAGTCTCTCAGCCTTTCCTTGTAAGAGAGATGTTCTAGTGCCCTAGTCATCTTTATAGTCCTTTGCTGTACCCTGCCAGGTAGTTTCCTCTTTCTTGAACTGGGAAGTCCAGATGAGGCTTCACCAGGGCAGAGTAGAGGTGGAGGAAAACCCTTTTCAACCTGCTTGCCACACTCTACTCGATGCATCCCAAGATACCCTCAGCCTTCTTGGCCACAAGGCTACTTCCCTGATTCACAGTCACTCCTTTGTCCACAGGACTCCCAGGATTCTTTCCACAGAGCTTCTTTCCAGCAGGTCAGCCCCCAACTGTTTTTCCCTAGGTGCAGTACCCTACACTTGCCCTTGCTGAATTTCATAAGGCTCCTCTCTGCCCACCTCTCCAGCCTGGCCAGGTCTTGCTGAGTGGCAGTGTGGCCCGTTGGGATGTCAGCCACCCCTTGCAGTTTTGTGCCATCAGCAAACTCGATGAGGGTACACCCTATCCCTTCATCCAAATCAGGGCTGAACCCTGGGGGATGGACACCACTTGTTATGGACCACCAAGTAGACTGCCACTGATCACAACACTCTGAGCTCTATCTTTCAGCCAGTTTTCAATATACCCCACTGTCCATCTAACTTACACTTTCTAAGCTTGTCTATGAGGATGCTGTGATGTGAGGGTGTTGAAAGTCTTGCTGAAGTCAAGGTATGCAACATCCACTGCCCTCCCCTCATCTATCCATCCAGACATGCACTTGTAGAAGGCTAATTCATACAAACTGAATCCATACTAACTACTTCTGATAACCTTTTCCTCCACATGCTTTGAGATGATACCCAGAACAAGCTGTTCCATAATCTTTCCAGGGATGGAGATGAGGCTGACTGGCCTATACTTTCCAGAGTCCTCCTTCTCGGCTTTTTAGAACATTGGAGTGACACTGGCTTGCCTCCAGTCCTCAGGCATTTTGCCTGTTCTCCAGGACCTTTTGAAGATGATGGAGAGCAGGCCAGCAATGACTTCTGACAGCTTCCTCAGCTGTCCTATCAGGACTCATGGACTTGTGGACATCCAGTATATTTCATATTTCCTGGAAGTGAGATAAAATCCAAGGACTAGCATCTACTGTCTGACCTAGCTCTCCTTAGGCTGCAGCACATTTCCCTGCAGAGATTATGATTATTTAATATCTACCTTAAGAACAAGGTGAGGCTAAAATGCAAGTGCCCCAAGGCACCTCAGGAACTTTAATAATACTTGCAGATGCAACCAATCAGTGGGAATCTAAGTGTCAATGTGATTACACTCTACAGACACCTTTGTGCCCAAAACACCATCACCCTGCCTGAGCTACCAAATTCCTGCCCACGTCAGGAATCTCAGCTTGCTGATGAGTATTTTATTCATGTTCAATTTCCATTCAAAACATACTGCCTTGTATATGTAGGGCATGGAACTTCCTGCAGGAGAAGTAGGTCAATGAGTTGGCCTCCAGTTCAGCAGGAGGTAATTGCCGAGGGCAGACACCATAATGTGAGTCAGGGAAGTGATGTCTGTCTCAGGACAACGCGAACTAGTGACGGAGACTGCCAGGATCAGCCAGGAGAGATCACAGCCTCTGACACAGCAGCAGCGGAGCTGTCATGGATTGATTCAGCAGGTAAGGACTGGGGGAGCTCAGTCCCCAGTTCAGCCCAGGATCCCTAGGGATCAAGGCTCTTCCTGAATTATTTATTTAGTTCAGCAGGTGATCTTTGGTCTTTAGATTATCTGATTCCACTCAGCCACCTCACTAATATATAGGGGGTTTTAGTTTTTTGTTGTTGTTTCTTTTCTTTTTCATCTTGTGCCCTACTTTCCCAGTGAAACTTAATTTTCTCTCATCATTCTTTTTTTTTGTTCAGCCATGTGCTGAATCCCAGATAAATTATCCTTTCTTATAGGAATATGTAATAGGTGTCCATTTTCCCAAGAGCAACATCTAATAAATGCACAGCTTAGCATCACAAATGCTAGAGATAAAACATTCTCAAATAACGTCAATATAACTTTCCAACTAGTTCAATACAGTGTCAGTTTCAGTATGACAAAGTCTCACTTTCAAGCAGTTATTTATAAGGGCTTTCATCAGAGTACTTGGGATATTATTTTGCCATGTGTAGCTCTTAATAGTCAGCCTAAAACACCTCTGGAATGAGAGCTGAAAAACCTCTTGGTTAATTTGATGTTTTAAGCGTCAGCACAATTTTCAAACAGCACAAGAATTACAGAGGTTGAAAGAATCACTCCACCTTACACCTTAGTGTTCATTTGTAATGAGTTTTAAGACAGCCTCCGAGGACAAAATGTTTTAGCCCCCAGTTTCAATAAATGTAGCTTTGAATTATGATTACTCACAATTACTTTAGCTCCTGTCTGAACACCTGAAGTGACCATTACCATGCTACTGGATGTTGCTCTCTCAAGTGGCAATAGTCTGCTCCTAGTCATGGTGCTGCAGGTAGCTTACAAAATCCTTTCTTACTCTGCACTGTGAACAGCAGTGTGCACACCATCAACAATGCATCCCCCAGGAGTAGATAGCTAATAGTTAAAGGATGGTGGGCCCCTAAACTATAGTTACATACAGCACTTCATTAATACATTCTGAGTGCTGCAGCTTTGGGGGCAGAAGAAAGGGGAACAATCCCAAAACTGGTGAGGGGCCTGAAGAATACTTTCATCTTGATTTTCCCTGTGGGAACACTGAGTTAAGGAGGAGGCAGTCATTATCAACTTGTGAGAGACATTATTTCTTTTGTAACTGCTAACTTATCATCTTGAGTGGACTTCTGTCCGTGCAGCCCTCCAAAAGACACCTACTGCAAGCTCTGCTAATTGGTCAGGTGCAAGAACTGCTGTCAAAAATGTGCTCAGCAGGCATTTTCTTATAAAATCTATCAGAATGTCAGCCAGAAGTTTAGCCCTCAGAGATAAAGAAGAATGGGAAAGGTATTTATGAGTTTGACAGATTTTACTGAAAATGTTAAGGGAAGTGATGATGCTTTGGGAGAGACTCACAGGAGTACAGCTGATTGCTGCAGATCCAGTACAATTATACCGGGGTCAGCCATGGGCGAGGCACCTGTCTGAAGTTGAACACTGCACTAATGGAAGACACTGATTTCCCAGACATCACTTTAAGACAGAAAAAAAAATGGTGAGACTATATTTGGATGCAACTGTGAGGATTTTTCTATTTCCTGTACACTTTCCATGAAAAATGAATTCAGACATTCAAACACTACATTTGCCAAGTTTTGCACATTGCCAGTAGCAGAGAGATGTGTTTGGGTCTGTAAATCCTTCTGCCATGTGTAGCTCTCTGTCAAAAGTTCAACAGGTTCCATAATACAAAAATAAAAAATAAAAATGCAGCTGCTGTTGTTAAAGTTAAGACCATTTTGGCCAGTAAAGACATCAAAAAAACAGAGTTAAATAGCTAAAAATCCAATTTTGGCCACAAGCATGGCCAAAATCCACAGTAATCCACAACTGAGGACACATCTTCACAGAAAAATCTCACTGCACTGCAAACAAGTAGTAAACATACATTAAAAGGTTCATGCATTAATGCAAGAAATTGCATTGCAGAGATCAAACCACCTCTGCAAGAGTTGGTGCATGCAGTCAAATTTATTTCCCAAATCAGTTCAAGACTAAGATATCTCACTTACCTAAAAATAATTAAATAGGAAAGGGAAGGAAAAAAACCCACCACACTGAAAATTATGATTAAAATGAACAGAAAAGAACATTTCCAGAAGTCCAGGCTCTCCACCTACCCTTTATCCTTCTTGACATCTGACACTTTCATTTTGAAAATGCTTTAATAAGACCATGGATCATAACAGTAAAAGAGGTGGTACTAAACCCCTCTAAATTAGGCTTCTAGTTAAGCCGTATTATAGGCATTTACCTTCTTCCCCTGACTACAGAAGGATGTCAGCTTCTCAGCTTTAAAGATTAATGGGAGTAACTCCAAAGTGACTTTTCCTCCCCAGTTTTCCTTTAACCTCCAACTTATTGTACCCATTCCCATTTCTTCTTCTTCCTTTGTTATGCTCAGTTCATTAGCTTGTCCTACACATTATTGCTGTTCAGTGAGGTTACTTCTTATCAGCATTGGAAGATGTACACAGAAAAACACATGGGAAGTAAGATATTCAGCTATCTCCCTTTTCTCTACCTCATTCTTACCTGAGCAACACATCAGGGAAAGTCAGGAGATGCTAAACAGCCTCACTACAGATAATTACCCACTTGTATAAACAATATTGTTTATATGAGTTGCCTGCCCTTTCTGTCCCCTCCCTGGTGTCTTCCTACAGGAAAAAGCATCCAGCTCTACGCCAGTAGTAAATTAGGTGCTTAGTTTTTGTTTAACTCTTGTTTAACTGGATGTGACATCCTGAAAATATGGGAAAGACCATGCCAGGAAGCCGATGAGGATTATAGAATCATAGAATTGTTTCAGTTGGAAAAGACCTCTAGTATCATTGAGTCCAATGGTCAAACTAAGATGACCATAGCCATTAAACCATGTCCTGAAGTGCCATGTCCACACAGTTCTTCAAACATCAACCACCCATATTTACTTTAAAGTAAATGAAGGAGCAAGGGGAACAGAAAGAGGAACTAATAGCTGGAGAAGACCTGGGGGAAAGAACTCACATTACTTGTGGTACATCCACACATGAACAAGATCAGCTAAGCCATCAGTAAAACCAACACTGAGATAAACAATTATTAACACCTTTGCAGAACTGGAAGAATGTCAAGATTACAACAGCCTTTGCCAAGCAGAACAGAGGCAGAGGGAAGGAGGGAATCATAGAACTGTTTTGGTTGATATGGACCTTTCAGATTATGAAGCCCAACTCCTAACTACAGAGGGAAGTTCTGTTCACGCATGGAGGCAGTGTGGGATATTGTCCAAGCTGCGCAGGGAAGAGAGGAGCAAGGGGGTGGCTAAGGCTGTTGTGGGAGATAGCATAACTCCACCCAGAGCAACAAGAGGGACTCTGACTGGAAGAAGACAGAGGCAAGGGCAAGTTCAAAGGGCTGATGCAGGTGAGGTGAGGCAGAGCTTGTGGGGCTGCGTGGGAGAGTTCCAATTCTTGTGAGAGGAGACTGTACATAAAAAATTCTCTTAGACAAATTGCCAAACCCCTAGCAAACACAAAGATGCTTTTCTTCACCTTATTGCAATCCTGCATGAGGCACCAGGGAGATCCTTCTCTTCAAGGGAAGGTTTGAGTTCACACACCTTTGACTCTTAACAGAGTTTATAAAACCACAATGGAATACTTTTCCCCTGCTGGAACAGAAAGGAACAGAATTACAAGCTGGGTAAGATGAAAACTAACCACTGCATGCAATATAACACCTCCAAGGCAGGAGAAGGGAAATATATGCAGACACCTCTTGCTTCTGCCAAGGATCAGCCACTTTCACAGAGGTGGAACCTGCTTTCACTTCTACAGTTTTTTTATTTTTTTTGGCAATTCTATTAGAAAATAACTCCCCAGCTCCCAATAGTGCAAGACATTGCAGATTCAGATCTAAAATACATTAATGTCATGAGAATAATGATTACAAATCTTGGAGGTACTTTGTATGCTGCACAGGTATGCTTAGGATTACAGGCTCCCTGAATCTGAATTTGTTTTCTGGTTTCGGTGCTTTTCCTTGTGCTTTCTGGTACACATCCCACTACACTTTTTACTGCACTTATTGCAGTAACTCCTTCAACAATTTTCAGTCTTTCAGCTTTCCTTTACTTATGGAAGCCTTCTTTTTTTTATAATTAAAGTTCTTAAAACTTGCTGCCAAGGACTTTGAAATGTAAGGATTTTATTCAAGCTAACAGAAAAAGGCATTCACGATCACATTGGGATCCTCGTCTCTTCTTTTCAACACCAAAGCACAATTATATCTTTGTAATAGTTATGCTGAATATTAAAGGCAGCAATTATTACAGGGCATTTTAACTATCTGAACATTAAAAACCTAAAAGCACTAATCATAATTCCTTTGCCATATTAAAACATCAGATAAGTAGAGCAGGAGCTGCACTAAAGCAGGAGTCATTAATCAGTATTTAAAATAAGCCTGTTGCCAAATTATCTCTTAGGCTTAATTTCCTTGAGCAGTATCATCCCACAGAGAGAAATCTGGTGTATAACCTGACATATTACTGTTCTTCAAGAGATTAGTCCACTATTGGCAATTGCTCACCGGCATTAGCTGGCCCCCGCAACACTGCTAGAACCTCTCCTCCAGCTTACAGAGGCACAAATGTCAAATTAAATACCCATCTGCCTTCTGAGCCAGCCCAAGGCTGCTCAGTAATGTAGGCAAAATTGAATGAGTTATTTTGCCCTGACTCTACAGGCTACAAAATTGAATTTATTGGCAGCAGCAGAGCTGGATCCTAGAGAAGTGCAGAAGACTGACAGCAGCCGGCAAGAGTTTCAGGAAGCAAGGGTGAAAGAAGGGGAACAAATATATTAAAGAGGGCCCTGACTTTGGACAGCTGGAGGAAGGGAGCATCCATACTTCTATGCACCAAGTAATGTCAGCACTGCCTTCCTGTGGAGTCCCTCCTACCTGACTCTCATGTAACACCACCTTGGCTCCCTGTGCTCAAGCGGCTGGTTCCCACTCCCTTGGGCACAGGGGAATCCTTCGCAGACTGCCAACATTAGGAATGGCCTCTGCACCTATGTCTGCAGCTTGCCCACCAATCCCATGTTTTCACTTCTCTCTGCACACTGTACCAATGAATAACCTGGCAAGAAAACACTGAAAAAAAATCATTACTCTAACTGTTCTAATAAGAAAAGTTTCATTGAGACTTAGAGGGTGCCACAGTGTAAGGAAGAGCATATGGTTTTGACATGGGTCTGTGCCAGGATGGGCCAAACTTTCTGAAGTTATGAGCTAAGTGCCAATAGCAAATTTTCCCACCTGCTGGTGATGATGAACATCTTCCCTCCCTCCTCCTTCCAACTGGAAGTGTTCCCTGTAGAGATACTTCCATCTGCAAAGGCAGAAGCTGTATGTCCCTGCCTGCCAGAGCACACTCCAGCGTGGGAATGTTAGCAGCAGACACAAGCTGCCATCCAAAATTGCTGTCCCAAGCCGGCCAGACAGAGCCTGTACACTATGTGCCATCTAGAAGCAGTGCTCCTGCCAGAGCGTGTCACTGGTGATTTGCGTTTAGACAGTGTTAAAAGCCTGAGATTTAAACAAGGAACAGAGAACCTGGTCTCTCATCCAAAGATGTTACATACTACTTTATATATGCTGCATGAAGGAATAAGTATATAGAGAACAAGAGTTAGCTGACTCTTTGCTATGCCTTTCATAAGTTTTCTCCCTTCACTTAGCCTCCTCTTTATGGGGCACAGGAGAGCTATCCCTCAGCTTGCCTGCTTTTCTTTCTTCCTCTCTTGTCCACAGCTAATTTTATCTCCCCCATGGCTTCAACTTCCCTTTTCAACTAGCACTTACGCTGTCATATCTGAAGTGTTCCTCTCCAGCCAACACATTATTTTAGCCCATCTCACTCTCACTTCAGTTGTCCCCACTGTGCTCTGTCAATGACACCAGGAAAATGCACTCATGTCTGAACTTTGGTTATACCTTTCTTTATGCCACCCCTCTGGAATACTTAACTGGAATTAACATGAAATATCATTCCCTTTCCCAGCTTTCAGTACTTTCTCAAGATCCACTCCTGCTGTAAGCCTCTCCTCTCCCTCCTGAAACCAGCCAGACATCCAGACATCAGATCTAGGTTGCATGAACTGCTGTGATACTGGCTGCTATTTATTGTGCTTGTTCTTTCAAAAAACAACGCTGCAAAAATAGCATCACCATTCCATAATGTCTACTGTTAACCTGCATGACCAAACAATCTCAGCACTACCACCCTTTTCATTGCTCTTTGATCCACTCCCAATGTTTTGTGATTTTTCTCTTTTCTTTTTTTTTTTGGTTCAGTACCAACAGACAACCACTTCTGGGAAAGAAATCTGTCTTATTTCTACATACAGCAACTACATCAGTGATGACATTACCATAAAGCTGATAGGAAATAGCACTGAGAGCTGTTTTTCCTACTTTAATCCATTTATCCTGCTGTGCCTTCCAGTAGTCAAAATGAAGATATGTCCATAGGACCCAGGAAAAAAATCAAATTTACATACCACAACAAGACAAGAAATAGTTACAACTGCAATTGCTTAAGGATAATTTAGCCTATTATCCCCTTCTGAAGTGTCTGGGCTATTGGTAAGAGTTGATGCGCATAAAAAAAAGAGAGCTTCCTTTATGTGACAAACAGAAAAATGCTTCACTAATTGAGAAGAGCCATGAAGACTAAAAGGAATAGCAAATTAAAAAGAGAATGCAGTTTTTCAGGGGATTTGGATACTTGTGATATTTGTAGTGGGGCTAAAACAATGCTTCTTTTCAATAAAGCTGTCATTGTCACACATCATGTAAATGGCTGCTGTTCAGCCCAAAGCACCATACAAAAAATGAACCAAATCTGGCAGCTGTTACTTTTTATGTTCATTAGTTTTTTTTTGCCTAAACCAGCCTGATCTGACCAGATATTCTCTAGGTCTAGGTAAGGATTTGAATGCATTTTATCAGGGTCTAGCTGTTAGCTTTGCAAAATAATGTCTCTCTAATAGTCAATATAAGCAGCATTATAATAGATAGGTTCTCTCTTGTAAAAGATGCACATAGCCCTCTGAAATCAGCTTTTACCTGCTGCATAAAGGAGAAGTGAGTCTTATGAAACACCACTAAGGTGAGGCACAAAAGAAGTGTAACTCTTAGGTAGCACATCTATAGTTTAGGAGTCACCTTAGTAATTGTGGACCCTCCTATTTCAAATTTGTCCTCCAGTCTGAAGCACTCACTTCAGGAATGTCACTGCTACTTAGCAATGAAGCCCTGTCTGGGTGTAGCTACAATTCAGTGTATGAGTGTCCTTGTTGAAACCCATCACCACACCAAATGATTGGGCCGTCTAATGAGAACCTGAGGCAGAAGACCAGAGGTGAAATGAATGTGCAGACAGGCCCCTTGTTTGAGCTGCAGATAATTTGCCATTTCAGTGTATTAGGGACAAACAGGTGAGACAGAATAGAGAAAATTCCAGTGACATTGTCCGTTTTGTATTACTCTGTGGCCATATATTCCCGAGTGAGTCCATCAAGCCTGACCTTTCAACATTCAGCAGCTTGGGGGCTAAGAGGGGGAAAAAATGACTTGTACTTTACAACAGGGAAAAAAAGAGAGTTTTTCCTAGTTTTGCACTGTTGATAAATTAAGATCTTTCTGAAAACTGCTTGTGTGTGTCTTTGGAGTAGTATAGTAGCTAGTAATATACTAGCTAGTAGCTAGTATCCCCAAAGGTGATTTTCAGAGAACAAACAGGACAAACCATTGGCTGAAAGTTCTTCTGAAACTTTTCTACGCTATCAAGTGCATTATGAGTGTGACTGGCAGGTCAAAGGAGGTTCTTCTCCCCCTCTACACAGCCCTACTGAGACCACATCTGGAGTACTGGGTCCAGTTCTGGGCTCTCCAGTTCAAGAAAGAAAGGGAACTGCTGTCTAATAGAAATCTAGAAAGGTGATGAGGGCACTGTAGCGTCTATCCTATGAGGAGAGGATTAGAGACCTGAAGCTCAGTCAGAGAAGACTGACAGGGGATCCTATCAATGCTTATCACTGTCTGAAGGGCAAGTGTCAAGAGAATGGGGTCATACCCTTTTCAGTGGTGCCCAGGGACGGGACAAGAGGCAATGGGCACAAAGTAGAACACGAGAAGGTCCACCTAAACACAGGCAAAATCTTTACTTAGAGGGTGACAGAGCACTGGAACAGGCTGACCAGAGAGGTTGCAGAGTCTCCTTCTCTGGGGATGATCAAAACCTACCCAGATAAGTTCCTGTGCAACTCAGTCTTAAGTGAACCCGCTTTAGTAGGGAGGTTTGACTAGATGATCTCCAGAGGTTGCTTCCAACCCCAACCATTCTGTGACTCGGTGTTCTGTTATAAATATTAACTTGTAATGTAATGTTAATTTCTCCATAGCTCTAAGAAAATTCTTCTCTTAATTAATTTTCTCAATGACCTCCTGACTAGCATCATGCATTCTTATTTATTTTTCATGTGAACAAGTATTCCTAGATTTAATTACAAGGTGAAAACCACCATTCATTAAACACCAGTTGCCAACATCTCTGTATTTCCCATGATGATACTTGCAGCTGAATTTTTAAACACATTAACTGTAAGGCTAAGATGTGGCAAGGTTGAACATTGACTATAAGTGAACGCATGACCGAATTCTTGGCCAAAGGGCAATATCAAACAGGTAGAGGAGAAGGGGGTCTGCAGCTTCTATAAAGCTGGTCGTTCAGTGAAAGCAAACTGAACTGGCCTATTGGTTTCTGCATATTTCAACAGGACTTAAGCCATTTCTGTATCTTATATGTGTACTTCCAACAGCCATTGCAAGTTCTTATTGAATTTATGAAATTCAAGAATTAATGTATTAGGACAACAAAAAACAAGCTCACAGTGCTTTGGACCTTGTGGTGGTTTAGGCTGGGTGCTGGCCCGGATGCCACTGCACAGAACACACCTGGGAGGTCCCAAGGGGTGGACCCAGCCCAGGGGGTGGTCACAGGCAGGTATTCCATTTCCCATAATGCCCTGCTCCCCTATAAAATGCCCATGCGGGGTCTTCACTTCCTCTTTCGTCCCCAGCTGCAGCCTAGGTAAAATGGTGTGAGCCGCCTCCCTTGGGCCTGCCCAGGCCCAAGGCTGGGTTGGGGGGGAGGAAAGAGCCCTGGGGGGATTTGGGTGTACCCCCAGGTGGGGATGGGATGTTCTTGGGTATGTTCTGGGATCTCTCTCTTTGTCACGGTGCTTGTGGTTCTCTGTAAAACTTTCATTGTTGTTTGCTTTTAAATTGTTTTTCTATTTAAACTTTCCATCACTTTTGCAATCCCTTTGTCTGAGTCGTTGTTTCTGCCCGTGGTGGGGAGGGGGTTTGCCCCAACCCATTACAGACCTAGTTCATCCTTTCATGTTTTCTCCGATATCTTTTCCACGTATATTCACTTACATCCTAGAACACACACACATCTTCATTCAAAACTTACATTAAAATACTTCCTTGTTTGACTGAAAAAAAAAATCTAAACTCTTCCTAGCAAAGCACAATCGACGCATCAGGAAATAAATCCAAATATTTGCATTGCCTGCTGAGAAGCAGCACAGCACAGCTCTAGAAGGCTTTATATAAAGACAACAGGTAGCTTAAGTTTCTTCTTACAGACATATAAAATCAGGAGGGACTTACCTCAAGTTGTGGAGATTCACCAGAGTGAGAGTTCAGTGAGACTTGGTAAATTAAATTATTGAAGAATTTTATCAAATCCAGGATGAAACTATCTGGGGACTAGAGACTAACATTGTGATGGTTCCATTGTGTTGATGCTAGCGGGCAACACCACAAATCTCCAGGGCTGGATTTTAATATAAAAGAGGAGTTATTTGAGAGCTTTTTTAAAATAAGATTTCACTTATTGGAAACGAATGCCGCTAATAATAATATTGGAAAGAGCTATTCCCAAAAGCAGTCACTGACAGGTTAATTCAACCTTTGATACAATGCAGTGATGCTATTCTAGATTTCTTTTTTATATGTAAGAGGAATAGAGAGCTGGTTATAAAAATAAACTTGGAGTATGTGATTATACTCTGATTTTAAATGAAAGTATTCACTGATGCTCACAGAACCCCTAGAAAAGGCAGGCTGGCATTTTCAGTCACAGCTCTTGGTTTCAAAAGGGCAACTTCTACACAGTAAGGAAACCAGCCAGGAAATCACTCATCATGAGGTTGAAAGACTGGTGAGACTGGTGTTTCAGTTAGAGACAACAATACTTACAGGGCCCCATGTTTCAAGCAAGATGAAAAAATACTTGAAGGCAGTGTGCCTGGTCTTCACTTCTCAAGGAGGCCAACAGACAGAAGAAGTCCGGTGTGGGTAATGCAGTTCATGTGGAGATGAAGAACACACCAAAGAGAAACTCTGCCTTAAAAGCTGCTTCAGAAGATATTAAAACAAGTGATGAAAGACTTGTTGGTTACATGGAGAGATGATCTGCAAAGAAGCAGAGCTGCTACACAGTGAGGCTGGAGTACAAACTAAGGACAGAGCCATGGAATATATCTGGTTGGAAGAGACCTCAAAGATCATCCAGTTCAACCCTTGACCCAGACAGCAGGTAACTTAACAATACACGAATACAGGCTTCAATTCTCCATGAAGCCAATGATGATCACCACACAAAAACTATCACGGTGAAGATGATAACATATCTCATGAAGTAAAATGTCTGAAAATGAGGTCTGAGTAATTTCCATCCAGACTAATGCAAGAACTGGCATATAAGATTTTACGTGGGGTAGCAAGTTGTGATGAGTTTTGGCAACATTTGGGGCATAATTTTGGGCATAGGCACCCTTCAGTTTAAACAAACCAAGCAAGACACAAAGAGTATCATGCTATCAGAAGTAGCAAATGTCATATCTATATTTAAAGATTAAAAAATCCCAACACATTATCAGAGCAGCTTAGAAGTCCTTTCTTCTAAGTTCAGCAGCAGCAAACCTTTAGAAGAAATTTTAAGGAATGAACAGTCAAAGCCAGTGAAGCTAAAAGAATTTGGGGAAGATACCACATGGGTTTAATACAGGTAAGGTACACTAATCTGACATCTTCCTTACAGAAGAAAACTCACTTTCCCAGAGAAAAGAAATGAAATCGATCTCAGCTGTCTGGTTCTGGTAAAGCTTTAACATTGTGTCACCAGGGAAGTTATTAGTTAAATTGAAGAAGATAGGAGATTAGTACAAAAATCTGAAATTGGCCTGAAACTGCTAGAGGTAGGACAGTAACAGTGACATTAAATGGGGAATGTCAGGCTGCAGGGAAGTTATTAGCATCACTGCTGAGGCACTGGTCTTAGAGGCAGTCCTGCTTAACATTTCACCAATTATACCAGCACACAAATGTCTGTGGTCCTGGTAAAATTCTACTGAAGACAAGAAGCTAAATGACATCTTTATACAGGGGGAAGTGGGACAGTGTGGAGTGAGAGCCACACGATACCTGGACCAGGGTACCAGAGAGAGATTGCAGTTCAGTAGCACAGAGTGTGGATCACTTATTTGGAGACTGAAAAAAAGATCCACAAATCAGCCTTGGGAAACTAAAAGGGGGCATCACAAGATGAAACACTATGTGCTGTGGCTGTGAAATAAAACAGAAGAAAATGCAATCCAAGTAGGTCAGAATTTCCCTACAAGAGAGGATGCAATTACCAGCATTTTACAAAGCCCTGCTAAGACCCTCTCTGGTGTAGTGTGTAGAAATCCAGACACTTAAGTTTCCCAAACTCAAACAGCAGACAGAACAAACGTAGATGAGGAACATCAGGGTGATTGTGAGAATGAAGCTCTCGACTTGCAAGGAGAGGCTAAAAGGGTTTGATATGTCTGGAAACAAAAGCCTGCGAGGGATGGCTCTCTTATCACTAGAGAATAGAGCTGTTTTCTCTCTATAAAGTCTGCAGGGCAAGAAAATACCAGAGAGCAGAGCTTTTAGTACTAATGGAATCCTCAGCAAAGACGAGACAGAAAAAACCACCCAGCCAGCCAGGCTGGGAATGACAAGGTTTTAAAAACAGGAGAGGATGGGCCAGCCTTTTCACTGGAGTATTGGAAATCACCTGCCATATGCAAGGTAGAGTTTAATCATGTTTCCAACAGGTGAATACAATTGCCTGCAATTTCTGTGACTATAACAGAGAAATAAGTCCCGTGTCCTGTGAAAATACCATGTGTGTTTCATATGTAAACCCGGAATGAGGTGGTGTGATACGTGCCGCACCTCCCCTCTGCTGTGGGTGATCATACACTCAATTTCTTGCAAACCTTCAATTAGAGAAGTGAACCAAACAGACAATTATTTTAATGGAACCTCAAATTAAATGCAAATTAAATTCAAGACCACTGAAAAAGTGATCTTTGACTAAAGTAGGTAATGAATTGGGTTTTGTGCTTAGCAGTTGTTAACTGGATTTAAGTAGTTCTGGGACACCAAAGAGAAGATAAATTGAGTTAAGCAATGACTAATATAAAGATCAACTCTTGTATTTTACAGCTTGTTGCAAAATATAATTAACAAAACAAAAACCACCCCCCCCCAAGAAACCCAACCTCAAACTCAGACCAGCAAATGTTCTTAGTAACTGCCTCTAGATGAAAAATGCTCCTTTTTTTCCAGTTAATGCTGTTTGTAACACCGAGTGCCAACAGCTTCAGCTTAGGAGCCAAGCAAGGCTGGCTTGGGAAGCTAGGTGGAAGCATCATGAAAGTGCTCTATTTTGGTTTCCATGCCAGCCATTGAGAGTGTTAATTAATTGAATTTAATGGAAATAGGAAAAAAAGCCTATTTATTTAAAGGAAGAATTTACCTCCTATCAAATCAGGAAAGACAGGCTACTCTTCATGCTTTAGTTACCCTCATGCACGTCAGGTATAGTGAAAGACAGCACCAGTTTTACATGGTACAACTGAATAATGGAGGTCCTCCCTAAGCAAAGTCTAATTATATTTTATAACTTTCAGTTTGTATATAATTAAAGTGAAGGAAAAATAACTGTGTGTGGCTTTTTTCCCCCCAACAAAACTTAATGGCGGAACAGCAGTGTAATTGAAGCTACAATTTGAACAGAGGTGGCAAAGCACAGACCTCTGACAATACTTTAACTTTGATTTAAATAGAATTATGTTATCTAAGGTCATTCTGGCCTCACCCAGTTCTGGTATAATTCATTTCTGGGAAGTGCACTCTTTTCCCCTAGATGCTTGTTTTATATTTGTGTGATTTTGAGACATACTCTAAACTTTTTTACTTTCCTATTTGTAGCACACAAACCTTTTTCTAAGAAACAAGTGTTCCTTATTTCACCATTGAAAAGATACTCCAATAGTACTGCAAATGCCTTTGGACACATTTCAGGGAAGCATGTGGAGACTGATTGTTCCTTTTAGCATTAACTCCATCAATAAACGTCAGTTCAAGCCAAAAAAATTATCTTTTCATTTTCAGATCAAACTTCATCTGTTACCCATTCTACAAACCAGGTAACAACCCAGCAAAAATATGCAAACTTCTGGTTTATGAAACAATTGACTGTTCCATTAGGAGACCACTGTGTAAGGCTCTACATGACTCGGATCAAAGGTCTCACCTTCACCAAATAGACAGCAAAAAGGAAATACTGTGTAAACTAGTACTGGTTTCTAAGAAAGCTGAATCAGTTCTGAGGGTCTTAAAAGTTAATTGGAATTTGCCTTTATTTAATCATGAAGAGTTAGGCCAGAGACATTTGGTTAGAATAACACTGTAGTTAGAAAAACACTAGCTGGAAGACGAAACATAAAACTGGTGTTTGCATCTGCTATCACACAATACGCCATGGATTTATGAGCAGGCCCCAGAAGCCACGAGCTGCCATAAATCCCACCTGGCCAGGCAGCACAGCCAGCAGGCGGTGTGGAGCAGCTGGAGCACGTGTTCAAAGTACCCATCACCAATTAGGGACAGGTGATTTAGTATGAATCACAAGGAGGGAAGAAGGAATAAGTTTTGTAGAACCTAGATCTGTACCCAAATTTCTCACAGCTGAGTTTCAAGCAGGGACTTTTGATATTGGGTGCTTCAAGAAGAATCACTGCCCGATGCTGTTCTGCACAGTGAAGATGGAGTAACTCCCATAACATCATTAGGAGCTGAAAGAATAGGGTCATGCCCTCAGTTTTAAACATAGCACCATCACAAAAATCAATAGTGCCAGGCACCGATTGCTCTTTTGATTTGATTACAAGTGAATTTTCACTCCAGTGTGTAGAAATCAGGATTGCAGAATCAGAGCTGCGAGGACTCTGCATAGTTTAACAGGCAGTGGGACCTGTTAGAAAGGATTATGAACCTTGTGTTTAAAAACCTATAGTACACAGAGTAAAAGAAATCTATATATAAAACAAACATTGTATTCCAAAACAAGTAAACATTTTAGTCCTGTCTGAAGGGCTTAAGCGATCATCTGTGTTGCCCTCCCTGGCCAAACGCTCAGGTACTGTGGTATGCCACATTATTATGACAGATTGAAAAAAAAACACAAACCACAAACAAAAAGTTATTCTTCCTCTACCTGGGAATAATTTCTTAGGTTAGCATGCAGATGTGACCAAATACAACTTGTACTTAGAATTTCCTATGTGATAAGTAACTACACTGAAAATGCTGCTCTTTGCATATGCCTCCTGAGAGGATACCTATTATGCAAAAATGAAGACATGAGAATACTGATGAAAATTTGCAAGTCATTTATCAAATACTGACCTGAAATGAATATTAAGAAAAAACTCTTTTATATGCAAATGTTTAATCCAATCGAGTTTAATCATGACTTTCCTTTCTCAGGACTGATGAGTTGTGTACGTACTGTGAACCACAAGATAAAATCTTCCATAGCTCATTCTCAAAAAACCCAGTTGTTTTGTCAATGGTTGCTCTGGGAACACACAGGATAAAGAATCTTTTCTTATTATTTTACTCACCTGTGAGACTATCCATAAAGCCTATCTGGGCTGCCCACCTGCTGATCATTCAAGTAATATCTGGTTTACATGGACCGAGTACTTCCATTCTCTCCACGAGACAAACTCAAAGTATAATTGATTACTCCGATGGATTTTCTAATGAATATCTATTGCTACTCTAGTTCCTAAAGTACTCACTGGTGTTTAGTGCTCCAACAAATATAAATCTGTTTATTTACTAGCCAACTTTACAACCAGCTACTAGCTGGGGAAAAGCAACATGAAAAGACCCATCAATGCCCATCCATTGGGAGCACTGACTTGCAGCCCTCTCCGTAACTAGCCAGGAGAGTGAAATACTCTGTCCTGGAACAAGCATTAACAAGATCTGAGCCTTATTACAAATCAACACAATTATATTCTGCAAATCAGACTTCAACTAAACTGCATGCTGAAACAAAACAGAATTTAAAGCACTGGTTTGCTGTACTATAAATATATGCATTGCTTGAACAAAAAATTAATATCCCCAGGCCTGACATAGGATATTGATTTACATCAAAACATGGATTGAAAACTTTGAATTTATAGATAAGTTTTCACATTTCAAAGAGGACATCATGTACAAGATAGATAAAAACGTGTCATGCATGTTCTGATGCAGGTCTGGATCCCTAGTTACAAAGGAGTAATTCCTTACTAACTGGATCAACAGTGGCAAAGATTGTACCACTTAGCTGTCAGAAGAACAACTTACATATATGAATATATATTCCAGATGGCCACTTGACAGCACACTGAATTCATATTAAAGCAACAGATTGGATTTATTTTAAGAATTTTTGAAAGTTTGCACACTCATAAAGGGCCATATGTTGGACTTTGTGATCACGGAGCATCCCCAACAAACCCAAAACCAACTAAGGTGCTTCCGGGATGTCTGGCCACGGCAGCTGCAATACCAGAAAGCAGTGGCAAGGATCACAAGTCTTATACTCTGAAGAATGGATGGAAAACATAAACTCCATGTATTAAACAGAACACTCTATAGCAGCATTAAGAAATGTATATTAATTATTTTCACCAGTTAAACACATATATAAGATACTATAAAAGTGGTGTAAGATTAAGTCTTCATTACTTTTTAGAGCCTTGCTAAGATGAGACTGCTAAACCTTACTATTTTTCCATCTTACTCTTTTTATTCAGACTCTTCAGAACAAGAAAAATACCTTTATGCCTGGTAGTTAATTAGAATGTTCATGAGCTTCATAATGTCACTCAATAAAGGAACAATTCTCATCTTTATTTAGTAAAGTCATGATTTGAAACTCAAAGTCATTATTTAAAAGTAACTTATAAGAGTATGAAGGACACCTAAACTTAATAGATACTGGTATAAATTATCGAGTGTACACTGATCAGCAGATCTGACAGATATTCTTCATTTCAGCTCTTCTAATTGCCAAAGTTCATACTAATTAGTAGTAATAGTACAATTCTCCAACTCCTGAGTAAAAATCTTTCTGCATATCTGAAAGATGTCTACAGTTTATTACCTAGTGTGGCATAGGTCACTATCTACACAATTGTATAGCAAACCATTTTCATCAAGTAAAAATGAATTTCTCTATTTTTATCATTGATTAAAAAAAAATAATTTTAAAGAAAAGGGTTTAAAAAATGCAGGAACTTTTTTTCTTTTCCATTTTTTTCTCCCAGTACAAATTGAGACTCTTCAGTGACAACGCTGTAATTATATGGGAAGTTATTTAGGAAATTAAAAACTTTAAGGTTAAGAAAAGCTGAGCATTTCACAGTGGCTACACCTCACATAGAGCAGAGGTGGATTACTGAAAGGGCCCCACTGATTTCAAACACAGGCAGGTGGGACTCAGGGAAAGATCTTCCCATGCTTCCCACCAGACATCCCAAGAAACACAAATGAAATTCCAGCAAAGCTTAACTAACCAACAGAGGGCAGCTGACTCATAAGGATATGAAATTCTAATTCCTGTTGAAACCCAGGGCAAACCCACCTTGCCATCAATGAAATCCAAACTGACATCAAATCTTTCTACCTGAAATCTGTAGAATAGAATAGAATTAACCAGGTTGGAAAAGACCTTTGAGATCATCGAGTCCAACCTATCATCCAACACTATCTAAGCAACTAAACCATGGCACCAAGCGCCCCATCCAGTCTCTTCCTAAACACCTCCAGTGATGGTGACTCCACCACCTCCCTGGGCAGCCCTGTAATGGCAAGATTGGACAAAGCTTTGCTTGTGGAACTAGCACATGCTTTCAAATAACAAAGATTATATTTGAGAAAGAAGGAGAGAAACCTCTCAAAGTTCAAACCAGATGAGTGCTCTAAAAGATGCAGCTGAAAACTGTTGAGGCAGAATGTTCAGATTTTGCAAAGGCTCTCAAGCTGCCCATCTCTGCCATCCTAGCAAAAAATCGATGACTGCATACTACATTTGTTCTTCAATAGTAATTCATATGGAGAAAAATTGGTTTTATGATGCATATTGTTTATAACCTTAAGTAAGGTAAAAAACCACCAGCAACCTACCAAGTAAAAAGGAATAAAAATCACCCAATGGCCACGCTAAACCAAAACATTAAAACTGATCTTTCTAATGCACTGGCAGCAGCATGTGGTTCAATACTCCAATTAATTATCCATCAAAATGTAAATAACCGTTTTTAAACTGCTTTTTAAATTATTAAAGTGTTGCTAACATCTGTGTATTGTGAAACCACAAATGACTCTCATCCCTTTTAAAACTAATCTGCAACACTAACACACACACAGACTGTATTTGCCAACAGCCTGTAATCGATGCTGGGTGAACTTTACTATGTTTATATTTAATTATCTTTAGTTCTGAGTTTGAACTCCAAAGTCAATCCAGAACATCTGGACACCATCCTGTGCCACATCTGCCAGTGAATGCCAGGGCTCACAAAATGCTTGTATCATAAAACAATGCAAGTTTATCACAGAATGGTTAAATCTCAATATGGGAAACAGCTGACTCAAAAATAATAGAAATTACAGACAGATTAAAAGCCCTCATAACTTTTAATTAAGCAATAAATCACAACAGACTACACAGGGCTGCTGATTTATGTACTTCTCAAGTGAGAAGCAGTAAATAAAATCAGGCAGGACAGAATATACATCTTATTGGAGAAGGAGAATCTATCCTTTGGCGTTTCATTCACATTTAAAAATCTGCTTGTCTTTAGTTTTGCTTCTGATGGCTATAGCCTGCAACACACTTATTTATAACCCAAAGATGGGCCATGATCTATGGGTAACAAGAAAAGATTAACTGAATTTGTGCAAACCCGTATTTGCAACTCCTTTCTTTGTGTCCCCGCTAAAAGAGGGACTTCATGAGGGAGAGCTCCAGACAGCTGTACAGTGGAGACAGCTTTAATTTCTCCTTTCTTTCCCCAAACCCACCTGTATATGACTAGAATGAATTTCAACTTTTGGAAAACAGCCCTTGCAAACAACAGACCTGCCTGACAGGGGGGTTGTATTTGACAGCTGCTCAGAAACCTGTAATTGGGCCTTCAAATCCAAATCTCAAAGTGGCTTATATTCCAGCTAGCAATCTGGTAATGCTGACGATCCTGATCCTGTCACCTAAAAAAAAGATGCAAAATTCATGTATTCCCCTTGCACAATTTTATCTGATGGCAAGTCCAGCACAATCTTTCCAGTCATGTGAGGAGAGATCAAGAGGAATACAGCAGGTCATTTGCGCTTTTATTTTGCTGTCTTGGAGAAGGAAACCAATTAAACAACATAAAAAGAAAATAAAATCCATTCCTGAATCTATCCATCAGCTACAGTGCATAAAACAAAGCAAACTGAACAAATGATATGGGCATAATTCCCGGGAAATGGCCACAAGAAATGTCTGCACCAGAAAAAATATTAATACTTGTTAAGTATTAATCAATGATAACTGCTGTAGATGGAACAACATAGCAATATTAAATACTTTTAAAAGGCAAGACCAGGGTTATTTTAAGGACCATAATGCAAGGGGTGCCTGAGCATTCCTGGGTTTTTCAGCAGCTCTGACAGATGAATTCACATAACATACATCTTCTTGTCTATTTTCAATGTTTGAGCGGCAACTTTATTTCCAATTATTCTCTTTTATTCATAAAGGAGAGTCAGAAAGTAGGAATTTTCTGCTCTGAATGCCCAAGATCTGTTCAGAGCATGCAAGTGAGTCAGGCCATCTCAAACAATTAAAGTTAGCCAATTGAATCTGGTCAACTTTAAACTGAGGACACACAGAATTTGCTATACATTTATGAGAAAATGTTGTCCTTCTAAAAGATACTTCTGTGCAGTGGAAAAATGAAAAAGTGACCATAATCCTAATTAACAACCCTGTCCCTGGAGATATTCAAGATCAGCTTCAACGTGGCTCTGGGCAGCCTGATCTAGATGGAGGTGTCCCTGCTCACTGCAGGGGGGGTTGACAAGATGTCCTTTGAGGGTCCATTCCAATCCCATGCAACCTGTGAATCTGTATACCTCGCAGAGCAAACACCTAGGGTCACATATAGATGCCTGCATGAGACACATCCAGACTTAGAGATTTGGCTGACCAAAGAATAGATGAGATACGCTGTCCTGCAGAGAGGAAACTCATTTCTTCACTGCAGTCTTCTTGGAGCTGGGGCCAAACTGCTTTGATGTCACACAGTATCACAGTATCACAGTATCACTTAGGTTGGAAAGGACCTCGAGGATCATCGAGTCCAACCTATCAACACAGACCCCATGACTAGACCATGGCACCAAGTGCCACGTCCAATCTCCCCTTGAACGCCTCCAGGGTCGATGACTCCACCACCTCCCTGGGCAACCCGTTCCAATGCCGAATGACTCGCTCGGTGAAGAACCTCCTCCTCACCTCGAGTCTAAACCTCCCCTGGCGCAGCTTGAGACTGTGTCCTCTTGTTCTGGTGCTGGTTGCCTGGGAGAAGAGGCCAACCCCTTCCTGGCTACAACCACCTTTCAGGTAGTTGTAGAGGGCAATGAGGTCACCCCTGAGCCTCCTCTTCTCCAGGCTAAACAATCCCAGCTCCCTCAGCCTCTCCTCATAGGGCTGTGTTCAAGGCCTCTCCCCAGCCTTGTTGCCCTTCTCTGGACACGCTCAAGTGTTTTGATGTCCTTCTTAAACTGAGGGGCCCAGAACTGGACACAGGGCTCAAGGTGCAGCCTAACCAAAGCAGAGTACAGGGGCACAATGACCTCCCTGCTCCTGCTGGCCACACTATTCCTAATGCAGGCCTAATGTCCTTCCTTACAGCACCTTCCTAGAATAGCCTCACACTGGTTTCTGATGGTAGTAAATGCTAAATCAGGCCAATGCCAGTACCTAATTTATCAAGCCAAACCAAGCCAACCCAGCCTTCATTCAGGCTGGATGCTCTGCACAGTGATTCAGATTGGCCACACAAGCTCCCTAGATGGGAGCTGGTCTGTCTTCTGCCAAATGCACTCCCAATTAATATCTTGTCCATGTGTTGTTGCATTTACACCTGAAAACATTTTGAAATAACATGGCAGTTTCTACAGACCTATAAATTACTGCAATGAATTTCATTACATGACTTAGAAGACACGTTAAAAGAAATGTTCACATTCATGTCTTCTCCTATAGCAAGCGTGGTTTTCTCATCAGCAAGATAACATTTTGGAAGTTAATTTTGTACACCAAGAAATTGTAAAAGACAGCAGAGAGAAGGGAAGTGTGTCAAAACCTTCATTTAGCTTGCCAAAAGCAAGAAAAGGGCTACTCTTGTGTGGTATGCTCTTTCTGTAGCCACGTGATAAAATGCATGATGATGCCAAATAGCTGCTTTTCACATCTGCTAGAATATGAAAAGGTGAAGACAAACCAACACTTGTGATTCTAAATATTTTTGGATTTGTTCCAATTAGAACAGAAGTTAGTTCCTTATTTCAACTGCTATGCAGGATTTCCCCCTCCTTAATGACTGTGAACCTAAAACTGAGAACAAATTACACCGCAAAACTACTCAGAAAAGAAATAGAAAACTTTCCAGAAGGAGGAAGGAGGGGAAAAATACCCTCAAGATTAAATCTGCTGCCAAGGAATAACCAAGGCATCAATCCTTTGTGTTCTCCTGCTCCTAAGACAAAGACAAGCAAGAGTAAGTTCAGTCTCAGTGTTAGACGCTGTCACACTGATTTATGACACACAGTGTATGCTGGTCCAACATGACATATTGTCCACCAGAGATTCAGTACAAACCAAACTTCCTTCCTTAAAAAATATTGCCCAAACCAATTTAACTTCAGTTCCTTAGGTGAAATGCTAATACTTTCTCCAGTGAGCCACCCAACCTTCTGCATCAGTTTTGCTATTTAATTCCCTCACCTCTGCAGAGAAATAAACAGGACAAAGCATTTTTGGCATAACACTATACTTTGCAGCATGGTATCATATGAAGCAACAATTATTTTTTTTCAGCAACAAATTTGTATTTGGATCAGAAATAATTATTATTATTTGGAGTTCCAGAGATGAAAAAAAAAAGATCACTTTCTGTTACAGCAAAAAAGTCCAGTTTTGATACATATTTCATTAAGTACTTGATAGAGGCTGAAGGAGGCAGGAAAAAAAAGTAGTTGAATCTGTTAGTACAATGCTGCTAACTTTTGTGGATTCAGAGCAATTCTAGGAAGGAGACTAGCACTGTAAGATATTTCATTTCACAGAGTGCAAATGGACTCTCACAATTACAGAAAAGAGCATTACACCATAAATCAGGATTCACTATTATTAAAGAGAAGTTTAAAGGAGCTCTATAGAAAACAAGCCAAGTGAAAACCACTTTTGAGGAAGCTAAAGCTTTTCATAAGTGGCAGTTGTGAAAATATGTTTATATGACCCTTTATTCAACAGAAAACCTGCAGGAAAAATGAAAATCAAATGTAGATAGCTATTGCAGATGAATACAAATTTAATATATGCTGGGAGTGAAGAGTAGTAGATGCTACAGGGTTATTAGCCTGAAGGACAACAGGGGAAATGGCTGCATTCTCCTTAGGAAGCCAAGCAGTACCCACTGACATGGTGGGCTCTCTGCTCCGGGAAGATGAGATAGTGCTCGGGCTGCACAGGCTCAGCTTGCTACTTCTACTCATTTAATGAACTAAATTACTGTTTAGTATCAAAACTTCCAGTCACAGCAAGAAAAGTGTAAGGAAACCAGGAGGTTCTCGCTATTTTTTTGACACCTAAAATTCTCCCACATTAGTGTAGCAGGCAAAAAAACTTGTCATTTTTATGATACTGTAAAATCACACTAGAATCAGAGCACAAATGTTTTCTATGTTGTAATTCCTTGCTTTAAGGCTGAGTGGGAGGAAATCAAACCTTCTGAAGGTAAAACCAAGAGTGAGGAGAGGATTTGTGTTTCCAGAAGTTAAGTTGAACACCAGGCAAATGAGTGTTGATAGACAGAGCCAAACGATACATAGATTGGCTATGTCCTTGTGTTCCACAGAAAGCCATCTTACACAGCCAGGGTTGTTGACACAGCAGCACAGGACTGGGCTCAGATATAAGCTCCTAGCAGTTGAATCTGTAAGAAGATATTTTATAAGTGTCCTGAGAAAGTTCAGCTTACTGCAGAGGGGGTTGGATTAGATGACCTTTGGAGGTCCCTTCCAACCCAAACCATTCTATGATTCTATGACTTTTCCTACAATTAGAAATCTGTGTTATAAAAGAAGTGATTTAAGCAGGAGCTATTTATAGCTAATACATTATTAATTATATTCCTAAAGACCAATTTCTGATACTGAAAGGTAAGGGCTATACATACAACTCACTACTCAGATATTGGATGTGAGCTACATCAGGGATAGCATTGACAGATGCTGGGTTCAAACTTAGCTTCTAACACAGGAGCCTAGCACTTTTGAAGATGCTTGGTGGCTCCATCATCAGGACACAGAGCTGTTAGAGCAAGTCCAGAGGAGGGCCACAAAGATGATCCAAGGGCTGAAACACCTCTGCTAGGAGGATAGGCTGAGGGAGCTGGGTTTGTTCAGCCTAGAGAAGAGAATACTCTGGGGTGACCTAATAGCTACCTTCCAATACCTGAAGGGATCCTACAGGAAGGCTGGAGAGGGCCTTTTCATAAGGGTGTCCAGCAATAGGACAAGGGGGAATGGTTTTAAGCTGAGATAGAATAGGTTTAGACTGGATCTGAGGAAGAAGTTCATCAGTACAAGGGTGGTGAGACTCTGGAATAGAATGCCCAGGAAGGTTGTGGATGCCTCCTCCCTGTGGATGTTCAAAGCCAGATTAGATGAGACCTTTAGCAGCCGAGTCAATTGAGGGGCATCCAGGCACATGGTGGGGAGGTTGGGGTAGCTAAGGGACCTCCAGGTCCCTTTCAACCTAAGCCATTTTATGACACGCATGCATACATATATGCATATGAATGAATAAAAGATGTATTTATGTAAAGGAAGAGTACAAACAAGTATTACACCAAAACAAAGGACAAAAATAGAGTCTTTTATAGTCAGCCACACACAAAATTAACATATATATTAAAATTATTATATATTTATTATATCGCCGATACAGGACAAAGATACATGGAAGAGGTTGTAAACATTTCATGTCAGCAAGTAAGGGCAAGACCATAATTCAAAGGAAGGAAACCAGGCAAAATATAATAGTACTATATGTTGTTTATTCACAAACTTGACTGAACACAAAATTATTGTTCTGAGAACAGTTACCTACCTAAAAGAAGTGGATCTTGTTTCATTGCAGCACCTGGTGATAAGCCAGGCTACATTGCTGCTGCTTAGGCAGAGCTCCTCTGACACAGCCTAAGGGTATTTTTGGATCATAGAATCATAGAATCAGTAAGGTTGGAAAAGACCTCAAAGATCATCAAGTCCAACCTGTCACCCAAGACCTCATGACTACTAAACCATGGCACCAAGTGCCACGTCCAATCCCCTCTTGAACACCTCCAGGGATGGTGACTCTACCACCTCCCTGGGCAGCACATTCATATGGCTAACAACTCTCTCTGTAAAGAACTTTCTCCTCACCTCGAGCCTAAACCTCCCCTGGCATAGTTTAAGACTGTATCCTCTTGTTCTGGTTCTGACTGCCTGGGAGGAGACCACCTCCCTTCTGGCTACAACCTCCCTTCAGGGAGTTGTAGAGAGCAATAAATTTTCCCCTGAGCCTCCTCTTCTCCAGGCTAAGCAACCCCAGCTCCCTCAGCCTCTCCTCACAGGGCTTGTGCTCGAGGTCTCTCCCCAGCCTTGTTGCCCTTCTCTGGACACGTTCAAGAGTCTCAATGTCCTTCTTAAATTGAGGGGCCCAGAACTGGACACAGGATCATGGAAACTCAGCTTGCCAAACGTGAAAGCAAAGTTGCATAAAGAACAGGCTACTGAATGCGAGCAAGTCAAACTTTATTCTGCATACTACTGTGTTGGACTGTTGTTTTTTTTAGGAATTGTAAGTGTGAAATCCCTGGAAACCTCTTAACAAAAGACCTTTCCTGAGCAGACCTTACTAATATCACAGATTAGAAAAGGTGAAAGATCAAACATCCCCCTCCTCTGCCTCTAGCCCTAGCCCAAGCCCAAGCTCTGCCTTACAAGAGATAGTGATTTCTACAGTTAACAGCAATCTCCAAGCCCATCCAATCTTCTGTGTGCTAATGGGGAGTTTGTAAAGCCTATAATTTTGTAAAATTTTCACTTTCCAAAGGAAATGTTTACTCTGAAGTGCAGGTAGGATTAAAGGAGTTATTTCTGTGGAAAGGCTACCACAAATCCACACACCTTCACACCTGCTTTGAGAGATCTGATTTGTAAATGTACCATCGCCCTCCTGCTTCCCTTTTGTCAAACTTCTGTATCCAATTCTAGGAAAGTCGTGGCCTTCCAGTATCTGAAGGGGGCCTACAGGAAGGCTGGGGAAGGACTGCTCAGGATCTCAGGTAGTGATAGGACTAGGGGGAATGGAATGAAGCTGGAGGTGGGGAGATTCAGGCTAGATGTGAGGAGGAGGTTCTTCACCATGAGAGTGGTGAAACCCTGGAATGTGTTGTCCAGGGAGGTGGTCGAGGCCCCGTCCCTGGGGGTGTTTAAGACCAGGCTGGATGAGGCTCTGGGCAGCCTGATCTAGTGTGGGGTGTCTCTGCCCATGGCAGGGGGGTTGGAACTAGATGATCCTTGTGGTCCCTTCCAACCCTGAATGATACTATGATACTTGCACTTGTAATGTGTAAGGTGTCTGCAGCTCTCATACTCCAGAGTGAACACCAGAAAATATCACGAAGAATAAAACATTCATTTTGAAGCAAGCAGTTAATTTTCAAACACATTACATTTTTTTCCCTGCTGCCTTCACAAATGCTGCCAATCCTGTACAAATGTTTGCTTAAATATATACTGTATATATAAATGGAATAAACTACTTGCTATGATATTTGTTCTTTGGCAGGACTGGGGAAAGAGAGGGGGAGGAAGGAGAAGGAGGAAAAGTCCTGACAGGAATATATATTAGAGCAATCAATAAAAAGATAATCCTTGGAATTCATGAGTCTTTAAAATAAGATGCATTTTCTTGTAGTAATCCTAAAAACCTATAAAAGAATATTCAAGCAGTAAACCCCCCATAACTCATATTTAACCTTTCATCATGTATAACTACATATTAAATAGCTTAGCAACTGCATGCTGTGTAAGTGCATTCAAATAAGAGCAGAAATAGAAAAATGTAAATGCTACACCTCTTTTAACATGCATTGCACAGCCAGGAACATCTGCCAGCTGACCCCATAATCCAATCGGCTGCTCAGAAGCAATCATATCCTTAGATAAGAGCTGCACAGCTTCTACATGCAATACCCATTTTCTTTAAGAGATGGAGCAAAATGCAGTTAGCCGGCTCTTCAACAATTTTTGAACACTTAGAGGTACAAGACGAAAGTAATTCAACACATTACATGGATCTGCATTAAAATACTGTCATCTCTTCCCCCAAATATTGTATTTCATCTTTTAAACTCACAGGGAAACAACACGGAGGAAGTTTAAGGCTGAAGTGACTACATCAAATCATTATATCTGAATACCAAGCACATACAGCCCACACAAACTGTGTGTTGCTTCTACTAAAAAAACAACAAAACCTGGAATGAAAATCTGGAAGGGCTCAACCTATTCCATCTACTAGAATGACAAGAAGAAATATATACAGGCTAAATTAATTCTCCTGAGTTCAATTTTTGCATGTGCTGCAAAAGAAGCAGACTGCTTGAGAGTCTCTATGGGCAAGGGGAGGGTGAAGACATTTAAGATAACTGCAGATGAGCCAAAACCTCTGTGGAATTAAGGGCATATATCCCACAGAATATCATCAGAATATCTGAAAAAATTTAAACTTTCACTTAAAAATTCTGTCCCAAATACATGAGCAATCTGCACTACACCAACTGAACTTGTCCTAGGAGGGCAGACATGTAGGAAACAGGCTAGGTGACTCAAATAGTTACATATATGCCTCAAACAAATTGTCTTGGTAATGCAAATTGGCCCTCTCTAAAAGCAGCAGCTTTGCTAAAGTATCTGTATTGGTGGGACAAGGTGTGACATGGTAAGAGAGAATTGTGTTTCAGGCAACACACTCTGTAGTTAAATTTACATGAAATATCTGAAAGGCACTGAAAAAAACCAGACATACAGGAGCCTGCCAAGAAGCCTAGAATGCACCCTTCACAAGAAGAGAGTAAAAAGATTATTTGGCTTAATGAGAAAGACACAAACTGACTGAGAGCTTTAACTATAAGACACTGGAAAATGGAGGGTTCTTCAACGTAATTGATTAAGTGATAACAAGATCCCAGCTTTGAAGTAATAGTTAAAAAAAATCCAAACAACTCTAAGAATGTAGGAGGAAATAATAAGGAAATACTAATGGAAATCTCCTGGCTCCTGGAGGATCTTATTATTCATTGCAAGTTATCTAACGTCTTTATCAACTGCAAAAAACACAACGTAAGACAGCAAATCTCAGCATCAAGGTGATGCAGCTTTCCCACATCTGATATCAAAGCTAAGCATTTTACTGCAGGTATTTAACCCAGATTCTATGCAAATAATTATGTTGTCACATATTTATATTTAAAGAATATATAGAGCTTTGCTCTAGGATTTAAATACCACCCAGACCAGAGGAAACAGAAGACAATCTGCCTTGCAGTGGATTAATGGTATGTGTCCAGCTTAGCTAAACAGCAGTACAATCAGCTAATTTAGTGTACCATCTGGGTAGGCAACTTGTGCATGCTGTGATGTGCCTAAGGACCTTGGTGCTGGAAGTCAATGTCCAGTGGGTAGAGAGCAAAGCTCCTTCTGAACTGCAGAGAGGATGGAGAAGTGTTTGGGGAGGCAATTAATAGCATCATGAACAGGATATGCATATGTGTGTGCATCTAAGAGTACAAATATATATATACACACACACGCACACACTTCCCTTATTAGCACCGTTTCTTCTCACCCTAAAAGCTCCAAATTATACAGAATCTGATGCCATCCTATAAATCTTAATTGCAAAAAGGTAATCCATTTGTGTAGTAAACTAGCTAGAAACAACTTGTTTCTATGCTAAAAAAAAAGCCCCAGACAATCTTAAAGTCACAGGCAAAGTAAAAAACCCCAAACAACAAAACAACCAAAAAACAGCCAAAAAGTCCTGAAAAACAAAAAGTCACAAACCCATAGAAACAGAGCGAGTGTATTTCTAAGGTGTCACTACTAGAATCTGCAACAGAAAAACCCTCTACTGAAGTCAATGACTTTTAGGTCAAGGCATGTCTTCCCAGTAAAGGAGCATAAAGCACCAACCTTCTTTATATTAATACCAGCCATGGTAGTCCGTGAGCGCTGGTGCACTGGTAAACCTTACAAAGACATCGTTCCCAAGTTTAAACAATTTCTTTCCTTTAATATCTTCTGAAAGGCTTTTGAAATTAGCAAACCTAATGTGTGTGGGAATAGGCAACGCTTTACAGCAGTAAGTTTACTTTTAATGGAAGTAGTCTGCTGTGTCTATGGGTAACAAATCCCAGTATCTTTTCATTACAAAGGAGCTTATTGTTACCATATGACTTACCGTGGGATTTCATTTTGCCTCTTTGGGTGATCTGCCTGATCTATTAAGAAAAAGCACTGAGGTATGGACAACATACACTTTATTGCAGTTTTATATTTTCATAGTCTCTGCTGCTCCTGTTAGGCTACTGCCTATGAATTTCAAATAGTAGTAAGGAAAAAGAATTTTAAAAGTATTTACCAAGTTTCTCTCAGGAAAAATAATAAACTGTGAAGAAAATGAGGCAAGGTCAGAACCAGGTGTTAGAAGCGGTGCTGCATCCTAGGACATGACTGCTGCAGCAATGCCTGTGCAGAAAACCAACTGGATCCACCAATTCTAGCACCCAGAAGTCACTACACAAATCTTTGTATGAATGCTGCTGAAGTCCTTCTACACCTACAATGCAACATACTTTACTTATATATACTTGTTATGTACATATATATTCACAGCATATATATGAAGACCCTTCCAGCATGACTGTTTCTGTCCTATTAATTAATTTTCCTGGTCAATTCTGGAATAAGGCACATGCAGAACTAAGTGGCATTTCATCAGTGTTAATTAGTGCTGAGAATTAATCAGCCAATGTAGGAAATCACTGTTAGTTTTGCAGAGATGCATACCACAGTCAGTAGCATTTAAACAGATGCTGATCTTTTTTTTTTTTTAAGACTAGCAATTTAGAGATTATTTTCCTCTGATGGGATGCTTCAATATTGAACATACAGAGATTAATGTTCAAGGGAGTTTGTGTTGTTTTGAAGGAAACGGTGTTAAAAATAGCAACGTATAGTTAGCAAACGCTTCTGCAGCAGCCATAGTCTCAGAGAGAATTAAAAACTTTTTAAACATCCATGACATCTGAGTTCCCTGATGCCTACAGACTGTCCAGGTGGGATTATTCATCCAGGGCTTCCTGTGCTCTGGGAGATAAAAATGTCTTCATACGTGAAGTATGTTTCTTCAGGTCCAATCATGCTGTCACATGAGCATCTTCCCCTCAATCCTCAGGAAGTTCAAGGATTGCCTACAGTATCTGACACAAGGTGTGGTCCCAGGGAGAACTCCTATTTTTAATTTCTTCACCAGTGCAGTACCTTTTGATCACAATTTAGAATACAGTAAGCACACAAAGGCTTCTGTTGGCTATTTAAGGCTGCTCACCTGATTCTTGAGATCCAGCTTCGGGCAGGGACGTCCTCCGTTGTACGGCTTCTCCTTTAGCCACTTGGATCGGACTTTCACCCCTGGTCCACAAGAAGAGCTGCAAGGCGACCAACTGGACCAATCGCTTAATTTGCAATCAAATGGGCAAGGGACCGTGCAAGATTCTTCAATGTAACCTAAACCAGAAATTTAAGACAGGTTTTAATCACTGTAATTAATGAACTCCAATCCTCTAATCTCTCACTGCTATCTGTGTGACCAACACAAAATGAGGAACTTCTTAGAGACAAGTCATTTAGCAGACCTACACTACCTGCCCAACATGAGATCATGATACTTGGTTTAGTCCAACAAAGGCCACAATAAACCTGACTGATGTAAAGGACACATGCTGGTAAAAGTATCTGTCATGAAGCTGGTAGGCACCAAAAAGCGATGTGCACTCCTTTGGTATTATGCTAGCCACCTCTTGAGCAGGCACAGGCAGGGTTTCAGAGGCTCTCTTCCCAGCAAACAGAACCAGAGGACAGTGCAGGCACCAGAGCTGTTCTTTTGGCAGCTCCCACAAGATGCATGAGGGACCTGCCTTCAGACTGCCTGCTGGAGCAGTGTAGGATTTGGGAGAAGGAGATGAAACTAGCTTCCCACTTCTCTCTGGTAGTTCTCCTTATACATCTTTACAACTATTTTGTCTGTTGTGAGTTTCATCAAGGGCATTTTAAATTTTGCTTTCACCTTAACCTGGCTTGACATAAAAGTCCCCCAAAGATCACCACCTCTTAAAATCAGAATACCAGACATCTGCAGGACTAACATCTTGTATTAAAATCCAGCAGGGTTTTTCAGGTCAAAACCAAAGTTCCTCTATACAGGAACAACCTCACAGCTGGTTTAGGAGCTTGCATATGGGAAGGGAAATTCTACAGAGCCCAACACTGGCCATGGAGCTCCTGGTTTGCAGAAAGTCAATGGAGGGTGGCCAGATCCTCAGGGTCACTGGAGAATTACCAGCATCAGTCTTAGGTTAGTGCAATAACTCCTGCACCTCCCTGCTTACCCTGCTGCATTCGTTCTACTCAAGTTTCTATTATCTGCTTGTCATGTCTCTATGTACTATTTTAATTTAAACAAAAAAGAGATTTCATGTTAGACCATGAAAGTCAGTGACTGCTAAGATCAAGCTTTATTACAGGCAGCTTCGACCCTCTGACAGCTCTGGAAATGATGGTCATGGAAATAACTGAATTTCATCTCTACCATATTTCTGATGTTTCTCATTTTTATGCCCTTTCTTTCTTTTCGTTTTTCATCACAGTAATGCTCCCTCTCTATTCCTTACCTACAGAAAACAAAAGTAATTCATTCAATTATTCTTTTATGAAGGGTTTCCTCACTCTATCAAGATGACAGTCACTGCAGCAGGGAGGAAAAACATAACAAAGCCCAGAAATAAAACAACCCCCAAACAGGTGCCCTCCACAATCCCAAGAGAACTGCTCCAAACAACTGGGAAATGCCAAGGCTGAGGCATGGAGTCAGATTTACCAGTTCTACCATTCCTGAACCTGCTGCTGACTCCAAACCAGGACTATGTTGTGTCCTAAGCATCAATCCACAGCAGCAATACACTGCTTCCTCTCCTGGTCTCCATGCTGAAGTCAGTATCAAGAAAGGTTTTAGACTTATTTAGGTATCCCCCACCAGAAAATATCTTCCTTCTAGAAGTACATGAAATACTGATGTTGTTTTTGTAAACAGCAACTTAAAAAATGCTAGAAATAACAGCAGCTCCCTCCTTCAGCTCAATGCTGCTCTATTTCTCTCTTTTTCCTCCCTGATGGTACTGTTGCCTCTTCCTTTATGGCGGCCACCCGGCAGCCTGACAACTGCAATCATTTCCCCAGTAACTCGTGCTGTAACTCTTCCCTAACACTGCAGACCTGTCCTCATCTAGTGTGCTCTGGGTTTCTTTGCTACCTTTTATCTCCATGTGTTTCATTGCCTTTTCATTCACAGCTCCAAAGCCACTGGAATTGGGTATCTTCATTATTTCTGACCCAATCCATTACATTGGCATTCACACCTATGAGATATTTCAGCTTTGTCTTCTCATCTAGATGAGTCTATACCTATGCACACACACATACAAATATCTCCAAAATAGACACACTTCCCCCCCCACCAATGAAACTCCCAAAGATCCCACTAATATTCTATTCCACCTGCTTAGGTTGTCACTCAAAGCAATTCATA
The DNA here is from genome assembly GCF_026170545.1 of Melanerpes formicivorus. NCBI lineage: Eukaryota > Metazoa > Chordata > Aves > Piciformes > Picidae > Melanerpes > Melanerpes formicivorus. Next base: position 36,340,862 of record NW_027142357.1, on the reverse strand, counting down.
ATACATTATGATAAGTAAATGAAATTTTCTCATGATAGATTTATGAGAAGCATTTCTTAGGCAGTTTTCCAAAGAGTTCTGTTCCACCACCATATGAAACATCATTTTCCCTTGGGCTGTGTGACAGCCTAGGTAATTAACTCTCAACAGAAACAAAGAAAGTGCCTTGTTTCAAAGCAGGATTAGACAGAGGGGTTATCAACTTATCAGTGAAGGCAAAATGGGCTTAGCCTTTTGGCAGTTCAATACTTACCTCTGTAAGAAAAAGAGGTGTAAGACAAAAATAAAATAAAAAGGAAAAAGAAAGGGAAGAGGATGGGAAAGTCATCATAAACAAAACTAAAGAAACCTATTGTATTCCATCGCCAGGAAGTGCAGTGGGATCCCTCAGTGAACCACAGAACTTCTAAAGATGTCCCGTTGCTAAGACACCCACTCATTACTTTCTGAGTTTCCTCACCCATATTTCTAAATTACATTAAGCATAAAGAAATAACAGCCAGCATTAAATTACCATACTGCCAAGAGGAAGCCAGTTCCCCATACTGAACAATGCTACAGAATCATTTGTAGCATAATCACCTTCTTAGAGGCTGCCATTATTTCTTCCATCTGTCACTTGAGGTCAGTCCTATGCTGAGATACCCAGAGATCAAAGATTGCATTCAACAAAATTTTTCCTCCCAAAATCTGTATCCCTGCTCAGACAGAGAATGCCTTTATGGCTATCTTTTTGTGAGAAACTAGTAAATGATGCTGTACTCAGCTCATCTGTGGCCTATGTGAAGGTGATATTTGTTTTTCTCTGTAGGAGCCAAGCTTGCCATTGTCAGGGGGCTGAAAAGACTTCAGTTTGGATACCCACAATAATCTTGTGTTGGCAGGCCTAGAAAACTCATAGCATTGGCATGGTACATAATATAAAACAACCCAAAAACAACAAAGGAGAGATGCTATTAAAACAACTTATTAATACAGAATTCTACATTAAGGCTGCTACCCAGAGAAATATCCTCCCCCTCTACTCAGCCCTGGTGAGACCCCACCTGGAGTACTGTGTCCAGTTCTGGAGCCCCTATTACAAAAGGGATGTGGAGGTGCTGGAACGTGTCCAGAGAAGGGCCACGAGGATGATCAGAAGGCTGGAGCACCTCTCCTGTGAGGACAGACTGAAGGAGTTGGGGCTGTTCAGTCTGCAGAAGAGGAGGTGTTTAAGACCAGGCTGGACGAGGCTCTGGGCAGCCTGATCTAGTGTGGGGTGTCACTGCCCATGGCAGGGGGGTTGGAACTGGATGATCCTTGTGGTCCCTTCCAACCCTGAATGATACTATGATACTTCCTACCATAGCAGAGTATGAATAAAGGAAACAGCATAAACACATTTCTGAGTTATTGTTGCTCAGCTGGGAGAGATTAACTCAAGGTTGAGCTTATGCAGCTAGTTTTGTTGGTGTCATCCTTAAACATCTCATTCATCCATCACATTCCCTGTTTTTCTCTCCTCTGCAGAGCTTGGTACCAAAACTGCACTGAGTTTCCAAAACCTATGCAAAAAGATGTCCTCTTCTCCCCAGCCTTGCTCAGCTTGCTTTCTGTGTGTTCTTTTACTATTGCTTGAAGCTATCTTTAACCTCTTCTTTGCATTATTCCTCAAAATCTCAAATATCATTAAAATAAAGCTCATTTAAACAAGAGATAAGAGCTTCTGTCCTACCTGAACCAAGAGCAGGCTCCTGAACACCACAGAGCTGGAGTTGTACACACAGATGGGGCAGGAGGTGGCGACACAAATGCCAGTGCATGGGGTATTTAAATAGGCACTCTGAAACATCCTACTGGGAACAGTCCTGAACTGGCAGGAAAAATGGAGCTGGATGATCAAATAAACCTTTTTTATGTTTAACTTCTATTGTTTTACCACTGAGACACTGCCAACATAATGGGATGAATAAATGCATCTACCTAAGCTGCACAGCTCGTTTTACCATTATTTATTCATTAACAGCAATGTGCTTGTTGCTCTACCAGCCACAAATGGAGTCTTTTCTCCAAAGTATCTAAAATAAACAAAGCACCCACAGGATGCACTGGGAAGGTTCAAGCACACGATGAATCAACCACTACATGTCTCATTTCTTTTGTGCAGCCCAAGAGACAAAGCAATAGCAGGTAGATGAATAAAGTGAGGATGGGTATTGGAGGTTAAGGCTCAAATACATGGTGTAAAAACTGTTGCTGTCTCATTTTTTCTGCTGTGCAGCCCAAAAGAGCAAAGGTGACAGGAGGCAGCTGGATGATGGGCTGGTGGATTTCAATGGCACAGAAGCACAAAGAAGCTACAGATTGCAATGCAGCACTGGGGCAAGGAGTTCTGCAGTAGCACAAATTCCCCACCTACACAAGATGCTGTACATATCACAACAGACACAGCCAGCATGGGGCTGCAGTGTCCTTCTATGTCCCCCTCTACATTTGCAAATGGATTGTGGTGGGAGAAGCAGGCGATTAGTAGGTTTACAAGCTAACAGAAGACACAGGCATCTGCCTGATTGTTGCACTCTCGAATGATAAATTTCCTGCGGGTGCAAGGTCTGCACACAGCAATGAACAACAATGCCAACAGGATTCCAAGAGGCTGACTTAAAAGTGATTCAAAAATAAACAACAGTTCTCCAGCAGCTTTGGAAACAGATGCACTTCTAATTGAATTGGCTTTAAACTCATCTGTATCCTCTCTAACATATTTCATCACTTCAATTAACAAACTCTTTGCAATTCTACCCTTGTTAGTAAACCTTGAGGTGCTTCATAAAACTCAAGGTCGTTACTATGAGAGTGATGTGCATCACCACAACTGCCACTAATACCAGTTATTTCCCTTGGAGTCTACGGGATAAAAGAGATCATCCTTTAACAAACAAGGCAGCAGTAGAGTGGACAGTGGCACAGAAAAAAATGTTTCCAATTACACAGACCAAAGGTAGAGGGGGAAAAAAAGAGATTCATTTTGCAATTAATATTTACATTTATTTGCCTGCTGACTGTGAAATATGCGGAATAACATAAGTAAATCCATGTGGTGCTAAAAGCTAAGGACATTATAAGGGAGACCCAGTGGACCATGGCACTCTTTGGGCAAGATTCTGCTCAGCTGAAGCTTCGGGATGCAGAAAGCAAACTCTCACGGCTGCCCAGGGAGGTGGTGGCGTCATCATCACTGGAGGTGTTTAGGAAGAGTCTGGATGGGGTGCTTAGTGCCCTGATTGAGTTGATTAGAGAGTTGGATGATAGGCTGGACTCGATCTCAAAGGTCTTTTCCAACCTGGTTAATTCTATTCTATTCTATTCTATTCTATTCTATTCTATTCTATTCTATTCTATTCTATTCTATTCTATTCTATTCTATTCTATTCTTCAGCATTGAGCGCAGACAGCATTTAAGAGTCTAACTTCACCAGCTAAACATAGCTTTATGGTCAGAGCTTTCATAATGTGGTGCCCACCAGCCATGGACCACATGGCATGACCAAAGGTTCCAGAAGCTTGTGAGCTACAAGGGGAGCACCTCACCCTAAATGATCCAGGTCCAAACATTTAAATCCTCGTTCAGGGAAGAAGAAAATTACTAACTGAAGGAAAGTAAGTAAAATAAGTTTTGGAGTCTTAAAGATGCTAACAACTTCAGTTGCATCATTTTCTGATGCAACTGAACATTCTGATGAACTGAACATCCTTTTTCAGGATGTAATATTGCCAGGGAAAAAATGTGGAATCTTTCTATTTTTTTTTTCCCCCTTAATACACAAGGATTTGAGAGATTTTATGCATTATTACTTTTCTAGCTGGGAAAATTTAAGAGATAATCTAATGAATACATTCAGTAAATGCACAACCCAAAAAAAAAAAATCGAGCAAAAAATAACTTTCACATCAAATATTTTGGAAAGCTCAAATAATGAACCTGTGGATAATTTATTCCCACTTGCTCTTCTCAACAAAGAGGCACATGCTCTCGTTATCTCGTAGCAGACTGATTATAGATTCTAAATAGACCAGAGAGGACTTGTAAAAAGCGCTGGTAAGTTTAACTCAACATTATTGTTATTGAAATTCATCCAAAGGTTGGTTTTATTGCTCAATTTCACAGTCCCTATAAATCCTGATGAGGCAGTTGGGCTGATGCTGACTTTGCATTATGATTCCTAATTTCTTTTGATTTTGCATTACAGTTTTTGTCCTTAAACAACTTGCAGGCTTACACTTTGAGCTACGCACAAACCCTAATGGCTGATAAATTTAATCTTTTAACTAAATAAGGAAAGCTCCATTAATTAGCACATTCCTTGTAACAGATTGCAGAACAAGCTGAGAACTCTGCCAGAGAAGGGAGACTCGTCTGCTGCCTTCTGAGTGCAAATAAACAGGACTTCACAGTGTACATTCACCTCACAGGGAGCTTTCAATGTAGACAGACAAGAATCCACTGCACAAATCTGGCCTCCAAAACCAGCTGTAGAAATAATTCCCCCTCCTGCTAGGGCTGCATCCCCACTGTGAAGGGCTGGGCTGGCTGCTTGGGAGCCCTGACATGTTAAGAAAGTCCTTACACAAATGAAAAATCATTCACTTGGATCAATAGCAGTTAGGGCAGTAGCTCAGCTGAGTTTTTCTATATACTTTGCTCACCACTCTGCCACTGGGAAGAATCATCCGATTTGTCCAAACAAAGCTGAATAGCTTCGATTTTTTTTCCTTTATCAGTGTCTTCATCCTGTGTATATCAGGAAAGAAACTCATCCCACTGCACTTTATTATGAATTGTTTAGCATATGTGTTCTTCAGCCTGCCCAATTCATAGTATAAGCAGATTTTGGAAACAAACCTGAGATTGTGCTCATATTGTTATTAGATTTATATAATAAAATATGGCTTTTTTTTTAAAAGGGGGAGCACACTTCCACAGTACATCACAAAGGCAAAAATTAAATTGTCCACAATCTGTCAAGCTCCCAACTTTTCTCCTACATCTGACTTCTCTCAGAGGCCCAATTGCACAGTCGCTCTGAAAATAGATGTGCATTGCGGGTGCTGTGAAGATCAATATAGACTTGGGCAATTTGGACCAGGCAGGAAGTGTCTTCCAGAGCCAAGGGTCCATCACTGGAAGAAAGCTGCCACCAAATGTCACCAGAAATATCTGCCCCCATCAGTAAATCATATAAGGCCTGAAGGTCAATGGCTTCAGGCTCTGCTGGAGCACACTAAGAAACTCAATTTCAGAGTCTGGGGCGCTCCGTGGAGAGCATCTTTCTGCCAGTTTCTAAAGACACAATGTTAGGCACTGTCAACACAATATGCCACCTCATTTCAGCTGCCAAGCTATGACCCCAAGACACAGACAAGCCTCATTTAGACAACTTCCTTCAGACAGCAACGTGACTGTTTCCATTTTACAGACTGGGGAACACTGGTTTATTTTCTCGTATCCTCAAAATTAGCAGGTTCTGTACAGTATGCTACTGCTCTTACTTCAGACAAAATAAACCAGATCACTCTGCAGAAGAAAGCAACACAAAGCAATCAGGTCCATGTGTAATTAACACTATCAAGAAGGCTCATAACAATAGGGCAAACCCCCCTGCCCCCATTTTCATTAAATGTACTTTTTTTTCCCTTTCTTAAATATACTTTCACATACCAACTCGAGAGGTACTACTGAGTGTAAGGGCTTCTGTTCAAGAGCAGGTCACACAAGCACTGAAAAGGCAGGGAGAAGCTTCTAAGCCTTCAGTGACCTCAGCAGCCTGCCTCCCCACCCTCACGGGAGGCAAGTGACACAGTGACCTCTCTTATCAATACATTTAAATCAATACACTGCTTCAATTCCTTCGTGCCTCATTGGCATTAAATGAAAAACCTACCTACACGCTTTAATTATACTGCTGCTGTTTTAAAGATGCCACTAAACATTACCAGCTTTTAAAAGGTCTGCAAGCACTTTTCTGAATGCCAGGTATCTGCCACATGGTCCAGCCTGCTTGGATAAGGAGTTTCACTTCAGCTAACAGAGGTCACCTTGCTACAGGGGCAAGGACACCAAAGCATCTGACCTTCTTCAATGAAGCTGCACTTCACAAAACATCTGATGGAAACAGGAATTTAAAAAGAGAACAGTCCTGGTTTTTCACAGCTTAGGCACAAGGAGATCTGCACAACTCATTTAGATGATGGAAAACCCTGAGATGGAAATAGGACATTTTTGTGACGTTAGCAGGCACCAGCACAGAGTACTGATGTACTGAATTCCTGATAGACTTTTGTTTCAATTTTGCAGCGTGACTTTGAGCACTCTGGTTGTGTAGTTCAATCTTCCCTGCTGGAGGACTTCAATGAATTCAGGCAGAAGCAGAAAGCGATGCAATCTTGTTAAATAATACGATTTTTAATGGTCACTCCTCCATGTCACCAAATACAAATGAGATCCAAGATTTCACAGCAGGAGCCTCTGTCTGTAGTGAGGGATATCAGAACTTTTACAAACCAGGCTATCAGTAATTTAATTTACACCATCCTCATTTGAAAATCTCAGAGGACAGAGATATTTCAAAGTATATCTCAGACCCAGGAATAGACTAGGTAGGACAAATCCTCAGTTACTCATCAATATCATTATAATAATCCTTAGAAGAGACAGAGCTGAAGTTTAATTGTACCCACATTTCCTAACTCAGGCTCATTTCTTCAAGTCTTCTAAACTCAGTTCTTGCTCTGTTTCTGAGATGGTTGCTAAAACTATTTGATGAAGCAGACCACATTAGGCACCTTAAAAGGCATCCAGTATGTGCCCATCTCCCCGTGTCACGCTAACTTTATCACTGTATGTAGTGCTGCAGCAAATTCACTGCTGTGCAGGCAGTCAGCTTATTTTACTCAGACACTGGTTTATGTGCAAAAACTGGAAATCTTACTTTTGTAGGACTGTTGTTCTGTACAAGCAGAAACACAGGATGTTGCTTCTGAAGACCTTCACAACATGTCAGATGTGAGAACCTTTAACCCTCTAAACACCTACTGTGTCCAGCTGTCACAGGACTCTCCACCAGCAGTAAAGATATGAAACTGTGATTTTCCACTTTAAAATGATTTGTCATCCACTTATCTGCCTGAAAATCCTGCTCATCAGAACTGTATAAAAGGCAATGAAAAACATTGAAAACACCCATGTAAGACACAGGAGGAAATCTGTGAGCTACCACCAGTACATATCACTTCCCAGTACAGCTACATGTCTCAAAGGGCTCATAAGGTTCTCCATGATTCAGAAAAGCATAGAGGTCTTAACACTGGAGTACACATTTCACGCAAAGGCTTAGGCTAAAATGTGGTTTCTTCATACTTCCAAAACAACACGTTAAATGGAATGACACATAAGGAGAGAAAAATGCTAATTATAAATCTAGCTTTTTAAGGTAACATTTTATTAGAGCCTTGCTTCCTAAGAGGCTGTATTTGTGACAAATGTGTTATTAAGGCCAAAGAGACTGGGCCACTTTTCACAGAGATATTCTTACCACAGCTTACTGCAGAAATCAGGGCAGTAGATCGCCCAGTGCATTACTTGCTATCAAAGCTCTCCTAAACCTCCACTAGACTATTTCTACACTGAGTTAATATTTCTACACTAAAAATGTTCCCAACTCCCATGGAAGAGTTTTAATCAACCTGTCAAAGCAGGAGAAAAAGCTGACTGAGCCTAATAATAGAAACAAAAGGCACGGACAAGAGCAAGGGTGGGCAGAGGTGGTCTGGTAAGTGGAAGAGGGTGTTGATCGTCAAACACAAGAAAGCCTGTTTGAGGTCAGTGAAAAATCATTCCTTCATGTAGTCTGGTTCTGCTGCCTCTTCAAATGGGTCATTTTATGGAATGCAGCAAAAAGCATAAAAGAAATTTGAGCAAAAAGACACTCTGTAAAGATTTATATTTAGAGCCAAGAAGTACATAGGATGCTGCTCAAACAGCAAATCCTCTAAATATTTCCTCATAAGATGCATGCTTGCTTTCTGTAAGAAGATAAAGAACAAGAAGAACGTGCAATTCTATGCACTAATGCCTCAGGGGAAGTCCTACCTTGATTTAAATAGGCTTCTTTGATAGCCAGTTTGACCCATTCAGAAATAACTTTTTTGATGGCTGTTTACCTTTGATTCTGTTGCCAGAAAAACATGGAGAAAAGCAACATCTGAACAGTTGTCTTGTGATCCAATTTCATTTGATAAGTCTTTTAATATTCAGGAAGGAAGAACTGAGGCCAAATTTTCTTATGGTGAAGAGATTTTGGAAAAGAGGAATGCTAAAGATAGGCAATAAATCACTGCTCTTTAAGCACTGGTAGGAGAGCAGTATGTAAAATCCTGTAGTCAAACAAGAAATGGAGGGCAGGTCCTTTACGGGCTCTGTTTCTGTGCTTACAGCTCCCCTGGCAGCCACAGCTGTAATTGAGAGTGTCACTGCATTGCCAAGGAGATGTGTAGAAGTGTCGGAGAGGGGTCCAGAGGAGAACCCAGCTAGGATTTCAAAGATAAATTTAGAAGCCATTTAGCTTTGAGATAGCAGAAAACCAGTGAAAGGTGACAGTGGCTTTGAAGAGTCCTGAAGTAAGTGGGGACTCTAGAGTAGGACAGCCCTGTCTGCAGCTGGCAACACCTTTTGGCCACTCATGATCCAAAGTTGGACTTAATTCCTGTGCCAGGGGATGGGATGGGCAGAAACCAAGGTGAATTTTTAGCTGGAACTTTTTCCTCAAGTAGTCTTTGAAAAGCTTTGTCCTGGTAAGTAATAGAGGCATTTTTCTGTAATAAAAAGGCCACAGAGAGATATACCACAGAGAGACACAGAGGGAAGCACAGAGAGAAACTGAAGTCTTGTAATATTTAATTAAACCCAAATGCCAAAAGAAGGGTAGAGTAATCTGGACACAAGGCCTACACGTTATTATTAATTGACAGTGCCAAGACCACCTACTACTCCCACACTTTGAGGGAGGAAGAGGCATCCCAAGGCTGTCATGTGTGGGGACTGCAGCTGAGAAAAGGACAGCGTTGCCCATTTTCCTTGCAAAAGAAATGAGGCTGTCCAGAATCATAAGACGCTTGCAGGATGCTGTTTATGGCAGTACAGAAACCACTTAAAACCAAAACTAGCTGGAATCTGGAATTAATGGTTTGTGCTAAAACCCCCTGAACTCTCAATATAAAATCTAATTGTGGTAGTTTTAGGCTGTACCTAGAAAATTTTCCACAGATCTTGAACAGAAAGTGATAGAACGCAAATAAATCTCCATTGGATGTAAAAGGGGAAATAATGGTAAGGTCTAAATAATTGGTCAGACAACTAACATATATAGTTTGTAGACTAACTTCTTCCTCTCTTTTCGGCTTCCTTCACTCTGGCAGATACTAGCTAGTGCTTTTGCAGGCTTGCTGACCTTGGCTGTGTTGCTTTGTTGTAGCTAAGTACTAACAAGAGTCTCTTTGCTTTTCTCCTTTCTTCTCTTGTCCCATGTACAGGGGAAGGGAAGGGAGCAGGGAGGAAGAAGCTATTGGTAACCCCCTGGTTTTGTCCAGGGGGGTTCTTGTGTTGTTTATAATTGTAAATACATGTAAACTTTGTATGTTTTGTGCACATTCATTGCATTCCATATTTTAGATTGTAGTTTTGCGTGTAAATACAGCTTCATTTGCTTTCAACTGAGCTGGTCTGGCAAATTAATGTTAGGGGGCATTTCAACCCACCACACTAATTGAGACTAAGAATGACATTAAATCCTTATTCTCGAACACAGAGGTGAAACTTCTCTTCAGAAATGTATCTGTTTCTGAAGATTTTTCAAAACAAAATCAGAGATTTTTGTAACAATTTCATTCTTCAAATAAAATTTACCAGCTGTGAATATATACCACAGCAATGGCCAGATTAGCTATGCTTTCAAAAACAAACAGGCATTTATTCAATGTAGCTTTCCAAACAATTTCCTGGGGGACAATATTGTTACCTTGTAAGAAGTTAAGTTTGCTACCAGTCCAGGATAGACTTGGCTCCATTTATTTAACATAATAAGCTTTGCTTATAAGTGGTTTTGAGCTACACAATCCATTTTGCAGAACAATTATAACTGGGACTTAAGAGCTCAGATGGGGGCAAGGCTGAGAATCCCTCCCCTGCTTTCCCCTCCTCTTTCCCAATAGAGAGGAAAAAAAGAAAGGGAAGGAGCAAATCCACCAAGAAATAATTTGGAGTCAGCTTGGAAGTAGAGAGGTAAAGAATTTTCTTTAAACAATATATATATATATGTAACAATAACAGGTAGGGTTCACAAAGGGTAAAGGAACAAGGATGGATGGGAGGGAAAAAGAAAAAGAATACAAAACCAGTCTCTTTGAAGAGGTGTGGAGGTAGCAGAGAGAAGTATCAGGCCTGACCATGTGGCAGAGAAGCAGGGAGCCACCTTGTCCAAGCAAAGGCAGGGCCCAAGAGACCTAATGGCTGCAGTATCCTCCTTTTTATAGCCTTGCTGGGCAGGGAGGGGGAGTGGAACAGACTAATTTAGTTTCCCAGGGGGAAAACCCCCTGCAGAGAGGGCAATACTCTTACAAGCCCTTCCCCAGCCCTGCTTCCAGGATGAGCACTAACCTATCACAAATTATTAAAATCTAGTGATCAAAAGTGACCTGGAAATAGCTCATTTACTCCTAAAATGACAGTGCAGTCATTCACACACTGCAGGGTTTCAGAACAGGAGCTCATGTTAACTCACAGGGAGGTCATGCAATGTCTATCAAACTGGTGGCGAGGATTATCACGTAAGAAGAGTAAACCCCAGAGGAACACCCCTGGTAGAAATACAGTGCTACTCTGGGCTGACCTTTCAGACAAAATCAAACTTCCTGGGTTTCAGCAGCAGGATTTGAAATTCCTGATCTACGACCTTTGCACACTGTCCTAAATCTCGCACTGGGGACACAGGCGATCAGGACTGAAGCAGCATTGTCACTGCTGGCACACGCTGCCCTGAAGTGTCTCAGAGCCAGAAGCATCCCTACAGCAACCACAAAAACCTGCAAGTTTTCACATTATCCAAATTTTTAACTCCTTCTGGTGCTCCTCTGTGCTAATCCCACCCATTCGGGACTAAAGCTGGCATTTTCAAGGTGTGACCTTGCCAGCAGCATTCCCAGGGGAAATGTAATGTCAATTTGACTGGGAGGAACCAAGTAACGCCCCTGCATCAGCAGGTGCTGGAGGACCCTCTGAGCAACCCCAGGCCTTTTTGATTTGTCCGCCCACAACCAAATCATGTACAACAGAACACTGCACTGCTGACAGTAAGGAGGCATATGAGCATCCCTGCTGTGCCCTTCATAAATTTAGAGGTAATTAAAGGTTTTTAATGTAACTGTAGGTTGAAGACAACCACTCTGTGATTTAAAGCCGGGATTCATTTGTCTGTTACCTCTTTCTTGCAGGTTCCTGTTGTTGCAAGCACAGCAGAATTTGAATAGCAAAAAAGCTCTTCATAAATTCCTGCTTTCCACAAAGTGCCAGTCAGATCAAAAGCAGAACCTCTGTGCAAGAGCACAGGAATCCCCAGCTTTTGATTTGGAACTGATGAGGCAACCTATGTTCCTCTAAGATCAGAAAAACACCTGTTGGCATGCACACACTCACACAAAAAAGACAAAGGAGCTACATTAAATCAAAACAAAGGAGGTGGAAATTCAGATATGAGGAACTCGGATAACAGATTGAGAAGCATATGAAATACAATTAAGAGGGCCATTTCACATCCAAAGAAGATGCTTCCAACACAAGCTAGAGAACAGAGACCCTCTTGACTACCAGAGAGCTGAATGCAAAAGGCAGTCATCTGATGAGAAGACAAATTAAGGCAAATTATCAATTATGTTCTTGTAATGTAGTTAGGGATAGTTGCCTCTATCCATAATTTCATAAAAGCACTTCCAAATTAAAGGAAGGAGAGGAATAATGAACCAAATCCAGAAAAAAAGAATTACTTTAAGAACTGCAGGTGTCACTCATTTCTTCAGCTTATGGAATGGGCAATCAAGGAAATAATGTCCCCACTAAAATTAAGCAGTAGGTTAATCATAAAAGCTACTCATGGAGGGGGGGAAAGCAGTGTGTTTTTTCTGGACAAGTTTTTTTTTTTTTCAGAGACAAGGTTTGATACAGAAAGGAATGAAATTCAGAAAGGTCTGGGATTTCTATTTTTAAGCTTGTCATATTTAATGGTCATGAGCTAAGCCAGGCTTAGATTACAGTGAGAATCAGTAGCTCATTCAAGGTGTGACCTGTGTACTCAGCTAGAGTTAAAGCCATTCACATGAGGTGTGCTGGGGCAGGGCAAAGATTCCTGCAGCCCAGGTCTTGGGTCCTGATAGAAGGAACAGAAGAAACCAGGCAAGCTAGAGCGCATTTTCATTAAGACACAGCTTTTGTCTTCACTGGTTTTGGAACTTGGGGTACTCTGTATGGGGTAACTACACCAGTAGGGAGAAAATGAATTTCCTGTTTAGAAGGCATGGTTAAAGGCCTCATATATTTGCAGATAGTAGGCTTAGGGGAGTTGGAGTCTAGACTGCTGACAAACACAGATGAACAGATTTTAGTAATTTTTTTGGTTTGCTTCATTTCTCCCTCAAGTTGCAAATGCAGAATTTGAACTGTATGGTACTGAACTGGTTAAGTTCAACAGCAAGGTTTCAGTCAGGGAGAGTGAAAACTGAGAAGGCAATACCCCAGAGTTTGTTCTCAAGAAAAGCTAGAAACTGACTTATTCTTTTCTACTCTACTCCACTCTATATAAATTTTATTATCTTACACCTTATACTCAAGGCATTATCAAATCCAGGACAAACTTAGTTCTACTTCTACAGCTAAGTTTACATCCTTACATCTGTTCTACATTTTGTAAAGCTTCTTCAAAAAGAACTAGTAAAGGACTGAGTTCTAAGTCTTACAACTTCTGGCTTCTATCCTGGTTTCAAGGGAAAGGAAAAAGCCCCACTGTCCTGCAAAAGGAAAAGAGCAGGAAATTAAGTCAGGAGACTTGAAAGAAATAAATGACACACACACTTAGACGCACATCTCATAAAGCAAGAACAGTGAGTAGATATCACAGTGAGTGGTATTCAATATATAAGGCAATGGTTTAATTAGCCATAAATATGGTCAGCTAGCAAACATTAAAAGGTCATCTGATACTGTGAATAAGACAAACTGAGCTGCTTAAAAAAACCCTGTCATGAGTAATTTCCCAGGGCTTAACAATTCTGCATGCTTCCCTAATTTGCTATTCTCTATTATGGTTGAATAACATTCTGGTAATTATTAATTGGATAATGATTTGTTTCTATCACTAATTCAATAATGTGTTCAGAAGTGCATTTTGAAAGCTCCCAGCTCTAGAGACCATAAATATTAGGCTTATTGTGGTGGGTTGACCCTGGCTGGATGCCAGGTTCCCAACCAAAGCTGCTCTATTATTCCTTTTCTTGCCTGGACAGGGGAGAGAAAATATAATGAAAGGCTCATGGTTCAAGACAAGGACAGGGAGAGGTCAGCTGCCGAGTGCCTTCAGGGGCAAAACAGATTTGACTTGGGGAAATTAATTTAAGTTATTACCCACCAAAAGTCAGATTAGGATAATGAGAAATACAAACTAAATCTTAAAACACCTTCCCACCCTTCCCCTTCCTTCTTCCCAGGCTTTACTCCTGATTTTCTATTCCCCCTCTCCCACAGCACTGCAGTGTGACAGGGAACAGGGACTGTGGTCAGTGCCTCACACATTGTCTCTGCCACTCCTTTCTCCTCAGGAGAACTCCTCACACTCTTTCTGATGTAGTCCTTCAGGAACGGATTGCTCCAGTGTAGGTTCCCCACAGTGTCACAAGCCAGCAAACTTGCTCCAGCATGTGCTCTTGTTTGGCACATGTCCATAGGTCTTGACACAGGGTTCTCCAAGGGCTGTAGGTGGGTATCCACTCTGCCATGGATCTCCATGTGCAGCAGGGCAACAGTCTGCCTCACCTTGGTCATCACCACAAGCTTATGGGGAATCTCTGCTCCAGTGCATGGAACACCTCCTCCCCCTCCTTCTTCAGTGACCTTTGTGCCCATAGAGTTGTTTCTCTCATGTATTCTTACTCCTGTCCAGCTGCATTTGCACAAGTTTTTTGCTGGGTGTTTTTCTTCCCCTGCATAAATATGTGCCAGAAGTGCTACAATCATCATTGGCTTGGCCGTGTCCAGCAATGGCTTCATCTTGGAGCTAGCTGATATTGGCCCTGTTGGACATGGGGGACGCTTCTAGAAGCTTCTTAGAGAAGTCATCCCTGTAGTTCCTGTGCTACCAAAAGCAACATACTTATCTTCATTTAAGTGCTCTGGTTGGAAGGCAGGTCCTAAGTGATGGACGTGGAGCCTGTAGAGCTTTCTGCCTACTCTTGGGCACTCGGTGCCCAAAGTCACAGAGATATCCATGTCCACCAGAGACCAAGGCAGTGCTGCTGTCCAGCTCACCCTGCAGCGAGCAGAAGGTGTTGAGCACTGGGTAGCAATTAAGGAGCTTATACATCCTGGGTATTAAACAGAGGTCTGGCTGGAGAATAATTCATCCGTAGGGGAACTCTTGTGGGGCACCCAAAAGGTGGAAACATCTTCGCCCTCCTTTACATCCCATTTTCAAAAGTAAAGGTCTTCAGAGCACTCTATACATGGAGTGCAGGAGGAAGGGCATACAATAGGGCTCTGCTGCAAGGTACTGACTGACCCCTGGCCTCTGAGATGCGTCCTTTGCCAGTGCCTTGTTGTAATCATTTCTGCTCAGGTAAAAAGCTGAAGACAAGAAACCCAAGAATAATCCCCTTGAGTTACCACCCCCTACTACCTCCCTAACAGAAGCCAGACCATTAAAAATGCCACATAAATATCACTGACTTCAAGGTTATTCAGAAAAGTCCCACGCATAGACAACCTCCTCTATTTAGCAGTGATAAAAACCCTGAGTTTTCCAAAAGAGCAAGTCATGGCACAAGTAAACCCACCTTTCAAAATCCAACAGCTCCCTTTTTACAGAAGAAAAGGTAATGCTGTCAGGGAAAGGTAGAGCATTTCTCCTTCGTGGGCCACAGAGGCATAATCAATTGGTACAACAGCACATTGTTGAAACACAAACCATGGAAAGTTGCTTTATGAATCCATGCAGCCAGCTGGAACAACCACCAACAGATGCAAGATTAATTCAGTCCAGGACTGAATCACTTTGCTAGGGTGGGCTTTTTTCCTTTTATCACATGCATGCTTAGGCTGCTGATCCTCATCCTGAAGACCCTCCACAGAGCAGCCCCACTTCTGTCTCTGCACCCTAACACGAATAGTTCTTGTTGTGCAACTTAACCTCCTCCTGAGACATAATTTCTCCCTCTTCCATCATATAGCTCACCAGCAGTCTTCCAACCTACTACATCACAATGTGTGGTATCTTAAGGTTTTGACTCTATGTTAGAGAGCATCAGTGGTTTGGAAACACCATGGGTACTGCATTTTCCCTTAAACCAAGGGCTTTTGTCTACAAATTGATTTAACATAATGTCTGGGATGATCTGCAAAACATGGATACTCAAAGAAAAAGTCCAGCAGGAGCAACATTTACTGCTTTTTCTACTCCTAATTCTTCTCTCTTTCTGATGTAGACTTCTTGAGTATATGGGAAATGTAAGTGGACAAAACCACAGCCCAGAGCCCCAGCAGGTAGTGACACTGGAATACACTTTGTGTGGCAACTGGAGCTTGAGACTGGCACAAAACTGCAAGGAGGAGACCACTGGCTGCTGAAGTTGTGCATTTGGTGTGAGCAGGTGACATCACAGGCATTTTGTAATAATATATGATCATCTCATGAAAATACCTGATTCCTTCACTGGAAACAACTTCCAAATTTAGTGGAAAGGGAAAAATAAATTCTAAACAAGTAAAAGCTGAAGCAGGAAACACCTTCAAACAACATGCTGATAGAAATATAGCTTCTCCTTTTCCTAAGCGTATCGTTTTATGAGATTTTAACACAAATAAAACAAATCCACCTGGTATTCTGACAGTGTAGCCGGGTTTAGCCCTCTTCTACTTCACTTCCATTGTAGAAACGTTAGCAGAACTTTACACTCAGGAAAACCTCAGCATTAAGCATGATGTGAAGATATTAGAAGAATGGTGTTCAACACTCAAGGCAATGTGAAAGTTGTTCAATCCAGTGAACACACCTGTGATGTGCTCCAAAAGGAACTGCTGAGTGGATAACAGTGGCAGGGCTATTAACTCATGCTGTGTGCTTTTTAAATCTCCTTACCTGAGCTGCCACAGCGAGATGGTTCCACGAGTCTGCCGGTCTTATCGTAACAGGCAATAGCTCGCAGTCGCACACCTTCACCACACTCCTTGGCATCTCTGTGGGATCGCGCTCCCAACTGTGGCTCGGGTGTACCTCCTCCAATAATGCAGTCAGACCAATTTCCGTGGGGTTGGGAGGTAAACACCTCACAGGGGCACAGCTCTGTTTCAACTTGAGGATAAAGTTCTGTATTCTGGCATTTGTCTCGCTTTCTGCTTCTCCCTGTTCCAACCACAGAAATCTGTTTGTTAGCTTAACATCTGCTACTTTTGATAACAACACGTCATATTATTTATACTTGCATGAATTCAACACATTAGAACCAAGACAATCTGAATGTTAATATCCAGGGATGTTTCTGAAGCATCTATTAGCTGCTGCCAGCGCTCAGGAGTGCAAGCACAAAGTATTTATCTCCAGGGGCAACCAGAGAACTTGAAAATACTGTTGTGATGGGTAGGGCAAGGAGCAAAATGTAACGTCTTACCCTAATATTGGTCTGGCCAGGAAATGCTTTGTAATTTCAAATAATATCATCTTTCTCTAATTATCTGATGAAAATAAATTGATTGTTTTGTCTCTATCTGCTCAAAATCAATGGTTGCCAGGACAACTTCCAGAGGACTCTACATTAGCCACAACTTCTTTGAGTCTACTATACAAATTAAAGATGCACTCTGCACACAAGCCACACTTTGAAGAAAACAGAAAAGATAATCCTCAGTAAATTATTAGGTCTGGAAAGCATTTCAATAGTTATAGTTGGTTTTATGTTTTCTTTTGTTCTGTTCCTTCAACAGGTTTGAAAAGAAGCTTCAGTAGCTTCAGGAAGCAGTAACATTCAAATGAAGCTGTGGTACAGCTCCCTGCAACTGTACTCTTTATGCCCTGTTCCTGGAGGACTTCTAGAGATGAGAGGAGATCCCTGGTAGAAGACGACATAATGTAAAGAAGAGAACTCATGCTCCCCGCATCCCTACAGCTGCTCCAGGGAACAAAGGTCTGCATACAGCCTCTGAAGATAAACCAAATGCCTTTCTTGGCATGGCTTAGCCAATGTGATGTGGAGAAATGCTCAGGAACAACTTTACATTTGGCATATGCACAGAAGGGGAGAATTCAATTCACTAACAAACCGCATCTGTATCCCATCCTCAAAATGTTCCTTAGGGATCTTGGATGCACTAAAAAGACTTCTGCAAAAAGTTTTTAAAGCTTTGATCCAAAACAAAACGTTTTCTCCTTGGTATTGCACACAAACAAGATACTAGAAACAAACAAACAAAAATTATATAACCCAAAAGTCCTCTGGAACTGAGTCATTTCACTGCACATCAGCAGGAGCCCAAGCTGGCTGGCATCAATACTTGTTTCAATACAAGCATACCTCCAAGGAGAAAGGCACTAGTTGTAGACCCTTAATATCACTGTCCTTCAGGCCCCAGCTCTTTCTAAACTGTATTGCCAGAGTTCTGGGGAATGTAAATTTTGTCAGCACAAGGCAGTCATAAACCCAAAGAAATCAAATAGTGCCAACATCTTCATTATTTTTTAAAATACATACTTATTTCTGTATTTATATCTATACATACCTGTGAGCAAATTGATGTGAGGTGTAAGAGGCATAACTTCACACACTTCAAGGAAAGTCTTTTAAGAGGCTTTAAATAGATTGGGAGCTCTCTAGTGGCACTTCCAGCATTTCATGTTTCACAAAGTGACAGAAGCCCCAGACTCAGAGTGTAGATATATATATATATATATATGCACAGCTGTAAGTTCTGCATTGTATCAGTAAATATGGGAATTTGGGACTTGCCTGTATTTTTGCCATTATTACATGAAACACATCAGACACAGGTGAGGATGCTAATTATCTCACACTTATCTGACACTCTTTTCCACCTTGCCCTGCCATCTGTTTGGTAGGAATCTTCCTTCTAATCAAGTTGCTATGAAAGCCCTATTCTAAGGGCAGAAATGACATTCATCCCATACTCCTCACACAAAGAAGCAGTGTTGGAATTAGCCGTGGTGGTATTTTTATCATCTTCACAGATTGCTTTAGAAATTACTATCAAAAAAAGCGCTGCCAAAATTTTCAAGGGCATAAATGCTTCAATTAAATAGTATTTCCTTCTTCTAATTAAATCTCTGAACAGTAACAAATAGTATATACATCAAATATTATCAGGTAGCACATACTGTACATAAAAAATTACAGGAAACATTAAATACACGGCAGAACACGCACTGAATCCATAGTACTGTGAACTGACTGCATTAATTAACTGAAGACTTACCTAAAAATTGTGTTTTCATTATAATGACTTTGAATTTTGATATGTTCCGTAATAAGTCTTTTGCTTCTAAGTAATGACTAATTTTATATGTAGAGTCTATGATTACTTACAAAGTAAAATGAATAATACTATTAAAAAATGAGTGGGAGGCAAGCAAATACTTAGCAAACAATTAGCAGATTCCCGGTAAATGACATTGCTAATGAACTCCTACAATGAAGCCAAAGCATTCACTTGAGCAGACACACAGCGTTGAACAAGGAGGCACAATTCATGCTCGCTCAGAAAGGTAAAATACAAATGGACTAAGGAATCTTAACGGCACAAAGGATTTCCTTAAATCTGTGGACTGAAATTTTTTTCCAAGACTTTTGGCCAGCTCAAATTTTCATGAAGCTTTATGCAAAGACCTGCTGAACACTAATCTCATCAACCTCCCCTTTTGAACTGTGTTAAAACCAAATCCTTTCAAGCTGCTCTATACAGTTTCATGATGTCCTCACACCAGCACCACTGGGTGTTCACTGCTTGCTGTTCAGGACACCTTTACCAGCAGTGGGCTGAGACCACAAGTTCCTTCCCAGTGAGAGGAAGGGAGCCCAGCAAAGTCTTATGGGAGAGGCTAGTGGTGTTTGGTCACAAGCACAGTACGAGTGAGGAGACAAGCCATTGAAACCTGAGCATCAGAAACCATTTTTGGTCCACTGACTTAAACAGATCTATGCCCCATATAAAACATATTTTTGTAACTATTACAGATGTTCATAAAGAAAATTCAGATTGAAAACTTCCTGGGCAGGTAGAGAATTTCTACTGCTCTTTGGCAGAAACAATTGAGTATTGCACAATAGTGATTTTTATTTAAAAGAGAAATCTATCCTTTAATGAACCATATTGGCAAATGGCAGCTTGAAGCCATTATGTCTGTGTACTGTAATGGATAGTCACTACAAACACAGATCATTCTAACAGTAAGAAACTGAATAACAAGATAGCCATGCAACCAGGTATGAGTCCAGAAGAAAGGAGCAGTGGTAGACACCAAACTTTGCTGCCATTCAATTCCCAGGCATTATTGCAGCAGGTGTTTTTACAGCACTGTTAGCATTCTACTCCAAAGTGGAATTTTTTGAAGTTCCACCTCTACTATTGGAGCAAACTCAAGCCAGCTACACCACAGCACTCAAACACAACACAGAAACATGAAAAGATGTGAGTGTTCAGGATAACAATAACAGTAAATTTCTTGTAAACCTTCTGAAAACAGTGTAATTCATTTGGATTTGATTCATCTATGTGTGTATGAGGAGAAAGACAACAAAATGAGCAGCTCCAAACTATTTATATTACAGAGTTTTAAAGCTTTTCAGTTTGATCAGCATTCAAATAACACAATAACAAAACACAAGAGCAAGTATGGGAGGCTGCTCTGTGAAATGGTTTGAACTAGGGTGTTTAATGATTACATATAAAAGATCAAAGAAAACTGTTTTAACTATATTGGTTTTTTCTTTATTCACAGTAGTAATTTGCACCATCGAACCACAGGATAATGCTGAGCAAAAAGCTCCCAGTTTTAAACTTTATCCAGATTTCAACAGCCTTAAACAGAAAAAGAGACATTTTTATTCTGGTATATGCATTTGCTCCACGTTTCCCAGATTAATAAGTCAGATAAACCTGCACAATGCATAGTGGCTGCTTAATTTGTCAAAAAATGGCTTTGCACCACCAAGCTTTTCTGCACTATGCTCACACAAAGATATGAATGCATAAAGCAGGCAATGATGAGTATCAGATTTAAAATCAACTAAGGATGGTTTCTATTCTGTCTGGATTTTCCCCAAATCTCTGAGAAACTTTATTGACAAGAGTCACCATCAGATAAATGCTATAAAAGATTATACCTGTGAGTGACCGTCTCCTTGTTCTAGTTGATTCACAGTCAGAGGAGCATGCCGTAAATTTAGACCAGGGAGTAAACGTGCAGTCATCTTTGCAGGGAACGAGACACTCCTGTACAAGAGATGGCATAGCTCCTGCCCACCGCATGCAGTCACCGACATCGGCGGAGGAGTTGTGCTCCGACAGGCATGTCACAACTGAAAAGTAAAGGTACAGAAATCCTGATAATATTCTTACATATATTGTATTGTATTCTATGCAGTCAGGACTTGTGTTCTATTTGAGATAGACTCTCCTGGGTTAATAGAATAAAGCTGATTAATTTTGATGCCATCATTCGTGCGTCACTCGAAGACACGCTAGAAGCTTCACAAAACCATAAAGACATATACTCATTTGAGCAGTGTGTTATCTAAATGATGACAAAAATCCAGCATTCTCAAGGAGGAAGTCATTTTAAGAGTTGGGGCAACAGTTTAGGCCATGATACATTGTACAACCAAACAAGAAAAGATATAGCACTGCAGTTATGTGCCATAAAGTATACTTGGTCAAGGCTGTGATGCACATGCTACCCACAGAACTGAAACTGCTTCAAAGTGAAAAATAAACTTATATATATAAAGAGAGCCTCCTTCTCTAAAATTGCCATCGTTTCTATATTTCAGATGAAGGGAACAACTGCCTGTACAGCTTTTCCATGCACAGTAGAGACCTCTGTTCTGTCTAACAAGTAGATGCCACAATTAAATGCTTCTTGTAGCAAGATGTAAACACCAAGTCTTCCCCTTCCAAAATGAGTTCCCTAAGTATGCTGCTACTCCTCATGTTCTCTCACACTCTGGCCATCTGGACCTTTCAATATCTTGCATAAATGAAGAGGTTAAGGAGGAAGGGCACAAGTGTTCAGCCTGCAGCCATCATACAATGGGGCTGCAGCTATTGTACTTTACTAGAAGAAGCCTGCTTTATGGTGCATGAGGGCTTGCTATAAGAGCACTAATAAATGGATCCATTAGCAGAAAGAAACACAAAACTACTCTCAGGTTTTAGCTAAGGGCAGTCTCACTCTGCCAAGCTCCATCTGACCTGAAGTGCCAGCTCTCATGGGCAGAGGCAGGTACCAAAGCTTTATCTTTACACACAGCACCATCCAGGCTGCAGCCCACACTCAAATGTGAGGTGTTTCTCTGTTCCCCTGGCCAAAGCCTTAGCAGGTCTCTAAGAATGAGCCTCAGCAATAGCAAAGAACGCACACAGGACTAGGCTGGGCCTGAGGTCATGAATTTTGCCACAGATGCCTTTAGGGCTAGGCAAGCACCAAATGGGGTTTGCAAGAATACAGCCCAGGACTCAGATACGCTGATTTCTCCCCAGTTTTATTTTAGGACAATGCTCTTTTCCTTCAACACCCCTGTCCATTTTTGATTGTAATGATTAACTTTTCAGTCTGAATAATGGCACTGTATAGCCACAATGGGAGGGCAAAATTATTAAAGTCGAAATCTGAGTCACAGGAAGCCTATCATAAAACCTGCAAAAAGTTTCAGTGAATTAATAGTAAGCAATTATAATAAATAAAAATAGCCTGCACATCATGAAGACTTTCATTAATACTAATACACTTTCATAAAATCCCCAAGATTATAGGCTATTTACATACTGTGTTGTAGGTTAACCAAAGCAAAGACAGATTGTGACTTGATTAAAGTAATAAAGTTAGGGACAGAATTAGGCATTGAATTTGTCCCCAAGAGTGTAGTCATGTCAGGCTCCCTGATTTCAGGCAAGCCCACACATTGTATCATAAAACCACAGAAGATGAAGTTATTTAATCCAGATTTTATTATTTAACTTCAAAGACCTGTGGTATTATCTTAGGGAGATTCCTAAATAATTCAGGGTTTGAGGTTGCACGTATTTTTCCTTGTTGCCAGTGCTTAATGTAACTAAAAGTGCATGACAAAAAAGGGAAAAATAACTTTCTGGTTTCTCACAGTTAGATTTACTGAGGTGTAACTTTGCAATGAATACACATGACTTTTGTTTTTTAACTACAATATTGCATGGAAGGAAAGGATGGGTTGGCAACCACCTGGAAAGAAGAAAATATCTTATTAAAATGTAATTAGATTTCTAAGGAAAACTGACATTTTGAAGAGCATGCAAAAGGCAAGCGATTGTTAAAAGTCTCTTTAGACTCAAGTGACAGTAAATCAGCATACTAATAACTACCTCTACATTACTGATCCTTGCTTTTCCACTTTCAATCCTTGTGACCCTTCCCATCTCTGAGCTCCAGCAATCAGAAACTCGGACACATTCACCTCCTCAACTACAAGCGCATCAGGACAGAAGTCACAGCTATGTATGGGGATGCAGGATAATTGCTCTCTTCAGGAAGGTTGAACAAGTAAGAGACCCTGATGTTCAAGGTCTGCGTAACCTCATTACCTTCAGCAAGGACACCAAAGATTTGGCAACACAAATATGTCCACATGAAGTATGGCCAAGTGTATGCAAACCACCCTCTCAGCATCACTACAACTGCTAGCGTCTGCAGGGAAGTGAACAATATCCTGTGCTGCCAGCCCCATGAAGCAGCATTTGTAACTACATTATAAACCATCATGTTGCAATGTTTACTACTATCTGACAGAAGACCACAATTCATTCCTGACATTTATTAATGGCAGCATAAGTGACGGAACCTCTAAACATCAATGTTAAACCAGGCGCTCCACGCTGAGTTATTATCTAATGGTCTGATCTTCTGCACAAATATCCTTAATTTTAAGCATATAAATAAATCACTGAGTTCAGTGAGCCTGTTTACATAAGGACATATGAGATTGGGGCAAATACTTGACACAGATCATGCAGCCTAAGGAAATTAATGGCAATAGTAAACATGGGTAGAGGAAAATTAACCTGGACCAACAAATAATATAGTGGATTATACATGTGTAAACATGGAGAAAGGAAGGAGTTGAAAAGAAGAAAATATAATAGTCTAATAAGATATATAAGACCTAAAGGAGGAGAGAAGTATCTCCTGTGAGGTGAGTATGGGCAAGCAGGTGGTTGAAAATAAAAGTCTGCTTCTCTTCCCTACTTCAGGAATTTCTCTAAGTGCAGATCCTGGTAACTCAATCCCATAATTCCTGACAAAGCAACAAAAGAATTAAAAATTATACATATATACATATAAAATACCTAAAACACTGCCTAAAGAGCAAACATTCCACTTGCTTCACACTTTCATGGACTTTTGCACTTATCAATGCCAACAGTGCTATTACTGAGCTGGTAGACCCAGGTGAGCATCAATTTGTTACCCAACCAACAGCTGCATCACTTTGCTGGGACAACTGACACTTCTTGTTTTGCAAGCACAACATAAAATACCAATAATGAACATCTAGTACCCTTACACACCAAAACTCCATACCTCTTTGGACTATCCTAAGCAGTACATTGTATTTCGGTCATATTAAAAGGCAATTAATTTCCACTCAAGAATATGCAAACATCTTCAAAAAAAAACCCCAACGCCAATGCCTGCTGCCTTCAGTTTCAACTGAATGATCCTCAAAAACCCAAGCCTTATGGGCCTGATTTTTACTGCATGTTGGCCATAAGATAGGGTAGGATTTCTGCTATATGCCTACAATTATGCTTACTGGCTTCTTCTAGACAGCCAGTACCAGAACAAGAGGACACAGTCTCAGGCTGCGCTGGGGAGGTTTAGGCTGGATGTCAGGAAGAAGTTCTATACAGAGAGAGTGATTGCCCATTGGAATGGGCTGCCCGGGGAGGTGGTGGAGTCACCATCATTGGAGGTGTTCAGGAGGAGACTTGATGGGGTGCTTGGTGCCATGGGTTAGTTGTTTTTTAGAATAAACCTTTATTTAGAATAAACCTAACCAGGTTGGAAGAGACCTTCAAGATCATCGCGTCCAATCCATCAACCAATACAACCCACCTAAACCATGGGTTAACTGTTTGGGTGGGTTGGATTGGTTGATAGGTTGGACGCCATGATCTTGAAGGTCTCTTCCAACCTGGTTTATTCTATTATGTAATACCTTCTTGTCGAGGGTTGGAAGGGTAAGGCCAAGAAGCCTCCTCCCTCCCCCCTTGTAAAGTAAAGGGAAAAGAAAATTGAAGGGAAAGGAAAAAAAACTCACAGCTGAATTAGCAAAGCAGTGGAGCTGTATATTTACAAAGGAATGTAGGATATGCAGGAGAATATATACAAATTTACAATATGTACAATATATACAAAGATATACAATAGAGTATCACAGAAATGAGAGTTCCCCCCTCAGCAGAGGGGGTTCCCCACCTCCACTCTCCCCTCTCTCCCCCCTTTCCCCAGAGCAAAGGTTAGAAAGAGAGAGAAAGAGGGAAAAAAGGTTAGAAGCAGTTTGTGTTAATTGGAAAGCAGTTAATACAGGCCTTATAGCTTGTCGGTTTCAAGGCCGAAGCCTTGGCAGAAAGCCCAGGAGCTGCAAGCTGCTGCCCGAAGGAGAAGCGGAAGCAAGACTAAAGATAAAGTGCTGGAAAGCCCAGTATACCCTCCTGCTGTCCCAGTTCAGAAGGTGCTTCCTCCCACTTCACCAATTAAATTAGTTTAGATAATTCTTTTCATTTACCAACTTCCATCCACCATATTCCCTTTCTTAAGGGCACAGCCTCAAACGGTCACACTTCTACTATATAACTATGCTTGAGGTGAGCTCCATGAACTATTGAAATAAATTAAGTACTAAAACCAAAGCCCATTAGGGCATTCTAATGGATTGAGAAAGGCCGGGCTGGAACTAGCAGAGTTGATGGATCCACTCCAGTGGTTTGTTGCCCACCGCAAACTCATTTGCCAGTTAAGTTAGCTTTAACTTTTAGGAGAAAAATATTTTCAAATACAGGCATTTCTGGAAATGGAACGAGACAAATTTGTTTTCGGTAGACCTTCAGGAAAGTTAGTAAAATTATTTATCCTCAGTGGTTTCAGACTACTGATTGGTTTGGCTCATGTGTAGTTTATGCTGCATGAAAAATATTTGCCCTGTAATCCTCTGTTCTGTCACAATGGTTTTAAACAAACTCATACTGCAAAGCCATTTCTGCAATGTCAAACATCTCACTGGCTTTTTTGAAGTGGGATACCACTGGAGGCTAAACGCAGCCCATTTGCAGCCTTATGCACTGAGGAAAAAAAAATAATCACATAGTAATGGTAAATCCCTCCCGGACTTAATGTGCGATTTCTACCATCTCTTGCATCATTTCAAATGGATACAAACATATGAATAGAAAGAGCTAATAACAGGACACTGCCGGATAAAAGGTTTCAAATTACAATATTGATTCCCACTGAGAGGGAAAATGCAGGATTTCCTTTTGAACTCCTGCTATTCTTTCTTATAACCACTGGTCAATGCCACCACGCTGGAATTAAACACTGTGGGCCAAGCTGCAGAACAACGATTTAATGCAGCTCTCTTGATATAAAACAATAGCTAGCACCAAAATAAAACAGTACACCGTTCTCTTAACAATAAAAACAAGATCCTGGATCAAAATGAAAGATAACCAGGTTTAAAATGTTAGAAGAAAATATGTATTTTGCAAGGCAGGGGAGGAATTGTTTAACAGACAGCATGGATACACAAATTAAGGTGCCAAACAAATGCAGGGATTATTATGAGCAATGAAAATAGCTCCAGACACAACTGCTTTACTTCAAGGCATAAGTCTTAAAGGTAGAGCTTGGGGAGAAAACATCCCTTCCTGCTGTTACAGGGTCCTGTCTAGACACTGAACAAGGACTGCTAACAGGATAGTCAGTATGGCAGTCTCTGCCTTCTGGTTTTATATTTACATTCACAGCAGTATGTTTGCTATGCCATCATCTTAGCATATGGTATGCCAAAGCATATGGAAGCCATATTCTTTAACTATATTTATCTTAAATGAAAAGTAAATAGCAGACACTTCTATAAACTTTTATGCTGTGAAATCAAATGTTTGTACACTGCCAAATTGCAGAAGCACTGAAAGAATCCTTAGGTGATGGTACATCACCACCAAAGAAGCACGTCAGCATCAAACTGGGGAACAGAAGTGCTCTCAGTAAGCACACGCCTGACTTAAGAGCACTACAGACAGTCCTAACAAAAGGAGTGTGGGAAGAAACAAATATTATAGGCACCTTATTGCATCCAATAAGGAAAGATAACAAATATATTTGTTCTCAAGTACAAATCCAATTATAGACTTGGTAATCATATTCATTTACCAAAGCAATAATCAATTCTCCTTTAAAAATGCATTTCAATAGTTTCCAAAGGGTAAAAAGCTGAAGAGTGAGAATATCAACTACCAACTGGTAAAATTATATTGTACCGTGGCACTTCAATTTGAGAAGCCTAAATTAGCGGTTTCAAATCTCTGGAATTAAATGTCACTAGAATATCTGAGAACAATGACTGATAATTCCAGGAAGGTACAGGCAGGCCAAACTCTAAAACTAAAGCTATGTGGTAGTGCAAATCAAGTGACTGGACCTTGTACAGGAGAACAGGATGACCTATAAGGCTAGACAAGAAGTCTGACACACAAGAGGTGTAGATGAGACAATATTCTCTAGCTTCAAACTCTAAGAATGTGTGAAAAATCCAATGCCAGCAGGTAAAGGGAATTGTTTTAATGTAGCTGTTTATCTTCTCATTGCTCAGAAAAATTCTGACTTTTTTGTTGCATGATTATTCTCAGTACCCTTTGATGTAACAAGATAACACATTAGAACTAATGATAAGTAAAATGGAGGGATAACACATTAGAAAAAAAACAACAGAAGAAGAAATTAACTTTAGGGATCTTGAAAAGCATAAATACAGTTTCACAACTCAGGATGACTCCCCTTTTTAATATTTTTTTTTTTGTTGTTGTTGTTAATGCTCCTTCATACTTACAATTAATTTCTCCAAAATCCCAGGTGGAATATTCACATTATTCTTGGTATGCTAATGCAATCCCTAATTACAGAAGGAGACCAGAAGCGGACTTAATAGAAAGCATAAGATAAGGCTTTGCTGAGACTCAGATTTAAGTCCAAAGCCCTGATTCTGCAAGGACAAAAGTATATGCTTAACTTCAACACTGAAACCTCTCTCCCTCGGATGCAGCAGCACTCCTTGCAATGAAGTGTGAAGTGTGTCCAAAGTTTGGACTTAGAGAAGCAAACCGTTAGATAACCATTAAAACGAGCGTGAAGGAAAGAACAAATGATGCCAGCAAGGACATCACAGACACAAATCTAGTAAAAATAACTTAGGAAAAGCTGGAACAAGTAGTTATGCAGCACAGAAACTGGCTCTGAGTTCACTGGTTTCCCATTTTGTAATTATTAATGATATTGACAGTAGTGCTAAAGGGCTAACAAATGCCACCGAGCAAACAGAGTGCTGAATAAACACAGAGCCCAAGCAACATGCACCATAAACAAACAAGAGAAGCCTGAGATGAGGTCGGGAAGCAATAAAGATGGTAAATATCAACTGAAAAGATAAAGGAAAGCAACTGAAATGATTTGCATGAGAAGGGGTCAGTGAAGAATTGGGTTAAAAAGTTTGTGACTGAACATTAGCATGGAGAAGAGACAAAGAAGTTTAGGATAGAGTTAGAAAGGGGGTAGGGGGAGGGGGGAAGCATGTTGAACTGTAAAGATCCTTCTCAAATTAAAGGTCTGAGTTTTAGCTGCTCTTTAGGTTGGTTTCTCTCTGCAGATTTCCCACAATTAAGACACATATGTGAGGGAAAAGAGAGGTTAATCTACGTACAGGAGCCTCAGAAGATGATGAGTCCCAGCTGCATTCTTTTGGGGGCCAGCCTGGTGGGAGTCACCTTAAGCACAGCCACAGCTGTGCCCCTGCCAGGGCAGCCGTGTCTGACATGTAGAGTTCCCTCATGGCTACATGCCATTGGCATTCACCAGACAGAAAAGGATGAAGAGATGTGGATACAATGTCTGCATACCAGAGGCGCACGTCCCTCCAGCATGCTGCACTCCTCATAGCTTAGAACCTCTCAGCCAGCATGAGAGTTTGTCCAAGAGTGACTAAGTATGTTCAGCAAAATCAGTGAAGGCTCACTTCTGCCATTTAATGCCTTATACTGGACTCACCTCTGATCCATTTTAAAATAACTTCTTAGAGTGCAAGTTTTCTTTGATACTTATGGATGAGGTTATTGATTATTTGACCGGGAATATAGCATTTAAATCATTGAAGGAACTGAGCTGCACACGTCAATTTTGCCAAGCTGTGAGACTTGCTGTTTTAATTCTTCCTCAGCTGTGAACTGAGACTGCCCACTGTTTATGGAGAAATAGAAGAGAAACACATTGCTATGAGGCCCGTTCCTCCTCCCATGCACACACTAAATGCAGAATGTGTGACTGATACATTAATGTCCAGCACCATTTTCATTTCAATACAAGTATTTGCTTATTGCAAGTGGGTCACACTCTGCCTGGCTAGAAAGACAGAGCAATATGGGTTTTTTTTTAATGTTTCAAATTTACTTTGGCCAAAGAATGAGTGCAATGTGAGTGCTTCTACATTATGCAATCAGTCAGAGGAACCTTTCACAATTTTTCCCCCCTTTGTTTTTTCCCTCTAACATTATTATAGGTTTTGGATTGCTTTTACTTTCATTTTCTATTAAAAAGAAAATCAATGGAAGTGCATTAGATGATTAATGATAGAAATTATGCTTCTGCTCCATTCAGAGAACATAACAAAATACAAAAACATGCTTCCTTCCCCCCCCCCTTTCTGTGGCCCACAATTTCTAAGATTACTTGAGTTCAATTTATTTGTAGCTCCCATCATCAAGTCATATTTAAGATGAATTATTTATAACACAACCTGACAATAAAACTAAGACATCCTGTTATATACACACACGCTGAGACCACAGTAAATAAAGGGAATCAAACATGCTGAATAACACAAATGGAAAGCAAACACAGCATTTGCAGTATTTCCAGTAAATCTAGTTGGAAAATCATGTTGGTGATTAAGAAAGCATGGGTTTTTGTTTGAAAGTTCTGCCTCAGTTACACGTTCACTGGCCAGTGTTTTTAGTGATAGCTGGATGAATTTAAAATCTTAATGCTGCTCATTTTATTCCACCTAGATTCAGTTTCTGGTAGCACCCTATGGTCATCTTTCACAACATCAGTAAAGAGCTGAACACTGGAGCCAGCTCACATGGCAAACTTAGCCTTAGGAAGACATCAGAAGACAGCCCTGTGAACTTGTCCGTCCAAACATCCTTTTTAGTCTGTTTGGGTTTGTTTGTTGTTTGTTTGTTTTTAAATTTGTTTTACTAAAAGTAGCCACTTGTACCATCTCTCAGATATCCTGGCATTCAAAAACATGGCATTGTGTTGATTTATGAAAACACATTTGAAATCTTGGTCTGGAAGGCAGGCACTCTGCCATTCCACTCCATCTATCCCTTTACAGGGAAGTGCAGATACTAAATCCAGAATATAACACTAACACCCTGACATATTTACAACTTCTCCCACGTTATATTTAAAACATTATGGTCCAAGGTAACACTTAAAGATTTTAATCTACCCTTCCTCCTCAGCTCCCCACTCCCCGGCTCTAACTCTTCTCATTTCTCTTTCTCATCATGCAGTAATGCCACCCCTCAAATACCGTGTTAAGTTCAGGCTCCCTCACTACAACAAAACCATTTAGGGGCTGAAGCAGGTCCAAAGATGGATAACAGCACTGTGGAACAGTTTAGAGTGCAAGTCTTATGAGGAGTGGCTGAGAGAAATGGGATTGTTCAGTGTGGAGAACAGGAGTCTGAGGGGAGACCATATTGCTCCAAACAAGTATTGAAAGGAGATTGGAACAAGGTAGGGATTGGTCTGTTCTCCCTAGTAATAAATCTCAGGAAAATAGGTAATGGTCTCAGGTTATGCCAGGCGATTTTTAGATTGGATACTAGGAAAAATTTCTTCATCAAAAGTGTTGTCAAGCACTGGAACAAGCTGCCCTGCGAAGCAGTGGAATAGCCAGCCTCAGAAGCCTTTAAAAGACATGGAGATGTGGTGCCTAGGGACATGGTTTAGTGGTGGACTTGGCAGTGCTGGGTGAACAGTTGGACTTGATGATCTTAAAAGGTCCTTTTCAACCTAAACAACCCTACAAGTCTATGACTTTGGCATTCAAAATTCCTTGCTGCTCTGCCAGTCAGGGACCAATAACCAAGCCACTGGCACATATATGGGTCCTTCAACAACTTTTTAACTCATCCTGATGTCTCCTGCTCTCACCTGCCCATTCTCCTCCTCTCAAGTTAATTCTGTTGATAGTGCCCAAATCCTGTCACACCAGGCACGCTGCAAAGCCCCAACTAAGACAGCACAAATTAACTTGGTGGTGTACAGATATCCTCATTACCCAAAGGGGATGCTTGGCAGCCAGTTGTCCATTGTGGTGAATTCCTTGCATTTTCTGCAGAATTTGTGTTTCCCACAGAATTCTAGAATTAACCAGGCTGGAAAAGACCTCAGAGCATCAAGTCCAACCTATTACCCAACGTCATCAAATCAAATAAACCATGGCACCAAGTGCCTCATCCAGTCTCCTCTTAAACACCTCCAGTGATGGTGACTCCACCACCTCCCTGGGCAGCACATTCCAATGGCCAATCTCTCTTTCTGGGAAGAATTTCTTCCTAACATCCAGACTAAACCTACCTTGGAGAAGCTTTGAGACTGTGTCCTCTTGTTCTGTTGCTGGTTGCCTGGGAGAAGAGGCCAAGACCCACCTGTCTACAGCCTCCTTTCAGGTAGTTGCAGAGAGCAAAAAGGTCTCTCTGAGCCTCTCCTCTAGGCTAAACAACCCCAGCTCCCTCAGCCTCTCCTAATAGGGAGGTGAATGTGTGCCTGGCCACACATCTAATTTAAGGGAGAATAAGTAAGTTTGTCTGAAGTAACCAATTCATCCCTGACAGTAATGCTTGTATAATGCTGTTTATATCACTGCACCACAGTGAAGACATGCAAAATCGGACCAGTGTAAAACAGGACCAGAACATGGTTTCCTCTCTTTATCTGTATTTCCAATTAACTACACTTTCCCAGAATTCAGATACCTTGGCATTTTACAGTACACATGCTTGTCATCTTTCTCAGAGTCCACAACTGCAATTCAGAAAGTAGAAAGATGGGATTTTGGACAACCCCCCTCACCACTTTCTGTATTCCACTCATAGAAGCTGCTAATAAGTTTTTCTAAAGTATACATGGATTTTGTAGTTATAGTCCTGCATAAAACTTTCTACTTCATTGTTCTACTGAAATAACCAGACAAGAATAATAAATGCCTTGAGGTCTGAAGTCTGGCTACTCATTTCCAGCCTAAAGCTGATAAAATAACTGCATCTACTCTGACCAAAGCTAATAAAAATGCATACTGAAATAATTCATGTTATCTAAATTAGGTTATGTATCTTTTGGCCATTATATGACATTGTCTACTTTGTGACACAAAATACAGATACCGTACAGGAGACAGAAGGGTCAGCACAGTCTAAGTACAGTAAAGACTCCGTACTTGAATTCAAGGTGAGAGAGGCAGAAAGAGATTGAGAAAAATTTCCCATGCACAGCCTTGAGAAATCGAATGTTTGAGGCCTTCCAGGAGATTTGCCCAGTCAGAAACCTAAGTACTCAGATTTGAACCCCAGTAAGAGCAAAGTCATATTCTGATGCGTGGGAGTTCGACAGATGTATATATAATGTATAAGTTATACATACAGAAAGGCTTTTTATGCTTCTTCCTCAACATTCCTACTGTGTGGGGGAAAGTGTTTTACAGAAATGCTACCTCAGGGCACCCTTTCTTTAGCAGGAAAGAAAAAATACAAACTAAACACCCCCCCCCCAAATTCCCCAGAAGAGGCTAGCAGTCCAAGATACTGAAGGATACATTTCAATATAGTGTGTATAAAACACCCTGATTCCCCTGTGTATAACAATTAGTATTTCCACTCTATCGTGTTAAATGAACTTTCTTTTGTGTGAGAAAAGGAATTCCAATAGGTTTGCTTCTTAAGAATAATAAAAATAATTACACTCATCTTTCCTTATGTTTGCTGTTCAGACCTCTCTCACTGCTTGCAAATTCCTTTTTATTCCTCTTTTGAAGCTAGCAGATCTAAAGGGACTATTTGCTTTCCCCTTCTAGTCTCTTGAAAAAAAAAAAGGTAGAAGATCAGAGAGGAAGCAAAGGAAGATATCTTATAGTGCATTTTGTTTTTCTTATGACGATCTTCTCTTCCTCTGTTACAGGCAGGAAAATAAAAACCTAAGCAGATCAACATTTCTTTTTTAGCTGCTGCTACTCTTCCTAAATTTGCACCAAATTGCTGTAATTGAGTGGGGATTACAAAGCAGATTGTATTCCTCCTGAAACAATGGCAAAAGTCACATTTATCTCAATAGGAAAAAACCCAGAACCTATTACATTTCCTGTTTAATATCTATGAACGAAGCATTTGTTTGCAAGCATTTGTTTCTAAAGCCATTACACAATCCAAACACTGATTGATCACTATGGGGTTGTTCAGGTGTAACAGATACCACATTTGGACAGAAAAAATTCTCTGTCATTATTTTTTCCACTGTTGGTTCTGATCATACACTTTAGGGTTTAAGTGAAAAAAAAACACCCAACAACCCCCAACAAAACCAACCAACCAAAACCTCCAACAATCAAATGCAATAAAACCAAATTAATACAATGGAAAGCAAATTGCATCAGACCTGGAAATACTTTCCACCCTGATGGAGGATTAATAGTATTTTAGCTATTCTTCATAGGCTTCATTCAAGCTGACTTGGACACTACATTATCTTTTGAGAGAAGGAGTTCCAAAATGTTTGCCTCTTAAGAATGGTAAAAATAATCATACCTATCTTGCCTTATGCTTGCTGTTCAGACCATTCTCACTCATTCTGCCTCATGCAGGCGCTGGAACAGGTTGCCAGGTGGAGTCACTGTACCTGGAGGTGTTCAAGAAATGTGAGGACAGGGCACTTGGTTTAATGGCCATGATGGTTTTAGGTTGATGGTTGGACTCGATCATTTTAGAGGTGTTTTGTCTTTTCCAACCAAAACAATTCTATGATTTTATTTTCTTACATTACAGTCTTGCCAGTACAAGCCTTTTTAATCTTGGTTATAATAAATCACCAGTTTGATTTTCATCTTATGCTCTCTTCTCACCTGTGAAGTTTTGTTCATCTTTGATGCAGCTCAGAGCAGTCTCTCCCATGAAACTGGTCTGGTTGAGAACCTTTCCTGACGCAGGTTTTTGCCAACTGTCACTACAAGATCAGACAACAGTACACTTAAAGGGAGGAGCACTTAAAGCAGGAGAAGGCCATCTTTGGAAAGTGACTTGGAATAAAATTTGACAGATGTGATTTTTGTTTATGTTTCTGACTTAAAAAAAGTTTAGGGAAACAAGAGCCTGTGAAAACATAGAGAGTAACTTGATGGTACTTCTGTGGCAGGTTGTTCATATCCTGCCAATGCCATGACAGTGGACCCACCACTCACTTCTATATGGCTTTAGCATACCTCCCCTGTCTTATTTGAAAGTGGATAAACCACAAGCACATATTGTCAGCTTTCTTCTGCTGCATGAGTAGAAACAGTCTTCACACCTCTGAGAGTTCTCAGTGTTAACACACAGCATCAGGAAGCTCTGGAGAGGCAGGTCCATGCCAGCCATGGAGGGCATCAAGGAGCACATCAGTGACTAAGACATGAGGCTGCCTCAGTGCCATGATGACCAGGAGAACATCTGAACCTTTCTTCCCTGAAGAGGGAACAAACACTATGGTAAATTATGCCCTTAAAGCTAAGTAAATATAGTCAGAGGGACTTCCAAAATATCCCAAAGTAGTGATTACTTCTTCCATTTTAGAACAAGTTATTTAGGAAATAAAATTCAATGCAAACCCATCTCAATACTTTGAAAACCCATCAAAATTCACACCACATTTCCTTTTCAGAAGAGAGAACCAATAATTGGAATTCTAAGTGTGTATTTCAAAGAACCAGTAAATGGCAGCTTTTTAATGCATCAGAAGCCCAAAGGAAAGGGAAGTTTCCACACAAATGTGCTGTACTTGTGAGACTAACTCTTGCTGTTGCTATAATGAAAGTTTAAATACAGCACACCATGAATTCATAGTAATTTGTTTCTATGAGCAAGTTTGACATGGCACAGCCAAATAAGTTAAGATTGTACAGCTACACAGAACTGAAAGATTCTCTAAAATGCCACATTGGTATTTTGCCTTTTCTAGATCATTCATCTTGTCAGACCTTTGTCTCAATTTGTCTTTTAAACCTTTGTCTTGTCCTATTTGAAGACCCGTGCTCCAGGGTTATATCTTATCAGTTAATTAACTTTTAGAGTGGAAGCATAGCAAAAAATGACTATATAAACTTTTGCTCATATATATCAAAGCCAATGTCAACCAATGTGGTTCCTGTGTACCTAATCCAGGAGAGTTATAATAAAATCTCATCTTCCCCTCACAGCCCAAGGCAAAAGTAGGTCTGGCAGAGAGATGTATGAAGTGACGAGGGCTAGCAGAGCAATAACATTGCTCAACAGTTTAAATATTGGTCTAGCTACTAAATTTTATGACACGAAGTTCTGGCATTGCATTATTAAATACCAAGATTTCATCCACGGTTTTCACTTGCTGAGAATAATGCAAAATTAATTTCAGCAAAAAGAAGAAAGAAAAAAAAAAAAGGCAATTAAAGTTGTTGTTTGGTTGGCTTTTTTTTTTCCCTCTCCCCCAAAACCCACTTGAAGGTAACACCAACCCTCAAGGGCAACACTAACAGGGAAGTATGGGGGGGTGTTCCCTCCACTGTAAATTAATGAACAATTTAACAACAAAATACAAGAAGCAACGAAAACCATTGCTTTCATTCAGGCTCAATAAGGTCACTGCCAACAAGGAATAAACGAGAAACCAATTAAGCTAGGAGGTTTAAATCAACAAATAAGGGAGGATCCTCAGAGGCAACTTTGATTTTTATTTTGCTGGCTTTTCACCCAACATCAGCAGATCTCATTGATGTGTATTTATTTAAAACAAACAAACAAAAGATCCCCAAAACAAACAGATAAGATTGAACTTGAAGATGGAACCAGTATTTGAAAATAATTTTGCCCACGGTTCAAAATGTAAAGGGAAGACCCGGCAGTGAAAAAGATGAAACACAGGGAAAGAATATAGAATTTGAATGGAAACTGGGGGGGGCTGAGAGGATGTTGTGGGGTCTGGGAGAGTATGCAGACCCTTGCTCAACTCCAAGCACACACCTTAGTTGAGGATCAGACCCTCAGGCTGGGGTTTTTTGGAGGTGGAGGGATGTGGAGGTGCTGGAGCATGTCCAGAGAAGGGCCACAAGGATGATCAGAGGGCTGGAGCACCTCTCCTATGAGGACAGACTGAAGGAGTTGGGGCTGTTCAGTCTGCAGAAGAGAAGGCTCCGAGGTGACCTAATTGTGGCCTTCCAGGATCTGAAGGGGGCCTACAGGAAGGCTGGGGAAGGACTTCTCAGGATCTCAGGTAGTGACAGGACTAGGGGGAATGGAATGAAGCTGGAGGTGGGGAGATTCAGGCTAGATGTGAGGAGGAAGTTCTTCACCATGAGGGTGGTGAAACCCTGGAATGTGTTGTCAAGGGAGGTGGTCGAGGCCCCGTCCCTGGAGGTGTTTAAGAGCAGGCTGGATGAGGCTCTGTCCAGCCTGATCTAGTGTGGGGTGCCCCTGCCCATGGCAGGGGGATTGGAACTAGATGATCCTTGTGGTCCCTTCCAACCCTGAATGAAACTATCAAACTATGAAACTATGAATCTGGACCGTTTGGAGTCAGTTAGGTGCATCACCATGACGAAGTTAGTCACTGCATACTCTGCATGTCATAGAACTGCTTCACTGAAGTGTTAGAAAGCAATGCTCATCCCCTTAACCATCCAGGTGCAAATTTTCTCAGAAGCAAACAGCCTGCAATTCTTTTGGTGAAACAGAAGTACTAAGATAGTCTTAATAATATGCATTAGAAAGAAACTTCAAAGTTTGGAATATAAACTTTAGGGAAAAGCACTGAATAATTGCTCTCAACAGGTCAAAAATCAAATGAAGAGTTTTCTTCAAAAGTATGGAAAAAAAAACCCTTATATTCTTCACCTGCTTAATGTCAAATTACAAACAGAAAATTACTGGAAATATTAAGAGGTTACAAAGACTGTAACTTTTGGCAGCTCTAAATGAAACAATTAAATCCTCACATATCCTGAAGATTTTTTTGATACATTAGTAATATGACATAGAAGAACATCAAACCCAAATCAGTTCCTAAATTGAAATAGATTCCTGGGAAATCTCTCTCATTGCATAATACATTAGCTACACTTTGGATAATCAAAGCTAAGACATTTCTCACCCCCCTCTAAGAGAATGAAACCAAATGGCATCATTCTTGCACATTAAGATAATCCCTCTCCTGACATTTTTTCCATGAGAAAATGATAAATGTGGGGAAAGAAAAAGTTGGATTTCTGACTCAAATACTTCCTTCTTCCCCAGCCCTCTCCAAGGAAGAGACTCCACAGAAAACACAAAATCCATTCCTTGTAGAGTTTACATATCCATATATCTATCTATACATAGATATATGTATGTTTGCAATTTACTGACATCCTTGATATTTGTAAATGTACTTTTTAAGTGCAGGCTTAAATCTATACAGGTTTATTAAGAAACTCATGGAAGTTTCACTAAAACTGGTTTAAAAAAGTCAATAAAACTTCTTAGCCTTTAGTTTCAATAAAATGCAAGAGAACATACCATAGATTTAGATTACCATATCAGTAGTTTGGATTTACTCATATTTCAACACAAAGACAGGCAATTCCCATATATAACTTTATTCCAAAGCTGTGACCTTGACTTTTACCAAAAAGTTCAATAGCAGGGACATTGCTTTTGAGGCAAGATGAAGGAAGAAAGGAGTTCTCACAGATAAGATAATGAACTGTCAAATGCAGCTTATGAAATACTACTGTTTCAAACAGATGCTCTGATTTAATATATGTTGACAGTCAATTCAAAAATTATGGCTAGGTCATTACACTGACTACAAAGCTTGAATTGTTTGTCTCATAAAGCATTATGTGTGTGAACCAAAGGCATCCTCACAGCCTTCCATGTAGGGGTCAAAAGTAACTGTTGGAACAATACTACATTGAATACCACATATTGTAGCTGCATGATTAACACTGTACACAAAATTGGAATTTGTCAAGCAGTAAAGAAAAAAAGTATTGAAAAGCCCTGGTGGTAAAGTTACTAATTACACCAAGATTCAAAAAATAAGTTGTTCTCTGGTGCTTGAAAATAATAAAAGGAACACACAGAGTGGCTATTTAACTATTAACCCAAGTACTCAGACAACTTCGAGGACACAGTAAAGCTTAAAAAAACACCCCCAAACCAATACATTATCTCGTAGGTGTGATGAGGATTGTGTATCCATATAAACTGTAAATGCAGAAAATAAACATTTTTTTCCTCAACTCAATAAATGCAGCAAGTTTTGTGGTTCTTTTTCTAATAACAATACAAAAAGATGAGCTGCTGAAGCTGATGTGTCTGCTGTCAATAAATGAGAATTAAGACTACAAGGGTTTCCAGTATTGCAAAATATAGTTGAAGTCCATATAATACTTTGTACTGATTCCTGTATTCGGAGTTGTCCAATCTAACAGAAGCTCATTTCACAATGCTATATAAAACTATCATAGAATAAATAAATGTAGGCTGGAGATAGGGATGCAGACTACTCTGAAAAGTCCCAAGATTGACTCTCCCAGCAAATGACGGAGAGCAGACTGTGAAGAACTGAGGAAATGCTTAATTCTTTAGTGTTTCAAATGCTTATCAACCTTTCCATCATATATGTGTAAAATGAAGTTTAATATACTTTTCATTACAGTTATGGTGGGACTTGCCAGTAACATCCCCAAGCAAACATGTTGCAAATAATCACCTTCCAAAATCAAATTATCCTTTATCAGCCTGAAATCTGCTACACCTACAAAAATATTGAACAGCTGCTACCAATATTGAATTACTCTTGTCAGTGTAACTTACCTAAAGAAATACAGAAATGGGACCTATTTTTCCACCCTCTACAAAAAGGCTGCCCAATATACCCTGTCCCAGCAGAGCCAAAGGTGGTGCTTGATGATGCACCTAGATCCTTCCCTCAAGCCACTATGGCTTCATCTTTACGTAACAATTCAGTTAAGATAAGTGAGGTTTCACAATAAGGCTCTATCTACTCAATAAAGCCTCAAAAAACAGAATGACAATATTTATACAGGTATCACATTAG
The DNA here is from genome assembly GCF_026170545.1 of Melanerpes formicivorus. Lineage (NCBI taxonomy): Eukaryota > Metazoa > Chordata > Aves > Piciformes > Picidae > Melanerpes > Melanerpes formicivorus. Next base: position 36,301,653 of record NW_027142357.1, on the reverse strand, counting down.
CATGCACTTTTGAGTGAAATTTCATTGTAGCTAATATTTAACCAGCGAATTCACATGACTGGAATAGTAACATAAAAGGCTACAGCACTTCTGGAAGGGCATGAAAATGAGGGCGATCTGTTTTATCTACAGGTTATAGACCTTTTCAGTCCCTGGGCTGGCCTATAGGGAACAACTGACCTACTGAATGCCAGGCTGATGATTAGCAGGGAAAGGAACATGTGTGCTATGCTAGGAAAAAGACCTGGAACAAGGTGAGCTCATGAGCAAGTAGGAAGACATAATCTACTCCATCTGATGCTACAGGAAATAGAGAAAAGCTCAGGAAGTACAGGCAATTCATAGACTATTTTGGTGAACTTGGTAAAGTTTGCCCTGTTTGGGTGGGGACAGGGTAAATGCTCTTAGCTAGACCATATGCCATGATATAGAGGAATCAATGGAGATGATCAGGGTGGAGGGCTGACTGAAAGAGAATGACCAGCTGAGACAGGCAGGTAGACTAATGCATTCATATACATATATTTGCATTAAAGCTAAGTAAGGTGTCTTGGTAGGGTAAAGAGACACGAAGAAAGGTGTAGTTCAGAATAAAAGATAAATGCCAAAGTGAAAACTCTCCTATTAGTGAACAGGTAAAACTATGTTAGGGATAAATTGGAGTACAAGAGATTAGCTAAGCTCAGTCAAAAGCTATTCACTGCCTGCAAACAAAAGAAAAGGTGGAAACTAGGTCAAGTTCCTGAGGATTAGCAGAAAATTGCAGCACAAGCATGCAAAACCCAAAATTAGCAATGGGCATGAAAGGTAACAGAGGATCTTTCTGCAGAAGCGTCAAAACCCAGACTCTCCACTTTGCCATCCCACCTCCCCAAAATTTGTCCGGAGCTTACATCATCCTTCACCGAGCAGATCTGCTGCAATCCCAGGAGTGTTACAATTAGTGGTTAAAAAACTGCAAGATCTCAGGCCTCTTGGTCCTCATTCAGGGAAAGTGCTGTCAAGGATAAGCTGGCTGTTTTGAAATTGTCTGCTCTAATGAATCCTGGCTCTAGCAAACTTACAGAAACTGATCTTGATGTGTTAGAAATGAGCATCTTTGAGACCTCATAGAGGAAGCAAACATTCTGCCTATTCATAAAATCCTTTTCTTTCTTTGTTTTTTTTTTTTTGGTTGGTTGTTTTTTTGGGGGGTTGTTTGTTTGTTTAAGGTGAAGGGTATGGAAATACAGGCTCATCAGCTTATTTTTGATTTGCACAAAAATATGGGTATAAACAATTATCCTGCAGATAACAAGAACCACCACAGATAACAAAGCAAGGAAAAAAGTTAAATGAATCAACTTTCTTTCTGAAACAGACTGATGGACTCTAGGAAAGAAAACAAAGTCATCTCATTTTAGAATAGATTGCTTCCTTGAGGACTAAAATCCTAAAAATGCTCAGCACCATGAAACCTAAAAGACATCCAAATTATTTTCTTAATAATTAAATTACATTGCATGAAAAAGCAGCTTCATTTATACATGTACACTCTAATCACCAGGAAAGCAAAGATTGGGTGGAGTTGCCATAAAAACATATAGCACGCTTAGCACTAAAGAAAACCTCTGAGATGGAATGGAGCTTTTTGCTTTATGATTATCTCTGGACCTGAATTCACCACTGTTTTATTACTGAGTTTTGTTATTGTATCTGAATACAATTTGATTTTATGAGAGCTTAAATATTACCTTTATAAACATTTCATGGGATGTTGACTCTCTATCTGCAAATTGCTTATTTGCTTATTTTATCTGCTCATTGATGCCATTGGAATAGCTTATTTTTACATTAACTTCTTTGTTGAATCTAGTTTATCTTCTGAGAAAATCCTGGGATGGGAATTTTAATAAGAAAACCTTCAAAAAAAAAAAAAAAGACATAACTGTAACTGGTAAAGACATTTCCCCTTATAGCATTCTGTTTGCAGTATAATTCAATCAGGGAATTTATGCCAGTCACTGTGAGATTTCAAGAAAGTACTTTGTTTATCATTTAATCAATATGGCCTGAGTAACCCCAAAAGATTTTTAAATAGTAGGCTAAATTCTGTACACATCTCCTGCAACTTTACCCTTGCTTCAGACTTTTACTCAATAAATGTTCTCCACACATCATTTCTTTTGCTTCCGTCATTCTTAGTGGTGTAGTGCACCAGTAAAAACTTGTGGCTGACCTCCATCCATACAGCACGTTAACTTGTTTTTAAGTAATGGAGAAAGATGGCTACAATGGAAGAAAATACAACAGGGTCATTGGGTCTCCGATCAACCTACTTGGCAGGTTGGTGTCAATGCTATACTTGCATACCCACCACTTCTTCTGCTGTAAACCTGAAAGTTTACATACCACAAAGCACATACTCAAAATTTACTGAGCTAAACCCCAAGATTTAAATGTATTTAACTTCTGGAAACACATAAATTAATTATTTCACTCCTAGTAAATATTTAATACTTACAAAAGCATAAGACCAACTGCAAATTACTAATATGCTTCAATATTATTAAGCCTGCCCCTTGGAAACACCAGCTATCAGGGTCAAATGAAATTCCATAATCCTTCTATATTTCTTTCATGGTTACTTTCAATATTTGCATTTACCTGTGAAATTCATCTCACTAGAAAAGACAGGCATCTTCCGAAGTCTTCAGATAAGACAGTTTAAGCAGAGACAGATTTTGCTCTGTTTCTCATCAAAGCACTTAAAATTGGAAAGTTTATGCTTTCATATCGGATTTGCAAAGTATTTACATTTAAATAACCTTAAAAAAAAAAAGGTACATGATCTAAACCCAAAAATTAATAAAAAGCAGACATCTACCTATAAATGCTACAATTAATCATTATGATGAACAGATAGGAAGCAATCCATCTCGTCATACCATTGAGCTGATGTAGCTTTTCCTTGCATACACCACAGAAGTTAATTATTATGAGCAGATGTGCTTAGATTACATGAAAATTTATACTCCGTGAAAACAGGCACTCAAGATATCTATTTATTTTAAAGCACAAATGTATCCCCTGTCTGTTTGGAGGTTTGCTGAAATGCAACTTCACCAGCAACACAGCCTGCACAAACCCCATTCATCTTAGAGGCAGTGATTTTAATGCGCTCCACTAACCAACCCTTTCAGAGCAGTACTGAGAAAGCACCTGCTGGCCAAAGCAACTTCTCGCAAGCACACTGCATATGATTTGCCCCACAAATTCCCCAGTGTGCCCCAATGTCTGCCATGGCCACAGCATGTAATCTGGGGGCTAAAATGCAACAGAAGAGTTAAATCCCTCAAACTCTTGAGAGATTTCATGTCAGCACATAGCTGTTCATTTCTGCAGACCAATTTTCACCTAATTTTCTCAAATATTGTTAATAAGAAGCTATTATTAAGATGCCCTCCCAGATCATAAGGAATAAAATAAGATAGAAGCAAAGGCTCGTGGTCAGCAAGGGCAGAGGCTGTGGAAGCACATCTATACCTATCACACAGCAGCGGCTGGGAGTGCTGCCCTCTCACGTCATACGTCCCCTGGGGATGTGCTGATCTACTTCACCCTGAATTAAACAAATGCTGAAGTAGATGGCCTTCGACAAGCCTATTACATTTTAATAGGTCAGTTAGACTCCCTCATACTGAGCACCTCAGTATGAGGTTCAGGCATTTCCTTTCTACACAAAGACTAGGATAAAAACAACAAAACAGAAAGTTAATATCCAAAAGGCAGTAAAAATAGATAACTTGAAGAAATTTCAGTCACCTTGGGGCACATATCAAAGGGGGAAAAAAATTACTGCAGGACTGAGACTTCAGTGAAGCGTCAGGAAGGCACATTAGTACCGACCACAATTGACCAGAAAAACAGCGAAAAATAACATCTGCTAGAAGGCTTCACATCCAAGATCCAAACTTGACGTTACAATACACACTACTTTGGGAAAATTGCATCAAACATCAGAATGTATTATTCCAAACTTTCCTTGTTTCACAAAGCCAATATCCGCAATCCTTTAATAAATGATGAACACACCAGGTAAAACCCGCGGCTGCCAGGAAAAAAATTGACTTCAGAGAAATCTTTGTTAGAAGGTGACATTTTTTTCATTACTATCTATTGCCATCAAAGTATAGAGATGGCTTTTTCTTGTGTAGTAATTTTATTCCAGTGGAATTCCAATTTTTTGGATGAAGTTTCTCTTGATTTATTGTAATATAAAGAAGATGGAATCTTCTCCCAAGTCTTTCGAGAAGCAAATCAATGACAATACCGCTAACAAAAGGGGAGATAGGGTGTTTCCAACAGGAAAGGATTACTTCTGCCATCACCAGATGGGTTTAGAAAGTGCTAAACCCACTGCTCAATACTTTTTAATATTTCTGAACATATTTAGAAACAGTGCCAGCAACAGCAACAAAAAAGCACCACTGGGCATGTAAAGCAAATGTAATATTGAGCATTTCACAGTTTCCTGATGTAGTCTCTCAAGTGCAAGCACTTCAGCAGTACCCCCGTCACTTTCAGTTACTCTACTGTCACTTTAGTGCACTGGTTTGAAAGAAAGATGCTGGGAATTTTGAAAGATAGTTTGAGCCAAGGTTATTAATTTGTTCTGAAATTGAAAACTCATGTCTAAAACGTCTACAGCAGGCATAAAGCTATTGGTATAACACAAAGACACAAATTTGGATTCAAGGAGCATGACATCAGGATTTCTTTTGCACCCTTGTGGCATTTAACAAATCTTGTGCCTGAAGTTTTATAGTAAGCTACACTGATGAGCTCTTCCATGTAGGCTGCTAATATTCATGTAGAGTACCAGTACTTAATTAGTCAAAGAAACAGGACTCAAAAATTTCCAATATGAAGTGCTGTCTAACTAATGCAGAATAAAGTAAAATGCAAACTACAACTTTTACCAAGCTCGAATTCTCCAGGCAGTCTGAACTTCAGCAGCCTGACTATAAGCAATATCTGCTAGAAATCACACCAAACAATCAAACTCCGCAATTCCTTTCAACGTTTAGTGGGGATTTTGTTTGTGTTGCGTTTGTGTTTTTGTTTTTTCCCTTTCACCAACAGCTGGGAAATTTTTGTTTCTTGGACTTTTTTGGGTTTGGTTTGCATTTTTTGAGAGGTCCAAACAGGTGACAGAGTCCTTTAATTTTGCCTTGATTTAAGCAGGATCATCATTTCATAGAATGGCTTAGGTTGGAAGGGATCTTAGAGAACATCTACTCCAACCTCCTCACCATTTCAACGCAGAACCATCTTTTTTCTGTCAACTAGGTAAAATAAATATCAAGCTAAGCCCCTTTGGTACTGATGTAGTTTCATAGTTTCATAGTTTCATTCAGGGTTGGAAGGGACCACAAGGATCATCTAGTTCCAATCCCCCTGCCATGGGCAGGGACACCCCACACTAGATCAGGCTGGCCAGAGCCTCATCCAGCCTGGTCTTAAACACCTCCAGGGACGGGGCCTTGACCACCTCCCTGGACAACCCATTCCAGGGTCTCACCACTCTCATGGTGAAGAACCTCCTCCTCACATCTAGCCTGAATCTCCCCACCTCCAGCTTCATTCCATGTACTATAAGAACAAACAACTGGTCTTCATCCTTCCTATTAATGATTCCAGAATTTCTCAGAATTTAGTATATCATTTGACTGAGATCATCACAGGCAAGAAAGAGGTTGCTCTGGGAAAGATTGGGAGAAAAACATCTCTAGCATTTTCCCAACAAGTAACAGTATAAAAGCTTTTTAATGAACTTGCTTATTTTTGGTCATGCTTCAAGGTTTCCCATTTAAAGTGTCTATTTGAAGAAAAGTCCTCCTTAAGGCCACTTTCCAGAGAGCCTGGATCTTATCCTGCTCAGTCAGATGAATTTTTAACAATTTCCCTATGAACCACAGTAACTTTGGCATGAATTGTCTTTGGATTTGTAAACAGTACAACCCTGACCAGGAGGAAATGAAAATTTTATAAAAGCAAAAGTAGATCTAAATCAGTACTGAATGGTACTGCCTGCAACATAGAGAGGTGAACTACAGGGACACAGAAGAGTTATGTAAAATAGCAAACGAAAAAGGAGGCCAAGCGGTACTCAACTATCTCAAGAACAAAGAATGATTCAATTAAATTGAAAATCATCAGGAAACTAAAATAATTTACTCACTGCAGGGTTAAACCCATCAAACTGAGGTATGCCAGCTACAAACAGAGGCCAAAAGATTAGGAAGAACATTAAAAAAACGATAATGTTTTTTTTACAGCTAGTTACAGTGACAGTTACATGAACTCATATAAAATATTCAGGATTATAAACCCTCATGTTCAGGTTCCAAGTCAATGAAACACAGAGATTTAGGCTGAAATGGTGCCTGTATTTCTTATAAGCAGCACACCACGCTGTGTGTTCAGGTCTCCTTACAACACTCCCACAGCCACAGAAAAGATTTCTCTTTTACTTTTTAGCACTCTCTACATAAACCATGAAGCATGACCACCCAGGCCTCCTGTCCACATAATAAAAATTTCTCAAGATTTGTAGAAAAATTCTAAATCAATTGTTCATAACTAGGATTTTAAATCACTGGAATCTGGTGCTATAAAACAAGTCATAATTGGAAGGGCCCGACTCTAGTTGGAGAGAGAGATGCTTTCATTATGTCTCTCATTTCTTTCATCCTTCCCAGTAAGTCTCAGCACAGTTTGGTTCTACTTGGACCTCTTTCATCTACTACACTCTGTTTAATGACAAGCCATCATTTAAAAAAGGACCCCAAAAATTACTTCCACCAACGACGGTTGCTTAGATCATAGAGAATACACACTAGATGAAAGAAATCTCAGGAGGACCAAAGAGAGCTGAACTTAATCAGAGGGATGAAAGACAAAATGAAAATCTATCTACCCTTATATTTAAAAAGGAGTTTCCTTCAGATAAGATGATCTCAACTCACTCTCTCTGTACCTGTTAAATACGGTGTGAGTACTTTTATGACTGAGATGCTCTGGCAATTCCTGTAAATTGTACACATTTGGATGGTGCTATCTTTGAGGTGATTGGGCCTTTTCCTATTGATCTAAAACCTTCTTTCCCCGCTTCTTCTGTCCTTCCTCCTAATCAAGGCAGAAATACATAGCCTGGAAAGCTTTGATGTTCCTCTGCTTTACTTTTCATTATTTTGATCTTTTAAGAGTTCAGATATTGGTACATGCTTGTAGTGTACATTTTCAGTGTTCATGCCTTCTGGCTTCAGAAGACTTTTCCACTTGATCAAGACATTCTTTCCCCCTCCCCCCTAGAAAATAAATGCTGTGTGTGGTACTCAGATGCTGATACTTGTTCCGTTGATCAGATAGGAGCAGTATACAGCTAAGATAGAAAGTCTGCTTATTTTCTTCTACAGGGTGGAATATACTGCCCTGTTTTTGAAGGAAATCAAATACATATAATTTATCTCATGCAGTTTTCATCACCTTTATTTTACAGAAAGTCTACAGATTACTGAGTTGCCTTTGGATAAAGTGTTGCACTGTAGATTGCTGTCAGGACAAATTCTCTAAGAGTCTCCTCAATTTTTATGTTGCTGGCAAAAGGCTACAGTGACAGAAATGAGTTGGAGTCTCTCTTGCTATTAGTTAGCATCAATAAAATAATGTCACGGCAATTCTCCTACCACCTATGAAATACTTGTACAGCAGCTAGAGCTGAGGTGGAAGCTGGACCAGGCTCAGACTGAAATATATTAGCACTCTTCTAAGCGTCGTGTGATGCCTGCTGACATCTCCCATGAAAAAAGGAGGGTAGCCCACCATCACTCTTTTGTGAACAACCTGTCACGGCAAAATCAGTATCAATCTTTCTTCCCCTTGTCCTATCAACTAGGACCCAAAGAAAGAAAAATTGGTCTGGGGGAACACATTACCTGGAGATCAGTGGAATGTAATACAACAAGAGGATGAATTTCCGTTCCCCAAACCAGTATCTAGCTGCAGGCTCCAGCACTGCCATGCATATATTTACATACATAACTCTGTTATGTCACCAGGCTTTAAGAAATTGGTCCAGAATTATTTCTATTCAAGCAATGATTTTATTTCTTATACATTAAACTGCTCTGAGAAACTGACTGATCACACCTCACATAGTCTTGTCTGTCCCTTGCCCTCTCCTGCTCCTGTCAATTCTAATGTTCCAAAACTGAAATAAATCCCATTGAAAATCTGTCTGGGATAGGATATCTTCCTCATTCCACTGGTGCAAAAACACCCTAAGGATGTATACATGCATACATTACATTAATATTGTATTTTTGTCTCCCCCTCTTTAATTGCTCCTTGTTTTCACAGAATCATACAATGGTTTGAGTTGGAAGGGACCTTAAAGATCATCTAGTTCCAAACCTGCCTCCTACAGGCAGGGACACCTTACACTAGGTCAGATTGCTCCTTGTCTCATCCAGCCTGGCCTTGAACTGTTTCAGGGAGGGAGCATCCACAACCTCCCTTTTGTGAAACACTGTCACATATTTTTTTCATGAAGCTAATTTACTGTCAAATCCACAGGTTGAGCTAGGTTTTGGGAAATAATTTCAAGAACAAAGGCTATGGGAAAACTAATAGAAATCAGATACAAACAATCCAGATTCGTGTGATAAAACATCCAGCCACACTGCAGTGATAAATCTCTTCAACTCAGTGTACAGTTACACATGGTTGATCAAGAATTAATATAAAAATGTAAAATCAAGGGTAAAGTTTCCCTGTTTTCAAGCTATTTTAATTCATTTACTGATATTTGCCAGAGCTTTGACTTCTAAATATCTAATTTCTGACTGTTAATGAAATTTGGGTATTTTGAAAAAAAGGAGAGGGGGGTAAAGAAAGGTTCCCAATGTATTCTGAATCTACAAACCAGGAAGTGGAATTATCCAAGAGAAAAGGTTGCTCTTTTGATTTGACCTTGCTTGTCGTTATTTGCAGTGGATGAAAGTGATACGGAACAGAACTAAACGGGAGGATTACCTCTTAAAAAGATTCTAATTTAGGAATCAGAAGAATAAATTTCAGGAACTTTGAGATCAAAAGGAAAATGTAAGCAATGTATGATTTTATGATGATTTTAGGATTACACTACTCATACTTAGTCCACACTGACCTCTACAGTACTGCTGCCCATCTTTCCGTGTAGTCTAAGTGCTGCACTTCTTTTTCTTTAATGAAAATTTCACTTTTCTGATTTCAGAGCATGCTAGAATCTATCCAACATGTATTTTTGGCACAGCCTTCAAAGTACTCACAATTTGGAGTTACCCAGATGTTTTACTGATGTACTCACTGCTTCATATTACGCACTCTAACTGAAAATATTGAAGACAGTCAAGAGTACAGATGCCCTGAAGGAAGCCATCTGAAAAGGGCCTTTCTGGTTGACAGCAAATAACTGGTAACAGAGCTCTGAATGCGGTTTTCAACAAGTTGCACAACCATTCCATTCTGCATTTCTCTAGCTTCTAATTGTTATTGGTTGGATTCGGTGATCCTGAGGGTCTTTTGCAACCTGAATGTTTCCATGAGTCTGTGATTTATTGCACATGGGAGACTGTCATGTGGGACTGGACACAACGTCCTCCAAAAGTCAAGAGAATACTATCTGTGCTGTTTGCCGCCTACTTTATTGCCTAACCTCCAGCCCACTGCCTCGTGAAGGAAAGAAATCAGATTATCAAGAACAAATAATAGTAAATCAATTCTGGTTTGGTTGTTCCTTATCACCTTATTACTCTCCATGTGATCAGTGACAAGAAAATAGTAATATAGATAACAGGTACTTTATGAATTTGCAATGTGATGGAAATCAGCTACACTGGTAAACTGCTGGTGGAGCCCTGAGCAGGCATGGCTGGTAACAGACTGAGGCTCTCCAGCCTGGAACAGCAAGCCCCCAAACTTCAATCCCCATCCTAGACAGACTTTGCTTCACATACTTCCTTTTCAAAAGTGTCACAAACAAGATTCAGCTCCTGACCTTACTCTGGTAATTATTTTCCCCTCACTTATTTGCTACCAATGCCACCAGCGGCCAGGCAGGTGTCTCCCAGACTGTGATACCATCTGGCACCATTCAAGTTCAGCTCACTGCGCTCCCATTTGTGGCCTTGCAACCACCCACAACCCTAGACTAGTGCCATTAGACCAAACACTGACAAACCCAATAAACTCCCAGCACCACTCAGAGTAAGGCTCAAGGTGCCATTGTCCTACCAGGCAAAGTTAATACTGGAGAGAGCTACTGATGACAGGTAAACTGCTATCAGCTGGACAGATTTATACACAGGACCGCACCACAAGGCACTGCTCATAAAATATCACCATCTCACTGAAGCAATCCATGTCTTTGCCACGTTTACTATCATAAATGTATTCATTACAAACTTTAGGTTATCACATTGCCTGTAGCCTGTAAATTCCAACAGGATTCTAATATGTACCTCCTGAAATGGGTAATTCTGTGCAAAAGTATTCTGCAACTCAAATTACAATGAACGCATCTGTTAATTTAGCTAATCGGCTATTAACTACCTACAAAACAGGGAATAAGAACTGTGGCCTGACTATCTTATGTGTGAAAAAAGTAGCAACACTGATGCTTTTTTGATAGCACATCTCATTATAAATAGGTTAACATAAAGTAATTTCAGCAGTATGTGTATGGCCATTGTTGTGGTACAGATTGATAATACACGAGGTAATACAGCTAAAGGATGGCTGTTTGAAATGTTTCTGTAGATGCAATGTTAATAGGCAATACCAAAATTCACCCTTTCATCTTGCTTAGTATGGAATATGTGTTAACTTAGTCACTAATTTATCACAAATGATATTTGTAATCACAGTTCTGCCTATATTTTATGTAAGATTGTACTGGAACCATCACTGCATTTAGACACAGTCATAAAAGGTAACAGATTGTTGCAATTTTTGCTCTCATAGTGATAACTTCTTGATCAGTCTAAGACTGGTGGTGTCTGCAATACCCCATAGCTATCAGGAAGCTCCAGAGCAAGAGCCAGAAACCTGCAATGAAGGAGACAGGAATCTTAAATTGCTTGAGTCTGGTGCTGCCTGCATTCTGCTCTTTCACTGTCAGTTCATACATCAACTTTTCAACTGAAACCGACCGTATTTAACACCAACCATCTTAGGAAAGTCCACGTGGTGTGAATTTACAACTTGGTTAAAGAAGGAAAGAAATACATCATACACGGTCTGATAGTAGAGCATACCAAAAGGAATACTCTACTGAGATGCCCAGTGAGGCTCTCCAGCATCGATCCACCCCATGACCTTAGGTAAGCCACAGAGACTGCACTTCGCCAGAGCAGAGTAGTTTCTCATTACTGCATTGGTAGGTTTGTTTTTGCTCTCCTGTTCATAAACTAATAAATTATTCTCTAAGAATATTTGCTGCTCTGTGTCACAGCATTTCTGTATTTTTGTGATGGGGAGCTGCAGCTCTGAGGTAGACAATCTTATTCTGAGGTGGGGAGAGATAGCACTAAATCCCCTAAGTGAATCAGTTATGAAGTGGCATGAGCAGGAGAAGTAAGATGTGACATATTCTGTTACTGCAGCTTCTCCTTGCTTTTGGAAAGTATCTACTGTTTTCATACCCATGTTATTGGTGTACTTCCAAGACTAGTTTTTGAAGCAGTCTTGTCTTTAACGTGCATTTACTTTATCAATGGCTTTTGAAGCAGTCTTCAAAGACACTTGCTTAAAACAGGCTTTCCATCCACTAATTAAGCTGTAATGATCCCTTGTAACGAGCAACATATTTTTTTCCCCAAAATGTAAATGTCTAAGGTGGCTGCTCATGTCAGCTCTGATGGGAGAGGTCATTTCTGAAGGATCTTCCATCACAAACATCAGAGAACAGTAAAGTCAATGAAGAGCATCTGAAAGCAGAAGCAATTTTCTCAGTCTTGACACCTTCTAGTAAATTAGTCACTTGTCGAGGAAAATGACAGCTATATAGCAGTAGAAAAGCTTGTAAAGCTCTTCATTTACTGTTAGAAATGTTGTCTATGTCACTGTCAAGCAACAGTAACATCCCCACCCTGTTTTACTCTGGTGTGCCCTACCTCAAGGGCTTTTTGCAACTCACGTCTTAATAAAATTTAAATAACAACTGTATTTCTTAGTTTTAAACCTCACTATTCTCTTACCTGCCTGATTGTTTCCTGAATGAATTAGCTGACATACAAAATGAAAGGCTACTGCAATTAGTGCAATATCATTCCAAGATAAAGTCACGAAACCTGCAGCTCAAGCAGCTCTCATCTCTTTGCCTATTCTGCCTATTACTCACAGGCAAATTCTAATACCTTCTGCATGTTACATAGCACGTTTATGTGCAATTTCAGTGAAAACACCCCAGGAACAAGATCTGTAAGTATCTATCTCAGAATCTACCCTAGAGAAAGAATGGTGTTTGAAAGTCATTTCAGATTTAATTTTGCCTCAGTCATCCTTCTAAATAGGCACCCATAAACATACACTTCATTTCTTCAGAAATAATTTATAAGAATTCAATGTCCTCATATAATTGGCTAGACATGACAGTTACTGAAAACTGAAATCCTCTTATTTACATGACAGTCGGTATATGGACAGCCAAAGGAAAAAAGCATTCTAAAAATGGATGCTCTAAGGAGCAGCAAGACTTATTATCTTCAGTGGTAAAAGGGTAATTGCTGTTACATGGAAAAAAAACCAGAAATTGGACAAATTCATATAAATACTCTTCGGAGAATAAGCACTTACTGGCTAAAGATGCTGACACAATGTGCAAGCCAATTACTGTGTGGAGTGGCGGTGATACCTCGAATGCAAACTCATTTGTAGGATGCCTGAATATTGCAGGAATGTACCTACCTGTAGCACCTGGTGTTCTTCCAGCGATGGCACAGATGCCACTGAAACGACTCACAGAATCTTAAAATATAATTTAGAACAGAAGGGACCTCTGAAGATGCAATGCCTGCATTGAGCAGGAGTGACCTCAAAGTTAGAAAAGGCTGCTCAAGACCTTATTCTATTGAGTTTTCAGTATCTCCAAGGGAACTACACTCTCTCCAAGCAAGCTGAGAATTTCTATCCCTGTGACAGTTACCTTCTGTTATTTCACTGTGCACCTCTGGGAAGAGTGTGGCTCCCTTGTCTCTGTGAATCTCACTGTCATTTAGACACTTATCCAAGCTGAACAAGCCCAAATCCCCAGCCACAGCTCACACATTGTTTCAAACATATCTCCAAAGACCCCCTTCATGATGAAGAATTAAAGGACCAGTAGTCCTACAGTGTCACATTCTACAAGCAAACATCATCCTTGGCTAAACAGCTACTCCCCAACAATACAGTGACAGAGTATCTCTTCTCATACGCTAACTGCTCTTGATGAGTGCAAGCAGCAGAAAGGTGAGGTATTAACACCACCTTTATGGATGTCTCCCTTACTAAACACTTCTACAGATAAGATACAGAATCACTGAAAATCCAGCAGCTCATTTTTCAGAAGCAATATGGCCAGCCAGCAGCTTGGTTTCAGCTGCCTTGTCCACGAAGATCACTCCTGTTGTTGGTAGGAAATATCTCGAAAATCATCCTCCATGCGTTTCATCTGAGAAGTCATTTTCCTGAAACCACACTCATCCTCTGTAATATCTAGCAGACTAATTCTGTCACTACATGAAAACCAAAGCTGCTACAAAACCCACAGTTAATTACAGAAAGTGAATGCGGCATTGAAGCAAATTTTGAGTTAAACCCATGAGACTGTGAGATTCTTTCCCCGTGATTATCCTAGAACAGCACATAGCTTATGTAATTGTTGGAAGACTCTCCACAGAGTAAAAATAAGCATGATATACTCTTCTAGCATACTTCAAATTCTGTCAGGGTAAGATTAATACAAATTCCTGCACCTGCTGGAGTATAAAGATTATCATCCCTCTGCACCAAGACTGAGGAATACGTTTTAGGACATCTCAATTTGCAGAGCTCTCTTTGAAAATCTTGTGGAAAGGCTTGTGGTCAAAGCCCAGTTAAAGGTATTTACTCCTCTGAGCTTTAGTTTAAACCACATTTCTTCTTCCAGATACAGCCCACATACTGTCAGGGCTTTTCTTTCTTTTCCTTTGTTTCCAGATTATGTAAGAAATTCACTTAATCTTTAAAGAATACTTTCTGTCCTTGTGAAGAAGTAAATTATTATGTCAAGTTTCTTCAGTTAGCATACCTGTATAGTAGTTGTTCTTTGTTGTTTGGTTGTTTGGTTGTTTGTTTTTTTCTTCAATAAAAATAACTTTCTTTATTTAGAATAAACCAAACCAGGTTGGAAGAGACCTTCAAGATCATCATGTCCAACCCATCAACCAATCCAACCCACCTAAACAACTAACCCATGGCACCAAGTACCCCATCAAGTCTCCTCCTGAACACCTCCAATGACGGCGACCCCACCACCTCCTTGGGCAGCCTATTCCAATGGGCAATCACTCTTTCTGTAAAGAACTTCTTCCTAACATCCAACCTGAACCTCCCCTGGCGCAGCCTGAGACTGTGTCCTCTTGTTCTGGTACTGGCTGCCTGGGAGAAGAGACCATCATCCGCCTGTCTACAACCTCCCTTCAGGTAGTTGTAGAGAGCAATAAGGTCACCCCTGAGTCTCCTCTTCTCCAGGCTAAGCAACCCCAGCTCCCTCAGCCTCTCCTCATAGGGCTTGTGTTCCAAACCCCTCACCAACTTTCTTGCTCTTCTCTGGACTCGTTCCAGCAAGTCAACATCCTTCCTAAACTGAGGGGCCCAGAACTGGACACAGGACTCGAGGTGTGGCCTAACCAGTGCAGTATACAGGGGCAGAATGACCTCCCTGCTCCTGCTGGCCACACTGTTCCTGATGCAGGCCAGGATGCCATTGGTCCTCTTGGCTGCCTGGGCACACTGCAGGCTCATGTTCAGCCTACCATCGACCAGTACCCCCAGGTCCCAGTCTGCCTGGCTGCTCTCCAGCCACTCTGACCCCAGCCTGTAGCTCTGCATGGGGTTGTTGTGGCCAATGTGCAGAACCCGGCACTTGGATGTGTTCAATCTCATGCCCTTGGACTCTGCCCATCTGTCCAGCCTGTCGAGGTCCCTCTGCAGAGCCTCTCTACCCTCCAGCAGATCAACTCTTGCCCCCAGCTTGGTGTCGTCAGCAAATTTACTGATGATGGACTCAATGCCCTCATCCAGATCATCAATAAAGATGTTAAAGAGGATGGGGCCCAGCACTGATCCTTGGGGCACACCACTAGTGACTGGCCGCCAGCTGGATGTGGCACCATTTACCACCACTTTCTGGGCTCGGCCATCCAGCCAGGTCCTAACCCAGGTCAGAGTGCTGCTGTCCAAGCCATGGGCTGACAGCTTGGCCAGGAGTTTGCTATGGGAGACGGTGTCAAAGGTGTCAAATGCCTTGATGAGGTCCAGGTACACTACATCCACAGGCCTCCCCACATCCACCAGGTGGGTCACTTGATCATAGAAGGAGATCAGGTTGGTCAGGCAGGACCTGCCCTTCCTAAATCAATGCTGGCTAGGCCTGATCCCTTGGCCATTCTGTAAGTGCTGTGTGATTGCACTCAGGATGACCTGTTCCATGATCTTGCCTGGCACTGAGGTCAGGCTGACAGGCCTGTAATTCCCTGGCTCATCCAACTGGCCCTTCTTATGGATGGGCACCACGTTGGCCAGCTTCCAGTCCTCTGGGACCTCGCCAGTGAGCCAGGACTGCTGGAAAATTATGGAGAGTGGCTTGGCCAGCTCATCTGACAGCTCTCTCAGCACCCTAGGATGAATCCCATCTGGTCCCATGGACTTGTGGGGATCCAAGCTGCTAAGGAGAGTTCCAACTACCGCCTCATGGAACATAGGGAAACTGTGCAGCTCCCTGCCTCCTTCTGCCAGCTCTGCAGGCCAGCTGTCAGGAAGACGTTCTGTCCTGCTAGTAAAAATTGAGGCAAAGAAGGTGTTAAGTATCTCTGCCTTTTCCTCATCCCTTGATACAACATTTCCCTCCATGTCAACCAAGGAGTGGAGGTTGTCCTTTCCCTTCCTCTTGCTATTAATATATTTATAGAAGGACTTTTTGTTGTCCTTCACAGTAGAGGCCAGTTTAAGCTCCAAATGTGCTTTTGCCTCCCTAATTTTCTTCCTATATGATTTGGCAACATCCTTAAACATTCCGTGGGTTGCCTCACCTCTCTTCCAAAGATGATACACCCTCTTTTTTTCCCTCAGTTCCATTAAAAGTTCTTTAACCATCCAGGCTGGCCGTCTGCCCCGGCAGCTCATCTTCTGGCACATTGGCACAGCCTGTCCCTGAGCCTTCAACAATTCTTCATTGAAGTAGGTCCAGCTCTCCGGGACTCCTTTATTTTTAAGGGCTTTATCCCAAGGAACCCTCTGAATTAGTTCCTTGAGTAACCTGAAGTCTGCCCTCTGGAAGTCCAGAGTGGAGGTCTTCTTGCCACCCCTCTTAGCTTGACCAAAAACTGAGAATTCAATTATCTCGTGGTCACTGGACCCCAAACACCACCACATCACTCACCAGCCCTTCCCTGTTGGTGAAGAGGAGGTAAATCATAGCCTTGCCCCTGGTAGGCTCTTGCAGCACCTGGGATAAGAAGCTGTCCTCCATGCATTCTAAGAACCTCCTGGACTGTCTCCTCTCTGCTGTGTTGAGTTCCCAGCAGATGTCAGGCAGGTTGAAGTTGCCCATGAGAACAAGGTCTGGAGATCTTGAGACAGCCCTAAGCTGCCTATAGAGTGCTTCATCAACATCTTCCTCCTGGTTGGGTGGTCTATAACAGACTCCAACCAGGGTGTCTGCCCTGCTGGTCTTCCCTCTAATTCTTACCCATAAGCATTCAACCCGATTTTCCCTAATCTCCAACTCAATGGTATCTAGTGCCTTCCTGATGTACAGGGCCACCCCTCCACCCTTGCCTGTCTCTCCTGAAGAGCTTGTAGCCATCAATTGCAGCACTCCAGTCATGTGTTCTGTTAAAGGTTTCATCAGGTTTTTCCTGAGACTGATAACAGCCAAATCTCCACAATCTCTGCAGGACCACTACAGACTGATCACATACTCTGAACAGTGAAATTCTTCTCCACACTTCTGTTCAGACAATATCATCACTGTATTTTCCAAGTGCTTAATCACAGGAAGGCCAAGAGCCAAAAGCCTTTATCCATGCTGAACTTCTCCAACAGTCTTAACGAAAATCACACCTCAGGCAAACTATTAGTAAAATATAAAATCATGAGGAGATTATCTTTTCCATTTTTAGCACCAAGAATGGATTACTTCATAGAGGCCTAGACAATCATAGAATGAATAGATAATTCTTCTGCTTCATCCTTAAGGAGAAGTGCAGGTTACTGCACAAAGCCCCTCCTATACTCCAAGTACATTATCACATTACTGGTACTTTAAATTTCAGCACAGCAGCAAAACTAGACAATGGGGCCATTTCCCAAAACACTGTAAGTGCTTCATTAGCTTTGTCTCCAAAGTAGCTGCTGTAAAAGAGTAAAGATCCTACTTAAATATGGCACACTGACACCTTCAATATTTGGAGGCTCAATGGAGAAAGCTCACCCCTTGACTGCAAACCGTGTCCACATGCCTCATTGTGTCCCGGCACACCTTGTCTCACCGAAGCTGGCACCAGCACACAGTGACTCCAGCGGTGGGTCTTCCACCTGCAGGGGGAAAAAACTTGACCATTAAGCAGTCAAAACTGGAAAAGAGTTAACATGCCCAAGCAATAAACTTCACCTATGAATGAAGATATACTGCAGAGACTTCAGGACAAATTGAGTCCAGAAAGTTCTGAAATAAGCCTTGTAAAGCGAAATTCGGATGCAAGGCTGCCCTTCTGCAAAATTAATTTCCCTTTCTCATTTTTGTAGGGCATGGTTCAAAGTTACACAAAACACATGGGAAAAATGTTCAGTAGGCATGAATTCAGGCTCTCCTCCTGCAATCCTGTTCTCATACAACTGGTGGTGTTCCCAGGCTGCTTCCTATGCTAGGAAGCGTGCCAGCCAAGAATACAGGAAAGAGGCTCTCTACAGCTCTATGTGGTATGGTGTCAGGCACAGCTGGGTGGTGTTATTTCTGCTTTGGTACCACCTTCGGCTCCCCACTCTGATCTGAGACCACGTCCTACAGGATGTGCAGGCTGGAGATTTCTATGCAAAGATATAATACTTTTCTGTTTACTAATATTGTATAACAGATGGGTCACAGAATTTTAATGAAGAGTGGTGTGTAATTGCCCCATTGTACTATTTGTCTAATCAGAGTTTCTTTAAGTGCCTGTTATTCACTGGAGCAAGAGCATCAAGGGAAAAGACAAGAGTTTCTGCAATAAGCACACAATTATTAAGGCAGTTGAGGGCTTGTGGGTCCCCAAATAGCTTACACTGATTTTTAGAAACATTTGAGGGGGTAGTTCCCAGTAGCAGCTTCCTCAAGGAAGGAAGTTACCATTTCTAAGAGCTGTGTCTATTGCTGCTTGCTCTCCTGATGCCAAATTTACTGAAATCTCCAATTTTAACTCAATTAAAACAATTTTAATATGTTTGCATATTTTGCAAGGTGCAGTGGTCATTTATAACTCTGCATCTTCCAGTGTTATGTTGTTTTCTGGTGGAAATTCTGCAGGGGAGCGACACAAGAGTCATTTCTGGAGAACTGGATACCCACTAGCAAGAGACTGATTCCAAGCTAACACCTTTTACCTATACACTGGACAGATGGGAATGTCTTCACACTCTCTTTCCTCATACAAGGTGTCTGGGCAGGCCTGTCCCCCATTGGCAGCATCTTGAATGATAATCCTGTACCTGGACTGCTTAACTGCAGTGGCATTGCCTGTGAAATAAAGACAAAAATTGCTTTCCAGACACAGCTGGTACCTGGAGTTAGAGGTCTAGCCATTTAGGTTGAACACATACTTTGCGTTTCATTTTTCTGTTTTGAAGCTATGAGCACTCTGGCACCACCCAAAAGGAAGGAACAGCATGTTGGACCAAAAGTTACTGTTACTTGCTTTAAAATTCCCAGTAGCTCAGCAGAGCAGCACCTGGAAGGCTGATAAATGAACAGCCTAAGAGATGCACCAGAAAATGTCTATTTAGCAGAAGATCAAATCAGACAAGAAAATAAGTATGAGCAAATACTTAAACAACTGAACAGGAGAAAGTATAAAAAACTGGAAAATGAACTGTCATAACAGAAGACATTGTCTCTGAAAACACATTCTGGTGGTCTCAGCTTGCTACCAGTAACCCATCTTTATGAGCTGAGAAATTACAGATGATAACTTCCTGATAGGAAAACCATTGCAACCAACAGAGGCTAACACTCCACTTAACCTGAGCCAACATGAGATCAATCCATCTAGAAACACAGCTCACAAAATCTACAGCACAGAAGGCAGCACAAAAAACCCAGAAATCAGATTTATTTCTATATCTCAAGGGCTAAACCAAACACAATCCTTGGCTCCATAAGTGGTAAGTACAAACCTAGAGCTGGTTTAACCACTCTGCATGGCACCTGCAGGGACTGTTCAGTCTGGAGAAGAGAAGGCTCTCAGGAGACCTTATTGTGGCCTTCCAGTATCTGAAGGGGGCTACAAGAAAGCCGGGGAGGGACTTTCTAGGGTGTCGGGCTGGGGGGAATAGATCCAAGCTAGAGGAGGGGAGATTTAGATTAGACATTAGGAAGAAGGTCTTAACGATAAGGGTGGTGAGACACTGGAACAGGTTGCCCAGGGAGGTGGTGGAAGTCCCATCCCTGGATGTTTTGAATGCCAGGCTGGATGTGGCTCTGGGCAACCTGATCTAGTGGAGAATGTCCCTGCCCATTGCAGGGCAGGGGGGGTGGAAGGGGTTGGAATTAGATGGTCCTTGGGGTCTCTTCCAACCCTGCCAACTCTGTGATTAGTACATCTGTGAATACAGTTATTCACAGGTGCTAGAAAAATGAAAAGAAACCTCAGCAGAACTCCATTCCAGACCAGGAAAACCTCTTTTAACAGTGGATTTCATCAAATGTGTCCAAAAGAAGAAAGAGGTGTGCAAATTAGAAGTATTATTTTTCCAGCTCAAGATAAGGCCAAAGCTGCAGTAAGAAGATTACAGTGAATTAGAGTAGAAGGAAAACACAAAACATCACACTATGAACACAAAGTGCAAGTACAGATCCAGTAGAAAAGGTTGGCTCTAAAAAATATGAAGTTATGAAGTTATACCAGTCTTCACTCACACATGTGCTATCACTGTGAGATCACTGCAAAGGGACTTTGGACCTAGCTGCAGGTCGCTCACCCCAGCTTCTACCCTGAGGCAAGAGAAGTGCATTTAGGGTGATCCTCTTGCTTCTTTAACAGCTGCTACCTGACACAGCTCTACAGCTTCCTATAGTCTCCATTCAGATACCTGATTTAGTACTTGCAAAGCCTCAGAGAGCACGTTACTTAAAATCTATCCCAAGTCATCACTACTGCAAATTAAGATAAACCTTTATTTTATATATACTTTTTAAAAATCTTGTGTCCACAATATGTCAAAATAAGAGTTAATCCCTACCATCTGATCTATAATCTTTATGGAATTTCAAGAGCTTGTATCCACTTTAAGTTTCCCCCTCTTTAAACACACCCAGTTTTTCATAGGCCCTAACCTATGAACCTCTTGTTCACTTCCTTACGATACTATGCCCAAGGAATGCCACCTGTAGCCTCACCAGCACACAGCACAGTAACACCTTTGGTGTTTCACATACAACTCACCCATGGGCTTGACAAGCCTCATATGAGTTTCAACATTTCAAGTTGCTGACTTTCATTCATTTTGTAGTGTTTTGTGTCTCCAGACATGCCCTTTTCTTCCCATTTTGTTTTTGTGCAATTTTTCCTTCCCAAGTCAAATTTTGGGGAAGTTCTTAATTACTTCAATATCATTTCATATATTGTGTATCATGTTTGCTACCTCTTCCAGGTCTGCACCGTTCACTAATGGTGGTATTCAAGAGTGCAAGCTGTTCAGCAAACATCCCACAGAACCAGGCCAAGAATTTTCTGTAGAACTCTTCTTGGTTCGTATGTTCCAGTTTGATTGTGAACACTACACATCTATCAGCCAAATGACTGGAAGCATCAATGCAGAGAAGGATGTGGGAGTCCTGATGGACAAGCTGACCATGAGGCAATAATGTGCCTTTGCAGCAAAGAAGGGCCACAGCTTCTTGGACTGCATTAGGAAGGCTATGACCAGCAGGTTAAGGGAGGTAATCCTTTCCCTTTACTCAACAATGGTGAGACAACTAAGTGCCATGTCCATTTCTAGGGTCCCCAAGAGACAAAGAATATGGGTACACTGGAGTGAGCCCAATAAATGGCCACAAACACTGTTTAAGGTCTGAACCATTTGATATAAAAGAACAAAAAAGTATGAGAAAAGCCAGGACTCTTCAGCCAGGAGAGGAGAAGGCTCATGGAATCTCATCAGTGCTGGACAGGGCTCTGTTAACCTCCCACTGCAGGAAGGTTGAACTTGATGATGTATAAAGGTCCCTTCCAACCCAAGGCATTCTGTGAATCTGTCAAAGTGTATCAATACCTGATGGCTGGCATTAAAGGAGACAGGGACAGACTGTTTTCAGAGTGATATGCACTGTGAGATTTTTCAAGCTGCTGAGTACCCATTTAACAGTGATTTAATTCAAGTCACTGTTCCTTAGCTTCCTGATAAAAGTTTAATGTGTCAAAAATCTACCACTTCTCTTAATGAGAGCAGCTACACTATCAAAAAGAAGGAGATTGAATTTATTGGGCACTATTTGTTCTCAATAAATCCAAACTGGTCAGTTCATCAGAATTTGCTTCTTGGAATGTTTACATCTTGAGTAATAACTTCTTCTTGTGTTTTTCTACATAATAAAGCTAGGATGAGTGCTCTACAGTTATTCTGACTTTTTTGTTTTGCTGGTGGGGAGGCTGTTGGTTGGCTGGATTTGTCCTGGTATTGCTGTTTCAGTTAGTTCTTTAACACTTAGCAACTTCTCTCCCAGAAGAGAGTTACTAGATGGCCTGGCATTATTTTATCACTTCCTTTTCTACTCAGATATCCCTACTGACATGTGAACATCTAATTTATGCAAATACTTACTCTTTAGTTCACTCCTCTCCTGGCTGCAGACAAGAAACAATGGCAGCAATTGCACATGCCCCATGTTGTATTTCCCTGTTTCAGACAGTTAAGGAGGTAAATTTGATTCAGTTTCCCTTTACTTCTAATCCCCCTATAAAATTCTTGTTATCTACTATCCTCCTATACCTTAATTTAAATTCTTTATTTCTTGTGTCTAATTTTTGTAAAATAATCTGAAAACCAAAAAGGGAACAAAATTCTGAACAACTCTCATGATGAGGAAAGATAAGAAAAGGACTTAGGTAGCTGTGATTGATGTTTTCCTCTTCATGGTTTGAAGCTTGAGCATGGAAGTCGTATATAGTCCTACATGTGTTTTGCTTGCCTGTGCTACTACTTCCTATTGTAATAGTTTTAGGATAGAAAGTAGATTCCAGTAGAGCTTCAGCCCTCTGCACAGTTATTATTGGTAACTCTCTGCACAGAACATGGTCCCAAGAGGTGTAGCTACCAATTCTCTCAGCTTGTTGAAGTTTGTCTTTTTTAAAACTGTCTTGCTGATATTGCCATCCTTCCCTTCTTCTAGAAATCGTGAACTCGATCACTTCATGATGATTTTCATTCAAATTACCTACTACCATTAGAATTTTAGCCATTTCCTTCCTATTAATCAGTACCAAATCTAAATGAGGTTCCCTCAGTAATTTTCTTCACCTCAAGAAACTAAATTATCCTCAACATTTATTGCACATTACTCAAACCCCATTTTCCAAATTGAATTTCCTCATTGGCTTTTCTACAGCATTTCTTACAAATGTTAATGAACATAATTTTTATATCTAATTTAAAACAGCTATAGCCTGATTTTCTAGTGTATTAGCATTATGGAGGATTGTCCTTTTAAATCTGGGCTTTGGCTGATTTCAAGCATGGCTATGACACCTTGCCCTCCTGACAAAAATCAAGCCTCAGGATCTCAAGGCCATCCTTACTTCTGTGTCATTGACTTTGCAACTCAGCTAATGCTGTTTGAACATTTCAGGGGTGACTTACCTATGTTTCCACTCCCGCCTCCCTGTCCCACCAGCCTCCAATCTCCTCTCCTTACACACAGATTCACATGACTCCTATAAGTCCACTCTGCTCATTCCTCCCTTTGTCTTGCATCTTTCCTCCTTCTTCATTTGAATCCCAAGACAGTACCCTGCCAGGGCTCAGAAAGGTGTATGGCCATTCTCAGACGTGGGACAAAATCCTTGTTGATTATAGTAGAGTGTGCTATATCTGGTCCAGCTTTTACAGGAACAATTCAGCTTCATATTCTTTGCTCCTGACTAGAGGGAAAGGCAGAGTCTGTCATCACAAGGCTCTAAGCACACAAATAAAGTCAGGTTCTCTGAGATTTCAGTCAACAATATCAGAGCCGTCTCCAGTATTTTTGTACTGACAGGAACTTTTGCAAGGGTGAGTCTACAACTTTGACTAGCTCTGGTTTGTTTATGAGAATTGGAAGTGTCAGACCCTTAACAGCTGACATAACGCAGAGGTCATTGGAAGTTGTTATCATGGCATCCTTGCTCAACTTTTACACAATCTCATTTCAAATCCTATTTAAGACATGGGGAAATAAATAGAACAGTTACTACCTAAAATTTATAGACTCATAGAATGCATTGGGTTGGAAGGGACCTTTAAAGGTCAACTAGTCCAACCCCCCTTCAGTAAGCAGGGACATCCGCAATTAGATCAGCTTGCTCAAGGTTCCATCAGGTTTAGACAACTGTTT
Source organism: Melanerpes formicivorus (assembly GCF_026170545.1). Classification (NCBI taxonomy): domain Eukaryota; kingdom Metazoa; phylum Chordata; class Aves; order Piciformes; family Picidae; genus Melanerpes; species Melanerpes formicivorus. Next base: position 36,277,544 of record NW_027142357.1, on the reverse strand, counting down.
AGACAATTAAGCAACCTCCACTCTTGACAACCAATGCCTAGAAGAGGAGAGGTACTTATATGTACTGTTTTCAGAAGGAAGATGAAAAATGTTAATTACTGCCAGGTACTTACTTGCTTTTTCATCCCCCCACTTTATATCTACGTTGACAAACCAGAGACCACACCAACCACACTGCAAGCAGCTACCTCTCCAGGACACTTTCACCACCAGGAAAGCAGGTGACAGGAAAATCTACATGCTGCTCATCCAAACCATTTAATATTCTGAAACTCCATATTGATTCTTTGATTCTTGTTTCAATTCATCCTCAAAGACCCATTAAAACAGATATATTATAGAAGATTGTGGTACACAGTTGTCACCTTTAAGTATCTGAAATGGCAGAGAATCAATAACGTGCAACAACCTCCCTGTTCTTGCCTCACCAACAGGTGTTTGGATTGAACTGCACTTCTTTTGTGAATTATGTTTCCCCTCCATCTGTTATTGCCCTAAGTTCACTGCTGTCTGTACTTGTGAGGTATGACATAATCCTTTGCCAGAAGACAGCCAGTTGTCTGATGACATTTAAATGTAGGGAAAATGTCAGCTGTTTTTATTGTTAGGTAATAAAGTTGGATGCATTTTCTCAGATAAACTACAAACAGCTTAGCTGGTAAAGTTCTGTGTAAAGTTGATTTAGTGATTACATGTTTGTCTAAGCTCTGATCTTATGCTAGTACACATTTAATTTTAGATCTGCCAGGCCATACCTGTCCCTACTTGACCTGCTTAGTAATTCACCATCTGTATATTGTTTTCATTACATATAAGATTTCTTTTAAAAAGCCTCACCCCCCCCCCCCCCAACTCCTAAGCATTCACTTATGTAGAGTGGTTTAGAAAATTTCATTACCATGTTGAGGTTTTAATTGTGCAATGCAAATTAAATTAAAAGAAACTAACCCTAAACCTTGCAATGCAGCCATATCAATAACAGATGTAGCAAAACCCAAACTCCTCCATCTAAGAACTTTTAATTTAGAATTATATTAAAATGATAACACTGCCAAGCAGGTTAAATAATTAATCCCTTCTCATTTTAATTGTAGACTATTATTTAATAAACAAAGTAATTTCCCAGGTAATTTATTCTGCTTCTTCGTAGGCAGCTCGTTTAAAGTCTAAAAATAAATTGCTAATTAAAACAGGATTCACTGTTTTAGAAAGCAACTCATTTTCCTGTAAAATCTAACAAGGACTGTGCTAGAGCATTCAGTGAGAATCTTTGAAGGACAAGCAAGCCATGAACAATAATGAAACATTCTGATAACTGAGAAGGCTTTCATCTGAACAATTAACGAAATACACAAATTTGTCACAAAACCCAGCACTAGATCATTAGGAGGAAGCTTTCTTAAATACTTAGTGTCCAAAAGCTAATCAACCAGATCAAAGAAATAGATGGTCTTTGAAAAACCATGAAGCACATGAGTTATTTGTACCACTCTGCACATAGCTGCAAATATGCACCTATACAATTAGGTTGGTCAAGAGAAATAAATTCCATCTAATGTAGCATTTCCATTTATAGCCCTGCAATATTGGAACCTTGGACTTCAGACTTTGAAGGCAGAACAACAAAATGCCAGGGCCTGGAACAGACCTCATCTAGTCCACCCCTCTTGCTAGATTATCTAGGATTATCTGGAGTAAATCACACAGGAACACATCCAGGCAGGTTTTGAATGCCTTCAGAGACAGTCCACAACCTCTTTGTGTAGCCTGTTCCAGCACTCTGCCATCCTCAAAGTGAAGAATGTTTTTGTTATGTTGATGTGGAACCTCATGCGCCCCTTGTTCTGTTACCAGACACCACTGAGACAAGTCTGGCTCCATCCTCCTGACATGTGCCCTTTAGATATTGATAAGCATCAAAGAGATCCTCCCCACCCTGGGTCTCCTCCTTTCCAACCCAGCTCTCTCAACCTTTCCTCATATAGCAGATATTTCAGTCCCCTAATTACAGAAGGGAGCACAGAAGCAATTTATTCCAGATAGAGGGAACTTACATACCCAAACCTGATCACATCCCCTCCAACAATGTCAATGTTAACAACAGCCCAGGTCCAAAACTTTATTAGAATAAACCTTTATTAGAATAAACCAAACCAGGTTGGAAGAGACCTTCAAGATCATCATGTCCAACCCATCAACCAATCCAACCCACCCAAACAGCTAACCCATGGCACCAAGCACAACATCAAGTCTCCTTCTGAACACCTTCAATGACGGCGACTCCACCACCTCCTTGGGCAGCCCATTCCATAGCGCAATCACTCTTTCTGTATAGAACTTCTTCCTAACATCCAACCTGAACCTCCCCTGGCACAGCCTGAGACTGTGTCCTCTTGTTCTGGTACTGGCTGCCTGGGAGAAGAGACCATCATCCGCCTGTCTACAACCTCCCTTCACGTAGTTGTAGAGAGTGATAAGGTCACCCCTGAGTCTCCTCTTCTCCAGGCTAAGCAACCCCAGCTCCCTCAGCCTCTCCTCATAGGGCTTGTCTTCCAAACCCCTCACCAACTTTGTTGCTCTTCTCTGGACTCATTCCAGCAAGTCAACATCCTTCCTAAACTGAGGGGCCCAGAACTGGACACAGGACTCGAGGTGTGGCCTAACCAGTGCAGTGTACAGGGGCAGAATGACCTCCCTGCTCCTGCTGGCCACACTGTTCCTGATGTAGGCCAGGATGCCATTGGCCCTCTTGGCTGCCTGGGCACACTGCAGGCTCATGTTCAGCCTACCATCGACCAGTACCCCCAGGTCCCTCTCTGAAAAAAGACTTGTTCAGAGGAATGCCCTAAAAGTTATTAGACTGACTTGAGCTACAACTACCACACATTTCTAGACCAATTCTCCAATTTTCCCCCAGACTTTGGCCTCTTCTTAAAGGCTTACCAGGCTGACATGCTGTTGGACAGGGAGTCCACTCACTGAAAGGAGTAACAATGCAGTCTTTCTTGCAGAGGAGGAGACATGGCCGCACAGTCTCAGGTTTGATGGACTCTGGACACCTATTGATCCAAAACCAAAGACAAAATACACCAAAAACTAATTAAAACTTTGGGGATATGTTTTATTCCTAAGACTCTCACAGGGCTGTGAGTGTACTGGCATACCAAAGATATCACTGCTGGTCACAGCAAGCTTCATTTTAATTCTTTGCACTCATATAGCCCAACTGAATGTAGGTCACTTCAAATGTTAAAAAAAAAATAAGTGTGGACCCTGTCTTTACAACTGCAAGTTAAATATAACTGTCTCAGACACCTAAAATAAAAGGCTTACTGAAGTGAAAGAGATACACATATTACCCATGAAAATGAGTAGTTATGTTTAAAATGAGTAGTCTTGTTTAAACATAACATGCAACAACCATCACAGAATTACTGAATGTTAGGGGTTGGAAGGGACCTCCAAAAGCAGGATCACCTAGGGCAGGCCACATGGGAACACATCCAGTCAGGTTTTGAAAGTCTCCAGAGAGGGAGACTCCACAACCTTTCTGGGCAGCCTGTTCCAGTGCTCCAGCACCCTCACCATAAAGAAGTGTCTCCTTGTGTTGAGGTGGAAATTCCTGTGTTCCAGATTATAGCTGTTGTTCCGTGTCCTGTAGCTGGGCACCACTGAAAAGAGACTGGTACCTTCCTCTTGACACCCACCCCTCAGATATTTATAGACATTGGTAGGATTCCCTCTTAGCCTCCTCCTCTCATGAACAGGAACGGTTCTCTCAGTTCCTCTTCATAGGAGAGATGTTCCACTCCCACTATCATCCTCATAGCTCTCTGTTGGACTCTCTCCAGCAGATCCCCATCCCTCTTATAATGGGGAGCTGGAAACTGGTTACAGTATTCCAGGTGTGGTCTCACCAGGGCCGAGCAGAGGGGGAGGAGAACCCCTCAGATTAGTCAGACTGCTCAGATCAGATCAGTCAAACCGCTTGTAACTGCAAAACACTTACAACTGTGCCGTGTCTAAAGACTGATGTGAGATTCCTCCACTTTCAACTCCTACAAAGCACAAAAATAGCTTAAAGTGATCTTTGAAACCTTGTTCCTTATTTAGGAAGAACTCTGTGATTTATTTATTTTTTATTCACTTTTAACTCCTTAATGAAAAATAGGCTGTGCATATTCTAATAAAAGTTTCAGACACAGGCAGTTAATATATAAAAATCTCAAAAGCTGAGAAAAGGGACGAGTTTCTGGAATCAGGCAGATCTTGCATTTTAAGTGAGGGAATAGATAGGGAATTACTCTCTTCTAATTTTCATTAATTGCTACGAGAAAGAGCAGTCAAAAATCCTTAGTAATTCATGCCACATAAAATTATACCATATGAAAAAGGAGTATCCCACGAAACCTTTGTAAGAAAGAAAATAAATCTTCAAGTCACGAAGTTAGTGAGATAAGTAACAAGATACTTATAGGTATGATTTAAAAGAAAATAAATACAGAGACATGTCTTCTCATTAAGCTTCATTATCCTAGAGGGGAGATTACTGTTATCTAACAGAAGACATGGTAGTATTTTTTTTCTGCAAAAATTTTCATGTTATTTGTCTTTCTGTGCCTTGCATCTTCTTTAGATAGAGTGTTGGTTTTCTTAATGAAATCAGCAACAACGCAGAACACAAACAAATAGAGTAGGCCAACACACAAAGGTTATTCATTTACATTGCTTATCCCATTTCTGAAGTCATATTAATGGTAGGCTTTCACCATAGCAGTTGTAAATTCAATATTACATTGGGTCAGTTTTCATCAAGTCAAAACACAAAACAGCCACAGTTGGCACCACTCAGTGCTAGGCCAGTCTGGACCCTCCTGGGCAGGAATCGTATTTCATTCTGAAACTTTGAGGTTTTATTCATTCACTTGGAACCATCTCCCTCAAGTGGAGGTGGGGAGATTCAGGCTGGATGTGAGGAGGAGGTTCTTCACCATGAGAGTGGTGAGACCCTGGAATGGGTTGTCCAGGGAGGTGGTCGAGGCCCCATCCCTGGGGGTGTTTAAGAGCAGGCTGCAGGGGGGTTGGAACTAGATGATCATTGTGGTCCCTTCCAACCCTAAATGAAACTATGAAACTGTGAAACTGTAAGAACAATGCATAGTAGCAGAAGCAGCAATGTCAGTAAGAACTCCTTCAAAGGACTCAGCAGTCCATCCATTAAACAAGGAATGCTGCAGCACAGAAGATACCATACCAAAGACACCTTCCAAAGTCCCCAGTACACTAATCTCTCATTTTGGCAGGATTTTTCCACTACTGAAACTCTGCTTTCCCGTCACATACTTCACCTAAGTATTTACTTACCCACTTTGGTTCCACTTCCCCTTACTCCATCCCAAATGTGGAGGGGACAAACAACTATCTTAGATATTATACAGCTCTACAAACTATATGTTTAGTTAGGTAAAGTTACAGCATATCAATGTATTATAGACATACATGAACACTGGATTTCTCTCCTTTTATTTAATTAATCTCATTAACCTCAAGAATTTTAATTAACTTTACTGATATCAACACAGTCTGCTCATACGAGCAGGACTGTTATGAAAGCTACCATAAGAAATGAAACTCTGTTCTAAGTCTCTAGACTCATTAACAGTGCAAAAAATAATTAGCAATGTCTTGATTTTTTGATATTGGGGAAAACATCTGTGATACTTATTTTCCTCATTTAGTAAAGCAAAGCCAAATTCAGAGTATTTGCACTGCAGAATACATAATTTTGTTGTGTTTGTAGCACATTACAGAAGCTATATAAATCAACTGAACGATATAGATCACACATATGGTTCTGCCTTATTGTGGTGTAAATATAATGCAAACTCTATTTCCTTTTTCTGTTTTATTGGAGCATTCTTAATAACATACTGGTGAACACCATATTCAGATGTATTTTATATTTTCCTCACATGTGTCCTTCAGGAAAAATATTTGCAGAAAACTGTAAATTAGAATAACAGAGGAGCTGCAGAGAAACAAAATCTACATCACTGAAAACATGCATTTTTGCCTGGATTTACACAGAAAATTAAAAAGGGGCTGGCTATTTATTTTTTTAACATATTAGTATCCCTTTCATAGTAGCTGGAGAATTAGTACCAAAACCAAAATTCTTTTCAAGGCTGCAGATTGCATGTACTCGCTGAAAATGCCTTCATATGCCTTCCATTGTATCTTCAAATAATCACTAATAACCTTTCTTTAAATACCTTTTAGGTGTGACCTGGCCAGAACTGCTCTTCATGCAGAAGACCTTCCTTGTCTGTATGCCTACTCCACAAGTGGCTTCTCCACTCCAATTAATGGTTCCATTGAGTCCAGTTACCAGAGCATCTTTAGAGCAAGAGCTCCAGGGAGAAGTTTCCCAGAAGAAATGCACACATGGGTGATCATTACAGGCCCGATGCTCCCGTAGGGCTCGGTCAGGGGGACAGGCTTTGCCACCTGCAAACAGTCAAGAGAGCAACATATTTATGTTATGGCATGTAGCAAAAGGTTGATGTGGAAAAATAAATAAAAATCTTTGATTTCCTTAATATCTTAATTTCCCTCATTTAAAAACAAATGATAAACAAATAATGCTTAAATAAAGCTGTTGACCTTTATGGCTGCAACAACAACCTTCTAAAATATCGTTTCCCCATTAAACTAGCCTTGCATAAAATTGTATCCCAATGCATAATTGAAACAGAAATAGGCAAAGTATATTTCTGAGTTACCTTATTGATACTCCTACACACAGCCAAGTTAATTCCATTTAAATGCCAGTATCACTCAGAAAACATGCAATTAGATTTAAAGACAAATTAAACATTATTTTTATGTTCATTCTCTTTGCTAATTTCCAAAGGAGGAATATCTCTTTCTAATACTTGCACTCTTTTCACATGTTTTCTTACAGAGCTGAGCTGTAGAGGGTTCTGAACTGTACTGATGGAGGAATGTACCAAATACCCACATCTGCAAATCAAAGAGGGGGAAACATGAAAGATACATTTTGAGTATGAAGCTTTTACTTTTCTGGAGCAGAATCCTTCAAACTGGTGTCCAAAGATTTTGCTAAGCTGCTGCAGTTTGTCAACAACTGGCAATAAATCCACAAAGTGCAGGAGCTTGAACAGCCTCCCCAGAAGCTTTAACACTCTAGCCAACAGCCCGAATTTATCCCATAAAAGCAACAGATGTTCAGAGCTCAAAAGCAAAGGAGTAATGCAGTGAAATTTAACACTAAGCACCATCATTTTAGGAAGAAAGACGTAAAAATGACTAAAATCAAAACTGTTCTCTTTCAGGAGAGAGAATCTGGCAAGTTGGGACATGGGCAAAGCGTTGCAGATTTTGAAAGAATTGAACTGCTAGGGTCAGATACCACATGGTTCAGAGCACCTTTACATCCTACTATAGGGGGGGAAAAAATATCCAAAACAAAATAACAAGAAAGCAAGAGATGAAGGTATATGATTCCTTGAAAGAATCCCTATAGCCTTGCAGGACTAAGTCTTCTCCAATAAGGTTTGACCCCAAATGGCCACAATGAATAGAACTGAGAAAATAAAGAGACATTTCTTAGCATGCTTATTTAGGTAATTAAGTCACATTACCATTCCTCTTTTCATGAAAATGGACTGTCCCACATAGGTTTTGGTCTCATATGTTTTTAGTATTATGGTGGAGTAGAAAAATCACAGAATCACAAAATGCCCCAGGTAAATTTTTTCCTGAAGATTTTGACTTGGCAGGAGAAATGCAGACCAGTTATTGCTCTGGTGAGTAAATGCAGCAAGTAAATGGCAAAATGCCTGGCCCATTAGAAAGAAACCCAAAACAAACCCAAACAAACAAAAAAATCTAGCTCAAATGTTGAGCTTCCCAGGGAAAAATTAAGGTGTTGTTTTCAAGAATACCCATGGTGAAGAAGGTCTCCTAAAGAAGGCAGAATAATACTGAGGCAGCTCTAACTGAAGATAATAAGGCATGCCCCAAGGTCCATGGTCTGCCTGCAGAACGACAAGCAGGAGATGCAGTTTATAAAAAGCACAAGAATCTGGCCACTTTCTGCAGCTCATTGACAACTTTTGTACAAGGAAAGCAGAAAAACATACCACTGCCTAGCCATTTACAGACTTGTTATGCACCTGGTGTTCATCCATTTAATCCCTTTTAAACCTGCTGAGGCTCCCTGCCTCCATAGCCTACTCTTGCACCATGTTTCAGAGGTTTGCTGAGTAAAGAAATACCTTTTAAAACCTGTTTCAAACCAAGACCCTCGACTTTCATCAACACCTTCCTGGTTATCATACTCTGGGAGGTGGTGAACAGCTTGGAGAAATTGACTGGAAAAGAGAAGGCTCAGGGGAGACCTCATTGCCCTCTACAGCTACCTGAAAGGTGGTTGTAGCCGGGAAGGGGTTGGTCTCTTCTCCCAGGCAACCAGCACCAGAACAAGGGGACACAGTCTCAAGCTGTGCCAGGGGAGGTTTAGACTCAAGGTGAGGAGGAAGTTCTTCACCGAGCGAGTCATTCATCATTGGAATGTGCTGCCCAGGGAGGTGGTGGAGTCACCATCCCTGGAGGCGTTCAAGAGGAGATTGGACATGGCACTTGGTGCCATGGTCTAGTCATGGGGTCTGTGTTGATAGGTTGGACTCGATGATCCTCGAGGTCTCTTCCAACCTTAGTTATACTGTGATACTGTGACTCAAGGGTTTAAATCAAAGTCAGCCTGTGAGATGGCATCCACAGCTAACATTGCCTCAGCTGATAGAGGACAAACAAAATGTCACTTGTAAAGGTAGCAGAGCTCTGTAGAAGTTGGTGACTCAGCTGTAAGTTTGGTATGAAAGAATAGGAGAAAGCAGGTAACAACATTGCAGTGATACCGGTATTAAATTGTCGCCCAGTCTCCACAAGGTCAGACCAATCACTGGTTATCCATATGGAGATGTCTATCTGCGTATCATCATCACTAAAAACACACACCACAGTTGGGACATTTGCCTTTAACAGTTGATTATTCCTTCCTCAGAAATGTCAAGTGTTCAGTTCAAAGCACATCAGTTTTTGTTTTGTGTATTTCAGGTTGAGATGACCAAGAATTCACTTCTTCAACACTTCACTTTCATAGTTCCTTGTTTATTTGTGATTTTCGATCCATTACTTCCATGGAAAATAAGAAGCTAACTTTTTTTCTTTTTTCTTTTTTTTTTTTTTTCCATTTTGATTGCTCTCTAGCCCATAGACTTTTTTTAGCAGTAGTTATTATTATTTAATTGCCAATTATATAGCAGCTTTCATCCTGAAGGGTCCCAATTTTTCCCAAGTGCCTATAAGGATGTTTATGTGAATACAGACCATTCACACAAGTAAGGGACTGCAAGTCCTTACATTGCCCCAGAAACAGTGGGTGGGTTTAACGATAATTTACCAAAGAGCACTTCACAGAGTCCTACATGAGATTTGCATCTGGAAGTGTTTTGCTGTTGCATTAGCTGCACATAGTACTGACAACGGTAGATATTCTTATCGTGTCAACAAGGCTTTAGTCTTTTAGACCTGTACAGGGTTTATGAATTTTTATGCACTTGATGTGACACCTTTCAAATCCTGTGTGACAGATCAACATATAAATGAATTACCATATGAGTAACGGCAGTTAGAAGACTACACTTCTCATAGGAAATAGTTTCTGCAAATAATTGTACCACTGATGTTGCTGTGTAAAAATCCAGATATGTGATGTGTCCATGAAGATCCAGAGGAAATTATATATGTTCATCAAAAGCTATTTACTTACTTCAATAGCAAAACAAGGTCAATACATCCTAGGTCTGCATTAATAACATAAACAGGTCCTCTTCTGTTTACTCATTTTTCACAGCTCACTGCTGTTTTCTAAATTGGTATCAATATGTTCCTATATAAAGACACTTGGGTGATGGGTTTGTGTCATGAAGCAATTTCATTAGTATAGGATGTAGCTCTCCTGAAGTAAATTCACCCCTAGACTGGCCTTCAATTGACAAGAATTCATAGGCTGAAGTAAATAATTTTGAACTGTGACAGATTTTCTCTAAGTGACACATGCATTAACTAAAACCCATAAAGATATTTTACTTGCCAGGCATGAAGTACAGACAAGCATTAAGTACTATTCCTCACTGCTAGGGTACTGGGGTTGGCTCCAATCTAAACACAGTTTGCCTGGGAAATGCATTTAACAAACAAGCAGTGATTAATCCAAAAATGTTTACCACTCACCCTCAGCTGGAAGAGCCAAGATGGACCTACTCCTGCTTTGACTGCCCTCAGCGTTTTTACCGGAGCATGAGTGGGAACAGGGCGACCATGGGGACCACTCACTGATCACACAGTCTGTTGCACAAGGGATTTCACAAGCCATGACGTCAGGACGGGGCACCTCTGAGCAGAGATGATGTGGTACTTCTTCACCTGGAGCAAACAAACCAAGACAAGACATGAGGGAAGGCTCAGCTTGGTTCAATATCCACAGCCTGCATCAAACACTAACTTACATCACAAGTCCACCTGCCTGTGAAAGAATTCACTACTAAAGAAAACATGGTTAGGCTTCAGGCTTCAAAATACAACACTTAAACAGTTAACTTATGTATTTCTGCAAAAAAAAGAAAAATTAAAGAATGTTTCTCAAGTTTTGTGTGTGGCATCTTGGCTGCAGTCCACTTTATAAAGCAAGCAGGCACAAGGAATGAGATAATTAAATCAGTAAAAGGCTGTAATACTAATTATCATCAATTCTGATTATAATTACTCTCTGTTTTCCAGCAATCTCCACCCTCAGAACCTATTTTCCTCAATGTGAATTGTGCAGGTCCCCACAGAATACAATTTTTGACTGCCTGCAGGTCAGACAAGTGTCCAATAGATGTTTTGGTGCTTCTCAAACCTCACCAGAACTAACCACATACCATTTCTGACTACTTCTCACTCCCAAACTAGGAGATAATCACTAATGGATCTGTTGGACCACTGCCAGCCAGAGAAAAAATATTTTGTGCTGGAGATAAACCAAGGGACCCGAACCAAAGTGCACCTCCAGTGGGGAAGCATCTTTCCAAACCCCTTTTCAACAAGAAGGTAGGATACTGGGGGTGGGGATGGTGGGGGAAAAACCTACCAGCTAAAAGAACAGCAGGCAGAATGAGCAGCAAAACAATGCATGTGAAAGGGACAGCAAGCGGAGTATCCTTTTTAAAAAGCAAAGTAACATATAATTTTATTTCTAAAATTACAAAGGAAGTGTCTAGTAATTGGAGAAATTACATAGCATTTGCAAGAAGTTTTAATTCATAAAACTCCTAAAATGTAACTCCTTAAGTACTGAATTACACCAAGCATCTTGTAATGATCATTGAAGCAATGAACAGACAAGACTGAGATCCACAGAATGTATCTGGTTGGAAGAAACCTCAAAGATCACCCAGTCCAGCCCTGGACCCAGCACTGAAGGGTCAGCACCAAACCATGTCCCTAAGCTCCAGGTCTACATGCTGCTTAAGCACCTCCAGGGACAGTGACTCCGCCACTGCCCTGGGCTGACATTCCAATGTTTGATGATCCTCTCTGTGAAGAAATAATTCCAAGCATCCAGCCCGAAACTCCCCTGGAGCAACTTGTAACCACTTCCTCTAGTCTGGTCTCTCGACACCAAGGAGAAGAGGCTGGGCCTCTCCTCCCATCAGGTACTTGTAGAGAGCAATGAGGTCTCCCCTCAGCCTCCTCTTCTCCAGACTGAACAACCTCAGCGCTCCCAGATGCTCTTCATAGGCCTTGTGCTCCAGGCCCTTCACGAGCCTCACTGCCCTGCTTTGTTACTTTATTCACTTGTTTAATACTTCTGGACCCTTCAAGAATTCTCAGCTACAAATTCAAAATGTCTGGAAGCTCAGATTTGGCTGTTTATAAACAACAGGCTCACACTGAACATTTTGCCCTTATAATAGTTACAAAACTCTCCTTTGAGGGTTCTTTAATTATGAACCTAGGAAACAACCATAATGACTTAACTGAGCTCAATTATACGTAGGGGGAAAAAATATTAAAATTGATAATGGCAACAACTCGCTCGTTCACCTCACACTACAGGAGCAGGCTCTGTAACAAGGTGGCCCAGGATGCAATTATAACTGGGAGGGTAGAAAACCCTATTGCTTCTGCAAGACAACACTTCTGTGAGTGAGTAAATAAGAGAGGCAGGCGCTAGCAGGAGCACATAAAGCTGTCAATAGCCTGGTGGCATTATCTGTGGCTGCATCCCTAAATGAAGACAGGCTCATCGCCCCCAAGGCACAAATAAAACTTTTCAAGCATATCATGAGAAGTAACGGAGAATCTAGCAGGCAATCAGACTGCAATACATGCTTAAAAATACTTTCTTTTTATATTCCCACTCCCTTGCATACACCTGTGCTCATCAGGAAAGGCTCAGTATGCACAGGCTTTGCAGCCATGATTTTAAGTCTGTTCGGTAAGAAAATGGAGACCAACAACCTCCTCACAGACAGCTCCCATCTTCCTGTACTGTGCTTGGCATGCCTGCAAACCAAGCTTAATCCATCATTCACTTCAACTAGCCCATTATCACCACTGCTGCAGTGGATGCTCCCATAATGCTGAGAAGTATCTTTAGAGAAAAAATAAATAAATTAAAACCCATCAAATAAACCCAGATGCCTTATTCCAGCTGCCTTCCTGAGTCCTTTCAGTGTCAAAATGCCTGCTAACATTTTGACAGCTTGTCTGTATGGCAGCAGATAACATAAGGAGATCCTGGGCAGGCGTGATTTTAGGAGTCAATGGTACAGTAGTATCAAGAGATTATTTGCTTTGGTGAAGTAGGGCAAAACATCCATCCCCATCTTCCATCACTGACACTCACAAAGAAGCATGCAAACAGTCAGTGGCAGGTTTCTGAATGAGAACAGATGAGACAGGACACTTGGCCTGCAAGGATGTCCCTCACTCCTCCATCCTTGTAAGAGGCTACCTTCATTATATATGGGCTTATGGCAGGAGAGTGCCTTAAAGTTCACCAAATTGTGGATTTCGCTCATTATTTTTTCTACCAATCAGACTGTGCTACATATGTAACTGTGTGAGAAAACCCTACCAGTTGAAAGCCAGGAGAGCCTTTCCACTGATTTAATTTTCTGGACACAATCCTGTGCAACTTGCTCTAGGTAAACCTGCTTTAGCAGGTGGGTTGGACTAGATGATCTTCAGAGGTTCCTTCCAACCCCTACCACTCTGTGATTCTGTGTCTTTGCAAAGACCAATCCATTCCACACAGCAGATGGTTTAACACTTGGATCTGATTTGCGGTGGTGTGAGCTCCGAGGTGACCTAATTGTGGCCTTCCAGTATCTGAAGGGGGCCTACAGGAAGGCTGGGGAAGGACTTCTCAGGATCTCAGGTAGTGATAGGACTAGGGGGAATGGAAGGAAGCTGGAGGTGGGGAGATTCAGGCTGGAGGTGAGGAGGAGGTTCTTCCCCATGAGAGTGGTGAAACCCTGGAATGGGTTGTCCAGGGAGGTGGTCGAGGCCCCGTCCCTGGAGGTGTTTAAGCCCAGGCTGGATGAGGCTCTGGGCAGCCTGATCTAGTGTGGGGTGTCCCTGCCCATGGCAGGGGGGTTGGAACTAGATGATCCGTGTGGTCCCTTCCAACCCTGAATGATACTATGATGGTTTAACAGAATCACAATGGTTGGAGAAGACCTTCAAGATGATCAAGTCTTCCTCCACCAATGAGTCCAAGTGCCACAGATTTTCAAATGAGCACCCTGTGGGGAAAGGAGGCAAAAGAGCAAAATGTGCTTCCAGCTTCTTCCCTCTGTGGTTTCCTTTCAGGCTGGATTTACAGCAGGTGACAGCAACAGTACTGCTGCAAACAAGAGGCTGCAATTCACGGTTCCTCAGCAAAGAAAAGAACCTTTGCAGTTTTGTTATAAAGAGTTTACCACCCGGTGCATGAAGGTACAATTCAACACTCACTTTGATTTACTTTATAGCTCTCTTCGCTGTGTTCAGGTTTAATTACTGGCTTGTATTACTGAGGAAGGGGAATGTTCTTCTGTACCAGCTGCCTGGCAGAGAATTCTCAGAAAACTGTTCTATACTACAAAGGGAGGTAATAATCTTTCATTTTCCATGAAAAATGCTAGTACAGGATACATCTGAAGTGTGCTTTGTGTACTGTCACGGTTTTACAGGGAATATTAAATTCTCCAGAGCTTCCAAACTGTTCACCCAGTACCTTGATGGTTTAATTCTTATCTCAGATATTTGAATTAATCTTTCTAGGCCTTTCTACAATCTTCGCACACACAAGGCTATGGGGTTGGATGGCCACCACTCAAGGGTACTGAGGGAGCTGGCAAAGTGCTCATCAAGGGATGTGCAATTATCTATTTCATGTCTTAAGCACAGTTTCTCTTCTCAGCTTTGTGGAATGCATGCTTTGCTAAAAAAAAAAAAAAATTTTAGTTAAGACAAAATATTAGAGTTTTCTATTCAAAATGTTTCACTGCAACAATCCTGACCAACTCATCAGGAGAAGTGTGGCTAGCAGGTCGAGGGAGGTGATCCTCCCCCTCTACTCAGCCCTGGTGAGACCCCACCTGGAGTACTGCCTCCAGTTCTGGAGACCCTATTACAAGAGAGATATGGAGGTGCTGGAAGGTGTCCAGAGAAGGGCCACAAGGATGATCAGAGGGCTGGAGCACCTCTCCTGTGAGGACAGACTGAAGGAGTTGGGGCTGTTCAGTCTGGAGAAGAGAAGGCTCCGAGGTGACCTAATTGTGGCCTTCCAGGATCTGAAGGGGGCCTACAGGAAGGCTGGGGAAGGACTTCTCAGGATCTCAGGTAGTGATAGGACTAGGGGGAATGGAAGGAAGCTGGAGGTGGGGAGATTCAGGCTAGATGTGAGGAGGAGGTTCTTCACGATGAGAATGGTGAAGCCCTGGAATGGGTTGTCCAGGGAGGTGGTCAAGGCCCCGTCCCTGGAGGTGTTTAAGCCCAGGCTGGATGAGGCTCTGGGCAGCCTGATCTAGTGTGGGGTGTCCCTGCCCATGGCAGGGGGGTTGGAACTAGATGATTCTTGTGGTCCCTTCCAACCCTGAATGATACTATGATACTATGATGATACTATGATACTTGACTAGTATGGCGGTTAAAGCTAAATTCCCAGGATATATTTGCCAGATAATAGGAAAGACTCAATCCACTTTCTTCCAATGGCAAGGTGTAATAATTGAAGAAGAAAAGATAAGGATGGCATTTTTGTAAATATATTTGCTAATAAGGTTGATCATTAGCTAATGCACTGGTCCCTCATTTTGAAATCTTGAACAAGGTAACAGAGAAGCTACATGGAGAAGTGCAATTCTGAGTGGAATTTTTGATTCACTTAAAAGCAAATTAAATTCTTCCAAACAAGGGAAACAAAATAAGGAATGACATAAGACCCACCTTGAACTAACATGCTCGGCTCTCCCAGCAATGTAGCAATTTTCTTATTGTCTTTTCTGCTCTAAAAGGAGGAAGACATTCCCACAGCCCCAAATAACACTCCATGGTGAGGCATTGAATCAACAGAGATGTTGCATTCTGAATCACTTCAATATTTAATTGCATCTGTCTATTTTACATAATGCCTTGCAGCTCTGGTGTATTAGTCTCATTCTTCCCAGTGACCTGTGTACCTATCTCCTATGACACAGTTTAATTACTCCTGTCACAGACATCCCTCCTGGCTCTAGAAAAGGCCAGTGTCCACTGGACAGGATATGACTAAAGCAGCAAAAACACTAGTCCCATCAGGCAGCACAAATAGAAAGATCAATTCAATAACAATCTGAATGTCCTCCCTTTGGCATTCACCACCATACCACCCTCATTTTTGAAAAGGAAAACCTGCAAAATGTCTTTGAAGATTTCAGCTTTGTACACCTGTGTGGAGACTTCGGCGACCTCCATGCTGGGGAATGGCTTGAGATGAAGGAATTGCATTTCAGACTGTTTCTGCATTGCTAACTAGAAGTTCAGAACACTCTTTTTTTTTTGCACAAATGACTGCTGCAACAATGCTGCATATTTAATAACAATTACCAGTTTGACATCAATATTTCTCCTTGTAGCATTTCAAATTATTCAGTGGAAATAATGAAGCTGTCATCTAAAATACTATACGTATCATAAAATTTTATGTCCCACTTAAATCTCAGAAAAGAATGACAATAAACTTTGATTAAATACTTGCCTGTAACAGAATAAGATGTCAACAGGCAGCAGTAAATTCAGAAGAATTCCTATTGACTGTATGCCAGTTTGCTAACGGCAATTGTACTCAGAGAAAGCTGTCTGCTGACAATATCTTGGCCTAGGCATCTCATCGGCTAACGAAAACATTACATTTAAAAGCAATAACAATCAAACAACAACAACAGGAAAAAAACAATCTTATAACCATTTTGAGCATGTTCATCTCATCACAGTATCACGGGTTTTGTTTCTCTGTGTTGCGCAACCAGTCTTAGAAATGCCTTAAAGCATCCAGCGCTTGCCATGCTCAGCTGTCACCGGGAGACCAATGTCACACTTCACTGAAATCCCTGGCTTGGGGTTGACTTTTCTTAATGCAGTCAACAGGTAAGAACGTTGGAGAAGAGCAGTGTCAGTTTGTCAGGGAAAGCAGTGGCGTATGGAATAAATTTAATTGCAGTGGTCCATCACTATTATCAGAGCCCCACAGCAGAGAAGAGGAATGCAATAGCAATGAAGACAAATGGAGGTGAGGATCTATCATGAAAAAAGATGAAGCAGTGAAGAAGAACAAGCCATTCACAATGGAAAAGAGGAAATAAACACAACCAGGATCATGCTCAGAAAAACAAAACCCAGAATAGATGAGACAATCATTGAGGATTTGAGTCAAAAGACTTAATTAAAATGCAACTATGAAAACCAATGCATTAGATTAAGGAAGAACATTTTTAACTGTATCATCCACAATGAAGGAAAGAAGGGAATAACAACTCAGAAGAATAAGGAAGAGAGGAAAGTAAGATGACAAAGTGTGAAAAGCAGACAAAGAATGAGAACAAATGTGATAAAGAAACAGCATGTCTGGAAATATGTTACGGAATCCCCATAATCTACAAGTCTTGCCCAAATCCTGCATCACTGGGCACAATTCTGTACCTTACCTATGTCCAGGTGATCATTACAGACGTTATGATTACAACATGATGAAGAACATGAAAAAGTATCATCTTCTTTCCTATACACCCTCTACTGCAATTTGGGCTGTTTATACACAACTGTTTTCCCTGTTCATGTAAATGCTCATAAGAAAATTTATTTGTGACTCTAAGGAAGCTCCCAGAAAGCAAGCACAGGAGGAGGCACATCAGCAGGCAGCTGCCAAGGCTGCAGAGATCATCCCAGTACATCTCTATGGAGTATTATAGAGCAGCTACCAGTCTCAAGGTTAAAAACAATAATAAATAGTACAGCTGTATGAGGTTACCTACAGAAGAGACTGGCTCCAATGTATTTCCTATCCCACACAGAGAGACAAGTAGTCATTTAAAGGAATTTGCTACACATTCACCTGCTGGGCTTGGGTGTAAAGGAAGAATTAATTCCACATTGTGGCTGTTTGCACACCACCTCCTGAATTAAGAGAAATAGCTCATGTGCCAGCTGAAAGTAAACATGGGTTTACAGTATTCCCAGAGAAGAGCATAGAAAATCAGGCTCTTAATAATTAACAAGGTATGGCAATCTGAAAACATAGAGTATAAGAACTAGACATAATCCATATCAGTACTCTGGATTCTTTTCCTCTCTTCACACTTTTCCCTTTTCTCTCCATTACCCCTTCTTGCTGTGAAAGCGGGAATGAACACAGGTGGGTTGATCAAGACCAATTACAATTAAGATTTATTGTTGAAATTGGTGCTGTAGTATAATTGAAACAGGTGTCCCTCTATTTTCTTCTCTGTGCTGCTTTGTTCCAAATGCTAATCAGAGCAAACTACTGTAGAAAACAATTCCACAAATAAGTCAAATCTGTTCAAATATAAAACATACAATTTCCCCACAACTGCAAGAAAAAGAAAAAATCAACAATTACAAGTAGACTTTTCCAAGAGTGTCTAGAGTCCACTTCAACTTATCTATCTGTGCAGTGGCGCAGAACAATCTTAGTGGAGGAATTCAAGCATTTTAATTTAAAATAAAGAAGGTGGCATCTTATTCCCACTGCATCACAGCCATAAATTTCTAAGCCTTCCATTTTTGCAGACCTGAGGTGTCATTTTCACACTCTAAAAAAAAACCCCTACAACCAACTTTTAAGGGACCTATTACAAAGTGCATCCTGCAGTAATCATGCTCTCACACAGTAAGTTACCCCCCCAAAAAAAAACTACACGTGCACGCGTGTAAAAATGCAATGCTTTTATACCTACTGCTTTGATTAGTATGACTTTTGTTCTGATTGTGCTCCTTTTAAGAATGACATGTCTTGCTGACTTGCTTGTGGCCATCAAAAGGCTATGACAGACTGTTATCCAAGTGATATTCCCAAAATAAGTCAGCAATTTGCTACATAGAGAGCAAGAGCAGACTTCTCTTCTAGCCTCCAGAAACTACCCAAAGAGGAGTTTGTATTAATATAAGACACTGAAAAATTGTAAACAATAGTGCAGCAGATGAGGTTTATCTGAGTTGGCAAAAGTCTTGTTTTCAGATACAGTGAATGCTAATGATAATAAATAATTGCAAATACCATCTGGACTCTTTGAAAAACATCCTTCTCCAAGCCTGCAATTGAATCTCTACAAAAAGAGGATCAATGCAAAAGAAAATGAAAACAGTAAATTAAAATTAGATTTATGCCAACTACTTAAAACTAAGTGCTCATTTAGAAGCAGTTAACACAAAAATGTGCTCTAGTTCAGATGCAGAGTCTGGCCCAATCCCATAAAGCAACTCTGAGAACTTCTACAGTCTATCAGGAAATGGTTCAGAATTCGCCAGAGCAAACTCTAGGCTATTTTTCTTTTTACTATTACTACTAACAGTACTAGTTTCATTTCCAATTTTGTCTTTGATCCACAACACTCAGAACACAGTGGTGTTAAGATGTTCTATTTGGTAACTTTCAAAAGGTTGCAGTAAAGAAGAAAACTCACCCAGGAACATAGGTGATCATCAGCCTAGGATACGAATGAAGGGCTGAAGTCTGCTCTTGACAAAGGCAATGCAAATTGCCACCATCACGTTTGGTTATTGAGTGCACACCCCAGTTTTGCCAAGTATCAAGTATGCATTCAGACTGCACAAGAGATTTTTCAGCTGGGTGAAGTTACTTCTGGCTAATGTACCCTGACCCATCCCTGAACCACTTTTACATAATAAAGTTGTGAATTTTAGAAGGAGTGTTTAATTTTCACTGTATTTTGCATAGATCATTTAGTACTTAAAGTGAGGATAAATCAAATGTAGGAAACACAATATTAATAATACTTTCTGTGTGCTTCCACTTTGCCCATGAGGTGGAACTTTAATTACATCATTAATAACAATGCCTACATTTTCAGTCAGCAGTGCATCATTCCTCTGGTGCCATTTAAAGTGCATTTGGTCTCTAAACCACTCCACCCTCTGGAACTGGTTCACTGATTGTATTCTAACAGCAGCCTTGTCCTGCTCACAACTTACCTACACTGTCATTAACAGAATTTAAAAGCAGGAATCATTTCTAATGACCTAAAGTGCAGAAGGCTTCTTTAGAAGTTTCTTGTTACTTTCTACCTACAAAAAGTTTACATAGATCTAAAGGTCACAGCTGCTGTTTGTGGGACAGAATTCTATCACTGTCTTTGCCTGTTATTCACAATATGGTCTCACAACCATTTAAAAAAATGAAAGTATCTAAAAGCTGGTAACTGTGCTTAGGCTCCTGACTAGGGAAATTCTCCCTGGTTCTTACACAGAACTTGGTATTTGGGTGTTGTAATTAAAGGTGACAAATAACAGATCTGCTCGTGCATGAGAAAAAAAACCTCATGTATATTAGTCCTTCTTGAAATAAAGCTCTGCCTGGGGCTTGTTCTCAGTGTCCAGATCAGATAGCACGTGCCCTTCCTTTTTTCTCAGCTGATGAAACTATTTCCCAGGAAACACCAAATCTCTCTAGGGTTTGGATGGAGATGGATACTGCTGCTTGAATGTTTACACAGCAAGATGAAGCATTCTCAGAGTGCTGGCCAGTATAATCATCCCAGCCTGGGAAATAAGGTATCCCTGAGCAAAGCATCATCCACCACAATACAAATACCACATGCCTAAGAAATCTCTGCTTCACTGGGTTACACTAAGCCTGCACCAACATGAACTTTAAGAGTTTGAAGGTATGGATGAGTTGAGCCATGGCAGCTGACTTTGCTACAACATGAGCTGGATTGTTGTTAATAAACAAGACTCTGACCCCCTCATTTAAAGCAAAATAAGGTGTATATGCACCTACAGCTTCCAACTTTTTCCAAATTCAGTGGAAGCTAAAACCTGAAGACTGTGTTAAAAAGACTAAGAAATGCCACTACCCATGCTTTGGTGATGTTCTCAGGGTAGAGCCTCTGCTCACACAAAGATAGAGGACAAAGTAAAGGGATAGTAAGTGAGGAAAATATAGGTTGGTCTCTTCTCCCAGGCAGCCAGTACCAGAACAAGAGGACACAGTCTCAGGCTGCACCAAGGGAGGTTTAGGTTGGATGTTAGGAAGAAGTTCTATACAGAGAGAGTGATTGCCCATTGGAATGGGCTACCCAAGGAGGTGGTGGAGTCACCAGCATTGGAGGTGTTCAGGAGGAGACTTGATGGGGTGCTTGGTGCCATGGGTTAGTTTTTAGGTGGGTTGGATTGGTTGATGGGTTGGACATGATGATCTTGAAGGTCTCTTCCAACCTGGTTTATTCTATTTATTTATTCTAACTTTGACATCAAAATTACATCAAGATGGGGCTTTCTCAGCATTACTGAAGCCAGGACCACGTGGTGAGGTGGCAGTTCAGACAAATGTTGGTGGCTGAGTTCAGAGGCACCTATGCCAGCAGCTTCTCTCCCATGCTGACCTTCCCCTTACTTGCTCTAAAGCAGGAAAAAAACAGATGTAGGAACTGTAAAAAGCCCAGACGGATAGCAACCAGCCATTCCCTAACAGGTTTTCCAGCTCCTGTTGGAGAACTACTATTTTAGCCTTGCTACTAGATTAAAGGAAAACACAGAACCAGTAAAAGAAATCAGATGAACACTCTCCACCCCTTTTTTAAACACCCTGAAGCGTCAAGCCTGTCAGGAGGCATTTGGGCACACTTTTCAGACACAAGGACCGAAAGAGGAAAACTCGAGAATATCTGGATGAAATTCGGTTTTCAACCACTAAATTTCTTCGTGTGAAAAAAGCAATAACTTCCCCACAACTCAGAAAGTATTTCTGTTCTGATTATTCAGCTATTAAAACGGGAAAGTGTCACTTTATAACAATTGCTTTCGGCAGGAGATATTTTACACCTGTATTCTCAAGGAATATGCACGCAGAGAAAAAACAATATTAAAACCTTCAGCGTTAATCTGTATTTTCCAAGCTAAGCACATTTGGCCAAACTTTCTAATAGACACTGTTCAAAATTCATGACATATATGAGCATGATTACATTACTCTAATTTATATTTTCTTTTCCCCCCTTCTCTTGTGCAGCAATAAAATTTTTACCTTTGAACTTGTATTTATTACAACTTTTACTCTACGGAGGGCATGCAGGCACGGAGCTATAATAAAGCTCTGCTAATTCCATACATTATTGAAATCCTAACACTGCAAGTGGTATCTCACTGTCTTCATGCATACTTAAAATTTCAATTCAAACCTCATTTCATTAGAAGGGCTGCTTAAGCAACAGTATATGCCTTTTTCTTTTTTTTCCAAAGTTTGTGGTTTAACGTGGCAGAATTATATTTTATGTATTTGGGAAAAAAAAAAGTAGGTAATTCTAGCCTTGTCCAGGTGTTGTAAGCAAAAATCTTGATAGGTGCTGAATAATTGAGTGTGCCATCCATCAGTCTCCTAAGTACTATAAAATTAGAGAAGGGAAGTGCTAGAGAATAATCTTTGCTTACCCACAGGCTTCTGAAAGCGGGGTCTAATTCAGTGGCACAAAGCCCATTGACTTTGCTAAGCTGGGGAGTGTACAGTTATGCAGGGCAACTTTAAACTAAATGAAGTATAAAGAGGTGAAAGCACAGAAGACATTTAGACCATAAAGATCAGAATCATAGAATCATAAAGGTTGGAAAAGACCTCAAAGATCATCAAGTCCAACCTATCACCCAACACCTCATGACTACTAAACCACAGCTTCATGTTGAACATCCAATCCCCTCTTGAACATCTCCAGAGATGGTGACTCCACCACCTCCCTGGGCAGCCCATTCCAATGGCTAACAACTCCCTCTGTGAAGAACTTCCTCCTCAACTTGAGTCTAAACTTCCCCTGGCACAGTTTGAGACTGTATCCTTTTGTTCTGGTGCTGGTTTCCCTCCTGGCTACAATCTCCCTTCAGGTAGTTGTAGACAGCAATAAGGTCTCCCTGAGCCTCCTCTTCTCCAGGCTAAACAATCCCAGCTCCCTCAGCCTTTCCTCATAGGGCTTGTGCTCGAGGCCTCTCCCCAGCCTCATTGCCCTTCTGTGGACACATTCAAGAGTCTCAATGCCCTTCTTAAATTGAGGGGCTCAGAACTGGACACAGTCCTCAAGGGGTGGCCTAACCAGTGCTTGAGTACAGGGGCACAATGACTTCCCTGCTCCTGCTGGCCACACTATTTCTGATGCAAGCCAGGATGCCAGGGGTTATCAGGTAACACCAATGATAGCCAGCCACACCACAACTAGCATACAAGACAGATTTTGGACAGGTCTTAAATTAGATGATATAATACTAAAAGATGTGGCAATAATAGTCAGCACGGGAGCAGCTCCTGCAATAAAATACATGACAAAGTGCAAAAGTTGACTCAAACTGCAAGTATAATATTGGCACAACCTCCTTTCTCTTCCAAAGGTCACCAAGCACATTAGCTCCAGCTTCACTGATTAGTAGTTGAGATAACGGCCGCTCACATGCACCTCAGAGTCATTGGGAAAAAAGACAAGGGGATCACTTTCTGTGTATGATGTCCTCATCACATTTCTGGTAATTGTTCAACCACAGATAAGGCACAAATAGGGAAAAAGCAGCAGAACAGACTACTCTGAAAACGTAACAGAGAGAACTTAATGACCTTTACATTTGGCACTGAGGCATCAAAAATGATAGCTATTATTACTGCTGTAATTATATGGCTGGCACTTAGAAAAAATTGCATTTTACTTCCCTGGAAACAGGACCACATGATGTTTGATGGCTCCCAAACCCATAGGAGCAGATTTTCCCACCACGGCCAGTTTGCAGAACACCACAAGACCAAAAACCTGAACACCTGAAGACACGTGGCCAGATATGGTCCAAATGGGGCTCTCAAATCCATAAAGTCCATCACCCCCCATGCTCCTGGAGGCAGAACATGCCACCCCAACGTCCACAGGCATCAATGTGATCACACCAGGGGAATTCTGAAATCCAACAGCAAGGACTGTTGTCAGCCCCTGAACTCGGGCTTTTCTATTTGAAAAACATCGGAGGAGCGGCAACACTATGATATTTCGAGTGTTACTGTCCCATCACATAAGGCTTATAGGCCACCACTGAGGAATAAGCCTGAGCCTTTCACAGCTAAATCCTTGTCAAGTTGAACTACGGTAAAAAAATCCTCTGCTGGTGAGTCAGCAGTGGTCAGATCCTCCTGAGTCAGGCGCAAGAGAAATGCAAGGGAACAAAAATATTGAACCAGTTAAGGTTTCTTGACCACGAAACACCAGACCAGGCTGGAGAAAGTCACAAAGGCCAAATTTCAACTCCAGCATGCAGCTGCTGTTCTGGAGGACTTCCTAGAGTTTAGAAGTACTCCATGCACAACATCAAGCTTTCACAGACTCAGCTGACCAAATTTGGGCTACTGAGATTCTGTGCCATGGGCAAGCCCAGATGGGACAAGGCAAACCTCATCTTTGTGCAGCTTCCCAGCAACAAGCAGCAAAGGAGAGAGTAGTTTACCGTGCAAACTATGATGTTGTCTCCTACATTAAGGTGAATTTTCAAGATCATCTATCTCAGCTACCGAGGCAGAAACTAACAAAATCCTTTGGAAATCTGGTCTCAAACAGATTTGGTTTAGAGAGGAATGCTGACTTGTTAAAAAGTAAGAGGAAAAGGGTTTTCTTTGAAACTAGATAAGCCAAGCAGGACTTTTACCTGCTCTCAATCAGTTAGTTGAAATGTATTCCACCACAGACTTTAAAGTCACCTTACTGGTAACATAACCTCCCAACATATTGAAAACCAGCAGGAAGTGTTGAATTAATACATATATGCTAACAAGCACTCCTACAGCCATGAATGTTTAATCCAGTTTTTCACTAGCTGACACTGCACCGTATGGCTGCTACATTGTTTTGAAACTCTGAGACAGGGGAAGAACTAGAAGGAAACCACTGTAAAGCAGGGGACCACAGAAAGGCAGCCAGAGGGAAAAGTCTCTGGAGAAAGCCCAGAGCAGACCACTATCACAGCCAAAAAGGCAAAGCAGATAATGTTAACACCTGGAGTGGGATGGAGAAGGGAGAGAAGGGAGTTTACTTGAGCCCCAGGGAAGCAAGCCTTTATATTCAACAATCACAGGGCTACACTTTGATGTGTAGAATACTTCTCAGCAATATATAAGATGTTACCAGTTATGTGCTGTGTGTACAAAGATGCAAACAAAATGAGTTTTCAGAGAGCATGTAATACTGGCTGACTGAACAGGATAAGTTACTACCTACCACCTGACTGCTGGAAAACAGAACTTCTACACAGCTTTGGGGTCTTCGCCCATATATCTTAATGTTCCGGACCATGACAAATGATTGGATAACAACTCTTACTCCCCCTGTCATCATCCATCTTCTCAGGAGGCTTATTTCTTCAAACCCTGATGATGAACCTCTGTAGTCACTTATCTGAGCAGCAAAAATTTATTGCCTTTACTAGAAAATGAAATTCTCCTCCCAGAGAACTGCGATGGACACAAAAGGGCAAATTTCCACCCTGCATTTTCGTTCTCTCTAGTGGGAACTACATACATTTATCCTATGTCAGGATTTGGACCAAAGGGTATCTCCTGTGTTAATAAGAACAGCTAATTTCCAATTAAATAAGCTTACAGATTACAGAGATGCTCTAATGAGAAAAAAAATATGAGGCCCTATACTAATTCTGCTTTCACTGCACATATTTAACAGGGCTGCCAAAGCAGAACCTCCAAAATACTAACTAATTACATTGGACTGCCTCCAGCCACTGTCACTGCCAAGGAATGGGCGAAGTTTGCAAGGAATCTACCCACTATGAGTTTAAAGATGATATTATTATTTTGGGAAAGCCTTGAAGGAATGAAAAAAAATAAAGAGAGAGAGAATGGTAGAACAAAGTACTGGAGGGCTGATTTGGACAGAAAACACTGCCACAGTCTGTGGACTTCATGAGCAGTCATATAAAAATATTCTGGCACAGCTGGAAGCAGTTCCCAAGACACAAAAGTGCAGATGATCGCTAATTCTACAGTATTCATGCTGGAGTTAAATATGTGCTATCTCTGGCAGCTACTGGAACCTTTCTTAGAGACTGGAGTATAAAAATAAGAAAAGCTGTAGGGCAGAAGTCTGTAAACCCAGCTAAAAGAATCCTCTTGTGTCTTTGTGTGCTCAGTGGTAAGAGTTGGTACCCCAATGGTGGTTGTTCCCAACACAGGGAGATACCACACAACAGCTGAATGGCCCAAAAGGGCATCACTGGGCAAAAGCCCATTTAGAGCTTAGACTGGCCACTGCTGTGAAGGACAACAAAAATGCTTTTATAAATATATTAATGGCAAAAGGAGGGGCAAGGATAACCTCCACTCCTTAGTGGACAGAGAGCAGAATATTGTCACAAATGATGAGGAAAAGGCAGAGGTACTTAACACCTTCTTTGCCTCAATTTTTAATAGCAAGATAGGTTGTCTTCCAGACATCTGGCCTCCTGAGCTGGCAGATGGAGACAGGGAGCAGTATAATTCCCCTGTAATCCAAGAAGAAGTAGTTAGAGACCTGCTCAGCCACTTGGATCCCCACAAATCCATGGGACTGGATGGGATCCACCCTAGGTGCTGAGAGAGCTGGCAGATGAGCTGGCCAAGACACTCTCCATCATTTTTCAACAGTCCTGGCTCACTGGAGAGGTCCCAGATGACTGGGATGCCCAACGTGATGGACAACATGACGGCCATCCACAAGAAGGGCCGGAAGGAGGAGCCAGGGAAGTACAGACCTGTCAGCCTGACCTCAGTGCCAGGCAAGGTTATGGAACAGGTCATCTTGAGTGCAATCACACAGCACTTACAGGATGGCCAAGAGATCAGGCCCAGCTGGCATGGATTTAGGAAGGGCAGGTCCTGCCTGACCAACCTGATCTCCTTCTATGATCAGACGACCTGCCTGGTGGATGTGGGGAAGGCTGTGGATGTAGTCTACCTGGACTTCAGCAAGGCCTTTGACAACATTTTTCAACCTGGTTAATTCTGTATTCTGTAAAATCAAGTTTCTACTTTTCTCTGATCAATGATACAAATCTTTGCAAGTGACCCTCAGAAGTAACAGGACTAAGAACAGTCTTTCCAGACTTCTCATCAAGTTGCAGAGTTAGCCATTAATTAGCTTAGACTTAAAAAAACTCCATTCCAGTGCAAGAAGGGTTGAAAGAACTGCAGGTGCCCAGAGTGACACCATAAATATTGATCACAGTGCTTGTTCCACTTCATTAGCCACGAAGCGAGCAATGGTCCTCAAGAGAGAGGAAAAGGCAGATCCAATTTTAATCAATCTGCTGTACTAAAATGCAAACCTTGTGGAATATTATTTTAATTATTTCTCTTTACTCATGCCAATTGTAGCCTATTAAAAAAAAAATATATAAAAAAGTCTGGACACAGAGCCAAAACCTTCTGCATCTATGCTACATGAAGCAGCCCTACGGAACGATACCCAAGTGAGCTCTGCAACCAGCAAAAGCAGTTTTCCAACCCAGCACCTCACCCTGGGATCCTTAGAACCACAGTTCATTAACCAGCCAAAACTTTGTGCTACCAGTGCTATAGGGTTCTTGAGATACAAACTGGTCTCTGGCAATGAAGGGGCCATGTGGGCTTATTTGTTTATTGAGACCAACCCCCACAGTATAGAGTAAATAAATCCTAAATCACTTAACCTTCAAAATAGATGTCAGGGAATACTGCCAGTGAATATTTGAAAAGGATTACAGGAAATGTATTAGTTGTCACTGAAAATGAAAATATGGATTTCAATTGAAACTCTCCATAAGGGGGAGGTTTTCCCCCCAAATCCATTAGTCTGGCAGCCATGCTGAACGAAGGGAAAATTGTACAGCTAGCTCAAACTACGTGGGGCAAGCTGATCTATTTCCGAAGCTACATTTTTATCTCCTGAAATAAAACATTCTATGCTTTTATTTTTTTTTCCTTCACTTTAATCAGACTATAACCTCATTAAATGACAGTGTGAGGAAAGAACACAGAAGCTGGAAAGAAAATATAAAAACTTTCTGAATAAATTAATGTTTATTGCTTTTCAGACTTTGATATTCTGGTCTTTACTACTTAAACGCAGTTTAAATGTATTACTTGCCACGGCCTTTACGTTAAACCCAGGAAGTCTGCAATTTGTGATAAAGTTCCTTATCTCCCTCCTTCTGAACCTCTGCAAAGATCCAAGGTTAATTTGCAGATAATATTACTTCATGAAATAATTATCTTAGTCTATAGTACTTAAAATAGCTAAATTCAAGAAAGATATTTAAACAAAAATATGAAGCTGTCATGGCAGCGGGATGGAGACCGCTCCCCCCGCAGCACACATTCCCACCCTGGAAGCATCTTCAGTGGGGTGCAGACTCTGTGTACCTCAAGCCTGGAGCAGCCACCTGCATGCCCTGCTCGCCTGGGGAGTCAGGGCAGGGATGCTCAGGGTACTTTGATGGAGGGGCAAAGTCACTTCCAGGTGGTGTGAGCTCCACCTGTGCAACCTTTCCACATCTCCTGTGGCACTGCATCTGAGTCTGTCCCTGTGACCGTTTGAGGTTGTCCCCTTAAGAAAGGGAATATTGTGGTCGGATGTTTGTAAACGAAAGACGGATCTAAACTCATTTCATAGGTAGATTGGGGGGAAGCACCTTCTGAACTGGGAGTACAGCAGTTTTCTGGTCAGTATATCTTCCCCTCCTTTGGTGGCTTGCAGCTCACAGCTTTTCTGGGCTTTCAGCCAGGCTTGACCTTGAAACTGATAAACTGCAAGGCCTGTATTAACTGCTTTCCAATTAACACTGTTTTTCTCTCTTTTTCTCTCTTTCTAACCCTCTCTGGGGAAAGGGGGAGAGAAGGGGGAGCAGAGGTGGGGAACCCCCCCTCAGCAGAGGAGGGAACCTTCATTTCTGTGTGACTTTGTTGTATATTTCTGTATATATTGTAAATACTGTAAATTCTGTACATAGACCTGCATTTTTCCTAAACTGCTTTGTAAATATACAGCACCCACTCCTTCACTAATCCGGCTGTGAGGTTTTTTTTTTCCCCTTTCAACTTTCTTTCCCTCTACTCACAGTGCGGGGGGGAAGGGCCTGGCCTTTCCCTCAACCCTACGACAGTCCCTGATGCTGGGCATTGTTTCGATTCCTCACTGCAAATGTGCATGTGATATAAAATACAAAGTCTTTCTTTGTAGTGAAATGGTGATGACCCAGCAGGACTGGTAAGCCCCCATGAACTTAAATGGTGGGTGGTTCTGTAGAAATCCATGCTTGAAGCAGTGGGGAGATGGGTTTTGGGGCTGCCCATAGTACATTGTAGAAGCCAAGATGATCCTGTAAGTTCAATTATTTTTTGGGGGGGTGGGGGGTGTGTGTGTGTGTTTTGCAACCTCACCCTCCAAGCCCACAAACACCACCAGCAAGGTAGCCTGACTTCCTCTACTCAATGTCAGTACTTGCTGAAAAATTACTTTCTTGAGCCATTCTTTCTCATCCTGCTAATTTCTCCAAACATCCTCCTATTAAACTATACAAATAGATTCATTTAGTAAACATCCCATTAACCAGGTCAGCATACAGTATTCACAACTTATTATGGAGCAGCACCGAATCAGTCACAGAAGCAATTATGCAATTGTAGAGCAGACAACTCACTTTAATCTTAATATGGGGTTGGGGATCTACAAGCCACTGCTCATTCACATGACTCATTCATTTCTAAGCATTAGATACCATTTGTTTCACCCTCGCTTAGGCAGCACTCTCACGTATTTTGATTTGCAAGCTTTGTGGACTGTCAGAAAAATACAACCTCAACACCCTTCATGTAAGGGATTTTTCTATTCAATTTAAGGGTACTTCTAAGCTTCTGTTGCCTAGGGGGGGGACAAAAGCTGGGCTAGAAATTTAGAATCAAGAACTAAAAAAAAATGTTTCTCTCAAAAACCAACTGAACAAAGCAACCCCAGCAAACAAAAGCAAACAAATGAATAAAACCAAACCAAAAAAACCCAAACCCCAACAACAACAAAAGCCCAAACAAATAATTAAAGAGCTAAAGATCTTTTCAGAGCTATTTAAAATAGATGGTTGCGGAAAAGAGAGATCAGAGCTAGGATCACCCTAGGTGATCCTGCTTTGGCAGGGAGGTTGGACCTGATGATCTCTGGAGGGCCCTTCCAACCTCTAATGTACTGTGATATTGTGACTATGGGATGCTACATTTACAACAGGGGACAAAAGCCCACAAACTGGCTTTTAGAATCACAGCTTTATTTGAAGGTATTCCTTTATTCAAGCGTCATGGGAAACCAGGTTGCCACAGAACACTAACAAACAAGAATATGCTCTGTCAAGCACATGCAGCAGCACAGGCATTTTGAAGACCTAAATAAATAATGTATTAGAAAACCTAGCCTCGTCTGAATTAATGCAGACCCCTATGATATAAATGAAGAGCAGTAGTAGAATTGTTTTCTTGGGATTTAAGTCATATATAACATTAAAAGTAAAGGCCCTAGGATACTTATTGATAGGCAAGAAACTGCTATCTTTAGATCTATGCATGCTCTGGGAGCACTCTTCTAAATTTACACACTAAGAGAGTTTCCAAGAGAGCTACCAAATCAGTCAGCTTTATTTGTAAACATCATGAAAAGGAACAAAACACTCTCTTGGCTCTAGTCTCCTTTGACACAGCACTAAGCATACAACAAAACTGTGCTGACTCTGTGTTAAACTTGGGAAATCTGCTGAAACCAAGGGAGAAGTTCTTGCTAGGTTAAATTTAATGGGAATTTTGCATCTGGTAACAAACAAAACAAACACACACACTGGAAAAAAAAAACCTTGGACTTACAGGATCATCTTGGCCTCTACAATGTACTACGGGCAGCCCCCAAACCCACCTCCCCACTGCTTCAAGCATGGGTTTCTACAGAATCACCCACCATCTGTTATGAAGTTCATGGGGGCTTACTAGTCCTGCTGGGTCACCACAGTTTCGCTACAAAGAAAGACTTTGTATTTTATATCACATGCACATTTGCAGTGATGAATTGAAACAATACCCAGGATCAGGGACAGACTAAGGTGCAATGCCACAGGAGAAGTGGAAAGGTTGCACAGGTGGAGCTCACACCACCTGGAAGTGACTTTGCCCCTCCAGCAAAGTACCCTGAGTTCATCCAGTCCCAATGAACCTCTTGCTTGCTTTCTATGGTCAGAGTAACACTGCCTCTTCTTACAGAGAAATCACTTTTCAAAATGCATCTGCCTCCTACTAGACCTAGCATCTCCTTAGGCACCACTAGCCACAGGACCAAGCCAGGAAATAACTCTGTGATTCTTTTTCCCTCCTCAGTTGACAGGAAAGGAAAAAGCACTGTCTTCTGCTTGCATAGCTGCTGACCCAGTCCATATAGATCTGTTGATTCATTTTGTCTTTCTCCTTTTCTCCCCTCTTTCTGTGTCCATGTGAGGGTTCATTGGTAGCAACACCAAGATGCAACCGATGGCACAATGTAGAGCAAAGGAACTTAACAAATTCTTCTTTATGGTTCCATTCCCACCTTTCCATTGGAAATTTAAATCATGCATCTATTTTAAGCACCATGGCAAAAGGATGCAATAAAATCATACAGTTTGAGAAAAACAGGCTTCAAAGTTGCCTCCCAACAATACAGGAAAATTCAGTTCTGAAAGAAACTCCATCTCATATACACATTCTCTTCAAAACCTTTGCTTTGACATTTGTGAACTGCCTGAAGATAAAACCTGAACAGGCTGTTTATTTAAAAAGGAACAAGAAAATATCTTCTTCTGTTACATGTTTAACTCTTTTAAACAAAGACAGTACCTAATTTGAGGCAGTTAAAGACGTGCTTCATACAGACAGAAAGAAAAACAATGAAGGATGGAATTCTAAATTGTTTTCCATCTCCTCCAAGAGCTCATCTTTCTCAATTCACTAATTTACATTCACTCCAGCACTCCACAATAGCTGCCATTTATTAAAGATGAGATTCGATTCACAGATAAATAAATGTGATAATATAATCTACACTTAAAGTAATAGCTTGGGTTTGAAGTTTTAGGGGAATTAGGACTTTTCCCTTTTTTATGGTTGTTCTTAGCATTATTTTTGGTCACAGCTTCAGAGCTCAAGTCCTGTAATTGAGGTCCACTGAACTCATGTTTACGCACAAGCCAGGATCTGTGTGAGGATCAAATCCTGTTCCACAAGGAGCACTGAATTCAGTCGGAAATCTGCCAGTAGGAGGATGTTAAAGAGCATTTGGGAGCCACATCCCATAGCCCTTTTCCCTGCTCTGCAATTTCTCCACCATTTTATCACATGTTCTTCTCTTTCCATTACAACCACCTGACTAATCACAAACTGCTGCCTAATGAGAAGTAGTGGCATAACAATACTTAATTAGAATTAAGAAGAAGATTTACTTTGAAAACCTGACAGACCAATATGCCCCAGAGCCAATCTCAGTAGTGCAGAACTAGCCCCAGATTTCTATGCCCTGAATTCTTAATTAAAAGTTTGTCAAAACTTCTTAAGGGGGAAGCCTTCCTCTCCAGCATCCATTAACCTCAAACAAGTGACTGATTTATTTTTTTTAACCAGCTCTACTTCATAAACTGCTTGATAAAAAGAAACTGAAAGAAAACACAATGCTTATCTTTAATTTCCACTCAACAGCTTTCAGAACTACCATGTAAAGGTGGCCCTCACAATCATTCCTCTCCAGCACGCAACATGCAGCACCGAAGGAATTTCAGTTACAGAAACAGGCTTCTGTAGGGCCACCCAGCAGGAAAGAATTAGATTGCACAAAAAGACCCTTCTTTATTTCCTCCATTAAAAGGGCTGTGGTCAAAGATCAATGTGAGAAGCTGTCTATTGAAGTTAGACTCAAATTATTCCATTATATAAACCTCAGGAGAAATTGGCTGCTGACCTACCCAGCGCAGCACACAACCAGACTCAAGGTGCAGCTCCTTCACCTTGTTTGAGCAATAGAGAGCACAGAAGACCTCATGGCTGCAGGCTGCTTTCAGCCTTTTCTGCTACCCTGACTTTTCTGCATCTCTCCTCTCCTGCTCCCACACCCCAAACTCCCCTACAGATGGAGGTGGAGGGAAGCCTCCAGACCCACACACTGCTGGTCTCAGCCTCCTGTCTGCATAATTAGGTTTACTTTATTTCTTTTAATACTATCCAATGAAAACAAATTCCTAGGTACTACCTCATACAGAACTTAATTGGCTTACTTTGAAACAGTTTTTTTCTTTTGTGAGTTACATGATATGAGTTGGATTCCAGCCTACTGAACCTCACATAAGAGAATGCAATAAAATACAGCCAATTTCTTTATCCTAATGATCTCCTATTTAATTTAAAGCCTTTATACTGTTTTGACTGTTTCTCTTGGGGAAAAAAAATCTTGGCTGAAATAATTATGAAATGTGAAAAATATTGAGTGCATTAAAAGCTACCTTTTGGCTTGCTCTAGCCTGGCATCCTAAGGAAATCAGGGCATGTCATAGAGCTGTTCTTCCATCTACTGAACACCAGAAACTGTTGAAACCCTTTTATTAATGTAATCAAAATTTGACAGAGGGGTTTGCTGGCTGGACACAGGCTGGTCAAACACTAGTGGTCAGAAGAGGACAATTGCTATATGTATCTACACGTAGGTAGAACATGAAATTTCCCCTATTCACTCGATTTTTTTCTTCTTTTTTTCCAAAAAGTATTTTGTGAACACCCTTGCAAACCATCAGCTGTCTCTGCAGTATGGAAAGTTCAGAAGGGCTGCTTAAATTAAAAGCTCATGGCTCTACAACCCATGCTGGGCTTTCTTGACATGTCTCTATAGGATCCTTCAGAAAAGCTGTGTGAATGATGACAGACATATGCTGTAATTTCTGGTTAAAGAGAAATGGCTGAAGGACAGCATTAATGCAAAAAAACCCCCGAGTTCCTGTATCTCAAGGGGATATTATGGGTAGGAAACTATAAAGCCTAAGGAAGTTTTGAGGTTGCAACTGTGTAAAGAGGCTCTAAAAGCACCATGTCAAAACCAGGTGAAAATACACTGATGTGAATGCTGTGAATAGCCACCAGTTATTTTGAGAGTCCCTTTATGTGTATCAAAACAGACAAGGGTATTACTAAAGCATAAAGTGCCTTAGAGACTCTGCTTGGGATGAGGAGGATAAAAAGACGTAATAAAGCATCCCCTCTTCTTATATTCCTCTGTTGCTCAAGATTGTGTGTCCGGTGCTGTGTGTTTGAGAGACTTAACAAACATACCATATCATATGCAAGGAGTGAGGGAAATATTTAGGCAGGTTAAACACTTTTCTTTAGTAGTAGAAAAGAAGTGAAATTCTCAACACATTTAGAACTCTTATGGATAAGATTAACCTTCAATGTCACATCTTCCATATGCTCCTCCTGGTAACCTGAGCCACCTTTTGGTCACAGATTCAGAATCCTGTCTTTTATAACACTTTTCAAATCGATCCTTCTAGCCTCCTTCCTCATCTATCCCCAGAAGTTCATTTTAGAACTTGTCATCTCCCTACCTTTCAAATACAGCTCAAGAAGATGTGTTTTGCTCACATCTCCCTTTTGTTGGTGTTCCCTATGAATTACAATAACTCTCTAGAAAGGCTATGAATGTAACATGTATGTGAAGTTATATTTAGTTTAAACAAAACTGCCAAACAAGTATTTTATGCTGCATGCTCCATTTCACTGAGAAAACAGGAACTGCTATTGGCACTTATAGGCATTTTTCTTATTTCTTACAGAAACAATACAGGATTTTTCTACAACATATACTGTGGGGCAAAACCCAAATAAATCTAATCTAAGATTCCTTTTCAAGACTTAAAAGGTAACTATAAATTCTCCCACAGTTATAACATATATTACAGAAACCCTATTTCAGTCTCGTAACTGAAAGAACAGAAAGTATCAAACTCAATAAAGATGCCTTAGACATTAAAGAAAAAGTTCAAAAGTACACATTTGCACTATCCTGGTATACAAATATAAATTCTCCTATACAGTGTCTTCAAACCTCTTGCACTAATGTAACAGACCTCCAGGTCCCCCACACACGCCATGCTCTTTAGGTGACCTTTATCACAACCTCAGATCAACTTACGTCAAGCTTTCTCCATAACATTTAAAACATAAAGGGCAGTACAGATCTTGCCATAATAAGTGATGTTTATATTTTTCTTAATGTTATAATTCATATTTCTGAAAGGGCTACCTTGACCCTTTGTTCCAAACCTACAGGTGTTTGAAGCTTAGGTTCCGTTTTTCAAAAGCCTCAGCACCCGCTGCTCCCTCTCACTAGTACAAGTGGGAGCTGGACCTCTGAAAATCCATCTCCTCTCTGCTCAAACAGCCATAGGGAAGAAATGGCCTTTGCCTTTACCATTTTAACTACACTTTGAAATCTTGAACAAATGTCTTTTGGAGACATCAGGTACCAAAAAGGGGCAGTACATACTCAAAAGAATTGTTTGTTTGAGGGCACCCTGCACCAGCCACGAGCTCACACTTAGAGCAAGTGGCACAGTAGTATTTCCACAGGTGTCTGTGTTACCTCCCATTGACAAGCAAAGGGAGGATGAAAGCTGGCTATATCCCTAATATGTTGATTATGATGATGTTGCATTGGTATCTGTCTGCCAACTTCACAGTGCCTTCTGAATGACTGACAGAAGTCACACCACCAGCAACAGAAAAAGCACAGTTTGGGTGGAAATCATGCAATGCATTTGCATTCAAAGATCAAGAAAATTAATCAAAGCACATTCAAGTTTATCCTCCAGACTTGAAACCAGCCTTCCAGATTTCCAGCAAATTTAACCCTGTGTTTCAGCACAATATGCCTGACTCTAAGACACAGATCTATTTGCACAAATGCAGCTACTACAAGAATTGCTTATAGACTTTTGAGTTTCTGTCTTCCTTGGCTAATGAGCCATATGTTTCATCTTGAAAGAAGTAAAACTGTTGAAGAGTGACTATGCAACAGAAGCTCTTACTTTGCAGCAGCTTACCCTAAAATTAACGTAAAGCTGATTTCTGTCTCTTTTGCTGACATCAGTTTCATTACAGCATGCAAAGACAATAAATTCACTTGAACTCATCATGGTAGCTGACCCCACATTGTCAATGCACTAGTCCTAGAGCAGGTCACAATCTGCATTTTGTCTTTTTAAATGTTTCCAGTAGGAGACATCAGATATTTGGCATAGTACCAGCTGCTGTGAGGTAAGGCTTGAGAGAGATAACTGCATCCACACCACCTGGGTCCTAAACAGCCAGCCTGCCCAAAAAGCACATCAATCTTTATGACTACCAAAAAAGAAAGAAAGAAGAAAAGAGAACAATATCAAATCTCAAAGGTCTTTTCCAACCTGGTGGTTAATTCTATTCTATTGAGCAAGCCACACAGCATTCTTCAGTATTCCTAAAACACTCACAGTACTCATGAGCCTTGCAACTACACTGCAAAATGCTCTTTCCACTACGGCTGCAAAATGAGAAGTATGGATCCTATCTAATTGCTAGAAGGCTCTGCACATTGCCCTTAAGGATTTGTGTTTTTAACAGCCAGAAAAACGTACTGGTTTGGGATCAACAGCTCATATGATGGGGTATGATGGGGTAGGCTCATGAACTAGGAGGAGGAATGAGAAATGTGGTGCAGAAGGCTGAGCCCCATGACAGTAATTGAACCTGCAGGCTTAGAAAAGCTGATAGCTATTTAATTTTATTGATTGTTATGTGCAAGTGTGTCAAGCAACTGGGTAATTTTACCATTCCCTACAAAATAATTTCAAATATTACAGCTGTAAAGTGGTCTCACCTCACTTGGCATTTACATGAACAGTCCATAACGTACATGTATTAATCACATCTTCCTCAGGCAAAACTCCCATTGCAAATTCCTTCCTGCTAATGCTGGCAGCACACAAATTTGACCAAAGCAGGATATCAGTCTGTCTTTTTGAACCTCAATGATTTAAGAAGCTGAGACAGAACAGATCTAATCCATTGATCGAGCTGTTTAACTTTTAGCTATGTATAGTTCTTTCATTCACTGGAGAATAGCCCTAGAAGAGTACTCTCCAGCCTCCCCTCTCAGTAAGTGAAAGCCCTCACAGGTACACTCCTCATACAGGCAGACTGCAGGGAACTGAAGAAAAGAATGCATTTTGTTATTCTGTTTTAAGTTCAGGTTAAAGACAGGTATGTTTCCACATTAACTTGAAAAGAAGTATTTCAATTTTACAAACAAAACTGTTCTTTCAAGTTTCCAAGGCTTTCAGCTTCTAAATCAGTGATTGCAAACTCAGTTTATGTTGCTCTTCCAAGAGCAATTAAATCACCATTAGATGTGGCGTTGTGTCACTGGACACAATGCAATCAATGGAGACTTAAGATCCTACTCTGGTACGTCACGACAAACTTACTTAAACCTTGCATCCAATAAACTGAACACAGTAAATCTTTTCCCTGAGAAGTTAAACAGACTCTGCAAATTCATTCTATATCATTAATCAACTATGAGATGGAAACCCAAGAATTCTCCCCAGTTAAGAACTTGGCTTTGCTGAAATGTATGTTAAAATGGAGCTTCTCAGAAAGCTGCTAGCTTCAAGGCCTTGAGCAATCAAATCTAGTTAGGAGACATCCCTGCCTATCGCTGGGAAGTCAGAGTAGATGAGGTCCCTTCCAACCTAAACCATTCTAGGATTCATATCCTTAACCACCTCTACTTGCAGCCTCTTCCTTCTGGAGGATTCAGGCACAGATTGGGGATGCTCCTGCCTCTCATGATACAACCTGCCTCTGTGGACAACCACTCTTAGGACCACAGGACATGCTGTGATTGAAGTGGATGTACAGACAGCTATCTGAGCACACCTTTAACATTCTACCACTAAAGAGTCTTCAGCTTCCCTAAGTACAGAGTTTCACTGTCAAGCTCTGGCAGAACATAATATTGGATCTTAAAATAACACTGCTTTGATTACCTTACTTCCCTTTACTCCTTGCTTGAATTCCAACAGGATTTCAGTGTCTGCTCTGTCAATAGAGCTGCGTGAACAATGGATTTCTGTTTAGTCACTGAACTAAAAAAAAAGGCAAGAAGAAAAAGAAAAGGAAGACAGAACCCTGTACATCTTGCCTTAAGTAGACTGAAGAGAGACTGGGGAGGATTGAGGAAAACAAATCATTTCAGGATAAGGCAAAATGTTTACTTAAAGTATATTAACCACCTCGTCAAAATATTTTGATTTTTTTTAATCTAATTTCCAAGCTCCTTTACCAAAAAAGCAGGCATTAATCATTTAACCTAAAAATCTGCAAAGGAAAACATTTTGACTGTGAAATATTGCTCTCCAGTTTTACAAATAAAACTGTCAGATGGAAAAGGAAGTTGGGGATAGATGGATTTCAACACAAAACGTACTAAACCAAAAACTCTTTTTAGCACGTGCCATATTCTAGGTACCAAACATTAGAACTGAAGGACTGCACTGAGAAAACAAAGCAAAATTGTTGTGCTGAAATGACTCTTACCAGCACTGTCAGAAAAGCAGCAATAGCAGTAGTATAAAGGTTTTCTGTTTGAAAGCAAAAGAGCAACAGCCCTAAAGGCCCTTATTTTGCAGGTTTCTTCTATTCATCACCTCCTGCAAACAAGCCCAGGGGTTTTGGGGTTTGGTTGCTGGGTATTCTGGGGAGGGGAGGTAGGTATTTTGGGGATTATTTTCTTTTTATGTTAGTACCAGGTGAAAAAGGAAAAAGAAAAGCAGAGCTTTAATCATCTGGCATAACATTGCTGACATGAGGATGACTGATATTTTTTTTTCCATTCCACAATGATGTAAGCTCCCAACTCCTCTTTGCTGCCATTCACACAGCCCCACACCTAGCAGTGCAAATGCTCGAGGAGCCTGGCCGCAGGCAATGGGTGCTGTCCCCCAGCTCACGTAACTCCTGCAGCTTGAAGCCAGAAGCTTGTGCCAATGAAAACATTTAAAGAAAACAGCTTGCCACCATATCAGCTACGACAGTAGGGCTGCAGTGTATTTTATTTCTAAGCTACCCATCTTGGTAGAGACTGTCTGTAGCAGGGTGGTTTGCCCTAACAGCCACGAGTCCCAGGACCTGGCAGCTATTATTCAGTTATCAGATATGACTGGGAAGGATGCACAGGAATTTCCAAAGTGCTTAGAAGGCCCTAGGGGAAGCAGAAGCTGATGAAGAAGGTAGCTCTGTGACACATCTTTGTGGGTGCCATGGACAGTGGCATTGAGTGCACCCTCAGCAAGTTTGCTGATGACACCAAGCTGTGTGGTGCAGCAGACATGCTGGAGGGAAGGGAGGCCATCCAGAGGGACCTTGACAGGCTGGAGAGGTGGGCACAGGCCAACCTCATGAAGTTCAATAAGAGCAAGTGCAGGGTCCTGCATCTGGGTCGAGGCAATCCCAGGTGCAAATCCAGGCTGGGCAGTGACTGGCTGGAAAGCAGCCCTGAGGAGAGAGACTTGGGGGTGCTGGTGGACAAAAAGCTCAACATGAGCTCTCAGTGTGCACTTGCAGCCCGCAAAGCCAATCAAATCCTGGGCTGCATCAGAAGTGTGGCTAGCAGGTCGAGGGAGGTGATCCTCCCCCTCTACTCAGCTCTGGTGAGACCCCACCTGGAGTACTGCCTCCAGTTCTGGAGTCCCTATTACAAGAGGGATATGGAGGGGCTGGAATGTGTCCAGAGAAGAGCCACAAGGATGATCAGAGGGCTGAAGCACCTCTCCTATGAGGACAGACTGAAGGAGTTGGGGCTGTTCAGTCTGCAGAAGAGAAGGCTCCGAGGTGACCTCATTGTGGCCTTCCAGTATCTGAAGGGGGGCTACAGAAAGGCTGGGGAAGGACTTCTCAGGATCTCAGGTAGTGATAGGACTAGGGGGAATGGAAGGAAGCTGGAGGTGGGGAGATTCAGGCTAGATGTGAGGAGGAGGTTCTTCCCCATGAGAGTGGTGAAGCCCTGGAATGGGTTGTCCAGGGAGGTGGTTGAGGCCCCGTCCCTGGAGGTGTTTAAGCCCAGGCTGGATGAGGCCCTGTCCAGCCTGATCTAGTGTGGAGTGTCCCTGCCTATGTCAGGGGGGTTGGAACTAGATGATCCCTGTGGTCCCTTCCAACCCTGAATGATACTATGATACTATGACATCCAAGGAACAGTCACTTGGGTGCTACAGGATAAGAGAGACAGTTATGTTCTTCTGAGCACCTCTGGACTCATCTCTGGGTTCAGCACTTGCTATCACCTCCTGAACTGTACATGAATAGGGAACTAACAGATTATTTGGCACTGTTACAAAAACTGCCCTCAAAATGGAAGACAACCCCACGATCCTAACTCTCACAAAATAAAGAAACCTTGATATGAAAACTGACAGTATAGAAAGACAAATACTCAGTAGCTTTTGAGCTGTGACTAGATTTGTTATCCAGGAGTAGAGCAAAACACCCTGAATCCAGCAAGCACATAACCTTTGCATGAAACCTTGTTGCCAGTCTGGTAATTTCTGATTACAATGAAGCCTTTGGGTATATAGTATTTCATCTTTTTTATTATTTAGGCAGTATGCTGTTCAATATCATAGAAAAATTGTCTTTCTTACTAAGAGTTCCGGTAGGTATCAGAACAAACAGAAGCAAATTAATAAATGATGACATGTGAATTACAAGGAAATAGACTGACAACATGATTCTGAATAATAACATTTTACAATCTATTCAAGAGCATTGTTCATAGTTGAGATTTACTTTACAGTAATGTCAGAAACACAAACACTTGGAAAATGAATTGTTACTTTTATGACTCATACTTGTTATTCCATGAGTTTATTGTTTTAAGTCTTTTACACGTGTTCTCAGGTGGTGCTCTTTAGCTTAACTGTTCTGTTCTCAAGCTACAGCACTGTAACTTGCATTTCTAAAAACTGCAGTTTGGTTCAACACTTGTCTTGTTTCAGTGCGTCTTCCTGTTGCTAAAACTGCCTAAAATAGATAAGAAAAATAACAACAAAAAGGATTCCTGCCCAGAGAGGTTGTGGAGTCTTCTTCTTTGGAGATTTTCAAAACCCACCCGGATGCATTCCTGTGTGGACTTCCGTATGTGATCCTGCTTTGGCAGGGGATGTAGGATTTGATGATCTCTGGAGGTCCCTTCCAACCTCTAATGTACTGTGATATTGTAATGAACCCAACAACAGTCATATGTTAAATCTAGTTGTATTTCTTAGTATCTGAATCCAAAGACTGGGAAACTACCTATGCTTGCACACCAGCTTCTGTTTGGACTGAGCTTGCTGACTCTGTGCCAAGTCATGCTGACTAATGTTATCTGAAGTTTTCTGGATGCTACTAGACCACTGAATTCTCTTTGTTTCACCATATTCAAAGTGTTAGTACCTATCACAAAGGCACAAGAAGCAGAGCATATAAAAAATATTTTGGTCACTGTCTTCAAAAAAATTAAGCACAATACATTTTGGCTACTGCCCAACTGCATTTTAAAATGAGAACACTTTCACCATGTTTGTGGTTTTGTACCAACATTCAAGGAGAGCAAATGAACTGGAAACTTTGCAGAGTTGTTTTCACCTAGTTAATGTTGGTTCTAACCAAGACTGCCCAAATTCAAATGTCAAATACCTGCAACTTTCCGATCAAGGATCAGGCTCTGGCCAACCTGATCTAGAGTGAGGTGTCCCTGCTCACGGCAGGGGGGTTGGAATTAGATGATCCTTGTGGTCCCTTCCAACCCTGACAGATTCTATGATACATTAAAAATGGGTGATTACTGAATTCCTTGTTGAATAACCTACAACAACTCTGAGAAAAATCACAATTCTTGGGTTGCCTGTGAATATCAAAAAGAGTTTTGAAATAAATGTTTTGATCTGAATTACAGATCCCTGTACCCAAGCATACACTTATGCAATCACACCTCCCTGTACTATGATCCATTTTCCTGTACTATTCTTTTTGACTTCACAGACTTCCCCAAAAGTATCTGTTGCTCTTCACTAGCTAAATAGAACTGAAACACTTTGCTGAAAAAAACTTGTTTGGAAGAAACAGTCAATACAGGCCTTTTTACATGACTTGCATTACTTCAGTGCATTTCTACACATTCTTTAATTTACTTTGTTACACAACTGTCTTCTCTTGCTACAGCAGAGGTGCTCTCCGGGGATGTGGACCAGACACCAAGAATTTTTTGCAAGCGTCATATGAATGATCAAGAGCTTATTAACAGATATCAGAGACATAGTTAGGTGGGAGCAGTCACCTAACAATGACAAAGTAATGAGATTATTATGGTCTTATCATTCCTCCTCATCTGTGCTAACTGCTGCAAATTGTGAATTATAGACTACAGCTACTCCGTGAGAAAATGTTGTACAGAGTACGCGTCCTGTGGAGGCCCTCTTCATCATGGACACCCTACATTAACCTATTTAAGAAACAAAACGTCATTTTTGTACCTGAAGAATAGTGTGGAAGTGAGAGTGCTACATCACTGAAATGCATATCTTCTTATAAAGAGACTTCTAGTCTTCAGAAAAACCCTGCAAACCAGTTAGGCCCAGGCATGACTCCTGAGTTGTTCTAGCTGAAGCTCAGGTCAGCAGCTGTTGATTACCTGGGTCAGTAGCCCAAAATCTTCTCACTAAAATGGTGGGGTTTTCTAATGGAAAGAAAAGACTCTAAGAGTTCAGTTGAAGAGGTTAGTTAGCCACTGCACCCTGCTCATCTCCCACACAAGTTCTTCTCAACCCTCTCTCAGGGCATGAACTGACACCACAACCGTGTAAGAGATACGGCATGGGAGAAAGGCATTGGGGTGACTGGAAGTGGGACAGAAAAAGGCTAATGGCTTGTTAACTTCACTCGCTGTCTACAAAGATACATCAGAGAAAGATGCACCTTCAAGCTTGACCTTACTGGAGGTAAGTTTAGGCCAACAGGCTCTGCCAGCATCATCAAAGTCCTCTGCTAGCAGAGAGAGGACTGAAAAAAGAAGGCTAGTTCCTTTCAACTGCAGTCAGTGTAATTAGAGATAATTTTTCATAATGGAAAAAAAGGCCTAATCACAAGAAAGACCTCAGGTCTCTGAGCTGCGAAGAACAATATGCAACAGCACAACACTGCACAGCAGAACATGGGGTAGTGAAGGACCTAATCACAGAATGTTAGGGATTGGAAGGGACCTCCCAAGAACATTGAGTCCAACCCCCCTGCCAAAGGAGGATCACCTAGGATGTGCCACACAGGAACACATCCAGATGGGTTTTGAAAGTCTCCAGAGAAGGAGACTCCACAACCTCTCTGGGCAGCCTGCTCCAGTGCTCCAGCACACTCACCCTGAATAAGTGTCTCCTCATTTTGAAGTGGAACCTCCTGTGTGCTAGCTTGTACCTGTTGTTCTTTGTCCTATCACTGGGCACCACCAAAAAGAGCCTGGCACCTTCATCTTGACACCCACCCCTCAAGTATTTATAGGCATTGGCAAGATCTCCTCTCAGCACCCTCTTCTCAAGACTAAACGGCCCTGGGTGTCTCAGTCTTTCTTCACAGCTTCAGTCACATTGTGGATGGAGGGAGAGGAGAAGGTGGGCAAGAAGCTGTGATGTCAAGCTCTTCTGCAGTACAACTGACACAAACAAGACTGACAGATCAGCTACTTCTGCTTAGGCCCAGCCTTCCACAGAGAAGTGAACTAACACACTGCAGCACAAAGAGGTGAGCGTCGTGTCAAAGTCTGGCATTTATATGAAAATGAAGATATCTTGCAGGCAGGGATACACAGAGGACACAAAGTACCCTAATCAACATACTCCAGGCTCAAATGAACTATTGTTAAGATGATGACAGATGGGATTTTGTCACTTAATAGGGTCACACACAAAAAAAAAAAAAGGAAATTTTTTATTCCTTTAGGCAGCCAGTGGGAATACTGAGCAGCAATGCCAGGCACAGATGACAAAATGATTGGATAAATGACTGGATTTTAGGATATGGAGCAGAATTCTACAAAAGATCCTTTGGTAAATGAAAATACCAGCACATAATGTAGTTACTCTAAATGCTTTCAGCAGTGCAGTTGCTCGCACAGAATTCTGAACTGTATAATGCCGTGCATTAGCATAGGCCTTATGCTATTCTACCTGTAACTGATATGTCTCACAGATTCACATGAATCCCTTCTGGCTTGCCACTGCCAACTAGATAATTATTGCAGGTAAAACACTTTCTGCAACTCT
The DNA here is from genome assembly GCF_026170545.1 of Melanerpes formicivorus. Lineage (NCBI taxonomy): Eukaryota > Metazoa > Chordata > Aves > Piciformes > Picidae > Melanerpes > Melanerpes formicivorus. The sequence continues at coordinate 36,233,276 of NW_027142357.1, read as the reverse complement.
GCCACTTACTCCAGCTTTTATGCAAAAAAATACAGCACTTATGGCAATGGGAATCACAGAAGGAAAATGTAATTCAACTAATATACTGGATCAACAGAAGAAACAATTTGGTTGGTTGCTTTTTTTTTCCTAGTGCTTTTTTTTTTTTCCTAGCTTTGTCTTTAAGGACTCTGTCAGCCCTATGCCACCAGATGAAAAATTCAGAAGAGTTTAAAACTAACTAGCACTGTTCATCTGCCTAGTGATCTGGATATTTCCTTGTGAAACCTTCTCCATTAGAATGTGACAATCAATGACCAGACCTACTGACAACATCTGTATCAGAGTGGCAGGGTGAGAGGAATGTCCCAACTTTTTCTTTCTTGGTAACTAGAACATACACAAAGTAATTGAAATGGAAAAGGGTACTGAGAGACTTCCAATATCTTGTTGAACAATTAAGTGAAGAGGAGACACATCAAAGGCATGGCTTCCTAAGGATCATAGCCACAGAGAACAGTTTGATCAGAGATCAATGAGCATCTGCCAAGTTACATGCTTTCCTTCCGAGTCACAAGTTGGATGCTGGCACAGTTTTAACAATGTGAAGTACATGGTGCTCCTTAGCAATACAAGACTCCATCTGCACATACCGCCGCAGGACCAGACCTACAGTTATGATCACACATCAGAAGAGAGCACTCAGACCAAATTCAGAGATGCCTTTCTCCTCTCTAGCATATTCTAGCTGTGTTGTTTTGCAACACAATTTCCCCCACTCCCCTCCCCATTCTCACAAACTTACAAGAAAATCTCATCTATTTTTAATGTATTTCAGGAGGACTTGTGCCCTTCAGTCAAAGCAGCTAGATTCTAATGCCTCATAAATCACACAGTATTTTTAACCACTTGCCAATTAACCTGTCTTGTTATTGACTTGAAATTGTTTTCTGTGATCGGTCAGACCACCATGCATAAGAAGAATTCTCTATTTCAGATAAAATATCAGGCACTAAAGTTCCACACTTTTGAGATGACAGTACAGTCTCACTGTGACTAAGAACTACAAAATCATGCTCCATGTAATTGAATCTAAAGATCTGGCAACACTGACCTTATCAAGAAATGAAACCTTTGGCTGAGGTTCAAACCATGCACAAGAAATAAGCACTTGCTGGTTGTTTGTAAACGTCATATAAAAATGTACTTATACATTATTAACAACTCGTAAACTGAACACACTGCAGGTCTCAGACTGCTGCCAAGGAAAGTATTATTCAGTACCATAATTTCATTTACATCTAATTCTTCTATTAATTTTGGCAGCACAATCAAGCACCCCTTCTCATGATTATAAGAGGGTTATCACAATGAGATAAACATTCAGACCACACACTAAGAAGCGAGGATAGAAGAAATACTAGGGGCCAGATCAATTTTATGAACACCCACAGGGCTGCTGGTCTCAGTGACAGCCCAACTTTCATACAGGATGTGCAAGAAAAAAGGATTCTAAGGAGAACCAAGCCATTAGTATCCTACTTTTGTTGAGATAAGGCCAACAGTGACAACACATAACCTGTAATCGTGAGCCATCTCCTTTAGGACACAATAGAATACAAGGCTGCAAGCAAAATCCCAGGTTAATATCACCACTAGGTTATTGTGAGCACCAGATTCAACTCAAAAACCTGAAACTTTCATAAAAATTCAGTAAAAATCTATCACAACTAATCACAACTGCACTGCAGCAGAATGCCATCTTAAAAAGAGGCACAAAAAATCGATGGGGCTTCTAAGACAATACCTTTACCCACCTTTCTTGTTCTTGCATACAGCTGTCAGCATACGCTTTCCAGGTCCACATTTTCCATGGTTAGGCACACATATACCTTCCAAAATGATCCACTCATAACACACCGGGTCTTCACAAGGAATAGACTCAATTAAATGTGGACACCCTGTCAGGGTTCCTACAGGATCTACAGTCACTTGCCTTTGTCTCATTCTAAAGCCTGGAACAAAGAGAAGCAAAATTAATGGGGCAACCACAAAGAATATTTACACCAACAACTTAGTAGCAAAAGGCTTATATGGGGCATGTGGAATTGGAGGATATAAAGACAAACAGGAGTACAATGTTTACAAACTGAATTGATTGATACAATACTAGGTTCTATGTATCATCATAGTATCATAGTATCAGTCAGGGTTGAAAGGGACCACAAGGATCATCTAGTTCCAACCCCCTGCCATGGGCAGGGACACCCCACACTAGATCAGGCTGGCCAGAGCCTCATCCAGCCTGGGTTTAAACACCTCCAGGGAGGGGGCCTCAACAACCTCCCTGGCCAACCTATTCCGGGGCTTCACCGCTCTCATGGTGAAGAACTTCCTCTTCATGTCCAGCCTGAATCTCCCCATCTCCAGCTTCATTCTGTTCCCCCTCGTCCTATCACTACCTGATATCCTGAGAAGTCCCTCCCCAGCCTTCTTGTAGGTGCCCTTCAGATACTGGAAGGCTATAATTAGGTCACCTCAGAGCCTTCTCTTCTCCAGACTGAACAGCCCCAACAGTCCAGGCATGTGCCCACAGCCCAGGCATACAAAATTTAATAGTGGGTAAAGGATTCCAACAACCCACATTTTTCACATCTCTTTTTGCCTTTCATCAACATTAGACAGAAACAGACATGTCCAAATATAGGAGTTTGCTATTGATGCATATATTCATTCAGTGACAACATCAAAATAAAAAAAGAGAAACAGTTAAGGAACTGAAGATATAAGAGGACATGAATATGCCTGGGAATCCACTAATGAAAAGACTTGTTCTGAGGTACAGAAGAGCTGTTTACTAAGAAATTAGTATTCTGCATTATGAAGGTGTAAGGATTTCTTATACATAATGCATATCAGACCTCTTCGAAATGATATCCTACTAAATCGGAAGATCCAAAAGTAAAGTGAAAGAAAAAGGTTACAGAAATAATGAACAAAACAATTACATAATCTACCTCCTTCTGAACAAACCCAAAAGTCATGTTGCTGCACAAAATGCTGAACTAATACACAAGCATCTTTGAGCATGTTTTGTTATGCAAATGACACAGAGGTCTAAGAAAGGCAAAAGAAGAAAAAAAACCCATGGCAGTCTTTCCTACAACCATCTCAGATAAAGAGCAAATAGACAGCACTAGTGGACCCTTGGAAATGCCTTGGTCATGAAACAGCAGGTAAAAACAAACAAACCAAACCAAAACAAGACCCCCCCAAAAAAAGGAAGAAAAAACAAATCAAAACCCCCAATCAACCAACCAACATGAACAATGACCAAAACACAAAACAAAAGACAGAAAAAAACCCCAAACCCCACAACAACAACAACAAAACATTCCAGAGGATAGAACAGACTAAAAATCCATCATTGTCAAAGCTCCAAAAAGAAGTAATTCAAAACAACTTAAAACTGAAATGGTTTTGCAATTGTTTGTATTTAACCAAACAATTTTAATGAGGAGGGTTTTTTTTTGTTTAATTTGAAGGTTTCTGATGAGATCCAATCACTTCAAACTGCTGTTTTAGAAAGCATAATTTCTAAATAATATTGATTCCTACATGAACTCCAACAGCTATCTTTTCAACTTAGAGCCTTAGGAAAGGCTCTGCAATGATCCTCTCAGCGTCGCAGTGACAAACACGTACACCAGTCAATTCAGAGACAGAAGGGTTAAATTATATTGCACACTCTTCTTCCAGGAATTTAAACCAAAATCAGAGTTATCTCTTTGGTCAGCCTAACTTCAGGATGTCAGTGCTGTGGGACACACCTCAATCCTGATGCCTTCCAACCTGATCCAAGTATTGCCCTTGAATCCAGGCACACAGAAGAAATTTTGAGGGTCAGCTGGGAGGGACAGCCTGACACTGTGGAGGTCTAGAGCTGCTATCCCAAGGAATTCTCCTTATCTTCAAGTTCAGTGCAGGACAAGAGGATCTCAACCAGGCTCAAAATCTTATTTATTTGTTATTCCATCTTCCAGGAATAACTGCAAAAAGCTTTTAATGGTCATATTCCACTCCTGTACCCACATACAAGAGCTTCATCTTACATTACATAAACACTTCAAGCTCCCAATGTAGAATTTGACCCCACTGCTTTTGCAATCTTACAATATTCCATTACTCGCTTTAGATCCCCCAAAACTTCAAAAGCAATGTATAAGAGTAGCCATCACCTCTTCTTCCATGGTGGTCCTGGCAGTTCTCAGGAAGACAGGGACCCCACACTGACCAGGAAGACACCACACACTCGGACAGGCACGGCAGGTCACACAGCTGGGAGGAGGAGGGAGCAGGACTCAGGCACAGCTTCCCATCAACTGGTCTAGTAACTAAGAGGTAAAAAGAAGAAAGGGGGTGGGGCGGAAATAAAACAAGTAGGGCTTTAACTTTGCCCTGTACAACACAGAGACCTCTGGAGTTTACTGCTAGCCTTAGTTTTACAGAACACACCAAAATACTGTGCTTCTTTAGGATCTTATCATCCAGGTTTTAATCCTGTGCTCAGCAAGACACTTGAAGTTTTGCATAAATTATTCATATGCAGCAGACCAATTAAGGCTATGCTTAATGGTAAAAGAGTGATTTAGAGCCACATTTAATGCTGATCTTCTACAATGCCAGAACAACAAACTGGAATCTAAGCTGCTGCATTTATGGCCAAAGAGACCTCTTTACACTGTACTGAAGAGAAAGAGTTACAAGAAGACAATCCTAAAATCTCGCAGTGCAAATGGGAGCCAGGCAGAGGCAGGTGACAAATGCCTGAGCGTGGGGAATCTCCCCATATCCTTCCCCTTCTAGGGTGCTACTACCTGCAGATTACAGATGCAGGGTCCATGTCTTTGAATTTTTTTCATCTACTTTCAAATAAATTGAGCAGAGCTCTCATTTTCTTCTAAACAAATACATGCAGAAACCATCTTTTCTGCCTAGAAGGAGAGATACTCACTCCCTTGGGCTGCCTGGACCCAAGGCAGGAACGAATCTCCAATCTCTTCATCCAAGAGATGAGTCAACCACAAACTCTGTGAAGTACCAGTTTAATTGATACCAACAATGAATTTGGAAAGCTGATGCCCTTTGTATTTTCATTTATCAGAAGAGACTTCAGAATTAGCTTCTCTCGCCTCTTTATTCGGGGCAGAGTGAGGAAAGAAAGGAAGGAAAAAGGCTTTTAAATCTGTCTTCTGAGTCATTATATGATATTGCATTTTAATTACATTATGGGCTGAATTTGGCTGTCTCTTTAGATAAATCAGTATCAAAGCAGTCTTTCAAAAGGCAAAGGCTTGTTTGAGTTTACTCTGCCATGGTATTACCAAGACTTCATTAATTTTTATAGCTACAGAGTTTTCATTATCCTCATTTTGATTTTTAATGTCTATTTCTCTTTGCTCCCATGCATGGAATTGACTTGAAAAGAATTTATAAAAAATATGCCCAATATATGAGTAATCATTTTTTTTTTCAAATATATTTTACCATTTTCTTTAAAATGAAGCATTTCCAGAAAATCACAACTTTCTTAAACACAAGACTTCAATGCTGAAAATCCCCATACATTTTGATTTCCACACCCTGAAGCTGAGACTTCAAACCAGTACCTGCGCTTACGATTCCAGCTCATCATAATAACAAGATGAAACAACTGATCTGATTTAATTCTAAACTGAAAGATAATATCTCAGTAGAAAAAGACCATTTCTGAGACACTGTAAGGCCTTTGACATGTTCATTTAATGATTACAACAAGGTGGCATAAATCCAATTCACCTGACTGCTAACATAAACAGACCGTTTCTAGAGACCTTGCAAGTGAAGTGACAGACAGAATGAGATAAATATTAGAGTTTTAAAGAAGTTTCATGCATGGCTTAACCTGCCTTTCAGCATCAAGTTTTGCTAAACTTTGTCATTTTTTTGAGAGTTCAATTGAAGCAATAAAAGGAAACAAACCCAAGTGCAGCTGATCAACCCAAGGAATAAAGTCCAGTCTTACTCTGCTCTAACTTAGGGTGTCATTCTTAGCAATAGCTCTTTCATCCTCACTGAATTTTAGACTGTCTCTATATTGCAATTCAGCTGTTTAAATGTGGAAGTCACCCGATGAAGTTGATGGTTCTCCGGCCTTGAAAGCAAACCAGCTGCAACCGGTGGTGCCAGTGTGTTTCAAATTAATTTTGGATAAAAGAAAAACAAGAAAAAATTATCCCAGAAAGTTAAAGGGGCAAGTTTTTGTTGGGATGTTCAACCTACCAACCATCCCAGACTCAGGGAGGACTACCTCGAATTCTACAAGAAACCCTGCCTTCCTCTCCTGGCCAACCACCTTCCTGCTTCTCTTCCTCCCTTGGGCTGATGCCCTGTTTAGTACTAGCACAGGGAACTCTCTCTTCCAGGACCAACACCCTACTTGTCACTGGAATAAGATTGCTTGCTTGCTCATTTCCTTAAGTCATTCTATATATTCTGTACAATATAAATGAGAAAAACACACAAATTATTCTAATCAAATATCCAAATCCATTCTAGTCTCCAGGAATAAGTCAGGAACAAAAAGAGACAAGATGCTTTACGAAATGCATATAGAATGGCACTCTTCTCCAAAATCAGTCAGGTATACAGACCCACAATTCACAGCACACTAGCCAGACTGACTGGATGGACCACTGGGGTCCTCTATCTAAAATACTTACATCTCTTCTTCAGGCATTTGATTGACAACTCCAACTACCATCAGTTTTATTTAAAAGCTTGGTAAGCTTTTTCTTATTGCTGGTCTTTCATACTCTAATAATTGTTTTCCTTTTCTTGTTTTCCTGTTTTAAATTTCTTTTAAGCTTTTTTTTTCTTTTTCCTGTGGCTCTTTTAAATGCCAAAATTCTCATACACTGCAGCCTCAAAAAGGCACAGCTAGCCTGGCTAGGGATATGCTATCAAAGAAAAAGCCTCACATTATGCCTATAACAAATGAACATAGTGTCCATGTACCACAATACAAAATTAATCAGGTTGGAAAAGACCTCAGAGATCGTCAAGTCCAGCCTATCACCCAACACCATCTAATCAACTAAACTATGGCATCAAGTGCCTCAACCAGTCTCTTTTTGAACACCTCCAGTGATGGTGACTCCACCAACTCCCTGGACAGCACCAGTTGGCCTTCCAATTGAGTCTGTAAGGGCATTTTCCCATATTCACACAGAAAAAGTAACTTCTGTGTAAGTATTTTCCTTGGAAAAATATTAGTCACTTTTAGAGGGGGAATGCGAAACACAGAAGGCAAGAAAGAGAAGAGTGAGAATGGAAGATAATATCTCTGATTCAAATAGCAGCTTATTTATTACACTTGTTTGCACCTTTTAAAATCTTGTGTTCTTTCCAATATATAGAACAAACTTGAAAAAGCAATCAAGTACTAATCTTGGAGCCTCCAAAACATTGCACATTTCTATAGCTGTTATATTGAATCTACCCTTTATAAATGTGACTACAGCTGTTCCCAGCACCAGTGTCTGCCTCAAGTTTGAATTTTACTCTTTGCTGTTATTTTCAGGTTATTGCTGCCAGCAGGAGATAATGAATTGGCTTCTAAAGTATCTTGTTTCCCTATATATTTTTACTGAGGTAGTGATTTGGAGGAAGAGTGGAAGAGGATATCTTACATTATTATTTTCATAATGCAATTTTAAGACAATAAATAAATTCTCTGTGAATACAGTCATCTGGACACATACTTACAGGCAAACATACCAACACTGTGGTTAAAAGCAAAAATAACCAGAGGGAGAAATGTGTAGGACAGCATTTTGGTTGCAGTGATTCCCAAACTGACATTTTTTAACTCCTTGGGAGATAAATAACACCTTTCCCTCCCCTCCCCTCCCCCCCCACCCCTTTTCTCCCCTGGACTTTAACTTCATTTCCCTTTTGCAGTGAAAAAGCAAATATTTCTGATATTCACACCTGAGATTTCTAAATATCACAAACATATCTGGAATACATGCAATGCCTATCAGGACTCTCTTATATAACAGTGCAACTGTATTTTAGCTAGTATTCAATTCTCCAGGCAATAAAGCCAGTTGTTTACCATATTTTTTTGTGGCAAAACTAAGCCAAAGTAATGATTGCCAGGATAGAAGACAGGAATAACATATCACAGATTGCATCAGTTTGAAAAGGACCCTCAAAGGTCACCCTGTCCAACCCCACTGCAGTCAGCAGGGACATCTCAAACTAGATGAGGCTGCTTAGGGCCCCATACCAAGTATGATCTTGAATGTCTCCAGGGACAGGGCCTCCACCACATCTTTGGGCGACCTGTTCCAGTGTCTCACCACCCTCATTGTGAAACACTTCCTCCTCCTTATGTCTAAACCAAATCTACCCTGCTCTCGTTTCAAATCATTGCCCTTCATCCAATAGCTACAAGCCCTTCTAAACAGTCCCTCCTCAGCCTTCCTAGAAGTCCCCTTCTGATATTGAAATGTAGCTATAAAGTCTCCCCAGAGCCTTCCCTTCTCCAGGCTGAACAGCCCTAATTCTTTCATGAAGATTGCCTTCATAGGAGAGGTGCTTGTGAAAGTTCCTACTGCCTTTTGCCAGGACTTGTAAAGACACCTGGATCAATACAAAGGGAAATTACTTGAGGAAATCACAAAGGAATGACTTCTGTTATAAAATCACCTACGTGTGTAAAACATAATAGGGATAAATGCAGCACAACATTTATAAGTAATTTCTCTAACCTGAAAGACTTGTTTTTATAGCAAAACCAAAAGATTGGACAAAGAAGAAGCAGTGAATGTAATTTAAGCAGCCTGGAAACAGCATCAACTCCAGTCCGACGCACCCCTCCATTCAAAAAGCCTAATGCACCCCATGTCTGATGGAAAAGTGTTCCTTTATGCTTTTAAGAGAAATCAATTGGTTTTGAAGACAGAAAGCACAAAGTTGAAGTCCTATTTTCAATTAAAATCTATTTAACAGACAAGAAACAAAGTATGAATAGAAGGCTAATCACAGCATGAAAGAGGGTTAATAGCAGATTGCCAAGAGCAACAACGGTTTAATGTATCTCAGAACAATAAAGGTCCTGGCAATTTTATTGAAGTGACACAGGCTATTAGCACTCCATAAAATGAAAAGTTTCCCTGTGTCCATATCTTCTGCTCTACAATGGGATCCAGATGCCAGCTGGGATATTGTGTTGTTTTACAACAGCAGAAATTGCAGAGTGTACTGACAGGAATTGCAGATCTGACAAAAACTCAGAGTGAACCTGGGACTTCCCACTAGCAGTCACACAGCTGAGCAGAGCAGAGGTGACAAGTCATTAAGAATGTCCAGGAAAAACCGGAGAGACAGCAGGGAGACTGGGATGCCAGTGAAGGCAATGATGGAAAGAAAAAGGGATTCTCCACCATGTCTGAACCCTGCTAGCTGTTATCTAGAAAAGGTCACCAGATACTGGAAATTAGCAGAACTGGCTGCCAGACAGGATGAGAGAAGCCACAAGGAAGAAAACCCAAAGGTGGGGATATACTTTATGACAGCCTCATGAAAGTCTGAACTTTGCCTGTCTCTAATTTTAGAGATCATTCAACAGGAGGGAGCACCAAGGAGGTGAAATCTATTCCATGAAATGCCACATGGCTACAGAAGTCCTGATACCACAATAAATGCACCAATATGGATGTATCTGTGCTACTGAGATGTGGTATAGGCAGCTTGAAGCTAAGCTAGTGACATGCTAAGCCAGTCCACTCATGGCATGGCCATGCCAGTTCAGATCTCGAAAGCAACGAGCCTGCTCCATGCAGAGCTGGCTCAAGTTCACAAGCTTGATTTATCTCAAATGCCTCCTGTTCCAGGACCAGCCCAGCCACCATCTGCTTTGTTATTTCTCCCCAGGGTCCCAGTTTGTGGTAGAGCCTCACATGTACAAATTGCTTTTATTTTTCTGTCTGCCTCAACATTTTATTGTCTGAACACAATGCAGCTCCCCAGCCTCATAACAACAATGGGACAAAATTACTCTGAACAAACCATCACTGTTTTGAATAAAATAATCCATTTGCAGTGGCAGGAAATAATGACAGAAAGAAAACCCAAAAGCTATTAAAATCTTAGCTTTCAAAGACAAAATCCTGGACTTAAACACAGTATCTCATGCGAACCAACTGGGCAGTATATTATTTGTTGCATACCAAAGCCAGCTATATAAATAAAGCTTATAAAGATATTAATATTTCATGGTTGTCTCAAATAGCTTGCTGACAACGAGAGGCACGTTCTTTATAAGGTGCCTTTCAGGAGACACACTACTTTCACTGTCAAAGACTTTTTGTACATTATTCTCTTCATTTTACTTTAATTAAGTTTCTAGCCATGAAAGAACTGAAAACATTACACCTCTGAAAGACATTAGGGAAAATGTTTGGTTTTTTTCCCCCTAATGGATTCAAACTATCTGAAATACACATTTAAACACTACTGTCAAGTACTGCAATGATCTGAATAAAATAATTTCCTCTCTTGCTTCTAAAGGGTTTCCCCCAAAGAAGCCAGCTGTTACATATTTATTTTTCCATTATGTGAGTTGTATCTCGTGAATTCTGTTTGGCATTTGGTGAGCTTACAGATCAATAACTCGGCATCTCAGCAATATGAATCTGATGCAGACTTGCTTGAATACATTTTACACTTCAGAGGTGCATTTCTCATCTTTTCAAGCCAGTTCAGTCATCCCAATGACAAATAACTACTGAGAGATGAGAGGGATCCCTATGAGGGGTTTCTTCTACCCGAGAACGTGGTTTCTGTGATTCAGGTCAGCTAAGCTCCAGGCTGGATGCTCCTGTTGCTGTACCATGAGCCAGCTGAACAAAGCTTTTTTCACACCTCTGCTGACCACCAGCCCCCTTTCTCATTACTAATATATTCTAACCTATTTTTTTGCAGTTTCATAAACCAGACAAGGACAACAGGATTTAAACATCAAAGTCCCTATATTTCAATTTCCATAGAGTAAATCAATCTTCTCATTCCTGCAGCTTCACCTGCACAGATGTTACAAAAATCAACAGCATTCACTTGACGTAAGGCCTGTACCCCACGACGGGTTCATATTCATTCCAACAGTGCATAGCCCATGCCAGCTCCTGTGGGGAGCTTATCTCCATCAACACAGTCTTTTCCTGATAAGTATACAGGATCATAACAGCCAAAAATGACAACGACCTGCAGAACCAATTTATTGCCTCTGAAGAGTCAGCCCCGGTGGCTCCTAGGACAGCTGGCGCCCAAAGGAGTGATGACATGTTCAAATAGCACTCTTTTGCTGGTATTTCTCTCCTCCTGAAAGTATTTCCATAGTTTATTGAACAGATGCCACATGTACCAATCTGAAACACTAATCCCCCAGAAGACATGGATTGGAAGATCATGATTCAGAGCAGAACAAAGCACTTGCAGGAGAAAAAAAATGTGGCACCCTTATTAGGAAACAGAGCGTACAGAGCAAGGAAGGCAAAACCGCATATTTTAGAGCTAAAAAAGACAAAAGGGCAGAAAGAAAGGGCTGAGAATAAATACAGGATAATACAAGACAGGAATGAAAGGAGTCTTCAGATTCATCTCTGTGCAACTCAAAAGAGACACTAATTTCCACAAAATAAAATACAGTGCCAAAACTTCTCCAATACAGAAATGGAAAAAAGTGTGAAAAGTTTGCTCATCAGATAAGGATTAGACATTTTTGTCTATCAGAAGTGGGGAGAAAGCTCAACATCTTGTGGGAAACAAGAAAGGATAAAGGCTATAAAATTAGCATTTGAGACTCACATAAGCAAGACTTAGATGAAAGTGCAAGGGAATACTTCACTTTCAGACCATTTGGAGATTCTTTCAGTAAAGCAGCTCATGAGACAAAAATGCATAAGGGAATACACATAGAGATGGATTAGAAAGTACCCATTAGACCTGAACAGGTACTTGAATATTTACTAAGTCTTGAATTGTAAACAGACTAAAGGAATTTTTGCTGCTACCTACAGCTGGTGACACACAAGTACATTAAAAAACCCTGATGTAAGAGGAACCAGGTGGAATAGCATCCTAAAAATAAAGTAAAAATGGGCATAAGCTGGTGAGCTACAGTGGAACAAGTAAGTCAAGAAATTATGTCTACTAACAGGTAAGGGTACAATATCTCTCAAAGGCAAGAGGGCCATAAAAGTAATAAAGACGTCTGTAAGAAATAGGTTTGCAAGGTAACACTAAAAGGTGTCTAATGAAGACTAATGAAGGCACCTCACATATCTGCCGTTGAAATCCAAGATCAAATAAATATATGGAGACAAATATGATGAAGATGCTCATTAAGCAAAAAAAAAAATGTAAACAAAACTTCACAACCTACCAGAGGTATGAGAATTTAATGTGAATTTTTAGGTGGAGAATAACAAGGATTAAGGAGATATGAAACTGAAATGATTTGCTGGTGAGATGCTAAGATACGTTTTATTAGCCAAGTTTACTAAGCTGGGTAAACAATAAAGATTCGAGGTAGAACAGCATTTCACAGAGGTCTTTTCAGTACTATAATTAAAACTTAGGCAGACAGGCTCCAGAAAACATTGTAAGAAAATTTTGGAAGTGAGTGGTAAATTGGATCTCATTCAAGTAAGTAAAAAAGAAAGAAAAAAAAAAAAAAAAGTCAAGATATATAAAGCACAAATTTTACACAGAATGACAGGGCAGGCAGATCCCTAGTTAGAAAGCCACAGAAAATGCAGAGAGAATAGCAATCCCAGTCACCAGGGACAGCAGGTAATTAGTTCAGGGAACAGGAGCAGAAGAGAGGAGATACTTCTGGGGAATTTTATAAGGGATTCCATCCTCCAAACTACTGATAAAGAGTTATAGTCTCTAGATATATCCAAAAATGCAAAATTTAATTAGAAAACAAAAGGACACTCCCTGGCCTTCAGAAGAGACGGTAAAACACCCAATTCCTGAGGAAAGCTGAATGTAGGGATCTTGTATATTTATTAACTGTTTGAACATAAACACACACCCCATCCCCAGAGTCTAAGAGCAATTTGAATTCCCATATTATTAGACTTATTGAGAGGAGAGTTGTATTGCCAAATGAGGACAGACATTTCATAAACTCATCATTGCATAATATCCTTCCATACATCTTTTCTGTTGGTACTGTGGGGATTGTTAGTGATGTTTGTCCAGATTAATTAAAATTTATTGGGGGTAAACACATTTCAGACATCTTTATAAAATCTACAGTCAAAAACACCTTACCTAATCCAGAAAAGCCCCCTTACAAAAGAGAAAAGACATGTGTCCCATGTTAGCAATATTTGGCTTTGAAAACAAGTTGAGGTTCTATCTGCATTTCAGCTTTATTTAAAGGAGCTTCCACATCACCAGCCAGATTTACATCAAAAGAGAAGTACAAAAAAGGCCAACAACCACTGTGTCTGTAGTTTGTTTCAGAAATGGGACATCCAGGAACAAGGATCACGGCGTATCCAGAGATGAAGGGCAGGGCAGAAAGGGCAGACTGGAGCTGTACCATAGGTAGCTCACTTGCATATTCTATGCTACTTTTTTGTGCAAAATTTGTCTCCTCTTTAAATGCAACATCATTTCAACCATACAGATTTGCTGCTTCCATCTCTGGATATCAAAAGAATAACGATAAACCTGAAGAATTAGATGATCACCTCTCTGTGAAAAGGAAACATTATAAATTTAACTGAGTTAAAATTCAGCAATACACTTTGAGAGAAAAAAAACCCCACCACAACTCACAAAGATCTGTTTAAAGCTAATTATATTGAAGTTCAGTCTAAATTAACAAAAGCCTCACAACTGAGTAGACATGTAGATTCCTTGAACAAAATAGCTAACATAAAACAGCTGAGTCTTTTAACTTATGTGCCTATACATTGGCTCACCTACATGCACAGGAATACAGATACCTGAATGACATAACACTTCACACATTTACCAAGTGCTCCCTGCTAGATTCATCTAGATGGAAGAGTCTCAGAATGCAAGAATATTACAAAGGACTTCAAAGACTGGAAGACATTCTGCCCCAAATACTTACCATCCATTTAAAAGTATGGACTTCTTCCTTAAGATCTTAAAAGTATGCAACTTCACTTGGATCAAGACAGGGATTTCTCAGTTATATCACCTCTTGGAGGAGAAAGAAATGAAATCTTATCAATGCATTTCTGAAAGTAATACCTGAGTGAGTTTTCCATTTCCAGTATCTTGAAGTTCTTATAATCAAAATATAGACAGATTTCAGCAGGCTTAGCCTTCTGAAAAACTGATGTATAGGGACTCAAGAAAACAGGGGTTTCCTTTCTAAAAATACATGTATGAAAGAAGAAATAGATGGAAAGGCTAAGCAAATAAAAAATGTGAGCGATATATCCTTGGAGGATAAGAGAGCTTTGAGCAATATGTATGAATACACCACAGATGGTAGCTATCTCCAACTAGGATTCAATGTGTTTTATCCAAGAATACTGCTGGATAGACCATGGGACAAAAATCTTCTTTCACATATGTCATTGGGCCTAGATCCAAATTCTTATTGGAAGTAACCAGAAGAATAACAATTGTGATGGATGGTAATATCCTATTAGACTCGCTTCTGTGATTCCTGAATGATCCCTTTAAGGACATTCAAAAGGTGAAGAAAACCTACAGTACTTTTGATGTTAGCAATTAGGCTCTATTCTTGCTTATACATAGAAGGAGTAACTTTCTCATCTTCTCCCCATCACTGAAAAAATAGCACAATAAAAGATGAGATACTCTAGTGATGAGTAAGTATTCTATCAATTCAAGATTGCCAGAAGAGATGACACTCCTTATGCATTAAAATTTTTTTCAGTTGCCTATATGATTATTGTTTTTTTTTAATAGAAAGGGTTCAAACTCTAAAAACAAGGAAGAGTTATCCCAGAGTTTTCGTTGAGGGAAGGGCTTACAATTTCTAAGCTGAAGTGAACTTTGAACAAGAGAAAAATATGCAGGTGTTCACACAGTGAATATACAGCACCAGTTCTGTTACAAATGATGATGATGGTGTAAGGGTTTCAGATGCACTCCTCTAAATCTTCTGGAGCAATTTCATAAATGCATAGATTTATAGAATGGTTTGAGTTGGAAGGGATCCTTAAAGATCATCTAGTTCCAACCCTGCTGTCATAGCCAGGGACACGCGCCACTAGACCTGGTTCCTCAAGGCCTCATCCAACATGGCCTTGAACATCACAAGGGAGGGGTATCCACGACTTCCTTGGGGCAGCCAGTTCCAGTGTCTCACCACCCTCATGGTAAAGAATTTCTTCCTAATCTGCAGTCTAAATCTACTCTCCTCAAGCCCCACTTAAAAAAAACAAAGATACGTGAATGAAGGCGGTTATAGCCTGCTGCTCAGCAACTTGCCCTACAGTGGCAGCAAGGGCCACAGAAGCAGTCAGAAGGATGAAGACAGTCAAGCAACATCACACACTTCTCATCAGCACTTTTCTTACTCTGAAAGTCATGTGCATTGCACACTTGTGCAGAACACATGGGGGTTGTGTTCAGAGAGCAAGACAGTGCCAGATGTTTGGGAAAGGTGAAGGAGCAACTATGCAAGGACTAAACAGAGATTAAAACGGGTCTGGTTCTCTATAATCTCGGAGTCTGTGTGGGGTGCTAGGACACAATGGGCATCCAGGAAACATTTGATTTGCCTTTGTAAGTAAATAAACCTAAGATATGATATTGTGTTCTTATTATCTTACATCTCTGCTCAAAAACATATTCTGCAAGAGCACTACATAGAGTAAATAAAACAGCCTAAGATGAATTATTTATCATGTATCTGTATCTACTCATTATTCTTCTAAAAGAAATATAACTCATTTGCAGAAATTGACTGTCTGCTCAGAAATTGTGACAATATTATTTTTGCTTTCCCCTTCAAATCACACACACACACACAAATGTGTATCAATCTGAAGCAGAGGCTAAAGCCATATCCAGAATGGAGTGTGACATCTTTTTTAATACACTAAACCGGGACTAAACCTACAGATATTCAGCTTCCAAGGGGCAGGGTTACCTGATAAATGAGAGGAAGAAAAGCAAAATTTACTTTCTTCATCCCTTGAAAACCATCCCACACAAGTAACCTACAGAACTGGCAGAAGGTTGTGACTCCTGGCAGTTCCTCAGGGCTCCAAGGACCATGCTCTCCTGTTCCCTCTGATGACAAATAACACCTCCCTAAGTAAGCAGAGATATCATGAGGGCATCACTATCTAAAGTCCACTAATGATTGCATGTTATCAGCTTTTTTTTATTCACCCCTTTTCTCCTTCTCAGATCTACTTTGGCCAGATATTTCAGAATGACCCGAAGCATGTACCTTCCTTCAGCTGGTGCATCCCAAGTTCCATGGTAATTTGGACACAGTAGACCTCCCTGGTTTGTATGCCACCTCCACAAAGGCCTGCATGCTTGTGGTGGTGAGAGTCCTGCTGGTCAAGGAGGAGAGACACTTGGCAAGCTTTCCATTCAGAAGTCCTCCATGCAAACCTTTGGAAATAAAAAAGAGCAGGTAAAATCACTTTTCGAAAGGCTATGGGTGAGGGAGTGGTACTTCAACAGATGACAAAATACAAATGATTTAATCCCTATAGCAGCATTACCCTGTCCGAAACAGGGAATGCTTTGAGACATTTGGAATGCTAAATTTACAAACACTAAGTATTTGCTATTTGTCTGGAGTGCTTGTGTGAATCTTATAGCACTAATATCCAAAGCATTCTGAAACACTAAATCATCCTGACAACGCCTTTGAGCCGGGTGCAAAGAAGGAACAAAGATTAAGAGGTTTGATTAAGTGTGAAAACTAGTTTTCAAACACGTGGCTCAAACCACTAAACCACATCTCTCTGCTAAGAGCCGAGCACCTCCCTCTGAAATGCACTTAATAGCTAAACCCCTACATACATCAACAGAGCTCCAAGCACCGGGTGACCTTTCTAGAGGTGACAGGTTTATAAACACACCCAGGGTACTACCAATCTCTTCAAGGGACTGGCTAAAGTAACTCAGTTTGGTTTCCAGAAGTTGTGATACACAGCAATCTCTATTTTCATTCTATGTTCTGTTCTCACCTAAAATGCATTTTGTTTCTCGAGGAAAAATAATGTTCTAGGGCAAAGATATGTGAATGCTGTGCAGACAATAGTCATTGGTATGTACCAGCTTAAATGCCAGGAAGGGCTTATTCAAACTATAGGGAAAATAGTGACGTGTATCAGTGAAGAACAAAAGTTATTTCTTCACCGTATCTGGAAATGTAGAGCATATATCTAAAACAACAGTTCTCTCAGGCATAATTCATTTTGATTCATAGGCCACAGTATCAGCAGAGCAAATAAGAGCCTAAAGTCTTTCTTAGCTTCCCAAACACAAAGCTGAGGCAATACTGGTTTTATAACCAATCTGTTCACACTTCTGCTGCTTTATTCCTCTGCTCCTCTAAATTTCATTGTTTACTTTTTTATATTTTTTTTTTCCTCCAGTCTTTGGGGTTTGTGTAATGTAAACTATGTATAATAATTTCCTCCTTTTATCCTCCAGACAAATGCTCTCTCCTCCTGCAGCAGATTCACGGTTGTTAAAACTACACGTGTTTGTTAACCTGCTGATTGATCACTGTAAATTCGAGCTCAGTGGGGTGCCTTTGCAGAAAAAGCCTTCCACCTTGTCATTCTCAGCATTCTCCACAGCAAGGATCTGTTCCTAAATACAGCTGTGGCAAGGAAATACGCGACTCAGAATTACATGAAAAATAAACATATTAGTCTGCCTGAGCACACGTTATGTTGCAAATACGGGCATAAGAATGATTTCTTTGTAGCTCTTTTGAGTTTGTAACATACTGGTGGAAAATGTTTGTGAATGCTGCCAATTACTTTCAATTTACAGGTACTTTACAGATGAAATGTCATGCTTTCTTAAATAATACACAGTATCTTGTGTAAATGTGGATACACTCACGGCGTTTATTACCAACTGAGAAAACAATGAAAAATAAACCTTTCACATCACAAGCATGAAGACTTGAACTTCCACAACATACAAGGCACAGCTGTGATTCTTTTTTTTTTCCCCTTCTAGAAGCTCCTTCTGGGCATTCCTAATCTTCAGTCTGCAGTGTTAAAAGCAACCTGCCTCTTATCAAAAAGGCAATGAAAACTGCTCTTCATCAAACACTGAGTGAAGAGGATTCCTCCTCCACACCACTTCAGGATATCATGCTCTCCAGGCCTACACTTTCAAGACTAGAAGCTCAGACACAGAAGACACACACCTTTCTGCAGCCATGGTAACTGGTGTTTCAGTAAAGTATTTCTTAAAACAATAATTGACTAAAGAAAAACTGATTGTGGATATTTGGCTTAGATAGCTGCAAACTCTGGATCCTAAAGACTCATTTGCAGGTGTGACCACCTGCTTCTCCTATTCAGCATGAGCTGTGGGAGTTAATATCTATAAAAATTAGGCCATCAGTGATTAAAATTATGCAAAATAAGTAAATCTGAGCTCAGAGATAATTAAACTTCATCAGCCCTTGAATATGAAAAAAAAATCCCTTTAGATATTTTCATGGAGTAACTGGACTCTGTGCTGCACACCACAGAGCAGACTCCAACACAGTTGTCAATGCTCCAGCCAGCACCTGCTTCACTGTGAGCAGCTTAAAGCCTCAGCATCATCAGCACCCATCAGCTCATCTTGCTTCTTCCCAGCTGGACATACCTGTAGCTGTCTAGAGTTTTCCAGCAACAAATCTTGCCCCCCAGGCATTAGTTGCTTAAAATGTACACACTAACATGTCTGCTAAACCAGCAACTTATCCAAGAGATTGCTACCCCACTGAGTGGGAAACCTTTCCAGATGGACATGGTGATCTCAGATGGCTTTGTGCACCTTATGGAGCACTGGAACAGGCTGCCCAGAGAGATTGTGACATCTCCTCTGGAGACTCAAAATCCACCTGGACGTGTTGCTGTGCAGCCTGCTCTAGATGGCCCTGCTTCAGCAAGGGCATTGGACTAAAGTATCTCTACAGCACCTTCCAACCCTTATCATTCTGTGATTCTGTGGAAGACTCTTTGGAGGGCTTTAAGCAGCATGGTTGATGCTTGGTATTAGTTTGCCCATTGCTGAACTATACTACAGACAATGAGAATTAACATTACTTGTAGAAGATAAACTGATCACATAATCTCTATTTATATTTAATCAGAAGCTTGTTAATAGTCATTAGTAAAAACCCTGGGATTACTGGCTGGAAAATACTTGGGGATTTTACTAACTCTGGCAACCTCAAGGCAGTACTAGCAAATTATTAGCGTTATTCCCAGTGGGTTTACCACACAACTGTAATTTCTCCAACTGAACAAAGACGACAAAAGCAAGGAATGCCAGTACGGATATTTTGTTGTTAGAGCAGACCATACCAGAAATGCACTGTACCAGTGGTAAACTAAGGAGCCTATACCACCCAGCCACCCTGCTCACTATCCCTAGAAGTAAAAAGTGGGATAACTCAGGAAGTGGAAGGGAAATTATACACTTGGATCAAAGTTTGTTAACTCCAGTGTAATTTTTGCGATTCCTATGCCAAAACACATTGGGGATGACAATTTCAAATGGCAATAGACTTAGCACCTCATTTTAACTTTGACCAATATCTGGTTAGCCTGATGCAAACTCAGGTATAGTTGCACTCCTAGCTGTGACCCACGTTTATCTACAGACCTCTCATTATTGCTAAAAGATTCTCAGATTTGCCCTTCCAATGGACTTATTCCAGTTTCTGACAATACCGTTGGAGTTACAGAAAGAAGATCTAGGTGCTTCTAAGTTTGACAGATAACATTGCTGATGGTTAGAGGACCAATTAAGTAACTTCCCAAATGGGGGGGCTCCAGAATCCACACAGTTATATCAGTCTGCTTAAGAAATTGGGCAAGCAAAACCTGCTGTTTTAGAAACAAAAAAGTGTGTGCTTGAGGTATCTAGGAGGGAGCATGGCTGATAAAGCTGAATAGCTTTTCACATCATAAACAGTGCTGTGAATTTCAACAGTCAGTTAAAGAAGCAGAAGAGAAGGTCCCAGTTCCTGTTACAGTCCAGGCAAAGTATGCTCTTGTGCTGTGATACCAGATGCAGTCAGCATGGAGCCAGGGAGCCAAAGCTTCACCAAGGATGGTTCCAAGGAGACACAACAAAGTTGCCCAGATGAATAGATGTCCTGACTGCATGTCCAAAACCAGTAAATGTCAAAGGACTGATGTTACCACTCCCAAAGCCTAATTCCATCAGTCTACAAGCTTGGTTCAATGCATTTCCTATCAAGTCTTCCTTATTTCATGCAAATGCCTTATCTTTAATCTGGGCCCATAATGGGCCTCATTTACAAAGTGATACCACTGCACTGGTATCTCAGCAGCAACTTCGAGTCAAGTCTTAAAACTTTCCTATTTCCCATCATTTAAATTCTGAAAATCTTTGAATTTCCAGCAAAGGTAGTTTGGTATTTTTTTCTAAATCCCTGTCTTGTAACATAGCAACCACAACCAAAATGAAAGATTTAAAGACATATCATAATTCTGGAAACTCTATCTATTCCCAATGAACATCAAAGCCACATATCAAGGATGAAAACAATATCATACATTGTTTCAAAACTGATAACTCAGTGACAGTTATGTAACGAACAAGTGCTCAATAGCTTTCCAATTTATAGTAATCTCTTGGTCTCTTTAGCCTACAGGACTTACACTCTTAGCACTTCCACAAGTTTTATACCTGTATATATCCATTCACTTTAATTGAACTATCCCAAATTTACAACACAATAAAACAAAGTAGAATCACCTCCTGTGTATTTAAGCTTTTTAAGCACTTCATCTAATTCCTTCAGAACAAATAACCCAAACTAAAAACAAAGCACAAGGCTCTGGAGTCCTACATGCACTTAAAGTGGTTTGTTTTCCTGCATTTAAACTATTGATTGAGTAAGTTATTGTAAACTTCAGCCATAAAATTAAAAGGCCTTCCAATTTAACAGCAGATTTACACTAATTGCCATGTACTTCTGATGGGACCTTTAACGTGTAGCCTTGCCAAGGACATCGAGGTAATACTTCACAGAGCAGTTTTGAAGCTGAAGCTATATTTTTCTCCCCTCTGGATCATCTGAGGAGGCTGGAAAATAACTTCACCCTGCTGAGTACAGTTCCATAGGTGATACATCTTGAGTTGTTGATTTTCTGTTTTGGTGGGTGTAGTTCACAATATGTACCTTCACTAAGTCATGGGATGCTCTGTCCCTGCGTTTAAAAACAGCCTCTAGAAAACCCCCTTCCGCTCTGCTCAGAGACTTCCTCTTTTTCTGGTCTTTGTTCTCACTCATTTTCTTTGCTGTGCCTGGAGAACACTTTGGAAAATTCTTGCCCTAAGTATGAGGATAAAGGAAATGCTACTTTTCTTAAAATCAATGAAAAAAATAGCAAAGAGCAGATTTTCAGGAATTAGGGAAGTAAATAGGACTCTCATCCTAAAAGATTTTAAGACTAATCTGATTAGGCAAATACAAGCCAGAGAAAAAGAATGAATGGTTTATGTTGAGAACAGACAAATGAAGGAGAGAGCCTTTTATTTCTGCTACTGAATCTCCTTAAATTCATCATCTTCTTGTAAGGGGAAGAAAGAAAAGATAACTGTTTGGTAAGCCTCAGCAAAACCACAAATGAGGTTGCACATATTTAAGGGAGAGAAAAGCATTATCTTTCTGAGTATTGCACTGCAAAGAGAACATGCTCAAATAAGGAGAACAGGAGCATCAAAGACTTCTTATATTATTTTATAGGGACTAACATTGCATCCCTCTATGGCTGAAAGGTACTGCTTTCCAATCTGAAGCACTTCCAGCATCTCAATCACCAATTCCCAAAGACCAACACAAAACTCACCAGGCTGTAAACTGTAACACGGACTGAGAACATCCCTTAACAACTGCTGACACTTAAATAACAGACTTGAAAATGTTTAACTTCTGTTCATTAACCCAAAATTCTGACCTGCATAGCCTCATGCCCAGTAGACCCATAGTATATACTACAACATTACAGTTTTTCATTCCTGCTTGTTTCTGCAGTACTAAATGGCCAAATCAAAGTCTCCTAATCAGGTGTTACCACGAAATTCTCAACACTGCACACTGTGAGAAGGTCATGGCCTACCACCTGCATCTTCATATATCATATTCCTAGAAATAACAACTAACTAAATAACAGGGGTTCAGGGAATTTTGGCAATACTTTCAGCTAAGCAGCTCTATAAACTTGTGAGTCTAATGCTATTTTTCTGGGCTAGCTCATTACGCAGTTTATCATGTTTCATGTGGATACTTCACTGGAGGCGTTGCCTGGAGGGCTGAAGGTGTGCATGTATGGCACGATGGGGAAGTTTTAAGAGTTCACAGGCTGATGTAAACCTGGGCATCGTAGCAATAGATCAAAACTCAAGATGCTTAATTCTACAGCAAGAGTGGCACCGCCAGAAAATTATAAGTGTTAGGCAGGTTCTCGCTTTCTGAGCTCTCCTTGCTCTGCACTAAGCCCCTACAATCATTTGCACTTTAATACAGTGCAATGTCAAAAAGTAGGAAGTGAGAAACTAGGGACAGATCTATGTCTGTTCACTGCCTGATGAACTGCCCCAATCAGGTGTCACTTTCCCCTCAACTCCTATACAAAATCAGCAAGACAATGCGTTAATCTGTTGTCTTTGAAATCAATGTGCTCTCTAAGAGCCTTTCTGTAGGGTGTAATCAAGCAGTAGAATTTTGGGGGTTTTATTCCTCCTCGTTTCTGCTAGCAGGGTGCATTAAAATGATCAGCATTTGATTTTGAATGAACCCAGTGATACAGAGACACATTTACAGGTTACACCTTCCTAAGAAATGAACCTTGCAAAGGCTTTATCAAAGTTTTTGGCAGTATCCGGCAAAGCCCCAAAAACTCATGACTTGAGCACCGAATAGACCTCCTATTAAACACACTGAATTCATAGACAGGGAGATCTGTCTGCATGCATAGCAAATTTTATCAATCTTAAAGCCTTTCACAATCAATGTCAGAGCACATCAGATGAAAAATTAAGCAGTGTTTTCTTTTCTTTGCAAAGCAAACTGGCAATTGCCTGTGATACCCTGGCCAAGCACAACAGCGTGGATTTGTAGACCAGAAAGGCGAGATACTCAACTTCTTCCAGAACGACCAAGCAAGTACTCAGGGACTGCGAAGTTTCCCAGTTCAGGAAGTACCCAGGGGGAAGCTGAGTAATGTCCAAGCAATTGGCTCTGATCAGTTCCCATCTTCCTCAAGCAGTACAGGGATTTTTTTATAGGGAGATGAAGGGGAATCGTTAAATCTTATGTAAAAATTACAATTTCAAAGCCAGTAAAAGCAGAGCTGTGGAGACCTGCCCAGTCTCTGTGCAGCTGAGGAAATTCTCCAGAACAGCAACTGGTAAGAAACACAGAATTTCTGCTCTCAATTTATAAAATATGAAAATTGATTGCTATATATAAATGTAATTATTGTAATAGCAACAACAATAATAGCAACAATTAGAAGAATATTACTAACAATGGATGATGACATGACTAATCATGGTTAACAATGATCAATCAATGATCTTTTAGACACAGGGGCAAAGCAAGACACACAACCTCTTCACGCACAAGCGCTGAGCCTGGAAGTTTTGAATCGCACAAGACAGTCAAACAGGGGCTTCCCTACTTACAAAAATGGGTCTAAAAGGACTCACTATACCTGGGGCAAGGTTGCAGCAGCTCTTTCCCTCCTGTGTTGCAGGCTTCCCGCTCCTCCAGCTCTGGGCATTGCTTCCCTGTGCCCACAGCCACACTCCGCACAGCACGGCGTCGACTCCGGAACCCTGGGGCCAGCTCTCCCCAGCTGCAGGTCCGTGAGCATGGGCTCCATGAAGACCACTCAGAGGTTTCACAGTCTTTAGCAATGACACAAGACTTGAAGGTCAAAGGGACAGAATCTTGCACACAGAGGCTGCAACAAGAACACAGTAAAAACAGCTGAGAAGGTCTTGCTTAACAAATTCCTTTTTTCAACCCAACCCCCAGGATTATTTCACCCTAAGTCTGGCCTCAGACTAGAAGAATTGCATGATCATTTGGGGCAAACCAGATGACCTGCATCAACCCTGGTACAATGAAGGTAAGAGGAGATGTAATGCAGTGCACGTAAGGCATTTCCAAGGAGCTCTGGGTGCAATCTTGCATGCCGAGTAGTTTGCAAATAACATACTTCATTTATTTCAAGTTAAAACAGATGCAAAAGGTGCTGTATTTGCTCCTGTGCAGTTAGAATTTCACAGTTTATTCAGGACAGAAATTAAAACCCAAGCCCAAGAGAAATACTGCCACTGGTAACCACTGCCATCACCTCACAGGCGGAACGAGTCATCCACTATCCATCTATCCATCCAGGTGCCAGCATGCACTGCTGAGCAGCTCTCCTCTTTTAAACAATAATTAGTGACACACTAATAAGAAAAGTGTTAGTTCTGTGAAGCTGTTATCAAATGCTGTCAAACAAGGTCAGAAGGATTTCAAACCTGACAAACCACCAGAGACCCAGGAATGCTGCAACTGTGGCTGTGTCTGGGACTCAATTACTCCTGCTGACATGATCCCCACTCATCCTGTAACACATCAAGGTCCAGTACATTGGACAAATAAATTTTAAGAGCTGACAAGCACTGAGGTTGTTTTTGAGAGTTCTCAAGTTAAATAAACCTTTTTGCAATATAGAAAATTATGGTAAATGTGGCAAATTGGGTTGACAGTTGGATTTGATGATCTTATAGGTCTTTTCCAACCTTTATGATTCTGATTCTGTAAATACTTCCGGGAGAAGACAAATCTCCAGACTAAGGCGACCATCCTTCCTCATTCCACTCTTTCTATCTCAGCCAGGTGATGTCTCTCCCATCCAGCAAGAGCCCACAGAGCTGCTGCTTCACCTTACCCCATCCAGAAATCAGCCAAAAAGTCACCACTCCCAACATGGCAGAAAAACCTTTCTTGTCTCTCAAAAACCTTTGAAAGCTGAGGTAACAGAGCCAGAAAGGATATACCAAAAGAGGACTGAGGTATGGATGAGCAGAGACATCACTGGAGCACCACAAAGGATGAGATGGAGCAAAAAAAAAAGAGAAGAAACCCAGAAAAAAAGGAAGTCAACAGGAGATAATGAAACAAGTTTTTCTGACTTCTGACTAGTATTATATGGACAATGCAAACTGGCCTCCAAAATTATGACCATACATGAAATCAGTGTGAACTCTCTAAATTTGTCTTCTCCAGCATCCAGTTGCTCACAGTCAGGCTTTTGCCAACTGTAAGGAGCAAATACAGGTAAATTTAAAAGGTGTGAAATCTGGAGCTGCTTCCAGGGAATCAGCCATTACCTCACTTGGTATTATTTATAGCACAGTTTGACTAACCTCACTTTCTATAAAGAAAATAGACTGGGGCAATCAGTTCAGGATTGTAGGGCAGCTTCATAGGGGGAGCAGAGAAGATAAAGGACATTCACTTCTCCTCCAGTCTAGAAATTGGTCCTGCTTTCACAAAGGTCTGTAGGAATACTCCCACTGATAACTGATCAACTGTGACTAGACCCTCAACTCCCAGCAAAACACAGCATTTGCTGACTTAAACTTGTATTTCCAACTAAAAAGAAAAAAAAACCCTAAAAATTTTTTTAACAAGGGTTAACAACTATTTCTATTCATTTCTTCACTCAGAATCTCAGGGGTGCTGCAAGGTTTATTTTCATTACTTCATAAAGTAGAAACAGTCTGTGATACAGTCCCCTTAAAATGAAATTAATCTTGCTTACAACTCAAAGAGATGTCTCATTCCTCTATTACGTGTCAAATACAACTGATTGCAAAGCTGTCTCCGGTACAAAACTTCTATAGTATTGAACCAAGGACTGAGAAGTAATAATCATTACATCTACACTTACTGGACCATGGATTTTGAGTCCTGTTTGGATCATTAAGCTACGTGGAGTTACATGAACGATAACTTTATTTCCCTTCTAAGAAGTTTCAGCAGTTACTAGGTGAGTCACCTGTGCCACCAGGTTCACAAGAATTCCTGATGTTGAATAGATACAATAGTAGCACATACAAGTCACTGTCCTAATTGAGGGTACTAGAAAAAAAATGAGTTTATCTGAGAACAAAGTATGGAGGGTAACCAACCCTACATTTTAAAGAGTGATCAAAACTCCTCATTCAGAGACCAGTATGAAAAACCAAGCCCATTTTTTGGGCTTGCACCAGTATAAAGGAGATTTAAGTCTTGTTTGATCTTTACTGAAATATCAAACAAAACAAAGCCCTTAAAAATCTGCTCTGCAGTCTTCTTTAAAATTAATATTGCTGGTCCCAATTCTTGTCAAGGCAATACCTACAATACCTCTCCCAATGGATTCAAATCTATGCCAACAATCCAGTGGCAGAAGACATCTCAGCCTAGTAATCATTCTTGCTATTCACAAGAGCCTTTGAAGTACATGCAAAGGCTGAATTGCTGCTTCTTTCCCTGAAAATCCTTCCAACGACCCGACTATAAAACGTTAAAGAGATAACTTCATTGACCCTAAGGTGAACAAGATGTGGAGCTGGCAATTTCCACCCTTTCGCTCGAGTAGATGTTTTTGAGGGAGAATTACACACAACTGCCTAACACAAAGCAAATCTAATTAACTTCTACCTACTCACTCTGAGCCTCAAAGTCAAATTAATTGTGACACTGAGCAACACAAAGACAAATGTAAAAACACGTTTTTGCATGAAATTCAGACATGGTCTTTCATGTCACAGATTTATTCAGGACAATCTAATACAGATAAAGCCCAGAGATGCAAGACACTTGCTGAGCTGAGGCTGCAGACCAGACGTGTATTTGCACTGCTGTGGCTCTATCTGAGTTGCCAGGCAGAGGAAGGAGGTCTTAGGGACAGGAGATAGGGCATAAGACCTGGTTTTAAACTAACTTTCCACACACTAATGGTAGAGGTTAAATCTTCCTCTTGGGAGCCAATCTGGTAACTGTGATATAGTAGGGTACTTATGTGATTGATGCTTTTGTCTGTGTTACATGCTTGGATTGATACTGTAAAGCCACAAGAGTTGTTTCACAACCTACATTAACATTGCCTGTGGTGTAAAATGGATCCGTTACTTAGCAGACAGCAGCAGCATGAAGCCTAACTCACTCAAGTGGCAGAGAGTCCTCTTACTCTCGTGTACTGAAGGGAAATAAACCAGATATAACAAGTACCACAAAACCAAAGGAAACCAATTCATGCTTCTTTTACACTTGCACAGTCACACAGCTATATTCACCACAAGGCAGTAAGTGGAAACAGGTCTATCAGCAGGAAAAAGGAGAGAGACTGTCCTGGAGCAGTTCATCATCAGATCAGGTTGAACACAGAACAGGAATTACCTCTGGTTTCCTTTCCCAACTGTATCAGTGTATTCAGAATGAAAGGGGAATGCATTTCCCTACATCAGAGGATGAGACAGGTGGTTATTGTTGAACCTTCTATAACTGAAAGGATCATCTCCAAAATAACCTGGCATGTTAAGAAGCTATTGCCATGCCCATGCTGTTGGTAGAGGAAGCCGCACTAGGACAAGGTACTGTTTCAGCTGCCAGGCTCTCCCCAGCAGCTCAGAAAGGCTCCAGCGAACGGCCAAGCCCAACCAGGGAATGCAGGCTCAAATCCATGTACTGCAGAGCAAAGAAATCCTGACATGAGCTAAACTACACTGATAACAATACAATTTGTTTTTTTCCCCTTTTTCTAACACTGTCTTCTATTCTGTAACAAACGACCCAACCTCAGAAGCCGCTGGAATAAACACCACCTGCTGTTGGCACTTGGCTAATAATATTGAAGTCTAGTAAGAGACACAATCTTGCCATGTTCTTAATAGAATCCAAACACTTTTTTTTTTTTCCCTGTTAGGAAACTGGCAACTAATGTTAGCAGGCATAGTTTAAGGATTCACAATGTATTTGAGGGTACTCAAGTGCTGTTTTGGATACTGGTGAAAATATATACACAATCTGTGAAGCAGAGGCTTCCATAGCAAGAGAAATACCAGCCCTTCCTGCACCAGGGTGGAAAGGAAGATAAGGAATACTTGCCTGCCATTCAACTGACCAAAGAGAAAGAGAAGTGAGAGACCTATCATTCAAATAAACATTGGGCTTTGGTGTCTAAGATGACAAAGGTTTAGTGTCTCCAAAATTTAATGCACCAGACCCCCTATCTGTATTAAATGCTGACTTACATTTGTGCTACCTAAGCAGATAGTGAAATCTTAGGTTTACAGAAGCAGCTGGCTTTCAGCATCATTTGAAAACAGAAGAAAAAAGCCCAGTTATTTTTTGACATGAGTTCTAAAATGTTATTGAAACAAAAAACAAACAACAACAAACACCTCCCCCCCCCACCCCAAGTCACCATTCCTTTGTTTCATGTGCTTTTAATAAAAGCAAAGGAAATGAGAAACAAAACTTTCTAAGAGAGCACTAGAAAATAAAACCTCCTCCTTATCCAATAGCTCTGGGATTTGTTTTCAAGCCTGAGAAGCAAGGCTTGATTCCTACATCTGCTGGGAGGAATGTGAACACACATCTCCTCTCCCAGATCAGAATCATGACCAAACGGTGTATTATAGCAGAGTGTTTCCACCTCTGGACTGCAAAATTTTGTATTCACCCAGAGAACAGGAGAATGTCAACATGAGAAACTGCAAATATTATTTTTTTCCTCAAAATGAACAACAGCACAGTGGTTAAGCAGTCTCCACTAGGAAATGGATAATGGAAATTCAAATTACAGAGGCAAACAAAAGAGGTGAATGCTGCCCTACCTCAGCCTTGACTGGATGGGTTATCCCTTGACTGAGCTTGACCTAAATTTTCACTTACAAAGGCAAAGTAAACAGAAACTCAAATCCAACTCTATTATATTACATTGTTGCCATCTTACATGTTGAATGAAGAGTTTAATATGTACCTAGAAAGACTCCTAATCCAACAAAGGAAAAAAAACCACACCACAAGCCTAAAACTGTTTGCTCCTGACTAACTTCTCAGTATGTTTAGTGAGCTCTCACATTAGGCTGGAAAATCAGGTTATATTTATCTAGGTTTTCAGTGTCTAGCTATGGGCACTCACCTCACCAAATTACAAGTTATTTCTTTATTTTTTTAAAAGGAACATAAATGCCTCTGTCTCAGTGTTCACTAGCTTTTCACAACTGTCACAAGACAGAAAACCAAACAGGAGTCCAGGCCCATTTATTTCTTGCAACTTTCTCAGATACTTCTTTTTTTTCCAATGCAGGGAAATGATTGAATTTGTAATTGCTTGTGAGATATAGTGCACAACTAAAACATTTCTGATACAGAATCAAACCTGAATTCTATCTAAAACAGCATGAAAAAAACAAACAAGCTTTTTAAAATAAAGAGAATCTTTAAAAGCAACAAATTAGATCCATAAAATCATTTTATTTTGATGCTATTCTTTTTCTTTTCATGTACATACTTCCTACACCAGAATTGTTTCTGAGCAGAACCAAACCCATCTCAAGGTCCACTGACACTCTGCCATTTGATTGGATTGTCTTCAAGAGTTTTCCAAGAAGTTGGTCCCTCCCTTTCCTCTTCCTTTCTCCCTTTTCCTTAGATTTTGACTAATGTAGAACCTCTGCACTGAAAAAAACATTTAATCAAAAACATTCTCCAGCTCTCTTTCCCTGATAGAATAGAATAAAACAGGTTGGAAGAGACCTTCAAGATCATCGTGTCCAACATATTATCCAACACCACCTAATCAACTAACCATGCAACCAAGCACCCTATCAAGTCTCCTCCTAAACACCTCCAATGATGGTGACTCCACCACCTCCCCAGGCAGCATATTCCAATGGGCAATCACTCTCTCTGTGTAGAATTTCTTCCTAACATCCAGTATGAACCTCCCCTGGCACATCTTGAGACTGTGTCCTCTTGTTCTGGTGCTGGTTGCTTGGGAGAAGAGACCAGCCCCCACCTATCTACAACCTCCCTTCAGCACATCCAAAGCTCCATATGCCTGTGCTCCTCTCCAAGTAATTCCTGCTCACAGTTTTTACCTTTGAAATTGCTAGGATTTTTACCTGTACCTCTAAAGCTGGTACAGACACACAGATCTTTGTAGAACCAATTATCTTAAAGAAATGGGGGGGAGGAAAAAAAGTACTTTCCTTGTAACACAAAGGATTTTTCAACCACCTGTGGGTGGGAGGGAAAGGGGTTGAAGGTTTTTCCCCACCCACCCACAGGGCTTGAAGGTTTTACAGGGTTCAACAGTATAACTTAAGCACCAGTCAAAAACTGAAAATCAGTATAAGGCACATTAAGAAAGGACACCTCAGCTGCCATTCCAATCAACTGCAAACTCGTTAGTGAAGAGGCCAAAATTAATGCCCTGCATTAATCTGGCATCTGTAAGAAGGGAATGAATTCAACTTTTTAGTCTTTAAAAACCAGCCTGCACCCAAGCCCACTAAAATTCCATTTTTTTGGGTAGAAACCTGTTCTTGCATGCCAAGGAACCTACCTGATACCCTCTCCAAACAGTAAAAACAGCAGCTGCTGCTGTTCGACAGTGCTGGCGACTCCACAGCCCTGAGGTTATACACACAATAAATTCAACACAGTTGCTAATTAATTCGGCATCTTTGCCACTATATTATAAATTATGAGGTCAGATAAGCACACAGTCCCTCTCCTGACATGGTCTTCAACTAGTTGGGGTGACTACCTGACCACTCCTATTATCTGGTCCACATTCCTGCAAGAACCAGGCAGCAGCTGGAGGCAGAGTTGTGGCAAAGCCCTGGCAGACCTGCAGCTTGGAGCCTATCAGTGAAGCACATCTCACGATATTCTTCCCCCTTGCCTTGGTTTTCCAGAAATTTAATTTGTGTATCTCATTGGTACTTACTTGATGGTGTTAGTGGAAATAGGAAACCTCAGCCAGGAAAATGAAAAAGCACAACTAAAGGGCTGCTTTCCCATTTTACAGCAGATGCTTGGCTACCTGCCAAACCCTGCTCAGGGTTATGCAAATCCATTTACTCTTTTTTATCACTAGTCAAAGCAGCATTCCTCCTGTAAAGCTACATTTGTATGATCAGGTCCATTCTTGAGAAGAATGGCAGCAAATGTGCTGCACAATAGAAGGAGGAAGACATTACCCAGGGATGCTTAAAGGGAGTAGCTGTCAGGGGTGTTTGGTGTCAGTGACACTCCATCCCTGGAATCAAATGTAGACTGGATTTTAGCCTGGATTTTAAGTTTGAACTTCAGGTCCAAAAGCAGAAAGGAAAAGTGTGCAACTATCTGCACACTGTAACAGGACGTGACCTTTTATCCTCTAGTCAATCAATGAGCTTTCCCCTTGCATTTGGAGTAAGAGTAAGGGCTAGGTCAGGATCAGCTCTCTGCAGCAAATCTGAGACACCGCCTCAGCAGAAAAAAGTCTGCTGGGAGGCGGCTAATGGAGCTGTACACTCCCCAAAAGTGGGCTAGATCAGCTAAAAAAAAAACCATAAAGGAGCAAGAAAGAAGACAGCTCGATCAGAGACAGAGTCACTAAAACTAAAGCTCCTAGTACCCTCTGCACTGTCATCCAGAAATTCAATGTATAACCCACACAGTAGCACAACAAAGATAAAACATTTATAGAAACAGTGTCTTCCCCCCCCCCCCCCCCCCCCGCCCCCTTTCTTACAGGGAACATAACAGTGAGCATCTGAGGGCACAGAGAGGGAAATTTTAACAGTTAGGATCTCCCCCCCAGCATCTCTGATAACGAGTAAGACACAAGAGGCAGAAGAATGGCTAAGAAGTGTTAGCAGACATAAACCTACTGCTGGTCGCACAGCAACATAAATCACAAGTGACTCCATTAAAGTCAAGCAGCTACATGAGCATAAAATCTGTATATTTAGAATCAGCATATATTTAGAGATGTGTAATAAAGTCAAGATGTTAGAAACTGCTTGAACAGCTCACAAAGCTTGACTTTTTTTCCAACCAATTAAAAAAATATAAAAATCTATACTGTGCTACAGATGCAATAGGAGGGGGTAAGGAAAAGGCTAGAATATATATTTTCACCTCAGTATGTGTGCAAAACCACTGCAGACATTTAACGGAGTAGAGAATCAGACGTCGAATAACCCCTTCTCTATGCAATCTGAGTGTGTGCAAGTGCTAGGAGCTACAGATTACAGAGAAACAGATTGATTTCTGCAGGAATAAGGAGCAGGATTTTTCAGGAACTTCTCATATCCTTGAAAAACAGAACATGAGTTGTTCTCCAGAAATCTTGACTTTCTCAGAACTCCATCAATTTCTCAGTCATCTGTAGCTCCTGGTACGTGACCAAATCCAACCTGATGTCAATTGGCAGAGCTTAAATAGCTTAAATTTAAGTGCAACAAATGGAGAGAACAAATCTTTCCATTATTTGCTGCACATTTCACTTTTAAATTTGAATTACAACAAAGAAACCTACATAGACTGTGGTAAATTGGTAGATAAAATACAAGGACAAGAAAGAAAAGAAGTCATGTATCTAGTGTCAGCATTCAAGAGTTACACCCAGATGGGAAGGCTCCTCAGAACGCAGGATAATCACAGGTCTGCTCAATGATTTCCAAGAAACACCTCCCAGTAAATATTCAAGGCCAAACTTTTCAGAATTATTTTGTCCAGTGTTGATTTGTAAGAATGAAGGAGTTTGCTACTTTAGCCTCTTCTGCCTAATATATGCAGTACACGGCTGAGAAAGAAACCTCCCTCTCCCACAGCCGGGGCCCAGCAACAGTACAACATGATATATAATTCCATTTCCTCGATGTTTCCTCAAAAGAACAAGAAAAAAGAGAAGAGAATTATTAAAAACATAAAAGGTATTAAACAGTCACAAGTCCTGGAAGAATACAAACTACTCAGCATATGCTAGCTTTGTAAGAAAGGAATTGAATTTAAAAAAGAAAAAAAAAGACCATAAAGAAAACAAAAATTTCCTTTAAAACTCAAGAGCAGGAGTATGTTTCTTGTGGTGCTGCCATGCAGAGCAAGTGCTCCATCAAACAAACCCACAGAGGATGAAACAAAAGCTGGAGTACCCTTACCTCAGCGCTGCATTTTTTCCATCGCTCCTTACACATCTGACCTGCCTGGTTTGGTAACCAATCTCCACCTCCCTGGGACGGTGGTGGGCTTTATAGCCTTGAATTCCAGATGTGATTCGCTCTCCAGAGTCTGAACCTAAATCCAGCATAGTCCTCCCCTCCAGTTCGACGTCTTTAGGATGGGGCAGCTGGCATTCACCCCAGGACCCCACTCGGAGGCTGTAAGTGTGCTTCTCCTCCCCAAGAGGACAGGCAGGAGTGCTGCAGGCTCTGGATTCAGTCAAATTTGGGCACGGGGCACCCCCATAGAGAGGAGGAGCAATAACCACTCTGGTCCGGTGCTGCAAGCTCTTGGCACAGCCTGTGCCACACTTGGACCAGCCAGAGAACTCGGACACGACGCAGTCCCGCGGGCAGGGCACCAGGCAGGCTTGCTCAGCAGGCGGCTGCGGTGTGAAGTACTCACAAATTTCATTGGCAACAACGGTTCTGTTCAGCTTCTGGAGGCAGCGGATGCTCCGGCGCTGCAGCCCATGCTGGGCAGTGACACAAGCCCCAGCTTCCACCTCACTGCCAGCAAAGGGGACAAGCCCACACCTGTCCCATCCTGAAACCTCCCACTCAAACAGCTCCAGGTGCCAGTCACAGACTTTAAAGCACCTCCTCTGGTTTTCAGGCTTGTCCTTCTGGTTGCAGTTGGCGTGGAAGGTTGTCCAGCCCTCCACGTGGGTGCACCACACGGCCCGACTCCGAACACCTCCTGAACCGCAGTCACCTATGCACCGTCCCCAGTGACCTGCAAAAGAAGGGCAGGTGAGAAATGCCGTGTAATACTCCTGCCATCAACCTTCCCTGATTGCCCAGCAGCATCCAACCCAGCAGGTCCCTAAAACTGGTTAAAAGCTTCCTAAAGGCTGCAAGTCATTTCTCCTCCCAGTGTTCTCCCAGCACTAGACCACTTGGAGAACCTTGCAGGGGGAAAAAAAGAGTTCCACAACAACTCAAAGGAAAGGCAGGCCAGCAGTCAAAAGCATCCCAAAGTCTGAGGAAATATGAACATTTAATTTCCCTTGTACAAATGAATATAAAAATTATCATAAAGGAACAATAATCTAATAGGAAAAGAAAGTCAAGTTAGGTAAGAGGAAAACAGTTGTAACAGAGCAGTTAGTGGAATGGAATGGAATGGAATGGAATGGAATGGAATGGAATGGAATGGAATGGAATGGAATGGAATGGAATGGAATGGAATGGAATGGAATGGAATGGAATGGAATGGAATAAACTGCACTGGGAAGCAGAATCATCATCCGTGGTGAGGATAAATGCTATGAAAATAGAAGCCTACTCTTCATAGGAGTTTGAAATGAAGGAACTGATTTGTTGTGGCCATGTATGTGCTATAGGATAGGTCCTGCAGGGTGCTGCTTTGAGAGCAGTACCCCAACAGAAGAGCAGGCACCTCACATACAGAGACTTCTGAATGACCCTGGGATGTATTTCCAGCAAGTCATTTCCATCTGCAGCGTGTGGCACTGTAAGAGGCGGTAAAGCTAGTCATTCAGGAAGAGAAGTTAGATAAAAATCAGACCAGTGATGTAATATTTCATTCTGGAGTGTAGGAACATACACATATGTAATCATACAAATCTTGTTTGAGGATCTGCATGCAGACAAGGCTAAATAGAAAGAATTTTTTTCTGTAACAATATTATTCAAGAAAAATCCACCAAGCCAAAAATAATAATAAATAAAGAAAATAAAAATCTGAGGATTATAAAGCACCAAATTACTTGCAAATTGAAAGGGAAAGGCAGAGAAAAGCACTGGGGCTGAATCTTGATATATTAAAGGGATTTTGATGATCATGTCTTGAGAGCATCTCATCTCGTTGCTATGTTTAAAAACTTTCCAATATCTCATAACAGAGACATTACAGTCAGCAAGAATATTGCATTGAAAACACACTGCAACTACCCCCTATTTTAGATTTTTCCAAGGCAGAAAATGAAGTTACAATAAATAAGTCGATTTATATTAAGAAATGCTATTCCAGTCAAGATTTTTAACATTGATTTTAAAACTAGCAGAACCAGTTACACGCTTACACTCCAAAACCAAGCACACACATAAAAACCAAAACCAGCCCCACAATGGCTGCAGTTTTAATACCAGGTATTTATCATCCAGCTAACGGTGGTTTGGTTGGTAAACCCATTGTTCATTCCTCATGAACATAGGTGTTAATCCTGTAGAGGCAGGGGTTTGACAATGTGTAATTAAAGACAAATAAATAAAAATCCTGGGTTGTTTGTTGTTGTTGTTGTTTTGGGGTCTTTTTACTGTTAATAAAGAAGGAAAAGAAAATAGGATTAGGATATTGATGGCTCTGGGCAACCTGATCTAGTGGAAAGTGTCCCTGCCCAGGGCAGGGGGGTTGGAACTAGACAATCCTTGAGGTCTCATCCAACCCTGACAATTCTATCACAGTATCACCAAGGTTGGAAGAGACCTCAAAGATCATTGAGTCCAACTTGTCACCACAGACTTCATGACTAGACCATGGCACGAAGTGCCACGTCCAATCCCCTCTTGAACACCTCCAGGGACGGTGACTCCACCACCTCCCTGGGCAGCACATTCCAATGATGAATGACTCTCTCCGAAGAACTTTCTCCTCACCTCAAGCCTAAACTTCCCCTGGCGCAGCTTGAGATTGTGTCCCCTTGTTCTGGTTCTGGTTGCTAGAAAGAAAAGACCAACCCCTTCCTGGCTACAACCACCTTTCAGGTAGTTGTAGAGAGCAATGAGGTCACCCCTGATCCTCCTCTTCTCCAGGCTAAACAATCTCAGCTCCATGGTTCCCCTACAACACATTTCACACTCTTGCCATGTCCCTTCAGTGGGTGCACCTCGTCCCACATTCTCCAGGTCAGGAACAAAATGTTACTCTTGGTCTGAGACCATCTCCTCTAGGGAAGAGGTAAGAGGCAAGGAAAAAAAAAATATACATAAAAAGAGAAAAAAAGGGTGGAAGGTTGGATTTTGTTGAATCCTTCAGGCTATGTGAAAAATCTTTGTCTCTTTTATGCCTCTATTTCACACCAAAAGATATCAGTGCAAGGTAAGGACTCAGTCATGACACATACCTTGAATGGGAAAAAAGCAGCCTCAAACTAAACCATGCTCTACAAGCTGTACTACATGACAAACAGTCTTTCAACAGGATCCAGTGTGCTTACAATCTGAATATTCAAAAACCCTCAAATCTTTAAAACATGCTTTTGAAGTTCAGAGGCTCATCGACAATTTAAATGCTCATCCTTGATACTTCACCTTGATTTAAAAGGCTATTCCTATGTAAATGCCAAAAAATTTCAAAGTTAGACAGCAGACAAAGTCATCTTAGTAAAAATAAGTCAAAATTCAAACGTCAAGCACTAGGTGGCTTTTTTTATTAAAGGAGAAAAGCAAGCAGCATAAAGACAAAGCATCACAATGAAGCTGAATCATGAGGCTATTCCAGCATCTATTTCTGTGAAGCAGTTCAGCCCTCCCCCTCTGCTCAGCCCTGGTGAGACCCCACCTGGAGTACTGTGTCCAGTTCTGGAGCCCCTATTACAAGAGGGGTGTGGAGGTGCTGGAACGTGTCCAGAGAAGGGCCACAAGGATGATCAGAGGGCTGGAGCACCTCTCCTATGAGGACAGACTGAAGGAGTTGGGGCTGTTCAGTCTGCAGAAGAGAAGGCTCCGAGGTGACCTCATTGTGGCCTTCCAGTATCTGAAGGGGGCCTACAGGAAGGCTGGGGAAGGACTTCTCGGATCTCAGGTAGTGATAGGACTAGGGGGAATGGAATGAAGCTGGAGGTGGGGAGATTCAGGCTAGATGTGAGGAGAAGGTTCTTCACCATGAGAGTGGTGAAACCCTGGAATGGGTTGTCCAGGGAGGTGGTCGAGGCCCCGTCCCTGGGGGTGTTTAAGAGCAGGGTGGATGAGGCTCTGTCCAGCCTGATCTAGTGTGGGGTGTCCCTGCCCATGGCAGGGGGGTTGGAACTAGATGATCCTTGTGATCCCTTCCAACCCTGAATGAAACTATGAAACTATGAATTTTTTGACATGTAGAAACTTTAGTAGAAATTTTAGTGGAGGAAAAGTTTGGTTTTCAGCAGCTGGTTTTTAAAGCAAGAATTCAACAGTAATGTTGTTTCACTTCAGCTCAGAGCACAGCAATATTTTACTGACCTCAAAACACATTATAGCAATTAAGGATTTACTAATTTCTTAGGAGAGCAAATAGCATGAAAAATAGCATTAAAGCTCCCTACGGATTAATACAAAGCAGTTGCAGCAGAGGACTGGACAGATTACACTCACCAAACCTACCACCACTCCTTCACTACTGAACAGAACTCATCTCATTAGTTCTTTTCATACATTTCTGGGTGTTGCTCATCAACTACTCAATGCGATAGCTGCAGATTTACCGTCTCTTCCATTAACAGGAGAGAGAGAGACAGAAGGCAGAATAATAAGTGGCCATTATTTAATGTCAGATGTGAATTCAGAATGAAAAATTACAAAAAGCAAATAACCAAAAAAAGGTAGCAAAGCCTCATAAGTAATTACACTATTGTTAGACACATCACAATTTGTAATTACTCTCTGGCAAACACACTAAAAATGCAGCCTGCTCTTGGCATACCCCAAAAAAAAAGAAAACTGAAAATAATGTTTAAAAATCAGATGCAAATCTCATTACTGCAGATTTTCACTTTTTTTTTCCCCATTTCCTGATGATCTCTACAGGATGCTGCAGCAAACTTATCCATGATGCTTCCTTGCTTAGTTAAATATCCTGTTCAGTAGCTCAGCTGAGGGCTGAGGATGTAAATACTTCCTAGTCAATAGTTTGCTTTGTAATTAGAATTTAATTATTTTTAGCAGAATCATGATAAATTTATACTCCTTGAAGTAAATCTGAGTCAATTAACAGAAACATCTAAGCACAGTGTGAATAATAATAGCTACAACATTATAAACCCACTGGAATTTAGGCACCGAAAGTCTGAACTTCAGAAAGATACTTCATAACCCCCAATCTAAAATGGGAGGCCCTTGGAAATTGAAGCAGAAAACTAAACAATTTGTAAGGCATTTCACAGTGATCTCTATATAAAGTACAAAAAGAGGAACATAAAGGATAGATACCATCCGTCTCCTAAGCATTGTAACTTAATGAGATGCTGGATGAATGTTTGATCTCATCACAGCAGGACACAGGTGGCAGAAGGATAGACTGTTGAAACAGGAGAGCTCTCAGCTGGGTGAAAGGAAAATTCTCATCAATATGAGGATAACCCTTAGAACAGGCTGCCCCAAGAGACAGCAGAATCTTGTCCTTGGACATTTTCAAGATCTGGCTGATAAAGCCCTGAGCAACCTGTTGTGAATTCAATGTTGTACAAGCTCTGAGTATGAGGTGCAACCAGGTGACCTCTGATGGTCCTTTCTGACCTGGATTACTCTATGAAGGAGCACGTAACTGAAAGTCAGGCTCTGTCCACTAGAATACCAAAAAAGGGTTTCACTGAAAAATACCAAGATCTGCAAAGAGCCAAGGAATATGCAAGAGCACAACAAATCCATTAGTCAATCAGATCAAAGAGAAATTAAATCAAATCACTATTTCCAGAAATGCAAAGTCAAGCAAAACTTGCATGATTCATATAAAAATTTAAAGAGACGGGGATCTCTTTGTCCCACTGTCTCTTACAAGACAACCATAGCACTACAAGAAATAATGACATGAAAGGGACTAATAAATCAAGACAACCTAATAAAGAAAAACTACATCTTGTTCAGTTTGCCATCTTTTATCATCCAGAAAGAGTACCATGTTATCATCCCAAACTGCTTCTCTTATCTTGTTAAAAGCATGCAATAACACAGCACTTGTAGTTTAGTTGATCTAGTGTGTGCTGCTTTGCTTTTCCTGACAGCAAAACCTACCTACAACTATGTAATAATTATGTCTGAAAGCATACAGCGACAGCTGCTCTTTGACACACAGGTCACACAAGCATATGACTAGCAGACAATAATTACATATTACAGACAAAAGGAAACACTACTGAACATCAAACCTAAAATAGGGATCCCAATAAGAGATGCTTAATAAGTATGTTTTATCTTAATCAGAACTGCTACAATAATTATTGTAGCAAGGCTTAATGTGACATTTAGTTTAATTGCAATCATTTTGCCATCAGAGAATTCACTCAACAATAAGCATCTTCTACAATTATTGTGTCCCTGTAACTGTGCACTCATTTGCAAACTCAGGACAAGATCAGCAATCAGTTCAGTAGAGTATTGTGTTAGTAATTTACATCAAACAGGTAACAGATGTGCTTCAAGTCACAACTGATACATAAAACAATGATGGAAGACTGAAAAAATAATGCACCATCTATGGAACAGTCCTGTTGTTAATACTTTCTAACTTTGTCCCTCAGCCTCAAATTTAGGAGCAACTGTTCTAGACCATGACAATTTATTTACAAACAGAATCTCCTAATTCTTAGACAAATATTCCTAAACATGACATATGACTTTATTAATGCCTGGGTGAGGAGTAACTCCACCAGTCATGATCATAAGCAGAAGATTACTGCGGTGTCCGCTGTAATTGAATACTTCTGCTTGAAATGTCATGCAGCCACTTTGGATGTCATTCTAGCATCCTTTCACCAGGGTGTGTTTATACGAAATGTAAAGCTTCAACTCCTGCTGCAGTTTCTGAGATCAGATAAGTGACTCAGACAAGATGTGAGCTTTATTCCTTACAGCATTACGACCAATTAATCTTAACTGTCATTAACAGCTGCAAAAAATAAGTTCCAGTGGCTTAGTTTCCCCTGAATTGGTTATTTTATGAGAAGTTTTTATGAGATTTATGTAATTTTTAATGTACTTTTATGAGGATTATGAATTTTTCATGAGACTTGGACATCTTTATTTATTATGAACCAAACTGTTGAAAACCCCACATTTTCACACGACTGTGGTGGGGTTTTTTGGAACAGTGCAAAAACATTCAGCATTATGCCAAGTAAAATTTATCTAATGACTCAAAGACCTTACTGTGTTGATGACAGTAGCATCATCTGCATTTCATACTCACGCCATATCAGTGTACTCAGTCCAGTCACATCTTTTCTTGCAGACTAAACAGACTAAAATCCTTGGGAGCAGCTCCACACAGAGTCTAGGATACCAGGTCTAGTAAGCTTAGGTGTTCTATATTACAAAATAATATTAATATAGCTGTAGTTAGCATAACTGCCCACTCCCCTGCTTTCTGGAAGAGCACTCCTGTACACCTGTCCTGCAGCTACTGCCACATCTCAGCCAAAATACAGCTTTCCTTCCTTGTGAGGACACGGTCTCAGGCTGCGCCAGGGGAGGTTTAGGCTGGAGGTTAGGAGGAAGTTCTACACAGAGAGAGTGATTGCCCATCGGAATGGGCGGCCCGAGGAGGTGGTGGAGTCACCATCATTGGAGGTGTTCAGGAGGATACTTGACAGGGTGCTTGGTTGCATGGTTTAGTTGATTAGGTGGTGTTGGATGACAGGCTGGACACGATGATCTTGAAGGTCTCTTCCAATCTGGTTTATTCTATTCTATTAACAGTCTCAACTATTTTGCTATCTACTAGTACAAGCAATTCAATAAAACACTTTCTACTATCATTTGTACGAAAGGGACCATACAAAGTAAAAGGCTACTGTGCTACTTGCCATGGGCCACACAAGGCATATAAAATTCCTCTGCTTCTTGGGATTAATTTTAAATACCTGTAGCTCTGTTTTAAACTTTCATGACCTACACAAATGAGTGATTCAGCAGCTTAGTTATTCATCTTATTTTGGATCTGAATAAAAGTGAAGTTTAGTGACTTATAGCCATGCAGCAGTTAGTTCCAATTTTACATTTCAGGTTTTTCCCTTATTATCCACAAATGGTAACACTCCAGACACACTCCAGCAAGAAAGACATTCTGCAGCAAAATGTAATGAACACTGCTGTTTATGAAAATTCACTGATTTACTAATCCCTTGGCACTTGAAGGCAGGACTTCTCAATATTATGCACTAATGTAAACTGCATTAGCTGAGCTACTCAATCATGTGCCCACACCCTGGAGACAGCCCAGAAAAAATATTCTTTTCTTTCAACTCTCAGTTAAAAAATAAATAAAAAATAAACCCCCCAAAAAATCTCCAACCCACACATTCTAAAACATTTCTGTAATACTCATCTGACACATTTTGAAGTAGCTGATATTAGATGAGGCCGCAATGTATATAAATTTATGTATATAATAAAACCAAAGAGTATAAGTAGACATTATTGGTAGATTGCAACTGTGAGTACTTTACTGCATATGAGATTAAAAACATCTCAGCATTGGATCATAGATAGTTATAATCAAACCCTGACCTTTTTAAAATTCCAAGCATCTATGAAAACCAATTCCTTTCCAAACACAACAGCCTTTATAAGGTGTTATAAATGTAACCTTAATAGAAAATGTGGCTCGAAAATGTTTCTTCAGTCACTCCACCTTGATTTTGGGGCTTTTATTTCCCAATGGAACTCTTATTTCTCAGTGGAAAAACACGCAGAATCAATACAGCACCAGTTATACCACTTCTCCTGCAACACCAACCACTGGCTTACTGGTGTGAACCAGAGGAAACAGACAGACTGCTGCTGGACACCCATCTCCATGATACCTTCTTCTTGTGTCCAAGTTTTGAGCGATGAACTGCCCAGGGCAAAAGATATTTTACTCTTTCCCATGGAGTAAGATAAAAATGCTCCACACTGATTGGATATTCACAAGTATATACAAAAGGTATCACAGTATCACTTAGGTTGGAAAGGACCTCGAGGATCATCGAGTCCAACCTATCAACACAGACCCCATGACTAGACCATGGCACCAAGTGCCACGTCCAATCTCCCCTTGAACGCCTCCAGGGTCGATGACTCAACCACCTCCCTGGGCAACTTGTTCCAATGATGAATGACTCGCTCGGTGAAGAACTTCCTCCTCACCTCGAGTCTAAACCTCCCCTGGCGCAGCTTGAGACTGTGTCCCCTTGTTCTGGTGCTGGTTGCCTGGGAGAAGAGGCCAACCCCTTTCTGGCTACAACCACCTTTCAGGTAGTTGTAGAGGGCAATCAGGTCACCCCTGAGCCTCCTCTTCTCCATTCAGGTAGAAGGAATACATTTGCAAACTAGGCTCAGTCCTTCACCAGGGCCTTGCAGAAACCTCCATCCCGCTCAGCCTCGGAATGCCCAAGAAGAGCCAGGCTGCCCCTGCGCCCCAGAGCAGGTACACCACAGGCTTCTACAGGCTCTGTGGTGTAGCTTGAAATTTCCTGCCAGCCAAAGCCAAGAGAAAACCATGTCCCTGCCAAACCATAAGTCACACACTTTTCCTGAGATGGAGAGAGAAGAGAGGGATTGGCTGTACACCTTCTTTAACAATTTAGTGAGATACAGGAAATGGAATAGAATAACGAACTGCCCATCCCCCTGAGACTTTCTACCCCTTGGAGGAGTTTTCTTTATGCTTATACCAATTAACTCTTAACTTTCCTTATCCTACAGCATTCTGATTCCCAGCCTCTTCTCTAGTTCTGTTTAAATCTCCTCTCCAGCCTGCAGGAAAGCTCAGATCCCTTCAAGCACAACCAAGCAAGAAGTCAAGGAGGTCAACTTTGCTATTTGAAAGGACGCAGAAGGCAGTGTGATGTATTTGTGAATGGGATTATTTCACATTTGGCTGTAGGATCTGACCCCACTGCAGTTTTATACAGGCCCTTTCACTGCTGATTTAACACCATCAAGTTTCACACAAGGCTTTTTCTGCTCTCCCACACATTAGCTTCCCCTTGCTACCTTTCATA
Source organism: Melanerpes formicivorus (assembly GCF_026170545.1). Lineage (NCBI taxonomy): Eukaryota > Metazoa > Chordata > Aves > Piciformes > Picidae > Melanerpes > Melanerpes formicivorus. The sequence goes on along the minus strand of NW_027142357.1, from coordinate 36,189,798 downwards.
TGGGCAGTCACTCCAAGTCACTGTTACAGCAGACCCAGTTTTCACCAAGGTCCACCTTCTCAAATAGCCCATCAATAGGCAGGATCACTGCAGAGGCAATACGCTCAGATCTTTGAAAAGACCATCTCATCCACATCTCCACAGCAAACTTTACCAAAGAATGTCAAGATCAGCACTAACAGACTCCTAAAGGGACCACACCACGAAATTCATTGTCAAAGGTTCACTGCTGTGAGATAGGGCCTCAATGGGACAGCCTCAGGGATGCACTGGCAGTGGGTTCAACACCTGCTTGGTATTCGAGTTCAGAGGCACAGAGAGAATACTTATAGTACTTCTGCAATAATTCATTATCTGACAAACACCAAAGATACTGCCACTCCTCCTTCCAAGTTGTGACAACTGCCATTTCTAATTTTCTTATTCTTTCATGAAGTTTAAATTATATTCCTTCGCTGCAATAACAGCAATGTGTTGTTTGTCAAAACTCTGACTTTAAAAAAAAAAAAAACACACAGAAAAGACTGGGAAATAATGCAGCAATCTGCACACCTGCAAAACCTTTCTGAAGTATCAGAGTTTGCTTCACATGTACATAATCATGAAAACACGTGCAGCCTTCTCCAGACATCATTTTAAGGGAAAACATTTCTTTATTCCTGCTTGGCTTCATGTATCCTCAACTTCCATATTTTATAGCCCATTACATTTTTTAAGAACCTACAGCAGTCAATATGCCAAGGAACCAAAATCCAGAACTGCACACCAAGGTGCCACTAAGTGTGGCTGTGGTTAGGGGGTGGAATTGCATTAATTCTTCCTCAGTCTTGTGCAGAGCTGGTGTGTACACACTTACAGGCGTGTTACAGCTGTGTAACACAGTGGGGAATACTTCTCAAGTGGAACCTCTGATGAACCCCAGACCCCCTGCCTGTAGGTAGGCCCTTTTCTCTGGGGCATAAGTGGGACTGACCAAAGGTCTTGGAACAGAAAAGGCAGATGGTAAAATATAGATACCATGTACTTACACAGAAATATCTTCTCAACCATATGGGCCAGACAGTCATTATTCTTAATAAGCATTTATAGAAGAGCTATACAATGGGCAGGAGTTCCCCTGGTGCCCAAATTCCTACTAATTAGTATATCTGCATAGATGGAGAACACTGATGATAACAATTCCCTGGCAACAGATAGCATAATTAATCCAGGTGAAAAGTACTGTTTTTAAATATGTGCACAATGAGTTTTATAAAAACTGGGCAGAGGGTACTGGAGAACTGGGGCATTCCCCTCTTTTTTATAATTTACAGTCCATAATTATCCACTTCTAATTATTTTTAATAAGATTTCCATTCATTCTAGACACTCTTCTTAAAAGCTCCAAATTTTAGAAGAGAAGTATTTTGGAAATACACCACTGGAAATAGTTGTGCAGGACTAAACCATCGGAGCAGCTATGATAAAGTATGGAATGCTAAGTGTTCTCCACAAGTACATCAACCTGCTCCTCCTGCAGATGCTGAGAGCATAGGCAGCTGACAGGGGGAATGGCTGAGCATCAAGCAGCATCCAGTCAGTCCAAGAAGGCCATAGAGCTTAGCTTTCCAGACAACATAAATCACTGTGAAGAGCTTTAAGATGTGAACTTGCCAACAAAGTGAACTTGCAGGATGCCAGCCAAATCCTGGGCAGCATCAAAACAAGCGTGGCCAGCAGATTAAGAGAGGGGATTCTGCCATTCTGCCAAGGTCTCACCTGCAGTACTGTATCTAGCTCTAGGGCCCTCAACACAAGGACCCAGACCTATTGGAGAGGACCCAGAGGGACCCACCAAAAGGACCAGAGGGATAGAGCAGTTCTACTATGAAGATAGGCTGAGAGAGTTGAGGCTGTTCAGCCTGGAGAAGAGAAGGCTCCAGGTAGACCTTAGAGTGGCCTTCGAGTACCTGAGGGGGGCCAGTGGAAGCTAAAACCTGAAGACTGGGTTAAAAAGACTAAGAAACGCCACTACCCATGCTTTGGTGATGTTCTCAGGGTAGAGCCTCTGCTCACAGAAAGATAAAGGACAAAGTAAAGGGATAGTAAGTGAGGAAAATATAGGTTGGTCTCTTCTCCCAGGCAACCAGCACCAGAACAAGAGGATACAGTCTCAAGCTGCACCAGGGAAGGTTTAGGCTGGATGTCAGGAAGAAGTTCTTCACAGAGAGAGTGATTGGCCATTGGAAGGGATTGCCCAGGGAGGTGTTGGAGTCTCCATCACTGGAGGTGTTTAAGAAGAGACTGGATGAGGCACTTGGTGCCATGGTTTAGTTGATAAGATGGTGTTGAGTGATAGGTTTGACTTGATGATCTCGAAGGTCTTCTCCAACCTGGTCTGGTCTGGTCTGGTCTGGTCTATTCTATTCTATTCTATTCCTCTAAGGACAAAGAGAAGACACTACCACCCGAGCATGGTAAGTCCTGCAGTGGGCAGACTGCTAACCCATGGTCCCAGGTTGGGACTAAACACATTTGAGCAGAAAGAGCAAGGTCTGAGTTGTTCTTTTCTTTCAATCCCTACACTGCTGAAATAGAGAAAATTGAAAATAGAACACCAATTATTCGAAGGTGGAAGTGTTCAAACATCAAATTGTACTCTAAAAATATCCTGAGGTCAGCTTCACAATACTGGTAGATCATCACTACCTTTTTGGCAGATGTTTTACTCATGTTATTCTGAATTTAGAGTGGTTACATATTTCTGAAGAGTCTGTCACTGAAATCCTAGCAGACCTACACCTTTACATACATTTTCTTAAGCTTCAGCACAAAGGATAAAACCACATCTTTCAAGACATTAAAAAAGCTGAGAATGTATATCCTGGGGATGACTGCGCTGGCAATGACATGTTTCTTTTGAAATCCACTAAGGGTTGTGGCAGGGAGCATGCTGTATTCTGCTGTTCAATGGCTGAGGAGAGATTTAAACTTGGAAATTTGGTCACTGTTGCCATAAAAGTTATCATGCTGTGATTTTTGTGAAGCAGAATTATGGTAACATGGAAAAACATCAGTTACAGACGCACATACGCTGTATGTATATTTTACATCCAAATATAAGCATCTGCTGCTACAATGTTAGCCCACACTTTACAACTGGAGATTTTTAGAAACAAATGTTTTTACACATAACTAATCATTTAACAAGGCCTCAAAAAATGTGTCCCTTAATAGATTTAATTAACAGGTTAATGACGTGCATAGCATGCGTGCTCTCAAAAGCAAAGATTTTCACATGATGCTTGTCTCTGTTTCACAGAAGCAGCTTTTTGTAGAGTATCTCTGCTAATGTAATTACACATCTGGTACTTCTGCTGCTTTCAATTGCAGAGGTATTTATAAACAGTGCCACTAATTGACACAAGAGTACCTAGCCATTTTCTAATGTTTTACACTACAAATAAAGCTATTTGCATGAAAATTCAACTGGAAAGATTCTGTTTTGTAGCCTTGAGTGGTTCTAGTGAATATATAAAATGATCATTTAGCCTGTAAAATAAATCTAATACACTATTGCCATGGCTGCCTGGAAACCTGCACAAAGCATGCCTCAAGTTCACTTTGATATAAAGGGGTCAAGTACAAATTTTCAGACAGTGTTAAATTAAACATCAGCACTGGTAATCATCTTTCTTCCACGGTGTCACCAACATGGCGAAAACTAATGTTTTAAAATATCATTTCTTGGCGATGCTCATTCATCATCCTCACTGTAGCCAGAAAATTATCAAAAACCAGGGAATAATGGAAATTCCACATTATCTCTACCAGTATTGTCAAGAAAATGCAGTGGTTATTAATTTAAATATGCTTCAAAGAATAATCACAACTTCAAACATGATTCAAGAAGATAAAAAGCCATTCCTGCCTCAAGCCGCTTCCAGTTCAATTTAGGTTCATCATGATAGTATCTGAAATCTCCCAACTTACTAAATATTGACAGAAGATGCTGCTGCCCTAAGCGTTTCATCAAAGGAATGGATGGGTCCAAGTCCTGACAAGGTGTTACTGAAAGATGTTACCAAAGTAACCTTTGAGCACCTGCGCACTCAAGTTCAGGGATGCCTGTATGGGAGAAAAGACAATCTGAGACAAGTGTTCCTTTTAGCTCCATATTTGAAGGCACATCCAATTAAGAAAAATTATAAAATATTTAATAAAAGGAAAAGAGTATGTGCCCAACTTTGCTGTCAAATGTATATACATACACACACACACATATATAAATATACACACCAGGAGATATTCCTGTCCAAATTATCCCTTTCACTCATGTTTTTGAATCGACCCAGGATTTTAGACCCAGCCTTTACCCAATGCAACAGAAGCATATGTAAAATGTCATGACTGCCATATCATGGCTTCAGAAACACTGAAGCCAGTTCTCAATCCTTCTCTGAGGAGACCCTTCCAGCATCTTAGATGTCACAATGGAGGCTCTGGATACTTTTGAAGATGACACGAGACAGGCAATGGACTAATCACTGAAATCTGCTCATCTAATTACTCCAATCACCCCGACAATAATCTGGGCAAGCAAAATGAGGAGTGATTTTTAGGGATAGGGTATTAAAAACATTTAGCTAATTCTTCTGAACCACAGATTTCAAAGGGCTTTTAATTTTGCTGCTTTTATATGAGTAAGCTGTTTCCATATGAGCCAGCTCATTAGCATGCCCCAGCTGGTTCATTAACCAGTACATGAAGATTCACTATCACCATAAAAAAAACAAATACTACAGAAAGAGCTTTCTTGAGAAACAGAATGGGCTACCTGGCTTCTCCCAGAAGGAAATCTACCTCACAGCCTTCAGCCCAGGCAGATTTAAAGAATGACAAAGTTCTCAGAACAGCTAATGTGCATCTACCCACAAACTATAGTGTTAAAAATCTGCCTGCACCCCCAATTGATGGAAGACAGTCAGCTGTAGATAAATCAGACTGGTAGTTCTGTGGAATAAGAAAAATCGTTTCTTCTACTAAGGATAGTGAAATAACTGCTCTTAATTGAGTTTTAATTCCACTGGGCATTCTTTAATTCAATCAAGCCACTTGGAATTAGTCTTCCATTAGAAATGCCTATTCCTTTTGTAGGAATCCCATAATACACATTATTCTGAATATTCTGAAGTAAATAAAGCCAATTTGGTTTGAAATCCTTTTAACAGCAAGCCATATATTTTATACATACAAACAGAAATGACTGGGGGAATGGCAAAAATCAATGAAGAAAAGGGAGCTAAGAAAATGTAATCCATATTAATTACATATTTAACACATTTACAGTCTGTCCTGTCTGAAGTCCAGAGATTCAAGACATTCCTCATCTTTGACAATTGTCCTTAAATGACTCAAAATCTTTCTCAGACGCTGAAGAAAGATTTTAGTTTACATCAACTCTTGGTATTTCTGCAGATATATAGAAAGTGGGTTCCAAAGAGCATAAACAGAATGCACGTACATGGCTAATAACATGCACAATCTTCAAGAGTTGGAAAAGCAAACAAAAGAATTTAGATTTTGTTGAAGAATATTTACTGTTCTCAAGATGTGTTTTTAAAAAACTCTTTCTTACACTGATACTGATATGTTAAATTTAAACTGTTTCTACGTCACTCCTTTAAGAATGAAGGGAAAACATCTCCTAGACCTCTGCGCTTAGTCACTAAGAAGGTAATGTAAGCACGTTTGTCATAGATTATTCTACTTAAAGGTCTCAAACAGCTCCATCAGTCAAATCAGTTAGGTTTATTGTCCCACCACTCTTCCCAAACCATTTCACTGCACCATCTTCTCATTCTCCTAAGTATTCTAACTTAAACCAATAAAACAATCTTGACAGGCAAACTAAGCAACTAAATACTTTCCTACATTAAGTTTTACACATTATTAACGATTACTGAGCCAACATTTCCATTTATCTACATTTGCCTAGTTACAATTGTTGCTGCCCAAAGAATATTCCCCTGATAATGACAGATGTGTGACCACATACCATAGCCACATGATAGCCTTATTTGTTTCTACATTCAATCAGTTTCTACCAGGCTACGAAAGCAGAAGCTTCCCACCGTGTCTCCAGACAGCCTTGCATCAAACTCAGCAACAGTATAAAATACTCTGTATGCTCCTAAAATAAGTTTCTCCAACAGCATCATGTTCAGGACATTTTTCTGGATCACATTTCCCAGGATCTTCTTTGCCCTTTAGGACAGTTTCCCACAGGATCCTAGTTCCTTGGAAAGGTTAAAGTCTGTGCTCCCAAGACCCATGAACAAGATTAATCTTCAACTTTCCTTCCTCTCTTCCCTCAGGATCTTAAACTTCATCATCCTGTAGATCAACTCTAACTCCCTGTGGCCAAGAATACTGATTGCCACATTCCTGACTGGAATAACCTGTATCTGTGAATCACCTACCTAGCAGATCACCACCTTAGAAGGCCTGTCTATCACCTGTGTACAAAGGATGTTGTATCATAGAATCAGAGTCCTTCAGGTTGGAAAAAGTCTTTCAGATCATCAAGTCCAACCTGTAACCCAGCACTGACAAGTACACCACTAAACCATGTCACTAAACACTATCTCTCCATGTCTACACAACACATGGATGGTGACTCAAGAGAGTCAATGGGATGGAGGCTAACACTGAAGATTCTATCACTACTGCTAACTCACCAGTGGTTTGTTAGAGAAATGTGCACCTGAAGCTGGACAAAACTGCTCAGGGGAGTAAAACATAAAAACAAAAAGTCTAACATGGCAACCTGGATCAATGAAGAAAGAGAATAGTGTAAAACTGATAGGAAATAAATGTGACTCCATGTGGTTCCTACAGTGGGGAATAAGAAACCATGAATATGAACATCGTATTTGTCCTGGGAAAAGACTCCAGAGATTGACAACCCACCACTAGGATGAAACCACCAACCTTAGGGCATAGAGGAGCAAGGCCAAAGTAACACCAGGAAAGTTGTACAAGCTGAGAATTCTGTGTGTAACTTTACATTACTCTTCTTTCTTTTTCTGTAGCAATTAGAGCTGAACCAGTAATTAGACTCAGGATATACTGGAGGTGTCTTTCCCCCTCCCAAGAATAAGGAGAGAAAATTTACCTTAAGACAGACACACTTTGACTTCTATGAGCAATGGACTCTTTTCTCAGTCCATACAGTTCCATGGATTTTCATTCCTGCAGATGCAATCCCAAGTCCTATCGCTACTGCAATTAAACAAGACAGAGGATCACCTTCTCCCAAAGCAGACCAAGCAGAGCACTCTGCCAGAACACTGCTAAAAACACAAGTGCCTGCTGTAATGCAATATATTCAAAGAGCTCTGTTTCAGGAATAAATCAGCTTCATACATTTGGGTAAGTAGAAAGAAAGATGCTTTGCATCAGCCTCCTTAGAAAGATTCTTCACATTTATAAGGTGCTGCAATGCCTTAGGAAAACAGGTTCACTACAGCTCTTTGATGGCAAAGTTCTGAATCTCAGGTATTGCAATAGGCCTTATTAATTTAATTTCACATCCAATATGTGGAGAACACTGTGCATGGCAAAGATACTTATGATAGAGGCTGATTTTTAAGTCCCAACTAATCAGAGTAATTTATCAACTCTTCCCCATATTAAGGTTGCACCTAAAGCCCTTCTCGAGTTTCATGTGTTCATGAACCCATCCCTAACAAGTCTGTAGGGTTTGCTTTACATAAATAATTCACAGGCAAACAGATTTCCCCATCGAGACTTCAGCAAGGCTCAGAAATACCTTTCTATGGCCACCTTAAAAAAACCCTCCTAAATCAACAATTATAATGAAACTGCTTATATAAGCTACATTAAAATATTAATTCAATATCAAGTATATGGATAAATGGCACACAGCAGTAGCAACAGCCTGTGTCATCTGACCCCCAAGGATTACAGCATTCAACAGCTGGACCATTAGAACAAGTCACTAGGTGCCAATCACACTGATAAAACATAGTGGGGGTTACGGATCACGATGCACATCCTGTGCCCCAGGGAAGGAGAACAACAGCTGCTACTTCCTGCAAAAGCCTCATGTTTCCTCTCTTCAGGGGATTCAAGCCCCAGACAAATGAATTGGTTGGGCAGGCAGGAGAATTCATTCATTTCTTTGAGTGTACTTTTACATATGCATTTGCTAGCTCAAGGAGAAAAAATGTTTTTACAAGACCAACTGTGCTCCCTTACCACATCCATATTGTCCACTCAGGGGCTATGAGTGTCAGGACCCAAAGTCACTTGAAAGAAGTACTCATGGCACGTTCCAAAGGAGAAGATAAGGGGCCAAATTCTGGTCTCAATTATGCCAGCATCAATTCAAAGCAAGCAGACCGAGTCCACATTCCTACTCTGCTCCTCATTTATCTCTGTCCTACATTTTGGATGCCAAGCCAATTGCTTAAGTTTCATTGACGAACTTCAGTTTGCCAAGAGACATTTTAAGCAATGTCTTTGAATTTCAAAATGGCTATCAGACTGTTAAATAATTTAAGATGTCACAGGAAAGAAGCCAGTATTGACTGGGACTCACTTCCAACTGAAGTCTAATCCATATCACAATAACAATGTAAATTATTGCTAAGGAGTGGCTAGCTGTTGTGGTCAGATCACACGGCAGGCAGGCAGGCAGGCAAGCTCCACCAATGAGCAAACTGTGAGAGAGACTGGAAATGTGCTGCTTATGTAAATGCAGCTGTTTGAAGTCAGAGATGTGGGCCTGTATTTCACTGATAAAATGAGTAAAATAGAGAGAGACACTGCGTAAGCAATTAAATTTAACTTTTTAATCAATAAAAGGAAAACTGGGACCTAAATCCACTTTATAGGATTTAGGAATCAAAGTCTTCCTGCAACTCAAAGACAGCTGTAATGCCCATTTAACCAGAGGGGAACTTATTGTGAGACAAAAATGTCACATTCTATCTTGATATAACACACAACAGAGTCGACTGTCATTGATGGCAATGATGTTCCTGATCTTTAGTTCTGGTTGGCATTCTCTGTAAATACAGCTATGCTTGAAACAGTTTTGATGGCAGCATCTCACAAGACTTTGGCAGGTAAGCCCGCCTGCCCTTGTTAACGTTTTGGATTTGCTTTGTGTAAGTCTGCCATTTTTTCAGTGATTCCAGAAACATGAAGCACATTTTGCCTTTTAACTTGAACTTCATTGCAAAAGAAACCCACAAAGTTGGCAGAATCTGGGCTGGTACCAAGGTGTCCATAGCTGTAAAGCATCAATTTTTCCACCTTTTCCTATGAGAAGTCAAACACTGTGTCAGAAGAGCAATTTTGATTTCACTACTGTCTGACAGACAGAAAGATTGAGTGGGCTCTTTCTCTCCTCACTGTTTCCCTATGTTGCCACTCAAACATGGCACAACCTACAACAAAACAGCAACTCCTCTTCACAAAATGTCTCCAAAAAGTCAGTAATTTCTACAAGCATTGCTTATGCCAAACTTAAACTCCATTTAACTGTTTTGTAAAGTACAAACCAGAGCAGGGTAGATGTAGGGGAGACATAAGGAGATTGCTCAGAGATGTGGTGGAGGCCCCATTCCTGGAGACATTCAAGGTCAGACTTGACAGTGCTTTGAGCAATCTGATCTAATTGGAGATGTCCCTGCTCGCTGCACAGGGGTTGGACAAAACAACCTTTGAGGATCCCTTCCAATCTGATGCATTTTATGATTCTGTATTTTTCCATATGAAAAGAAACTGAGAACATAGGACATGTATATAAATACAGATTCAGATCTTTTACTGACACAAAAATAACTGAAAAATAAATGTATTACATGTAGTCAAGGCTGTGATGGCCATGCTTCACTATAAAAAGCACAAAACGACTACCATCTGCAAGGCCTTTGATAGTTCACTAATTAATGATCAAGAATGCATTTGCTTCAGCATAATTTTATGCTTTTATATGGATATCATATTTGATTATAATTATCACAGACTGTAGAAGTTTATTAGGGCCAATCATTTCTTAATGCAATTGAAATCCCAAGGGAACAATATGAAGTAATTTTTAGCGGTGAAAACTATGCGAGCTTATAGCCAAAAGGGAGCCTAGTAGTCCACAGCAATTATTCCAAAATATAAAATTAAAACAAACTGCATTAATTTTGCAACAGATTTTTGTGAATACTTGAGTTAAAACAATCAGCAGGTGTTAGAAGCTGCAGAATGAGCTCCTTCAGATTCCTCCTAGTTCCTTCTGCACTGACCTCTTTGGGAAAGGGATTATGCAGCCTTTTTCTCCTCCTGCATGAAATTGCCCACTCTCAAAATAGCTCTCTGGGCTATTGCCTCTGCTTCCCAACCTTGTTAACACAATACCTCTAATTCTTTGTCTTTCACAATGCTGTGACACTTCTTATTAAAATAAGTCTAAAACCCATTTGTCCACAACACAAATAATTATTTGTTCTTTCACCCAAAGGTATTAACATGAAGATTGGAGGGCAGAAAGAATGAGAAGCCTCTATGAGTGGATTCTATGTACATACATCCTATCCTGCTCTTTTATACATTTTTAGAATACTGTCACCTCAGAACTGGTAAAATGAATTATTCTCTTTCCCATTCTGTCATTCTCTCTATTGTCATCCTAAAAGTGTTCCTTTTCTTTCTCTGCCCAGACAAGAGCCTTTCAGGTTTTAGTATGCTCTTTACCCCAAGACCTACTTAAGAAAAGTAATACATAGCACACTGATGGGTGCCAGAATGTGATTTATTTCCCATTTCACAGTTTCCCCACAGTATCCCTGGAGAACCCAAGTAATCACTGTGAGAACATCTCATCACTGCCACTGTTTTAGTCCCATTTGCTCCCCCTTTAGAGCGCCTTTTGATTTAACATGTTGCATTTAACTAAGATAATATCATAGTGTTCTAAAAAACAATGAATTTTGATAAATAAATCTCTAGCAAGTCAGTCATTGAATGGCTGATTACATAGCTGTTTCCAAACAATACAGACACCTAACACCATTTTCACATCTGTTTAAGCATTTTGTAGTTCCACTGAACAAGACTCAGTATCTGATATGCCATAAAAACCTGGAGAGAAACAAAAAGTAGTTCAAAGGAGATAGTGTAAATTTTTTAACAAGCACAGGCTTAAGAAAACAGAATTATTGAGGCTGGAAAAGACCTTTGAGATCCAACTCTTCAGACAGAGCTCACAATCCTACCACTACTGCTAAGTAAACTACTACCACTAAAACCACATCCCTAAGCACCACATTCACACATCTTTTAAACACCTTCAGGAATGGTGACTCCACCACCGCCCTGGACAGCCTCTTTCAGTGCCTGATGACCCTTTCTATGAAGAGATTTTTCCTAATGTCCAACCTGAAGCTCTCTTGGCGCAAGTGGAGCCTATTTCCTCTTGTCCTGTCACTTGTTGCATGTGAGAAGATGATCTGTACAGAAAGGAAAGGCAGATCAAGGAAACACTAGCCAGCACCAAAGAGGCAAAGAGCCTCTTTTTCCAGGCATCTACATCAATGTTGGAAAGCAGCAGCTTCTGTGAGGACCTTTACACCATGGCCTTACACCTGCAGTATACAGACAGCAGGTGTGCAGCACCAGGACAGCTTCATTGCTGTCCGCTGCCGAGTGGAACCCAGGAGGAGAATCACCAAAGTGGAAGAAGGCTGACATAAATACGAATCAGCTTCCTCTGACTGTTCTGTGAATTACATAAGAGAAATATCATATCAGTAAACCATGACTGGCAGTGGACTGTTTTCCTAAGTATGCTTAATAGTACAGAATATATGCATTTCTTCTTCTGTCAATATTCCACTGCGATAGCTTTTTTTCCCGAGGCTTAGAGAAATCCTTCCTCCTCTAATCCTGTTTTCCAGTGACAACTTAAGAACTGAAATGGCAACAATTTCCCGTTTCTAGTGCTAATTCACAAATTGCCAGTTGATTTCTGCCTCCCCGCACCCCCTTCTCCCCGTTCAGCCAAGCTCAGTATTCTGCCAAGCATGCATCTGAACTGGTCAGCATGGGGGCTGCTCAAGGGGTAGCATGAATGGGGAGAAAATGGTGGGGAATCACTTGTTTAAAAACCATATGTTTGCTGATTTTTACTTCTCTTCTTTGAAAAGAATACGAGAGTCATCTTAGATCAAGACCACTTAGCTCAAGGTAGGGATGCTTAAGTCTCTCCATACCCAGGGGATACCCAAGGTTTTGCACCTTAGTTTTACAGAACAGCAGTCCTCTGCAGTTTGCAATACACAAATAGCTCTTTTATTTCAAACACCCACCCAAAAACCACCCCCAAAAACCAAAACCCAAACCACTAAGCAAAGACTTCCACTAACAAATCAGCATTGCCTGTGTTTGTCAATTTATTTGTGACAGCTAGCAATCCCAACAAGCCCATGCGTTCACATCTGGAACAACCACTGCTGTGTTGTTAATTACGCTGCTTGTAAATGATGAACTGCAGCAAATTATAAAGCCTTTTAATGATAAAATATTGCAGCACTAATAAATTAGCAAACTATTGTGAAGAGATCTAGGAACAGGATACACACCTTTCAGATGTCATACATCAGGTAATTCTGTATGGCAAGCATTTTAATGGCAAGTAAAGTATGTTTTTTTTGTTGTTGTTGTTTTTTTTCAGTGACTGGTGCCAGTTCCAAGCCACAATACTATTTCATCCAGAAACAGAATACTATACAGGCTGAGTCAATGCCTGTGAAAGTCACTGGAACACTTAGATATATTTGTTCTGTATTTTTAGGATTAAAAAAAGAAACGAAAAATCTATACCAGCAGTATGACTCAATGTCAATTAAACATTAACGCCTCAGGCATTTTCCTTCTGGTTTGATACTCAATTCCACAAATAGAAGTTCAAAGGGAAGGGTTTTTTCAAGGCTGCAGTTGGGCATATAATGCGTTCTCTATGAAATGGAAATCACTTGATCACCTTGTATTAGTGACTAGTGTAGAAACCAAAATGAACTTGGTGTTTTCAAAAGGAAAAAATATTATGTTTAAACATCCTACATAGATATTCATCTATGCATCCTACTGTTTATTACCCAGCAGCTTCACAGTACTTGTTCTACATATTTTCTGTAAACTGCCTTATGTGAGAGTGCAGACACCTACAGAGGAGAAATCACACATAACTGATGTTCATTTGCTAGGTGTAAGCACCTAAAGACACGCCTTTGACATTAAAGATCAGGCTTGATGGGGATCTGAGCAACCTTGTGTAGTTAAAATATGTCCCTGCTTACTGCAGGGAAGTTGGACTATATGATCTTTAAAGGTCCCTTCCAACCCAACACATTCTATGATTTAATAGGTATCTGTGACACTTCTGTAAGAGCTAAACACTGCTGCTAGGAGGATGGGGTGAGTACATACAAGCACTGACTGGTCATGAAGGGCCCTAAAGGGATGAGCCCTTCCCAATTAATGGAGAGCAGCAGGTTTCTCCAGCAACAAACTGGGAGCACCCAGGTCATGCCTGTACACAGATCTTCTCCCCAGAGAAGCTCTTTTCACTGATACAGACATAGATGAAGTTCAAGCTAGTCTTCCTGAACAGCCCTGCATTTTCCAGACGGTTTAGGAGGAATCTGTACCTTTAAGTCACTCCCAATTTAGGGTACAATTTTTAAACACCACTTTGTGGGCATCAAGCATATAAATCCTTACTTTTAAGGAGGTGTATTCCATTAATTACCTGAAATGTTTTAAAGCCTCTAGTAATCTGTGATACTTAGATGCTGAAATGGTCTAGTGAGTCATAAAAGACTGCAAATTGTGAAGGTTCATGGGAATAAGAGATAGAAAAGACTTAATTCACTACAAGATGGTAAATAAGGCTAAAAAGGAAAAGCAAAAACCTGCACATCTTCAGAGATTCACAGAATGGTTTGTGTGGGAAGGGATCTTAAAGATCATCTAGTTCCAAAACCCCTACCACAGGCAGGGACACTCTCTGGTAGACCAGGTTGCTCAAGGTCTCATCCAACCCATCCTTGAACACCTCCAAGGAGAGAGCACCCACAACCTCCCCAGGCAACCTGTTCCAGAGTTTCACCACCCGCACTATAAAGAATTTCTTCATAATATCTACTCTAATTCTTCCCTCCTCAAGGTTCAATCCATTCTCTCTAGTTCTATCACTACAAACCCTTTTTAAAAGTCCCTTACAGTTTTCTCATGTGAAAAGCTGCTATAAAGTCACCCCAGAGCCTTCTTTTCTGCAGGCTGAACAGTCACAACTCTTCCACTGTGAATACTGTTCTCACAGAAGCACAGCTATCAGATCACACTGAATCTGGGTTTCAAATGAGAATTTCACATCTGCAATTTCTCCATTATCCATCTACACCAAATTTTAAGTTTCTAATTAAATAGCAAACATTTCATCAACAGTCCTGCCAAGGCAGTGCTATTCTCAGTCTAGCTTTGCCCCTCAAAAAAATATAAATTACACTAAGGTTCAACTGTTCCTAAATATTTCTGTCCCAATCATGTAAGAAATATTATAACCTGAGAAATCAACTGGGTGCACCAGAAGAGCAAAATCCTTGACTCATCAGCTTAAATTGATTCTTTTCTCCTTCATATGTATAATCTTTTAAGCCTTATATTCAATATTTTTCCACACCCTATAATGTGTTTGTAAGACATACAACCCCTAAATCAATCTCTACTCTTTCCCATTAATTTCTCTCAAGTACAGGGTAACAAATATCTCATTCTAACCCAGGACCCTGGGAAAAGGGTCCTGTAAGGCCACGGCTGCAGCTGACTGCCTCAAACTGAAAACATCTCTGCCAGCTTCAACAAAAATATGAGCCATCCACCTCTTTCATTTTAGCAATACTTGCTTCCCTTAGACAAAAAAAATAATTACACAACATTCTTTCCAGCCTGAATATGTTTGTCTTTCCCACTACCAACATTGTACACGCTCCTAGTTTCCTCCGTGTTATTTCTGGACAGACAATAACACACTCAAGGTTCTCACTAGCTTTGGTGGATGTCAACATAAGCAAAGGTCTCCTCTGTCACTCCAGTGAAGTACAGAAGTTGTGGTGAGACCAGTACACCTGGAGTACTGTGTCCAGTTTGGGGCTTCCCAATGCGAAAGGTACAGGGATATGCTAGAGAGAGTCCAATGGAGAGCCACGAGGATGATTAGGGAACTTGAGCATCTCCCCTATGAAGAAAGGCTGAGAGACCTGGAGCTGTTTAGTCTTGCAAATAGAAGAATGAGAGGGGATCTAATCAATGTGTATAAATATCTGAGGGGTGGGTGTCAAGTGGAGGAAGCTAATCTCTTTTCAGTGGTGCACAGTAATAAGACAAGGAACAACAGGTACGAGCTTGAACATAGAAGGTTTTACCTCAACATGTGAAACTTCCTTACAGTGAGGGTGACAGAGCGCTGGAACAGGCTGCCCAGGGAGGTTGTGGAGTCACCTTCTCTGGTGACTTTCAAAACCCACCTGGATGCATTCCTGTGCAGACTACCCTAGGTGATCCTGCTTTGGCAGGGGAGTTGGACTCGATCTCTGGAGGTCCCTTCCAACCTCTAACATTCTGTGATTCCCTACCAAGAGAACAAATTCCTGTGGGGAAAAGAATTTGCACTTGACTTTCAGGAGTTTGCATCCCCCACGCAACAGACTCAGACTGAATTTACAAAAGAACAGACTCAGACTGAATTTACAACATACACCAGTCATCTACCTTAAGAACAAAATTCCTTGAAAATATTATGGTAAGGTAATAGTTGTGTTCAAGTAAATTTATAATTATAAGAGAACCAAGATGTCAACAAATACTTAATGACAAACATATTTGGATTGCTGTTTAGACTTTTCTGATAGCAAGAAATGACCACCAAAACTCTTTTTAACCAAAAATGTATGAAAACTAGCACCATGCAGCAGGAAGTAACCTCATCCCCAAAATGGGTTGAGAAGCCTTTGAATGTTCATTTTTCTCTTATTTCACTCGATCCCAAATTCTATTGCAATGGGAGGTGTCACAAGAGGAAATAGGAACTTTTTCTAATTGGTCTTCTGATCCTAGAAGCTGTTTTCAAAGTGTGGAGAGTTTTGTCAGACATCATTTTTATGTATTATACTTTCATCATTTAAGAAGGTCTTGAATGTTGTGAGGATCGTTTTTACACAACGAAGAGTGTTAGGCAAAGCTTTTTATCTTTGTTGCTATTAAATGTCCTTTTATTGCTATATCAATCAACTAAATGATTTCCACAGTCAGGTGTAAAAATAGCATGTTGGTAGAGTGGGGAAAGCTGACAGTGGGTAAGAATATAATCTGTTTACATCTTTGGACTTGATGACTTATCTTGCTGGTGAGGCATTTTCTAAGGCTTTCATTATTGTAGTGACTGGAAGACAAAATGAAAATGAGTTGAGATTGTCTGGTGTGCATATGACTCCTTGAATATATTGAAAACCAAACTGCTACAGTGCAAAAAAAAAAGGCCCCATAAAACCAGTGTTAAAAAACTTTTGGACATTTTAACTGTTGGATATGGAGAAGAGGGATAATCCAGAATAATTTGGGAACTAAGGAGAGCAGAACTGTGCTGATGGAAGGGAACCAAAAAGACGATGGAAGGAGGACATAAGAGTAAGATTCTGCCTATAATTTTAGTAAAAGAAAACATGGATTTTTAGTTAAAGACTTTAGACATCAAATCTGACATACATAATTACAGCTTTTTCACGCTAATACTATGGCCCAGCATTGCTTCCCTTTAAGCAGTTTGGCACTTGTCACTGACTTCAAGCTGAAGCACAATCAGTTTCTTTTATTAGACATGGCTGCCTTCTTTCCCAAAACCTGAAGGTTCAGCAAAACGTAGCCAAATGCCACTTATTAATGCACTCCATGAAACATTACAGTACAGAGCAAAGAAAAAATGAAGTCAGGTGCATTTCTTTACCAAACGGCATTATGCAAAGCACTGCATTTATAAACGCACAAGGAAGGCAGCAGTTTGAAACAGATGGGTTGCTGCTTACAAAAGTTTACTACAGATGGAAAATACTTTGCCACATCACACTTTGATCAAAACTTTCCACAAAATACACAAATAATTTCCTGTCATTTTATTGCTCTGTTCTTAACAGAAGTTATTTTTGCAATTATTTTGCAGTGTCAGAGGATTCTATAAAGAAATGTCCTGCGTATACTAAGAATACACACCTCTGTTACCAGCTTCCCTTCCCACAAAGGGAAGAACCTCCAGGATTGTCCATACTCTGACCTGGTGATGTCTGTGAAGCGTGCACCAACAGCCCCATTGGTAGAACAAGGTCTTCATTCTGGGATAAGTGCACCTCATAATGGGGGGACTGGCCTTAGAACATCTACACTATGGAACTAGATCTTTCAAAAAACTGTTCCCTTGATGTAGAGCACTGGATAAGGTGATTAGGAGCTCTGAAGCATGCAAAGCCCAGCTGCTCCTCGCAATGCAGAAAAAGCCCTCTTTAGTCTATTTTACAAGCCATTCTTTTTCATATCTCTTTCCCTCATATATATCACAGACTCCATGTTGCTCTTCATCAAGCATTTTTCTTTAAGCCTACCACTTTCATCTGTAAATTTTACTGTATATAAAAGTTTCCTGTACTTCACTGTACAGTTATTTTGTACTTGATTTTATCTTTGACTAGATAGGTTGTCAGGAAAATTTTAGACAGAGCACCTGCTTTATAAATGAATTAACAAATAGCAATAGCTTTGGAAGATCACAGATAAAACAGTAAAATAAGAGACTCAGAGGTCCACAGTTCTTTTACTCCTCCTGAAGGCAACTCGTGCTCTTCAGGCAGTGGTTCAACAGACTGTTTGTACATCTCTGAAGTATGAAGGACTAAACGTCTGCCTTTATTTCCTGGGTTTTAATGTCACGGAAACAGAGCTAGCATGTGCTTGTATTACAAAACTCTTGCAAAATTGCTGAACTTCAGGTTGTATCAAAAGAAAATGCACTCCAGCAGGCAGCATCCCACCATAGTAATTCCCAGCATTTTATCACACTCCTGATAAAACAATTCTACAAAAGTTTGTAATACGGTACTATTTGTATTAAAACACCTCACCACGGCACAGAAGCACACATTACTCTCTTGAAAGTTCAAAACTCAAGGCCACATGAAACTACCCGTTAGCTCCAAATTATTCTGCCAGCTGAAAGAGCACAGTAGATTCAGACTTACTGAGAGATTCAGTAGAAGTATTAAAGGTGTGAAAAAAGTGAGCAATATTTCCACATCGCTATCACTTGGGAGATATGAGTCAAGCGTCACAGACTGCTTTGTGGGGAAAGTATGACAAAGCAGTGAAACAGGGTAATTTTATTGAGTTCCTCCAGGAGCAGAGGCAAAGTCATGTGAGAGACGGACATCTCCACCCAACAGACCATCACAAACGCCTGAGAACAGAGAGGTGTGCTAGTATCAGAAATGGGTAGAAACACAGAGGTCCTCTCTCCCTCCATCCTTCCAACTATAGAAACAACTCCCAGAGGCTGGAAATAACATTACCCTCCTGAAGCACATGGCAAGGCAGTGGAAGCTTTGAGTACAAGGCCTCTAACAGATGGCAATGTTTTATTTTATAAGACTGACTCTTATAATAAGGAAGGTACATTTTGCCTCTTGATTTCTGCTGATGCAAGTCCATTAGAAACCCTGATATCAAAGAAAAGCCCACTTCTTGTAACAATTTAAGTGTGACTGCTCAACATTTGACACAGAGATAACAAGTGCTATCAGGGCTTCATCTGACTTTAATCAGATTTGCTCAAAGAATTAGCAATACTTCAACTCATATTGCTAATGTCCTTTAAATAAGGATGGTTACATGCCTTGTAAGATCCAGGGAAAGAGAAAGTTTCTATTGCATCTTTGTGTATTATTTTCCATTAAGAATATATGAACTGCTCTAAGGGTATATAATTGGCATATGCATGAGCATACTATTGTGTTTGGGTCTTAAAATATACGTACTTTAAAGGCTAACTTTACCTTTATGTGTGCATTCTATGGTATACGATACACATAAGAGAGAATTTCTTGATGATAATAGTGCTGCACATTGGTCAAAATTTGTTAACTAGTACTGTCTGATAATTCAGCCAGTCAGTTTCAATTATTTATTATTCATTGCAAAACAGGTGCTTTCTGCTTTTTTTTTCCCTGATGTACTTTTCCTGTCTCGTCAATAGGAAGTCGTATTTGCCATTCAATTTACATAATGTGTAGGCTCTCCTGAATCATCAAAACAAGCTGAAGTAGCAGGGAAGTGCCTTACATGAATATCAACAACTCCTATTTTTCACTCTAGGTGACATCGTTACAGTGGGATGCCTAAAGAGTTGAAAAATAATACCAAAAAGGATAGAGAACAAAAGGCAAGAGGGTAGACAGTGTGATAAGAGAAACCTCTGGCAGTCAGCAAAACAGGGCAGGAAAAAGATAATAGATACAAGAAAGAATTTTGCTTGGACCACACACAGGTACATGCTCCCTGGTACCGTATCCAGTCAGGGGGTTTCCTAAAGACAACTTGATTTGGACCACAGCGCAACTCTGCTCATCAGCAAAGGAAATTATATTCCAGATAAATACAGTTGGAAAGCAAAAAAATGTGGTTGCAGGCACAGTGCCAGAACAAAAACCAAAACATAGCTAAATAGGTTTTAAAACACCTTGCCAAAGCACTGATTATGCAATAGCTGAAACAGATGACTCGGCCCAAAGCGGTATCCCTTCAGTCATCACTAATACTGTGCTAAAATGATGGCAGTGATCACCACAGTAAAAGCCAAGTAGTAAAAATCACTGTTTTGACCAGGCAACCAGCACCAGAACAAGAGGACACAGTCTCAAGCTGCGCCGGGGGAAGTTTAAGCTCGAGGTCAGGAGAAAGTTCTTCACTGAGAGAGTTGTTCGCCATTGGAATGGACTGCCCAGGGAGGTGGTTGAGTCACCGTCCCTGGAGGTGTTCAAGAGAGGACTGGACATGGCACTTGGTGCCATGGTTTAGTCATGAGGTCTGTGGTGACAGGTTGGACTTGATGATATTTGAGGTCTCTTCCAACCTTGGTGATTCTGTGACCACCTCTCTGAATGATACGCTGAACCTCATCATTCCTGCCCCAGATTATTGTTACAAGAAACATATTTGGCTGCAGAAAGGGCACATTGAATCTTTCAGGTAGAAAAACAAACCACCAAAATTCTTGAAACTGATCAGCAAACAATTTCTTTAGTAACAATGAAAAAAAATAGAAATAATTTTAAAAGCACAGTTATCTGTGCCTAAGTGCCAAGCGATGCCAGACATAAACATAACTTCACTTGGCAAGGTGACAATATTCCACTTTAATACACAACTCATTACTGACAACACCCAGAGAAAATATTTCTAATGCTCTGTTTCTCATTTCATGAAGTTTTACAGCTAACGTGGCCTCAGTCAAGAATAATGTAGTGATTAGAATAGGGCCTGGTAAGAATATCTGGCCATGTAATACCTAGAGAATTTAATAAATTTCTCTCCAACTAGAGGAAAATTATTGATCACCAATTTATTTTTTTTTTTTGCCAAGCTTTAGATCAATTTTTACATCATTTAGCATAAAGTTTCTAGAATTAATGCATGAGAAAGTACAGATAACAAGCTTTGAAGGTAACAAGATATTGATTTGTTCAGCTTTCTATGCTAATTTTGGGGTTTGATCACAGCTAATTCAATTTGACTACTGCTTTTTTTACTTCTAGATATCTATGAAGCTTTGAGGATGAAGAATCTCTTTGACAATAACTTGAAAAGTCTTCATCAGAAAATAAACCTGGGAAAACTCATGGATTTCTGTGCTTCCTTGTGCAGACGCACTTATGCAGGAAGACAACACACCAGCTTGTTTAGTGACAAAAATATTACCTGGAATAATCTGATAAGAAAGGAAGCAAGAAAGGTCTGAGTGTGCAGCTACCTTTCAATTAAGAGTCTCCACTTAAAGCACAACTTGAAAAAACTCAGCAATAAAAGATGCAGTTTTACTGTGGCAGCATTCAACATCACCTTGTGTTGAATCCTCAGTGCATTAAGCATTTTGCACCAAATGAATGCAATCTCCACACTGTAAAAGGCTGAGCCAGGATTTGAGCTTTCACAGGCCTTGGTACTACCGTTTCCGTTTCTTGGGACACTGCAGCGCTGGACAAGACTCAGACAAGGATTTGTTAAAAGCACAGTTTCTGATCTAGGATGATATGTGTTTGACAGCCAAATTAAATAAAATCTAGAAACCATCTGCTTTAGAAACTTTAATGATTAATTTCAGGAAGATGTTCTAAAAACGAGGTTATTTTCGGCACGCTGTTTATTTATAAGACATATCACTAGCAATCCAGCATTTTTCATACCAGGCTTATAACTACATTTTCCAGTTATCCATCTGGGCCCTTTTCAATTCAGTGGTTTAATTAAAACTCAATGGTATTATCAATCTGTTGCATTTTTCATTTTGATGGTTATTACATTTACAGTACAGCAGGAGTACAAATTAGAGTAAGAAGATAAATCTCATCTTAGAATTTCATTTCTCTATCTTTGGTAACTTTCGCTGTCATAATATTTTGTAGCTCATTCATGTTTATAAAACAGTTTTAATGATCTATTTTTTATGACTACAATAAAGGAAAACAGGAAAAAAAATTATTTTTTCAATAGCTTTATGCATCTCACAGGGTTTCTCTCATCATTCATCCCATCAGTCTGGTTAACAGATGGGCATTACACAGCAAGGCTGAGAAAAGCTCCAGGACGGAGTTGACATTCGTTTTCTTTTCACCCCTTTAAGGTGTGATTTGGTAGTAAGTAGCCAAGAGACAGCACCAGAGAGAGAGAGATATGAAGGAAAACAATAACAGATTCCCCAAAGAACAGAATAGTGAAATTAATATTGCAATGCTGCAAGTTACAAGTAGTTTTAATTAGCATTAAGGAAGAGGAGAGCTGTGCCTTCAAACTATCTACACAGTCGAGCTTTAGTTTGCAGTATCCAAATTAGTCTTAAATTTCAGATCACCATTTTGTCTTAGGTCTTTACTAGTGGAGATTACTTCAGAGATTTTTTTTTTTTTATTATTATGTTGGGTTATTTTTAGTGGCACTTAGCAACAGAATCAGTAGATACTTAATTTGCTTCCAATTGAAAAGTTCATTAGAGAAAGCTTTATACAGTCAAAAGGAAGAGGGGAATAAAATGGGGAGGAAAAAAAAATCCCATTGCTCTCAAGTAATCTTCCTAGAAAAGTGAAAACAACAGCCTCAGTTACTCTTTCAACTCTTCCTATCATTCCTGCAGAAACAGAGACAGGTACAATCAACCCAGACTGCACAGTTGCCCATGTAGGCTACTATCAAGGTCTTCAAACTTTGCACAGCTTGCAGCACTTCATCGAAACACAAAAGCCAGTTTGACATCAGTGGTATTTGTTTTTCTAGCAGTTTCTCCATTCATTTTTTATAGCAGTAAAATCCCTAAAATTCTAATTATAATCAAGAGAAAGCATCACTGTAGATGTCAGAAATTACAGAGACAAATCAAGTCCCCTGGCCTCTGACCAAGACGTTAAGGTGTCTATTTATCACCACCTCATGCTGGGCTATGGGCAGCATTCCCAGTATGCTCACATTTTCCCAGGGTAGACAATTCCCCTTCTCATTTCCCAGCTTCAAGCCTTGTGGCAGAGCTTCTGACATGCCAGCACTCCTCCTTGGCTCTGAAAATGGCAGAGCATTTGGAGCAACATTGTTAAAGACTTATTAAACCAAGTTTTAGAGCTGGTTTTGTTGCTTTTGATCACAACCTCACCTAAATAAAAGGGAAGAAAAGATTGTCTCTGGGTCATGCATTCAGTGGCACTGAATGCTTCTGGTTTTCAGGAAGAAACCATTCAAATACTCCCTATAGAAACAGCAAAACAAGGTTAACTCCAGCAGACATTAACAAAAGTACAGGGAGAAAAATGAGTTATTTTTTGTTATACAGTAAGCAGAACTCTTTCCAAACAAAATTATGTTCTTTGAAAACCAGAAAAAAAGACACTCAGTAGCTGTAGGCATAGCAGAAGTGAATGGACATGCAATGCCAACTCCCTGTAGAAGATCTGTTAGAAATAGAGAGTTACAGGCTTGTGCTGTCCCAAAACAGACACACACACTCTCACCAACTTGCTTCTCTCCCTTTTCTTCTTTTCTCCTTATCTCTTGATTTGAGGAAATAAGGTTTGAAGAAATGCATTACCTACGTATACAACCCTTCCATTTCCATCTTCAGTTCAATGCAAAGCCAGAAGAATCATAGCTTAATCAAAATTTTAAACTGGTAGAAGCTACAGAATCCATGGAATAAACAGATACTCATAACTACATGGAATAGATACACATAACTGTATGGAATAAATAGGTAGCCATGATAAAATGGAGAAAAGTCAACACAAGTTTTATTAGGAAAGACACACACCCCAAAAAAAAAACCCAACCCAAAAAACCAACCAACCAACCAGAAGTCACACTTCAAAAAACAGGGTCTGGAGCAACCAGAAAGCCTATAGACAAAAATGTAGCTATTGACTACATGAAGCAGAACATTACCAAATTCCCTGGCTTAGTTTACATAGAATCATTAAAGTTAAAAAAGACCTGTAAAATCATCAAGTCCAACTATCAACCAAACAGCACCATGTCCCAAAGTGCCATGTCTACATGTGTTTTTAAACGCCTCCAGAGATGGTGACTCCACCACCTTCCTGGGCAGCCTGTTCCAGTGCCTGACCACTCTTTCAGTAAAGAAATTTTTCCTGATATCCAATCTAAGCTTCCTCTGATGCAATCTGAAGTTGTTTCCCTCCAGTTCTATCACTTATTACCTGGGAGATGAGATCAATCCCCACCCCACTCCAACCTCCTTTCAGGGAGTTCATGACTGAGGAGGTCTCCCCTCAGCCTCCTTTTCTCCAGGCTGAACACCCCAGTTCTCTCAGCTACTCTACCCTTGCATCTAGAAGCAGTTTAATTCCTTTAAACAGTGAAGACACCTTCAACTATACACAACTAGTAACATGCTTCATAACTAGTAGCATCTCATAAAGAGATCTTGAAGTCATTTGAAGACTGGTATGAAATCACAGTTCTGTTCAGATGAGAAAGACACCAGAACATCAGGAAATACTGGAGCCCAGAGCATCCCTGGGCAGGTTTGCAAGACTGCACATGGTCACAGTCCACATTTCAGAAAAAGATAGTATAATCAGGGCTAGTGCAGAGGGTAACAAGGCTTATTAAGGCTTTCTTTCAAAAGGAGGATTACATAGACTGGCATATCAAACTGAGAAGAAGGTGGGGGAAAGCCTATTAATGTGCTGAGATGCTAGAAACACATTGTTTCCAAAAGTAATTTAGAGAGATTCGTGGTAAAAAGTCCAACAGGGCTATTAAGGTTATTGTCCCTCAAGTGGAAGCACCACCTCCAGTTCAGAGCTATCTAAAGCTTCAGGCTTTTGGAAGAGATCTAAGAAAGTCCCTAAATTGCCATTTTCTTACATAATTTCCTCAGACAGGACAGCCTCAGTGGGACTGTGAGGTGCTGCTCCGTTGATCTAATTCAAAGAAAAGGGGAAAAAAGGTTTGCAGAAGGTCAGTGAGAAACATGCATTTATTCTCACTCACATCATCTTCTGGCCTTTCACCAAAGAAGAAACTACTGAGAAGCATTTATCTGATTAATGTTTTGCAGCAATCAACCTGTCCATTGGGACATGGTTCATTAAAAGCTGTGTCTGGATTTGTGGTGTTCATCATTTTTTTCTGCAGATCTCACACAAAGTCAGAAGAAATTCCTGCTGACTCAAACTTTGGATAAGAGCCAGCATTCCCACAAAAATAAGTGGTTATAGTGCTAAAGAGAGGAAAAATTATTTAACTGCTTGGTCAAAGGAGAATCCAGCTTGGGTGCTGATCTTGATTACTGAAGCAAAACAAAGAACAACACAATAAACCCTGACAGGCATCATGAAGTCCAAAAAACAATCTGTATCATAACAAACAATATCATCTATAACAGCTTTAAGGCTAAGGCTTGACATCTGTCTTTTCATTTTACTGTCAGCAGAGGCTTCCTTCGGCTAAATAACTGTAACAACACCCTTTGCTTTTAAAAAGTTTAGATACCTTTCTTTGGAGAAGAAAAAAATATATACAGTTAATTGTGCAGCTGATCAGTTTTGACACACCTGGCTATCAAAATGCGAAGCCTACTAGGAAAAGACTGTAGTTAGCTGAGAGGAGCCTACCAAGAGTATCTGTTCAAGTTGATGTTCCCACTAATGATTTTAGAAGTACCTAGGCAGTACTTATTGTACCCATCACCCCCGCCAACGCCCACAACAGACACATCTTACCCCGCACACACCGAGAAGTGTCACACACCTCAGCCAACTCACACACATTTAACTGTGAAAAAAAAGACTAAAAAATTAAAATAAAATAAAAAAATAGAAACTAGTATTAAATGTACACATAACTTTTACTGGCTCCTAACGTGGGAGCACTAACTTGTTATCTTTCTGAAGGAGGTATCTGGAGGCATGAGAAGGGCTTGGCACTCAACTTGCATTAACTTTTGATATGAGTCAGACACTAGATTATCCTCTGTGCTGTTAAAAGATCCACCCTCGTCTCTAATTCTTGTATTACCATAAGAGTTGGCATCTACTAAAACATCATCAAGTCTGCAGTCAAAACAACATAACACTTCAAAAAAATTACTGGTAGTCATAGTTAATTGTCTGTAAAACATTACTTTAAATACTCAATAATTGGAGTCAATATTTCAGGTATCTCTTCCATATATTTCGAGGTTGAATATTTACTGGGAGAGCATCAGCTACTGGTATTTGCCTTAGACAGAATAAAGGGGAACTACAGTGCAGTGGTAGCCCCTGCTTTACAAATAGTTCTGGCTTCTTTGCAAAACTAGATAGTTAAGAGGATTGAATTATCTACCAATTCAAAATACATTTGCTCTGTTCTTTAAGAGGGTGATGAAATAATGAAACAATTTTGAGCCCAAATCAAACAGAAGAGATATAAATGATCACCACAAAGCACTTAAGGAAAAAGCTAGAGAGAAGCGCAGGCTTGTTAAAAAAGATCACAGAAATTGAAAAATGGAAAATATTAAATGGCAAAATAATAATAAAAATTAATACAGATTAGCCCCTATAATTTATTACAAATATAAAGCAAAAGATAAGAAAGCTGGTTAGCATGAATACCAAGATTAATATGAGGTTTCAAGAACATTAAGAGCTAAAGAAATCATGCCAACAATATGATTAACTGCCACACGGGTCCTACTGAAGTCTTCGTTAGATAACTTCATCCCATCCTGATTGGACATTGACTGATACATTCCTTGACCTGATTCGAACACTTCAGCTTTACTGTGCACCTGAAGCACAGCCATGTAGCCAGCAGACACACAAAACCAAAAGGAATTCTCACAGGTTCCTGGTTTGCTGCCTGTGTTCCAGACCAGGCAGACGTATTTCTCACTAGGAAGCCCCAGACAACCCCACAATGAATGCCTTCTAAAAATCCTATTTCTTGTTACCCTTATGTCTAATGTGGTCCTGTTTCAGACAGTCTTGCTAATGCACAATGTGCAGCACTGGCAAAATAGGCTGAGAATTTAGGTACCATGCCTCCTTCGTATCAGTAATGACTCCACACACAGAAGCATGCTGCATCTTGTACATCACGGATAAAAGTAAAAATGAGGTAAATTGGTAACAGATCCATAACCTGAAAAGAAAATATCTGTTTCTTTCATATGCATGAAATGCAAACTGATATACAGAATAATATTTTGGCTTGAAACTGAGTAAGAGATTGGAGATGTCGCCTGTCAGATTTTGCCAAATGAAGAAAACACCAAAAATGTATCTGTGTGATCTATCACTCTGAAATTGCTGCAGACAAACTGCCTATGTACCCAGAGGGAACCAGCACTGGTTTGAATTAATATTTCTGCTTTGTTAATATAAAAATGGTACTTCATCTTATAGAGAGGTAAATAAAGAAAAAACTGCAAGTGTTTTCTCACCTGTTCTCCTTTCAAATGGAAAGGCAAATAACAGAGATGGATGCAGCTGTAAGGTGAGCAGAGCTAAGCGAGGAGATGCTCAGCCAAGGCTGTATCATGCTGCTTAGTACATTAAGCTACAAGCAAGACTAAATCTATTACCCTAAGGTAATCCCATGTCTGGGATTTAACTACCATCTCCAGAAAAAGCTGTTTCAAGGACTACTCCTAGATGTAGTTTATCAGGGTTTTTACATAGTAGTGGAGGCACAAAAACTGCCCCTTATGGCACCTGCCCAAAGTGGTCCATGCTGAAGAGGATGGTCATGAGCCATCAGCTAAATTTAACAGCAACCAGAGAACTACACAGAGCCTTTTGAAACAAAGGAAGAAATCAGCTAGAAAAGTAAAAAAGGCATGATTTTTTTTTTCTCTTGTATCAGAAGGGAAAGAGCACGGGGAAGAGAGAAGTCACACAGCTCTCACCCAGCAGACACGCACACACAAGCACATCACCCACATGTCCCGTGAGAGGGAACCACAAATGATTGGGAATGGGGGGGTACAACTTCATATAATCATAGAATTGTTTCAGTTGGAAGACTTCTAAGATCTTTGAGTCCAACTGTCAACCTAAGATCACCGTGGCCATGAAACCATGTCTCTAAATGCCACATCCACACATTTTTTGAACACTACCAGGTGACTTGACTATGTCCCCGGGCAACCTGTTCCAATGCCTGACCACTCCTTCCATAAAGAAAAGTTTCCCAACATCCGATCTAAACCTTCCCTGGCACAACTAATTCATGTGCAAGTGGCAGGGATGCTTTTGAAGCAGGGGAATGATGATCAGAAATTTAAGGGGATTGGATGTAGAAAGGTGTTTATAAATTTATAACAAGCATCTTGTACCACAGCTCATCTGGTACATTGCTGATATCAGTCTGGAATGTACAGTTCACTGATTGCTGGTTAATTATGTCCCATTAATAAATCAATGAAGTGCTTTGATCCTGATTTCATTCTATTAGATTATTTGAGCAGCTTCTCACTGCAGCAAGCAGGTATCATTGCTTTCACTGACTGTCCTTCAGAAAAACTGCTAAATTTACTAAGGTCTACACAATTTTATTCTCAAACATTTTATGGCTAATTCAGCCTCTTGGAGGAAATTACTGATGGGCTCAAGAACAGACCAGGCAAAAAAGGATCTCCCACAATTTTAGGGGAAGTAGAAAGGATCTGCCATGATTTTAGGGGAAGTAAAACACCTTTGCTTGATGGCATATTGACTTCAAGCAAGGCTGAGATAACATATAAAGGGCCACTAAGGTTTTGGGCAGCTAATGAGTTAATAAAACTTTACTACTTCTTCAGTTAAAAAATTCATGTTAGAATAAACAGAGGCCTGACAAAACTATTACACTGTAGACATTCTCGACTCTGCTCATTCAAGTGGTTTTCCCCTGAGGTAGATAGGCACTCACAACAGCAGGCCACAGAGCAGGAGGATGCTTGCTGCAACAGCAGCAGTTAACATCATACAATTTGTTATATTGGATTTTTATTGCCATTTTTTCTGCTGAAAATTCTGGGGTTTGGCAAGCCCACTAAGCTTAGGTAAACTGTATACCATGCACCAGAGCTTAACTCCCCATAAACAGCATTTGTTGACAAAACTATGAGTTTAGAGACATGGAAAAAATACAGACTAAGAAAGGTATGGTAAGAGAGACACTTACTTTCCTTTTTCTTGATGAATCACCCTGGGCATGGTAACATGCTGACCAATATCCCTCTTCCCACGCTATGACAGCCCTCTGTGCAATATGTCCTACACAAACGCTAGTCCTTATTTTGCCATTTTCCTCTGTTCCCAATTGATGCAAAGCTCCACAGGGACAAGGGGGAAATCTGGCAAGAGCCCTTTCAGGCTTGTGTTAGCAGTGCAGGGGCAAAAGAGGAAAAAGAAAAGACTGCAGCTCTTAAAAACTCTCACTCTTTTACTTTGTTTAAAAGTATAAAAAACATAAGTGGTTTCATTAAAAGCAGGAAAAAATTAGGATGGTCACTAGTTAGCAGTACCCTTTGAAAGAGCCACTAAGGTAATTCGGGAGTGATTTCTTTCCAGAAACAAGATTTACAGAGGAGTCTGCATTCTTGAGGCTGTGAAGCCTTAACTGAACAGAAAGAAGTTGACTGCCAAAAGATATTCCCTGGAAGGTAAACGTATTTATTCATTCTATGGCCTTTCTGCCTTATGTTAAATTTATGAGCTTTTATGTTCTGTTATATTTTCAACGTTCAGCTCAGGAAACCACAGTTGTGACACAGAATGAAAAAAATCCCATAAAGTCAAAAAGCATAAAAAGAGATTTAACTGTCTCCTCTTAATTTCTTTCTTCTCCGGGATAAATCTTTGATTCAGGCGGAACAGCTCAGCTGCTCTTCAGTATTGGCAGGGGAAATGCACTCCTCCTAAAACTACTGTACAGCTCCTGGGCTGTGACCAGAGCCCAAACCAAGCACTTCCCAAGCCCAGGGCTCAGAGACGAGGATGCTGTCTACTCTGTCCACCCCACAAGTGGCCTGCAGGCAAGAATGAAATAGGATTTCTCCAGAGCCTCTATACTGCCCATGCTGCTGCCATCCATAAACGTCAATGTGAATTCAGTACCAAAACACATCAGCTCCTTCCGATCCATCTTCAATAGCTGCAAATGCTGATCCCTAATATAAAGCAGTACAGCAGCCAAAACTGTTCCACTTTCAAGTTGCCTCACACATACAAAAAACTTTTTGATGAGGCCCAGCAGGTCTGCCAAACCAAATCTCTGTCAGAAAACCTTCTCAAATTACAAAGAAAGAAAATAAATAAAGAAATTTAGCTTCAGTTATTCTCCTTTCCAAAAGCTGTGAGCTACAAATCTCCAGAACAAAGGCCACTAACACAATCTCTAACAACCTGTAACCTTGGCAAGTACCGCCCAGCTGTCCCCACCACATTTACTCAGGCTTTATGGATTGTTCTTGTGGGGGGAAAAAAAAAGGCAGGAATGCAATCCCTGGGTTTGGGTTTTGTGTCAGAAGAATACAACACTAGAACATAATTATTACATTTAGAAAAATGACACAAGAGCTGCACAGTAGGGATTTTATCTATCATCCTGCCTAGTTTATAACTGAAGGGAAATCAGCCAGCCTTAAGAAAAAGACTTCAAAAATGGGAGTTACCATAACCTGAACAGAAGAAAATGATGCTTTGAAAATTAGGCCTTAGAGGTTTGAAATCCTCATGCACAAGATTAAACTTCATCCTTCCTTACTCTCACAATTTTATTCTAACCAGCTGGGATATTTGGAGAAACCCTGTAAGCCCACACCTGAAACCATGCACTTTTAAACCACCCCCACCCCCAAAACCTCTGTCTATTCTTTATATATACATATATATAAAATATATCTTTTTTACTTGGGTTTGAGGAGAAACCAGAAAAGTGTTCAATATTTATTTTGAACTTCAATGTCACAAAGCAAACCTCTCTTTCAGAAAGCTTTTCAGACACTCAACTCCTGCTCTTCGAGAGGAGAGGCTGGTGGGATTGAAACTTGGAAAAGGAGTTTCAGCTCTCAAAATTCCATTCTTATTCTCCTCATCACCTGCACACGGAATAATAGCATTTATTTTTGGCATAACAAAACTAAAGGAAGTTTCCCTCATTTCTAAGATCACTAAAATAATGATTAGCCGTAAGATTTTTAACTCAAAGCATGATTTAAACAAAACTGAGTATGTACAATAGAACCTCAAAAGACTGGATTTCTATTTTTGCCTACTTGATTTATATTAAGTTTTTTTTTGTCTTGTCCTGCTGTTGCACAAGAACCACTCAGATCACTTATCTTTCTCTCTCAGTGTTGTACACAGTCTGATCCAGCTTTTGATAGAGGATGCTAAACCTCGTCCCAAAGGTGCACTTGGCGACACAGCCTGAGTGGGCATGAAGCTGGCCCAAGAGCATTGCAGGTATACATCGCTATTGTGGCAAGGTCTTTGCTACTTCATGAAGCAAATATGAAGCAACAGTTTGGGGCACATTTGAATGCTCCTAACTCTTTATGATGTCACCTAGCAGTGCAGACGATGCCATGAAATGCACAGTCCTCAGGGTGGGCAGAACAGATGGAGCCTTAACATTTACTGGAGTCTCCGGTTACACAGCTTCTGCATCTTAAATATTTTATACGATCTGATCATATGGGAGCTTCAGCTGTGGAAACAGATGATGCTGAAACAAGATCTGATCCAATCTGTTCACTTGCCACTGTTCAAAACCTGAGAAAGGTGAACAGGTCACCCAGCAGCCCACAGTGCTTAGAGGCATGGGACTCGCAGGCCCACACACTTGCTTATTACTGTTTATTGCATTTAACACCACTCAGCATGAGTTTGTGCTGCACCACATTTACTTCAGCTAATCAACTTTAACTCAATTTTGCTCTAAAACAAAGCAAAAGATTTCCCCAAATTACAGCTCTGATGCTCTGCAGATGAAGATATATGTTAGAAATCACGGTAGATGTTATCATTACAAACATTCAAGTCAAAACCAGTAGCTTGCTCTTAAACATAAAATATTTACAAATGGGAGGACTTGCAAGACTGTAGTGGTAAACAGGACACTGAAAGAAACTTTGGGCTGAGAGCAGCATTTGTGCTGTCTCTGAGAACAGGTGATGCTGCACAGGGAAGCTGTGCAGGAACACTCCAGGCTGTGGATGCTGTGAGCCCCAATACCAGAGCAGGACAATCATGGAATGGTGCACATTTGCATTTACACAGAACAGAGAAAGAAGAGAACAGAATTAACCAGGTTGGAAAAGACCTTTGAGATCATCGAGTCCAACATGATGTGAGGAAGCAGCATGAGATCATTACCTAAGCTAGCCTCGGAAATATAAAATACATTTCTAGCATGTCTTTTGAGACAGCTGGGGCAGTCTGAAAGCTTCCCACAACACCATCTAGGAGAAGCATATTAAAGTAAACCAGCCCTGGCTCAGCTTATTTTAACATTCCATACTAAAAACTGTTTTATAAAAGCTGATTCATGAACAGACCAAATATTGCTGTTCTGGGATGCACAACAAAGAGCAGGGCAGATGGTCAGGGGTGGCAGCAGCTTCACTCATCTGATTTTAATCCATCACCACAACTCTGTCAGAACCCTCAGTCATGTACGTTTCACTTACTCGTTCAGTTCATGCAAGGCATCCTAAAAAAGCCTGCTGAACAAGATGTACAGCTCATATTTACTATTCAACCCTGCCAGCATTCCTGGTTTTTCAAACAAGCTTGGAGGAACACATTTGCTTTTGGCTAAAAGAACCTCTGCCAGGTTTTTTTTCTATCTTAAGTGCATTTTAATCGGATCACCACTACAACTTTTCAAAAAGCAGTATGTAATGAAAACAAACAGATGCATAACTGTCCAATGTCACTGCAAGATTGTTAACATGTGTCATCACCAAGTTTCAACTTGCCAAAAAATTAAGAATTAAAGAGTTATGACAGGGAAATCTGGTTGCTATAGAAGTCCAGCTTCCACAAAGACAATCTTCTCAGCAGAGAGAAGCTCCTACGCACAGACTAAGCAGGTGCCCGTGTCAGTGCCCACGTGCACACTCACCCACACAGCTCCCAAATGTAGAGTGCTCTCATCCCCCTGCCCCTATCTATCCCAAAGCATCCTCCTGCCTTCCCGCTGCTCATCCTCACCACCTCTATTGCAGGGCAAGTCAGTTCTCAATCAGCTGATTCAAGAGAAAACCCATTAAAACAGAATGGATTAAAAAATACCCAAACCACTTTCCATCACATCAAGCAATCTGAACCAATTCACACAGCACAGTCACTCAACCCGCTGAGTAGTGGGGCTGTGGGTGGAAACCTTTACCCCAAGGTCCCTTTTGCAGCACTTCTGTAAGTCTGCACTGTAACCTCCTCAGTAAACACACCCACTTAAAGTTGTGACTGACCAGCTACAGCAGCTTCTGCAGCAGATGATTCCACTTAGAGTAGGTGCTGCTCATACAAATGAAAAGGAAGAGCTGAAGAAGGGAATTTGGAAAGGTAACAGTGGGGATATGGCGAGAGAGATCACAGACACTAGATCCTTTCACCCAGCAACATTCATGCTTCAAAATGCCTGCATCTGAGACTGCTGTTTCTAAGAACAAAGCTGAATAAAATGATCAATGGTTTCTCCCTTTCTCTACTTTCTGTAGCAAAAGGCAAAGGGCCTGTCTAAACTTTCTTTCCTTCCCTAATGAAACTCTCATTGATTTTTCATTCTTGTGAATCACTGCCTTAGAGCAATTTCTTTTAGCCGCAGGTTCTCACATTTAATTTGTATGTATGCTTAAGGGAAAGTTTATCAATAGAGTCTCCAGAGAGATACTAAAAATGGGTTTATGAGAAAGTTATGAAATTTTATGTATGGCATATACCAATCTAGTATAAAAATACAAAATAAAAAGCAGCAAGCCCAGAATAATGCATGACATTAACAATCAGCAATTTCATGTAACATCCTATACCACCTCCAAGCAGCTGTCAGTGCATAAAGACAAAAGAAGTCAGACTGCATAGATTTATGTGATAAAGAGTAAAAAAGAAAAACCCCAAAACCCCCATCACAACAGAAACTCGTTCAGATGTAAGGATCTTCCACATGTTAACAGCTACCTGAAGACAAGCAGACCACAACACATGTACGTGTCCAGAGTCTAACAGTTCTGTTGCTGCCACTAAAATGTATCACCTAGTCAGGCAGGAAGAAACTGTGAGGACTTTTTAAATGCAAAAGAATAATAATAATCCACCAGCAATAGATGAACAGACAGCTTTGTCAATACCACCAAAGGCAGAAAAAGAAACACAATCTCTGATAATTTATTCTTCAGCTAACAGTTCTCAATTGCCTCAATTACTATTTAAATAGGAAGAAAACGAAAATGCTATGGACTTTCTAGTTGTCATTCCTGCAAAATATACTATCTTACTAGTCAATGGATGAAGCAACTTTATGGGCCAAAGGCAATCATCCAGGACACAGTAATTAAACTAGCTATTAGCCAGGTTCATAGCTAAGAAAGTGGCCTATCCTTTTGTTTAAAAGTCAGGATTTTGCATTGTGATTAATATTATCTGAATGGCTCTGTCCACAAGTGAAAAGGATTGGCTAGAATCGGTTTCAGAAGAGTGCAAACAAGGATCTTTCAGAAACAAACCAGGCTTTGGGGCAGGGGCAATTAAAAATAAATAAATAAATAAATAAAATAATCAGGGCCTATCAAATTATACTTTAGGAAAAAATAAACCCCAATCAAGTGTGTTGCTTGAGCCAGCCCCCCCAGTATACTGGCTGTCCTTGAGATGTGAAGCAGGAAGAAAGCCTGATGGAAATCACCTTTTCCCCATTTTTTTCCTATGTCTGTCTTTTTGTTGAAGTATCGACTTCACCTGCAGTACAATGCTCAGTTCTGCAGTCCTCAGCACAAGACTCAGACCTGTTGAAGGTCCAGAACAGGCCACATAAAATGATCAGAAGGCTGGAACATCTCTCCTGTGTAGAAAGGCTGAAGTGTTGGGCTTTTTCAGCCTGGAGAAGTGGAGAATAGAATAGACCAGGTTGGAAGAGACCTTCAATATCATCGTGTCCAACCTATCATCCAACCCACCTAATCAACTAAACCATGAAACCAAGAGGGAGGTTCCAGGGAGACCTTATTGCAGCCTATCGGTAATTAAAGGGGGCCTATAAGAAAGATGGCGACGGACTTTTTAGCAAGACCTGCTGCAGCAGGGTAAGGGTGATGGCTTTAAACTAAATACATAAGAAAGGAAGTTTTTACAATGAGAGTGGTGAAACGCTGGCACAGAGGTGGTAGAGGCACCATCCCAGCAAACATTCCAGTTCAGGTTTTTTGGGGCTCTGAGCAAGCTGAACTAATCAAAGATGTCCCTGCAGGGGAGTTGGACTTGATGACCTTTAAAGGTCCTTTCCAACCCAAAGCATTCTGTGAACTTCCTAGTATTGTCCTAAGGGTGATAATACAATTGTCCTTAACAATTTCTCAAATTACCTGATTAAGGAAGAAATTAAATAGGATTACCTGTCTAGGACCAATTAATATCTACTAGTAGTGATCTATGATAGAGCCTGCAGTGCCCTGCCCACGCAGCTGAGAAGAAGGCAGAGGAGGAAAGGAGAGAAGCCACTGCTGGTCATGGATATCAGATTGAAGAACAGATTTTGAGAGAAGGTCAGACACAACCTGAAGAGCGCTGAAGGAAGAAAAGTCCTTGACTGCATAGGAACAAGCACTGGATGGAATTGAATGCGAAATTGCTTATGCAGGATGCTTATTCCACCACAAAAGAAAGTGGCAACACCAGCACAAGGTGTGAAAAAAAAAGGAGATTTTAGAGAGATAAGCAGATTAAAAAATAAATTTACCTGCTGCTTGTGACAATTAGATCTTCTACACCAAAAAATGTCTAAGAACTGCAAGAAATTATATTGGGATTGGAAAAGGTTAGGGAAATCTTTAAACTCCCACAAAATCGTCAATACCAAAATACTGAGATTAAAAGAACATTTATAAAATCCTACATGAAGGAAACATGAAAAGGTTGCTCAGTTGCAAGATAACTGAGTAATGTAACCTTTCAAAGCAGCAACAAAAAGCGATTAGACCATCCCTTGGATTGAAAATGATTGATTATTACTGCTAATATTGGAATTGAAGTTGACTCTAATGCTTTTTATGTAATTGCTTTATTGAATGCTGCGTAGCTTTATCTGGTAATATATTCAGAACACTGCAAGTTTACCTTTAGCTCCTCATACACCAAGACACACAGGCATATAGTTACAATACATTTGTCCCAAAGACATTGTATTAAACAGCATATACTAAGGTTAGCTCCTGACCTTTCAGTTAAGGTCTGTGGGGAACCTTCTGACTGCAGAATTATCTAATAGATTTGAGTACCAGCAACTTTCCATCCTCTGCATCTGTTCACTGGTTTATTCCATTAACAGTATCAAAATATGTTAAATGTGATTTGGGGCCTTGTGGGCTGTAATAATTAAATCATTTTGAGGACTCTGAAAGCTGGCTCATCTATTTAAAAAAAAAAAATCAATCAAGGACAAGTAAACCACAGTGAAGAAGATTAATAAGAAAGTTTGGGGCTTTTTTTAAATGGATCAGAGTCTGTTAAAACTTTCATTTATCTATAGCCAAAGTAGGGATTTTTCTTTGTTTGATTTACGCTTTTAGAATAGAATAGAATAAACCAGGTTGGAAGAGACCTTCAAGATCATCGCGTCCAACCTATCATCCAACACCACCTAATCAACTAACCCACGTAACCAAGCACCCTGTCAAGTCTCCTCCTGAACACCTCCAGTGACGGCGACATCACCACCTCCCCGGGCAGTCCATTCCAATGGGCAATCACTCTCTTTGTGTAAAACTTCCTCCTGACCTCCAGCCTGAACTTCCCCTGGCGCAGCCTGAGACTGTGTCCTCTAAACAAGCAGCCTTCAGTGTTGAAATGTAACTGCACAGAGTTACATTTTCTCACTTGCTTTTCAGTTTCTTTGCTTTGTTGTCCCCAGTGTCACTCCCTGCTTTTTTGGAGAGAGTTCCAGCGAAGGTCAGTTGTCAATTAGCCATCAATAAATACCTTACATGAGAGCAAAAATTTTGGGCTGCCTGAGCTCCCATTACTAAGCCAAGCAACATGTTTGAAAGCTCATAACAAAAAGCATAAAGTACTTTTAGAGTGTTCCAAACGTAAATACAATGTTACCTTTAAGGCTGTAAGTATGAAAAATATCAAATAAGGTGTGTAATACCAAGCTTTATCATGCGTATATTGACTTAACTGAGACATGCTCACTTATCTACAAAGCAAAAATTGGGTTTTAAGTACTGTACTTTGCAAGACCCTTAGGGCATAATAACATTACTGTCATCATTTACTTGACTTCCCTGTCTCTCACTTGATGCATCTCCAGCCCTTTCAAAACATTGCAGCTATGTGTCTATTTCTGCCACTACACCAGTGGCCTTGGCTAGATGGCTACACAGCTACACATGGTTGACATATAAAACCACCCACAAACAATGCATACACATATGCTCACATAGACACTAGCATGTATACAACATTTAATACTCAGGAGGGTACTAAGACATTGGAACAGGTTGCCCAGGGAGGTTGTGGATGCCCCCTCCCTGGGGGTGCTCAAGGCCAGGTTGAATGTGGCCTTGAGCAACCTGGTCTAGTGGGAGGTATCCCTGCCTACGGCAGGGGGCTTGAAACTAGATGATCTTTAAGGTGCCTTCCAACCCAAGCCACTCTATGATTTCAATTGCCAGTAAAGTGTCTGTTCTGTGAGGCACTCTCTGATGTAGGGGTTTGTCTCTTTTCCCTACTATCAGGTGATAGAACAGGAAGAAATGACCTGAAATTGTGCCAAGGGAGGTTCAGGTTGGAGATTAGGAGCAGTTTCTTTCATCCAAGAGTAGTCAGGCATTGGAATAGGCTGCCCAGAGATGCTGGAGTCACCATCCCTAGACATGTGCAAGAAATGTGTGGACATGGCACTTTTGGACATGGATTAATGGCCATGGTGGTGTAGAGTTGAAGGTTGGACTTAATGATCTTAGAGGTCTTTTCCAACCCAAATAATCATCAAATCAACAAAGTTGGAAAAGACCTCAACGATTATCAAGTCCAACATGTCACCCAAGACCTCATGACTATTAAACTATGGCACCAAGTGCCACATCCAATCCCCTCTTGAACACCTCCAGGGAAAGTGACTCCACCACCTCCCTGGACAGCCCATTCCCAATGGCTAACAACTCTCTCTGTGAAGAGCTTCCTCCTCACCTCCAGCCTAAACTTCCCCTGGTGCAGCTTGAGACTGTGTCCTCTTGTTCTGGTGCTGGTTGCCTGAGAGAGGAGACCAATCCTATGATTCTATAACTTTCCACATCAGTGCAAGAAGGTACTTGGCTTTTTGGTTTTTCTTCCCCACACACACACACTTTTTCATGTTTGGAGCCAATGCTAGAAGTAAGGTTTTCTTGGCACTTTGTGAAGGAATGCAGAGGATAGAGCATTGATATTTCCTTAAAAGAAAAGTGTGATCAATAATAGTAAAAGCTTGGATAAACCCTTATTATTGAACTTCCAAAACTTAAAAATTAATATATGGCCACTACCTGTTAAGCACTGACACAACTTCATGCACTACCAGCTCACTGCTGAGAGTGAGCAAAGCTGAATTTGGCAATCCACATCAGCAGCATGACAAATACTCACTTTCAAAATGGTTTCAATCAAGATACAACTATACCTGGGTTATGAAATATTTAATGACAGCTGAAAAGTACATGTACTGAATTAGTTTAATTGAAAATACTGAAACCTTAGGCAAGTTACTGATTCCAGTCATACAGCACACGCATTTAATACACAGAGCTGCAAACAACTTATTGAAATTCATTTTCACTTCCCCTTCAATACAGCACTGCTTTATTAACACAGGCAAGAATATTAAGAGACCGACAATAAAAACTTTACATGAGCACTGCCTTATGTGCACCACATTTAATAAAAACTTCTGAAAAGTTCCTGGTGTTTAATCAGTGCAGTCTCCTCCTAATCCTTGTCTGTAACAACTCCATTTGTGTATTCCATCCAGGCTGCTGCTTCTAAAAACACACAGCTAACACACACCAGAATTTATTCAATGTATATATATATAAAAAAATATATATTTCTATATCCAGTGTCTGCACTGTGAAGATTTTCAATAGCTGGAAGAAAACTGCTTATTTTGCTTAAAAGCAACTGGGTGATATAAATCAACTCAACACTAATAGGTCAAAAGATCCTAAAGATGTCACAAGTACTGAATTTATTTTTGTCTTCGGCAGCTGCAAACTTGTGTAATTTATGGTTATAAATGTCATACTGTAGAAAAGTAAAACATGCCTCAAATACAGGTAGATATTTTTAAACTATTGATATTTGAAGGTCTTTGGATCTCAGGGGTGATAGAATAAACACCAGAGGACACCAATCAGGGAAAAAGTTCATGTGGTAACACAATAAACATCAGGCATCCCCTTGCCCTGTATTTAATCATGTGGCTGGCACCACCAGCCATGTTTCATACTTCTGTTGACCTACACAATAGGTCAATAAAATCCTAAGAAAGACTTATTAGAGTACCTACCTTAT
Organism: Melanerpes formicivorus; assembly: GCF_026170545.1. Taxonomy (NCBI): domain Eukaryota; kingdom Metazoa; phylum Chordata; class Aves; order Piciformes; family Picidae; genus Melanerpes; species Melanerpes formicivorus. The sequence goes on along the minus strand of NW_027142357.1, from coordinate 36,150,172 downwards.
AATTTTTTTAAGTATATTGAAAATGTAATGCTTTAAATGTCAAGATTGTTCAGGAAGTCATACAGTATGAACTGTTATTGCACAGGAACAATTTTAAAACTGCTGTTGACCATGCCAAGGATTATGACTCCTTCCATCACTACTCCATTCTCTACATAACTCCAAACTTTTTTTGCAGCTACTTGGGCTGCACTGGTGGCACAAGCCCCTTCTCAAAGTCTTCTGCTGAAAGTTTGACAGCACTAAGAGACACACAGAGCTTTTAAAACCAAATCTCGTGCAACAGAGTGAAAGTGGGGGAAAAACAGACATCAATCAGTGGGCAAAACCAAGCAGCAAATATTCTGGCTGAAGATAAATAACATAGATTTACTGGTCCTTTCCGCAGAAACAGTTGGGTAGCAAGGCGTGCAAGCTGCAGCGCGGCAGCGACATCAGCTCCGCGTGCAAGGCGTTGGGTTGGCTCCTCTTTGAACATACGCCCTTTCAAGTGAAATTAATCACTCTCTTTATCACTCCTGCAGCATCTGGAGCCATAATCATTACCCAACTGCTGAGAAAGAAATGAAACCACTAATCGCACAGGGAGTAGGGTTTAGCGTTCAGAGTAGGAAAGTTTTTATTAAGTTCTCATTTGAAAAGTGATTTTTCATGGCTAGCCTTCCAGGACATGCCACACAAAAGCTGGATATACTTCAGCAACTGTCTACAACTCATCTCCCAGAATACAGAACCAATATATTTAGAACTGCTATAATGAGGTTTTAACATGCTTTTCCCAGTTTAGCACTATAATCCTAAATTGCTCTTATATTCAATTATGACACAGAGACACGTTTAACCATTACCTTTGAAAGGTCTCTGGAAGAAGAAACTGCAGAAGTATACAAAGTGGTAGACACCAGGCAGCGCAATCAAAAGCAAGGACCAGACGCTGCCTCTGGATTCACACATCACACTCCTCCTGATCTCAGCAGGAATTCCCTATGCAAACCAAAGCTTAAATATCCCAAACTACTATATTAAGTGGGCATTTCACCTTATCTATCCATTGAGGGTGATTAAAATAGACCATATGAACAATATGTCAATAATCTGGATTACCATGAAATATTCCCCCTCCCTCCTAACTTTTCCATTTAATTTTCCTGGCTTTTACCACTCCAATTTTTTAAAAGAAGAAAGAATACTAATAAATTTGGGGGGTTGTAAACAACAAAGAGCAAGCTGACGACAGCAGGACTATTCTCTTACAGACCGGAGGAAAAAATAATACAAACGTCAGGAAATACGACATCAGTGGGCAGACTACCCAAAAATCATATCCCTTGAAAGAGTCAGCTGCTTTATCTGCACCCTGAGAAGAACAACATGCTTCTCAGGGGTTTCTAATACAATTATGTGTATCTTCGCCCCAAATAATTGCGCTTTACACAAAAGCTGAATAAGAAAGTGATTACCCTCATGTACTGAAATTGTTCGATTAAGTGGCAAAGTGAAACTCCTGTTCTAGCTAACTTAAGATACAATGATTAAAAAAATAAACCTGCAGGGCTCTGAACAGGGGCAGCAGAATAATTAAATCCCGTACTCCTGAAACAGGCTGAAAATGCGATCATCCATTTTTAATGCTCCGCCTATACATAACAACAGAAATCTTTCCAACAGCTGCATTCAATTAAAAAAATATTAACCCCAAGGAAAAAGTACAAAACATCCCCATCTGTTTTTCTTGCCACTCACTGCGCTTCTTTTGTGAGTGAAATATGTACAACAATACAATCCAACAAAGTTGAATGAAAAGTACCACAATTCCAATAATAAGCTATCTTTTTTTCTTTCTTTTTTTTTTTTTTCCCCTAAATGAACAATTTAAAAGAAAGCACTTTTGCAGATTTTCCCCTGTGACCTGCAGCTCTGTTCCCATAGTAACTATTGAGGAAAGAAAAGGATAAGTCGCCTAACTTATACTTTTCCCAATACCAACAAAAACCAGGAAAAAAGCACCTTATTCTCAAAAACTATTATTCTCAGGAAGGAAAGGAGGACATTAAAAGATTAGTGTGAATCTCCTGTGTAATCTAGTTTAAACCACCACCTACTGAACATCTGATGTTGGTTAGACAAAGATATTTGTTAAAGCTTGTAGCCTTTGTGTAAAAGAATACTGAAATACTTTTGTGAGCCCAACAATAACAAAATTGCCAGGCACATACTGTAAAATCTCACACCTGAACTCAGTGAGCACCCTCAGAAGTCCGCAGCCAAGCTGCTGCTCAGTACTCATCTCAGCTGAGGACCTAGTACCCTGCCTATTACTTGCAAGCATATAAAGTGCTCATTATAACATACACTTCAGTGTCATTTCTGTTCCTCCTTTGCTTGCCTTTTAAATTTGACTGAGAGTCTGTCCTCCACATATTCCTTGCTGTAGCACTTTTTTTCTAGGAAAATATACAGTAGCCAGAGACCCTTTCCTTAAGTGGTGCCATCAAGAACATTTTCACTGGTGTAAAGTCCCTGCAAGAAAACAGAGCTAATAAGAACACATCAAGTTCCATGGCCAAAGAAAAACAGCATCAGTTTAAGCATTTCTGCATCTCTGATTGCTCTTCCAGGGACAATTCCGGTGTCTCTGACACTGGTTAGCATTCTCTGGGCCAACAGGGCAGGTTCTCCAGTCATGTCCCACATGCTTAGCTTCTAGCCCTGCAGGTTAAGCGCGAATCCAGAAGCTACAGCAGACAAGACCCTAGTGGGTAAGCAATAGGCTGCTGTGGCACATTAAACCAACATAACAGCCACCTTCGAGCACCTGAAGGAAAGGCCAGGGTGAAAGCTAAGCTTCCAGCATAGAAAGATTCTTTAGGAGAGAGACTGAGAATCTGTGTACATACGTCTGCTTCTCTGACAAATTCAGCAGTATTTGCTGCCTGAGGACACAAGGTCTCTGCCAACTTTGAACTGTCTCACCCACCTAAGTACTCTTTGTGCAGCCACTGCAAAGGGTTAGAAAGTAAGGCAATTGATGCATCTCCACAATTCCAACACAAGCTGGATTCAACTGTTCCAAAAACAAGACCAGATGAGGACACCGTATCAGAACTGCAATGATAAAGGCGAAGAGAAGTAGCAGAAATATACGCAATAAAATTTAGCAGTGTTTGGAACAAAAAGGTGAAAATATGGATAGGAAAGGGTAAGGAATAATAAAGGCAAGTATTCAGCAATTTGAGACAACTGCACTCCTGTCTGAGTAAAAATGAGACTAGTTTTGAGCCTACCCTTAAATCTTCTCAAACAGGAGTGACTGGTATCAGTCAGCACATTAAGTTTCATTACCAATGAAATTCTGCAAAACAAATTTGTTTAAAGCTCCAAGAATTACTGGGGTTTTTTTTAATCTTAGCAGAAATAAAACTTCAATTTATATTGTTCCATAAAAATGTTCTTTGCAAAGACTTCAGACAAATAAAGAACTTAAGTACATTTTTTTTACGCTTAGATGACGTTTTCAATGACTACTTAATGAAACCACACCAAGAGATTAAAACCACCTAAACTACTTCAAATTAAACTGCTCATTGCAAAATATTCAAAAAGAGCACCAGCTATGGGACTCTGATATATTGTAAGCCAGGCACTTCTAATTAAAATTGTAAAATATCAGTGGGTGAAAACTCATCTGTAATTTAATATAATTCTGGAGGGCAATGTGTGGAAAATACTTGGTTTGGCAAACCAATTCAAAGAGGATATGTTTATGAATAGAATAGAATGGAATAGGAATGGGATAGGAATGGGAATAGAATAGGAATGGGAATAGGAATAGAACAGACTAGACTAGACTAGAAGACCAGACCAGACCAGGTTGGAAGAGACCTTCAAGATCATTGTGTCCAACCCATCATCCAACACCATCTAATCAACTAAACCATGCATCCAAGGACACCATCAAGTCTCCTCCTAAACACCTCCAATGATGGTGACTCCACCACGTCCCTGGGCAGCCCATTCTAATGGGCAACCACCCTCTCTATGAAGAATTTCTTCCTAACATCCAGTCTAAACCTCCCTTGGCACAGCTTGTTCTGGTGCTGGTTGCCTGGGACGAGAGACTAGCCCCCACCTGACTACAACCTCCCTTCAGGTAGTTGTAGACAGCAATAAGGTCTCCCTTGAGCCTCCTCTTCTCCAGGCTAAGCCACACCAGCTCCCTCATATAGTTTGTTATCCTTAAATTGAAAATACATTAGGAGCAACTACCAAAAGAAGAGTTACTAGTCTAGCCTAGTTCAAGTGCAAAGGTAGAAATAAAGGTGAATAGGTGACTAAAGGTGAATAGGTGAATAAAGGTGAAAAGCACAAATATTATTATTCTACCACAACTTTTTAATTACCAATCTTATGACAAGAACCTTGACAAGTTTTAGAAGGAACTTACTAGATTATTTCTTTTAAATTATTTAATAATTCCTGGTGCTCTGAACATGTAAAGATTGCAAAGAATTGCTGCAGTCCTAAACTCTTAAGCAAATAGTGAAGAACCACAGAATCATTCAAAGTTTGATTAAATCAAGGCTAATTTTCCAGTCTGAAGTTCAAATGTTTAAAATTCCATTCACCAAGCCAGCATAAGAATAACTTATTAGAACATTTGCCACAAAATAAAGTTTGGAGATATCAGACAGGGAGAAATAGCATAAAATTCCAGATGTCACACAAAGGTAACTAAAAGGGACATTTGTACCAAATAAAAAAACCCACCTAGTCTAGGACAGATTATCATTCTTCATCTTGTAGAGCTTTTGGAAAATTATCACTTGTTGCAGAGCAGTCTTTCAGTCTCTTTTCAGGAGGTTTGAGTTCTATTGTCCTTTGAAGATCTGGACCCTTTTTAATGTTTGGTATACACAGGTAAAAGTTTGCCTTTTAAGACATAAGGTCAAACGCACTTCCAAGCCAGCACTTGGCCCTCCTGAAACTGCAATCTTGAGAAAGGGCATTTTATAGAGGTATTATCTGAGAACAGAGAACAAAAGATACTTTTTTTCATCTCAGCTGTAACTGGCTCACCCACATTCACGAGCAGTTCAAAGGTTCCTCCACATTAGAAGTTGTTCTCCAAAAAGTTCATTTCATACCCTTTCCATTAGGATTGTTTCTGAAGATCTGATGATCAAATCCCATTTGTAGGCCTTATTTTAAGAAGGACCTTCAAATATGAGTAATAACTCTGATTTAAAGTTATTTTGTGCTCACCTGGGGCAAGAGAACTTACAGCTCACCACACCTAGCTCCCAGGAATTCACAGAGACCGGAAGATTAATCATTTCTTCCTCATGTAGAAATCTCTCCACTGTGATCAGCTATATTACAAATCTACTTCCCAGTCTGATTTCTCACTTTTGCTGCTCCTCCATTCCTACCAGGGAACCTGTCCCTGCTGGGCTAAATCACCATCCTGATCCATTTTTTGGAGAGAATTACAGATGGAGAACTCATTGGAATACCAGATCTGGGTTTCTAATAATCCCCTTCTTCCCTTTGTTAGTAGACGGCACATTTCCTGTGTGAAATAGCATTTTACCATAATTAGAGAGCTATTTTCCTAAAAATCAGAACATTTTCATCATGCATACAAACATATTTTTATATTCCCCTTCTTTAAAAGCAAACAAAAAAAATCCATCCACATCACAGCTTTGTATCTGAGAGCCACCTCTATGGAGTATGTCCCTTTTCCTTTTCATTCTGTTAGTATTTTGGGGGAAATGGCACATGCACAGTTACTGAGATGTAGTTTCTAAAGGAGCTGAAGATATCAGCAGTGATGGCAAGACTGCAACCTATCCATGCAGCAACTGCAAGTGTCTTGCAAATGTCTCTGGGCAGGGTTAATTCTCAGCATTGGTAATCTGAATTATCATCCCCTCTACTGTAAAACACTCACAATATTTCCTGTGTTGCCCATACTTTAGACTTGACTTTGATCAACTGGAATCACAGAATGGTCCAGGACAGAAAGGATCTCCGAAGGTCTTCCAGTCCAACCTCCCCACAGTCAGCAGGGACATCCCCAACTAGATCAGGTTGTCCAGGGCCTCATTTACCCTTACCTTGAATATCTCCAGGGAAGGGGCCTCAACCACCTCTCTGGACAACCTGTGCCAGTGTTGTACCACCCTCATATTGAAGAACTTCTTCCTGATATCCAATCTCAATCTGCTCTTCTCCAGTTTGAAGACATTGCCCCTTGTCCTGTCACTGCAGGTCTTTATAAATGGTCTCTCTCCATCCTTCCTATAGGCCCCCTTCAGGTACTGGAAGGCTGCTATCTGGTCTCCCTGGAGTGTCCTCTTCTCCAGGCTGAACAAGCCCAGTTCCCTCAGCCTGTCCTCATAGCAGAGGTGGTCCAACGCACTGATTGTTTTTGTGGCCCTCCTCTGGACCCTTTCCATCAGGTCCATGTCCTGATGAATCATGCTGTGGAATCATGTGTGCACCAATATACTATATAAAAGCTTGGCCATCACTGAAACACAGATGTATTTGCATTACAGAAATTCCAGGCACTTTTAGAACCATTCAAGAGCTGAAGAAAATCAACATGGTGAAATATGCAAATTGCTAACCGTCTCTTGCTTTAAACAATATTAATTTACAAGGCTTTAGATCTAATTAAATTTTTCTCGAGATTTTATCACTAAAAATGCTTTGTTAGTAGCAAGTGTTGGAAAATTATTCAGCTATTTGAGGTTGCTGAGTAATTTAATTGATATAATTATTGCTTTCATGTTTAGGCTGGCAGTCATAAAATAAGTGTCTGACAAAGAAGTGTCTTGAAACCAAGAGATACAGTGTGCAGATATTTCAACATTAATCTATTATCTCTAGGAACCAAAAGCTAAAAATAAATGTATTTAAGAAAGGCCACAAATAAGCAAAATGCAAGTGATAGACCTTCAAATAGCTGAGGGAAGAGTGTGTATAATCTATCTCACTCTGCCAAGTTCTTACACTTTCACAAATATGAAGAGCCTGAGATTTTTTGTAGATGCAGTCATTTCCATACAATTGCTTTCACCTATACCAAGACCCCCAAGCCCAGCATGAAAATGCATGGGTCTTTATTTGATAAAGCTAAAAAAAGTCTGCTTTATAAACTTCAGTGCTGAGACATTGCTTTTTATTTTCCCCCCATCCATATTACGGATGCACCTCTGGACTTCTGTGAGCTAGGAAAATTTACCTTAATACATATAAATTAATTTTCTTAAAGTCAGAGCTTTCAGTAGCATAATCTTATTCAATTATAAAGCATGACATCCCAATACAAAGCTGAATTTCTGTCCAGCAGGTAACTTACCAAGCTTGCAAAAGACAAAACACAATTTAAAAGCAAAACAGCTCATCTTCTTTCCCATTAGGGACTGCTCATTTCTCACTGGATTGCTTCATTTAAAAAAAGACAACAGCTGCAGGTTTGCTTTCTATCAGAATGGATCTGTTCAGTTCTCACATTAAAAGCTACCAATGCATTATTATTGTTACACAAAGCACAGATCTCACAAACCAAGGTCTCCAGGATCTACAGTCTAAAGTTGTTTTGTTATTAATATACTGCCACAACATGTTATGTTAACCCTGTTACCCTCTCCAGATCCACCTGCTCCATTCAAATTGCCAACCTCTCTCTTCCTAAAACACTTCTCTGTCATCTTTTGAAAGAAAGATGCACCTTTGAGATTGACCATAGCTGAAAAATCATTTCAAGCATGCAGGAGCTAGCCACATATGCCACCCTGACAACAGACTGCATTTACACTCTCTTGTAAAGAGATTTCAAGGTCACTGAGATTCCACTTTGGTACACACACTCCCAGATGCCTCAAAAATTAATCATAAAATCACAGAATGATTGGTTGGAAGGGACATTAGAGATCATCAACGCCAACCTACCAACCAGCACCAGAACAAGGGGACACAGTCTCAAGCTGCACCAGGGGAGGTTTAGACTCGAGGTGAGGAGGAAGTTCTTCACTGAGCGAGTCATTCGTCATTGGAACGGGTTGCCCAGGGAGGTGATTGAGTCGTCAACCCTGGAGGCGTTCAAGAGGAGATTGGACGTGGCACATGGTCTAGTCATGGGCTCTGTGCTGATGGGTTGGACTCGATGATCCTCGAGGTCCTTTCCAACCTAAGTGATACTGTGATACCATAGGCATAGATGTCTCTCAGCTAGGCTCAGCTGTTCAAGGCCTCCCATTCCAGAGTGTCACCGTATGCAGCACATGCACCACATGCACCAGAACTACCCAAAGAAAGTAATTGGGTACACCCTGGCACCCTAGCTCCTTTTAACCAAGATTTTTCCCAAGTATCCATTCAGCCTACTGAGAGAAACCTCAGCTCCTTGTGTTCCTTGAGGTGATTGTAAAAGCGATTCAGGAATTTGAAATGCTGCTGCTTCACTACTACTGCAGAGAAAATAGAGGCTTCACAAGTGATACTTTTTTCCTTAGCAAAATGAAGTGTTTTGGGTCAATATAGTGTTCACTTCAACCTAGAACTAGATGTAACTTTTATCTAAGTTTCAACAACATATCCCCATAAGAAAGAAAAAAAAATTGTTTACAAATACAAAAATATTTAACTGGAGGAAAAAAAAACCAAAACTGTTTTGTTTGTTGTTTTGTTGCTTTTCCTATACAGGACAATGAATTTGGCTCAATCTTACAAGTTATTTTCATTTGGAAAACATTTCACTCAAAGTTGTTTTCTATTTAGAATCATCACCACATAGGCAGAGAAAGTGCATTATTATACTGGTAGCATTTAAGGCTTTTAAAATTACTCTTGAGAGCTCCCACATTTCTAATTCACTGTGGGAGTCACAAGAACTGACAATTTTCTTCTGCATCTGAGAGGGAGACCTTCACAAGGAGCTCATCACCAGGCTTTCAGAGCATGGTACCCCACGTTCACACAAACCTGTGCACCACCGTTTCTTAGTTACAGAGGCATCTGCCTCCGATGTCTTTGAAGCATCAATATCTCCTTATTGTGAGCTGGAACCATCAAATTAAATTACATTTTTATGACTCCAAATACACACCCCTAAAGACAGACAGTACAATACGCTTCAGAACTGAAGAGAGACAGCATTGAAAGGTCTAATTTGTCTTAAGAAAACAACTGTACCTTTCAAAGCTTGTTCAAAAGTTAATCACATTGAATTGGAGAAAGACAGTTTATGTTGTTGTTTATTTCCTCTTCATTTTACATGCAAGACATTATAAAGCAGGTCTTTAAAAATAAAGTATCAGATTTTATTTAACCAGCACTTCACCAGCACTCAACCTCCCATTCCAGCAGCCAGGGTGAGAAGATTGTGTAGATCCTACCAGAAGGACAAGAGTCTTCCCAGAAGGACAAGAGTCTTCCCAGAAGGACAGGAACCTCCCCAGAATAGTTGTTTCATTATTCAGCTAATTCAGTCTCTTACCTTCTAAAGAACTATAATTTAAAAACAAATAACCAAAACAACTAAGCAACTCTCCAGAAAAATGGAAGGAAATTATTTTTCCATCAAATTTAATCATTCTGTTGCTCAGTGATAAAAAAGCCAAATCTCAAAGGGATCCTGGGCAATAAAACCTCTGGTTCAGTTGCATATTTTTGATGAAGTACTTTGAGTAAATATTTCCCAAATTTGCCAATCTTTCCATTTCACTAAGCATTCTCTGTTTTGTGTTGTGCTATGAAACAAATGGCCAATGTGTCACAGATTCCCAGATTGCACTGGATTGGAAGGGATCCTCCTAGGTTATCTTGTCCAACCCTGCCCTGCAGTGAGCAGGAACACCTCCAGCTAGATCAGGCTGCCTGGGGCCACATGGAGTTGATCTTCAATGTCTCCAGGGACGATGCTTCAACCACACCCCTGGGCAAACTGTGCCATGCTCAGTTTCAGGCATCTGTACCATACCATTTCCCACCTAACTCCTCTCTGTCACCAAGGATCACAGTGCAATGAATGTGCCTTCACAGAAGTTTCCAAACTTTGTGCACACCCTACACTGAACATTCAAACACTGCAGGTATCCAATCGGACTGACAGACAGAAATCATTCACTAAATGTACCACAGAAATTATAAACAGATAAGCCAAGAGTATGGACTTCTGGCTCGCTTCTTCATGAAAGATGCTGGTGTGCCCTCCTCATTCAAACATGAAAATATTCAATTTTACAAATGTAGCAATGTTGGGATGATCTCAGGAGCCAGTAAAAATTTTACTCTTGGCTAAAAAGCACTAAGGATTCCAGAATCAAACTCCAGAGTCATTCTGGTGCACAACTGTAACAGGCATGAAATTAAACCCCTCTACTTTTCAGTTTAAAAACCAAAATAATAGAAGACATTATCAGGCTTTTTTAATTTATTATTGAGCTAAACCAGCATGAAGAAAGTATAAACACTTGACTGTTGAATACAGGACTTATCTAGTAGATAAAAGAAGATATCTTCTTCCTACCTGTTTTCCAGACAAAATGATGACCTCTCCTGGCTTCCAGATCAGCTGTTTGTAACAAGAAAACAAACAGAAGGAAGGACTTCCCCAGGCTCTGCCATGCCCAATGAGGAGAAACCCAGTTCTGTTGTAGAAGCATAATTCAGATAATTCAGTCTCTTGTCTTCTTTGGTCCTAAAATTAAGGAAAAGAGGAAAAACTTCTTGAAAAACTTAAAGTACCAAGGCAATAGTCTCAGCCTAAGAATAACCTGGTGGTCACTGTGCATTTCAGTGCCTATGGGCCAGATTTGCTGAGGACAAGGTTCTTATAGAGGCTTCACTTGAAGAGAAAAAGGAGAGAGAGAGAAGAGGCAATTCTCAGAGGACCTGCAGTTCCATGCTATCAAAGCAGTCATCGTCAATGCTTTTAGCAGGTTCTTAAGCAGAAATCTACCAGTGCAAACAAATCACAAGAGATATGATAACGGTCTGCAATTCTGTGTCCCCTCTTTTCTCTGTTTAATTTATCACACTATATGCAGACTAAACTAAACCTGAGAAGAGATTCCAGGTGCAAAATTTGCCTCTGAATATAGACCCCCAACTCCAACATATTAAGATCCCTGACAATTGAAAAGTGAGACCTGGAATTGTTTTATCTCCATACCATATGTGACCATGGAATGCACAAAAACAACATGAGAAATGCAGAAGGAAAAGCTTGCTTATCAATACATGGTGAACAAGCCTGGAAAAGAAAAGGCATTACTCACGCACTGCTCTGTAATTTGGGACTTGAATGCAGCAAGTCCCTGATCTTTGGACTCAAGATCAGCAGCCAGTTACTCTGTAGAGGTCTCTCTGATCAAGAGAATTTAATTAAAACTTAGAGAGGCAAAAGCCCATTTAGAGCTTAGACTGGCCCCTTCTGTGAAGGAAAACAAAAAATGCCTTTATAAATATATTAATGGCAAAAGGAGGGGCAAGGACAACCTCCACTCCTTAGTGGACACAGAGGGGAATATTGTCACAAAAGATGAGGAAAAGGCAGAGGTACTTAACACCTTCTATGCCTCAATTTTTAATAGCAAGATATTCTTCAGGACAACTGGCCTCCTCAGCTGGCAGACAGAGGCAGGGAGCAGTATAGTTCCCCTGTAATCCAGGAGGAAGCAGTTAGAGACCTGCTCAGCCACTTGGATCCCCACAAGTCCATGGGACCAGATGGGATCCATGCTAGGGTGCTGAGAGAGCTGGCAGATGAGCTGGCCAAGCCACTCTCCATCACTTTCAACAGTACTGGCTCACTGGAGAGGTCCCAGATGACTGGAAGCTGGCCAACGTGATGCTCATCCACAAGAAGGGCCAGAAGAAGGAGCCAGGGAATTACAGACCTCTCAGCCTGACCTCAGTGCCAGGCAAGGTTATGGAACAGGTCATCTTGAGTGCAATCACACAGCACTTGCAGGATGGCCAAGGGATCAGGCCCAGCCAGCGTGGATTTAGGAAGGGCAGGTCCTGCTTGACCAATCTGATCTCCTTCTGTGATCAGGTGACTGCCTGGTGGATGTGGGGGAGGCTGTGGATGTAGTCTACCTGGACTTTGGCAAGGCCTTTGACACCGTCACCCATAGCAAACTCCTGGCCAAGCTGTCAGCCCATGGCTTGGACAGTAGCCCACTGCACTGGGTTAGGAACTGGCTGGAGGGCCAAGCCCAGAGAGTGGTGGTGAATGGTGCCACATCCAGCTGGCACATTGTGACTGAGACTGGAATGCACCAAGTATTATTATTGGAACAGGTTTACATCATAGAACTTATTAAAATAATCATTTTGCAGCACCAGAAGCAAAGAGGAACGTCTCTCTGCATCTCCCATACAAAGCAGGAGCCTAACCTCCAAATGCAAACATCCACATTCTCTATGTACCATAGGAAAGCTCCAAAGATGAGAGATAAAGAAGGCATACAATAAAACAAAATCTTAAAAATTCTGATTTAGCCCAGTAATTGAAAGCTCTGATTTTCTTATCCCAGAAGATGTCCAACAAGTCACTCATTTAAAGAGGTTTTACATGAGTTTCAAGTCATTTTGGATTCATCCACATTCAAGTGGAGCAGCTTTGAAGTCTCAACAAAAGTTCATGGTACATGCCACAATAAAACAAGAGATAGTTTCCAATGTAAAATTGCATATTAATTCTTTTCTTATGTAATGACATTTGCATTTATACCATGTTCAAATCCTCAACATAGTTTTACTTATTAGTGATTAATCCAACTTTTATAGGTTAACAATGTCACATCCACATTAGCATTAGGAGAGCGATAAAACCCATCTTCAAGATTTGCCTTCATTGGCATAATCTTGGTGATTTTCATTAAAATTATCAGTTCTTAGAAGTGTAGTCCAGAAAATTCCATTGCATTCTTAACCTTATGAAAAGCAACATTGTCATAATACATAATACACAGCATAGTTCTCGATAAGAAACTGAAGATTAGCCTGAAAATAGTACCTACTGACTATACACTAAAACTTTTCCTTTCAAGCTGCATTTAAATTACTTTGAAACAGTTTCTATCATGATAAATTCATGCAATTATATTTAATCAGATATTGACTGACTGCAGTAGAAGGCATAATGTTGTATCTGTTATCTGGCTTAGTTCATTCTTGCGTTTCAGATGAACAGCATTTCAGGTAAGACCTGAAAAACCATCAGGCTGACCAAATGCAGTAATGTGGGCAAGGGACCAGATCTATTCCTTTGCTTATGTTTTTATGTTCATATAATTCAGAATTCACATTTAATTCAGAATGCACCCCACTGAGTCCCACCACCTGGACAGTGTAACACAGACCTAAAGTGGCCTTATATAAAGCACAAGCGAAACTCAGAAATCTTGAGCATCCTTCAGAAATGCAATGCCCAGGATGAGGGGAAAAAGAGTCCTCAAACATCCTGCAACTAATGGGATTTTTGCCCATCTAGATGGCTGCTCACCTCACACAGATGAGCTGAGGAGGTGGAACAACTCGTCCAGTGTCTTCAGCATTGCAGTTACTGTCTATGACCATCAGAAAACTGAGTCACCGACTTTCTGCCAAGGGAAAGAGAAGGAATTAGTGACATTGGCTCCAACACTGTTCACACCAGAAAATGCAAAACAAGGGAAGGCATTATTCAGATACCCAGATTTAAGTTCTGGAGGGGAGCCAGCATGCTCAGCCCTGTGCAGACAACACTAATCTGAATTGCAGGGCAGAAGAACGCCATACAAACACCACATCTTCAACAGGTAGGGCATGAAAAGGGCAAATCCAAGGAAACCTCAGACAACAGCTGATAAAGATGCCAAGGTTTTCAATGAAGGACCAGTAGGGCTCATCAGTTGCTTTCTCAATACACTGCCTTCATCTCAGCATTCAAAGGGTCAGTAAACAGCAGTAAATCCCTGGGAGTAGCAGCCTCCTGCCCAAAACGAGGGGTTTCACATATGTTCATTCCTTGGGCAGGACTACAAAGATAACTGGCTACTGCTCCCTGTGGAGCAAGAGCTGAGATTACATTAAGTCAGAAAAAAAATAGAAATAAATTAAGACACCATGACACTGATTCTAATCTCACCCTCCCCAGCAGAGCTCAGTAGAGTCCACTGATTTACACCACAGCAAAGCACAATAAAAATTGGTCTGTATATCTAGGTTTGTGTAACACAGTTTAGAACAGTAGCTGTTCTGGCCTGATACGATAAAAAATTATTGCACAGGCAACATATGCTATCTACAGAAATATGAATAAATTACATTATGAAGGCCACCAACACTTCACATGAAATTTAGCTACAGTATATCTCAGCTCCCAAATGTGTCAGCATGGCTAGCTGTAAACTGGCAAATACAGAGAGAAATGGGGGGGGGGGGGGGGGGGGGGGGGGGGAGGGTGGAAAGAAAAAGAAAAGAAATTTCCATTTAAAACATTTATTTCAGTGAGACAAGTCATGATTAAATTCCTGCCACTGCTTGAATATGTTCAAGATATGTGTTCTACTCTGAAAAAATATCTCCCTTTCCCAAAACTGATTGTCTGGATTTATCCAATATCCTTTATAATACAGGCCTAGCCCATTAGTAGTCTGCACTAATGTAGTCTCATGAAATTAAATAATGAGGAGTTGTTTTCAAATATTTGAAGGATTAGTCACAAGCACCCTTTTAATTTTCTTTGGTTTGCATGGAATCTTGTTCAGATAAACAAGGGCATCGTGCATTAGCTGTAATGGCTGGGAATACCTTGAAAATATCTTGAAAAAGCCCTCTGCAAGTTTTCTAATGATCATCACAATTCGTTTACATCATCTAATCCACTGCAACATCTCTTAACGACACGATTGAACAAAAACCAGTTTAGAATAACAAGGCTTCATTTAGAAACCCACATTTCTGCTGAAAACATGGCATTCAAATATAGTGTCAAAATGTGATAAATAAATGAATATGCATACTGCTGACAACTACACATCTTATTTCTGAAGTGTTCAAAATTTACTTCTTTTCAACACTAATGAAACATCCAGCACTCACGTCCCTGTCTAATCCCTGCTTAGCAAGGGAGGGGAAAAAGCTTCTAGGAGACTCTTCCCATTTTCCAGCCACTGCTGAGCACTCAGAGGCAGATGTTTCCAAGTGATAGGCACTGAACTAGTGTCCAAGACACACCAGACTCCTCAAAAGCATCAGAGAATCATAGAATCAATAAGGTTGGAAGAGACCTCAAAGATCCTCAAAGATCCAAGGCTGAGAGACAAAAGATGGATGATCCAATTTTGACTCCTCATTCTACATATACTGCAGAGGCAGAGAAAGGACCAGATGTTCTTTCTGCATGTTTTCACGAGACAAGAGTCATTCTTCAGTCATTCTGCATCATTATGGTGGTTTAGGAAAGTTCAAGCTGGCTCTGTTCCAACATAGAATTATAAAGGATTTATTACTGAACTTCAAAAAAGATCAACTTTAAGTGATCTAAACCTGAGACATGATTTCTGCCTTGTCATACATCAATTAAATTCCCCCTGAGTTCACCAGGAGTTGCAACCTTCCCTGTCATGGGTAAATCTGACCTACTTTTACTGTATGAGAAGGGAGTGCTGACAAGGACACCTGGGTAGCACTCTCCATTTAAAATACACGATGCAATTAAAATAATTCCAAACACTTTAAATAGCAACACACAAAAAAGCAATTGCAGATCATATGCGTGGCTATAAGTCATTTGGCAGGTGTCTAGCACAAAGATAAGCATCATTAATTGTGAATAAATTTTCTTAATACAAATGTAAGCGGTAATTATGCAACTGTTTGCCTACTACACACAGCACAAACCCACTGCCTGTGATATTCCAAGATAATTTGGATGTTTATATCATACTCAGATAGCAGTAAAATCTGCCTTGCCTTCTCAGAAAGCTGCTCACCAAAAAGCTAATTTGATTCTGCCCTGAAGTAGCAGAATGCCTGGGCTGCAACAGCAAAGGCTGATCACCACAGATATGCACTGCAGACCAGTGCTGGAGGAGGTACTTCCAAAAAACCACTAGTGCTACAGGTGTTGAGTTTAGTATAATGAAAGTGTTTGCACAATGACATGCATCAAACTAGGAACACACCTTCAGATGTATCTGGCTATGTGCCTAAGACAAAGGTGTATGTGCACGCTATCCAATATTATACTTTATGATGAAAAAAGTTACCTTAGATTTCCATTACTTCCCTCTGGAAAACAAACACTAACCATTCTTCCCTTATACGTGTGGAGAGAGAGAGTCTTCCAGTTAAAGTAGGGGCACTCTAAATTCATTCCACCTCCAACTGTGTCAGAAACCTCCTGTAGAAAGAGTCACTTAAGGTCACACTCCAACACTAATACTTGATTCTGCAAGCACTTCCCTTGATTTCAGCAGTGTGACTTTGCATATATGAGAACAGTAGCCTGATTTTCTATACCTCTGCCTCTTCATCTCCAAACCTTAACTGAGAATGGAAGCATTTTAGAAAAGCCTGGATAGAAATGCGTAGTATGAATGGGCCAGATTTATGCATCAGGTTGACAATTGCCTGACAGTAGTTCTGTCCTAAGTGGTCACTCATCAAGAATCAAAATATTAAGCTTCACAATTCTTTGGTAATTTGCCACAGTTACTGTAAGGGTAAATAATGCCTGAAAGAACACATCTGCATATAGAAGATAGGTCCAAACAACCAACAGACAGTCAAAGCCAGTCTGCTTTGGGCCACGGGTAAGCCTGCACAACCTCCAGATCGATAAAGCTGAACATAAATACAACCTTGTCCATTTTCATTTGTAAATCATAACCTTCCTCAACACTCAGCTGCTGGAAAACCTAGTAGGTAGTCACCACTTTTACCAGTTACATTTGAAAGTTCAGGTATTTTGGTGATGTCTGTAGTCAAATAATAAGAATCTATTCATTATCATTTTCCCTCTGTTCAATTGTATACACTTCTCGTGTCACAGCTATGGAAGATCCTGGGGATTAGAAGCAAGAATATTAAATTACTGTACTGCTAATTAATTTCTTCTTAACTTATATCAGTTTGTTTGGGGTAAAACTCATGAATCCTAAGTTCTCCTGCTTCAGTTTTCATACATCCTAAAAGCGTAACAAAACCAGGTTTGAATTTAGAAGTTTATAATTAAACATAGCTAAGTGGATTATAATGAAAGATGTTCCAGCAAGGGAGCTCAAACCGATGCATTATGACTACATTAAAGAAAACACCAGAGAATAGACTTTCCATCAGTAGAACAACTTTAATTAAAACAGTGATAGAGCAGAGCTGTTCTCTGAAACGATGCTACTGTTACATCTCCTTCATGGCAAATACTTCCAATGAACTCTATGGGAACCCACTCGACTTGCAATAAAAAATCCTGCATGTGATTTCAGACTTTTCTGAGTAATCCAGTTCAAAAGATCACTTAAATGTAGTTGAAGCAAAACTTGAATAATTTGTACACAAACTCTGCCAGAAGAGAAGGGAGAATTTCAAAGTGAAGGATTTCAGTGTTTATTAAAGATGCCATCCTGATGCTCTTCAGCTGTATGATCACCTAAGACCACTCATGCCCCCTGGGAGCAGAATGAATGATGCTCAACAACCAAGGAGCTCCCCAACATCTCTCTATACAGTAATCATTCAGTGTGACCCAGTATGCAAGTGTCCAAGGGTTATCCAAGCCTTGGACTTATTAATGGTATTTAACAACCACAAACCCTCTGGTGCCTTAGGTGTATCTTAGCATTCAAAGGAGCCTAATTTACCTTCACAAATGTTCTTCAAGCTATTATCATACTACTCGCAGCAGGAACAAGTGCAGAGCAATTAAGATTAAAATGCTCAAGACTGTCAATAGGTTTCTCTAGTGAACTCAGGCATTGATTTTTTTCTGAGCAGCAGAATATGAAAAGTGTCAAATACCTTTACATAACCTTTTCACACTGCTTATGCACTTTCATATATTTCAAGATGGGCTGCACAAACTCAAACCAAGCATCTGCAGAGTCCCATATCCTGTCTCCAATGGGACAACATTGTCAAATGCCCAGGGTGCAAGAAGTGCAAAACCAAAGCATTCATAAATAATACTCCTCACTACACCTTCCCAGCCTCCAACAAGTTGAAGCGTCCACATCTCTCTCCTGCGTCAGATCTCGTTACCTGACAGCCCTCTTACAAGCTTAGGGAATCACATCCTGAATCTATAAAGTTTGGGGAGTTTTTTTTCCATAGGTTATGCCCCATATGTACCCTGGATGCTTCCTCACAACAGGCTTGTCAGCCAGTGCAGCAAAACACAGCCCAGATTAAGCTCAGTGATGTTTTTATAGCAATAAACACAACCTTTCCATAACAACAAAACATTATAGCCTTGAGGGGGAAAAAGTTTCTTTTTGTTTAGTTTCTCAATGGAAAAGTTTGAGCCTGTTATCAATACGCTGTTCTGCTGTAGCTTTTATCATTGGCACTGGATGAACTAAAGGTCCTTTCAAACTCAGCTATATCTAAGTATTGCTGTCACAGTTGCATAGATCTTGGATTACTGTTAAATTGCAATTAAGCAGACAAAGTGAAAAAGCACTGGCAGTGCTTCCAACATCATTTCAGTAAATGCTATTGCAAGTTGTTGTTCAAAGAGGATTACTCTCACTTCACTGGCAAACCACCACATATAATGCACATTCAGCACTATAATACCATTTGAAAAGTAGTATTGGAAATTATTTTCCTTTAAGAGGTAAAACTACAAATCAGAGTCTGGGGAGAACAAACTCCCTACTTTATCAGCATGACCATTCACATTGAAAGCATCAGAAAGCTTCAAAGTCACCAATTACAAGGCAACAGAATTAATAAAACAAAACACCAAAACCAAAACCAAACAACAAACCACCTCATAACCTGTGCCACAGGAGCAACAGCAGATTTTCCTAGCATTCCCATCAAAGTGCTTTCAGTTCACAGAAATTAAATTGCTTTACTGCAGTGATTTTTTTTCCCTACATTCTGATATTACTTTATATTATTTGATATTAATACAGCATCACAGGCTGTAGGTCAGATGGCTCTTTTTCTCCTCATGGGAACACGGCCACCATGCAGAGTTGATCAATCTCAAACACAAGGTCAAAACAATACAATCAAGTACCACCAAGCCTGTCAGCTCAGCAAAGACTGTCTCTGCTTAGCAGGGGAAGGACCATCTGCTTCCTTGCCACAGGACTGGCATATCTGGAGATTATCTCAAATTTGCTCCACTTCTATGGAGCAACCACAGCAACCAAGTGCAGGCACACACACCCCCCTGACCTACAAACTAATACCTGACCAAACACATTAAGTACAGATAAGCAGGGTAATGCTATCAGTTTGAATTGTTACTCAGTTCTGGGAAAAAGTAGGCGGGGTTCAGTTTTGAACCTCTAAATACTGGTGACTATAGCTAAAAAAAAACCCCTCCACTCTTGTACACAAATATGCAGAGGCCAGCTTCAATACTTCTTGAATGTAGAGAGGTTTCCTTCTGCTGTAACACTTACATGGAGAATAATTTCTTTTCCACAATACCCATACCTCTATTTGTACGTAGTCATTATTTTTTTGCCATTTGCAATACGTCGCTCTGGTCTATACCCAAATGAGCTAATATGGAGAGACACACACACATCCACAAGATAAATTCCATTTCAAAAACCTCATTTCCAAAGTGCTGGAAAAAAACATTTATTCTAATGCATCCTCTGTCACCAGCTGTTTATTTCAGTGCATCAGAGTACAAAGGAGAAAATATGGAGCACGATGCAATGGAAATGCTGTATCACTCCAAAACCACACAGGCTCTGCAGAGGAGCACTGTTAATCAAGGACTGACACTGTAGTTCTTCACTTCCTACCAAACATCACCAGTGAAGTTTCATGATGAAGCCTCCTACAACTAAGCCTCCACCATTTCCTCAGAATAAAATCCTGAATAAGTCAGGTCCCTTGCAAGAATAACTACTTCAAATATTTGCAGCTAGAGGTGTCAAAAGAAATTAATCAAATACATTTAGTGATGTCTCCCTATTGATTCATTCATTTTCCTTCCATTCACTTTGCAACAGATGTTGCCAGTCATTGGTGCCAACTGGCTCAGGCAGAGAGTGTAATAAAAATCATAGAATGGTAAGGGTTGGAAGGGACCTCCAGAGATCATTGAGTCCAACCCCCTGACAAAACAGGATCACCTAGGGCATGTCACACAAGAATGCACCCAGACATGTCTTGAAACTCTCCAGAGAAGGAGACTCCACAACCTCTCTGGGTAGCCTCTCCAGTGCTCCATCACCCTCATACCAAAGAAGTTTTTCCTTATGTTGAGGTGGAATTTCCCATGTTCCAGTTTGTATCAATTGCCCCTCATCCTATCACAGGACACCACTGACAACAGTCTGGCCCCTTCTTCTTGACACCGACCCTTCAGATATTTGTATATGTTAATGAGATTTCCTCTCAGTCTTCTCTTTTCCAGGTTAAACAGCCCCAGGTCTCTCAGCCTTTCTTCATCAGAGAGATGTTTCCATCCCTTAATCATTCCCTGGACCCCTCCATTGGACACTCTCTGGTATATCCCTGTTTCTCTTGAACTGGGGAGCGCAGAACTGGACATGATGCTCCAGATGTGGTCTCACTAAGGCAGAGTAGGGAGGGAGGAGAACCTGCCTGACCTGCTTGCCCACTCTCTTAGCACACCCCAGGATACTACTGACATTCTTGGCCAAAAGGCCATATTGCTGTCCCATGGATAACTTACTGTTCATCAGGACTCCAAGGTCCTCTTCCATTGAGCAGCCATCAAGCAGGTCAACCCCTAATCTGTACTGATGCAGGTTAATGAGAAATTTAAAAGGTTAATTAAAAAAAAAAAAAAAAGAATACTTCTCCCAGGCAACCAGCACCAGAACAAGAGGACACAGGCTCAAGATGCACCAGGGGCATGCAGGCTGTGCCAGGGGCAGGCTGCGCCAGGGGAGGTTCAGGTTGGATGTTAGGAAGAAGTTCTATACAGAAAGAGTGATTGCCCATTGGAATGGGCTGCCCAGGGAGGTGGTGGAGTCGCCATCACTGGAGGTGTTCAGGAGGAGACTTGATGGGGTGCTTGGTGCCATGGGTTAGCTGTTTGGGTGGGTTGGATTGGTTGATGGGTTGGACGTGATGATCTTGAAGGTCTCTTCCAACCTAGTTTGATTTATTCTAAATAAAGGTTTATTCTAAAGTACACCTGTTTCACAAAGCATCACAAATATTTCTACCTGATTCCCCCCCCCCCCCCCCCCCCCCCCCCAAATTAAATTGCATTATTTGAGGTATCATTCATGGTTTATTCCAAATAAAGGGGACGTTTAGGCTTCAGGTGAGGATAAAGTTCTTTACAGAAAGAGTAATTAGCCATTGGAATGTCCTGCCCGGGGAGGTGGTGGAGTCACCGTCCCTGGAGGTGTTCAAGAGGGGATTGGATGTGGCACTTGAAGCCATGGCTTAGTTAGTCATGAGGTGTTGGGTGACAGGTTGGACTTGATGATCTCTGAGGTCTTTTCCAACCTTATTGATTCTATGATTCTATAATTATTTTTTTTTTTTAATAAAAAA
The DNA here is from genome assembly GCF_026170545.1 of Melanerpes formicivorus. Classification (NCBI taxonomy): domain Eukaryota; kingdom Metazoa; phylum Chordata; class Aves; order Piciformes; family Picidae; genus Melanerpes; species Melanerpes formicivorus. The sequence continues at coordinate 36,128,440 of NW_027142357.1, read as the reverse complement.
TATAAAAAAGACATGGTGAAGGCTGAACACCCATGGGAAAAAAGTAACATTGGGATTGGGATAAAGAGCTTCTAAAACCTGCTTCTGAACATATTCACAGGTGCCAACATGTACACACTGCACTCCAAATCTAGCTTTTGCTGACTGCCCAACTTGCTCCTGCACACCAAGAGTAACACCGTGCAGCAACACACAGCTTGTACTGAAAAGAAGAATTTGGTGTTTAGGTGAAACTTCTTTTCAGCAATGCAAAAGCTCCTGCTTATGCCAATCTTCCTCACACCACCACATGAGGGTCTTCAGAGAAGGCTTTGCAGACCTCATTTCCCCCCTGCAGCGCAGTACCCAGGTAAAGAGAGTCTCCACAAAAGAGAGACACGGCATCTGAGAGCTCACACCACCACATTACATCGCTTCCTCTGGAGTGGAAGAAACACCAGGCACACGCTGCAGCTCAGAAGCTGCTGTTAGGATGTGTGCCTGAAACTCAGGCATTCCCATGCATGGAAAAAAAACCAACCAAAAGACATCAAAACCATCTGAACAGTTATTTTAAAATGGACTTGCCTTCACCCTTAACTATGCATGATGGCCAACAAAACTATAAGGGCAGTTTGAATGATCCTACCCTTTAAAGCAGTTGGAGTAGCCAGTGGAGTAAAGCTGTGTCTCTATTTGAAAATCTCATCATTGTTACCTTTCCCATCCCCATTTCTTTTGCCCTGTAGCTGACTCTAGTCACACACTGTATTTTATCACATTGCAAAGTCTAATCTCTTTAGGGTGAGAAATACATTTGCCCTGAACACAATATAATATGATTCACAAAGGGTTCCCTGACACACTTGCAGTATTGATACAACAAAAAATAAACATAAGGGTATCAACCAATAAAAGCCCTCAGGTTTAATATTATTTAAGCAAGGTCAATTGCCCGCTCAGGTTGTTCTTACCAGAGCTCATGTTACATCACTGGTCCCATCATCCTGACCTTCCCTGCTGTCATCCCCATTACAGTTCAATTAACAGAGGAGTCCTGCAGCGGCTTGATGAGCATCTGCTGCCTCTACCCGGCAGTAATTCAATAAGGGTACGCCATAGGAAGAGATAATGAGAAGACAGCCCAGTTGCTCCATCTCGCCCCAGGAGAGCAGATGAGTTTGGTTTAGGGGAAAGTGTATGACCTATGAAAAATATCAGTTAATTTTATATTTCAGAGTGTCAACGTGCTAACTGGTAACTTCAAGTGCTCCCTGGTTTCTCTCATGGTGCAGTCCACAAGGATCCAGAATCCTGGTGAGTCCCTGATTAATGACCCTTCTCACACTGAAAGGATGCATCTCCCTGGAAGCATTTGCTCCTCGCCAGCTGTATGAAAGGAACAGCTTCTACTCATGCATTTCAGCAGTGGTAGGTTTGAATTTAAACATTAAACACCTGAGCATAGAAAATGGGCCAAAACTACCAAAGTAATTCAGACAGAATGAAATTCACACCTGCATCAGATCTGGGTGAAACACTTTCAAGCAAATCAAAATGTCCTACAGTGCACTGCAGGTTCTCCTGCACTGCAGATAATGTCAGCCTGGGTTTTCTCTCCATGTCCCACAGCACACAGTTATCAATGTTATCAATGTAAAGTGCAGTAATCACTTCCGCTTCACTGATGCCCTAATTCCAATTCTCCCTCCATTTTCTTCTACATCTTCCTTGCTTTAACACTCATCTACCCTCTCTAGCTCTCCTCTTGCTTTAGGAACACCTATTCCATCACTAAAAAACCAGAGCCACCTACAATTCCTTCATCTCCTACTCTGCAACTGGGTGTCACTGACTATTTGAAAGATGTGGTTCTGTGTTGTCTCTCCCTCTCCCTGCTATGGATCAAACAGTGCTGGAAATGAACTTCTCTGCCTCTGCTCCTGAGATTTCCACTTTCTTCCCACGTTTAACATTCCTGAGTACTAAAGGCAACTACATTCTTCTTTCTACAGAGCTTCCCTTGATGTTCAAACTGACCATTATGTCTGTTACTCAGTTTCTTGGCTCACTCCTAAATGCCACATTTATTCTCACTGACCATAGCTTCCAGGGTAGGAGGTATTTTGCCTTGTGATTGTAGCATCCTCGTCCGTTTTGCAGCCTTATTGCATCAATCTTATTCACTGAAACAGGCATTTTCAACTTCATTTCAAAATCTATTTTCTGTCTCCGTAATATCATTAAGGAACAGATTTATTGAAGAGGATGGGCATGAGAAGAGTAAAAAGGAAGACACATTTCCTCCCTAAACTCAGCTTCTGTAACATGGTCAGTGAACTACAGTAAAGTTACACGACTGCACAGTTGCATACCTCCACACTCACTGCTTAGTTTCTCACAAGATGATCTTCATTTGAGACACATCCTTTCTCATCACACAATTACTTCCATTGCTGAGAGGACTGCTTATCTGCCCTGATCTCTCTTTTCAGTGAGGAGAGTTCTCAGCTCTGCTCAGTCCTCGTTCATAGGTTTATCCACAGCCACAGGACCCTGCCTCAGGCGGTCTCTAGTCCAGCCTTCTACTCAAAGTCAGATCAAACATTTATGAATCACACAAAATATTCTACATTGTCCACAACTTTTAAAATTTTGCTCCTACTTCCCACCAGGAAACTTAATCTACCAAGCTCACATTGTGTTGATATGATTCTCTCCAACTCATGGGCCACACAGTACAGCATGTGACTCCCTTCCCTGAGTCACACAACAAACCACTGGCAAAGTCAAATACAGACTCTGAACACTCATGTATCAGAGCATTCCCTTAACATACCTGGCTCCTGGCTCCCCTATCTATGGAAGCAGTAACAAACACTACCTCCTGCAGTGGACCATAGCATTGATGTGCCCCTCAGCACACCTGGCTCCAACTACCCTCCTTATCACCTGGGAACCAAAACAAAGATCAGCCTGCCTTCTTACAGCCTGGTACACTTGAACTTGGGTTATGGCCCAGAGGAGGGAGAGCAGGACCCCAAGACTGAGTAAATTCTGGGCATGTGCAACTGCTGGGACCCCAAAACATAGCAAGTCCTGGACATGCACCAACCAGAATATTGCAACACTCAAGACAGGCTGAAATGGAAAAGCCAATTATCTCAGACCCCATAAATAGTGATCTAAAATGAGACCCTTTGAGCTCTCCTGGACCACAGCAGGCTGCACCCAGCGTCTCCTCTAAGCTGGGATGCCTCTCAGGCTTCATCCTGGGTTGAGCCGCTGGTTTACCCCAGAGGAGTAAATAAAAACACTCACACAGAACTGGAAGTTAAATAGAAATAATAGTTATGAAAGTAAACAAAGTACAGAAGGCATTAAGAGAAAAGGATATATACAATAGATGCTGCAATGGCCTATCCCCTCCCCGGACCAGGCCCTGAGATAGGTCCTGTAATGCAGCAGAAATAGATTCCTGCCAGCCAGGCATCCCACCCACACAGCCAAAAATACCAGCTGAGAGCCAAAATGCCCAGAGCCAAGAGAGAGCTGACTGGAAGGTCTGCTCCTTATATAGGGATGATACATGAAAGAGAATGGAATAACATATTACAATATCTGATACCTCCCTCTGGGGACTTTCCACCCCCACAGTGGTTCCACTCTATGGTATAACAGTTAATCCTTAACCTACAACTGGCCTGTCTGCTGGCAAAGTTAACACAAGGCTTGGGTGAGGACAACTCCTCGAGCCTCGATCCCCACCCACGGGCAAATGCCGATGTGTCGTCAGTGTTTACTCTAAAAAGGGGAAGATTTTGACTATAGGCAAGTCTCTTTTATGCACCTCTCTACCCGTTTTAGGTGTTTGTTGTTCTGCACTTACTTTTATGAGTGTGGGCATCTACATATTTCACCGTCCAAGTACTTCTGTTTGTATACTTCGTGTTTATACATATAGGTGTACTTTGATTTAAGGTTCTTTGTAGCAAGTTAGCCCAAATCTTGTGATTCTGTAGTTAAGTTATTTTCATTTACTAAATCACTTGTTAATCATTAGGTGTTGCTAAAATTCAACCTTTTGGGTTGCCTTACACGATTAATTCTGAATTGCTGCTAGACCAAAAATCACATCAAATACATCAACCCACAACACACAGAGCTGACATTAGATGCCAAGTTGTGATTCCACCCAGTAGGTGCAAGTCCTGCCACCAGGCACCTTTTCCCCATTTCAATATAATTCTCTTTTCTCTGTTCAGTTTTGCCATCTCCTGCTCTTCACTTTAATCAACCTGCTGCACATCTACTCCCAGCTACCTTTCCCTTAATCCTCAACCTCCTTCCACCCTCCTCTAATTCTCTATCATACTAAACTAGTTGACTTCTCCCAAAAGTAAGTGATAAAATTTTATTACATTTACCACCTTTTCCCAGCTTGGTTTCTTATCCCCTTTCTCACCCTACAATACTTTTTCCTTCTCCTAACTGGTCCTTTGTTCACTTACATCTCCCCTCTCCTATTTTCTGATTCCCAGGGGTCCTTTTCATGCCTCCCACATTTTCTCCTCTATTCCTCTCTGCCTGTTGGTTTGGGGTTTTTTCCCCTGGAAAAGCTTAGAGAGGAAACACTAAAGACATGCTACATTATACCCAAAATAGGGCACTATAACAATTTTAGAGTTGCAAATAATCAGCATTTAAGAAATGCTAGAATTAAGGTCTCCTTGCAGGAATGTATTAAGATAGTCAGCTTTCATGATTACATCTATTTTTACCATATTACTAAAGTCTATATTAAAAAGCAATTTAAATCTATCTTTTACTTCTTTTGCTTTTATCTATTCATCACACTTGCTTTCAACCCTCTCTTAAAGCCTTACTCATACCTCTCTCTGAAAGAAGCAGAAAGTATCTGTAAATAACTAACAGCAATTACAGCAAATGTTTTTTACTTTACTTGGTAACTAGGTGTACCCTTAAAAAAAAACCACCTGATTTTTATTTAACTATATTAGGTTAAATACCTTAAACATACTGTGGACTGGTTTCCATCTGGTTAGACAGAGTCTATACAACAAATCAGTTAGTGATGTTCACTAGCTACTTCTATTTTAAAGCTGCATGTCATTATGAATAGCTAAGTAAAATATACAGAGTTAGTCATGCTGGGCATAACTGTAAGCTGCTAGCAGGGAATAAAAAACACTGTTTCAGAGGAAAGACCAAAGGCAAATCACAGGATGCCAAGAAGGGGCTAACAGGACTATTTTAAGACCAAGATAGTCAACAAGAGGCTGCTCAAAGTTCTCAATTCTAATTGTCCATACTGGACTTGCACTTTGTCCACCAAAATTGGACAGTTATAATATGCTAACACCTGATGGGTTTGGGTTTTTTTAAATCATTGTAGGCAGTATGACAGAATATCTTTGGTTGGAAGAGACCTTCAAGATCATCTAATCCAGCCTATCACCCAACACCACCTAATCAACTAAACCATGCAACCAAGCACCCCATCCAGTCTCCTCCTAAACATTTCAAATGATGGTGACTTCACCACCTCCCTGGGCAGCACATTCCAATAGGCAATCACTTTCTCCGCATAGAATTTCCTCCTAACATCCAGTCTGAACCTCCCCTGGTGCAGCTTGAGACTGTGTCCTCTTGTTCTGGTGCTGCTTGCCTGGGAGAAGAGACCAACCCCTGCCTGGCTACAACCTCCCTTCAGGTAGTTGTAGACAGCAATAAGGTCTCCCCTGAGCCTCCTCTTCTCCAGGCTAAGCAACCCCAGCTCCCTCAGCCTCTCCTCATAGGGCTTGTGTTCCAAACCCCTCACCAACTTTGTTGCCCTTCTCTGGACATGTTCTAGCAAGTAAACATCCTTCCTGAACTGAGGGGCCCAGAACTGGACACAGGACTCAAGGTGTGGCCTAACCAGTTAGTGACTCCACCACTGCCCTGGGCAGACTATTCCAATGTTTGATAATTCAGTGAAGAAGGTAAACTCATTAGACTTTTGCCCATTAATATATTTTACTGCCCATTTTTTTCTCCCACATGCTTCACATTTTCAAATTAGAATAATGAATAGGTTGAGTAATACAGAAAGGCTTCTGTAACAGCACACACAGATGGATATTTACTAGACTCTAGCCTTCATTTTACATATGGCTTAGAATTTAAATTAAGTAAAGTTTCGGGAGAGCTTGGTGCTGGCAGAAATTCTCTTCATGGATTTACACTTAGAGAGAATAACAGCTTCAGCAGTTAAATGGTTGCACTTTAAACTAAATAAAATCTTCATTGATAGCTTCCAAAGTCTGATACATTCCTGCTTGCTGTATTTGGGACTCCTACTATAAACACTTTTAATATTAAAAGCTGCATCTATTCCCAGGCTTGTATTTCACATCATTTGGACTATTTTACCCTCCTCTAGCATCTCCTTCCTTCAGATAGATGGGAACATGAACTAAATACAGGGCTTGATAGTTGCAGTAATCTAATATATCTGATTATCATAGAGTCACAGAATCACAGAATTGTTAGGGTTGGAAGGGACCTCAAGGATCATCTAGTTCCAACCCCCATGCCATGGGCAGGTCATAGAACGGTTTGCATCGGTAGGAACCTGAGAGATCACCTACTTCCAACCCCCCAACAGCATTACACATAGAAATCTAAAGTAAAATTACAATTCAAATGGCAGCAATAAACATACAGCAGGCCCTGGGCATTTCATTTGGCAGAGGCAGCACAAGAGCTGGGTCACCATTTTGTGTATATTATTTTGTTTCTTCATGTGGTAAAACTAGTGGAGAACTGGGTTACTACTAGAGTTAGAACTCCATTTCCTGTGTAATTTTTCTTCAGTACACGAGTCTTTTTTTTAAAGATTGCAATTGCTTTGAGTTATACAAAAAGATTGATCTGCAGAAAGTGGGAAATGTCTCCTGTCCTACTTTCGAGACTGGGATTTTGTCGTGCCAGCAATTGTTTCGTAGAATCATTGCATCTCTGAGAAAAAGAAGGAGAAGAAAAAAAAAGATAATTTCTTGTCCTGTGGGAAGAATTTCAACTGACTTACAGGAATTAGCCCATTTGGAAATATAAATACACTTGAAAATCATGGGCTCTCTTTTTCCTCTATTTGTTACTTTTTCTGCTAGACAAAATTAGTAGTGATTTAGACTCAGTGCTAATGAATGCCAAAAGCAACTTGGCATTCTCTTGTCGAGGACTTGTATAAACTGCAGTTCAGCAGAATAAAACAATCTTCTTACCCTGCATAAAAGCTCAATTTAATCATCATTTAACGTAATCTTATTTGGTAGCTCTCACATTTTCTGTTCTAATGCAAGCAACGTTACTGTCTTCAACAAACAAACAAAACCCAGAACACAGAGGTAGAAGGGATGGATAGGAGACAGAAATGGGGGGGGGGGGGGGGGAGAAAATAAAAAGGAAAAAACACATCAAGAACAAAGAATCTCATATCCAGAAGCATGGAAACAGGTTACAACAGAACATAAACCCCAGTTTTTCAGGGCCCAAATCCAGCAAACACAACATGAACTGTGCCTTGAGAAAGACTGCTCTAATCAAAGACTTTCAAGCAATTTTCATTAGTTTACCTGTTTCCAACTGCAATTCTTTCTTAGGGTTAAACACCTTGTTAAAGATACCAATGATTATGATGATAAAGATTGGGAAAAAAAACCACAAGAGGACTCCAGGAACACCCCTCAGATCCACATAGTTCTTTATAAATGAGTGACTAATCTCCCAAAGTACTATGTAAATTGGCTAAGCTTAAAAAGTTGTATTCAAAATGATCCTCAATATTCATTACAAAAGAAAGGCACCTACTTACTGATAAATTAGCAATTGTAATAAGGGACTGTGAAAGCTAAGGATAAATTGATTATATTTTACCTAATTTTCTTTTAACTTGAATCCCAAACTCTCCAAATTGCAAGAAATAAAAGTACAGGCAGAAGGATGAGCAAAAGCCTTGACTGCCATGTGAAACATCTAAAAATAGGGTTTCAGTGTATTTCTATACACTGAATATCACCTCTATGAATCTATTCCTAGCAGAGGTTTTCAGCAGCACCCAAGACTTGAGAATGAATTTGAAATTTATATTCTAGAATAATCAGTAAAAAAAAACCCACAAGTCACACTTGTGCACAATAGGCAGCATTTAGCAGGAAGATACAACCATGCATTGTCCCATACAAAACAAAGAGAGATGTTATTATTAAGCCATGTCTTTTTCATCTCTTGGAATTTATTTGGGACAAAACTTTACCTGCTTCTAGAATATCACTGTAACAGTTTTGTCAGTGATAGGGATAAGCTTTTTAGCAGGGTCTGTTGCAATAGGTCAATAAGTAATCACAGAATCACAGGGTGTTAGGGGTTGGAAGGGACTTCCAGTGATCACTGAGTCCAATCCCCCTGTCAAAGCAGAATCACCTAGGGCAGGCCACACAGACAGGTCTCGAAAGTCTCCAGAGACAGAGACTCCACAACCTCTCTGGGCACCCTGCTCCAGTGCTCCATCACCCTCACCATAAAGAAGCGTCTCCTTACATTGAGGCAGATGGTTTTAAACTAAAAGAAGAGAGGTTAAACTAGATATAAGGAAGACATTTTTACTATGAGAGTGGTGAAACACTGGTATACATTGTCCAGAGAGGTAGTAGAAGCCCTGTCCCTGCAAACATTCAAGGTTAAGGTTGGATGGGACTTTAAGCAACCTGATCTAGTTGAAGATAACCCTGCTCACTGCATGGGGGTTGGACTCTGTGCCCTTTAAAGGTTCTCTACATCCCAAACCATTCTGTGATTAGATGCAACACATTGCCAGAATACATACATCTGATCCATCTGGTCCTGATGTCTCTGTGGGCATAGATGGCACCTATGCACCGAAAAGGGTGTGTTTACCATGCAGACACCTTCAGGTGCAAACACCTTCAGCAGATGCTGTGTTGAAATATTAACACAACCTATCTCCAGATGAACAAACTGTCAGCAAAAGGTTCCTAACTACCTAGACCATGTAGAAAAAGCTGCAGACTCCTTTGCCACCTTGGGACAAGGTCATTTCACCAAAGCCATGAGGAGTCTCCAAACTCAGATTTGTCTTGTCAGTGCTCACTGAAGTGGCTGCCACTTTGAAACTTTGATACTCCCCAGAGCCCATGGGAATAAGTGACAGATGTCACATCCCTCAGGAGAGAAGAGATGATAGCATATACTCAGAGAGAGAGGAACTGATGGCCAACTCAGGTTGCTCTTGCTTGCTAGCAAGATCAATACTCAATGTATCAACCAGAAAAAAGCATTTAAACCATGAGGGAATGTTATACAGACATTGATTGACTATTTCATACCAATAAAAGAAAGAAAAAATTAGTTTTTCTCCTTTTTTTATTTCTGAGTTAGGCCAATTACTATCAGATATTTAAATGATGGTCCTGAGAAATGATAGCACCTCTAACAAAACTTGCACAAACATCCTTGTGCAAACTTATCTTATTCTAACATTAGTCTGTCTTCCAGGTAATCAAAGCACCTCTGCATTCAGCCAGCAACTTTTATAAACAATTCCTGCTGCAAACCAGTGCACTGAGAAAGGCTACAAGACCCAAAGTACAGCACAGCCACAAAGGTGAATACAAGATGAAATATGAGCAGAGACCTGCCACAAGAAGAGTACAGTCAATTATTTAAAGAAAGTGCCTATCCATGAAGCTCACTCCCAAGAATCTATGTAATGTGGAATCACATCCAGTGAAGCACAGAACAGAACCTGGTTAAACAGGAAGGGAAAGAATAATTAGAAATTGACAAAGTAGTACCTTGGGTTATAAAAGATTAAGCTTAATGTTAGCAGTGATTTTGTACAGAACAAAGGCTTCAATTTTAGTGGTATGTCAGTGGATGCTTTATGCACTCCAAATTATATTATAAACACTGAAACACGGGAAGAACACTGTTTATTTTTCTCACTTTACATATTTGTTCTATTAAATATCATTGTTTATTAATACAAAACAACCTGTAGAGGGAAATAAGTCACAAGTACTGAGTTTCCCTTTTTATAACTCCTGTGAGCTGCCAGCTTTTTTTCCTCTCGCATACCATTTCTCATCAGAGAATTAAGAGCTGCTCTCAGAGCTAAAAATAAACATATTATTCTCTGAACACAGGTTTGTTAGGTATGAAGTACAAAGATACAATTCTTTCCCTTTTTGAACCTACCCACTTTCCTAAGTATACCTTCACCTAAGTCTATACCTTAACACCTCTTCAAACAAACCCACCAGAAGATGGTTGATGTGTTTCCATTTCAACACAGAGAAACTTCTGTAAAATCAGAATCCTTTCAAAAACTCTTGATTATTGGTTTATTAGTTTCTGAACAAATTAGCAGATACATGTTTTCCTGCAAATTTTGTATCTTTTATTTTCTCTAATAAATAACTGACACCGTTTAAGTCAGTGTACACCTCCCATCTAACTTCCTGCATTAGAGGCTAAAGAACCCTCCTGAAAATACCTGCACCCAGGCTGCAACTTCTACCACAGCTATGACATGTACTTTAAATATGGATATGCCCCTGCTTTGAAAGTGGCAAGCTTTGGGGAGAAAAAAAGTTTCATGTTTACTTAAGTTCTTCACAGAATCACAGAATTTCAGGGGCTGCAAGGGATCTTGAAAGATCATCTAGTCCAACCCCCCTGCCAGAGCAGGATCACCTACACCAGATTACACAGGAACACATCCAGGGGAGTTTTGAATATCTCCAGGGAGGGAGACCCCACAACCCACCCTGGGTAGCCTGTTCCAGTGTTCTGTCACCCTCACAGTGAAAAAACTTTTCCTCATATTTACATGAAACTTCCTATGCCTCAATTTCCACCCACTGCCCCTTGTCCTGTCACTGGGCACCACTGAGAAGAGCCTGGCTCCATCCTCTCGGGACTCACAGAATCACAGAATCACCAAGGTTGGAAGAGACCTCAAAGATCATCAAGTCCAACCTGTCACCACAGACCTCATGACTACTAAACCATGGCACCAAGTGCCACGTCCAATCCCCTCTTGAACACCTCCAGGGATTGTGACTCCACCACCTCCCTGGACAGCCCATTCCAATGGTGAACGACTCCTTCAGTGAAGAACTTTCTCCTCATGTCAAGCCTAAACTTCCCCTGGCGCAGCTTGAGACTGTGTCCTCTTGTTCTGGTGCTGGTTGCTTGAGAGAAGAGACCCCTTTACATATTTATAAACATTGATGAGGTCACCAATCTTCTTGTAGTTAACCACTGTTTAAAGCTATAATTTCAAATACTAAAGCACTAAACAAGCAAACAAAAAGGTATGCAAGCAGTGCACCCTGTCCCTTCTTTACCTTTCCATTCCAGTACAGCACCATGAGGCTGATTGGTGAAAAAAATCACTGTTAAAAAAAAAAAAAAATAAATAACTCACTGTAACCCTTTTTACAGTACTCTCTCAAATATGAGCAGTGATTTCAGGTGCCCCTTACAGGACACAGTAAATGGGCTGGGATTGCAGAAAGCAGGTGATGAGAGTCTCCACAAGCCAGCCTCTTTTACAGGCCTCTCAGAGAAATGAAAAATAAATGTATCCAAAATTATTCACATTAGACATACTCTTTCAAGTTCTCTTCTGATTGCCTTAGGGGGGGTTAAAACAGCAGCCTGTTGGGGGGGAAATAAAAAAAGTGTCCATCAGCCTCATTGCGATTTCCAGACACACTTAAAAAGAGAAGAAAAAAGGTTATGCTTATATATAATCCTGACATGCCAAGTGTTCTTTGGGGATTTAGAAAGACATTGTAAGTATCTTAATAAAAGCTATTATGTATTGCTATAGGATATGAAAAAATAGTAATAGATTGAAAATGTTTTTAAAACCCAGCTTGTACAAGGGTCTAAGCTCCTGCAAAGTTACTCCATTCTGCCAGAATCCAGTTCAAAAAGATCATCCTAGAATAAAAAGACATAGTGCTAGTGGAGAAAAACCCTACCAAAAACTATGTCCAGATAAAGCTGATTCATATGCCTCACAATTAGTGCAGCATATATGAATTTTTCATGATGAAAATTCCAGTTTTCTTTCAAAAAAGGAAAAAAAAAAAGCAAATTAGTGTGAATTTAAAGCTCTCCTTACATCTTTCTTTGAAAGAGTACAAGGAAGATTAGATAAACCCTCTATCAAAGGAATTTACCCCATTTGATATGAAGTGTTACAATACTGGACCTGATTCTGCCATCACTGAACTCGACTGGCATTTGTTAGGAATTTAATCCACTCTGAAACCAAGCTCCTTGGTTAAAATGCTATTTAAGGAGGGAAAACCGCATTTCTGGATAAAGCCCTGGCACATGTAATCATAGTATCGTTCAGGGTTGGAAGGGACCACAAGGATCATCTAGTTCCAATCCCCCTGCCATGGGCAGGGACACCCCACACTAGATCAGGCTGGACAGTGCCTCGTCCAGCCTGCTTTTAAACACCTCCAGGGACAGGGCACCAACCACCTCCCTGGACAACCCATTCCAGGGCTTCACCACTCTCAGGGTGAAGAACCTCCTCCTCACATCCAGTCTGAACCTCCCCACCTCCAGCTTCATTCCATTCCCCCTAGTCCTATCACTACCTGAGATCCTGAGAAGTCCCTCCCCAGCCTTCCTGTAGGCCCCCTTCAGATACTGGAAGGCCACAATTAGGTCACCTCGGAGCCTTCTCTTCTGCAGACTGAACAGCCCCAACTCCTTCAGTCTGTCCTCATAGGAGAGGTAATGTGTGGAGATGAGCAGTTCTATACATAAAATGCACTCATTAATGTACTTAATTAAATGTTTTCATTAATAACACTCCATCTCCCACAGCCTCTTAGAAATATAGCCAGAAAACACATATATCTTAAACCAAAGTGCCAGCAAGGAGAAAGATAAATCCATCACAAAAAACTTCAAATCTAACTGCCTTTTTCTTTTTTTTGCTTCTGATTCTGAAATAATTTAAGAGTCTCAGGGAAACCGAAGGTTTTTCCAACTGCATCTGCAAAGAGCCATGAGCAGGCACACACAAACCAACAGAGCTAATAAATTTGGGTCTATCCTAAAACTGCATGCAGTCACCTTGCAGGAAATGAACTGTAACCTGTACCACAAGGATATATTTACAATTCCAGACTATGCTCTGAATCACAGCAGATTCCCATGCTCACACACGAATCAAGGCTCATCCACAAGAAAAAATGGCAGCTCATGAAGCACCTTGTCTGCACATATGCTCTGTTCTTAAATCAAGCTCCTTGCACGCTTAGTACAACTCATTGCTTTAGTGTCTTGAACAGAAGAGTCGCCTTTTGTACTCCAAATCGGGCTTCTAATGTAAGATGTGTTGTTATGAAAATTACCAAAATGAGATCTAAACAGTAGCTACCCATTCTCCTTGCTAGAAGTTATGGTCTTGTTTTAAAAGCAATCCCATCAGAAAAAAAAATTGCTAATTATTATTTCCTTTATGGTTTCATCTAAGAAGCTGTCCTGTGGATGTACTGAAACCTGGATTTGTATGGATGATCCCTAGATATCCACCCCTCTTCCCTCCCATTTCCCATACAACCTCAGGTGTCTCATCATCTCACCAATGTCCTCCAATCCTTCCTCATATGCCCTCCTCTCCTGTTCCTTCCATTGCAGCACCTCCAGCTTCAACCTCAACAGCGAGCCACGCAAGAGGCAGCGTTTCCTGCAGCTGGCTCCACAGCATACTCATGAGTATTGGCAGCAGACAGGATGCTCACTACACATGATGCAGCCTTCCCATCCGTAGCAACACTCATTTCTCCTGTCTGCTCTAGACAGCCACCAGCTTTCATTACACATACAGAAATATAATTGCCTTTGAGACATCTACTCCTCTGTGGAAGCTGGCTTAGGTTGTGCAGCAGACTGAAGGGGGGCCCTCACAATCCAGGCTAAAAATTTAATAATGCATTATACACAGGCTCATAATCAATTAGCATATATAATTTGACAGCATATTCTATACCATTTGATATGAAATTGATTGTCTGCAACTGGCATGGTACCAGGTCTTCAACTAAAAATAAGCACTCTTGCTATAATAGGGGGGGGGGGGGGGGGGAAATGTCTCCATAAAAGTTCCTCTTACAGTCCACCACTACTTTGTTGCTTTTCCTCAAGGACCAGTTCTATACATCACCCTATTATATGAGAACCTCCTATTATATGAGAACCTCCTATTATATGAGAACCTCCTTTATCTCAGAAGAGGAAGTTTTCTTGCAACATGAAATCTGCAAACATCACCTTGAATACATCCCAACAGAAAACTAAAAGTACCTCAAAACATCTTACCACTTTAAACAGCACAACTGGGGGCAATCACCAGATGTTTCTGCATTAAAATAGGCAGCATCAAATTGAAACACAGGACTGTCACAATGGGAACCCTTGAGCAGAAAGGCCCTTACTAAGGGCCAAGGCTTCAGAGCCCCACAGAGCCACATGAAATAACATCCACTTCTTAATCTGTTGGTTCAGGTGAAATACAACAGAGAAACAATCAAGTTGGGATACTGCACAGAAGCAGCAGCAAGTGTCCCATCCTTGGATGCCTGCCATAATGGTGTGGTAGAGCACCCCGAGCTGTCACCTGGCTATTCTTGAGCCACCTCACTAATAAGACAGAATCAACCCTGCTGCCAACACAGACCATGAGCTCCATGTCTGAGTGAACTTCAGGTTCTCTCACTGCCAGTCCTGACTGGATCTCCCAGAGAGTCCATACTCTCTGCAGCAGCTCTCCTGGGTAGCCTTACAAAATCGCTTTTACTTTCTCCTCACAGCAGTTAAGCAGCACACAGAAAATTGAATCATAAGGGTTGACAAATAATACATTACATATCACACTGCTAGGAAATCTTCCTGTCTTTTGAAAGAAACTTACTGCTGAAGCCTTAATTTGTGGGAGTTGAAAGCCTCATAACAATTTATGTTGGATTAAGGTTCCTGCCCAGTTAAGTGCCAGTACTGACAGTCCTAGATGAGTTCCCATCTTATGATCAACCATCAGCCACATGCTTACAGGCAACATGCCAGAGCACACTGCACTTCAACTGCCTTCCCTCATTGCAGATTATGCTCCTCTGGGGACGCAAAATCTCACAATTCAACGCCATTAGCTGAGAACTACACTAAATCTTCTAAGCTCCTCCAGCAGCTGACAGGCACCCTGACACCTCTCAAAGTCTATGAGCACACCACTTTGTTCAGCTTGTGTGTGACAGTACAGAAAAAGTTAGGAACTCTTTCTGTATTTACTCTTAACATGGGGGGCTAAGTCACTGACCATCTTCCTATCAGCCACCATACACACTTGTTAGAAGACCACTAGCTCTCATCAGCTGACACAGGCATCCTTCAGTCTCAGATGTTCTCCTAAGTTGGTAGAGAAGATGTTCCAACTTATGAGGTCCCATAAGTAAGGTGTGACATGCAATTTTCTGTGAAGAAACAGTTCCCCAGCTCCCTGAACAATAAGACATCCCTTGCTGCAGGACCAACCCACAGCCCCTCCACCTGCAGTTTTAGGCAGGGAAGGAAGTTGCCAGGCCAATGCTACAAAGGTTACACGTTTAATGGACAAATTTGAAACACGTCACAAAGGAAAAATATGAAAGCATACCTGAAATTTCAGTCCATCTTTAGCTGCTGATTCCTTTCAGAGCATCTCCAAGCTACCAGCTGTGAAGATGAATTCAGCAGCACTTCTATCCTGTGGTGTTACATTACCAAATCAGCCCCTTCCCACCACCGTCTTGTCACGCGCCACGTCTGAGCTGGAGACCAGGACGTGGGGTCAGGTAATGTCAGGGAGCAGGCAGCTAGCACTCTTTCCTGGGGACAGAGCTGCTCAAAACAGGTTTGGCTTTTATCTCCACTGCCTCACTCCTCAAAGAAAGGCCCTTAGTCCTCACCTGAGCCTGCTGCCAAGACAGCTGCACCCATTAGTAATTCCTCCTCTCCCCAGTTCTCAGAGCTAGATTACATGAATGCAAATGTCATACAAGGAAGATCCTCTTCTCATGTACTCTTGCAAATATAGGTATCTCTGCTTTTCCCTTATAGCCTCAATTTCCATTTTATTTTTCATTTGCATACTCCTTCCAGCCTAGATGGTTTAGCCCATTTACCACACCGTAGGAGATTTAGAAAGTTTAACAGCAATCATGTATCATCTTCAACACATGTATTTTACTCAACTCACAGCATATAGCTTGTTTTACCTACTCAAAAACATTATTTTCTGTATAACAACACAGATTATTCACTTGATATCAGTGTTTCTGGCAACATATCCTCTGCACTGAAAGCAAGGAGCCACAAGATGAAACTGAAGGAAGACTCAGAAGCTTTTGGTGATTATTCACTGATTTGTATTCTGGCAGAAGTCCCAATTTATTCTGTGTCCAATCTCTGTAACACCTCTCAGATATTCTGTCTGAGAAAGTCCTGATGGGCAGAGTGCCCTTAACCTGTCTTTGAGAGTCCCCAGCACGTCCCCCTTTCCATAACTAGACAATACATACCACCCAAACAGACAGGGTCAAACTATGACCTAAGTTTTCCAACAATAATCAGGTCAGTCCTAGAGGTAGTTGAGGCTGTTTCTGAGATGAACAAGTCCACTCCAAATATCAGCATTGCTGGGAAACAAATCCATTTGTCTAGGTTGTGCTACATCCTGAAACCTTAACATCTTTCATTTCAAGCTATCAGAGCCGTGGAGAGTTACAAAACATCAAGAGTCATCACCTGTGCTACTGCAATCCACATGTGTTATCACCTACTACTGCACAGCATGGAGTCACAATCTCCTGTCACCTTGAAGTTACCTCTCTCTCATGAAAGAGACACAGCATCATTTTCATGAAGCGGTGGCAATGTCTGGAACCCCAAATCACATTGATTTCCTCCTAGTTTCCCCCTGTCTGTCTATACATTTGCCATCCCCAGTGACTCCAACATCAGTATCAGACAGCGTCAGCATTTGTCTTTCAGTTTTGCTGGGGAGGAAGATGCCATCAGCTGGCAAAGCCTGCTTCACTGGCATCACTCTGCTATTTAACACTATGAGCAAGAATATGATCCTGAAACTTTTTCAGTTCATTTTTTTTTTCTTTTAACAACTTTTTCATTGATTTATTGAGTTAAAAATAATGCTGAGTACCAACGATACATCCAAATTAGCTACAAAGTCCTTAAGCTCTGTTCTAAAACTATGGTTTACTCCTTGATGTCACAAGCAGCTACACAACCACCAGATCAGATGCATTTTTTTTCCCAGACAATCCCCTGGTTAGCTACAGTATAACCAACACTGTGTCAGGGAAACGAGTGGAATAGTACAAAACAAGTACAAAGCTTTCCCAGCCTTTTCATGAGTAGTTTGCTTAAGGGTACCAATGTCTCCAGTATCATCAAGAGGGCTCTTGGCATTACCTGACCTGTATTTCTCACCTCTGCAAAAGCACTGACAGCCTCTGCAGTATTACTGAGCAGCTGAGGCAGTATGAAATGTTTAAGCCTTTTTCTTTTGCCATTCTGAGCCCTTTAATGACAATCCTGCCACACACTATATATACACACTATATATACACTGATAACAAGGACTTGGTACATGCGGGCTCTTTTCTTTTTGGCAGCCTCTTTCTGAACTATGGCTCTATCAGTCACCATCCCTTTCCCTATCATAGGTCATATGTACTTTCTCCAGACTTTCTAAAGTTAAAAAAACCAAACCTATATTTAATACAGACTCAAGAACAAGCTGCTTGCAGAGTCATGGACAGGAGCAGTCTGCATACCAGAGCTTGGGAAGCACCTTTCGAGGAGTCTCCATCTGCAGCAACATTTAGAGCTCTAAAACAGCTCTTGCTTTCACAGGAATGCAGAGAGATGTTGCTAACAGACAGCCTGAAATTCATCCTGAAAGCCTTACTGGCAGTTTTTCAAGAGCCAGGCATAGCACACCACTGGTGGGCAGTTTTAGACATGTATCATCTCTGACTTACAAGGTGTTATGTGGCCCTGTAACACCCAGTTGCTCAGCCCAACCACACATGGCATCTCTGCTCCAGGATGGACAAGGAGGGCCTGGAGGAAGAACATACTTTTCTCTGCTCACTCTTAGCCAACAGCCCAAAATGTTCAGCAAGCCCACTTTTTTCACATGGGTTTGACAGCAGCAGTTTGCAGGCAAGGAATCCAGAATCCACCATCCTCAGATTTGCGTTACAGTGCACAGCCAACACACAGATCCACCCATCATCTGGCCTTCTCATACTTCCTACCAGTGTTGAGACACTGCTTGTTGGTTTCAAAGAGCTCACGTAGAAATTAAGCAGAAGCACAGATATCACTGTTTGTGCTGCCTGTAAAAGGTAGGCTGAATGACTTTTGATGGCCATCCATTTAGCAGCCGCTACTCAACATTCCCCTTTTGAACGTTGTGTCCATTATTTAACCAGACCCTGCACAGGATTTGCCAAAGGTTAGAAAAGAGGAGCCACATTATTTAAAATATAATACAGCAGCATGACAGTCATATTGCAAAGTGGTATTTTGTGACATGCAGATATGGTAGAAGAAAACAAATTCATGTTTAAGCACAGCTTTGCACTGAAACAGCATTAAGCATCTGAGTCAAGGAGTAAAGACTGCCAAGTATGTGGGTGAACAATCATCTTCCACAGCATAATAAACTGACGAAGCATCAGAAGCAGAGGGCAGAAGCAAATGAAAGAAAAAGAAACAGAAAGGAAAAAGAAAAGAAGCAGCACATAATTTTCTTGTTTCTTACTCAATGGATCTCATTTACTATTCCTCAAAATCCCATTTGTAAAGGCTTGGATTCTGCTGTAAATGTTCCTTTTCTTTATTTGTTTCAGGATATGTATTAGAGCTTATTTGGTATCTCCTACTCTCTTTCTTCCTAATTGCTATGCAAAAGTATTAGCACATTTTCCAGGCAGATGAGTAACTGGCAGAACTGGAGTGTAAACTGACACATTCCCACCTATTAGAATTAAACTATATTTGACCCTCGTATGAAGGGGTTGATGTGGTTAAGATTAATGAGTCGATTATTTCTGCTTGAGATATAAGCCACCTAATTGTTTCACTATTTCAGTACTAGCCACCATACTCCTGCAGTGTTTGATGCCCATCAAATAATTGTGTATAACTTTTCAATAAGACATCATGAGCAACAGGTTTATTCTAAAAAGTCACTGAGATGAAAAGGAAATGGGCTACGTATACAGTTAGAGTAAGCCTCCAAAGCCGCCAGCATTAAAGCTTTTCACTTGACAAATTTAAGATCCCACAAGCTATTGTGCAATACAGCACAGCTAACCTCCCATGGGGACCTGGGCTCCAAACACCATCTCATTATGGCACTGACAGTCCCCACAAAACCTGACAGGGGAAAAAAATCCCTTTACACATACACACACTTTTATGCAATTAACTCTGCCAAGATTTGTAGGTCTGCATATCAGATATCTCATAGTGCAGGAGAGTATTTCTTAACATTTAATACAGACATCACTGGTGTAAAGCAGGTGCAGTCTCACAGAAGTGTACAGTGAAAATCAGGGTGAGCCAATAGTGATGCTCTGTTCCACAACCCCTGAGAAATGCCTAACAACTGTTTAACAAGGTATGTACGTTCTGGAACACCTACACTCAGAAGAACATGGAATGCAAAATGACTGTCAGTGCCCAGCTGCAGGAATTCATCCATTCCCTCCAGGTTAAACCACATTTCATAAAACATTTCAAAGCAGAGTCAGTGAGAAGTTCC
This sequence comes from Melanerpes formicivorus, assembly GCF_026170545.1. Lineage (NCBI taxonomy): Eukaryota > Metazoa > Chordata > Aves > Piciformes > Picidae > Melanerpes > Melanerpes formicivorus. The sequence continues at coordinate 36,108,507 of NW_027142357.1, read as the reverse complement.
TCTGAGTAATGAGCATCTAGGAAACTTCATGTGAAACCTTCTCAGTGTCTGGGGATGGAGAGAGGGGATTCTCCATGTACTAACACTGCACCAACATGCTTCTTGGGAGTTGAGAGACATGACTTGTGGCCTAAAAAGACATCTGCAAGAATGAGAAAATATGGAGGGACACATATTTTTTTTTTTATCTCCATCCTCCTAAAGACTCACAGTATAATCTCCCTTCTAGAGCTGGCCCAAATTCATATTGAAAAAAAAATCTTTTAAGTTCTCAATATGTAAGCTTACATAAGCTGGGCTTTAAATCAGCAGCTTTAAAAATATGCACTTCAATACACTAGAGGAAATTAGAAGACATTTTTAACAAAAGTTCATTACAAATCCTTTTCAATATGACCTACATTATGAACTTCCATATCTTAATATGGCAAGGATTTGCTTCAATTTTTCTCTTAATCCAAATGAAGAAAACAGATCGGTCATAAAGGCCACAAAAACAGGTAATCACAAAAAAAATCTATCAGGCCTGCAGAAGTTAAACTTAAGACTTGGGTCTGACTTGAAGAGGTTAATTTGCTGTTGTTTTCAATTTTAATTGAAAGCATAAAAAGCAGAAGCCTGGCTTGCTCTAGTTCTGGTCTCCAACACTGCAGATGGACATCCCAGATCCACCAGACTACCGCCAGTGATGGACATCATCAGTCTAGGAGGAGGACTCCTCCATGGTTTAGTTGATTAGACAGTGTTGGATGATAGGTTGGACTCGATGATATCAAAGTTCTTTTGCAACCTGGTTAATTCTGTTCTATTCGAATCATGGGAGGAATGTGTCATTCAACCTCCCCAACCACACCTGCACTCACTTTCTGCTCAGCTCATTAATAAAAGCACTGGTGGGAGATGCTACATGGGTATCACCAGCAGAGGTGAATAATCAGCTCCCACAGGCTAGGCCAGATGACAAAGGTAGAGCCTCACCAGGTAATGTTCAGGCACTCCCCAGTGCATTTTTATTTTTATGGCAAGTGAAAAGCTGCTCGGTGCCCTATGAACCTCTGCCAGGTTTGCCAGAGCAGAAGTGTAATAAACACAGCAGAGCTCCTCTCTGGAAAAAGTATTCATAGAATCAGTAAGGTTTGAAAAGACCTCAAAGATCATCAAGTCCAACCTGTCACCCAAGACCTCATGACTACTAAACCATGGCTTCAAGTGCCACATCCAATCCCTTTTCCAACACCTCCATTCAGAGAAGCTACACATTGCTAAGGTCTTTTGGGCACTACTGTGTGGGAGAGGGAATAAAATTCAAATTCAATAGACCAAACCGCTCCTCACAATCCTCTCCCTGCTTTTGGGAGAGGAGGCCTCGGTTCCCAATAAACCAGCAACCAAAGCCAATGTCACCTGCCCCAACTACAAAAACTGCTGCACTCTGGAAAGGTTTTGCTGCTCTCAAATTCAGTAGGATCAATCCCATCAGGTGTTAACTACCCTGTGTAGCTGTAACCACAAGGTGACATCCCCTAATTGAAGTTGCACAAAGCACTTTCCAGTAATCAAATTGTGAAAGTCAGTAAAAACACTTCTAAAAGTTCATGACTTTTTCTTTTCACATTGGCAGTCTTCTAAACCACTTTGATTTATTTTTCTTACATTAAAAGTCAATCAGATTACAAGAAGGAAATATTTAAGATTTAGCTATGAAATTTCCTTGATGGAAAGAGTTAAGAGTTTTTAATATGACTTTATCTCTTGCTTTTAGCAATAAATTCAGGATTCAATCAAACAGAAAATAAAATGCAAGCTCCCCATTACTTCCACAGAGCCTGCAGTTGAAAGAACAATCTTTAATGTTTCACAAAATATAAAGCTAGCCAAGCTAGATGCACACACATCTCGCCAGTGCTTTAGCATGTGGCCATTTCCTTTGTTAAGTGCAGTAATGACATGTTTGCCAGGCCTGTATGCCCACCAAGTATGGGTCAAGTTAATGAGATGCTTTGCCAAGGGTTTAGCCTGCCTCTGCAGCACTGCTTCTGCATGTCAAACATGGCTGATACAGATCTCACCACCTTACCCATTTTCACAGAAACAGCTATCAAGGAAGTGGAAAGGACAATGTATTAAACCTTCCCATAGCTACCTTTTAGCTGTCAGGAACGAACAGGAGACAGTACATTAGAGCTTGAAAATGTTATAAGCTATTCTGCAGGTGAGTTATTTAATTGGTCAAAAAGGCTTGCTTTTGGTGAGACTTGAAGACTGAAGCTTGGCTGCATGATGTTTTGACAACAAGGAAGAGGCTTAAGGAAAACTTCCTTTAGTTGGAGTAGGCAAAAAAAAAGTGTGTTTATATGTACTTTGGATGAAAAGCAGAGCAGTCAGTGAAAGCAGCCAGCAAAACACAGCCAGCAAAGACAAGACAGCACTGAGCACACAGCAGCATGCCTTCAAGAGACGCTGCATGACACCGATGGGAAGGCAAACATCGCACCGGGCAGGCTCATGGTCCTGGGCTCCAGGCAGTCACCCAGACAGCGAGCAAAGTGGGCAAAAGTCCCACGTTAATGACAACTTAAGCATATCTGTGCATCCATTCATACCTGTTATCTGCAAAATCTACTGCTAGTGTTTAACTTAACCGGACTGTTTATATCACTGCTTAATTAAGCCACAAGGGTGACTTTTAATCTCATTTACACCCAATAAATCCTACATCGCCAGCACACGCTCAGATTTACTACAGGGTGTAAGCAAGGTGAGAAGCTGCTTAACACAAACATTCTTGTTTCCCGTGTTTGTAGTTGCCAGAATCTTCGACAAATTTCTTTCCCAAAAAAGTTTTAAATCACTTCCTCTCTGCAGACTCCTGATTCACCACTTTGCAGCACAGTCTATAACCTGCTGGTTTAACCTAGAAAAACTGCAGGTACAGGGCACTGCTGCTCCACAATCACAGAACTACTGAGAAGAGGGAAAAATTAATCCATGCTGAGTGCCATACGGCTGCTGCCGGACTGTTAATGATTTGAAGTTGGCCTACTTTAAAGTTTGTGTAGTTGTTTCTGTGACTGAGTGCAAGGAAACCAATGCTGTCCCTCTGGGCTCATGTGACACGGCCACCAGTCCTGGTGCGCAGGGCAGTAGCTTCCTCCTGGTAAGGGTTCATTCAAGACATCAGTTCTTGTCTGATCTGAGCTCACTTTAGGAATGAATTCCCAGCTGCAAGAGAGATCAGAGCTCTGGCTTCTCTCTATTTGCATTTTGCTTGGGGCAGATAAACGCTGCTGCAGGGAAGGAGCAGGGATCCACCACCTCCCTTCACCCTTGATGCACTTCCCCATCACACGCTAGCAAAGCTACTGTTCTCCAGTCCTGCTATCTGTCACCGGGAAAGACAAGAGAAGGTGTTTGACATGTTCTATTCCTGCACCCCAGAGAAATGTATTATCTGCCCAATAAACCTGATTATCTATTTAACACACAAGCCAGAGTCCTGGGAGCCTCCTCAAAACCAGGTTGGTTACGTAGCAGCAATCGTATTACACAAGTCTCCTCAGTTTATCTTTTATTCAAAACCACTCTTTACTGAAGACAAATGAAAAGCTCAAACAACAGAATCCCTCACTGCTTCCAGCATTCTTCATCACTAGCAAAACTTGTTCCAGTAACGGTGGAAGACAAATGAGATTATTTCAAGACTGCAGGCATAAATTATGAATATAAATGCTACAGAATATGTTACTTCACACTGCCCCTTTGCAAGTGTGGTCAAGGGAAACAAAATATGTGCACATAGGGATATGAATGGCATAAAACCAAGCAGCATTTTAAGTCTTGCCCTCAGCAACTAACTTTTGCCATACATATTTCTTTTTAAAGATTGTGCCCAGCATAATCCCTGCTTTCTGATCAGATTTGTCCTCATTTCTTAACACCTGGACAATTAAAATCAAAGCACTTTACAGCACTGCAGCCCTGCAGTCCCCCATTTCTCAAAAAGTTTTGTTCTGCACAGCCTGAAACACACATCTCTCTGAGGTCTTTTTCCATTACCATTTTTCAAAGCTTGCTTCTGGGTTTGTTTGGGGGGGGGGGGGGGGAGGGAAGGGGGGGGAGGGGAGGGAAGGGGGGGTTCTGTGTCTCTAATTTCTATGCTAAAGTGCCAAAAGGTACAATAAGAATAGGTGCACGCTGCTAATATTGTGACTTCTCTGGGGATTTATTTGAAAAACAGTAGAAAGTCTAAAATGAGTAAAGACTGTAGTTTTCCTCTTCATTAAACTTCTCCTCATCCATGCATAAACACCTAATTCTCCACTGAGCTTCCCAGAGTATTAAAGTCATTTGAGAAAGAAACCCAGACAGCATCTTACTTACATTTTGTTTTATAAAAGCACAATTATGTTCCTGCAGCAGGAGAGCAGCTACAGGACCTGCCGTCGCCTTGCTTAGAGGGGAAGGTTATTGGGCTGCTGATGAGGCTGGAAGTGCTCCGGCAGACAAGCAAGGCAACAGACAACCTTCTCCCAAGTAAGTCAACCACCACGCTTGCACCTATGCCAGGAAAAAACAGCAGTGCAAAGCAGCTAATGAATCCTCATGAGGACGGCCTCTTGTAGGGCAGCTTTGGAACACTGACACAGAAGAAATTGAAGGAAGTACAAAAACACTCCAGTGAGTACAAAGACATGACACTGAGCCAAAGTACCAAGTAGAAAAGTATGCAGCACTAAGACTCCCCAGATTTCTCTCTGCACCTGGGTCTCAAGCACAAGTATAGACCAGAGGATGAATGGATTGAGAGTAGCCCTGAGGAGAAAGAAGGTCTTGGGAGCGTTGATGGATGTAAAACTGAGCACAGAATCATAGCATAGCTTAAGTTGGAAAGGACCTTAAAGATCATCTACTTCAACCTCCCCACCATGGGCAGGGATGCCTCTCAACTACAATCAGCTGCTCAAGGCCTCATCTAGCCTGGCCTTGAACACCCCCAGGGAGAAGGCATCCACAGCCTCCCTGAGCAGCCTATTCCAGTCCCACCACCAGAAGGTACTGAAGAACTTCTTCCTACGATCCAGTTTAATCCTACTCTCCTTCAGCTTAAAACCATTCCCTCTTGTCCTATCACTAGACACCCTTACAAAAAGTCTCTCTCCAGCCTTCCTGTAGGATCCCTTCCCTACCAGTAGGCAGCTGTAAGGTCCCCATGGAGTCTTCTCTAGGCTGAACAACCACAGCTCCCTCAGGCTATCCTCATAGCATAGGTGTTACAGCTCTTGGATCATCTTTGTGCCCTTCCTCTGGCCTCTCTCCAACAGCTCTGTGTCATTCTTATGATGGGGACATCAGAACTGGATGCAATCATCAAGGTGAGGTCTCACAGAAGCAGTCTAATCAAAGCCCAGAATGCCAATGCATCCTGGCTGCATCCAAAGCAGCATGGACAGACAGCAGGGCAAGGGCGGCAATACTGCCCCTCCACTCTGTTCTGGTGAGACTATTCAAAGAAAAAAAATCATAGAAAATCATAGAATCAATAAGGTTGGAAAAGACCTCAAAGATCTTCAAGTCCAACCTGTCACCAAACACCTCATGATTACTAAACCATGGCACCAAGTGCCACATCCAATCCCCTCTTGAACACCTCCAGGGACAGTGACTCCACCACCTCCCTGGGCAGCCCATTCCAACGGCCAACAACTCTCTCTGTGAAGAACTTTCTCCTCACCTCCAGCCTAAACCTCCCCTGGTGCAGCTTGAGACTGTGTCCTCTTGTTCTGGTGCTGATTGCCTGGGAGAAGAGACCAACCCCAACCTGGCTACAACCCTTCAGGTAGTTGTAAACAGCAATAAGGTCTCCCCTGAGCCTCCTCTTCTCCAGGCTATGCAACCACAGCACCCTTAGCCTCTCCTTGTAGGGCTTGTGCTCAAGGCCTTTCCCCAGCCTTGTTGCCCTTCTCTGAACATGTTCAAGAGTCTCAATGTCCTTCTTAAACTGAGGGGCCCAGAACTGGACACAGGACTCAAGGTGTGGCCTAACCAGTGCCGAGTACAGGGCAGAATGAATTCCCTGCTCCTGCTGGCCACACTATTCTTGATGCATGCCAGGATGCCATTGGCCTTTTTGGCCACCTGGGCACACTGCTGGCTCACGTTCAGCCTGCTATCAACCAGTACCCCCAGGTCCCTTTCTGCCTGGCCACTCTCCAGCCACTCTGACCCCAGCCTGTAGCACTGCATGGGGCTGTTGTGACCAAAGTGCAGCACCGAGCACTTGGAGTACTGTGTCCAGCTCTGTACTCCTCAGAACAGGAAAGGCATGAATCTGTTGGAACAGGTTTCAGAGGAGGGCCACAGAGACAATCAGTGAGCTAGAACACCTCTCCTGTGTTGTGGCTCACTTTGGAACCCACAAGCTATTTCAATTTTGACGCTCATGGGAAGTGCAACTTTCTATATTTAAGATGCATCCCTGGATTTAACATTGTGTTTTGCAAAACATAAAAATATCTTAACATTAAGTTGAATCCATTTCACTCAAGGCTGGCTGCACAGTGATGAACACATGATTATGAAAAAAAACCAAACCAATGTACTGAGTGATTATGCACTAAAACAAGGGAAAAGTAATACTTTCAATAAAATATTATTTCTTTGATTTTTTTCAGTTGTATTGATTATAAAAAAAATCACACAAATTTTATCCCATTTAAATACTAAAAATTGTGTTTAAAAGTTAAAGCATTAGGTGCAGTTTTTGATTGATTTGTTCTAATGTCAGCTCAATTGCCCTGTTAATCATCCTCAGCCTAAGGAAACGCTCACCCATCTGACTTTTACCATGCCATTTGCACAGGAAGTAAAAACTAGCAGAGAAACAACTCTGCAAAAATATATCCTAAAAAATACTACATTTGAGACTTTTGTATTGCACACAACAGCTGGAGCACAGCAATGTTTTGAAAGGAAGCAACAATCAGTACTTTTACCCAGATATTCTGCTCATGGATCCCAGGCCTTATGGCTATTCAGATAAAAGGATTCCTGCGACTACTTTAAGCATGGACCATCATTTAAGATAAGCCAATAAAAGCCAATTAAGACCACAATGTATCACACTTGGTTTATGTCCAACATTTCTTTGATAGCTACACACAAATGCAAGCTGTTAGTTTTAGCAATTAGCAGTTTTCATGCTTTGTTAAGATAATGGCACTAATCCAGAGAGGAAAAAGGTAATTCATGGAGAAAGATCCCACCATGGTCATTAGGAATCCAGCTAAACTGCAGCTCTCCCACAAAACCCATCACAGCAGTGCACAGCCCAGAGACACTGTTTTATGCAAAATTTCAGTATCAGTCATCATATTTAAAACAATGAGGCCATATCCACCATCTCCAGCTTCTGGTAAGTACATCCACTACTCAAGCTTCGCTGTTAGCTTATGGTATTATCCCAGTATCTCAACTGAGTTATACCTCTGTAACTCTGAGTTGCTCCTTGATCTAAATGTAATAATTTCAGTGCAGATTCTGTCACCTAAGTTTTGCTGTAGTTTCAGACCAGAAATCAAAAGCAGTGAAATCCCAACAGTCTTAGGCATGCATATGGGTCTGTATTTAAATCATGGGAGATCAACTTCTCCCTTCTCTTCAGGATCAGTCATTAACCTTCTCCACAGCAGTTCAGCATTCGCTCAGCACCACTACCATGTAAGATGTTAGCAGTCAGGGAAGCTTTGCCTTAAAGGTTAATCACTTCAATTCCTTTTTTTAAAAGGGAGATAAAGATCTATCGGACTGTTCATTGCACCTCTCTCAAAACAGAGGCAAGATTGCTGAGAAAAATCTTCAGTTAATCACCCTGAGGAATGAAAAAGCAGGGAATTCTGCATTATTAATGAAAATCTAGGCAATTAGATAAGTAATAGCCTTCTTCCATTGCATAATACAGTTAAAGTTGCTTATAAGGCTTCCTGACAGACGGCATTTCAAGCCAAATTAAAGCAGCTTTCCCAGTTATGAATAGTCTTGTCTTATGCTCTTGGGATTTGCAGGGTTCATCCATGATTGTCATTAAAACTGGAGTGGTTTATTTCATCCTGCAACTTTTTAACATTCTGCCTTATTATGAAGGTTATCTTTCTCCCATATATTTTACATCAAAAACATGAGAGAGATCTCACCACAGCTCCATATGCAAAATACTCAACTGAATGCCAGAATATCAATCCAAGTCCCAGATCTGAATGAAGCCAAGAGGAGTTGATCTGAATGCAGGCATCTCCAAACCCCCTCCTACCAGCTACAGACTCTCTGGTGAATTACCAGAAATTCCAGTGAATATGAAAAAAGAAGTCACTGAGGGACTTGAGCCAAGCCCAGAATATTTCATTAAGCCATCTCAGTTGAAGTCAGAGTTTTCTGATTTAAATTAAATAAAAGAGAAAAAAAAAGGGGAAAAAAAAAAAAAAGATATTTTGCATAAAGATGACAGAAAAAGTTTTAGACAATCAAACAATGGAATCTGTCCCTGTGGATGTACACATGCAATTCAGAAAACTGTAGGAAGGATGCATGGGCCATCTGTGGTAAAGTCAGAGGAAGAACTGCAACTCACTCTGCAATACAAATTATCTCCACAAAGCGACAGCTCTTTCAGCATAGTATTGTGAAAATAAATACGACTCTTGGGCAGCCTTTCCACTTAGTGGACCTCAGTTTCCCACAGGAGAAGTCAGCATAACAAGTTTCAATTCAATGTCTTCACCGAGGCATTTCCCTTTCATGTGTCTCCACTGACTGTTCCTGGCTCTGTGCTATGCATCCCATACAGCTTTGCTCATTGCACGTGCCACAACCTAGACACTTTCAAAACCAAAACCAGTTCTCACATACACACCCCCCCCCAATAATATTCAGAGAAAGAAAATACCTGATGTCTGGTGAAAAAAATTAAATGTGTATGCAAATCCAGTATGTGAAGCACACTCAAACTCAGTGGTCTTTAAGAAACAGCACTTCATGTAGTCCTTATTGACACGCTTTGCTCAGAAATGACCAACAAACAGAATAATAAAACTATTAAATGTCAGGCTGAATTTATAGCATGCTAGCACATTTGCACAGCATAATGTCCCTTTTTAGTGAGTCTTGCTACTTCTTACACCAATTCACAGCTTTATGACATCTCAATGTAATGAATTTAATAACAAAATCTATTACAACAGTAACAAACAACAGCTCCGCTTAAAAATAAATTTGAAAAGAACCCTAATATAGTCAAGGAATATAAAGAAGGAAGAACTACCTGCATCTGGGGGCTCAGCCCCACAGAGCTGCAGAAATGTGGGGTAGAAGTTTAACCTACAAGTCCATATAATGTCTGCTCTGCATGTCTCCTCATGCACTACCATTAGCTTCAAAGGTCCAGTAACAGACCAAGTTAGAGAAAAAAGCAGTAGCCAGGACTATTAGAATAACTTTATTAGAATAAACCAAACCAGGTTGGAAGAGACCTTCAAGATCATCGTGTCCAACCCATCAACCAATCCAACACACCCAAACAGCTAACCCATGGCACCAAGCACCCCATCAAGTCTCCTTCTGAACACCTTCAATGATGGTGACTCCACCACCTCCCCGGGCAGCCCATTCCATAGCGCAATCACTCTTTCTGTATAGAACTTCTTCCTAACATCCAACCTGAACCTCCCCTGGCGCAGCCTGAGACTGTGTCCTCTTGTTCTGGTACTGGCTGCCTGGGAGAAGAGACCATCATCTGCCTGTCTACAACCTCCCTTCAGGTAGTTGTAGAGAGTGATAAGGTCACCCCTGAGTCTCCTCTTCTCCAGGCTGAGCAACCCCAGCTCCCTCAGTCTTTCCTCATAGGGCTTGTGTTCCAAACCCAAACTATAGCACATAGACTATATATATATATATATAGCACATAGACTATATATATAGACTATAGCACGGAACAGAAATACACGAGAACAGATCACAGGCATCATCATCTGCTAGGTCAAACACCTTGATGATCCAGGAACACACATGATCCCATGTGCTAGAGAAAGCCAAAAATGGCAGCTCTCTTTGATGAAACATGCTTTCTGATCCTTAAGCCTCATAAACCGATTCACCCAAGCACAGGGGCACCAGCACATCTAGTACAACCCAGCTTTAATATGCGGCTGACAGCAAAACAAAAATCCATAAAAATCCATAGAGTCCGGTTATATACCGGTGAGGGAAACTCCATCGGATTAACAGCAGAGGCATAAACTCCAGGTGCCCTCAGACTGAGATACTGCTCCAGGACTTCTCTTATTTATAGTTTAAATTCTTTCTCAATTTTCAGGTTAAAAAAAAAAATTGGACAAATGTGTGCGCCCAGGCCATCTGCTGCCAAATAACCACTCATCTTTTCATCTGTGGCTGATCTTCCCTTCTCTTTGTCATTTATTTCTGGAGGAGTGGGAAAGAATGGAATGGAATGGAATGGAATGGAATGGAATGGAATGGAATGGACCAAAACAGGTTGGAAGAGACCTTCAAGATCATCACGGCCAACCCATCACCCAACACTATCTAATCAACTAAACCATGGCACCAAGTGCCTCATCCAGTCTCCTCTTAAACACCTCCAGTGATGGCGACTCCACCACCTCCCTGGCCAGCCCAATCCAATGGCCAATCTTTCTCTCTATGAATAATTTCTTCCTAACATCCAGCCTAAACTTCCCCTGGTGCAGTTTGAGACTGTGTCCTCTTGTTCTGGTGCTGCTTGCCTGGGAGAAGAGACCAGCCCCCACCTGTCTACAACCTCCCTTCAGGTAGTTGTAGACAGCAAGAAGGTCTACCCTGAGCCTCCTCTTCTCCAGACTAAGCAACCCCAGCTCCCTCAGCCTCTCCTCATAGGGCTTGTGTTCCAAACCCCTCACCAACTTTGTTGCCCTTCTCTGGACATGCTCCAGCAAGTCAACGTCTTTCAAACTGAGGGGCCCAGAACTGCACACAGGACTCCAGGTGTGGCCTAACCAGTGCTGAGCACAGGGCAGAATGACCTCCCTGCTCCTGCTGGCCACACTGTTTCTGATACAGGCCAGGATGCCATTGGCCTTCTTGGCTGCCTGGGCACACTGCAGGCTCATTTTCTGCCTACCATCAACCAACACCCCCAGGTCCCTCTCCATCTGGCCGCTCTCCAACCACTCTGACCCCAGGATGAGCGAATGAAGCAAGGCCATCACATCAGCTCTTATGATGGCTGAAATAACGCCATTGCATGTAGAATTCCCAAAACTTACATTCCTCAAAGTATCAAAACCAACTGCTAAGGTTCATTTTTGTCCCCATGTTAGGGACATTCATTACTGAGACACAGAATTTAAGCTTGAGAATACAACCTTGGTGTGTTGAAGGAACTGACAATGCAGCACTGCCTCATGCCACATGAATTTTTCTTCTTCTGAGGTCTTACAGACCCATGATAATTTCACAGGGTCCGGCAATATCCCCAGGCCTAAAGCTTTGCCTTCATAGCCTTTACACTGCAGTTACCTGTTTCTAAACAAATATATGTATTGTACAAAACAGACAACTAAAAAGGCCAAGTACAAGCTCTTTCCAAATCAACCACTGTGTGAATGTGTCACCTGTTTCTCTTTTGTCTTTACTTCTTCTCCTCAGTGTACAAGGGCTATTTTACACATTGTGAAAGAGCATCTCCGTTTTTCATTAGTAACTATCTACTTTATAGTCTGTAAAATTGACAAAAAAATTGTGTCAACCTGGGTCATTTCAATTTGCATTGTCTTAATGCCAATTTAGGTACAGATTTCTCATGCAACAGAAAGAGCCTTTCTGCTTTCCCTCGCATGCCTTACAGCCTTTCCAAACTTCCTGAACTCTTTCCTTCAGAAAGCCAAAAGTCAGAAATAGGTCTTCAGTGCACTTATATATGAAACAGTTCAGAAAAGCCCCAGTGTAGCCACACGATTAACAAGGGCCACTTGTCAGGGGCAGCAGTGGTGGGAACACATCGAACATTTTTTAAGCCACTTCCTTCCAATTCATTTAGCAGCAGGTCACTTAACTGCCCCAGAAATGGTCTTTAAGTGCAAATGCAGTGTTTTATCATTTCTCCACTACTCAATTGCAGTACAGCTGGCCAATTAAATATTTAATACCAAAGTCCTAAATGTTTAATTAGAGACAAATAGCATTCTTTGGTACTTTCCTTGCATTTGAAAACAGCCTTTCCCATTGCACCTATACATAACATTTAATATGGCAAAGATGTATTTAAAGTTATTAGAAGTTTGTTGATAACAGTATTAGAATGAATTAATGCCTTGACAGTGACTGCTGCACATTAGTCTTATGCAAAGTGAGAGAGCAGCTCTGAAATGAACTTGGAGGTACTGGTGAATGTAAAGATGGACACGTGCTGGCAATGTGCACTCGCAGCCCAGAAAGCAAACTGTATCCTGGGCTGCATCAAAAGCTGCGTTGCCAGCAGGCTGAAGGAGGTGATTCTGCCACTCCACTCTATTCTGGTGAGACCTCACCTGGAGTACTGTGTCCAGCTCTGGAGTCCTCATCACAAGGACATGGATCTGTTGGAATGAGTCTAGAGAAGGGCCACAAAAATGATCAGAAGGCTGGAATGGCTGGAATATCTCTCCCATGAAGGAAAGCTGAGAGTGCTGGGATTGTTCAGCCTGGAGAAGGCTCCAGGGAGACCATATTCAGTACTTAAAAGTGGCCTATAAGAAAGATGGGGATAGACTTTTTAGCAGGGCCTGTTGTGACAGGACAAGGAGTGATGGTTTTAAAGTAAAAGAGGGGAGGTTTAGACTAGATATAAGGAGTAAAGTTTTTACAGCGAAGGTGGTGGAACACCGGCCCAAGTTTCCCAGAGAGGTGGTGGATGCCCCATCCCTGGAAACATTCCATATAAGGTTGAACAGGGCTCTGAGTAACCTGATCTAGTGAAAGATGTCCCTGCTCACTGACAGGTGGTCAAACTAGATGATCTTTAAAGGTCTCTTTACAACCCAAAGCATTCTATGATTTTTACTACAACAATAATGTTGGTTTTAACCAAGGAATAAGCAAAATACACTTGACTCTTAAGAAAAATGTGGAAGAATTTTTAAATAAAGCATTAAAGATGTAACTTCATTTTTATAATGAAAGGTATCACTTAAAATACTTAATTACTTCATAACCAAATCTTCACATAAAAGTCATAACTATTCTGAGATCCTTAATGGTTTTGATGACAGTGTCCCCCAAAGACAGTATTCTAGAAAATTGGACTCTACTCATTTGGTCTCTTCTCCCAGGCAGCCAGCACCAGAACAAGAGGACACAGTCTCAGGCTGTGTCAGGGGAGGTTCAGGCTGGAGGTCAGGAGGAAGTTTTACACAGAGAGAGTGATTGCCCAATGGAATGGGCTGCCCGGGGAGGTGGTGGAATCGCCATCACTGGAGGTGTTCAAGAGGAGACTTGACAGGGTGCTTGGTGCCATGGGTTAGTTGATTAGGTGGTGTTGGATGATAGGTTGGACATGATGATCTTGAAGGTCTCTTCCAACCTGGTTTATTCTATTCTACTATTTTTACAAGCTAAGATTAAAGATAGTTCCCCAAAGAAAACAAACAAACACACACAAGCAAAACCAAACAAAAACCAACTGAGAAACTCAGAGCACAATTTGTTCATCATACACCTAGTACATCATTGCAGCTACACAGACCAAGCGATTTCTACTCAAATTGCACTTTTTCAGATGAAGAAAAATAAAAGCAACAGTCCACAGACTGAGACCTTGGATCAGGGTGGTCCATGGCAACTCAAGTGTTACTTAGCTTAGTTTGAAGAGTCCCTGTCTAACTGAATTTGCGTTTGGCTCTGCTAATCAATGTATTGCTGAATTTCCTAGTCACTTTCTACCTGCATTCCTTCCCTGCCACTGGAACAGCTGATGAATTCCACCATAACAATGGTAGTATCTTTATTAGAATAAACCTTTATTAGAATAAACCAAACCAGGTTGGAAGAGACCTTCAAGATCATCGTGTCCAACCCATCAACCAATCCAACCCACCTAAACAACTAACCCATGGCACCAAGCACCCCATCAAGTCTCCTCCTGAACACCTCCAATGACGGCGACTCCACCACCTCCCCAGGCAGCCCATTCCATAGCGCAATCACTCTCTCTGTATAGAACTTCTTCCTAACATCCAACCTGAACCTCCCCTGGCGCAGCCTGAGACTGTGTCCTCTTGTTCTGGTACTGGGTGCCTGGGAGAAGAGACCATCATCCGCCTGTCTACAACCTCCCTTCAGGTAGTTGTAGAGAGTGATAAGGTCACCCCTGAGTCTCCTCTTCTCCAGGACTCGAGGTGTGGCCTAACCAGTGCAGTGTACAGGGGCAGAATGACCTCCCTGCTCCTGCTGGCCACACTGTTCCTGATGCAGACCAGGATGCCATTGGCCCTCTTGGCTGCCTCGGCACACTGCAGGCTCATGTTCAGCCTACCATCGACCAGTACCCCCAGGTCCCTCTCTGCCTGGCTGCTCTCCAGCTACTCTGACCCCAGCCTGTAGCACTGCATGGGGTTGCTGTGGCCAATGTGCAGAACCCGGCACTTGGATGTGTTAAATCTCATGCCGTTGGATTCTGCCCATCTGTCCAGCCTGTCGAGGTCCCTCTGCAGAGCCTCTGTACCCTCCAGCAGATCAACTCTTGTCCCCAGCTTTCACATTACAGATTGAAGCCATTAATGCCAGAATTTTTTGCTGTTGGGCAAACAACTTCCAAAAACCTTGCTCACACAGCTAGCACAAGCAGTCAGGAATCCACAGTATTTGTATACAGAGGATGCAGAACCCACAGAAGCCATTTGGGGGCTGCTCCACCACCCCGAAACACAGGCTGAGTACCTGAACATTCACTCTCTTCCATAAAATAAAATTAAAAAAAAAAAAAAAAACAACTTCCAGAGGCAACATTTTTTAATTCTAAAACAATAATCCTACACACTGGAAAAAAATAAATTAAAAAATCAAATATCATAAGCCCGCACTAACTGCAAATAAGTTATCTTTTTATTCCCCACGTGTATTTTAATAATTTATTTAGGCCTAAATGAAAAAAGATGATACAGGCACTCTTGAAAAATTTAAGAAATCCTGGGGTTTTAGTTCAAAGGCAAAAAAAAATTCCTA
The DNA here is from genome assembly GCF_026170545.1 of Melanerpes formicivorus. Taxonomy (NCBI): domain Eukaryota; kingdom Metazoa; phylum Chordata; class Aves; order Piciformes; family Picidae; genus Melanerpes; species Melanerpes formicivorus. The sequence goes on along the minus strand of NW_027142357.1, from coordinate 36,093,261 downwards.
AACTGCTCAGTTCTTGCCACTTCCCCACGCTGATGGGACATGGTGAGGCCCCACCTGGAGTACTGCCTCCAGTTCTGGAGCCCCTATTACAAGAGGGATCTGGAGGTGCTGGAAGGTGTCCAGAGAAGGGCCACAAGGATGATCAGAGGGCTGGAGCACCTCTCCTATGAGGACAGACTGAAGGAGTTGGGGCTGTTCAGTCTGGAGAAGAGAAGGCTCCGAGGTGACCTAATTTTGCCCTTCCAGTATCTGAAGGGGGCCTACAGGAGGGCTGGGGAAGGACTTCTCAGGATCTCAGGTAGTGATAGGACTAGGGGGAATGGAATGAAGCTGGAGGTGGGGAGATTCAGGCTGGAGGTGAGGAGGAAGTTCTTCCCCATGAGAGTGGTGAAGCCCTGGAATGGGTGGTCCAGGGAGGTGGTCAGGGCCCCATCCCTGGAGGTGTTTAAGACCAGGCTGGATGAGGCTCTGGGCAGCCTGATGTAGTGTGGGGTGTCCCTACCCATGGCAGGGGGATTGGAACTAGATGATCCGTGTGGTCCCTTCCAACCCTGACTGATACTATGATACTATGATTTCCAGTTTTGGTACTTTAATCACTCCTGTGAAAGGCTGGTCTGCAACCAGAATTACAGCCAGGACACAATGGCAACCTGAACTACTGGTAACTGCCAAGAACATCTTTCCAGTTCAAGGATCAATTATCTTCTCTGAATTCAGCCTTCACAACATCAAAGACGACATTAATTTCAACATGCAAGATATGTCAAATAACGTTAGTGAATCCATCATCATTGAGCAATGTATTGCTCTCATTCACTGCCAGCTTGTCTTGAGGTAAGGATCCCTCTTGGAGGTTACTAGGATGGAGCTGTGACAGAGTAATAAGGGGTTTGATTAAGAAATACCTGAAGATAGCCCTAGGTCCTTGTGCTTCTCAACCACAAGAGCCAAGACAGAGCAGGTATGACAGCAGCACCTTGTGGCCAGAAGAAACCACGGCAGTAGCAGCTTCCTTCCAATGCCCCAGAAGAGGGATGGGTGCCCATACACATTTCCTGCAAGTCTCCAGCACGGTGGCTACCAATGGCATAACCACCAGTACCGAGCCCCAACTGCCTTACGTTCAGCTGCTCCTCTTAGTGATGCTAACAGTCTTCCACTTCCTTTCCTACTACTTACTGTGTTACTTCAAATGAGAATAATCCTGAAATAAATGTCTGTGTAAACTGCTTAAGTCTGATCAATTGACACAATGCATGCTAGAGTAAGTACAAACACATCAGCCAAATTGCCCTCAGTGGGCATGAGGTGACGGGACATGGAACAAGACTTCCTGAGTACAAGCAGTCAGTTCACCCGACCTCTGCTGCTGTTTTCTAAACAAAGCAGTGTTTGGTTGGTTTGTTTTCAGGCTGGGGCTTTTTTGTTTGGTTGGTTGGGTTGGGTGTTTTTTGGTTGGTTTTGTTTAGATGCATGACCTAGAAAGCTTACTTGCAGTTTAATGGCTTTCAATAGGAATTAGAAATGATTGCCTCATAAGCCAACATCTTGTTTATACTAGTATTTGATTAACCTTTTCTTCCCCTTTCTCCCCTTAGCATACTGCAAATTACAAAACTAAAAATATTGATTATAATAAGTGTTAACATCTACACAGGGATTTCTGGATTCTGGCCACAACCACCTGCCTTGCTGGATTTGAAGACCAATCTTCTACACTGCTCACTAGCACTCATTTTCTTCTATATAATCAAAGAACATTACTTAATCTCCAAAGTCCTATCATACAACCATTGTTGCTTATACTGAAGACTGCAAGGCAAACAACAAATATTGCCAACACTTGGTGCAGAGGTTTCCAATAATCCTAAACCCCGCAAGAGAACTGTTGTAAAACTCACTGAAACACTGCATCTCCACACAACTCACTAAAATACTGACAGAAGATGCTCCCATTCTCAAGTTCAATGTCACATGGACTTTTAAATTCTCTTTACTCCCTCAAAAGGTTCCTCTGAACAATTTTATAACCTGCTTCAAGACCTGTTAAGAATCCAGATGGTGTTTAGCACATTCTGGACATGCACAGCAATTTTCCACTTGGTTTTAAAGATTCTAATGTTATTTATACTTAAAACAACATGGGATTCTTGTTGTCAAGTTATTGTATGTGCAATTGCTCCCACAGAGCTGAAATTCCTTTCCTGTAAATACATGATACATTATTTAATAGTATATATTGATACCAAGGTACCTATATATAGTATCCTTATAAATATATTATTAACTCACTGCTTTACAAGGGCTGGCTTCAGTTCATTCTCATCTCCATAGCTGCTACTGTTCCAGCACCGGAGTGGTCAAACTCTAAATTGTATCCAAAAGCAACCAGAAAGGAGAAGGTTGAGTGGAAACATCAGCCCTCAAATGCTTGAGTCAGTGAACCGATTTCCCAGTTCCTCTATGGATGTCTGTAAGTCTCTGTAGAAAAGAATTACAAGATGAACCCTTTATTTCCCGTTTTTTATCTGAAACAATAGTAAAGCAGGGCAAATGATGACAAATTAAACTCAACACAGCAACAATTTGTATCTACTAAAGAGAATATGCAAATTTGGTCCTATATAATGTTATCATAAGTCATTTGTTTGTCTTTTTTCAAGTATTCAAGTTTTAATGGAATAATTACTCAGAAATGTTGGCATATATACAGACATATATTTAGAGAAGCTAAAGATGCATAGAAGCAATCTGCTTTGGACTAATCTTCAGCTTACCACGGTTGCCACTTATACCCATCTATGAGAGCTGAGGATGTGACTGCACATGCCATGTCAGTTCAGTTCAAAGAGCAAAGCTCCTTCAGGGAGCACCGATTCATCATCCAGTCACTTGTGACACGGGCTGCAAACCCAGCACACAACACTAACAATTACTTCTCAGCAAACACATAATATTGAGACATAAAAGAGCTAAGTAAGTCAGAGACACTGCTGAACACTACACACTGAGGGCAGGATCCGGATCTGTTCGCTATCCAGAGCATCCCTCGCCACACTGTAATTTCTCCAAGTATATTCCACAGATGAGACAGAACATTTCACTTATTCTTTTTTTCTAATCAGAAAACCAGAAATAGTTCCTTGTTGTTGCTTCAAGAAAACAGAATTTCAGAGTCATTCTGATAAGGAAAAGAAAAAAACAACACCAAAAAAAACCCCAGAAAAAAACCCCAGCATAGTGTCAGAAAATGTATTGCTTTGATTTCCTTCCTTGCCCACACACTGATGCTGGCTACATAGTTGAAAATGGAACTAATACTGGGGGGGGGGGGGGAAACACCTTTCAAGAATAGTCAGATGAAACACCTTTCTAATGTAAAAACATTTCCCTTATAGCAACAATAACTTCAGACCAACCTAACTGGAGCAGTTTCAAAGCAGGCAGGAGAGAATACCACAGCTGAAGACCCACAGACAGCAAAGAAAAAAAAAAAAGGATAAAAGTCCATTCCTACTTTTCTTTGATTTGCTATCAGTTTTCCCTTGTAGTTTCATCTGCCTGGGGAAAATAGATTTAATTTGTTATTACTTATGAAGCATACTCAATTTTGAAACAATTATAAAAGTCTGAACTTTGTTCCACTTGAAAAAGTGAATGTTTTTTTAAGGTATTTTTCTCTTTTTTTTTTTTTTACTGAAATGTTTCCCATCTTCACATCAGCTGCACTTTCTCATTCACAGAGATTAGTGAAAGGTTACACAACATATACCTGAGCTGACTTCAAAACTCAGAGGCACAAGTATATAGAGACAGGTCTTCTTTAGTTCTTTAGTGTCCAGTTCTGGAGCCCCTATTACAAGAGAGATGTGGAGGTGCTGGAATGTGTCCGGAGAAGGGCCACGAGGATGATCAGAGGGCTGGAGCACCTCTCCTATGAGGACAGACTGAAGGAGTTGGGGCTGTTCAGTCTGCAGAAGAGAAGGCTCAGAGGTGACCTCATTGTGGCCTTCCAGTATCTGAAGGGGGCCTACAGGAAGGCTGGGGAAGGACTTCTCAGGATCTCAGGTAGTGATAGAACTAGGGGGAATGGAATGAAGCTGGAGGTGGGGAGATTCAGGCTAGATGTGAGGAGGAGGTTCTTCACCATGAGAGTGGTGAGATCCTGGAATGTGTTGTCCAGGGAGGTGGTCGAGGCCCCGTCTCTGGAGGTGTTTAAGAGCAGGCTGAATGAGGCTCTGTCCAGCCTGATCTAGTGTGGGGTGTCCCTGCCCATGGCAGGGGGGTTGGAACTAGATGATCCTTGTGGTCCCTTCCAACCCTGAATGAAACTATGAAACTATGATTAGATAGTGTTGGATGATAGGTTGGACTTGATGATCTCGAAGGTCTCTTCCAACCTGGTTAATTCTATTCTATTCTATTGTATTCTATTCTGTTCTTCACAGGCATATGCAAGAAAGCAACACTTCTACAGTATGAGGGTCAGAAATTAAAATCACACATCAGAGGGACTCAGTCACTTCTTAATACTAACAGAGTTCAATCCCATCATGATGCACTTGTTATCCATTATTCAGCGCCAAAAAGGATTTGAGTGCTTCCAGTCAGTGGGCTGTGGTGTAGACAGGACATGGCATGGGATGAAGGCTTTCCATACCTTCAAAAGAAAAATCAATATTCTATTAAACTTTTGAAGACATCTTAAAGGTCCATTTGGTCTTATTTTCAATTATGCTGCAGAGGTGCCAAAGGCCTTTGCAAACATGCCATTTTCACCTTTTTTGTTTTTTTAAAGCTCCATTAGCACTTACATCTCCATCTGAGACACACATCAACATGCATGACTTTTCATCTCTAAACACCTGCCGATACAGGGAGGAAAACCAACTCTGAACACAGTGCTGGATACACAGTCCTTAAAGAACTTGAGATTAACACAGGTGGAATAAAAAAGGAAAGAAAAAAAAGAAGAAGAGAGACTCGGGCACAACAAGTACTTCTGTGCTGTCAATGTGAAATTACTTGCCCAAGCTTCACACTGCAAACTAATAACACCAGTCCTGGCTCCGGAAGTCACAAGCTCCCAGCTATGTGCTCAATCCTTCTAGACCATATTAACTCAGTTTTAAACTAGAAAGGACTGCCTTCAAGTGCTGCAAAATTGAATCAATCACTGATTGACTAGTAAGAAGGTACTGATTTATAGTGTGCCTGAGCTGACCTGGAGTAAGTGACAGCCCTGACTAAAAGAGAGGATCAGTGAAGCTGAAGATTAAGCTCTGTTTCAACAGAAAGAGCCTACCAGATACTTTCCACAAGCAAGCAGGTATTTCACAAGCTCAGCTGCAATTCTGTGAACTGCTAAAGGGGGAGGAAAAAAAATGCAAATTTGGAATATTGAAATAACACTAAAAGCTGGAAACAGGCTCTATTCAACCTTTCTCATATTTACTTAAAGGCTTTTGAGGTATGTTGACTTTCAGACTTTATATTGTTGTGTTAGTAGAGAAGAGGAAAATACCTGAAATTGTTTATTTCCAGACAGTGCTTCTAGAGTGGGAGCATTTTTTAAAGCTAAGTACAAGATCACTGCCTTTTGTATTTCTATTTAAATCAAGAAGAAACCTCCCACTGACTTCAGCAAGTTTAACCATTTTCCCATTTTCTCTTTCAGCTGTGTTTGTGAACAGAGGTGACAAGGGAGAAGAGGGCACAGAGTCTAAGATACTGGAGAAGCTATTAGCTCCTAAGTTTCCACTTCAGGTTGTATTTCAGACACATTTGTCTTACAGCAACTAAACTTTATTACCATGATTTTTCACTAGAATAAGGATAACTATGTATTAGAATACTTGCAGAGGTTATATGGACAGGGACAGTCACACCAAGTCTGCTAACTGTTGTCATGCCATGGTCTCAATCAAGGACCAGAAATAAGCAACACGTATTTTAAGTACTTGTATCTAGTACCCCAGTTATTAGACAGCAGAATACAAGACTCAGTAGAGAAGACGCCCTTCACAGACTTAGTCAAGAAGTCACCAAAGAAATTCAGGAGAAGCATTTTACCCTTCATTGAGGCAAGAAATAACTAAATAATCAATTAAATATAGGAAATTATATACATTTGGATCTCCAAAGAAATAATGCATTGTCTATTTTAATTAAGATGACTGCTCACACTAACCCCTGGATAAGGAAAATAAACTCAATTGTGGTTCAAAGATAAAATTTGTCTGCATCTTTTGTCAGACTTCAGAAGAGAGGTTGGCCATAATCATGAGCATACTTAGGAAAATACCAAGTTAGAATAGAATAGAATTAACCAGGTTGGAAAAGACCTTCGAGATCATCAAGTTCTACCCATCACCCAACACTATCTAATCAACTAAACCATGGCACCAAGTGCCTCATCCAGTCATCTCTTAAACACCTCCAATGATGGCGACGTTGGCTACGGCAATCCCATGCAGAGCTATAGGCTGGGGTCAGAGTGGCTGGAGAGCTCCCAAACAGAGAGGGACCTGGGGGTGCTGATCGACAGCCACCTGAATATGAGCCAGCAGTGTGCCCAGGTGGCCAGGAGGGCCAGTAGCATCCTGGCCTGCATTAGGAATAGTGTGGCCAGCAGGAGCAGGGAGGTCATAGTGCCCCTGTACTCTGCTTTGGTTAGGCCGCACCTTGAGTACTGTGTCCAGTTCTGGGCCCCTCAGTTTAAGAAGGACATCGAAACACTTGAATGTGTCCAGAGAAGGGCAACAAGGCTGGGGAGAGGCCTTGAACACAAGCCCTGTGAGGAGAGGCTGAGGGAGCTGGGATTGTTTAGCCTGGAGAAGAGGAGGCTCAGGGGTGACCTCATTGCCCTCTACAACTACCTGAAGGGTGGTTGTAGCCAGGAAGGGGTTGGCCTCTTCTCCCAGGCAACCAGCACCAGAACAAGGGGACACAGTCTCAAGCTGCACCGGGGGAGGTTTAGACTCGAGGTGAGGAGAAAGTTCTTCACCGAGCGAGTCATTCGTCATTGGAACGGGTTGCCCAGAGAGGTGGTTGAGTCATCGACCCTGGAGGCGTTCAAGGGGAGATTGGACGTGGCACTTGGTGCCATGGTCTAGTCATGGGGTCTGTGTTGATAGGTTGGACTCGATGATCCTCGAGGTCCTTTCCAACCTAAGTGATACTGTGATACTGTGTGACTCCACCACCTCCCTGGGCAGCCCAATCCAATGGCCACTCTTTCTGTAAAAAACTTCTTCCTAACATCCAGCCTAAACTTCCCCTGGTGCAGTTTGAGACTGTGTCCTCTTGTTCTCGTGCTGGTTGCCTGGGAGAAGAGTCCCCTTCAGGGAGTTGTAGACAGCAAGGTGGTCTCCCCTGATCCTCCTCTTCTCCAGACTAAGCAATTCCAGCTCCCTCAGCCTCTCCTCATAGGGCTTGTGTTCCAAACCCCTCGCCAACTTTGTTGCCCTTCTCTGGACACGCTCCAGCAAGTCAACGTCTTTCCTAAACTGAGGGGCCCAGAACTGGACACAGGACTCAAGGTGTGGCCTAACCAATGCTGAGTACAGGGGCAGAATGACTTCCCTGCTGGCCACACTATTCCAGATCCAGGCCAGGATGCCACTGGCTTTCTTGGCTGCCTGGGCACACTGCTGCCTCATGTTCTGCTTACTATCAACCAGTATCCCCAGCTCCCTTTCTGCCTGGCTGCTCCCCAGCCACTCTGACCCCAGCTTGTAGCACTGCATGGGGTTGTTGTGACCAATGTGTAGAACCCGGCACTTAGATGTGTTAGATCTCATGCCACTGAACTCTGTCCATCTGTCCAGCCTGGCAAGGTCCCTCTGAAGAGCTCTCCTATCCTCTAACAAATCAATACCTGCCCCCAGCTTGATGTCATCTGCAAATTTACTGATGATGGACTCTACCCTCATCAAGATCATCAATAAAGATATTGAACAGGATGGGGCCCAGCACTTATCCCTGGGGGACGCCACTAGTGACTGGCTGCCAGCTGGATGTAGCACCATTCACCACCACTCTTTGGGCCCATAGTTAGTACTATGGGAGGCATCAAGAAAACAAGAGGGAATGATTCACCACCACCACAGGCTCCAGAACATCAACTAGACAAATCTTTTCAGTTTAGCCTCTGAAAATGAGCAAGTGAAGGTTGTGTTCTCATTTTGCAGATTTCATTGGGTTGGAAGTGACCCTCAAACATCTTGTTCAACCCCCCTGCAGTAAACAGGGACACCTACAACTACATCAGGCTGCCCAGGGCCACATCAAGTCTGATCATGAGTGTCTCCACAGATGGAGCTGCAACCACATCTCTGGGCAATCTGTTCCTGTATTTACCACTCTTGTTGTTCCTTATGCCCAACTTAAATCTACCCTCCAGTTTCATCATCTGTGATTTTAATGTTTAGAATTTTTTAGGTGAATGACTTTGCATTTTTCCTTAACTGTTTTGAATTGAGCATGATCTCAGGTAATCTGGAGAGAAACAAGCACTTCTCTTTCAGCATGGCAAATCTATTGAATTAGGGCAGCCGTCATCTGGCAGTTAACAGCCTCAGCTCAGCTACAGTTCTTCAGGTAATGCAAAGTCTAAACACATTCCCCAGCGGGAGCTGCGAAGGTCAGCAGATTGTCCCCAACGAAAGGACCATGATAAACAGAAAAATTTACTTAATGAGGAAGGTTCTCTATTACACAAAACCATGGAGAGCACATTACTTATGACATGTATCCAGCATCTTGCTGAAATAAAGTAGAAAAACTGGTTTCACAAAAAGGAAACGTTTTTCTTTTTAGCCCAACTTCTTTAGACTTTCTTTCGTACTTCACTCAGACTCTTCCGACTGGAAGCTCCACTCTATCAAATGAACCAAAGCCTTCATCATCCCTTATTTAAGTATCCTCACAAACTGTGCTTGCTCTCACAGCATCTATCAAGAGTGACATTAATGATTACGGGGAGATTGAGTTTATCTTTTGATCTTCAAGTAGGTAGCTCATCACTTAAACTTTGTACTATTGGACTATAGTTAAATGTTATCTGAATTCCATAGTTGTCCAATTTACTTCCTTTCCTCTCACTTCTTTCTCTGTGCATGGTCTTCTCTTACAGATTAGGCTTCCCAATTGAAAACTGGATACGGTGTCTTATACTCTCTGAGTACTGCTCAGAGGCATAGCAAATATTCAACATTTTGAGTTCCAGGGGGAAAGAAAGCAAACAAAACCAAAAAAATAGAGTTCAAATTTGGTTTGAAGGCATATTTTTGGGCTTGGATCTTCCTTCCACAAATTGATTTCAGTGTTAGAAACTAGCAATAGCAAAATTTCCACACTTCCCCCTGTCCCACAAAGTCAAGTTTGCCTAGAAATAGGCTACTGAAAAGCTGAGAGAGCCAGAGTTTTTGAGCCTGGAGAAAACTGAGAGGGGATCTTATCAGCACTCATCAATATCTAAAGGGCAGGTGTCAAGAGGACAGGATCAGACTCTTTTCAGTGGTGCCCAGTGATATGATGAGAAGCAATGGGCACAAACCAGAACACAGGAAGTTTCACCTAAACATAAGGAAAAGCTTCTTCACTTCCAATCTCCATCTTTCTGTGATAGCTTTTTGGAAGAATTAAGACATTTGGGGATGTGTACTACTTCTGATGGTTAGGACTAATCCTCCATAGGAGAAAACAATGGAAATTATTAAATTCTCTGTATGTTAAATTGCCTTATAAAAGCTAATTTTCCATAACTTTAGCATTTTTTAAGTCCACTCTCCTTTCAAACTCTTTGGAAAAGTGTAACATGTAATCCCATTCCTACATGTCAGGAGATCACAATCTACCCTTTTCACAATCAAGGATTCTGACATACCACTCAGTACAGCAAACACTTTCTGCTGTCCTCTTCGTTATTGTTTTCCAAGCTTTCCAACATCACCACTGCATTTACCCCAGATCCTTAGCTGTAGAAAGCCACTAAGCTCCCCAGAGCCAGACTTCAAACCCTCACAGACTGCATGTAAGGAGTTCAAACTCAGCTCCCAACCTTTCAAGCCCTCAACACCAAACTGCTTTGTTGTTCAGCAATCTGTGCTTCCCTCAAGGCTGCATGCAGGTTCAAAAAAAAAGAAAAAGAAAAAAAAAAGTAAATTCATAAGCCTTTCTAGCAAAAGCAGACGCCATGCCACCTCAAAGCACAGATGATTACATCAAGTTTACGTCTCTCCACTGAAGAGCATGTACAAACAACTCCAAATATTCTGATACACGTTTTAGAGACATCAAGAGTAACTGGGTTCTTTCCATCCTCACAAAAGTCTCTAAGATCTTCTTTTCCAATCTAGTCACAGGATTTTTCTCTTGAACTTACCTTCTCAGTAGTGCTTTATGACTAACAAATGAGAATCTATCTAAATATTCCACGAACCTATGCAAAGTGGACAAAACTTTGTATAAAAATGCACAATAAAAAAAGCCTAATAAATAAAAGCAATACCAACTTCCTCGCAGTTACAGCATCAGCAGCCTAAGTTCAACTACATTAACCTTTTATTTCATGCATGAAAATTCCACTGGAGTATTCTGAATACTTCCTTCTGCACTGATGACACCTGGGTGGGCTACTGAGAGCTATCCATGACTGAATGCATCACAGTAACGCATCTCTCTGGGAATGGAGGTCAGCTTTAGTAAGCGACCTGAAGTCCAAGTGCCTTACAAACACGTGCTCAAGTATTAGTGAGTATTTTGCTTTAATATAATCTAAAGTAAATCCAGATGCAAATATAAGTAGATTTTTTTTTAAAACAAAGGCAAGAATTTACAAAATCTTCATTTTTGGTTTCCATATTCTGATTATTTTCCATCTCAGGTATATATTTCATAAACATTTCCAATTCTCCCACCTAATGACTGAATACAAGAACTATAAGAATACAAGGTTTCTCTCACTCATTATTCTATGACCTGGAAGGGAAACTGAAGTCTGTTTTCTACAGTTACTCTTCTTGAAGTCAGAATGGTTCATACACATGGCTTTACTAGAAGATACTTGGGATTAACCTCGCATTAGATAACACCTTCCTCTCTTCTCCCTCTGTACAGAAATATTTGCACAATTGTCACGAATTAAGGCAAAAAGAGCATGGTCAAATCAAAAATAGTGCTGTGACAGCAAAAATAAGAAATTCATAATGAACTGCAAAGACCTATTGTGGCACTCAGTGCTTAAACCCAGAAGGATTTTTTTCCATTTATTAACACCCTGTCCTTGTTCAGCAGCATACTAATGAAGTTAATCTAAAGGCTAAATTTCAATTATGAATCACAGAACCGCATCTCTGCTCCCTGATTGCTCAGATAATCTGAATCAAGCCTTGTCCTATACAAAGCACAATGCTTGACTGCAGATAAAAGTTCCTGAAACATCAAAAACATTCAGTCCAGAAGGTAAAATCTGACAAACACCTGTTTTCACACCCATGCAATAACTCTGTGGCACAGTAATGATTTCTAATAACTTGACAGACTGCTCGCTCACTTAAAATATGCTGCAGAGGTTTGAACAATAAAAGGAACAGCAAATGTTTAAACCTCTCAGGCTTGCAGCCAAGACAAAGTCTTCAGCCAGAGTGAAAAAAGGGCTTCCATTTACTAAAATAATTTAGGAGAAAATGTTTTCCTCTCAAGTACCTACGGCGCATTTGTCCTGGAACAAAACTTGAGAGAGCTGCCAAAGAAAAACCAAGATCAGTGAGAGGCAGTGCCTCACTTAGCAATTAATATGCACAACTACAGACCAAGATATGGTGTTTCATGATGTGTCAACACAGCTCAAATAAGGAGCTGAAGCCACAGAACTGGAAAAAAAAAACACAAAATATGAGTAATAACAACAACCTGGGTCATTTGCTTCCAATTGCTTCTGCAAACAGAAGAGTGATGAACGCTCACAAGAACACCAAACCATGTTGCCATCCCACTCAAAAGACTGATATGAAGGAAACATTGCATCTGCTTTTTAACAAGACAGTAAAGAGAAGTCGAACACCCAGCCTTTATTTTTCAACCGAGAGGATGAAGCATGGAAGGACTGTGCACTTGTGATGGGAGCCCAAGGAGCAAATTGAAACCAGATCATGGGAGTGCCACGAATCTTAATTTATCACAAACCTGGGTCAAAGAAACCACAGCCTTTCAAATGATCTCTCAGGAGTGTTTTCATCATACAGTGCATACAATTTCTAGATAACATAACAACTCCAGAGTTAATTCCCCCATTTCTCACAGGGATGGAAACCCAGGAAGTGAAAATGCACTGTAACCAACCATTACCTGAATTATAGAGATGCTAGCAGTAAAAGCTTCAGAGGAGATTTTCTTCCAAATCTAAGACAAGACAGTGATAAATTCCTGCTTTACACACACCTATCAGCTCCTGTTCATAGCTTGAGAGGACAGATGGAGAGAAGACTCCTAACACATGCTGCTATTCCATAGAACTCAAACACAGGTCAAGTATATTCAACTACTTTTTCCATCAAGGAATTAAGGCTGGGTTTTTTTTTCCCCTCTTTCTTTCAAGTTAGATGCCATCAAACCTAGACACCCACACCTTCACAGCTGCCACTGCACAACTGGAGGTTTCTACTATCCTAAACACAAACACTAACCTTGACCATTCTTCAAGTTCAGGGTATAAGCACAAATAGGGCAATTTTTCTACTTCCAACCTCAATCTACTGCCACCCCTTTTCACTGCCTTTTATCCCTCAAGTCCACATCATCCATGGGAAGTTATCAGTGCCCAGATGAACCCAAGAATTTTTAATAACAAGTCATGAAAACAAATACTTATCACTTTAGAAAGCTAAATAAATCAGATTATTTTTTTCTTTCCAGATTGCCAAGATATTCATAATGTTATCTGCTTTGGCAATATTGACTGCAACAACACTGATACATATATGCAAAATTATTTGGCAATTACATCCTTCCAAAGGGGAAAACCTTCTCCTTGACAATAACCAAAATGGATGTTTTGGTTGTTGTATTTGACTGGATGCTGTGCAAGTTTTCTTCCATGTCTCAGCCCTTAAATAAGCTTTTTCTCATCAACATGCTCAGACTGAGCAAAAGGCACATAGGTTTGTGACTAGTGACGTGGTCAGTGGAAGCAGGACCGCTGTCGTTCATAGCTGTTACTGAGACACATCTTAATTGAGTAGCAACATTACACCACAAATGAGCCAAAAAAAAAGGCCAACAATAACGACAGACCACTAGAAATAATCTCTTGTCTTCTGGGTAAACTGTTCAATGTTAAAACTTATTATCTGTAAAAGCACCTTTTAAATCACTTTTGTTTTGCCCTGTGGAATACCTTAATGCTTGCGCTGGTAATAAAATTTCTGGCTTGCAATACTGCCCTCATCTATAAGACGGCAAGAGAAGGGAAGAGAAGAGATGAAAACAGGGAAACACAGAACTGCTGTTATTATTAAACCTTTAAGTTACAGAGTTAATTCCAGCTAAACATTTTTATCTCTTGCACTGTTTATATGAAGTGGATCTTTTTTCTAGAAAGGAAATCTAATTTTCGCACCCGGGTGTCAAACAACTCCACGGCCATCTATATCTGCGCCGACTGTACTTCTGCTACAAGTAATCTGTTAAGCAGCACATCCCCAGCTGGGGACTGTAATTAGGGTGCAAACTGCCATACAATCCCCTTGCCAGATTGATGAAGGAGACCTCTTACAAGGTGATCCAGAAGGCAGTGTTGAGACCATTAATCATTTATCCATCGAGGAGAATACAAAAAGCTCTGCTACCAAGAGCATTACACTGCAAAAGTGTCTTGATAAAAATAACAGCTAAAATACTACTGAAGTTTTAATTAAACTGTATCCCTTTTTAAGTAAGTTCACATTAAAAAAAAAGAGAGAGGTTCAGATTTCAGACAGAACTTGACACTCTACTTTCTATTCCTTTTAAAAGCTTGATAAGGATCAGCTCAGAGGTTTTTTTTAGCTCTGCCAGCAGCATCCCTAGATAGCAAACAAATGTAATAGTAATCTACAGAGTGAGCTTAAATACACTGCTAGCCTGCCAGTATTTCAACCTGCAGCTATTTATTCTGGGGGATTTGAATCCAGATGCAAATATTTTATATAATGTGTAATTGCAGATATTGGTAATATGAAAATTCAGTCCACAGAGGGGGGCAGCCTGATCTAGTGTGGGGTGTCCCTGCCCATGGCAGGGGGGTTGGAACTAGATGATCCTTGTGGTTCCTTCCAACCCTGAATGATACTATGATACCAAACCTTGAACACCTGCCTCATGGGGTCTTCACTGTCCATCCTGAGCATCTAAGTCTTGACTCTGCCAAATATCAGCTTGTTTTGTGGGGTTTTTTTAATATGCTTACTATAATGAAATACCTCAAGGATATCAAGTTGAGTTCACATTTAAGTGTTTCTTTTCTTTATTCTTATTCAATCCAACAAGCAAGCCCACACCATCCTTACCAGAACTCATGAAGCTACTAAGAGATAAAAATGCAAAAATCCAGATCACTTAGGTAGTCTAAGGGTACTCTGCTAGAGTTTGAAGTATTTTTCTTTGGAAACAAGTTTTTAACCTTCTTCTGTATGCAACCTCATGTTTTACTTGCCACAGAACATCTGAGATTATCAACACCTGAAGTTTCTTAGCTATATTCATCACCTTCACATACCTTCACCTAAACCCAGCATAAGGTTGGGCAGGGAAGGGAGAGAAGGTGAATTTCCCTCCCTTGAGTTATCTGGAATTTCATAAAATTGCCTCAGAGACTTATGGTGTTTCAAAAGCAAACAAAATTTATCCTATCCAACTATCTACCAGACGAACAGAGAATACATTTTCCTGTAGAATATGCAGCAGGGAGGAAACTCAATCCAAATACATCATTACACAGTCCAACAGGATTTTGCTTAAAAACTCTATGAGCTCTCCCAGTGAAGACAAACTCCTGGAAACAGCCTAAAAAGAAGTCAGCAGGCAAGTACTTTTTTTCTTAACTGAAAAAGCCAAATCTAAATCATCTTTCCGCAGATCATCAACGAGCACATCTTGAAATCAAGAGGAGGGGGGTGGGGGAAGAAGCTGCCACCTGTGGTTATGAAGTTAAACCTATTTAAATATTTGAAAAACATTCTTATTTGCAAATTATGGCACTTGCCTCACAACTCTCATCATTTCCTAAAGACAAGAGAGTTTTTCTAAAGGACACAGTAAGTGAGACAAAGAGCATTTCAGGAGCAAGGAAAGCCAAACAACACTTTCAGCAATGCCTTTACAATGAGGATTCTTTTGCAAACATGACTGTAGACACCACAAAGCTTCTCTTTTTTTTTGTGTGTGTGCAACACTGGGAAATTTCAGATTTCAAAAACCTTTCCTTGCATGAATAAGCATGCGAAGTAATCTTCTGAATATGTTAGTGAGAGAAGGAAAACAGAAATAGCTTCATTATCATGATGCGGAATCTTACAGGCAGCTGTGGAAATGCAAGTTTCTTAAAAATTATTGCCATGATGAAAACCCACAATCCATTCCAACAGCAAGCTCTATCACATCTCACTGATTCCCTCAGTATTTACATTTTTCCAGTATAGCCTGAACTAACAATAAGTGCTCAGCAAGACAGTAGGAGCATGCATAGGATAATTCACGCATTCTAAACCACCCTATCTTTTTAATAGAGGTCTGCAGCATCGAAACATCAGCTAAGAGAATGGAGCATAACTTGCAAACACAAAGATAAAAACCTGAAGATGACAAAGGCAGAAAATCAAGTGTGGCATCATTTACTGAAAGGCTGCAATAATGACCCAGCAGAGACTCAACAGAAGTTATAAAAAGTAGAAAAAGTTCTCGACACTGGATGGTCCCCAATACACACTGCAACACATAATCCTGCTGCTAATATTTCTTGAAGCTTGACCCAGCACAATGGAATAGAAAGTATTAAACACAGTACATGACTGAAGTAACAATGCAGAACTTCAGGTTCTTAGTTAACACCCGAGTTACTAGCACACAACTGAAGCAACGCGGCAAAACTTCAGACACTTAGTTAATACTTAGTTGCTCTTACTGCGAAGTAACAAGGAAAAAACCTGCCCCTCCTCCTTTTTGAGTCTTGCTGTATCATCATTTAGCGGCATTAGCCTGCTCTCATCCTTAGGCAAGCCTTTATATCCTTTAAAGAGAGCAATTAATGCTGCTGTTCAAAGTTTCTGACCTTTAGCTCTCAGTCCCAGTAGTGTTATTCAGATTTTTCTTTTAAAGTTTAACAAAAAATAGGAACTATTTGTGTCTTCCTAAAGGCAGACAGGCATTAATCCTAACCTCAAATTGCAGTCAATATTGGAAATCTAATTCCCAAAGTTTTCACCTCCAGATGTGCTCCTCTGCAGGACCAGATGCTTTCCAAATTCTGCCTGCTCTTCCAAATCACTTCAGTCTAGCTGCTCTGCCTTCCAGAGGTATTTTGTCAATTCACTTTAAAAATGCTTTCACAGCTCCAGAATGTTTTGCATCACATCCCAAATTCCTCCTCACCATCCTCTGCAGAAGGATGTCTATTGCTGTGATTATTTCCAGTGAAGCCACAGTGACAAGTTCCAATATTTTTATTCCTGCTAACACCACTCCCCACTCAGCCTTCCTGCCCTCCTTTCTCCTCCTCAGAATTATTTCTTCAGCTTCCCTGTTGCCTCTTTCAGGAAAAGTCAGGAGCACCCAAAAATCAAAGCAACATACTCATCATTTGTTGTCTTCATCCAACTTGTATGTTTAAACTGACAAATACAGAGGCTGATAACTAGAAAACCAAAAAAGCAAGTCATTTGCAGAACTGCCCCAGGAAGACATCCTACATTTTCTTTTCCAAGTGTAATTAGTGTATGCTGTCTTTTACAAGGTGCCAAATACTCTACACACACTTAAAAAAAGACTCAAATATATCCTACCCCTGTCCCAATCTCTCTGATATAAAAGAGGAAAAAAAAAATCTGATCTGTTAATTCTAGCCCATCAATACCTTTTTCCATTAAACCTTTCCTGATATGAAAGTTGCTAATCTCATCTGGAAGAATGGCAAGCCAATATTTCTCTAGACCCAGAGAAAGGGTATTCCACAGCCAAGACTCTTCCAAGTAGCCAGGGAAAATGTTACACCTATTTAAACAGAGAGCAAGCCAGGCTCAGCTAGCACTGTGCAGGGAAGAGGCAATCAACTTGACAGTAAATGTAATTAGTGTTATACTTCCTGCCAAAATTAGACATCATGTAAGCAGATATATCAAATGAATTTGACATGATATATTACCATTGATGTGCCTAAATATATAAAAGGGGGAGGTGAGGGGAATATTGGCTTTAGGAAGGGTGGGAGTAGCAGGGTTTACATTTTAAGGGAAAGGGAAATCTTGACATGCTTCCATCATCTCTGTCTCCTTCTTGTTTGTTCATTAAAGTTTCTCCTCACTTTTCAAGTTCCTATTTCCATCGTGGTCAGAGTGACACAAAACATTCTCTTTTGTTGCAGCTCACTAAAATTGAAGTTGCATCATGTCTTTTTCATGTCTTTTCTTCTTTCCTTGTCATTCAGAGGCTTCAATCTATTTGCTTTCTTGACACCAGCTCACTTGTTTGCCTCTCTTCTTTCTCGTTTGCACTCACCAAAACTCTGTCCCATCATATCATCTCTGTTCCAAATTGCCACCATCTCCTGATTGTCAGTCACACATCCCTTTACCCAGGTCCCAACACCAAAGCTCCATCATCTTTGCAAACTGCCTAGTACAAGCAATTTTCTCTTATTTCAAACACATTCTACTGTTTTCCCTTCTATAAACCACACATTTATGTCACTGCTCTCCGTCAGCTTATAGAGCTTTTCCATATTTGCTGATTCTTCCACCAGGTTAGCTTGACTGCAATACCTTGTTGCAGCCATGTGTTTCTTGATCATTTCAATAAGCTGACCAAACATCTCAGATTCATTTCACATGTTCCTGTGTTAGGCAAAATGAGACAAAATAATAAGGTGCTGTGGTGATCTCAGCAAAGAAATTCTCTCTCATCAAATGCCAGTCTCACGGTCCCAAGACACACAAAATGAACGAGAGCATCATCTCAGGTTGGACTCGATGATCTTTGAGGTCTCTTCCAACCGTAGTGATACTGTGATCTAGAACTAAGAAGGGTTAACAAAATTCCTCGGAAAGCAACTCATTTGAGCACCATTCCATCAAATGTATGTGTTCAATACCTAATTTAGATGAAGAGAGGCTCATTCCCAGCTCAAGACCAAAGCAGAAGTAACAGGAAGATAATAATCAGCAATGCGCTCAGAGCTGGACCTGGAGTTTAACAAGATTCTCTGTTAAACAGAAAATAATATTGGGGAGGGGGAGGGAAATTGGGGGAAAAACCCCAAACCCACACCAAACAAGCCAACAAAAACTAACCACACACCCCTTCCCAAAAGGAAAAAATTAAAAACCTGAACAAGAGCTGAATACTTATTTTATATCTGTTTGTGCTGGAAAGCAACACTAAAGATTTCATTTGGAGGCAACCAAGTTTTATTCCATTATAGTATTTTAGTTGGGAAAATACAATAATGAAATCTGGTAATGTTTAGACTGATTCAGCAAGTTTCCAGTTCAGTTCACTACCTCAGAAACTGACCTTTCAGTAGCACTATGCACTCCACAGACCAAACTCTGTCCTCCCCACCTGGAAGCTCTGAGTGCTTCATTTTATGCTGCACCTGAACTTGCCACTTAAGTACTTGAGATGGAAAAACCTACACCAAGCAGAGGGAGTTAGGATTTTTTTTTTTTCCCCCTGATGAAAAGTTTAAAAATTACTTTACCTCCAAAAATAAGTCTTTAACTGGACTTTTCTCTGCTGTTCCAGCAAACACAGAGCATATTGCTGTTCATCTCCTGACAAATTAGTCTCCGGGAGAATACAAATCACCCGTGCTGAGCTTCAGGAAGGCTCTGGAAGAGAGCTCTGTTTCAACCCACTAGAGACAAAACACCAGCCACAAAACAGACTCCATCCCTGTGGAAAGCCTCCCTTGCTCACCAACACAAGTTTTAACCCCATTCGGTAGTGGCTGAATTGCACTCACCTTTATTGTGCTACATCTTCAGGTTGCTCTTCATCCATCACATTTTTTCCTGTGGGTGTATTCTCTGTTTTATTAACTGTAATTTAATTCAATTCAATACATATTCCTACACAGGACAGCTTTTAGTTTGTTTTTTTTTCCTGACTGTTTCATAACATTTCACAAGATGGAACACAGATGAATTTTTAAGTAGCAAAACAAGTCACACACCAAAACCAAAACAAAACACCAAGAAGAAACCCTGCTGTGTGTTTCTGTTGGGCTGGCTTTGTAAAACAAAGTTTGCTATGTCTGTCAAGCCGCCCACCACTTAAGTTTTCTTTCCTGAATGAATACTAAAAACTGATACACACTAAAAAAGGAATGCTGCCTAAATTGTGCATCGTTGCTTGAGGCAGTTGCAATCACAAAATCTGCTGCTTTCACCTTTGCTACAGCTGCCTCTCGTTCTTACTACAGATACGTGAAATTAATTACAGGACCTTAATCATTTGCAGCCTACAGTTTTCTAAGTACCTCAGAAGGCAAATGTTAATCCCCAGTACCACAGTATCCTCAGCCTCACTGCTCTGCTCACTACTATCTGCTGAGAGCAATTTTGCAACAAAACCCCAACAATTCAGTGGTAACAGGTGCTCATCACAGAATGGCAGGGATTTGAATAGACCTCTAAAGATCATCTAGCCCAACTTCTCGAAGAAAAAATAAAAGCCCCTATCCAAAGACTGGATAGCACAGTCCTGATGTACACATACAACCCCACCCCACCCCAGTGTAGGATATATAAATATATAGATAGATACACTGTGTTATGGCAAGTTACAGTCTCCACAATCTCCTGTTCACAATACAGCAGCCATAAACCCACACCACTCTCTCTGTGTGTTGAAACGCTACCACCAACATGAATTACAAACTACTGCAAGAGAGGGATCAGAGATGGTCACAATTACACCTAACATGAATTACAAACCACTACAAGAGAGGGATCAAAGATGGCCACAATTATACCTAACAACTGAAGAGATTGTTCTATTTGCTCTTTATTTGGGAAGGCTGCATCAGTCTGAAAGAGTCAAATGACACATAGCATCTTCCTGTCCATTCTTGGCAATCTGAAGACAGACAAGAAGTCCCCCCTCGCTCTGAGGAAGCCTGGGACCAGAAGTTTGCCATGTTTGCCATCTCAAATCTTTCAAAAATACCTACTCTTCAGCTCCAGAATATCCTTTTTCTGCAGGGGGAAAGTAACAGGAGGCTGCCTATCTCCACTTTCTAAGAGTTTTTAAGTAGTTTTAAAAGTTACCCTATTTCTAGAATTGTTTCTTTTCCCTCTGCCCTCATTCACACCACCCTTTCAGCTCACACCACCTCAGCTGAAACACTTTTCATACTTTACTGCACTGCAACCAGGTTGATATGCTCTGCCTTTATCAACAGGCAGCCTGCATCAGCAAGGGACATCGGAGCCGCTGCGCGTGTCAGACAGCAGATTATCTTGCATGTTATTCCATCTCTGCGAGCAGCTGCCCAGCACACACATGGATACCATACATCACACATACACATTCTGGCTCTGCTCAGGGTCCCACAGAGAACCAACTTCCAACCTCAGGTGAAGGGGACAGCGGTGTAACAAGCAGGCAAGTATTGTGAGGCACAATTCACCAGAAAGAATGAAGACAGCTCAGGTAGGTAGGACTTACCCTATCATTAATACAGTTTTCTCTTCACTTTTTCAGTGGTCCTGGAATCTCCCTTTCCTCACCCCTTTCATATACTATCTCATAACAGCCACCTATGTGAGTGCAGGCGGGGAAAAAAGGCAAAACCAATTCCATTTTAAAGTAGCTAGCTTATTTTCAGACACAAAATACTAATATTAGCCAGATGAAACTCAACAGAAAAAAAAAAAAAAAAAGAAGAAGCAGCAAAAAGCTTTGAAACAAAAACAAACAAAAAAGGAAGGGAAGCTTTTGTTTCAGTCAGAATAAAAGCTTAACAAATAAAAATCACAACAGAAAGGAAGCGCAACTAAAAGTATTCCCGAAATTAATGACGCAGCGTGTCCTTAATACTCAAGTATTTAAAAAAACACAGCAGAAGTACAAAGGAATGCCTGGGATGACTCAATAAGGAGGTATTCACAGCAGAAATAGCATTACCAGCATGTCTACACTAAGCTTGCTAGTCCAAAGCACAGTGTTTTTCAGTTCTTATGCTTAAAACATGACTGCAGACAACAATCACTTGCGCTTAGATGTAGAAAGTAGGACGGGTTCATCAGAGGGACTCAGAGGATGGACCTCTGCAGACCCACAGAGCAAGCAGAGAAACCTGCTTTCCCTGCAGAGCTCCTGGTTAAAAGACCAACACAAGTCACCCTCTGGCGCAAACACATGTTTTGGTTTGGGTTATTTTTTCTCAAAGGAGCAATACTTTGTCTGTAGTGCTTTATCTGTTTCCCTCACTACAGTACCCACTTCACCATCCTGGAAGCAGCCTTGGATATGGTGGGATGCACAGCTTCCAGAAGGTGCACCACAGGGTTCAGCATCCATCAGTGTCATGCCATCCTGGTAATGACACCTCCACTTCACAGCACACCCTCCCATTTACTTTACATGATCTTGGAGCAAGTAACAGAGAAGGCAGCTTTACCAATATCTGGAATGCTATCTCAGATAAATGAAGATGTTCAAAGCTTGTGTAAAGAGCTGCAGCAATAGATGGACAAAACCTCATGGCAGGGAAGGACCCCAAACACACTGAGCAACCCACCATGACAACACAGAGATTTTTGGCAAGGATGACTGATTCTGTTATATCATGAAACTCTATTACAATGAAGCAAGACAGCCCCCACCCATACCTTCTTAACTTTGGTTTGCAAGCAAACCACACAAGCTCTTGCCTGTAAGCAGTCCTAACAGCGCTCCCTTTCCTCAGCCACAGTGACAGCACAGGAGCCTGTGAACAGCAGCCAGGACAAGACAAATTTCCATTTTCTGTTGTTCTGAAAGTTATATTTGTGGGAACAATGCTTTTGTCTCACCATACTGAAACATAAACCCCAGAGATTCAAGAAAGTTCCTACCAATTGACAACTAAGACACACTCTTTGAGTACACTTTGAGGCAGTCCAGCGGGACAGTTTCCCTCACCTACAAAATGCCCTGAGAAGTTCCCAGAATCACCTTCACATCAGGCAACTTGAGTAGACAGGTTTCCATTTTCCCCCATCCAGCCCATCAAAAGCATCCACCATTAAAGCACAGCCTCTGCCTCTCACAGAGAACTTACCTCCCTGAACAACAGCCTGGAGGCATTTCCATCACCTCCTTAATCTGCAATAGCATCCCCGTGGCTCATCTTTCATAATCCCTCTCTGTTAAGGTATGGGGATGCAAGCAGCATTGCTGGGCAGGGAAGCAGAACAGACACAGGTATTCTTGTTGTCAGTGCAGCACTGTCAGCTCAGGGCTTGGGGGTGTTTTGCTGATTTTTTTTTTCTACCCCACTCTTTGCTTACAACCTGCACAGCCAGATGAGCTTCGCTGCCTTGGACACCTGGATAGGACCAATCACATCATGGCACATCTTTCTCCATGACCCCCTTGCCCACCTACCAACAGCAACAGGGAATCAAAAGCCCCCAAAGAGCAACTACCCCCTGCTTTTTTCCACTCCCCAAAACCACTCTTGCATCACTATCTTTGTGCTGCTATCCAGCAGCAAGCTTGGCACAGGCTACAGCATCTGACATGTTTCACCTGCTCCAGCTCATGCTCCTCACGTGCTTCTCCTCTGCTACCAGCCGCTGGGATAGTTGCTGCTGTGCTCAAATACAAAAGGAGTAAGTGTCTAAAAACAGGTCTGAGAGCTCTGTTCATCTGTCTGGGAACAAGATGTGAGACTGAATACTGGTTAGCGGGGAAAAAAAAAATCAGAGTGGAAGGAGACCCACGGGAATCTCCTCTTCTTACTTGCAAACCCCAGAACTTTCGTGCCACCAAAGGCAGCTAAAAACAGCAGCCTGAGTGCCTCCTACCAGATCAGAGTCTCAGCAAACACGCGTCAGTGCGATCCTTATCAGTGAGGCTTTCTAGTGAAGAGATGTCCCTAGAAAGCAGTGACTACAAATACAGTTTTCCTGAATATCATTACTGATCCAGAAGTAATGAAATAACAGATAATATGGCCCCAGGGTGCAAATCAACCACCTACCCTAATGCATACAGATGGAGCTCAACAGCTCTTCTGGTCTCCCATTACCAGAGTGAAATGGGATCTCTGCAACACCGACACAGCAAAGCAGAAGAGAACCTTACCAATATTATCAATGAGTGCTGTTTATTTCTGATTCTTCAGGAAACAGTTTTAAATGCTGAAATGTGGGGGGGGGGGGGGGGGGAACACGGACAATCTGTTTTCATATATGAAGATCAGATACAGCTTCCCTACACAGAACCAAGATACAAAAGCAGAAAGTGCAACCTCCTGATTTTGCAGGCAAGACACTGTTGAGAACAGTGTCTAAAAGCTTTCTGTAATAATCAAGAATGCAACTTTATCCAGTCCCACCAAAGAAAGTAGTAAAATTGTCATAACTTACAGCAGGATCACGCTCCTCTCATTGATGTTCACACCAGTTAAAGCAGAAACTTCCACAATGCTCTACAACCAACTGGGCAAGTGCTTAAGGCACAAGCAGGCACAGAATCTCTCCACTTCCATCCTTAGGAAAATTTATCACTTAACACCAGGAGCTTCCTCCTGCACCAACAAGGATATTCTGCATTCTGAGCTGGTCACATCCCCACAAACCAGCCAAGCCAACGTGCAACACCACGCACATATTGCACCCTGGATATATTCATGCCCATCTTCTTCTTTCACAAGCTGCACTGCTCTTAAGAACCTCACTTCAATCCCAACTCTTCCACTTTTGACATGGCTACTTAAACTCCACTAAAATCTCTTCAGAACCTAGAGTCTTCACCACTGTTTTAACCAGTTTCCTTGAAGTTTGAAAATGTTATGATGCAAGCTGAACACCTGCATGTCACAGGGCTCAAGGGAGAGCAGCTCTCTCAGCCACCACGTCCCCTCTCATGTACTTTCAGTGACACCCAGTCCCGGTGGGTACGTTACCCACTCACACAACGCAGACATCCCCTGCACGGCTACGGCTTCTTTCCAAAATTACATTCTCAGGAAATCAATTCTTTACACTGATATTTTGTTTTCATTAGAGGAATTAAACAATATGTTTCAATTATACAAAAGAGCTAGAGGCAGCGGTCAGCAAGTGCTTTTATGACCCTCATCTATTCTTTTAAAAGCCTACTCCAGAAACGCTCAGACAGGCACATGAGTGGGAGGGAGGGAGGAAGGAGGAGGAGGAAAGAACATGTCTACAGCAAGTCCTCATTCATATCTTCCCATAAATAAAGTCCCAACTCTGGTCGGTGTGACCTTGGATGAATAACACTACACATAATAAATAACAGAACAAGCATGACAAATTAAGAATGAACGTTCAAAGTAAGGAATGGTTGTAAAGAAGCGTATCCGAGTGCCTTACTTAAAATTTTAAATCACCGACAGAGGCGTCGATGAAGGGAAAGAGACACCTCAAACACATTTCAGTACCGTAACTGACAGTGGTTGGGTAACAAAGTGCGATTTGATAAGCCACCCGGCGCGACAGAACGCAGAGCCCCAGAGGAGCCGGCTCTGCCAGCAGAACCCGTAATACTTTTAAACGCTCCCCGGCAAAGCGGAGTTCAGGGCAGTTCCCTCACCGAGCCCAGGCGGGCGATGCCGGCGCAGCTGCGGCTCCCCAAGTCCATAATATCCACGAGAACTTCACCTGTGTCACGGCGGCAGCGGTGCTCACAAACCTAAACCCCCGCGCCGCCCGCAGAGCACCCGCCTCCCCGCCACCAAATCTCGGAGCAGCCGGGGCCGGCGGGTGCGGACTCCCCAGTCCCGGAGGCAGCCCCGGAATCCCAGCCGGAGCGGTCCTAAAAAGCGCAGCAACTTCTCCCGCGCGGATCCACCCGCCCCATCCCCGCACGCCCCGGACCCACCCGCTCCCCCGGCCCCGGGGCGGCCGCACCTCCTCGCAGCCCGGGGCGCGACATGGAGCCCGGTGCGGTCCGCTGCGGCGGGGAGGTCTGCGGTGCCGGCGCCGCGGGCGAGCCCGGGCGGGCGAGGCGAGGCGGGGCGGCGCCGGCCGCTCCCGCGGGAGGGGCGCGCACTCACCCGCTCAGCCCCGCAGCGCGGAGGGGCGCGGCGGCGGCGCGCTGCCGCGGGCGGAGCGAAGATGGAGGCGCGGCAGCGGCAGCAGCAGCCCGCCCATCCCGGCACGGCCACCGCCAGCCAGCGATCCGCGCTGCTCCGCTCCGCGCCGCTGCGGCGGGGAACCGCAGGACGCCCTCTGCCGGGCAGCGGCGGGGCGGGCGGCGGAGTAAGGGGAGAAAAGGAGGGACGGCAAAGTGAGAGGGGAAAAGGCAGAATGGCAGCGTGAAGGGGCACGGGACGGCACGGGACGGCACGGGACGGCGATGTGAGTGGGGACGGGATGGAACAGAACTGGACAGGACGGCGGCGTGAGGGAGACGGGCCGGTTTCAGCGGGCAGTCCGGCCGGTGTGGTGGTGCCGCCAGTGGAACAGCGGGACTGAACCCAATTGGGTTTCCGCGGCCCCGACGCCGTACCTGCGTTCTCGCCCGGGCAAAGGTCTCTACGGCTTCACCATCCGGCCGCTGCTCCTGGGTCGCTCTGCCAGGCACTAATGCCGTGTCCAGCTGCTAACCTCAAGGAGGTCTAAAACCCATGGAAACTTATTTCCTAGACTTTTAAGATAAAGAGAAGCCGCGTTTCCCACATATCTTACTAATACACTGTAGCTCTCCAAAATGAGTCAATACAGGTGTTTCATTGTGTATTTAGCCTGCACCAAATTCCCAGCTGAATTTCTCACCAGCCACCTAATCCTGCTCGCTGTGCAGAGTGGAGGACACTTTCAGTGCTTCCCTAACAGCCCCAGATAATCACTAATACACTCTTGACAAGCTTTACCCGAGGAGCATTAGCCCCATTGACTTTCAAAGTCATCTAAGTCATATTTTCAGGAATTTAATTAGTGCAAGGGATCACCAAACTGGCTGAAGCCCTCGATTAGGGAGGGAACATATATTGATTGCAGGAAGAGGAGGCAGGATGGCTACTGAATCCATCACTTTTTAAATACACAGAGTGAGTGATCTCAGTTTAGTTTACCTGCACTGGTTAGAAATTCAACTAGGCATCATTCAACACAACTTACACTTTTTTTGTATGCCTAGTGAGTAAGTTTGTGTGTCTTTCAGGAAAAATTAATGCATATATCCAACTTAGCAAGCGCCTGGTGACTGCACACACAATGAAATTGCTACTACAATATGTATTCCAGCTTTTCACACAGTTCTTGCTTCTGCCTTGTTAAAGTTAGTTCTCACATTATGGGGAGTATGAAACTAATTATGGCTAATGAGAATGAGAAATCACTCCACTGACATGAGGTTGGTAAAAACAAATGACAATCAGGCCCTTAAAGACTAATACGTGACCTTTGCACTGACACTGTACCCCAGGGATAACCTATTCAGGCTCTGAAAATTAGCTCACCAGACATTTTCCATTCAACAAGAACAATGTCTGTAATGTTTTAATGGACACATTTGTGTCAGTCATGTTTCTTGTGTTATTTTTTCTTTACAGAAATATTAAATACTGGTAAATCCTAATGTAGGGATCGTGGATAGCATCTACAGATTCCAAGTGAAACCAGAACTTTTGGTTCTGTATAATAAGCAAGTTTTCCTGCCTCAAGGAGCTTCTATCTTACAATAGCAAGAGACAGCAGAGTAGAAATGAAGGCTGGGAGAAGTGGTGGTACTTACCATAAGGCGTGAAAACCAGATCAGAGACTGAAACGTAAGTTTCCTACTTCCAGGTTCAGTCCTGACCATTGCTTTCATGAATTAACAGACTGCATCAGGTTGGAAGGGACCTTCAAAGGTCATCTTGTGCAACCCTCCTTCAGTGAGCAGGGTTACTTCCAACTAGATCAGGCTACCCAGGGCCACATCAAGTCTGAGCATGAATGTCTCCAGACATGGGGCCTCAACAACATCCCTGGGCAACCTGTTCCATTATTTCGGCACTCTCATTGCAAAGAACTTCCTCCTTATGTCCAACTTAAATCTACCATGCTCCAGCTTCAAACCATTGCCCCTCTGTGAGAGACTAATTCTTGATGTGACTCAACAAAGATAAAATCACCTTTGCTGCTTGCCCAGAAAACAGCTGATATGTATTGGGCAGATGCCACTGGAACAACTGTCTGGAAGGTGCATAGATAAAGAATTCTCACCGGAATGCAGCTGTCCTGGAAATAATGGGCGGAGGCCACTGCTATTGATACTCTCTGGAACAGGCATATTCACCACCTGGACTCATACCTAAAAACTGTATAAAAGATCTGAGCAACTACTGGCTCAGAAGAAGGAAAAGACCTGGACAATGCTGCTGAGAAGGAAAACACAAGTGAAGGAAAAGACTGGGACAGTGCTGCTCTGAAGAAGAACGGAGAGAATACCAGGAGAGGAAAAAATGACAGAGACATCACCATGTAGCCTGGAAGAAGCAGACCAAGAGGAACCCTCTCTCTGTGTCCTATCTTCTGCCTGCTACAACTCGTGGTGCTGAAGAGGCTGCTCAGAGGACAGCACAGCCAACAAGGACATCTCCTTGATGCCAAAGCTGCAGTAGCCTTTCTTCACAGACCCAACATCTCCTCTCTTCCAAAGCTGCAGCAGCCTTCTTCCACAGACTCAAACTGTCTTGGGGGGTGAGGGGTGTGGTAATATAATTCCTTTCCTCTTCTCTTTCCCTTTTCTCTCTCACTCTCTGTAGTCTCTTTACCCCCTTCTGACCTATCCACTTTACTCATGTAATAAATAGCCTAGCTGTTGATATTTTGGCCTCATTTGTGCCTCTAATTTCATAACACCAGAATATTCAAAAGAACTGAGTCTCTTTCCCTGTCTTCCCCAGCCTTCCTGTAGGACCCTTTCAGATGTTGAAGTGTAGCTATAAGGTCTGCCTGAAGCATTCTCTTCTCCAGTCTGAACAGCCCAAATTCTTTCAGCCTCTCTTCAAAGCAGAGGTGCTCCAGACCTCTGTTCAACTTTGTGGCCCTCCTTTGGACCCACAAATTATAGGCATCATCCTGGAAACTTACTGGGGGAGGAAAGACCAGAGATTACACTTCCACTAGTAAGGAACATTACAAATAAAGTTTTGTGAAAAACGTTGTACTTGTCATAGCAGAAACACTTCCTTGAAGACAATTTGTTTTAAAAAGGTTTTTCTCTCAAATGTTTTTCCAGGTCAGAGAGCTCTACCCCAAATGCCCAGCAGCAAGTGGCAGAGGGCATTCACCAGGGCTGCACCAGCCCCAGCTTTGCTTCTCTGCTGCCTGCTTCTTTCTTCCATTGAAAACTTTTGAAAGGTCTCATTTTTGTCTGATACAGAATGGAAAACACCTCTTGAAATGTCAGGAGTTTTTCACAAGTGACACTTCTGTTTTTTCCTGACTGGCCCTGGACTACAGATAGTTACACACTGTTTGCCATCTTACAGCCCTCACATAGTTTTCTGTGGAGTTTCGCACCCCACAGTTAATCTGGAGTTGAAGCATCTGGGAAACTGCTCCACTGCAAGTCTTGGCTTAATTGCCAATGCAGAGTTTGCATTAATGCAGCTAATCTAGCGTCTGGGGCTGGGTGCCTGAACTACCCCCCACAGCCTCAAGAGCAGCACTGATTAAAAGAAGCAGCAGTGCAAAAGGGTGAGAAAGAGTCCTTGCTCTCCTACATCCAACTGTGTGTCAGCTCCTTTTCAGCTCACATATCTTGGCTTTAATTCTCTTCCTTGAAGCTTTAGCTTTCCCCAAAATTTTTATGGAGGAGTGAGAGATGCATAGGAAATAAATATGGGGTAAACGTGTAGGAAATAAATGAAATAACCCTGGTTGTCTCACTTTGAGTAGAAGAGCAGAAGTAAAAGCCCAAGAAGCAGCAACAGGAATATAAAAGCACAAACATAGAGCATAAATGAGCCTGGAACTCAGAATAACCCATTAGGCTGGTTTTTAGCCCAGACTACTTGTTTTCTTTTGTTTCTGCTATTTGTGATCCCCTTATTACATGGATCTGGCCTCCTTTGTGGGGCTCAAAGAAAGAAAGATGGTACCGGAGTACTGCGAGTACTGGAAGCACTAAACCAATTCTTACTCATGGATGACTGGCTCAGCCTATGAAGGGACTAACAAAGCCAGTGAATGACAGCTTGGATCAAGTTCATAATGACCTGGTTTGTACAGGCCAGGTGTTATGTAGATTGGAGCTTGTTATTGTGCAAAATTTTGGCAAGCTTTGCAATGCAACAGCCAGTTCCAGCAGAGCTGGGCAGAAAGCCACAGACTAGAGGCAGGCCTATCTTCAGCAAGATAGGCAAAGAAGCCATCGTCTTCTGTACTCAGTACCCTGGGGAAGTGAACCTGCCTGCCTGCACAGCATCTGGACTAAAGCTTATAAAGGAACAGAGAACAGTTTCAAAACACAGAATGCCAGGATTAGAAATGAAGAGGAAAGCTTCCATCAAAATGACACCAAGTTTATTGTCTTTTTCTTAAGGAAAACATTCAGTGCAAAACAGTATGAGCTAACAAGTTTCCCACTGCAGCATTAATGAGAAGTGAGCAAAGTGTGTTACAAAATGTCCCTATCAATATATGCTGCATTCGTCAGGATCTCTTTCATAACACTGTGTCAAATTTTGTGTCATCTAAAAGTAGTTACTGAAGGAATGTAGATGAAGTAATACCAAAATTAGGGCTCACCTATGATTTTGCTCACCTTTAACATTAATATTCACATACTATGATTTGTAACTTAAGCTAGTTGGGCTTAAATGTTATTCTTTCTTTAGAGGATGATGCTAAAATCAAGACAAGTGTCTTGGGTGCAACTTTTGTAACAATGCTGAACTTCCAGGAAATCTGAATGCTTTTCACCAATACTCAGTGTTTATTCCTGTGCTCAGAGTTAATAAAAGGGACTGTACAAACCCATCAAAGCCAGTCAGATGAATTGATCAGGTTTCTGGGGTTTTTTTGTAAGACTTGTTAAGCATGGTGGTGGTACTGTTTTTACACCTTGCCACAAAAGCTAACACAACTTAGGAGAATAAAATAAAATATCTGAACTGTGTGATTTTTTTTTACCTGCAAATAAATGACAGCTTTTTCCATATCTAAACTATGGCATTTCTACTGTAGCAGTATCAGCTTTCATATTGGAGTCAATGACAGCACAGAAAAAGAACAGAAAGCCAAGCAGGTGACATATGCCTGGCACAAAATATTTGCAGCCAAAAGGTACTCCTTTAGGTAAGTGAAACATACAGGACAGGCACACAGTAGGTGTGGTTAGTTAGGCTTTAATGCTCCATGGAAAGGTGGGTTACAAGGAGCTGCTTGAAGCTCTTATTGTTCCAGAGCTTACACTGAAGTTTAGGAGTTGTTTTTAATAGTCTTTCATAAACTGGAACCATGAGAACCTGAAAAAAGGAATTATCCTCTCCTCCTTAGGGGCAGCACCTCAGAAATCGATGCTAATGAACAGACTGCAGCAGACAGAAGCTTGCATTTCCCCTGCTGCACCAATTTTGTGCATTCACAAGGGACACTGCAAGTGCTATCATGTGTAATTAGAAACGGGGGGGGGGGGGGAAGGATATCATTCATTCACACTTCTCATGGTGTCATTTCTTTGTGGCAGATTTAACAGAGATTAAACAGGCATTCAGTTTAATACTAGTCCTATTAAGGACCAAACATAATTTATTTTTAATTATGGAGTAATCAAGACACCAGCATAATTGATGGCAGTCCTGTTGTGAACATACCCTTAGGTGATGACTTCTTTAGTAACAGGAGAATTGTATACAGGCAGGACATTTATCTTTACTAACACTCCAGTTGGAGTATACTTCCATGAATAGTCACAGCCAGTCTTAATGTTGGGTCCAAACCCACTACCCACTAGTGAGTACAATACCCCAAATCCCAGTGTGCAGCCCTGCTCAAACCTGAAATAACTGCTGGACCAAGGTCTGAAATCAATCCACCCTGTGGCAGGGAGTTCACCAGACATGCACAGGTTAATTAGCACACCAGCCCCTTCTTCTCCAAAAGCCTTTGGTCTCTCTTTTCTTCACCACCCCAGGTCATCTCTGTGTCCCATGTGGCAAACATTTCCTGATGGATGCATGGCTTCTCTTTACATGACTTTATTATACACCACTGTTCAAGGCACAGGTAGCAGAGGGTGTAAATTGCAAATCAGACCTAAGCAGCAGTGGAGATATATAACCCTATCATTATCACCCATTGGCTCCCTAATTGCCTCATGGGGACTTATTCTTCCACATCCCTTCTGTTCCCACTCCACACTGCATACTGTTCCACAGAGGATTACAGGTGTTTCATATTACAAAAGGGGGCAAAAACACCCTTGAGTAATCACAAAGCCTTTTTTGTATTGGGAGTGAAAGAAGAATATTTCCTCCACATCTGACTGGTCTTGGCCAGCTTCTCTTGTAGAGTTATCAGCAACCCAAGGGTTCAGGGCAGACTGGGTTCTGCTTTCTGCGTGACAAACAACAGCCACGGGGCCAGAGCTGTCCCTTGACATTTTACACATTGGAAATATTTCCAAGAGCAACTTCTACAAAAGGGAGAAAAACGTTTGAATATTTCCATTATTTATAGAGGAGTGGATTTGCAGAGATCATTAGTTGTTATAAAGCAATTATAATAAATTATCATTTAAACTTAAGATCCAATGCCCTACATTCCTTCCCACAAAGGAAAGCATTATTTGTACTCTAGAACCTTTTGGGACACACTCCCTTGTCTGCACATCTGCTAACACAAGTTTATCCACATAATACATGAAGATCAGAAAGCACTACCTGCCTTCTATGGACTTGATCTTTGCAGGGGCTTTTTTCATTGTCACCAACCCTGGAATCATTTGTTCTGTTCAAATTTCAAGATCATCTTGAGTGTTATTTTTGAGAATGCAGGATCACACCTTTTGATGCCAGTGCTGGGTTGAAGAAGGAGGAGTATTTATCAAAAAAAGCGATCACTACCCACTGTAGCACAGGCCAAAATTACTGCAAAAGACCAAGTGTCTTCTTAGCTGTAGCCCCTGAAGTTCAAAAATGTGATCCCCTTGTTAATGTTCAAGGGAACAGGATACTGCTGTGTAAGAGAAAGTCCTTTGTGAGAACCATGGCATGCCTGTTAAAGAAAAAAATTGAGTAGGGTGCAGCATGAGGTGATGCATCTGCTACCTCTTCAGCAGCCATTGCAGGGCACAAATTCCACCTGCCATGGGAAAGAAGAAAAGCTTCAATGGAGGCACTTCACAAGCTATTAACCTTTCCTGATTGGAGTCTTGCTTTACAGAAAGAGCAGCAAGTATCTACTCCAGAAGGGCTTCCCTGAAAATAGTAACTGGCAATAATTTAGCAGCTGGGGAACCTGTCAAGTATTAAGTTTTTGTGTCCTGAGACACTGGTTATTTAGCAGCAGAGATGATAGAAAGAGATAAAGAAGACTCATGCTAGTGACTACTTATTATGTTGGAAATCAATCAATGGCTGTGGAGCAGAAAAGTAAAATTCATGGTATTTTCTTTTAATTTCAGTTTTGCTTTGGGCTTTTTTGTTCTTTTTTTACTGCTTCTGTTCCACTGCTTTAATTAAGTGTTGAATACAAGGTAAGGGATTTGCTCAACACAATCAGTAATGGCATTCTGATGGTGATGTTAAATTGTCTTGCTAATTTTAACATGCTGCTTAGTTCCTGCCTATCATTCTTAGCCATGCTTTGGAGCCCTGCAGATACACACCGGTATGGGAGATTCCCAGGAAGGGCTTCACCTCGGAGGAGGTTGAATACTGTCAGATACTGCTGAGCATCCTGAGGGTACCTCCAAACATGTCAGTGGCAGTAAGATGTTTTTGCATGTAGACATCTGGTTTGACCCAGAAAGATGTTTTTGCATGTGGACATCTGGTTTGACCTAGCCACATTCACAGTGGACAGCTTTCACTTGCTACCATACTTTAGTGGATTTGGCCCTCTTCATCTTATGACTATTTTACAAAGCCAGTGCAGAGAAGTATTCTAACACTAGAAAAATAATCTGCCTTAATAATATTGCAGAATACCTTGCTACAATTTATTATTTAAATTTCCTGTGATTGAATTCCCTATTGAGATTAAATAGGAAAGTGTTCACACCATAGATGGCTATAATTTTTAAGAGGGGGGGAAAAAAAAAAGGTTATTACAATTCCAGAACAGAAATAGGATGAAAGAATGAATGGAAATTCAGTCAACAGCTTAGTATGCAGCCACATTTTTCAGGAGATTTCTCTGATATCTCTTGCACTAAAAAGCAGTCATCTCTTTTTGCCTAAAGAACCAAGGAAGAAAGGGATGCTCAGTTCAGCTAAGAGCCTTGCCTTCATAACTTCTCTGCCATTCTCCAGGGTCTCCCTGTTCAGTGCCTAAATGTCACAGCCCTCTCCAGAATTTATACACACCTTGTGTACCTCTGCAAATCATTTAGGAATGTCTGAGTATATGCCCTATCTGTCCATTCACACAAACCCAATCAATGCATTATACACAATTTTCCATTACCTTACCAAGCTTTTCATAACTTCCTAAAATTGCACTTTTCTGTATTTTTGAATATAAATAACATATTAAAATTTAACTGCTTTCCAATAGCAAGGATTCAATTTAAACATCATATCTACTTAATTGGGATATATGTAAAAAAGAGCTGAACTAAAGTTCAAGAACAGCCACAAAACCAGGCTTGAAACTATTTTTGTGGTTTTTTTAAAGAAGACTTAACTTTTAAAAATCAACCTCCTTTTCCTGTATTTCAGGGTGATAGTGAATTTGTCTGATGCTTGCAGTCAAGCCAGGTGTCTGGGTTAATTTCTCCTGAAGGCTTGCTGGAACATGTCCAGTGAAGGGCAACA
This sequence comes from Melanerpes formicivorus, assembly GCF_026170545.1. Taxonomy (NCBI): domain Eukaryota; kingdom Metazoa; phylum Chordata; class Aves; order Piciformes; family Picidae; genus Melanerpes; species Melanerpes formicivorus. The sequence continues at coordinate 36,058,853 of NW_027142357.1, read as the reverse complement.
AGGTTGGTGAGGGGTTTGGAACACAAGCCCTATGAGGAGAGGCTGAGGGAGCTGGGGTTGTTTAGCCTGGAGAAGAGGAGGCTCAGGGGAGACCTTATTGCTCTCTACAACTACCTGAAGGGAGGTTGTAGACAGGCAGGGGCTGGTCTCTTCTCCCAGTCAACCAGCACCAGAACAAGAGGACACAGTCTCAAGTTGTACCAGGGGAGGTTCAGATTGGATGTTAGGAAGAAGTTCTACACAGAGAGAGTGATTGCCCATTGGAATGGGCTGCCTGGGGAGGTGGTGGAGTCACCATCATTGGAGGTGTTTAGGAGCAGACTTGACAGGGTGCTTGGTGCCATGGTTTAGTTGATTAGGTGGTGTTGGATGATAGGTTGGACACAATGATCTTGAAAGTCTCTTCCAACCTGGTCCATCCTATCCTATCCTATCCTATCCTATCCTATCCTATCCTATCCTGTCCTGTCCTATCCACATCACCTTCCTACCCAGGCTGTCCTGCCACAGCCCCTGCACTTGTATGTGCAGCCTCCTAACAATGTTTAGGAATTAGTTCAGTGCATCTGCTCCTCTCTTCTCCACAGCACTCCCCCTGTTAGGGCTCCAGACTGGTGTCATTTCACGAATCAGCTCATCTGTGAAGCAAGTCATTGACATGTTCTCCACTTCAATAATTCACAAAGCCATCCTATGCAGCACACCCAGGAGCATCAGCTGGATGCTGATGGGGAGTAACAGACCCAAATCTTTCTAAAGGCAACAATCATGTGCTGTAGCATGCCTCAATATTAATAACTGGTTAAGGCAACAGTTACTAGCTTTAAAAATGTTTTTCTCCTGAAATCCTCAGCTAGTTATTTCTTTCCCTAATCTGTAATGATTTCTTTTCCACCATGGACACATATAAAAGAAGCTGAAGCAGTTTCCTTGGACCACAGCCTTGCTAACTGCTGTTTCATGCCTGAGTGACATTTCTGTCTGAGGGTTTTCTAACAAAAAAAATGTATTTTAAAGGCACTTTGTAGTCTTGGGGCCTACCTACATATGCTGAAATATTTCTTTGTCCGCTCAAACCTTGGTTTTCAGCACCATATTCAGAGCCACAAAGATGATTAAGGGAATGGAACATCTCCCTTATGAGGAAAGGCTGAGGGAGCTGGGTCTCTTTAGCTGGGTCTCTCTTGGAGGAGACTGAGAGTTGACCTCATTAATGTTTATAAAGATATTAAAGGCAGTGTCAGGAGGATGGAGCCAGGCTCTTCTCAATGATGTCCAATGATAGTACAAGGGGCAAGAGGTGCAAGTTGGAGCAGAGGAGATTCCATGGTTTTCCGTAAGGAAAAACTTTTTCACTCTAAGGGTGACAGAGCCCTGGAACAAGCTGCCCAGAGAGCTTGTGGAGTCTCCTCTGGAGACATTCAAAACCTGCCTGGATGCATTCCTGTGTGACTGTGCTCTAGGTCATCCAGCTCTGGCAGGGGGCTTGAACTGGATGATCTTTCAAGGTCCCTTCCAACCCCTCACATTCTGTGACTCAGTGATTCTGTATTTACTAAGCAACGTGGTTTTTCAGATGCCAAGCAACAATACAACTATTTTAGGCAAAGTCTTCCTGCTTCCTAAGGACACAACTAACTGCCGGTGGAGCTCTCTGACCTTTGCAATCGTCTGTTTTGAAGCACTGCAGGATTAGTTATAATTAACTGTCATCACGTCATTTTTCTCTCAACCACTCAGATTAGAAAAAAAAAGAGAAAGAAAAGAAAAGCCTGCACCAAACACCCCCTAGCAGCAACCATGATTAAAATGTCTCTATTTGCTTCCTCTCCCAAATTTCTTCTTTTTTTCTTTTTAACTCACAGAGTTCACAAGCTCTTCTCCACACACCCCTCAGCTTTAACGGATAACTCGTGCCTTGTCTGCCACATACAGAAATAAGCATTTTTAACAGCAGCTAAAGAATTAGTTGCACAGAAGGTGTAAGAAGCTTAAGACAAATATTTAATATTAAATAAGTGCCTCCTTACTAAACCGTTTACACTCCCTGGTGTAATACTTTTGTGGGTACCTTTTGCTGATTTATTCATTTCTATTACTTCAAGGAGCCTGTTAGAGCCTGTAGGCACACATTCAAAAATAATTTAAAAGGACATGAATTCATCAGCGAGCCGATGACGACTCATGCTAATTCACTAGCTGAACCCGTGCCAACTGAAAATAACTGAAACTGCTCAGGTTTCTTCTTCTCTAGGATGGGTCTACAAGCTCCACAGCAGCATCTTGACTGTCATCAGAATTCATCTCCCACCGATACGCTGGGTGATAGCTTTTACCTAACATATCACCTATAATATGACAGCTTTCAGCATACAAAGCTCTGGGTGACAACAGTTACTATAATGATATACTTAAATCAATTGACTGGGAGTGATCACTAACTGTGAATTTTAAGAGAGAGAAATTTGTCATTTCTGTGGAGGTCATCCCAAAACCTTAATATTCACAATTCTCATATGAACAGATTTTATTTAATCAGGGTGGGAAATGGATGGTGTTGCAAAAAAAATTAATGGAATATTAATTAAGTCATATTTTATTTTAGAAGAATCTACTTTCCGTTTAAAATCAGGCTGCAACATTTCTAACTCAATGATTCTAGGGAATTACAAGAGAAACAGACACGTAGGAGGGCAGGGCTCTCATGTTCTCCCTGAATAGTATCTCCATTGCCACCAGCAAAGACACAATACTAGATAGACCACTCCTCTGATCCAGTGAGATACTTCGTATGTTGTGTTAAGAACCAGGAAATACAAGCAGATAGAACCCTAAGTGAAAATGTTTTATACTTCTTTCTAAGATCCAGACTGATGGGATTTTTCTTTGACTACCTTTTGGCCCAGTTGCCCACCTTAATAAAAAGAGCTTTCGTAATAGACTGTGGTGTACTTAGAGTCATCCATTTTCTTTACATCTAGAGTCTCCACTGCAGAAAGTTGCCATGCCTCAAGGCACCAACTGTTGCTGACTATTTCTTTTTTCCCTTCATAAAAATGCTAGACCTAGTAAGAGTGAATAGCAGAAGAGTCCTAACACTCACATCATGTAACTCCTCGCTGTAGCTGGTGGCTGAAACACTCTGCCTAAGGTGCAAGGACTCCACTGGCTTATCTTGGAGGGAGCTTCTACCACAGTTAAGGCTCAGTTTTGCAAAACAGGCAGGTAAGCCACACCACACACAAGCAGCTTCATTTCTTTGTGATCAGTACTGGCAAACAGCTTAATTCCCTGGCAAACAGCTTAATTCCCTCTCCCATCTACACGGCACAGGTCTTCCTTCACCAGTCTGAAGGGCAAACAAGCTTTCTGCAGCCCCTCCACAACCTTCTAAAACTCATTACTAGGAAAGCTTGCACAACTAAAAGATGATTTAAACATTTAACACAAGATCCAATACAGAAATATTTTAACTGGATGTAAAGAAGTGAGGACACGATGCACTTACCTTTTGTGCTTTACTTCTGCATTTGCCTTGACTGAGTAGATGAGGTGATACACCTCATTGATTGGTAATCTGCTGTTCTGTAGCTAAATTACATTTGCAACACTCATGCTAAGGTAGTTTCTGAACAAAGACCCACCAGACCAAAGTATAGCTGCACCGGGCAGAGCAACTAAGGAGGTTAACCAATAATGCTACTGGTTCCAGGCTGCTTTACACAAGGTGGATAAATGCACTTAAATCCTCATGCGCTGCCAGGACGTAGAAAGGCATAGCACAGCTCTAATACCGCGTCCTTGGGTGGATTATCAGCAGTGGATCTGCTCCCAGCATTTTAAAGGAGGAGCACGTAGCACCTGCCTTTTATGCTCAAACCAAAGCTGCAAAAAAGTTTCGTCTATCAATAGAGAGAGAGCAGGGTCAATACCACCATTCACTCAAACATGAACAAGAGAAACTTTAGAATTAAATCTCAGTAGAAACTGATGAGGAATTTCATACCTGGAATAAAACAATTGCTCGTAAAAGTCACCAAAGGGAAACTGACATGGTGGATTGTTTGCAGCTGGTGTGGAGAATAGCTTTCTGTACCATGCTGGACATTTTCTGTAGATGAGTGCATGCCTCCATGGCTCCCTTAGACCTATGCCTGATCTTCAGAAATCTTTCAAAACCAGCTTTGTGTGTTTTGAGATTATTGATTCACTTTTAAAATTTGTTTCTTCCTTGATAACTACTTTTCCTGTCTAAGACTTCAGGTTGTCAGCAGTTGCTGGAAGCTCTAAACTTGGTTTTGTACCTTCATATACTCAATTGCCAGACAAATTCCAGAGCAGCCTCCCCATCCTGTGTCTCCTATTGGTCATCTTTCAAAGCCTGTAACCAGTGACAGGTTGCTGGGCGTCTGACTTGCTTTACCATGGCAAGAAAGCAATAGCACATGAGATGCTGTACTATTGCAATTTGAAACAGGTGAATCACAGCAAGCCACCAACTCCTTTTCTTTTCCCCTTTACATCATTTCTGGATATAATACAAAAGTGTCTAATGAGTACAAAACTTTATTGATGTTTACTTTTTGTTTTATCTAGAATTATGTGAGCCCAAATGAAAATAGATCAGAGGAAACTCAGTGCTTCCCTAACTCCTAAAAAGGGCAGCCCAGCTTAAATAGATTGAAATTTCAGAGAACATCTCCAACTCATGTGCAGATTTCATTCTGACATTCTCAAGAGAAAGCACAATGAGGAGAAAGGGAATGGGAAGAGGAACTCACAAGCTATTCAGTTTAACTTAATCCCTGGACACTAGCAGAGTTTCATTTGCAGAGGACCAAAAAGGAATTTTTTTCCTGGGTTGTTAAATGTTACTCTAAATTCATTCATGCTCTTCTTAGCAGGCAGATCAAGTCCACATGATTGCCAGCAAGTGCCCATAATTTGATTGGTGTCTTCTCACCCACCTAGAAATCTGAAAAGAATCCTTGTAAATTATTAAATATTTGATTCCTAGCAGCAGAAGGAATGAAATAAAAAACTACGTGAGTATATAAATGGCAAGCCCAGTGGGTTAGGTCCTGAGGAAGCTGGAACTCCACTGCCTTTACTGAGCAAAACAGAACAAAGGCAGTTTTAAAGTTTCATTTGTGCTCACAACCACAGTGGCAGTGAGAAGGCATTTTGACCTGCAGCACAGCAAATTATTTCCAGATCTGACAAGCATCAGAGAACATTTCACAGCCTGGGATCACTGCAGGACTGGATGTAGCAACTAGTACACAGGCTAGGATCTCTGCACACAAAGTGAAGAACTCCCTGGGTACCTAAGAAGCCAGAAAGGGACCTTGGTATGGGAAAGAACCCATCTTTAGGCTTAGAAACAAGGGGTTTGGTGTTGCATTAATAGTGAAAGCTAAATTGTTAACCACAGCAGTGATCAGAGTGGTCATCCACTCGTTTTGAGGGCTTAGTTGCATCCATGGATGTGAGAAGAAGGATGGTGGTTATTTAACACAGAGTCTCTTTAAAAGCAAGTCAAGAAAAGATGGGGGAAATGCAGACTAATGAGACAAGTTCAGAAAACGACATTCTCTATAAATGATTTATTAGAAATGAAATAACCTGGAAACCAAGATTCACAATCTCCTAACCAATCATCCATTTCATGTAAAGTCGCTGTCTTAACCTGCCAAATGAAATCAAGTGTAAAAATGTAATGAAAGAAATGGCACCTTCCTCTTGGACTTAAAGACAGTGTTTAGTTTTAAAAGTATAATCTAAAAATAAGCACTGCTGCTCACTGGTCTCATTGTATACTCAGATTCATTCTTCTTCATTTCATAGGACACAGATCTAATATCCATTTGGCATCAAGTAAATCTGCTGGCCAGAGGAAACATACAATTTTAATACTTGTAGAAAACATTTCTTTGCAATAAGGAAGGAAAATGCATCTGGCAATTAACTAACATACACAATCCACGTCTTCTGAGATTGGTTTATTTCTACATCCCCAGCACTGCATAAGTCAAACAAACTCAGTATGAGGCAAAACAACTGCTAAAATGAAACTGTGAAATTGCATATACGGATAGGAACAGGAAATTTCAACTTTGGTGCCAAAAAAGATGACACAATTAATGGTCTAATTATAGCATGTGTATAAACCTTGAAGTAAATCCCATTTCCCTATGTGAGTGATACCTTTGAAGTTAATGTGACTCAATTACCTGCTCTGTGAGCAGTGGATGCACAAGGTTTTTAGTTGCAACATACCTGGAAGGTGAAGAGTGACCAGTCTCTCAGTGGTAAATGCCAGACAATTATTGGTCTGAATATCAATAATTCTGACAACTCTTCCTTGAACTGTATTCAATAGCGTCCAAGGAGCTCCCTGCAATGACTAATAGCTGCTAAAGTTTCAACACAGTTAAAATATTCAGAAGCCTTCCTTCCCTCTAAGAAAACATTTAGATGCATAAACTTTCTCCAGAGTTTAAAGTTGAACTGTCAAGCACTTAAGGACCTAATGCAGAAGATGGCATAATGTGCTGGTATAGTTATCATAGTATCATTCAGGGTTGGAAGGGACCACAAGGATCATCTAGTTCCAACCCCCCTGCCATGGGCAGGGACACCCCACACTAGATCAGGCTGGCCAGAGCCTCGTCCAGCCTGGTCTTAGTTATATGCATACAAAAAAATTAGGTAATAGAAAAGGTATGTTATTAGAAATTTGTAGGTTGAAGGGGAAAAAAACTCCACTTTTTGACAGTGATGTTATTACTGTGCCAAAAGCAGTAACTCAGACCCAAATACTGATCCTCAGAGAGCTAACTCTCCTGTTGGCATTCACTTCATAAATAATCCTGCAGAACTACCAGGCACATCTTGTCCCATAAAAACAAAGATGATCTTTCACATTTAGATCTTGCCAGGCAGGAATGAAAGGAGAGAGGAAACATAATTTCTATCAGGTAGCTCCTCTGCTACTCCTAACTTAGATGTGCATTGCTCATTCGAAACATCCAAGAATACAAACAGAAGGTAGGGCTAAAAATGGGCAGCATACCTTGCTGCCTAGGAAACTTTCTACAAAAAGACTAAACCTGTACTAGACTGTCTGCATCCTGTCATCCAGGTATAAGGAGAATTAAAAGATCACCTTCTGCCCTTCAGACAGTTCTGGAAATGGTTGTGGGTCATACGAAAGAGGTCTCTGACAGAGTACAAATTCAGCTGCTGTCTTCCACAGTGGAAGAGAGAGAAGGAAATAATACCACAGCAGGACATTCCTGAAAAACTTCTTTTTGCTCCTATATATGTCATGATTGCACAGATTCTTCTTCTGAAAAGCATTATCTCACAAGGACAGGCTAGACAGCCAAGAAAAAAAAATTATGCCATTCGAACCACAGTGATCTCAGTAAGAGCTAATAATTAATCAAGGTCTATCATCCCAAAAGTAGATTCACACTTAGTGAAAGGTTAACTGGAAAATATGGAGCATGCTGTGACCCAAAAATTCCTTATACTTAATCAGTTTGTTACATTTCAGACTGTACCACGACAGTCCACAAATCAAGTGAAGGCCAAGGAGGCTGAAAATCATTCTGACCTAACTGCAGGCTTTGGCTGGGGCAAAAAAACCTCAACAGTCACATCCCAATCAAACAAAAGTAGGATTGGCCAGAAATGTACGTTGCCAGCTTGAAGCTTGTCTTATGGTCTTGTCCAAGAGAAAGCATTAGAAATAGTGATGATTTACTTCTATTAGTTTTCTTAGAGAGGGTTTCTACTTCGGCATTTTATGTGTACGTAAAGTCACATTGTGGGCAGTAATATTTTTCTCTGAAGCATCTCTCTTGTAAAGTGAGCTTTAAAAGTGAGTTCAAATACTAAATATTTGTCTGCTATGGCTTTCCACCATGGCAGACCTACCTTACAGTAAAATCTTCATCCAGTAAAGGTGTACTAGATCAAACAGTAGTTGATGTGCTGGCAGCAAACTGATTTTGGTATCACAGCTAAGAATCAACTGGAAGAGATTTTTGCATGGGATTAAGTAATATAAAAATAATGTCTCTACCTACTTGAAAGACTGGCTTTAAATACTGTTTATGGTAAAACCAAATTGTTGACACATGTTTAAGTACTCTAGCCAGATGAATCATTGTATGGCCAGAACTCCCTCTAAATCTGTTTTATCCGAAGAGCTGCAAGGAAAAAAAAAAACTGACAGAAAAATATGCTGCTAAAACTGATCACATCAGTTGTCTCCCGACACTGATAACTTCTCCTCACTGCATCTAAAGAGGTGTCTCGGACCACTAAATTCCTCTTCAGTAATTGCCTTCAAGTATCTGTTCTACGTCAGAACTGACTGCACATTATTTTAAAACTAATTAAAGGGATAATTTAGGGCATGATTTTTGTCTAATTCTGTAAAGTACCTGTGGACTTCATCAAGAATGCTAAAAGCTTGAATTCCTGGACCCAAGGTCATCAAAATTGTAGCTGCCTGCCAGAGCAGTCAGCAGCTGGTGGCCATCACCCTCACCTGGGCGGTCACAGATCAGCTACCCGGGAGCACCTACTTCACCCTGTGGAGTTCCCCAGCCACTGCCAGCAAACTGCTCCAGGGCAGGGGGCTGCAGTGTCACACCAGAAAGGGAAACACAAATCCCTTGAAGTCACACTGTTTATTTTGCAAAGCAGAATTATTTATTCCAACATCCATCTAAATTAAGAAAAGAATGACTGGGACAGGAATATATGAGAAAGAAAATAAAGGCTTTTGGTTATCATCCTGCTTCTGTTGTCATATTAGGGTATGAACAGAATCTATGCCTGCACCAGAGCATACTGTAACCCCAACTGCAATTAATGTTGGATTTTATTCCTTCAAAGACAGGCATAAAATAATGATTATGGGGTTTGTCTACAAACTGCAGCAGAAAACTTCCAGTGTGCAGTCCACATACACAAAGGAAGAGAATTAACCTTCCTCACACAGCCTTACCTTTGGCATCCCCTGAACTTTGAACAGCTCATTTGTCATTTTTCTAAGTGTTCTTTCATCACAACTTTCTAGCAGAGAATTTTACAATTATTTCCCATTACTGTCTATAATATTTGCAACTTCCTGCACTGCAATTATATTTTACCATTGTGCTTTAAAACAAACATCTTAATTTCAAATATACTTTGCCAACAGTATGACTCAGCTACTCCAAGATAGCTGTCAAAGAAAAATCAAGCATAAATATTTACCTCATTAGTAACAATAAAAATATTACAGCTAGGTAGGCACAATAAAAATTATCTTGACTCTTGTCAATGTCCATCTGCTTCAAAAGAACTCAGCCTTCCAATAATTTTAGAGCTACCTGTAAAACCATATGGAGCTGGACTTAATAGAGAGTAACTTCTGTTTTCTGCATGATACTACAATAGCTCAAACCCAGGGTTTGTAGCTACCAGTGAAAGAAACTCTTCTTGCCAGAAGTAGGTTTATGTGCCACTGGAAAGCCAAAAATGTTGGGTCTGCAATGGACCTGTTTACTCAAGCTGTGCTGTGTGTTATAATTATGATCATCAGCCCACAGGACTGCTAAATTAGCAGAGCCAATAAAATCAATGAGATCAGGGGTACAAAGAGACTCAGGAAGGAAAGGATCTGCAAAGAAAACTATTTAGTATGACACAGCTGCCCTCTGCTTCCATACTTTGTTGACTCAGCAGCTGTAGTGGACATTGCTGATTGAGTGTCTGGTGAACACCTTCAACATAAAGCAATGTACGGTATTAAATGGAAAAGCTCTTGTCTTAGAACAAGTCACAGCAAATCTTGTAAGGTTTAAAGTATTTCCCACTCTGTTTATCATAGCCTTGAATATCCAAGAAATCCATACAGGAGTTCTGAGCTTTTATAGCAGAAGGGCAGCAAAGCTTCTCAAACCGTAATGTTTAATCAGGGTAACTAAAACTAGGCAACCGAAGTCCCTGAATTCAGCCAGCTCCACATCCTAAAACTTTTATAAGCTTTGATCTTAGAGAATGTAATTTTGTATATTAAAAAACAAAATAGAATTAGACTGAAAATTTCTTGCCCACAAGACAGCAAGGGCTGCTTTACTCTTCATTTCTGTAGTACTGGTCAGCTTCTCCTAATAGCCACATTAAGGAAAAACTATACCATGTTTCCAAGAACAGGGCACCAGGGTTTCTCACCTCAATATGCACTCATTAACTCTGATTTCCAACTCTCCAGGAAGTCAAAGACCAAGCTGCAGTTAAAGAGACTTTCCTGCCAAAGGTCAATGAAAATTTAATTCCAATGAAATAGTGCAAAAAACCCCCATGTTCGTCTCCAATTCTCTCACCTTTATATGACAGAAAGAAATGTTTGGGGTTGCAGGGACAGGGTTTAGACAACTTCTCACAGCCCAGCCACTAAAACTAGGTCAATATCTGCCACTAAAAATACCAAAACCATAATGCAGGGTGAACTATTAAGCTTTAACCATCTAGAAGGAATCAGTGGCCCACATGCACCTACCCACACATGGCTTCTTACAGCGTCAGCTTTAGGGTCTTCATGTTATTCTGCTTTCCATTCTATGTAAAAATCCCTACCTAGCCACCAGATCCAAGAACAATGACCTGGTGTAACACAGACTGAAATCAGCCAGCAGCTTCCACATTTTGTAATTTATCCATATTTAACTGAGTGGTTGCATTTTTACATCTTTTGGGAAACCATGCACAATTAACTGCAGTGATTGAAACCAGAATTTAGAGAAATATATCAACCAATCGGTCCCTCGTAAAAGTATGCCAAAACCATAAACAACCTTTCTGGTGCCATTTCAGCTCCCATCAGGAAGTGGCTGGAGGCTGGCATCTAGATAATGCTGACCTTCACTTGTGACTTGGTTTATTTGGATTAGCATTGTTATTTGCTAGAACCTGAGAAAAATAAAGGGCTAATCAATACAAGGTCAAAGCAAAAGTTTCACAGATGGCTTTGACCATTCCAAAAAGGTGACATCTGTCACCAAGAGTTACTGCAGGAGCTGGCATAATGCTTCAGCAGCTACCGCTGAGGGCATTTCCATGGGCAACTTCTGCAGGCAACATCCACAAACTATTTCTCAGGCATATTTCATGCCCAGTAGTGGGTTACTGGCAGGTCAGATTGATCAACTGAATGAAAAATATGTCAAAAAGAAAGAAAAAAAAAATCAGCAGAGCAAGGAACAAAGGTTGCAATACTAGAGACTTTTGTGAAGGAGTTTAACCCTTTGATACTCAGTACTCATTCACTCCAGCAGCTTATCCTCACTCCAAACACTATAACTGAAGCCAGAGACATTTAGGATAAGCAAGAGTTTCAGCTATATAGTGACTCACATCTCAAGTAGTTTATTCATATACAAAGACTCACTTTTAATCTGGGCACCCTGACACAAAGCCTTATGTGCATATGACAAGCCTTTAGTAGCATATGACAAGAAGACAAGAGGTATATGATACACCTCCCAGATAAATCTGCCAGGAAAAATGAAAAAGGAGTTTTTGGTGTAATCATTTGGTGTATAATGGTGCACAGTGGTTCCATGGTTTGGGACTTTTTTTTCCCAAGCCATGGGGGTCATCATCCTTATATTTGCTCCATGAAGGGTTGTTATGAGCATGAAAGGTCTTACTCATTCAGGTGTCTCACAGGACTGGGCCAAGAGTCAGTATGTGAGGTCAGATTACCCTGTGCCCCTAGCACACAGCTCCAGGCATCAGAAGGGGACATGACCCTCAGAGCTCAGATGGAGAGTAGTAGGCTTCATCAGCACACAAACTTGAGAGCAGACTGTGGACAGTGAGGATCTTACATATCACCTAGAAACATGTTCTCAAAGAAAGCCTTGAGGTACAACAGCATTCAGACTTGAAATTCAAACTCAGCCTGGGACACTCTCAAGAGGACATCCAAGACATTTGGAAAGCATTGTATTTTATACTACAAATACTGCTAAGCCACATCTCTTTATTGCAGAACCATTATGCAGATAAGGGTTCAGGATGAACTCAACTGCCTTGGGGAAGGTCAATTTCAGACTTAGTTCATTGCATTCTGCACAAAGGGTTGCAGGCAAAAAAAAAAACCAAAAAAAAAAAAGGAAGTACCAGGTATTTGTTTAGGGAAGAAAGGAAAGTGGAATATCGGTTTAAGTTCTGCTCCACCTTCTCACAGGGTTTTTAGTAGTCAATGGAAGCTTTAGTTGTCTACTTTGCACATTAGATTTACTTAGAGATAAGCTTCTATGAGTTTTTGCTCTCAGAAAATGTTTCACAAAGCCCTTGGTTTTCATTTTTGTCATGGGGCAGGTAGGGAAGAATATGCTAATCAAAGACCCTAGAACTATGGCTGCCATAATTGGCAGCTCAGTATTCTCTCATAGCCTTAATTTATGCGTACTATTAAAAGGTTAAAGTTGGTCACAGGTCTCCTGTGACTGTCATCTGTGAAATAATGCTGTTGGAAATGCAGTTTTGGTTCTTCCTCATTCCCGCCTGCAAATAAAACCACGCATATTCTGCTCATCTTCCCCCCCCGAACACTGACACCTCTAGCGACATAAAATCCAGCAGGCGATGTGACAGCTGCCAAGGTCAATAAGAGTTATACTGAACTGCTGAGTAAGTGCTGCTCACACAAATCAAAGCTGTATAAGGGCAGCTTAACACACACAAATCTGCAACTTATTCAAACTACTTTTTGGACTGAGACATTTTTATCATTTTTCTCTGCCATGAAACGTTATATAACGAAATGCAATGAAGTCAAAGGTATTTCGTGAAATCTTACCATTGTGTCCTTTGTGTCAAATCACTGATAGAGAAGTGTGTTGAAAAATGCATTTTTGAGAAACTTAACACTTAAAGGCAGTAGTAGGAAGGCAATAAGATGAGTAAGAAAGTGAAAAACAACGTAGCAGGAAATTTTAAAGACACATTGGGCAACACTTCCTAATTACAACCTATATGGAATGGAATGGAATTAACCAGGTTGGAAAAGACCTTTGAGATCATCAAGTCCAACCTATCGTCCAACACCATCTAATCAATTAAACCATGGCACCAAGCACCCCATCTAGTCTCTTCCTAAACACCTCCAGTGATGGTTTCTCCACCACCTCCCTGGGCAGCCCATTCCAATGGCCAATCACTTTTTCTATGAAGAACTTCTTCCTAACATCCAGCCTAAACCTCCCCTGGTGCAGCTTGTGTCTTTGTCCTCTTGTTCTGGTATTTAGATTAATTTCTATAGATAGGGTGTCTGCTGGACATTGTCAGGAGCATTTAAGCTTTCTGCCTTTGCTTTACTTACAGAAAAGGCTTCAGTGTTCACTTACAACTGCATGTTAACTTCTAATTATCAAAATAGAAGCATTTCCCAAGATGTCAGCTTTGATTGATAGGGATAACGAGGTATTTCATAGAACCATAGAGTCATAGAATTGTTTCAGTTAGATAAAACCTCTAAGAACATCAAGTCTAACCGTCAACCTAAGACAACCATGGTGATTAAACCATGTCCCGAAGTGCAATGTCCACACATTACAGAATCACAGAATGCCAGGTTGGAAGAGACCCCAAGGATCATCTAGTCCAACTTTTCTAGGTGATAGTCTAGTTGAAATGAGATGGCCCAGCAGCCTGACAAGCTGAGTCTTAAAACTGTCCAATGCAGAGGAATTCACTACTTCCTTGGGAGATTATTCCAATGTCTAACTGTTCTCATGGTGAAAAACTTTCTTCTGGAGTCCAATCAGAATCTCCCCAGGAGTAACTTGTACCCATTACCCATTGTTTTTTTTCCATGTGACTCTATCCGCCTGGTAGCTGCCCTTTATGTACCGGTACATGGTAGTAAAGCGTCACTTAAGCCTTCTCTTCTCAAGGCTGAACAAATCCATTTTTTTCAGCCTTTCCTCATGTGGCAGGGCTTCCAGTCCTCTGATCATTCTTGTGGCCATTCTCTGGACACTTTTCAGCCTGTCTGCATCTTTTTTGTACAGTGGGAACCAAACCTGTGTGCAGTACTCCAGGCGTGGTCTGACAAACACTGAGTGGGATAATGACATTTATAGAACATATCCAGGGACAGTGACTCCATCATCTCCCTGGACAACCTATTCCAATGTCTAAATTTCTGGCATATGCAAGAGTCTGACTGGTTTTTATATCAGAATTCTCATTCACGGTCATAGATGTAGAAACTGCTGTAGGAGATCAGCAAAACTTGGTGGAAGGTTATTGTTGTGTAATCATAGAGATTTGGAACAATTGCATAGAAAAATCATTCTGAACTTTGTGCCTTGAGTGCCAAACTCTACCATTAGTAAGTATTTACAGCTGACTTGAAAAGCCCTGATAGCAGAAAATGTTAATAGAAGCATGGCTGCAACTCCAACTTTATTGTTGTGACCAGTAACACTCCAGTAATTACAGTGAAGTAAGTGTTAAAAGGAGAATGAGGACGGAAAGCTCTCCATCATCTGTCAGGCACCTGCTTACTCCCAGGCTTTTCACCAAGAAGAAGAGCTACTAGCAAAAGGGCTCTGCAAGGGCTTCTATTTTCTTTTATCCTATTTTAAGCTTGCTAATTGATCCTCTGAGGGAAGGTTTCGTTCTTTTAATGCAGCCTTTCCATTAACAGGGAATCTGCATGAGAGAGGTTGGAGGTGTGTGGGTGTGGGAGCCATGCAACCTTTCATGCAGGTCTTCTCTGTGATGACCCGCTTGGTGGATGTGGGGCAGGCTGCAGATGTAGTCTATCTGGACTTCAGCAAGGCCTTTGACACCCACCTCCACAGCAAACTGCTGACCAAGCTGTCAGCCCATGGCTTGGACAGCAGCATTCTGTGCTGGATTAGGAACTGGCTGGAGGGCCGATCCCAGAGGGTGGTGGTGAATGGTGCCACATCCAGGTGGCAGCCAGTCATTAGTGGTCGCCCCCAGGGATCAGTGCTGGGCCCCATCCTGTTCAATATCTTTACTGATGATCTAGATGAGGGGATTGAGTCCACTATTAGTAAGTTTGCAGGCAACACCAAGTTGGGAGCAGGTATTGATCTGTTAGAGGGTAGAAGGGCACTCCAGAGGGACCTTGACAGGCTGGACAGATGGGCAGAATCCAACATGATGGCATTCAAGAAGTCCAAGTGCTGGGAGCTGCCCTTTGGTCACAACAGCCCCATGCAGCACTAGAGGCTGGGGTCAGAGTGGCTGGAGAGCAGCCAGGCAGAAAGGGACCTGGGGGTACTGGTTGATAGTAAGCTGAACATGAACCAGCAGTGTGCCCAGGTGGCAAAGAAGGCAAATGGCATCCTGGCCTGCATCAGAAATAGTGTGGCCAGCAGGAGCAGGGAAGACATTCTGCCCCTGTACTCTGCACTGGTTAGGCCACACCTTGAGTACTGCGTCCAGTTCTGGGCCCCTCAATTTAAGAAGGACATTGAGACTCTTGAATGTGTCCAGAGAAGGGCAACAAGGCTAGGGAGTGTTGAGCACAATCCCTATGAGGAGAGGTTAAGGGAGCTGGGATTTTTTTTTAGCCTGGAGAAGAGGAGGCTCAGGGGAGACCTTCTTGCTGTCTACGTCTACAACTACCTGAAGGGAGGTTGTAGCCAGGAGGGGGTTGGTCTCTTCTCCAAGGCAACCAGCTACCAGAACAAAAGGACACAGTCTCAAGCTGCACTAGGGGAAGGCTGAAGGTGAGGAGAAAGTTCTTTCCCAAAAGAGTTATTTGCCATTGGAATGTGCTGCCTAGGGAGGTGGTGGAGTCACTGTCCCTGGAAGTGTTCAAGAGGGGATTGGACGTGGCACTTGAAGCCACGGTTTAGTTAGTCATGAGGTGTTGGGTGACAGGTTGTACTTGATGATCTCTGAGGTCTTTTCCAACCTTATTGATTCTACGATTCTATGACTCACAAGGTAAGGAAGCTGGAGAACCTTCATCACATGGCAAGAAGAGAGCCCTGTTTCCTGCTAATAGCATGAGGGTTTTTACTGAAGCACACCATTCTGTTTGTTTTGCCTGAAAGTAGCCAGTCTGACCTAAATTTGACAGTTGTGGGTATGATAGCAGGTCAAGGAAGAAGGGGATGGTGAAATGAAGAGAGCAGATTGTGTCAGAATAGTCGTTAGCTTGACTGACACATTCCTCCTTACAGCAGAAACACAGCTCTGCTCCACAGAAGGACATTTTGCTTCAGACAGGCAATACAAATATCAGGAGAAGCATCCCCTGTGAGATATTACCTTTGCACCAACATCAAAATAACTTGGCAATTGCTCACATTCTCTTGTAATACAGAATAGTGGAAGCACAAGAAGTGATCAAGCTGATGCAGTCAGCTGGTAATGCCAGTCACATCACCACACAGGAGACTGACAGCCTGTCCAGATCTGACTAATGGGTTAATTTTATTGAGGCACTACCAGACTAAACAATAGTTCTATCAAGTGTTCCACCATTTAAAAAGCAAGGCAGCTTGCCAAGCAAAACGGCCCATGGTTAAGAAAGAAGTGCTTCAGTTTGCTCATTCCCTGAGCAAAGCACAGTTTAATTTAGGTCTAAGGCACTATCTAGGAAACATTTCCATTCTTCTTACTCAAGGATACTACAGCTGCACTTACAAATACTACTATGTTGTGAAATGGAAAGAAGTTTCTTTCCCCTTCCACTCATGACTCTTTCTTACTTTTTAACTGTTTTTCCTGCTCCCAGCCAGAAAGTAATGCCTGATTACTTTCAGGATGTCCAGAGCCCCTTTTGGTGGAATGTCAGTTCTAAAAGAAGCCCATGGAAAGATTTCTTTCTGAAATCAGAGCATCAGTCTGAGTTGAGTAAAGCCTTCAGTTTTTAAGCATGCATTTTCTGTTTTGAGAATCATGTCACGTAGGATTTATCTATCACGACCTACTACCATGTCTGAGTACCTTTGGGTGGCTTGATGCAGACTACTAGTGGCAGGAAGACTGAATACAAGAAGCTCTCACTGAGGTCCTAGGGCCTTGCCCTCAGCATGCAACAGGGTAAAAAGCTGGTCTCAAGTAATAATCTCAATCATCCAGACTCATGCCTTCAGTCTACTCATGAGTCTTTGGGGAGCGGTGGAGTGGTATCATTTGCATACATTTGAAGACTAACCTAATAAGTTCTAAGTACAAGAATGGGGCTAAATTAAGAAAATTTCTCCAATCTTAGCAAATACTATTACATTTTCTTCTTTACTGTTTGTTTTTTTAAACACAAGCTGAATCGCCAATAAACACTCATTCTTGTACTAATTATATGTACATCTCTGATAAATCTAATTACAAAATGTTGGAGATTGGAAGGGATCTCTACAGATTATCTAGTCCAACCAGCCTGCTAAAGCAGGGTTACCTACAGCAGGTTGCACTAGATCATGCCCATGAGAGTTTTGAAAAAGCTCAAGAGGAGAAGACTCCACAACCTCTCTGGGCAGTCTGTTCCAGTGCTCTGGCACCCTCAAAGTGAAGTTTTACCCTATGGTGGAACTTGCTCTGTTTTAGTTTGTGTCCATTGCCCCTTGTCCTGTTACTGGGCACCAGTAAAAAGATTCTGGCCCCATCCTCTTGATACCTACCCTTTAGATACTGCTAAGCATTGATAAGATGCCCTCTCAGTCTTCTCCCAGCTAAACAGCCTCAGGTCTCAGCCTCTCTTCATAAGAGAGATGCTCCAGTCTCCTAATCATCTTTGTAGCCCTCCATTGGACTTTCTCCAGCAGTTCTCAATCTTGAACTGGACACAGCACTCCAGATGTGACCTAATCATTAGGTTAATGTCCTAAAAAACATTCAGTTTTCATTCAGCATTAAGGATAACTTTCAAATAGTGCTTTTATGAAATGCATTAAGCTAATTTTAGTCTGAAGTGAAGTGAATTTTCTGCTATTCTCTTCAAACACCATATACAGTCCAACACCAACACAAGACTCACACGTAAGCACAAGGAATACAAACCCCTGAAAAAAATTGAAGGGACTACTAAAGACTACAGTGCATGACCAAAAGCAGAAGTTTTCAATTTATAATCTACAAAGCCCCTGTGGTCAACAAAGTAATTGCAGAGAGCTGGACTGTACTGAATGTTCTCTCTCTTCAAAATATTGAGAAGGGGTTTGTTTTACTGTCTCTAACCATTGTGGATGTATTTGTGCAACTCCCAGAGAGCACAATTTCTATGAAAATAACGGCCAGGAAAGAGGAACCAACAACTGGTGGGATTAAATCTGCATCTCTTAGTCAACAAGTGGGTACAGACCCTAATTCTTTTCCCAACTTAGCCTGCATGACATCAATGGCTAGAAGTTGCTCCAAATAAGCACAAATATCATAGTATCATAGTATAATTCAGGGTTGGAAAGGACCACAAGGATGATCTAGTTCCAACGCCCCTGCCATGGGCAGGGACACCCCACACTAGATCAGGCTGGCCAGAGCCTCATCCAGCCTGGTCTTAAACACCTCCAGG
Source organism: Melanerpes formicivorus (assembly GCF_026170545.1). Classification (NCBI taxonomy): domain Eukaryota; kingdom Metazoa; phylum Chordata; class Aves; order Piciformes; family Picidae; genus Melanerpes; species Melanerpes formicivorus. Next base: position 36,040,279 of record NW_027142357.1, on the reverse strand, counting down.
GACAGGGCCTCAACCATCGATCTAATAACTCCACTTTTCTCAATCAATAACTAGTTACAGGCCAAATTGTCATCATGTTCACTTGGGTTTAGATACACTGCAGTCACACATGGAGAGTGAATCCCATCTCCGAGGTGGAGTGGAGACAGTTCAACAATGCTACTAGAGTCAGTGCCTGCAGGCACCTTTATCACCTCCCTAAGAGGGCTCAAGTGATCCATTGTTGCAGACTTAACCAATCTCAACTTGTGCAATTACATCAGCAACTTCCTCACCAAAAGCAAGTGCTGTTCATCAGATCCAGTGCCTGCATTTCTAGATGCGCTACAAGCATTTTGGCATCAGTGAACATAAGTTATTGAAGGAAATCTCTCCAATTCATTACCAAAAGACTCATTTTGTGCAGAGCCGGACTCACTGGTCAAAATGATCAGCAGGCCTAAGTTGGTGTCACTGCACTGAAAGCAGTGGAATTACACAATTCATAAATATAAATAAATTACTATAGTAAATTATATGTTCAGGTTTTTTTCCTAGATATCCCCAATGAGAGCAAACTGCCTTTATGTTGGTGACTGGCTTGGAACACAAGCCCTATGAGGAGAGGCTGAGGGAGCTGGGGCTGCTTAGCCTGGAGAAGAGGAGACTCAGGGGTGACCATATTGCTGTCTACAACTACCTGAAGGGGGGTTGTAGACAGGCAGAGGTTGGTCTCTTCTCCCAGGCAGCCAGCACCAGAACAAGAGGACACAGTCTCAGGCTGCACCAGGGGAGGTTCAGGCTGGAGGTCAGGAGGTAGTTTTACACACAGAGAGTGATTGCCTATTGGAATGGGCTGCCTGGGGAGGTGGTGGAATCGCCATCACTGGAGGTGTTCAGGAGGAGACTTGGCAGGGCGCTTGGTTGCATGGGTTAGTTGGTTGGGTGGTGTTGGATGATAGGTTGGACGTGATGATCTTGAAAGTCTTTTCCAACCCGGTCTGGTCTGGTCTGGCCTGGTCTATTCTATTCTATTCTATGTTGCTTTTTTCCATGATCTTTGGCATAACTTTGAAAGGAGGCTTTATCCCTCAATTTCTTCTATCAGGCACATGTTGACCAGAAGTAATTCAGAGTCTGCTGCAGAACAAAATTTAAGCAGCAGCTTCTAGACATACAGGGTTGTAATCAAGTATCTTTGGACTGGATCTTTTTAAACTATTTTTCCCCAGCTGTTCTGAATTTTAACAAAAGCTCAGTGATTTTCCTAGTACAGAGCCCAAAGAGCTGCTTCTTGATCCTTTCCATGCAGTTCCCAGGGAATTTGTTGATGAAGGGGCTTGCAAACAGAGTACACACATTCTTGCCCTTGCAGCAGGAGCAAGACAAGAGTTATTGGCCAGGGGGCTGGAGGCTGCCTGAGGCTATATAAGCATTTGTGTTTTTAGGTTTTAGCTGCTCTATTTGGGCACATATAATAAAATGGTGCTTTTATTTAAAAAAAAAAAAAAAAAAAATCAATGAAATGACTGATCATAAGGCAGAAAACCATTTTGGTTTACTTTCACCATCATTGGGGTTTTATTGAATCTCACATTTTGTTTTTCCTCAGATTTTTCCTGCCAGACAATGTCTTGCCTTCTTTTGAGATTCTGCTTTCTACAGTACCTTATTTTTCTGAGGTAGGTCCTCCCCTCCTGTTTCTGGCTTTGAGTCTGTCTCACCCAGGTTTTTCTACCACTTTCTCCATCAAACTCACTTTCTCCATCAATACATAAGCAACAGCACTGTGAACAATTACAGAATCATATAATTATTTTGGCTGGAAAAGACCTCTAAGATCATCAGGTTCAACCATCAACCTACCACCATGGTCATTAAACCATGTCCCAAAGTTCCATGTCTACACCTCCAGAGGCAGTGACTCCACCTCCATCCTAGGCAACCTATTCCAATGCCTGACCACTCTATGGTCCATAAGGAAATTTTTCCTAATATCCATTCTAAACCTCAGCTGGCACAATTCCAAGCCATTTCCTCTTGTTCTACCACTTGATGCTAAAGACAAGAGACTCATCTCCACCTCACTACAACTTTCAGGTAGGTGTAGAGTGCAATGTACTCTCCCCTCAGCCTACTCTTCTCCAGACTGAACCATCCCAGATCCCTCAGCCACTCCTTATGCGACTTGTTCTCCAGACCCTTCACCAGCTTTCTTGCCTTTCTCTGGGCACAATCCAGCAACTCAATGTCTTTCTTGTAGTGAAGGGCCCAAAACTGAACACAATATTTGAGGTGCAGCCTGACCAGTGCCCAGTACAGAGGCAGTTAGGGACAGTTAGGACAAACTGCTAATTTTTATTTCTTTCTTTTTTCCTCTTTGAGCAACATGAGCCAATAAACCAGGAAACTAGATGAGGCAATGAAAACAAGTTATACAGTTAGTTCATGTGCTACTAATTATTTGTGCCAGGTCTGGACATATCAAGACTGTGCCAAAATTAATCTAAGAAGATTCTACTCCTCCACTCAGTTTTTCACTGCCCATTTCCATTTTTATTTCAACCTGCCACCTCCCTGTGGTGCCACAGTGCAGATCAATAAAATTATTTGGGCTAAAAACCTACTTCACCCTGATCATTTCACTGTTCTAATTTACGCTGCCACCACAAAGAATTGCACAAACAACCGCAGCACAGGTGGGAGCTCACCCACTGAGACAAGGGAAGGCAGCTGGGTGCTTCTTAAGCTGGTGTAGCTGTTACACATCTAGTGTTTCAAATCTAGTGTCAATAATTGTATTATTCGCCTGGCTCCTTTCACTGTAACTCATTAGTAAAGTATGCTAAAGAGCTCAACAGGAAAGGCAGCAGTTTTTCTGGCTTTCTTGCTATTCCTCCCAAATATTATTTCATGTAGGACTTTGTAGGACTTTGTGACTTCCAAGAAGAAAGAAAAACAGAAGAAAGCGGGGGGGGGGGGAAGAGAGAAAAAAGTAATTCCTGACATCTTCAATATCTTGCAAAAATGGTGACTCTGGCTATTTCTTACACTCTTATGTTGTTAATACCAATAAATGTTAAAGATATAAAGATTGGTTCCTGTATAAATCTTGGTTCAAGGATGACAGGCAAGCAGCTAGAAAATGTTTCTTCATGTCTTTTTCCCCTAATGTAAAACTCTTAGTAGAAAAATGATAAGGATAAATGGCACCTATCCAACTGATTCCATTACAGAACCTGGTTTGTCTACGACAGATGATTCACTATTTATAGTGTCTTTAGTGCATGCCTCACAGTATGCTCTCACAGTCAATCTCAAAGACATGTTATTTAGGCAGGGTAATGTACTCATCTTCTCTGAAAGAGAAACTTCTGCAGACAAAGAAAAGAACATCTTGGGGGATAAAATCTTCTTTGATATTTATGACCATTCAAAACCTCCACAAAACTGGAGTACAATAGAACAAGCACAGCAGTTTAAAGCCAGGACAGCCCTTCTGACTTAGGGAAACTCCAAGATGCTCCAATGTGCAAGAGCAGCATCTAGCAAAACTCTTGTTTCCTTCCAGAAATAGACACTCCTAGTCTAAGGGCAAAACCAACTCTGATTTCTGCTAGCATGAAAGGTTTTCAGCTGAACTGCCAGCTATGACATACATCAAATAACAAGGTGAGAAAATACAACTCATGTTTCATGACAGGCAGTTATACTGGAGACACCGCCAGACTGCAGCAAACAGCAGTCATATCCAAGCCAGTTTCAAGCTCCCAGTCAGAGAGAAAGCTCCACAATCTCCATACAGACTGAAGAACTACACTTAAGACAGTAGTTCACACAGAGGATATATCCCAGTGACCCCAAGCCCAGCAATATCAAGAAGTAGGTAGTGCAATTGTAGCTCAGGTAAGTTTACAGCATTGCAGGATAAGCTCCAGAAACTCACAGTATTAGCTTAGCCTGAGGATGTAAGAGCTGCAAAGCAGCTATAGAATCTATTTCACTGATACATGGGTGTATAACCCATATTTTAGTTGCCCAATGCAAAATTGCCCTTCTCATGGCAAGGCTCAAGAATGACTCTTTCTCCTTCCCCATTTAAAAAAAATAAATAAAACCAAACCAAACAAAACCAAATCAAAACAAAAGCCCCCAAACAAAACCATGGTTAATATTGCACTGTCAAAAAACTCTCTACCCCTAAAAGAAGTGTTTAGCTGCCTTGTTATTTTTTCCCCCTAAACATTGTTATTATGAAGAATTTTTAAAGCAGTTTGGATAATAAAATAAAGTATTTCATTCTGAATAAAAATATCACAATGGGGGACTTTGACATCAAAGCATTTGTCAATAAAACACAAAGAGCTATCACAGAATACTGCAGCCTTTTTCTTTTTCTTGTTTAACATTTCCCAGTCACTGTCATCAACCACTAGCACTCTTCAAAAAATCTGAGGCAAACCATCATAAAGACACATCTGAACTGCCTTTGTGGTCTCATTGTCCAGAAGATACAGGAGCATTTTAAAACACATTATTCAGAATGTTTTCAGATCAGGACTAAACCCCTTTTTATGTTTAATACTCTGCATGAATGATATGTTGAAAAGCTACTTAACTGGCGTCTGCTGGTTGAATGTGGGGGTTTTTAGGAGCACAGCTACACAAACTTTAAGAGAAAAATATAGACTGAAATCAACACCAGAAGTGAGAAAAAACGTAAGACTGGCACAGCACCTGCCGATCCTGGAAACACTGGGGTTTAGCAGTTATTACCAAAGGGCAGTTAGAATTCCCCAGGGGACACTGACATTTTTTCCAGCAATAAGTGCAAAATCTTCTCTTGTTGATTCTTGCCAATACCTTGGTTCTCAGACAACCTCAGTTAATAGATCTGGTGGTCTCATACGTGTGCTCTTCATCCTGGGTTCACTTTCATAGATCTCCCTGCAATAAGCTGTTTTGTGGGAGTGATTCATTGCAAATACAGCTTCTCACATCATTTCTTCCTACTCCTTCCTCAAGGTAAAGAGGGGTCTTGACAGTATTTTCACTTCAGTTCCTTTCAAATAATATTAGAGCTACAAGGATGGGGATGGTTATGCATATGAAAGCTACTGTAATGGGCTAACACCTGACTGAGCTGGAGGTTAGGCAGTAACAGATACTGGAACTTCACTGTCAGTCAGGCAGCAGTTCATTAAACCTTCCTGTTCTATCAAGGGTCCCCACATAGCAGCTTTCCTCAGACTCCAGACATCTGGGCAATTCACTTTTTTTCTATTTTTAATTTTAGAATGACATCTGCCTCCATGTCCATAACACATGCCAGCAAACATTTACCAAAAAGCACAATAAAAGTCTTCCATCTTTTCCTCTCCTTCTAGATGCAGATGGGGATTTGATTTTTTGCTCTTCCATAATAACTTCATAAGTCTGCTTTCTTCCAGAGCATCACTACTAGCCCACTTCTACTAATGTGCCCCCCTTAAGCACGGGGAATTAGCCTGTCCCTAACAAAATCTAATGTCAGAGGTGTGAAGGATAGCAGGGTATTTAGTTTTGGTGGAAAAGATTTGGTGAAAAATCAAATATTCACAAGAGAAGTGAAAAAAGCAGGGAGCGAAGAAGTCAAATAGCCACAAGGGACAAATAAGGATCCTACAGCAGTCAAAACATCTCCCAGTATTGCCTCAGGTGGCAGCAACTGCAGCAAAGCTCAAGGAACAGAGACACAAGTGTGAGGGTAAGAAACCCTCCTTCCTTCACTCCCTCTCCATCTTCTTCCCACAGGCAGATTAGGCATGGTGGGAACCCTCTCTCCATCTTCACATTCTCTTCAGCCAAGAGATTACACAAGGGAATGATTTGGGGAGTGAGAATATTTTTGAGAAGGGAAGGTCAGTTTTTAAGTGAGCAATTAGAACAGGATCCAGGCCCTGAGACTGCAGGCCACAGTGAAGAAGAAATGATGCGACTTGATGGCTCAGAGGAGTATATGGCCCAGGAGTATGAGGAAAGAATGAGTTAGTAGAGAAACAGGACAGCAGTAAGGGGAAGAAGTGGGATTCCGCTCAATCTTATACCTGACTGAAGGCTTTCTTCTCAAGAGGTATGGAGGAGAGTCCATGGAGGGCAAAACTGACTCTTGAGGTGATGAGTAGGTTATGGTACACATACAGGCCCACAGCTGAAGCTGTGATACTCAGTTTTTGCCTTCTGCTGCATGTGAGAGTATGGCTTCATCACCCAGGTACCCAGGAGCATGATGGGGATGCCAGTAGCAGTGGTGACAGCAAGTGTCTCTATAGGAGTTCCTCCCTTCTAGTAGCAGGCAGGATGCAGGATCCAGCAGTCCCACACCCAGGGCAGTGGTTAGTGGGTGAGCCACCTCTGGCCTCTCCACACTGGCCAGTGCTCCCAGGGGAGATGGACTCTCGGCCTGATTCCGTGAAACCACTGACATTTCCATTAGAAGTCAGGAACAGATCCAGATGCACCATGGTGCCCTGGAGTAGAGGTGATCATCTTGTCCTGCCTGTAGCAAGGCAAGACTCCAAGGCTTTTTAACTGAGGCCAGTGGCTCTGAGTTTTATGACACTTATATCCTTCATGGCTTCTCCTGCATGCCACCATTCTCTCTGCACTCTGGACTGTTCAATGATGTGTGAAAATACAGATTGGTGCCATTCACTGCAGCAATTAGTCAGGGTTTTCATTGGAGCCATCAACAGAAGAATTTGGCTATTATCTTCCTATTCCACAAAGTCATAAAATGCAAAACTGAATGAACCAAATAAATCAGCAGTTGATCATTAATCTAGCATTCGTTTGATGTGAAGATCTTTTACTAATTAGAATGTTTTAATACATTAAAAAAAAAAAAAAATCACAATTCAGAACAAGAGTTTTATAATTGGCAATGAATCCTCGAGTGAATTTTATAGACCAGTTAATGTCTAGATGAGTTAAGGATGAAAAGTAAACTTAACATTAAACGCTTAGTTAAGAGTGCCAGAGGATTCATCATCGCCACTAAAGGGATATTGAGGTGAAACTACACTGCTTTTCGCCTTGTTGGGAAAATAGAAGGCTTGTAGGAACATTTGCCACCTTTGGAGTCTTGATGAAAACAGGGCAATCTTTATGCACCTAGCACTCACACCATTAAAATAGATTAGAGAGAGAAAATCTAACGATTTCACTCCATATTTGAGCTGATTTACAATTTTATACCTTGTTGACCCTGTTCCACACCACCTCTCCATGCAAGATTTGGTGTTCGTTACAGGCTGGATAGAAAAACTACTATTAAAAGTGAAATTATTTTAGTCTTTCAGCAGGATGTTTGAGTTTTCCAAAACACACGATTGATAATTTGGCGTCAGCTACTTGGCACCATCCCTTAATCTTAGACATGCCAAGTAAGGCAAACTGTACAAAGCAGGAAACAGCAAATCTTCACAAACCACATCTTGTACAAAGCAAATTCTCTTGACCTCTGTGCACACTAGCAACTAACAGGAACTGTACCCATTTGCACTCAGGCATCTTTCCTGCTTTCAGAGGAAAGTCACTTGCAGTATTGTTTCCCACAGTATTATCTCATTAACGATAAGAAATACACCCAAGCCACAAGTCAGGCTGTCCTTCACATCACAAGAACTGAAATTTCACAGTTTTTTATTTCCTTTCCAGACTTTGAGACTTTAGGCTTTGCTTTTTTATGCAACTTCAACTGCATCTCCTAAGTGTTGCCTTCACCAAGCTAGTGTCATATTGAAAAAGCTGATCTAGGAGACTGCTTACGATTAGTATACAAGTTATAGAATCATAGAACTATAGAATCAATAAGGTTGGAAAAGACCTCAAAGATCATCAAGTCCAACCTGTCATCTAACACCTTGTAATTACTAAACCATGGCTTCAAGTGCCACGTCCAATCCCTTTTTGAACACCGCCAGGGATGGTGACTTCCAAAGGCCAACGACTCTTTCTGTGAAGAACTTTCTCCTCACCTCATGCCTAATCTTCCCCTGGCGCAGCTTGAGACTGTGTCCTCTTGTTCTGGTGCTGGTTGCCTGGGAGAAAAGACCAGCCCCCACCTGTCTACAACCTCCCTTCAGGTAGTTGTACGTAGCAATAAGGTCTCCCCTGAGCCTCCTCTTCTCCAGGCTGAACAATCCCAGCTCCCTTAGCCTCTCCTCAAAGGGCTTGTGCTCAAGGCCTTTCACCAGCCTCCCTACCATTATAACTAAAAGTCATTGGATAATAGAGCATTAGTGACACAATATTGTCATAGATGGGAAAAATTCAGGGGAGGAGGAGAAGACATTAACAGAAAGGAACAGCAATTCTTGGACTGCTAGAAAATAGAGAATACACTTAAATAACTTATGAAGAGTAAAGAACCTCTCTGCCAGAGCGTGAAGTGGAATATAACACACTTGCCTATGAAATATAGTCTATGTAACAGCTGAGAGGTTATAACTATTATAAGCCATTTTAGGTATCAGGATGCAAGCCACACGTGCTCAGTGTGTATTTAATCACACCTTATACCCACAGATGAATCATATATTTGGTGTGGTACCAATAACAGAAATTAATAAAAATGTGACATTAAGAAAATGAAATATAAGCCCATTATAATATAAGCCAACACAAATATCTGACTCAAAAGCATATGAGAGGTCATCTATAGACTACAGAACTGAGTATTCACTATTTGGACTTCATATTGAGAGCCCTATAAATAAATATGTTCATGGAAATTTTCATAAGGCAATTATAGCAGGATGGGAGGATTTGGGGCACAGAAAGAATGTGGTAAGCTTATCAACTCCAAGCAAAGGGGAAAAGCAAAAGCTTGTGTATGGGTGCATACAGTGGGATACACTAACATGCACACTTGCCATTGGGCTCCGTGCTGATGACACTCATTTTCCTTTCTTCACTTAAAAGAACACCTCTTTAATTGCCTCAAAGGTGGACTAAATGAGAATTAATCTTCAGAAGGGGAAGCACTGCATAGGTCTAGGATAAATATTAAATGAGCCCAGATAGCTGGAGCTTTTATTTCATTTGCTCTTCTGAACTGATGAGTTCTCTACTTAGTAATAATTTTTAAGTTGTAATGAGTGACTAGTGATTTTTTGGGTGCTTGACTGGAGATAGCCATGCCACTGTTTTCAGTAACCACAAGTCCAGCTCTCCTGGATCCGGGCACAGAAGATGGTGTGCACCCAGAAATTCAGTTGCTCCCTTCCAGCATGGAAAGAGGCAGCACTATTATGTTTTAAACATGTAGCAGCAAACATCTTTAGCAATGACCATGGATCAGCTCCCCCAGTGGTGCCATCAGTTGATCTTCCTGCCTCTGAGTCTGTGTAAAGGAAACATTTATCCTCAGTCAGGAGGCACATGCCTCATCCAACCCAGGAGTATGGGTGCTCCCCATCAAGCCACACCAGTACGTCCTTAGTTCTCTCCATCCTTATGCTCAGAACATTATCCCTTCCTGTTCTCTAGCCCAAGAGCACTCTTTATAAGCATTTGATTGCAGAATTCTAACCCCCACTATTTGCCAGTACTTGTTCATCAACACCACTTCATCATTCCAGGCAGAGCACTTCCCTTCCCCTTTTGCAGGCTGAAGCTCCCTCAGAAGAGGTATTTCTAATTAGCCCTTTATAGAAGGAAAAACCCATCCCTCACTAACCCTTCCCTGGCCACTGTTACTGCTTAACAGTCTGCTTCCAAGACTGTCCAGCCAATGGTCACCATCTGAACAAAGCAAACCTAAAGCTGTCCTTGCTCAGCTGTTCTCTTTGCTGCTACATTGCACTCACCTAAGAAGCAAAGATGTTTCAGGTATTTTCATCTGAGACTGGTAGTTAATAGTCTGTGCAGCAATCCCTGCTCCACTGAACAACATAAACCACCACTTCTATGACTGCTTTGGAACCCTCTAAAAGAGTAGAAACATCTCCACTTGACCTTTCTTTATGGACATCAGCAGCAGTATGGCCAGTGTTGCGTTGGCTGTTTCTTACCTAAACTTGCTTTTAACTTTATGTTCAAGACACCTCCCTTCTCCAGTATTTCCTTGTACTTCCCCTTAGTGAAAGCCAAAAAACACCGCATGCTCTTACATGAAGTTATGGCAAAATTAAGGATGCCTACAACAACAACAAAGAATTAGAATGAATACATTCAGTCATTGTTCCCTTAGCATACAATGAGCAGCCACATGACTTCCAAGACCTGGCAGCTTTTCAAAGCAGACCTCTGAGCCTTGATATGCAAACAGCTCCTGATCTGAGACTTTTTGCTGAAAGGGGAACTCAGAAGAGCACAAAATGGAACAAACCTAGACTGGTTTTGGAGATTAGCCAAGTCTTCATGAAAGGCACCCCTTGCAAAGACAGGTGAGCGAAGCATCAATAAACCACTAAACCAATAAACACTGAAATCTCTCTCTTGCATTCATTATTTTCACCATTCTTTCTAAACTTAGATAAGAACCAATAATAATCCATTCAATACCCTGAATCTGAAGCCTGCCACATGCAAAACAAAAAAAAAAAAGGCAAACAACAAAAAAACCACAACCCCAAACACACAGATTTATTTCTGTTCTTGTTGTATAAACTTTCCCCTCTAGTATGGTTTGAAAAACAAATCACTCCTGCTGTTTATTTCTTTTTGAAAAGCTTGAATTTTTCTTAAATGATATGGTTCCCTATTTCAAACCTTATCTTTATCCCAGAGGTGTGATCAAAGAGTCTCACTCCACAACGGAAAACTCTGTTAAAACAACTACAGGAACACCCAGTTAGCCCTGTCTGATATATTAGATACGAATCTAAATGTGAACCCAGACAGAAATGTTCCATGAAAATTAAAACTGGAGGTTTAAGGTGTATATATGCACTATTACCAAATGTGTGATAGCAGCTCCAGCAGGCATACTTGCCAAGATGCTGAACCTGCTGCAACACCTTGCAGAGACAAGGAGAAATACCCTGGCAGCTAACAGCATGGCTAAAAGACTTCATGAAATGCAGACACTTAGATTAGAATAGAACAGAATGGAATAAACCAGGTTGGAAGAGACCTTTGAGATCGAGTCCAACCTATCATCCAACACCATCTAATCAACTAAACCATGGCACCAAGCACCCCATCCAGTCTCTTCCTAAACACCTCCAGGGCTGGTGACTCTACCACCTCCCTGGGCAGCCCATTCCAATGGGCAATCATTCTTTCTATGAGGAACTTCTTCCTAACATCTAGCCTAAATCTCCCCTGGCACAGCTTGAGACTGTGTCCTCTTGTTCTGGTGCTGGTTGCCTGGGAGAAGAAAAGATTAGACATCAAGTCAAGCTAGTCATACACTCAGTAGTGTAAGACAAGTATTTAATGTGTGTATTGTCTCTAATAACTGGACTGGAGACTTATTGTCTTGTGCCAGAAGAGCCAGCGTGAGATTTTGGGTCCACTTCCCATCACATCTGGCACACCCCACTTAAAATTCCAGATGTTCTCAATAGATTCCAACTCAAACTTCTTCCCTTGCAGTTGCAAATAAAAGCTTGGATTGCAGTCTCCTTCCTCAAAGAACCAAGATTTTAGGGCAACGTGAACCATGGGCTTGGTAGTCTGGAATACACAGTGACTTCAGATCTGCTGATACAGAGTGTGAACTCCAAGACAGACTTAGCTCAGGAAGAAGCAATTATCATAGCGTGACCATGACCTGCAAACCTAGTGCGCCCACCTCACCACCCAGTATCACATCACTACTCTCAAGAAGGGAAAACCTTCCCCTGGCCACCTTCCTCCTTCCTCATACCACATTTCCTTTCTGCTGCTACACTCAGCAGAATTTTTGCTGAGCTAATGTAGTACTCTACTCTTGAAGCACATCGATCCTTGCTATGGAAAACTCTGGCATGCATCGAGGACCATGCAAGGTGCAGGACCAGGGCCAATCTTACTCTCACACATGGTGAGAAGACCCCAGATTCTACAGAGGCTAACTGCAGACTTGTAGGTATATGGCAGAGTATTGTTTCCAAAACCAGTAGGAACAACAGTTTGAAGAGCAGGAATGTGCTACATGGCACCATCAGAACAGGTAGCATCTAGCTTGCGGTATGAGCAGCAGACTACAATACAATACAATACAACACAACTACCTGAAAGGTGGTTGTAGCCAGGGAGGGGTTGGCCTCTTCTCCCAGGCAACCAGAGCCAGAACAAGGGGAAACAGTCTCAAGCTGCGCCAGGGGAGGTTTAGACTCGAGGTGAGGAGGAAGTTCTTCACCGAGCGAGTCATTCATCATTGGAACGGGTTGCCCAGGGAGGTGGTTGAGTCATCGACCCTGGAGGCATTCAAGGGGAGATTAGACGTGGCACTTGGTGCCATGGTCTAGTCATGGGGTTTGTGTTGATAGGTTGGACTCGATGATCCTCGAGGTCCTTTCCAACCTAAGTGATACTGTGATACTGTGATACAATCTTGTTTCTGTCAGTGAAGGGGCAGACAAGCTTGGAGTACCTTTTCTTTTGTTTTCTAAATTAATATTCAATTTCAGTTTGAGCAGACAAATAGAGACAGCCATTGATATTTGAGATTAAAACCTTTACCCAAAATATTTTCACTGCTTTTAAATATTCAACAATCAAAACACGATTTAAAAGCTTGCTTTTTCTTCGCTATTTAAATGCCAAAAGGGAAGCACAGTTTAAGCTCTGAGCATATCATTGCAGTGATTTTTAAAATACAGATGTGAGAATGTACCTTGAGGTTTTTCATTTTCCCTTGCACAACACTCAATATAATCTTAGGCCCTGCAACGAAAAATTACTAGTCTTGCTCTCGCCACAGCAACCTCACAAATCACCCTTTAATTCTAGCAAAATGAGACAGGATCAGCTCAGAACTGTTCTCCCAACAGTATTTTATGTAATAATGGCTATCAAAAACCTGATGCATTTCAACTGTGGAAAAACATCACTTCAACTATGGAAACCCTTACCAAGAAATACATTTTTGTTTCCTTTCAGCAGTAGTTTCAGATGGATTGATCAACTCCACTCCAAAAAATTTCACCTTTCAAGCTCTAATGACTTCTTCAGAGAAGTTGTCTCAAGGTTTTCCCATTCTTACTCCCGTACACAGCCACTGCTGTGGTGCAAGGCTGATGCCCACAACACTTAACAAAATATTTCATGTGAGTTAGTGACTGTATTGCACTTTATATGCTTGAGCAGCACTTTGCAATGCATGTTCTGTCATTTTGGTTTACTCAGAATATTATTTTTTATTTCTGCAGTGGTGTCTCTCTGAGCTACTCAAATGACAGAAGTTAACATATTTTACACCTTGCTTCTGCTTTGATTTCAAGGATTTTATAACCCATTTCAATGCTGTGCTGGCTGCTGTCAGTGGCAGACGTCCCAGGGGTGACTGGGTGGCAGGCAACCCTGCCCATTTGAACCCTGCGCTCTGCTCTCACCCTTGAATTTTCTTTCTTGGAAAGTGTACAGACAAACTGACTTCTGCATAAACTTTATTTAGACCTGATGTGCATTATTATTTTTTTTCTTTTTAAGCAATATTTTTATGACCAATGCTCACATTAATATATAATACTTTAAAATATTAGCCAAAACAAAAAAGGTTTAAGTGGTATTCAATGCAGCCATTATTGACCAGATGTCTGCATTTACAGAATACAGAATGAACCAGGTTGGAAAAGACCTTTGAGATCATCAAGTCCAACCTATGACCCAGCACCATCTCATCAACTAAACCATGGCACCACGTGCCTCATCCACACTCTTTTTAAACACCTCCAGTGATGGTGACTCCACCACCTCCCTGGGCAGCACATTCCAATGGCCAATCTCTATTTCTGGGAAGAACTTCTTCCTAACATCCAGCCTGAACCTCCCCTGGTGCAGCTTGAGCCTGTGTCCTCTTGTTCTGGTGCTGGTTGCCTGGGAGAAGAGACCAACCCCCACCTGGCTACAACCTCCCTTCAGGGAGTTGGAGAGAGCAAGAAGGTCTCCCCTGAGCCTCCTCTTCTCCAGGCTAAGCAACCCCAGCTCCCTCAGTCTCTTCTCACAGGGCTGTGCTCCAAACCCCTCCCCAGCTTTCTTGCCCTTCTCTGGACACCTTCCAGCATCTCAACATCTTTCCTAAACTGAGGAGCCCAGAATTGGACACAGGACTCAAGGTGTGGCCTAACCAGTGCTCAGTGTTCTCACTGACCTTACTAGACCTCTGCCTCAAGGGAGGTCATTCCAACCCATTTCATAAGAGATCCAATTCTGGTTGGTGGAATTGTGTAAAAAAAAATACATCTGTATAGACTCTATACGAAGAATGGAGATATATATAGTGCAACCATGAAAAAATACTGTGTGCATAATATCATGCTTGAAGAATCCAAGTTCAGGATTACTTACAGCTTGTAGACCTATTCTGGTCTTTCATGTTCTAAATTTTAATTCAGAATACACAGAGAAAGATTCAATTTTCTTCCCTGGTATAATCCTATTGATATAAAAGCTTTGCTTCTGCATTATGACAACTATTAAGAGGCTACAGATTGTACTGTAGATTTACAGCATCACAAAATATTTGAGAAACCCTCAAGGTTTAAAGGTGAGAAGTGAAAGTTATTTTTTTTCAGTACAAGTTCTCCTGAAAGCATACAGAAGAAGAAGAAGAAAAATCTATTAATCCAGCAACTTCAGTGATTCAGTCTGTAGCACTTGGCAATCTGAATTCAACACGAAGCACCTATTCAGCTAGACGACATCATGTTCCTAGCCACTGCCCAAAAATACCTAAACACAATTATGTGACAAAACAGAGGATGCCAGGATGACAGTGAATAGAAAGGCTTAGAAGTTTCCTTAAAAAAAGAAAATCCTTCTCCCAATTTCAGTGTAATTTGAGGAAGAGAAAGGCAACTGCTCATGCAATAAAGAAAAACAGAAAGACAAGTGTTTTAAGGTATGACTGTTCATTTCATGCTTTATTAGCACAATCCTATTGTATCTTTCCCCCCCTCCTCATTTTAATTAACAAAACTACACTATAATGGAGCCATCTTAAAGGCCTCACAGTAACTTCTGCATTAAACTCTATTTTTAGTGCTATACGATTTTGGCTAGGGAATTAAAAAACAGCTTAGACTGGAAACTGTCAGGTTTATCTTGAAAACAAACAGAAAAGTGTCTGAGTAGTACAATTTGAAGACAATCTGGCAGTCCCGAGTTACAGGTCACTAACATTCCTTAATTTGAAATGTTAACCCCCCTCCCACAAAACTCCGGTACCTGAACACTTGCATTACTTCATTTCTTCACATGCAGGGCACGCACAGCTTGCATACACGCTTAAAGGTAAACATTTTTGCATCTAGGGGTATTTGTAGTTCGTATTTTTGTGCAGTTTATGCAAAGGGCAGTAGCAGGGAAGAGCTCAGGGTAACCTCACCGTCTGCAAGCCTAAGAAGAGGCTTCTCTAAAACCAAAAGAGGTCACCTAGCCCAATGTATAAAAAGAGAAACTGCTGTCCTCTGAGCATTAGCAGCCCCTAGCAGGGGTCTAGGGCACTTGGCATCCAGATGAGTCCTCCTTTAATCAGCTCCTGAGGGACAGCCCCGTGGAAGCAGCTTTTACATCACCCAGGGATATGTCTCAGCTGTGCCTCATCTCACTTCCATCACCTGGCCATCATGCCCTGGGGATGATCCTTAGCACCTGCGTGTTTTGATACACACCAGAACACATTTATTTTTTTCTACCCATGTCCTCAGGGATCAAATTGTGCTTCCCAGATAAGGAAGCCCTCATTTCAATTAAAATCATAGAAAGAGTGTTTGGTTCAGAAAGACCAGGGCTCTTGCTCCAGCCTCACAAGAAGATGATATTCAAACACGCATACAACTCAGCTGGCCTTACAACCAAGCTAGCGGGTGACTATTCTGTTACACAAACCCAAACAGCTGCAGGAGTGATCAGCCTCCTGTAAACACACGGAATGCAGCTGATATTTCTAGCTCTGACTCTGAAGATAAAGCTCTCAGGATCACTGCCTTGTCTGATGTTCAAGACTGTATTCTACTCTTCCTAGATACTCATGTGCCATTTAAGAAGTCTATAACATCTCCAGGTCACTGCAGCAATCTGCCTCAGAGCTCTATCTGTATTAAAGCACTATGATTTCCATCCTAACTCTAGGAGAGATGAGAAATTAAAACAAGAAATATTTGTTTAACAGCAAATGCCTTGACTCCCCTCATATTACTCCTACCAAAAAAAAAAGTAAAATCCCCATGATGGCACAGATATTTCCAAGAGCCTCATACAGAGACATTTCCAAAAGCCTCATATACATACATTTCTCTGAATGAAAATATGAGTCTGCATAAGAAGGGCAGAATTTAATGCCCAGCAAAGCAAAACTTGTTTTGCATAAACCTGATATTTACTTTTTATGAAGTCTACATCGAGCTAAGCGAGGCAGTTAGCATGGATTGGATGGAGAAATGATCACAGTGTGGCATGATTTTGAATGGGCTAGAAGGGGATTATTAGATGAGCAGCCCCAGCTTCCTGCCTCATCACAGGCTGGTTTATAGATGAAGTTGCATTTTCTGGAGTGTATAATGGAGAACAGAATTAAATATATGTTCCACTTCTCTGCAAGGGTATGTTTCATAAAGGTAAAGACAACCCTGGACAGCAGGGTAAAGGTGAGATGGTATTTCTAGCCCATAATCTGTTATGATGATTTTGGAGCCATAAAAGATTGGAAGAGAGGTCTAAAGGAGCTTGTTTCATTTTCCAAAACAACAAATGGATGGGAAGATATTAACAGATTTTTAAAGCCTTCAACCTTCACTTATCAAAATAGCATGGAATTGTTTTTTGTCATTGACTTCAATATCAGAGGATCATGCCTTAGAAATGTGATCTTTCAGTCCTGTAACATTTGTGGGGCTGCAGCTGAAGAGCAGCTTGCCCTCCTTTGCCATTACTTTCCCAATCTTAAACATTTGCAATTCTTTTTCACTACAGCATCCCCTTGTTTTCTTTATTGTGTTTCCCATGTGCTTATAGCCATATCACACACTTGTATTAATCATTAAATTGCAACTTGATATTAAAAGGTTGCCTTTCTTACGGCATAATACGTGTGTACTATATCATAAAATGTCAGCCCTCCAAACATTCTTATTGTCAACATAGGAGGATTTACTAGAGAAAATTACCTTGAAAAACACACAGAAACAGCAATATAAGCAAGCAGCGTGGCTCCTGACAATCAGTCCAAGGATCACATTATTCAGCTGTGTACGCTCACAAATCAGCCTCTTAGTATAATGCATAGGACATAAGGACTAACAAATAAAGGTAAAGCAGTGCCTGAACCAGTGGAACCATCTGTAAAATCTAACTGTTTGTTCTGTAGTGTGCTGGGGACACTGAGCAAGGGAGGTAACCTCCAAGTAAAATGCTAAGAACAGGCAGGCTACAGGAAAGCTGCATCTCTGAAGCAGGTCCCTCACACATTGCATTTCTCACACACAATCCATTTGCCACTTACAGGTGTTTGTTATCTCACCATCAATGAATCAATAGATTTACAAGCTTATTATGCACAGTCAGGCTTGGATTATAGCACATATTAAGACAACATATGAGTTTTTTTTAATACTGAGACAATGTTTTTCTTGTTTAATTTTAAACACCTACTACTACCAGAGCACAAATCCTATTATCAGCTTTTGAAGTTATTACCTCAAGGTCATCTTCAGCAGTATTTACCATTACACTGCCAGTTTCAAGAAATTGTCTTTAAAAGGGTTTTTTATATTCACCAATTGCAAGTTTGGACCTTAAATCAGTCAAGTTACTTGATTTTGATGCAAACTGAGAGAAAATGTATGAATTAATTTCAGTAGAGATACAAATTACTCAACAGCCCTTCTTTCCAGAGAAGCAGAGTAATCTGTTGTGGTGGTATTGGCAACAGAACAAGACTTGCAATGCATTAGAGGAAGGAAAAGAAAGAAGGCTTGCCCATGAGGGATAGCAAAGACAAGTTAAGTTGTCAGGCTACTCCTCCATCCTGCAAGAAGCTGAGGATGACAGCACTATTTTTGTTCAGTATTCAGTCAGCACTCTCTGGTACCTGCTTCTGTACAAGAGAGGAAGGAATAAGAAAGCAACCACTAAAAATGAAAGTAGCCACAACAGATCTAATCCACAGCATCATGAAATACAGAGGTAGTGCTTCAGAAGTGAACATTATTACCAAGTTGAGTATCTTCTGTGGTGGCTTCAGACTGGTATGTTCTGTTGCCTCCTAATCAATATTCAACAAGCAAGAGGTGGCCTTCCCCTCTCAGGAACTAATGAGTGGTTAATGACCCTAATCTGGTGTGCAACAGATTGTTAATACTGGTACAATGAAAGCCCTAGTGAGACAAGCAGTTGCTGGCAGAACAGGAGGGCAAAAGAGTCATTTGATTTAAACTGCACTTCTCTCAGAAAAGCTGTGATGGTTATTTGTTATACAGCTCTACCTTATACAAGCAGAAAAAGGGGGGGGAGGGGAAGGTTGTGATATTTTTAATATTACATTTATGAAGATGATTACCCAGCTGCTGTTTAATTTCCATCTGTGTTCTGCTGCATTTATACCATTAGTGCCACACTGTGGTTAGACAGACAGGCTCAGAGTTTGGTGAAAAAAAAGGGTGGCTGACAATTACTATTTAACTTCATGGAGCAGCAGCAAATGGCTTTTTCTATATAGTGTTACCTATAAATTATAATGACTGCTTTCTTTCTGCTGGCTTTTCAAAATCAATCAAGAAACAGAGAGACTTGTGCAAAACCCAGCAGTTCCCTGCAACACTGAAAGAAGTTGCCTGCATGGTAAATTTTCAAAGCTTCAGCTTAGAAAGACTGAAGTCAGTCCTTCCCAGCAGTCAGTACATAATATATTTTCATATTAAGAGGATATTGCAATTCATCTAATATCCATTTGCTTCTTTGAATTTTTTTTTAAACCTTATTTTTATATTTAATTCTACATTCATGTACCATAAAACTGGTCTTCAGCTGTCTGCTACCCTACCCAAATAATACATTACTGCTTTCCACATGATATATTAAATTGTATTTTCCTGTCAGTCATAAAACAGGGTTTTACAGGATACTCTTTATGTGTTTTGGAAAGTAAGAAAAAACTTGTGGCAGTTTTGAACGACTGTGTAGCATCCTGGATCCTACACAGGACAGCAATTCACTGCTAGGAATATTCTTAGGCTGTCTCCAAATTACTTATTTCCTCTATGAAAAGCCAAGTGGGGTCTACAAGCTCACTGCAAAGAAGCTAGAGACTCTTGCCTTTTCTCCTGCATCTGTTTGGTGTCCTGTGCAAGGCTCTTGAGATGATTCTCTAGGCTCTGTTAATGGAAGCCCCAAAGGGCTTTAGGACCAGTAAGCCTTTCTCAGAGAGCCATCTGGGATTGAAAGTCTCATCAGCTACCCAAGGAGATACAGCCTATGGAGCAAAGCTCACAAAATCAATACCTGCACCTCCTGAAGCCTTCTTCATGGGCCCATGGGCAGTCCCCTTGATCCATCTGACCACACCTTCCTCATCAGAGAAGCACTGCATTGTGCTCACAGCTCATGTTCTTAGCTACCTGCCTCTCAGATCTGCTCTGGTAGCTATTTCCTTAGGCCAACACACTTAAAGTTTTATATCCCTTACAATCCTGGATATCGATTTCAAGAGACTATAGTTGATCCAGGCTGTTTTGACACAGGCAGGAGGTATTTCCCTATTGATGCACCTTTTTACCATTGCCTCATTCCCTGTGAAAAACTCTCTATATCTGTCTTTGATTTCACTCTGTTTCTGCCGCAGGGCGGAGAACCTGCAGGGCAGCTCTCAAAGCAAAGAACAATTTTTGTGTTAGGTTTTTTTTTTTGAATGCTACATATTATTACCTATTTTTAACAACAGGCTCGTCAAACTCCACCAAAGCCAGTAGTATCACAGCATTTCTTGAAGTGAAACAGAAATCAGCACCTCAGCTTTTACCCCTTTACAAGTCAGTGCACCATGCTGGTTTTTCTAGAATGAGCCTCTCCTATTTTCAAACTGTCACTTAAACTCTGCCTCTTCAGCCTGAAAACAAGCAGCTCTTTTTCTCCTACATATGACACATTTGGTTGGGAATTTTCATTCTTCCTAGCTGGCTCTTCAAACTTAGAAGAGCTGTAAATGGTAAAAAAGGTGCACAATCCTTATTTTCTGAAAATCAGAGTAGAATTGAGGGGTTGGGTGGTTGGGGTTGTTTGTTTGTTTGTTGTTTGGTTTGGGTTTGGGTTTGGTTTGGGTTTTTTTTTTTCTTTTTCTATATTTTATTTCTTGATCTCTGATTCTTGATGTCTTCTTTTATAAAAGGGGAATCACTTTCAGAGATGCTGACCATTCACATTTGCTATTGATTACAACGTTGGTTTGGGTTATTCCTTAGATATAAAAATCAGGCCTGTTACCTGCATGCACAGGTTCTAAACATACATTGTTCCAAACCATGGAGCTCACATTCTGTCCCAGTTCACAGCAAATTCAGAGTAGCTACACTGCTTTCAAATGCCTGGGAAAAATGTGTGTGGTTGTTGTTGTATAGACAACATTATATGCTGTAAAGACATCACTAATGAGAACAGGACTGCCAGCTTGCTCACATTCTCTTTGGATACTTTGGGATCCTTTTTCTATGGAAAATCAGAGCAATATAAATTTAAGAGTATTTATTTTATCACTGGTCCAAAAGTTGCAAAATCATACAACAGAGAGAAGAAAAGAGAAACCATGGTGAATACCAGGCACCTAACTTGTACTTTTGCCTTTGAATGTCTCCTCTCCAGTTAATTAAAGGCTGCATTAACCTGAACTGAAAATCAGCTATCTCAGGGGTTTCAAATGCATAGTACCTCCTTTCCTAGGAACACAATTTTTCCTGAGAAAACTTTCCTATTCTGAAAGACAGAGAAAAAATGTAGCAGCAAAACCTATCTTAGAAGTAATAACGTACCCATTATATTGGAATAGTATTTAAGTGACAATAAGGCAATCAACAAAAGAGCAACATTATTTGTTCAGTCAATCTCTCGTAGACTGATGAAACAATTCAAAGCCCAGGCCATTAATATGCCAAGAAAAGAAGGAAGGAAGAAACCTGAGGACAAATAAGCAGGGCAATATAAAATATTCAGAGTACTTACACATGATATAGTTTCAGAGACAGTGGCCACGAAATAGGAAAACAATTGCAGTGTTTGAAAACTAGAGCTGGGCAAATCAATGATTGCTAGTCATCAACCATGCTTCACACACATCATTTATTCAATCAGAACCCTTCCTTCATCCTTCTCGACAGAAACAATAAAAAACTACTTTATGCAGTTAAGCCTCAATCTGTATATCTGAGGAAGACAGGAATCAGATAAATTCATTTTAAAGAGGAAATTCTTCTTCTAATTTTCCTCATAGGTAGCAGTTTTCCAGATCTCTACAGTGTCCTACAGTGTGATTCTCAATCACAGTTATTGCAGAAGCACTCACATTTGAAATAGGGGTGGTAAATAGCTGGGTACACAGGAGCCCCTTCTGCCAAATGAAACTGAGGAGCATGCAGTATTGATGAGCCTGGAGGCCATCATCTAACTGAAGGGGAAAAGTGGGAGTTACTGGTCATATCACGTCACGTCACATCACATCATATCATATCATATCATATCATATCATATCATATCATATCATATCATATCATATTATATCATATCTTATCATATCATATCATCTCACATCAATCAAGAAATACATTACTAAAATACAAGGAAAAGCTGTTCCTCAGTGTTTTCATTTGGGTGTGGTTTTTTGGTCACCTCACTTGGGTCTATTTATTTATTTGTTTGTTTTCTAATTAGCACGGTGTGTAAAAGCCCTTATCCTAGGAGGAAGTCACATTCTGCTTAACCTTTTATAAACAAATAGCAAAAAAGATGGCTTCAGCCCCCCAAATCAAAGAGCATCTAGCATGGAGGAAGTCCGGAAAGGAACACAAGGAAACAGGCTCCACAGGGATGATAGGTCATGGTCTTCACACACGAGAAGTCTCACGTATTTATCTGTAGGCAGTATGAATCTTAAAGAGCAATGTGAGGGACAGCAACAAAGACATTTCCAAGATGTGTCTTCAGACTGTGAAGGCAGATTGAGAGAAAACATTATGTTTGTAAATGCAACAAAGCCAGGATGGTGTCGCAGGATGATCTGTCACTTCTCAGCAAGAGATGATCCAACAGGAAAGGCTGTGACCAAGGAGATGGGGAAAAACCTTAGCATTGCCACAGCCACAATTATCAAGGTCAGAGAAAAGGATGCTGCAGTAACCAAGGCACAAGTAATTAAAGTCTAGACAAGATTATGAAGGACTTCTTGCTAAGTTCCTAATCAAAGACAACTCTTGAGATCTGAGGTGTGCCTATGTCACCAGTGATCATGCCCTTCCTCATCTCTCTGTCCAGCCCTCTCTCCTGCCAACTCCTCCATCTCTTGCTCTCTGTCCAGCCCTCTCTCCTGCCAACTCTTCCATCTCTTTCTCTCTCTTCCTTTGTTCTCAATTAAACCCAAGCTAAAAACAACAGATGAAGCAGCTTCTGTCATAACTGACATCACACAGTAAGCACCATACTAGCTAATGCATTAAATAGACACTGAAAAAGAGGGAAAGGGATAAATTATACCCTTGTCTGTTTGTTCAGCTGCTATGCCCTGTCAGTCGCATGTTGTGGTGTGTGTTTGTTAAACCTTCCTTGCAAAGAACAATATTCAGAGAGCTCTGCTGCTGACAGTGCCAAGACAAATGTTGCCCTGCCCCATGCTAACAGTGTGTCTCCCCCTTCCCCTCAAAAGGGCTTGTAAGCTCCACCTTATTATGACCCTCTTCTGATTTTTCCATTTCAGAAGGAAACATTTACACTTGTGGAATTTTTGTATTGGTCTGGAGCACGCATGGCAGGAAGGTGGTTAAAAACTGGCGTCATAGGTAGGAGTAGGTCAAATCTGGAAATACATGATGAAATCAGGCAAGTTCCATTCCAAAGCTGTAAGAAAAGTTTTAGCTCTCACTAACAGGAAAACACAGGGTTTTTTTCATCCTAAGGACAGATTTAGGAAATGCTAGAGGCTTTGAACCAATATTGCAAAGGAAGACCAAGCCTTTGTGCAATTTCTTGTACTGACTGATTGGTATTCTCACTCACAGATCACAAATGACAGGTGCCAACCCGTACTCTTACACAAAATCACCTCTAAAGCATTCTAGCTAATTATCTATGAAGTCCTAAAGAGATCCCTTGATAGTGTGTTCCACTTTTCCATCTGTACCAGTTAAGGTCTGGACTTCAGTTCTGCTAAGTCCATAAAGACAAATGTGCAAAAAGGTGGCAGAAAATGGAGGGAAAAGAGGCAAAAAATGAAGCAATTCCTTTTCTGAAATGTCATTAGAGATTGTAACAGACTTAAAAAAAGGAAATGTTTCATTTGGTTATACAAGATGTAGAGGCAATCGTGGTCATGCAAGCCTAGAGTCACACAGGCAAGATTTAATTTCAAAATGGATATTGCCTATTCTTTTTGCTGGATCTAGCCCCACTTATTCAAGGAGACTTGCCAGGATACACTAAGTTTAAGGATTATACTGGGGATTAACCTCATAAGCATTATACAACACTCTTTACAATAGCACTTAGATATTCAAATTTTTCACAAATCACTTGTGCAAGACAACCTGAGGTGGAGGATTCTCATACTAGAAGCATAGCAAATGCAAATCCAGAATACCATCCAAGCTCGGTTTTGTTCCCAAAATAGCAGGGATTTTTGGGGTTAGAAAACATCTGAAAACATTTGGCCTAAGATATTGAATGAAGGCACAAATAATGGGACTCTGGGGAATGAAAGGCAACCACTGACCCTGCTTTCTGAGACCTCCTGTTGTTGCAATGTAGCTCCTTTCTGAAGGTAAACAGCACAGCTCCTATAAATCAACACTCTCCTAGACTTCAAAGATGCTGGGATATCCCTATCAATATATCACTCAAGTCAGACATTATCTTTAACATGCTATATGATCAGTAAATAGTCAGAGCTAGCAGTCAGAGAGCAAAGGAGTGTTGATAGGTCCAGTCAATTATTATTTTCCTGATAAAATAATGTCTCCAGGAGATCTCTTACTTGTGTTTTTGAAGCTAATACAGAGTCATGCTTCAAACCATGACCCTCAGATGCCATAAATTTCAAGGATCTGCACCAGAACTCTCACTCACTTCAGACACTTCAAACTGTAAGGCTTCAAAGGAGAAAAACAAACATTAGTTTAAGTCATCCAAAAGAACATCTGCATCTGTACCAGCCGCATGTGGAGGCAAACAGCTTGAGATGCTCTCTCCAGCTGGGTTAAGTGACCTTAGCTTAAATCTTCCTGAATTGTGACTAATGACCCAGAACATCCATTGCTACAATTAAAGCAAATAAACAAACACCCTGACGTCTTCTGACAGCATCTGAATCTTCTCTTTCCTTGTGCCTGGTATCTTTGCAGATCATCTTGATACTGGTCATGAAAAACAGTCATTAGGATCTGTGAGAGCTCATGAAATACCAAGCTATGGGCCATAATTTGCCAGACAGCCACCTTGGCTCCAGAGTAACTGCGGTATCTGTCCCGGAGGTCTGCAGCACATAAACTGGAAGGAATCACACACACAAAACCAGTGCAGTCAAACTGGGTGGCTTTTGCCCTAGGGTGAAGGAAACATAGCACAGACAAGGAGGCTGCAAATTCTCCCTAAAAGCTGGCACCTACAGGCTAGTATAAGGGAGGGTAACCATTTACTGCTCAGAACAAGAGGACACAGTCTCAGGCTGCGCCAAGGGAGGTTCAGGCTGGAGGTCAGGAAGTTTTACACAGAGAGAGTGATTGCCCATTGGAATGGGCTGCCCGGGGAGGTGGTGGAGTCGCCATCGCTGGAGGTGCTCAGGAGGAGACTTGACAGGGTGCTTGGTTGCATGGTTTAGTTGGTTGGGTGGTGTTGGATGATAGGTTGGACACGATGATCTTGAAGGTCTCTTCCAACCTGGCTTATTCTGTTCTATTCTATTCAATCCTATCTAGGAGAAACTGAGGCAAATTTCTCCTGTTATGCAGTGTCATAACCATGAAGGCCAGCTTCTTGTAGTCTGGGTTACAGAATGAGAAGGCAGTCACTGCCAGCTTTTACCCTGTATGGATGAGGGTCACTCTGGAGTGACACTGGCAGGGCTGCAGCTCCCAGATGTGGCCATGCGGCATCCCTGCTCCTGAAATTGGGTCACTCTTCCATGAATACCCAGGGCCAAGACAGGAAACCTGCTCAGTAGCCCAAAAGTAAGGGGATTCAGGCACATGAGTAATGTCCTCTAGCTTGGTCCCTGTTTCCTGCATCTGTTCTGCCTTTTGTAGCAAAGAATAATTGGATAAAGTGCATAAATTACATTAAGAGTCACTCCAAGCCTGCACAGCACAGAAAGGACATGACTTTGTCTGTGTCCACACCATTTGTTCCAGCAATTCAAACTGTCCATATCAGCTTTGTGTTCAGTTTGAATATCTTTTCAGTTCATTTCAGTTAAGTTGCTGCAAAAACTGTATTTGGTTATGACGATGTGATGGAATTATGATAATCAAATTTAACAATGACTAAGCTGTGTCTAAGTAGTCTAATTCATACAAACACACACAGCCATTTTGCCAGAATGTAAAATGTTGGTCTTTGGCTCTGTGGCTTCAAGTAGTGATGGCATAATAGTACAAGGAAATTGCAGCATGGCTTGTTTGAAGCAGGGCTCTCTTCTGGAAAAAAAGCAAAACAAAACAAAAAACCCCACCACATTCTTTAAAGCCATTAGAAGTGCTCTCAGTTGCATTTCAGCTCCAGTTGCATTTTGCAATCTTCCTGAGCAAACATATTTAGAGGATAAGAAGATATGATATTCCCCTTCCCAACAAAGTCTTAGTCTTGCAAAGCCAAACCAGGAAAAAAAGAAAACTGCTTTGGGTTGATTGCCAGTTACTCTCCTCCCACCTAGCCTTTTCTTTTCTGTGGTGACTAGATGTTTTGACCCAAAATCTCTGCTTTCATTTATAAAGAAGCCTCTAGTCCCTTTGATCACAAAGAAAACCTTTGAAATGTGAAATGAGTTTAAACCGATGCAGCAATGTGTGCTCAAGTCTTTAGACACCTGTAATAACAGTAGTTGGATGTGTGAACTGTCCTATTCACATCAGCAGAGTGCAAATTCTAAAGCCAAGTTAAATAGAGGACACATGGTCCGGTGATTAGATCATTATTTTGGCATTTGTGATGTTCAGGTTTAGTTTTTTCGCTGATCCACAGAGTTATGGGAATTTAGACAAGTCATTTGGCAGAAGGTTTAAACCATGTCTGCTGCCCACCGGGGACCTGCAGTGTGGCTCATGCCAGATTGGCAGGGCTCTGCCTCCCGCTCAGCCGTATCCCGCTTGCCATCTACAGTCAGATTTGCACAGCATCACAGCCTTTGGCCCCCAGACAGGAAATATTTGCAAATTACCAGATTGTACTCTTTGAACAGACTAAGGTCTCAGAGTTCATTAACTCCACGACTTATGAGAGGATGCAACATTGCATTTATAACAAAAACACACAACAAATTAAAAGCAGGGTAACAACAGAGTGAAAGGAAAAGAGACTCATGCTTTAACCACAGCCCTGTGACTTGGGCTCTGACAGAGCTGCTCTATGGCATCTTGGGATTTAATGATGTTTAAACTTTTTTGGGGGTGGTTGTGGGTTTTTTCCTGACAGCAGATGAAACAGTAAGTTAATGGAGTAACTACTGCCAAAGATTAGTGAAGAAAGGTCTGGCTCTCCTGAAAGACACAGTAAAATAATAGTGAGGGATGTGTATGTATAGAATTAATACAGTTTTATGTAACCTTTCTCACCTAAGTGTGGGTATTTTTGGATCAGTGATGGTACAGAAATAAAACCAGAAGAATTCACTGTTTTCTCTCACCACAGTTATGACAGATTCACAATACCAATGATATTTTGTCAAACTACTCACTGATACAATGCTGGCTGCAGCTCATACTTTTCATTTCATCAAAACCCTTGCCATGTTAAAGCCTGGAAAATCCATAACCTTATGAATGCAGATCATTCTGTTGACTTCAAGGGGACTCTAAGGAGGAAGGGAACTCTGCACCTAAGTATGCTATTGAGAAATTTGGCCCTATACCAGATTTATTGTGGACAAATAAAGGAGCCCTATCTATCCATATGGAACACCCATCATTTAAAAATGTATAAAATGATACTACTAGAACCCCTTGCAAGGATCAAATCTGGAGCAGAATAACAAGTGTGTACAAGAATCAAATCCTTCCCTCCCATTCCTTAGTCCATTGATGCAAGAAAGAAGGAAATTTTTCCCTTCAAGCCAGCCTTTCAGAGAATGTGAGGCCATCCTATTTTCTGCCAAGCTACAGGTAGCTTACAAGGATAAGGTCATATCTTTTAAGATGTACCATTAGCTTCCTTACTGCTGGAGAAAATTAAAAAGGAAAATTGCCTGTCACACCCAGAGAGCTAAGCTGATGATGAAGGCTGAAGTCTGCTCAGATTTTCATTCCTGGGCTTAGACTCTAAGGTAACCTTATTTATTTATTTATTTTCATGCACCTCAAGTGATGTTTAAAATACAAAACCTACCAAGTATTTGCTTTCTTGCAAACATGATAAATTGGGCCGGATTGTCAGTGTGCTGCATATACACAACCCCAACTTCTAGATGATCTGGAAGGGTCTCAGGTAATTTTAGCTTTTTGATGGCATGTAATCTTCAGTGCTGGAATGAGACACATTCTGTCTCTGTTTTCCCTCACCATCTAACTCATGGCTGGGCTGATGATGCCAGGATTGATGTGCCTAGGAAGAGATACTTGCTATTTTTATTGCTTATATGTTATCTTTTAGTTTTACTGTTATTTTTTTCTGCACACTGTTTGGAGAGCAGTAGACCTATCACACTGCATCTCTTTCCGAGTGTCAGATCACTCATCCAAGCAATGACCTTACTTTACTTCTGGAAGCCTAAAGATGTGTTTGTTCAAATAGGCAATAGGACACATTGAGATAGCCTGCCAGGCATGGTAACTCTGTCCATATGAAAGATGCTACAGAAACTGATGCATTCTGAAGCATCCTTTTGCTTGGATAGCTGATAGCTGAGTCGTTCAGCTTAGCTGCTGTCTCACCCATATGTCTCAGGGAAATTTTTTAAGCCTTCGAGACACAAAGAAAAAGGATACATTAAAGTAACCATAAAAGTCTGCTCTAAACTAACAGAAGCAAACAAGCTTGTTTGTTTGCAATATCTACTCATGCCTAGTACAACAGACCCTGAGGGTTATTTCTGATGGAGAGATGCAGAGACTATGGCTCTGTTAATAATGATGATGGTAATAACAATGATGGTAATAATAACAATGATAAGAAGAAGGAAAAATGCAACAGCATGCTCAAATTATCATCTGACCTCATTTTGTAGGCTACATAAGACCATTAAGTCCATAGAGAGATGCTCTACCTGCCACATGAGGCCAGCTTACTTGGTATCATAGCCCATGCAGCACATAGTCCAGAGCCACACTGGAAACCAGACAGGCAGGCCACAACGTAAGTCTACAAGGGCATGGAATTGACTCAGGAGGTAGTCAGGGACTGGTAGGTCCTGAAGGCCAGTGATATAACTGGAATTCTCCTGCAAGGAAACAAGTCTTTGCAAGTTACTTTCACAACTTCAAAAGCAAGGAAAGATTTGCAATTTTTTTTACACCCATCAGTGGTCTTGGAAAAATTAAACAAGGTGTAAAACATGTAAGCTATACATTCAAAACTAAACACCCTCTTCCTCCTTGTACCCTCCCAGTTCCTAACCTTGATACATGATGGCCAGCACATAAGCAGAATGTCTTTCTTCCTCAACATATCACACAAAGGCCTTTGACTGCAACAAGATTTCCCCTCTAGTCAGTTGAAACTGGTTGACACTTTCTTCCCTGTTTATGGGAAGGAAGCATATCCAGCACACCACAACATTTAAATCAGTGATGACAATGCCCCACCTAATGTCTGAGAAGGCCAAGAGTCATCAGATTGTGTGGTTCAAACTGGCATTTACAGTACAAAAGAATTTCTTAGGGAACTTTCCTTATCTTAGACATCTCTTATTGCTGCATTTCCTACAGCGCTTCCTTTGAGCTCTGAGGACTTGCTCAGCCCTCCACTCGCATCGCCTTTGCAATTCATCTTCAAGATACTGTCACACCACAGTGCAGCACACCCAGAAGCTGAGCCCACTCCCTTCAAAACCCTGCTGGTCTTCATCATTACAAAAAGGAGCTACATTCAAAAACCTGGCCTGTCACACAACAGCAACAACCATCCACCAGCTTTCAAGACAGTATTTCAGTGGGAGTAAACACAAATGGTGAATGAGAATCTCCAAAAAAAAACAACCAAGCAAGGACAAATGAACCATGAAGTATGGTTCCCTGTTTCCATTACCTTACACATATGAAAGTTCTTCATAGGGAAATCATATAATCACAGAATGGTTTGAGTTGGAAGGGACTGTAAAGATCATGTACTTCCAATCACCCTGCCATGGGAGGAACATCTTCCACTATACCAGGTTGTAACCAGGAAAGAACTGATGGCAATAAGCCCCATCCTGTGGCCAGTCTGTCATGTACACAGACATTTTTTAACACTTTATTAAAGTCTTAAAGCTCCAAAAAGAAAAGCAGAAATACAGCTAATATACAGCAAACCTTGCACTTGAAACCAAAAAGGTTCCAGGAAGTGAATGCTTTACATTTTAAAGCCATTTTCTTTCCCTCTTCTGCTACCCAATGCACTTCCTTTTGCAAAAACAAAGGGCATCATGGGCCAAAAAAGGATGCATTTCTCTTTAAATCTACATTGACCATACACAGTGTTTAATGTACAGACCCAAACGATCAATAATATGTAAATAGTATTTATCAACAAATTCACATTGCATTAATGTATGCAGAATACTGCTATGCATAAAACGTGGTGTGAAGCATAGTTTCATGTATTTTTTACCAGGCAAACTTAAACTTTGATTTATGTCCGTTTCACTAAAACTTTATTGCTTCCTCGTCAGATAGGACAGATTCCTTTCTGTATCTTAGATGGTAAATATAGTTAATGTGCTGAGGCTGCAATGGATCAGCAGTGAAGCTGTTTAATAGTGACATAAATTATTTCAGTGACTTCCCTTGCAAGTGAGAGATGAGTCCATGTGCTATAAACTAATACCAAAGGAATGATGCTCTTTCATGCTAGCAAAGTGCCTGAGCTATATTGTTTTTGTATCCTGTTGGGGATGCTACAAATGCAGCATGTATTACATCTATATGCACTTAGGCCATTTTTCTTTGCTGTTTTAATGGTCTCCTGCACTGAAAATTGAGCTTCAGTTTCTGAATGAAGGCAGAGCCAATTACTTTCTTTGAAACCTCTATTTAAAGTCTGCAAATCCAAACAGATTTTTTAAAAACCTCTCCATTAGCTTCAAAATATATTTTGAAATAATTATGCCTGTGGAAAGTAAGAAGTGTGAGGCGTGAATGACACTGGATGGCTGAGGAGGGCCATGTGCAGTGCCTGCATGGCCTTTCCACCCTGCAGCAGCTGCTCAGCAATGCTCCAACAGCCTGCCTTTGTCTCCAGAGACAGCGTTATGCTTTCCAGAGCGTTTTGTTTAAGTTGCAGTTCAAGTTGCACTTCTACTAGCAAACCAGCTTCTATTTGTCCTCAAATTGATCGCTTAAAAAAGACCTTTCATGCGCATTGTGGTTCCTCAATAGAAATCACAGGAATACAGGGGAGCAGAGCAGACATTTATTTATAGTGCCATAAAAAATGTGCCATCAGGCAGTTAACTGCTGCAGAAGTTCATCCTGTCAGTAGTTTTCACCTATTTGATGTAGCCATATTGTCTGTTCACTTTTGTCCTTGCCTCCATAGGAATTTGTCCTCATTCCTCCTTTGTATATGTCCTTACTAACTTAATTGCAGTTCCTCTCTTTCTGAGACAACTTTGGCAGTCTCACAGAAGGTCTCTTTGCTCTTTATTCCTCCACCAGCATGAGGGACCTCATATACAACATTGGGTCCTCACTCCTTGTTTTTTCCCGCTTCCTCAAGCACTCCTTCCAGCTGTTTCTTCCTCCTCTCCAAACCTTAGCATGAACTTCTTTACACTGCCCTGTATCTATTTCCTTGCAGACCTATTTCCCTGCTAAATTCTTTTCCCCCATATTTCTGAATGCAACTATATGGTCTACAGCTGCTTTCTCCATCACCTATCTTTTCATTTAGCTCCACCAATATCTGCCCTACAGAGCTGATGCAGAGGTTTTTACAGCCAAGTCATTCTCTTCAAATCCTCCTTCCCTCTCCCTGCCTGTAATAGCACACTGCCTCATGCACATTTGTCTTCTCATATTTTTGCCTATTTCAACCTATTAAACCTCTTTTCTTTTATCCAGAACTGTAACCCATGGCTGTATACTTGCAGATATCTGCCACTCCTTGTGTGTCCTTCCAGGTACCTGGCACTTGTGTCTATTCAGGCTCCTCTTAGGATGAGCATTAGCATCTCTCACACTGCCCTCTCCCATTTCTGTGTCATTTTTTCCTGTCCATGGTCCTCCTGCATGCATGTGCTCCTCTCCACAGCAGCAATGCAGAAGCCACTGGCAAAACCTCTGGCATTGCTTTGTCCCAGTGCAGCCACAGTTTTACCATCCCCTTGGTCTGCATTTCACCCAGGTGATCCTGCTCTGGCAGTGGGGATTGGGCTAGGTGATCTTCCAAGGTCCCTTCCAACTCCCAGTGTTCTGTGATTCTATGATTCTGTGTGTGACTCAGGGATTTTTCCACTCAGACAAACTCTTAGATCATAAAAAGATTTTAAATTACATTTCTTAATTGTGCAAGGAAAAGCCTTCTTAAAGCTATTCACTTGCTTTCACATGGGCTGTAAAAGAGCAGCAAATCCAACATTTTTATTGTGAGATGGAAACGGCAGGCAGAGCCTCTCCTTTCTTTCCCAACCACACCAGCCAGAGCCTCTCCTTTCTTTCCCACCCACACCAGCCATGTATCAGTGCCACCCAACCTGACAGCAACAGTCACACCACCACTGTCCCACTCTCTCCGCACTACTCAGCATCTATCCAGAAAACTTAGCCCTTGCCTGGTTTTCATGCTCCTTTCACCACTCTAGTAGACAGTTCAAGAAGTATTTCAGCTTTACTTTCAAATGTAGGTGAAAAGAATAGATGGTTTGCATGTCTCCTTCACCAATTCCTTTGCAACTTCTGGTTTTGAAGGAGGAAAGAGGCTGGGAGAGTCCTTTATGGCTAATTTCTCACCAAGTAGAAAGCCACTAAAAGCACCAAGTTATTTCCCCACTGTTCATCCTGCTTTCCAAGTACAGGACATACAAATAGGCAAGCACAGAGCAAAATGCACAGAACTCAGCTGGTGATATTATAACTGAAGTATAATCATAAAGAACCCAAATTACATAAAATTTAAATGTAGTGATAAATGTATTGCACTTGGGAGTATTTCTTCCCAGATTTTCCCAGAAGAGTCTTCAGTCATGTCTTAGAGTCTGAACTGGCTCTCTTGGGAGAGAAGTTATGTCTTTTCTGTAGTGGCTAAAGACTACATTAGGGCACAACAGAGAGTACTTAATCTGAGAGATTTCCATCACTTTGCACATAATTTTATTTAAACCTATGATGAAAACACAAGTCATCTGCCTAGAAACCTCCAGGATGGTTGCAGGAAGATAAAAACTGGTTTAGGTGGCTGATATTGGGGTGCTTCATACTCCCAGGCTTAAACAACATTTCAAGGAACTCTTCCTTCCTATACCCTCTCCTCCCTTTAACACTTACTTGTTATGCACAGGTTTCCAGTCCTATCACTTCCCATGCAAAAGCAATGTCAAGGTGGAGGAGGCAGCTGGAAACCTCACTTAAATGCTAACATTCTTTAATGCTTTTTTGATGTTTATTTGCCCTAGAAAGCTCTGGAAATACACAGTTCTTTACACAGACTTATTACTTCCATTATTATATATGATAACCACAGAGAATAGATTGACATAATTCAAAATCCACAGAAAATTACAGTAAACATCTCTGCGATGCCAGGCTGGCTTTTGTCTTACTCAAAAAGCATTTTCCATCCTGGAAACCTTTACCTAGCTGCATGTGTAACAGCAGGGCTGGATGCCCAGGAGAGTTCATAGTATCATAGTATCAGTCAGGGTTGGAAGGGACCACAAGGATCATCTAGTTCCAACCCCCTTGCCATGGGCAGAGACACCTCACACTAGATCAGGTTGCCCAGAGCCTTGTCCAGCCTGCTCTTAAACACCTCTAGGGATGGGGCCTCAACCACCTCCCTGGACAATCCATTCCAGGGCTTCACCACTCTCATGGGGAAGAACTTCCTCCTCACCTCCAGCCTGGATCTCCCCACCTCCAGCTTCATTCCATTCCCCCTAGTCCTGTCACTACCTGAGATCCTGAGAAGTCCTTCCCCAGCCTTCCTGTAGGCCCCCTTCAGCTACTGGAAGGGCACAATTAGATCACCTCGGAGCCTCCTCTTCTGTAGACTGAACAGCCCCAACTCCCTCAGTCTGTCCTCATAGGAGAGGTGCTCCAGCCCTCTGCTCATCCTCGTGGCCCTTCTCTGGACACGTCCCAGCACCTCCATATCCCTCTTGTAGTAGGGGCTCCAGAACTGGAGGCAGTACTCCAGGTGGGGTCTCACCAGAGCTGAGTAGAGGGGGAGAATCACCTCCCTTGACCTGCTGGCCACACTTCTCTTGATGCAGCCCAGGATCTAATTGGCTTTCTGGGCTGCAAGTGCACACTGAGAGCTCATCTTGAGCTTCTCATCCACAATTATACCATTTGTCTGCAATTACAGTACCACACTTACCCTACAGAACCACTAAAACCAGTATTCATCTGGACGTCCCTTTCACATTTTCTGTATAAATGAAACTAAATTTGGAAGAAAAATACCAAGGAATTTCTAAGCCTCGATGTTTTGTCCTAAAATTGGCAATTCGTGTAAGGGAGGCTGAAGCTGAGTGCCTAAATTACGAGCAAAACCAAAATGACTTCTAAAGTCTAGACTGAAGAAAAAAAAAAATTAGTTTTTTGGTCTTGCCCCTCATTATTATTTCTTCTCTTTTTGCATGAGGACACAATCAAAGAATCAACACTTAGAAAAGCACAAGAGAAGGGTGAGAGCAGGTATATGTCTATTTTTTTTTCCCCATGTATAGACAAGTTGTAAGTACAGCCAGTCAGAGGTCTGTAGTTGATCTTGTCTCTCATTTTCCCCTGTGAATTTTTTCTTTTTTGATTATCAAGAAAATCAATAAGGTTATGTCCAGTGATGTCTGGGACCTGTCTATCAACCCTCTGTGCATGAAAAGTGATCGATTTTGATGATACTACAGAAAAAAAAAAAATAGACTGCCACCATTTTTGCAAGCCAGGCTCTGTACCTGAACTTGACCGAGGTAATCAGCTCATACTCAAGTGCTTACTGCCTCTTTCAGACTAAACTCTGTAGACTAAGTAAGCCTCAGCTGTGCCATGTATTTAACCCTAGAATGGAAGACCGCAATATTTCCTACATTTTTCAATTCCCACTTGGTTTCTCAGTTTTGAAACAGCCATTTGACTAAATCAGTTGATGAAAGTCACATGAAAAAAACATTTTCTCTGTACTGCTGTCAGCAGCGCAGTTCTCCATACTTAACCAATGACTTGCAACTGCTCACTGACCTGGCTCTCTTTCACATTTGTGTACTACTTTCACTTTTTTCCAACATCTTTAAGTCTTGCATGCAGCAAAGCAGAGATCTCTACTGAATGAATTAGCTTTGTGCTGATGGTAGGACTCATGCATCTTCGTTCATAGTATCATAGTATCAGTCAGGGTTGGAAGGGACCACAAGGATCATCTAGTTCCAAACCCCCTGCCATGGGCAGGGACACCTCACACTAGATCAGGCTGGCCAGAGCCTCATCCAGCCTGGGCTTAAACACCTCCAGGGACAGGGCCTCGACCACCTCCCTGGACAACCCATTCCAGGGCTTCACCACTCTCATGGTGAAGAACTTCCTCCTCACCTCCAGCCTGAATCTCCCCGCCTCCAGCTTCATTCCATTCCCCCTAGTCCTATCACTACCTGAGATCCTGAGAAGTCCTTCCCCAGCCTTCCTGTAGGCCCCCTTCAGATACTTTCTCCTACATCTTGCTGTAGCCCTTCCTGATCCAGTCTTACACCTTGCTTTGTGGTATCCACAAAGCGCTGGACTGCAATACCTGAGATCCAGCTCTTTTTCAGATGTTGTTTTCCTTATGCCAAGTAAGCCCTGCTGATGAAGTGATGCAGGAATGTCCAAAAAAACCATACAGGACTGACAGTTAGAAGCTGCACCACACCTGCAGTTCAGGGCTACACTTATTCATTTTTTAATATGTCCCAACAACTTGCATTGCTGCTTGTTTTGAGAAGCACTGGGGAGAGGGTGTATTCTACACCCTGTAGGTGTTGACCTATATGCCCATATAGTAGAATATGAAGACATATTATGTGAGATGCATATCTCTCTTCATGTAGTTCCCATTTTTCTGACTCTGGCCTAATTTCTGACTGAGCTACACTTTGAATAAGTACTTTACTGCCTTCCCTGGTCCCCTGATGTATGGTGTCCTCAGACCATGACCAGAGAGAAGTGAGAGGCTTCCCAGATGTTTTTTTGGTTTTGCCTTGCTT
Source organism: Melanerpes formicivorus (assembly GCF_026170545.1). Lineage (NCBI taxonomy): Eukaryota > Metazoa > Chordata > Aves > Piciformes > Picidae > Melanerpes > Melanerpes formicivorus. The sequence continues at coordinate 36,004,176 of NW_027142357.1, read as the reverse complement.
TGCTCAGGATCTCCTGGCAAAGCCAATGCCCTTTTCTTCTATGTTTTCAATGGGAACAGGAAAGAATTTGTATTTATTATAACTAGGAATTCATCCATAGTTTCTTTACTATTCAAATTACAGCTATCACTAGTGCTGGAAAAGTACAGAAAGGCAAATTAACTTGCAGCACATTTTCCTTTATCTTCCAGTAGCAAGTGTTTGGTAGGAAAAAGTCCAACATTTATCTTGAAAACACTTAATATTATTTAGCCTTTACATTTCAGCACTATAATTTGGTAAGAAGTCTGGTCCTCATACAAAAGGGTACTCAGATATGCCATGAGTTCTCTGTCAATGATTCCTATACCATAGGACAGAATAGTGATTCAAACAACAGAAAAATACACTGTTACACTAAATTAATCTGTAACTATTTTACAAAGCAATCCAGACCAATGTGGATAAAAATCTACTAGAGAGTGAACTACTGTAGTCCTGGATGTAAAGTGACAAAACAGCCTGGGGATTTTGGCTACTACATGTTTTCAGTCGAATCATTTTGCCCCTTTTGTTCACACTTGCTCCACAATTTCAAATAAAGCACCTCACCTACATCCCATTCAGAGTAGTCTTACATTTCTATTATCCATCCATTCAGAAACCATCTGCCCCAATAAGACCTCACCAGCAAATCTCTCTAGGTGGTTCACATGCAGCTTCAAGTGGAACATCTCCCTTATGAGGAGAGGCTGAGGGAGCTGGGTCTCTAGCTTGGAGAAGAGGATACTGAGAGGTGACCTCATTCATGTTTATAAATATGTGAAGGGCAGTGTCAGGAAGACAGAGCCAGGCTCTTCTTAGTGATGTCCAATGATAGGACAAGGGGCAATGGTTGCAAGCTATAGCATAAGAGGTTCCACATGAACATAAGGAAAAGCTTTTTCACTGTGAGGGTGACAGAGCCCTGGAACAGGCTGCCCAGAGAGGTTGTGGAGTCTCCTTCACTGGAGACATTCAAAATCTGTCTGGATATGTTCCTGTGTGACCTGCTCTAGGTGGTTCTGCTCTGGCAGAAGGGCTGGATTAGATGATCTTTCAAGGTCATCTCCAACCCCTAACATTCTGTCATTCTGTGATCACTGATTTTCTTTTTTAAATACAACTTTTTTTCTAGTAATTTCTGTAGCTCTTAGATGTAAACATGAATTTTTATATTGCTTTTAAAAAAAATCCAGAAGAGCACATCCAGAGTAGCAATAGGGGTCTCATTCCTTTCTGCATTGCAGTGCTGTCAGTCATTCATATCTGTGCAAAATAAGTGCAGCATAAACAAAGTGCCAGGTCTGATTTGACATCAACTGTGCAATGCATAAATAAGGTGCAAAGCAGGGAATGTCTGACCAGAGAAACTTTACAGCAGTTTGCTGGGTAGGTGCAGAAGTATGGAAATTCTGGGTGCCAATAAACTTCATGTAAATAGGTTATGTAGAAATACAAGACTGTATTTCCTACAGGTGTACAGTATTTCTAGTCTACATGTCAGAGTTTCCTTAATACATTATCTCTCTGAACATATGAAATTGATGGCTTTTGCAGCATCTGTACCAAGAAGATGTATAGGACAGCAGAAGCTACAATATCTGACATAAAAAATTAAAGTACTAGGGGGAGAAAAAAAAGAAGAAGAAGAAGCAGCAGCCAGTTCCTAAAATCCAATCAAATTTGATTTCTGGCAGAAACAGTAAAGGAATACCTCAGCATGTTTAGTCTTGAAACCATTCTTACTGGAGAGACTGAATGTGGTTTGCACTAAATTAACATCCCAGCACAATCTGGAGCAAACCCTACATGAATGGCAACAGTATGTGTCTCTAGCTTTGTCTGTCTCTGCACTCCATCTTCTCACATGCTCTGTATCTAAGGAAATGTTTCCTTTAATTTTTTCTTAATCTAATTCTATACACTTATTGCTGGAATACAAGACACGCTTTCTAAGGAAGCAGCTTGTTCCAGTGGGATCAGGACCAGCAAGGCAGCTGAAGACGATGAAGATTCAAGTTTTAAGTCTGCACCTGATTTGCTGTACTGTCTGGTTAGTTACCTTCTGTTTATCCACTTTACATTCAGTAAGAAGGATGCACTGGTAGAATTCTCTCCAATCTAAAAAAAAGTATTGAGCATTACTACAAAATATGAGCTCTAGTCAGATGGGCTTTTAGAATTCCTTGATTAACTGATATGCCTTGGCTGAAACCTCCTTGCTTGCAGAAGTCTGTGCCACCCACTGAACCACCAGAAAAGTTAAAATAGACACAAACTCGTGGATTAAGACAAAATGAAAAAAAGTGGGAAAGTGTCAAAGACTTTATGTTCCACTCCCTAGCACTGAAGACTCAGAATCATAGAATCATAGTATCAGTCAGGGTTGGAAGGGACCACAAGGATCATCTAGTTCCAACCACCCTGCCATGGGCAGGGACACCCCACACTAGATCAGGCTGGCCAGAGCCTCATCCAGCCTGCTCTTAAACACCTCCAGGGACTGGGCCTCAACCACTTCCCTGGACAACCCATTCCAGGGCTTCAGCACTCTCATGGTGAAGAACTTCTTCCTCACGTCCAGTCCAGTCACACATCCAGTGTGACTTCCTATCACACCAAGTAAAACAAAGGGTGATCATTGACATCCCACTAGCTAGACTCATAGAATCATAGAATACTGTGGCTTCAAAATGACCTTAAAGATCATCTAATTCCAGCACCATTGGCAGGAACATCTTCTAATGGACCAGGTTGCTCAAGGCTCTGTCCACCCTGGCCTTGAATGTTTCCAGGGAGGAGGAATCCACAACTTCTCTAGGCAAACTGTTTCAGTGTCTCACCACTCTACCTGTGAAGAATTTCTTCCTAATATGCAGTCTAACCATGGACAACTGTTATCTGCCTGGATGGACCTCTCCTTTGAGGTACTGCCTCTTCCCCTCTTCATGCTATTGCAATGAGTATGTAAGTACAGGTGAGGCTGAATGCTAAGGGTCAAAAAATGCTACTCAAAGGACTTTAGAAAGAAGCAGGAGAAATGTCCTCAACAGTCCTGGCTGTGTAACTCAGGGTACTAACATGTGTCTGACTAGCTGGAGGGGCACCAATGGTATCTAACCTCTCTACACCAAAAAAAAGAAATAGAATGTTAAACAACTAGGAATTTGGCTGGGTCCAGAAGAGAAACCACTAGCAGACATTTGTCCCTCTCAGAAAATCAATTCTCTACTCATGCACAGACCATAGTTTAAAATATTGAACCCTGTTTCCGTTAAGAAACATTGCAGGGTTTACTAAGGAAACATATTTTGTTGGATTCACCTGTGTAATGGATTTGCTGTGTTCTGAAATTAGCATATTAAATTCTACCTAGACTTGCACCTTAATAGAGTTTACTGAGCAAATGCATAAATAAGAAGCTTTCATCCATCATCTCTCTGACGTGCAAGCTAAAGTCACTTTTAATCTCCGCATAATAAATGAGATTAAGCGTTCCCTTCATATGGTTTTATTGTGCCATTTACAAGAGCCCAGCAGACAACTTCTTCTGAATGGCAATATGCCTTTTTCCACTCTTCTTGTTTGAGTACTGGGTTTAATACCTCATGCAAGTACTTTTCACTCTTCCAGTGAGTCAGCTACTTGACAAACAGCCTTCACTGTGGAGGTACACTCTGATGGGGTTCAAGGGCTACCATTGCTAGCAAAGCTTCCAGTTGACTGAAAAATAGTACAAGGGCAAATGATAGAGAGAAGGAAAAGCAGGTTAAACACCCAGTTAGAAAGAACTGAAAAATACATGGGCAGAGTCCAATGGGATGTCATTCAACAAGTCCAAGTGCCGAGTGCTGCACTTTGGCTACAGCAATCCCATGCAGAGCTACAGGCTGGGGTCGGAGTGGCTGGAGAGCTCCCAAACAGAGAGGGACCTGGGCGTGCTGATCGACAGCCACCTGAATATGAGCCAGCAGTGTGCCCAGGTGGCCAGGAGGGCCAATGGCATCCTGGCCTGCATTAGGAATAGTGTGGCCAGCAGGAGCAGGGAGGTCATTGTGCCCCTGTACTCTGCTTTGGTTAGGCCGCTCCTTGAGTACTGTGTCCAGTTCTGGGCCCCTCAGTTTAAGAAGGACATCGAAACACTTGAGCGTGTCCAGAGAAGGGCAACAAGGCTGGGGAGAGGCCTTGAACACAAGCCCTATGAGGAGAGGCTGAGGGAGCTGGGATTGTTTAGCCTGGAGAAGAGGAGGCTCAGGGGTGACCTCATTGCCCTCTACAACTACCTGAAGGGTGGTTGTAGCCAGGAAGGGGTTGGCCTCTTCTCCCAGGTAACCAGCACCAGAACAAGAGGACACAGTCTCAAGCTGTGCCAGGGGAGGTTTAGACTCGAGGTGAGGAGGAAGTTCTTCACCGAGCGAGTCATTCACCATTGGAACGGGTTGCCCAGGGAGGTGGTTGAGTCACCATCCCTGGAGGCGTTCAAGAGGCGATTGGACGTGGCACTTGGTGCCATGGTCTAGTCGTGGGGTCTGTGTTGATAGGTTGGACTTGATGATCCTCGAGGTCCTTTCCAACCTAAGTTATACTGTGATACTGTGATACAAGTAAAAGGAGGGAGGATAGACTTTTAATACTACACTGGCTAAAGGCTCCTTTATCCTGAACCTTGTTGAACTGGTTCAACTGTAGGCGGTCTTTGATATCTACATTTCCTCTCAGTTCCTCGTCTGTATAAAATGGGAAATATTTCCTCATGTTGTGACATACTGTGACCATGATGGGTAATCACATTCAATGACTACAAGCACATACTGTGAAGAGTAAGTGCTAGAAATGGTTTTGGTACCTCTTAGCACCATGACATTCTTGTCTTCTGTCCATCCGCTTCCTGTTGTTCCGTCACTAAATCTGTATGATGAAAATACCATTAGGTGAATATCACAGAACTGAAGGAAAGGAAGAGCATTCCCCATATAAGGCCAGTAAATAAGTAGTTGGGAAAGTTAAGTTCAAGACCAAACTATGGAACTGCAACATAATGCTTAATATTGACATCCCTTCATTTTCTCAGTCTGCACTGAGAAAGATGCTTTGCATCAGATGCATTAGCTGTTCACTAATTTGCTGAGCAGCACATCTCTCCCATGCTTTTTACAAAGCTGTAGGATTCCTGGCACAGCACCAAGGTGCTCAAGACTGAGGGTGAAAACATGCATGCAGATATTGTGTATCCAAAACAAGGGTGGGCATAGCTGATGATTACTAAGAGAACAGAGGTGAAGTCAGACCATTAAATTGGTTTAAGAACATCAAGCAGTGGCACTGAGAAGAAAGGAGGCCAGAGACCATACAGCTGCCTCATTCTGGTAGAACTAAAAATTTGACATGAACCACCATATCAATGTCCAAAGTACTGGCTGCAAAGGCTTCTCCAGCCACCCCCATCTGAACTTTCTAAAGTATTAGACTATAACTGCAAGGAAGATGTTTCCTCCAAATTAGTGCCGACATTTGAACAGTCCATTTTCCAAGCCTTATTTTACTCCTAAGAAGAACATCATGTAAGGGTTCAAAAGATAGTTGCATTTGTCTTTTTTCTTCTATGTATATGTCATTTTTTCATTTTGCCTTGCTCTCAAAAGATTAAATAAGCCTGAATCATATACAACCAAATTTTAGAGGACACAGTCTCAAGCTGTGCCAGGGGAAGTTTAGGCTCGAGGTGAGGAGAAAGTTCTTCACTGAGAGTCATCAGTCATTACAGTATCACAGTATCACAGTATAACTTAGGTTGGAAAGGACCTCGAGGATCATCGAGTCCAACCTATCAACACAGACCCCATGACTAGACCATGGCACCAAGTGCCACGTCCAATCTCCTCTTGAACGCCTGCAGGGATGGTGACTCAACCACCTCCCTGGGCAGCACATTCCAATGATGAATGACTCGCTCGGTGAAGAACTTCCTCCTCACCTCGAGTCTAAACCTCCCCTGGCGCAGCTTGAGACTGTGTCCCCTTGTTCTGGTGCTGGTTGCCTGGGAGAAGAGACCAACCCCTTCCCGGCCACAACCACCCCTCAGGTAGTTGTAGAGGGCAATGAGGTCACCCCTGAGCCTCCTCTTCTCCATTGGAATGGACTGCCCAGGGAGGTGGTGGAGTCACCATCCCTGGAGGTGTTCAAGAGGGGATTGGACTTGGTGCCATGGTCTAGTCATGAGGTCTGTGGTGACAGGTTGGACTCAATGATTTTTGAGGTCTCTTCCAACCTTGGTGATACTGTGTGATACCATGTGATACTGTGTGATTCTCAGTATCACCCAAACAATTCAGCAAAAGAAAATCTCTTTCAATGGGCTACATGTTTTTGGCAATGTAAAACAGTCCCTAAACCTTCTCAGGTACACCTAAGTTAAAAGCATGTGAGTATATTTTCAATTATACACAAAAAATAGTGTTGTATTAATAGATTGGGAAAAACCCTGAAGTTAAAACTATGGATTCAGATTTGTGTCAGCTCATTGAGGATGGAGAAAAGATTTGAACACATTTCCATGTTTGTTCTTCGCTGGGAAAAGCAATTTAAGTCATGTGCATAATACCCCTGACATTTCCATATTTTAGAACTGTTCTCCACCAGTTCAGTATTTTTGTTTGATATCTGTAATAAGACCGAATTCAATATCATCATACAATTTACTTTGTCTTTCTTGTTTTCCCCGATGATTTACCGTTCAAGTTCCCAAACAAACAAGAAAGCTGCAAGCAGGGAGAAAGAGATACATTTGGCATAATGTCTTCATCTGTGCAACCACCTACAACACTGTCAAGATGGAACTGGTATATTTAAATTATTCCTGATTCACTGTAAGCAGACATAAGGCTCAAAGCTCAGACCGTGCAAGGCTCTCCTAATGCACAGAAGTGCTGGACACTGCTTTCCTGCTGTGCAGATGTCCAGGTGGTTTTGTAAAGGACTTGGATAATGTTCTTTATTCTTTTTTTTTTTCTTTATTTTTTTTTAATAGGAGGGATGATGATTCTTAACTCACTGAAACATTTTGAGATCGATAGATGAAAAAGTTGATCCACGCATCTCACAATATTACCGAGGACCCTGCAGCGGATAGCAGCGGGCCTGAAAGCATGCCAAACGCCCCATTTCTTAGTCTACAATTTAGAGTGAGCCAGTGAATGCTGCAGGATCATGATTAAACTTTTAAATGTCACATCTACTAAAAAGCAGTATCAGTCAGTCGCTGAGACAGTGTTATATGAACTTAGCTCACATCAGTGAATGAATTACACAACTCTTTCCCCATAATTTGTTTCAATTGGATGTGTACACCTCATAGCTACAGTTCATCACTGTGTTCCTCATTTAAGAAGAGTGAAAAATAAATACTCCTTATTCAGCTTCACTTCAGGAAAAAAAAAAAATGACATATTTACTGCACTGAACAGCATAAAGTATTATCTCTATACACATCAGCTTCTTGGGATTTCGGGCCTATAAAAATCAATAACAATGATGCCAGACTGAGTCTTGACCTATTTGCACCACAGGAGCTGTCTCCTACAAACTCTACACAAGGTCACAAAATGATGTGCTGCTAATTATGAGACTAAAACAAGTGATGCAAGACTATTTTGTTATCTCCTAATATTTTCTTGAGGTTTGGTTTTGGTTTTTTACTTCATCATAAATCTCTTTAAGTTAATGCCTTCCTCATTATACAGCACTTGTATTCAGATTTGGAAAGACAAGGATATAGTTCATAGCATCCATCTGCAGCATCACAGCATTTGTAAATATCAAAAAATCAATCAAAAGAGAAGTGAGCTGGCTTGATGTGCTCAGTTACAGATCAGAGCCTCTGTCTGATCTCTGGAAACAACCACCAAAATCTGTCTTAGAAGAAGGTAAAAAGGCATTGTTTAACTTTCTACACTTACACCTGCCCCAGTAAACACTCACCTTCATGGCAGAGATGGGCATGTTTCTTCAGTTATGCTCACTGGCAGTCATCAGTAGTTGAAAAATGAGAAAGAATTCAGATTCAAATTGTCCTAAATTGAGTCAAAAGGCTCTGCCTCTTTCTAGCCACCACTGCTCATTTTTAGGCAGTTGGCCAGCTACAAGCCTTTTAGAATCATAGAATCAATAAGGTTGGAAAAGACCTCAGAGATCATCAAGTCCAACCTGTCACCCAACACCTCATGACTAACTAAACCATGGCTTCAATGTACCAGGAGAGCTTGTCTTTGCTCACACCACAACAGATTCCCTACTGTTTTTTGCCTCTCCAATGACAAATGAAAGAACATCCCACAGATAAATCACATCCAGCATAGGCTGGCTGTCCTTATGGAAAGGCTGTTCTCTAAATACTTGCTGACACTTTAAAGAAGTGGGGGGGGAAACAGAGGTACCTTGATGCTTTAAGCAACTTTTCTAAAGACTTAAATATTGAGTCAGAAAGGGATAAAAGTCATCCAGAAAGTTCTAGTCAGTTGAAACCTTCTGAACAACTTTCAAGGAGCAGAAATAAAATGTTTTCTCTGAAAACATAGCAAAAAATTTTTCTCTAAGTCCATTTGATAACAATAACAAATGTCCACAGGATTCTTCTGAGCTCTTCCTTGGGGAAACCCACAAGCCATTGTATTCAGAGCTACTGCACAACAGAATGGGAACAGAAAAGATCTCTCTTGGTGTCTTCTAGAAGTCAAATTCAGCCTTTGATTTGGGGCAGCTGCATTTACATATCAGGAACAATTTCAACTTCTATATGTAAGATTAGTGGGAAGGAAAGCCTTAGAACTTCACTCAAAAAAACCTGTATGACCTCGAGATGTAAAGGTCACTCAAACTCTGTTGGACTGCAAAGCTTTCATCTTCTTATAAGGAGGGCCACAAATGCCAGATAGTACCAGAATCTGCTTTCTGGCACTGTAAGGTTTGAGCAATTCCTGTTAAATTTTGGTGTAAATGCAAAATTTGGAGCAGTGACCTTCAGCCTTCTTCAAACACATATCACCCCCCTTACATGAAGGTGGCTCTGCGCAGCACTATTAGCACTGCAGGAAGCACTGCTCCTAGAGCCTCCTTTGGTTTTCACCACCTTCCCTTCCCTCCTGCAGCTGTCTAATTGTGCTTTGAAAGGAAGGACATTAACAGCTAGGATGTTTCTGATTAAAGACATAAATGCCTTCACACTGCTGTTAGCTTTGTCCCTTCTTGCATTTTTAAAACATTGTGTGAAGGGTTAAAATGCACAGACCTATCTAATAATTGGAGCTATATGACTACATTTCTGTGCTGGTTCCTAAGCAGTAATTTATTGTCTGACTGACAAGGTCCTTCTCTCTCTGAGTAGCAGGGTCACAGAAGCCATCAGTCAATTACCCCTTCCCAGTCCGATGACTGCCTTTTCACCTCTCCGACTGAAAGGACTTAACAGTGTTATTCACACTTCCACAAGTGTAAAGCTCTTCATGGTCTTCATGAATAAGAGATATTCTTCAGATAAAAGCCAGAATCCTCGTGCTGGACTGCATTCTTTTTGGCACCCATGCACTGTTCTGTCACAGCACAGGTGGAGTTTCAAAGTCACCAGATGTCCATTTATTCTTATTTCTTCCTCAGCCTCTTTTACTTCCCTATTCTGCTGTGGCCTCATAGACTTGAATAACGGAGAGAAAGAAAACAACAGTCAGCTGTATATGTATGCCTGGCTCCTTTCTCTTCAGTGGAATTACACTAGGGATGAATTTAGGCATAAACTCTTTTCATTAGCTGTAGAGTAAGTAGAGATGCTAAGCAACAATGGTGCAAAGAAACTCAATTTGCAAGCCACAGCTCATCACAGTAGCACCGTACATGGTTATGTTACATCTATAAAGAGGGGAACTAGAAATAAAATCCTTAGATGCATGCAGACAGAGCTCTTAACTAAAGGGAGTTAGTGGTGAGAGCTGAGTTATGAGTCATGGGTAATGTGTTGTAGTCATTACTCCGATACTGTGCACTTCAGTAAGTTTTTCAAAGTTACCTCTTCAAAGGTTGATCAACAGGTCAGCTGATAAAATCCTTACTCCCAGATGGGTTTCCTGTATAGTGGAAGACAATGAAGAAAATGGAGATCATTAGTTAATTACAGATTGTATCGTATTTGGTGGTGAAAATGAGCTTTTTATTTAGCTGTTGCTACAAGCATTTCACTGGCAGATCCAAATCGCTCACAGAAGCTTGACAGTTCTCCTAAGAGTCATGAAAGGAAAATGTCCATGACTTGCTCATTTAAGAAGGTAACTCTTGCTTTGCATAATCACCTTCCTCTTCGTTGCTTGCACATTTTTCTGGCATCACTGGTCTAAGAGGTATCCAATATTTTAAAGTGCTCTATCCATATGTTTTCACTGATGTGGAATGGCTATTCATTTGTATAAAGGTCAAAAGCAGAGGTGTGCAAGTGCAGAGCAAACTGGGCTCTGTTTCTATTTTCTTCAAAAGGCACGACTCTTCCCAGACAGAAGCAATGTCAAGCACTTAATTGCCCTACATGGAATCAACAGTTTCTTCTGCAATAACAGCCTATGTTTAAATACAGTTTCGAGGCTACTGCCATTAGAAGAATTACTCCAATGCTAATTTTGTCTCTGTTCACAGAGCAGATGTAGTAACCAGTTGATATCCCAGGTTTATGAAACAGATGTTTTGCCCAAAGTTTCAATTCAGACTACCTGTGAGAGGGAAAAGAAGTAAAATAGCCAGCCTTGGAAAAACTAATTTCCCAAAGTGTAAAGAGAGAATATTTACATGCATTACATTAAGACATCCTTTGACCAAATTTTGCCATGTAGTTGCATTTGATTTTGTATCAATCAACTTGATTTGTGGGAGCCATAGAGATTTATATAGATGAAGTGTGTCAAAAGAGACCGGTAAAATTAATGCATTGCTCATTCTCCTTAGTCTAAACTTTGAAAAGCAGTCTAACCTGAAGAATACACAATGACTTACTCTTCATCTGGGGCTCTTTTTCACTCTACAACCATGTCTACTGCCATAGGCATGAGCCAAAATTTAAACATAAATAAATGCAGGCAAACAAACTACTAAGAATTTGCACAGATCTCTTCTAGAGCTGATAAGAGAATGCAGAGTCCTATTGCCAAGTCCATCTTGCTGCTCAAAACTGAAAAGGACTAATTTATCTATTTATGATTGGAGTTGATGACCTTAAAGGTCTTTTTCAACCTAAATAATTCTATGATCATATGATTCTATGATTTTTAGATCTTCACATTTACTTTTAAGAGCATTATTGAAAACACACAGTGGACTGCATAGGATAGTGACATGAACTCTGATGACATCTTGGACAGGGTCTGAAATGACATGAAGCGGTACCAAGTGTGACAGCCACCAAACTGACATATAAAGTGATTTTTCAGAGTAAAACACTTAAAAATATGATGTCTTTCAGATTATTTTATCCAACTAAGTGAACACAACTTATTCCATATGAGGCTTGACCACAGAGCAGGTTTTCCTGAATAATTAGAAGTAGACTGTTAACCACAGTTTGATATTGTGGAGAGGTTGCAGTCATGATCATGACCAACTCTCATGCTGAAGCCATCAGAAACTGTAGAGAAAGTGATCAGATTGTAGAAGTTTGCACTGCAGATTTTTAACATCTTTGAGGCTACTCTGAAACCAAACAAGTTACCACATTGCAGTCAGGAGCTGCAAAGAGAAGAGGCTTGCCACTTGGGCAATACAGCATCTTTATCATGAAGGCAGTAACTACAGATTGGTAGTACTTACTACCTTGGAGGATATGAATCTTCACTGCAGGTCATTTCCTAACCATGTATTACTGACATCATTTACAAAGCTTTTATTCTTACAGGTCATCCTAACCTAGTTCATTTTCTGCTTTCCACAAAGGAATACGTGTGTTTAAAGATGCTACCAGGTCCTGGGTCACTTAGCCTGGAGAGGAGGAGACTCAGGGGTGACCTTATTGCTCTCTACAACTACCTGAAGGGGGGTTGTAAACAGGCAGAGGTTGGTCTCTTCTCCCAGGCAGCCAGCACCAGAACAAGAGGACACAGTCTCAGGCTGCACCAGGGGAAGTTCAGGCTGGAGGTCAGGAGGAAGTTTTACACGGAGAGAGTGATTGCCCATTGGAATGGGCTGCCTGGGGAGGTGGTGGAGTCGCCATCACTGGAGGTGTTCAGGAGGAGACTTGACAGGATGCTTGGTTACATGGTTTAGTTGATTGGGTGGTGTTGGGTGATAGGTTGGACGCGATGATCTTGAAGGTCTCTTCCAACCTGGTTTATTCTATTCTATTCTATTCTATTCTATTCTATTCTATTCTATTCTATTCTATTCTAAATTGTGCTAGATGCTCTGCAAACAGTATGTCACACTGCGCCTAGAAAAAGAGACACAAAGACAGAGAAAGAGAGGTGAAGGACTAAAACAGTTATGCTAAGTGTTAGGTGTAGAAAGCCATAAGCTCACCGGCACTGACCCAGGAAAGTACTCATTTCCAGGTGAACTCTAATTGGTGAGCAGTGCTGTCAGTGTCGACAGGTAATAAAGCCTCAGAATGTGGAAGAGTTCTGTAGCCCATGGCCAGATTGACAAATGCATTATCGATCACATTACTATTAAATAAATTGCATTTCCACCCTTTGCTAATAGTTTTCTCCGCAGCATCACCACAGCAGCAGAATAAAAGAGGACAGACAATTCTTGCTCCAGATAAAGAGGACAGCAAGAATATCACTAATCAAAGCCGTAAAGATGCTTCAAATTCCTGCCCAGTATTAGTCAACCTGCAGACAATCATATCAGTGAGCTGTGACTCCTTCCACATCAGTAAGAAGCTCATGCTTAAGCAGGAAAAGTAGATTAGCGGAGAACTCTACTGCTCTTGTAAGCTTGAGAGTTTATGCACATAGCAGGTGACCTATTCTTCATCACAGGCATGTAAATGCCAGACATCAAAGAACACTTCTAACTGAATTCTCAGGATAATTAATTTTAACCAGAAAGTGTTTTAACCTTTTAATCCATCTAAGCTAATAGATAGTAATGGCTTTCATTATTGCAACATCAGAACAGCTCCCAATCTTTTAACATATGAAGGCCTGTCACTACTTTTTGTGAGGTGAGGAAGTACTAACCACCTCCTAGCACAGAGGTGAAGCACCAGGCAAATGCCAGCCAAATAAACTTTCTAATTTTGTGTGAAACTGTGTCTTATAAGGCCACCATTTCTGGTGGAAAACTTTCTCTTCCTGAAGAACAGTTTCACATGTCCAAGGGGTAAGGTCCCACCGTTTATACTAACCATCATGACGGCATGTGCCCCTGACACCAACATCATCTGTATGAAGGCAGCTTTTCTCCCAGCTCTGCAAGCAGCACTAGAGCTTCATTCTGCTCAGCTGAGGTCCTCATTGGTTCACTGCACAGAGAGTGAAATGCACATTCTCAAAATGTACCTTCTCAAAACAGATGTTTTCTTCCACAGAAATAAATTCTGGAAGTTTAAAACTGCCACTTCCCATAAAACATTGCCCATCTTTGCACAGCTTAGAAAAGCTTCTGACTCTTCCCAGGGAGCTGAGAAAAGCTAGAAAGACCCATTAACCCCTCAGAGAGATCTCCCAATTCATGGAGTGCAAAGTGTCAATAGCAGTCTGGCAGCATCCTCACAGACCAAAATGAGCTTGAACCAAAACTCCAGATCTAAAAATCCTGAATTCCCTTTGGCCTGATGAGTCAGTGTCTAGAATTCTAAACAAGATTCAAATCCAAGTTTACAGTTTGATTGATAGTTGATATAATGAAGAAAAGCAGTGCCTCCTACCTGAATTTCCTAAGAGCCACAATCCAAACCTCCCCACTGAGCTGAATAGCTCAGGTACAGAACAGATGTTGCAGGCAGTCACCAATCCCCTTTGTCAGAAGGAGTTTCCATAATGCAAGCCAGCACTCAGAAGTAACCTGTTCTCTGCATCTTTTACTTTCAAGAGCAGAAAATTCACTAGACTAATTCAAAATTAGAAGCTGTAAAAGGGTCAGATGAAAAAAAAAAAAAGACCACCCAGTATCAGACTTCTAATTTCTTTAGTGAATCACAATGCATACTGGGATTTCTGTTGTCTTCCAAGTCTGACAGCAGAGATTGGATTTATGCAAATTATAAGGTTAAAATAATTAGAGATAGGTCAAAGGTATAAATCAAACAACAAAGGCTGACATGTCTAAAATTCTGCATGCTAAACAATCAAGGTGTTAGAAGTCAAACCATTTATTGGTGAGTATATTTACACAGAGCAAAATTTAAGGAAGGATTTGTTAAACTGCCTGGTTGTTGAAATAATTTGTTGTCTGTCCGTTTTACAGGTCTCAGACAAGAAAGCAAAGTCCTGCTCTCAGCTGTATTTCCACAGCACAATTAGTGTTTATGGAGCTGCAGGTGAAAGCTTTGTTTCCTTTCCCCATCTCTAATTTAAACACAGTAATTATTTGGGAACAAAATGCTGTATCAAGTGTAAAAGTGACGGGGGGGGGGGGAAATCCTCCAAAAAATTAGAAGCATGTGTAATCCACTTATGCAGCTCCTGTGTTGCTTGCATTTTGTCACGTTGTGGTGGCTGAAATGCTGCGTTTGCAGCCTGCAACACATAACAGCAGGAGTCAAGTTCTGCTCTTTCATACTGGTGCAAGGCCACATAGGCTGCACTGAAAACCACTCAGGAAACAGATTATCACAGCTCTGCAATACCACAGCCATAATCCAGCAATACAGCCCCAAAGCACTGCAGAGAATGGTGAAAACAAAGTCCCGCTTCAATAAAATATTTTTCTTTAATAAACAATTACAAGCCTATTTTTCAAAGAAACAAGTGGTGTTTGCTTTCTGTGAAAAACCACTGTTTTCCTGGAAGGAAAAAAAAAAGAAGGAAATAAAAAGAAATTTTGTCTTGAAAAACAGAATACTTTTGCCCAAAGTGTCCTTTCATCAGTGTACCTCACACAGGAGCTCTTCCGAATGGCTGAATCAGTCCTGCCTCAAACCAGCAATTTTAGTACAAAAGGAGAACATCTAAGCAGTTCATGGGGAAAGTGAAGAACTGAATAGCTAATGCACGAATTCCAGGAAACCTCACAGCACAAGATGAAAATTTCTGAATTCAGACCAAAAGAAAAGAAAGAGAAAAAAAATAAACAAACAAACAAACAAACCAAAACAAAACAAAACAAAACAAAAAAAACAACAACCACAACCCAGCTATTTTGTGCATAACTGTAGTTACAAATCATTTGCCTTGGAGTAAACTTGATGGTTTGAATGCAGCTGAGTCTGTATGATCCAATAGCAGCCTTCCGGTACCTGACCGGGGCCTACAAGGTTGGAAAGGGTCTGTTTACAAAGTAAACTGTAGTGATAAGACAAAGGGCAGTAGTTTTAAATTAGAGAAGAGTAGATTTAGGTTGGATGTTAGGAGGAAGTTCTTTACCATGAAAGTAGTGAAAAACTGGAACAGGTTGCCCAGGGAGGTGGTTGAGGCCCCATCCTTGGAAGTATTCAAGGTCAGGTTCAACAAGGCTCTGAGCAAACCGACCTAATCAAGGGTGTGTCTGCTCACTGCAAGGGGGTTGGAATGGAATGGAATGGAATGGAATGGAATGGAATGGAATGGAATGGAATGGAATGGAATGGAATGGAATGGAATGGAATGGACCAGGTTAGAATAGAATAGAATAGAATAGAATAGAATAGAATAGAATAGAATAGAATAGAATAGAATAGAATAGAATAGAATAGAATAGAATAGAATAGAATAGACCAGGTTGGAAGAGACCTTCAAGATCATCGCGTCCAACCTATCATCCAACACCACCTAATCAACTAAAACATGCAACCAAGCACCCTATTAGACTAGATTAGATTAGATTAGATTAGATTAGATTAGATGACCTTTGAAGGTCCCTTCTGAACTAAACCATTCTATGATTCTATCTCAAATAAACAGACAGAGATAGAGTGGATGTAAGAAGAGACACACATTTCAGCTAGGCATCTATGTAACCTGAAATTCCATGCATCGTGGTCAATACGAAATAATTAATATCCCTCTTGGTTAGTTTCTCTTGGTTAGCCTCTCTGCTCGGAGTTGAGATTCGTGTACAGTTAAATATTACATGGCAGAAAACAGATCTCTGCGTGTTTCATAGTGAAATACATTACCAAATGTAACTGTACATTGACTTTTGCTAGCTAACACGGTAAATAAGTACAAAGATAAATGCATCTTTTAGTTGTCTGAAGATTTTGTCCCTGCAGTTATCAGGTGAAGAGGGGAGAGAAAATAGAGCCCGAGCTTATTTTATGACTGGGGTTTTTTTCTCACATTATGCTTGAAGTATCAGCAACTGTTAATGGCCTACATTTG
The DNA here is from genome assembly GCF_026170545.1 of Melanerpes formicivorus. Taxonomy (NCBI): domain Eukaryota; kingdom Metazoa; phylum Chordata; class Aves; order Piciformes; family Picidae; genus Melanerpes; species Melanerpes formicivorus. The sequence goes on along the minus strand of NW_027142357.1, from coordinate 35,987,665 downwards.
GCAGCAAAGCAGCAGTGACATTTTCAAAACACTGAGAGAAGTGGCACTCATGAGTTTTTCTCTCTTCCTCCTCACACTATGGCAGGACAATTTTACTCAAACCTGATCCATTTTATTTCTTCAGTGCCATTTCTTTTTTTTCCCCCATTCATCTCTGCCCTATTTTTCTACTTTAAAAGTCATTTATTTAGCCCCCCTAGCTCATGACAATGTCCCCTGTTTCAATGTTCCTTTAAAATAACATATTACACATATGTACTACTAATATTACATTATTTTAAGGAATTTTTTATCTTAAGAGTTTTCAAGTGACCTCCAGTTTCAGCTCTCAGATGACTTTCTCTATGACTGAAGTCTTTTTAAGGCAATATGCAGACAAAGCAGTTTAGGGAAACTGCAGAAAAAATATTGCAAATACTCCTATCAGTGAGGGGGTGCTCAAGCTTATAGAAGAGAAGGCTCCAGGAAGACATTATAGTGGGAGACTTAGACTAAGAAGAAATTATTTACAGTTAGGGTGGTAAGACTCTGGAATAGGTTGCCCAGGGAAGTTGTGAATGCCCCCTGTCTGGAGGTTGGACAGAGTCTTGAGCAACCTGGTCAAGTGGAAGGTGTCCCTGAAGATGGCAGGGAGGCTGGAACTAGACGAGGCCTCTTCCAACCCAAACCATTCTATGATTCTATGCTGGAGCAATGTGAAGAGGATTTCTTGTTTTTTTACAAATATCCTCTTCTTTCATTTTCCTGACTGTAAGAATTTGGTTAGAACTGAGCTGGGCAAACAGTTCACAATTAATTATTTACCTGATTAATGTCATCGCTTTTTGTTTGAATTATTTGTGAACAACTTACATCTTTCTCATTATTTGAAAAAACTTGGAAAAATAATTTCATGATCCATCCACATGCATAAGCCAAGCTTTGTAAATACAAGCTTTCTGTGTGGAAAAAAACAACTTCAAGAACATCTGAGGCTTTTGGGAGGCATTATTTTGTAATTACAGCCATTATTCTAAGGCAGCGAAGGTCCACTTCAAATACAGTATTTCAAAAATATACAAATTAGCTCAGTTCAGAGAGTCTTAATTTATATTCCAGCATGAAATTTATTTAGATTTATAAAAACAATATCATTAAATTTCATTATATCCATATATATATATATATATATATATATATATACACACACATTTGATAAGGTAGAGGCACACATGCTTTTAAGATCTGTTTTTCCTTTTTCCAGCTAAAGAAAGGCAGTTGGGAAGAAATACCATATAAAATACTTCAGGGATGCCATTCTTAAAATATTAAAGGTACTTTATTTACTACACCACCATCCTTAGCAGCACTATAATAAAAGTTCTGTTTGTGCTTCCATTCTTTACCCTAACTTCAAAAATTTTATGTATAGCGCTCATAAAAATATACTGTGGTTTAAAATTTAGCCTGGAAATGAAACACAAGAGAGAGAAAAGTTGCTTCCTGTATTTATTTATTTTTTTTACTATTTAGGTACTAAAAGACAGTTATTCAGAAAATATTTACAGCTATAATAGAGACAGCTTCCACCTTCCTCCTGGAGAGAAAGGCTGGGTTTGTTTTCTTGTTTCCTTCGATCAACAGCTGCTCACTGATCTCTGAAGCCTGACACAAAAGGCATGAGTTGGATCCTCTACAATATGCTTGTTTGGGGGGGTCTTTTGTTTTATTTTTCAAATTAGATATTTGAATCCTTATAGATTTTCAGAACCTGACAGGACAAAACACAGTCCTATGAGGACAGACTGAAAGAGGACAGACTGAAAGAGTTGGGGCTGTTCAGTCTGGAGAAGAGAAGGCTCCGAGGTGACCTAATGGTGGCCTTCCAGTATCTGAAGGGGGCCTACAGGAAGGCTGGGGAAGGACTTCTCAGGATATCAGGCAGTGATAGGACTTGGGGGAATGGAATGAAGCTGGAGGTGGGGAGATTCAGGCTGGAGGTGAGGAGGAAGTTCTTCACCATGAGAGTGCTGAAGCCCTGGAATGGGTTGTCCAGGGATGTGGTTGAGGCCCCATCCCTGGGAAGTGTTTAAGAGCAGGCTGGATGCGGCTCTGGCCAGCCTGATCTAGTGTGAGGTTTCCCTGCCCATGGCAGGGGGGTTGGAACTAGATGATCCTTGTGGTCCCTTCCAACCCTGATTGATACTATGATATATATGAAAAGTACTTGATCTGATGCCAGTTTTGACAGGGGGAAGAGACTGGACCAGATGACCCCTAAAGGTCCTTCCCTAACCATATTTTCTGAGTTCACATATGCCCTGAGTTCACAAACTCCATGGGAAGGAGTGGCATTTGCAAAGGAGTGAAACTTTGGTTCCAAATTTAAGTTTGCCTTAGGTTTTTTCTCAGTTAAGCCAGCCAAGATCTCTTTAATGAGAAAATTTAGCTTCCACTTCTCTTCTGCAAAAGTGCAATTTCTGTGGCAAGATTTGTAGTGCCCCTGTAACTAACTCCTAATAAAGATTTCATCTGTTGGTTTGCTGTTGGTTTTTTTTGTTTTGTTTTGGGGTTTTGGGGGGGGGGGGGTTGTTGTTTGGTTTTTCTTTTTGTAGCCTACCCGTTTACACAAGAACTAAAAGCTTTGAGTAGTTTGATTGAAAGAATTAACAACTGTTATTTCCTGAATGGAGACATTTGATTTTGAATCAGTGCAAAATACCCTGCTTTCCTGATGCACCCAAAATCCAAGATTCTAAAAGTCTTTGCTGACATTTCTTCCTCTCTTCAAATACCTCTCTAAGAAGGGTGAGAAATGAGAGAATCAAAATACACCAGTGAAAGACTCCATGACATTTCCAACATCCTATTATGCTCCAGCCATTAGAATTATTTCCACACTCAAGTTCAACACCTGCACTACTATGATAAACCTTTGGAGCCACTGTAGTCCATCAAGTTAATGACATGCATTTTACAGTCCTTTTAACTAAGCCACCAACAATATCAAGGAGCAGTTAGTCTATAGATGGAACAATTCAGGTAGCTTTATAAGGTCCCTAAATGTGTATTTATATGATAAATGGTAATAGACTCATCACACACCCATCATGTGCACAGAGAAAGCAACGGCACGCCAGCCAATCCTAGGGCTTAGTGCAATTCCACCACCTTCAGCAGTCCTGGTTGCAAATGGGCCAGTTTTGCCATTAAACCAATCTCAATGCTAGGTCTGTGACAATAAATCAGATCTCTCTTAATGTTGTTCTACACCAGCACAGCATCTGATCCAACTCTGTTTCCCAGGCAGATTAGATCAGATCAAATCACCTTTAATGTCACTCTACACTACCACTGGGTGCCCACAGCTTTGTTGGAGAACTGTCAAGGCGTAGATAAAACCCAGGCAAACATGTTAATAGATAAGATAAGGTGAAACAGCAGCACAGGAATTCCTGCAGTGTTACTGTACCAAAACAGAGTCCTTCTGCAAAGGAGTTATGCTTTGCTTGACTGCTTGTTTAATCTCTCTGCAGTATCTCAGTGAGATGTGAGTCTGAATTCCTCAACTACACAGCATACTTACAGCTGCCAGCAAGGGCTAGATGCTTTCTCAGGCTGCTTCCTAAGAAGTTTCATGTCTGTAGAAGTCTTCTGGGGAGAATTAACACACTCTAGAGGTTATATGAGAGATAAGAGTATGTTTTCATTTTAGCAAGAGCTGCTAAAACAGACTTAAGCCTCAAAGTGCTTTCATTGCAGAACACTCAAACCAACATGGAATGACCAACTTGCAGAATTCCAGCTCAAGCTTCCCTATTTTCTTCCTTCATTGACTCACTACAGTGTATTTGCCTTCCTAATGGCCTGAGGTATTTCACACATTGAGGATCTTGGACATCCAAACTCCACTTGCAACTCTGTCTTCCACAGGAATTCACTTTTTAATACATTCATAGAATCATAGAACATCTGGGTGGAAAGGACCTCAAGGATCGTCTGGTCCAGTCTTTCTTGACATAAGCACAGTTTAAACAAGATGGGGCAGCACTTGTCCAGCTGAATCTTGAAAGTGTCCAATGCTGAGGAGATTATTTCAGGGGTTGAATGTTCTCATTGTGAAAAATTTTCACTTTGTGTCCAATCAGAATCTCCCCAGGAGTAACTTCTACCCATTGCCTCTCTTCCTTCCCATGTAAGTCTTCATCTTCTTTGTAGAAACCCTTTACATACTGCAACATGGTGATAAGGTCTCCTCAATGTCTTCTTTTCTCAAGGCTGAATGCAACCAGCTGTCTCAGCCTTTCCTCATATGGCAGCTTCTGAGTTCTTTGATCTTGTGGACCCTCTGGACTCTCTCCAGACTGTCCACATTATTTTTTGTACAGTGGGACCAAAACGGAACACAGTATTCCCTGTGTGGCCTGACCAGCACTGAACAGAGTGGGACAATGACTTCTTTATCTCTGCTGATGATGCCCTTGTTGATGCAACCCAGCATCCAGTTGGCTTCCCTTGTTGCTGCAGCTCACTGTTCATTCATATTGAGCTTGCTGTCTACCTGGACTTCCAGGTCTCTTTGCACAGAACTGTTCTGCAGCTCAGTAGGTCCCAGTCGGTGCTGCACTCCTGGATTGTTTTCCCAGGTGCAAGACTGTACACTGTCGTTGTTGAACTTCATCAGGTTCTCATTAGCCCCTTCATTGCTTTCTTATTTATTTGAAAGCCACCTTAACACCATTGGCTCTAATGCCACCTTAGACATATCTGGAGTATGAAAACCAAGATAGTACCTCTGTGGAGCAGCTGTGTGTCTTGTAGAGATTCTAGAGGCAACACATAGTCTTGCCAGCATGCCTGTATTGTTGTCAGTACCTGTACTATTCAAGGCCCATGCAGAAATCCCTCTGGACACTAAGACATGCCCAAGAAGTTAATTCCATTTAAAGACTGTGCTAGAGGGCAAAAATTATATTTTTAATTTGCATAAACGGTCATCTGAATCAGAATGTATATACTGCACCTGAAATCTCCAAGGCAAAGATTAAAGCTAAATGTGCTTTCAGGAATATCAGCTGCCTTCTCCAGTTTTCTCAGGTCAAAAATGGCAAGTATGGAAATAAAAATTATGCATTCTCCCCTTGTTATCAGGCAGCAAAGAGAGATTATTGAGTCACAACAGACTTAAAAGCAGAAAGAAACTATGAAAAATGTGCAGAAGAGCTCTGTTTTCTTACCAGCATGGTGTCCAACTGAGCAAACGGATCTCTACACTCCAGTTTACAATTCCATCTGACTAGCTACACCCAACCTAATGATTCAAAGACTAATTAGCACATTTACTTTACAGCCCATTTGCTGCAGTAACAATGAAACATTATCTAGATACAGTTCTTCCTCCTGGGGCCAGGAAGGATATACTGTTAAAAGAATTTTAAATGAAAGGAAAAATGAAATGTTCATTAAACCTTCCCATATGCAGGAGACCAGTTTGCATTCATTCCTGTCAGGGCTCAGTACTCTAGCACTGATCCAGCAAAACAGTAAAGACATCCTAAAGATTAAATGTAAGTGGTCTCAGCATTTGCAGCTTTTACAGCCTTCCCATCTTTAAAGCTAAGCACATATTTAAATTATTTCACAACAGAGCTTTGTGCTCCTATCTGTGACTTTTGAATGGTACCCATTAGCAGGTGTATTCAAAGAAAGGAAAAAGAAGCTAATTGCACTGCAATTTACACTCCTTCTTTCCTATGGCATTGTTGACATGATTCCTTATTGTAATTACCTGGAATAAATGGGAAGATTTGAAACTTTAAGGTGTCTGCACTTGGCAGTTCCTGTCACAGCTAAATTTATAAATGCTACAGTTATGCAAACAGACTCACTCTAAAATTGAGAAGATGCCAGAATATGTACATTTTACTATTGCTTTTTAAACTAGATAATACGCTTTAATAGTCCTTTCTTTTTGACCATGGAATCACTAAAAGACTTACCATACTAGAGAAGAAGCCTAGCACTCAAAACCAGATTCTGCTTCCATATCTGTCATTCTCTACCACTGCTTTTATTCATCATTGAATGAGGTACCTTTGGTTAAACTCCCCAGATCCTCAGTTCTCCTGCATTGCCGTTGTGGAATAAGCACAGAGCAGTGGCCGTATTTTCTTCTTCCACGTTCAGTTAGCCGAACAGCCTCACTATCACTTGTGCTGGCACAGCTGAGGAGATACTATGAAAGGGGAATAAGAAGCTGGAGGGTAAAAGCCAGCATCTTCTTAAATCAGAGCTGAAGAGAAGAGTTAGAGAAGACAGTAAATGAAATCTTAGTGCTAGCCTTTAGAAAACAGGCAGACTGCAAACAAGAATAATTTTTATGGGCCAGACCCTGCTGGTTTTACTCATGTTGGAAGTCTTACTGCCATTAAGGACAACTGTATGTGTGAATTAAGAAAGCAGTATTTGGATTTTTATTTATGTAGCCTCCTGTGCAATAACCCTGAAATGGAAATGTATTTGTTTATTTTTAAATGCACTCCCAAGTTTTACTGTTACAGGAGTGGCACTGCCTTCACACTGCTTTTCTGCAAAATAAATATCCTGTCCTCCCTAAAAAGACTTCCATTTCGACTCCTCATTGCTGCAACTTCAGACTTTTTAATCTACAATGCAAATAGGCAGGTTAGCCGCCATTACACACTATGTTTCTATATCTTCCTGAGCTTAATTTAAAACAGATACAATGCTGCCTTGTGAATACATTGGGTTTCCATGTTCTAAATAGATTTTTAGTGTAGAGGCTTGTTCCGACTCCATTATTTTCCCTTTCACCCTAAATAAAGTTTTCCCAGATCACTGTTGCTACTGCAGAGAAATACATTTTCTGTTTTGCCTTGAAAGAAATGTGAAAAAAGAAAATGTTGATGGCACAAGAAGCAATTTGAATCCCATGATAGAAAACACAGCCTTAGCAGACAATGCACAATAATAAATAATAGCACAGGCACACTTTTTTAATGTTATCAGAAGAGAAAAGCAAGGTACACATTTTCAAACAAATAAATGTTTCCTTTTGCCCTTTTTTTGGTAGTAAAAGAGGCAAGAGACTAGGTCTGAAGAATATACCTGTCTATCATTCAGTAGCCACAGAATTGGTTTTGTTTTTTGATAATGTGCATTAGTTCCACTGTTGTTCAGACTATATACAAAGGAGGGACAACAGAGAGAGGTCAGGCACTACTACAACAAGTCATGCTCAAGGTGTTTGGCTACCCTTTGCTGTTATTTCCATTGTCATTACCCTGTGTGCAGAATAGCCAAGGAAGCTGTATATCTTACTACTGTGAATGTTTTGGGCTGTTTGTTTCAGGCTTTGCTGAAGTAAACCAGATTTAGTAGGAGTAATTCACCAGGTACATATTCTTCCTTAAGTATAATAGCACTATACCAGACTGTGGAGGTTCAGGGATGACAAAGCATACATTAAGTGTTATCCAAGAGGATACTTCATGTCCTGTGTGACTATCAGAGCTTATTACATTGCTCTTGATGTAACAGGATGAATTTAAAACTTTGTGAAGTGCTGCTTTGTGACCGGCAAACTACTTCTGACACGAAGCTGAAAGTTGCTGCTATTTAATGGGTCTTTGGTGACCTTTCAGAAGAGAAAGGATGGCTTTGGTCCAAGTTATCACAAATACGCACAGTACCATGAGCACCTTCTTCTCTGGAGAAGAACTACTTCAATCATTCTTGTGGGGAGGGATTTCCCAGTCAGACCCCATCTTTCAGATACACTAACCACAGTTCAGCTATATTTTCTCTTTCCTTTTCTTGGTATTACAACTCAGAACGTAGGCTCCATGGCTAATGCTGATTAGATGCACAAATGATGATGATGCACACATCACTGGGCAGTATTATTTTCCTCATCTAACTTCTTATGCAAATGATCACAGAGAAAAATCAGCTATTACTGCTTTTTGAGAATTGTTGTCACCACAGCACAACAGAAAGTGAACACAAACAAATAAACGGACTCATCTGAAACATTCACAATTTGGCTTAAACAGGCCTTTTGAAGGGGTCTGCATTACTGAAGGAACTTCATTAAGAGTTGATTTTTGGGTCACATCATTTTTTCTCTGCAGACAGGCCAAATAAATGACAATAAAGAAGAATACTTCAAGAAATTTAAACTAGTGGTACAAAGAGTAGATATCTTCCCTGGGTGTTGTTGACTACCATATGTGAAATTATTTTCATGGGCCAGAATGAAGCCACTTAACCTTTACCCATGTAGCCCACAGACAAGAAAGAAGACCCCCCACATTCCTGGCTAGTCTATTAACAAAAGTATTTTGTCCTGTCTTTGGCTGTAAGAAAATTTCCCATTTTTTCTGAATTCCTTTGCATGTTTTTGCAGAGATTTTGCAAGCTAGAAAACTCTGCTATTTGGCTATCTTCCCAAGGTGGGGGCTACATTTCCACAGTACAATAGGTAGGGACTGCAAAGCAGCTCTGTTCTGTATAGTTGAAGCTATTATTCCTATTAATGTTTTTAATGCATAGTTAACTGCAGAACACTGGAATATTCTGACAGCTCATACCTAATCACTTCCATTGCAACAAAATATGCTTTACTTTACAATGAGTATACACACCAGCTCTTTCTAGTTTTTACCAATTACTTGCCACATCAGAAAGACAATAAATAGGCAATCTGAAACAAAAATTATAGTCAACAGAAATCAGCTCTCTTAGATCTGAGTTTATTTCTTTGAGCATGACCAGGAATGAATGTGTAGGGGAAAAGCTTATACAGGTGTGGGGTTTTTTAATAGAGTCAGTATCCACTGTATATAGACTGGAAAATATGCAAAGCTATACGATGCAGAAAACTGTGAACAGCCTGCTTAGAAATCACTGGCTGGCAGTGACCACTAGGTCATGCTGTTAAAGATGAAAAATGGCTTGGCTTTCAAATAAAAGCCAGTTGCATCCCATTAAATGTCCTGATGCAGTTACAGGAACATAGAAACAAAATATAAAAGCCAAAGTACAACTATAAATGCACAAGGAAAGAGCAACAATACTTGCTAAGTACATTGGTAATAAGTAGAAAGAGTTAGCATAGGGAAACAAATGAAATAATAGAAACATTTTGTGCTGTTTTGGTTTAAACAGATACATTAGTGATTTACCTTTGAAATCAGAAGCAGCAAGTGTTTAACAACTGAAAAAGGCAAACATAGTGCCAAGTCTCTAAAGTGCAGACAAGTCAAGCCCAACCTATTTGAAGTTGGGCTGTGACGTGGGTTGAGTTGAGTTTGCAGCTGATATTCCATATCATGCTGCCATCACATCAGCTTCAAAATGAAGGTGGTGGCTGGAGCAAAGTATCATGGGGCTTGAAGTCTAGATTGTAAGCCAAGAGGCTTCCTATTCCAGTTGCTGCTTCTGGTTTCTGGGTTTTGGAGTGTTGGTCTTATCCACTGCTCTGGCTTCTGTGTGCTTGAGTGAGGGGAGGGTGCTGGCTTCTGCTGCTTCTGCATTGTGTTGGTCTTTTCTGCAAAAAGGCTAAGGTAATTGTATATTGTATCATTTCCAGTAAAAGTCTCAACTCTTTATCTCAACCCAGAGGGGGTTTTTTGTATTATTTTCCCTCCCATCTGTGTGTGGGGAGGGGTTTTTGTGAGAGCAGCCCATGTTAACCCAGGACAGGCTGGTTCCTCCATAAATATGAAAACAATCAGGAAAACAAACACCTACAAAACAACAGACCTCTTAAAATCAGCCTGATTTCTTTCTAGGACAGGTTAATAGGCTTCTGAGTGCAGGATTATTTTTAGATTAACCTCAGGAAAGCTTTTTACACAATCTCTTCTGATATAGTCAAAAATGAGCTAAGGTGGTTTCTCGATGAAAGTTATTGTACAACTACTAAAAAGATTTCTGCAATACTGTTGGCTTACTGCCAAAAGGAAACGATGCATAAAGCTCCTGCAAGGAGCCTAAGCTGAGCTCAGTGCTATTCAGCATTTTTATGAATGACTTGAATGATGGAATAAAGCACACAGTAATTACATTTGCAGATAATATCAAGCTGGAAGGATGCAGGAGAACTGTGGAGGACAGCATTAAAATTCAAAACTTATCTAAACAAATTGAAGATACAAATAAGATACAATTCAGTGAAGACAACTGCAATCTACTGTATTTATGTACAAATCACCAGTTGCACAAATACAAGACTAAGAACACCTAATTACACAACAATTAATTAGAAAACAATATGTGGAATCTAAAGAGCAGGGGTCAGTATTTTCTCTAATAAAATTACCCTCCTACTAGGGTGTGTTATAAAGATGTCACACATAGGACACACAAAGTAGTCCTCAGCAGGCTAGAGCCCGAGGCTGGAGCACTGTATGGAGTTTAATACACCAAACATCAAGAAAGATGTAAGTCACCTGGACAGCTGAAAGCAGAAGGGATGATCAAAGTTTCTGTGAGGAAAGGTTGAGAGAATTGGGTTCATTTAATTTAGACCCAAAGAGACATAACACTAGCCCTCAAATAAGAGAGAAGTTTTGCAAGAAGTTACTCTCCACCCTGTTAATATGCTTAAATTGCAGACAGGAGAATTTAAGGACAATTAGACAAAGATGAGTCAGGAATGACTTGGCTTAATTAATCCATCTTAAATGGGTTATGGAATCTCTGAGTACCTTCCAATCCTATCCACTGCCCTTGGCTTCTCAATGTTATTTTTTTAAACCTCCATTAAAAGCATGCTTGTTCTGCCCATGGACATCTAAGAAAAATAACAAAATTATCACTATGATTATTTCTTTTTAACTTTATATTATAGGGTAAAAATTCCATAGTTATTTCATGTGAACTTCAGAAAACACCAAGTTACCTTTAAGCTACCCGAAATCAGCTGTCATTTTTTTAAGGGTATGCAGACCTTAAAAGGTCAGTGACATGTTTGAGGGAATAAATGACAGATTCTAGATATTCCTATCATTTTACTGTCATCTACCTGCCCATTTTATAAGTCTACACAAAATATCAAAGGTACATTGTAGGGGGAACTTAGACTAGAGCTTGTCCAGACAAAGTATTAACTAAACAGATGGCAGTAATAATGAATCTAGATAATGAGCGTGCTTTGCACAATGAAAGGTAATTAACCTGCTAAAGTGCTCATCACAGGATCCATGATACATCATATAATCACAGTATCACAGTATAACTAAGGTTGGAAGAGACCTCGAGGATCATCGAGTCCGACCTATCAACACAGACCCCATGACTAGACCATGGCACCAAGTGCCACGTCCAATCCCCTCTTGAACACCTCCAGGGATGGTGACTCAACCACCTCCCTGGGTAGCACATTCCAATGACGAACGACTCGCTCGGTGAAGAACTTTCTCCTCACCTCAAGTCTAAACCTCCCCTGGCGCAGCTTGAGACTGTGTCCCCTTGTTCTGGTGCTGGTTGCCTGGGAGAAGAGACCAACCCTTTCCCGGCTACAACCACCTTTCAGGTAGTTGTGGAGGGCAAATAATGACCTAAAGGTGGAAAGGCAGAAATCAGCAGTAGTTTGAATTCTCTGGATGTAGGATGCCAGAAAGCTGGACAGCGTAACATGCTGTTTGGTCACCTGTGCAAAGGGCACTGCATTCAGAAAAGTAACCAGGGTTCAGTTTTAGGTCTGGTTCTGAAAATTGGAAACTGATCCTGAAGTAACCAGCAGGGATTCTTTGGTGACCAACTGCTAAGAGCCCTCAAAAACGCAAGAGTGGCCACACACCAGTAATGGCAGCAGCCAGCTATGAAAAATCTTATCTAAGAAACTTTCTCTCAGCAAAGCGTTAAGCATGAAAACACTCAGTTAGTTCAGCAGAGTGTTCAGTTTGCTCTAGACATTATTTTGAGTCTGCTGCCTTTTAACTGCTCTTAAGTAAAGTTAACTGAAGCATCTCTTTCACTTCATTTTATGGCAGACAAAATGGGAAGACTCACCTCACTATCATTCAGCTATTTTGTTGTTCCATATTAATTTCCCTTAGCACTATCTTAAATATTCTCATGCTCACTTCACCAGGAACTGGTTTTGTGTTTATTCATCAGTTTAGTTTTTGTCTTTAGGAATTTTTCTGTTGTTTCATATGCCTTTTGAGATGGAATGACCGAGATTGAACACTTTACCGCGGATAAAGGTGTACTATAAATTCCCCTAATGACGCTCTTTTTGTCTTAATACAATCTAACACCTCAATTTCTTTCTAGACTGCACTAAGCTGCAGCCTTCTCTATGCTGTTCCCTGCAGTGACCAAGTATTTTTCTCGGAGTCGTTACGGCTAATTCAGAATCTATCAGGTAGTATGATTAGTTCCAATTGTCCCTTCACAACCAGTTACCATCAGCTGTCTACCCTGAAGCTCACCTGTCATTTATTACTGAATGCTCGATCATCATTTGACCCTTCTGCATTCTTTGTATCTCCTCACAGCTAACAAGCCCCATGTAATTTCACCTTGCCAAAAGAAAATACAGCACTATTTATTCACTTTCCAGATAATTTTCCCTAGTTCCAAATGGATCCTTACATTACTCAACTAATAATCTTTTTCTTAAGCCCTTAGTTTTTACCTTCCTAGAGCTCTCTAATTTGCAAGCGAATCACAGAATTACAGAATACATTTGGTTGGAAAAGACCTTCAAGATCATCCAGTCCAACCTTTGACACAGCACTGCATGTTCAACACTAAATCATGTCTCTAAATGGTGAGAACTTCCTTCCTATGCTAAGATAATTTGTTTAAGAGTGCTTTTACCCACATAAACTGCATTTAGTATCATAGCTACAAGATTTCTTCTCTTCAAGTCATGAAAAAAATCTAGTAGGCTGCTAAGGTAATGTTTTCCTTAACAGGAACTATTTTGATTCATTCCTTAATAGTAGTGTGATTGAAATGCCTCATAAAACTCCTTACCAGCATGATCTCTCTATTTCTTGAAGGTACTAGTCCATAAGGCTGAGGCTCGCTCACTCACACTATTTGTACTCCCTACATCTTCACTTTTTCCTTTATTTATTTTCCTTATGTTTGTCTTTCTCTTATACTTTCAACTATTTGAGGGTGGCTTTCACTCTTTTTTTATATTTGGACAGGGTATAGCACAGTAGGACTGGAGCCCACACGTACAAGTACCTTAGAAAGACAATAGTGACTTATTGCATGGAAAATGTTTCAAATAAAGTGATTTACTGCTTATCAAGTGCAAACAGACATTTCTATCTCTTCTGCTCAGGTACTTCTCTGCTCAGCCTTGATACTAATAAAAATAATTCGTTTTCTTTCCCAGTGATTTTCTAACATCAGCACTGCACTGATCCAAAAGAATGCTATTCTTAGATTAACTCTGCTAGATATACAAGAAATGAATCCAGAGATTTCTGCCCATGCAGTTACCATCCTTAGACTTAAGATGGTATCAATTCAGACAATTAATTTTCTTATCTCCACTTCAGGATGTTTTCTCCTTTTCCCAAGAATTCTGTATACAAAGTTAGAAAATTCCATCATCTTGGTGTATGTCTCTCTAGTGTCAATAAATTGAGTTGTTTGTTTGCAGCAGTAAACGATGCTTAAAATATTTTTACCAAATAAAATGCTATTTGCACACATCAGCAAACAAATTGAGCTGATCGATTATTGTCACTAAACACTTACAGGGATTGAATCTGGCCGTAAAGCTACCTCGGAACACTCTGTGGCACATCAGGAATAACTAAAACAATTAGTTCATAAAGTTACCATTTAGTGGCAAATAACTAACTACAACAGACTATCACAATTCTCCATGTGTTGTAGTAGTAGAAAGAAGAATACCAGGGCAGATGTCAAGGGGGAAATACCTGGAAGGTGACCAGCAAATGAGTCACAATCAAGGATCTCATTGCTACTTCCACAACTAGATTTGCCAAAGGAAGGAATATGAAGACAAAGACCAGCAAGTTAAGAGGGACATCTCATAGGAAGAGAGGATGGAGGTCACCTTTTTGACAGAGGAATGATTTCAGAAGAGTTTCCATAGAAGCTCCACCTTCCTCAGGTTCAGGAAATGGCATGGCTGAAGGAAAAGCCTGAAGCAAGCTACATATGTCGTCACTTGTTGTAAAGATACTCTCATTGAAGCAAACTATGCTTTAAGAAACTGTACAGCCATTGTTCTCAGAGAAAGCAGAACTGCAAAGTCTGAGATTAAGACAGTCTACCAGTCTATACTCCAGAAAAGAGTGAAAACACTGTGTTTCTTTCTCAAGAGAAATGGTATAATCAAGGCTACTTCACAAAATGGTAGAGATAGGACTCAGCAACCTGGTAACTACTGTAAGAAAGTACAGTCATCTTGCCAGTATCTGCCTCATCATATAAGTGCAAATCAGAACCTTCTTACCAAATGACATTTACTTATCATCAATACAGCCTATTGCTTACTTCATTGTCAAACTCAAGAACACCAGCAAAAGGCAACCTAAACACCCTCTCTGCCTTAAGAAGAGGCCTGAGTTCATGCTTTCATCAGCCCTGAAGATCAGGCCTGAAAAGGGCTAAGCTTTTCGCAGACCAAGCTAGCAGTTATCTAAGTTTTCCTCTTCTGAATTAATCCAGAGGGTGTTTAAGAATGCCCAGAAATATTCTTTTCTCTTTATAGAAAAGACTACACTGAAAATATAAATAGCAAATAGGAGTCATAAATCTGAAACAGATTAAAAAAAAAATATATATATATATTGCATTAGATGCCATTCTATGGTCCTAGAAACAAAATATCTAGACAGAGCTAACAGTCAGCTTCCCTCACAGGGGACTGGAGGCTTGTAATGCAGTTGACTGTTATCATGTCAGGAGCAGACAAGGAACTCAGCTCAGCAGTGACAGTTCCAAAATCTATTGTTCAGCCCACAGACTGGATCAGTGCCAAGATGAATCACTCTACTTTTCATCTCTTAGTGTTTGCAGACCTCTAAAGTTTTATACATCAGGCTGTTGTGGGGAAAAAAAATAATAGCACTGAAGAAGAAATTATAAAGGGAGACAGCAGGATCATAGATGACCAGTTCTACTAAAGATCCCTAAAAGCTTTGAGCATAATGGTTTCTTGTAAGATCATCAGTACTGAATGAAGAAAATTAACTCAAATAAGCAAAATGTAAATATCAAAATATCCATAATGATATCAATTGACATATGACAGATTGATTATGATAATACCGTAAATACTAGAATTTCATTCTGGAAATGATCTTGAGAGATTGTTTAGCCACACCTATCCCTACACAATACCAATGTATATTAGCAGGTTCAGAGAAACTTAGTCACTGTTTCTGAAAACACAGGGTCTCACATAGGTATTTCATATACTTTTCAGAATATCTTGCACTTCAATATCTGATGAAACACCATATTATTCTCCTACACATAAAACTGCTGGGAAATAAACAATAACAGCTTAACAAGGCAAATCTTCACGAAGACTCTACTTACACCTCGTAATTCATGTAAAACCAAAAAGCTCTCTCAAGTAATTTTAATACAGTCTTCATTTAAAATGAAGGATAAGTGTATGCTGTCCTGGTTTGAGGCCAGGCAGATCCTCTCTTGCCCTTGAGAGGCGCAAAAGAATGACACTCACACAAATGGATTGCAAAGTGATGGAAAATTTAAATGGAAAAGCAGGAAGTGCTGAACAGAAGCTACAAAGCATAGTGACAAAAGAGTCCCAAAGCATACAGAGTCCCCCGCCTGAGGGTATACCCAAGACCTCCCAGGGCTCTTTCTTCTCCCCCACCCCCACTAGGCTAGGCTCAGGCTGGCCAGGTCTGAGACTGCCCCTCCCACTTATCCTCCTTGCATTAGGCCTAGACACGCCTAAGAGACCTTGTGAAACTCCACCATTACCCAATAGGGAGCATCTCCCATGAGAGCAGAGAGGGAAGGAAGAGGAAGAGAAAGACTTTGCAGATTGATTTATGGGGTGTAGGGTATGAAATACACTATTTCCTGTGTCCACCCACTGGGCTGGACACTCAGGACACTGGAGATGTATCTTGTGTGGCAGTAACAGGAAGGCACCCAGCTTAAACTGCCACATATGCCAACTCCGATCTTACACGTGTTGTTTGTTTCACAAAAGGGCAAGTTAAAAGAGATATGGAAATGCTGATGAGGTGCCAGAGTCAAAACTGATGTGGCATTTTCTTTCTAAGCCTCTGTTTACAGAAATAGCAGCTTTGAACTTCACCTTCCAGGAAAAATGGCTCATGCTTATTCTCAACTTGAAGATAAATTACTCTTGAGGAAAAAATTCAAGAAAAGCCATGACCATGTGTTTTAGTTAGCAAGTGTAGAAAGTGTATCAAGCACTTAACAATGTACTTCTATGTGCTCATCAGAGCAGTGCTCAAAGTTCCTGCAGCAGTTCTTTCTTTCTCTATACCTATGTTTCTCTATTCCTACCTCTATATCTATACCTATGCCCAAGCAGGAAGGGAGTCACAAATGTAGTTTACAGTCCCTTGTCAAGACATGATACTAGATTTTCAAGCCAATG
Source organism: Melanerpes formicivorus (assembly GCF_026170545.1). Taxonomy (NCBI): domain Eukaryota; kingdom Metazoa; phylum Chordata; class Aves; order Piciformes; family Picidae; genus Melanerpes; species Melanerpes formicivorus. The sequence continues at coordinate 35,971,047 of NW_027142357.1, read as the reverse complement.
ATATAACCTTGAAATTATGTACATGCTGTATATTATCAATAAATTTGAGCTACAGCTTAGGCTGCAGCCTGCATTTGACACCCAGCATGCACATACTTTGTCTCAGCTGGACAGAGGAAGATCAAATAGGATCTTACATTAAAGCTCTGTAAGAGGTATCCATAGCTCACCTTAATCTTAGTACTTACTGATTTAAATAGCAGTAATATTCACCCTTTATGCAGAGCTTTCACCAGTGTATTGCAGAGCTTTCACCAGTGTATTTCAAACCTTTTACAAAAGAAGCCAACAATATTATCACCATTTTACAGTTGTGAAATCTCTGGGAAACAAAGTGCCTGGTCAAAAGTCACCCAAAAAACAATGGACTAAAGAAAAGCTGCATTGTCTGGCACACAGACACTGTGAAGAAAAGGACAGAACACTAGAAATGCAGTTTGTGGAAAAGGAGTGCTAAGCAACACAAGACCCTGAAAGAGCAAAGGAAAGAGAAAGGTAAATGTAGAGACAAGGATGATAGTAAATAGAAGCTCAACATGGAGATCAGGAGCAGTGCAGGAGATAGATACAAAAGGAGTTAACAGTGAAAAGGGGTGGCAAGGGGAGTGTAAGAAAGGAAAAGGGGAAAAAAAGGAACTCTTTGGTGAGGATGCTAAAGGGTCCTGAAAAGCCTGAAAAGAAGAGGCTGTAACAGTACAGATAAAACCAATGACACATGTCTGCAAAAGAGGGTTGAAGCTGTGCTCAGGTGGTTCCTGACCTGTGTGGCTCAAGGTTGTGGGCCTTTTTTAACTTCAAGCTGACACTGATACTGCAATCCACACTGAAGCTTTGCTGAGTGTGAAACAAAGGAGTTGAATTGCTTTTCATGTTTCTTTTCTGCTCTACTTGTATTTTTTTCCAGGGTGGTTTTCTCTTTTGCCCTGATTTATTCTCTCTCCCATCATGTTTTCCCCTATGCTGCACTTAAGTATCAAGCTCAATGTTCCTTCTCAGATTTTGTGACTCACTCCCTCCCTGGACAGTACAGGGCTTTTTCATTTACATTTATTTAAGCTCCAGGTGTGCATTAAGAGATTCCTCTTCTCTTCTGCATCCCTATGGCAAACACTTTGCAGTAAGAGATTCCTCCTTTCTTCTGCATTCCTATGACCAACACTTCTGCCCTTTATTTCAATCAACATGATAATGGTATTGGTGCTGCTGTGCACAAACCATCTAGCCTTTATATCAGAATATCTTGTGGAGAAAAAGAGAGTGACACAGAATTCATCCATTTTAGATGCAAAAATATGGGGAATTTTTTTCTTACTATCACTGAACATGCCTCTGAATTTCATACACTGATCTATATCAGTTTAGAAATGAAGGCACTATGAGGGTAATGCCCTTGCACAGAAGCAGCTTTGTTCATATTCGGGCTATTCTTCACTATTGGAAAGTAATAGGTAGGTGTAAGATCCTGTAATTGCAGCTGCACTGGTGGAGTGCAGTAATTTACCTATGTAAGCATGTGTGTTTTCACATACATGGTACACAACTTTAATCAGTACAAAATCATATGAACTTTAGACCTTATTACTATGTATAAATACAAGTCTTAAATACTGAATCATCTACATGCAGAGTTATCAAAATCCTTTCCTCCTTGCTTGAAACTACAAATGTGTGTTTACTTTAACATAGTCACCTATAAAGGACATAAAATATGAACTTCACCTTTTTGGCCTTCTTCTCACTTCTGTCCATGTGCATATAACCAAAAGGTTGTTTATTCATGCTGCTATGTATATTTAATGCACATGGCACATTTAATGTGTTGACCTGCATGAGGGCTCTGCTGACTGCCAAGTCTGGCTGCCCCGGTATGTGATAGTGAGTGTCTCTTCTTACCCTCTGAAAGTTTAAGGTGCTTCTGAAAACAGCTTTTCTAAGCCACAGATCTCTGAGGTTTATTCCATGTACCCTTTAGGAATCAGAAGCCAAAATGAGTAGATGCTGTATTTGTTTTCAGAGTATTTAAACCTTCTGACCTATCCCATTTTTTGAGGCTCAGTCTGATTGGAATTTAGGAATACAATCATAGAAGTTAAGTATCACTAGTATGTGTAAAACATAGCATGCTCCTATGTAAAACATGCTGTTCCTTCTATCATTAAGCATTATTGATACTTTTCTGATCAGTATCTTCTGAGACCTCAATTTCTCTAGCACTGTCTTCCATCTTGCACATGTATGAGCATTAGGCAATTCAACTCACTACTTCCTTCCTGGTGTCAGAGAGTACATTTTCTAGTGACCACCCCTAGGGATGGTTAAGAAACACACTGACACTGAAACATTTTTTTACATCATTCCTTGAGAAAGTGCTTGAAAACTGTGGTTCCCCAGCAAGATCTTAATCTAAAAGACTGGGCTTGGCTCTGGATGAAGCCTTGAGCAGCTGAGTAGAGTTGCAAGGTATCCCTGCCCATGGCAGGAAGGTTGGAGTAGATGATCTCTGAAGTCCCTTCAAATTCAGAAGTGCTTACCTTGACTGTCAAAATTGTCCAGTGTGGTTTTTTTGCTCTTCCCAAAAGTCCTTTCCCATGAAGCATTTTGGATCAAATAAAAAAGATTCAGATCAAGACAAATGTTTTCACAATAGCTAGCTAGATCTTTTGAGCCCTCCAGGCATAAAAAGAAGTTAAACAAAATACAGCATAACTGGAACTTAAATAATGAAATTAAATTTTGCACTTATACTGTGAGGAAACATCAACACTTCTGGCAAGCATAGGTGACAAAATCAAGAACCTTTTCTAAATTTGTATGAAGAAAATAACATCAAAGCATTGCCAAAAAACGTCACTTGCAATTTCTTATATCAAGTCCTCAAGAATGGGCATCCAAACAATACAATATGCCGAAAGGTAATGAGCAGGAACGAATAACACAACTTCTGAAGTACTGCTTTGCCTTTACAGCTGTTCATGTATTCTCTTTTCACCAGCACCACGCATTTCTGACATACACATAAATAACCATTAAAGAAGCTTAATAAAGGGTGCAGCATGGACTGCTTGCTTTTGTGCATATTTCACTACCAACTCACCAACGGCAGATCAGAAATCAAGGTTTACTTATATAATGATTTAATTTAAGAGCAAGTTATGGAAGATTGCCCACTACATCTGCTCATTAACAGGCTGAAACACTCTGTTGGCTATCATTGCCTTTTCTTTCAAGAAATCCCAGGGGGTAATTCTCAGTGTGTTTGTTTTCTACTTCATTTGTATGTCTCCCTCCATTATAAAATGATTGTGCAATATGCACGGATGTTTGCCATTTATTATTGCCAGTATTTCCAGACCTTGATTTCCAGTTTATTGCAGTAATTAATGAATCTCAAAATAATGCACACATGAACACAGATCTCTCCAGCTGTAAAGTTCTAAAAAACAGGAAGAGTCTGGACTTGAAAAAAGCTTGTCACTGAGGGCTTGTCTGCTTAGGGTTGTGAGGATCAAGAAAGGAGTGCTGGTTTAATATTGAAAACAATACTTTTAATGAAAGTGCTTATATGCAGGGCTAAAAATGAACCTACATAGAAGATTTCCAGAAAGGACACATCTCACTGAGTGTGCAGCACATAACAAAACATGAGGAGAATGACGTGTGTTGCAAATCTGTGCAAACCCAAGATATCCAAAATCACTCCATTACTGAATCAGTTCCACTGATACTCACATTTCAAGCAACTCACAATCTCAAATAACTCACATTTTCTAAACAGGAATTGTTTCAGCTAACCCCTGTCTCCAGGCTCCCTCTTTAGACATTAAGTTCCCATATTCACAGTCAAATAATTACAGATACAGCTTCTTAAAACAAATAGAAACCATCTTCAGAATTAGGTTTATGTCTCATATTTAGGAAACCAAATATACATGCTGAAGATACAAAACAATTGTGAATTTTCTCTTACACATAAAGTACAGGAAAATAAAAGGAAATCATTCATTCAGTTGTATTATTAATACTTACCTCTAAACCTAAAAGAACTCACATTCTGTCTGCCAAAATCCTGAAAAATCTTTTTTTTTTTATTCTCAAGTCTTCAAATATTGTGCAATGGATTTAAATCCATTAAAGGAAGATTTCACTTCAGATCCATAGCATCATATTCAAGTCATCTGGGGATACTTGAAAATTTAAGCCTGTAGCAGTGCTTTCAAAACTGGTTACTTTAATGGCACTTTAGATAATACTCACCAACCATTTGGAATTATCAATCTACATCAGTGTCACAAAAAACTAGTCTTTCTTCCTAGATCAAGATTTTGTGGTTCTAAATGGGAATCGCTGGGTTATTGCCATCATTCACACTTTTAGTGCTGTGCTGTTATTCACCATTTAAGCTAATGAATAAATAATAGATATTTTCCCTATTTTTTGTCAGTTGGTCCTGTTCTTTCAGTTCCAGTGAGAGGAAAAGGGATTCACAAGTGAGTATGTTTTCTGAATTTAAACTTAACAAGAAATCTATGACTTCTCCTAAGCAAATGAGTGCAGCATGCCAACCCCAGCACTGCAAGCAAGAAAAAGCAAAAGCAAGTAAGCAGAGGCTGCTTGATTTCTGTTCATCCCAGTCCAAGCTTATTTTATGGCTACAAAGAAAATATTCAAGTCCAAAGGATCAGAGAGACACTAAGAAGCCAGAATCCCACAAGTGCCAACTACATGACAGATCCTCACATTTTATTTATTCTTTCAGCCGTGAATATTCTTGCCGCAGGATGTATGCCAGCTACTCACCCAAAGAGACTGGGAAGGAACATAGCCTGTATATAACTCCCAGCTTCCCAAACCCCAGCATATCTACAGAACCTGATTCTCTCCTGACCACCAGAAAGGAGCCTCATGGGGGAATACATGCATATGTGCTTCCTTGGCCCAATGGAGGGACTAGCAACAAATGGAAATATGAGATACAGGAGGGAAAAGTGTCATGTAGGGGCAGCACTGTGAGTGCCACATCCCATCAGCTCCCAAGCCTCACAGTACCAGTCAGCTAGGGTGACTGTACAGAGACGGGCACTGCTAATATCTCACCATCAGAGAACTTGTCCAAAAATGTAACTGCTCATTACCATGCACTTCCAGTGGGTGTAATGGAGATAACAGTGGGTGACCTACTTACAGATTCTCTAAGTGACAGGTAAGGTTTGCTATTCTTGAGGAGGTGAGATAATTTTCTGGGCCCTTGTGACTCAACAGTCACATGCCTACAAAAGCATATGGACAAGGTACTCTGTTACTCAACTCTTATTTTGTTTGCTTCTCATAAAACTCATTTTTCAGAATATTCCTCCCACTTGCAAAAAGTTGTACAATAAAATAAATTTACCAAAACCTATACAATTGCTTTTTCCCATCCAACACCAATATTCACAAGAGTTACTAAAATAAATATGCCATTTCCCCACCCCCCATTTACTCCCTGTCCTGAGTATGCTGTTTTCAAAGGCTTGTCATGAAGACTCCTTCACCCATGTAAGCTATCAATGTCTGTATCTTCCATCTACACTCAGTAATCAAATATCTGATAACATTCTATGCCCTTCTGCAGAAAACAGAATATTCTCTGTGAGTACTGGGAAAAAAAAATCTTGAACTGGATAGGCAAAACCAATAAAATAAAAAGACCTGCTAGTGCTGCAGTGTATATAGTTATGCCTTTATCCAAGATTAATCCTGCAATTTTGTGTTACACCCAGGTTCTGTGATTAGAGTGAGCATTTTCTAATGCTACCTGGGCTTTCCTTACACAAATTCAGCTCTAAATGTTGCATTGACTTGCGTGTGTGCAGCTAGTAACTACTGTGTCTGAAACGCTACAAGTGAGCAGTGAGCACATCGGAGAATCCTGGTTTGAGACTGTAGCTTTTGATGCTATTTAGCCATGTCCAGTGTTTAATTTTTAGAAAACATTGTGAGGATGGCTGTGACAAGACAGTTTTGTCATCTAGGAGTTTACAGACCTCCTCCCTGCCTTCCCATCTGGCTTTTGGGTTGGCTTGTAGAAAATCATAAGTGTAGTCTCTTTGCCAAATCCCGTTAGTCATGCACACAGGAAATTGCTTTTCATCTTACCAGCATGCTATACTGGTGGTGATACTGAATCATTTTGATACTTTTTTTTTTTAATTATTCATCTTCTTGTTTACTGAATATGTTATGGCTAAGACTTCATATTTAAACACCATACAACAAGTCCAAGTCACACAACTTTACTTACACCCTCCCAGTTAACATAGTTGTGTATAGAAGCTAACAACAGGAAAGAGGAGACATTATAATCTGATTGGACAGTAATAAATAACACAGGCACTTAGGAAACCCTAAAAAATGTTAAGGGATTTTGCAGCCAAATTCACTCCCAGGGTCTAGGTTCTGGATTTGATCATAAATAAGAAAGGTGTTTTTCCAGTATAAATAGAAGTATGTCCTTTTCCTGGACCCCAAAGCTTCCCAAGACTTTTTAGAACCAAAATCTTGTGAGAAAACTACATCAGAATTACACTTCATTCACGTTAAGCCCCAGGTTTTATGTTTATCCTCAAATCTCAGTGCTCTGGTCCTAACCCTAATCTGAATCTAAAATTTCACAAAAGATATGAAGGGATAGGCTACTCTATCCCTGCTGAATACTGTATCTTTGAATACTTTGTAGGATTTTATTTCAGTCTTCCAATTGCAGAAACCATGAAAGCATGCACACTTGATAGCTGCTTTTAAAGCTGTACCCTCCACAAAGTGTTACTCAATACATTAAAGATCAGACAAAACACACCTAAGGCATATCATAAAGCATTTTCATAGCAGGTCCTCCTGTGACATCTTCCTGAATTGTAATGAAACCAAATTCCCTTTGCTTTTTTCTCTAAACTTGTCACATGATTAGCTTTCTCCTAAAGCAATTCACAGATGGATGATTCAACTGCTGTTTTCATGCAGTACAGAAAGATTTACCTCCTTTCTCCATTCTGTGCTACAACAAGAGCTATAGAAGGGGCATCCGTGTCACCTCTGACCTGCACAAGCATCCTCCAGACCACAGCAAAACACCACTGGTGGTGCCATTGCTGACTGACTGCAAAGCCTGAGCATGGGGAAACATCCTTCTGAAACCAAGTCTTTTATTCCTGGTGCTGGTCAGAACAAGAAATGCTTCAAACACCAATATTTAAGTAAGTGCTCTTCCTGCTACAAGGTAGTAATTTTTTTCTTAGAAGAGGCATTTGCTTCTCTGAAAGGTTTTTATTTACCTTTCTCTGCTTATTTAGTGACATTCTCTCTAAGATGTATAAAGTATAGTCACATAGACACAGTGTAACAATTCAAAGGCAAAGGAGTGTCAGCAAATAAATATTAGCGCTTTTAGAGGCTTTCATGGGGTTTTGGCTTTGACATTTCTATGTAATGTAGGGTTAATACATCTGGCATTACACCCAAATGTGTTATGACAAACACTAGGGAGTAGCTAGTTGTTCTTTTACCCTTTTCCTTTCAGCTCTAGCATTACACCTAATTTTCTATCAGAGCCTTTGAGTGGCAGCGTTCATCTCTTCACTTGCACGCTCCAGAGGGACGCAGCTGCTTGCTCGCAGAGGTGCTGCGACTTTAGACTGCACATTAACTGAGCCCTGCCCACAGCTCTCTGTTGTTCTGAGAAAAAATGGTAGGATGAAAGATTTACAGATTTTTCCTATAGTGACCCCCCCCGAGCAGCTTGCTGGCAGTTAACAACAGCCGTTCCACTGCCATCATGCACTTTGCCTTGCAGTTTAGTCTGCAAAATCATGAGCTGATTTAAAGGTCTGAAGCATTTTTCATAGAGCCCTTCAACTCCGGGGTGGCTACAGAGTGGACTCTCTTCCAAAACCAAAAGGAGTTTGGGGCTTTTGGACACGGTGACCAATTTTCCCAGCCAGAGAAGACCAATCTCGGTCAACCCCGGCTGGCGTCGGCCTGAGCCCACTCTCAGAGCCGGGCTTCTAAACCACACAAACGAGGGCGAATCGCGTGATCTTCCTCCCCAGTTTGCTCCTACCTGAAGGTCACTAAATCAGGCGGTACCACAAGAACCAGCTCACGCACTGGCCCAGCCTGGACACGCAGGGAGGACACGGGCTGGAATAAATTACAGCAGGTCCTTTAAAACACTGCGCGGGGGCTCAGACCCACACACTGCTGCAAGCGCGGCACCGCCGAGCCGCGTCGAACAGAGACGAACCTCAACCGAGCCCAGCCGCGCCGAACCCAACCCGCAGCTCAGTGCGGGGCGCAGGCTGCCCCCTGGCGTCGCGCCCTCCCGGCCGCGGCCGTCTCAGATCCGCGGTCCGCCGGGGACCTTTCCCGGCCTCTCTTCTGCCCATCAGACAAAATTCATTCTACCACTGCCCGAAGCACCGTCACAGGCTGCAGAGCGCTTCGGGAGCAGAGTCAGCCCCAAAACAGTCAGGAAAAGTGCGTGTGAGCGAGGCAGGCTCCCAAAGCCCCGTGTCAGAGCTCCCTCCCCCTCCTCGGTCTTTAGACACGTCGCCCGCTCTAGAGGGTGGCAAATCAGAGGAACGATTCTTTGTCATCTCTTATAATCAATTTCTATCAGTTTTGGAATAAAAATCTGAACTGCAGCAAGGCAACTTGCTGCCCTAAGTGCTGGTGTCATTTCTGCCTGTGCCTGCTGCTCCGTGTGCCTGTGGTGATGTGTCTGTGGGGACAATCTTCCTGTGATTTCTCAGGGGACCATTTCTAGGTCATTTGGTCAGTATTAGAAAAAAAAGTAATAACTGCATTCAATTTCTTTAAAATACTAAATTAAAATAAAAAGAATTTGCTTCCTTTAATTATCACATCAAGATAAAATGGAAAATACTTCATGTTAAAGAATATGGTTACTGTCAGCCTCAAGTCAACTGCAACTATCAGCATTCATGCAAGAAATCAAAGTGCCACTATCAGAATTTGAGGGGCCCCAGAGTACTCCAGGTGGGGAGTCACCAGAGTGAAGTACAGCAGAAGAATTATCTCCCTTGACATGCTTGCCACGCTGATTTATGTGCAGCCTAGGATACAATTTGCTTTCTAGGCTTCAAACAGTGCTGGGATCACATTGAGCTTCTCATCAGTTAGCACCCCCAAGTCCTCTTCAGGGTTGTTTTCAATCCATTCTCTGTCCAGCATGTTTTTGTGTTTGGGATTGCTCTGACTTATGAGTAGGACCTTGCACTTGGCCTTGTTGAACTCCACAAGGTTTGCACAGGCCCACCTCTCAAGCCTCTCAAGGTCCCTCTGGATGCCATTCTACATCATGTTGACTGCAGCACACAGCTTGGTGTCATCAGCACAGATGCCCTTAATACCACTGTCCATGTCACCAATGAAGATGTTCAACAGCACCAGTCCCAGTACTGACCTCTGAGGAATGCCACTCAACACTGGTCTTCACCTGATCATCAAGACATTAATGCAAATCTTTGAATGGATCCAACCAATCTGTTAACTGCTGAGGGATCACCCATCAAATCCATGTCTCTAATTTAGGTGATGTCATGCAGCAGCTGTCTTATCTGATTCCATTTGATTTCAAATGCCCCTCAGAACCAGGGGGGTCTGTTAGTAATTTGCCACTGCACATTCAACAAGCAAAACCAGTTATAGGGCAGAAAGACTGCATCTGGGACAGTAGCTGGAGCCAATGGGAGGGCGCATGTTTGCTCATGTCTGTGCTCAAACTCACTCAGATCACACAGTCACCTGGAACCAGGGATCTCTCCCTTGTAACAATGATCTCACTTTCTCTGTGAGCTGGTGCCTGTGTATATGCAAACACAGGAGTGCTGGGAGCACAGTCACAGCTCTGGCTGCTGGTGGTACCCTGGCTAACAGTACAGATATAGTCAAAGCCTTCAGTGAAGGTCAGCAATCTGTGAACAGACATGAGGCAAACATACCCTGCTTTCTGACTTTAGTTCTGTTTTATTTTCTACCAAACTGAGAATTCTAAGGCCATTCTCCAATAAAATTACATGGAAAATCACCTGAGCATCTCTAAAAGAACAGGGGCTAGAGGAGCTCCAAAGTACCTTTGCAAAAGACTTGTGTTTTGCAAGACATAATGCCACAAGTACTCTGCAGATCATGGTGCAGAGTTGTTTCATAAGAATACACTGGAGGTTGTTTCAACTCCTGTGAGCTCAAAACAGTCTCACCTTGGCTGTCTTTCAACTCATTTTGATCCAGAAAACCATCTAATGCTATGGCAGGTGCTCCTAACATCAGCATTAGGAAGGCAAAGTACACTTTCCAGCCAAAGTGGGAAAATCAACCAGTTTGAAAAGGAAACCAATGGTATAAGGAAATACTTTTACTGTATCTTTGCAAAGCAGGAGAGAAAGTGTGCCCTGCACAATGGTGTTGTGGTGAAAAAGTGATATGGCTATCAGGTACAGGAGACTCATGTACAGGTCACTTGTGCACAGCACCACAAACCTGGATGCAAATGTTCCAAGCACTGCCATAAGCAACTACCCCAAAGAGTCTGACACGAGTCATATGCTATTTAGAAATTAGGTTATTAGATCAGATTTAATCTTACCAGGACTTTGGTTAGGGATTTAGAACTGGCCAATTAAAACCTTCTCTTGCTGGAGATTTTGTTGGGTTTTTTTAACAAAGAGCTTGTAGTTGAATAGCAAATAAGGTTTAGCCTTGTTAGAAGATTAAGTGTTCTGCTCTGTTCCTAAGCTTATACTTAAGGCAATTAATAGTTCTCAAGGTCTGAACAGTAGAGATATGTGTGAATTTTACTAATTCCACCAGCTGAAAGTGATCTGAGTGACTTTTGCCTTATGCTGTCACACGAACATTAGTATGGCTTGCAGTGAGGTAAATGGCTTGCAGTAGTGTGAGATTATCCATCAGTGATCCGTTTGAAGAGTAATACATCACCATATATTACAGCAGATTAAAAATGTGTTTAAAAGTCCATTAAAAAATTATAGTAAGAATGAGGGCTGTTTGGATTTCGTATTACTGTCATTTGTCTTCTTATTTAAATTCCCTTTTAATAGGGATTAAGCTTATAAAGAATAAAGAATTTACAGATCAAAAGATTTACACCACATATGCATTCTACCTGTTGCTTCTCAGAAACTTAAGTCTTACTGTGCATAGAGTACATGATGTGACATGTATAGAGACATGTGTTTCCATTCTGGAACCACAGCCAGGAACATGGCGACAGCCTCAGTTTCCATAGGTCAGGGGTCTGAGACCATTTTTCCTGACTTCCTCCCCCTACTCTCTCCAAACCAACTCTGCATTCCTATGCTTTCCTTGTTACATTTTACATATTCATTTTACCAGCCTCTGGTCTGAACAAGGAGTACCACTGAGTACAGTAGTTTTTCTTTTATTCTTTTTCTTTAATCAGCTTTTACAGAGCCCACTGTTAATTTGGTACCCCTGATATGCCTCATGGACCAGCAATGGGTCACAGAGCAAAGCACAGGTTAGTTCTGGATCACGGGGTGCCCTTTTTGTCTCTCAAACAGTGAACCATAAAGCAATAGCAAATACAGAAAAGCAATTGTAGCAAAGTGGCCTAATTAGGTTTGCCATCTACTTGCTTACAATGTTATGAATCACCTTAGCAATAGGCATTATATTTTTACACAAAGTTTACTACTTTGTGTAGTAATTACAGTCTAAAACACTTGCACAGTCTGTTCACCTCAAGAAAGGTGCATTACATTGTTAGCTTTGCAGCTTGAATTGATATCCTTAAGCTCTACCACACAGAGAACACACACTCTGGTGACACAGTATCTTCAGTCTAGACCCTTAAAGACCCACATGCAACAAAGTACCCACAGCCAAATATTATTTTCCTTGATAATGTTTCACCTATTTTGCTTCTGTAATAAGCTATTATTTAACTTCTTAATCATTGAAACAGTCAAAGAAATACCACTAATGTCTGCAATACCAAAATTCCTCTTGCCAGGCTGCTGTTTACTCTTCAGTAGTCATTCTGCCCAAGAGGAATAATTTTTTAGTTAAATTACATTTAAATTTGTAACATTTAAATTGATAACTCTGTTCTGCAGGGTCCACAAATGAACATTTAGACCACTTCATCAGGAAGGCACATTTTCATTGCTCTTCCAAACACTCCTGCCTTCAGGAGCACAGGTTTCCCTGGTGAATTGCCCACAAGTAAAGGAAAAAATGGATACCTGCAAAGCATCCAGCAGATTTTCTTCTCAAGAATGTGTTAGGGAACACTTCTCATTTGTAGCTTTACAGTTGTGCCCCATATTATCTGGAGATTCTGAGTAAATTCTTGTTAATTTCAGCATCATAGAAAAGGAGCTTTAACATTTCAAGTGGGTGTTAGGTTGCATTAGGACTCGTGTGCTCGTTCTGCCTGAATTATTATTCATGCACAAAGAGTCCTAAGAGCTTTTTAAAAAAGTAGGGTGTTGCAGCCTGCGCTGTAGAACCTCCAGGATGTATTTTCTTCTCCCCATGGTGTAAATTACATAAGTAAAAAAAAACATACAGTATCATGCCAAGGCAGGTTTCTCAGTTTATCACAAAATTGTTCCACAATCCACTCCGTCTATCACATATAGTTTTTCTGGTTGAAGACTCACTCTAAACACATGCTTTCACATATTCTTACTTCAGTGCCTGGAAATAGGTTTTGCTGTTCACTGGACCATGTTCTTAAATTTCTAGGATTAATTTTTCAATGGTGGTATTAATAAACCTTTTTGTCTTTGTGTTCTATTTTCTGTTTAGCTCAGGGGGTTATTTACTTATATGCCCTGGGAAATTAGAAAGAGGACTTCAGCATTTGGTTCCTCTTACATGTTTTCTGTAACCTTTGTTGAAAAGAGTAGGAGAGTGCAGCCTTCCTTTCCAAATGTCTACCTACAAACGCTGTCATTTCATGCTTTATGCTATGTGACCCACAGCCAAAGAATCAAGACAGCAGATGTGTAATAATATGAAGTCTTCACTTGTATGCAAAAGAATGAACCATTTAAACACTTTCACTGCCAATTTCATAATAAGAGTGTAATTTGGAGCACTTTTTTCCCTCACTTTCATAATCATTAAGGTTGGAAAGGACCTCCAAGATCATTGAGTCCAAACACTAACCTAACACTGCCAAGTCCACCACTAAACTGTGTCTCTGAGCACCACATTTACATGGTTTTTTGAACACTTCCAGGGATGGTGGTTCCACCACTTCCCTGCGCAGCCTGTTCCAGTGCTTAACCACTCTTTCAGTGAAGAATTTATTCCTAATATCCAATCTAAGCCTCCCCTGGTGCAACTTGAGGCTGTTTCCTCTCATCCTGTTGCCTATTACTTCAGAGAAGAGACTAGCTCCCACCCTGTGGTTCCTATGAACCACTAGGTTCATCAGAATGAACTTGTAAAGAACAGTGACAGTACAGAAAGAGCAGACTACTTTGCAAATAGTACTATTATTTTCTTAACTACAGTGTAAAACCAGAGTGACTTCCAGTTTACTTCCTGAATCTGAAAATGTTGCACACATAGGGCAGAAATGTAATTGTACTTCAATTTTATGCTAGAGTTTGTTTCAGCTTGGTAAGTTGTTCTGTCATACAATACTTAGACCTTGTAACACAACAATCTCTCTGCAACACAAAAATATGTAACCAAAAGATGTTGAGATTTAAATGTTCTTGTGTGTCAGAAAAATCTTACCAACCACTGTCATATTATTTACACATTCTCTTAAAATTGACCCATGCACACACTTCTTTTATTGAATATGATTAAAAAAAAAAAGGCTGTGTATGAGTTTGTCAAATCAATATCAACCTTTTTTTTCTTAACCTATGAAAAATGTAATCTCTTTCTGCTTGAGAATCATTACCAGGCAAGCTGATGCTGCTGGATGCTGTAAAGCTTCCCAGTGCAGTAAATATTGTTGATATAATTTCACTGACACATGGATCAGAATAATAGAGATAGTTCATAGCCAATTGTTTGAAATACATTTGTGTATAAGCATCTAAGAGGAGTGGGAAATAAAACAAAAGCTTGTAAAACTCTCTGACAGTCTCTAGATCAGGAAAGAAAGAGGTGATTCAAAACATACCAATTTTATAGCAGAGAAAGGATTCCTATTTCATAAAAGGTCAGATGTGTAGAAGAAAAAACTACCATCCCTTACTTGAGTAAAGCATAAATACTGATTGGATTTAACAGAAGAGACTGGAAATAAAACAATTTCTAAAGATATGTGTTTAACTACTAAATATTCACCCAAGAATCAGAATAATCAGGTAGCCAAGAAAGGGTCTAGTATATAAACTGGAACAAAGAAAGAATTACAAGCAGCTTGCTTGCAGTGTAATCGATCAAAGACAGTTACACTTAAAGTTGTGTGTGTGGATGCGGACTGACAGGCGCCATGACTAGCACAAATACAAAAAAATGAAGTAGCCATTTCCCAGTAAAGGCAGCCGTTGCAGCTGATGGCTCCCTTCTCTAAGGTGAGTTGGCTCTTTCACTCTATCATTGTAACACTTCAAAACTTCAAGTCCCTGAGAAGGACGCATATCCTTATAACCTACACCACTCTGAACGTGCACATTGTTGCTGTCACATCCAAGGAGTTATCTTTGCCTTCCTGATCATAATAAGCAATTAACTACTCATGTTAACACACACTATATGTGTGGTGTTCTTGAAACATCTGACAACAATTCATGACCAGCAAAAAGAAGACTCAAAAGCTACACATTTTATTATTAATTAGAGAAGTGAAAACATGAATAGCTTACTACCAGCTCTGGTTAAACTAGTCAGTATATTTATTTTTCTTTAAATAAGGCATTTTTCAATCTGCATGATGCATCCCTGTCTGGCTCAAGGAAGCATAAGAGTTGTCCTCATATGGAGTTGGAAAGCATGAAAAGAAATAGCTATAAGTTATTTACAAATAACATTACAGTGGAATGGGCATGAAAACTACTGCTCACATGGCAGAGTGTAACTGGGCAAAAACAATTCCCTGAGAGGTCATGTATTCTGCATGGCAAATCCTACAGGCATTGTAGGATATCCATCAAAAATGACAACACTTGACCTTCAGATACTAAATAAGGCCATGAAACAATATTGTGCTCCGTGGTTTCCTTTCTAGTTCTGCCACATCAGCTTACCTATTTTTACTTGCAAAGGGAATCTCATTTCTGTAGTTGGCATCTCAAAATACTAACACCATGCAGACATCTCTATCCTACCTCCAAAATCCTTTATGACCTACACAGTGCTCTAAAAGAAGTATCTAAAATTCTGATCTATAGTGAAAATTAACTGTTGGCATAGCAGGAGGAGATTCTCCTTTTGGAATGAAACCTGTAATATAGGCATTTTAACGATAAACAGCACTTTCAGGCTGGCTGTCATGGTGAAGGATGGAGGATTCACCTTGGTTTTCTAACAAACACCACAGTTTGAAATGTGGTATCCATACAGGCCATCTAAATATACTGAAAACCAACAATGGATAAATGGTATCCTGATTTGTCTCATAATAAGTAAAAATTTGGAAGCTCCTTCTATTCCTTCACATTCATTGAACTGCTGCACTATGGATGAAGTGGACAGGGAGAGAAAAGGATTTTCAGTGAGGACTTAAGTACTACATCTCTCACATACAGATCACAGCTGTTTAGAACAGACCATTTTTCTTCAGGTTTTACAAAAGACCTCCTTAAGCAGTAGCTTCAAAAGCACTAGCCACTTTGAATTTCAAGTCTCACTAAAATGTTTAATTTCCTCCACAAATATTTGATCCTCACCCACACAAAATGAGAAAATTGGAAGAGTTTTGCAGTCTTTCCCACTCACTTAACAAGGAACTTGGTAAGGATGATATCACCGGGAACTGAATCAACCAGTCAGTGACACTATTTATCTTATGCTTCTACTGAAAAAGTAACATTGGAGTTTTAAGAGCACTGAGAGTGCAGTAAAGTGTGCAAACCATCAGTGTTTTGGAGGTTGCAGCAGCTTTTCAGATAGAATACAAGGATTAAAAAAAAAAATCCTGTTTAATTATTTCTTCTCCCACTGCTGCTGTCATCTTCCACAAACAATTGTGTAAAGAAAGATGAACTAAGAAAAGTAAACTAAAGCTTAATTAGGAAGGTATTTTTCTTCCTTTGCTTCTCAGGCCCATGCATGTATCCTGTCCCTAGGAGACAGTAGACATGCCATTTCTGTACTCTGCTAATTAGATACACCATATTCCCCAAACGGAGCTTCAGAGGTATATTCTCATCCACTCGTTTTTAAAACAGACTGTCAGTCATGTTTATAACCTAGAAGTAACAAGTGTTCATGTAAACACGGCCTATTTGCACATAGCCACTCTAATCAAATTGGCGTTTCACACCTTTTCAAAACTGGATGTGTTCCAAAGGAGATCAACAATGAAAGCCTTGGATATAACACCAAAAAAAGTTGTAGTTAGTGGAACTGAGACAAAAACAATTTTTTTAGGCTACCACTGAAAGCCTACGGAGGCCTGAAAAACATGAGATCTAATTATTGTATCTGAATAGAACTGAAACAGCGGAGTGGCTGATTAGCAGACCCAAAAGAGAACAGCAAGCAGAACATCTGCAAACTGTCAAAGAACCAACAAAAATCTACCCAATCTATCTATGGCATGATACAAGGCTGTTCAGACCAGAAAATACCTAACAAGTATGTAAAGATGCCTGTCACAAACTGAATAAATAGTGCTGCAAATAAGAGGAATTTTCTGCATGCACACACATGGATAAACAACCAGTTTAAAGTTGCATTACAGACGATGCTAACCAGGAGAAGAATTCGTAATACAATGTATAAGTGGCTCACAAAGGGGATGCATACTTTCCTCCTTTGGATTGGGGCTGTTAAAGCTCAGTGTGTATCCTTTAATCAGCATATAGCGCTATGTTTATCACACTGTACAAAGTAAGCCAAAGTTAGCTACTTGTTAGAACTTTAACAGACTCAAAGACAACTGCAGTGCAAGCACAGCCTGACAGGTCCTGAGGCTGGTGTCCTCAGCTTAGCACAAAACCTGTGGCCTGCTACACACAATGACAAGATCCTATTTACTGGGCTACAAAGCTACTCATGCACAATGTCTCCTCAACACTGCTGGCTACAGAACAGGGGTGCACACACTTAGATGTCTGAACACGATTTTAATGCTTTTGCCACTTTAAATCACTTTCTCAACAGCAACCAACCTCTCCGTCCTTAATAGGAAGGACAAACTCAATGTCTCTCAAACATCACTAATAACCTTGCTGGACACATTAAATGGAAATGTCTGTAAATAGGTTGAATATTAGAGCTGAGTATCACCCTTCACAAAATAAACAGTGAAGCTATTTAGGGAGGGCATTTCCATCTCAGAGAAGTGCCTGATATCTTGCAACATGTAATTTGCATAACCAAGAGATGGCAGCACTCCATCAACCATCTGCCTGAAGCATTTATTTGAAAATGATTACGCCTCTGTAAGCATGACACCTAGGGTACCAACAACCTAGGAGACTAAAAACAATGGAATAACAATCGAGCCAGACCAGTGATTATTATTCTGCTGCGTTACAAAGGTCTGTAAAGATGAAACTCATTCACCAATAACTTCAATTACTTTTTACCAGGCTTATACTAAGAACAAGGCACAGTGAGATTGGTATTGTTTTGTTTAATTTGGTTGTCTCGTAGATGTATTATCTCAAAACATGTTTGGTAAGATAACAAAATGACCTAACTTCCCTTTCACCAAAACTTAAGAAGCATACACACACACACATACACACACACACCCCCATTTAAAGCACACTCTCATCTTTTCTCTCAGCAGCTGGAAGAGTGTCCTGGTAATAATCTTAAATATTGAAGCACTTCTAAAAATTTAATTATATCACATATTTTTATATATATATATATATATATATATATATATATATATATATGCTGTCAAATGTTTCCTGCAGACTGATGCTGACAGAAATGGGAGGAGTTTAGTATTGCCCAGAGGCCTTCCACATCCCCTATCATCAGGCTCACATGCATATGTGAGGTTTGTTAGCAGCGATAATTAACCTCTTTAGCCACATTCAACACAGTTTTAGATTCTATGAACAGTGCATGGACTTGAGGAACACTCTTCAAACAATGCTACATGGGAAATTAGTATAGACACTATGAGGTGATTAGGAAACTGTGCAAAAGGCAGATGGCAATGAAGTGGACTGGAAAGGAAGTTGTTGAACTGAGATGTTTCTGTTGGATGAGTTTTGAGAGGAGCATTATTTAAACTGACGAGTTTCACAGCTGACTAAAGTTAACACTGGTCTCCACCTCTGTCCCTTATTGCTAGAACTGATTTTTGTAAGAAAAAGGGCAGGTTCAAACAACATTGGTGCTCTTTCAGAAGAATACAGCACAAATATCTTTCTTTCTTTTTTTTTTTTTTTTGCATCTAAATGTTGTTCATGTTTTAAAATATCTGGATTTATTTTCTCCTATTGCAACCCAGTTTACTTTAGTGTCTCTAACTTGGTTGATGTTACACTTAATCCAGTACACAAGGAGAGTCAATTTGTTTTCACAGAAAACACTCGACCTAAGGCTGAGGGGGTGGCTCTTAGGGTTTCTTTCATGTTTTGTTTTGTTGGGTTTTTTTAATGTAACCATATTCTTCTGTGACATCTCTCTCTCTCTCCACTGATAATGTCTACCATTACTGCATTCTTTCCTGATATTTGTAATCATAGAATCATGGACTAGTTTGAGCTGGAAAGGACTTTAAAGACCATCTAGTTCCAACTCCCCTGCCATGGACAGGGACACCTTCCACTAGATCATGCTGCTCAAAGTCTTTTCCAGCCTGGTCTTAAACACTTCCTGTAGAAGTGGTGCTGAGTGGTGCCACAGTGTAGTGGCAGCTTGGCAAGTATCATAATATCATAGTACAAGTCAGGGTTGGAAGGGACCACAAGGATCATCTAGTTCCAACCCCCCTGCCATGGGCAGGGACACCCTACACTAGATCAGGCTGGCCAGAGCCTCATCCAGCCTGGTCTTAAAGTGCTGGGTTAAAGGTTGGACTTGATGTTCTTAAAGATCTTTTCCAACCAAAACTATTCTACGATTTCACAATCCTAAATTCTCCAAAATGCAGATCGAAAGCTAGTTTTTTTCTGACTTATCATTTGTATTTGTGAGCCTGGAGTCCCCATTCATTATTAGTTCAATACCTTTTCAGAGGGTAACAAATGAAAACTCAAGAACACATATTGCAAAGAATTTATAACAGCATGTTTCTTGAATTATGATTAACTCCACAGAAATCCTGTCTTATGAAGATATGCTTTCAAAGACCAGACAAACTTAAATATCATTCCCAGGGGCAAAAATAATTATTTTTTTTTTCTCTCTCAGAAATGATCAATTCTTCCAGAGCTCCTCTTCCACCCACACTGTGATGTGGTTGTATCAGAATCAATAATGTATTTATATATAAAAGGACAATGTGTTACTCAGCAATCAGTAGATTTCTACTGTTTTCATTTTCATTTAGTATTCCTTTTGAGTTTGTTTGGTAGTTTTGTTTTGTTTTGGTGGTTTGTTTTTTGTCTTGGTTTGTTTTTTTTCCCCTCCAGATAGAAAACTTTCGATAACCGCTTTGAAGATAATTCCCATATCAAGCTGAAAGCACAGAAGATAACTGAACTTTAAAACTTTTAAAGTTCTGACTTAGGGAAGATATGACAGCTCACTTCTTCCATTTGTTCCCAGCACAGGGACCTCAGCGTTGTTCTGGAACACTGCTATTTAGCTCATTTGCTTCCTCTGGTTTCACATTTTCCACTCTATAACTTTGCTTTGGATTTCTTGACCTGGTTCACATCCACAAGTTGCCTCATCAGTCTGCTGGCCAACCAATAACAGGTTTCAATTTTTTTCACGTCTGTGAAGAAGACTTAAGTCACCAAATTGTAACAAATTCCTCTATGGTTTGAATGCTCTATTGCCTGCATGACTTGGGGATTGCTTTTCTGAGTTGTTATTTTTAAAAAATACATAAACCATGCCATGGTGAAATTTAACACAACCCTTCCACAAATTCATTGATAACACCTTGTAAGTTGCATTCCTACTATTTTGTTCTAAAGAGCAAATCTCTCAAATAAAGACTGCTTAAAGGCAAAGGACAGGATCATAGCAGAGGTCAGATACAAACTTTACTGCACTATGACTTAGTATCATAGTATCAGTCAGGGTTAGAAGGGATCACAAGGACCGTCTAGTGTTCCAACCCCCCTGCCATGGGCAGGGACACCCCACACTAGATCAGGCTGGCCAGAGCCTTGTCCAGCCTGGGCTTAAACACCTCCAGGGATGGCACTCCAACCATCTCCCTGGACAACCCATTCCAGGGCTTCACCACTCTCATGGTGAAGAACTTCCTCCTCACATTCAGCCTGAATCTCCCCACCTCCAGCTTCATTCCATTCCCCCAAGTCCTATCGCTACCTGAGATCCTGAGAAGTCCTTCCCCAGCCTTCTTGTAGGCCCCCTTCAGATACTGGAAGGCCACAATTAGGTCACCTCAGAGCCTTCTCTTCTCCAGACTGAACAGCCCCAACTCCTTCAGTCTGTCCTCATAGGAGAGGTACTCCAGCCCTCTGATCATCCTTGTGGCCCTTCTCTGGACATGTTCCAGCACGTCCATATCCCTCTTGTAATAGGGGCTCCAGAACTGGAGGCAGTACTCCAGGTGGGGTCTCACCAGAGCTGAGTAGAAACACACGTCTCCTGATGCAGGATCTGATTGGCTTTGTGGGCTGCAAGTGCACACTGAGTGCTCATGTTGAGCTTCTCGTCCACCAGCACCCCCAAGTCTCTCTCCTCAGGGCTGCTTTCCAGCCAGTCACTGCCCAGATTTATATTTTGGGTTGAACCCTTCAAGGTGTTTCTATCATGTCTGATGCCACATGATGCTGGTGTAATTATTTGGGGTATTTAAAAGTATTCATACTTTGACGCTCTGCAGTTACTTCTGCTGTACAATTTCACAGAAGGCCAGGGGAAGGGACCCCAAGCAGCATCTGGTCCAACTTTTCTAAGTAATAGCATAGTTTAAATGAGATGACCCAGCAACCTGTCAAGCTGAGTTTGAGAACAGACCCATGCAGAGGAATCCACTACTTCTCTTGGGAAATTGTTCCACTGTCTAAATTAAAGACCATCAGGAGTTTCAAGGAACTTTTTGATGAAATGTTAGACCAGTATAAACCCAAATCAGTAGAAATACACATGTGCTCAGGAAAAGCTGAGCATGCTTTTGCCTGTTGAAGGCCTTAAGTGAATGAATAAGAAAGATGTTTTTATTGTCTTTTATGTAGAAAAACATGGTTTCATTATTCTTACCCATTCTAAGGCGGAGAGTTTCCTGAAAGAGATTTAAGTACAAATTCCAGTATTCTATCTCATTCACAAAACAAAACAGCAAAAGTACAGAATATGTCTAGAGTAAAATTGGATGATATCTTAAGTGAATGCAAGCTGATAAATAGAACCATGTTAGGATTCTTGGATACAATGCCCTTGGTGATAGAACACAACGGGGGGCAGAATTCAGCTATGGCAGCTTGCCTCACACCAAAACCAAGGTGAAGGAAATTTAGGCAAGCTCGAATAACATTTCTTAAATTACCTTGAACAAAAATTTTGTTTTCATCCTGCTTTTATAATAATAAAAGTGATAATGCCATGCCGTGGGTGAGTGCCATATCTTCCTAAACTAAGGCAGATTGAAAATGTGACTAACACAATCTTGAGCAGTTTCCCTGATCACCTGCAAAGTGATTTCTCAGTTCCCTGAAGATAACCACGTTTAGCATTAAATGTTTCACAATTAACACCTAGCTCTCAGCTCCTCTGTCTTACGTGGAAGACAATAGCTTGGGAATTGTAAATTTGCACGATTATCTACCTTTTCAATACTGCATTTGTTAACTGGCAGTGCCATGTTTGCTTTCATTTTCAAAGGCAGGAGCTACCTGCTGGCAGACACCTCCACAAGGCGAGCCTTATCAGTGAAAAACGCAACTTATTGAAGAGGTATAAACCTTTTTTCTTTCTTTTCTTGGTTTGTTTGGGTTGGGTTTTAATGAAACGCACCACTTTCAGTATTTCTATACAGGAAGCTTCTGCCCACAAGCCACTTACAGTGCGTCCTTGCGCCTGTTACACCGCAGTGCAACCTTCTGTGCTCACTCAAAAAGGGCACAGTGGGCTCTATCTCCGTCAACAGACTCATTTGTCAGTTATTGTTGATCGTGATAAACAATCATCTCCTGGTTAACAAAGCACACACAGAGTCCCATGGCTCACTTTCTGCATGCTTTAACATTTCATAGATAAACCCAACAGCCAGTTCTACCCTGAGTAATGAGTCAGATCTTCCTAAGCACTTCGTTAAAGTTTGTTTACAGAACTATTGCTTGCTACATCACAGGGGGAGGAGGCGTCTCTGTTTCCTTTTTTATATATATATTTTTTAAAGCTAACACAACTGACAAAACTGTCACCTCTTTTTATTGTTTTCGACTTATATAAACAGAATTAGGCTGCAGGGAATCTATTAATAAAGGCCTACACAACAAAACCATTCAGAATCTTCAAGGCAGGTTTTAATCTCCCAGAAAAAAAAAAAATCAATTTTATTTAGAATAAACTAACAAAGAATGGAGATTACTCCAGGGAATTAGTCTTTAAAGTATGATGAGGAAATATAGATTTTCTTCTGTACAGGAGTATGATGTTGCAGTGCATATAAAATGTGCCATAATAATTACACAAAAGCTTCTTTACAAATTCCAGGCTTATTAATCCCACAGCTTTCTAGATAAAAACAAGTGAAAGCAAAATTGGAGAGACAAATACCTGGAAGAAAAAAGCTTAAAGCCTTGAATAACTTCCACTGCACTAATGAACCACTCCAACAAATCCCAGGAGGTCAAAATATATTATGTGCATCAACTCCAATGCAGAAGAGCTAACCTTGTGACCGTGCTTTCCATATCTATGGCATCTCTGAACTGTCACAAAGGGATGAACACAGAGGGTGAAGTTATATCAATACAAGTTAAATGACCACCTGGAATACAGCTGCCAAGACATTCACTCACAGATGGTGACACTTTGTCTTGGAGGCTGAACCTTTTCAAACAACCCAAAGCAGACAAGTTCTGCTTTTGGCTATACCTGTACCCAGCTGCAGCTGAGCGTGTCTTCATCAGCTGCTGCAGAGAGAATGAAGCTGTTTTTGCTGAACACAGAATTCGATGCATTTTCACTCCAGTGTAGACACTGCTGGGTTTTTAACATTTATAGCTGGGAGAAATCAGGATGAGTTCAAGTCCTGACACTCTACATTTACTTGTTAACAGGGTCAGTATTTCACTTTTTACCTCTGTTTTATGTTTCTCTTATCCAGGTAAGCGAGACCTGAAGTCTGTGCCTGTTATTCCCTCTGCAAAAGAACGTTTTTATTCACTGAGAAACAGACAGCATGAAGGCTGTGCTACTTGCAAAGCCACTTCTCAGCTCTTTACACTTTTTGTCTGGGCTTGAAGATCTTCATCAACTCTCAGTTAAAGCCTTCTCCTAACACTTAATTAGGGAAAAATCATCATTTATATTTTGCAGAAACTAGAGAGCCACAAGTGCAGTGACAAGTTATGGTCGTGTCTGGTTAGAGGGAGTGTTTAGTGGCTACTGGAGTTCAGTTACTCTTTTTAGACAAAGATGCACCCTAAAAATCCAAGCCCGAACACTTCATGACTCTTCAGAAATTGCTTTAGAGCAGTCACAGCCACTTTGGACAGAAGGAGATGTCGTATCTCAGCAAGCAGAAAAGTTCAGATCCAGAGCTGAGCTGAATCTTGTAACTTTCTTGTCTTTAATAAATTTGGATGTATTCATGAATATTTAATAGTTAAAATGTTGCTATTATTTGCACATACATGCTTCCTGCCTAGAAGTTGTTATGTTCAACCTTTGTTTATACTTTAATTTGATGTTGCCTCAAAGCAGGCATCTTCTATATGCACAGAGAAATTCAGCTTCCTAGTGGAACTAATCTCACCTCCACCTGCAGAAAATACTTGTTGGTCTTACTGATACAGGAACTTGGGCATCAATTAAGTTAATCTTAATGTAAATAACCTGCAAGAAAGTAAAATGAAGCTGATGTAGGCATGGCTTACGTGGCTTGAAGCCAAATTCACACAGGTGTCACATATTTGCATGGAGGGGTTTGATCTGGTGTAACTGTCACTGAGTGAAAAAAGAGAAGAAAGTTGGCAGAGTTTTCATCAAAAGACACTGCAACATGGTGCTTGTGGGAATGGATGCACATAGACAGATCTGGGTAGCAGTTAACACTTCATACACCTACACTTCTGAATGAAGTTGGTAGCTATGCAACAGCTCGGCTCTTAACCACACATCAGGGTCCCTGCTTACATTGTCACCCTGGTGTTTCAACACCGGCTGCCTTCCGTCCTCCTCCTCCATTCCAACTCCCCTATTCTTTGTTGTAGGAAATAACAATCCAGACAACGGCAATGTCTCTTTTCCTTATTGGTAAACATTCTCTGGGCACATCTGCTGTGATGATGATAAGGCAGAGTTCTGCTCTCAGATGGGGAAACCAGAATGTCAGTTTACATAATGGCCAGAAAACAAGAAAAAGAACCCACGCGCTGGAGCTGCAAGCCTGTTTCTATCTCACTTCATTGTCTTAACAGGATTCTTATTGTGTTTATATTTAGAGACATGGGAAACTGCGCTAGCCATGCTACCCATTGTTGCTTAACCTCAAACAACCTATATAATATGCTGTCCATTAAGGAACCTGAATATAGACTCTAATCAAGGTGGCTAAACAAGATATAGGAAAATAAAGCTCAGTGCTTCCTCCTTGTTTGGGAAAAAACAAACAGGAAGGCTGCCTCTTAGCCTCACCTCAGGAGAAAAGAGTGGGGGGGTTGGGTTTGTTTTTACAGGCTCACAGAATATTCTGGCTCTCTGTTGTGCACCTGTTTGGGTTTTTCATCATTCATGCTGCCAATAAATGGATAGAGGCACATCAGCAACTTATTTCCCAACTGGAAAAATAAAATAAAAATCTTTTCTTTTACTTTTTAGGAACGGTGTTTATGAGAAAACTGTTCAACAACAACACTAGAAACCTGACACTACTAAGACAACACTGATTGTGACTCGCTGATCACCAGCAGTTTGCTTTAGGAACACGTTAGCAAGTCATACTTGGGTAAGCTTGCCTGAATGCTGTATAACTAACAAAATATTATGATAGAACTTCAATCCACATAACTGATGTTAAATTGAATATAACATTCCTCATGAAAACAGAGCCTTGGTAGCTAAGAGTGCCTATCCAACTCACATACATCAGACCTGCAGAGGACTAGCAGTGGTTGAGCCTGAAATCCCATATACAAAATCATTTCACATGCAGAAGGTATTTACAACAACTCCTGGTTAAAAATGTAAATTATTTAAACAGCTCATTTCAGGCTTAGTTTGTCTTCATGGGCCTTTCCAGTCAGCCCAGAATGACAATCTTAAATTCTTTAAACCTTTACATTCCTAAATTTATGCAGCCAGTTTTCACTTCTTTCTATGGTGGTCTATCTTGTCATAATCACAGAATTTCAGATTCCTCAGGAAGTATTAGGATGTCCTATAGAAGTGTCCAAACTTAGACCTTTAAATTAACATGAAGTCATAACAAACCCTGGGATACAATAGAAGGAGAGGTTGCCATCAGAAAGTCGTACAATTGGTTTTCTTTGAATTATTTGGCCCTGATGTATGTATGGCTGTGAAGATGACCTATCAGGTACGGCATAGGCTATGGCACCTCAGACCAAAAAAGGCTTTTAATAGACAAGAGGTTGAAGGCAGGGCTGCCACTGGCTATCCTTAGCAAATATTTCCTTGATGAGCACACTTCTTACTATCTTATATTGTTACCCAATTATCAGATGATGAAATTGATGTGAAGATATAGAGAGTGAAAAGGCTACAGTTCTTTGTTACATCTTTTGTTTTCCAATACCTCTGGAATCCTACTGTGAAAAGATCAACAGGAAAGTGGGAGGCACACAGAAGGAACATGAGTCTCCAGGAGGCACTCAGGAAAAAAAGTGATCCTACATTGCACTTTCCTACTTCACATGCAAGGCGAGAACCCTTTCCTGTTAGAGTTTCCTCTCTCTACTGTTCTCATTTCATATAAATCTCACACCCAGGATGTCTTGGATTTAGTGCAAACAAAATGATTTCCAGGAGGAAGGCCAAAGGCTGGCCTCGTTAGGAATGGCTGAAGTAAGGTTTCAGTTAGCTTTAAAATCAAACCTTTACTGTTATTTTATCTATTTTAATTATCCTCACTGCTCTCTCCCCCACCCTTAGAGTCTCCCTTTCTTTCAGGTGGTGGCACTGCTGCACCATTTGTAGTGCTCAGTACAGATTCCTTTGCCAGATTCTAGAGTGTATCTTAACAGGTAATTAGAACAGTTTTCACTAGCTCATGCTGTCGGCTTTCCAGCTCCTGCATGATCCAAATGGCTCTCAGGGGATGTTACATTATGGTTGGTTTGTTATTGTTTGTTCCAGGCCAGTGCCACTAGACAAAAGCGTTATAAAACTGGTGAGTGGTATTAATCACAATTTCTTAGGTGTCTATGTCTGCAAAGCCCCTGTTCTCACTTTCCCATTATTTTTGCTTAGCTTTCATTTTGTTCTGCAAGAAAAATAAGAATATGATGTACAGACTATTTCACCATATAAAAGCTCAGCAACAAGGTGAAATATTTGTAAGGTTAAATGAAAGGGGGGGGAAAAAAGGCATTGCATTTCAGTGACTCCAGCTCTTTGTTAGGAAGAACTGAATTAGTATCTGAGAGCTTCCTTGCATAACAGCCAAACTCCCACCAGCTCTGAGCACTTCAAGCCCATAAATTCAACTGAGGCTACACTACTTACCCATTGTGTGTCTCCATCTCTACCTTGACTTCAGCACACAATGCAGAATGTCCCCTGCTGTGCGTCCCGAAAACAAGTCAGTTTGAAAATAGTGTTTATTTCAATTCAGTTAATCCTCATCATTTCAGAGCATTTTGAAATTCACTTCACTGAGATGTACCTTTGTGTTATGAGGTAGGTATTCAGTTAATGGAGGAAAATAAACAGAGTAACTATAACTAATTTATTCCATTTCTGATCTTATTGATCCCATGTCCAGTGGTCCTTCCAACCCGCTAATTGAGGCAATAATAAGTAATAATAACTTTAGCCTGTCTTCCTCCTGGGTCTTTTCAGCACAATGAAGTGGTTATTCAGTATTAGAAAAGAGAAGCCCTCCGACTGGAAATCCAATAACACAACTTAAAGTCCTCTAAAATATTAAAAAGAAAGAAGAAACAACCCCTTTTGTGGAAGGGCTAAAGGCAACTGGACAGTTGTTAAATATAAAGAGGACTGTGAGCCTGGTAGATTATTGACTGATCTAGCAGTAATAGCAACAAGCCTGCAATTTACATAGTGCTTTA
Organism: Melanerpes formicivorus; assembly: GCF_026170545.1. Lineage (NCBI taxonomy): Eukaryota > Metazoa > Chordata > Aves > Piciformes > Picidae > Melanerpes > Melanerpes formicivorus. The sequence continues at coordinate 35,943,280 of NW_027142357.1, read as the reverse complement.
CATCTTCAAAGTGCTGTGTAAACATTAAATAATTGATCTAATGAGAAAAACAACTGCTTCCAGTGTAATATCAAGTATGTGGTCACAAGAGAACAAGTTATTAACTAAAGGAAACAATTTATTTGAAAATCTATTATCATAAATTATACTGATCTCTTTTCCTCCTTTTGAAAGTTATTCCCTCTGCAGCTTGGTTAATGCCTGGATTAATTCGCTCATGATTTCTGGAAATTCAGTAAGTGCAAACTTAATAAGAAGCTGATAGAAATGTCAGAGGTAACTGATGCTTTAATGGGCATGAAATCTAGGAAAGTACCCGATAGGAAAAGATTCACAACAGCCTTTGTTAAAGTACTGGGGTAAAGGCTCGCCATATGAGGCTCACTTCTTTAGATAGGTTTAGTAAATCGTGTAGCATCTATATTTTCTCCTTCCTAAACTTAGAGGGACAATAGATATATAAAACCACTTCTCTTCTGAACTCCACACGTTGTATTCTTACTTACCTGTCTTTTATCAACATTTGTAAATAGCAGTATTGTCGAATGAATAGTAGCATAGAACATTTTATGTTGGTTGTTTTCTTGGTGTTTTTTTTTTGTTTGCTTTGCTTTTTTTGTGGGGTTTTTTTTTCAAGATAATGAGTGGTTTGTATCATGCCACAAGAGCACAAAAGTATTATGGAAGTTGGGGGCATTCTATTTTATTTTTCCCCCCCTTACTTGGATTGATAAAAAAGTTTCTGTTCTCATTCTTGGTTTTTCTGGTTCTCTTAAACAAGGCCTGATCTGATCTCTGAATCAGGTAAATCCTGTTATTCCATTTCAGCCATGAATACAAAGGAAACATTCCATAATCTGTCCACAAGGATCTAATCCATGTCTGTTTCTTAATGGAATATGCAGACAATGCTAATGCATGTATTGTGTGTTATCAGGAGGCAAAAATATCTTCATCTGTGAATGCTGCTAGGTGTAAATGCTCTGTTTATCACTACAGTGTATTCGAAAGCCTTTTTCTTCTTTTTTTTTTTCAAGGAGAAATAGAGTTGGTAAACCACTAGTGCATCTCAGTTTACCACAAGAGACTGTAACAATCCTGTCTGCAAAGTTGCTGCCATGTATTTGAAGTCAGCTCTCAAGTTCCTTTCCCTTTTTGTTAACACCGTGAAGTTCTGGCTGCTGCATTCGCACATTAGCTCCTGTACTAGCCAAGAAGTGAAAACCATTGTAATGCTGTCTGGCTTGTAAATGAGAAGAACAATAAGGAAAGTCTGAGCCTGACAGCCAGCAGTCCATGGTGATTACAGAGAAAAGGGCCTGCATTTTTAACTTTCTTTTTGTTATTGTTATTAAGGTCAGTGTCATCCATCAAGATGCGGAGTTATTTCTGCCACAGTTTCAAAGGTCAATTGGTCATGTGCAACGACAAAAGTGATTCGTGGAATAATGTACCCAAAAACTGGGGAATGTGCCTTTTCACTTTCTATTGTCATGCTCCTACTCATATTTCAATGCCAGAAGTCAACTGAGAGAGACATTTGAAAATACCAGTAAAGTAAACAACGGGAAGAAACCACATGTAACTCATCGATGTATAGTTTGAAAGCCAAGAAAACCTCCTTCTTAGCTACTATTCTCTTTATTCCAAATATTCCATCAGGTTTTAGCCAGGAGAAATATTTCATTGGCCTTCTCTTGCTGTAATGTAGCAGACATCTTAAAAAGGCTTCTGGTCCTACTCCAATTAAAGTTTAATAGGAAAACTGTTAGTATAACTTTTCATGCAACAATTCACTTGGCTGGCATATTACCATCTCTGTCCTTCCCTCTAGGCATTTGCAGATGAATCCTTTCCTGAGTTCTAATTCAGGGAAAACCCTGGGCAAGGTCTGCAGAGGTTCCATCACCATACCTGCCACATTTCCAGAGCAAAAACAGCTGAAATGAGTAATAAATGGGTGGAGACTGAATCCAACAACCAGCAGGACACTGAGTGAGAAATTCCATTTTCACTCTACTGTGCAATGGCTGCACAAATACAAAGCCACAGTACCTTGCATGGCCTCATCCATCTCTCCATGATAGGAAGGCAAGAATATCCATGCTTCCCATGTACCAGAGTCAGGCAGAGGACAATTCTTTACCATGCATACGAAGCCTGTACAAAAGGCCCCTAACTCCTGTATTTCACTCCTTTGTGACAAAGAAACTCTCTGGTTTGTTTCTCAGTAAATAACTTCAGAAACAAGAACTCCTCCTAGTGATTTACAAAGTTGAATTCTCTGGGAATATAAACAGCATGATTTAGAGCTACAATCTGTTTTGAACCAATCTATCTCTGCTGTATTTCATATGAGCTTCTCAGCATACAGGTCTATACAGCACTTCTGATACATGAAATGGCAGCATTATCTTTCTGAATTTGTCGAGAGAAAGAAGAGTGCAGCCAGGCTGTACAACAACTGCATTATCCATCTGGGTCATGGATTGGTACCCTCAGTATCTCCCATGCAGTTTAGCTCATTTCACTTGCTAACAGCAGATTTGCAGGCCGCAGATTTGCAATCGTGACTGCTTCTGGAGTCAGTCACTATTGATCATTTAATTGCAATTCAGTACCATAGAGTGGTATGGAAATTATATGGTAAATAACTGCCAAGTAAACAGTGGCATTTTTCATTTATGTTCTCACTGTTACAAAATTTGCCACATAGTACTTCATAAATTAGGCTTGAAGAGGTCCCATGAGTGGTAACAAACTGTTTAATATAAAGAAGTGCAGTGCATTTCTTCTCACTTCTAACGTTTGCAACATAAAACCCAGAAAGCATTTGTTGATGCATTATACCTTTAAATTTGGAGTGCAACAACTAAGAACAGAAATAGGTTTATATGATAGGATTTACTTGCAAATGGATCTAGAAGGCACAAGAGAGTTACAACCTCCCCATTTGTGGTAAAGTTCTTCATTCATAGCCACAACGTGTCTCTACCTAGCCCTGATTTGCTAAACTAGAGTAAATGCAAACCGGATATAGCGAATCGATAATATTATTCAGTTAGGCATATTCGGTTTAACAGGAGTCAGTGATACATGCATCAGGTCAGTTGTTAACAGCCTGTTTAGTTCCACTTTAGAGTCAATGACATACTGACAGGCACACACATTGACAAAGCAGCTCCCAGAAGTAAAAACATTAATTACTTAACTGCAGAATCAAAGCAGTAATTAAAAAAACGAGATTCAGGAAAGCTGGAGACATTTCTGCTTTATCTTTGTCAAAGGCTGTCTCCATTACCCATTAGGGTGGGCAAGCCTCACTTTTTCAAACATTGCACACGTCAGCCTGTCTCCTTCAACAAAACACCAACCTCTCTTTGGAGGAGGAATCCCATTTAAGCAGCCAGAGTCACAAGGGGGTTATTCTTCTGTATTCTCAGAGTTTGCCCTTCCTAGATAAAACCAGTACTGTAAACTCAGCAGGAGATTAAGACAAAGTTCTCAAAACCAGTGGTTCAAGTGGTTCAACTACTGCCCCTCGATAGCTCTCAAGTGTGGATTGGAGATAAGGCACTTCTTAGCAGTAGTTTCTTTTTTCCTGCCTGTTCATCCTTCCACTGCCTTTTAGACAAACCTGTTGGGTTAAGTCATTCAATATCCAAATAACATGTACAATAATGTACAATATTCAAAAACCAATATAGAGCATCTTCAAATTCTGTCATCTGTTTTCAGAGCTTTGGCAGTGATCACATACTACAGGTACACAAATTGAAAACCCCATTACAGGCTTTCCAGCTATTCTCTCAACTTGCCTGTTATAGTGACGCTTTCTATGAAAAACATTGAAAGCAATAGTTGAATGATTACTTAATTTTGATTCTGCAGAGACAGAGACAACCTACTAGGCTACTAGGACACATCGAGAAATTGAGGTGCACAATTTCTCTTTTTTAGCTCCTTATAAAACTCTTTAGCGAAAGGTCTATCCCTTCTGAACTGCCAGGGATCTGCGGGTACTAATAGCTCTTAATGGCCCTGACCCAGGCCATAGGGCACCCACTCCCTCGCCCCTGGGCCCAGGGGCTACACTTAAGTCCAGGCTATCAGTTCTTGCCTGAACTATTTTGTAGGAATGCTTGCCTCCAGGCTTGCCTCCTGGCTGGACCTTGGACCTGCATGGTACCTTGTTGGCTGAATGTATCTCCAGTGTATGTTATGTGTTGGACTTTGAATCCATGTTGTAGCCTTGTCTCTAGTCCTGCCTCTGGATGTGTCTCCACCCCGGCTGGCCTGCCAAAATGGACCCTGGACCTGGTTTATCACTTGCTCTGTCTGGGGTCGTTGATGGTCTCTGTTACCAGCTCCTAGCATTATCATCAGACTCTGTGGGACTTTGCCAGGATCACTGAGGGCACTGCCACTTGGTCATCCTTGGCACCAGGATCACGTTCCCTTGGGTGCTAGCAGCCATTCCTGCTCCCTGACATAAAGCAACAGTTTATACATGTGGTCTAATAGCAGCAATAATGATTTAGTTGTTAATCTTGGGAAAAACTAAACCAGAAACATGCAACATACTCGTGTTTCCCCTTTATACAAAAATGAAGGTGAAATCAATTGCTCTGAAGTCCTGATCAATCCTCTCAACAAAGTGCCTTCTACTATAAGTGATTAAGATGGATTAGCTCCCATTAATATAATTTCATATGATGTGCTGTAATTATCATAAGCCATAAGTTTAACTCATTTATTTCATCCACTAATTGTTAAATCACCTTCAGACAAAAATAAGGAGTGGGAAATTTTCAAGCCCAAAAACTTTCATCACATGTAGGAATCCACTGGAAAAAAATCACTATGAACACCAGGCATTCGGGATGAAATTCTGTAACAAGTTGTATGTCTCCTGTTATGTTCTTTGGTGGCATAAGGGTAGAATGCCTATCAGTCATACTCTGTTAATTATCTCATAGAATCATTAAAGATGTAAAATACCTCTCAGATCATGAAGTTCAACCATCAACCCAACACTACCATTACCAATAAACCATGTCTTCAAGCACCATGACCATATGCTTTATGAACACCTCCAGCAGCTTCCCTAGCAGCTTGTTCCAATGCATGACCACTCTTTCAGGAAAGAATTTTTCCTGATATCCAATATAAATTATTCTATTATTCTGTATATAACCAATGCATATGTGTTGACATACAGATACACCAGTTAGACATTTTTGTCATAAAAAATGGTAGGCTTCTATGTGTCAGTGAAAATCAAAACTCCATTTATGTCAGCAGTCTGCATTTGTCACCTAACTGCATAGCTCCGATGGGAAGAGACTCTTCCCACAAAAGTCACCATCCTCTCCCATTATGCACTGCTGTAAAGTTACTCTGCTCACTGATGTTAATATTGTTAGTTTTTCACTACACAATCACCTGAGAGGGGAATTTGCTGCGGTATGACCTCAGTGTGTCACTCAGTATTGACAGAGCAACACAGACTGTTTGCCAGACATGATACTGACTTCTAACATTGTTTTAAATGCCTATAAGGTTGTGCATAATTTCATAAGCTGTCTATTAAACTGAGTTGCTGACTCTAAGCTACTAATATCATTCAGTTCTGATGCATTGATCAGACAAAAAGTGCAGGCTGAAAGTGTGTGCAACACTTGCTGTAAATTTCTATATATCAAACACAAAATGCCCTGCTGGTCAAGGTTGTGAAAGCTAAATGGACACACTTCTTTCAGTCTAAAGATCTCTATTCCTGATAACTTTATGCTCACAGGCAGAAGATAATTTGGTGTTACAGGAACACAGCTGTATTTTATTTTATCTTATTAGAAAGCACTTCAGAATGTGTTTCTATTATGTACATCCAAATGCCAAATCATGACCAATTATGTCACACCGATCAATTGTCTTTGCAAGGTAGAGAGTAGCTTTTACAGACTGATACAAATTTAAGTAAGAAAAGCACCTATGTTTCAACTGGAAAGAGAAAATAGAGATATTGTGACAGATAGTTAGATAATCCCTGTAGTATTTTGTTGTCATCTTGTTAATGACAAGCGTACAGGGTAAAGCCGATCCTACACGCACATTGATGTACTATTGTTTGACAATGATTGCCATTGTACTGTGACCCAAAGATCACAAACAGTCTCCAAGCATTCCAGTCAAGCACAGGATTCACTGAAATTACGGGAAAGATTGGCAGAATAAACACTTCCAGCCTTTCCAGGCTCTCTTGCTATGTTTGTTTAAATAAGAGAGAAGACTGAGACACTAAAAACAAATGGAGAAGTCACAAGCCTGGCAGAACCCCCTTAGCTAGACACTCCCTAGTCTTCCACAATGTCCATTCATATTTGCCTAAGTATCACTAGACGCCTATTGTTTGGCTGATCTTTTGGACTACAGGTTCTCAGTTTACCATCCCTTACCAGCAATGGCCCCAGGAATCCCGAGCCTGTTTATTTCAAGTAAATCTAGTCTCTCTCTCAGATTCCCCAAAGCAACTGCCATTTGCAGTTCCAGGCAAAATAATTCCTTGTTGCTCATGTTTCCAAGCTCAGCGTTTTTACCTCTCTTGAATCTTCCTTAGAGTTCACTCTGAGTCTTTAAGTAATCCCCATCTTCTTACTGTCTGTGCTCAGCTGTGCTTTTTGTTCTGTTAACCCAATTTTCAAGCTGAGTTTACTCTTCTAAGAGCTCTGTAAACATTCACTCCTCTTTCTCACTTGAGGTTGCTTTTACAAGACTCAGGGATGTTCCCACCATGATGGTTCTACCTGCCACTGGAGAGCTTGACAAGGTCACAGTCTCTCTCAAACCACCCTGGGATCAGAAACCTTTGGATCTGGGATGACTGCTGGCTATGCCAGGGCTGGCCCTGGTGCAGGGACTCTTTGTTCACAGGAGAGCTGGTGTTATTCCACCTCTTCTCTCTGCCCAGAAAATCATCTGCAAAGCAAAAGCTGCCTGTCTTGCCCCTCCAGCCCCCTTCCCAACCATCACTGAGACTTGAATTTGGTTGTCTGGGGCAAGTCCGTGGGGAAATGGTGGGGTTGGTGGCTCTGTGGGTGCTGCCACTTGTCCCCACAGTACTGTGTGTACCCATGCTGCAGCACCAGAACCTTAGCCTCAGACAAGCTCCATCATGCAGATCACATTTTTTTATGTCCTAGGTCTTCTTCAGCTTGTGACCCATTAAGAAAATGGGATTTTTTAATATGTCAGGCAGTGTTAAGTGATTTTTTTAAAGGTTGTTGTACACAACACTTCTTTCTGGGTATTTCCTTCTGGTTGGAAAATAATATTTTGCAAGTTTGCTTTAAAAAAGAATTTTGTAAGACTATGCACATGTTTTTGCACATGTTCCTTTGGTAACCAAGATACCCAGGTCCTATAGACAATATGGGACCTTGAGCAACCTGGTCTAGCAGGAGGTGTTCCTGTCCATGGCAGAGAAGTTGGAACTAGATGATCTCTAGAGTCCCTTTCAACCAACCCTGTCCATGTTTCTGTGATGTGTCTGTGTTCCTCCCTTCCCTGTACTGCAGGTCTGAGTACCCCTTTGCTCCATAGCTCCCTGATAAATCTTCACAGGTGATTTGTACCCCCCATTCAGCGTGTGATCTCTGGACTTACACTAACTAAAGAACATTTCTGATACCTGCCTTCATGCCTTGGTATAAACATTCCACTGTATCTGCTTGAGCTCAGGAATTGTTCTCATCTTTAGCCATGATTTGGATTGCTGCAGGCAGTCATTATCAGGGAGAGAGGGGTCACTCACTGCTGAGTCTCTCATCAGACAGTGCAAGACCGCAGTACCAGGCACTGGGCCAAACTGGTGCCAGCCCTTGTCCCACAATCATAGCCCAAAACTACACAGGGCAGTGAGCAGGCAGCACTTCCCCTCACTGTGGGCAATGTGACAGTCTGGAGAATGGCCAAATAAACATCAGATCCAAATCAGCCAAAACAGGGATGTCTGGGCAGACAGAAATAACTTCCTATATTTCTACTGCCTTTATTTTTCCTTACTGATTTTTTTTCTCTATCTTCCCTCAATTTCTGTGCACTTCAGTTTCAGTCCTCATCCATAGCTGTTAAATTCCCCTCCTTTGCCTCCCCGGTACAGTTCCTTTCCCTTTACTTTGCACTGTGCAGACTCATGCTTCTAATGGAGCAAGCCCACCTACTTTTTCCCTCTCAAAAAGTCCAGTTTTTTTTCTTGTTCCTTAAACCTGTATAACATCTACCTTGTCTCTATCGTGCCTGCTTGCTTTGGTTGGTCCTAGCAGCATTTGAATTGTGGTTGAGAGCCTGATTATAGTAATAAGAAGCATGAAAATAGTAATAAAAGATGGTTTAATTGCTTTTGATAAAGTATTATTCCAACAGACCGAATGAAATGTTACCATCCTACAGTTGTGTTTTATTCCAAAAGAAGACTGGACCTTGGACAATGTGGATTAATGCAGTCCCAGTTTGCAATTACAGAAAAAGCTGTCAATAACACTCCACAACTGTCACTTTTATTACCCAACTCCCCCTCCCATAACACTACCTCATTTGTAGCCATGGTAAGATGCCAAATTGCTTTATTTCCAAAGTGTATGACTACATTTTAAACAAGCCTTTGTGTGCAATATATTCCACAGTGCTTAGTCTCATTAGTATTGCCTCAGCATGCATGGATTCATGACCAGCATCCTTATTTCATATGGAGGCATCCTTTAAAGAAATTGAATGCTAGAGGGTCTATACATCAATGTTATGATACTGTATTTTTCATGAAAGCTGTAAATAAGGTCAACAGGATAGGGATATTCCAGATGACAGAATCCCTAATAGTTTTTGAGGAGCAGCCTGTTTCTCTCTAAAAAGTCAATTTGCTTTTGACCCATGCCTATTAAAAAGTGTACTTTGTATAGCGGAGGCAAAGCCCCATTCCAGCAGTTTTCATGGCTTTGGTTAAATATTGTTAGGATGATGTATTCAAGCCTAGCTGCCCATGGCTAAAGAAGGAGGGTAATGAGGAATCTGGATCACTGTAAGTGGCATTGTTTTATTTTAGTCTCTCAAATATGATGAATTCATAACTAAGTATGGCAAGAGAGAATAAACAGTGGTGTTGGCCTTGTGAAGTTGTAATTTAGAGAGCTGAGAATGCCATTTCTGTTGCTACACATGAAAATTTAAATAGCTTAAGCTTCTTTTCAAGACTTTGGACCCAATCCTCATTCCCTGGGAATCACTGACTTCAGTGAATGGAAGGTCAGATTCTATTTTACAATAGAAGGATTTGTAGTTTCTCCTCCCTGCCCCTGTCAGCAGCTAATCAGAGACTATTACAGAAAAAGGCATCGAGCTCAGGTCAAAGGTATGAATGCAATCCAGGTCACTAGTGATGGAAAGTCACCACAACTGGTAACAGAGAAGTAAATTGTCCACTGTACAGAAATCACCCCACCATAACAAGAGTGTCAAAAAAGGGAAGAAACAAAATCTAACTGGAAAAAATACAGAGATGTGACATACTGAGGCAGATATATAGGGATTCAAATGCGGTAGGCAAAACCAGAGCATAAAATCCAACATAATTCTTTATGATTTATGACAAAGTAGGGCTCTTGTTCATCTCTAATTCCAACACCCAGCAGAAGCAGATCAGATATTCAGGCCAGGCCAATATAATTCTTTCTCTTAGGTAGGATACAGAAAATGAGAAGAGAAAAAAATAAATTAGCATGGGGGAAAACAAACAAACAAAAAGTGAACAGAATTAATGTGACCTGAAAAGGACAAAATAAATCACATGAAATGATTTACAACAAAAAAGGATGTAGTTCCACAGTCCATCACACACCTGCTTTCTGTCTCATTCTTATAAAAGCCCCTCCCTTCTGTCACTGAGGGACTTGCATCTTGTAACTGTCCCTAAAGCAGAGGATGCTGGAACAACGGACTAACAAAAAATGGGTTAGCACTGATAACAAGAAAGGTTTGTGTCTTTGTTAAGGAATTCTCATTGTACTGATCAGTTGGTCCATAGCAACCTGAGGAGTTGTTTCTTTCAAGAGACAAATAACCAGCCAGCGGACACTGAGTCTTTGTATTGTCTGAATCTACTTTTATTTACAGTTCCTTTTAACAATTCTTAGATTTACTTTTTTTTAGATCCTAGTCTAAGGCCTCTCCCTCCTTAAAACAGAATTTAAGTCTTTCTGTCAAGATTTTATCTCATGGCTCAGACTTTTTCTGTGAGCCCATCCAAAACTGTTTACGTTCCTTTTGTTCTGAGGTGCAGCCACATGTCCCAGGGACCATTCAGGTGGGGGAAACCCACCTGCTGGGTCTTGGAGCCAGCTTGACTAGCATTTCCTTTCCACACCAAAGAAGCCACATAATCACTTTGTCACTTTCATGGCACCTATTTTACTGCGAAGGACTTTCCCTTTTAGAAAACCCCCCTAATTCCTTAATTGCTGTCTACTGAAGACCACTTGTTTTGCGGTACTGATTATCTTTGGCGTTTATATAACCCTTTGGCAAAGAAGATTTTTATATTAAATGGGCAGAATTTGTTTTGCAAGACCAATCTCTTCCTTGTACCTTTGGCAGCAGTATCTCATACCTGTCAGTGCAACTAGCTGATTCTATTACCAACACCAGCAGCAAATGAATATGGTAGTCTAAGCTCAGTGGTCAGTACACTATAGTGGAGAAAGGCTCAGGAGAGTTGACTTACAAGGAAACTGTTAGTGGCATTAACAGAAGTTTGACACATTAGAGGCACCATTAAATCCCTGTTTTCAGTGAATTTCAGGATTCCCACTGTGACTTGACTATTCATTCATCCATTGTGCCTAAGAATGATGCACGTTTCTCAGGTTTCCATGCACACACTAATTAGGCCTTATAATCTCAGCCAGTCTGCTAAGCAGTTTTACAAAAGAGACGGCAACATTAGGCAGAGCCTGAAGGTATCATCCCATTTGCGTCCTTGTATGATTATTGCTGCTGGTACACCAAATGAAGCAATTTTCCTACATAACCTATTCTCACATAACTTTCCCACTGTGCAGGATATGACGTTAGCTTCATATCCAAGAAGGCCATAAAAGTGCTTCTTTCATGACCAAGGCTTGAATCCACCTCCCTGGACACTTTCAGCATTTTACTGCTGTCATGTAGTATCTCATTCACCACACTGCAGTTTATGTTTATTAGAGGAATACAGGAATTTGTCCTGTTTAGGATACTGCTTCCTGGACAGTCAAACAAGAGCAAGGCTATTATCTGGCAGTCTTTCCAGCTTTTATCATCTCCTGGGAGAGCTTAACTGTAGAAGCAATGATAAAGAATAGTCTGCAATTTGTTAGTGCTTTTATGAATTCTTAAGCATCAATAGCAAAAGAATGTTGGCAAATACAAGTTTACTCTTGTAAGAGTTTCTGCTGAAGTTAATACTCCCCTGGAGTAGATGAATAATGAAGCAGCGTCTTCCAAATTATAGTGCTGAGCAGAGTCAAGAGTTCTGGCCTCTATTATCAGCTCCTCTGCCATAGTTTGGATAATTTTCTCAAATAAAATCAAGTCAAATCACTTTCTTGAGTCTCAGCGTGTGTTTAACAATCTTTCAGCACCTTTCAAAGTCCATGGGCATCTGTGGTTAAGGAGTACTAAACACTTATAACAGAAGTGGATTGGAACAAACATGTCTGGTGTCAAACTCCCAAGATTTATTTTAAACAAAGCTTTGGATAAAAAGCGGTTGCACAATTATTCAAGTCAAGTGGAAGTCTTTCAAAAAGCTTACTGTCTGTTTGAGATGACTGCATATTCAGCATTTTATCTGTAATCCAGTAAACCGAAAAAGACTATAATTTGTATGCCCTTTTCATGTTCTAACAACAACAAAAAAAGGCTTATACTGATAGCAGCTCAGTCTTTGTTGGCATTTGGCATTAGATTTCCTAATGTATCTCTTGGAGCCTTTCCAAAGAAGAAAAGGGGAGAGAGAGAGACAGAGAAAAGAAGGGGGAGAGAGAGAGAAAAGGAGAGAAAGAAAATGTCATTTATGTTATTTTTTGTTTTAATCACTTCTCTCTAAAATAGACCACAACGAACTGCAGGGTTTCAGTGGGAAATGCTGAAATATTATAAGCAGTTCAAATGGATGTGGATCCTTCCCATCTGTCATGGACTGTAACCAAGCACTATAACAGAAAAGTGATACTAGTTTCAAACTAAAAATAAATCATCAAGCCAAGTCTGTATCTCTAATCCTACCTACAGTGCCCTACCAGTGACCTTCTCATGGCCAAGACAAATCATATTCTGTACAGAATTCATAAATTCATTCTTCATGCTAGCTTATTTTGGGCCTCCTTGGGGGGGAGGGGGGAAATTAAAAGAATCTTAGATATGTCACACTGAAGCCACCACATTAATGTTTCAGACTTTGGCAATGTTAAGTTTCTCTCCATCACAGTCTAGTCAGGCTAATTTCAGCAGATCTCTGAACTTGTCTACTGGAAGTTTACAAGGGCTAAGACATTAGGAGTTAATGACTGCCTCTGAAGCATTAATAGTGTAAACAGAGGGAGAAATAATGGAATCACACTTCAGACATGGATGAGAAACAGAAATATTCTTTCACAGGTAAGAGTGTAAGTGCAAAGACAAGTTCTTCATAGATTTAGCAGCCTTTTCCAAGGCCTAAGCAGGTGCACTTGCAGGAATAGTAAAATTCACTTAATCAAGTTTCCTCAGCAACCCCCCCGCCCCCGAATATTGTTACATGAGGCAAGATCAAAGCCACTTCTCTGTTCCACACAACTGATTCAGGCCAAGCTAGATTCATTTTTTAAGTTAGTTTCATCCTGCTGTAATCTTTGTGTCAAATGAAACCCATTATGTGTAATCTCCTTTCATAAATTAAATTGGTCTGATTAGTTCCTGTGTTACTTGTTTGAAAAAGACAGGACTAAACCCATTAGCAATTGGAACCTGTTGGGAGAAGAAAACAACAACTTCCCTCTTATTTTAAGAATATCTCATCAATGGTCCAGAAAAGGGAAGTGAAAAAATGTTCCGCACAGTGGGCTATTACATGAAAACAAAGTATTTCTGCTATATTGCCTTGCTTTAACACATGATTTTTGGAGTGGGAAACAACTAAAGTTTCTCACAGACGGCAAATAAAATCACAGACACACAGGAAAAAAAAAACAAACCAACAACCAACACCAAAAACCAAACCAGGCTTGAGGTGTCTATTGTGCCTGGAGAGAGAAGTGCCCCGAAGTACAGGCCTTTTAGAAAAATTCTTTATGTGACAAGGTCCAAGGCCAAACAAGATGTTTGTGTTTGAATCTGGGAAAGAACTCAGGCTTCCCAGATCCACAACTTAAACAAATGATTTGTCTTTGTGTGCTGCTTCTGAAAATGCTAATTTGCACATACAAATTGCTAGTGTGAACCAATGTCCATACATATTTGTGGGAGCAAATCTAGAGATTGCTTTCCCAAAGTTAACTCATTAAACCAAACTCAGAAAAAAGGTCTCCATACAAAAGATATGTTTCTGAATATAAAGAATCACAATTTCTAATCAGTTTCATTGATGTTCAGTGTTTCTGGTTGCCATAGAAACTGGCACACACAATAAATGGTGTTTTGTTTAATCAGTCATGAGAAAGAAGTCTGGGCATGATGAATCAGACTGAATCAGAAACAGTTTCCTTTGCTATCCTAATCAAAATAACTTCAATGTAACTATAGGACAATTCAGATCAGAGAGACAGGATCAAGCCACAAAATTCAGATCTTGGCCTTGTTTTCAAACACCCTTTTCAGATGCTCAAAGTTTTACTTCTATTTCAAGTCAGGAGTTTATGTAGGACAGGATTTAGTTCAAGGTTCAGATTTTATCTCATTTATACTATAAGTACTTTGCATGGAGCTGAAGTCCACCAGAGACAATAGATGCTCAGAGCCAACATAATTTCACATACAGCTGGAATAAAAAAAATACATGAGAGGATAATTCTTTAATTAAATAGGGTAAAAGTCCCAGGCGTAATAACAATGCAAATAAAATTTCCTTACTCCCAGTTAATGCTTCAGTGGATGGAGTTTGCTTTGCACTGGTGGAAAAGAAATATAATTAACGCATAGTTTCACATTTTTAAAGAGAAAACCAAAACTCATGTAAAGTGAAGGGCACTGAGGAAAAGGGGAGTTTTTCTAACACAGCCATTCGTGCAAAACAAGTATAAAAGTGGCATTCACGTGGCTGGCCCTAAACCAGTTGTAGACTTGAAAAGGATTACCTTTGATGTATAAAGATCAAAAAAAAAGAAGCATTTTTTTCAAGTAATAAGATCTCTCTCAGATGGATTTCAGTAATGTGAACATGTTTTCCGTAGCATGGTAATAAAAATAAAACAATGCAGTAAAACAACTAGGACTAAGTCAGTCACTCTTGAATTCTTAGGGGAAGGTCAAACAAACTTACAGTTGGTGTTTACAGGTTTTAATGTAGCAGTTATATATCATGAAAAATTAGAAAGGCAATGTGTGTAATAAGACTTGAAATAATTTTGCAGCTGTGGTGACATCATAACGAGCTTGATCGAGGGGCCTGTGATACAACCAGAACAGTACCATTTTTTTCCCAGAATGTCACTTTTTAAAAGAGCTTTGGGAGTATGGGTGGAGAAGGAATATAATGCAATTTTTTTTCCCACCTCTTCTCCATTCCTGCTCAGGCTACATCATGTAGTTTAGTCCTTTCTCTTTTTAATTGTACCATGTCTTTCTCAGACCTTCACTTCCAAAGGCACTAAAAACCCAATCTAAAGTTCATCACAGCCATTGCTTTCATCATGCTTTTACAAGTAACTACATTTTTTGTCTTTTAATTGGGTATTTAATCTTAGGCTTTCCAACCACTGCCAGCAATGGTGTCCTATAATAGGACAAGGGGCAATGGATACAAACTGGAATGTAGGAAGTTCCACATCAACATAAGGAAAAAATTCTTTACTGTAAAAGTGACAGAGCACTAGAACAGGCTGCCCAGGGAGCTTGTGGAGTCTTCTTTTCTGGAGACTTTCAAAACCTGTCTAAATTCATTCCTGCGTGACCTGCCCTAGGTGACCTGCTTTGGTAGGGCACTTGAACTCAGTAATCTCCAGAGGTCCCTTCAAACCCCTAGCATTCTGTGACTCTGTATTAGAGAATGTCTCCTTGCACACACTTTGTAGATAGGTAAGATAAAAAGAAGCACAATGTGAGATAGCAGTAGAAGCAGGAATAACACCCTGTGATTCTAACACTAAGAACCCTTTCTACCCACAGTGTAGAGTCTTCAGAAGTGGTTTACAAACTTCCTAGGGCTCTTCTGTTCAAGGCAGGACAAGTGGCTTTGAGTGCTCTCAAATGTTGTGCCAAATCCAAGCAGAAATACAAGAGCAGAAAAAATGATTGTGACTACCAAAGTCATGTTCCTTGTGAATGGGGGGCACCTTAGAATACATAGAATAAGCCAGGTTGGAGGAGACCTTCAAGATCATTGTGTCCAACCCATCAACCAATCCAACCCACCCAAACAGCTAACCCATGGCACCAAGCACCCCGTCAAGTCTCCTCCTGAACACCTGCAATGATGGCAACTCCACCACCTCCCCAGGCAGCCCATTCCAATGGGCAATCACTCTCTCTGTATAGAACTTCTTCCTAACATCCAGCCTAAACCTCCCCTGGCGCAGCCTGAGACTGTGTCCTCTTGTTCTGGTGCTGGCTGCCTGGGAGAAGAGACCAACATCCGCCTGTCTACAACCTCCCTTCAGGTAGTTGTAGAGAGTAATAAGGTCACCCCTGAGTCTCCTCTTCTCCAGGCTAAGCAACTCCAGCTCCCTCAGTCTCTCCTCATAGGGCTTGTGTTCAAAACCCCTCACCAACTTTGTTGCCCTTCTTTGGACTCATTCCAGCATGTTCACAGCATGTTTCATTGCTTTATTTTAACATGTCCATAGTGCGTTATTTCCAGTGAAATGGAAGACTATTCTTAGCCAAACATTTGTTGTTTTCTGTCTTTTGTTTAAATCCTGCAATGGCTCCCATTACTATCAATAGTGTAAGTGCAGGGAAACACCTGTATGTTTACTCATTTCGTTTCATCTATTCAGTTCAGTTACAGAACAAAATTTCCACTGCTGTCTTTGCTTTTTACCTAATTTTCCATCTGAGCTGGCAGAAGATCAAGAAGGTCAAATGATTTGCTCAGGGTCATGTAATGAGTCAGAATCTTGAGCCCAGATTAAATCCAGGCTACTCCCTGGCTCCAGCACGCGGGACTTGTCTACTCAGTAAACCGCATGAGTTCCAGCTGTTTTCTCTCCTCACATGAACTGAATAATGAGGAAGTTAGCAGAGAATCTGTCTGAAGTAAAAAATCAGCCAGCAGCAGCCTTTCTGTAATCAAGTGCTGGATTTAAAGTGTGGTTAAATCAGTATCCAGAACTGCCTGCTACCTAATACTATTCTTTTTGCTTCTTATCCCCTCAAACATCTGTCCTTTTCTTTTTTTTCTTCTTGTGGTTATCTGAGAAATAAAGAAAGGGGGTTTTAAAATCTTTGTTATCATATGTAATCTCTGAAGACAGAAACAAACAAACAAAAATGACTTAACCACAGAACATTTCCTGCAGCCACTGGAACTCATGCTTTTATTCATTCAGTCATGAAGAAGCGGCATCACTAGTAGGTAAAATCACAATGTAGAGGAAGCCTGATCACCACAGCAATCACCACAGATACCGGTTAAACTTCATGGCACATTTAGAGAGCTCACACAGATCACTGAGGATTCCTGAAGGGAAAACTAAGTACAAACAAGTTCTACTGCAGTAAGGGGGAGCATTAGGAAATTACCACTGCAGCCTGAAGGTTTCAATTTCTTGAAAATCTTGTTAAAATAATTTGATCTTAAAGTAATAAGGCAATGGCTGAAACTTAGCTTGTATGGGAGACCTCTATAATACTGAAATAAAAGGAAGTTAGGGAATCCAATGCAACTTTACTACCTATGCAAGTTCTGTAGCAGTCTAGAGAACACAGGTGTGTTTTATGTAATTGATCAATTACAGTGTTGAATTAAATTCAGTGCTATTTCTAATATGAATGCTGCTGAATACTTTTGAAGAAAAATATGTATGTTACAATAGGATGGATGAGGGACTCCTGCTCTGTTCATCAGCCGTGTCAGCTTAGGTAACCATTTGAACACAATACTGGTCACACTTCTATTGCTATCCAATGTCTTACGTAGCAATAGTGCTAGGTGGTCGTGGAGACATTACAGACTTTCTCATCTCTGTAAAACATTTTCTGTTATGAGATGAAACAGTTACATGTATCCTGTAGCAGAATGTAAGTCTCAGCAAGTCCTAGCCACTAAAATCATACAGATGCTTTGGCCAGTCTCTTATCACCTTGACTGTCTCAGACACTCATCTTTGATCCTGACAAGCATTTATGAAATCCTCCTCAAAAAGTCACCCGAAAGCAAAGCCCTATGAACACTTCAGTAGCTACCTATCAGCTTCTCAGCCCTGAATTCATTAGTCCTATCACCACCACGGTGTTCCTGTTGCTAACAAAATTCCATGTGCAGAAAGCGAACTGGTTGGGAACCAACCTCATAGAAAATGCACTTTCCCCTTGAGGAGCTACTTCACATCCACATTGTAAGTATGGCTCTCTGCATGGTGCTTGCTGTGCAACTTAACCTCAGTTAACATCAGTTGTGAAACTGCTTCCTGCATTCTGGTGGTGCAGAGGCTTTAGAATGCACCACTCAAGAACAAACAC
The DNA here is from genome assembly GCF_026170545.1 of Melanerpes formicivorus. NCBI lineage: Eukaryota > Metazoa > Chordata > Aves > Piciformes > Picidae > Melanerpes > Melanerpes formicivorus. Next base: position 35,925,373 of record NW_027142357.1, on the reverse strand, counting down.
AGAAAACCCACAGCTGAAAAGAATGCCTCCAGTGCACTAAATATAGATACACCCTATGTGATCCTCCTCTAAGAGCTGAAAGGCTTCGCTTTGTCACCTACCAACTAGGTTATAACAACACAGTACACTGAGCATCAAGGTGCTGCCCACCTAGAAAATACCAACAATTGAAAATATAGCACTACATATTCTCTGAAATCTCTGTCATGAATGTACTAAACATTTCTTATCATGGCATCTGGTGGAATGATGACTAAAGTTCAAGATCATTTAATTTAAACATAGGGTGTTCCTCAATTTACTAGCAAGATGTATAAATTGCTTTATATACCTTTAGGGTAAAGATTGTTTGACAACTTCATTGCTTAAAAAAACTTCAAACTTGATTATAGCAAGGACATTTATCCATCTGTAAGAATACTCTGGGTTACTGACACAGGCCTCCAGAATGAATTCTCTCCAGAAGGAAAATGTTCTGTCTTCTCTATGTTTATGTTGCACTTGTCTGCCCTTTTTTTCTCTAAGCCAAAGAAAGATGACTGTTCATGACCTGTGTGTGTCTGAATAGCTCTGTGTTTGTATCTGTATGGATCTATGCATATGTTTGTGTATTGAAAGCTTGACAGATGAATTCACTGTGTGCACATTTTCTCCTAGGGAACATGCCAAGAGAGAAAACAAGCCTTGCATAACAGACACAGCACACCTGGTTTAACGTATGGTGGGAAAGGCTTTCAGGGATGAGTGTAATACCTGATTCTCTCTAGAACAAACCTCCGCATTCCACCTGTCTATATTCAGCCTATATCTGGGTCTAACCTATAGCAGTTGCTTCATCACCCAATGACCCCTGCCCTGGTGGGAATGTGGATTAGGAAAAGGAGAGGAGACACATGGGTTAAAATGAGAATTGATTAAATGAAATAGCAAAACTAAGACCAGTGCCAATATAAAGTGTACAAAGTTATACTCAGCCCTGTGAATGCAGAGAAGTCATAGTGAAAGGGAAAGCAGTCCTCAGGAGTAGAATACTAAGCAAACCAATCTAGAGATTGGAAGAAGCAGGAGAAGCCTCACCCTCACCAAACTTCCCCCTTTAAAGTGAGCATAATATTTACAGCCTGAGATACACCTGTGAGCCAGCTCTGGTCGCTGTCCTGGCTTTTGCCCCTCTCAGGTTAAGTTCCTGACTGATTCAAAACTGCTAATGGCTTGCAGACCAGGGCTGATCTATGATTATACACCAGCAAAACCAGGACACCACTCATGGAGAATCCTAACCTCACAACATTTTATATCTGTCACCAAGTTACAAGATAAAGTTCAACTCCATAATTTCATATAAGGTTACACAAACAAAATGAACTCATAGGAAAGATCTTTGAGGTCTCTTCCAACCTTGGTGATTCTGTAATTCTGTGTCATCCTGTGAAAACTTTTGGAATTTAACATTATGAATATAAAAATATAAAACTCAGATCTGAGGCTGACAACGGCCAACTCAGAGATGCACAAAGCTCTCAATCATGGAATATACAGTAAATGTTCATTTTCCTATTTCCTTCATGGTCATCTATGCCCCAGTTACTTTCATTAGTACCACTCACACCTTGCTTTGACAATCTGAATTTGTCTAAGGTGAAACATCTGTCATTTGAAGAAAAAAGGAAAGCACAAACATGAGACACAAATACACTGATTAAGAGGCACTTTGTATTGGCAATGAGTATCTCTGCTATAAAGAAAATATACACATTTTACTCAGGCAAAATAGTTGGCTTGTTTGCCAAACATAGCACCTTAGCTGTAAAACCCTAAATAGACAGAAAATTGAGTGGAAATTATTCTTATTACGCTGCTGCAGTTTGAATGCAATTTCAATGCACTTAAAGGCCATTTTATGTTGTTAGAGCTCTGCAAAGGTTCCCTAAAAGTAAATAACAGCAACACCTAAATGTTCCAAATGCTTTTCCTTTTTAAATTACTAATCGTCTCTTCTGGGGAGCTAATTAATCAAGCACCACAAAACAGATGGATATGAACTTTCTCTTGCTGCAGAATAAGCACTTATCAGATTTAACAGAAGTTATTCTCAATTCATGCTGAAAGGGAGAGCTAGAAAGGGAAGAGCAAGCCAGTTTTGATTGCACTCCATCAGCTATAGTGTTGCTAACTCTCAGGATTTTATTGCACCTAACACATCTTCATGTTTTGGTTCAGGCCTCAGCTGATGTAATTCTGGGTCAGCATGTGACCTTTCTGAAGGAAAGCTTGCCAGTGTGACTTGGGTGTATCCTGAAGACTCAAAAACAAGAAGTCAGATAAAAAGAACTTGGTAAGTATGGCAGCTTCAGATTCTCATGACTTAAGCAAATCCCATGACGCTTTGAAGGCTGACTTATGGGCAAGAGAGGAGAAGCTTACGCTTGTGGTTGGTAATGTTGCTGTTATTTTAGAAACAGTAGCACCAGCAAGCTACTTTAAGCACTCACAGCTGACAAGAGAGGTAAGGTGCCTTGCTTTCCAGAACCTCTGGAACAGCATAAGGTGAACAAATCTCAACATGACCCCCTGTGGAGACTCTTTTTGTAAAATACCATCTGACCTGGTGTTTCCACTTTTGCAGAAATGCATCTGGAGAGCTCATGACCCATCAGAGTCATCCATACAGAAACTATGGAGGGTTGTTTTTTTTTAGAGTCAGGACACTGCATTTCCTATTTCCTAATAAAATCTCTCTTGGAAGCCCTGGATTTCCGGATCATGTGGGCCCAGGGATGTCCCTCCACTCTCCCTTCCCCTTACAGATAGAGTGGGATAGATGTGCATTATGCCTTGCTTGCAGATATAGACCATGCAACTGGATCCAAACGATTATCATTTCACCCAAGATTTTACACACAGAATCCTCTTTGCCTCCAGACGAAACTTTTATTATTCACTATTCTTTGTAGCAGGCTCACAAAATTCAATAGGAGTTTTGTCTGCAAGAAGCTTGCAGTTGTCCTCTGAGTGAAATAACATGACTTTTTTTAAGTGGCTGAGTTGCGCATCAAGAAACAAGAATTGTAAATAAGGAAGTACTTTGACTAGTGCAGAAGATTGATACAGCACCTGACAGCTTTCATTACGTAAATCTAATTTATTTCAGCAAACAAGTGACTGGAATCATGCATCATTTCTGAACGAGCTGACCCTCAGGTTTACATGGTTGGCTGATATGGGTTTGAAAACAGGAAGCTCCAGCTGTAACATGAGTGACCCAGACAGCAACAAGCTAGACACCAAACTAAATTGGAAGGCAGGAAGTCAAAGTTCATGCTCATACCACAAACAATACAAAAATAATAAAGTTCCTCTGAGATACATTTGGCAAAGCCAAATGTCATTGTAAGGCATAACATATAAAAGAATTGGTCATATAAATGTTTATAGAAAAGCAGAGCAAAGAATTGTTGATAAATTACCAGCAGCATTCCAAAGGGCTAATCCATCTGCATACATTTTCATAAATATTATATATACCCTGTAAATTGAGCACCAACTCTAACAGGATGCCTCACTCCCCGAGGTTCTGTTAGCTAGTCCACTCAAAAGCCCTGGGTTGTCATTATCTTTATTCTTTGGTTTCCTAAACATTGATTTTAATTCTCTCTCAGCTCCTGCACATTGCTAGAGACTGTACTCCTTTGGGCACTTTTTTCCCAGTCCTCTTACATTCTCTTGTAAAGAACCTTTTACTTCTCTGGGGACCTGCTTTTCAGCACGTTTGATCTCTCTGTTGAGTCTTCCACAGGCTCACAGCAAGCCCTTACAGCCCACATCCAGAAACATCACATCCTGTTTGCATCAGAGCTCCCCAACGATTTCCCCAGCAACTACACTTGGTCTGTTGCTGTTATTTTCTGGGGACTCCACAGACTGTATATCGCCAAGTACATTTGTCTAGAATTGAGTGAAGTTTTGAGTTTAGGGACAGAATAAGCCAGTACAGAAGAACGTTTGCACCTATCATGGGTGCTAGCTCTGCAATCAGGAATAATGCAGTTGAGGCAAATGGAGTCCTGAGAAATTTACACCTGAGCACTTAGTACTTGCCAGAGGCATGATCCAGATCTACACAGATCCCTACATGAAGAAGCATGATTCTGCACCAAGCTTGCAGCAGTTACACTCAATTTTTCCTAACTCCACTCTGCAGGAAATAATGGAAGTTTTAAATTTAATTTTATGTACATTTAATCTGTCTGGCAATATAGTTAATCCCTAGACTCCTGTCTAACCACCAGCTATGTATTCCAGCTTCGTTCTATGACTCCTCTGCATCCTTGTGTTCTGTAACCAACTTTCATTTGCTATGATCTGTCCTGTAGCCTTGTGGTCAAAAACTTGAAAGGTAATTTCTGCCTCTGTCTCTCCAAGAATAACTATTACCTTCATTATGCCTGTAGAAAAATAAGGGTTAGTATCAACTGCATCAAATATATATCCTATATGAAACACCTTTTCTCTGCAGAAGCAAAGGCACTATAGTCTGGAGGCACAAAACTGTCTGAGAAGGTTAAGATTTTTGTTGTCACACATGCGCAATAGATTACAGCTGAGCTAATCCTTTATTTTACCACATAAACAATGTTGGTGTTTTCCACAAAGCTTTCTCAGAGGACTTTTTCTCTGAAGTTCCTTTATCATCTTGTTTGCCATTTTGCTTTCCCACTTCTCCTGTTTATTTCCTTGCAATGAACTTTAAAAAAAAAAAAAAATAACCTGAGTGGCAATCTTTGCAAAACATTGAACCAAGTCAGTGCTCAGTTTACACAGGCACTAATGACCTACTGAGGCCACGGGGCCTTCAGCACATTCAGACACAATATGTCTTGTTGAATTCATTTTGATTCAGGCATGTGGATAAACTCTTCTAAATTGTAACACAAGGGAGAAGGAAAACTGCAACATGAAAGACTGAAATAGAATACAGGCATTTTATAACAGTTTTCTTTTTGCTGAGTAATTCTTTTCATCTTAGCTTTGGCAATTTCTGTATTAAAAAGTAAAATAAAGAAATAAGGTATTACCATTTGAAACCCTAGAAAAGTGCTGTTAATTCACCTGACAGCTCCCAGTACTGCAAACCACATGAATTCAGAAAGCGTTCCAAAAGCTTTCTTTCTGCTAAGTTACTGGATTACATGGGAGCCATTATCACCCACCACCATCATTATTAACAATTTTATCCACAATGGATGCCAAAGGCCTTGAAGGAAATTCAAAACCTACCAAAATAAAGAGTTAAGTTCTCTTGGTCATTGATTCGACATTGCAAATGAAAAACTAAAAGACCCCTAGGATAGGGTCTGCACTTTGAAGATAATGTAACATTTTGCATTCTGAAACTTGATACACTTATCATAAAATAATGAATCCAGTCTTCAAAGGCAATTTTACTGCTACCACTAACTATTAATTTTGCTAGGACAACTATTGAAACACACTGTTATGTGATGCAATGGTGTGGTGGAGAAACCGAGCCAGTTTTACGTGTGAGATAAGCTTGTACCTGCATATACAGTCATCTGTGGTGAAAATACAGACAAGCAAATCTCTGATAACCAAACACAGTATTCTTGAGTTGAATATTCAAAACCCAGTACTCGTTTTAAAACTGCAAGTGCTCAGGCTGAGCTTAAAATGTGAAATGAATTGAAGATCTAGGGACAGAAGATTGTCCTCCTGGGTTATCATAACCCTTGTTGCACAATATTAAGGTAAATTAGTATGTTGGAAAACCTCTTGGTAAAGCATTCAGTGCAACTTAGTTTACCCTAATTAAATGCTAGCTTTGTATTCTCTCAGGGCATTTTTAGAGTTTATACAGTTTCTGTAAAATGTTTCTGATGTGTTTGCAATGCCTTAAACCTTTCATCTACTCAATTCCACTTGAAGTAAAAAAAGTCTACAATCTGGTGATGGGGGGTGAGGGATGGAATGAATTGTGGAAATGGGAAAATGTATTTAATAACAGGTTTATTTTGACTTACATTTGGTGGTTATACATTTTGCAACCTAAATTGTGACACTGCTTCAATTTGTTTCCTCACTCAAGTAATTTAAGTTGCAATACTGTTTCCTGACTTTGCAATTTCAATTTGCTCATTTTTCTCAGACTCATCTTTCCTCTTCATAGTGAAGGTTTACAGAATCAGTCAAACATTCCTTCTCTGGAGACTTTCAAGACCCATCTGGATGCACCTGTGCGACCTGTGCTAGATTATGTGGTCCTGCTCTGGCAGAGGGGTTGGACTTGATGATCTCTGGAGGTCCCTTCCAACCCTAACATTCTGTGATCCTGTGATCTGTGTCCCAGATTAGATCAGTGAGCATTAATACAGAATGTTCTCTACATTACCTGATTTGGCATTAAGAGATCAGAAGTGTTTAGATAGACTCTTATTCTCTCTGCTCAGCTGTGGTGATAGGTTACTAAATATCACTTCAGGTAAAAAAAAAAAAATTAATCTTTTTGGTACATAAATTAGGTATTTTAATTCTATTCTGGTATTTTTCAGCATTTTCTAATCATGGTTTTGTAATTCTAGACATCTGTAGGACCCATCACTCAAAGGTAAATCTCAAAACAAAAGGCTCAAGGTGAGGAGAAAGTTCTTCACAGAAAGAGTTGTCAGCCATTGGAATGAGCTGCCCAGGGAGGTGGTGGAGTTGCCATCCCTGGAGGTGTTCAAGAGGGGATTGGACGTGGCATTTGGTGCCATGGTCTAGTAAGCATGAGGTCTTGGGTGACAGGTTGGACTTGATGATCTTTGAGGTCTATTTCCAACCTTGTTGATTCTATGATTCTATGTATCAACATTACAGTACAAATAGTCTTGGTTTCGTACTGATAGATAGATACATAGATAGTAGATTTCATATCTATTTAGTATCAAAGATGTCTTAGAGGTTTGCAGTGGTGCATACACACTAAGATACCACATACAGTTACATCATACAGTATGATCTATTATCTGTCCTCAAGCATGAGGTTCTTTAGAGGTCCCTTCCAACCCAAACCATTCTATAATTCTATGTCCATGCAGTAGGGTTTATGATTTATCCATATTCATGCAGATATATTTGCATACACTTCCTTTAGATCACCAGTGGCTGTCATCTTCTGTGATATTTCAAAAAAGCAATGAATAATTTGCTATCTGTGATGTACAATCTATCAAAACAAATCCCACCTTAGCAAGGCCAGTATGCAGGAGACAATTCTGTCGGTCCACTTGTAGTTACTTCTCACTATAGGCCCTGAGCTACTAGCTGGCAAGAAAATTTCACCTGCACCAGGTCTTACTACCTCCATCCTGGTACCTGTACACTCCTGTAAGAAAGCTCTCTTCTCAACCCTGTTGTAGTTGCATTTCTGTGATACAGTACAGTTTCCATGCAGGAGAGTGCTAACAGGGTAGACATCCCCTTCTGAGATTCTTAAGGAAAATCATGTTTTTATCCCAGAAGCCAGCGTGATTTGAACCCAGCACCTTCAAGCTATAAAAACACGCATCACTTGACCAAATGCAGCAATCCAATAACTAGCAATGTGCAAATAAGCTCTTAGTGCATTTTACTGGTATGTTCCCCAGTCTCTCAAATGCTGCTCTCCATGAACTAGGGTCACAGCAGTTCTGCTGAAAGCACCTTGAAGAATAGTCTCAGGCAAAATATACATCTTTACGGCAGAATAAAGTGACTTGGGAGGGGTTAGCTATAGAACTGCCCGCATGAAATAATGGGAATAGGCACTTTTCCGTGCACTGAACAACACCACTCCAAGTTTAGGGTGAGCATCTGTATAAATCATGATCTGATGGCATAATTAATGAAATTGAACAGCTTTATCCCACTTTTCCCCTTACATAAAATGCATAAACATCCAAGTGCATATATGTACTGCTGATTTTCTTGAAGTTTTTAACCTCAAACAGTCTTCCTTATTTTTATTTCTCTCTATATCCTTCCCCATACTGAAAAAAAATGATGTCAGTTAAATACAGAAAACAGCAAAGGCCTTGCTTCACCTGTTAGAATGGACTGTTCCTAGGCACATGTACACCATAAAGCACACTTCACATCTGGCTTCAAATCCCAGCAAAGTCCACTCCTGAAAATAGAGATGTGAAGTACTAAGCATTTAACAACAATACTTAGGCAGCAGAGGTGTGTTACTCTGCTCTGATTTGAGACTTAAATACTTTCAGCACATAAAGATTGGGGCTACCCCTTTTCAAGGACAGGGAGAAGAATTTTTGTAAGTTGCTAAATCAGAAGAACTGAGCTCCCCAGGAGTATAGAACACGATCAGATGAGTCCAGCAGCTCTTCTTCACATGTGCTGTATCCATCAAAGGAAGAGGAGGCCCAACCTGCCAAGCAAATGTTTTATATTGAGCTGGAGGGTTCCAAATGTCTCACAACGGTGTCAGATAAACAAAAGGAGACACAAGAAGGTGACAGGAAAGCTCTCACTCAAGTGTTGCTTCTGTTTCGAAGATGAGTGACAGACAAAGAATTTTCCCCCATTTAGCAACAAAAGAAATCACAGACTGCTCAAGCTAGACAACCCTGCAAAGTATCAATGCTGTGCAAAATCCTTCCTAAGATAAAGTGTACAAATGTATGTCGAATGTAAAAAAGAAACCCAACCAAAACAGCACAAATTATGCTTCCAACAGTAACTTTAAATACGACAACCAATACTTTAGGAAGAATATCTCAATAATTTCATTAAATAATAAACTTTAGTGACCACAGGGATTTTCCACTTACCAATTTCATTTCGTTTCTGCTAGAAATAGTTGTATCAGTCAGTTATTCATTGGTCAATGGTAATTTGGAGCACATTTAATAAATCTAATAAATATAAATTTAATTCCATGCAAAATTACCGTGAAAGCAGATCTCTCCAGAAGGCATCAGAGATGGCAAAATTAAAACCCAAGGAAATTGGCAGAATATCCATCCCTTTCTCTGATTGATATTGATTTACAATACAGTTGAATAGCTGAAGCTGCTGCCTACTACTTAAAAGCATCAGGCAGGGCCTATCTCACCACTTCCATGAGGGAGCAAGACAGGCTGGGGGACAGCTGGGGACACCCCAGAACACTTTCCAAGGGTGTGGTGGAGGCAGGGACTATGGTCAGGCTGGGACATCAGCCCACAAGTGGACCAAGCTCAGCAGTACCCAGGGCAGGGCAGGGCATGGCTGTAGCACAGCTGGAGGCGGGCACCTTACAGCATCACCAAGGCAAGAAACCATGGCCCTGGTGGGGTTGCAAAGGGCTGCAGTGCCATGGGTGGTGTGGCAGAGGCCCTGTGGAGGTTGGGAAGGGCCTTTGAAGGCCATTAGTGAGCCCTGTGCCCTGGCAATAAGTCCATAAGACCTATCTACTGAAATAAAAAATCTGTCAATGTTCACTTCCAACAACAAATTTCCATGGGAAAGAGGAATCAGCAGAAGACAGACATAACAGTTACAAGAAGATTCATTTTGATAGACCTACAGACTGGCATTGGGAAAATTGCTACATGTGTTTCCATGTTTGTATTTTGATTATTTTTAAGAAAACAGATAAAGGCAAAGTCAGCCTGGGCATATCTCACAGCTCTATCAGAATTTGGGCATACATGGGAACTCTGTAAAAGCTAAAATGAAAGGAACCAAAAAGCTGTTAAATACACCACTAAACAGATTAACTTGTTTCTTTTGATGGCTATAACAATTTTCCCAATTTGAAACATAATCCTATCACTTCCTCACCATTTTAAGTCTACTCATTTCAGTGAAGTTACTGTAAATTTAAATCTAATGCAGAAATCAGATATTAGTACAAATGTTCTTGCTCCATAAATCAACAAATTTCCCCCTCTACTAAAAGTGAGATTTCACAGTCAATTTAAGCTGATCTAAGACTGCACTGCTCCTGAACAGGGCAATCCAACTTCCTTTTATCTCCAGCTGCGTGTTCCCACCACTTCCCTTGTGTGGGCTCTAGAGATCATACAGCCAAAGGATAAACAAGATCAGCTCACTGATCATGCTGAAAACTAACACTGAATATACTTAGTTTTCAGCCAGTTTCCAAAGAGCTGAAAACACCCCTTTCTGTGAGAATCTAAAGATAACCTTCCCAAAACCTATGAAATCTCAGTGTCAGACAGAAAGTGCACTGAAAAGAAGTAATTATTAATAAAAGAGCAAGAAGTGAGATGGTAGAAAAAACCTGTCAGTCTCTTACAGGCAATCACAATGTCTTTCAAGAATGATTTTTATGCCAGTTTAAAAAAAAAAAAACCCTAGTCTGCACACATCCTAATGTTCAAGAAGTGAGCAGTTAAAATGAAACCAATTAGAGCCAAAGACTTACTTTGAGAAGTGTATTTCAAATCCACAAATATTTAGCTCACAAAAGAAACGTAATCCAATGGGGGGAAAAAAATCATCTGAATGTTGTCATTTTCCTTTTCATTTTTCTTCACTATTTTCCTTACTTCATTGGTTTACATTTTTATGCATTTTTAACCTGGCATTAGAGGTTTTAATCGTAATTATTGTTTTAAATCAGGTATTTTTTGCTAACCCTGCTTGTAAAGCAATTAGGAAGCTCTCTTCTTTCCCCTTTTCCAGTCGATTGTGTTTGTTAGATTTTTATCTCTGTGGTATTGAGATAATAAGCATACTGTTCCTTTCTGATGTTTATTTCTTGCTGCTTCTGCTTTTATCTATCATCTAATGTGTGTTGTAGCCAGAGAAAGTGTATCTTTTGTGGCAGCTAAAGATACAGCAATAGAATAATGTGGAAAAAATAGGTTGCTTTAATTGACTTATATCACTATCTAGAGATTTAATGTTTACATTAGAAAACAGACAGGTAATATGGACAACTAACATCATCCTAGATAAAAATAAATTAATAACATTCAAATACAGGGTTGAGTTCTGAATTTCCAAAACCCATCAAGCTCTTAGGTATAATCACTATGACTGGTTTTGTCCCTTTTCTGGTGCTTGCATTTTATAAACACCTCTTTAAAAGCTGAATGCAGCGCTTGTAAAGATGGTAACACACCTGATGCACTCTATATGCAGGTGGAATCCCCCCAAAAGAGTTACTGAGAGTTTTCAGGCCTCCACATGCAGTCACAGAATCACAGAATTATTCAGGTAGGAATAGACCTCTGAGATCATAAGTCCAGCCTATGACCTAACACCACCATATTGATTAGACCATGTCACTAAGTGCCATATCCAATCTTTCCTTAAACACCTCCAGGGATGTGACTCCACCACCTCCCTGGGCAGGCAGTATCTATGAAGTCTGCTACACCAAGGTTTTTATTGCAGTCATAATTTTCATGACACAGGCACACAAATTAAGACAAGTGTATGTCTTTGTTATAGGACTTGTGAAAAAACAACCAAATAGTAACACTGGATTGATACAGACCTAAATTCAATTTGAATTAGGGACTTAGAATCATAGAATTGTTAGGGTTGGAAGGGACCTCAAGGATCATCTAGTTCCAACCCTCCTGTCATGGGCAGGGACGCCTCACACTAGAGCAGGTTGCTCACAGCCACATCCAGCCCAGCTGCAAAAACCTCCAGGGATGAGGCTTCCACCACCTCCCCGGGCAACCTGTGCCAGTCTCTCACCACCCTCATGGGTGCCTTCACCTGTAATATTTGACTTCTTCATGTGTTCTTTCTTTTATAGGATTAATATCACCTGGATTTTTAGCAACAGTTTCTATATGTAGCTTTACCTCTGTGCCTTGATTTGTATTTTTAATACACTGGCACCCATTCACACACAAAGAAAATCACCCAGCATGTCTAAACTATAGAAGTTCTACACACAAAGCAGCGGATAAGAGGGGCTCACCACCAGCAGGATTTGTGTGCCTAACCTCTGTTTGAACATTAATTTTTGCATAGTACCCTCCTGAAACAACAGCTGGGGAAAAAATACTATTTTCTTAAAAATGGGCAATAGTTATCTGCACACAAACAGTTTAAACTATTGAAATGGGATGAGACTTCCTTCAGGTTGATTATGACCAGGCTGGGGTTGTTGGACGTTACTCAGTAACTCAGTAAATGCCCTGAATGTGACAAGATGCTAAAGCTCTAATGGTTTTGATTTTGACCTTTTCTACTCTTTATCTTTTTCTCTGTTTTTTTAATCATGTAACCTCTTAGGGAAGGAAATATTGCCTCCTTTTAAGTTGGGAAATTGCCCAGAACATTGCAGACACTACCCAAACAAAGAGTAACTATATAATAACAAAAAGAGGAGGAGGAGATTTACCTGACCTGGTACCAGCAGTCCCCTAAAGACTCCGATCAAACCTGATGGAATGTAACCTGGCTTATTGTTTAAGTAAAATTGCCTGTATTGCATCAACATACTACCAAAAATTACACCAAAAAGGGTACATTGCTATGCAATCAAGAGATAGCTCAGGTTATTTTTGGAGAGTCACATAAAATAGTTGGCACAGACATTTAAAAATATATAAATATGTACCTTTCGAGTAGTCATGAGATGGAGTTAAGGAGATCTAGAGTTTCCTCTCAGTTCTGCTCCTGACTTCACAGCCTTCACTGTGACACTGTTAGCTACACCTGTGTGCCTCCACCTCAAAAGCTGTAAAACAGAGATAATGGTTTCATTCTTGGAACGTTAGGATATACACAAATCAAATGATTGATAAGAGTTCAATGCCATTAATGCACTTTTTCTCCACTGAATAAGGTCTCAAAGCAAAACCTGTCCCTGTGATCTTGTTTGCTGCAACATGCCCTCTGCCAAACTTCAACAACACACTTTAAGTAGTGTGTGATAAAAAGGTCAATGTAATGAAATAAACCCTGCACATACCTCATTTTCCCTAGATTTAATTATGATTAATCTTCTCTACTGTGATAACATTTTCTAACCTTTCTAATTTTACAAAGTGCTTGTACCAGATTCTGTTAGTCCCTCATATTTCCTGCTATGTAGTTCCATTTATCTCCCCTCTATGAAATACAGCACAAGCATGACATTTCATATTTTAGCATCTCGCAGTATTGCACAAGGAACGCTGCCTCCCTGCATCATTAATACCAGCATTATGATTCAGCCCCATGGCTTCCAAGTCTTTCTTTTAGGTTAATTTGTTGCAGCAATAAACCAGTTTCTTTGCTTGCTTCTAGTATTTTATGTAACAGTGTAAATATTTGTAAAGCAAACATAGTAGCAAGACTTCAGATATTCTTCAAATTCTGTTAATACTTCCATGGTCATATGGAGATGACGTTGCCATCAACTATGGAAACATCAAACTTGTGACTACTGCTGGGGCACCCCACTTAGATTTGCTTCATTTTTGTTGATCTTTATGGGTATTTGGTGTACCAGATAATAAGACAATTCTTTGCATAGTTATCAGAACCTCTCCTCCTTAATTAAAAGGGATTTTGCTGTGTGTTACATAGAAAGTGATCATAAAAGAACATAGTCTCTACGGGGGTGGGGGGAGGAAGAGAGAGTGAAGCTGAAGGTATACATTAAAAGGGAGAGTATGTTAAATAAGCAACTGCTATTCAGAGCACTGTCACAAATCAGCAAGTAGATGAAATGGAATCTTTGGCCAAGGCTGTATTCACAACTCTGTTAGTGGTCTGCAGATCTGTCTCACCTCCTGCTATCCACAGGCTTTTATTGGGGAAAATTGTTTTCATAGTTCAGCACTTGAGCATGTTTTTGGTTTAGATCCTGAGAAAAACTCTACATGACTGTTTCTCACACAAGTCAGCTTTCAGTTTCATTCCTGAGTCTGGACAGTAGTGGTAACCAAATCTAAGAAATTGACATAAACTGAGTGAAAGCACATTTGTTACCTTTTGATGGTTTTCTCACTTGAAAAGTGCTGACTTTTCAAGCATGACCCAGAGAGCGTAATACTAATATTGGCAATTCCAAATGCCCACATGCACAAAGTTTGAGGACAAGTTTCTCACATCAGGTCAAAATGACTGAAAGTTTCTCCACTTCAGCTGATGTTGGTGCAAACTACGATATGCGTAGATTTAAGCTTTTGAAACGTGATTTTTTTGGGTTACAAATTGTGACCTTGAAGGACAATCAAGACTGATAGCATTAATGATAATACCAAATGTAATTCTGAAGCCTTTAGTTAAGAAAATATAGTTGAATCCAGAATTACTGACTTCGTGTGGAGCATGTTCAGTGGCACTTTTGCTATGAGAATTGGCTTAAAAAATCTATTTTAAAAATGGAAGAAATCAGTGGGACTTTATTCCCCCAAAGGCTCTTAATTGAAGGTTCAATTAAGTGAAAGTTAGTTAATGACTGAAAAAAATAATCTTTCAAGAAAATAGTGAGTCCATGGTGAAATAACCTGGCAAGATCCTGAGAAATTTAACCTGTGGGAAACTGAAACAAAGGTTTATGGGTAGATCAAGATTTCTCAATCACCCCAATTGCACAGAAAACAGAAGCAGAAGTAGTAGTGAAGGAGGTATTTGAAGGGTATTTGCACCTCTTCTTTACCTTTAAGCTACAGGTTTATTGTTTTGTCTGACAAATATGTATTTTTTTTTTAAGTGTTTTCCCTATGACTTCTAAGACAAGATATAAATGTGTTCAGTGTACAGGCCATTTGGCTACCAGGGAATCTTACTGCTTTTCTTGGTAGCCTATTTGGCTCGATGCATTGGCAATCTAAGGACTATTTGTAATTGTGCATCTGTGGACACAATCCCAGTTGCTCTTTTGGAACCTCCTGGCAAAGAGCCTTCAAGGACTAGTTTCAAAATGAAATTTTAAAATACAGAGGGCAACATGTCTTCAAAGTAAAATACTTGGTAGCACTGCAAAACTTGTGTAAAGGATATTTCTAAGCACAATACCATGCAAATGCAAATAATGTATCTCTGTTAATACAATCTGTTCCACAGATACAAACAAGCATAAAAGCACATTTTCCTTAAAAAAAAAAGGAGAGCCTAGCTGCAGTTCCCGGGACTTTATTCCCCTAGGCATATTCTGTTTGAGCACAGTTAATGCACAGATGACTGTGCAATGCTTTAATGTTTAAGGCTGTTGAAAACAACCAGATTAAATACATTTGCAGCGACAACATTAGAAAGGATTCTGAGTGTAAATCCAAGCACTTGAAATTTACAAAGTGACAGAAAGGGGGTGAAATCTAGAAAATATATGCCATTCATCATACTGAGCTTGTTTCTAAACCCATCCTCCCATCCATTGTACTCCACTCCTATCCATTAAAAAAAAATATAGAAATCTGTAATTTATGGGAACATCTATAACCTTAAGGTCATCATACAACAATGCCATTCTGTGGAACCTTGTGAAAATGTTGTCAGCAGCACCTCTTCGGTACTCTATAGCTGGCATTTTAGCCTGTCCCTTCTGCAATTAATAGTCACAGTAATAAGGTTTTGAAGTTTAAATCTCTTTAAAAGAGAAAAGCAGCTTTTTCATCCCTTTCTCAAAGCATACAATATGATTGGCAAAGTATCAGGAATAATAAGACAACTAGTTGACGTAAACCCCAGGAGGAACAGAGCAGCCTTTGTTCTGAGCTCTCATCAAAATCTTGGAAATCTTGCAATAGGAAATGTTGCTGGAATGTTGGTTCTTATTCAGTCCTTACATGTTAGGCCTGCAATATCTGAAATCTCTTACTGGCTTCAATAATTATTGAGCACCATCTCATTTGCTGCCTGTAGCTGAAACAAATCTACAGTTTAGTCTTTAATTTTTTTTTCTTGATACAAAAATATACATCTTTCATGCCCTATTAATGCATCATTACTCTTGTTGTCCCACTGGAGCTACTAGCTATTGTGATTGTTAGTGCAACAACTGCTACAAAGTACACAATAAACAATGCAGTTGTGAACATCATAGCTTACAGAAGAACTTAAAAAGAAAGTGTAGCTTAAAGCTCTGTGCACATGAAGACCAAATTTCCCAGACTATGTTACATACATGATGTTAAACATAAAAAAGCCTTGAGAAGGTTAAAAATGGAGGTTGTAAAGTCAACATAACTGAGCCAGAAAGAGGAAAAACTCACAGTTCCAAAAGCTGTACTATATTGACCACATAGGGAAGCTGAGTTACCTTAAGGATTTTTAACAAATACATGGTAATGACTCCATGAGAAAAGAAACAGACTAGAAAACCATACCATTGACCATAAAGCCTCAAGCATTTTCTGAAAGCAGGTGGCTTTGGTAGGTATACACGTTCTTGTAAACCTCAAAGGTTTCGGTTATGTAGGGATCAGTCTCACCTCTTAAATGCTTATGGAGCTTGCATCAGTTGGATACTTTGCTGTGCAAGTACTCTCACCAAATCAGTGTGCATGGTCATGTAATTCAAGTTCTCTGGACTTGAATTACTTTCTTCTAATCAATCTAGTAACTCAAAGGGGAGCACACATCCCATAAAACCTACTTAAACTGCCATGCTTTTATTCATATTTCATACATTTATGCATGGTGCTAAGATTTCTGGGGACAAACCTTACAGATATGAAATCAGATGTTTTGTTAAGCTGGGTGTTAGGAAATATTTCTTCACAGAGAGGGTTATCAGAAACTGGAATTGTCTGTCCAGGGCAGTGGTGGAGTCACCATCACTGGAGGTGTTTAAGCAGTGTGTGGACCTGGCACTTAGGGACACGGTTTAGTGTTGAGGGTCAAGGGTTTGACTGGATGATCTCTGAGGTCTCTTCCAAGCAGATGTATTCTGCGATTCTGTGTGAGATTATGAACACTGCTTACAGCCACACCGAAGGAAATCTAACTAGTACCAATCCCTTCAGGTTGCAAGTCAAATTAATAAAAGCACCAGTTATTATTCTAGTTACCTTTACAACTCATATGCACCACTGAAATTCTGTAGGAACTCAAGGAAAGGGATTGGTTAAACCATTCACCTCTTACATGGTCTACATGAAAGTACAGAAGAGGATAGGGCTTCAAGTATTTGCTGTGACCATACAGATATGTAAAGCTGTTCAAAGCATTCCTGGGTAACAGTGTGGCAGGAAGGCATTATACAGTGAGAAAACTGAGCTGGATGTGTTCCTGTAAGGAAGCAGAGTGATTTTGACTAGATGCCTCCTTATGCCTTTGAAAAACAGAGGCAAAAAATAAAAGCAGCTTTTTGGAAAGAGGAAATGTTATTTTAACAAAGATTTCTCAGACAGAGAATTGATTGTGTGAGATTTGTTTCTACTGTTGTTCAGAGGAAAAAAAAACAAAAAACAATTACAATATTTTTAATATAATTTATACCAAGAAATACTCAGCTCAAGTAAGTCCAAATCAGTTTTCATACAGAGCGAAAACCAAATACAAGAAAGCCTTAAGGTAGTAACCACAAAAAGTACCAGAGTGGAGCTTTGGGATCAATTGGTGTCACCAACCCCCTTTTGATTGTAACAATGAGCAAAAGATACTCACCATGAACCACAGAAACTGGGGTGTCATCTGTGGCAGGTTGATGGCATTTCCTCCTCTCCTGTGATACTACCTTAAGGCTTTATTTATAGAGCTGAGCAAGACCTGTGGGTCTGCAATTGCTAAGCACAGGAAAGCAGAACCTGCTCCCTGCAGCTTATTCTCCCTTTCAAGTCTCTACTCTCAAAAATGCAACAGACCTTCTTTTAGCAAGACAATAAAGTTATATTAAAGAGCAGAATGATTAGTCCATATGTTTACAAAATCCAATATATTGACTATGTTCTTGTAAGATCCTACTCTTTTTTTCTTCTTCTTCACACTTTCACTTTGTTCTGTCATTTCCAGTTATAGTCTCTTAAGTTAGAAACTTTACATACAAGACATCCTTCCTGACTGGTTATTTGCTGTATTGAAATTGCAGAGTGTTCATAAAATGGTCAGTGGTCACAAGCGATGTGAGCTTTCAAATAAAGTAACTCTCTGTTACAAAAGATGCCTTTAAATGTTACATTCTAGCATGTTCTTACAGACCTCTGATAGAAACATGGAGCATCACAAACAAAAGACAACTTCAGTGGACACCAATTCCATATACAAATGTATGTGGCACTACAAATGTATTTACTAGTTAGTGGACGTTTAGAAAAGATTTTAGTCTAACATCTGCAGTTCCTTCTGCTTTCAGAATGAACTGTTAAACTAAAGGGGATTTTTCAGGATGGAAGACTGATGGGGAGGAACAGGGGATTTTATTGTGGAGCTGCAGTTTCGAGCAGTCAGTGGTAGGTGAATACTGCTTTACAGAGAATTCATGCAAACTATACTCCAAAATTCCATTTCACTCCTTTGTTTTCATTCTATTTGCCCATACTTGTACCTGCAACACTGATTTACTGATTTCAGCTTTTAGTTATTTCAGAAGTTCTATGGTGATGCCAACTGGTATAGCCAAAAGCTTTCAGTTAAGCACAGAGAGAAACATTGTATCAATAAAAGACAGTTAAACAGTTCCCCAAATTAACTGGTGCTGCGTAGCCCAAGGCTATAAAAAATCTTGACTGGGCCAGCAAACTTTCAAGCCTGCATCCTGCCTATCTTCCTGCCGTAGGGAGCCTTTGTATAAGGCTCATTGTTACACAAAGCAGCTACTTCAGCAAAGGCATCATTTCAGGAATTTAAGCCTTATTTGAGGGGATTATCAGAAGTCATTGTTTTGATGTTTCGTGTTTTTTCAGGGTTTCAGAGAAGATATGCTAACCCATGATCCACTTCATTAAACTATATTCTAAAGTCATTGCTATTCATGTCATGATAATTTACCATAAACTGTAACATGGACATATACAGAGTAAATTAATTAATGCATTGAAAGTTCCCCAAGATCATGCGCCCTCTGTTCAAATATGCCTTCTGCATATAGTACCTATTAAGCATTCTAAATATTACCATAAATATATAAATACTCAATCTTTATCTAAAGTGTTTTGTTATCCTGGTCGCAATATATTAGGAACTAGTAACAGTTTTTAGGTCAGTGAAATAGAAGTCAAAGATTTCTTGCTAATTTCCCTGACTGCTTACTACTTCTGGCTAGTTGAAAATCTTTGCTCTGCCTGTCTATTTATTTGTTCTGATTATTTTTTAATGAGTTTATCATTTTGAGGGAATATCCCATGTTTCTTATTAAAATTAAGCCTCAAAAAATTTCCCTAACCAACTGATAGGTAAATCCATTCATAGACAACTGCAGATGGGCTCAGTTAAAACTTGGTTGTGATGTATATTGCAAAAAAAGGCAGTTTCTGCCTCAGCAATAGATTTTATCCCCCTACCCCCCCAATTTGTTGCCTATGTCCAGGAAAACGTCATCCCTTCTGACCCCAGACAAAGACATTTCTATTTGGATTACAGAGATTCTATACTAAAACCAAAAGGTGTAGTGTGTCCTATCTATGAATTCATGACTGACAAAACCTTTTCTGCCTTTATAGTAAAAGAATTGTTCCTCACCGATTTGTTAGAACTTTACCACATAAATTAATAGGCTAATGATCTAATGAGTCCAATTTTCTGTCCCTACATGTATAATCAATGTTCAGAAGCATATTTCATTAAATCTCCAAACCAGTGTAAACCACTGGAAGACCATCATCATCTGCATGTTCAGTCCTCTTCATTCCTCTCATTGGGGGTATTCAGTTAGGTTCAATTATCGTTCTCCACGTCCAAACTCTCCTTCAGTGCCTTTTAAATGAGGGGCCATTTCATGCTATGTGATCTCAACTTCCCTTGGTGACAGCTCTATCCTACTGGAACTATGAAACTGTCAACATCAAGAGCAAAATTTAGGTGTACAGAAGACAGAAATGGCTCAGCAGCTATCCCACAAACTCTTTCAATAGAGGTCAACAACCTCAGCATCTATGGGGAAAACTGCAAAACTCAGTATTTCCATCAACCAGCCACAAAATAAAGTGGCTAAAAGTTTCTTGCTGGCTGGAAGGAAAAGTATTTTGTACATTTTGCAGTTTCAGAAAATGAGTAGATAGTAGATAGACAGACATGGAATAAGACAACAGATCACCTTGATTCAGTGGCGGTTAAAAGATCTGCATGGTCAGCCTTTGGGGAGTAATGCCTTGTAGTAAACATGAGGTAATAGAAGGCAACTTTGCATCTGTGATGGAAGGTCAAGCAAGCCACACTAATAGTTCCTCCTCTGTCCTTAAGTACAGTATTGTCCCAGTCAGTGTAAGCTAATTTGATGTCACAGATCAAAACCAAAGTTGGTCTTTTTAAAACAAAACAAAACATAGCAAAAAACAACTTACATTAAGAAACATTAACTTATCATGCATACCAGAACAAGAGGACACATACAATATGATATTCAAAGTTTTCTTGGATTAAAGTACACATACTGTTATCTCTTTCAAAAGCTGATGCAGTGATGGTTAAATGGCTTGCCTAGAGTCATCTAACATGTGAAAGGTAGAGCCATTAACAAAACCATGGAATCTCAACTGACAAGTTCCACGTAGCAAGGATTGGAGTGTAGTTCCTCTCTGGGTAAATTAAAATGTCATGGCTTATGCTGATGGAGAGGGCAAACATCCACACTGTGTTAGGCCTTAGTGCATATTACACAATGTCCTTCATTTGACAGTGACCAGCAGTAAAAAGTTACTCCTGCCCCAACCCAGTTGACAAATGTTTTAGTTTTCCCCTCATGGCTGTCATTATGTTTTCCACAGATCTCTGAAAATTGCATTTTCACATTACTGGTACAATCTAATGGTTTGTCTTACTAATGTCTGTCTTGATGCTAGCAATATAATCCCACCACTTCCCTTGTATGGGCTCCAGTTCCACAATGAAACAATTTAGGAAACTAAAACATCAGAAAATTAACCCTGCTAGAAAAAAAAACAAGTGAATAGTCATCTATCCTTTTTTTGCCTGCAACTTATTACTATGGAAGCAGATATTACAGATTGTAACAGCTCTGGATATATACAATATTCATGTAAGCATCATCTCCTTTCTGGAATCCCTGTACATTTTCAGCTTCAGTCATCCAAAAATTGTAGCAGCACACATAACATGTCTGGCCAGTGACCTCCCTCTGCTACTGATGCTCAGGCACACCAGCTGTGTGGCTTCCTCAGCCAAAGGAGCAATAGGTCACCACTATTTTAAGTTCATTGACTGTCCTCTTATTTTACTCTTGTAAAATTAGAAAACCATAAGCTCCTCTTCTGTTTTCTCTAGGCCATTCATTACTTTATCATTTACCCCCCTGTTATTCATATTTGTTCAAAACCTAATAGTTTCAGTCTTTTTTGTCCATGTTCTTCCCCTAAAACAGACTCACTACCCAGTCCTGGGAACCTCCCATGACAGGAACAACCAACAAACTATTTGGCTGGTTTCAAAATACACTGCATTTACTCTTTGCATTTTCACTCATTTTTCATAAATGAAAATATGCATTCCAAGAGTTTGATTCTGTATCACTTTCCTGTTCATGAGTTAATTTAATTTCATGCAAAGTTGATACAAATCATAACTATTCTTACAAAGCAGAATTTTCCATCCCTTCTTTACTCATATGACAGTATCAAGTAAACCAGAAAAGCAAACCTGACCTAGAAAGATACAACCATATTAATTAAAATATACTGTCTGTCCCTTACTAAATTATACATTTCTAAATCTTTTAGAAGCATGCCTTTTCAAATAACTCAGGGGATTTGCAGTTGCCTACTGAGCTTTTCATTTCTAGGTCACTTGTTAAATCTACCCCAGGTCACCACTGACTGAAAATTATTACTGCCTGGCAGCTGTTTTGTAGTCTACATAATATGAATTAGTGGTTTCATTCCACTTCCTAATGGACAAGTGGCCCCATCTTACACTTCGACCTAAATGACATGCTGTTGACTACTGCAGGGAAAGAAATAAATAAACTCTTTTTATTCTATAGGTAGGCCCTCATGGCTAGGAATGAGACCAATGGGACCCTCAGGGCTGTTATAGCACTGCTCTACAAAAAAAAATAAATCCCTCCATCTATGGAATGCCTATAATCAAAATAGATCAAATGTTATTTTGTGAGGCATTGTGGTGATTATTTTGGCCCTTGGAGGACGTTTGTTGTGTGGTTCAGTGGGGAATATGCTACAGGTTGTCCATTGTTATAGTTAAAAAGAGAGTTGTCCCTGCTGCACCATTTCACAGTTCAAAGGGCAGAGAATGTGTATGTGTGTTTGTGTTCTTGTGTATGCATGCAAGGAACAAGAGGAATAATTCACAAAGGCTTCCTGTTTAATAGAAGTAGAAAGAAAATTGCCATTTGGTAGAGATAAAAGTACATTAGAAATGTTTTAATAACAAGACAGTGGACAAACACATAAAGAGATTCTCTATTTTACAGCAAGAGATAGAAATTATAATGTGATCCATATTTGACTTTTGCTCATTGTGTTCTTGCTGCACTGGGAATAAAACAGTTTTTCCTCTTCAATGCCCCCAGTCTTACACTTCCACAAGCATTGCATTCCTTTCTTCTTAGAGCAGACACAAGCACAAATAGACTACCATATATTATTAAAGGACTTTGGGTCTGTCTATTTGTATCTAAAATATTTCTCACAGAAATAAAGTTTAAGTTAGTCCATTATTTTCTCTATTTTCTCTTGTCTTTTACTTGGTAAAAAATAAGCCTCTGTGAATCTGGTACTACCCCTGTCCTTACTGAGCTAGGACAAATTTCCCCTAAGGCCCCCATTTTCCTCTGCATTTTCATTTGTCATTCTGCTCAGCCTGCAGCAATTCAAACAGATCTGCTCCTTGACTGAGAAATCTTCACCTCTTCTTACCCACCAGCACAAGGTTGCTTTTCTATGGTTTTGTGACAACTGAAAATAAAAAAAAAAAAAAAAGGGGGACCATCAACTTCATCTGTCACCACCTTTTCATGTTCCTGTCCCTCAGTGACCCTACTGTCTCTGTTCTTATTTGTTTGCTTCTTCTGAACTTATTGTTCATCTTTCTTTCCTTGTTACTCCTCACTCCCTTCACTCTTTAACCTAACTTTTCCCAAAGCAGCCCTCATTCCACAAATAAAAAGCTGTTAACTTCAAGGTGATTTCTCCACCTTGAGGACAACACCAGGATCCAGGTTGTGCTCTGCTCCATACTGCTTATGTAGATCACTGCATTACCTTTTTGAGAAGCCAGACGTATAAACTAGATTGGCTACTAGGGAGATTATGGTTCTGTTAGTAGCACTTACAAGTCAATAACTGATCTGATCTATTGATCCTTCTGCTATTTCATTTATGAGATTTTCTGTTGGACAAGCTGTTCTAGGATCATTATACACAGGGCTTCATTTCATTATTATATATACAAGCATGTATATAGTCTTATTTTTACGTTTCCATTTTACCCTTTGCTATTAAATTAACTGCTTTTCAGTTTCATTCTGTGGGTCCTGCTCACAAACTCTCTCTCTAAGAAGGGATTTACCTGTATGGAAAGTGGTTCCAGTGTGATAGATACTATGAAGAATCACAGGCAGGCTTAGCAATGTTTTGTTGCCTAGCGCTAAGAGTCTTCTGAGAACCTTTAGAACAGAGAATGGACCTCAGGCCAGACAAACACACTGCCATTTCTTGTCCATCTGTCCCTGATTGTAGTGTAAGAAATTATTCCAAAGTAGAGACAACCTGTGGTTCTTTATTATGTCTATTTCACTACATACATCCAGTTTTTAAGAACAGACACAAACGCACATTCAGATTCTACAGAGGATTTAGTATTAAAAGATAATTTCTGGTAGCATCCAAGCTACTAGTCCAATAATCAACAATACCAGCTTTCCAATGGATTTGTGATTGTGGTTGTATTCCCTAATATCTAACATAATACATCCAAAGTATTTGCTGTTTAGACTGCAGTGGGGTATTAATTTAAAAACTGAAGTCTAGGAACATAATTAAACTTTGCTTTTTGGCATGTCAGGCACTGACCTCTTCCTAAACCCTAGACTCTGGCCCTGCATGTTTACATTTTGCTTTTACCTGCCTCTTCTTGCCTTTGGTTGCTACTTTTCTTATAGGAAACCACCTTGCACTGGCAGTAAGGCAAACAGATGAGGAAAAGGCTCTTCTTGTCTTCATAACATCTGAATTGTTTGCATTTGACTAACGTTCAGAGACTAACACTTTGGTTATGACTGCCCATTCTCAAATCTTCTACACAACAGTCGCTCTTACATAGTCAGGAACTAGTGAATTAACAATTTTGATCCAGTTTGTGATAAACAGCAGTGCAGAATGTGACTGATTTTATTTGCTACTCTAAAATCTGTATTTTCAAGGTGCAAATACTTGATGCAAGTAGTACACTTGCTGTATTGGTCAACAGAGACTTGCTTACCAGCTCTGGCATAGATTCATGGCTTGGACGCTAAAATCTGACATTTGTGGCTGGAAATTGCTGCTCTCTTAGAGCAAAATCAAGATTTTATGAACTACTCAATACTACTTTGTCTTTAGGCACCAGAAGGGTACTTTCTCAGTGGTTATTTCCATCTCACATAAAATTGATCTTGCTACCCTAATAACACCTGAAATTGTAGATAAGGGAATACAAACCCTTGAATTTCACAAAAATGTGCAGTATAAAGGTTACACAATGCTTAGATTCTGTGATCATAAGGTATGTGATATTTTAACTTTCACAGACCTTGCAGCTATCAAAGGGACAGCATTTCAGATCAGAACCTAGGATGATGGGAACTAGGGTCAACAAGTCCCAACAAATCTGTCAAAGCATTGGATTGCTTAAATCTCTCCTTTATTGGGAAATTGTTCTTAAGGCTTGTTCCTCTGGCAGTTAAAAACTTGTTCATGTTTTACAATGTATATTCACCATGACATTACATCCAGGTTTTTATGTGCTAATATTGGTTCAAGTATTTCTTTTCCTTTTCAGATGTCTACTATTCTGATTCATTGTCCTTTTCAACATACATTTTGTGAACTAAGAAAAAGAGGCTCTTTCAGTCTCCTCTCGAAGGAGTAGCTCTCCATTGCACACTTCACCCCAATCATCCTTCTCTGCACCTATTGCATTTGAATTCATTTCTCTTGTGAAGAATTGCAAAAAATATTTCAGAAGACACCTTTCTGGTGCTCTGCATGGCAACAAGAGTATTTCTTTCTCCCTTCAGTACAGCCGGCTTGATATTTTCAATAAGCAAGGACACATCTCTTTCTCAGCTGTATATGAGAAATTCAGACTCATCCTGCAACTGGCTCATATTTGTTTTCTTTTTCCTTCTGTCATGCATGAGGATACCCCAGTTTCAACAGTGACACCTCATTTTCCACTAGTAGTGAATTTCAGTAGCTTTGTACTACTTTCTGTCACAAAGCTAAAGCAAAACAGTAAATGTAACTGGTTCCAACAATGAACCTTAAAGAGCTCTACTGACTGCCTACATGCAACCTATTTCCCTTCCAGTGTCATGATTGTTATTTCCCTTTATAAACTTCCTCATTCACATCAGATATATTGTATTCATTCCCACAGAGGCTAGCTTAATAAACTAAGTTCACCAATTCTCATATGAAATACTTTACTAAAATCCAGAAGAGTGGAATCTACTCTGTTATCTTTGCCTAGAAAATTAAATACCATGAAAGCTATTATATAGTCCTACTACAATGCACCTTTATAAATTTAACTTCCTTTTTGCTCTATATCCCATTTACTTCACACTTAAACGTGCTTCCCACCAGAGATTGTACTGAAGTTTTGTATGCTAATAAACCAACTAAAGCAATAGTGGCTCATGTTATTCTTTTCAAATGTAGGCCAGGCATTTGCCATTCGATATTCACATGACTTTCCCTTGATTTTTAACATGATTATTAAAAACTATGTTTCAGGACTTTTCATTAAATGTAGGTCTTTTGGAATTTGATGAAGCTGATGTGCTGCTTCTGATCTGATCACCTGGCACTTCTTGAGCTTTGCTCCACTTCCAGTAGGGCAGATTCCATATCTGGGTACTTACTCATACTCATTCATATTAGGTATCTTTGTCTTTCTCCACTTATTCAACACTTCCAAAGTTTTTGAAAGGGAAGAAAAATCTGTAATTAGCTTCTCCTCTCAATTACACTCCACCATCAACTAAACTTAGTTCCTTTGTAGATCTATATCAAAGCAACAGAGGATTGCCAGGCTACCTCATGGAAAATAAGTATCCCACTTTTTAGAAAATAGATGGAGAAATCTTGCTCTGGCTGACTTGTAAGATACATGTTAAAAACAGAGGAAATGTTTTCTAATTGCTAAATTCATTTTGACAAAATTCAGGAATTGAAGAATGTCTCTCTAAATTCAGCAGATTGTTACATATTTTACATTGAACGTGATGATAGAGTGATTTCTTCTGCTACTTTCAGTTTTAAATCACAACGACCAATGCTTCCCAAGAGACTTTATTTTCATGGAATAGTTGTTAACAAGAAGCTTTGCTTTAAGATCTTCTTTGCTTAGAAAAGAAGAGGGAATAAAAAACACAGCTTTCAAACCACAGAGCAACCGTTGAAAACTTAAAACCACAATACCAAAGAACAGACTGAGCCTGTGATTACCTAATACAAAAATGTGGTTTAAACTGGGCATCATACCAAGTTTTTCAGAGAAACCCAAGGGGAAAGTGGAGTATAAGTATCCATGGTTACAGTGACCCTTGCTTGGCACCTGAAGAGATCTTTCTAGAAAAAGACAGGTAGAAACATTTATCAGGGTCCTCAGAAGTAGCAAGGCTTCTTCCTGTTTTCATAAGTTAAGAAAAAAAAAAGATAAAATAGCACCTCGTACAGACTGTCCTGAACACAGACTGTAACCTAGACATATTTTTAGAATTCCCCCTGTATGTTTTTCACAGCATTCACTCTGTACTGAAAAATAACCTCAGAAATCTAGAACCATCTACATGAAATAATGTCGAATTCCTAGATTAGCAAATTCGTTTAGAAAGTGAGTGTTCCAAGGCTACTCATTCAGCTGAACTGAACTCGTGAAAGAAGGAACAGGATCATAGGCTATAGTTTGTAATGGAAAAAGTTTGAAGTGTAAATTAAGCTAAACTGGAACTATCATGGCCAAGTGCTGAAGTGCTGAAGCTTCTAAACTCCCTGTGCTTCTGTTCAGCTATACCTTAGAGGGTAATGATATAGCTAAACACAGACAACAGATTGCTTGAATGGCATTTTTTTCTTACTTCTCTGACACTTCCTCACCTGTTCACTGTTTATATGTACATTTGGGGAAGATTTTTTTTTTGTTAATGTGCTCTGATGTGTAACTAGGTGTACTGAAGCATGAACAATATTCATGACAATTTTCTAGATGCTTCTCTGAGTGCAATGATCTGGTGAGACAGTGGAAAAGGAGCTCACATGAGTGTCCCTGGCAGGGTAGAACACAGCTATCTTATGTCAATGTCCATGTACAAGCTCCTAAACCACACCCCTCAGTAAAACATCCACATGTCTTACAAATGCATCCAGAGATGCCCTTTAAATGCACTCCACTACCTTCCTGGGCAGCCTCTTCCAATGCCTGATAATCCTTTCTGTGAAGATTTTCCTAATATCCAACCTGAACCTCCTTTGACACAATGTGAGCCTGTCTCTTTTGTTCTGTCACTAAGCAGACCTAGATTCCTCAGCCGTTCCTCATGTGACTTGTGTTCAAAGCCCTTCAGCAGTTGCTCTTCTTTGGACACACTCCAGCACCTTCAATGGATGCTTATCTTTTATTCTTTATGTTCCTTGAGGATCCTGCCTCACCTACTTGAGCTCCACAGTTCTTCATAACAGATCGTTGATGAATCATTCAACTGTATAGATCTGACCTGGGTCAGGCATTAGCACACTATCACTTTCCTGTCAAAACAATTAGGGCAATTAGCGTTTGTAAATTCTTCATTCCAGCTACTATGGAAATGGTGTGGACAATGCCTGGATCAGCATAAAGTTTGCCTCAAGATGCCTGTTGCACTTTCTAAAACTCAATTCGAACTAGCAAGATGAAAGTTCATCAAGTTCAGTTTTAAGAGATTAGCTCTTTGTGTCATGTGGATTCAGCACTCTGTCTGCAGTAAGAGATATCCTGAAAACTGGATTTACCTCCCCTTTAAATCAGAAACAGAGGTTCAACATCCCAATCATTCTTTCAAGCAGTTCTCCTGCTTTCATAGAGGCTGGGTCAATTAATGACTGAGAAGAAATCACACTGTCACCTCAGTGATTGTTTACAAAGATTAGGCCCAAAATCCTACCTATCAAATTTTCAATACAGCAAAAGTAAATATCACTGTTCATAACGAGTCAGCTCAAAACAATGTGTGTAATAGCGTGCTCATTTCACTGGCAATTAAAGAACGGAGAAAGGAACATAACTGCCATAAATATTCTTACATCTCTCTGTCTACATCCTCATGTTTGACTATAAATATATGGGTATAGCAGGCTGTATACATGTACTCATGGTACTCCAGCAAGCACTGTATAGAGAGGGCTTAACTACAGCACTGAAAATGTGACAACATTTAGAAATGTTGGGTCACATTTTTAACAAATATCAAAATAATGGACAATTACTGAGGAAATGCTATTAACGGTATTACCCAAGTAGGAAGCACTGACTCAGAAGAGTAAATATTCTTACTCCTGCACTTCTTTATTGAAAAAATGATGCACCTCAATGTCATATGGCAAACCTGGCTTCCAGCAGTACAAAAAAATATATAAAAATGTTTGGAATTCTAAAGTGAAATTTCAGGGAAATAGTGGGTGGAGAGAGCCGAAAGACAGAAACGACGGGAATGCGCATCACTGAATTTCGGTGACCTCCCTACTGGCTGAACAACAGAGTCAGTCATCAGTTTTGAGAGGAAGCAGAGGCAGAAGCAATCCCTGGCATGCAGATGCTAAAACAAGTATCCAAGCCGAGGTTCAGCACCCCTATGTACAGATTTCACTTCAAAGCTGTTGCAATAAAACTAAAACATTTGTGAGCTTCAGGCTGCTTAACTGAGCTAAACAGGAAGAGCTGTTGCTCCTTCTCTGCTTTCAGTGCCACTTTTTAAACACAAAACAAGTGGGCTAAAAGCAAACAAAGGAGCTACAAAAATCATTTTGGCAAGCTCAGAAGCCCACATGTGGAAAAATATCCATACCTTCTCCTACATCCAAAGAAAGGAATTAGAAGAAATGTATGAAAATGAGAAAGGAAACACAGCACATGCTTTGTTACATCCCAAACACACAGTTCCACAGACACCATTTCAACAAAAGGTTGATCAGAAACTGACAGGGCGGAAACACAACATCAAAATGCCATTTCTATTGTGTAGATCAAACAGGCTTAATGTACACACATGTAAGGAGATGCATTTTGATCCCGGTAACTCTGAGAACTGCTAGTAGCAGAGGTATGAGAACATGGCCTGATGGACCTATTTTGAGCCGTAAAATAATTCAAGCTGGAAGAAAAGTCTGAATTCAAAGATAGACCAGTTTGCTCAGGGCCCTGTTAAGTCTACTAGTGTCCAAGTAGCTATGCTCAGTTACACTGGCAGGAGAAGCAATGCCCAGCCCCAGACATAACTGTATCTCTAAAGCTATGTACTAAGAAATCATGATGCTGTGAAACTGCACACATGTACAACAAGGAGAGCTGAGCTACATCCTCTAGTTAAAATAGGAATACAGGATGGTCTTACCATGGGTGCACTGAAGCAAATGCTGTCCTTAGGAATCTAAACTGAACTGCAAGCAAGTTTCAAATGGCATTTTACAGCATAAAAGACCAACATAAGACACACATAGTTAAATAGAGCCCTATCTGAATGCTATGAAAGCCAAAATCCTACCTGGTTAAAGGAATCACTTCTGTTATAATTAGGCAGGTTTCAGTTTGTTTTCATAATTCTGATCTGATCACAATTTTGGAAAAACAAAACAAAACACAAAACAAAAACAAAACACTTCAACATGTCTCCAGACATCTTCTGCTACATAGTCATCAAAGATAAAACCTTCAGCTTCAGTGATATGCAAATGAAGACATGTTTGTTGAAAGGATTACCAAAGTTTTTCAAAGCATCTTTTTAGTCTACTCTGCTTCCAAACAAACAATAAACTGTCCTCATGCAGTGAGATTTGCTAACCCATAAACATAGCCAAATGGAGGAAGAAGATCAGAACCTTAATGAGTTTGGTCCCCTTTGAATTTTAGCTGATCAGTGTCACCAATAATTTCAACAGGCTCTAAAATAAGCACTTTCTGTCTTCAAAGTGCCTTGCAAACATCAACCAATTAATCCCTACAGCTCTCCTCTGAGGTAGGTAAGTAGGTATTGTTATCCCCATTTTACAGTCGGGTGAACACAGTCAGAAGGGTTAAGTGATTTGCTGCAGGCCACAGATGGAGGTGGGATTAAAACACAAGAGTGACTATGACTCCTTGTAGAGGACACCACTTTTCTTTCATTTTTTTTTTTTCCTGCTGACTTTTCTGTGCTGACTTTAGACATCTTGGCCTTGTGGCAACACTTAAAGGAAACAAAGTAAATTCTCCTTGTTAAAGGCAAGGACCCATAAAGAAATCTGTCTCTTACACTGGTGTTGAAAACATTTTTAGTTGCCTTCTATTGGTGTAAGAATTTCCCTTTAATTTTGTTCTGATATTCAAGAATAATTCCTTTCACACAGCTTCCAAACCAGTTGATTTAGCTGGTGTCCTGCCTGTAAGAGGGGCAGACACTGTCCTTCCAGGATCAGGGTAACAGTTGGTAGGGTTGTTCCACTGTAGTGCAGGCAGAAAGAAATGGAGACAGGAAGCTTTGAGAGCCAAGAGCAAAGCAAGCCATTAACTGAAACCCAACTCCAGCAAACTGCTTGTAACCATTCTAACAGGCGTAAGATTGATACCTTTCCCACTTCAACAGAAAGATCAGATGGAGAAGGCAGAGTATATCCTTTTCCTCTCTATGTATACAACTTCAGGCCACTTGAAGACCCATTTGTCATGAAGTCAGTCCTGTGTATGCTAATAAACATTTGAGTTTTATAGGGAAACCATTTTTCATGGTGTTTCACTTTTTGATGAGGAAGTCCACAATATCAGTTCCCTGGAGTAGTTTTTAGAATAGAAAAATATACTAGTCCAAGATAATCTTGCAAATCCTGAGCACATTTGCTGCTATTTTTTCAGAAGACACTCCCCTTACTTTCAGAAGCCTTCCAGTACAAGAATTGAGGTGCACAGAGAAAATGAGTGAATATTTGAAAATTATTCACTGTATAGTAATTTCAGCCATATTGCTGGTGATGTATTTTTAAGACACAATCATCTATGTGCCCTGAAAGGATATCTCCATGAATGCTAAAAAACAAGGGAGAGTTTATTAATACACTATTGTAATTAATACATTTTGTTGATATTCCCCTACTAAATAAACCAGGGATGGGTAGAGGTGGTTGAGGCCCCATCCCTGGAGGTGTTTAAGACCAAGCTGGATGAGGCTCTGGCCAACCTGATCTAGCGTGGGGTGTCCCTGCCCATGGCAGGGAGGTTGGAACTAGATGATCCTTGTGGTCCCTTCCAACCCTGACTGATACTATGATAATCATATCTCCCTTGACAATGGTGTTATCAAACTTTTAATAGCTAGAAGTTTACTTTGTTAAAGACACTTGTGAAGCCTTCAGATTAATTAAGTCATTTAACACAGTTAAATAAAATGCAATTTATTTTTTTTCACTTCCATGGACATTGAATCAAAAGATATGGGGTTTGTTTTTTTTTTCTCCATTAGAATTTATTAGAAATTGCTTTGCTCTTGCATGACCAGCTCCTAAGTCTTCCCTTAGAAGACCAAAAAAAAAAAAAAGAAGAAAAAAGAGAAAGGTTAATGATTCACAACGTGAGGAATTGTATTGTTAGCATAACAGTGAAAGAACACTTAGGATTTCGAATCTCAGAGGACATTTTCAGTAACAAAAATATGTATTACATGGGTTAGGAAGGGTCTGATTTTCACAGTAATTCGGTAAGCAGAAAAACATGTAATGCAAAACATAAGCTTGGAAATTGCTATTTGCTAGCTCTTTCTTAAGAAGATTTGTAGCTAACTCTGCATTACATGCTCTGCAGAAACCGCTTCCTTCTTTTTTCACTTTGGAAATCATTAACTTGCCCTCCATGGTCCTCCATGCAACAAAGGATGTTTTCACGTGGATTTTCTGATAGGAGAGACACAAGTGATGGTAGATAACAAATAGTAGTGTGAAGAATGGTTTTAGAAGACCTTCATCCAAACACATTTCAGTGATATCTCATCAGGTAGGGTATCAATCCCCAAATTTCCCACCACTCAGCACTACCACGCTTCAGAGCTAATCCATGGAACTAGATCATTCCTCAGTTCCGAATTTCTTGTGTTATCTATGAACACAAATAACTGAGTCACCGTCCCATATCCCATTAAGTACAGAAATCAATCTTCCCACAATACACTTGGGTTATGGGTCTATCTGCACAGTGAAATGGAGGCATGATAACACTTGCCTACATGGTCTGTAATCACATTTGCAGCTCTGTGCGTCGATACCCAACATGTCAAGCCACTCCATGCTATCCACCCCAACAACCAACCAATCTTCTCTCAAACTTGCCAAACAGCTCTAGAGTTCACACACACATATATCTTTTCTTGCTCATCTGCAACCATTGCCACAAGCTACCTACACTACAAACATATTTTAATGTCCTGCACTGCATATGTAGAGAAGCAGTGTTTAATCCTCTCTGCCTTTCTGAGATGAGAATATGTTCTCCATCAAAATACATCTGTCACCCACATGTGTTTCTAGCAAGGTAAGATCGAATTTTTCCTGGAAGCTCATCTCCCCTCTATGCAGCTCCATGTCCAGATTAGGTTTTTAGCACCTGTTCAGTATGCATATTTCTGAAAATATGGTTCACATGTGTGCAGGTTCATCAGGCTGGAGAGACTTCCAAGTAGCATATCCTTGCAGAAAACTGTACGACAACTGCTGGTGCCATGAGCTGGGTGTCCTTTACAAGTGAAAAATTGGAAGACAATATAGATGTGATCCTACTCATTCATCTACAAAAATCCCTCATCTGCTCAATTACCTGCCTGGTCAGCTGACATTGGGGTGCAGATTAGTTGGAGCATGTATTTTCCTATTTGTATGTCTAGACAGTAGTGAACACATCAAAGTTTCTGTGGAAAATAAGGATCAACTCATCATAATGATAATCTTATCACACTTCAGCAGAGTAAAGTAATGGTAATGTAAGGCTAGGGTTAGCATCTAAATATGGATATTTGGTAGAAGATTTTTTTTTCTACAGAATTCCAGCATGGTATCCCTCTCAAGGTTTTCTGAATATAAACTCAAAGTAGATACTGAGTTTTCTAAAGACTGCTAATTCCTGGGTTATAATCAATTAACATTTGCTTTTAATGCAACTTGTATGCGATACTCCAGACCTACTAACAAAATATAAATTACTATCAAATTATAATGTAGTTAAAGTACATAATCATGTTAGAGATCATAACTCACATACTATGCTTGTAACAAAAAGAAAGAGAATCAGGGTTACTAATCATAACCAAATTCATACAGCGGTGCATGAAGAGTTCTAGAACTTTTAGGGGAAGAGTGTGATCCTTATCAAATACCTAGAAATAAATCTTTGCATCTCAAACCGGTGGCTAACTCGGAGCATGTAAACTGGTAATACGCACATGTAAGAATAAAACTTTTGTCAAAGTTTTGCTTTATTCATCCCTTGAGGCTACCACGGTAATCTGAGCATACTGTTATTGCATAAAGAATGCCCTTCTCCCTTCTTTTTTTCACTCCAAATTCCAACTGTAAAAGAGTAAACCTATATAGCTAGGTCAATGATTCTCAATATCGTTACTCACAACGGTGTGAGTTGCAAAACTGGGGGGGAGGGGGGAGGAGACAACTCACTCTTCTAATCAAAATCTTTTCTGCAAATTAGTTTACTTGTGTGAGTATCAACAGTGCTGAGACCCCAGAGACAACTGTAAAGGAAATCCATTATTCTGTTTTATTTTTCTTTATATTCAGGTTGGTTTTCCCCTGTAAACCTAATTTATGATTGCTATTTTTATCCTACACAATTCTGTAGATTTCTCTGGTTTGTTTTCTGGTTTTGTTTGAGGGTTTTTTGGGGGGTGTTAATTGTCTGTTTGTTTGTTTGTTTCCCCAGATTATCCAGCTACCTGAAACAGATCACTACTAAAGACATTCACCCTTCACATTTAAAAAAATAATTTACTGAGGTTGAGATTATAGGGGAAGATAAGCAGTGTTTCAGTGGGCCAATAAAGAGCTCACTGTTAACTATTCTTACATTACAAGACACTGAGCATGCAAATCCATGGTTTTAAATGAAGTCAGCAGCACCATCATTATTGTGACAGTGTTTTATTTTCTTCCCATTTTCCATTGTTTCCTTAACACAACTCTTGTGACGTTCCAAAGCTTTTTGGTACAAAAGCTATCATCATACCTTAGACATGTGAATGAAGCACTTGCAGGTCCTCATCAGACCTCTCACCCAAACCCACAGACACCAGAGTAGTTCAGTGGGCAACTTGCAGTTCACTCACCTTGCAGCCCCTGAAAGGTCTGCAGAACCTCTTAACCCCCCAGTAAGGACCATCACCTTACTTTCTGCCTCTCCCAGTGCACTCTTGACCTGACTACATTTTGAAGCGTGTGCAGGACCTCTCCTCTTTCCCCTGTATCACGACTCCTGGACCAGTGACTTCAGCCGGGACTCGCCTGGGGTACCCATGGCAACAGGGGGCCCGACAACACACTTCAAAGAGTTTTCTTGAGGGGAAACTCAAAAACCCGCTTGTACGCGCACATCAATCAGAGGGGTGGTAAATGCCCCTCCTGTAAGGAGCGACGCCCCCGCGGGCACTTGGGGCAGGTGCAGGTCCCCTGCCCCTGCGCGGCAGACAAAGAGCGGGTCCGAGGCGCCCGGCTGGAGCCCGGGGCGCGGTGACACCCGCCGGGGAGGAGCCAGGCGGGGCTGCCCCGGGGGCGGGGGGGCAGCGGGGAACTTATAAGAGCCGCGTCCCGCCAGAAGAGCTTGGGCGGGTGTTTGGTGTGGTTGTGAGTGGCGGCGCTGGGAGAGGCGCGGCGGCACCAGTGACTCGAGAGCGCAGAAGGAACCGCGCGATGGCTCAGAGCATGGACAACAGCCTCGACAGCCTGGATGTAAGTGCTGGGAGCTGAGCGGGGCTGTAGCCCTGGCTCTCCGCCGTGCTCGCCCGTGTGCGGGCTGTTTGCAAACAAAGGTGCCCGCGGCAGAGGCTGCGGGTGTGGGCGAGCGAGGATCAATCACCCTGCGGGGAGCGGGGTCGGGGGCAACGCGGGAGGCGCGGAACTCGGGGCCACGCATCCTCCCGCTCCCCGGCCCGCGTCACTGCGGGGGTCTGCGAACAGGCAGGACTCGCCCCTGGCGCTCTTGCCTCGCTGCGTCTGCTTGCAGCCTTTTGGACCTTGCTACAGCCACTGCCGGACTCCTGCTTCTTTCCTTCGGCTTTGCTGCTTGGCCGTCAGTTGAAATGACATGTGGCGCCTTTGTGGGCTGAGAAACACCGCTAGAGCAGTTAGAGACACGGGAGCTATGAGGGGGAAGCGAGCAGGGAAGTTTGGAGAGCTTTGACTGCAGGGAACCGCACCTCTCTATGCCGGTGCCCGCCCTAACCCCGGCCAGGTGCCGGTGTGCCGGAGCGCGGGGAGCGGCGAGAGCGCCTAACCGGCCCCTCCCGAAACACGCTGGTCTTCCGGAGTGCGCTCTTCTATATGGGGGATTGAGGAGCAGAAGGGAGATCTCCGGCAAGTTCCAATTTAGGTCTGCAGTTCGTTCC
The DNA here is from genome assembly GCF_026170545.1 of Melanerpes formicivorus. NCBI lineage: Eukaryota > Metazoa > Chordata > Aves > Piciformes > Picidae > Melanerpes > Melanerpes formicivorus. The sequence continues at coordinate 35,889,252 of NW_027142357.1, read as the reverse complement.
CGCGGAGAGCGGGTGCACCCGTGTGCGAAGTGCCGCGGGAGCCCCGGGGCGCATCCTGCGCGGAGCTGGGGGGCTGCCGGGGCATGGAAATCACCCTCTGAAAACCTGAGGAATAGGACAGAGCCAGGTGGCACTCGCCCGCCTGCTTTGCTTTTCAGCATGGTGGCCAAAACCGTTGGTGGTTTCCTGACGTGCTTTCATGCCCTCACCAGAATTTCGCTTCCTTTTTCCACTGCTGTACTTAGTTGAGCAGCCCAGTGCCAGCCAGCTTCACCCCTGCCCTGCCGCCGCATAGGGAGGGGAACAAAGGGAGGGAACGTGGCTGGTTGTGGTGACCCTCCGTGGGGTTTGAGTTCTCTTGCTTAAGGTCACCTCGCTTTTTCTTTTCCTTATGGGCTTTGAGGTTTGGTTTGGTTTTGGTTGATTTATTTTTTTTATCTTGTGCCTGTGTGTAGAGCTGTCAATTGCTTCTCAGCAGGGAATTCTTGCTATTATTTATCTTTTATTACATCAGCCAAGGGGACCTTCTCTATTTCTCCTTGACCCCATCCCCTTAATGAGAAGAGATTTTGGAGCAGCAGCATTTCTGTCCCGAGTTATTTATTTATTTTTTTTATAGCTCTGTTGCAAGTGTTAAATGGCATGGGATATATTCTGTACAGACAAACGTTTTACATCCAGCACTTCTGTGCTCTTCTACTTGCAGTATCTATCTGGTCAGAGTACTGAAGTATCCAGAACCAAGCACTTCTGGAAGTAGCCATTATCTATTTCTTTTCATCCCCTATCCTTTCTTACAAGATCTCAGAGAGGAAGTTTTTTGACTCGTTCTTATATATACATACATATATATATATATATGTATAAATTGTGTTTTTCCTTCTGACATTCCAAAAGTTTTTCTAGTCATGATGATGGGAGACTGTTCAATCAGCTCTTAACATACAAAGTGAGCTTTTGTAGAGGACCTAACATCTAATTTTAATTTTTTTTCTTTTTTTTTCAGCTGTCCTCCGGGTTAATTATTGAATTTTCTGATAATGGCACAGACGAGATTGGTTCAGGTGACTATGGAGACTACGGAGAGCCATGCTTTCAGCACGAGAATGCTGATTTCAACCGGATCTTCTTGCCAACAATCTACTCCATCATCTTCCTAACAGGAATAATTGGCAATGGATTGGTTATTGTTGTTATGGGCTACCAGAAGAAACAAAGAAGCATGACTGATAAATACAGGCTGCACCTCTCTGTGGCTGACCTCCTCTTCGTCATCACCTTGCCATTCTGGTCTGTGGATGCAGCCATAAGCTGGTACTTTGGGAATGTCCTGTGTAAGGCAGTTCATGTCATTTACACAGTCAACCTCTATAGCAGTGTCTTGATTTTGGCCTTTATAAGTTTAGATCGTTACCTGGCAATAGTCCACGCTACCAACAGCCAGCGACCACGAAAGCTGTTGGCTGAGAAAGTGGTGTATGTAGGTGTGTGGCTGCCAGCTGTGCTTCTGACAGTGCCTGATATAATCTTTGCCAGTACTAGTGAAGTAGAAGGCAAGTATCTCTGTGATCGTATGTACCCACATGAGAACTGGCTGATTTCTTTCAGATTTCAGCATATCTTGGTAGGACTTGTCTTGCCTGGTCTAATAATCCTGACGTGCTACTGTATTATAATATCTAAGCTGTCACATTCAAAAGGCCACCAGAAGCGCAAAGCCTTGAAGACAACTGTTATCCTCATCCTTGCCTTCTTTGCCTGCTGGCTGCCATATTACATTGGCATAAGCATTGACACGTTCATCTTGCTAGGAGTCATCAGACATCGTTGCAGCTTGGAGACGATAGTGCACAAATGGATCTCCATCACCGAAGCCCTGGCATTCTTCCACTGTTGCCTGAATCCAATTCTGTATGCCTTCCTGGGTGCCAAATTCAAAACATCAGCACAAAATGCCTTGACATCAGTTAGCAGAGGATCAAGCCTCAAGATTCTTTCAAAAAGCAAACGTGGGGGACATTCTTCTGTTTCCACAGAGTCCGAGTCTTCAAGTTTCCATTCCAGCTAACGCTGCTCCTGGCCATCATTTTATAGACGGACACTTTAAAGTTGCGCAAGACTTCAGAAAAACAAGACTGACCATAATGTACAGATCTATTTACAGTTGGAATTTTATATTGTTTCTTTTAGTGTCTGTGAGGTTTAATTGATTTATTTATATAAAAAAAAACTTTTTGTTTGATGACATTGTCTAGGCAGGTCCTGTGGACAAGTGGTTAGTTCACAAAAGTTTTAGTGCTTGTCTGTATGTAGAGGTGTGAACTAAACACTTCTGGGTTGTAGCAAATGATTGTTAAAAGTTTAGAAAATATTTCTCTGTTGTTTATATGTAAATGTTTTCTGTGTTGCTGTTGTTTTTTAAATTTTGGGTGGAGATTTTTACCTTACTACAAGACGTTTGGTTTACAATAGCTTAATTCTGCTGTAGAAATGGCACTTATAACCAAAGCCTTCTCTGTTACCTGCTAGGGTTTTTTTTTCCCCCCCCATTCTCAGTCATTGATGGTTTGCAAAATGTTCTGTCGAGGTAAATAAAATTATATGACAAAAAATTATTTTGAGTGGTACTTTTATTTCTGGTTAAATATTTTTCTCGGTGCTTTTGCTTGCAATTCTCTCTTTGAAAATTGCATGGCTCTTGGATAAAGAGCAGGAAAATGAGTTTCAGCACATATTTGACTATTCAGTTGACAACCTGTGAGTTCTAAGTCATTTGTCCTTCTCAGCAGAATACATTTCCCCCAAGTTAATGTTCTCTTTAGAATGAGTTGAACTATCACTTTAAACAAAGAACTTTTTTGAGGGCAAAATAAATGAAACCCAATCTATTTCAGCAATTTCTAAAGTTTTACAGCATCCTCGGATTACTGCATGTGACTAATCTTTATGCCACGCATACAAAATCAATCCTGCATTTCCGTCCTTTGCTGTTTCTCCAAGTTTAGTTCCACATATTAATAGTAAGCAAAAGTAGCTGAATCAAAGTAATTCTGCTACTTGCCATTGCATCTAGAGTAGAAATAGTCATTTGTGCATGTTCTCTGTGGAAGAAAATTGTTTGTCTGTATGGAGCTCTCACTATACTGCCTACATCCAGATTTCTTAATATAATACAATCATCATTTTTCAAACTTCTGTGTGCTAGTTCTTAATTATTTCTTTTTCAGTAGGAATCAGCCAGACTATGGAATTTTCAATAATTATTGTTAGAAATATTTTAATGTTAACAGAGTGCATTCAGAAGAAACTAATACCCAAGAGGACAGCCACTGAGAGTATTTGTGTGTCCCTACATTAAAACAAGCAAAATGAAACAAGCAAACACAACTGTTGCTGATCTAAGTTAAAAAAAAAAATAAACAAAATCTACCAGTCACTCAACTGAAATAAGTAACATAGATATTGCAGTGATATTACCTTGAAAGAATGTTTTTTACAAGTAGATCACCCTAGTGATTTGCTGGAGCATATACCACTGTGCTTAACTATACATTAAGTTACTTCCTTTATTTTGGATTTCAATTTGCTGACCCAGCACAAAACAGACCTGGGAGGGGGAAAAAAAAATTCCAGCAATTTTTTAATTGAATGTGCTCAATGAGGAATCCAATGAGCACTATAAAAGTGCAAGTCTATGAAACCTGGAGCCAGGCACAGGAAGAGAAAAGTGAGGATGAAAAAGAAGAGGAAGCAGGTCCCCCCTTTTAGCAGCTAAACTTCTAGATCAGTTAACTAATGCATACCTTCACTCAACATAAATTAACAGAAAAGATGCAGTCTTGAGAAACAAAAGGTCTCACTTTCATCAGGTTGTTCCTCATTAACAGAGTTGAGAAATGAGGAAAACATGGTGTAGGAGCAGAAGTTCTTAAATGGTTTGTTTTTGTTGGTCATTTGTGTGTTTTCTTAATTTAGTGAGGGTTTCCCCCGTGAAGAATTTGTTCTTCTAAATGATTCTGATTTTCACCTCAGCCCAATCAATCACTGTGATTTAATTGCACTTATAAAATACTGGCCATCAACATGCTGCTGCTGCTTATTTGTCAAGGAAATGTTTAGAGCCCTGTAGCATTAACTTAGATTATTCCCAGTATACTTTAGTCAGTCAACTGGTACCTCAAGTAGAGAGCAGGAAAGAGAGTGCCAGACAACATAAACTCATCAGTCCATGCTACTGCCAAAGACCACTGAAAGAGAACTAAACAAACAACAGAAAGCATTTGTGTAGAAAATAAATTAGCAAAATTAAAACATAACCCATGCCCCAGAGAGATGAGACCTACATTAGTTTTATAAAACCACCATTGTTTTCAGTAGATTTAGTGATACTATGGACAGAAGAAAAGGAGTTTCTCCTTGAAAAAAGAGTTGTAATGCCATTGGTATTTTTCTTCAGCAAGGGAAACTAGTCAAAAGCCACAAGTATTTCTTTTTAAGTAACTCGATATAAATATGAATGCAACATACATTTGTCATGCTTGCAGAGCAAATGTTTGCAAATTGAATGAAGTTGTCATGAGGAAAATTAGTAAGAAATTACGAATCCAGTTCTGTCCTTTAAGTAAGTCAGAGCAAATCAGGCAAATTTCTCTCAAGGCCACTGAGCTGTTGCAAACATACCATACTGGTAAAAAATATTGATAAATTCCATTTAAAAACAAAATCACCTTTAAGCTGGTTGTTTTGGGGTTTTTTTTTTGAAGCTGTGACTGTTTTTTTACATCTTTGTAAATCAAAACCAACCCCAGTAAATGCATTTCTCAAAGCACAAGCTCAGTGACAAAGGTGAATTGAGTTTTCAATTTATATATTGGACAAATCCACACACATCAGGAACTTCCCAAACTTTTCAAATAGACTTTCCAAGTCTTTTTCCAACTTATTCTTCTCTCATCTACAGGTTAATCATAATTACATTCTTCCAGACATTCCCAATGCATAGTCTCAGCCTTTTCTTAATGTCATAAAATAATAGCTGTACCAAAGTAATTTTAAATATGTAACTCAAGATACAGGGCAGAAAACAAATGTGAGAATGGTGAGTATTGGTTACAAACCAGTTATAAATATTACATAGCAATTTAAAGGATTTAAAATATGTTCACAAAGACATTGAATGCATTCTAATGTATTTAGAAAGACTCTTTCCTTTTCTCAGGCACTTTTTTGCCAGGGTTTTTTCAACATGCTAACAGCAATGCTGGACCGACCCAGGGATGTTCACCTAATGCTCTAATGCACACGTTCTGAGTGCTTAAGATTAGTCACAAATCCTATGGATCATGCAAGGCTAAACCAAGAACAGAACATGAACATGAATTTACTCTTGCTGCCTCTGAAGTGTTGTTTGGAAGTAAAGTCAGAATACTTAAAGCCACGGGATAAAATGACACTATAATCCATTATTTGTGTGGCGTATTTTTACTCTGTCTAATCAGGTTGTACAGAATCCACCTTAGAGGAGCATACGAAAAGATAAGTGGTGGTAGTGAGGTGTCAGAGCTAATGTTCGCAGGCTATAGAGGACAGTCAGTAAGGTGGAGTTTCTTGTGTTTTCATGGCTAATCTTGTGACACAATCACTATACAGGGGGTTGAAGTTCTATGCATATACATAAATCAAAACAAAATCACCATAAAAAAAAAAAAGGAAGTAGCAGCAATAACATGGAGCCATTCATACAAGTGAATGGTTTATCTTTTGATGGTTGAGCTATAGCTGGACAATGTACAAAGTGACCACCTCTAGATGTTTGGTTGAAAAGGCCATTTTTTATATTGTTTGGGAAAGGAAACAGCGTGATGAGGAAGTACTTCCTTGATCCAGGCATGCCTCCAGAATCCCCTAACAATGGAGTATTCTCATATTCTCATAGTGCTGAAACTTAGGAAACACTCAAGCAGATAGGGCACCAGAGTTTCTGCTGAAAGGATGCCACTCCCTCGCTTTATGTTTTGAAAGAGCTATACAGACTCCTTTTCACAGAAATAAATCATGTGGCAATTGAAATTACATGAGCATTGGGATTATTTCTCACAAAGAATGCACAGATTTCTTTAAATCTTTTCTCCTTAGGCAAAAAAAAAAAAATAAATTCTATCACTCTTTGAATTTTCTATGAAAATCTTTAGCAGGATGAAGTTTAAAGACCATTGATTTTAACAACTATGCTGTATCTTCCCACCATTCTAGCTCAAACAGGACATACAATAAAACAATGCTATGCTTATTGTTCTTGAAAATACATTTTAATAGCAATTGATCATAAGAATGCATTTATCTGTATATTTTTTTTTAATAAATACATCTAACAATGTAGAATATCAGCATCATTTTTCGTTACTGATACAAGTGATCTAGGCTTTAGCAGAGCTATTACTGACTTCAGAGGAGTCAGGATTCCCTTAGAATTCATTCAGAATTAGACATAGTTTCATAGTATCAGTCAGGGTTGGAAGGGACTACAAGGATCATCTAGTTCCAACCCCCCTGCCATGGGCAGGGACACCCTACACTAGATCAGGCTGGCCAGAGCCTCATCCAGCCTGCTCTTAAACACCCCCAGGGACGGGGCCTCGACCACCTCCCTGGACAACCCATTCCAGGGTCTCACATCCTAAAGTGTATATCCTATAGACCAAATCTATTACAAATGAAGATTACAAGTTCCTCTGATTTCAGCTGCAGTCAGAGATCAACAAGAAGTTAAATCTTTCATGGTGGAACAGGTGGAGTTGTTCTGCTGAGCATAACAGAAATAAATTTTCAGTAAAACGGTTTTCTCTTTCTGAAGGCATGAAAGCTTTGCATACCCAGCTATCAACAGCCTGAGAGCAATTTGTCTTCAGTGGCATGGTGTTTGAAAGAAATAGGTCAATATTTTAAATATCCATATGTTCTGGAATTCACACCAGGAACAGATTCTCACCATACAAACATGTCAAACTAAGTAAAAATTATGAGGGAATTTTTCAGTGGTTACACTGTGAAGAGGTCATTGGCTACTGGTTTGGTTTGACTTGGTTGGAGTTTGGTTTGGATTTTTATTCTTTTTTTTGGCTATTGATGCTGCTTTTTATTTCTACTATCTGTTTCTCATAGCTTCTATTCTGCTTGACTTTTCCTTCCAAAATATACCTTTGTAGAATTTCTAATGGCTCTGTTCTATTAAGACTACACACAATATCCTGGAGAAGCAAGAAAACTTAAAGAGAGACTGTTCAAATAAAAAAATGCAGCCTTCAGATGAGTGTCTTTCTCTTCTCATGTGCCTTTCTCTTCCAACATCTGCTTTTCTTTAGCCAAAAGATAAATTGCTTCTATATCATACAAAAAGTTTGAACTCAAAGGTTGGTTTTGTTCTCAAGTTTCTTAAAGTGCAATCACATCGCACATGTGTTTACTTTCTTGGATCTTTCCCATTCAGCACTCTGTAATCGGGAAGATCTCCCACGTCCCCCCCCCCCAAAAAAAAGAAGCATGGATAAGAAAGACTGAGAATATGAGAATACTCCATGGTTAGGAGATTCTGTAGGCATGCCTGGATCAAGGAAGGACTTCCTTGTCATGCTGTTTAGTTTTTCCTTACCTGCTTGTCAGTGTCATCACTGGTGCCAACACAGCTACAAGAACATGGGCTGTCCACAAATTTGCTCTCAATACTGATGCATTCTGCAAAGCCTCAATAAGACTGGGCAGCAATAGATATCACTGATAATACTCTTGATCTATTACTACTTTGTCAAAGGTGAGCATGACACTCCTCAATAGATATAATACAAAGTAAACCTGAAAAGTTCAAGCAGAGCATCTCCCTAACACTCATAGCAACTCAGCCTCTTATTGGACATTCCACTTGTCACCTCTCTTATGGTTACTCCTTTTCAATTCTGCCCTCTCTTAGGCTAATACTTGTTTTCTTGTCCTTAGAGGAAAATACCTAATATTTGAAATATATTTTAAAAACACACATTCTGCCAAATTTGTCTACAAGAGTTCAGCAAAGAGAGAAATACTGGCATGCTTAACAGCAGAGGATGAAACTGAGTACTGACCTCAGCTTCCATGGATCAACTCTGAGGAAAGTAAGGGAACAGTTTTGGGTTTTAATGGATATGTTTTAATGACAGCAGTAGATGGGTCTTGTGAATATGAGGTTCATTGCAAGCCTGTAATCCATCGATCCTTCTCTTTTGGGAAGGAATTACATCTCTTCTACAAGTGCTAAATGTACTGTTGGCACTCAGTACAGGAATGCATTGGTGAGAGAAGCTAGAGTCTGTAACATGAATGAATGGGAATAAAAGATTATTGTATAAGGGCATGGTTTCATGTTAGATCTAGCTTGACAGAGAGGTAGATTTAATGAGTTCCTGCCCTCCCTTACCACTCAGTATTTACTATCTTCCTTTCCATAACCTTGCAGGTTATGCTCTCCACTTACCTTTTGCTTGCTTCCTCCCTGACCCCATTGTGGTGGTATCACTGCATCAAGCTGGGCACTAATAATGCACTGACACCAGGCAACTGAGCTCATCCACTAATCAACAGGACCAAAAGGGACAGTCTGATGCCTCACAGACCCCTTTCTTCTCTCCTTTACTCTTAACTACGTGTACCACTCAGCCTCTGCTGCTCATATGACTCCTTGGCCAGCCAGTTCAGCTCTTGAAAATTGGAGTTTCACAAGAATTGGAAGCAATCTAACTTCCTCTGCAGGAAACATCTTCAGCCTGTCTGCCTCCCTTTCTCTGCTAATCCTTTCATTTGGTATCTGATATCTTCAATACTCTCTTATTCTTAGCCCTGTGGACCTGTCTACTGCTGTGCACTATCTACTGAATCAGTCACACTTTCTTTAGACTTAATTGACTAAGTAGATAAAGTATCCATTTTTCCCCTGATTTATTTCATACCATTTTAATTAAGTTAGTCAGCTCTGAAAGAGGACTAACTACATCCAAGATAACAAAATAAACAGTCTGGCACATTGCTCAAAAAAGATAGGAAAGTTCTAACACTGACCTTTTTTGCACTGACCTTATTTCAGTGGCAATAAATTCTTAATTTGGCTCCCTGTATTTGTGAAGCCCACCAGCCCACCAGAAAATGAGCCAACAAAATAATAGATTTCAGCCAGCATAGTGAACTAAACTGATTTGCTATGAAACAAAGCAATTGCAAGTGTGAAAGTGGAATCAGGCACCTGGGAGCTGCAGGGGGAGCAAAGAAGGGAGACCCTGTCTTTTAGGAACAGCAAGTTGTTAAACCAGTTTAACTGTCTTGTCAAAATTTCCTTAAGTAAACAGACAAATTGTTAAACAAACATATACCAGTGCTCAGGTAGAGGGCAAGAGGTTGAAAAGGTATGGAGAGAATAGATGCTCTTTAATGGAAGTGAGCCTGGCTTCCTTTGTAACCAAAATATAATTACTTGTCGACTACATCACCATGGTTCTGCAGAGGACTTTTCCCTAAACCAAGGCTCTGGACAGAGGTCTTGAATATCAGTATTTTAAACAAAAGAGATCTGTAATAGTGTGATTAATTGTGTTTGTGATTATCAGCTATATTGCTTATCAGAGCTATTTGTTAAGACACACTAAATCTACATGCATATGCAAGTCCACAGGAGTTTTTGAATGCTATGGATGTTTGCATGGTTTTTAAAAGCAAATCCTTGAGAAGTACAGAGCAGGTTTTCTCCTAAGTAACAATCACTTTTAAAAAGCTAAGCATTTAGTTTAAGTATTATGCTGTGACTCCCTCCTTATAGTTAACCTGTCAACTATGGAAAGAAGAAATTGCCTTAGTATGAAATCTGCTTAGGAGAAAACATTAGATCCCTGCCTCAAATTCCAACCCAGTTCCACTGAAGAAATGCAGTCAGCCCAGTTGCGTTGGAGCCAAACTAGATATGCCTAGGTTGTGTAGTCTGAATGTGTGTATGACTCTTAATGCTCTGCAATGAAGGGGAGAGCCTGGCAACTGCATGAATGTTCAATGTAATGTAGTGGACATCATTCCAACAGTCTAACTTCCGTACTTCAGCCGCGAGAATAAACAGCCAACAGAGCTACTAATCCTTGTATCTACTCACTCTTTCTTCTTCCTACAAGTTAATATGGAGGGATTATTAAGAATTTCCCCCCCACCCATCAAGCACTTTGTGGTGACTGTAATAAAAACTGTGACAGATGAAGGATACAAGATCCTTTCGTCTATGAAACACTGCTACGCAGTTGTTTGAAAGAGATCCTGTTAATTCATTCACCAGTTTCAGTAAGAATTAAACATCAGAGCAAAGATTTTTGTATCTCTTCTGAATAGCTTCAGTTTCTAAGGGTAATCCATTTTTAAATCCTCTGCTCTTAGTACCGTACACTTTACATACACTCCTTCAAATGCCAGCCAAACTGGCGGTCACTGTCCTCTATAAGCCATGCCCTTCAAGGAAAATGAAGGTACATCTGCAAGATGGTATGGAAATGCCGAGGTGACACTGACTGAGCTGCCAGTTGTCACCCTTTGGTGATATTAACCGAGTTCAGAAACTGAGAAGCAGCTGTCATTACCTGTCTCTTTATCCATCCTGACTGTCCTGACCACTGGGCTATAGAATTTAGTCTCTCTAAGACTCAGTGAATATTTATTTATGCAAAGTTAGACATTTTCAAAAGGACTCACAAAAAGCACCCCACCAAATACAATAGCATGGCAATTAAGCACCCTCCCAGGAGAGAGTGCTCTGCAAGGAAACCCGAGCTTTGGCACCTTTGTCCCTTGATAAGGGACATTGTTTGTGCAAGAGGGCTCCTCCTCCTGCTCCTCATTGCTTTGTACAGGATTAAGTGTGCCTAGGAGTGAGCACCATCATTCGAAAAACAGCTGAGAATGTCTTTGTTTGTGACTTCTGGGAGTTAGGCAGTGTCACTTGGCAGTAAAGGGTTCTGTACATCAGCAGTAGTACATATTTAGGTACTTGGATCTGCTAGAAATCATCAAAAGCTTTTTAAAGATTTATGTTTAGGTTTAAGCATCCATATAATTTGTAGACATGTAAATTTGTCTTGTACATCTAGCTGTCTGGAAGCAGAGTCCAGAACACCACAGAACTCTGTCACACGTGAGAAAAACAGAGCAGTAGATAATATTAATACATATATAATTCAGGCTCTAAATCAGAAATAATCCAGCTACAACATGTTTTCCCCCATACTCTTTTCACAAACTCCATAAACATGGAAAAACTTATCCTAATGAGCTCTTTAGCCTCTGAGGTACACTTAATCCTGAATCAGCAAAACGTGATAATAACTCTCAGCTGCTTGAAATGGAATTATTTTCTGATGACTGGACTTAATCTAACCAAAGGTCAGTAGAAATAAAAAATGCTGTCAGCTCAGGACTTAATGATATATTCTTACCTCTGTAGGCCTATAATTTGTTTAGGTACCTAAGAGGTCATGTCAATCCTAATGTCTCCTAGTTTTATGAATGCAACCATAAGCCCCTTTTAAATCAGATTACAAACGATTATGATAACTTTAAATCAAGGGAAAGGCCCATCATTTTCTCTAATTGGAAACACTAATTTAATTGTAATTATTTTCTTTCCAGATGCTATGTATTTGTTCCATTACACTGTGATATAGACAGGCAGGGCTTATGGAAAAGAAACAGTTAATTGTTTACAACTTGGAAAGGATGAGAAACTAGTTCACGTATGCTGGTGTATCCACACTTCAGCCACTCTTCTGTTGTTTCTGAACTGTAGATATCATCTTATACAGTACACGATGGCTTCACTGCTACTTTGAAGTAGCTGAGAAGACTAACTGGATAGCTTATACTGTTTAAAAATTTTTAAAGCTCTTCTTTCATCTAAAACAGGCAGTTAATTAAACCATGAGATGTAAAAAGCTAATCATTGAAAATTTACACGTCAGTGGGTAGAGTGGAAAATGGTTAATGTATTGAATATCCCAATGTGATATTGCACGGAATTAATATAAACTGCAATAGCCTCACAAGTGAATCTTGTCAACAAACTTACCTCGCCTTATTCAAATCATTGTTGTATCTATGTTTTAGTAAGAAACAGGTCACTTCCCACATATTAAAAGGCCAAATCTATATTCTGTGTAGCTTTGCTGAATCTAATGTTTAATTATTTATTAGATATCAAATGTATAACATCTGTGTAAGAAGGCTGACATATGTTAGGACCTTTGACTTCGATATACAAAAACTGTCTGCTGAGTTAGGAATCCCTCTAGAAATTAATTAGATAAACATGAATATAGCATGTATATTCTTCTCAGTATTTTCTTCCCTAGAGAGGATAATGATTATTCAGAGAACACGGGACTGAATGTATGAGGGGATCCCTTTTGTCTTTGAATTAAGTCGTTTACCCTTTATGACTTCTTAACTTTTTAGCAGATGGCTTTCACAGTTTAAGGATTTCACAGTCTAAAGGTTAATTCTTCTCTTTTCTCTGAAGCTGCTTCTGAGATTCTGTCAATATTACTGAAAATTACACCAGTGTAACTACCTAGATTTTGTTTCACTGGTACAAGTTGTGTAGGCAAGGCCTCAAGTAAGAACATCTCTGGAAAGATACTTTGTCTTCTTCATTCAGACATGCAAGCACACAAGCATATACACAGACAAATTCAACTGATTATACTCTGGGTTATAATCTTGTATTTTGATAGGCAAACATCAATTTCATTTATCTCCTTATCTGTACTTCTGAGTTGGAACCCTCATAAAACTTGCTTCCCCAGCTGCTTATCATTCCACTATATAATAAAAAAACCACTTTGACTAGCACTGCCTAGAAAGCAGAGACTGCTGTCTATACAGCATCATTTCCTTTTTTCTCAGCTAGATACCAAACACAGACTTTTATCAAGATAAGGGAAGGATCACAGTTGATCTTCTAGTGAAAGTGGAGAGCCTTCTCTCCACAATGTTTTTTTTTTACCTGTAGAGAACTCTCAGTAGTGATACAGGTTTGGTTTATGATTCAAGTTCCAACTTTGCAACTGAAAATGAGTAGTTTATAGGCAAGTGCACAAGGTCATAAATTGTTCCTATTCTCAGTACTGAAACGGTATCGTCTTCTTCCAAATAAGGCTGCATATATACAAGGAAACTAGAAAAGCAGACATGTGCCAAAAGCATCAAACAGTGTTCTCTGCCTGAGTAGGGCCCATAGTGACATGCATGCAAAAGAACTCTCACTGTTTTAAAAAGCAATCCTGAATAAAAACTCTTCTCATCCAAGATAGAGGCCTTAAAGAACATCCTGCATGTTAACAAACATCTTCAGATAATGCTTAGTTTGATGCTCATTTCCTAGTTATTCACAGACTCTCTTAAATGGAGCTCTTTCACTTCTGCATCTTAGCCTAAGGAAATCCTGCAAGAACAATGTGTGGCTGAAATACACACAGGTTTCCCAAATGGTAGCAAGACCCATTGCTGCTTCAGATAGCACCAAGATAGAAAGTTGTAATACAAGCTAAACAAGAAAGGGCCTTGTTTGTATAGGACTGATTTGGGTTCAAGCTTTTTTCCTTTCAGTTTGTTGTACATTATGTAAAGTGTCCTTCAATGAAGAAGATACTGAGCTGCCAAACTACATTACTTTTCCTCAAGTATTCCAGAAAACAGAATTTCAACACCACCTATGCAATTGCTTACTCCCAGAATAAGCATTCCCATTTACTCTTCTTAGTAGGGTAGCCTGGAATCTCCTTACAGATGCTGAAGGTCTGGTAATAGAAAAAGGATCCTTCTAAAATCAGATAGCAATGACACAACTTTATCAGTTAAGGTTGATTTAGGTTGCTTTAGAAGATGCCTGGATTGATCATCCTGAAGTCAGTACGGCCGGTACACATTTACAGAAATATGGTAGCACTAAGGATACTACAACTTTCCTCTGTAAACAAGAGGAAATCCTTAAGACCCCTGCATTATCCAGCTTTTCTGCTGAGGTTATCAACAGGGTATAACTGATTCCAGTAAATGGACATCTTCTATTGTGCAATAGATTTAGACCATTCATTTATTTCAAGACAGTTAATGATTGATGGATGGCTTTCAGCTATTTCAAAGAGATTACTTTTGGATCTCAAAGAGAAAGAGGTCTTTAGCCCATTACAATATTTCTGAGCCAAACAATCTTCCTCCTCCTTCTTTATTTTTACAGCTTTATCAAGTGTCTTCTCCAGTCACAGTTCAAGCTATTGTCAATACTTTTCCTAGTCTGAGCATCCCTGATGAGTTTTTATGCTGTTCTGCTTTCTTATTGCTCTTACTGCACAGGTTACTCAATTAAGGGGGCACACAATATTTTGGTGTTCACAGCAGGTATCACTAATAACACAGCACTACATATGTGTTAGTGGATACACCTGTCTATCTCTCTTCCTCAGAAGATCATACTGATCAGCCAAACAACTCCTAAACATTTCTTTTTTCTTTTTTTTTTCCCATTTTGTTTATGAAAAGACATTATTTCTCTGCTGAGGTGCTTAAATCACATGGCTTTATGAAAGCTGTATTCTGACTGAAAGAAACACAAGAAGCAGAGCATGCCTAATAAGTAAGCAAAGGAGACATAGTAAAATGGAATATATCACATTTTCAACACACAAAAACCAAATAATTAAAGCATTTATTATGCTAACTCTAGCCATGAAGAAATGAAAAAATAGTAGTCCAGCCAATAACTGATTTCAGGGGATTAACACACAGGCAAATACTGTTATCAGTTCAGATATGATATATCAGTTAAAAGTAAGAGCAAGGTATAGTAAAGATTATATGCATTAAATTGATCCTATTTTAACTTCTTTCCACTGAAATAATTAATAATCAAGCTTTCAAGACAGAACAGAATAGTCTAGCAAAAAGTACCGCTTTCTTGTAACCTCAAAAAAGAAAATTCAGAATTAAGGTACAATGTTCCTGTTTGGTAAATCTTATAATGCCCAGTCATTCCAGTATCTATACCTTCACTCATCCTTTTAAATAGAAATTAAGGATATCAGAGTAGAACTTTATTCAAATATCTGCTGAAATGATTGGAGACTCTCACTGGGTTGATACACTTTTGATCAGGACACTAGCACAGGGTCTCTGGCGCACTACCTTTCTCCATTATTTTCTCCTGCCATCAGAGTGACCTAAGTAATTCTGATTAATTTTTGCATCAGATAATTGGGGTTTTTTTTTTTTCAGAAGAGTCATTACAGTGGGCCCTGTGTGATTAAGTGATGTGCTGAGCAAGAGTCATATATTGCAAAATGAAGTATCAGGACGGAAAGCTAAATCAGCTGCAATAAAACATGTTTATTCTTTGCCTTTTTATACATAAAAATGCTTTTGAGTGTATTTGTTCAAATGTTAAAATATATCCAACTATAAAACCACTTCAAAATCTCACATCTCCAGTTATGAACCAGATAGATTTACAAAGGGAAACATTCATTTACCCATCAGGCACTTCTGAACACATCTTTGGATGTTGCTGCTGTTAGGTTTTTATATAGTTGAGCTATTTATTTTAAGTAAAAAAAGTGGCATCTGTATGTAATTTCCATGCTCACTTGGCACCACTACCTCCTTTTGATGACAGTCTGTACTGTTTCTCTTTCTTCTTCTAGTCACTCCAGCTGCAGGACCCAGATGTCAAATTCAGGAATGTATTTTTTCCTGGCAGTGATATCTGATTCTGTTGTTGGCACCTCTGATCATGGCTGTTCTGAAGCTGCCTGTGTGCAGCTTCCTAAGTTTAAACTGTAGACATGATTTTTTATTTATATGCAAAAACCTTTTTAGTTGCCTTCATTGTGGGAACTCTGTATTATAAATTCATCAAATATACAAACATACAGATTTCATTACTTGCTATATTGGCTTCATGATAATTGTTATGGTCCTGTAGTCAGAAACTAGGAGGCAAGAAGAAAGCTTTCAAAAGTGTTAATGAGACATCAGAAGGAGTTGCTTACTTTTAATAACTGATTCAAATGAAGAAAAGGTAAACATAAAGCAACAAAAGCTGAATGATGACAGTAAAGAGTATGGTAGAGAGAAAACTGTGAAAAAGTAAATATACTAAAAATGAATGAACAAGAAAGAAATGAGGGGGGAATAAAATGCTAGAACTGTCTGAAACATTCTACCCCAGTGAAGTTCTTTTAAAAAGAATCAAAGAGAATGCTTATTTCTAACTAATATCTTTCTGTAATTGTATCTTTTCTTTTCTCCCAGCTTCATGTTTTGCTACAGTATTTGACTCTTCATCATATAGGCAAGATATTTGTCTCCTTTACCAGCTTTGCTATAGCTTATTATACACAACAACTGGTCAGCAGAACTGAATGAGCCAAGCAGCTTGTACCCTCACACCAGCACCAGAAAGCACCTGTGTGCTTTGTCTATGTGACAAATTAATTTTCCTGTCTACAGATCCCATAAAGAAAGCTCCTTCTCCACTAATACACATTATTTTGAGGCAGCTCCTATCTGACATAAATAAATATTACCAGTTTTGTTACACTGATGCATATATAAGTCACTAGAACAACTTAGGAAGACAAAATAGTGGCCAAAGGCTGAAAGATCTAACTTGTAGATTAAGAGAAGGGAGGAAAACAGTTGAATTATTTAATGAGATAAAGCAGTGGTAAGTGGTGAGTAACCTCAGTCAAGTAGACAGACTGGGAAGTTCAGAGATAAACTAATATTAACACTTAGCAGCATGGGTATTATCTTGAGAACTCACCTGATTTCTATCTCAGATATATCTATTGGATATTGAACACTGGAGTAACAAGCTGCTGTAATTCATGTTTTATAAATGAAAGAACTGTGACCAAAAGTTTAAGGATTAAAATAAAGACAGACAATTAGCTTGAAATCCAGAAATATTGTTTATGAGGATTCATCCATCTAATCAAATAATGGGTTATATTTATTTTGCTGGTCAAGATGCCAACACCATAATTCCTGCTCATCCCTAACACATGTTTATGTACTCCACAGGTACGGAATGGGTTCTATATGAGGAAGAAAAACATATGCAGGAATCTACAGCATCCAGATAGATAGACAGATAGACAAACAGACAGGTAGACCAGTCAGGTTTTACAGTATGAAGAAGATAAATAGATGAGAGAGAGTAAAATTGAGCTGACATAAAAACTAGGTGCATCAGGTTCAAGACCAACACCAGAAGGTATTGCTTCATACTAATAGCAGAACTAAAATATACTACAAGTTTATATGCATACAAAACCTGCTATCACAAAATTAATGGAAGAAAATCCAATGTGGACAATTAAATGCAAAAAGGCTCTATTTGACTTCAGAAGTTCCTGCTCTGAAAAAAACACTGGAGGCTGGGAGAGCATTTAGGGGAAATATAACTATATACTTACTGTCTTCTTACTCTTTCCTGTACTCAGATGCTGGTCAGTGTCAAGATGACAAGTCAGTGATTTAAATGAACCTTTGGTCTGACCCAGTGAAGTTGTTCTTATATTCAGCTTTGGGAATTTGTACAGTCCTACTGAAATCAGCAGAATGTCTGAATTTTTATACACTGCAAGCCTTTTTGTAGGAACAATCACGATAAAAAGCAATTTAATGGAAGACAGGAAGGTATTGAAAATGTATTGTACAATATTGCAACTCCAGAAACAGAAAGCCTCATGAAACCAGTGAGGCTTTATTTTAAAAAGGTAAAAAAAAAGGTTAGCAATGTAGAGACTGTGTTTATGAGCTCCATGAGAGAGGATGAAGCAATTTCGTGAGAAAGCACAGAAAGCAGGAAGATGGTTCTGCTTCAGATTTGGTACTAGATGCAAAGCTGATGAAGCCAAAACTGATGGCAGGAAAGCATTTCTGTGGTGAGACTGTGGCATGATTGCTGCCCTCCTGCTTTGGACAATAGAAGTCAGGGTTGGTGGTTTTTTTTGTGGGGTTTTGTTTGTTTGTTATTTTGTTTGGTTGGTTTGTTTTGTGTACTTATTTGGACTCTACAGATGCAGCAACTGTGTCTCAATTTCAGCACTAATAATTTCAGCACCTCTAAAAGAAATGTCTGGACATGCACCCTCACTCACCATCCATTTCTAAAAATCTATTCTCAACAATTTAGGAATATGCAAATGTCTAAGATCAAGTAATTATCACAGCTGAGACTAAAACATCTACAGACTGCGGAAGCATGCAGAGACGATGACAGGCCAACTCTTCACCAAGAAGGGTAACCTAGTATGAAAAGACCGATATGAGATGATAAATTCCAATATTTTGGTCCTGCAGGTAAAAATGAATCACAGAATCATAGAATGGTCTGGGCTGGAAGGGACTTCCAACGGTCATCTAGTCCAACCTCCCCACAGTCAGCAAGGACATCCTCATCTAGATCAGGTTCCCCAGGGCGTCATTGAGCCTCACCTTGAAGAATAACATTAAGAGTATTGTCAGGAACGGAGATAGAGAATGAAGACATTTTGCCCCAGGAGAAAATGTGCTGCAGACTTCAGTCATGACAAGTGCATTATACCTCTCTCAGAAATATTTACTACAAGCATCATGAAAATGTCTGATTATTCTTAAAGTTCTTCCTACCTAAAACAAATCAAAACACAACAACAAACACCCAAAGCACAGAAACAACAGCTAAAACAAAACAACAAAACCTAAGGAGATTAGATGCTGTTGGGAGTTTGTGAGCAAAGTGTTAGAAAAAATCAGTTACACTTGTCAGTGTGAAAACTGAAAATGTTAGCATATAGATGGAAATAAGGAAACATCTTTAATCAGTTATTTTGCACACAAAAGTCAAAACTGTGGCACCTTATCACAAGTAATTAGAGATAACAAAGACAGTGCATTTAGAAGTGCTAAGGCCTTTATCATATTCTTCTGTTTATTTTTTTTTTAATACAGGAAGACTTTATGCAAGTGGGAGAAAGCAAAAGAAAAACAAGCTTGCCTATATGTAAGTAAGCAAGCCAACTTGTCTGTGAACTTGGTCTCCAGGATCTCTGCCTCCAGTAAGTGGATTTTTTTCCCCTTCTACATCTGCTGTCCAGCCACTTCTTCAAACTGTTTGTATAAACACCAGGTATCAAAATAGTGGAGATCCTTTTTATCTCCATAATATTAGGAGAACTTACTTGAACCAATAACAGTTTTCTGAACACACAGAAGCACAAAAGTATGAATTGTACTCTCCATCCTTCAGTTCCTTTCAGCAAGTGTATTAAAGGGGTTCCAATATATGACAACTTATGTCTGTTTAAGCAAAAATGTGGCATTAAAAGTCTGCAGCAGGAAGCAGTCCCTCAGCTTTTCAAGAGTATGCTTTTTGGAATAAGCTGAAGCAAAACAATCTTTTGACTTAACAGGTGATAATGAAATACTTTGAACAAAGAAAGAATTTCAAGACATTTTTCCAGGATAAAAGATTGAATATGAAGGAATGTGTCTTAAGGCTCTGCTATTACTTTTGGAAGAAGTCAAAGGCATCATTAATATTAATGTTTATAAAAAGAAGTCAACAAGCTTACAGCTCAAACAGTTCTCCCAATGTAGGACATAAATCCATTTTATTTTCAGCTGGGGAATCCACAACTGAAATATTAGGAATTAAGAGGGATTGCTTATAGAGATTACAGGAAAAAAGAATACAAATTATTTATCTTTAGGAGGAACCTGGCAGAAAAACCTGGCTAGGCTAAAAAACTACTGGAGATTTCCCCTATTTTCCAAACTCAGAAAATCATCCCTTATTATGCGGACTAGAATCCCTAGCTGAGATTGGAACCTGGCTAAAATCCATACTGAGAACACACCCCTCAAGAATATATATGTCCATCAGATATCCTTTGTAATAGCTGAAGGGAGTCTAGGTCCTACCAGAGAAGAACCAGGATGCACTAAACCTAAGAACAATCGGCATCCAGCCTTCAAGTGCAGGTGGAGATGATGTGAAAGCAAATCTGGAAACTAAGACAAGGGCTTGCATGGCCCCTCTAAGGGCTGGAACAAATTCAGGAAGAGAACAGCTTTAGCCAGCCATAGTTTACTGTAATTACCTTGTTTGCTTTGTATTTATCTTTCACATGACCACCAGGCAGAGCTGAAGATATGAAAAAAATTGCTCTCTCTCAGCAGATGAAATATGAATAATAAGAAACTGCAGACAGTGTGAGTCCACCAAAGAGTGGGTTTACTTCTAGGTCTCAAAGGGAAGGAGATTAGTTTTAAGTTACCCACAAATCCTGGAAGAAGGCTCTGAGAATTGCTCTGCAGCTCTCATTTCGAAGTCAGACTTCAGCAGCATAGGCTGTACAGGAACAACATGTCTAGGATTCTTCAGAGGTTGAGAATAGTCAAGGTGAGTTCTCTGGTGACTTTCAAAATCCACCTGGATGCATTCCTGTGTGGACTATCCTAGGTGATGCTGCTTTTGGCAGGTGGGTTGGACTCGATGATCTCTGGAGGTCCCTTCCAACCATTAACATTCTGTGAGTCTGTGGCTCTGTGAAGGCAACCTAAACAAGTGAGTTTCAATGTCAGAACATTTATGGGCAGAGAAGAGGGGAATCCCATACAATATTTGAAAGTTGATGCAAAATGCATCAGTGGTAATACCTGCTGTTGCTGTTGTAACCCCTGATGAAAAGGAGAAAACTATTACAAATGTCAATCTGTAGGTAGACTGCTATCCTCAGGAGAGGCCCTCTGTCACAGACTGTCCTAATGCCAGAGTCAGGAGAAGTGTACAAAACCCATGACCCAGTCAGTCACCAAATGTAACAGAACATTCTCTTGCTGACACTGGGTGGGCTTTTCCACTACCGGTGAAAAGTATAGCTTCTAGAGACTTTGTGTTCATCATATCCACTGGAAGTGCACAGTTCAAAGCCATACTTATATGCTTGGAATGAAAACTTCCAAGGGAAGAGGATAGTTCCCGAAGCCAAGTAGGTCTGTGACATGAAACAAGCCTCCATCTTTTGAAGGATAGATTCTAACATTTGGAATTGATTCCAGGCACACAAAATCTGGTGGAAATAAAATCAAGATGGGTTGTTACATATACATCATGGTCTACAGAGAAGACTGTTATGCACTGACAGTGAGTCTTAAAGAGTTAAGAAATGCAGAATAGACTGTGGAGTTTTTAAAGCATTTCACCTGCCAGCCACCAAGATAAGGATTGAAAATAATTCAGTGTGAGCAACTGCCACTGCAAGAAACCTTGACACTGACCCTCATAGTAACAGAAAGATTGAACTGCATGATCCTGTACAGTGGTGCTAGGCTACAACAAAGCAAAGAAGTTTCCTATGACATGGATTATACTGTGGAAATAAATTATGATGAAGAGAGAAAAGTGAGCTCACACTTTGCACTAATGGTGCTAGTACCATCATCATCCCAAGTTTGAATCTGGCAACAAAAGCATTTAATTAAAGTCTGTGATACCTCTCTAGCCTCTTCTTTTGATACAAAAAACAAATACTCTGAATAAAAGAGGAGACAATCTGTGGCTGCCAGATTATACAATCACATACTTTATTTGGAAGGTCTACTCTGAAGGCAACAGCTGTGGATTGTACACATTCAAGTAAATCTAGTGGAAAAGTGTGCTATATTTTAAGCACCTTAAGTGAGGCAGTGGAAGAAGCCACAACACTTCAGCCTCAGACTATAAAAGCACCCTTTCAAAATCTATCAAGGTATTCTGTGGAATTTGAACTGTCATGTGATTGCCTTAGTAAAAGCAGTTTAGGATGGGAAACTCTGAATGGGTAGAGGAAAAGGAGCAAGTAATTACTTCAGTGCAAAGCTATAGATAAAAGAAAATTAAACAACTGAAAATGCCTAAAAGGGAAACACCCCTATCACAGCATATAGAATAATAGCATGGGGAATAGAATGGGGACAAAAAAATAACCCAGTATTGCTGGTTTTTTCCTTTTTTTTTTTTTCTTTTTTATTTGCTGTTGGAAAAGATTACCCAAGCACTTTTTCTGCTGACAGTCAAGCATGATATAATTAGACATAGTCAGGTAACTTTGATATGTGAAAATACAATGAGATTTTCTTCCTCTTTCAGCAAATTCTTCCAGCCAATTGAATGCCCACACTGAGGAAGGAATACCATATATTGCTAATATGCACAGATTTCATGTCTGAGTGTCTATGTCAGTCACTAATTTAGAACTGTGAAGAGACTAACTCCAAAATTGGGGTTGTAATGCCATGTAATTAGCATCATGTTATTTGATTTTTTTTCCAGCAGATAGTAAAAGGAATAATTTTAAATAAAAGCAGAACCAATAAGATGATAGTTTGTTTAACATAGCTTTCACACTCATCAGTATACCAGCATTCTATGGAATAGAAATAAGGTCAGTATCTAGCAAATGAAGGAATACAATTTATTAGCAGTATTCAGAATTGAAATCTTCTTCAACATCCTTGTGGCAATGGCCTTTTGCCAACATTAGGGAATAGTTCTTGTTTCACAGTATCTTTAGGACACTATGATGTGAAAGTGATGAGTTGCACTTGGCAAACCATGCAGCTGATAGAGAATTAAGAAAAATGAGCACTTTTTTAGTTTGAGAGAAATCTTAGTGAAAATGACACAATTTACAGTTACAGCTAAATGAGCAGGTCAAAAATAATGAGCTAAACACATCATGGAAACCGCAAACTGCTTTATGCTCACTACTATTTTGTCTATGGTGTGTTCCCTAGCTGAGACTAACTCATGTTTTCTAGACATTTTTGGCAAGGAAAACAACGTCTGTAGGGCAGATGTCTGCTGGAAATAGAGACAAAAGCAATATGATAGAAGTAATCATGCCAGATGTCCAGAGCAAGCAATTATTCAAAATAGAATTAACTGATACAAGATCCAAATCTTAAGGTACAGGTTACCCTTAGCCACTTAGCCCCAGAAATACTGACAGAGGTGAGACTAGTATCAATGTTAAAAGTGAAACCTGCTATGCAGGTCAGTAGCTTTCCTCTCATAAAAAGTATTTTGGAGCAGTCACTTGAAAAGTTGCTATTATTCAGTGGCAGATGACCAAAAAACATTTCTGCCCAGAAATTTTCAGTTCTTTCCTCAAATGATCAAACTTTTCTACATAAGGAAAAAGTAATTGTATGCTCAGAATCCAGCCTTATACAAGACACTGTAGGAAAAAATAAATTAATCATTCTTTACTGAAAATGCATTATTTAGGACTGCCAATTGCATTTGCATTTACTTTAGTTTCTTGGTGACAGCAAATGGCAATACAGGAAATTCCATTTAACTGTAAGAAAACAAAAAAAATCTTTCACTGAGATGGTGGCAACAAAGTGGAACAGCCTGCACAGGGAAGTTGTGGAGGCTTCATCCTTGGAGATACTCAAAATCCACCTGGACACAGCCA
Source organism: Melanerpes formicivorus (assembly GCF_026170545.1). Taxonomy (NCBI): domain Eukaryota; kingdom Metazoa; phylum Chordata; class Aves; order Piciformes; family Picidae; genus Melanerpes; species Melanerpes formicivorus. Next base: position 35,865,697 of record NW_027142357.1, on the reverse strand, counting down.
TGGGCAACTTTCTGTAGTCAACCATGTCTTGAGCAGATCCCTTCCAGTATCAACCATTCTGCGATTCTGTGAATGTGGAAAATACTAGTGTTTAGGAGTTTCCTTTAATTTCCATCAGCTCTGTTTTAACAGCACCGCACATCTGAGTGTCATCTCCGTATGTTGTTTGAAATTATGGTCGCTTTGATTTCTGTTTTGCGTTTGTTTCCTGTTTACTAGTTATGAAGCCAATGCTGATCCTAATTGAATCTAACTTACACTCTCACTCTCCTCCTCCTTTCTTTCTTCCTTTCCTTCCCTAAATCTCCATAAATAAATAAATTAGTATTCTAATTTATCATATCTTTAATCTGGAATGACCCGTTTGAAATTGCTAACACAACTTTCTTTTTTCACCAATTTTCTTTGTAAAACTTCACTGCACACTTTATCATATGCACTCCTCTCTGTTCTCCTTTACAAAACATAGTTGCTTATAGAACTGCATCCTTCATTGTTTAGAATCATAGATAATTACTTCAGTATATTTTATACCCTTTATAAAACTGCTGTTGTGAAGGAACTGATAGTTCATATCCAGAAGAAGACAGTTTGTTTAGAAGAAATTTTTGACATCTGCACACAAGAATCTTAGCTTTCCACCCCTGAATGCCTACTGTAAACCAAGTACATTCACTATGCAATATTATGAGCCAATTAAATACACAACCCTTTTAGTTTCACAGAAATTATTAATGAATTAACATTACATAGTTCTTGCTGTCCTTACCTCCTGCTAATACTAAAAGTACTCAGAAGAAGTACTCTTTTCAAATTATCTACTTGAACATTTACATATTAAACCAGTTTTGTAGGCACAGGTGTGATTAGAACACACACAGTTTTGGGTTCGCTTGTGCAAGTATGCTGTGTGCAAATGATAGCATTCACAAACCACTACAGGTGCCACTTTGAAAATTAATTTAGGTATTTGGTTCTTTGTTAGGATATATATTGGCAAATGATCAGGGTGTTGGAGCACCTCTGCTACGATGACAGGCTGAGGGAGCTGGGGCTGTTCAGTCTGCAGAAGGGGAGGCGCTGGGAAGATCTAATAGCAGCCAGCCAGTACCTGAAGGGGCCCTACAAGAAGGATGGAGAGAGACTGTTTGCAAAAAGGCCTGTGGTGATAGGACAAGCGGCAATGGCTTCAAACTAGAGAAGAGCAAATTTAGATTGGATGTTAGGAACAGGTTCTTTACTATGAGGGTGGTGGAACACTGGAACAAGTTGCCTAGGGAGGTGGTTGGGGTCCTATCCCTGGAGATACTCAAAGTGAGGTTTGACAGGGCTCTGGACAGCCTGGTCTAGTTGAGGATGCCCCTACTGACTGCCACGGGGGTTGGACTAGATGATCTTTGGAGGTCCCTTCCAGCTCAGATCAGTCTATGATTGTATGATTCTATAAAATCAGACCAATATTTGTTATTATATCAATTTCATAACAAAAATGTGTAGTTTTAGCAATGTGAGACACAATTTCCCAGGGGATTTTGGCAGTAGGAGGTGACCAGTGCTAACCATAAGTCTTGTTCTCTGCTTCATAGCAGAATGATTTTCCATCTTGGAAGGACACTTCATGGGCAAAAAGAGAAGCTTTGTAAACATGTGTCTACATTCAACATTACTAAAAATAAAATGTGTACACTAACAAAGACATTTAATAATTAACACTTGTTTGAGAATTCTGCAGTCACAAAAATACTTCAACGGGGCTACTATCATATCTTCTGAAATGTTTGAAGATAACTTCCTTTGAAAGTATTTCAGACAAATTTGTTATGGAGGAAGAAGTATTAATAATACCAAGCAACAAACATTCTACAAAGTCCACATAAATGTCTTTACAAAAATGGAGCATGTACCTTCCATATGATATGAGAGTCACAGAATTTTTTGGATGATATTGTAAACACAATCAAAGCATGTTTAGTTTCATTTTAGTTTGTTAGAACTACAAAAGAAGAAAGAAGAAACAGCAATTTGCAAGGAAATGAAAAACAAGGCAAGATAAATGGGAAAAAAATAGTTATGCTTAATGAGATTTGTTTTCATTGGAACTTCTGTTGGGTTTCACTTTCAAACTACAGACTTATCTACTTTCATTTGATTAGAGACAATGCTATGCAATCTGTCTGAGCTGCTTTGATTCTCTCACCAAATAAAAGAACAAGTGTGTTACACTTAAAGAGAAAAAAACATTCAATTTAAGGAAATGAGAGAACAAAGAAAGAACCTAGTTACTTTAAATACAAATGTGAAGACAATTGCATTAAAGATAGTAAATCACAGTCTGGCAGGGATGCTGGTGAAGAAAATCTGTTGTGACAGAAACTCACAAGGAATTACTAACGTTCACAAGAATACTTTGGAAGACCATACTTGTGATTTTGTTTATAGTAAACTCTAACTCAATAGATTTGGTTTCTTCATTTAAGTAGTTGCTTCAACTTTCCCTTTGTTGTAGTTTTCTATCATTATCCTACAGTCTCACAGTGATTGATGACTTTTCCATCTCTCCCTGTGCCACAGCAGCACTTTCTTCTTTCAAACTGTTTAACATAATTAAGCAATTTAAATTATTAAAGGTATTATTCTCAAGTACAATACAGTTTGACATTTGCTGCTTCTACTGCATGTCTCTTTCAATCTTGCATTCACAAGTGTATTGATTTCTCCAGCTGAAAACTGATATAATAAAATTTTACCTCTTCCTAGAAGCCTTGACTTGCTTGTACTTCTGTACTCTCAGATCACTATAGCTAGACCACTACTACTAACTAGAGTTTGGACGATTCATATCTTGCATTACATTATCACACCCTTAACCATGCATTACCGCACAACCTAATTATTCCCTGCATCTTAGAAAAACTTTCACCTCCAATTAAAAAGTCACATAGAATAGAATAGAATAGAATAGAATAGAATAGAATAGAATAGAATAGAATAGAATAGAATAGAATAGAATAGAATAGAATTAACCAGGTTGGAAAATACTTTTGAGATCATCAAGTCCAATACTATCTAATCAACTAAACCATGGCAACAAGCACCCCATCCAGTCTCTTCCTAAACACCTCCAGTGATGGTGACTCCACCTCCTCCCTGGGCAGCCCATTCCAGTGGCCAATCACTCTTCCTATGAAGAACTTCTTCCTAACATCCAGCCTAAACCTCTCCTGGCACAGCTTGAGACTGTGTCCTCTTGTTCTGGTGCTGGTACTGTAGAAGAATAAATGCATCTACACTAGAGTTACACTGCTTTAAATATCTTAGTTAGCCATGATGAAATCTTAAGTATCCCTAGCTAGTTAGCCAGAATGCAAAAAATGGGCAGACAGCATGCTCCCCCTAGACTTTGTTATCCAACACAACTGCTCATTCAGCCTAAATGGGGTTTTAATTCTTCATCTGAAAACATTGGAAGGGAACACCATTAATCTTACCACATATCCTAGATATGTACAGAAATTAAATTTAGGAATTTACTAAGGACATCAGAACAGGGCTCAAAATACTGAATATTAATTTACCGTCGGTGTTATTTTCTGTGTGAAGACCGCAGACTATGGCTTACAACCGTAACAAGTTATCCAGAGATAAATGTTCCTCTGTAGACTACAGAAACAGAGTCTTCAGGAACAGCCTCTAGCAAACACTGTGATCACAAATCTGGAACATATCTAATGGAATTCAATGGTGATTCCACACAGGCTGAATCAGAGGATCTCTGTCTCAAAGCATGCCACTTCTGGCTCCGCAGTTTCTGTGTGTCAGAGTTCCCACCCAGAAAGCATAGGAATCACTTTGTGAAGCAGAATGGAGGCTAACCAGCAAAAACCAAAATTCTTTTCACAAGTATATTTCTAGTACCAACGATGCTGCCACTATGACAGTTTGGGTATATACATTATGTAAGCCGTATAGGGATAGTTAATATTTTCACTAGACAAAACAATGTATTCAGTAGTTGCTTCACTTCAGGTCTAAATATGAGCTTATACCTCATAAAGTCCAGCTGTTATTTCACTTGAGTTATTTGTCTAGTAAAAGATATTACTGCTTCATACAAGCCTTGAGTCAGTGTTCTCTTATTTGCTGTTTCCAACTGCTGTAAATTAACAGAGATCCCATGTTAAGTAGTTACTTTTAATACACTGAAAGACAGGCTGTTCACTTAGTCTTTTATTTCATTTTTAAAGACATTATTTTCTATTGTACCTTTTGGTTTTGAAATCTTTTTAATATTTGAATACTTCAAGCTCTTTCCTTTGCTAACAAAGCAAGCCTACTGTTGGTGGTAACACGTTAATTCAAGTGCATGTTTTAACAGGATTCCCAGGCCCTAATAACCATTACTTCCTGCATTCATAATAAAAACAGTGTGAGATGGCTATGTTCTCACATATCAAACAGAACTGCAGGACAGCCCAGTTAAATGACTCGCCAACATACAATTTGATACAGCATTAGCAATTTTCGAAGTCTGCCTCGATTAGCCACGTAGCTGTTCTGTACATAGCAGGTTAAATGCTCATCGGCACTATAAAGTGTTTGACACAAGAAGTGATCTTCTTGCATGTTTTGAGATAACTTGGGTGATCTCAAAATCAGAGGTTTAAAGATAGAAAGTATTTTTTTAAACAGTTTGCCTAACCTTAATGTGTTTTTTTTACAACAACATATGGTAAAGTCATTATTTAAAGGCAGGTTCTCGGCAGTACACATCTTTCACTACAGGCATTGAAAGCGGGGACCCATCTGCTCATATCTATTAAACTCTCCATACAATTTCAAACATTTGCTGAATGGATGACACTTTCAAATATAACGTAGGTGAATAACAGGAACATGATTTCACTTTAACCAAAATCATCTTAAATTGTTGTCAGTGCAAAGAAAAAAGGGAATAAACAGCTGCAGTACTGAATCACGTTAAACACAATGACAGGGCTGTGTAATACAGGCTCCGCGTTATAAAGCTTTCTTTTTTTTTCCCTTTAAACTAAGGAATGTGCAAATGGTAATCACACCAGCTCCACAGAAAAGCACTTTATAGCACACCCAAAAATGTGAAGGTGATCTCTTTTATTGGAGCAACTGAAAATATAAAGAAGTTGTCTTTGAGAAATTTTATTTTAATTTGTTTTATCAGAGCTTGTGAGCAGTAAAAAAAGAGAATCAAAGGGTTGCCCTGTGTGGTGCCTCTTGGTAAAATAATCAGCTTTGAAGTTATTCTTTGGATAACACAAGACACCGGGTTAAGTAAGGGGCACCTCCTTAGGATTTATTCTCATTTGACACAGCACTGCCAAACATATGTAAATTTTATACCAAACTAAATGTGAAAACATGTATTATACTAAACAACTCGACAAATGCTACGTTTGTTCCCTATATAGCCACACAGCTGAGAAAAGACAGAGGAAAACACAGGACAGTAAAATCAAGGGAAAGCTAGGGGGAGAAAAATTACAAAATGAAAGAAAAATTGAACTATTGATCTATCAATACTCTTACACCAGCCACTCCCCAGCTGGAGCAATATATCACAGTTCAACAAGTCATCAGCTATGACAACTTAGACAACAGACAATCTGTACCTATGTACAGAATAAATGAAACCAGATTTCTTCTTCATCTGACAGCCATCGTATTTTGACAGCTAATTATGTTCAGTTAAAGGAGCACATCCCAACTCATGATAACTAAAACGGTCTCTATGACCAAAAATCTGCTAATCTCTTCCCCCTGCCTCCCCCATAATTCAACAATTTTATTATAGAATTACACACTTGTCAGGGTTGGAAGGGACGTCAAAATCATCCAGTCCCAACCCCCCCCACCATGGGCAGGGACACCTCACACTAGATCAGGTTGCTCAGAGCCACATCCAGTCTAGCCTTAGAAACTTCCAGAAATGGGGCTTTCACCACCTCCTTTGTCTAATGCAAGGGAGGGAAATTTAAAATGGAGGGAGAAAGAAACAGAAACAAATAGAAAAAAGATAAAGAGTAAAATGAGAAGAAATACCAGAGCTCTTCACAGCAACAGTATCTCGTGCACAGGATTACAAATATATATACAACCTCAGACTTTTCCATAGAATTTTTAAACTGAATATTCTACCTTGTGCCAAAGCTTTCCATAGCAACTTGCCATAAAACCCTGCATATATCAGCATGGCATCTTGAAAAAAGCTAAGGCCTTGCCTAAAGTTGCTGATACAAATAAGATCCAAAATATGTTCAAAGTAGAAAAATTACTTTAACATTTCTAAAATTCCAAACCTTCCATACGTGGACATTCTTATTCCAGAATAAAACCATCCAAGAGTGACAGCTGCAAGAAAATCCTCAGAAATTGTTTTAATACACTTAATAGTTTGCCTCCCATGTGTGTGAACCTTCTGAAGAAAGATCATATGCTGTTCAGATAGCTCAGTGCACAACTCATAGTTTTGTCCATTTGCAGGCATAGAATATTTGCAAAAGGTGTGACTTTTTGATGATGGCATTGCCATCATCGTTCCTTCCTCCCAGTGCTTCCATACAACCTCATTATTGGAATTAGCAAACTTGCTTGACATATTTATCATCCATCACACTGACACATTTATTATCCATCATAACAAGGATATAGAGCTGTTAGAGTTAGTTCAGAGGAGGGCCACAGAGATAATCCAAGGGCCGCAACACCCCTGCTATAGGGGTAGGCTATAAGGAGTTGGGGTTGTTCAGCTGAGAGAAGACTCCAGGGGGACCTTATAGCTTCCTTTCGATACCTAAAGGTGTCCTACAAGAAGGCTGCAGAGGCACTTCTCAGAAGTGTCTAACAATAACAAGGGGGGATGGTTTTAAGCTGAGGGAGAGTAGGGTTAGACTTAGGAAGAAGTTCTTCAGTACAAGGGACTCTGGAACAGGTTGCCCAGGGAGGTTGCCTGCTCCCTGGGGGTGTTCTAGGCCAGACTGGATGAGACCTTGAGTAGCCAAATCTAGTTGAGAGGCTTCTCTGCCCATGGTGGGGAGGTTGGAGTAGAAGATTCCTTCCAACTGAATTCTATGATTCCATGGTTACCAGTTGATGCTATTTTATCATCCTGATATACTTGCTGTCTGGCTGTACTAAATTAATTGAAAAATTCTGTCCCTTGATAGCAAATACCATAGGAAAATATATGTTGAAAATTATTATTTACATTTGTGATAATATTTTGCCACTTGAATATGTTATAGTAGTTCAAACACACTGCAGCTTTCCAGGAAAGTAATCTCAGTCAAGACAGCATGAAACTCCTTAAATTAACCTAGGTGACTTTTAAATGCTGTGTAGGAATGATACTGTGACAAAATGAAGGCAAGCATAAAAGGGAGTCAATAAAGAAAAAATATATTGGTGTCAAGTCATATTTGTGGAATCTATGGAAACCTCCATCAAAGTGAATGAGATTTGCATCAAAGGCATTTTTTGTGATGTCTGAGTGAAATTGAGTAAATGTGCTTGGAAATCCATGCCCAGATGAAACTAAATAGCTCAGTATGGGTCTGCAAAAGTTAGACTAAAAATTGACAACTCAAGCCTTCAAATCGGGTACTCGGTCTGGCATTTCAGAGCTTAAAATACATAATAAGGTGACCAGAAGAGGTTTGTAAGTGGTGGAGAATTTCAGAATTGAACATAGACTCTAACCATCAAAGAAAAAGCTACTGATGCACAAAAAAATACAGCAGTAAGTATCACAACTAAGCTACCACAATAACCTTTCATTCATTTTCATAGTGGATGGATGGGATTATCAAGCTGCAGCAGATCACAGAGGAATCATTTTATACAATAAATATCATACCAAAATAATAAAAATTTCAGGATACTTTCAGTCCTCAGCCACAGGCCCTTCATCTTTTGATAACATTCTGCTTGTTGAGTGAAGATTTTAATGAACACAGTATTTCAGAACTTCCTTTCTTTGTGAGTAGTTGTCCTCACCTTAACCTTACTTTAACATTGTTTTTTGTGTGGGCGTTTGTTGTATTGTAGAGTATGGCAGATCTGATAAGAGAAAAGCAGAGACTGAGCCTAGTCTTATTGTATCAGAACGGCTGAAAAACCTGGGAATTTCTGATCCCACTTTCAGACACAGAATGGATACACTGGTTTTGATTACAGAAAATTCTCTTGCAGTCAGATACAACCCTAAACTTCAGTTGGATTCTCTGATGAACAATCAACATGACTCATTTCCTGGGCTTTGGGAGAAAAATTGTTTCTTGCACAACCCAGTGAACTGAGAATAATGGGAATGATATGCTTGATGACAGCAGCAACAGAGAATCTAAAAAGTATCCCAGAAGACTGGACTTTGGAATTAAAGTATGAATGTCACAGGGACAGCATGTAGGATGTTTGATCCCAAAAGGTTTGCTTCTTCCAGTGCCCTGTGATCTACAGCTGTAACTGTCACAATCACCCATTACCTGGATATCTAGTTCTCCCCAGACACTCTAGCTTGTTTGCAAAAAGATCACAACAGTCATTAAAGGACAACAAACCCCCAGTAATTTACATTCTGGTTTTCAAAGGAAACAAAATTATTTCCTTTATCTATATTTCATCTTACTATAGCTTCTTTTCAAGCCTCATAATGCAAGACCCTGTAATTGTCTGGGTTTGTTACCTCACATGACAGGATTTTTCAGATATAATGGAAATATTATTCCCTGTTCTTTGGGTATTCTTTTGCAAAGAGAGTTTCCTAATTTCTGCTTTCACCATAAACCATCAACCAATTATGTAACTGAGAAAAGGTCCATGCCACTTCCACCTGAGTTTGTCAGTATCATTCCTGAAATTCAAAAGTGGTTGGCTGCCGCAGAACAGTGGCCTTCACACAGCAGGACAGTATGACATCAGATCCCTACTGTTGGAGGGTATGTTCAGTCCTTAACATCTCATCAGTCTCATGTTCAATAATGACTGTCCAATTAATTTGAATATATTAAGCACATTCATGCTATTAGCTGGATTCCTATACATATTTAGAGGAAAACCAAAGAGGACTGAACCACTTAGGGTGAGAAGAGCTCCTGGGAGAATGCACCAGTGAAACTATTCACTGCAGAAAAATAATTCCAATGTTTAATGGATGCATTTGTCTGTAGGGATTTACATCTCTTCTAGAGTTCATATAAGGACCAATCATATTGACATATGTTTGCTCTAACCTTTAACATTTTAAAAATAGCACTATCATCAATAGATTATGGTTGGAAAGAGATTTCCTTTACAGGCAATCCTTCTCAAAATTATTCATAATATACTTCCCTGTGTTTCTGGTAACTTGTCAAAAATTGGCTTCCTATCAGATGGACTATTAGTCTGATTTAACACAGCATTTCCTGCTTGGATATTTAACTGATTTCAGTATTTTCTCTAGGGTTTGAATTTCCTGAATGTGATCTTGACTTCTGAGGGAATTAACTGTTTAGTTAAATGAGCTGCTAACTCTTAAAGTGGTCAAGAGGTCCGCCTTCACAACGATTTGCCTAGCAACAATGACAAGAGAATTAAGTTGGGATCATTTGAAAGCTTGTTCCCTAAGAGCAAGGACTGCAAATTTCCAAATCATTAATAATGGAAACTACTGTATTTCTGTATGTAAAAAATGAATACTTCAGATCTGTAAATGAGGGGGGAAAGAGAGTTGAACATCAAGCAATAAATTTAAGCTCCCTTGGAAACAGTAAAGGTTCCTTAGACATAAATTCACTAACTTTCCCTGGGAGATGTGCAATTGAAATTCAGTGAGAGCTAAACACTTGACTCCCTTAGGTTCTTTAAAACCCCAGATGAAGTGATATTTAACTAATTCCCACACTAATAGAAATTAGTCATTTGGCACAATGACACAATCTAATTGTTGGTCACTATAATAGATTCAGTTCCCAGCACAGCATTTAATAACGTCATTATAGGAGCTCACATGTCCTGTCCTGCTGGGCTAATAGCAGCTGAGTTTACTGGTCTGAAAGCCCAGTCATCTGGACTTTGGATAGAAGGGAAGTAGCTGCATTGGAGGATGTCTCTCACCTGCAGCAAGGTTGTGTTTGTGCATTCAGCTTCCCAAAAGCACTTTCTGCTTTTCAGAAACTTGCATATGATACACAATAGAAGTAATATATTCTTTGGGTGTCACTATCCTCACATGTTCCATAAAACCACTGAAATTAGATCCTTCTCTGGCATGTATGAAATAAAACTCTCTCTCTCTGAAGAGTTTTACTCTTGAATAGCAGGAGTTTTCCTCCCCTTTCCTAGATTTTTTTTCTCTTTCATTCTTAGTGTCCTTGCTTTGCTGCCAGAAATTTCTAAACTGGTGAGCTCACTCTCCCCCCCTCTTTTCTTTCTTCCTTTCTCTTCCTCCTCTGCCTGCCGGTGGGTTTCAATGGGCTCCTGCAGTTACTCAGGCGGACAGCATTCCGTTGCCAGGCAACTCCCTGAAAAGAAGCACATGCTGCTGCTGCTCAGACAGAGCGTGCCCGTCTGCTCCAGTGATGCTGTGGCCTAATTTCTACCTCTGTTGTGTTAGATACAAAAGGGAACATCTCCAGAGTAGAGGGTTAGGGAGTACTGAATTATCTGCACTTTTTTGTTGTTTGTTTTTATCCCCCTCTCCTCATCGGGTGCATCCCCTTCCATCTCAGGGCCCCCAGAAGTCATGCATGTCTAATCTGCATGCATACGTTTGGGATTGTTCACTGAGCTTTGTAGAATACTGACAATTTTCTCTTAGCTTTTGGATGAACTAACAGTGCTTAGGGAGATCTGTTAAGCTTTCCTGTAGCTCTCCCATCAGGGCAGTTTTGCATGTAAATTCTCAAGGCCATTCATCTTTTCCTACCTGACTCTACTGCCTGGGTGTTTGGGGTTTTTTTGTGGTGTTTTGTTTTTTTTTTTAAAGGCCTCTTTAGGAATGCAGAGATAGACTTTCTTATTTTCCCTCCTTTCACTGTGCTTTACGGAGAACAAAGAACAGCAAACTAAGAAATTCCTTTGGTTTTTCCACAGTCTGAAGAAAGATCACTGCTTTATCCATGGATTTAGTTTTGGACTGCCTAATCTTCTCAAAAGGCAGGCCCATACAGATTCAGATTTTGTGGTTTGAACTCAGCTCTGCATTCACAATCCTTCACTGGCTGTTACAGACAGCCTTATCAAAAACAGGAGTCAGAGTAAGAAGCAAGTTTTCTTGTATTTATTGCTAGCTGTCTTAAATTTATTGTTAGCATGTTTTTAATATGAAGGCAGCTTCCATTAGTTGCCTTTTGTCAGTTCTGGTACCAACTCAGCAGTTCACTCAACCTGCAAGCAAACATCAACCTCAGAGAGAAGCTGCACTGTATGCAGCCTGACAGCATCCAATATTGCTCTGGTGCTCTGGGTATTCCTCCATCCTCTCCTCACTTCTGGACCAAGTCTGAAATCCCAGTCCTAATCTACAAATCCCTAATTTTGTTAGTGTGCATCTACTTTAAAGGTAGCCAAGAATTTTCATCCACTGATCCCTAGAGTCAGCACTACACTACAGATTTCTGCCAGCATAGCTACATCAACACAAACTGAAAAACCTATAACCTCCAGCTGACAGTACTACTAGTACATGCCTCCTACAGCATGGTTTATGCCACTAGGGCAGCATATTTGTCACCTTAGTTTGTGCCTTCAGAAATGTGCTGTAATTGAATAGGTAAAAAACACAGCGGCATGAAAAAAACATGGAAACTTCAGATCTGCCTATCTTTTGCATATCTCCTAGACAAAGGATCAGAATTGTTCAGCTGTGTGGTAGCCATAGTTCTGGAGTGCCAATGTGTCATCCTTTTGGAGCCAAAGGATATTTCAATTCCTGAGAGCGTCATGTGCTAAGCAATCACCCCATTATTTACAAAATGTTTTGAGAGCCTGTGGAAAGAAAGATGCTATATACAGGCAGAACAATAGTTAGTACTTGCATGAGTCACCCATATACAACTTTCAGCATTATACAACTCCTCAAACATCCTTCCTCCCCAAACACACTCTGCATATAATGAAACACATGCAACATTTTCCCCTTAAAACACAACTTTAATAGCACTAAAGAATAATAATAAAAAAATGTTTTAGTATTACACTAAGAATTCACACTTCCATTTGAAGTCAATCTCAAAGGGAAAATATGGTCCCAGAACTACTTATGGCCATGGTAAGGCTAATGAAAAAAAAAAAAAAAAAAAAAAAAAAAAGGAGGGGGAAAGGAAAAAAAAAGTATTAATAAAAAAAAAGACATTTAGATGATATCCTTCCAAACAGGTAAATAACTGAAGAATAAGAATGGAAGACAATTTACCACACAGATACCAATTTCTCACTCACTGTCCAGAGAGAGTCTGTGTATTTCTCTATGTATTTTTGGGTCTTGCATCAATTCAGGATGATACTACAGTTTGGCCTACAGCCAGAAAGTGGCAAGTGAAATAATGTTCCAGTACTTGCGCTGTGAACACACAGCTGGCTTCAAAGGGAAATGGACTAATCCTACTTCATTTCCCTTCTTCAGTACGTGTTTAAAGAGCTTTGGTGCACTGAAGGAAATCGACCAGAATTCATTAGTTCCCTTCTGATTCAGCTGATTGCTGTTGGAAAGGGAAACAGGTCGGGATTGCAGGATCCTACTCAATTTCCTTTTGAAGAAGACTTTAAGCCAATTCTCCTCTCAGCTGTATGCACAAAGACCTTCACTAATGATGCATACATTTAAATGTAATACCTCTCCAAGATGGCTAAACATATAAAGATTGTAAAAGGAAGAAGAAATATTAAATAATTTTTTTAATAAAGATAATCTATTTGACTTTGTATCACTGATAACTTTCGTCTGAAAGCATTCCTGAGAAACAAACTCAGAAAATCAGGAGAGGAACTTCTAGAAAGAGACACAGGAGAAAAGAAAAGGGGAAAAAACTCAACTGAGACTAGGAAAAGATCACAATGAAGGGGGAAAAAAGATAATAATTTTACAAATAAAACATATACATTTTCTGCTATCAACAGAAAATTACAGCAAACTAAATTGTAATAGTTAAAGCCAGTCCTAGGATTCATTTTGATCTTGTTTGGAGGTGGGTTTGAGATGAATACATATAGTTTAATCACTTGCTCTGGATATAAAGTTTTTCTTCCCATTTGTAATCAGATCCCTCCATTTCTCTCTTCAGAGCTCATGCCATATTTCTATGAGCCTTCTCAAGGTTACTGGAAGCAATAGGGTTTTAAATTACTCCAGGCTGTACCCTGTTCAATTTAAGGCTCCCGGCTTTTGAGACAATAAGCCAGAATCAACACTATTCTAAAGCAAACCTACAATTAACCACCTGAGTGGCTTGTGACAAAGCAGAACAGAAGAAAGCTACAGGGCTCATGATGTAATCATGGCTTCACTTGAATTAAAAAAACAACACAAACCCACAACATGTAAAAGTCACTTTTTGTAACTGTAGTGAAGGCAAAGAAGTATTATTGATCTCTCTTAAGCTTGACCTGTGATGCTTTAAATAGTGAACAGCCTTATGTATTTGGTTTTCCTAGTAATTACAGATCCATGAGGTTGGAGTAGTATATTGCACAGAAAATGTGTCCTGAAATTGGAATCAACTAAAAAGCCTTCAAAATAGCAACACTGTATCTGAGGAGAGATCCTTAAGTTTTAGGTCGTATTGCCTGAAGTAGTAGAGGTGTCTGAGGAGCAATATGCAGCAATTAACAAATTTGATTCCTTACTAGTTAGCTGCAGAATTAAGCGTACAGACACAACTCCTATCCTGCGCTAATAGCTTCTCATCACAGGAAAATGAAGGACAATTAGAGAGCAAGTAATGGCTCAGCAATTCTGAGAACATTCTACCACCTACAGAGTCAGTTAAAATGAGATTATTTTCCTTTGCTATTCTATGCCAACCTCAGTTTACAGCTTAAACTTTTATCCCTAGACCACAATTTAAAAGCCTATTCAATCTGCTCTAGAAAAGGTTGTATGACATTTATAACTTACAAAGGCTGAGACCTTCATATGGAAGTGCTGGAACAGACACAGCAATAACACAGACAATCTCTTTGCATATATAACTTACTTTCTCACTCCAAGGACAAAGGTTGAATCTCCCATCCCGCTATAGTTACAGTGAATGGATAGTGTACAGGAAGAAATCAGTCACCACTTGCAGATAACATCACAAACAAATAAATATATGAAACAAAGGCATTTCACAGCTCAAATGTTCAAAGTCAAAACTAGTTTACTGGCCATTTTTCTCATTTTTGTTGTTTAATGCACTTCAATTTCAAAGTACAAGACAGTAGATGACACAAAGGCAATACTAGCTCAATCAGCTCAGTAAGTATAACTAACTGCAATTCTTAAATTCCTCCTTCTTCGCCACATTTATGTGTCTATGATTTTTATTCTTGTTTGCTACAGTGATTGCGTAAAAGGGTTTAGTTTTGTATTTCTTTCACAAAATCTGCATTCTCATTCTTCCAATCTCCTCAGTTTTGCTCTCTCTCATCAATAACCATCTCCTTTTGTTCATGCTGTGCACGCATATGACTTAAATTTCACTTGGTGTCACCTCAGAATTCAAATTTCCCTCCAATTTGAGACAAACTATTCTGGATAAGACTATATTCTAAATGAATCCAAGCCCTGAACAGAGGGGACAATTTTATTTTTACTGCCAGAAACCTCTCAGTTTGCAAAACATATTCCAGCAAACCCTTCCTGTGATTCTTAAGGTAAAGATCCATAGGTCACTTTTCTAAAAATAAAAATTGAGTGCAGAATGATGAAAGTAGTCCAATAACCTGACCAACCATGAAGAATTAGTATTTACAAATTGGAGTTAGTATATTCAAGGAGAACTGGGCTCTTGAAGACACAACAGGAAAAGAAAACATCCTTTGGTTTAAATCAAAGATATCTCTTAGAATTCAAATGGGAGGCAGCAAAATGCAGCAGGAGAGAGACTAAATACTGTAGTAAGAGGTAGAACATAGTGACAGAGGTACATTTACCTTTACTGTTGTTCTTTGACAGGTACCAAATGACCACGTTTGTCTGCAAACAAGAAGTAATACACTGCCATGGGTTAGCTGTTTGCCATGGGTTAGCTGTTGCCATGGGTTAGCTGTTTGCCGTGGGTTAGCTGTTTGCCATGGGTTAGTTGTTTGGGTGGGTTGGATTGGTTGATGGGTTGGACGCGATGATCTTGAAGGTCTCTTCCAACCTGGTTTGGTTTATTCTAAATAGTTTATTCTAAAAAAATATTCACTGTGGAGACCATCACAGGCTGCCCAGTGGAGGAATGAAGGTGATCAAGGAGCCAGAAAATATCAAGTCTTCCCACTATAAACTGCACACAGTACAAATGCTTGTGTGGGCCACTCTGGACGAGAAAGACACTGCACCCTTCTACTTATGCACAATTAGGAAACAAGGGACAGGGATTATGGTTTCCACATAACATTACAGTGACCTTGGAATAATAGGTACTCTGAAAATGCATAGTAGTTACTTCAAATTACAGACACAGAAACACCAGCTGCATTCACCAACTGCACCTCCTACTTCCAATAGCCTACATCATAAACTACAACGAGATAGATTTGATACCTATATAAACTTATTCTCACTAAGAGGTTTAACCTGTGATTTGTCAATATTATCCCATCTCCTTGATTCTTCAAATATAAAATACCACAAATCACTAGTAATTCAATGTTCCCTCTAAACAATACAGCCTCCTAAGCATGAGGTCCAGATTTTTGACATTAGCTAAAACCCCATGGATTTCTCAGTTCACTGACAAATGTGCTTGCTCTAGTAATTGTGCTCAAACCAAGAAAAATGAGAAGAGCTCTTTCAGCAGAAAGCCCAGTAGCTAAACTCTTAGCTGAAAAAAAAATATAAAAATGATGTATTAAAATTTTTCTTTTCTGCTCAACCTTGGGTTAAGCACCTGTCTATTTACCAGGGATTTAGGAAGACTACAAATAGAACCCAGCCTATCATTGTTAATTAAAAAGAGAGCTTTCCGTATGAGAATGTCCTCTTTTGCCTCACTGTACCAGCTCAAGATAAACGTTTAACACTCAGTGGTCCAGATGGCTTCTTTGCTTTCTCAATAGCCTTCATAGCTTCCTTGAGTTGTTTTCTAAGGTCTTCCTTTGGCTACTCATGTTTACAGCACTAGGAGAGGAAGAAACAAAGTAATTGTAAGGCTTGTTAAGAAGTACTTCATGTGCTATTAAAGGTGACTTCCCACTTCCAGTTCTATTTGTTCCTCCTCTACCAAGTGAGTAAAATCTTTCAGCTAAAACCCTGGGCACTCTTCAACAGTCAGATCTCTGAGAAAAGCATTCAAAGCTAAGCCCTGAGATGTCCTGACCTTCTGAAAAAGCTTACAGACACATTCTAAGAAAGTGACAAAGGTGCACTCCACAGCGGGTTGAGATCTGCTAATATATTTTAATACAACACAACTTTAAGAAGCCTTCATACTGGATAAAGAAACTGTGAGTTCCAGCAGGGCAGTAAGCATAACAGTAGTCTCCAAATGCAGAAAATCCATGATGCACATCTCAGAATGATTCACACTATAGACAGACATGCCTTTGCAAACAGCACTACCTTACAAGCTACTGTCCACTGTCCCTTTTGCAATGGTTCACGATGCTACACTTCAGTGGAAATCGCTAACCCTTATCTATGCTCTCTGCTCACCAGAGCATTTCCCATTGTGTTCAAGGTAAGGTCAGCCAGGCTGGATTAAAGAAACAGCAGAGATCTGCTAACCTGGATGACTATGCCTGAAATGGAGAGGGGTGCATAAACATAGGTGTAGTTCATTCTGAGGGCTGGCTTCAGGCTGAATTTAATTTGGTGTAAAGGCAGGTTACCACAGAAGCTAACCTTCAAGGCAGTACTGTGGACAGCCAGTCTGTACTGTCTCACTGGTCAAAGAGACTGCTGTCCCTGGCTTGCTGTTAGGTACTTATAAGAGAAAATTTACAGATCCTTGGATTTGTCATCCACATGATCTTCTCTAATTTCTTTTTATGTAAGTAGATCCTACAAATGCTAAAATCTTGCACCCAGTTCTTGAACCTAATGTTCAGTTTTGCTAACTCTTCCTCCCCAAGGTAAGTGGCTGAGATTTTGGCTCTGTGCTAGTGTCTGTCTAGTTGACAACAACAAAAAAAGACACTCCAGTGTTTATTAGCTCAAAAAACACAAGAAAGGCAAAACAACTGCAAGCCATGATAACTGATATGGCAGATTGGAAGCTGTATATTTTAACTACATTTCACAAGGAGTAACTTACCATCTTTCACATCTTATTTTCCAGTTAGACACACTGAAGTCTACAGAACATGAAATTTGGAATGTTAACTACAAAAATGAAAACCTAACAGACAGACCTTGACAGTCACATAATTAAATAATTTACAGCAGACAAGCAAAATTAACAGGACTCTCCTCAGCAATCCAAAAAAGAAGTAATATATCAAGGTGTGAGAAACAGAATCTTCAGAAAAATAAAATACCCACCCTGCTTGTCAGGTAATGTATTTAGTCATTCTGAATGAAGGACAGTGAAAGCAAAACCCCTGTTATCATGTAGATTTTACATTTCCGTTTGTGAAAAGGAGATGGGATATGCCAGGTTAATAAACCTGTGTATCTGTTTCTCTGCTACCCTGATGTGAACCATGTACTGATCATTTTAAACCAGCAAAATGTAGAGAGGAAACTCCCCCAGCAGGATAAAGAACTAAACTAGCAGTTCTGTATGCACTTCCCACAGTATTGAACATCATAAAGTTTATAAATGCCTGCAAGTTATAGATGAGAGAGGAAGTATGGCAGTGAAATGTAGCTGTGGCTTGCACAGCGTGCAGGTCACACTGGTGTCCCCAGAACTGTAGGTATGTACATCATGTAGGCTGTACATATGCATATCATTTAATCACACTAGTTGCTCAGTGTTGAAAATTGGCGTCCCCAAGGTAGGTGGCTGAGATTTTGGCTCTGTGCTAGTATCTGTCTAGTTGACAAGAAAAAAAAAAGACATCCCAGTGTTTATTAGCTGAATAAACACAAGAAAGGCAAAACAACTGCAAGCCACGATAACTGGTATTAAAAATTTGAAGCTGTATATTTTAACTATATTTCACAAGGAGTAATTTGCAAGGAGTAACTATGCAAGACTCTTTCTTCCTGTTTCCTCAAGAAGAACCTAACAAAACACATTTCTGAACGCAGGATTGCATCCCATAAAAACATGACATGTTAGGTTTGCAAAGTGTGGTGTTCAAAAATGAAAGCCCATTTCACACAGAGAGGTGATAAGTGATAAACTTAGCACCACCTCAAAAAGAGAGGAAATTATTTCTAGGTATTTAGATCATTGCGAAAATTTGATTAAAACTCTGCAGAAACTAAGTAACTTCAACTCAAATGCTCCATTTGTCAATCTGTTCTGATCAAATTTAAGATTTACACTATTTTTTACTGGCATGTGGAAGCAGTCCATTAAAGAACCTTCAGTACATCCTACTGAATGATAAAAGTATGTTTTGATTTTTTTCCCCAACATGAAAATGACCATCCTTCTTTTGTCCAAAACTCAGGAAAAATACCTATAAGCTGAAAACAAGTACAAGCAGAATAGCAGAATATGCTGAACACCTTTGTTAAAGTTCACTGTCAAATAAAATTCGATTTTTAGATGATGGTGAAGACAAAGGCTGAAGTGATACCTAATTCAAATCACACCACTCTAGTGAGATGGAATTATCTTGGTTTACAGAAGGAAAGGTTTGCTCCTAACAGTGTTTGCCTGGAGCTCTCTGGTAAAGAAAAGCTTGAGCTACAATGACAGTGTGAGCAGAACGACCCCTATTACCTTTTGGCTAAGCACTACTTTTAGAAAGCTCTAGTAGTTTATCATCACTATATGGTAATGATGACTTTTCTCAGACACAAAGAATTATGGTTTTTATCAATGGTTCATGCCAAATCCAAGTCCTTAGAAGAAATCAGCCCAAAGCAGGTGCACAGAGCTGTCAGACCTTGAAATTTGTTTTGAAACTAACCACCTGTTAGTGTAATTGTGTGGCTGTTTTTCCTGGCTTATGGGATTTTAGTTCAGCTGTTGTTCTCATGCTAACACTTATTTCCTCCAGGAATCAGTCTGTCCACTTACACTGTCCTCCAGATTTCTATGTGACTGTCTTCACAGTCCCATTCAATGTATATATGCAGAGTGGCTGGTGTGGCACCCTTAATCAACAACACACTGTTTACAAAATAGCTCACCAGTGCTGTAGGAAAATGTCTGAAAAACAGTATTTAACATCCTCTGTGTCACATGTAATTGCTTAGATGACTCGTCTCTGTTTCTTGTTTGCTTCAGACAGTAACAAAGAACATTTACCCTTAATGGATGATCTCAAAGATCAGATTTACTGTTGGTGCCTGACTCACATTCTACTGATAACAGAGCACTGTTCCTGCCTCTGCAATACAGTCTTGAGTCAGGATTCTCATTAAACCCTCCACTTTCTAATGGTTTATAACTTCACCAGAAGTTGGCTCTGGGTTAGAGGATTAACAAAGATACTCTCAGTTCACAGGAACATTTACTCGAGAAAATCTTAAAAAAATAAAACCAAAACCAAATCTGCCTAAGTGCAAGATAAAAGTGTAAAAAATTATAATCAGCAGGACAATGGCTTCAGATGCTTTTTGTACAGGGGAAGTGGCATGCAAGAAAGGCACTTAAAGGGCCAGTCAGAACTGCAGTCCCTTTATTCTCTAGACTGCTGTTTTCAGCACCCTTTGGACACAAGCCACCCTAGAAAAAGAACTGGACACTCGGGTGAGAACAATAGTTGAGCTGTTCCTGCAATAGGCAGTCCCAATCATCCCGCAGCTCCACACTGCCCTCCAGGGAGGGCTGGCAAAAAAAATGACTTTTCCCTCAGTTTCCCTCTGGCAGGGGATAATTCCTGGGGAGTAAACACATAAAGTGAGCAAGAAAAATATAGCTAACATAATCATGAAAATATTCATAAGATATTTCATGACATGAAAAGCAGCAAAAGATAAATCACCAAGATTAAGTATTCCATGTGTTCCTATTCATGCACAGATAGCTGCTATCCAAATGCCTTCTCCAAGCATCATCAAGGAAACAATAAACAATTTCTGGGTAACAGTTCATAAATACATGCAGTACTGTGAGTCCAATGAGCACAGCTATTTCATTCTGTAAGACATCGTTACCGGGTTTACACGATATGAAATGTGAGTTGTTTGCAGCTATTTAAAATAATTTTGGGACACAATAAACGGCTGACAAGATACCTCCTATTTGAATGTATTGCCCATCTCCGACTGTAGAGCACTGTTGCCTTGCGCTTATCAGAAGGAACTCTTTTAAAATGCATTGAGAAACAATTGTTATCATTGTCTTCACTTTAAAAGACTACACCTTTGTATAGAGTTCTGTTAAAAGAAATCCTGCCGCTTATCATAAGCACGTACTTCCCCGAAGTTCCTGTTTTTTTAGAAGTTTTATTAATTGCAAATGTTGTTTACTAGAGGAAAAGCGTGATTGAAGCTCTAAAACAAAGAGAATAGTTGTAACTTTAATCCTTTCAATAAGCCTTTGTTTCCCATTGACTAAAAACTTCCTAAAGGAAGTAGAGCTGCGAAAATCCAGGAAGGAATTAGATTTGCCAAATTCTGTTCCTACTTGGATGTAGATGCAAAGGCTTTGTTACTCATTGTCCAAATGTTTAAGTTTAATAAAAAAAGAAAGAAATCAATTTCAAAAATGCTTTTCTCCTAAGGTTGAAAATTATTAATAGATAGGCTTTGCCTATCACAGAATGCACACTGTGAACTTACATAACTTACCCCCAAAAAAATAATTTCCATTTCTCTGCTGCATTTTTTTAATGGTTGGTCTTTTGTTGTTGTTGGGGGTTTTTGTTGGTTTGGTTTGGTGTTTTGTCTCTATTTGTTATTAAGGGGAATTTGGATACCAGCCTGACCATCATACAAGAAGTAAACAAATACATCAAGGAAAACTTAAATTCAACCTCTTACTTAAATTAAGCATGCTCTGCAGCATCCAAAATAAGGGAAATCTTCAAAATCCCTTTCCATAACAGTGAGTAATTGCACACTGGGAAGTGTACTATTGCAGCAATAAAGCTGAATTCCCTTAAGACGTTTCAGAGACACAACCAATTTGTTTTGTATTTTTTCCACACACTCCTTTTAACTCTGTACCACTTCATGTTCTCCAGGTTTTAACTAGCCAAACATGAGGAGACTAGCTAAATATATTCTCATTCATTCCAAAGGCCAGAAGTCCTTTTAATTTCTTATCCTAAAATAAGGACAATTCCCTTCTCCTCCCCACCAACACAGTGTCCATTTAAACTCTTCATTTCTCGATTGATAGTACAGTGGAAGAGTAAAGAATATTTGAGACACCATTTTTGTAAAGCGCTAAGGATAGATTATGCAAAGTGCTGGCTACTTTTAACTTTGCATGGTCTTAACGGAAGTGTTGTTTAGCATATCATGGCACTCAGCTCTTAAGAAAAATCAACACTCTGTTTTAATAAATGTCAAAGGTTTGGCCAAGCACAGCTGGACAACTGAGCTGGAAAGACTATACTGTGAATTCCAGTAGCCAACATAAGGCAATGGAATGCTGTGGTTAACATCATATCCAGCTTCTGTGTACTGCTAGTTCAAACCAGCCAGAGGAGAGGCTGACCAGGCATTATCTTAGCCTAAGAAGAAGCAAATGCCTCTGGCTACCTAATGTGATATATTGACCACTGCTGTGGAAACACCCATATAACATTTGCAATACATGAGTACATATATGACCGAATTTTGGAACAGCATCAGTTTAGGCTATATTGAATATCATTATTCACAGAGACTTAAAACTTGCTCTAGGATTTTCCTGCATGTTAATAGAAATGTGGAATACATGACCAAAATCAACAAAAAGTGTTAATTAGACCAAATTGTAACAGGAAAAAGAAGAAAAGGAAAGAGAAGAGGGATGAGAGAAGAAGAGAGGAGACAAGAGAGTGCCCACATTTCTGTATTCCACATTTGATCACAACAGTTGACAGCTAACTCCCTCCCTTTAAGATGGAAAAGCCAGTTTTAATTTAAACTACAAACTGTTGACCAGGCCTCAGCTTGGCTTTGCAATTCACTATATGCCTGAGGGATAAATTATTTAGCATTAGCACATGGTATGTCATGTCTTGTTACTTAAGTGGAATATGGCTTCCATCCAGCTGCACCCCTGGGGCCCACCGATTGGCTGTGGGTGATGTCATTTCCATTTGGTAATCCTTGGGAAGGCCCAAGGGACAGTGCTGGCTGCCCAGCAGGTCCCCCAGCCCCTCCGCCTCCCACCCGGGCCCAGCACTGGCTTTGCTCCTACTTATCACTCTAAGGTTCACTGCAGGCACTGCCCCAATTACATGAATTTCAATAACAGTGCAATGAAACAGAAGGTGCAGAGGACGAGCTCTATCATCTGCACATTGTAGTTTGCTTTCTTCACGGAAGACTTGTAATAAATTGAGATGGATGTGGCAAAACAATTTTTTGCTGCCGACCCAAATTAAACAGAGAATTTTGAGGCACTTCTTGAAACAAACATGAAAAAAATTTTGTCAGTAATTCTTCCTAAAATCAGTTAATGTTTTTGTTTTCAGTGTATCATAGAATTTTGTTCAAAAAATCTTTTTCTGCACCGTAAGACAGAGATTCTGGATCTGAGAGCGTGAGTGCTAGAAAATACTGCTTCTCAAAGCTTGGCAAAGGAATAATTTGCCACAGTGCCCTTAACTGGCTAAATTTTATTTTCAGTTAGCACCCTCATTATATTAAAAGGGTCTTCCTTTCAGAACCACCTTCAGGTTATTTTCCCCAGAGAAAATACTCATTATGCTATTCACTATTGGAAGGTTCCCAGCATAAAATAAGGGTTACAAGGTTGGTTTGTTTCTAACCGAAACAAACCAACAGCAAAGTCGGTTTCACAGCAAAGTCAGAGAAATTATGAGAATTGCAGAGCACTCTGTGGTACAGATGGCACTGTCTGCTCTGTGGTGAGGCATGAGATTTGCATCTGTCTGTTAGTTAAGGCTTTGCAGTGGTCCTGCTCAGCCTCCCATTCTAAGTGACAGGTAACAGAAAAGGCACAACTGACATGCTGAAAGAAACCCATGCGTTATATTGCTGGTAAATTAGCACTTAAGTACAGTACACCATACCCTACTCTCAGAACGTTGTTTCTTGTGGTGAGTAG
This sequence comes from Melanerpes formicivorus, assembly GCF_026170545.1. NCBI lineage: Eukaryota > Metazoa > Chordata > Aves > Piciformes > Picidae > Melanerpes > Melanerpes formicivorus. The sequence continues at coordinate 35,842,202 of NW_027142357.1, read as the reverse complement.
GTATGGAAACTGACTGTGATTTGCCTTCTCTGTTACTGGATCTTAATTCTTTGTAACACTTTTGCATGAGAAGAAAGGACTTTGTGAAAGTTATGCGGTCTTCTGGTGAAGTACGTAATTCTCTGACAGAGAGGCAGAAGGGGAAATTTGCAAGGGGATTCCCACAAGAAGAGATGCTGAACCAATGCAGGACAAAGCACTGTAAAATAAACAACTGTAGGACAGGAAGTGATGAACTCCAATTGATACCGCAAGAGGGATTAGTTAGTCAAATGTGAAGATTCAATATGCAATTTAAATCAGGACAGCTCCTTTTTCTCATCTTGTAAAAAACAAACAATATATGGCCATAGCATTCAACAGCTGCATGCAAGTTTAATTTCTGTCATTGGCACCTGCAGCAAGCCCTAGCCTCAATACTGGAACATTGATTTAAGCACCCATCTGGAGGGAAACACCTGGTTGTGCACTGATGTTCATTCTCCCCAAACTATCAGACCTACTTCAGGTTTTAGCTGACTAATAACAAACAATGGGATTAGCAGGGGGACAGGAGACTGAAATTCTATCAACATAAGTGATAGTACAAAGTGCACTTTTGTTTGACTACCAAGCTTCCCCAGCACATTAGTTAGCCACCTCACATTCAAGTCAATACATTACCCCTCAGATTGCAACATGCCTGATTGCGAAGCAGGGTGAGCAAGGACCAGACACATCTGCTGTCTCAGAGCTGTGGCCCAGACCAGCACATTTCTGTTGCAGCATGGCAGCTTTTGCCTCAGCATCAAGCAGGGCTGGAAGTTAGGAGTGTTGTCAGGATGGTGGCACTTTGGTGAAAACCATAAAATAGTGTGGGTTGGAAAGGCCCTTTTAAAGGTCTTATAGTCCAGCTCAAGTAGTGAGTAGAGGCATCTTCAACTAGATCACATTGGTCAGTGCCCCATCCAAACTGACCTTGAATGTTTTGAGGAATGGGGCATCCACCACCACTCTGGGCAGCCTGGGTGAGTGTTTCACCACTTTCATAGAAAATGTCTTCCTTGTATCTTTTAGTTGAAAATCATTATCCATTGTCCTGTGGCAAGAGGCTCTGATAAAAAAAATTGTCCCGATCTTTTTAGTACTGAAAGGCTGCAATATGGTTTTGCCAGAGCCTTCCTTTCTGTGGGTTGAACAACCCCAACTTTTGTCAGCCTTTCTTCACAGGAGAAGTGCTCCAGTTCTATGATCATTTTTGCAGTCCCTCTCAGGACCTGCTCCAACAGGTTGCTGAGGGCTCCACAGCTGGACACAGCACTGCAGGTGAGGTCTCACCAGAGAAGAGGGGTAGAACCACCTCCCTCGACCTGCTGACCACTATGCTGGGGATGCAGACCTGACACGACTTTTTTAGCTTTGGGGGTTAAAATGACCGTTGTGCCTGCCGCTCGCCTTCTGAGGAGAGGCGGCTACGGCAAACAGCGGTCCCACCGCTCGCGCTGAGAGAAGCGCCAACTCCCCCAGGCTCAGGCAGCTACCGGCGGGATCACAGCCCGCCGCTAAAGTAACTCGCGCTCCACCCCGCCCTGTCCCGTGATAGCTTCCCTCAGCTGCTAGGCGCACAGCAGCGCTAGAGGTTCCGCTCTCGCGAGAGTTGGCTGGCGCGGGGCAGGCGCGGCACCCTCGCGCTACCCTTGCTGCGCTCGCGAGAGGTGTTTGCGCGGAAGCGGCGTGGCCGGGCAGAGCCGAGCGGAGCTTGGTCTGGTCGTGAGGATGCCGAGCGCCGCCGGTCGCGGCCAAGGCCAGGAACGCCGGCAGGAGAATGAAGACTCGTCGCTGGCCGATGTGGGTCTCCACAGGGAAGGGGCGAGCACGGTGTCAAAACTGCCCATCCCGAGAGGGGGAAGGGGCAGGGTCCGGCCTAGCGCGGGGTTGGAGCTGGTCTGGGGTCCGACGCTGAGGGGGTCAGGCGGCAGCGGTCCCTGCGGGGTGCGGAGGCCGAGGCCGGGCCCGGGGCGGAGGTTTGGCCGGACCCGAGGGCAGGGCTGCATTTTGCTTTTGTCCTGCCAGTCTACTTTCGCCTGCCCTGGGCCCGGCTAGTTCGTGACTCATTGAAGAACTTGGGCCTTCTCCGGTCCCACAGCGCTTCCTGAGCCCCGCCGGAGCCCCATCTCTGTGTGTGGGGTGGAGGAGGCTCTGCTTGAGCGATGACAAACAGCAGAACCCTGCCTTGTCACCGAGTCTTTTCCCTGTTGCAATTCCCTACAGAAACAGGGACCCTACAGGCCACTTCTGCAAGGGCTCCCGTTGGCCTTCCAGGGGTTTCTGTCTTAATACGTGAAGATCACAGATCCTTGCTGAAAAATAGTAGGCCAGTATTTCTTTAAAAAAATTAAAAATAAAGTAGTAATAAACCCCATCATTTTTGCTATAAAATAAATTTTGCTTGCTGATGAAAGGCTGAAAGTATATCTGCACCAAGGAGTTCTGCATATAGGTGGCTTTTGTAGAATTACACATGGGCCACAATTTGTCAAAAGCAGAGAAACCAAATAAAGTAAAAAGAACTTAGGTTCATATATTAATTTAGGTTCATTTATTCCATTCATATATTGAATATTTTTTTTTAAAATAAATTTAGAAGTGAGTGAAGTTAGTTGGCAAACTAGAATTGTGATCTTGTTGATAAAAAGTTCCCATTTCCCTGTGTCTTACCTAGAAGATTTTGTTAGTAGTCAGGCTTGCTTTGGCTGTCATAGTGGCATGCAGGCTGATGGATTTCCTAGTGTGCCACAATATGGGAAGGAAATACTTAGCAATGGATTTACTTCTGTAGGACTCAATTACTATCTTTTCAGGAGTGGACTCTTTATAGAGGTGCTCACACTAACTTCTGTGTAGCAAGTAATGATCCTAATGAGTGTTTGCTGTTGGAATTTCTTGCAGGGCACAACTCTTTTTTCACTTGGAGCTAATTGAGTTGTATTGCTTCAGTTAACTCTGTAATGATTGTGCTAATTTTTCTTTGATATGTGTTTCTCACCTCCATTTTAGGATTATGCTAAGGAAAGGTATGGAGTGTCATCAATGATACAATCCCAAGAGAAACCAGGTCAGTTAAAAAATGAAGTGTTTTAAAAAGAGGGGAGGAAAAGGAAGGAAAAAAGAAATTATGTTCTTGGTATCTTCTGTATTTGTTGCATAAATCATTTGCCACACTTTTTCATTCAAATCCTATTGCCATTCTTTCCTTTACTTGAATACATTTGGTACTCGTGAAGCTGCATGTGAAGTGCTGTGTCTAGTTTTGGTCTCTCCAGTGCACAAAAGACATTAACATTTTGGACCTAGTCCAATTGCTCAGGAACTGGAAGAGGGTCTCTGAGGAGAGGCTGAGGGAGCTGGGCTTGTTCAGCCTGCAGAAGAGGAAGTTATGGGGTGATTATTACTGTTTAAAGCTCCTTAATGGGAGGGTGTAGAGAAGATAAAGCCAGACATGAATGTGTGTGGTAATGAGACAGGAGGTCATGGGCACTAATTAGAACACAGGAAATTCTGATTTCTGAAGGAAAAAAAAACTGAGAGTGGTTGGATCTTGGAGATGAGTCCGGAGTGGTTATGGAGTCTTAGTCTATGTGCTTGCCTGGAGTACACCCTACACAGCTTGTCAGTTTTTGTCTCTGTCCTGTCACTGCAGACTTTACTTTTTTTTTCCTTTTTTGTTTTTTTTTAATTAAATTGCTATTATTTATCATGTAGGGAGTCCTGAGCTGTCAGTTTTTTTCTTTGTTTGAAGTTCTATGGCTTCCTATAACAGAGCTTTGTATGAGTGGGGTGTCTGTCTGCTTATACAGACCTCATTAGTCCTGCATATGAGCAGCACATCCATTAATATTATGTATTAACATTACTCATACTACTGTGGATTCAAGAAATCCTCATTTTCTACTGAGGTGGAGTTGGAATTCAGAGAGATTTGTGAGCTAGAAAACAATCTCCCAGGCCAGCATCCCAAGAAATAAGAATTTTCATATTATTCAGTGCATGAAACAGGAATGAGGAAAGGTAATAGACTGGCTTCATGTAACTTATTCATAGTGAAATGTAAAAAAGGAGCATTATTTGGGCTTAGGTCATTTTTTTTCTCCTCTGAATGGTTGTTTTGATTGACCTCCCTTAGGAAGGGAAATGCAGAATGTAGAGAGGAGGAGAAGACACAAAAGCAATCATAGATTGAAACCAACAGAAGGGAAACATTATGTCAAGAATGTAATAGGACAAGGAAATCACTAGGGATTGTATTAAGAGTCATTATTGAATGAAATACATACTAGCTGTCAAAGAAAGGAAAGTAAAGTTGGGAATGCATTGGCTGCTGTGGTCTCCCTCTTCCTGATGCTGGGTCTTCTGCTAATCCATTTCAACATGCTATTAACAACTTGTTTAACCATCTTAGCAAAGTGAAAGGGGTTGGTTAGGGATCGGCTAGGGATCTGATGGCTGTTGGAAGGGGCAGGACCACAGCTATATATAGTTAGGTGGAACCATGTAACAATCCATAAATTAGTGTGCATAACCAGAAAAGTATGGTACTCAGAAAAAGGTCATTTCTCCAAGTTATTATCTGACTGGTTAACCTTCACTGCTGGCTGTAGGCTGAAAGATTGACCCGTTGTATCTCCTCTCCCTGCACTCTTCTGTAGTGGCATTTGGCTCATTAGGGTTTCTGCAAGCTGTTTCCTCTGCCATTTTCACAGCCTATAGCAAACACCCGTGGGGGGGACCCAAGCTGGCAGATTGAGATGGTGGATTAAATCCTACCCTGCCAACTGCCTCATATTCAGAGGAAACACACAAGAATACTGGGGAGAAAAAAGTATATTGAAGGGAAAATGGCAAAAGCTACAAGAAATGTGGGCTGAGTGCTGTGTTTAGATCTTTTGTCTCCTTGACCCTTGATTGTAATTTTGAAAGAAAAAAGGTCTCAACCAGCGTATGGACAACTTGAGTAGGTTTTCCAGTGGGCTTAAAGTACAACCTACAACACTCTTGCTGTTCTGTGTTTTAGAAGGTGCTTATCCGGAACACCAAAATTAGGTAACAATAAAACCCCAAATGCCTACAATAAAGAAGTCAAGATCACCCTAGTCCCTTCCTTTAGACTAATGCCCTCTTATTTAAAGATTCAGTAGTTCCTGACAGGAGTGCTCTCACGAAAAGACTCATGGGAGAGTGAAGTCATCACTTGGCATCAGTAGTGCATATGTGCTTTTCTCCAAAGTATTCTGCTTGTATTGAGTGTCTTGGAGGAACTACTACTTGGGGGGCAGGGGGGTGGGGAAGCACAAATATGGGTGTTCCCATCTGTCTGTACAGTATTGATTTTGTTAATTTCTAAAGTCTGTATGGTTAAATGCCATTTCTAATGAATTGTATGATATGCAGATCCACATACCATCTGGTAGCTGGAGCTAACAGACAATACAGCACAGATGTGGGTAGGAGCTCAGTTGGACACTTGCAGCACTGCTGTTTTTAGGTTTGCTGTAGTAGCTGCGCTGTCCTGAAGACACTTGGCTGGACATGGGAAATGAAAAAGCCTAGAGTGACCAGAACAAGTAACTGTCCTTTCCAAGGGATGGGCATATTGTTTGTGTGCTATAAGACAAAACTTTTCACATGTTCACAATGTCATTGCATAGATGCTTCACCTTTGCCTGCTTTCTTGGCCCACTTCAGTGTTCTGCTAATATTGGCTGACCTGGCTGTTTCATGTTCTCACTTCCTGTTACATCATGTCTTTTAAGTCCTTCCTGCCTGATGAGGCTATGATTGCTAGTTAAAATTCAGTTTGCCTTTCCCTTTTTCTCCCTTCAGCCCTATTACTTTTATCTCCCTTCCCTGGAAGCTGCTTTCATCTTATGTTGCTTTTGGCTTTCAGGGTTTTCTTTATTAAACTTCTTTCTCAAATGTGTCCAACATTGTAATGATGCTGGCACCTCACAGAGACAGGAGATACATTGATCATACTGTTCAAAACTCTGTGATGCAAGATAAGTGAACTTAGTAAACAGCCGATGTCACAGGCAGGGAATAGAGGCCTGAGGGTGGAAAAGTCATCTTATCTTGTACAACCCACACAGCTTTTGGGATATGTATCCTCTCCCTCCATTTTTAGAGAGGTTAGAGTACTGAGAGAGAGATAAAGATATTTAGTATGTTGAAAAGAGAGAGTGCTATATGTGAAGGAAATGAAAAACTATAGTTTCCCCTTAAAGATAATTCAGAATGGCATTGAGGGTGCATGCATATTGATTTGGAGCTGGAAGTGTGATTTCAGACTTGCAGTGTTTTGTTTGAACTTTGCTTCAAATTTTTGTTCCCTTCACCGCAACTGTAGTGTGGTTTAAGACATCTTTGCATTATTTGATTGGTTATAAGTGCTTATGTAACACAGAAAATGAAAGTGTAGATGAAAGAATAGCTTGCATTTGTGAAGGAACAAATAGGTGGTAGTCTGAAGTGTGGTGGGAAGACCTTAAAGGTGAGAACAAAGCTTTGTTTTTATCATGGGAGAGAGAGAAATGAACTGAAAGGAATTCCAGATGAAATGATATATGAGAGTGCAGAGGAAAGATTTGAGCTACATACAATATATTTGTTGGACAAGAGGTAATGAGTGACAAAGACAAAACAATTGCTTACACTAGCAAACAGATACTATCATCAACTACTGGCCTTTTAGAAATGAGAGGAAAAGAGATTTGGGGAAAGTGGAAGGTGGGAAACAAAGTGACACAATAGTGGCTACATGTAGCTCTTTGCATTGAGCTCATTGACAGGACCAGAGGCAATGGGTGCAAGCAGAAACAGCAGGTTGCCTCTGAACATCAGGAAACACTTTGCTGTGAGGGTGACCAAGTGCTGGAACAGGTTGCTCAGGGAGACTGTGGACTCTCCATGGAGATACTGAAAAACCGTCCAAACTCACTCTTGGACAGCTGGCTTCTAGGCGGCTCTGCTTGAGCAGGGGGTAGATCCCTTCCAATCTCAGCTGTTCTTTAATCTGCTGGTAGAAAAAAACCCAACTTTATTATGTCTCTTTTTTTGATAGTGTTCTATTACTGGTTTTATGAAAGCTGAAATAGTTTTTAATAATTTGTGCCATGGAGAAATTTTTGTGTTCAAGATGCCTTGTTTAGTCTTGATGAAACATGAACCATTGTGTATCCAAAAGACTTCTAAATATATTTATCTAATGCAGATGGTTCCTGAAGCTGTAAGGACCCATAAAAAGGCTAACACCTCATTCTGTCTTTATGCTTGTGCCTGGAAAATGTTTTAAGTTTCTAAGAATGCAGCTTTAAGTAAACTGAGGTAATTTTAGCTGTCTGAATATCAAACTCTTAGAAATAATAAAGCTTGTGGCTTGTTGCACATTTTCTATAGTACTATACTGATAAAGTTTAAATATCAGAAATTGCTGGCAAGGGATAACATCTTTATCCCCCTTCTCTCTTCCCCAGTACACACATGCACACACATTACTGATATATTTGAATCAACTTCTTATGACATTTCTTTGTATGCTTTTGTTCTGTTCTGGTTTTGATGTGTATTCTGAAGAAAGAAAACCCTGCTTTGTCCTGAACATAAGCTAATAAACAATTTCAGCCCCTTAAAATTCCCTGTGCAGAATAATAGGCTTGCAGGGCAGGCTGTGACTGGTATTCAGAGACACAGGGAAGGAGTCCAGAGCAACAGATGGTAACCTGGAGTAGGCAAACTGCAAAAGTTCTGGCGGGAAAAGTCTGGAGTGGAAGTGTCTTAGTAAATGTAATGTTGCTTTGAAACAAGGGAGAAGTCTGTGATGAAAGGCAGAGACAATGAGTTTGCTTGTGTTTCAAAACAGAATAGAAGGATGGAATATCTGGAGTTGGAAGAGACCCATAAGGATCACTGTCCCCCTTGAAAATCTTTTTTGTCCCATAAGCAGTGTTTTTAATTACATAAAAGATGTAAATTAATAAGTGTAGCTTTTAGAACTGTTGAGGGTCTCTGCAATGGTGTGTATATCCTCTAAATGGCTTGTAGATACTATAGGAAATAAATCTTTGGGGCCATGTTAAAATATATTTGGCAAAAAAACCTACAGAACAATACAGTTATTCTTTCTGGAATAGCTTCATTTATAATAATAAAATGCATCTCAAGGAATAATGGCATGCACCCAGCACAGTTGAGGTTCATAATGGTTGTATACAATTCTTAGCATCCTGGGTTATTAAAAAATATTCTCCTTTATAATTTTTTTTCTTTATTATCCAAAATCTGTCCTTTCCAAACCATGCATTCCTATTGTTATTTAGCTTTCTCAGCTACACAGTTTGAAGGGTTCCTTCTGATAAATCCTGGCTCCTGCACCGGTAGTAGTGCTTTATCAGGTTGTCAGCACCACTCAAAATACATTACTGTTTTTACACAGTATTACTCTCGTTGCTCCAAAATGCCAATGATTTAATCAGATCTTCTAATTTCTAATGTACATTTACTTATGGCTTCCTTCTCTGTTTTAAATATGTTAGTCATACTTGCCCTGCTTACATAGGTACAAAGAATAATCTCATCACCTCTGAGCTGTTTTTTTGCTGTGTTCAACACACCAGCTTTCATGGCCCACAGTGGAGCAGGGCAGACATCCCCTAGCTAGCAGAATTTCAGTGTAATAAGTGCAGGTAGTACAGTAGAGCACAGTGAAGTTCTATCAAAAACAGTGTAGTCATACTACATTCTGCCATCCATGCACTACAGTAGCTCTTGCTTTTGGTTTAGTACAGTTTGACCCTGCTATTTAAGTCAAGCAATAAACTTAAACCTGTTTAAAACCACTTGATCAAGTACAATTTGCTGAGAGAGGAAATGGGATCTTGTGTGTTTTCAGTATATCTGTAATGCTGTGGACTGATTTTAAATTTTAGCAATGATGGAAAATGTGTTTGGAATTTATAGCTAAAAATGTTTTGCTTAAAGAAACCCAACCCTAAACTGTTTTTAACTGTTTTTTTGTTGTTTTATTTTCTGTTATTCAGACAGAGTTTTGATTCGAATAAAAGACTTGACAGCAGAGAAGGCTGATGAAGTAGTTTGGGTGCGTGGCAGAATTCATACGAGCAGAGCTAAAGGTGAGATGCCTTCAGGGTTTCATTTTTTATTTCCTTATATTGACAGTATAACCTGAATGTTTATTTTGGCTTCATGACCCCTTAGTTATGTCTTGCACACAAGAAAACTGCCACTCAGTGTTCATTTTTGACTTGTTAACTTTCTCTTTTTTCACTCATCTTGCCCTAAGAGGGTATAAGGAAATTTTGTTTTCAGCTGATTGGAAATTGGACATTACTGTTACAATGTAGTAAAAATAAATTCTGGTTTTGTCATACTACTAGCAAATGTGTGAACAATTGTAAAGAGGAATTTAAAAAATACTGGTAGTCATTTTCTTTTGAGTGATAACACTTGGGAGGTAAAAGAGTTACCAGCTTCTAGTGTAGAACTTACTTTTGTGGGGAAACTTATCAGTTTTCAGACAGGCTGCCATATTTATTCTGCTGCATATGAAAATTTTCACTGGACCTTTTCTTCACCAGGAAACAAAAATCTGTGTTAAAATTTGAGAATTGTTACTTTCAATTTCCAGTGTCTGATTGTATAAATTAGAACTTAAAAGAAGAAACATCATCTTTATTTTAATGAGACAAGCGGAAAAATCCTTTTGCAGGTTCTCAGTAGTGTGGGCTGACATGCTTGGCTGTCTGACAACCATATTTCTTTCCTGAACTTAGAAGTCCTCTCTGGAGATCAGTTTGCCATATGCAAACTTAAATAGGCTTTGGCCTTTTCAGTTGTCATCAGATGCTGACAACTGCTGTACTCATTTCAGTTACGTTTGGCAGCTCTGTAGTGAGATACAAACACCTTGTCTTCCAAAGAGTTGAAAAAAAACCAGATCATAAAGAAATTGTCTTCTCAAATGAAACTTAGCAGTTTTCTTTGAGTTGGGAATAATGCAAATTAGGAATGAGAATCCAGTACAGAATGTTGTCACAGGTACCAGGTTCATTTGTCTTTCTGAGGCTTCATTTTCTTAAAACGTGTCCATTGTGATGAGTGTCTGTAATGCAGGTAGTTAATATAAGGAACTGCATGGAAATATATTGATATAATGTACATTTGAATTGGTATTAGAAACTTCAAATTTAGGATGTCCTCTGTGATTTCCTCAATAGCTCTGTCATGAAGCCTTACATGGAAGTCACTTTCCTATAAATAGAAATTGTTGACCCCAAAAACTGTGAGAGAGTTGGTCACTATAAATTGAAGTTGTTCAGACAGGAGACGCTCTTACTATCAGTATGCAAACGAGAATATCCTTATGGCTTTTTCTTTTGCAATTGTAGGAGGAGTTCAGGCAACAATTTATTAAAGTCAGGTGTCTGCAGACATTTAAAACAATGTAAAATTCAATGGCTGCTTATTACTTGTCTCTGTATTGCATTTATATACAGTGTCTTGTGTGTCATATTGCATTTATATACAGTGTCTTCAGTCAGAGTAACATGTATGTTAACATGATATTAATGTGTTACAAGAAGCTGTTTGCTATCCTTCACTTTTGACCTCAGGAAAGACCATTGGTTTTTGTTAAGCAGCGGTGCTTATTTTCAAAACTCTTTAACACAACCTGAAGAAAGAAAGCTAAAGGCATCGATTATGGGCATGAAGTGTTCTCAATTCATTGATTGTGCTTCTTGTTCCTCCTTGGTCTGACAACACAGAATAATTCTGACATTCAGGGAATGCTGCTGGGGAATGCTGTATGCTTGTTTATTTAAGCTCTGGGGAAAAGAATCCTACAAGAAACCCAAATGTTTAAGAGTAAAAAGTAATGTTAGCTTTTCCCACACACATTGTGGTGCCATTCCTACCATTATGAAAAGGAAAGTCTTGCAGGAAACAGGAAAATCTTACATGTAAGTAGTGTTAGTTTTTCTCAGAAGCCCAAATTTGCCTGCTAAATAACCGACATGTCCTTTATTTAATCCCATCTTGTTCTGACCAATAAACCAAAAAAAACCCACAAAATGTGAGCAACTGTAGAATCCAGCTGTCTCATATAGCAGGCCACTCATGAAGTCTGATGGAAATTAACTGAAGGATGTGTAAAGAATGGGGTGTTGGGAATTTCTGTGGGGTTTACTAAAATTAAAGTGCCTGGGGCCCTGTGGTTTTTATCGATTGAATAAATGCTATTTTTGGCCTATTTTGAAGCTACTGATCACGTTTATCATCAAAAAGCAGCTGGGAAATCACTCGGGGTTCTGCCAGGCAGCTGGGACTTGTGCAGTATGTTGGTTTTGGTTTAGGAATGCAAAGGTTTATAAAACATCAAAACTATACATCTCAAAATAAGAGTACCACCAAGAGCAATTTACATACGGGACCAAATTTTGTAGCAAGCATATAAAGTTTTCTTTGCTGGCAGGTGTGTGTAAATAGTGATGTATTAATTTATATGACAAAATATTTTTTATTCTTTATACAAATTTGTTCCTTACATGCTTTTCTCTCAAAAGGTCTTAGCACTTACATCCAAGAAAGGAAACATTCCTATCTGGTTTTATGTGCTCACTTTTGGAGGGTTTCTCTGTGTGGCATCGTCTCTTATTTGTTCAGTGATTAAAAGTTCCTTGCATTAGATTGAGTCAGACATTTGAAACCAAATTTCTTTTGAAAGTTTTCATCTGTTTAGGCATTTTTGTGGGACACAATATTGGTTTGTTTTATAGAAACTTAGTTTGCTGTTGAATGTTGGTCTTAGACTTTTCACTTGAATACCGTGTAAATATTGTGAAATACATGGAGGACATCCCATAATTCCTTTGGTGTTTTTTCTGTCTCTTCATCTGGAAAGACATCTAATCATTGAGCAGTTTTGATTATGGGTTGTCTTTTTGAAATTGTATTTCGCATGCCTTTTGGGAAAACTTCTGTTTCCTCCTACAGTCTCTGTAATTGATATTTTAACTATTCCTATCAGGGAGGTTTGTTTGATCACTTATCTTCTGCATGATTAGAATTGGTTATATTCGACAAAACATCCTATTTCATCATGAAAACAACTGCTGTTACTCATGACAAGAAAATGTGAATCCTTTTATGATGCAGATATTGATCAGACTTCTAGTGGTTGGCATTAAGTACAACTGCCAAATTTCTGCTTCGGGTTAGTATGACAGGAGGTCCTGCCATATATTTCACTGTCTTCTCTGTAAATATTTAGTAGTTGAGTGACATTGTAGCTGTCTTCAGCTGAGTACTTTTTTGTTTGAACCCCTCATATATCATCACCAAAATTTCAGTCATATTTTGCTAAATTATTTGTGACTGAAATCATGGAGACAAATACTGTTTTCTGGGATACACTGTGTCAGACCACACTGTCAGTAAGAAATACTGAGATGTCAAAGATGTGAGATACACTTTGCTCATCCAGAGAAACTGAGCATATTGTGTCCTGTGGAAAAACCATGCTTTGTTTGTTGAGTTCTTGGATCTGAAACACAGGCATGTATACCAATGAACTCCTGTTTAATTTCTGAAGCCTATACTTTGCTAATTTAAGTCCATGGCTTAATGTTTGCCTGCAAGAACTATGTACATCCATACTGTATTAGCCTCTTTAGTTAGGTATTGCAGCCTCTGGAATAAAGAAACAACTGTACTCTGTTTTCTGAAAATACTGCATTTCAGAAACCATAATCATAGGACAAGATTCTTTACTTCCAATAATTATGGTGTTATTCTAAAATAGTATTTTGTGTTAGGTTTGTATGTTTGCTTTTATTTCCATTAGATTGCGTGTCAAATGTTCAGCATTTATCTTCTGGTACTGTTTAAATTATCTGCAGGTATGTGTCAGGCAGGAATGGTAATCTACATAATTATAAGTGATAACTGAAAGTGGCTTCTAATGCCAGTTGATTTTAATGTTTTAAAGGCTGAGTCATTGGTAACTGGGAAAGAGCTATCTACAACAAAGCTTCTGGCTTCTTCCCATTCTCGCCATTTTAATAGAAATGTTGTAATGTTCTGAGTCAGAACTTGGAATTAAAATTATACTGATGCATTTTATCAGATGCTGATACAACAATGAAGTGTTTGTTGTCAGTTTTTCTCTCCAAGGAAGAAACATTTAAAATCACCGTATTTCCTCACATCTAACTTAAGGAGTAAATTATTATTGGAGATGTGAGAGAAATATGAAATGAGTGTTTCCGCTAAACAGATTAGAAAGAGAGTTGTTGGCTTGGAAATAGGCATTTTTAATGTCAACAAAGTGCTTTGTGAATTATTATTAATTCCTATCAACTTCTTTTTTGCTAAGTTGTTCATGAATAAATTACTCTTACTGGAATTTTCACTTGGATCTTTTAGGTTCTTGTCATTCACCAGAATCAATACTCTTTTTGTTCCCCTTCATTCTGTATGTGTGTGGTGTATTATAGAATGAACATTGTTGGTTTAGTCCCTGTGGTGCAAAATCCAGCCTATTTCCCAGAGCAGTTTTGTAAAGTGAACTCCACAGCTTTAATTTGATAAGAAAAAACCGTTAAAAATAATGTAGACTTGAAGTAATTGTGAGCAGAACAACAAGGAAAAGTGTGCTTTTCTTCTTGCAGTTGAAAAACAGTAGAGATTTTAAAAGTTCTGATTTCTATTTCTTGGGTTTACCTAGATATAATTTGGCTTGAAAAGCTTATTGTTATTTTTAGAAAAGGTCTGTTCATGTGGTCATGGACATAAAGCAGAATTGTTTGCTCTGTGTGCACATGCAAAGCAGACTAGTTTGGTGTAGTTATTTGGGTGTGGGAGCTAGTGAGGGAGACACGCACACACACATTCCCTTAAAAGCTCAGCATTTTTGGTAGAGTAAAGCATTTTTTCTCATTCACAAAGACCTCGAGTAACTTGTCCTTAATACACCTGTGTTGTTTTCCTTTGTATTCAGGGAAGCAGTGTTTCTTAGTCCTGCGTCAGCAGCAGTTTAATATCCAGGCTCTTGTGGCTGTGGGACAGCATGCAAGCAAGCAGATGGTAAAGTTTGCTGCCAAGTAAGTAAGCAATTATATCCTGTTGTCAGAGTAAACAATGGTGGGAACCAGGACTCCCAGGGGTTGGGACCATTTTCACACATTAACATCAATGCTTCGTTTGTTTTAAAATGTAGTTATTTAAATTGTCAGCTCACTATTGCTTTGAATACATTACACTGACAAAAGATAAAATAGGGAACAGGCTTGAAATTCATTCTGAACTGCTGAAGCAGCATTCTTTCGCCATAGACAACCTACATTTACTTTCAAGTTGGCTAACAAAAAGTCTGGCAAGCTGAGCTTAGTGGGACACTTCATTTTGTAGGTGGTGTTTCTGTCTGCACATGCTCAGGGGTTTTCTCCTACAAAGTATAGTAATACATTTTATACTTACATATTATATATATACACTTATATATATATAGATATACACACACTACTATATATATATACACTATATATACTATATATAGAACTGATGTGAAGAAGTTCATATTGCAAGTGGCTTACTGAGTTGAAGAAATTAAGAGAATCTTCTGAGCACTGAATTATTAATCTTATTTACACCTTATTTTTGGCACTAGAACTTTTAATAAGGGATTTAAGTTACTTTAAAAAATATGTATTTGGGGGCTAATAGACTTGCCAATTGAGCAAGTGTTTATTGAAGCAATTGAAATTCAGTCATTTGCTTTGTTCTTAAAGATAAAAATTAATCTTCTCATGCTACTTGCCTCAAGATAGTGCTTTCAGGTTGTCCACTATTAAACATGTTCACATGACAAAGGTATTTTATAGAAGAGCTTTCAATCATTTATTTCTACTTGTTCACAAACAGAAATGTGGATCAGTTCGGTGCAATAATCTGTTTAACGTGTGGCACTTGAGTTGCTTCTGTGTAGTTCTTGGCACTACTCTCATGCCTGGGAAAGGAGCCCCCACTAATTAGCTGCAAAAGTGCTACAGCCTTCAACCTTCAATATGTCAGGGAGAGGAGGGATTCATTATAGTGTAGACTACCAGAAGCCAAGTTAAGAAGTTTAGGATAATGCATCTGCTGATGAGTTTCAAGGCAATGGGAAAACAGAACCAGCAGTGTTTGCTGTTTGGCGATGCTTAGTGTTGGCAGTGCCATGTGAAGCATGCTGTTTACAGGTGTTTATCAGCCAAAGTGAAGTGTTCTGTTTCTTCATGAAATAGTTTGTTCTCTCCAGTGCTTAGAATCTTTGAAAAGAATTAAGTGTAATGTACTCATTCCCCAGTCCATCTCTCTCTAACCTACCAGCTGTCTGCCTTTACTCTCTCAACAAATTTGCACTACAGAACAGTTAAACAGCTCTTAGAGTTCTGATGCATACTGTCCTACTCTTCAGTTCTCTCCAACATCTCTTTTTTTCAGTTTTCCTCATGGCCCTTTCTTCCATAACTGAATTTCTTATATTTCATGAGTGGCAGAGCTCAGTGATTAGGAGCTCATGAGAGGGAAGTTGGTCCTTAGTCTTTCTTCCATGATCTGACTCTGCCATTTATAAAACTTCTGTGACTTTTTTTTTCCCCTCATTTACTAATATTTCTTTTTATCTTTTAGTTTCCTCTCAGGTTAGTGATTTAAACTAGGTCATGAAGGTCTGGAGCTAACGATGAGTGGAAAATGGGGGAAAACACTATCTGGAAAGAGTAGAGGGCAAAACTGCTTTCTCTTCTGGCAGCAGTGAGCTGTTAAATCAGGCAGGACCTCATCTTTAGGTTCTTTCCAACTCACTGTCATCTCCCTACTTTTCTTGATGTGGTAGATCTGATTTACTCTGAGTAGCCAGACTCATGATGTTTGTACTGACTTTTGACTTTTAATTTTTCTCCCTTTTGTGATAGCATTGGCTAGCTAAATCCTGATACTTCAGCCTCCCTAATTTGTGGCATGCATGTTTTACTCATTATTTGTGCTTCTGAAGTGCTCACATGCTTATCTTCATGCTCTTTGAACAAACTTTCTTTGCTGTGGCCGCCTGAGTTTATTTTGGAGAGCTTGCTTTTGGTATTTTAACACCATCGGTGCAATCATCTTCCTGTGATGCCTTCCTACTAACAAGCCTATTATTTTAATATCCTGCTATGCTCTCCCTTTTTCCAGTGTTTTATCTCCTTCTACAATTTTGTCTCATGTTACCATTGTAAGCTGCCTCTTGTCCTTCAGAGGCTTCTGCTGTTCCCTGACTTCTAAGTATACTTGGGGTCACTGTGCCAGTAACACCTGAAGCACAGCAAGAGTACGTGCCTTGTCTTCGGGCACTTTCCTGCTAGTCTTCACCTGCTCTGGAATAATTAGTAGCAGATGAAGCTGGTCTTAGATGTCTAAAAATAACTATATTGTTTCCCTGCCTTTCTCAGTGTCTTTTTGTCACCTCCCCTTGTTTCCTACACATCAAATGAGGAAATACACATTTATTGGAGACAATGTGTAACTTAAATTCTTTACATTTCCATTAAAGTAAACTAACCTTTTTCAGAGGTTAGCACATAAACCTTAGTTTTCGTGTGCTGCTTTCTCATATTTTGGTATTGGGTCCAAAACTTTTTCAAAGTAATTTGTCAAATTCTGCATCTCAGGTTTTCAATGAGAATTGACTAGATCATCAGCATTTTTTGTGCAAATATTCATAAATAATAAACAAACCAGTTCCTCTTTTAGATATTGGCACATGGAACCCAAGAACTTTCATAACCTTCTGTGGTCTAGCAGCATTCATATAGTAATTGTCTCCATTATCATCAGCATGTAAGTTCTTAGAGATAGATACTAAAATACTGATTTAACTTTGTTTTACAGAAAAACTTCTGTGAATTTAACAATGAAAATTTTCTAGTTGAACTTTGAGAACCTACATAGCCAATAAAATAGGGCCAGTGGAGATACTGGATTGGTAAATGTGGAGTTCTTAAAGCCTTTCCTCAGGATGCTGTCTAAAGAAAGAGTTGTCAAGTGGTGCAACTAGTGATTTATGAACCTGCTTTTGTCCATAAAATGTAGGCTGTGGTCAGTTTTGGGTTTCTTTGTAATTTTTTGTATCAGCATTCAGCTTTTCCCCCTACTGCTACCATGCTACCATAGCTAGGTGTTATGTTATAGCAGTTGGGAGAGGTGGTTAACAGGTTCTAACTTAGCTGCCCAAGAAGTGTGCACTTGCTCAGGGAGTACTTTGAGGGCTCATTATCACAGACTTAGAGAATGAAAATCTAGAAAAGAGATGAAAAATGAAGAAGAAAAGATGGGTAAACCTGTATGAAAATTTTTCACAATGTTGAAAAATATACCCAAGTTTGTCAGCTAGATGAATTTGTGATACCAGGAAAACTGCTGGATATTGGAAAGGTATTTTCTTTTCTATTTATTTTTTAATCACTTATCGGGAAGAAAGTGTCAAATCACAGCTGTTAAGTTGGCTGGTGGTACAGAAATTGGAATGGTGAAAAAGAGGAATAAAATGCCATTGATGTAAAATATGCCAGTCATTAGACCATTCCTGGAGTATTTTGTCCACTTTTGCTGTCTTTGTGTCTCAATATATGTCAGATTGGAAAAGGTTGATGCTGAAGCTGCAAGATTAAATTATATGGGGTGAGGCAGATCTGCCTTCCTGTGAAGCTAAAGAAAACTCTTCTATCCAAGAGAAATTAGAAAGTAATTTAAGTAGTAAGTAAATCCCAGTCTGATGATACCTATGCAAGAAAGTTTGCAGATACAAAGGTGTGATGAGATGAAATGAACAGATGGTGAAGCTAGGTGAACTCAGAAGGAAAATGAAGTGGAAGTTTTTTTTCAGTGAAAATGATTAAAAATGTGTAGTAGCTTCGTTACTTAAAATCTTGCTAAATAAGATAGGTTTTAGTGTTCTGGTTTCGTTTCTTTGCCCCTCCCAGAAGATACACAGATTCATCCAGATGTTAGAATGTTGGCATAGGAAACAGATTGTTGTATTTTTAGAATTAAGAGAATAAGAATAGGTGTTTACCTAGCATTCATGTATTCAGTGTCAGTTAGCTTCCTTTTCAGAGGGCTTAATGGATACTGACTGTGCAGACAGTGTTACAGGTGCTGCTATTGACTTGAATATAAAATGTTTATGCTTTCAACAATTTACCAAGTGAATTATTTTTTTCAAAGTAAACTGTTGCCTTCAGCTTTAACTGACAAGACATTTAGTTAAAGGAGCATTGGTTGTTATGGTTATGACAATTATTTAATGTTTTTAGATTTTCTGTTTGAAGCCTGTAAATAGCCAAGTTTCTTCCAAATCCTCAGGCTTCTGATCAAGAAAATGTTGATTGTGATTCACCAAGGGAGGCCCACATTGGGTTCAGCTTGCAACACGAAGCTGTTGATGAAAGATGTTGTCATATAGACTGCAATAATGCAATCCTGTGGTTAAAAGAGAAAGTCTTGGCTAATAGGCGTGCAGATAATTAAGAGGGACATAAGGCATCTAGTGGACATTTTAGTAATTATAGTCTTGGGATTTTGGAAGGAATGTATGTATACAAAGAAGTAGTTTGCTATGCAGAGGAAATATTTTATTATTGGACTTTATGAATCTATCACTGAAATAGGCTCTTCAAGGATTAAACAGTATAAACATGTCATCTGTCTTTTCTTACTGCATCCTAACGTAATTTCTAGTCCTTTGTAATATCGATGAAAGGTAGAAATGCTGTTGTCTTTAATGGACACTAGATCAGGCTGGCCAGAGCCTCGTCCAGCCTGGGCTTAAACACCTCCAGGGATGGTGCCCCAACCACCTCCCTGGACAACCCATTCCAGGGCTTCACCACTCTCATGGTGAAGAACTTCCTCCTCACATCCAGCCTGAATCTCCCCACCTCCAGCTTCATTCCATTGCCCCTAGTCCTATCGCTACCTGATATCCTGAGAAGTCCCTCCCCAGCCTTCCTGTGGGCCCCCTTCAGATACTGGAAGGCCACAATGAGGTCACCTCGGAGCCTTCTCTTCTCCAGACTGAACAGCCCCCATGGCAGGGGGGTTGGAACTAGATGATCCTTGTGGTCCCTTCCAACCCTGACTGATACTATGATATTATGAAATGGTGCTAGCTTTGCAATGCTTTTCTGCTACTCACTCACCTTTTTTTGTTTGTTTGTTTTTTGTTTGTTTTTTCATTACCCAGGGGAATTTTACCAAAAAATCACCTAGATGACTTAGTGCTACTGCTGCTGTTACAGAGAACTCTTTACTGTAGTTAATTTACTCTTTGCTGTAGTTACCAGTGTTTAATTAAGGTATCTTGTTTCTTTTTGTAACTTGAATCGAAATTACCATTTTAGTAACATTCTTGAAATTACTTGCTGGGATCACAAAGACACCTTCTAGGTTTCTATAGTTTAGAGTCCATGCAGTGTGTTAGGGACTACGGATTTTTCTAGCGCTACATTTTGCTGAGTGTGGTTCAAACAGAACTGAAAACATGAGTTTTTACTTGCATGCCAGATTAGCTATATAGTCTGAATGAGCAAAAGCATATTTTGTAACTATCAAATGAGTATTTAGAGTAGGTGATGAATGTTTGTAATTACAAAGGTGGTCATATGCAGTGGAAAAGTTGGCAATGCTTTTGTGTGCCCTGGCAATTATATATACAGGGTCTTCATTGATAGGAACTGAGTTTAGATATATTATGACAAATTATGGCACATTTAATGACTAAGAGATGTTACAGTTTCAAAGTGCGTTCCAGACCAAGAAACACAAAGCTTTAATTGCAGCTCCAGTTTAGAGAGAGTGAAAAAGCACATTTAATCACAAGTGCAGAGTTCTGAAGTTTGGTTATGCAAGTTTTCAAAGCAATATTGCAGTTACAATGATGTAAAAGTCAGTTTCTTCTTCTCTTTTTAAACCACTGCCATTTTACATCTCTTGAATTCTGTGCATGTTCAGATCAAAGCTCTGTAGGGGCTTCACTAACACCAGTTCTCGGCCATGGGATCAGTAATCTGATTACCAATCCATCATACAACACATTTACACTTAACCATTATTATTTTCAGGGTGCAGAGAATTCACTTCAGTAAGTTTAAAACATACTGTTTGTATTAGTGAGAGACCTTTTATTTAATAGATTAGAAACTGACATTTTCCAATGAAGACACTGATATTCATGTCATTTGTAGTGTTTTCTGGGCCAAAATGTTGACATGAAGAAGGAAGCAGGAACAATAACAGAGAACGATTTAGTGGGTTGGGGGGGGGAAGTTTGCACAAGGAAAACTCTTCTAAGTATTCATGTATTTGAAAAGCAAAGGGAATTTATGCTTACACCTAATACTATTTTAACATTA
This sequence comes from Melanerpes formicivorus, assembly GCF_026170545.1. Lineage (NCBI taxonomy): Eukaryota > Metazoa > Chordata > Aves > Piciformes > Picidae > Melanerpes > Melanerpes formicivorus. The sequence goes on along the minus strand of NW_027142357.1, from coordinate 35,821,719 downwards.
TATATTTTCTGTGTGTTTCTTATCATCGTGCTCTCCTGCATCCATAGCATTGTATCGCTGCCTCAGTCTTTTTAAACAATCATTTGTAGGAGTGTGTACTTCTAAGCACTTAGTGTCATTTCTCCTTGTCTTGAATTTTTCTCTGCTGAAATAATGGAGATGAATGGAGGCTCACCCTTAGCTAAACGAGTTCTGATTTAAGACCTACTGTCGACCTCTGCTTTGTACAAATGTAGTCATTTGTTCGTTACATTGATTTGAGCAACTGTAGCTCTTTTAAAGTGTAAATGTACCAGAAAAACATACTATTCACAAACTTGGTGCAGTGTGTGGAATTACCTAACAGTTAAGGAAGTCAAGCATATGAAGCACCAAGATCTATATAACATTTAGTGCATCTGCTAAAGAGCTCTTTCACCTGACAATATGAGTATCAAAGAAATTGTGTAATCAACTAAAATACTCAAATTTGCTGTTTTTCAGTGCTAGTAACTTACTTACATTGATGCTGTTAGGTTTTGAGACTTGTGATGTGCATACAAATCACTTTCTCCCAGATGACTCTAGAGGCTTTTGTTATTGTTTGCTTATAGCAGTCACACTTTATATTGTGTTTTTGGAAGACTTTCAAGATGTTACATAGTGTTTTAATATACTATTAGTGACTGTTAGTGGAGAGCAATTAAGATGTCCCCTGTCACAAATGATTTAGAAGCATCTTGCATCTTTCAGTAACAAGTCATGTAGTTTAAACAAGATCAATCAGTTTTGATTTTTCCCTCAAGATCTAGGACTTCCTTTCAGTTTGTTTTTCTGCTGGTTAAGACACATCTTCCAGATAATTACATCAGCTGACACATACAGGAGTGTATGTGGCCTAGAAAAAGAACTATGCAACTTGTCAGTTTATGTATACATACAGAAAGAATGAGTGAGCACTAAGGTTAATCACAATTCTTTCCCTCTCAAGTCTTCCATCCCATCTTGAACTCCTTGTGGCTGGGAATATTTTAGCAAAATCCTTCATAATCATTATCTACAATAAGTAACTTTACCTGTATTTTTAACTCTGTTTTGTTGTTCCAGCAGTCCATACAGTGCAGGAATGTCCTAGTGCTCAGTACTGAACCTGGTGCAGCACTCAACAAAATGTGGTAACCCTCTTGTTTTATCTTTATTGGCAGCATCAACAAAGAGAGCATTGTGGATGTAGAAGGTGTGGTGAGGAAAGCATATCAGAAGATTGGAGGCTGTACTCAGCAAGATGTTGAGCTTCACGTTCAAAGGGTAAATTTTTGAGCAAATGAAACACTGGTTAATTGTTGGAGAGATTATCTGTCTAGGCAGTCCCATACCAGAAAAATAAACTTTGCTTGAAATGACAAATTTCAGTGTGTTATATGTAAGTGTGAAACATTGCTGGGTTTATGATTTGATTTTTAAAATTTGCTATTTTTCTTTCTCATTTGAGTTGCAGTACCAAGTAAAATAAAGTATCTCACTAGAATAATGTAGCTAGGAATGCTTGCAATTCTGGCTTTTTATTCTGAACTTCAGCAGATGCTATAATAAAAAGTCTGCTTCTTTTTAAGTGCAAGTCAAAGGTTTCTTCCTAATCAGAAAGCGACAATATTCCCCTTAGTACTTTCCAGTGGAATGGAATACATAACTGTCAGCAAAAGTAAAGCACTAGCTTAACAGTATGGAAACCCTTGAATTCTGAAAGTCCTGCAGCTTGTGCTATAGGGCTGGAGGAAGTGCACTTTTGTAACTTATTTAAATAGAAAGCATATTTAAACCTTTTTATAGTATTCTTTCCTTCAAGGTTTATGACCAACCTGTCTGCCTACAATACAGCTGAAACACAGTCACCTGAAGAGTAGAGTACAATGGCTATTATAGCAGTAAGACACATTTTAGCTAAGTGGTGGGGAAAATCTGCAGATTTTGAAGAAAGCATATTTTAATATAGGTGCAATTATCATATGCACCCATGACTAGACTGTAAGGCAAGGCAAGGTGGTTTTCATTCTCTGATTTTATTTTAGCTGTCTTAGAAATTTTCAATCAGAAATGGCTTGCTCAGATGCAATCAGATGGTAAGTAAAATAATACATTAACAGCAAGAAGAACAGGATGATCCTGCTACAATCAGAGCTTAAAACTCTGTGAAATTCAGTAATTTCAGTCCTGGCATTCATGCTAGTAGGCTTGTCCCTCAGGCAGTTTGTACTTGCTCAACTCGCTGATTCCCAGAAGAAAGGAAGATATTTTTAATCTTTCAAAAGGAAAATAAGAACTAAGCACTTACAGTATTGTCATGAGAATGTGCCCATGTATCTCAAGTATTTGAATAAAATCACAGTCTTACAGCTGTTTCAAGTCTATGCCAGAAATACCCTTTTGTAAATCACACCTCCTTTTGAGCTGAATCTCAAGCTATTTCTGTTCCTGTCTCAATTTCAGATCTATGTCATCAGTTTAGCTGAACCCCGACTGCCCTTGCAGCTGGATGATGCTGTTCGGCCAGAAGTGGAAGGAGAGGAGGTGAAAACTTTGTGTTCTCAAATTATTGTTGTTTTTATAATTGAACAAAAGCATGAAAGCTAGGCATCTTCCTTAATGCAGCGATTTGGGGGGGTTGTTAGGCTTGCATTTTACTCCCTGTGTGTTATCCAGACCTGTGTTAAAAATCTCTGATATCTGCTGAACTGCAGTAGAAGGTCGAAACCAGAGGATTTGCAGTCTTCTGTGTGTGCATCGTCTGCAGCCTCTTAGCTGGGTTCTGCCTGTGACCCCTGGGAGAAGTTACACCTTGAGCTTTACTGTGTTGCCAGTTTATTGTATGTTCTTTCCAGAATGATCTAGAAATTCTGCTGAACTTAGAAGTCACTCTTGGCTTTCAGACAAAGGATATTTTCCTCCACTGACTTTAGCTTTACTGGGTTTTTTTTGGAGGCATTATATATTCATTATGGTTTTTTGCTCAACTGTTTAGGATGGAAGAGCTACTGTAAACCAGGATACCAGGCTGGACAACAGAGTCATTGATCTGAGGGTAAGGAATATGCTGTGTGGCATACTTTTATTCTTCACATTTCTGATCCATGAAGAAATAAAAGCCATGAAGTTGATGGAAGGGTGTTGTTGGCCAGATTTAAAATGAAAACATTTTCCTATTTCATAAAAGAAATTCTTAAAGTATTTAATTCACTAAAGTAGTTTAAAGGAGTTAGCATGTGGCCATGTACATCTGGGCTTTTTTATTTATGAAAGACAAAGGTGACTGAATAGGGACAATATAGAGACAGCTTTTCTTCTCAAATGTTTTCTCAGATGCCCACAAACTGTGTAAGATGGAAGTTTTGAATTTAACATGTCATTGGGGTGCTGTGATGCATGTCTCACAAGTGGAATTCTACCAGGCCATGATAGCAATCTCAATCTTCCTGTTTCTTCCACAACATTCATACCTTTTTCTCTTTTTTTTCCTGAAACACCTTTCTTCATCTAGGTCATAGAAGTGCAGCCTTCTGTGAAATCTCCCAAATATTTACTCTTTCTGATCAACAGCAAACAGCTCCTTACTCAATCACTTATGGAACTTTTCTCCTTTCTAAATTAAATAGCTGTGCTAAGCATGTATATAACTAACTGTTCATCTTGACATGAGACTTTCTGGGCTTTTCCTATATTGGTTCTCCACAATAACATTTCAATTAATTTGTCATTGGATGAGATGTGTGCTTAACTCAAGGATATCTAGCACTGCCTTCAAAATACTGATAATGACAGTTTCTCAGTAAATCAATCTGTGGACCAGGGAGATGAAACAAAAAAGTTGATTTTCTTGAAAATTTGGAAGAGTTCTGTCACTGAGATGCTTGAAGTATTTGAACATCTGATCTCCTTATCTCAGCAACTAAAACTACTTGTGTAAATTGTTTTACTTGGACCAAAGTTAATTGCTTTTTACTTGACCCTTTGTACAATACTTAGCAAATTCAATTTGTGACTGCTTTTCAGGACTACTCAGTATCTCATCATACCGATCTCTTCATCTGTGTCTTAAATTAAGCCTTTGATGAAAACAATTCTGTAGAATGGTTGAAAGTGTAAAATCATTTAAAACATGATTGGCTTATGGTAGTGGTAAGGCAGTGTACTAAATTGAAGGGAGAACTCTGGAATGCTCCAGATGTGAGTTTTATTTGAACTTCTGGTGATGAAGAAAAATACTCAACAGCACTCTACAGAAACTTGAAAAAAATCCATTTAAATTAATAGAATACCTGCATAATAATTTGGAAAAAGCCATGAACCCCAAAGAAAACAGAGAAATAATACAAAGGGAAAGAATGGTTAAAATAGTAGCTGAAAATAATGGTGTGGAAGTACTTCAGATGAGGACATCTGCAGAGTAAAACCCCAGAAGGTATATAGTAATGGGGAAAAAAAAAAAGGAAGACTAAATGGCCTGAATGGACACGAGAAATGGATCAGAATGGAGTGGGCTAAAATTCTTTTGTCTCTGTAGTTCAGTGGTCCATCAGAACTCTCCTGGTACTTCTCATATATCTCTACTGGTATAGGAATAGAGCATTGGTTGTCTATGTTCTGTCAGAAGGGTATAGCTGGTGAGCTAAGTGGATGCTGCTGTAACCTTTTCTGTCTTCTGTGTCCCAGCCACTGGTGATACACCATTTATTCAGCAGTGTTTGGCACCTTGTTTTGAGGTCTGAACCTTAACTTTGCCTTGTACAGAAGTTGTTGTTCTCCTTGGCTCCAAGAGTTGCTGCAGTGTGGTGCTAAGCAGCTGTCTCATGCTGAGCATGGATTCAGGTTAAGTTTTTCCAAAATTGATAGAAGGATAAAATGTCAAACCTCGGCACTTCAGTGCTTTATGGCTCATCCTCTGCAGGACCTGTGCTGGATGTAATCTGCCCACAGCTTTCCCTTGATTAGGCTTTGGTATCTGTCCTGCCTTCCTCCTATGTACAGGAAAAGTTCCTGTCTCTGACTGTGTCACACTTCTGTGTGTCTTTTCTGTGGCACATTTCATCATTTGTTTCAGAACAAAAGCAAATTGTTTTGGGGCAGTAGGCTTGTGCCTCTTCCTAAGTTTGCTTTGTTTGTTCTGCAGGAGCTTTGCTTGTGCAAACGAAGATTCTAAATAATTGTGTTACTTTGACCTGGTTTTTCAAAGGGAGAGCTGAACAAGCAGAAAAGGATTTAATGAAGAAAGGGGAAATCACAGTGAGAATATATGTGCTTATATGAATGTGCATGTCCTAAACACTGCATGCAGTAGAATCACAGGAGTGGGGACATGAAGGCTGTTTGTCCTTCAAAATAACTGAAAAAATCCTTGTGGCAATTTAGGCTGGGTACTTCCTGGGCTGCCACATAAGTTACACCTCCGGCATCCACTGTCCATCCAGTAGGTGGACACAGGAAACAGCGTATTTCTACCCGTAAATCCTGCACCCTATAAATCTCTCTGCAACATAATTCTCTTCCTCTTTCTTCCTTCTCTGCTCCCACAGGAGATGCTCCCTGTCAGGTAAATGGTGGTGGAGTATCTAAGGCCTCTTGGGCCTGTTTAGCCCTAATGCCAGGATAAGAAGTGGGGGCAGTCTCAGACCTGGCCAGCCTTGGACTAGCCTAGTGGGGGTGGAGGGGAGTCAGGGGGAGGGGAAGAAAGAGCCCTGTGGGTTTTGGGTCCACCCTCAAGTGGGGAGAAGGGAAGCTTGGGACGTTTGGTTGTGGTGTAAGGGAAATCTGTATGCTTGGGATGTGCTCATGACTATGCTTTGCAGTTTTCTGTAAAATATCAATTACTTTTCCATTTACTATCAAATCCATTTGTGTGAGTGTCACTCTTTTGCCCCTTTTGGGGCAATAGATGAGCTGTCCTACTCTAAACCAGGACAATTTTCCAAAGTAGTAATTGATTTTCAGTGATTTGGTTGCATGGACTGGAGCTGTAGTACAGATGGGATTTCAGAGAGCCCCTGGTGTTTTGTATGCGCTGCCTGAGTAGGTATGTTCTAAGGAGGATTACAAGACATGATGTGTTAAAAGCTGAGAGATATGAGAAACTATTGTTAGTCACTGCTCTCCCATGCCTCTCCCTTTTGGGAAAACCAAATCATGGACAGCAGGGAAGACCTGTTAACAGAATAGTTCTAACAGAGATACTTTGATGGCCTGTTCCTAGAAGTGTGGGAGGAAGTCCAGCCACAGCTGTGTGCACCATCTCTTCTGGTTTCCTCAGTACCCCAGTTTAAGGAAGAAAGAGGTCATCAAATATCAAAAATAGATTTAACAAACTAAATGCATAGGTCTTGGCTGGACTCAGACTAAACAAAGCCTTTAGTGGGGAACTAAAATTACTTTTGTGCATTTAAATACAGTCTTTAAAATAATTTTCTTTAATAAATTTTAGGTAGTGGTTAACCAGTGAGGTCATTGGATGGGGCCAAATCACAGTGAAGTGGAGCTGTGAAACTCAGTTTTGTTGCATGAATGAAAGGGACTGGATTTCCAAAAATAGCATCATTCCATCCAGCTGTGCTATATGCTAAGAAAAGTTTGATTATGATGCAATAGAATTGCAATGAATTACAAGGAAATTAGTGGAGATGTTATTCTACAAAGACTGTGAGATTGCCTTTCACGTACGTGTGAAAACAGACTGAGTAGTACACCGTATTTTTAGCAGCCTTGAATTTTAGTTGCTGACAAAGATCTCCCAGTGGTGTCTGGTAGTATTTTGTGGAGGTTAGGGATATAAAGATCCAAGCTATTGCTATTGTAGTTGTTATTCTGATCTGTGGAGGGAAAATGGTGATTATCTAGGGTGGAGCAGTTTTAAAAATCCTGTCCAAGGAATGATGATTGATGAAGAATGAATCTGCTCCTGATGGCTTAACTCATAAAATGCAGATCACATACATGTGAAGCAGAAAAATTAGGGGTGTAGAGACAAGAGAACTGGTAAGAAGAAACACGAGTCCTTGTATAGACCAGTTTTTCTCTCGCATAACCACAGATGACCATGAGAAAAGTACTGTTGACCTAAGTATCTATTTTTCATGGTGGTTTAATGAAAGTCAGAACAATTGATTCTAGAGATGTTTGCTTTACCATTCCTTTATCAGAACAATTAAAAAAGGCAATTTGGAGCACTGATTGTATTTCTAATTCTTGACTTTCTGCTGTTCTTAACTGAAGTATTCAGTGATGTATAGATTTTCTACATCTGTGAAAACATCTACAGAAACCATATTTCCTGAAGATCTGTGGTAGATGAGAAGCAATGAAGAAAAGACAAGCGAAACATTGACTTTTGGGTTCTGCTTCTTGGTTTGTTTTCCTCTGAAGAAAAGAATCAATTCATGTTCATCCATTTTTAACAGCGGACTTGACTGATGTCCTTGCTCTGGCTTATTTTTGATGTACAGCAGGGTTTTTATCTGAACAGTGTCTGTCCACGTTTGGTTTGAATTACACACATTTTGCAGACCTAATGCTATAATTGTGTCTGCTAATGCACAGCTCATTGAGACCACAGCATAGTCTTTTTAGGGTCAATATTGCCCTGTTTAAACTCATCAGAGTAGAACATAAACATGTATCTTTAGTACTTTATGGATGTCAGACTATGTTATACGATAATCCAACTGTACACTGATCTTGATGCAGGGTTGTGCTGGGTTGTTTTGGTTGGGGTTTTTTTTGAGAATACCTGATTACTTTAGGCTTGATTTCATTGTGCTGAATTCAATTTACTCATTGCAAAAGCTGTGTTTTTCCGGCCTGAAGTCAAGCTGCCATGAACAAGCAGACGTACAGTTTATTTTACCGTGGGTAGGGATATGATAGTGAAGACATAAGTCAGTCCCTGTCATTTAGACCACAAACTTCCTGTTTGTATATCTTCTTCTTCTAGCTAATACTGAAATTTGAAGAAAAGTTTACCTAAGACCACTTGGGATTTAAAAAAATGCTATTTAACATCAATCCTATTTCCTATCAAAACCTTAATTTCTCATATATAGAGTAGAGAAATTGCAGAATTATAATGTCAAATACTTCTATTACTTAATATGGATGACATTATTTTCCCTTTTTATTCAGCCTACTTTGTGTATTTAGCAATTGTCTTGGTGAAAGGTAGTTACAACAGGCAAATAGAAATGCAAAACTGGTGAGAATGGAGAAAAATTCCACAGCTGATGTGAGAGTAAAGCCAAAAGTTGACCACTTTGCGTGTCTGCGCCTCAGTCGCACCTCTTAAGAGATATGATCACATAAGGTGTCAAGTGACCTCAATTCTACTGAAACATGTTTGTTAGTCTCTGGCAACTTATATGGCTATTATTCTAGCAGTACATTTTGTGCTGAATGAAACACAATTTTTTAAAAATAGTCTTGCTTGTGGTGTTAAAATACTCTGTGTTCTGTTCTTAGGAATATTTTCCTTTGTGGCATTTAAATAATAAACACACAGGTGAAATTAGAGCAAGGTTATGACCTTAATTCATATCTCAGCATTGTTAGCTAAATGCTTTCTGCTGTCTATAACAAAGGTGATTATTAAAAATAATGAGGTTTCCTGTAAAATCAACTCTGCAGACTGAGTTAGAACATTAACACTCTTAACTGCAGCAGCATTTACATGGCCTAAGTTTGTTTCTCCTTAACTCCAAGGACGTTTACTGTCTGTGCTGTAGCCTTGGATAAGATCATTTGTCAATATGTGTGGAAGAGTTCATATTAAACACTACAGGAAAAGAATGGCATGGCATAGTATTTTTTAAAGGCAAGGCAAAATTAATTAGATTTTGACAGCTGTCTGACTTGAGTTTGCCCTGTTGTTGCCCTAAGTGTTGTAGCTTAAATGTAACTGTGTTACCAAACATGGTAATACTCAAGCCAGTGTCTCAGTTAAACACAGGCTAACACTCTTTGTCCTAAACATTGTATTATTGCAAGGGATGTAATGAAATCTGAAAAGTTTTGCTCCATGTGTAGATACTGAATCGTCTTTAAAATCTTTGGGAAGTTGTAGTGCACATAAAACTTTTGAGGTCATCCATTTGATTGCACTGCACATTGACAGCTGCAGTTCTTTAGGAGCTTATCTCAAATGTCTTGTTGGTCTGTTTAATTCTTACAAGGAGACTGCAGTATCACAAATTCTCAACAGTTATCCTTGTTGTCAGTCTGTGAATGAATGGGCACTGAAACTCAGCTACCTTTGGTAGAAAGAAGAGTGGTCTTGTCAGATCTAATTTGAGGTACAGAGAATTGCTGCTTGTTCTTTCCTCGGTTTGTAGTTAAATACAAGCCTCAATGGCCAGATCTGTGAATCTGGCTTCTTTCATAGACATTATGCTTAAAAAGTAGTATTTCATTATTAATGGAATTAGGAAGAGAAAATCTTTGGTCTCCATCCTCACTGAAGCCGGGAGGAGTGACTAACTGATGAACTACTCTTAATGGAGCACTCGGTTATTATATGGCTGTGCATTAGTGCACACTTTCAGGTCAGACCAAGTAATTGCTTTCAGATTGGGTTTAGCAACCATTTTACTTTTTCCTAGGACTGCATGGCATAGGACTGAAACTGATGCTGGTTTACCAGAAGGGTAGAGGAGGCAGTGTTTCTATCCTGCTCTAAATATAAACATTACACATCTTTGTCTCTTAATGTTTTTAGCAATCTGTATAGTTTATCAAAAACTATATTGATAGACCCAAATGTGGCTGTTATGTTAGTGCTTAGGGAAAAAAAAAAAAGTATTTCTTCTAAGCAGGAGATGTGTAAGAAACAAAAAAGTTTTAAAAAAGTATTATATTCCTTTAAATCATTGTGATGCTTTGATGTAACACTGCCAAATTATGCCCAGAACTCAGGCAAAGTCTTAACATATGTCTGGTTCTGGGAGACTCGTATAAAACAGGGTGAAAAAGTTTGAGGGTTCTTTTGTAACTGTTGCTCAAAACCTCATTTCCTCAATTTTGAAAGTAGTGGGAGTATCGGCTGTGGTTAATGCTATCAGACAGTGAGAGCTGCTAGCTTTTATTTACTAGTCTCAACCACTTGCACTCCTGAGATACTTTACTGGTCAGCTAAAATTGGAAATAACTCCCAATTACTACAGCTCTGCAGTGTTATTACAGTTTTCTCTTTTGCTTTGTCAATGAAGTGATACCTTTGTTTTGCAGAGATGATGGATGTAGCTTTAGCCCATCATACCTGAGGGCTGACTGTCTAAATTTGGGTACTTATATAATTTGTTTTGGTTGGGGATTTTTTTTTTGTTTTGTGGTTTGAGTAGGAGTCATGTGAAAAAGACCACAAGTCTCTTCTTACCTAAAGTGCAAAGCTGGGTACCTTTCAGAAAGAAGAAGTAAACAGTGCTGTGACGCAGTTTGTCATAAAGAACTGTTCTCTTGGCTGTTTGCAAGAGTTCATTGGGTTTTATAGACACTTCTTAGTTGCTAACAGGCAGGTCTTGAAGGCTGCAAGCACAAAATCAGATATGGGTTCAGTGCCGACGTACCACAGTGTTTCCAGCATGTGCTAAGGGTTTGTTTTTCCCCTTCACACTAAAGCCCAAGAGTGTTGCAGGAACATTTAGTGTAGGTATTTGCTAACCAGATAAGCAGCTTAACTATGTCACGTACATGAACAAAAAGATGATCAACTCAGCTAAATCTACTTTTGTTTTCAAGACAGAGGAACTGCAGTTCATGTGATCATATGTTGTGTGGACTGTTTCAAATGCTGGGACTTTAGACTTTGGTTTGGGGCTGGTTTTATGACGGTGTTGTACGTGGTTGACATGTGGCTGGGTTTTTACACAAAAAACATTGTATTTGGTAGCCTTTAATAGGCACAAATGTTTCTACCCCATGTAAGTTATTAAGGGCTTTGCTTTTATCGTGCACTGTATATTACTGCAGCTGTTCTAGTTCAGTGTGCTGAAAGCTTTTTAATAGGTTTAGTGTTTTTATTCAATTTCTTACTATAAAAGCTTTATTTCCAGAACCACATCCCATAAATCAGTGATTCTTTAAACGCAGCATTGACCACAGTGTCTCCTTTATAACTGAATGTGCCATAAATTAACATGAGGAGTTATTCCTGTTTCATTTGCTGTTTCTTCTTGTGTAATAAGCAATTACCAATTTACACTTTTCTCTGTTTAAGCAAATACAATAATCAAGTGTTCCTAAGAGAAGAGATTCATCCTTCCAGCTGTCCAGAAAAAGTACCAGATTCAGAAAAAAAAACCAAACTAACTCAGGATTCCTTCTTTTATCTTCTTATAGACCTCCACTAGTCAGGCAATCTTCTCCCTTCAGTCTGGTATTTGTCAGCTTTTCCGAGAAACTCTTATTCGCAAGGGATTTGTGGAAATTCAGACTCCCAAAATCATTTCAGGTATTGTATATGTGATCCAGCAGCTACAAGTCTGCTCTTTTTGCAGTTGCTTAGTGTATGTCTATCTGTCAAAAAAGTAGTAAGATTTTATTTTTAAAAGACAAAGTTCTAATTTAGATGCAACATAGCAAACTTCTTATAGCAGATATCGAATTTGTCCTTTAGTTTTTTTCCTGACTTTGAATGTTGAAAGAATGATAAGACAAATGTTGTGTGTATATATATACATATATATGACTTAGGTACTCTGCAATGCATGTAAAGTTTCAGTAAGTTAAATATGCATGTCTGCTCATATGCATAGTACTTCTAATTGGTGTTCTCAGTGTTGAGCACTGTCAGTTCCATTACCAGTATCAAAAAATACTCCACTCCAATTTAGGTTAAAAACAGCCTCCATCATAAAGAAGTTACAACAAACATGGTATCAAAGATGATGCTATTATATACAGTATGTCACTTCTTTAGCAGTGAGCATATGGCTGAGCAGAAAGTGGTCGATGCATGGCATAACAGCTTCAGCCCAACTAAAAGTCTGAAAATGTAGGTTTTGTTTCTAGTTTGTTGCTGATCTGCATTGTCTTCAAAAGTCAGAATACTTGATGTACTGATGGGTGTTTTTCTTCCATCTTTTTGGTGTCCTTTGAGGTTTGTAGATGTTGCTAAGACATATGGCCTGTAAATTGTAGGGCAGAATACTTGTGTTACTCTCACTGTGTGTGCATTCATAATATGCATATTTGCCTACTGAATTTTATACTTGCATATTTATATTTCTGAACCCAGCTCTAGATTGAGATAAAAAAGGGCTTTTTAACAAAACACATGTCAGCAACTGTTCTTTCAACATGGACAGTATCGTTGTGCTATAAGACTAGATAACTTTTTTCCTACAGAGGCAGTTGAAGCAGCATGAAGGCTTCCAAGTAGTTTATTCACATAGGTCCTTTGAGGAAGTGTGCTATTCTTACTGCGCAGTGTACCATTGAAAGCAGGCAAGCAAGCATCCTATTGTTGAATGAGATCATATTCTGTAAAAATAACGAAGTTAAATTGATGCAATCCTACTAAAGTCCAAATTTAAGTAGCATAGCTGTTCTAAGTTTTGAGATTTTAAAAGTTATCTGTATTCAAAAGTAACTAAACATTCACTGACACTATTTCAGTGGGAGTAGTGATCATGAAAGAAATTCAAGTCTCAGTGGAATGGTTATTAATAATAATAATGAATACTTTATGTAGAGTTATCTTAGTATTAGAACATTCAGATGTTCTTAACTGATCTCTCACTCCGGCATGCTTTTGTTAGTAAGTGCAGCAACTGTAGTTCTTGTATTACACCCTGGGAAATGGAAAGGTAAAGTGACTCAGCTGATAGTTTTGGTAGGCAGTTTTCAGTAAAGGTTTCAGATGTATGTGTTCTTGGTTCCTGTTCTCTCAAGGTAACCTTCTATGAAACCTACCTCAAACTGAGAAGAAGTTTGACACCTTTGGCAGATGTTCTCCGGTAAATCTAGTTTTGATTCCGAGAGGTATTTATGCCTTCACTTAGAGAGGATGGTCCTGGCAAAACAGGATATGCACTTTCATCTCAGCCTCTGCAGTTAACCCCTGGAAGCCTACGTCACTGATAGAGATTGGTTTCCACAGAAATGTTGGGCTTCAAGTAGATGTGTTGGCACAAGCTGGCATCCTTGGTGTTCTCACTCTAAGGTGAAGGACACCTGGGAATAGTAACATTTTAACTACCCCAACTAAATTTCCAGTCCTGAGCTGGAAAATGTCCCTGAGCAATCATGGATGTAAATACATTGTTTTACTCTAGTATGCTTTGAAGCAAAATCTCTATCTGATCTCTAAATGTGAAACCAATAGTCAATCATTCTACTTCTGATTTATTTTTTATATTTTTATATTAATAATTACTGCAAACATTTGCTTTTCAGCTGCCAGTGAAGGAGGAGCCAATGTGTTTACTGTATCATACTTCAAGAGCAGTGCCTACCTGGCTCAGTCCCCACAGCTGTACAAGCAGATGTGTATATGTGCTGACTTTGAAAAGGTTTTCTGTGTTGGGCCAGGTAAGAAAAGCATTGGTTTATCCAAAGTTTGAAGTGTGCAGAGATGGCTTGTAGCAGCTGTGGTATAAATAAGATAACATGCACACTAAGAGCTTTGAACGGTTTCACTTCATATAGTTTCACTTACCAAATATGAATTTCATTTAGGGCGAATAATGAGACTAAAGTTAACAGATAAGTTGCTGGAAGAAAACTAAAATGCTGAAATAAAGGTGGAACACTCCCCTCTGGTGCCTGCTGTTCCGTGAGGAGAAAGAACAGAGTTACATTGGAAATTGGTAGTGTGATGAAATTAGTAAAACATGGAACAAACTCTGCGAATACTGGAACCGTATTTTCCTCTTAACCATGCCCACTAGTTGCTGAGTTACCTTTAATTGCCCAGTAGTAAGCAGTTAGAAAACAGGCAAGCTAGGCTTTATGATCTTTTGATTGCATATTATATCATACACTTTATCCCTTGCTTTTGTACTTATACCAAACTTTAGAAATACTTCTAAATACTTCTAAATTTAGAAATACTTCTAACTGGGCTATCAGTAAAAATTAATTTCCAGTTTCATGCTCTTTCTGTCTCAAAAGCTGACAGGATTTGGTCTCTTTTTTTTCTCCCCCCCCCCCCCCCCCCTTTTTCTTCTAAGACCTCAGTACCAGGTTTAAAGCTATGTAAGCTGGAAATGGTGAAAAACAAGTCAATAACATCTTAGGAAAAAAAGTGCAAGTAAGTCAGAAGATCTTAAATTTCTTGTTAGTTAGTAACAAAGGAGTCCCAGTTTGTAGGAAGACATGTTTACATTAGACTCCTATATTTGAAAAAAGCCCAAACTGAGAACACACATGTGCACCAGTCCATTTCCTCAGAAAAAGGCAGTTTACAAATCTGAAAGTTCTTGTGTGCCTGAAAGCTTGTCTGTTTTTACCACTGCTGTCTGTTGGCCTAACGAGAATACTGCCTCTCTGCAGCGCCTGTCTGTCTTGTATGCGTGGAGCACCACAGCGACAATAATCTTGTCACTCCTGTTATAAATGATGCTCTGAGGCAGCTAGTTATCTTTTTTTTTGTTTTTCAGTTAGAATTGTCATGTCTAAAGACAGCATTGTCTGCCTAATCCAAATGCTGGTGTGATTGATTGTCAGTGTTGTTAGAATTTCTGTTGTTTAATTTTACAGTATTTAGAGCTGAGGACTCCAATACACACAGACACCTGACTGAGTTTGTTGGTCTGGATATTGAAATGGCTTTTAACTATCACTATCATGAAGTGGTAGATGAGATTGCAGATACTTTGGTGCAGATATTCAAGGGACTTCAGGAAAGGTAATGAGAGCATTTTCTGGTTTATGGGCAGCTTGCTTTGTTTGAGCTCTCTTCACTGTGGTGTGAAATGAGTGAGTGTTTTATCCTCAGCTTGTCAGCTAATGATTACTAATCTGATTTACAGCAAATCTTCTGAACAAACATTTTTGCTTTTGCCATTTCTTCATGCCTGACTTTTAAATTTTACTCAAGCTGTAGGCCAGTAAACTGTTTTTAGCTTTGAGCTGCATCTCCTGTAGCGTGCTAGCTTGCACTAAAGATTTTTTTTTACTGTTGCATGGACTTCATAGCAGAAATAATGTGTCATTTATTTAAAGTATCTTTCTTTTTGTGCCATTACAGGTAGACTGATTGTTGTGTTTTGAAACTAATCTTAACGTTTTCTGTCTAAGACAGTTTTTCTGGGTCGAATTTATCATAGCAGCCTGCGTCTCTGCCCCAAAAGCAGCAAAGATTACTTTTCATTATTCACAGTCTAACTCTTTAAAAAGCCAGGCCAGAAGTTTAGGAAGTGGTTTTCATTTGCTTACAAATTAGACTATCTTGCTAGCAGAAAAGCAAATATTTTTATCTGTCTAGAAGAAAATGTCTCTGTTATATTTGAATAAGGATATTACTCAAATCAAAGAAGAACCCAGGTAAATATTACAAATCAGAGGGATGATTTCTTGGTCTTTACTGTGAAAATTTGACCTACCCAGTTATTTCTTACAAAAGGAATGAAACAGAAGTAATAGTAAAATATTAACATGTATATCATTGAAGTAGATGAATTAACTTATATGACACATTTTGTTAGGATTGTACAGAATTCCTCCAGAAGTGGCTTTGAAAGGTTTTTATGTTGCAAGAGGGACCTCTTGTGGCAAAATGGTGTTGCCATTGCAAAATCTTAGATGCAAGAATACATTGCTTGACTGTTTTGTATCTTGTGTTCTTGTTTCCTCATGTGTAGGTTCCAAACTGAAATTGAGACAGTGAACAAACAGTTCCCTTGTGAGCCATTTAAGTTTTTGGAGCCAACTCTGAGGCTGGAATACCGTGAAGCTGTGGCCATGCTTAGAGAGGCTGGTGTTGAGATGGGTGATGAAGAAGATCTGAGGTACTTTTGCAGAACACAGATGTGTCAGTCTTGTGAAGGTGTTATCAAAGTGTCATTTTTGTCCTGTGCAACTGATAGCCTTGAAGAAGGAATCGCAAGGTTTTAGAGGAATAAACAGTGCTCATATCCAGGTCTCCTGACAAACTAATGGATATGAAAGCATGCCTTTCTTTCAAGGTAGACTATTTGTACAAACTCTGAAGTCCCAAAGAAAATAACTTGCAGCATAAAGTGAGAGAAACTTGAACTTTCTAAGGATGAGATTCCTTTATTTTTCTAATTGATTGCAGTCCTTCATGTAAATTGTTATGTGTTTGAATAGGAATAAACAAAAAGATTCCTCTATCTTAAGGTCTTTCTTTTCAGAGCACAAGTATCTTTAGGGATCAGTTAATTTAAGGATTTCTAGGACCAATACAAAATATTGAGGAACAGAAATAAATATACTTTATTTCTGACATTTCTATCTGCACAGTCCAAAACATTCAGAAAGCAGCAGGAGATTTTCTAAAGGGCAGGGAGCAGCAGTTCTGTAGCTTCATGTAGTATTTAACCAGCACAGGTTTAAATCACTTACTTGCAATGTTGGTCATCCTTTTCAGCACACCTAATGAAAAGCTCCTGGGACGTCTGGTGAAAGAAAAGGTAAAAATCATTTTGGAATAAAGAAATTTGCCATTGAATCTGAAAGAATCTGAAATACGATGTCATGGAGGTATTGGGTAGGTATAAATGCATAAATCATGGAAAACAATTTTTAACACACTGGTCGAGAATACAGTGTCTTACAACATCCACAAGTTGTGAAGTATTTGTGATTAGCCTAAACATTTTTTACTTGTCTAACTTCATTACCATTTTGATGCTGCTTATTTAATCTCCTGACAGTTTTGCCTTCATCATTAATAAGCTGTTTAAAACCAGTTTTTCTCTTATTAGCATGTTGTTAGACTACACTACCCAGTTCTTATAATTAAAAAACAAACAACAAGCAATTAAAAAACCACCACAAAAACAAACAAACAAAAAAAAAACCCAGTAAACCAACCAACCAAAATTGTAACTAAATGTATGGGAGAAGATGTGATCTTTGGCAAAAAAATAAGTACCTGTCCCTGCAGCAAAATATTTTATTGATAAACATTTGTAAGTTTACAGTAGAAGTAAAGTGGTATTGGAAAACTGAAAAATAATACACCACTTTTATTGATAGCCATTATTTTTTAAGACACTACTGTCAAATTTGTGGAAGGTTATTGGGAGATCTTTTTTATTTCAGAGATTTGCTGGTTGTGTCTTCGTCTTGTAATTTGTTCTTCATATCATTTTCTCTTGTGCTAACAGTTTTAAATTACCTTTCAGTATGACACAGACTTCTATATTCTTGACAAATATCCTCTTGCTGTGAGGCCTTTCTATACAATGCCTGATCCAGTAAACCCTGTAAGTAAAATTTTGTTGCTGTCAATTTATTTATTTGTTTATTTGTAATCTGTGTAAGGATAACTTGACAAAAGAGATAAAGTATATGTATACAATCTGCTGTTATAATTAAAATACCTATTACAAGATTAGGTCAGTGCTACATGACTTAGAAAAAGTTTGCAGTTACTCTTCACTAGTGAACACATATTAGAAAGAAACAAATCTAGCTCAAATTGGGAGAGCTTTATGAAGAGATCTCCATGGTCAGAGCACCATCACTGAAAAGAAGCAAACCCATCTTTCTAGGGCAACAGACACTTTAACAGAAGATTTACATTGTTAGTAATTTTCCACTTTAGTCCTAAATCCAGGGTAAATATTGTTAGAACATCTCTTTCTGAGGTAACTACATGCAAGTATAATGTATTTTCAGTATGAACTTCAGGTTTTTAGATTGGACGTGGCATTTGGTGCCATGGTCTAGTCATGAGGTCTGTGGTGACAGGTTGGACTCGATGATCCTTGAGGTCTCTTCCAACTTCAGTGATGTGATACTCCAGTCTAATGAGGGGAGCCAAAGGGCTGTAATGCCTGTTATGCCTAGGCAGGCTCCAAACACGCTGCACTTTTACTGCACAGCTTTGGGTATCAAAAAGGAAATTTTAAGAGGTTGCATATTTGCCACCTAAGGAAGGAGCATCTCTAGGAAGGAAAATAAACTGATTTTTTGTTTTTCCAGAAAAACTCTAACTCTTACGATATGTTCATGAGAGGAGAAGAGATCTTGTCTGGAGCTCAGAGAATTCATGATCCTCAGCTGCTGACAGAAAGAGCCAAGCATCACGGCATTGGTAACAAGACAAACAACATGAAGCTGAATTTAAGAGAATATAAATCATGATTGGATTTTTTCCCTTGAGAGGAAGAATTGGGAGCAGAATTTGTTATATGGCAGTAGTGCTAAAATCACAGTGCTGTTTTGTTCTTAATGTTAATCTATCTAATTCTGTTCAACCATTTTAATCTAGTGTGGTGGTATTAAGAAACTAATTAGTTTCCCAGCAACACCTTGATGAAAAGGAATTGTTTTCAAGGAAAACATAATGCAGGAAATACTTTCAACAGAATGAGAGCAGACAAGTCTCGCTCAGTTGTGCCTCTCTGTACTCTCACAAACTTTATAGAGAGTACTGTAGCAGAGGCTTTGTTGGATCTTGAACTGAGAGCAAATAACCAAGGAGTGTCCATTGGTGAAATTTCAAAATAAAAGACTCATCAGGGACAGGTCCAGCTAATAGCAGAAGCATGAAAGAGTAAATTAGGTGGAGATCACAAATACAAAACGTGGCTTAGAATTATGCTTTCAGTGAACAGCAATGTGAAGTGGCAGGTAGGAGTAGCTCCCACTGAAACAAAATGGGAAAATAGTTATAGTTTCATAGTTTCATAGTTTCATTCAGGGTTGGAAGGGACCACAAGGATCATCTAGTTCCAACCCCCCTGCCATGGGCAGGGACACCCTACACTAGATCAGGCTGGCCAGAGCCTCATCCAGCCTGCTCTTAAACACCCCCAGGGACGGGGCCTCGACCACCTCCCTGGACAACCCATTCCAGGGTTTCACCAACTCCTTCAGTCTGTCCTCATAGGAGAGGTGCTCCAGCCCTCAGATCATCCTTGTGGCCCTTCTCTGGACACGTTCCAGCACCTCCACATCCCTCTTGTAATAGGGGCTCCAGAACTGGACACAGTACTCCAGGTGGGGTCTCACCAGGGCTGAGTAGAGGGGGAGGATCACCTCCCTCGACCTGCTAGCCACACTTCTCCTGATGCAGCCCAGGATCTGATTGGCTTTGCGGGCTGGAAGTGCACATTGAGAGCTCATGTTAAGCTTTTTGTCCACTAGCACCCCCAAGTCTCTCTCCTCAGGGCTACTTTAGTTGTTAAATCTTTGCTTTCACACTGCAGTTTATTCAGGAAGTCACCATTTTCCATAAGTTGCAATGAGCATTTGGGCCTAGCTCTTAACTCAGTTCTCAAATTTCTTGCCTGCTCAAATTATTAACAAAGTTATAAACCAAAACTGTAATAGTCCTGATAATATATATGTTTAATGAGTAAAACCCTACTGTAATTTTGTAAGTTAAATTGGTAATTTTTCTGTTGGGCAGCCTTCTAGTCACTTTTATGTTTGGCATGGGGTTCATTAAGCAGGTGAGAAAGATGTCCTTTTCCTCTCTAGATTTGGAGAAAATAAAGGCTTACATCGATTCCTTCCGTTTTGGTGCACCTCCACATGCAGGTGGTGGAATAGGTAAGTATCTGTATTTTATTTTGTTTTGTGTTAGCCTGAGCTTAATTTAAATTGCTCAGTCTCAAGAAGGCTTCAATATGAAATTTGTATGAGTAGCCTTGTTAGGTAAATATGTGGGGCTGTTTATCCTGGAGAATTTAAGGAGAGAAGCTAAAATGTAATGATCATCATAAAATAAAAAGCCAAAATATTAATGGCACAGTCTGGCAAGTTTAAAATTAGATATCACAAGAAAAAAAAAAAGCCAATTTATTAGGCAGGCACACCACTTTTAAATTTGACCACTGAAGAAAAGATAAGGCATCAAGAAAATACTCCATTATTTGTGAGGTTTGATAACCTACTAATACCAGAAGCCACCAGTCTCTTAGTGTACATGATGGAGTTGTTCTGCAGTGAGGAGAAACAAGCGATTGCTTCTGTCTTATTTGGTGATTTGACTGAGTGTCACCGATCAATTCAGCTGATACTGAGTGTTTCAGCAAAGGTATTGAGTCTTGTGTCTTGGATGCAAGTATTTTGCATATTAAAATGGAAAAAAAGATAGAGTTTAGGTATCCTAATGATAACAATTTAGAGTTACACACATTGCTTTTATTAGCAGGATGAAATCCATTAATGTATATGGAAATAGGACATTTTGTAGGCCTTGCTCAGCAAACACAACGATTTCTTCGATTCTCTCTGCATTTGCTTTACTTTTGTAAAGTATGGTTAGCACATTCTCAGCACGTTCTCAGAACAACTTCCTAAGCATGCCCTCAGTAAATGCGTTAGGTCTGCAATGTGCTATTGAGACAACTGGTTTCCTATACCTACAACATGTGTCAGTATCACGTAGCTTGTGTGAGCAGGAGACACAACATTTGCACATGACCCAGAATCATTTAGGCCAGTCAGAACTCATGCGGGGGAAGCTGAAGCCACATCTCTTCTGCAGAGTAAATGTATCACAGTATCACAGTATCACTTAGGTTGGAAAGGACCTCGAGGATCATCGAGTCCAACCTGACACCACAGACCCCATGACTAGACCATGGCACCAAGTGCCACGTCCAATCTCCCCTTGAACGCCTCCAGGGTCGATGACTCAACCACCTCCCTGGGCAACCCATTCCAATGCCGAATGACTCGTGCGGTGAAGAACTTCCTCCTCACCTCGAGTCTGAACCTCCCCTGGCGCAGCTTGAGACTGTGTCCCCTTGTTCTGGTGCTGGTTGCCTGGGAGAAGAGGCCAACTCCCTCCTGGCTACAACCACCCTTCAGGTAGTTGTAGAGGGCAATAAGGTCACCCCTGAGCCTCCTCTTCTCCAGGCTAAACAATCCCAGCTCCCTCAGCCTCTCCTCATAGGGCTTGTGTTCAAGGCCTCTCACCAGCCTTGTTGCCCTTCTCTGGACACGCTCAAGTGTCTCAATGTCCTTCTTAAACTGAGGAGCCCAGAACTGGACACAGTACTCAAGGTGCGGCCTAACCAGAGCAGAGTACAGGGGCACTATGACCTCCCTGCTCCTGCTGGCCACACTATTCCTAATGCAGGCCAATGTGCTACATGGTACATCCCAGAGGTCAGACCAAGTACCAGCCAAACAGGAGATGCTGTGAGAATTAATACTGGTTTCTAGCTGTATTGGATGGAAACCTTAAAATAGAAGGGCATCGTGGGAAAACTAGCATGCATCTGGGTTTCATCTCAGCATGGCTGGGGTGCATGTTTGGCCCCACGGATTAGGAAGTCCCTCCATATTCCATAGTAGACACATAACCTCTAAGATTTTAGGAAGAAAGAGCACAATGACCAGTGAAATATTTATTATCTTCAAGATATCAGGACATAGTTACATGGGTATGTATTGCTGAATCTACATTTTTGTACTGCACAGAGTTTGGGATAAAATTCTCCAAATACAGATTTTTACTATAGTTGCTTATGGCACTTCATGTGTCTTATTCTGAAGCTGTTAACACTGGTTTGGACTTCCCTATTATGTTCAAGATACAGTTCTCTTGATAACCACCTCCCTTTTCAGTTTTCTAGGCCATCTTTCTTGAAAGTCTGAAGTGATTCAGTGTAGGGTTGAGTCTCTGGTATGATGTTCAGGTGAAGTCTGTATTGAGGCGGAATGTGCTGTATATAAAATCCCTCACTGCTGGTCCTGGCTACTTTCTGTAGTCAGGCATGCTAACACACATCTCTGTCTCTGGTCACGCTGCTGTGTCAGGCTGGCTGTAGGCACGAATTACCTTTAGTTTCTTGTTTTAAACAAAAAACCCTGACTGTATTGATGAGTTCTTTCATTTGTTACAGGGCTGGAAAGAGTGACCATGCTGTACCTAGGGCTACATAACGTTCGTCAGACCTCCATGTTCCCGCGGGACCCCAAACGACTGACACCCTGAGATGAGCTGCTTGTGGAAGTTTGAGATGATTTGCCCTCCAAGTGAGATACGATTGCAAGCATAGCCCCTGCTGCCAATGAACCTGTACTGATTAGAGCATTGTTATATGCAATAAGAAAAACCCCAAACTTTGCATTTACTGAAGTGCCACAATACTTTTTTTTTTATCCTTAGTTGTTTATTTAAAAGAGGATAGTTTCACAGATCAAGACTCTTTGTATTGGCAACTGTGCACATTTTTAATGAAAATGTGATACTTTGAGTTAGCATTCTGGTGTCACATTAAATTGTATTATGTTTCTAAACATTTTAATAAATTATGCAATAAAAATTCTGCTTTTTTAACTCATGTCAGCAGGATTTAATATTCTGAAGTACAGAATTGGCTCAAAGCTAAAATAAATGGATACTTCCAATTTAATAAGCAGGAAGAACCAGCCCGTTGTTAATTTACAAGAGTGTCAGGTAGAGAAGCAGGTGAGAACAACATTCTTAACAAAAAGTATTTGTCTGAAATTGTGAAAATAGATTGCAATAAATCAAAGTAAATTAGATGCAATATCTGTCTTTCTGGTTCTTGCTTTGGATCCTCACGAGCTAATTGTGAATCGATAGAGGTTGTTTGTTGGATGTTTTAATGATGCTATAACTGCCTAAAGTTTAAATTTATTTTCTGTCTTCCCTTTTCTTTTTTCCCCCCAAAAGTTGTATACAAGCCATAGGCCTGTTCTATATGTTACTCTTTGAGAATGGATAGAAGGTTACACAGACTCATGGAATACACAAGGGATATATAATGTTCCTGGTAAATGAACGAGAGCAGGCCATGTGTTTTCCTGCCTGACCCAGTCACTAGGATAACAAACAAAACAAATCAGCAAGTATTTGATATATCTATTGCCAGTGAAAGAAAAGCAAATTAATGTAAGGCAACCTATTTTTAGGGGTTTTTTTGCAATTACAAATGCTGTAAACAGCCCAACTGTTGTACATTTAGAGAAACTGGGTGTTTCTATAAGTCAGCTTACTTCTAAAATTCTTTCTAGACATCCTTTTTCTGAAGTGAAGCACCAGCTCTAATCTCCTCAGTTTGCAGTGATGTGCGAAGCTACTTCTCTTCCTCTTCCTCACAGCCTAAAGGATGTGCCCTGGATTTAGAGAGGAACCAGGTTATATGAAACTTCCTATTATGGGCTGCCTCTGACAGTTGTTTTTAAAATTTAGATAGTTTTTAAAGTGTGGATGCCAGAAAGCAAAGGATTAAATTGGTTATGTGGGCAGTGCAATAGAGTAACTCTGATATTAATACTCATTTGTAATTCCTGACTTAATTTTTGCTTAACATTTTACATGATGAAGCTTTCAGTAGGAGGCACGGTTTAGACAGTCTATGTTATTATTGCTACCTTGATTTTTAAATGTCAGAGAAGTCACATATTGGTTATGCTACAGAAAGGTCAGTGAGGCTGTGTATAAATTGTGTAGAATTTCACGAAAGGGCAAATCACCTTTTGCAGCTGCCATTGAACAAGACTTAATTTTAATGTTTTGTGACAGGACTTGTCCATTAGAAAACAATCATAGTAAAGGTCAGTTAGGTAAAGTGCTAGAAATGTAGAAGTTAAACTTTGTTTAGAAGTCACGCCATTCAAGAAATAACATACTCTGCAGGTCTGCTTTTGAGTCTGTTGTAATTAATTTACCCCAAATTATTAACTTCAAAATCTTACAGGATACTCAGTTGGTAGTTTACAAAATGTAAGTGGATTACAAACACAGCTTATCACAGACTTACTCCTGGTGAATCCAAGTTTCAAAACAGTTGTTTATTCAGCTAAGCCAACTGGAATGAATTTAATTTACTTACTGTTGTTCATATGGAACTGGTAATGTATTCTGCATCGGAAGTGCATCCTTCTAATAAGGAACAAAATTACTGACTTACATTTCACATCAACAACAAAAAAAAATATTCAGAGAACTGTGTTTCTTGCTCTAGATTTGGCAAGCAAATACATATTCCTGTAACAAGTGTGCTTATCCCAATTCTTTTAAGAGTTAGCCGAGCTCATGTTGTAGTTTGATTTATTCACAGTAGCTGCACAAGAACAAGCATTCATATGGAGAAGCTGATTCCTTTGTATGCAGAATCCTTTCATGCAGTTTTTCTTAGCTAACTGAAAGTAATTATGATCATAAATCAAAATGCAAAATGTCTTTGTCCTGATATAATCATAACAAGATACTTCAGGGGGAGTTGTGCATTGCTAGAACTTAGTTTGAAACCTTGCAAATAGTAATTTCAGAACTTCCTGTGGCTTTGATAGGTATCAACTATGGTTTGGTAGCTCTGGAAAAGTCAAACTTGCATAGTCCTTTATTTCCAGTAACTTACAGGAAATTCAGTAATTTGCATGGAGTTCACATTGCTGCAGCTTCTGTACCAGTTAAAATGTTCTCCTCACCCCTCTTTTTTTTTTCCCCTTTCTTGATATAGAGATGGTAATTACAATCATGCAGTTTTTTAAACTGAGAAACTCTAAAGGCTAGTGGTAAGGACTAGCCAAGAAGTCACCTGCTCAAAACAAACACAAAGTGTCAGTTTGCTTCTGAGGTTTAACTCCCAACATTTTCCTGTGAAAACCCATCTGTGTTCATTGAGCTGTCTTAATCTGCTCAGCAGGAAAGAGGACTGGAGCTGTTCTTTTGGAAGCAAAGTGCAGGACTGGTTCCCCATGGATGCACACAACTGTTGACCTAGGGGTTAACCCTGGTGGGCAGCCAAGCACCACACAGATGCTTGCTCCCTGCTCACTGGGGCAGGGGAAGAGGAAAGGAAGAATCAAACCAGGAAATCTTTGTGCTTCCACTGTAAGCCAGTCAATTCCAGGTTTGTTGTACACCCCTGTAGGTGAAAGCAAACTGTGTCCTGCCCTCCACTACCAAAGCAAAAACACAGTATCCATTGTGGCACATGACTTGGCTGCCTTCTAGTTCATACTGGGGTTCCAGCATGTCCTGTATGACAGCACCCAGCAGTAGTATGATTTCAAGCTCTTCCATATAAGAATTCATCTTCTGGCAGCGGGGTGCCGTTGTTACAGGTGATCTCTGCATGGTACACAGCAGAGCACTTTGGTGTTGTTTGCCTGTTGGGATTATCAAAATCAACCTGGTGCAATCATATCTTGGCTCATAACCATTCATAGAGACCAAGCATCATACCCTCTCAGATTTAACACCATTCAGCTTGCAAGCTAAAAGACCAGACAAATAAACAAGCCCCAGAACCACCTTGCACTTGTGCATGTTTTTAACGATATGATCTCACAAAATACAGAATTTATTAGACAGCAAGGTTTTGCAAAGTTTTCAAGTTAATTCTATATTTTTCTTATTTTCTTTGGATTTCAAAGAGCAGGTAAGCATAGGAGTAACTGGAAACAGTTGGGCAATTTATCTTTGCTTTGCCACCTCTTTAACTCCTAGCCATCTTCAAAAAGAAAACAAACAAAAAACAACAAAAGGAGAAAAAAAAATCACACAGCTGTAATTAAGTACCTGCATTAAAATAATAGCAACTTTCAAAGTTACTAACACAGCCAGAACCTCCACCCTGACCTCAGCAGTGAATAGTGAGCAAAACATGCAGAGCTGAATCTTACTCTACCCATCAAACCAAATTGCCAGGCAGCCTTTACCATTTTGCAATTAAGACTCTCCTCACGATATGGCACTTGCACTGTAACACAAAATAACCCCCCTGCAGGAAGCTTCTGCTCCTTGCACCTATTAAAGGGTTTCAGAACTGAAAAGTGTCAGCCCTTAGCTGCCTTAATTACAGCAAAATTCCCAGTTTAGGCAGAGATTAATGACTTTGCAGGTGGCAGAGCGGTTCTAAGCAATTTTTCATAGATATTGAAACGGTTCCTGCTGGCAGGCATCATGTGCCACCAGCTGCCATTCAGAAATGGCTGGCAGCCATGGCTTCACTTGGCAAATTTACCGTCCTACCTTAAATACAACCTTACAGACATAGAGCCAGGTGTCCAAACTAAGGCCTGATCCTCACATGGCTTAATTTATACCATTTTCACCTGAGGTTAGTCTGTCAGAGTTGCAGCCTACTTAGTGGGTCTTGTCAGCCAGAAGCCACCTGAGACATCTCCAACACACAGTGTAGGGGCTTCCCATGGCTCTGTGCCTCCTCTGCAGCACCCTGGGTGCACTGGTGGAATGTTTTGGGTTGGAAGGTCATCTAATCCAGCACCCCTTGCAGCAAGCAGGAACATCTGTAACTAGATCAGGTTGCTCAGAACCCTGTCCGACCTGACCATGAATGTTTCCAGGGAGGGGGCATCTACCACATTTCTGAGTAACCTGTGCCAGTGCTTCACTACCCTCAATGTAAATAATTTCTTTACATCTAGTCTCAATCTCCCCTCATAATTTAAAACCACCACCCTCTGTCCATTTGCAATAGGCCCTGCTAAAAAGAACATCCCCATCTTTCCTATAGGCCTTTTAAGTACAATAAGGTTTCTTCAATCTTCTCCAGGCTAAACAACCCCAAAGTTTTTGGTCTTTTTTCACATGAGAGGTGTTCCAGCCCTCTATCATTTTTGGGTCACTCCTCCAGATTCATTCCAACAGGACCATGTCCTTTTTGTCCCAAGTCCAGAGATGGACACAGCTTACCACAGCTGAGAGGCAGAACCCTCTCCCTCGAGCTGCTGGCCACACTGTTTTGGGTACAGCCTAGGATATGGTTGATCTTTGGGGCTGCAAGAATCATAGCATCATTCAGGTTGGAAAAGACTCTTGAGATCATCACATCCAGCCATTCTCTAGTCCCTTCACCAGCTTAGTTTGTCATTTTTTGCACCCACAAAACATTTATTGGTTCATGTCCAGCTTTTCATCCAGAAGCACCCTTCTCTGCAGGGCAGCTCTCAATCCCTTCATCCCCCAGCCTGCATTTGTGCTTGGGATTACTTGTTGGACTTCAAGATTTGCTTGGGTCCGCCTCTGAAGCCTGTCCATGTCCCTCTGGCTGGCATTCTTTCCAGTACGTCGACCACAGGACACAGCTTGGTGTCATCTGCAAACTTGCTGAGGGTGCACTCAATCCCATTGTCCATGTCACCAATGACATTTTAGCTGGTTTGCTTCTGCAGGCCTAGCGCCCTGCAAAAGTTGACTGCAGCTGGAGACAGAGCTGAAGCCACTGACGGCAGACAGCTAGATGCTTAAGGGACACACTCCTCCACCGCAGACCAGTCCCCTACAGCCTTTAAGCTTCACTAACAGAGACAGACACCAGTAGCCTGAGACAGCCCCACACTGGACCCATACTCCCAAGGGCCCTCCACCTTGACAGGCCCGGCCAATGGCC
This sequence comes from Melanerpes formicivorus, assembly GCF_026170545.1. NCBI lineage: Eukaryota > Metazoa > Chordata > Aves > Piciformes > Picidae > Melanerpes > Melanerpes formicivorus. The sequence continues at coordinate 35,794,228 of NW_027142357.1, read as the reverse complement.
GCTCAGCGCCGCCGCACCTTTGGCGCGAAAACGTCCGCGAAGGGAGGGGGGAGCGGGGGCTGTGAGGCGGGGTTCTGGGGGCCGATGGACGCCGATTGGTGCGCGTGGCGAGGCTCATCGGGCCGGCGTTCGCTGATTGGTCAGCTTGGCGGCGCACGCGGAGTCCGCTGTGGCGCGAACGGGCTCGCGGTCCGGCTGGTACTGAGGCAGCGGCAGTGGTTATCGGTAGCCGGGATGGATTTGGCGGTAGCGGCGGGGGACACGGGAGCAGCGCACCAGCACCAGCAGCTCCGTGATGAGGTGGCCGAGAAATGCCAGAAGTTGTTCCAGGACTTCTTAGAAGAGTGAGTGCGGGGGGCAGGGCTGTCAGGAGGCGGCGGCGGGCCGCCAGCGCCTCGTAGAGGGAGCCGCCATTTGGCGAGGCTGAGATACTGTCGGGGCCTGCAGCACCAATCCCGCGCGTGTCAGTCCAGAAAGCGCTCCGGTTGCCTGGGCTCGCCGCTGAGCCTCCCCTGCCCTGAGGGATCTGTCTGAGTGTGGTGTGCCCTTGGTTGGTAAAATCCTTCCTAGGCAGGTTTCGGTGGGACTTTGGCAGGCGCATCTGGCCTCTTAACAAAGTTTTGCGACAGCGGGGTTGAAAATGCCTTTCGCGGCTTCGTTGTTACATCTTAGTAAGTCAGACTCCCAACATTTTGCCTGCTGTTGGCTCCAGCTGCAAACAAGGAACCGATTCACATCACCATGAGGAACAGAAAACCAAACCCGTTTTGCTGGTGCAAAGTCATTGTTAAACCATAAATAAAGTTCACTGTTTCAGAGCACCTGTAGGAAATGCTGGGCTTTTTTACAGAATGGATTAATGAAGGGGGCAGAAGAAATACTAATGGAACAGACGTTTGCAAGGGACTGTGGGATGCTGTTGTTCTCTTGCAGATCCCTAATGTGTGTGATCCTTTTCATCCCTTTCTCCCCTGAATTCATGAGTATGCAATTGTAGCCTGATACAGAACTCTTGAAACGTTTTTTCTGAACCACTTTAAGGTTCCAGAACAGCGATGGGGAAGTCAAATACCTGCATGATGCCGAGGAACTGATTCGGCCAGAGCGAAACACATTGATCGTTAGCTTTGCAGATTTGGAGCAGTTCAACCAGCAGCTCTCTACCACTATTCAGGAGGAATTTTACAGGTAAAGTGCAGAGACCACCTGAGAGCTGAACAATGCTGTGGTCTCAGGCCCATAGTGTCTTAAGTGCTCAGTAAAAACTGAGCAAGTTATCTGCTTTCTGTAGGCTTTATTTATTTATTTTAACTGGATCAAAACTCATTTCTTAATGGATTCCTCTCTGGAAACTGTTAGTTAACTTGTGATTTGCATTTGGTCTGGTAAAGAGTTATGTGGTTAGTAGGAGAATACAGAACAAACTCTAGATCTTTTGCTCTGAAAATACTTTTAATGAACTAGTGGCTTGTTTTGAAGATCTATTTCTTAATGCAAGGCTAAAAGTGTCCTAAAATGATATTGCTTTCAGACAAATAGGGCAAATGGCATTATTATGCAGCAATATCATATTTAGATTAGCATTTGTGTATTATTGCACTATGTGGCAGTGAAAGACAGAACTTAGAAATGCACAATACAAGCCTTTGATGTAGTCTAAAGCAAAGAAGGCATACTGACATTTTGAACCTAATTTCTCTGTTTCAGGGTTTATCCTTACCTCTGCCGTGCAGTGAAGATTTTTGCCAGAGACAATGGAAACGTTCCTTCAAACAAGGACTTTTATGTTGCATTTCAAGACTTACCTACCAGACACAAGTAAGTTGGTCATTAATTCCAGAAACTTGTGCATTTTTACTGCTGGGAAAATAGTGTTGAGGCATGCTGAAAATGTTTTGATTATATAGTCTGAAAGGTGCAGTTGACCAATATAACTGAGAAGCTTTCTGATGTGCAGGGTATCTTTTTGAAACAGTTTTTCAGTTCTGAATTTTACTCAGGTACTTGTGTTCATCCTATCCCACAAACAAAAGCAACTAATTAATCAAAATAATAAAATACAGTATGTTGCTTTTGAAGTACCAGTGGAGTAATTTTTGCATTGTTTTGAACTTCAGAATTAATCTGAAAGTCTATGGAAAATTGTATAATTATAATGTATTCTAGGAACTCTGTTTTGTTTCTTTTGTCTGTTACAACTGTTCACTAAGGGACTGAATGAAACCAGGTGGGATCTTAGTACTTGGGTAGTACTCTGGGCCTGAAAATGTCAGCTCAAGAATTTAAACCTTAGGAATTTCCTTTTTTAAACAGAATTCGAGAGCTGACATCAGCAAAAATTGGCTCCCTGATGCGTATCAGTGGACAGGTGGTACGTACCCACCCAGTCCATCCTGAGCTTGTGAGTGGAACCTTCCTGTGCCTTGACTGCCAGACGGTGATTAAAGATGTGGAACAGCAATTCAAATACACACAGCCAAACATCTGCAGAAACCCAGTCTGTGCCAACAGGAGGAGATTCCTGCTGGACACAAACAAATCAAGATTCGTTGATTTCCAAAAGGTACAGTGGTGAGGTGGGGGGACTGTGCTGTTTTTGTGGGACATAATCCAGGGCTGCAGGTCATTAGTTGTTTGGAGTCAGCCAGGACAGCCCCCCTGGGATGTCCTGGCTGATAAAGGTGATACAGGTGTATCCCAGACTATAAACCTCACACTCAGTATGAAAAGAGAAGTTTGCTGAGGAGAGGGCAGCCTCCTGCTTGGGCTTGTCCTGAACCTGCACCTTCTCCTTCTCTTGAGGATTGCTTTGCCCTTTAGTGTGACTCCCTGTATTTGCTAGGTTGAGTTTAACTTTGTGTACATTATATGGGCATTGGTATTGGTTTGACTGTTTCATTAACTCCATTTCCTTTTCAACAATTGCTATTTTTTAGTCTGAGATAAGAGCTAAACATAGACAGGAACAGTGACCAACAGTGATGTTTGCATAGTACTTGAAAAGTGTTGTTTGTACTGCTGCACACTGAAGATCATTAATTTTGGTTCTGTCAGCATCAAGGAAAGACCTTAAAAGGCACTAGAATTTCTGCTAAAGTTTTCTTTCTGCCTGTCAGAGGCTTATGTTTAAACATGGCAAATTATGCATAGTTTCAAAGCAGTTTTTCTGTATGATGTTTATTGCCTAAGTAAGCCACTGAAACCCCACATATTCGAGCCATTTTTAGTTTGTGTTGCAGATGCATCACATGTAGTTCTAGTCTTCTAGGTTGATTTACTAAATCCTCAGCACTTTACATCCTGCATTAACATTTTGTCAGTCACATCAGCTGGAATCTGAAAAGTTGCTTTTCCTAACTCTCAGAATTGTCATTGTGGCCCCTGTGGCTCCTCTCTGAAGGTTCTCAAAGACTCCTTAGATACTGATTCGTGGAAGGATTTTTGGTTTGTCTTACTGTAAGAAGAGTTTCACAATTGACATGGATAGCAGCAGTTAGATGGTACTTAATATATTTATTAGTAGCTTAGCTTTTGAAGCAGTGTCAAATTTGATGACATCTAATCAGTGCTGGACATTCCCTCCTTCCCCAGGTTCGCATCCAGGAGACGCAGGCTGAGCTGCCCCGCGGCAGCATTCCTCGCAGCATGGAGGTGATCCTGCGTGCAGAGGCAGTGGAGTCTGCTCAGGCAGGAGACAAATGTGACTTCACAGGGTCACTGATTGTTGTGCCTGATGTGTCCCAGCTCTCAACACCAGGTTGGTTGCTACTGCTCATGACCTCAATGACATGTCCCTCCTGCTTGTTGTGGGAGCTGCTGTTCTGATTCCTGCTCTGATGGCAGGGGTGCGCGCAGAAACCGGTGCCCGGCTGAGTGGGACAGAGGGCTACGAAACCGAAGGCATCCGAGGACTCCGTGCCCTTGGAGTCAGAGAGCTGTCATACAAGCTGGTCTTTCTAGCCTGTTATGTTGCACCAACAAATCCACGGGTGAGTCTGGAAAGAAAGTAGTTGTAAAGGTATTGATGATTCCTGCTCTGTATGGTTTTTACATCAAAAGTGGGAATGGGTCAAGCTTCAAATATGCATGTGTGCCACTTGCCTTTGTCTTAGAGGGTCTTTATATTGTGATGGATTTAGATACCAGGTGGTTTTGATTGTCTTTGTTCATAGCAGCTTTCACAGATGTGATTATTTTCTAGTGTTATCTTTTTAGTCTAAAGAGCTTATTGGTCCATTTATTTCCATTCAGCTTTCATCCCTTTCTGCTGCATTTCCCTTTCTTCCAGGAAATCCTATTGCTTCATTTTGCCATTGGGAAAACAGTGATTCTTCTTGTTGCCTCTTGTTTGGCACATAACGTCTTGGGGGGGTTGCTACAACATGATAAAAAATAAAGACTATGTCTGGGTTTTAGCATGGTGTGATACTTTAATCTATAATTCTGCTGGCAGATTCACTGTTACTTAGGGTAAAAATGGCATCTGTATCTTCTGGGTGTTGAACTTACCTGCCTCATTCCAGAGTAATGGAGGACCTTGTAAATTCCAGTTAATGAAGAATGCTTACAAAAGCAAAATAGAGCTAAAGGATGCTGTACTGGTTTACTCTAGTTTTTTACTCTAGTTTTTTAATCTCTGGGCAAGCATCTCTCCTGTGTTTTTATCACCAAATGAAGTTATGCTCCACTGATTTTTGCCTCCTGGGAAATGGTATATTAGTTTTTAAAGTTACAAGGTGATGAAATCCCTTAGCCTAAGGTCAGCTTTTCTGAATGTGTTCCTCCCACTCAGCTTCCAGAGCAAGTTTTTGTAACCTTCTGACTGCAGTATTTGGCATTCAGTAGTGACCATGTTACTACCTTTCTTAATTTTTAATTTCCTTTGTTAAGTTTGGTGGAAAAGAGCTGCGAGATGAAGAGCAGACTGCAGAAAGCATTAAAAACCAAATGTCTGTGAAAGAGTGGGAAAAGGTTTTTGAAATGAGCCAAGATAAGAACCTTTACCATAATCTGTGCACCAGCCTCTTCCCCACTATCCATGGTAAGAGTCCAGTTGTTGGTTCAGAGAGGGAAGATTTCAGTTGTGAAAATACTAATTCTTTTTGCTGTCCCTGTGGTGTTGTTTTGGGAAAGCTTGGAAGCCCTGTGCCAACTACCACAAACTCCACTCCAGCGCTGGTTGTGCTAAAAAATGAAGATCTGTTTCCTGAGTACTTGCTGGTTTTAATCAGTAAGGCCTGAAAGACAAAAACGTTTGGTTTTGCTATTGGCTGATCTACTACTAGCCCCTACAGCTGGCAGCTGGGTATAATCACAGTATCATAGTATCTGTCAGGGTTGGAAGGGACCACAAGGATCATCTAGTTCCAACCCCCCTGCCGTTGGCAGGGACACCCCACACTAGATCAGGCTGCCCAGAGCCTCATCCAGCCTGGGCTTAAACACCTTCAGGGATGGGGCCCCAACCACCTCCCTGGACAACCCATTCTAGGGTTTCACCACTCTCATGGTGAAGAACCTCCTCCTCACATCCAGCCTGAATCTCCCCACCTCCAGCTTCATTCCATTGCCCCTAGTCCTATCACTCCCTGATATCCTGAGAAGTCCCTCCCCAGCCTTCCTGTAGGCCCCCTTCAGATACTGGAAGGCCACAATTAGGTCACCTGGGAGCCTTCTCTTCTGCAGACTGAACAGCCCCACCTCCTTTGTATAAGCTCTTTTATATGAATTTTCTTCAAAAGATTTAAGGGTTCCAAGTACTGGTATGCTGTTGTGCGTGTATATGTGTGTGTGTATACTTGCAGTTGTCTGGCTGAGAGCTACTTTGAAGACTTATGTTGGTTATCTCTGAAAAGTTTGATCAGCTCTCTGTTCTGAGCCACCACAGCATGGAGAAATTCAGCCCCTTTCTGGGTCATTCTGCCCTGAATCTATTAAGTACATAAGTGCAGTTCTAGTAGATGTTTAGGAGACAGAGCATTTGTGCACATCCACTCAGAATTTACCTAAAATTCTAGTGAGTTGAAGTTGTTCTAAGTAGGAAAAATGTGAGGTTTTCTTTGCATTTTTGGTTGAGTGTCTTTTGTGGGACAGGTAATGATGAAGTGAAACGTGGGATCCTGCTGATGCTTTTTGGAGGAGTTCCTAAGACCACTTCAGAAGGCACTTCACTGCGTGGGGACATTAATGTTTGTGTTGTTGGTGATCCAAGTACAGCCAAGAGCCAGTTTCTAAAGTAAGCATCTCATTAAAACTCAGTATTTAAATACTGTGCAGTGTGACAGTGCACTGTGCCTTTTAGATACTAAACAGAGGAAAGGGAAGTAAAATATTTAAGAATATTTGCCAGTAACTGTTTGGATGTGGTTGAAGTATTTGAACAGGACTGAAACTCAACAAGCCCCTGTGGTAATAACAAAGAATGAACTAAGATTTTTTTTTTGTTGTTACTTTGCATAGTAATCAAAGTATGAATTTCCAAATATTTTCAGAAGAAATTGAATATGAAAAACACAAAATGTATTGCACATCTCAAAAGTTCCAGAGAGAGATGAAATAATGCTTAACTTTTTTTCCCCTGCTTTAGCTTAGTCTAAATTGGTGGGTCCCAACTGTCACGGTCCGGAGACATTAGATGTCTCGGTCCAGAGACACAGTTCTTTTAAATATTCCCGTGTTGTGAAATTAATGGCACAAACGAGGCCAAAGTATCAACAGCTAGACTATTTATTACATAAATAAAGTGGACATAAGAAAGGAAGAGGGAGAAAATAGAGAAAGTGGACATAAGAAGGGAAAGGGAGAAAAGAGAGAGAGAGAGACGAGAGATAGAAGAGGAAAGGAATTATATTACCACACCCCTCATCCCCCCCAAGATAAAGTCTGTGGAGGAAAGGTGCTGCAGGAGATGTTGGGTTTGTAGAGACACCGTGGTGAGGCTTTTGCTGGAGAACAGCTGTGGTCCTCTGGGGAGATGTTGGGTTGATACAGGAACAGTGCTGAGGCTCCTCTGGGCAGCCTGGGTCTGTAGAGGGCTGGAGCTGTGGTCCTCCGGGCAGCTTCTGTTCTCCGGAGCAGCATTGTCCCGGCTTCTCAGCGGCCTGGCCCGTCTCCTGTGTTTTTCTTCATCTCCATTTTTCTCCCCGTTTTTCTCCTCTGTTTCTCTCCTTTGTTTCTCTCCTGTGTTTCTCTCTACAAACCAGCAGTTGCTCAAGTCTTTTATACAGTTTTTTAGTCCTTAGGTATGTAGTCAAATATTGTCCCTCAGGAATTCCAGTGGCAGGAAATCTGTGTGTTTGGGCAAGACCCTGGCTGGAGGAGGGGGGAATCTCCGTCTACCCTGTCTCCATCCAGACAAAGCTCAGGAAACAGGTGGTGATTATCTTGCCCTAAAGGTGTGATGGCTGGGTCCTTGGGTCCATTGTTGTAGTCCCGTGTTATCACGATGCAATCACAAGCTGATTTGCATCCAGGATTGGTGGACAGGATTCTTTCCACCTTCTTTCCAGTGGCTCTGCTATCACTTTTATCTTTGTTGACTCACATAGAGAGAGACAAACTTATTAGACCCTCACACCAACACAATGAACAAACAGACAACTATTAATCCTGAAAAATCATGAAAAAAAATATTGAAAGTTATGTTAAATGCTACATCTTCTTTTGGTTTTTAGTTGGAAATTCTACTTAACATGGTTTTATTTTATCATGCTTTTTATTTACCTCTGCGTTGTTCTCCATGAAACTGAGCCTTGCAGCGCACGCTGCAGCTCAGAAGTATAGAGCCATTGCAAAAGCTGCCTTGAACTGCCTGAGGTCAGTCTTACTGCTTCCTGCTGTGAAACTATTTATTCCTTGTGCTGACATTTACCTGACCTGTAAGGAGCTCTGTTAGCTTGTGAAATCAGCAGAAAACATGTGGGAGGAGATCTGGATTATTTGTTTTCTGCTGGTGTAACCACAGGTAAATAACACACCTGTGATAGAAAGCAGTTAGATAAGGATAAATTGCCAAGGCTGGCTCAAACATCACCAGATGTGGGAGAGTCTACCTTGGTATTACTTGTCTCCTGAGGAAGGAACAAGTCCTGTCCTGAGAGGCTGAAAGCAGCACTGCATTTCAGTTACCTTGCTTCTGCAGGTTTTAATCTGACTTCTACACTTTATTCCTGTTGCTTCTCCATAGACATGTGGATGAGTTCAGCCCTCGTGCTGTGTACACCAGTGGAAAAGCCTCCAGCGCTGCTGGCCTGACAGCAGCTGTTGTAAAAGATGAAGAGTCTCATGAATTTGTCATTGAAGCTGGAGCACTGATGCTGGCAGATAATGTGAGTCCAGGAACTACAGAGGTTCCTGCATCCTTGAAATGTTTTTGGTTAGTGATGATGAGCCCCACATTGTCTTTTCAAGAGAGACTGAATCTGGGTGTTTTTAAAATGTTTTTATTTATTCCTCCATTGCAGGGGGTTTGTTGCATTGATGAGTTTGACAAAATGGATGTACGGGATCAAGTAGCCATTCACGAAGCCATGGAGCAGCAGACCATATCCATTACTAAAGCGGGAGTAAAGGTAGCTTGCACTAATCCTCAGGTTGTGTAGGCTGTACAATCACCTGGCTGTTTGTCACATGCACTGATCTAGTGTCATCTGTCAGATTTTTCCTGTCAGCTCTGCAGCTGCCTCACTGTGGCAGCACAGACATCATTTGCCTGCAAAGTTTTTGTGCCACATGCCCAAAAGAAAAAACATTCAGAAAAAGATAACAGTAGTGGACAGGAAACAGTAAGTGGAAAAATCCTAACCTTGAAATAGCCCTAAAAGAGGATACAGATGTGTGTGTTTGTAGAAGTAAAGCATGTATTTGCACTGTTAAAAACAGGGCATTGTGCAAAGCAGATATAAGGGCTTGTTTCAGTATTCTTGGCAAGAGTGTGAAAAGTTAAAGTATTGATTTATCAAACCGTGTCTTGGGGCAGAGGCCTGGTTAGAAAGGGCTGCAGAGAGGTTTGGGCTCTTCTGAGGAGTGGTTGTTGTAGTGCCTCCAATGAAGCTCCATCTGAAAGATGTTGTGTTGACCCATTTGATTTACTATGAGTTGGTTGAGCAAGTGATCAGAGAGAGTAGTTTGGGGGTTTTTTTAAATTACTTTTTCTTTTCTCCCCATTGTCAGGCTACCCTGAATGCCAGGACCTCCATTTTGGCTGCAGCAAACCCAGTTGGCGGGCGCTATGACAGATCCAAGTCGCTAAAACAGAATATAAACCTGTCAGCTCCCATCATGTCTCGCTTTGATCTCTTCTTCATCCTTGTGGATGAATGCAATGAGGTAATTGCTAAGGAATAGTAGAATAATATATGCCAGAAATTACCTCTGGAGTTCTGTAGTCTAACCTCATGCTCGATGCAGATTGGGTTGCCGAGATCTTGACCTGGTGAGTTTTGAGTATCTCTAAGAATGGAGATTCTTCAGGCTCTTAGGCCCTCACTGCAGTGTTTGACACCTCTTATGTGTTTTAAAAAATAACTTCTATAGCTAATCAGAATTTCTCATGGTTGACTTTGTTGCCCCTTGTCAGTCTGCTTCTAAGAACAACCTGTCTCCCTCACATCCATGCTTGCCAGTGAGGTAGTTTCTTTCTTTTCCAGCTGAACAAACCCAGCTCTTTCAGCCTCTTTTTGTACATCACGTACTTCTGCCCACTGACCATCTGGGTGGCTCTCTGAAATCTTACATGAAGCTGATCTCATGAGAGCATCTTGCTTGTGCTTTTCTTCTGTCAGTGAGGTTAGAATCTGGCAGTACAAATTGGAGCACACTGCTGAATACAAGGATAATGCCTTTTCATCTTGTGGCAATTTGACCTGCAAGCTTAACACCATTAGTCATTTTTACAAATGGCTGGTCACTAAGGCTGAGACTGCCACCACCTGTCTATAGGGTGTTTGCCTTGGGAAGACATGAGATACAGAGATTAATGTTGGTTCAGCACTGTTCTTTCTGCTGCTTTGCCCAGAGTGATTAGTTTGGAAGGGGCTGATGAAAGAGACAGAGCAGGATGAAAAGGAAGAAAGCAGTTCCCACGCTTCAGAGTGCTGCTTTCTGCCTGTTGTGTGGCTAGCTTGTAACCCAGGAGAGTTCCAGGTTATAAATCCTAAAACTGCCTTTTACCCCTGCTCTGCTATGGGTCCTTGTATTAAAAACCTCCTGAATCTTCTGGCAGAAAGTCTGGCTTCTGGCAAGACTAGCTTTGCCAGGAGGAGTGCAAGTGAGGGAAGGGAATGGGAAGGAGGAACACAGCTGTTGTTTGGATGTTGGGCTGAAGTGGAAGTGATCTAACAGAGCAATGATATCCCAGGTCACAGATTACGCCATTGCCAGACGCATAGTGGATCTGCATTCCAGAGTGGAAGAATCTGTTGATCGTGTCTATTCATTAGATGACATCAGAAGGTACCTACTGTTTGCAAGACAGTTTAAACCAAAGGTAATTCTACTTTTGCTCTGTATGAGGAGGTCCAAATGAGCAGTCACTCTGTACCACATGCTTTTCCAACCAATGCAGACACTTAATATAGTGCTCCCAAGGAATGGAGGCGTGAACTATAATAATACCTAGAAACACAGCATGTTTTGGAGCCCTCTGCTCCTGTTTTTCAACTCCAGAAACTCAGACAGCCCTGTTGTCTTAACTGCTGTACTGATATATTAGTAGTCGTAACTGCTTTGGTGGCAGTTCTTAACCTCTGCCTAAAATGAGGGAAGAGTTGTTTCATAGTTTCCTTACACCTCAAGGGCACAGCTTATTCCAGGCATCTGCTGCAGAGATTTTTCTGTCTTACTGACTTACTGCTTAATCAAGCAGGTTGTTTGCCTTTGTTTTAAAAGGGTGTTGTTCCTCAATATTTCTTTATGCTAAAACACAGAACACAGAAAACTGCTCTAAGTACAAATTTTTGTGATCTGTCCAAACAGCAGCTTGGCTGGGCTGTGTTAGATTTATTTGACTCTTTTTTTTCCCCCCAGAAGTTCTTGTAAATGGAGTTTTCAAGTGGAAGGAAAGGGCATTTTTCCCTTACAGTTTTGAAAACTACCCATTTCATTTCCATGTGGTTGGGGGTTTGTTTTCCAGCTGCTTCTGTGTGTGTGCAGATAGACTCAGCTTTAAAAGTGTGTACACAAAGCTGTAGTCAGTGTTAGTATATCAAGTATGTGTTTGTGCATGTATTTGCATCCAGAATGAAAGGTAAATAAACATGAAACAGTTCATCAGAGAGACAGGAATTATGCCTGGAAGTAAGCTGGTGGAAGAGAGAAACAGAAATGGTCATATACCTACTGTTAAATAATTAATGCATCAATGTACTTCTTGTAATATCATTGTTCCTGTAGTCATTATTGCAATCTAATTTTCACAGTATCACAGTATAACTAAGGTTGGAAATGACCTCAAGGATTGTTGAGTCCAACCTATCAACACAGACCCCATGACTAGACCATGGCACCAAGTGCCACGTCCAATCTCCTCTTGAACACCTCCAGGGACGGTGACTCCACCACCTCCCTGGGCAGCACATTCCAATGACGAATTACTCGCTCAGTGAAGAACTTCCTCCTCACCTCGAGTCTAAACCTCCCCTGGCACAGCTTGAGACTGTGTCCCCTTGTTCTGGTGCTGATTGCCTGGGAGAAGAGACCAAGCCCTTTCCGGCTACAACCACCTTTCAGGTAGTTGTAGAGGGCAATGAGGTCACCCCTAAGCCTCCTCTTCTCCAGGCTAAACAATCCCAGCTCCCTCAGCCTCTCCTCATAGGGCTTGTGTTCAAGCCCTCTCACCAGCCTTGTTGCCCTTAACATTTTAACGTAGTATGAATGTTACTTATCTCTAGTATGTGTACAGCATAGACTGTTTCAGAGAAAAGCAGTAGGTAGTATAGAAAAGTCTGGGAACTGTCAGTCTGATGCAGGAAGAGTGAACTTTAGTACTTGTAACATGGCTAACTGTCACATTGCCTTCTGTCACAAAGATATCTAAGGAGTCAGAGGACTTCATAGTGGAGCAGTATAAACGTCTGCGGCAGCGCGATGGCTCTGGAGTGACCAAGTCATCCTGGAGAATCACAGTGCGGCAGTTGGAGAGCATGATTCGGCTGTCTGAAGCCATGGCCCGGATGCACTGCTGTGATGAGGTACCAGGCCTTTGATGGACATAGAAGTTTTTATATAACTGTGGTGGGAGTTCTGGCTTTGCTATTTGACTGTGGTATTGTGCATCTTTAAGTCATAGAATGGTGGAAGTTGGAAGGGACGTCCAGAGATCATTGAGTCTGATTCCCTTGCCAGCGCAGGATCATAAAATCACTTTGAACACCCCCAGGGAGAAGGCATCCATGACCTCTGGGACTGTTTCAGGCTGTGCCTTTAAGAAAGGGACAGTGCTGGGGCACTCTGGCTGAATATTTTGTAAACAAAGACAGGTCTAAACAAATTTCATTGGTAGATTGGTAGAATGCAGCTTTAAGTTTTAGTGCAGTTGGAATTTTTCTCAGTTCCTCTCTGTTCTGCCTTTCCAGCTTGTCTGCTTCTGGGCAACTAGCCAGAGTTCTGACCTTGGATAACAGATAAGCATTAATCCTGCATGTGCTTGGAGGCCTCTTCCTTAATAACTGCCTTTTCTCTCTCAACCCACTACAACCTCCCTGGACAACTTATCCTAGAGTTTCACCCCCCTCATACTGAAGAACTTTTTCCTAAGATCCAGTGTAAACATACTCTCCCCCAGTTTTCAGTGCATGGCCCAACTAGAGGTGATTTTTCCAGTTCTGGAAGAGACTCATTACATCTGGTTTGTTTTATGCTTTTTTTTCTCATGTTATGTCAGTTCAGATCCATTTTTTTCATGTTTTGTGCTCCACTGATCTTTCTTCAAAATGTTCTTGGCTTAAGTAAAAATTTTGTCAACTCCACATGATCACTAAAGCCTGAAAGATTCATCAGGCTGCTTATTCCCTCCATAACCTTGTGTGAACTCAGTATTTGTAGTCAGATATAATTTGACTTGAGAGCCTTTACTGCTTAGGATTACTCAGATGAGTAGCAAGGCCCTTTGTCAGCATCAGAGGTGAATCTCTGGAGCTGTTGGGTGGGGGGAAAAAAGCTTTCAACGCCAGAGGAGCCACCATGCCTATTTAATGTGTTTGTTCAAATCTTCCCCAGGTTCACCCAAAACATGTAAAGGAAGCTTTCCGGCTTTTAAATAAGTCCATCATTAGAGTTGAGACTCCTGACATCAATTTAGACCAAGATGATGAACAACAAATAGAGGATCAAGAGGACCAAGATGGAGTCAATGGTAATTTGTGTAGAATTTTTTCAAAGGGGGAAGTACTTCCAGCTTTTACAACTTAGTCTGAGGTTACTGGTTAGGCCATACCTTGAGTCCTGTGTCCAATTCTGGGCCCCTCAGTTTAGGAAAGATGTTGACTTGCTGGAAGGTGTCCAGAGAAAGGCAGCAAAGCTGGGGAAGGGTTTGGAGCACAAGCCCTAGGAGGAGAGGCTGAGGGAGCTGGGGTTGCTTAGCCTGGAGAAGAGGAGGCTCAGGGGAGACCTCCTTGCTCTCTACAACTACCTGAAGGGAGGTTGTAGCCAGGTGGGGGTTGGTCTCTTCTCCCAGGCAACCAGCACCAGAACAAGAGGACACAGTCTCAAGCTGTGTCAGGGGAGGTTTAGGCTGGATGTTAGGAAGAAGTTCTTCACAGAAAGAGTGATTGGCCATTGGAATGTGCTGCCCAGGGAGGTGATGGAGTCACCATCCCTGGAAGTGTTTAAGAAGAGACTACATGGGGCACTTGGTTTAGTTGATTAGGTGTTATTGGGTGATCGGTTGGAGCTGATGATCTCAAAAGTCTTTTCTGGTCTGGTCTATTCTATTCTATGCCTCTCTTCAGTTCCTCACCTATTTCTTGTCTAATAAGGCCTAGGAATCTTGACTCCTTAACTCTCTTACTACTTAGAGCCTCCTTGTGAATCCACTCACCTGGTTGGTTGTGGCAGCACTTTTCAGTAACTCAGAGCATTTAACAGCTAAAAAGATGTTACAGATTTAAACTGGGCATATGTGCAAACAGGGGATGCAGAAGCTCCAGCTGGTGTCAATGGTCTTGTGAATGGGATCAATGGCCATTCTGAGGATGCAAACAAGGATGCTGCACCCAAAGCTTCTCTTAGATTGGGCTTCTCTGAGTATCGACGGATTTCTAACCTCCTGGTGCTGCACCTCAGGAAAGCAGAGGAAGGTAAGAATTTGTTTATTAAAAAGACAGCAGACCCTGAGTTCAAGGAGTAGCTGTTACTCTGTCTCATGCTGCTGCACTTGGCATTTTTGTGCCTACTGAGACACCGAACTTACTAGTTCAGATGCAAACCTGTGCACATGTTGCTGTGCTGTATCTGATGATACAGATAGGGTTTACTGGACTTTGTAGCTCTGATATCTTCACTCATTTGTCAAAACCCAGTGTGTCAAGGAGCATACTGACACAGCAGATTCAGAAGAGGATTTGTAGCATTATGCTGGTTTAACCTAGCCAGAAGAGTCAGCAGCAATTAAAAGCTGTAGCAAGAAATTTAATGTATGCCAGCAACCACAGCTTAGAGTGTACTTAACCAGTATATACTAAATGGCTGTATCCTTTCTTGGGAAAGTGATACACTGCAGTTGCAATGAGGCTAGTCCTGCAATGAAATGCAGCAGTTCTAGCATATGCCAGTACTATACAGGTTTTGGAAGGGTGTGGAGACTACAATATCTGTTCAGAATACTGAGTTCATATCTAAGTATGACTTTGGCTTTGCGTGACAGTGATTTTCTTTTGCTCTTACTTTTAGGATAGTTATACAAGAATTGCTTTTTATTAAAGCTGAAGGGTGATGTGATTATTAGTCTGCTTTTTTACTGTGTAAGCCATATGGATGCACAGAACTGAAAGCTTCAATTCTCAATCTAAATAGAATCATAGAGCCGTAGAATCAATAAGGTTGGAAAAGACCTCAGAGGTAATCAAGTCCAACCTGTCACCTGATACCTCATTACTACTAAACCATGGCTTCAAGTGCCACGTCCAGTCCCTTTTTGAACACCTTCAGGGTGGGTGACTCCACCACCTCCCTGGGCAGCCCATTCCAATGGCCAACAACTCTCTCTGTGAAGAACTTTCTCCTCACCTCGAGCCTGAACTTCCCTTCCAATTAAACCATGATACTGCCTCCTGTACAAAACATGATGATTTAAGAGACAGAAGGCAGTCTGGTGGTTTTTAAGCACCTTAAATAAAGCCCAGTTTTCTCTATTCAGCATTGTAAATGTTAACATAGAAATCCTTTTCTCTTTCTGTTTGTATGGTATCTTACTGCTGCCGTGTTTGTGCAAATTACTCTCTTTCCAGAAGAGGATGATTCAGCATTGAAGAAGAGTGAACTTATTAATTGGTATCTAAAGGAAATAGAGTCTGAAATAGAATCTGAAGAAGAACTAATAAATAAAAAGAAGATCATAGAGAAAGTGATTCACCGACTCACACATTATGTAGGTATAGAAGTGTCTGGATAGTGAGAAAGGGGGTTAACTTACAGTGCAGTGACTCATTTTTGATAGAATACATTCCTAACTTGAGAAATAGCTTTTCTGCTTCTGTGTTATTGATAGATGTAGTAGAAATGCCTCTTTTGTTTGATACCTGTTTATTTTAGAGAAACCACTGAAATAAATTAGAGGCATTTATTAACTAAAAGTTCAAAGTACCAGATTGTGTCCCTGTAGAAGTATAAGTGGTATTTTTCTATGTATCTAATGTTAGTTACATTAGGATACAGAAACACAAACAGCAATTTGTTCAGTGGATTGCTTTAAGTCAGGGGGGCTCTAGTGGAGTTTGGAGGAAAAAGTATGAAAACACAAAATATTCTCACTTCTGAAGGCACAAACACTAGATGGCAGTGTTCCTAGCAAGATGACAGCATATAAGAGTTTTCCACTGAATGTAATTGTTAAGATTAGGAACCTGTTAAGGAAGGCCTTCACAATTGGAAGGATTCATAGAATCGTTAAGGTTGGAAAGAGTTCCAAGATATCATCAGGTCCAGCATCTTACCCAGCACCTCCAAGACCATTATAGCATGTCCTGAAGTGCCACATATCTTTTTGTTTTTTTTAACACCTCCAGGGATGGTGACTCCACCACTTCCCTGGGCAGCACATTCAGTGCCTTACCACTCTTTCATTAAAGAAATTCTTCCTAATACCCAGTCTAAACTTCCCCTGGCACAACCTGAGGACATACCTCTTGTCTTGTCATTAGTTACTTGGGAGAAGAGGCCAATTCATCAACAAAAGAAGATGCCTTTCAAAACATACAAACAAACCTTTCTGTTCTCATTTGAATGCATATTTTTGTCTGTTGCAGGACCACGTTCTGATAGAACTGTCACAATCAGGGCTGAGGGGATCCGGAGAAGAGGAGGCATTTGATGAAGATCCATTTCTGGTTGTCAACCCAAACTATCTGCTGGAAGACTAAGGACTGTGAGAGGTGGATTGCAGAGCTGACAAGTTACATGTTGGAAAACACATTCTTTATCTTCCAAGGGTTGCTGTATTGCAAACATCTGAAAGTCCTAGGAGTACTTTACTGTGGAATGCACCAATGTGCAGTTAGTAATATATGATGGCTCATTTACATTGAGCACGCTTGGAAAGTTTTAAAAGACATGATACACAGTCTTGTTAATTCTGAATATCAATGCCATCATTGAGAGGCAGAGAGGAGTCATTCAATAGCTCTTTTTGGCATCAAGCTGTTTAGATGCTTCTGTTTTAAATGAGAGGAATTTTGCATCGTTCTTCTACTGTATTTAGTAGACTTTTTATGCTATAGATGTTTTACTGTTTTTCTTATTAGCATAAATAAAATACCATTAAATGTCTGGAGGTGTTTGGGGGTGGATTTGTGGATCCACGTGTTTAATGTCTAAAGGATGATTTAATTTTGTGGATGACAAATGCTGGGTTTTAAAGAAGGTTCTTCAACTTTCAGTAACAGATAATGAGAGACTTTGATTGCTTCTCTTCCTTTTCAGATGGACTAAAGATATGTATGTTCCTGTTGTGTATGTAAAATAGAGTATAGCCAAGCCCAAAGGAAGGTTTTAAGTCAGGAGGTCAGAAACCCTCATCTTGATGAATGTCTTGTCTTGTAAGTGAATTCAAAATCCATCATTTATGAGGGATTTTTAAGACTGTATTTGTGAACTTGTTTGTAGATTATTGGTTTTGTTACTATTTTTAATATGAAAGTTTTACTTACATTTCTCTTGTTCTCAATTATTTGCTTTATGATATGGGATTATTAAATCATCTGTTAAAAATACCTGAACACTTTTCTTATCACTCTGATACCAGCACTTAAGAAACATTTATAGTATAATAGAATGAAAGATACCAGAGCTATGTATTTTAAGTACAAATGGTGTGAAATTATCACTGCTTCAGAAGCTAGTTCAGAAGTGGAGCTGATTTGTAAGCAGCTGCCTTTTTCCTGTTAGCCTCTACCAGCTTTGGAAAGAGATGCCTTAGCCTTGCTAAGCATATCATTAAAGATAAGTTGTATTTAAGGAGTGGAAGGAATCATAACTGTTTATCACCAACCACACTATTTCATCATTGGGCACTAACTCATTAACTCCTGCAGTGACTTCACTAATTTATTTCATAAACTGCATGTTGACAAATGCTACTTCTCATTAAAAACTGCCCCCCCTCCTTGCAACAGCAGGTTCATGTTATTCTGTATTGGTCATTTACTTTGCACTTTCACTCCCTGCAATCTTTGTCTGATAACAAATACTCTTCATGTAGGAGAAAGTTATTGGGTTGGACAGTGTTTATTTCCTGGTTTTTTTCTTTCTTGAAACTTTCAGCACAAATGTGCTTGCTGAGTTTAAATGATACTTCATTGCTATGTAAAACAGCAAACAGTTTGTTCCTTCAGATTGGGGATTGGACGTGGCACTTGGTGCCATGATTTAGTCATGGGGTCTGTGATAACAGATTGGACTTGATGATCTTTGAGGTCTCTTCCAAACTTGGTGATTCTGTGATTCTATGATTTCCCCAGTTCTATATGCTGCACAGGGGAGGAGGATTCTTTTTCTGACTTAGCTCTGCTCTACTGAAAAACAAGCAGCAGATGGGGCTGTGAAATTGATAAATTGATAGAATGGTTTAGGTTGGAAGGGACCTTAAAGAAGTTCCAACCCCCTTGCCATGGACATGGGCACCTTCCACTATTAGAATTTTTTTCCAATATCCTGTCTAAATCTGCCCTCCTCAAGCTTCAATCCCTTCCCTCTTGTCCTTCATGGCTTTCTTGTATGCCCCCTTCAGGCACTGGAAGGCTACTCCGAGGTCTTCATGGAGCATTCTCTTTTTCAGGCTGGACGGTCCCAACTCTCAACCTGTCCTCATAAGGAAGGTTCTCCAGCCCTCTAATAATTTTCATGGCCCTACTCTGCATCTGCTCCAGCAACTCCATGTCACTTGTTTGCTGGGGGCACCAGAACTGAATGCATTGCTCAGGAGAGCAGAATAGAGGAGGGGAATCATGTCACTTGTCCTGCTGGTCACATTTCCTTTGATGCAGCCCAGGACATGGTTGCCCTTCTGGGTTGCCAGTGCACATTGCTGGCTCGCCAGTGCACATTGCTGGCTCATGTTGAGTTCTTATTCAAACTCTATTCAGGCATCAGGGGCGGGGGGAAGAGTATGTAACTGTCCAGAACAGCAAGCGTGAGGTTTCAGCAAGGTTTTCAAGGCTTCCTAAGAATAAATTACTAGCCTGGGAATCAAGCGGAGTCAAAGTACACAAATGATAATCCCTGTATAAACTGAAAGATTGGCTACTTGAGTAACAATACTGACAGCTATTTTCTACTGTAACTTAAAGACAGTCTTGACAGAGCAGTAAGCTGCCCAGATGATTCCAGGTATGTTGCAGCAAAAGGCAGGTTGTTAAAGGAAATCAACAGAGATGGGAGTGGCTTTTCAGTGCAGTTCTGTAGATTGTTGTGCTCAATTGATTTAAATATGTTCTGTATTTAGGCAGCACACAGCAGTTTCACTTTGAATGTGATTTTATTGCTTCCAAACGCCCTGATTTTATTTGGCATGGGGATACGTATTGCTGCTGCTGCCTGAATTCTCATAATAGCCACTTTTCCAACTACATAAGATGCCCCATCTCAGATTTCCATTATGCACCCAAAAACTGGAGCACTAATGTGCCTCTTGCTGGACTTGAGATCACCAAGTCCAACCTATAATGCAGGTAACCCTGCTCTTGTTATGTTCTGTAGCCAGAGCTGTGCTAGGATTCCTCTTAAGCTGAAAAAGGCCAAGAGGAGATTAACAGCATTGTCTGTTTATTTTATCCTCCTCTGAAATGGAGCCAAATATCAGTTGATGTTCAAACATAAAGGGGAAGCTGAGCTTTTCAGATGACCTTTCTCCAACTAGTTGTTTGAGTTTGCTTGTCCATCTATCTCTTAACTGAAAGTCTTGATTTATTATCTTTTAGGGTCAGCTATTTCTGAGAATGTTTATCTGATTCATAGGTAGTTTCAGTTAACTATTACTTCTACTGTAATATAAGTAGCATGGAATAACTGTTTCTGAAGCAGTTCCAGAAATGGAGCTGCTTTGTAAGACTGTTGTCTTCTTTCTGTTAGTGTCTCCCAGCTTTGGGATTGACTGGGAATTTGTTCAGAATTTTATTGCCATTGCTGGACCTCTACCCAGCAAGTTAGTAAATAGATTGCATCTGCAGGACCAAGTCCTACCCAAAGAAGATCAATGCCTTGCTGTATCTGAAGCCCATGATTACCTGTGCCAGCAAGGTCTTGTAGCTCTGGAGTTGCCCCAGTATTTCTCCCACCTTCGTGAGACTGGGGTGACACATTACAAAGTCTTCCTGCCATGGGCACGCATTCTTCCAACAGGAGATGCCAGGAAGCCAGATGAAGCTCAAGTGCAGTGCTACCAGGAACTGCTCAGGACCCTGGTTGCTGCAGATATCAGGCCAGTTGTAGTTCTGCATCACCAGTGTGACCCTGGTGCTGTGACTGCAAAGGCCATGGGTGGGAAAGCCACTGCTTTTGCTGACCTTTTTCTGGAGTATGCAGAGTTCAGCTTCCATGTTTCTGGGGACCTGGTCAATGTGTGGCTCACTTTCAGTGACCTGCCCCAGGTCCTTAAGAGCCTGCCCTATGATGACCCCCAGCACCAAGCCCAGGCCCTGGCTGCTGCTCATGAGAGAGCTTACACCATCTACCACAAGAAATACTCACTGGCAGGTAAGGAGAGTGGGGAGGGAGACTTTTTGGTGTGACCTTCACAAGTATTTTGCGAGGGGCAACTGCTAGGTGCTATCTGTGAGTATGATGTCAGTACTCTCAGAATTGCACAGAAACCCTTCAGTAGTGGGCTCTTTCAAATCCCTTATTTTGATAATTGTTTTATAATTTACAATAATAATCACATTTTGCTTGAAATAGTAGCCAAAGTAGCTGGGGATAATATACCTCTGTGTGTGTGTGTAGTTACAGTTAACCTTTTAATCATCAGGGAAGTACTAAATAGCCTCCAGTTAATCTGAGCAGCAGAAACCAGTACTTCAAGCCCAAAGCTTTCAATACTTTGCATGCTTTTTCTCTGAGGGCTGTTGTCCCTGCAGTCTTAATTTGAAGACCAGCAGATGCCCCTCATACTGTTCATACACCAAACCTTGAATGTGTTGTGTAATAAAGACAGAGACTTGGGAAAAATCAGCTCATTTTGAAAGCCTTATTTCAATGTCCTTGAAAATTGAGGTTGCAATTTCTACCATTTCAGCTAAGAGAGGAAGATCATGCCATCAGTCAGTGACTGTTCTGTAATGCCTTCTGTATGATGGGGACTTTTTCATTAAGGCATGACTTGTTCCCTGGGAACACAGTTTTGGAGGTCCAGATCTAGCTGAAGAATCAGGTCCAATTCAAGTGATGCCTTCCACCCCAAAGGTGGAAATCTTTGCAAACATTGACAAAACCTACTTAAAACTGATCGTGGTGTAAAGTGACATTTCTCATTTCATCAAGGGGAAATGATTTTATTTAACTTCCAAAAGTTAAAGCAACAGGGAACAGTTGCTTTTTAGTGTAATTACTGCTCTCAGTTACAAATTACTTCAAGATTCCTCGAATCCAGTCTAACTCTATTTTTTTTCATGTCTACAATCACAAAATCATAATTATCAAGCTGTTTTGTAGCTAATAATGTGTACCTAATGTGTACTTCTTTCTGGCTCACAGAGGAAACAATAAAAATGTACCTTCAAGCTACAGAGGAACGAGGCACAGAAAATGTCTTGAGAGATAGTAGTACTGTGAGGAAGTCTGCAGTGCCCTTTGTTTAGAAT
This sequence comes from Melanerpes formicivorus, assembly GCF_026170545.1. Taxonomy (NCBI): domain Eukaryota; kingdom Metazoa; phylum Chordata; class Aves; order Piciformes; family Picidae; genus Melanerpes; species Melanerpes formicivorus. The sequence continues at coordinate 35,772,722 of NW_027142357.1, read as the reverse complement.
TCACTTCTTGCACACACTAGGGTTTTACAGTAATTAAATTTTAACGCTGCCTGTGTTAAACAGAGCAAGAGAATTTCATCTCTGTTGAGTTCCTGGGATTTTCTAAGCAGCTGTCCTCTTGGGTCTGCCTTCTTTGGACTTAGAGTTTTCCTGTCCCTAGAAGAACCAGTAGGGCTGGCTGAGTCACTGTCATTTTTTTTTCCCCCAATTGATTTTGAGTTCTTGCATTTGTCAGGAATACTTTGCCCAGCTTCCCTCATGCATCACCTGTCCCCTGCAAATTCCCAGCATCCCAGTAGCATCCAGCACAGGGTGGATTTAAAAAAAACCAACAACTACCATACCACAAAGTCATGAAAATTAAACATACTCTTTATAGTTATGCACAGAGTGGAAGGGCACCCACTGGACAGGTGCATTGAGCTCCACTTTACTGCAAGCAACAGCACTACAGCTACCTGAAAGGATGTTGTAGTGAGGCTGGTGTTGGTCTCTTCTGCCAAGTAACTAGTGATGGGATGAGAGGAAATGGGCTTAAGTTGTGCCGGGAGAGGTTTAGAGTGGACATTAAGAAAATCTTTACTGAGAGAGTGGTGAGACATTGGAATGGGCTGCTCAGGGGGGTGGTAAAGTCACCATCCCTGGAAGTCTTCAAGAAGCGTGTAAATGGTGGCACTTCAGGATATAGTTTAGTGATGATGGCAGTTGGATTATGGTTGGACTTTATAATCTTGAAAGTTTTTTCCAACTGTAATGATTCTGTAAGATATTTATGAGCTGTCATGATTAGACAAGACATATTAAACTCTGCTTTTCAATTTCTACCTTCTCCAACTCTGTTGAAATTGTGGTGGGTATTCTGAAATCAGCTACCTAGGGCCCTGATTGATGTTCAAAAAACATCCAACTGATTAAAAAAACCCAAAACAAAACCAACAAACCTGCAGTGAACTGAAATCTTTTATTTATCCTTAACATATTGCTAATAGCTTCTCTTTTTTAAGGTGGAAAGCTGTCCATTGCTTTAGGAGTGGGTCATGGTTTGGATCATGCTTCATTGGAATTGCTTTCAGCTTCTCTTCAGGTAACACCATCATGGAAACTACTTCCAAAATTACAGGAATTGATTTTTATGTGCAGGATCAAGTGACCTATTGCAAGTTATATAAAATTTTAGCAGATGGACTAATCAACCAATTTGGTAAATTTTACTTACTTGGTTAGCTTGATTATGTGGAACTCACTGATTTAAAAAATTGCTTCAACATCCTGTCTTGGCTTCTTGATTAAGAGATATGGACACATTTGCTCTCATAATTGGCTGTTTTAGCAATTTAATGTACTTAAATGACAAGGTGTCTGCAAAAAGTGTTCCCACTGTCATTTTCTTTGAAAGTCAACTTAATGCATCATTAAAGAAATAGATGATTTATTTCAAATAACTGCTCTTAAAAAAACCAAAACCAACTATGTATTACATTAAAACACAAACTGAGCTGTGATAAAAATTGTCTAGATGGCACAGTCTGAGGAGAACATAATCACTGCAAAGGTCATAGAAGGGAGCTTTGGACATCATCAAATCCAGCTCCTCTGCCAAAGCAGGATCACCTAGGGCATGTCACACAGGAATGAAGGAATGAATCCAGACAGGTCTTGAAAGGCTCCAGAGAAGGAGGCTCCACAACCCCTCTGGGCAGCCTGTTCCAGTGCTCCATCACCCTTACAGTAAAGAAGTTTTTTCTCATGTTGAGGTGGAACTTCCTGTGTTCCAGCTTGTATTCATTGGCCCTTGTCCTATCACCACTGAAAAGAGACTTCTTGACACCCACCCTTCAGATATTTGTAAACATTAACAAGATTTCCTCTCAGTCTTCTGGACTAAACAGCCCCAGGTCTCTCAGCCTTTCCTTATCAGGGAGATGTTCCAGTCCCTTAACCATCCTCATAGCCCTCCATTGAACACATCTGTGATGAATCCTTTCTGTGAAGACCAAACTCTCTATTGGCAGTTATCTTCACTTAGGGGACGTTGATACAGGATACAGTGAACAAACAACAGTGCAGTTTGTTAGCTTGACTTCACAAACCATCAAAATTTAGCAAGCGGGTAAACAATGTTTAAGACATGACATCTCAGAGGTGTACACAAGGTGTGATTTGTGGGGAGAGAAACATTGTTAAATAAAATGAGGTGACTGAACTTGAAAAACACTTTGGACTGAAAAATAAACTGAAAGCTTATCAGTGTTTCCAGCTGGTTTAATAAAAGAATATGATCTCTTCCTTTGAACTCAATGATTCAAATGGGATGTAGTCTGGAATCATTAGAGGTTTCTGAAGTGGACTTTCCCCAAAGGTTAATTGATGTGGCCTACATGAACCACAGAGTTACAAAGGTTTCACTGTCTGATTAAAGAAGCATCCATCTGTAAATCATTAATATTACATTCATAAAATATTCAGTAGAATTTCACTTAGCTGTTTAAATTTTACTTTGTTTGGAAGAATAGATGCAAATTGCATCTTCTCATTAAGCAGGATTTCATTCAGCTGTTTGTTTCACTTTTTATAGGAGCAGAGTTACAAAATGCATCTTCCCATGCAGTTTGTACCTTCTCAGTCCAGTTTGTGCACATTAAATTATCCAGGGTTCCCATGAAGCTGTAGGGCTCCTTACTCCAGCAATGTGTTTTTATCAAACATTTCACAATTTTATGTATTTTTAGCATAATACCTGAATGAAAAGGACATTTTACTCCAGGATGATTCTTTTCCTTTTCTTGTTGCCAGGATTCAGTGGACTTTCTGTCTCTCAGCCTTCAGTACTATTGTGGAAATGAAGCAAACGTCTACAAGAAGTTGAGTGAATTTCAGGTAATGCACAGTGTTAACATTTTTAGCAACAGACCAGAGACCACAAATAGAAGGGGAATTTCATATTTCTTGATGCATGTCTCAAACACTTCTGATGTGCTGCAAGAGCTCAGACAGCAGCCACATTAGGAAACAGCTGCATGCTGCCCACTTCTCTGTTGTTATTCTGACTTAAAAACAGGTGCTCGAAAGTGCTGGAAAGGATTCTCTTGGTCAGTGCTCATCATTGAGGTTTTAACAACTGGAATGGCATCATTACAGAATACAGGATTAACCAGGTTGGAAAAGACCTTCAAGATCATCAAGTCCAACCTAATTCTTTATTCCAGGAATGAAAAACCTTCTCTTTCACGTCTTAAGTGTTTCATAAGCTGTTAGGCTAATACATTTAAACAAAACAAAAAACCCCACTATTTTGTTCTAGCATGGGTTCTGCAATGGTACTTCACACACTTCTTCATCAGTGGAGGAAGTGTTAGAAACATTCATGACTCTGAGTTTGTGCAAGGATTAGATCCCATGGCAATGCAGTGTCAGTAGTGCCACAGGCTAGTACCTGGTTTTAAAACTCTGATAGTGAACTGCATTCTTGAAATATGTAAGAGTCACCCAGCAAGTGAGTTGGAGAATAAGACACTACCCATGTGACTCCTTCTCTTGAGGGCCCCAGCATGCTGCAGTTACTATAAAAAGCTGAAGTGGGTCAAACGTTATGGCAACACATTCTTAGCAAGTAAGCTTTCAAAACAGGCCATAGTTCCTTGTGCCTTTTCCATGAGAAGTTGAACACTGAAAGTCTCTGGGGTTTGTGATTTGATTTGCATCGAGCATTTTTTGTATCATAGAAAAACAGTGGGTGGTATTTCATGGTTACTCTGTAGATCTATGAATTTAACTTTGAAGAACTGATTATCACCAGTCTTCTAGGTATTTCCTGTTCTGTGTTATAAAGCAACAAATGCCAAGAGCATGGTTTTATTTACATCCAAGTTTCACACAAGTCTTTGGTTTTGCAGAATGTCTGGAAGGACACTCAGATCTTGATTTTCAGTCTAAAGTTCCTTGATTGTGATTCCATGGAAGAGAATCCTTCTATACCAATAGCTGCCATTTTCACTGGTGAGTGGTATATTTTAATAAGGAGGAGAGGTTTTTAGCTATGTTCTGCATGGCAAATTATAGGGGAAGTTCAAAATTGTCCAGACCACTGCTCTCATGAAATAACTTGATGGTTTCTTTCTTAGCCTTCTTGGAAATTTAAGGGTAAATGGTGAGTGTGGAGGGAGAGAAAGCAGGAAATATTACTCAAAGCTTTTCTTCATTTTCATTAGACTCAGATTGTGCCAGAAGAGGTTTGAACTGGATAGTAGGAAAAATCTTTTCACCAAAAGGGTTGCCAAGCATTTGAACAGGCTGCCCAGGGAAGTGGTGGAGTCACCATCCCTGGATTAATTAAAAGACATGTAGATGTGGTTTAGTGGTGGATTTCACTGTGCTAGAAATGGTTGGAATAGATCCTGAAGGTATTTCTGTGACAATTTTTTAACATGGAATTGTAGATCTCTAATGAAAACCCAACAAATTGAATCTGAAAAAAATGAGTTAAGAGAAAAGCACAATGTTTCTAAAAAAGTGCAATTGTATGTCCATGTAGTGTCATGCAGTCCATCTGAGTTGTGGCTAAGCTCATCACCTGCCATTTGTGTATTTTCAGCTATTAACAAAGACCAGACACTAACAATTGGATATGATGTTAATGAGTTATTGGACTCTTCATCTCACGTTTTAAGGTACAGTTTTGTCCCCTAAATCAGACACTGCAGTAAAATGGTGTCCTCTAGAACCCTATGTGCAGGCAAAGTCTGCTGTTAGTTGCTGAAAAAGGTGGAAAGGAATAGCTTTTTGCTGAGCCCACTCTCTTGCTGTTACACACAATTCTCTATCCTACTGCTACAGGTGATGTGATCATCTTCCACTCTCTCATCCTTGGTTACCCAAATTGCACCTTAAAGCCAGTAGTAGCAAGTACTTTTCCAAGGCTTCTGTTCTTTCTGAGATCAAAACCATTTGAAATTCAAATAAACTACAAAAAGATAAAGACTTTCCTAGGAGAGGAGGCAGTTGTACCTTCAGAAATGTGGATGTCATTGTGCAGGGAGAAGCTAAGGGTTAGAGAAGCAAGGTTGATTTGGTTTAGCTTATACCATGGGAATTCATGAGAGCAGTTGTATCATACGAAAATGCTACAGACGGTAAGGATTGTGTCTGCACCTTCACCCTAGCTGTAATGAATTATGAATCTGCTGCAAAGAAATGCATTGGATGTATAGCTCTAGAGCTCTGGAGTTAGCTCATTGCACGCATGTATAGCTCTTGAGCTGCTCTGCATTTAGCTTGTTGCACTCCACCTTCATCTGCTGGCTGGATGACCAGATGACAAAGGAACTATGCATTTAAGTGGCATATGTCAGCTGAATAGAAAGCAAATAACTCTTTTATCCTCTCTGTTTGCAAGTTCTTTTTCACTGGCATCCTTCTCAGAGATTTTAATTTCCTTTTATTCTCTTTCCAGCAAAGCAAATACTATGCAGGAAGACCAAGATGCTGCTCCTGCTCCTCGCTCCTCCTATCAAACAGTTTGGGAAATGTTTGCTAACCAGCCTGAACTGGAGAGGGATTCTTTTCTGCAAGATGTTTTCCCAGATGGTTTCCTCTGGGGCACATCCACAGGTGCCTTTAACATTGAAGGAGCTTGGGCAGAGGATGGGAAAGGAGAGAGCATCTGGGATCAGTTCGGGCACACAGGTCACGTCTACATGAACCAAACAGCAGATGTGGCATGTGACAGCTACTATAAAACCAGCTATGATGTTTACCTCCTTAGGGGTCTTCATCCCCAGCTGTACAAATTTTCTCTATCCTGGCCTAGAATTCTCCCTGCTGGCACCACCGAGACCAAAAACACCAAGGGTGTTGATTATTACAACCAATTAATTAACCGTTTGCTAGACTCTAATATTGAGCCCATGGTGACTCTGTTCCACTGGGACCTTCCACAAGCTCTCCAGGTTCTTGGTGGCTGGCAGAATGACAGTATCATAGATGCTTTTGTAAATTATGCAGACTTCTGCTTTTCCACTTTTGGGGATCGAGTCAAGTTCTGGGTTACTTTCCACGAGCCTTGGGTTATCAGCTACGCTGGCTATGGCACCGGAGAGCATCCCCCAGGAATCACGGACCCAGGAGTAGCATCTTACAAGGTAGGAACACAGAAATACCTGGGATCCTGTAGATGCCATTGTTGTGTTGTTTTTCTCTGATGGTTCTGTATTTGAACTGTGTTCAAGCCTGGTGTTGCCTCTGAGACAGCTGTTTGCTTGTTGGATTTATGATACTTGCTAAAAATGGGTTAGTTAATGGATGCTAGAGGTCTTGATCTTCCTGCTCTGTTCTGGAAGCTGGTGTTGATGGGTAGCCAGGTTCTTCTGCTTATTCCAAAACCTACTGCACTGTGGCTATGATTATTTGTTTTGTTGAGGTTTTTTCTTTTGGCCTGAGACCACAGTCTCACAGGACAGTAATCTCAATGCTTAAGAGTTCTCGTGCAAAGCAGTGTGAGATGTGCCTCCCTGTTTTCTGTTCCCAGGTGGCTCACACAATTCTCAAGGCTCACGCCAAAGTCTGGCACCTGTACAATGACAAGTACCGCTCTCAGCAACTGGGGAAGGTGGGGCTGGTGTTGAACTCAGATTGGGCTGAACCCAAGACTCCCACCAATTCTGAGGATGTGAGGGCCTCTGAGAGGTACCTGCAATTCATGCTTGGCTGGTTTGCTCACCCTGTATTTGTTAATGGTGATTACCCAGATATCCTGAAGGCTCAGATCCAGGAAACAAACCAGCAGTGCTCCACAACAATTGCCCAGCTGCCTCTCTTTACCGAAGAGGAGAAGTCCTGGGTGAAGGGGACTGCAGACTTTTTTGGTCTTTCCCATTACACTTCCCGCCTGGTCAGTGCTGTGACTAATGGGACCTGCACTGCAAGCTATGAGAGCATCGGGCACTTCTCTGTGCATGTAGATCCTTCTTGGCCACAGGCTGCCTCTTCTTGGATCCATGTGGTCCCCTGGGGATTAAGACGCCTGCTGAAGTTTGTGTCCCAGGAATACACAGGGACAAGGATCCCAATTTACATAGCAGGAAATGGTGTGCCAACAGAAGACACCGGGGATCTGATTAACGATGCTCTGCGGGTTAATTATTTCCGTCAGTACATCAACGAGGCTCTGAAAGGTATGGAGGAATGTTAGGCTTTAATATTTTAATAGTAGCAGCTAGTTATTCTATCACTTTCATACTGGTTAACTCTAAAACATCAGCGTTTGCCTGGTGCTATGTGGTCAGCTACCTATTTTGTATATAGTGTGACCTCATATACTTCATCCTATCTGGGGAGGGCAGTGGAACACTGGGACAGGTTGCCCAGGGGAGGTAGTTGAGGCTCCATCCCTGGAGGTATTCAGAGTGAGGCTTGACAAGGCTCTGGGCAACCTGGTCTAGTTGAGGATGCCTCTGCTTTACTGCAGAGGGAGTTGCAGTAGATGACCTTTGGAGGCCCCTTCCAACTCAAACCATTCTATGATTTTATGATTCTATGGCATCCATATATGGAAGTCTCCATTATGTTTAGATGCGGGAACAGGTTTTTCATATATATGGATAAATGTAGCCTGGACCCCAGTGTCAGTCCCTCTGAGAACTGTTTTTATCACTCAGCTACCCTGAAGATGACTTGCCCTTAGGCAAGCTCATGCCCACAGACATCTCATAGATCAGGACTGAACGATGTCATTATTGATCAAGCAGACAGTATCCTGTCCCATTTCAGGTTAGAATTTTTAGGGAGATACAAATATCTCAAATAGTTTTGAGCAAGGTTCAAGGTATGCTTCTATCTTTGCAAGTTGTGTATCCATTGATGTAAAAATATGAGTGATTTGAGCTCTGGACAGGTATAAAGATTTGAGATTTCAAATAGAGATTTGACTAATGCTCTGTTGAGATACACAAATCAATACTGTCAGGAAAACTGTATTAAATATGCTGTATGATCAGTGTACAGCAGTTTATCTTCTTGACCTAGTTCTGAACATGCTGCTAGAAGGGTTATTAGAGCTACAGAAAACACAATTTAGCATTGCTGTATGCCTTAGCAGAAGGAAGGAAGGTGGACTGCATATGGGAAGTGAACTCTTCTGGATTGAGAAAGATTTAGAGCTTGTTTTTTAGGCAATGTGTGGAAAGGTGCTGGGCTTGCCTCTGCCGGTAGCAGATACTGTGTTCTGCTGAAAGAAGCTGTCCTCCTGTGCTCAGGAAAGATAGTCAAGCACTAAATGCTTATAATGTTTCAGTTTATCTACAGTGTCAGCTCTAAAAGTGCACCATACACCTGAGCTGTTGAGTTGTGCTTGGAAACAAGAAAACAGGGAAAAAGGGATGACACCAGTGGCACAGGTGTCCTGTACTCAGTAACCTCTTGACTGATACTTCTTTCCTCACGCATTTTTATCACTAAGCATTTGATTGCTACTGTGCCAGTTGCTTTCCATGCCAGATACTCTAATGTTGTTTGTTTGTTGTTGATTTGGGTTTATTTTTGCCTAGAATGATGTTTGGGTTATGACAATTACCCTCAGTTGTGGTGCTTATGTTGTGTGGTGCTGTGTTCAGAAAATGCCCAAATGAGTAACTGTGTCTTCTTCTGTTTCTGTGACAGCTGTAAAGCTAGATGAGGTCGATGTTCGGTCATATATTGCTCGATCCCTGGTTGATGGCTTTGAAGGCCCAGTGGGGTACAGACTAAGATTTGGGCTGCATCATGTGAATTTTGAAGACAGTGACAGACCAAGGACTCCCAAGGCATCTGCTTATTTCTATTCCAGCGTTATTGAAAACAATGGTTTCCCATCTAAAGTCTCGGACAGATCTTCTACACCAGTGGTATTTCACCAACCCATACCATCAAAGTTGCCATATTTGCCTGCATCAGAAGTTCCCTCCAAGGCAAAGGTTGTCTGGGAGAAGTTTTCATCTCAAACAAGCTTTGAAAAGGACATGTACTTCTATGGGACATTTCCAGAGGACTTTACATGGGGGGTGTCTTCTTCTGCCTACCAGATAGAGGGAGGTTGGGATGCTGATGGCAAAGGACCCAGCATTTGGGATAACTTCACCCATGTCCCAGGGAATATAAAGAATAATGATACTGGAGATATAGCTTGTGATAGCTACAACAAGGTGGAGGAAGACATTTACCTGCTGCGAGCCTTAGGGGTGAAGAACTATCGTTTCTCCCTGTCCTGGTCTCGAATTTTCCCCAACGGAAGGAACAACTCAATAAACCACCATGGGGTTGACTACTATAACCGTCTCATTGATGGGCTGGTTGCCAACAACATCGCTCCAATAGTCACTCTCTACCACTTTGACCTGCCACAAGCTCTCCAGGACATTGGTGGCTGGGACAGCAGTGAGATGATTGACCTGTTTGATAGTTTTGCAGACTTCTGTTTCCAGACCTTTGGGGACAGGGTGAAGTTCTGGATCACATTCAATGAACCCCAAGTCATTGCCTGGGTTGGCTATGGCACTGGAGAATTTCCACCCAATGTCAAAGACCCTGGCAGTGCTCCCTACAGGGTTGCCCACATCTTACTTAAAGCTCATGCCAGGGTCTACCATACGTATGATGACAAATACAGAGCGAGTCAGGGAGGGGTCATTGCTCTGTGTCCCAACATAGACTGGGTTGAGCCACAGACACCCAGCAACCCCAGGGACATAGAAGCTGCAGACAGGTACCTGCAGTTTTTGGTAGGGTGGTTTACACACCCAATTTTCAAAAATGGGGACTACCCTGATGCCATGAAGTGGAAAGTTGGGAACAGGAGCGAGCTCCAGAGCTTGCCGTCGTCTCGCCTGCCAGTTTTCACAGCAGAGGAGCGTGAATACATCAGGGGCACAGCAGATGTCTTCTGCTTCAACACCTACACCTCCAGAATTGTAACCCATTCAACCACCCAGTTGAGGCCCTTCTCTTATGAGTATGATCAGGAAGTTGTAACAAAAGTTGACAGTTCCTGGCCTTCCTCAGCTATGCCGAGCCAGCGGGCTGTGGCCTGGGGGATGCGGAGGCTGCTGAACTGGATCAAAGAAGAATATGGAAACCCCCCAATATATGTAATTGAGAATGGGGTGGGGCTAAACACCACGTCACAGCTTGATGACAACAGCAGGATATTTTACTACAAAACATACATTGATGAAGCTCTAAAAGGTACCAATGTTTGCTTTTGTTCTGTTGGGGTGTGTCTCCCCTTGAGTTTCTGGTTACTTTATTCCTCTGAAGAAGAGTTTTTAAAAGTGGTTGATACCAGTCTTTAAATATCCTGAGCACAATGTAAGTATAGTGTTTCTTTTTGTGATCTGCCCTGCATGGCTCTTTGCACTTTGTACCCTCCATCTGTGGAGAGTCTCTTGATCTTAGTTGACCAGTGCCAGCTTTATGAAGCTAGAAGTGTCGTAAGTGCTTGCATGTGAATGCCTCGTGGCTCATTTAATGTGTGATTCTACCTCTGCTGATGCCCTTTCTTTCTGGTCTTTCAGCTTACAAGTTGGATGGTGTTAATCTGAGAGGATACAACGCATGGAGCCTCATGGATAGCTTTGAATGGTTGAATGGTTATGAGACAAGTTTTGGGTTGCACCAGGTTGATTTTGACAACGCCAACAGGCCAAGAACCCCAAAGCGCTCTGCTGTGTACTATGCAGAGGTCATCCGCAACAATGGTATCCCACTGCCAGAAGAAGATGAATTCTTATATGGAGAGTTTCCAGAGAACTTTGTGTGGAGTGTGGCAACTGCAGCATATCAGGTTAGGAAACAGCTGGATTCCTACAGTGTCTGCAGACAGTTCTTTCATTTTGGATAAGACATCTACAGCTTTTGTAACATTTAGGTTTTACTGTAATTGAGGGTTAGTGTAATGTCTGCTGTAAAAGGGAGGAGCTTGGAGACGTTTAAAGGCATGGTTACACTACAAGGACAGAGACAGCTTCACAAGGGCCAGCCCACTTGGAGCAGCAGGTGAACTGAAACAACACCTGTGCTCTGTGACTTTGTGGTTTGCTAATATATCTTGCCTTGAGGCCCAAGAGGCCTTACTAGTGACTGATCAGTGAAGCTGGTAAGTCAAAAGTCTAGTGCCACAAAGATTAACAGGTTGAATTCTTTGCTGGGCCAAGACCTAAATTTGGGGGTTACTAACAATTCCACCCTCCCATCTTCAATTACAGATTGAAGGAGGTTGGAGAGCAGATGGGAAAGGACTTAGCATTTGGGACAAATATGCTCACACTCCCTTGAGGATCAGCAATGATGACACTGGAGATGTAGCTTGTGACAGCTACCACAGGATTGAGGAGGATGTGGAATTGCTGAAGAGCCTCAAGGTGTCTCGGTATCGCTTTTCAGTCTCCTGGTCTCGTGTTCTCCCAGATGGGACCACCAGATACATCAATGAAAAGGGCCTGAACTACTATGAAAGGCTTGTCGACGCTTTACTGGCAGCTAACATTGTGCCTCAGGTAACCAAAAAAGGTGGCTTTCAGGTAACTAAACAATAGCAGAACTCAAGTCTGGTGCTCAGAGCCACCTGTATGTGTTTCCATGCATGCCCTTCCTCACAGAGAAACAGTTTTTGATTGCATTCTGCAAGGACACATGTTCTTTGCATAAGCAAATGAATGGGGATGGTGATGATACATTAGAAATTACTGCCCAGAGGAATCCCAGTAACCTTATTGTTGGCTGTTTCTAATTACCTTCTCTTCCCTCACATGCTTGAAAGTGAACTCCATGAGGATGTATGCATTGATCTTTCCAGAGACTTGAGGTGAGGCCAGCCAACCTGTAGTTCTCAGGATCCTCCTTCTTGCCTTTCTTGGAGATGAGTGTAACATTTATTCTTTTCCAAGACGTTAGGAAGGTCTATTGACCTCCTTATTGCTGTGTACAACAACAAGAGGACAGTCTCAAACTGTGCCAGGGGAAGTTTAGGCTGGAGGTGAGGAGGAAGTTCTTCACAGAGAGAGTTGTTAGCCATTAGAATGTTCTGCCCAGGGAAGTGGTGGAGTCCCTGTCCCTGAAGGTGTTCAAGAGGGGATTGGACATGGCACTTGAAGCCATGGTTTAGTAGTCATGAGGTGTTGGGTGACAGGTTGGACTTGTGGTCTTTTCCAACCTTATTGATTCTATGATTCCATGATCAGCATGGCTTGTCACACATAATGGACAGAGACCTCACTATGGCATAAATCAGCTCTTTCGGCACCCTGAATGAATCTGACCTGTTCCCATAGTCTAGGATGTATGTAGCTTTTTGCCACTTCTGTCTGCTGCTTCCCCCATGTTGGCTGTTCTTTCGTCCTTCAACGATGCTGGGTTCACTGGAGAGTGCCCATGGCTGCACCAAGTGCTACCTACATGTCTTATGTAACAGCCCCATACAACAATGCAGGCTTGGGGCAGAGTGGCTGGAAGGCTGCCTGGCAGAAAAGGATCCAGGGGTGCTGGTTGACAGCTGACTGAACATGAGCCAGCAGTGTGCTTAGGTGGCAAACAGCATCCTGGCCTTATCAGAAGTAGTGTGACCTGCAGGTCCAGGGAAGTGATTGTCTTCCTGCACTCAGCACTGGTAAGATGGTACCTTGAGTACTGTGTTCAGTTTTGGGCCCACCACAACAAGGAGGATGAGGTGCTGGAGTGTGTCTTGAGAAGGGCAGCAAAGCTGGTGAAGGGTCTAGAGAGCAAGTCTTGTGAGGAGCAGCTGAGGGAACTGGGATTGTTTAGTCTGGAGAAAAGGAGGTTCATGGGAGACCTTATTGCTCTCTATGACTACCTAAAAGGAGGTTGTAGTGTGGTGGGAGTTGGTTTGTTCTCCCAAGTAGCAAGTGACAGGATGAGAGGAAACAGCCTCAAGACGTGCCAGAGGAGGTTTAGGAAAAATTTCTTCACCAAAAGCTTAAGCTGTGGAACAGGCTACCCAGGGAAGTGGTTGAACCATCATCCCTGGAGGTATTTAAAAGCCATGTAGATGTGGTGCTCAGGGACATGGTTTAGCAGCAGACTTGGTTAGGTTAATGGTTGGACTTGATGATCTTAAAGATTTTTCCAGCCTAAATAATTCTGTGATTCTGTGCACACCATGCAGGGGGCAGCCCAGGAATTATCTACACAAACATCAGGTGATGCCTGAATGCACCTGTGCCTTCACGGCATTGCTCTAGACAGGTCCACTGGCTGTACCAGCCCAAACAGGTGTTCTCTTAATTGTATTTCATCTGAGAGTCTGCAGGTGCAGTTCTTGCTATCAGAAGGGTGTGGTGGTTTTGGTAAAAGCTTCATCTTCACCCTCAGACAGTGCCTAGAGTTCAAGTCATGGTTTGAGAGCAGGTAGCTGCTGATCAGAGCATGGTTTGTGCTCCCAAGCGAGGCTAGGCTACTGTGCTCATTTCCAAAAGGAAGAGTGGCTGGCTGAGTCTCTCTCTCTTGCTCTTTCCCCACAGGTAACTCTCTACCACTGGGACCTCCCACAGGCCCTGCAGGATGTCGGTGGGTGGGAGAATGACACTATCATTCAGAGGTTTAAGGAATATGCTGACCTCCTTTTCAAGAGATTAGGAGATAAAGTGAAATTCTGGATAACCTTAAATGAACCCTTCAACGCTGCATATCAGGGCTATGGTGTTGGCACAGCTGCTCCAGGTAGGGATTCTGGGCATAAGCTTGGAGCACTACTGCACAACTGTATTACACTGCAGCAGAGTACATGCTAGAGGTTTGCAAAGGGGGAGCAAGGAAGGCAGTGTGGTGGGGATAAGTGGGATTTGGACTGCTGTAGTGGACACATCCTTCTTTCACTTTGCCTGTGATGCCTCTAAGACCCGTCCTCCTTCTTCCACCCATCCTGTGCAGCCTCTGGATTACATGTGCTGTCTGGAGCAGACCCCATTGCAGAGCAGCTCCAGGGACAGTGGAGAAGAGTTAGGGCTGGAGGGCACCCAGTTCAGCTATAGGGTAGAAGAAGGAGAAGTAGATGAAAGGGGAGGGATGGGAGCTGGCTGGAATATACAGCTTTCTGCTTTCCATGCTGGTGCCAGCAGCCTGTTGCTGGGCCTGGCAGTCCTGCATAGGCAGATAGCTGAACCAGCCCATGTCCCACCACAGCAGGAGGAGAAGGGAGCAGTGTGTGGTCCCACACAGTCTGCCCACTGCAGCTGTGTCTTTAGCTGTCTCTGCAGTTTCCAGCTGTCTCTGTGACCTCAGCCCAGAGCTGGGGCCCAGGGTGCCAGCTGCTGCAGGTTTGTTTATTTACCAGCAAGCAGTTGGGGATGTCCTGGGCATCATGTTAACCTGGGAAGCAGTTGTGAGAAAGTTGGGAACTGCTGCTCCACTGCCTGTGCTGTCCCTGCCCCTGCAGGCATCTCCATTCGCCCCGGGCGAGCCCCCTACGTGGTGGGGCACAACATGATAAAGGCCCACGCGGAGGCCTGGCACCTCTACAATGAGACCTACCGGGCAAAACAAGGAGGGCTGATCTCCATCACCCTCAACTCTGACTGGGCAGAACCAAGGAACCCATACAAACAGGAGGACATCGATGCTGCCAAACAATACTTGGAGGTACAGAGATACCTGAGCACAGCTCTCCCACAGCTCCTGGGTTTGTTTATAGTGGTACCCTTTCTCTGGGTGCTGGAGATGCTCAGAACCCAGGTGAGTAGCTCACTGGAAAAAAAGGATGAGCCAGAGGCACAACTGCAAGGAAATGGTTCACCCTTATCTGATGGCTGATAAGCATCCAACAGAAATGGGACAAAATATGGCTGCATTGACAAAAGCTTAGTAAATTTACTGTTGTTATATGGAGCATCCCTGCATAGCTCCATGTGCCTGATCAGTATACATTCAAATACTACCTATAAAGCAGCACATGAAGGAGAAATGGTTAAATCCTTTGTTTAGATACATAATTGATCCTTCTCCCTTATTCCCTGGCTCAGTTTTTTTTAGGCTGGTTTGCTCATCCCATTTTCAAAACCGGTGATTATAACGAGGTGATGAAAACAAGGATTCGGGAACGCAGCCTGGCGCAGGGTCTGAGCCAGTCCCGGTAAGAGCCCAGCCCTGTGTTTGCCCTGCTGTGCTGAAGCCTGCTGTTCTGATGGGAGTGCTGAATTTCACTGATTCTATTGCAATACTACTCTAAAAATCTTGCTGTATCCTCTCAGAAAACCTTTAGTGTACATTTTGCCTGTTCCCTGTCCTTACCTCTCTTGCAAACTAAATTTACTACTATGCCTTATCTTTGGGGTAGTAAGTTGGCAGCTCAGGGTGGTACAGGGAATGCTCTGCATTAGGCACAGTGTTTCACCTGACAGCCACAGTGAAGGTGTTTTAATTTTTCTTAAAACTATGTACTGAACTTGAGCACTGAGAACTCACAGGTCCCTCTGAATTGTATTTCTTATTTTCTGTTCCTGTCTATTACTTCTGGGCTGCCCAGGGAGGTGGTGGAGTCACCATCCCTGGAGGTGTTCAAGAGGGGATTGGACGCGGCACTTGGTGCCATAGTCTAGTCATGGGGTCTGTGGTGACAGGTTGGACTCGATGATCTTTGAGGTCTCTTCCAACCTTGGTGATACTGTGATGCTTTTAATGTTACTGTGGTCCCAGTGTTCCATCACCATTTCTTTTCCTTTTCTCTCCTCTCTAGGCACATATAAGTAAAGCACTTTCTTCCCTCTTCACTTTAATAGCTAATTCATGGGGTGTATGAGATCTGGGGCTATTCCTTGTCATGCCTTTCTGCAAATGTGGGAGGCCACTTGTTTTGAAGTGAGGAGGATGGTGAGGAGTTGGTGTGTGCTCTGCAGCAAAGGCAGGGCTCTTCATGATTCCAGTTATATTTTTATACATGCCTAATCCACTTGCATTCTTAAGCATTTTTTGGCACATTATTTCTTCTCTGCTGCTAACAAGAGAGCAAAGCCATGTGTGTTGTTTTATGAGGTAATGTGCCCAAGCATTTCAGTCTGGGGAAGTCCTGTCCTCAGCCCAGGACTGCAAACATCACCAAACTGTCTGGAGCACTGGCTGTGTTTTCAGCATGGCTTAGCTAGGGACCTAATTCCCAGGAGAATTTTCTCTCACTGAAACCTCGCTCCTTGTTGCAGGATGCCCTGGCTGTCCCATGATTCTATTTCTTACTTTGTGTAGTGCTACAGATCCAAAAGGGGTGGTTCTCTGAGAAGTCCTCCCTTTTAAAGGGAACCAAGGTTTTTGGGATTTAGTGGTAGAGTCCACACACAGAGACTAGTTCCCAGTTTCTGCTGGGTTTTCCCGTTCCTCCAGAAGGATCATGGTACCTCTTCTTGTGCTTGTGGTGCTGGTGCTAGGCACTACATGTGGAGTGTGTTCAAAGTATGGATTTCAGGGAGGAAGCTCAGAAGTTCTCACTGTGCATCAACTGCACATCCTAGCAAAAGCTTAGTTTGTACAACAGGAGTAGGGAGGGATAGGAATGAAAGCAGGGGAGATCCTTGGAAGAGTTAAATGTTGAGGGGTTTATGCTTTTCTGTTTTCTGTTCCAGGCTTCCAGAATTTACTGAAAGTGAAAAGCAAAGAATCAAAGGCACCTATGACTACTTTGGTCTAAATCATTACACTACAGTTTTAACATACAAGATAAACTACCCTGCTGGTATTCTGTCCTACGACTCTGACCGGTAAGAGATGACTGTAAGTTATTGACCAAGCAAAATACACACACCTGGAGCAATGTAAATTGATGGCAAATAAAGGCAGGAGCCAGGCATTTTAAGCTGTGGGAACCCTATACTAAGGAAAGTATCTCCAAACAGTACCTGTGGTGCTGTTATTTTCACACAAGTCCAGCAAGAGCCCTTTTTTCTACAGAGCCAATGATAAATACAAGTTTTGAAACAGAACAAAGAAAATTTGAGGCTCTGCTAAAGGAAGGGATCTGCTCATGGGACTCTCCCAGTGGTTTGGGATCAGCTGTAAATGCTGGGGGGAGGGAAGTATTTATCATGTTTCCTGTCCCAAATCTGCAGTTAGAACTGCTAGATTACCCTGCTTATGGATACTGCTCCATTGGCTCTCAAAAGTTCCCTCACCACATTGGATAAACACAAATTCAAATCCTAAGTAGCTAAATTGCTCCATGGTTCAGTATATGTAAGTCAAGGTTTTTATTTAGATACCAGTTTGTATCCTCAGCTTCAAAAGGTAAGCAACAGAAGCTTACTCATTTTTCTGATGAGGTAGGACCATACAAGTGGGTGAACATATGCTGGTTTCCTAACCATTTCCACAGAGAAGGTATGAAATGATTGTAAATTTCCTGTGCTGCTGCATCCCAGTCCCTGTGGCTTAGCCCTACAGAAGGGCACTGGGCTCGGTCTTGCATTCCTGTACGTAGGTGTAAATGACAGTTTTGTGTGCTTAGGCACTGCATTATGCATTGGAACAGCAGAGATGGTGTCAAAGCATGAATATTTAGATCCTCAGCCATAGTTGATGTAAGCAAAGTATGATGGTAAAGCAAAGTATAAAGCTAGCTAGAGGCTTGTGAGCAGCAGCACTTCAGCCCACTGTGCTTTGGCCAGCTTGCCGTATCACCTCTGGTTCAGTTCTCTGCAGACCTCAGCACCATGTTTCTCAGCTCTGCAGCATGGAGGAGCCAGGCACCTGGGACCAGTCCCTTCATGAGTGTCCTTCTCTGCAGGGGTGTAGCTGCAGTGTTCGACCGCAGCTGGCTGAGCTCTGGTTCCCTTTGGCTAAAGGTGACACCCTTTGGTTTCCGAAAGCTCCTGAGATGGGTCAAGGAACAGTACAACCACCCTCCCATTTATGTGACTGAAAATGGGGTCTCAGAACGAGGAGCTGCAGATCTCAATGACCCTTGGCGAACACATTACTATCGGAGCTACATTAATGAAGCACTGAAAGGTAGGCAGGGTTGTTTAAATCTGATCATCCAGCTTTCCAGTCACAGCAGTCTCTCTCCATAGGTTGGTGTGTACAAAGCAGGGTGTGAAGGGCTAAAAGACTACTGCCATCACTCCTGCTAGTTACTTACATGGGTTTACTCTCTCTCTGCTTCTGAGAGCCTTTGGGTTTGGGAGGAACTGCCAATACATAGCACAACTTTGGAGGGAAAAGCAAACCCCAGGCTTAGGAGAGTGCAATTTCCTTGTATAGCTGCATCTGGCAAGAGAATGTGCTACTACTTGATGAATACCTATTTTGGCTGTGTCTAAAACCTGCATCTTTTAGAAAAACAGAAAACAAACCAACCCCACACTGGTTTCAGGTACATTAGTGTTCAAACAATGTCAGGGAAGGGCTTTTTCAATTTGCTGTGACACCCTGGTAGCTGCCAGTCAGATGTCCAGAAGTGCTTTTTTTTTTCACTGCATGTTAGCAGTGAGGCCCCACAGCATTTGTTTAAACACCTTGTGCGTGTTGATGACTTTTCTCCTCTGTTCCTAAACCTTTGTTTATTGGACAAAGGTTTCATTCCAGGAGCAGAGGAAAGTAGTCTCCACCAGTAGCAGACTGAGTAAGTTTCCCTGGTTGCTTGTTAGCAGTTGTCACCTGAACTACCTCAAAGCAATGGAGCTATGACATGTTGGAGGTGGGAATGGGGAGATGGCAAAACTAATGAAGCCAAGGCAGCAATAACCTCACTGCAGTTAGCCTCCTGCTCCTGTCTAGTAGCCAGGAGCATCTTCATGCCACCACTGGCTGAGTGGTGACAGCTCCTGGTGCCTGGATGCGCAACTGACCTCTTCTTTCTGGTCCTGGTAACAGCTGTTGTGCTGGATGGCGTTGACCTACGAGGCTACACTGCCTGGTCACTGATGGACAACTTAGAGTGGGCCGTGGGCTTTGATGAAAAGTTTGGGTTTTTCCACGTGAACTTCACAGACCCCAGCTTGCCACGGCGCCCCAAGGCCTCTGCCAGGTATTACGCACAGATCATAAACTGCAACGGGTTTCCAGACCCAGCAACAGGCCCGCATCCCTGCCTGGAACCGGAGCCTGAAGGTAAGCTGTGCAGCAGAAATCATGCTTGTATGTGTGTGTGTGTGTGTGCACATGCACCTGATTCCAACCCTTTGGGTTAGAGCCCAGTCTGCTTTCCATAATCTGTGCTTTTAAAAAACATCACCCCTTTCTGCAAAATTCCTTTTAAGGGCTGCAGTAGAGCATTGACTAATAATCAGCCTTTGTCATGACCAAAACATTCATGTAGCATTAGGTCACTTCTCTATCCAAAACCAGAACAATGACAATCTTGTGTGATAGCACCTTGCTATCTATGTGCCTCTTTCCAAAAGACGGCAGTGACATTACTGCATTCTACTTGTCTCTGATTAACAGAACTGGCCAAGATGCTTTCCAAACCACACACATTCAGTATTCTCACACCATATTTGCTACAGAGTTTGGAATCCTTTTCATACAAATCAGTGATTTCTGTCTTTGGAAAAAAAGGTTTGGCAATTATAAAACATCCTCTGAACTAGAGTACACTGAACAGTAGCCATAGTCAGTGTGGGGTTTTGGGTATGAGCCTGCCTGCCAGAGAATACCCCCCTCTCCCAGGCACAAGAATATCAACCTCAGTTGTGCCTCTACTCTAAGCTAAAATGGTGCCAATTGCCACTCCCACAGAATTAGTGAGTAGCAATGCAGGAAGCAGCAATGCACCCACAGCCATGCAGAAGCTCACCCCAGGCCGTGGACTAACCTTTACTTACTGTTTTCTCATGGACAGTGACACCGACGGACACCGTGCCAGGATTGTCTCACAGCGTGCAGTTTTTGGGACTGGATCTAACATCACAAAGTGCAGAAATAGCTCTCTATGTGCTTTTTGTTCTTTCTGCAGTTGGAGCGTTGGGCTTGGCTCTTTCTGCAGTCAGGTGCAGAAAAACACCCAAATCATTACACAAACAATCACACAGGGAACTTACTAAAATGTAAGGTTTCCACTTGCTAAAGTGCTGCTTTGGTTTTTCTGTTAAGAAAACCCTACAGCACCAACCAGGAGAAGAAACCTACTGCTTGAATGGCTGCAGCGTTGTAGATTGCCTTAGAGGTAACTCCCCATCATTCTGTTGGCCTACCAACTTTGTGTTTTAATGGAAACATTTTTCCTGTTACCCATTTTCTCCCCAGGCATGATTGATTTCTAAAGACAACAGCAAAACTGCTGGCTTCTGTCTGTGTAAGGATTCTGAACTTAGAGCTTTCATCTGTTCTCACTTCATCATCTCCCTTTAGGTTATGGAGGTCTCTTCAAGGGATCCAAGAGCAGCTCCTGAAAGCTCTACTGCTTCTTAGTGATTTTGAGACAAGTTAGTGCCTAGTGGTGAAAGCTGATCTGGGAGAACATGCTGCTTTATTGCAGGCACTGTCTTGGGGCTTTCTTTCCCTTTATTTCACATACAGTATAAGAAGTTATCTTTTAAAAATGGAAGTGGCTTCAGTGCAATGTTTTCATGTTTGAAGAGACAACAGAACTTACCTAAACATCATTTAAAGAAGATCTGAATCAACACAGCACAGCTGTAACACTGAGGTCTCCAACAGTGTGAGGCACAGTCCTTGGTGGGGGGCAAAGGGAAGGTTGACATCCTTCCGTGTAGGACGGCTGTAACGTAACCCTTCCTCCAAAAGAAAAGCTTCCACGCTCTTGTGTTGCAGCCCTCTGCTAACAACATTTTTATTTGAGAAGAGAAAAACTTAACCTTTTTTCCCCACTGTAACACTATTTCAGATGTGTTTTATCAGATTTTAATATGAACAACTCCTGAGTAAAGTAATTTAAACTGGAACAGAAAGGTCTGTGTTGTAAATTTTGGTGTATGATCCAAACTGCTCGCTTCCTTGTGACACAAGTACTTCAGAGGAAACTCAGAGAAGACAGTTATGTTTTCTGGAAAATAGTTTATTCAGTGCTGGGGGAAATTTAAAAACTACAAGATTTTGCTTGCAGTTGCAGGAAGCAAGAAAAAGTTAAACATAAATTAGTTACCTGATTTGCTACTTAATAGTGCTTCTGAAACCCTCATTTTAATCAGTCATTGCCTACTATGACCTTTATATTAATATCTGGCTTTTCAATTTATTTAGCAGAATATTCCTAGATTAAAAAGTGCCTTTCTATGGCAGTAGGGTAATGATTATGAAAGCTGAAGGAGATTTTTCAGTCTTTTTAACTCTTTGCCTCTAGGCCTCAGCTACACCCACTCCATTTTGCTGATTGAGGTGACTTAATTCTTATTCCTGCAGTGGAGTATGGAATAAAGTAATCATTCAAGTCAGTGTAAATTAAGCCCCACCTGTCCAGAAGCTCTAGCTGACTTAGATCAAATAAGGAAAAAAAACAAACAAAAAGAAAGAAAAAAAAGCCAGACACCAATTACTGGAGTTACATAAAACTACATTTGTTGTGTAGAATTTCCATTCCAAGTATTGTTTTCATCTTCTCCATCATCTTGAGTCCTCAGTCTATATATTTTGCCTTCTTTTTTGAAGTCTTCCCCCCGCTTTTCCATGACTCGTTTCCTGACTGCTTGCCTAGGGTACAAAATACAGTGAAGTCGGAGAGTTTCCCTGGCAATTACACAAGAGAAGTGAATGCAAATCATACATCCTCCCTTCTCTTATGCCCAATAAACACCATCTTCTTTGTTTCCTTGGGAAGCAACACCTAGCTCACAATTTTGTCATTTATCAGTTGAACAATCTGGCAGAATCTCCTTTTCCCAGGAAGGCTCCTGTCATGGAGCAGATTGTGGCTGTTTCACATGAAAGGGTCAGGTGGCTCTCCTGGCACAAGGGAGATCTCATTTCAGTATTCAGTATTCCTAAGGTTGGAAGGGACCTCAAAGATCATCAAGTCCAACCTGTCACCCCAGACCTCATGACTAGAGTAGGGAGGACACTACTGCCCACTGCAGACTTTGAACTCACAACCTTCCCATTAAGGGTCTGATGCACTACCAACTGAGCCACTTGAAGGACCATTTGCTAGGCCATACAAAGCCTTAACTGTCATCATCAGACTTCTGTTGCTTGAGTTTCTTACCCTACCACTTTGACATGTGATTTTCAAAGTTTGTATCTCCCAAACAGCATCAGCTGTAGTGAAGCCCATATTTCTTTGAACAGCTGAATTCCCTATTCATAAATGACTGCAAAACAATAATTTTCCTACTCTGAGATTAGAATCTGAAGCAAACAATAAGGAGCTTGCTTAATGACATGTGGAGGAGTCAAGAAATGCTAGTCAGAGCTGCCATGCAGTTTATCAGCCACCAGATCAACCCTTGTAACCAGCTGGAAGAGTGGTGGACAGAAGCTACAAGCAAGAGCAGCATTTTACAGATACCCTTCAGTACCCCAGTAAAAGATGAAGAGAGTTCCAGCAAGCAGTTTGAGAAACAGCTGCCTTTAATAGTTTCTTTACCTGCTTTGTTCCATGCTGCTAGATGTTGAAGGAGTTGCGTGGTCTTGCTGATGAGCTGACCTCACAGCAGACTGTGTGGGGGGTGGACTTGTAAACAGGAAGTTGCTAATAAATCTCCAAACCGCTAAAAGAGGATAAAGTATTGTGCCCAAGAACTTCCACAGGTCACTGCCTGAAGCCTGAACAACAGAAGTAGCAGGTCTTCCTGCCTGGTCATGAACACAAAGCAAAATTGTCAGACATTGAAGTTGTGCACTTGTAGACAAGAGTATTTCATCCATAATTTAGAAGCAGCTCAGATGACACAAGAGAACTGCTTTGGTCATGCATTAGACAAATACCTATGCTACTGTTTATCTGCTTCAGAAAAGGTCCTCCTCCAAATCAGCCCTCACAAAAACTACTTTAATTTTGCAACGCTTCTTAGACACACAAAAGACCAAAACTAAAGCCAAGCATTATTATGGCAAGCTAACAGGAAACAGCTACAGTACTGCTGTCTGCAAGACAAGGAAGAGCAAACAACCTAAACCCCAACACCTACCGGCAGCAGCACTACTGAAGCACTGGGTGCTAACTCTAGTTCCAGTAACTTCTTTCCATAGTCTTCTTTGGTGAACTCCCTTCTGGGAAACATTGTCGCCAGTGAAAAATTGCCATAAGCATTACCAACCGTCTGTGAAAACACAAAGAAAACCTTTTATTTGTAACTGTTCACTCTCACCCAACTGCAGATTTCCCAGTTGAGTATACCCTAACACATTGACCCAAGAGTTCTGTATCAAGCTGTCAATTATCATGAAGATGATTGAGAGATGAAGGCTTTTTCATATCCTGCTATCTCAGTTACTAATAATACACTGCAGCAATACAAAGGCAGTGGAGAAGGCTGCTACCAAAACCCCTTCAAATGAAAATAAAAGGAAAGCAGGTGATGACAATGCTACCACAAACACATAGTTACACCCACTTACCATCATCACATACAGGAGAAAACAAAACATACACTCACCTGTGCAGCAAACTGCCTTGCTTCTTCCAGCCGTGCTTCAGATGGGAACTGGTTAGTAAAGGAAGATCCATCTGGGAGGCGGAACTGGATCCTGGCTATTGCACTGCAGGACACATATTGGAGTCAGTCACTAAATGAACAGCTACAGACAAGTTGCTGAAGTTTTAGCTTGGTAGCAATATGTGGGAGGGGGACAGTCATCCTACTTATGGCAGTGCAGATGGGTTGTAAGTTTGGATCCACAGTTGATAACCACCTACTTGATCTCACAATGCATCTCCTCTGGATTTTATCAAGAGTCAATACCCACCACCACACAAACAAGACAGTTACATTAATCGTGGAAAAAACTATTAAGTAAATGAAACATGAAGCCATGTTTCTTTTGTGCAGCCTCTAAGTACTTCTCTTTTTTCAAGAAGTTGAGGGCATAGACATGGAAGCTGGCGTGGCAGGCGATTCTATGTTCAACTAGCCATGGCCCAGCATTATTGTTTGAGTTTCCACACCAAGACATGCTGGTAATCCCACACTTGCCTTTTGCTCAGGAGCAATACTAGACTCGCAGTGACTCCATAACTCCACATAAGGTTTCTACAGGTTAGAGTATCTCTGAAAACTGTGGTGTTGTGCAAAGTAGAAGAGCTCTGACACAGAAAGCTGATAACCCCAATGAAGCCTTGATAAATCCAAGTCAATTTCACACACAGCCAAACAGCTGGGTCAGCACCATGCTTCCCAGCACAGTTCTAATGTTATCCATCACACTCTCACCTTACCTAGTGCACCACCTAGGCCCATTATACATGGCATTTAAATCAAAGATCAGACAGAAAAAGCTCTTCTCTAACACCCAAAGAAAGATGGTTAGTGTTGCAGAATCAGGAATGTCAAAAGGATGAAAGCTATCAGAGAATACAATAAGTAAATAGCTACAAATAAATACTATAAAAGAAAGCCAACTTTTTAAGTCACTATTTAAAGAGTTCAATATGGCACCAATTAATAGATTAGGATATATATAAAATCTCTTAGAAGTTTCTTTACCCCTCTCTTTCCCAGAATATACTCTTCATTCTACAGGAACTCACCTTCGCTCCCTCTGAGATGCTTCTTTTCTGGCCTCTATTTCAGCCTGTTTGGCCTGAAGAGCTGCAGCTTTTGCAGCTTCTGCTTCTTCTTTTGTTTTTGCAAAGCGAGCTGCTCTCTCAGCACGATCCTATCAAAGGACCAAATAGAAACCTTAATATTTACAATAGTGTAGTATTTATTAAAGCAGAAAGCTGCAATTTGCACTCAGTACCCAACCATGCAGTAGTGCTGCAAAGATCTGTTCGCTGCCCAGCTGCACAATCCCATGTCATTAGCCAAGATGACAGCTTTCAATAAGTTATTCCATGTAAATACTTAATCATCTTCCCATGCACGTTTAACACTCCAGTGAAAATAAAGTCTTCCAACACACCATTACAGTTCTAGGTATTTGGTATTCTAGGCCAAAACTGAGCAAGGAGGAGGAATTTCAGTTGCTATAAACAGTTTATCTCCACATATGTACACATATACATACAAACTTAGAAAATAGTTCTCACCACCAGTTTGAGATCAGTGCTCTTCTGCATGTTCCATAATTAAATATTCCCTGTGCTTCCATTCCACAACTATGCTCAAATTGCAATTATTCTTACATTTAAATGACAATTCTCCACTAGACTCAAGCAATAGAACAGAAAAATTGTTATGTTCATTATGAATATGAAAGCAGAAGCTTCATTTTATCCACAGGAAATGCTACCTAAACCCCAAACACAAATGGCTGCAGTACAAGGCCACAAGATTCCAAACAGAAAACCGGACAACCTTTGAAAGTTTCACTGAAAGTGAAAATGCATCCTTTCATTACACTGGTGGCCCCTGTGACAGACAGCAGCAAGCAAGCTACCTTGAAAAAAAACTGACAAAATGAAAACTTTACCATTGCAATCTGTTGTCTTATACGCTCCCTAGCAGCCCTCTCTTCTGCCTTTTCTCTGTTCCTTTCCTCTAACATACGCTTCGTCAATTCTTCTTCCTGTCGCCTTTTGTACTCCAACATTTCTTTACCAGTTTTCCTCCGTTCAATTTCTTTCTTAATTTCTTTCTGAATAAATAACAGAAACATAAAAATTAGTCCCTGGAATTCCACTGGACAAGAGTAAGACAAAATTGAAGCACATATGTTTAAAAAGGGATGAAACATTTATTCAAATAGGGAGTATGAACAGAAACGGCAAAGTTTGACGTTTTTGTTACCTGTTCTTCTTCTTTCCGTTTCTCTTCTCGTCTTTCTTCGAGCTTTTTTGTTAGTCTAAATTTAAGAATGAAAAGTCTTAAAACTGCAGTATCTGTTGTTAACATTTAAAAATCATAAGAAGCATTTGCAAACATTTGCAGAAGAACAGAACACAAGACAATGAACATGAACTATACCACAGTGCTAACACCTAGTGGAATACTCATGATTCATTCACATGCGAGTGTACCATCCATAAAAAGATGAGGTGATGATTCACTGCCAAGCTTCCAACTTTTAATGGAGCTCCAACACATCCCTTCTCAGTAAATGAGGAATCTTACATCTTACTGTTGAACAACTCATAAGACATGCAATAAGCAAATACTATTTAAGTCATACTATTTATGACTTGTGGTAACAGAAACACTAAATTTCTTCTTAGCTATTGAAGCCATCTGGTTTCTTCTGTACATCACTTCCTATAATGGAAAGCAAATAATATATAGCCCTGGCAGATGCACATGCATCCATCCCATCTATCCAGAAAGGTGCTTTAGTATAAAGATCAACCAAAAAAAGTCAAGCAGTAATTTGCAACATATTTTAAGTTTGGGGAAAGGGCAATATGACCAAGAAACGTGAGAAGTCAGACAACCAGAAAATGTTGGTTGCAGGGTAGCTGCTTTGCTTCTTGAAAAATAAGCTGGGAATTACCACAGAGCTTTGCCTCTCCTTTCCCCTTAAAGAAATGCTCTATGTATGTGCAGACATGCTGTAATTTACCATTAATGCACATTTTCAAAGAGAACCTTGGTATTTACAGTAAAATACTGATTGCATTCTCCTATCAGTAGTACGTAAAAATTATACTTACTGTCCAACACCTTTCTAAGGAAACAGAAATTAAATCTGAAATCTGTTTTAGCAGTATAAATAATGCTAGTCACTGGTTTTAGGTAAGATATTACAAATATTACCAGTCTTAGAGATGCTAACAAAGAATTTTATACACTTAATCTTGTACATTAAAAAAAATAAATCAATTTAATGAATCACAGTATCACTTAGGTTGGAAAGGACCTCGAGGATCATCGAGTCCAACCAATGACTCATGTACTGAACCAGAGGCTTCTGGTCACCACACTTGAACTATTCAGACCTCATTACTTGTTATTGATCAAAAAAGTGTCTCATAATAGGATTCCTCTGACATTTTTCAATATGCCTAAACATAAACAGTCATCAAAAAGACAAATAGGATGGCATCTCTGTGCAGACCCAGGTTAGCACTTTTTATAGCTTGTTTCAAGTGCTTTAACTCATTCAAACATTTGCAGCAAATGTCTGTAATCAAGTTACATCAAAAGTGAACAGCTACTTCTCTGGATTACCCCTTTCAGAGAATGTGAAAAATTAGGTTGTTTTAAAAGCTGTTTTATATCACCTGTAGTATTGTCACAGACATCTAAAGCGCCACACAACACTTGCCAGGTGATAACAGAGCACAAAAATCCTGTAATTGACCCTGTTTGTTGAAAAAGAAAAAAACAGCACACAAAACCAAACCAAACCAGCCCAAAACTACACAACAAAACTGCCTCCTAGGAAAGAAACAAATACAGTACATTTGGAAGTTTGCAAAAGAAGACTTACCTTTCTACTTTGAGTGTAAGATCATTCACAGGTTGAGCATCATTCACTTGTTCATCTAAAGAATTAGGTGCTTCCTGGCTTGCTTGACCTAAATCTGCTCCATCTCCCACTGATTTACAAGAAAATAACGCATAAGAGAAAAGTAAGAGGTGCATTTCCCATCATAAAAAAATACTATGCTGATGGTTAGCCATAGTTCACAGCAAGGAGGATATCATAAGGAAATATGAGGTTCTGCTATTTAGACAACCCCCTCAACCTCCCAGTCAAATTGGTTTCGGGTTACCAGCCCAGAGAAACTTTTGAAATTGAATCTTGTCTCCAGAAAGTGTTGCACAAGTTTTATTATAAAGCACATATTTCTCCCTCATTAAAGCTGAGCAGTTTTTTGTTCTAGACTTGCAAGCAGCATTATGGGACACCCAAGCTTTCCTTCAGCAAGTCTGCTCAACATACTGCCTTTTATATGCAATCATTTCAGAAAAGGAAAACTATTTCAAAAGTAAGTTATCTAGCATTTCTGTAAAAGTACATTACCAGCAGGAGGTCTTATTGTCTCAGATGGGACAGGAGAGTCACAACACTCTACTGTTCTGGATTGTGTGTTTTCTGGAGCACCATTAGCTTGAGAGGAGGGACATGGAGATGATTGACTTCCATTTTCCAAGGGCTGCCCTTTTAGTGTGTGCATCTAAGAAATTGGGGGGAGAAGCCATAAAACATGAAACTTTGCATGTCTGGCAGAGGTTCAAAGGTCAAGGCAAAACTATTTTGACAATCAAGTCCCTATATAAACCTAAAATTATCACATATTGTTGTGAAGCAATCACAAATTTCTTATTTTCACTAATTTTAGTCTTATATTTGAGATGAATGTGACAAAACTATCTACATTTATATTATGTCCCATAACAGTTTCTTAAATCCACATTACAAGACACCATTACAAAACTACACATGCAACTTCACTGAAAGATTAATCACTATGTCATTCCAGTTTAGAGTTCTTGACATATTTCTTCCATAGTGTGGGTGTTACACAGATGATCTAAAATAATCTGTGAAACAAAAATTGCAGCACTTCTGCACAGTGCTCTCTATCTTGTGCAGTTTGTGCAATGAATTTAAGTTTGCAGATGTTGTTGTTGTAAGGATATAGAAGAAACAATAATTCCCCAAAGCATATACTAAGGGACAGGGCCATTTTCTGTCTTGAGCATCTGAGCACTGCCCACTCAATCTGAAAGATCCAGTCTGTCAGCAAGCGTTACCTGTTTAACTTTATGGATTCTGGTAACAAGCTCTTCAACAGAAACACTGCCAGCGATTACTTCCAAAGGGATTCCATTGTCTCCTATAAAAAAACTCGATGGAACGCACACTACGGGATCTGCACAGCAACAGTTAAGGACAACAAATACCAGAAGTCTATAAAGCAGCTTTAAAAGGAAAAGAAGTCCTTCCTACAGAACTTTCCAGCCCAGCCTTCTATCTCCACCTGGTTGCCAGCAGTTAGTGCCCAGGAAGGAAGAAAAAAACGTACTAGCAAAACCACTGGAAATACGACATACAACTGATTAGGATTTCTTCTCTTCTTTGAGCCACTCTTTTTTAAGTCAGAATGTTTGTCTTCAACACACGTGTATGGAACAACTGATTATGCTTTGATTTGAAAAATTTTGTTCTAGTGTGAGACATCTTACATTGACAATGAATTCTATACAGCATTAAAAAAAATCCAAGTTAAGATACTCAGCATCATATGGAATTCCTGAGCTACATGCAGTGACCTGCTTAAGGTAGGCAGATGTTTACCTAACTTTAGACCTGTTTATTTGGCAGAACCCAGTCCTCCACTTGTTCTTCCTCCTCTGTACCTCTGAAATCCAGCTATTAATTTAACTCATTGCTTGCTTGTTTGTTTTCTATTGCTAACTGGTAGTATCAACTGGGTTATTCTGTTTACATAAAGCTTTGAATCATTTTCTATTTGGAGAATTACATAGGATTAACATTGAAAAACTCAACTTGTTCACTTTCTCCAAGAACTGGCAGTAAGTTGAATACATCAATGGTATCTTTTAACAAAATTTATTGTCTATTTCTGTACTTTTAATAATGCTGCTTGTACCTATTTGCTCTTTAAAAGTTACTACTGTTCTGAGGGAAATTATGTGCAATCATGGTGTAGCATCTAAAGTGATCTCAAAGGATACAAATTTGAGAAAACTGCAGGCATGCCTCACTGTTTAAAAGAAAAGATTCGTTTAGAAGGAGCAATAACTGTGCAACAACTTTACATTAAGTTTTTCATCACAAAAATAACTGTCCTACTACCACACACAAAACTATTTAAATACTTGAGAGAACACTGAAAGCCAATTTGCATTGCATCTTCTCATTGGCATTTTGCATAAGCGTTGACATGGTGACGATCCCTGGTTATCACAGCTGACTAAGATTCAGGGCAACAGTACCAAGCAGCAACTCAGGAAACAGACCTCTAGTCTACTGAAGGCAAGTAATACAGTAAAGTACAACAAATGGTCCATAGAGCATCTCAAAATAGTACAATTTTTGGAAATGGCAATGCACTTTCTGCACTTGGACTGGAAAAACTTAAGACAGCACAAAAATAATGGAGTCATTTAACCAGGAACTTCAAAGCTTTTCTCTTCTATGTGCTACAACAGACACACACACATTTTGTCTGGGACTTTACAGATTTTTATCTTTCTGAATGCCTGAGAGGTTTTAAATTCCATATGCAATTTGGCAAATCCAGAGCTATCCCAGGAGTACTTGCATTTTGATTCTTGTTCTTTTATAGAACTTTAATGTCTCTTCCTTTTGGAAATGGACAACCTCAAGCATTCTTCTACTAGTACTGAAATACATTTCAAAATACATGATGAATATTCTGCAGAACAGTAAATTTGGAATTTTCCCAGGCTCTAGAGGCTGAATTCCCTTTTGTTCTGGAATCTTGTATTTAGACTACCTCCAAATCAGGGCAAGGACTTCAAAAGCCTCTTACTCTCATCATCATCAATGAAAGACTATGCAAGAGACAGAATTAGAACAGGATCAAACCTTTTGCTGTCAATTTTAATAGCAACAAAACCATCTGAGGCAGCTTCAGTCACTTTCTCATCTTCCCACCTTGCAGCCATCTCAGTAGATTGTTCATCCTCACCTGCAAGATACAGCACACATGTTAAACTAAACCCACCTCAAATTACTGCGGTCCGATTTTAGCTTTGCTTCAATTGCTTGCAATCACCACTGAAAGGCATGCTTGTGATTACTTTAACCTTTGAAGGGCATGACTGTCATTATTCTCCAGATAGCTGATTATGGCTTTGGTTGGTTGGTGGGTTTTGGGTTTTTTTCTTAATAGTCTGTAGACAATTCACTGCAGCTGACATCCCTTGCTAACATGCCAAAACCCTAACATACCAAAATGCCTTCCAAGCCAAAGAGCACGTATCTTTCAGAGTTATTCAGCTGGATGGTTAGCTGGTGCAAGGGAGCAGAAAGAACTGAACCACACAGATAGCAGAGAGAGAACTGGAGGTGAGGGCAAATCTGAGGATTGGCTTGATGGCATCATCTAACTGCACAGCCATCAAAGGACCTCATTGTCACGTTAGGGAGTATGCTTATGCTTCAATAGTGTGCATATATACTCATGGCACCTAAGAAGATCCTGCAGCATAGTCAGAGGGAACCACTGCTTCTCCCTAACAGTAAGCTTGACCTGCTAACACACTGTAACTATCCACTGGTTACCTCATCATAAATTAATGGCAAAACTACATTTTCCACTCCTTTGTAAATACATAATTCAGCAGACAAGGTTTCACAGTTTGATGGTGTTAAAAAGGAGCCACAAACCAAAAAGCATTTATTTACACAATTATTTGTTACTCAATTTTGTGTTCAAGTTCCTGACATGAAGAGTGGCAGTGGGAAGGCAGTAAAAGGAGAGAGTAGCACACAGGAACAAAAATAACAGCAGACAAGGAGCTACTTGACTAAGGGAACCCAAAAAGGTCTTCTGGGGCCACAGATTCAGAAGTGTTGTTTTAATCAGAAGGAACATCATCAGATCATACTTTTACCTTCCAAAGCACTAGTTTAGTGGGGATTTGGGTTAATAAATACATTCCAGTGAATATTTACCATCTCTCAACAAGTAAACTGGCCTGCAACCATTTGTTTATCTTCCATCTGTATTACTTCCTAGCAGCTTGGAATGGACTGTAGTACTCTTGATGAAGAATTTGAGTCACAAGTATAGAAGCATAGTAGTCCATTATTCAATGACAACAACAAACCATTTGTTAAAGATCAGGACTTGCATGTGCAGTCCCCTGGTCAAGCACTGCTGCCTTAAAACCATAATGGGCTGGCCACAATGCTGCTCAAAGAGACATGTCAAAACCACCAATTTTGGAAAAGTGTTTTCCAAGCATATGCACTGATTGTTCCCTGGAGTACTGGAGCAAGTACAGAAGTATTCATCTCTATTACTGACATACAACATAAGCAAGTAACCATTTAGGACATTTAATGTAGGAACCATTCCTCTTCATTTCAGTGCAGTGTTTCCAACTGTGGTCAATGGATGCAGCTGTTCTGCCAAAGGCAGTTTGGCCTCCTCCCCCAGGTCCAAATGCTTAGGGACAGACAGCTGCCTCACCACACATTTTTTCAGAAGGACACATGCTCATCCGATTAGGCTACTAAAAATAGCTAAATACTTACTTAACACTAACTTTTCCATACAAACAACTGCTCTGGGAAAAGAATTCCCCAAGACACAGCCTGCTCACAGTACAGTCTCCAAGAGGTGTGATGGTGAATGAAAACGCTGGTAACCCCCATTTTATAAGGCTCTAAGCCAGGAAGCACAGTTTAATATTGTGACTACTCCATAATGGTTGCTTATTCCCATGCATCTTTTAGTTTCCATAACCCTTTCTCATTTGGAGGTTAAAGTTCTTACAATTTTGGAGCAGTAATTGTATCCTGAAATGAAAACTGCCATCTCACAAAAGCACCAGAAAAGTCAAGAGGTCAGACTGAACAGAATTTGACATAATACACAATTCTGCTAAACACTGAGCTATCAGAACTGCCTCAGAATTCCAGTCACCAAGACTTGCAGATTTCGTAGGTTACTCTAACAAAAGCACTGCTTTATTTCTCTCACTGTACACAACTCACAGTCACACCAGTTCATCTTTTACATTGGGTCAGGTAAATTTAGTTATCTCTTTAGGGAAAAGTTATATATAATTTCTCAGGTAATCCACATAATTGGAGGAGACTCTCTTTCTGCAATGCTTTATTTCTCATATGAGGAACTTACTCAAAACCATTGCAGGCTGTCAAAAGACTTTAATTCCCCTATTCCTCAGCACATATTCACCAAGGAAAAGTGAGAAGGACAGAGATAAGCCCAGCTGACTTAATGTCCAACACTTCATAACTACTTGATAAGCATAAGGATTGCCCCTTCTGGGAATGTGAGAAAGCCAGGACATTAAGCTATGCACCTCCTCCTCATCTGCGTCATTTCACATATTTAACTTGAAAAGTGCTTTGATACAGCTTGGATACAAAATACTAACAAAGAGCTTGTTGATTGCAAACCATCACTCTGAAAAAAAATATTAAAGTAATGAACAAAGGAAGGAGTGCTTCTACAAATGTTACTATAGAGAAACAAACTTTAAGCTAAAACATTTATTTTCTCTCCCCTCCATTTTTTCTCTTCTGGAAGGCGCTTTTTGAGTGGCCTGGCGTGCTCATGATAAGAACACATCAGCTTTCAGGAAGAATAAACACCTCAATCAGAACATAGGAGGCATCGAAGGGTTCATATCAAATGAGCAATT
The DNA here is from genome assembly GCF_026170545.1 of Melanerpes formicivorus. NCBI lineage: Eukaryota > Metazoa > Chordata > Aves > Piciformes > Picidae > Melanerpes > Melanerpes formicivorus. The sequence goes on along the minus strand of NW_027142357.1, from coordinate 35,739,372 downwards.
AAATTTAGATTAATAACTCAAATAATGAGAGGAGGTTTTTAACGCTGCAGGCTAGAAAACCACGTACAAACAGCTATCGGCAAAATACCAGAGACACTCACCAGACCTGTTTCACTTATCAGGCATAGTTTTTCCCTGTGCAAACAGCAGAACCGGCTAACAACTATAGTTATTTGATGTCCCAAAGTAACTCATCTGGCCCCCAAACACAACTTCTTTGCTTTGGGTACACGGAAGCCTCTAACCTAATGTCTCACCTGAATGTTTAAAATCAGTTTGGTAAGGCAGACACGCTGCACCTCATACTTCCTGGAGTGCATGGAGCAACCCCTTTTATTACACCTTGCCAAGAATTCAACAGGATCTTTAGTACGCTTAAACAGCTGCATCGCCAGAACATGTGGTGAAGGTTTTAACAACTGCACTCAAAATGTTAGGATGAAAGCTGCAAACAAAAACACGTTAAAAATCCAACCTGGCTGAACAATGTGCCACTGCTGTCACAACCATCACTCCATTGTTAAGATAAATAGCTGCATTATTCCTTGCTGGACTGCAAAATATTCTAGAATCAGAAAGGAGGATCCAGTTCTTCACTTTAATGCTGATTTAGAGAAAGGCAGGGAGAGAAGGCCAGGCGGGGGGGAGCAGAAACCCAGAGATGGACCTACCAGAATTCAGCAATTTTTGCCAAGGCTGTATGTCACAGCTATCCTTCACAACACCCTCCCTAAAATTACTCCTTATTTATATTTTCCATTTCTCTGATTCCGCCCCCCCCCCCTTATTAATTTTCTGTCTCCATAAATACTATTGGACAAAGCATACAAACTAAAACAGGAACACTGAACACTTCTGAAATGGTGTTTTCCTTCTCACAAAGATGCTTTCAAATGCTTGTCTCTGGTGTCTGTGGACAAACTTGTGGTATGAAGGCTCAAAAGCTACCATCACCACTAACTTTGGTGTCAAACAGGGATCCACTCAAAGAAGAAACCTAGCCACTGCTAGCATAAAAATAAAACAATCTTTGTGGGGGGTTTGATCACCAAATCCACCGCGTCACTTCCCTCCTCAGGGGGACTCAGAAGAGAAAAATCTAACAAAAGACAGGTTGAGATAAGGACAAAGAGAGATCACTCACCAACTACCATCAGTGGCAAAACAGGCTTTGCAATTTATTACCAATCAAAACTCAAGAGTAGGAATAAAAATAAATCTTAAGACATCTTCCCCTGACCCCTCCCTTCTTAGGCTCAACTTGACTCCAGATTTCTCTGCCTCCTCCCTGGCAGCAGCACAGAGGGACAAGGAATGTTTCTGGTCAGCTCATGATGCACTGCATCTGCTGCACCTTCCTCCTCAGAGGCAGGGCTTTTCATAATTTGTGGAGACAGTTCTCCACAAACTTCCTCAACATGAGTGTTTCCTATGGCCTACAGTTCTTCAGGAATTGCTCCACCTGCCTTCCACGAAGAGCCGCCCTGCAAGACCCCCAGGAGGTCCTAAGTCCCGCCAGCAAGCCTGCTCTAGCGCAGGCTCTCCACGGAGTCACAGTCAACTTTAGGCATCCACCTGCTCCAGTGGGACAGGCTGCTTCACCACAGACTGCAGGGGAATCTCTGTTCTGGTGCCGGGAGCACCACCTGCCCCTCCTGCTTCACCAACCTTAATGTCTGCAGAGCTGTTTCATATCCCACTTGTATCCTACGCTCCTTGACCAGCAGTTTTCCTCCTCTTCCTAAATATATTATCACAGAGGTTTTACCCACTGGAGTGGGTCCATCTTAAAGCAGGCTGGCATTGGCTTTTATCAGACACAGGGGAAGCTTTCAGCAACTTCACCCAGAAGCCACCCCAGTGGCTTGCCACACAAACCAAATACAGAGGATTTGAAACACCCAAGAAATTCTAATAGAGAACTTTTTACCTTGAGCAGGGAGTCGGGAGGGAGATCAGCCTTTACAGAAGTCACAGCACACTATGTTTCACCAATGAACAACTCGTGTTGCAAAATACCCGTCAGGAAGTTTCTTCTTGTTTACCACCTGGTGTCTATTTAATTTCATACAACACGCTATAAACCATCTTATTGATTATGAAGGCAGAAAGCTTTCATGTAGGTGCTGTAGGCAAACACACTAGAGTATGTTAATGAAAAATACATATATAAATGAACTCCTCAATGGTAAAAGGCTTTCACAACATAGCACCTTCCTGCCACCATGACTCACAGGCTTTATAAAGCTGCTTTGAGCCTGTTACACCACTCCATCCCTTCCTCCAACAGCAGCAGAGCATGATGTGGGCTGAGAAGATACGGATTTCTAGGTGTTCTCCAAGTATAAGGAGACTTGTGTCAACAAAGAAACTTAACCACACTTCACTTTTCTGTTCACTTCCCTTTTGGGAGTAAACTTCTCTTTGAAGCTAAGCAGATCCCACGGTACAATGATTATTAAGAGAATGACACTAGCCACAGGTTTAGGGCAGTTGTTTTTTCATAAGGCATCTGGGAAACTTCAAGCCACAAGCACTTAAGGCAATCAATAGTGAACCCGAAAGAAACAACATACACACACGCACAAAAGCATCAGCAGAAAGTTAGAGTCTAATGTCCTCCTTTCCCTAACCTCATTTTTCCAGACAGAACGTACACAAAGAAATGTGAATTTCCATGGGTTCAACTACAGAACAGTATAGAGAACTCGAAAGGACGCGGTGCGCTAACCAGTACGAAAGTGACAGCAGTAAGAACTGAATGCAGGCTTATGCAAGGATCCAGTGAAAGGAAAAGCTAAACATCGAATACACCCGATGTCACTGCCCTGGAGCACTGCATAGCGCCACGATAAACCATTGCAGGCGCAGCGCCCGGGGCTGGGCCATCGCTGTGGCCGGTAGCGCACCGCCGCGCCGGGCAGCGGGGACTCGTACTGACACAGCAGAAATCACGACGCGGCGCGAGGTGGAGGCAGCAACAGCTGGCGAAGGCGCTGCGGAGCCGCCGACAAGCTCCGCCCGGAGGCGAGCGAACGAGCAGCGCCGGCTGGCAGAGCCGCGGGCAGCTGGGCCCACCCGACGGGGAAGGCTGCAGGCAGCGGCACCCCGAGGGTCAGGGGAACCGCACTCGACTCTGGCGCCGCCGGAGCTCGGATTTGTTCCGGTCAGCCTCAGAAAGCGCACCGCAGCCCAGAGGCCTGCCTCAGCGGCGGCTGCTCCCGACCCCGGCAGCGAAGCGGCCGCGAGCGCTGTCAGTCCGGGAAGAGGACAAGGCCCGGCGCCCGGCACCGCTGCTCCCGCCCCGGCCGAGCCGTACCTGACACGAACACGACGAAGACCGAGCTCCGCTGCTTGGCGGCGGCGATGGCGGCCGGGATGGAGCCGCCGAACCACATCATGGTGCCAGCTGCCGCGGGCTCTGCGAGCCGCCGCCAGGCGCACGCGCCGTCCCCACCGCAACAACCGCCGCTCCTGCGCGTGCGCCGCCGACCGCGGGCCGACGTCGCCCCTTGATTGGCGGCTGCGCGCGGCGCGTGTCCGCCCTATGTCACGCGTGGGGCGGCGGCAGATTTGCCTCGGCCGGGCGCCATCTTGGCGTCTTGGTGCTTCGCGTGTCTCCAGGGCAGCGCCCTGCCCCTGACCTGTGTTTGCCGCAAAATGGCTGAGGCGAGCTAGGGGCTGCTGCAGGGAGAAGGTGATCCCCACGCTCATGGTGTGCCTTGTGCGCCCTAGGGCTTGTGGCGGTGCGGAGAGGATGCCCCTTGTTAACCCTGGCCCCAGCATCCGCCCTGGGAAAGTCGTGGGTCTAACAGAGGGGAAAAATAATGGAGGATATAAGCGTTTGGCAGAAATCCGTGATAAATACGCCACAAAATGCTGAGTATGGCGTGGGCAGGTTCTCCATGAGAGGCAGGAGCTGAAGCAAAGACATCTTCCATGCTCCCTGGTGAGCCAGGCCGGGATGGCAGCACCGCCCCCGCAGCGCCGCTGACCGCAAAGGCGCTGACCGCAAAGGCAAGCGCTCTCTTCGCTGGACAGGGCAGCTTCTTTCAACTGCTCTGTTCTGAGCACTGTTTTTTGTTTTCTTAAAATGCTGCATTAAAGCTCTTTTGAAGCACCGCTGGAACTGCCCAGCTGTTGCTGAGGCAGATGCTGTCAGACGCTTGCAGGGCAAACCCGTGAGCGGTCTCTAAGCCTGGGAAACTTTGCGCTCCTGCACTCTGTGTAACTCGGGAGCAGTTAGTGGATAATGGCAACCAAAAAAAACCCTGTGTAAAACGTGTCACAGTGCTCCTGCTCGCTGGGTGAGCGTTGCATACATAGTGTGCTTTCTGCAGGTCTCTTAAAGAAGCACCTGGGAGAGGGCTGTGGCTTTGATGAACAGAACATTCTCGTTGACAGCATAACAGAGTTGATAAGAATTTTTCGCTTGTTGAATGCTGGAATGCAGGGAGGGGGAGAGGGGTTGGCAGACAGCCTTTGGATAGATACGGAATAACAGGATTTGTCAGTGATTCACTTCTGTTAGTCTTGGACAAGATGATCTTTTGTATAAGATAAAGGACACCTGCACGATATCATCAGTAAATTTGCTGACGACACCAAGCTGGGGGCAGGAGTTGATCTGCTGGAGGGTAGAGAGGCTTTGCAGAGGGACCTCGACAGGCTGGACAGATGGGCAGAGTCCAACGGCATGAGATTTAACACATCCAAGTGCCAGGTTCTGCACATTGGCCACAACAACCCCACACAGTGCTACAGGCTGGGGTCAGAGTGGCTGGAGAGCAGCCAGGCAGAGAGGGACCTGGGGGTGCTGGTTGATGGTAGGATGAACATGAGCCTGCAGTGTGCCCAGGCAGCCAAGAGGGCCAATGGCATCCTGGCCTGCATCAGGAACAGTGTGGCCAGCAGGAGCAGGGAGGTCATTCTGCCCCTGTACACTGCACTGGTTAGGCCACACCTTGAGTCCTGTGTCCATTTCTGGGCCCCTCAGTTTAGGAAGGAGGTTGACTTGCTGGAACAAGTCCAGAGAAGGGCAACAAAGTTGGTGAGGGGCTTGGAACACAGCCCTGTGAGGAGAGGCTGAGGGAGCTGGGGCTGCTTAGCCTGGAGAAGAGGAGGCTCAGGGGTGACCTTATCACTCTCTACAACTACCTGAAGGGAGGTTGTAGACAGGCAGAGGTTGGTCTCTTCTCCCAGGCAGCCAGTATCAGAACAAGAGGACACAGTCTCAGGCTGCGCCAGGGGAGGTTCAGGTTGGATGTTAGGAAGAAGTTCTATACAGAGAGAGTGATTGCCCATTGGAATGGGCTGCCCGGGGAGGTGGTGGAGTCGCCGTCATTGGAGGTGTTCAGGAGGAGACTTGATGGGGTGCTCGGTTAGATGGGTTAGTTGTTTGGGTGGGTTGGATTGGTTGATGGGTTGGACACGATGATCTTGAAGGTCTCTTCCAACCTGGTTTGCTTTATTCTAAATAAATAAAGGTTTATTCTAAATATGTATACTTCTGCTCTTTTTAGATAGATAAGCTTTGTATAGATAGGAAGCATCTGGACCTCTGTCATTATAGACAGATAACTTTTTGAATAAAAGTTTGCCCAAAACTCTCTGAACACACACACACACACACACACACACACAGAGAGGTCTTTTGAAATCACTCTACCTGTGTCAGGAGCGCCAGAATAGAAGCACAATACAAGAAACTTACTGAGTCTCTTGTGTGTCATTCTCTAAGTCAGCTTTGCTCCTGGGATGGTGTCCTTTGTGTTGCCATGGTACAGAATAGACTTAAGAACGATACCAGAGATTGGATGGGATTAAACTAAACTGTAAAGATTAACAAAAAAGGCATCTCTGTTACACGTGTACATATAGAGGAGGAGGAGGTTAGGTTGTAATGTGTGTGTGATGAAGAGGTTGTTAATTTATGAATATGGAATAGGAGTCATATAAATATTTTTATTAGTAAAATTATCAATAACCGATCAATCACTATTTTATACAGATTCTAGTGCATGATGGTGCCGTGCATCCCATAAGTGGTTTAGCATTTACAATTTGGACCCAATTGGAATATTTACATAATTAATTTCCATTAATATAACGAAGGGTGCAATTCCGCTGCTTGTCCACCAGGAGGCGACTCGACAGGACCTTGGCGTCTGCTTAACTCCACACAGTGTACAGAGGCAGCGTCGGAGGCCAGAACCGGAAATGTTATGCTGCTAGGTGGGGGTGCTTTGAACTGAATGTCAGCGAGTGGAAAGCACGTGGAAGATACACAGTGTCCGTTGTTTGTGGCAAGGTTAGGTGCTAGGCTGCAGCAGGTTGCTGTTGCCGGGGCTGGCTCCTGGGCTGGTCCAGACGGTGATGGTGGGGACAACCTTCTCCACAAGGCAGTGGAGAGGGGGCAGAACGTAGGCTAGCCAGTAAGCAGGCTCCCTTTGCAGGACTCAGATGGCTCCTTCTGGAGAGCAGGGAGTGCTCCTGCGGAGTCGACCTGGCAGGGCTGGTCCCTGGAGGGGGTCGGCCCTCGTGGCAAAGGCCTTCGGGGCCAGTGTGAATGGCTCCAGGGAAGAGGTGCATCTGGGCGGAGTGGCAGCTTCCCCCTTGCTTGGCTCGAAGGAGCTGGCAGGACCCTCTCAGGGTGGTCCCAGCTGGGCACAGGGCATGAACAGTGTTATGGATTTCCTTGGGGTTCACAGGGCACGGAGCAGCGGACGTGGCGGCTCCTCTTCTCTCCCGCAATGGTGAGGTCATGCAGGCATGCGGCTAAGCGCTGCTCCTGCTTTATGTGAGCCAGTACGCACAACTGTGGCTCATCAAGTCTGCTGCTTAAGGCTGAGGCAGACATTTGGGCTACCGTACTCAGCTAGTCCCTTCCCCAGCAACTGAGCGATCTTACCCTTGGGGGTCCAGTCCTCTTGAAGACAGGGCGGGCTCTTCTTCCGACCGGTGAAGGGTGGCAATATAACGCTGTCGCTTCTCAGGCTTTCAGCGAGGGTCCCTCCTCTGGAGATACTCTCAGGGCTGAGGCTCAATGGGCCTGGCCAGGTGCTGGCTCCTCCTCATCTTGCAGAGGCTGCTAGTTTGCTTGTAGGAGAGAGAAGACTTACTAGCCTTAATAGCAAAGGCTATGGCATGTAGGCAGAGAGCTTGGTAGCTCGAGCAAAGAGAAAGAGGACAAAGAGAAAGAAGGCAACTTGTTTACAAGTTGGGGTAATACTTACAAGTTTCTTGAGGCTGGATTTGGTCAATGGGCACTCTTGTAAGCAACCAGCTTTAGCCCATAGGAAGCGTGCAACTAGAATTATGCCCATACTTGGTAGTAGCACAACCATCCCATGCGATGGGTGCATGCAGTTGTTTGTGCCGCCTGGCTATCGCCTTGGCCTTTGTTCCCCTCAGGAAAGGAGGGGGATGTGTCCACACACGCTGGGACAAGTTTCAGTATCTGAGGGCATAATTCCAGGCATATGGTGCCTTCACCACAGTGTGTTAATAGCTTAAGCTCTGTGAGGAATTTTGATTGTATTGCACTAGTTCTTGTGACATTTCCTGCAGCCATAGTTTGCATTTATTGCACCTCTTTTGCAACACTAAGGTTGAGGCTGAGTTGCATGAGAAGGGTGAGTGAAGTGTTGCACAGCCTATGCTTTGGAAGTTATTTTGCAAATATGATTTTCAACAGTTTCTACAACACTGCAAGCAAGGAGGAAGTTTTGTTCAAACATGAAAGATGGGCTTACTAACGACGGGATAGGTAAACTGTGTGAGCGTGCACAATCTTTTACATCACCAGGAACTATTTGTGTCACATTCTTAAATAATGACACTTTAAAAAGTGTAATTCTATAACTGAAGTGTCACTGAGTTGCTGTTGCAGTTGCCTCTGCTGCTACACTTGAGAGCCCCTAGAGCAGGGCTCGCTAGGAGACAGCAGAGGTCTTCAATTTGTAAGCCTAGGAAAAGTGAAGGATAACTAGCCCATATAGCATTTTATTGAGGAATATGAAACATATAGGTGAAGCATTACATGGAATTTAGTTCCCTGGTGTCTTGCCAAGTCCCTGGCTGACTTAGGCAAATTGCTTTACACATACAGAAGATTTGTGAGGCAGGACAGATCAAGTTGGGTGGGTTGCACCATCTCAAATGTGTGTTTTCAGCATACATCTCATACATTCCCATCAGTATGGGACATCTACTTGGATTAAAAGGGAAATATTTTTACTACATAATTACTTTTTTAATTGCACTGTTGCTTCATACTAGTTTGTGGTTCATTAACAAATTAGCAGCATCAGTAAGCCAAGTAAAAAGGCAACAAATTTGAGTAACATGGAGACAAGCTCTGGTGTGTTTCCAGGTGTGTATAAGACAATCACAGCACACTTAATGCTGTTTCTTAGAGTAACAGGTTTGGAAACCATAAGCAGGGCAAGGCTGTGCTGCATACCAATCTCCCCAGTTAACCCTACAATTAGTGCAAAGTTAGGATATTGGAAAGAAGCAGAATGGCAGCACCTCCACTCTTCAGATCCTCTGTAATTCAGGTATGATGTGCTGTATTCCTGCTCTTATTTAAATAAAACCCCAGTTAGCTGCTAAGTAATTCTGGAAACTCAAATGTAGCTATCACCTGGGGGTCAAACCTGGTCCATATTGCAGCCAGTTTCTAGCAGGTCTTCCACAGCTATTGCACCTGCATCTGAAAAACATCACCACTGTCAGCAGGGTGTATTACCACCAATCCTTAGTCTAATCTAGCTTCTCACTTAACTGAGGCATGGGAATTGAATTAAGAGTAAACCTCAGTGTTAAGCATTATCCACAGCAGCAGAGTTTATTTGTATAATTTATACAAATTATATGAGACCCCACCTGGAGTACTGCGTCCAGTTCTGGAGCCCCTATTACAAGAGGGATCTGGAGGTGCTGGAACGTGTCCAGAGAAGGGCCACAAGGATGATCAGAGGGCTGGAGCACCTCTCCTATGAGGACAGACTGAAGGAGCTGGGGCTGTTCAGTCTGCAGAAGAGAAGGCTCCGAGGTGACCCAATTGTGGCCTTCCAGTATCTGAAGGGGGCCTACAGGAAGGCTGGGGAGGGACTTCTCAGGATCTCAGGTAGTGATAGGACTAGGGGGAATGGAATGAAGCTGAAGGTGGGGAGATTCAGGCTGGACTTGAGGAGGAGGTTCTTCACCATGAGAGTGGTGAAGCCCTGGAATGGGTTGTCCAGGGAGGTGGTTGAGGCCCTGTCCCTGGAGGTGTTTAAGCCCAGGCTGGATGAGGCTCTGGGCAGCCTGATGTAGTGTGGGGTGTCCCTGCCCATGGCAGGGGGATTGGAACTAGATGATCCTTGTGGTCCCTTCCAACCCTGACCAATTCTATGATACTATGATACCAGTTTTTAAAGCATACAACTATCAGCAACATGCAGACTTCCCTCTATAGCTACTTGGTTTACAGCACTGCTCTTACACAACATACAACTTTCTCTTCAGGAGTGCAGAAACAGCACACTTCTCTTCAGCCAACAGGCAACTTTTTTACACCAGACCTTCCTTGCATTTGAAGTTTTCAGATGTGTAGTGACTTTAGCCACAGGTTCCACAGTAAGAGAACTTAAAGGAACTTAATTTTCACAGTGTTGTAGAAGTTAGACCCTTTTAAGGGTTCTGGTTTACACCCAGAAACAAGTCTTCCAAAACATGGTCACACTGACTTTGTGCATTTGAAGTTTAGCTGTTTTGTTGTCAGTAGCCAAACACTCAAACCTAAAGCATTGCAACTGTCAGTAGGAGCAGGATACTGAATAGAGGCAGCACATCAACCTTCCTGAAGACTGAGCTGAGTGAAATATGTCCTCTCTCAGCTGGAAATAAATAAAAATCCCAGCTAAAATAATTTTGGCAATGTATAGATTAATTTTCTCCAAAATTTCATGTAAACATTCTTTGCTTCAGGACTAAATACAGGAAATTACAGCCTGCACCAATTTTCTAGGGAAAAAAGATGTCATGGAGCTAAAGTATGTATTTATAAAGGAAGTGAGTTGCAATTTTAATTATGCCTCTCTTTCAGGTATCCAAACACGTTCGTACAAGATTGACTCAAAGCAACAGACGTGTCCAAGGTGAAATTTTAAGGCACAGATGAGTGTCATAGCATGAGAATATAACCACCCTGAGAGGTAAGTGGCTTGCATTACTACACAGAAGTGTATAGAGCTATTTGAATAGAGCAGGACAAAACAAATTGTCTTGACTGTAAAGCACCTTGATTCATCAAGCTAAACAATTATTCTCGAGCTCTGACAAAACTAAACTCCCACCTCCGTATTGCTGTCCACCTGGATTTTGAAACATAACGTGCGTTCTGCAGAAAGCACCTAGGACTGCAGGATTACAGATGGTTGCAGGTAGAAGCGCTTAGGGACTGCAGTCTTCAGTACACCCCAGTGCTCAATTTCTTTCTTTGTAAGCATTCTGCTACTTTTAAATAATTTTCTAAACAGACGTATGTCAAATTCTAATAGGTTAAATTTGCCCAGGGAGGAGTCTCAAGTGAGATGCAAGAAGCCAATTACCAACATTATACCAAAGCGGATGTACTGAAACCTGTGAGGCTGTACTTAGGCAGCCCTGTGGCAGCTGTGAGTAGATTCTTGGGTGTGCTGTTAGGATCTACCCAAATCCAGCCTCGGGGGTATGTGGTTTTGAGTGTTCCCAGAGTATGGAGCTGTTTTCTCAATTTTGAATTATCATTTTCACTTTTTCACTAATACCATAACACTGAATCTTTTAACCATTCAGGGATCCATTTTTACATGGCAATACAACTGTACTCATCAACAGTTAAAATCAGAAAAGAGTAGACCTTGTGGCAGTAGGCAACAGCCAGATCTGTTCAGCTTTTCTGGTACTTTTCCCTTAGCTTTAAAAGGTCTCAGACATCCTTGTGTTTGGATTGCTTATGTTCTCCATTTACCTATTAAATTTTCTTCTCTTTGGTTATTACGGGGCAAGTTTATTAAATGAAGCAAGTCATGAAGTATCCTTTGGAAACAGTTTGATTTGATGGTAAATTGACTTCTCTACATCATTCAGAATGGATGGAAGCTCTCAGCTATTGCCTGCTTGTCTACATCGATGAAAAAACATCTTGTCCTGGAATGTGTGGGCCATGGGAGGCAACTGCCTCTCGGGGTTGTGGCAGATGTCATTACAGACTTCAACCTGCTAACTACTCTTACAGGATTAAACCCATAACCTTAAACTAGTACTGCTACTCAGCAAGAGATAGTGACAGAACCTGCATGTCAGTCATGTTATCTCTGTGCTGTTTAGAGGGGAATATTACAGCCTGCGTAAGATGGGATTCTTACCATCTTTGGGTTTGGGTGCAGTGAGATACAGCAATCCATTCCTGAGGAGGAAGAAATACAGCTCCTTGTTAAAGCAATACATTCAGTCACGAAGTAGCACAAGAATGCAAACACCAAGAAGTATCACTCTTTTAGGGAAGCAGATGGGTATAAGTAGGTTTGTCAATTGGCAAAGGGCTTGAATCTGAACATTTTCCCCACTTTTTTAGGGGACCATCTGAGTTTTAAGTTTGCCTTTAGTCACATAAATACCTGCTGCTATAGCATTTCGCAGAATCAAGTCTCATACACAAATCTAATTCATTAGACGACGTTATTCCCAGAAGGTAAGTTTTGTTCCAAGTGTTTTAATTCATCAGATGAAGGGTTTGAAGCATTGCACATGCACAGGCCTGTTCTTAACACTTCATGTGTTTCTTTGGTCAACCAGGAACAGCATATTTTTGTTCAAAAGATGAAAATGAATGCTGTGTTAGGCACCTTAATTATGTACTTTTCCCTCTAATATATGTTATTAAACTTACATTTACCTGGAGTTTCCACTTGCAGAGGTTACAAACGCATCTCGCCCAGAACAACAGCCTTAGGGGAACCAGCAGTTGCTAGTCCATGCAGCAAATCTGTGCCTGTGCCAAAAATAATAAACCACGAGCAGTCCCTTAGGGTATCTGATCCATTTTTCTTTTTACTTACATAGGTAAATATTTTAAAATGAGGAAGGGCAGGATAATGTAATGCTTCAAGAAGAGGAAGAGCAATAATGGTTGAGAAGTTCTAGTGTTTAAGTTCATTTGTCACATTTGAAGGGTCTAAACCATTAACACTTCTTCACCCAAGGTTTCAAAAGACTCTCAGAAGTTTAAAGAAGTGCACTGAAAGTTTGTGTTTGTAAACATTTATTTTTTGAACTGAAAAAGGCTTGCATCAGCACACATTGTACAGCCTTGCAAATTACACAGCTTGAAAAAAAAAGGTTTCATTTATGTGCATTAAATCTTTAATGTCCAGTGAGCATCTGCAAATGATGAAAACTTAAACCATTAGAAAGGTTTCCAGCACTTATCAAACACAATTACCTTAGTGTGAAAAGGAAAATAAAGAGATCCATACTGGTGGGAACACAATTAAAGTGCAAACATTTTGTCACTTGTGAAGATACACTTCAGTTTCTCCACGTTCTTGCTCAAAAGAAATATTAAAATGTGATTCAGTGTAACCTATTCATATTCCCCTTTAAGTAATTATTAAACCTGCTGGGTCAGAAGCAAGTCCCTCAAGAGTACAAATTATTTTCACATTGCTTGAATGAATCTCAAAAGCAAATAACCATCTAAGGAGTTAGTTCCTAAAATTATAGTCTTTTTGTTTTTCTTTCTTAAAAACAAAACAAAACAAAAAAGCCAAACAAAAAACTAACGAGGGACAAAGAACAGGTTAACTGGAAGATTTGGAGTAGTTTTCTAGATGATGAGTGTAATTAATTGAAAATGGTTCTCTTTACCCCTCCACCAATCCTCAGGTTCCTGCCTTGGAATGGACAGCTCTGTGCTGGCTGTGAAAAGGGATTATAAAATACAAATCTGAATATGGATTCTTATGAACGTTTGCTGTACAATAGAACTTTGGATCTGATACAAGAGTTCAAAAATATAAAACAAAACTACTATAAAAGTAGGGGGCATTTCATCAGCATTCCTTGTAGACAGCTGCCTGTCTCAAAGATGATTCCTTGCTATTGTCTGGGATTAACTCTGTGGTTTTGTCTTCATCTGGCTGGATCACTGGGTTACTCTTCAATGGCTAATGTCATGACAAAACATCCCAGGAGGCTCTATGAAGAGAACAGAAACCCCATCACATCAAGCCAATCAAGGAAAGGAGGACATGGAAGTAGTAAAGGCTGAGTGTCCACTGATGTAACTGCTACTGAGAACTAGCTCTTTCCAGAACATGAAAGTCGTAGTGCTTCTTGCTTGTTCTCAGCCTGAACTTGTTCACTGAGGTACTGCTTTGTTTCTTCAATGCATTCTGAGCAGCTGACATCGTAGGGAACATGGCTAGAACTGTGTATGTGGAAGCCAAGTCACTAGGTTTGGGTGGCTCAGTGTTCACACTACTGTCCCCACTGCCACAGTAACGGCGATGGTGCTGCTGCTGTGTTTGTAGACACTGTGAATCCCTCAGCCACCGAATCTTGGCACCAACTTTTAAGAGTTCTCCAAATAGTTTTTCTGCTTCCACACGAGTTATACCTTCTGGCAGCTCAGTAATTTCTAGAACTTTTCCCACAACTGAAACAAGAAAAACAGAATCTAAATCAGTCATTGCAGTTAATGATACAACAAATACAATGGAAAATGGGTCATTTCATACTCTGTCTCCAGTGGGCTGATAGCAAACACACAGGCATTCAATTTCTGATGGTCTAGAGAGCCTTTTGCTCTCACATGTAGCACTGCTTACAGTTATAAGTGTGTAAATAAAAGCTGAGAATACAAAAAGAGCCCTCAAAGGAGAGAGAGAAAAAAACCCCACAAAAAAACCAACCCCTAATTTTGCAGCAGGTTTGAGAACTCACTGTAGCATCTCACTGGCTTTGCAGGTCAACTCTTCAGACAGCACCGTGCTAAGAAATACCCTGTCTTTACTCAAATAATCCTATCCTGTTAATTGTTAGAAAAAGCTGATTCATCTGTAACTCTACAAAGAGTTGACAGTAGGTAAGACTTGCAACAACAATTCTTTACAGTAAAGATATGAAGACAGCTGATGTCAGGTGTTATTTGGATGACTTCTTCACCAGCCCCAAGGAGCTAATCTGTAAATCTCCTAATATGTCCCACATATCCACATGCCCATTAGAAGGAAAAACAGAAAACACACACACAAAAAACCCCCCACAACCAAAGCACAAACTAGTTTATAGTTTACATTTGATTCTCCATTTCATGCAGGTAAAAGGAAGCAAGGGTACATATGAGGACTGTGTCTATCAGCAATTCTCTACCTGGTTCTCCTGCACCAAGATCTGCTGAAGCAGCCTTCTTTGCTGGTTTCTTTCCCCTGTTTCCATGTCTGTTTCCAGGTTGACACTAGAAAGACAAACATAAATTATGTACTTTAATGACGATCCACCAGTATCACACAATTTCTGTGTTAGCTCAGTGAAAAAAACAGTGAAGAGGAAGTGTCTGGAAAATAACCTCAGCTACCGTGGTAAAGATTTTCATGTTCAGTTTTAGTCTTGGAGTTAAGCAATCCTGTAGTTAGGGAGACTCAATCCTTGGCTTCAGAAGAAAGGAAAAAAAATGATGATGACAAAAAAGTGAAAAATAAAAATCCCACCACTTCCCCCATCCCAATTTGTCGCATCTTCTGGCTGATCTTGGGTAGAACTGACCAAAGAAGAGGTAGGGGTCTGTGTGTCTGTCCCAAAAATTAAGTAGATGGTAAAGCTTTCTAGCTTTGCTGGCCCTAGTATTTTTGTTTTGTTGTTCTTGTAATAAACAAACCCACTCTTTGCTCAGAAATATCCACGCGTATTTTCTGCTTGTTTTGAAACTGTTATTCAAACAAAAGAAAATCCTTTTAGCAAACATTCTCTCTATAATTTTTGGAACTCCTGGTGAATAACTTAATTTTTTTTAAGTCCATCATCTACACTGTGATTAAAGACAAACTTCAGGAAAATGCTACAACACAAACCCACAAAAAACCACCACAACCCTCCCAAAAAAAAACCCCAAAACAACAAAGAACAATAGGAAGTATTCACACAGAAAAAAAGCTGTCAGTGGAAAGCAAGAACCTTCCACTTGGTTACTTTTGTAATGCAATAACACAGTCCCCTGTTCATGGTGGTTGTAATTGTAGTCCTGATTTGGTTTATTTCAGTGTTGCCAGGACATTGTTCTCTTTAATACCTGTTGGCTTGTTACTTGTCCACGTAATAAAGGTGGTGGATTGTATTGCAGGGGTTGGCCAAGCAATGGGTATCTGGCATCTCCTTAAAGAGAAAGGTAATTAGAAGGGTTTTTCTGTTATATGAAATGTTCCTCCAAGTTCCTTTTAAGATGCATATCTTACACAGAAAGGAAGGCAGAGTAACTATGCACAGAGCAGTGTATTTGGCTAGGCTTACTAAGTAAGATTTGGCACAAAGTTTTTCTTTACTGCTGTCTTATCTAAATCTTCTCATTTCAATGTGATCTTAATATGGCAACAGCTCCTCTTGTGGTACTAATTAAATAATTTTCTTGGTTATATCCCTGATTAGAGTCAGCACATCATCACATTCCTATTTGCTTCAAGGATCCAGAAAGACAATGGAATAGAAGTTTTTAACAATCACAGAGGACTAAGAAAGCTGAGAAGTACACTTTCCAACAGGCAACCTGGATTTTTCACAACAGCAATGACAAGGATTATGCAGCAGATAAGACAGACAAGAAAATAAGGTTGTCTTTATCAATAAGGAAGACAATTTTTTGTAAGCTTTTCTTTGCAGTAAATGTTTCTGCAAAACCAATCCACTAATTGTAACTCTGGGAACTATGCCCAGATATCTTTGCAAACTGACAAATGTGGGGTTTCTAGCATTTGGT
Source organism: Melanerpes formicivorus (assembly GCF_026170545.1). Classification (NCBI taxonomy): domain Eukaryota; kingdom Metazoa; phylum Chordata; class Aves; order Piciformes; family Picidae; genus Melanerpes; species Melanerpes formicivorus. Next base: position 35,723,372 of record NW_027142357.1, on the reverse strand, counting down.
CTTTAAACATTACAAACATCACAGTGAAAACTCCCTATTTTTATTTTTCTGTTGACATGGCAGCAGAAGACTGAAATTCTTCTACAAGGATTTTTTTTCTGGGTGGACTCCATCTGAAATACTAACTGGAGTAGCAACAGAATTGCTAGAGGCTTTAGTGCCATCACACTAATTTCTCTACAAAGGAATGACGAAATCTCCCTTAGGCAGTGGTTTGATTCGGTGTAACATCAACTAATAAGCAGGTATGGCAGAACATTCATCTCAACGTTGCATTTCTAAATCCTTCCCCCAAAAAGTAACGTGCCCACCTAATGTATGAAGATCAGCTAGTCCCACACTTTTATCTTTGTAGCTCTAAAATGATATCCTTTGTGACAGTCTGTGTCAAGTTCTTAGTTTATCTTCAAATTCTAACCATAAATCATGTCAAACATTAATACTTTCAATGCTGAAACAAGGAATTTCACATATAAGAAAGCTAGTGGGTTACAGAAGCTTTCACAATAACAAGATGATCAAAAGCTTTTGAGAATACAGGCGGCAGAATCAGTGCCAAGAGATAAGGTGAAATTCTACATGATGCTTGGGGGGGTAACTTTGATGACCCTGCTTCGACAGCATTGCTACTGAAGTGAGCCATGGCCTTTCAGACAATCATGTACCTTGTATTCTAAAACATTCAAATAGAAAAGGTAACACAGGTTTTATTTAATTAAAACTATACCTTGTCCAGGGACAAAAGGTCTAGAAAACTGAGACACAATAGAAAGTGGTGTCAATGCAGGACGGATGTTCTTCATGGTCGATAGCTGGGCTGGTGCTGGCGACTGGGCCGGTGAGGTGGCAGGGCTACCTACTTGAGGACTATGCTGCAACTGGAAGAAACTAGCAATTAGTGTTTTAAGAAGAGTCTAGTTAAACAAGCTAAACAACAGCTACAGCATTCAAAGACTAAAGTTAAAATATAGTAAGTATTATTTAGAAAAGATTTTTATTCCCCAAGAAGGTCTTTCATGCAAAGATGTAATTTACGTCAATTTTAAATCATCCTGGAGAATGAACCAAAAGCCTCGTACCTGTGCAGCACTGTCTAAAGTGCTAAGTTCTGTGGACTTCTGCCCCCTTTGATGATCACAGTAATATTTATTCTGTTTCCACTGTGGAGGTGAATGGTTCCGAGGCTGAGGGCTGTTGGGTATGTTTAGCTGCATCATTACTACTCCTCCACCTGGTGGTGGTGCTACTGCTACAAGACAAAATCAGAGAATGCAGTTAGCTCATCATACATTTCATCAATTGTCATTTTAGCAGAAGAGATATAAAGGACAATAATTGAAAAAATGGAAATAATTAATGTTTTGCTAAATAAGCTGCTGAATTCTAGAGAAAGAGATAGAGCAGTTACTGCTGTACATTTTCATTACCAGGTAAATGGGCAATAGTTAACTAGAGAGAGGAAGCTCCTAGAATTAGTGTAAAACCACTAAAGCTCATTCTTGAGACTATTTTTGAAAGAAATCATTCTTTGTAGGAGTAGCTGAAAGTATTCAACATTCATTGTGGTTACTGCCAGAGCAATGTGCAGAACATGTGATATTAAGCAAAAATAGGCTTAATTTAAAACCAGAAGCTACCTAGTTAGTAATACACACAGCAATAGCGACACAGATTTTCTCTGATGTGATAGTATACATCATAAAGACCTGGAATCAACCTTTAGCCAGAGGCAAAGTTACCCTTGTTTACAAGTTCTATACAGGAATGTTCTTCTGTCAGAGACTGCAAATTGACCCCCACATCCCATACCACTTGGCTACTGTGATAGCTACAGAAACACCAAAGTCAGGGGAGAACAGCTAAACAGCCAACACTGTTCTGCAAGGTCTAGCATGAGGAGCTGCAACAAGAGGCTGCCCTGGAGAGAAGCTGTCTTCCCCCTCTGACCTGGCTCTGTAATTGAGATAACGTCCTGTTTACCTGCTCTACCCACTGTTTACAGCATTTCTCAGAAGCCGTGGTTTGAACATAATTTAATCATCCACCTTTAAAGATGAAATCTGCAATCTTCTCCATGTACTATCTGCGTCATAGCATCAGTTAGTAGCAGTCGGATCCAGATTATAAAATGCATTAGTCTTCTATCTTTTGAAATGGGCTACTGTTTTCTCAACCCCAGGCTCCACAGAAAAAAGAAACAGACTGGATAGGACAGTTTAGGATAACCAACTCATAATATTAAAACAGTATTGGTCTTTGTAAACTGTATTCTGCCATATTCTCTACATTGATATTTATAAATCCAGCGGAAATATTAGCAACATTTTCACATCTTTACTTTTAATGGCAAAAAGTTCTAACCATGTGCTGCAGATTGAAAGGGAAGCATCAGATATCTGGTCAACTTTAGCAGAGGATATGGATTTCGGTCCCTGCTCTTTCCCTGTAAGAGCCACATTGTGAATATTTCAATGTTGTTGCACAGCAAAATAAAATATAACTGTTTATGGCTGGCTGTAACATAATCAGATCAATACATAACCCAAAAGTTTCCAAGTGGTAAAGCCATAAGCTCACATTGTTATATGTGCATCTGAAATGTACCAGACAAGCTTCAAAGGTATACGCTACATGTTACACACGGTGACGTTTCATTTGAATATTTTGTGCATACAAATAAGTGACACTTACATACATCTTATTGTTCCAGAACATTACAGTATTTGATTCTGCAGCACTAGCACACTCTTTTGACTGCTCTCTGTTCTGAGGGAATTTAACACCCAACAGAAACAGGCTTGTCTTTCAAAAACATCCACAGCTCCATTTGGAAAGTGTCACCATCAGAAAAAGCTAATGAAAATGCAATCTTAAACTTTTTCTGTACATCCAGAAAAGATTGATCTTTCTGCTACTCCTAGTTCCACATCATTTCAGCAAATGAAAGACAGAATGACAAAGTGTCATAGAACATGTAAATCAGCTTGCAGACACTTTATTACTAGTCAAAACCCACGAGAAGAGAAATCCTGGCAAAATCCTTGAATGTCTTTCCAGGTTTGCAGTCTGGTACTCTAACTTTTTCAAAGTAAAAGAACCACAACTCCACTGCTTTTGTGCATTTGTCCCCACTGTGCTTACCTCAGCAGCCTTGATATATTTCAGTATCACTTACTGAAAAGCATGCCTGCCTTTATTCCCTCTCTGCATCACAGAAGGCTCCCCTCCCCCAAACTTGTTTAAACTACAATTTAAGAGGCTTGAACCAGGCCTTCAAAACTGCCTTAAACTAGCACTTCCGGGACAAATTAGGAAGGTAGAACAAACAACTAGTGCAAGCCAAGTTTTAGATATCCTGAAATGAGGCTTCCAGAATTAAAGCCAAATAAACATGAAGCAAAACAGAAACAAAGCCTGCCCATGAACTATTGCCCACTGCTAATTCAGCTATCTCCCCGTGTAACTGCACATTAACTATTGACTAATAAATATGCTCCAAAAATATCTTACAAGATAAATGTTTGTGTGGAACACCTCAGTTCTAGTGGAATCTAGGTCATTGACCTGGAGTTGTTTAATCTGTTGCTTGCTTGCAAAATACTGAGACAGCAGTACAGGAGATTATTCCTTTTTGGCCAGGCAAGTCTCTGCTGTATCAAATTTCCTATTGGTAAAATAAAGACAGCACTGCCATGATCACAGGATTGCTCGGGAACCCTTTGTTTGGAGGCCAAACCCTAATGCTCTTCATGTCCTGACCAGTCCATCAATTTTACAATTACAAATTCAGAGTTCAAGTGTTTGGATATTAACAATGAAAAACATTTCATGGATGGGACAAGCTCTGGGTCACCACTGCCTTCACATGTCATCAAGACTGCTATTTATACATCTTCTAAAAACTGCCCTAATATTTTGCAGATTAAAGCATTCCAAACCTGATTTCAGTGCTTCTGCACAGATGATGAGTGATGCTTACCTGCTGAAGGCTGCCTCCAGGCTGCCCCATGAAGTTGGTTATTGTTTCAGTTAAGTTCCAAGTTACCATTAAACTAAGTTATAGAAACAGCAGCTCATATGAAGAATCACAAAAAAGCATTTGCAGATGTGGCACTCAAGTTGCAGTGAACCACAAAACCAGGGTGATAAAGATTTCTAGACAGAATGGCATAGATGAAAATCCCAATAAAATGTACCTTTTATTGGCTGCATGATGGAAAGAGCAGTGGGCGAACTTTTACATGATGAGGGTGGAGACACTATGCTGTAGTGCACAATGGAAGCAGCCTGTTGTGGCTTTGACTTTGATGAAGGTGGCAATAATGTAGAAGGTGATGGCTTCTGACTTGAATGGTTGCTATAAACTATGAAAGTAAAAGCAGTAAATAAGGCTGCCATAAAAACAAAACCAAAACACCTCACATAGCTTTACAGCATTTCCTTTAGGCTTTTCAGTAGTCAAAAAAAGCTACCTTTCCTCTATAAACAGAAGTCTTAACAGTTTTCACCCTCTTCTCAAACTCCTGAGTGCTACTCTTCACTCCATTAATTGAAATCTAGAAGTAGTGAAATCCTGTGTAGAAGAGCTTGTTTCCAGAATGTACCTTGATGATTTTATCAAATGTAAATGCAAATCTTAACATTTTCATCCTTGTAGCTATTCAGGAACAGATGAAAGTTACTGCTGACAAAGTATAGTTCTCATATCTGTCTCAACTCACACACAGATGTAGAAGGTATTACGATGCCCATTACTAAGTTCTAAGAAAGCAACTTTAGAGCTGTCGATGATAAACAAATTGAGACGTCAAGTTAAACTGCCTCCAATATAACTTCAGAAATGGAACACAGGACATACAATACAGTAGTTAACTGTAAATCAAAGCCTTAGCAGCAAATATTCATTCACCCAGCACAGTTAACAGCAAAGTATTTTTGAAGTCTTTCAATAAAAACATCATGCCCCCAACCTGCACACTGCTGTCCTTGAAGCTGCTGTGAGTTGCATGGTGATGACGTTCTAGGAAACTGTATCTGCTCGGATCCAGGAGGCTGCAAATATCCTACTGATGAACTGTAAAAATAGTAATAAAAAAAGAACATGACTAACAGGCACTTATGCTACACTTATTTCTCTACAATCATGTACTTGCTATATACACAGTCTGCAAATCACTGATTATTTTTAAATTAAAGATCAATAATATTCTGACTTGCCCCAAATCTACTCATTCTTCAGAAGACTGAAGTTTCACATCTCTTTTAGGCAAAAGCTATGCCCCACATACATTAAGAAGCTGTACTAATTGATCTATTTTGATAAGCTGTTTTTGTATCAATAGTGCTGTGTAGACATAAAGGTATGTAGAATAAAAAAACCCGTATTTGTTGTCTTGCCCAATTAACCTGAATTAGGTCTGAGTTAAACTATCACCACAGAACCTGCCCTGAGGCTCTCAGATGCAGCCCCTCGGCTGGAGACTGGCCCCATGCAGCCAAGCCAGCTCATGCAGCACAACAGTCAAGCGCACCTCTGCTTCAGTGTGCAGTAACACGGCTTAAAGAGATGATTGCCTTTCCCTGGCCTTACAAACAGGCTGTGGGGAAAGAAAGATGACTCAAAGACATAACTATCTTTCTTCTGTTTGGAATATGTAGGGAAAATGGACAGATTTATTTATGCCATGTATTTTTCAGGGCACCCAGGGGAAAAAGCATATGAGTAACAGACACAGGCAAGTCAAACCACTAACTTCATACTGCCAGAGGTAGAACAGCAGATTGGTGGACCATAATCAGAATGGTGCTTAAAAGTCCTGTACTTCATTCCTGCACTAACAGAGAAACATTCCAAGGGGAATGTGGGTTAAAAAAATTAAAATATTTCAAATGGTAGAAAAAAAAAAGTACTCCTGTTGGAGTTCCCATTTTTACCTATGTTGTCAGAAGGGGTTTGTTCCATCCTTTGTCCCATCGTTCAGCTATATAATTTTAATTTAAAGATTCCCTTCCATTACAGCAGACAAACCTCAGTGAAAACTGAACCATATGGATTTGTATCTGCACGGGATGTGTGCTCTGACACAGCTTCTCATCTGTCTAGTGATTATAGTTTTCAGCAGTGACCTGCAGGTGTGAGACTATTCAGTTCCTGCAGAACAGTATTCTGCTGACCTTGTCAAAGTGCTGCAATGTAACTCTTGTGATAAAAGCAAGATGCTGTCATTAGTTGCTATTCTGCTCTGAATTCTTGACAAATGTTTCCCTGTTCAAAAGAGAGGGGCATTCTAAATGATGCAAAAGATCAAGCAACAAAACTTACTTCAAAAATGTCTGGGATTATGTCTACCTATGATTTCACTGAACCTCAAATATAACTACAGATGAAAAGGATAAAAAGAACCTTCAGACACAAAGAAGAGGAATTCGTATTCTAGCAGATGCTCTGCAGCAATGACACAAATGCTATTTAAGTCTCTGCACTCACAAAAGGACATTACTGCTGGTTTGAAAGCTGCAACCAAGGTATTTCTAAATAATGCACATTTGTAACTTCAAAAAAACAGAGAGACAAATTTGTAACAAGCATTAATCCTAATGAATTCTTTTAGGTATCTGCCTATCTGCTTTGTCACAAACCCTTGAACTGTAGTGGGGGCACAACTGCAGACACAGAGGTCTCTGTATGTAGGCCAATTTGCTGTTACCAAGGTAGGCTCACAAAAAGTTATTTATCAAACAAAAGCCAAGCACAGGAAAAAGTTCCTATACTTGTTTCATAGCCAGCTTTGTGCCAGCAGGCCTTGTTAGCCACACAGCCTCAGTGAGCTAAGCTCCTTCCAGAAAAAGCTCTAAGAACAGAAGGAAGATTGATTCTTTTTTTTTCCTGGGATTCAAACACTTTTCTCTATGCCTTATTCAAGTAGTATCTTTGAGAAAACCAGTGAATATGGATAGTCATCTTAAATGTCACTGCAAAAAGGCACTGCTACTGAAAACACTCTGTAAGGAAAGGAATGCAGCAATCTTCAGATTTAGAACTGTAGTAAAGTATTGCTGGAAGTGATAGGGGAACAATGTTTTCCAGTCTAACAAGTACATCCCAGTTAAAGCAGTACTGGTTGTTTTAGTTAGCTGCCTAAGAGCAAAAGCAGGTACAAAATTTTCTGTAAGCCTGCCTTTAAAATACATTTTATTATATGCAGTACTATAGCGGATCCTGTCAGTTATTACAAGGCAATTAAGCCTGGCTGCTGAGAAATCGAGTTACTGTTAAACTCACCTTAAATTATTCTGTTGACCTGATGGAATGACACTGTAGTAAACTGGCATTCCTGTGGTGGGCAACCCTTGATTTGACTGACTGGGAATGATAACAGGCTGTTGATATGTCTGCTGGGGCACTGCTTGGGAACCTTGAGGCACCGAAACCTAAAATTGAGAACACATTAAGACTTGCTTCTGAGGACAATGTTTCTTTCTGCTTCCTGACCTTCACCTATCTTGTGTAAGAACTTTTGAAAAACCCAAACAGAAGCTGAAAGATTTTCTGGAGTTCTCTAAATCCAGAAGACTAGTGATAATAGTTGTTGAGGCAACAGTGCTTTATTTAAAACCCCACTTTTTATCTTCCCCCAAACTGGCAATGGTGGTTCTGAGGGACTCCATCAATTAACAAAAGAGATTTTCTCTACAATAGAAAGCAAGGTTGTAGTAAGGGAAATCTCAAACTTTGTGTCTCTCATCCTCTGAATCACAATTAACACAGCACTTGCCTTTCAATGGGACTAGAATTTATACACTTGTGACAGATTTTCTTCTCATCTCAGTTGTGGGGGGCTTTTTGTGTGTGTTTTGTTATGTTTGGTTTGTGTTGGTGTTTGGGGTTTTGTTTGTTTGTTTGTTTTTATTTTGATAATTTCTGTCCCCTACCTCACCTTCAACATCTGTGTGCAGCTTTCTGCCATTTACAAAGTAATGCAATTAATAATAACATTTAAAAAATTAAGAATTAAGATCACTGACACACAAGAGTGATTGGCAAGTTTTGAGTGCACTACCCACCTGATAAGATGGCACTGAAGGATATGGAACAATCACACCTTGAATTTGATTCCCAACATTGTTGTGTTGGCCACTGACTAGATTTTGACTCTGAGGCTGCTGAAGTCCAACTAAACCCTGGTAGTTTTGCTGCTGGTTGGGCAAAACCTGGTAACCTGAAATGATACATTTAAGTTTTACTTTGAAATAATGAACATGTTTTATACACAGTTGCCTATGTGAAAATGTACGTGTAGCATTTTCCAATGGCTTTCTAAATCTGGCAACTTCAGAGTCGAACGTATCATGCATATCAGAAGAAGCCAACATTAAAATTAGCAGATCTATTCACTTGGATACAGCATAAGATACTTTACATACTATTTGCAATGCTGCTGTCACATGCTTGCCATATTTATTTACACACTAAGTGGGTTACATGCATTAACACCTTGATTTGATAGGTGAAAGCTGAAAGCACTAGAACAAAGCATGCCAGATAAATATCAAAAGTAGTTAACTGTCTATTATTATGAACAAAGCCATTCTAGGTACTTTAGTTTTGAAATTCTAGTTATGCTAAACTCTACTAGTACCTCAGGTGCCCTAGGGCTGAGGGCATCTTGGCTGCGATTCAAAACTGAATCACACTTCAAGAAAATTTGTGTAATGCATGTATGCAAATCTTTTTTAAAAGGGCAATTTCCACTGAAACCTGCAATGCTAAAAAAAAAAAACAAAAAGGAACTGCAAACAATCTTCCAGGTAAATCTATGTTTGAATGCAGTGGAAGACATTTTATAGTCAAAAGTTGTCTTGGAAATAAAAATCAATTAAAAAATGTTCACATTTATCAGCCTGTAGTATCTCTGCAACAATTCATTATTGCTTAAACTGCTGCCTTTCAAAAATGGCCTGAACCCCCCCAGACTGCACCAGGAAGTCTGTGCATTTATTAAGTCCAACTTTAACTCCCACTTTCTTTTGAATTTTTCTTTTTAGAAGCATGTAATAGGTAACTGCTACCATGACCAAAACACATGCAGAACACAAATGCAGTTCTTTGTCAAACTCTGTTGCACAGGTAGGTACACACTACTTACCACAGCAGCAAAAACCCGTAACTCTCAGTGTGTCTGAGACAAGCCAGTTACTGCTCCAGAATAACAAACTTGGGCTTGTCAAGATGCACTGACAGCAAGAAGAGTCTGTGCATTCACATTCTACTGACCTTGTCATTCCCCATGCTCCCTGCCTTGGTATGGGACTATAATAAGGCAGATACAGCTGCAAAAACTCACTTGGAATTGTTGTTTAAAATACTGCATGGTCTGTTCTGAAATTATCCAGTTAACACAAAACACTTTTTTGATAAGCAAACTCCACCAACATTCATTCATCACACACGTGTAAGGTACAATGAACATTACTGCAGTCTCAGCAGGTTGTCTCTATAGAAATTGTGACAATGAAGGCTAAAAAAGACTTTTATTGTAACAAAATACTGCTTCAGAAAATTAAAGGGAGAAGATTCAGTTTGTTAAATCCAAGAGCACTAGTAATCAGAAATACACAACACTAAATATTTTCAGAGCACTAACCAAAAACTTTGGAACAAGACATGCCTGAATTATGATTAATAATTAGATTTTTAAGTAACTTTGAAGTTTGAAGTGTGCACAGAAATCCATCTCATACCCAGAATAAACAAAATGCTTAATTGTACTTTGATACAAAATGACCTACGGCACCTAAAAGGCAGCAGAATGAGAAGCTGTGGTGTAGGACAGATCCAATCCATACAGCTGCCATCTAAACTCCTCACTTCCCAGAAACTGCAATGTAGCTGTGAATATTTCTCAGCTTTTTCTGGCACTTCCAGAGACAGACATGATCAATTTTGCAAGCAGAGAGCAGCTGGAACAATACAGATTGACTGCCAAGAAGGTTCCCCACAGCGTTCCAAAGAATGCTCTATTTTTAGCTTCACAGTTTCACCTCTGCATAGAGAGTGGTCTGACAGAAATGGAGCACTCAGCAGAAAACCCACACCTGCCGCAGCAGATTGTCTCACTATACAGAAACACTCTGAAAAAGTGAATAAAAACCCCCACACAGACAAAAAAAGAAGCAACACACTTAATATTTACATAATTCAAAAGAAATCACTGTTAATAAGTTAACTTGCAGAATATGGAAATACATTTTGTGAACAGCACACTGAAAATGAGAAACTGCCCTTATTCAAGTAAAGAAAAGCAAGTACAATCATTTGGTTAACAAGCTATGAGCATAGCTTGATTACATCTATAGCTATTAACCCTGGCCACTGTGAAGCAGAAGCTAGCTGAACATCAGCTGAACAACAGCAGTTGTAATTCAGACAAGACTTTTAATCAAGCTGTGGGTCTCATGGTCTCTGGGTGCTCATTATCATGGCAGTTAGAAACACCTTTTCTTACAGTATCTTTTGGGCAACCAAAGCATTTTTAATAAAAGTGAACCCCCCAAATATTTCACCTGAAACCCCTTTAAAAAGGAAGCCAGGAAGCAGCTGAAAAAGAGACCGGTTCACTGTGAGAAATGTAAACCTCTCAGACAGTGTTACGGCCCCGAATCCAACAGCTCATAAATAAAGTCAGACCACTCTGCAATATTAAGCCCAAAGTGGCTTCGGTTGCCGTGCTTTCAGCAGCTGTCATCTTTTGTCTAAGTTTATGTTTGGAAAGTTATTTCATAGTTAGTAACCACTTTCTAAAATGAATACACCCCATGGCTTTTACTATAATACACAATGTGTTAATTCTTACTTTTGCCCAGACACATTGCTGTATTAGCCAAGTATGACACTGCCTTTGGTCTCAAAACCAGACACAGCTAATAGGCATCAACCACTTCAGATGTAGCTGTGTGGCAACTTGATACAAAGATTTATAGCTTAAAATAAATCTCCAGAGAGATAATTGCAATGCACACCACCTTATGAGCAGCTTTCAGAAGAGAAAACACGATGGGGAGCCTTCCGTCTCTAGAATGCTCCTCTAATGTGTCATGGTAAGGCAGCAGTTCGGAGACTGAGTTAAACACTAATTACACAGTTGATAGTAAAATACTGCTACCATTAGTCAACACCAAGTAACCAAATGGGATTGAATGGAATTACTGACTGGAGCACCCCTTCATTACTTAAATGGGATCCCTGATGTCAGAGCATGAAGCACGGAAAAGTAACAACCTTCACAGCTTGCTTATTTTGTTTGTTCTAGGAACACAGAGGGAGATTTTAGCTGCTGCTGCTTTTTACCCTACTCACATTACAAGCAGTGAAATTTACTCAAAAGGTAAAGATATGAAAACATACGAGAAAGCAACTTACTTACCCAGTAGCACCCGACTCCTCCCTTTGCATCCATCACCCCATGCTTTCAAACTCAGATTGTTTTGTTTGCTACACATATATACACCGGGCTCTCCACTTTAAACTATCTGTGCTACTCACATGTGCTGTCCCCATAAACAGGGAAGTCACCCCAGCGGAGCCCCAGGTTTTGTGCTATTAAGTAGCCTAGGTATTAAAAATTCTGAGGAAGGAAAGCAGGTTGTGTGATACAGTTGGATAACACATCTTTAACAGCAGTGGATAAAACAGGTTGCAAAAACAGGTATATGTTTTCTTTAAAAAAATGTAAACATACAGTAAGGAGGAGTGACAAGTGGTGCTCTGTTATGCAGTAAGCAAGTACCCCCCAGATTTTAAAATGATCTAACTACTCTACCATAAGTGGGCATCACATCTTGATCATTCTCCAATCAAATAATCCCATGTAAATCTGTGAACTAAGCCCCAAACCACCTCAACTGTTGCTGCTACCAGAGTACTTCCTAGAAGAACTGCAGAAGAGGGAAGCATGCCTCTTACAGCCCACTTCCTAGAACAGCTATAAATAAATCCAGTTAATATTTGTAAAAGCTGCTTTTTCATCCTACTTCTGTACAGCAGCACATAGCTGGGAGTGGGCAGAGGAATTAAAAAATTATAAAATCTTTCTTCCTGAAAGAAGCACAAAGGAAAAATCACATCTGACACAGCCAACTAATTCCCTGATTTAGGGATCTCTGCCTCCAAATATCATGAGATACTTCTGAAAGTTGTAACTGAGAGTTAAGATATTACTCAGAAGTAAATTTGCTCCAGGAACCCAAATCTTACTGAAGAAGTCATAACAATATTTTTAAAGTACAGATGATTAGAAAAATGGAAGCTGTAGTTAAAATTTGTAGGGAGAAAAGACAAGAGGAAAGAAAAGCGACAGAAATACAGCTTGACAACACTCGTAGAAGTATAACTCAGACACAGCTGAAATGCCTTTCCTAAAAACAGGAGGAACAGAGAACTAATTCTAACCAGTTAAGACTCATTAAATATTCTGTTCAATACCCAGATACCTTTAATCATAAGACAGAAGGACAAACTAAAACAGTATCTCCTGCACAGGACTCTCTTCATGACACGGCATGAAAGCATAACCTTTCAGTTAAGGTACAGCTCTGCATAGTGACATCATTTAAAGGTACTAATTAATTTTACTTTGCAAGTTACTAAAAAATTAGTAACTAAATTACAAGTTTTTAAAATTATTCAGTTCTGAATTCTGAAAAGCAATAAAATAAAAATATCCTACAACTGAAGTAACAGCACAAGGCACTCACAGTAATGGCTCAAATCAAACATTCCATGAACAGCTGACTCAATGTTTCCACCTTAGGTTGGTTACACTCTTTATCACATAGCTTGAACACCTATTTTCTTTGAAAATTGACAGCAAAGGTTTAAAAAGCAAAACCAGGAGAAACCACACCCAAAGTTCTCTAATGGAATGATAAGAGTTCAACAAACCTGTCTGCTGTCCGGGCTGTGCCAATGCTTGGTTTTGCTGTGTGTTGTAATGGACAGACACAGGTCGGTACTGCGGATTGGAGTGAGAGTACTGACTGGGGGTACAGTAACAAGCTGGCATCTAAAAACCAACAACAATTAAAGAGACTTACTACCTGCACATCTATAAAAGACAGACATCTAAATGCAAAAATCATCACCTGATAAAAGAAATATGCAAAAATTTACTAGAAGGTGCAACAAATGTTGCACAGTTTAGCAACCAAAAAATACATATACTACATAGATTCCCTATTTAAGGGAAAATTTATTTTACTTTTACAATAGAACTGACAATTCCCTATGTCTACAAAGACACAGAATCATAGAAGACTGCACTGGTTAGGCCACACCGCTAGTACTGTGTCCAGTTCTGGGCCCCTCAGTTTAGGAAGGAGGTTGACTTGCTGGAGCATGTCCAGAGAAGGGCAACAAAGTTGGTGAGGGGCTTGGAACACAAGCCCTGTGAGGAGAGGTTGAGAGAGCTGGGGTTGCTTAGCCTGGAGGAGACTCAGGGGTGACTTTACTGCTGTCTACAACTACCTGAAGGGGAGTTGTAGACAGGCAGAGGTTGGTCTCTTCTCCCAAGCAGCCAGTACCAGAACAAGAGGACATAGTCTCAAGCTGCGCCAGAGGAGGTTCAGGCTGGCAGTCAGGAGGAAGTTTTACACAGAGAGTGATTGCCCATTGGAATGGGCTGCCTGGGGAGGTGGTGGAGTTGCCATCGCTGGAGGTGTTCAGGAGGAGACTTGACAGGGTGCTTGGTTGCATAGTTTAGTTGGTTGGGTGGTGTTGGATGATAGGTTGGACGTGATGATCTTGAAGGTCTCTTCCAACCTGGTTTATTCTATTCTATTCTAAGTTAGAAAAGACCTCCAAGATTGAGTCTGTTAACCTAACCGTGCCAAGTACCCCACTAAAACATGTCTCTAAGTGTCAGACCTACACATTTTTTGAATGTGCAATTCTGTCACATCCATTACAGGGAAGTGATTCCATCACTTCTCTGGGCAGCCTGTTCCAGTGCTTAACCACATTTTAACCACATCTGAACCACAAGAAAACTATGCAGAATGTAAGTTTTACCAGCTACAGATAAATAATCACCTAGGTGATTATTGCTCAAGTAAACAGAAGTCATTCATTCCGAAGCACATAAGCCAGAAAAAACACCCCAGCCCCAAAATGAATGGTCACACAGCTGCAAGTGAAGGAGGACCCCACACCATGTAAAATACTCATTATAGAGTGGCATGATCAGTGCTTGTAGGAGAATGGAAACAGAGCCATTGTACCTGTGGTACAGTTTGCTGCATGTATCCCTGCTGCTGGAGGACTTGCTGGTTGACAGGGTGGCTAGATGTTGAATAGCCTGGAGCAGAAACCGGTTGGCCAGAGGGTGGTGGAGGTGGAGCAGCTGCGATGATATAACCAGACTGCTGTGGAGGCTGAAGAACAACAGTGGACTGGAACATAGCAGTATGGGGTTCAGCTGGATCGGCAGGTGGCTGGCGGGCAAGACTCATATGGCTGAACTGCGATCCTAGGTTGTCTTGCTGTAACAGTTAAGAAAGGAGAAGTTGCATCCACAAATGTACAAAAAAAAAAAAAAACAAAACAGGACTAAAGCAGCCAAATATTTCAGTAAGTTTCAGGTATGCAGGTCTCAGATTACAGAGCATTAGCAACATCAACCAAAGAACAGGAAAGAACAAAATAGAACTTCAGGGTTGACAGCAGAAGAGAACAGCCACATTCAGAGACTTCATTCATTTCACTGCAAATACTTGATTTTGATTACATTTCCTCTATTTTAAGAGTTCAGGTGTCAACAATGAAGTCAGAATTTGTGTCACTAAGATTTTCTGATTGGACTCCTCTAACCTGGTATTACACTAAAGCAAAGATTTTTTTTTTAGCCTGAAATCAAGTAATAACTGCAAGAAACTTATTCCACTGGTTACCCACTATCTGTATTTGATTAACATCTGAAACTACCATACTGATTGCACCAAGCACTGCAGGAGTCCTGTGAAATTTGAAACTGCTCTCTCTGTAACCCCAAGCTCCTTTTCTTTACACGCAATTCAGCATCAAATTGTCAGCAGCCTGGAAATGAAAAATTATCGCTAGTATTGTTTGCTAAACAGGAAGATTTGGTTCATGCTTCAAAACATGGAGGAACATCAAAAATATTTTAACACCTCTTGATCTTCCCTTGGATCATTCTGAGGAAAACAGAGTTAACAAAAAGAGTAAGTGCAAGCTCTTTTACAGATTAGCTACGTTCACATTTTACAATAAAATGCTATAGTTCCCAGGCTAAATATAGTGTTAATTACCACTGGAAATGCAAATTTGCACCTAAAACTTTATTTAGAATACCTTTACATCTTAAACCAGCCTTATTTTCATTAGATCAACAATCTAACTTAGCCTTTGGCATTACATTCCTTAATGATGCCTATTAACACAATTATATTGCTTTCCTACATTGGATTTAGCATTTTGATTTTCATTCCTAGTTTAGAGAGGAGATACTAAGTTAACCCAAGGCACAGGCATTTATTTCTGTTACACTACCAGTAAGAATATCCTCATCTGGTCAGTTTGTTCTGCAGTGAGATGTTCATGTCAAGCCTGATTAACCACTAAACATAGCATTGCCAATAAAGGGATAAAGTAAACTTCATCAGTTACAGAGGTGTTGCATTTAGATTATGAACTACGACCATCAATCCTTTTCACTATGTTACTTCAGCTACAGTCAGCACAAATACATTTTTGGAACTGGCAGCAACCTTAGCATTTGAACCTATTCCCTGAGTGTGAAATGTCCTGAAATCACTACAAACCTGGAAGGAGTTTCATTCTCTGCTCTAATATCTATATGCCTAACAACAACAGACCTCACTAGGGAAGATTAATTAAGCTTACTGCCAATTAATAACAGGGTAGGAGAATGAAAAATAAAAGCAGAAGTAAAACCAGCTTGCCCCAAATCCCCTGCTTCTGCCTAAGCTCAGCTTCACTCCTGAGTATTTTATCTCCTTCCCCAAGTGCCATAGAGTGATGGGGAATGGGTGTTCATAATACTTAGTTGCTGTTGCTCCTTCCTCCTCTCGCTATTCCACTGCTCCAGTGTGGGGTCCCACCCATGGGAGATGCTGTCCTTTGTGAACCACTTCAACATGTGTCCAGCCCTTCCCACAGGCTACATTTCTTCATGAACTGCATCACTGTGGGTCCCTTCCAAAGGTTTCAGTCCTTCAGGAAGATTGCTCCTGTGTGGGTTTCCCACAGGGTCAGTGGCCCTGCCAGAAAGCCTGTTCCTGCATGGGCTCCTCTCCATGGCCCACAGCTCCTATTAGGACCTGCTCCTGTCCTTCACAGGCTGCAGCTTCCTTCACGGTGTCTCTGCCAGCTCTAGTGTGGGATTCTACACAGGCTGCAAGGTGGGGAACTGCTCTACAATGGTCCTCATGAGTTGCAAAGAGAGAACGTGTTTCACAATGGTCTTCTCCACATGCTGGAAGGGAATCTCTGCTCCAGCACCCTTTCCTCCTCCTGCCTTTGGTGTCTGCAGAGGGTTTCTCACTCCTCTCCCTCACAGCTGCTGCATAGCATTTTTCTCCCCCTTTCTCAAATACATTATCACAGACACACAACCAGCACCAGTGACTGACTTGGCTTTGGGCAGCACAGGATCAACTATTTGAGCTCCCTGAAATTAGCTCTGTCTGACATGGGGGCAGCTCCCAGGCCCCTCCCACAGAACCAGCCCTGCATCTCACCTGCTACCAAAACCTTGCCATATCAACCCAATACAAACATGTGTTCATTAGAGTATCACAGCAGCCTGATGAACTCAGAAGCCTCCCTTTTGACCTGGTCTCTAGTTCAGACTCTGCCTTGGACAACTCTGGGTTTCAGTTCCTATTTGTGTGGTTTCTTTTTTTGTTTATATAAATTGATTTTAAAGCAGAACAGTCTAAATACTTCCTTTCTATTTATTAAACAAAAGATGACAGTGAAGTCGAATTGTTAAGAGTTCCAGCAAAGAGGTTACAAAAAGGTAACCTCAAAAATCAGAACAGCTGATCCCTCAAAATGAATTAGGGTTCAGCAGGAGAAAAAGCAAACAAGAAGACAAGGTGGAGGTGGAAAAGGGTTAATCCAGAGACATAACAAAGTACTGACTGGCTAACAAAACAATTGCACTGAAAAGCTGTTCCTTCACATAGGGAAATAATATATATCTAAATATAGAGCTACATCAATATAGCCTTAACTGTATACATCTCCACTGAGCTTGAAATAAAACACTTTAAAATCTCAGGAACTACTTTTCCCCACTTTGGGTAATGTTTTACTGTGATTGAGAAGCTAGCCAGTCATCACATTGGTATCACACACCACTTACAAGCAACCAAGCAAAGGTCAGTAACTACTAAAGATTAACCCATGCAGAGCAGAGATGAAGAGAAGATGTAATACCACAGAATACTGCTGTGTAGAGGAGACTGGCAGGAGCGGGGGCGGATAAGAGACTGCAGAGTACGGAACAGGCTGGGAAGAAGGCTGCAGAGGCCGCATAGGCTGAAGAAATAACAGGTTTATAAACATGGTTAACACCAGAGTAAGAGAAGAGAAAACAAGTCTAAGTCTTTTGTAATAGAAAGAGCAACTATGCTTCATTACCAGAACAGGAATGGATACTTAAGCTCAAGACTGCATCAAATTAAAACAGAAGTAATTTTCAGTATGTCAGTCTTCCAGCAGGTTTCAAATTACAGAGCATTAGCAAAATCAGCCAAAGAACAAAAGGAACTGTTAACTGTATTTCAAATGATTTGCCCTTAATATTTACTGCTTCTTTTTGAAAGTTTTTTTAAAATTATAAAATAAAACCTGCACATTCATTTTAAACACAAGTTGTTTCAAAGCATCTGAAGACAGAATGCATTTCTTGCTAAGTACAGATCAAAACACTACTTTCACTTATTCAACAATACTAAAATATTTTCTCTGGGTTGCAGCTATCTGAGCATCAGAGAGGTGTCATTGCTAATCATAGTTTGGGCAGGTTGAACCTGAAGTGTCCACTGAGAAGTCAATCATAGAAATAATGACAAACTTGGGAAGAGAACTGCAAATACCACATACACATTCCCATAAAAAGTAAGAGAGAGAGTACAAGTGAGCCTTTTTCTCTACTGTGGCATACGCAGGTATCCCGAACAGAAGATTTGAACAGGGGAAAAGAACAAAGATAAAGATTTAGATGAAGCTGTACAAATAACTTTCTGATAAAACTTGAGATCGATTTGAAAAACCACAGGAGGTGAGAGCCAGTAGCTTGGTGCCTGAAATAGGTGCTGAGTAAAAAAGGTAGCACTCTCCCTTCTGCCCATACACACTCTCTGCTTTTCTTTCTTCTTCTTCAAGGGCTGAGGTCACCTTTAATCTGTCCTACTTTGCTAAATTCCTCTTGTACAAGAGAATAAAATATTCTGTACTTCAGCATACAATTCTGTGAACAGAGTAAGTCAAAGTGTCACTATGGAGGGGTTCATACTCTACCAGTCCTAAAGC
Organism: Melanerpes formicivorus; assembly: GCF_026170545.1. NCBI lineage: Eukaryota > Metazoa > Chordata > Aves > Piciformes > Picidae > Melanerpes > Melanerpes formicivorus. Next base: position 35,704,798 of record NW_027142357.1, on the reverse strand, counting down.
TGCTACTTTTGTGTCATGAGTACTGCTTGTGCAGGATATCTCGAGAGTTCAGCTGCCTGAAAAATAACCTTAAGACAGGGAGACAAAGATCCCAGTTGGATTAACTCTCTTCTCATATTGCTGCCTATATTTCTGTTAATGCCAGGGGTAACCATACAGTGTGGCTAAGGACAAAGGCAAAGCCTCTTTCCAGAGCAATCTGGACTAGTTCTTGATACCAGAGCATTGTCATACTCCAATGTGTCAATTTTTTATGAAAAGGCTGCCTACCACGGGCAGTTAGTAGCAGAACCAGTAGTTCTGAGGACTGTGACAGAAGAATTCCAGTTACCCACACCTGTGTAGTTATTACTTCTTAAGCTGTGCTTCCAACAGAACATGCCTGTTGGTCCCTTGCTATCAGCCATCAATTTGACAGCATCTCAACATCACTACAAGCACCATGTATTTGACATGTGCACCTGTGAGAGGACATGGTTCGCTGCTGGCTGCTGCTGAGGTGCTGCGGGAAGAGGTGGCTGTTGTGGAGGTCCAGGCACTTGGGTCCTAATGGGTTGCTGAGGCATAGGAGGATTGTACACAACTGGAGTCCCATCTGGATTAAGGAATGGCTGACCTGAGAAGTCAGAAAAGAACAAAAACCAAAATGACAGCCAGCTGCATCATCTGAGTTTGGAGACAATAAAGACTAACATATTTACTCTAGACAAACTGATACATTTTGAAAATACAAGCAATTAAAAACCCAAACATTTAAAATAAACAAAGACACCCCACTCTGTACTTATGGAACACAGAAAAATATTTATTGTATCCTGCTCATCTTGAAAGCTCATTTTTAATTAAATGGATTGAAAAGGGCAAGACTCAAAGGAAAAGCCTCTAATCAGGCCAGCCTGACCTAGTGTGGGGTGTCCCTGCCCATGGCAGGGGGGTTGGAACTAGATGATCCTTGTGGTCCCTTCCAACCCTAACTGATGCTATGATACTAATCAGTTTGAACAGCAATGAGAACACAGGAAAGCTTACAGGCAAGTATTAAAAAAAAATCAAACATATAAAGGAGTAGAGCTGCAATTGTGTTCCCATAGCTGCTGACAAGATCACTTTAGCTTTCAAATTCTTCTATTTGAAAATGTGCAACTTCAATATTACAGTAGTGGACTTAGGAAAAAATAATTGAAAAAAAAACTTCTTAGAAGTAAATTATGAACAATCAGTGATTTATTTTGGTGCCTGGGTTGAAAGAAAACAAAACATAAGGAACAACAGATTAGCTAGCAAGGCCCTGTGCCTAGCTGCCTAATGACATGTGTCATGCATTGGCTTATTTTGATGCTTATTTGAAGGTCCAAATATTCATATACATTTTTCTCTTCCCTGTTACAAAATAATCTGACATTCTTTCCAGAAAGAATCTCAGCAGAGAGACCGAGTCAGACTTCTAGCCAAGGTCCTGTCAAAGTAGACTAATGCTCATCAGGATTTCTTTGCCCCATCACATTTAAAATGCAACTAGCCAACATAAAAGAGAGAACTAAGGCAATTAATACAAGGGATAGCAAGGAAACATGGACAGATCTGCTAAAATAACCTGTATATTATGCAGCTGGACGGCAGGTGATCAAGCTGCATTCAAATCTAGTTTAATGGATTTCTCTTTAATGCTCAAGAACTGGGAATATTCTACCACTTGCTAGTAATCACAGGAGCTTAACTTGTTCCCCATAGAGGCTGAAACAGAACTGGATTTTCATAGCAGTTGTCTTCAGCTACTGAGAATGACAACTCTGCTGATCTAAGGTCATCAGATCCTCTGTCAGAAATACTGAGATACTAGTCTATTTTTTGAACTCTGTCATTTAGAACAATAAAGGCAGATAAATATTTTCAGAATATGATGATTTGAGCATATTGTAAGTCAAAAGCTTCTTTGGACTCAGAGCTTCCTTGTTCTGGAAGTATACTTTAGCTTGTGTTAGACACTCACTAGAGAATAACGTAATGTTCCGGTATGAAAGATCATTAAAACTGGTTTAAGTACACTAAAAATGAGTAAAATGTAGAAAGAACCATCATTTGAAAATCAAGCTGTTTGTAATAAATACCAAAGTTAAGTCTAAATTCTCAGCCTTTTCTCAGGGAGGTGAAAGTCCAAGACACTTTCAGATGAACAACTTTCACAATAACATGTGTTTCCCTGCCGTTCCCTGCTACGTGGGCATCCCACCAATGTAACTGGGGAAATGACAGCAGCACAGGAGGAAGACAGTGAAACTATTCCTACGCATAGGGACAAGCTCATAACCAAAATGAAGATGATTTAACACTTGCCATTTTTTACATGACAAAACTGTATCATGTGATTCTATGTTTCACATGAAATCACTTCTAAATTGGTGGTATCATTCCAGTGCCTGCAGTATCTGTTTTGCTGCACAATGCTACGGCTGTGCTATAAACTCACAGTGTGAAAAATGCTAGCCAACACTCTCTGTATTTCATGTACAACACACAAAGCAGTCAGAATGTGCAAACACTAAGCTCTCTACTTCATCTAACAAAACCTGTTCACTAATCATCCTACTTCTCTTCAGATGGTCACCAGACACAATGGCAAAATCATGTGCAAGATGTACAACCATCACCTTAGAAACAGAAAGGCTAAGTCAATAGTGCTATTGTCCAGATCCTGGATCGAAGATGGCAAATACACCCTCCTCTAAATCCTACAGCTATCTATGCTAATTAGATGCTACAACTCATCACTTCTAAACACTTTTTTTAATCAAGGGTGGATTAAACTCCTCATTTCTACAGTAAGGCATTTAAGAGAAAGCTCTGGCAGCACATCAGTATGCATAATCATGAAAAGAAAAATACATTTGTATACAACAGCAGTTGATTTGTACTAAGGAAAAAGAGAAAAAGATCTATTTCAATGTTAAATCCCTTAGACAAAAAAGGGAAATATTTTGAAATTAATATCAGATCAATATTACATATTTATGTGATATTCATGAATATTAAATAACTGAATCAATTTAACAACCCTCATGCAAAAAAAAATTAGTTCAAAACATCACACACATATCCAAACATAATGAAGTCCATCTACAGATTGATGGGAAATAGATATTGGAGGAAATAAATCTTTAAACTAAAACAAGAGTATTATAATTTCCCAAAGATTACAGCGTGTTACATAAAAGGTAAATTAGAATTTTCAGTATTTCTTGACTTCCACAATACAGTAAGCCTGCCCAGAGCATACTAACTAGTCATTTGCTCCAGGCCAGTAGCTACACATCTCCTTGACTCAGCATTGTGAAGCATTAATTTCCTACTACTTCCTAAAAAAATCAGCACTGGCCAATTACTTCAACAGCAGTCTGGAAATAGCATGTAAGCTCAGGTTTATTTCTTTCACTTGCATTAAGCCAGTGGCACGAGCACAGAGACACAAGAATATGTTGCAACAAACTAAATGAAGGATGATAAATTCTTTCAAGTCAAGACAAACACTTCTTCAGGCTCTCTGCCCTCACTGAAACTGTTTTGTAGCAGGCCTGGGAAAGAATTTTCTCTCTCCTCAGAAAACCCCAATTAATTTCAATTATGCTGCATTCTGGATAATAAATTACAGGATTTTCATCTTTTGTGCAAGCCACTTATTGAACTTTACAGAGAAGTTAAAATTCTAGTAGAGAAACTCAGGTGAGTTTATTGATTTATTTAATCCTTTGTGCTTTTTTTTTTTTTAAATTAAGCACATTGAACAGACAATCACAGGGGAAAGGAGGGAAAGAGGAAGAGAAAAAGAAAGGACAACACTGACATTCAATCTTAAGTAAATACTCATGCATTCTTCCCCAAGTTCTTAATTGTAACAAAAGCATCAACAAGCATGTACCAACCTGTTTGAGGGTTGATCAGAACACTGCCAGGTGGTATGCCTGCCGCTTCCAAGGGAAGCAAAAAGAAGCTAGTGCTAGTAGGTGCCACTTGCCCGCTTATGCCACCATCAAAGGAAAGAGAGTTACTAGTGCTGACAGTTGGATAGACGGCAGGCGTGCCATGAGAAGGCTGGCTTAGAGCTGGCACTGGAAGAGGCTGCTGGGTGTGAGAAAGAGAACCCGTGGATGACCCTACACTACTAGAAGACTCTGAACCTAGGAAAGGAGTAATGAGAAATTGTTTTTACCTAGAGACAGAAACATCATGGTCACTTCAGATATATACTTGTAAATTCTTATCCTTAAAGCTCATCATTAAGTACATTATTAAACAGTAGCCTTTATAACAAATTCCCCCTACATCTCCCCTGGAATACCATAACAAGAGTCCTTCTGTGAACCAAGGGCCAATTCATCACTGCTTTGCACTGTGAAGTGAGGCTTTCATCTCCAGTCCTCATTTTCTGGACAGAAAATGCATGCTGTACATATGCACATATGCTAGGGGTCAGTTCATCTATAATAGCATAGAGTTGTGGCACACATCCAGGCCACAGGGTCATGCAGACGCAGTGGTTTTTTCAGATACACTAAACTCACATGCTCTGCAGACACAGCCTACACGACAGCAATGACTGTTGGCTTTTTACATCAGAGGTCTTCTCTGACTCACTGCTGGACAAATTGCAGATTACTAAAAAGCACAGAACCTTTTTTCCCCTCCTTTGACAATTTTCACACAGAATTCGAGAAGAGAGCTGGAAAATTTATTGCAATATGGTAGCTTTAGCCTAGCCTTATGCAAAAGTTCAAAGTTAAAGAGGGGTATAAAATAGCTGATGGAAAGCAAGGCAGTGGAGAACTGGACCCTAAGCTTTCTGAAAGCCAGTGCATGCAGCTAACAGCAACATTCCCCAAGCCCAGTATGGAAAGGACTGTATAACTGTGCTGTTCCTCCATCACTGCATACCTAGATCTCTAGGTATACAGTTTGTAAGACTTTTTATTAAGTCTTTGCTCTGATATTTGCAGTACTTGGAAACAGAATAATGGTGTTTAAAGTCAAAAGCTATTCATTAGCAGCCTCTATACAATCTAGAAGAGAAAACAAGACTCAAAAAGGGCTATGATGGAATTTATCCAGCTTGAAGTTATTTTGTGGTTCTTCACAAAAATTTCTAATTGCAAGCCTTTCACTTGTGTATGACAAGACCATATAGCCTGAAGCATTTGCTGATGCTATTAATCTGTTTCCTACTGCTCCATGAAGTGAAACAAAATTATTAACTGTAAACTGGGCAAAATAGCATATCCCAGCTCTGTAAAATAATCTTCACCTGACCAGTTACATTGATTAGATTTGTTTGCAAGTGTACCCACTTCTAGATTATGTAGAGAAATCAGGCTGAAGCCATTGTAATTAAAACAAATTACATCCTTAATCAAAATGAAGAAACAAAACCAAATCTCAACACATGCAAAGTCGCCACAACCTGTAACCAAGCAAGGACTGTCAAGACAGGCATTCTGAACTTTGAATGTTAACTCTCAGATTGCTAAAATGAGGCTTAAAGTGAATTTAAGAATCCACTTAAGTTCTTCCAATTTAGAAAACAAAGCTTTCTAAGAATACATTTAATATAGCAACCACTGACAGGTTGTAGCTTCTTTTCAAGCTGTGCCAAAGAGTATTATTGCATTGCTAAATGAAGTGACTCAATACAATGGCACAATTTTACAGCATGTGCAAAAACACCTCAGATTTGTTTTTATGCAAGTATACAATGCACCAACAGAACTGGTAACTGGTTCACTGCATTAAGATACACAAGGGCAGTGATGTACTTGTAAGGTAGTGGTGGTGTAAAGGCAAGGCAAAAAGTGTAAACAGATCTTCACAAGAAACAAGTTTGTAGATAAAAGCATCATACGGGCAAGCAGTAATGTTCTACTTCAAATTCTGAAGCAGTGCATCTGTAGCCCACCCATGTATTGCAAGGCTCAAAATTCTCCACAACCAAGAATATCTGTTGTATCAAATCACATTGGCATTTGGAATATAAGTATTTGCTAAATATAACTTTTGACCTATAGAAGGTTTGTACCTATTCTTTGAGATTTTGTTTTGACATAAACAAATTAACAGAGCTTTGAAACAGATTCTTATGTACATTTTGTTCCACTAAACTTATTTTTCAGCTATCTAAAAATTAAGTAAGCTTTTCAGCCCTATTCATTTAAATACAATAATGCCACTGAAATATAACACAACACAAGGAACAATTTACAGGCTTTGATGCTGTTTTCCTTAGCCAGCAGCATAGCAGTGCAGAGTTTCCCAAGACTGCCCAATGCAGCTTTGCCACACTGAAACTGAAGAGCTAAACCCTGTATTTTTATTTTGCATGAAGTACTTACAGTGATAAATGTTTTGTATCAGATGAAATGCATTTAGCTTAAAGCCATCTATAGTGAACTTTACAATTCCACTTCCAAGGTTAAAAGCCTTTGTTTCATTTGTTACCTGAATGCTAGCTCTCCAAGGCAGTTATGCACTACAGGAGGCCTAGGTGTGTGGAAGTCTCCTGTAGCGACTATAGGAGGCCCAGGTCTGTAGATATTCAATGTATGCAGCACTCATTGCATCCAGAGGGAGCTGTATGCATGGAGCACCTCTACATTTGTATACACCTGCAATGTGCATTGGGTAGCACTTCACTGCTATGGAACTATGCATTTGTACAGATTGTATGATACCTGTCTTAGACAGCCTGCCTGTGCTTTTGCTGCTTCCAGAGCTATCTCCTCTTGTCAGAACTGATATCCCACTGAAGCTGCTGGCTTTGGTTACAGCTGGCTTCAGATTGCGGAGGGAACTATCAGAGTCGGTGCTGCTCCAGGGCCGGGGTTCACAATACTTCAGCTCATTCTCAGTACTGCTCTGATGGCTGTTGGCTGATCTCCCTGATGTTTCCTTATTGATTCTGCAAGTTACAAACTGAACTTTTAGAACAAGCATCAATTGCAAAATTAGGTTTATAAAAAAAAATTAAGATAATAAAAAAGGAAAGGTGAAAAGCATGCAGAATACTTCAGGATTGTTTTTTTAAGCAAGCATCAAATACCTAAGTATCTGTCGTCTTTGTTGTGTACTATTAGTTTCTTCCTCCTGGATTCTGTTGACATTTTAATAAGATAGCTTAATATTTATCAAGAAAACAAGAAAATGAAACAAATGAACTGCAAATTTTCTTACCTTTTATCAGTGAAATAATTCTCTTGGGAACACAGGGACTGAGGGGCAAAGAAGTGTAGAAATTAATATGGATGGCACCTAAACCCCCTGACACAGTGCAGTAACAAAACATGCTGCAGTTTGAAGTCTTTTGTATTATACAAGGATTTTTACAGTATTACATTATTACAGTAGCTTTATATTAAGCTGTCTGAAAACTTAACCTCTTTGGTGTATAACTTCCATATTATGAGAACAACAAAGGACAGTATAAAAAGGCCCATCTGCAGGAAACAAGAGTTAGCATTACAACAGTTACCAGCACTGGCCATTTTGTTTGTATCCACCTTTTTCTGAAGGTACAATTCTTTCTTTGGGCCTTTACTGCCTTAGGTCACAGCTGAAGTATGACTTCGCAACTCAGCACCACTTGAGCAGCCTTGTCTTCTGCTTGAAGGGTGAAGTACAAGATGGTGCTGGCTACTGTAATAATTATACTGAATTCTTTGGGTGCAAGTGCACATGAGCTAAAAAGCAGACCCAATACACAATCAGAAAGGCTCATCAAAACCCTCAATTATGCTGGTCCTTGACTGATCTCTCACATTTGATAGGGAGCTTCAAAAAGTACAATACATGGTAAATGAAAAGATAAACTCATATCCAAAATTCCCTTATTTTCATTCATAACCAAGGGGGGAAAAAAAGGCTTTAGGAAAAATGTTCAGATAGAGCAAATTAGCCCCTCAGAGCCTCATTACTTTTTCTTCAGGACAAGAAGTTGTTTAGGATGTGTAAGAGCTACAGATAAATGTCAGAAAGACAGCGCTATTGGAAGTAACACATTGTTCTGAAGACATTTGTTCTGTTTCACTTAAAATTAAATATAACCACGACTTGTGATTTAATTAAAATTTACAATGCTGTCCTGCTTGATTAACTCCAATAGAAAAAGAGACTGAGACTAGACTTCTAAGTTTCTGACTCAAATGCTACATATGAGAATTCAAATCGTTGTACTGTGACTGTACGATATAGAGACAAGTAAGAAAAACAACAATTAGGCTTTCTGGGGTTTTTTTGGTTGGCTGGGTTTTTGTTTGTTGGGGTTTTTTTAACAATTATTACTCTGAGCAGCAACTGAAATGACTGCAGTACTCTTAACTGTAACTTAAATTTCATGAAGAGGCAAAAATAGAACAAGGGACTGAAATAGGTAATGCACCAAGAGAATTCTTGAAGATGGCTTGAGTTTTATGCAGTAATCCTTAAACAGAAAACTTCCAGTTAACTTTTATGGAATTTAAAACTCACTCAGGCCACACTAATGACTCTCATCTGCTCAGCTCTCCTCACAGACAGACTCCCGTGTGAAGTTATCTTTCAAGACGTGTGCAGATGTGCATGCGTGTGTGAATTATTCATTCAAAACACTGCAAGGTTTAGATTGTCTTTGATACGTACATCTTGTGCAAATATTCTCTCTCTAGCTCTCTGATATTCTTCTTCACGTTCTTCTATGGATTTACTTCTTCTGTCATCTTTTAATCGTATTCTCATCTAAATAGGTGATACAGTGTCAACTTCTGCAGGTAAACACACAGCCAAATGCAGCAAGTTGAAGGAAACAATCCATGTGCATTTTACCTGGTTGTCATCTTTGTCTAAACTAGAGTTATCTCTTTTAAGGATGTACCGCTTCTGGAAATCATCGGTCTTCTCATCCTTTATATGCTCACAAAACTTTTGGTCAGGTCTGTGAAAAGTGGTTAGAAACAAAAAAATTATGGATTTGTAAATATGTAATATCCACAGTGGAGCAAACTGAAATACAGTTAAGGTTAATATTAAAATGTTAATATTCTAACTGAAGTGACCAATAGATCTTTGTTGTCCAGGCAATGGCAAAGGTACCAACATGTAGAGACTATGTGTACCCTTGTTGAGTCCCATTCCTAAGGCATAACAAACCTGTTCATAAATCTCTTCCTCCTTCAAAGCTTTTGCTTCAATTTCCAATTAAGGTGGCAAGCAAACTACATGCCCTTGGGGAATCAGAAGTGCTTTTGAATCCAGAGTGATGCCATGCAATGGATATTGGGCATGCATGGAAGTGAAGAGAGGTGCTTTCTGCTACAGCTGCAACACCTCAGAACTCATTTCAAGGGAAAACAGAAGATAAGAAGTAGAGGAGAAAGCACTGAAACTTACAAACTTCTAAACCAAAATTAAGTAGAAATAAGCAAGAGGGGAACAGTACAATGCAGGCAAGTGAAAGCTTCACAAGGTCACAGTGAGAAGATGAAGCATCAAATTATATATATTGGTTTTGTATTTTATCTACTTTGTGAAAGAAAATGAGATATTTTGTAATCTCTTGTTATTATAAACAGACACCGAGTACCTAGATAATAAAACTAGTACTACCAACATAAAAGAAGTTCTCAGACAATCAGGAAACGTGTCTGATATAAAACAAAACACGTGTGTAACTCTTCTGTGTTTATTCAATACCCAGGACATCTGTGTAGTCAGGAGATCCTTCTCTACAAAACAGCCAAGCCTAACTTAGTTACTGGATGCCCAAACATAATTAGCAGGCATTTCAGAGAACCTTTAGACTGTCTTACCTCTTTCTTTTAAAGGTCCCTGAATTTACTGCCCTGCAATCACCAACTTCCCACTCCACTGAGACGTCCCAGTATGCACTGGGTTGTTGATGTCAGTAACATCACTGATCGGGGATGGAGCCGGGAATCTGCCTATGAGGAAAAGGTAAGTTTGGTTTTATTCAACATGGAGCAGATCTCCAAGGTTTTCTTTCTAAATTCTTATTTTATATCCAAAATGATTTAAAATAAGAATGCTGAAAACATTCAGAATCTTCATGTCTGCAGGTTAGATGAAATGCCTGCTAATTAGTAACTACACCTACAGGGGGCTTCCAGAGGCCATAAGCTATTGAAATATGCTCTAGGAAAAAAAGAAAGGGGGGGACATTAAAAATTAAGAAATCATCTTTTAATAGTTCTTATTCCACATCTGAAGTGCTAGACTGAAGCTTCAGTCTAGGAATGCTGGAAGATGGCAAAGGTAACAGATTTGAAGCGTATGGCTTTAGGTCAACTTAAATAATTTAGAGCCAAAGTAAACACACATAAATGAGTATGTAAGTTATTTAACAAATATTTAGGCTCTGTACATTTTTCTTGACACTTTTGAGGATGAAACCACTCTCTTCAGTGGAATTTGAGTTTGGTTTATCATTTCAGTTCCACTGACTCCAAAACTAGAGAGGATAATTAGGCTTTTTTTCTCCCAAAGCTATGGTGAGTGCACATAGAGATTGGTATGAGGATGTAGATGCTATAAATTCCTATTTTAATGTTCAAATCATAGAGCACTTAAAAACCCCAAAACACTAACAAAAAATGGTGTCAGGCAAATGCTTTAATTTAAAGCTACAGAGTATGCAGAATAAATGAACCAACATGTTAGTTCTTTGTTTCTTCCGAGAGAACAAGGGGACAGAGCAAGTGCAGAGGACAGAGAGAACAGCTAGCTCCTTTGAATGGAAACATCAACTGCATGCGGGTTTTGGAGTTATTGTGGCCCCAACACTACTTGTTTTGTAATACAGATTTACCTAGAGGTTTCTCCAAAAGCTCCCCAGCCCTCCCATTCCAGTAACATGCCAGGACTTGTTAACCTGCTTGACACTTCCACTGATGAGATGTCCGTTTTCCCTGCTAGGTTTATTTTGTGAGGCCATGGGAGATCTGTAAGTAATACTGTTCCAACAAAAACTTCAATGCCTGAATTTTCCCAGTAGATTTCTTCAGTACAAAAACCAAAGCTGTGCAAGTCTTGTCCCTTCCCTTCCCAAATCAGAAATGACCCTGCTCTAAATTAAGGGCTGGTTCTGCTTTCCAAAAGGAAGAAAGAGAGTGTACTTTGCACATGTGACTGGTGTAAATCTCTAAGCAGATAAATAGTTGATGTAAATATGTATTTCACAGAAACAGTTAGCAATGCACCTTTTTGAGAAAAGCAAGAAAAATTCTTCATTTACAGATGAAATCCTTCCCTCCCTCTTTCCCCCCCAAGGAAGTTTAAACATGAAACAGATCCCATTATTACCCACCACTGGAACACGAGCAGTAAAGATCTTGCAACTAGCTCTCCTTGATGAATAGCTCCCAATGAGTACATAAGACAGAGCCCTGCTGCTAAAGAAGCAACAGCACTGCACAATACATCCCAGATGCTAAATCCTTGTATTAAAAGGTTTCTCCAAGACTTGTACACTTACATTCTTGTATTGCTAGTTTTATTTACTATGACTGACTTCCCGCTCTGGTCCACGTTGTGCTCTAATCCAAAGTAAGCAGCTACCCTGTGCAACAGCATTCTATGGTAAGAAGTCATTGGGGGAAACTTTTTTCTTGGAACTCTGGAAGAAAGGAATAGTAGTTTTATTAAATAAACAGGAATGATCTTGAATTCTTTTTTCCTAGGAGAATACAGTACTTACTCATTATTACCAATGAAATCTAAAATTTCCTGTTCTAATTTCAGCAGCATCATTCTGTCCCTGAAAATAAAAACACAGCAACTCACATATGAGACACTCCAATAACTGCAGCTGTATTCATCTTAAGAATACACAGGTAAGATCAAGGGATGATGGTAGACTGTAAAAAGGACCACCAGGTGTCAAATGCAGCATTTTTAGGACGAAGTCTTAATTTTTTACTAAGCTATATTGTATTGAACAAGCCTAGAGAAACATGCTGCTCATGTCAGAAATCAGAATACTAAAGATCCTCTGAATAATCTCTCCTTAGCAGGTTCAGCAGAATGTACAGTCATTGAGAAGACAGTTTAAAGAAGAAAAAGCAGCGAGTAGGTTGCTTCTTGTTGGTTAGCATGCATGGGAAGATTTGCAGGAGCCTTAACTGGCCCTTGGATCGTGAAGGACATTGCGGCATCACTGAAACACAGAATGAGAGTACTGCTAACAAGGGGCACAACTACAACGTACCAACAACCAAGTGCTTAAAAGCTGGCACACACTGCAATATGGTGAGATACTAAAAGAATACAAACAAGCTAAAACTCAAGGTGATAGAAATGAATATTAGTCTAAAAAATCTGACATCAGTTCCAATAAATTATGGACAAGCAACGATCTTAACTGTTGCACAGTTCTTAGTCTGAGCACAGCAGATGAATTAAACTTCCCAGTTACTTGTGCATGGAAACCCAGGGCAGACCTTCAGCTGCAAGCTCTTATTTTTACTGGGATGCTGTATGACTTCAAACAGTAACAATATGAGCCTATCAGAGGTTCATGTTTTCCAGTTTTATTCTGCAGGACAAAATGGTGTTGGCTCCCTATCATAGCTCACTTAACATTTTTTGACAGTAAAATGGAATCCCAATAAATTATCACTGCTTATGTCTAACTATGGTTACATGGTACAGCTTAAAAAAAGTCCCTGTCCATAAATACAGTGCCAAGCAGACTACAGCAAGAGAAGGCAGTTTGGCCTCTATCAAGCAAATGATAAAGGAGTACAAGTTATAGAGACACAGTATTATCAAGTCCCTTCAGGAAAAGAACTCCACACAGACAGAACTCATTATGTGCCTGTTACACCTTAAAAGCATTTAGACTATTTCAATGTCCTGAACCTCTCTTCACGTAACACACAAATTACAGAAGACTAGTGTTTCAGCCTGTACAACGAAAACTCATTCTAGGTAACTCACATGGAGTGTTAAACATTTAAGAGGAGGGGAAAAAGGCCAAACAAGCCCTGTAGTGTGACACCTCAGGCAACAACAAGAAAAGTAAACGAGGAAGTTGACATTACTGCTGCTTACCTGGGATTGTTTTTTAATGTATTTACTAAAAACTCATGAAGATCTATACCAGTGGAATCTGTATACTCTTGGCTGGAATCTAAGGGCAAGGGAGAGGAGAGCAAAATTACACTTTGGAAAAACCCTGCTAATACTACTTTTTCCCATTTATTGCTAAACATACCATTTATGAATCAGCATGACGTAACTATTGAGTATGTTATTCCCAAAATTTAACATGCAAAATTTCCACAAGTGAAAACCAGAACAGAGAACCCAACAACATCATCCCCAATCCCCTCACTCGTGTGATACAGAATAGCAAGTGCTTCAGTGACTGCCAATCTATTAACAGATGCTATGGATTTTGAAGCATTATAGCACCTTGAGTCACTTGATTTCCAGCAACCTTCCAGAGTTCTCAACATGCTACACCACTCTGTTGTATACACCTCTGTGGGCCAGCAGCCCAGCTACAGAATTACTGGATGTTGCCAATGTGGTAATTCAGATGTAACAGTTTAGCCATCACAAATAGCATTAAGTGCTATTAAAAATCCCTGTTGTATTAGACCTTGTTTTCACAGCAATATTTAGAAGGTTTCAAAAAGAAGTCTCACAACCTTCTGCCTCCTTTCTGGTTTCAGTGAAACTAAATATTCAATGTTACATTTTGTTCTCAAATCTGCCACTTAAATGTTTAATACCACATATTCCTTTAGATGACCACCTCCCAGAGTCCCAGGTCTTAAAAACTTCCATGCCAGAGGGTTTTTAACAATATTTTTGTAATTAGATTTCTACCAAGAACTACTTACACGCAAAAACCCAACAACCTAGTCTCAAATTAGGTACAGCTCAAACTCATGCCTAGGTCCTAGCTGCTCCAGGTCATTTTGTGTTCTGCATAGAACACATTAGCTTCCAAGAGCAATGAAGGAACCACTGCACAAAGAAGGGTAGGATTTTTGGAGACAGAATCTACACAGGCTTTTCCATTAGAAGCAATAGTGCTGGCAGAGCAGCCTCTGGCATAGCAAGAAACTGGGTGCTTGAAGGACCCAATCTCCAAAAATGAGTCTGAATTTTTCCTGGAGAAAATGCAAGTTCCACCTGAAAAAATAAATAAATCTCTAGTTCCCTACAGAAGAATAATAGTGCATTCCTTTGTCTGCAGAGCTTGTTATGCTACCAATCCTGCCCATCTATTGTCAAGAGAGTATAAACGAAACTAAGCAAGCTTTGGCATTTATGGTTTGGGATTACTTTTGGTTCTGGGGAAGGAAAGTGGCAGGGAAAGGGTATGCCTGGTAAAACAAATTTAAGATTGAATAATCATTTAATTTTTTAAAATTATCAAAAATGTAGTTATAATTACTAGAATACTGATGCTTAGATTCCATCATTTTCTAATTTGGGCACATCCTAAACTGGGAAGTAATTAACCTCCTGAGAAGATATCCGGCAAATTCAGAACAGCTACCTCTACCTTAAGCATTTTGTCACTTGGCTCTCAACTCCTCATCACCACCTAACATGTTGGGTGGGTGGCTTTTTTAAGGGAGGATGGGGGTTGAGGTTTGTTGATTTCCAACACCGCCCCCCCCCCCCCCCCATCTCCACCCCCCTCTTATTTCGGAAGCTGGGTCTGTAGTTCAAAGGTTGAACAAGTTAGCTCTGACAGAACACTATGTTTTTAAAGGCAAAAACGCCAGAGATTCTTAAGTACAGTTAGTTCTCCATTCTAAGTGCTTTTTATTTCAGAAATACCTGGCTGCCAGCAGGGACAAGATGCACTGAAATGCCACATGGTGAAGGCCTTATGGAATCGAACAATGCATGATGGACAAGTTCTACCAGTCCCCAAAAAAGAATTCTAACTTTAAAGAGATTTCCTACACACTGGTTGATCTAAGGTGGTTAGATAAACAAACAAGAATATTGCCTTCTGCTGGATAAAGATGAGAAGTACCACCAAGGCAGCAGTCATTCTCACTTAAGTTTCATAAATCCTGTAACAAAGCCTAGGAATAAGACAGTAACATGTTCTGACTACTAAAGGCAGTTTTCCAAAGGACACTCGGACACAACTGAGGCCACACAACTGCTTTTACGTTGTTCTGCATGGCTAGACAGGTGAGAAAGGAAAAGCATTTGCTGGAGTACACGTGCCTGATGAAGCCTCAAAAGGACTGTATCCTCTGGGACCAATTGCTTCCCCAGCTCAGAGATGTCTGATCTATTTGCCTCAGCTGCTAATTAAAAGAGCAGTGTTTATGCAGTGGTGACCTGGAAGCAAGCTGTATTTTCTTTAGTATTCTTTATCTACACAATACACCAAAAAGCACAATGACAGATAGCAAACCTCTTGATAACATTTTTCTAGACAGTTTATCACTGGATTTTTCCTTTTCTGTTTCATCTTTTGCAGAGTTTTCTTCTTTTTCAAAAGACTGTGACAACTGGATCTGAATTTTTTCCTGTCAAGAGTGAAAAAAAAAAAATAACACAACAGAAAAATCAGTCATCATGGAAATTACTAAAATGATACCTGCAGGAGAACTGTTTTGTACTACATTACCTGCAACATATAGAAGGAACAAGGCAAATAATTGCCTTCACATTCTTTCTGCTCCCACATATACTTTATGCAACCACAAAATGAAATTATTTCCCAGTAAACCAAAAACTAAGACAAGGCACAGAAAATGTCACATTTCAGAATTTACATGTACTTCCAAGTCCTGAATGCTCTTTCAAACTGAATTCCAAGTATCTTATTTGATACACCTAGGAAAAAAGTATTCTAGTTTTTCAGATGCATCCATTTTATACAACTTCTAAATTTTTAAGTAATACATCATTCAGAATGTTGGGTTTGGTTGTTCCCCACCCCCCTATTTTTCACAGTTCTTGCCTATGAAAAGTTTATCTCTAGTTTATTTGGTTTATACCAAGAAGAAAAAACCCAGCATTTCCATCTAAGACAGATCAGTATTCCCAAATGCACAAAAGAGGCAAACCTTGTTGTCATCAATGCTTAGATTCTTCCTGTATATTTTGATGGGGTAGCTTTATGCATATTCATCTCAAAATCCGTATTTTCATGTTAACACGTGAAATATCATAAAACCTTTTTCCTAAATACAGCACAAAAGGACTTCCCTTTGAAATGACAGTGACTTAATGGTCCTCTAACAGAAGATTTGAAGTTGTTTTTCATGACTCTTTCCTCTTTTAACAACATTGTCAGTGAAGGACCAACAAATTTCAGACAGCAAATGCAGAGGAGGCAGGGGGAAACAGAGACACCACGTGTTTGAATGACTAAGAGGATGAATAGCAGTCCTTTGAGACTGAGACTCCCCCATTAACTTTAATCTTGAAGTCCCTCTAATGTCGATTTTGTTCTTCTAGATGCCAGCTGAGTTTATGCTGTCAACTCCTTGACCTGAGTACATTGGATCCTTCCTGATTCCTCATCCATTATTGCCTATCACTCCTATCCTGCACTAATGCTTTCCCACACAAGTTCTCACCCTTCCTTCACACCCATTCTTACTCATATCCAGACTCTAAGCTTCTCCTTGTGTGTCTTTCCCCAGATTTGATCTTACTCACGTAAGCTGGCCAGAGTTAAATATAGTCAGGATTCACCCAGGCTAGAGACTGTTTTACATGCACACACATCCTTACACAACCTGCAGTAAGGCTCCTCCCTGCATGAGTATACTGAACTGCTCTATGACTTGGTCCTGTCAGAGCTGGGCAATGGGAACCCTCTAATAATGAGGGTATGGTTAAAAGCTAGTTTCAATGTGCTTTTTTGGAGAAACAACTTTTGCAAATGAGGGAAAAAAATAATTGCTGATAGCTTTGTCACTTCTCTCTTTCATTATGACCTCCCCCAACATCACATGTTCTAAACTCATTAATTCATATACACCTTGAAAAACAAGTGTGAAGACTTCTCAGCTTTTATGAGATTATTTATACCCAAGTGCAATTAAAGCCATTACCAATCTCTAATAATTAACTCTTATGTAATTCTTAAGACTAAGAATTCACTTGGTCACAAACCTTGAAGAGTCCAAACCAAATCTTTGCAGTCCTTGTCTCATGAACATGAATAAAATTCAAAGGAGCAATCTGTCACCTACTGCATTGTACCTACTGTTCACCTAGTAGCTGCACAACAGTTACTTGAAAAAGAAATAAAGAAACATGGTTTATGTCTTACTAAGAAATTATTTTTGACTTGGATCCACCAGTATGGAATTCCCCATTTATCAGTAAATTCAGGGGAATTTTCAGGGTTTGATTCTCATTCACTAGAAAATTGACTACATATTCTAAACTCCTCTGAGGTAAAAGCACACAGAAATGGTTTAGTCAAAGGATTTCAGCAAGTAATCATTTTCATACTTCTTTTCCCAACAAGAGCTAAAAAAGGCATCACCATCTGAACAGCCAGTTCTTCTACTGCCACCAATTCTACTTCAAAGCGTGATACAACACAACTGTGTACTAAAGGGCACTTGCTTGTGATTTCATGCTATAAAAACTGTAGCATCTAATTAAATACGACCTACTTGACGGGAAAGCTGCTGAAAAATCTTTTAACATCTGTTCCCTAAAATTCTTTTAATCACACCCTGTTTGTAGTGGGTCTCCGCTGCATACTGATTTAACAGACCCCTCACTGTAACTCAGATCATTTGTTTTAAAGTCCTCATTGTGACAGAAGAAATTGTCATCAAATCACAACTAAAAAAAAAGAAAATTAAAAGAAGAAGAAAGACAAAGAAAGGAACCCAAACCCATTAAAACCCAATGGTAAGAGCCAGGAAACATTACAGAGTATCACTCAAAGGCCCTACATCATGGAGCTCTGGCTTATTACCAGCAACCTCTAAAACCATCAACAACCTGAATTTACACGACTCACTATCAGCTAACATTACAGACCCTGGTCTTTGTCCATGACTCCTCCTCCTTGTTTTATTTTGCTGCAGAAAGTTCAATCTTTGGAAAGTTTATTTACTTGTTACCCATAATAACAACCATCATTGACAGGGAAACAGCCTTTCTTTAAAAGGAGCAGAAATGGATCATCCTTGTTACTGTTTGTATTTGATATTAGAACACAGAGTAAGAACAAGCCCAGCACCTAATATTTAAACAAATGACCACAAGAGAATAAAGAGTCAGTATATTAACAAGGATACAAATCAAACAAATCAGTTACAGTCTTCCTCCTGCAATAAACTGGTGAGTTTGTACTTTCCTAGCACCTTCCTGTAAAGGGTTGCCAGTGCTTTTTAACAAGTAAGGCTTAAAAATTTGTGAGCTCTTCTCTACATTTCTCAGCAGTTGCTCAAGAAAATACAAACAAGTATATCAGAGAAGAAACAGATCTCCTTACGAACTTCTCTGGTCTGTCAACATCAATCTCTTTCATTATAGCCTCCCAAGGAGAAGCAGCCAGCAGTGGCAGCACTAACTTGGTAAGTGACTTTTACACCTTCATGTGCCTAGGAAGCTTTACCTTGCTGAAAGCTGCTTTACACACTAGTGTGGAAGCAGTGACTGACAGTCACAACTAAGACTACAGTTATCTGAAAACTTTCATCATTTCCTAGCTTTTTTTCATCCTACCAAAGCTAACACTTTTTAATCATTAAAAACTGGGGTTCTTCACATACTATCAGCAACTTCATCCTGAATATTATTCCTCTTAACTCTTCCTGTTGCAATCAGCGAGACCACAGAACAGTGATTTTTCCAGCATGGGTAAGCAATCAGAAGTTATTCTCGTGCTGCCAGAGTGGGTTGTGCAAAATAGTCCACTCACTTCAACTAGCCACTGGACCTCCCACACATGCCAAGCATAATTAACACCCTACACATTGTGCTTCAAGGGTGGTGCTGTAGACAGCCAGCAGATGATTAGAGTCCTTAGAGAAGAACTCTTCCATACCATTTCCCGCAGACTCTTTGAGAAAGAAAGCAAAACCAGCGAATAAATTGCCTGTACAAGTTGGGTAATGGAAGACATGTGCCCCACAGGATGTGTACTCCAGCATGAGAACTTTTAAGAAATTCCACTTCTCTTCAACTTGCCTTGCCTTTCATAATGTGTTTTTTTCCCAACTTATTGTTTCTAAGGAAAACTCACAGCTAATTCTGTTTCTTAAAATACAATCCCTTATTGTGCAGCCTATACCAATCTAAGAACAGCTTAGACTTTCATCACATTAGCAGGCTCACTTTCAAAATATGTCTAGTCAGTTCTTCAAATACTGCTGTATTAGAGAAAGACTATGAAAAATACTATTTTCTCATCTTCCCAAGGAAAAAAAATCCAACAAAACCAACCCACAAACATTGGTATAGTTTGTGTTTCAACCTTCGAAAAATTTCACTTAGCTTCACTAAAAACTACACAAGTTCTCAACCTCACTCCCTCCCCAAAACTGAATTACCAAGCCCTTAGCAAAATTCTGGTATTCTGCTGGTTCCTTCTGCTTAAGAGAAGTGATGCTTTTCACAAAAATACAGTTGAGAAGCTTTTCAAGTAACAGCAAAATAAAGTCCGTGTACTTTACGCGTTTTGTGCTCCTCATTCATACACAGAACTAAAAACAGTAACAGCGTTTTGCTCTGAAAATGCAGACTGGGATAAAGGTAAATTTTGGAGAGAGATTTTTCTTTAAATTGTCTAATGTATTTTTACATATTTGGTCCAGCATTTAGGAACTAGTTTAAGTGTGCTCTATCAGTCTTCTGACATACCTCAGGCATATATGAATAAAAGTGTTAGAAACGGTGACTAATATGCAGGAATTCTGTTAACACACCAGATCTTACAACTCTTCAAATTTTCTAAACTTTAAAAGCCAGTAAATTATGCTACACATTAATCACAATTTTTGTCTTACTGATGGCAGACAGTTTGAGACTGCCTCAAGTGCACTGTAACACTAGAAAGCTAAAATAACTAACAACACCCCTCTTATTCCCTGGACATCAAGTTATAGCTCAAAAAACCAAAAGCAGCAAATGGTCTGATATCAGCAGCCCTATTAGAAAAAAAATTAAAATAATATGGTGTCTGCATATTTATAGAATACCCAAAAGATTTTCTTTTGAACAGTAAGTTACTTCAAACTGTTTCAGAAACTTCAGTAATGTGATTTTTACCTGGAGGTCCTGTGATATTTCAGCTGTGGGAGGTGGTGGATATTCTTCACATACAGCAAGGCTCCGAACTAATTTTAACTTTGTGTTTGACTAAAGGAAAGTATGTAAAATTAAAAACTATAGCTTATAAAAAAAATCAAAATATATAAATACACATTGTGCCATGAGTTTTCCATTCATTTTATGTCAAATAAAATGGCTGAAAACGGCACTTTAAATGTTTTCAACAGAATAGGTCATTTCCTTTAGGATGAAAATACCCAAGCAATAGCAGCTATTGAAGCCACTGTCAGCACAATAGAGCACATCTAATGAAAAGTAAATAAAATCTTAGGGAAAAGTGTTGCTCTCCATAACAACAAAGCCACCAAAAATATAAAGGCAAACCACAAAAGCAGACAACTAGGCAAGACAAAAAAAAAAAATAATCCAACAAAATAAAGCAATGCTTCCACGCCAAAAAATAAAACTAAAGGCACTTTTCACAAAGTAACAAAGCTTCATCAAGCATGAAGGGCTTCCTTAGCATGCCAGCACACAAGACTACCGTACCTTCGACCTTTTTGCTGTCTGTCCAAAAGACTGCACTGGCCGCTGAATGATAGGCACAACAGAAAAGGTTTATATTAAACTTAATAGTACAGTTTTATTAAAGCAAAAGTCTGCAGAAGAGAAAGCTTTAACTGTTATTACTGACATGACAAGTCAAGTCTGTGAAAAGAACAGCAGGTGCTTTTGGCTGAAGGATTATATGCTCTCCCACTTCCATTGTGCTTCATTTATCAAGAACAGGTATTACAGAAATTTAACAGGAAGCAAGCGGTATTCTCATTCAGTAAGATCCAACCAGTTTACTCTCTCAGCCAGCTCCTACAGTTTAAATTCTCATGTCCTAATTTCCTTGGAAACATGACACTGTTTTTACACATTTTCTTCCTATTCCTGAAATCTACCTGGAAAAGGGGGGCGGCGCAAAAAACCCCACAACACCACACCAACCAAAAACCCAAAAGCAAAACCCCCAAGGAAACACCACTACCTCTACAAGGAGAGCATGCAGGCTTTATGAATGTGAATTTAAAAACACAACAATGGCCAATTTTTGTCCCAGATCCTTTCTATTACTATTGTTTCTTTTCAGAAAAAGCATTACCAGAATTTCACTGCAGTATGCCTGAGTGAATCAGCACAAGTGTTTAACAATTTCTTAGAAGCATTGTTACAGCTAACTCAAGCCCCCGTGACAGTTACACAGGAGTAGAAGCACTTGTAGTGGCCTAACAATCTAAGTATTGGCTTCACTGTAGAACTAAAACTGATCAATAGGCAGGCCTTTAACAGAACTGTTTGTTAAATTGGTTTTACTGAGCACAGTCCTAGTATTTGAAAGGGAAAAGTAATATTGGTAATGTAATGTAATAGAATTTCAAATGCTGTTTAGTGGACACTATTTCCTGCTTCATGGAAGGAGCATTCCTTCAGAAAGAAACTAAATAAAAGCTCCATTTGAAAACTTCATGAAGACAGCCCTCCCTCGCATGGCTCCTAGGAGCAGATGCCTATCAAGTGCCTTAATTTCTTAGTAGGACATACACGTTACTAAAAAGAATGCCTAACCTACAGTAAAGGGTTCAAGCATGTAAAGGCAGAACTACTATTTCTCTCATTTTCCTCAAGTCCCAAATGTCTTTTTTGGATACTGTGCCAGTTTAGCTGAAGAGCAGCAGAAGGAGAGCTCATTTGAACACATTTCACGATATAACAGGATTTTAAATAGCAGCACTGAAAAGTAACTGAGCTCATCATTTTTTCAAAGGAAGCCTGCTGGGATTTTGAGCAACAAAGACAGTTCAAATGTTCTCATACCTGGAACAACACAGAGACTTTGAGTTTTACTATTAACTGCAAAATATTTTTTTCTGTCTACACTGAAAGCTGGCACTATGCACACCCCTGGCAAAGTTACTGTTAAACCAAACTACTAAACTTTAAATTAACTGGATGATTTCCCAGTCTCGTATCTATTGTATCAGGCAGGTTCAGTGAAGTAGTGTAAACTTCAAATCAAATGAGCACTGCAAGTGGAATCCTCAGCTCACTGTCAAAACAATAAGAAAAAAAAAATCCACACTAGGGCAATTTGGAAGCCTTGAAGCCAGTATGTAACTGGAGAGAGATTCTCCATTTTAGAGGGTGTGAGGAGAAGAGGGGACATTAGCTATGAAACATCTTAAACTATCCAAACAGCATTTCTAATGCTGCTGACTAAAACTTTACACCTAAGTTACTGCTGGCTAATTAGATAAGACATATTTCAATTATTTTAAAGAGGGGTTTAAAAAACCCCATCAAGACAAGAGAAGACACTGTTGCTGGGAAGCAGGAACTATATCATAATTAAATTTAATTAAGATCCGTGCAAAGCACTTATCTCCTCCTCACCTCAGTAAAGACTCAGGAATCCACTGCAGCTAAGCTTAGGTACGTTTGTTCATGCCAGATAAAGTGAAGCAAATGCCCTGAAATTTAATTGAGATATTGAAAAGGAAACAACCTACTGTCAAATCTGATTTCTTAGTAAGAATGTTTAAAATTAATGTGCTTTTCAGATTTCAATCACGGTAAGTTTTTTTTAGAATAGAATTGAATAAACCTTTGAGACCACCGAGTCCAACCTATCATCCAACACTACCTAATCAACTAAAGCATGGCACCAAGCAGCCCATCAAGTCTCTTCCTAAACACCTCCAGTGATGGTGACTCCACCACCTCCCTGGGCAGCCCATTCCAATTGCCAATCACTCTTTCTATGAAGAACTTCTTCCTAACCTCCAGCCTAAACCTTCCCTGGTTGTATCTCATCTCCCATTTACCTTGTTGAATTTAAAGTTGTGTTTCAACATTGGAAAAGCCAACCCTATTGACACTGTCCAATTATGCCGCTTTTTTTTTTTTTCTTTAAAGTATAGATGTTTGCAACCTATGGTGAGTTAATTGAAGCAATATACAATAATTAAGATAGGAAATTAAGGTATTTGAACACCACAGCACTGAATGTCATGAGCACCTGACAGATTTTAGGGACTAAACCAACACAATTAACACTGTGGTGTCACTGTAAGATGGAGATTCTCCCTTGACTGAAATGATTCAAACTTCCAAGTCACACATGAGGTAAGTATGCCACCCATCATATTTAGGAGCAACTACCCCGCCAAATAATCCTTTGTTGGGGTAGATTCCCTGGATTTCTGCATGACTGAAACACAAGCCCGCACATACACCTCTAGATGCAAGGAATAAAAACCATGCACTTGACAGGTAAGCACAGGAATAGATCTGGTATGGCTGGACTACAGGCACAGCTAATGTGAGAAAAGGCCTACAATGTCAGATCTCCACCTGGAAATACAAAATCCAAAGTCCTGTGATACCAACAGGAACTGCACTCACAGAATGTGAAAATAATTTGGCATAGTTCCATTCTTGGACAAAAATAATATATCAACTGTTAATCCACATTTTCTCTCTCTCCAGATCTGTCAGTTCTATCTCTGTTCTAATTTTTCTGCATTTGCTAAGTTTTGCTCCTGTAGATCATCTTTATGTTCTGCACTTGTGAAAAATAATTATAGCTACTTTAGAATATGCAGTTCTTTGTGACTGCAAATTAAGCAATTTCTTTGTGTTTGTAGCTCTGGAAGACTTTTACTGACTTGAGAAAACACTGTGTTAATGAAAGCAAGATTAAAAATAAGTTTATGCCCCACTTAGTGTCATTATGGGCACGATTTCAAGACTATTTAAAAGCAAGTATTCCAAATAACTGCATAATGAAAATAACAATTAGGGGGCTGTCTTTTAAAAACAAGAACTTTTAAAACCAACTACTATTCTTCATTTCCACCTACAAATGGGAATTAAGAAAGAGTTTACCAAATGCATATAATCATACGTACCCAGTAGGAGCATTTGCCTATTCTATTTTCTCCTAATTACATCCACAGATCACACATAATAAGTGCCAAGTAAAGCTCTGGAGATGTTATATGCCTTCCTCTATCAGCACTATGCTCCCTAAAACAAACTGGGTAAAAACAGGTCAGGTACAAGATAGCAAACTAAGAAGTGTGAAAGGTTTATTGAGAAGTAGCATTTGGGCATTTTGGAGAACCAGAATGACCTGACAGACTTGGGAAAAAGGTTGTTCTAAGGACATTCAGTCCTTCCCCTTCTAAATTAGGCCGTGATTTAAAATCCAGTTAAGGGCTACAGTCCTAATAACTACAGATAGCTTTGTAACAGTGAAGGAAAGAACAGTATGGTCTATGGTTACTCACTGCCCAGTACCAGTGAGTAGTGACAGTAATTTTCATGACACAATAGAGAACGACTGATGGAAAAATGGTTTCAGCACTGGGCACAGAGCCATTCTCAACAGCTCAGAATTAATTAAACACAATATGCCTGATTATTACCTATTAAAAAGTATTAAGTTGCATATTTTGGAGACCAACACAGGTAAATTCTACTAAGACCACCAAAGCAGCGGGGGAGGAGGCAAAGGAAGACTTCTGTGAACTCAAGCTGTGGAACAGAGGCAGAAAACAAAGGTTTGTGCTGGTATGGAAGGAAGAAACTTGTAGAAAGAGAGATACTCAGTTGCCAAATGCAAAAAAATTAATTCCTCCAAAGGACAGAGGTATTTGCTTAATTAGCAGAAATCCAAACCAGAATTATCCAAATGTATTACATTTACCTCACCCATATCACACAGTGGATGCATACAACTCCTGCATTCGTACATCAGTCTCCATCCTCTGTGGGGCTTTTTTTATTGTTGTTGGTACTATTTTGGTTTTACTCTCCACAGCTTCCAAGTTTTTTTCCTGGTAAGTAGCAATATGCAGCTTTCTTTCTACTCAGGCTTTTACTGCCTTGGCAAATCACCATCCCATCAAAGATCATCTATCTACTTATTAATGATTCTTTTTTCAGTGCAGATATTTCTTTATTATTCAAGACTATGGATTCCTGAATAAGAACAAATCTCTTTTTCTGCCAATGTAAATTGCTATGGAGATCTTATTAAAAATTAAATAAGAATCTTCCTAACAGTGACTAAAATGCACTATCTTGCAAGATAAACCCAGGATGTTTAATTTTTTATCCCTACTTTCCAACATGTTAACTTTCTAACAACAGTCCTTATAGTAAGAATAGTAAGAAAGGCAAGCTACAGACCTTGCTCTTGCACTGCTTAAAGAAACTGGGAGTGCTAGCCATGGACTCTACTAAGATACTTTTCTTGTTCATGGTGTGCCTCCAACAGTGTAGTGACAGCAAATAGGTTACTAATACACAACATCCCAAAAGAATCTGCACTTGAGAGCCGTAAGTTAGATTTCAAAATATAATGACCAGTTTCTGGGACTGTGGAGATCCAGAAACATACCTGAATTCAAACCCATCATGGTGATTCTTTACAGCCAACTAAGAAATGGGTAAGTAAGAACACAGCTATCAAGTGATAACTATACTCAGGAATATTATTGTAGCGTGGTCATAGGTATAAAACCTATCAAGCAACTAACTACTTGCTTGGAAAGCCAAACCAAACCTACAAGCCACTCTGTGAGCTACTCAACCAGTAAACAAAAGAACACAACAAAAATTCCAGTAAGCTTCTGATAATATTCTCTAATATTTCTCAGCAAATTCTTTGCTATTCTTCCCACCACTACAGGAACAAATGAAGCACACCTAGTAACATTTCACTGGTCACACTATTTCATCATCAAGTTTAGAACTTGGTAACTACTTTGCCATTCCCAGAAATTTTGTTTCCGATGGACAGACCAAAATTTTTGGATTTTGTTATAGCATAAAACATGCTACCAGTGAAAAGGCCTCAAATGTATGACACATTTCAACTAGCAGCTACCACAGTACAGGTGACATTAACTTCCACTGACCCCAACTGTTGCAAAGGGCTTCCATGAACAAGGATATACTTTGTAATTAACTGTCTTCTTCCCAGACTGGAAATGAGTATCTTCAACCTAAAACCTCATGGTTTTAATTATACTACTTGTGTAACAGCAATGTTACACACTGTGATGGAGACTCTTGGACACAACACTCATATCAGCACTAAATGAAGATGACAATAAAGCTGTCACCATCAAACAGCCTTCACTACACAGTTGTTCAATTCATCTTGTGTATGCCAGATGATTATTTCAGCTGTCTTCTATTACTCCTGTACAAGAATAAAATGAAGCAAGCAACCCCCTTGCCAAACCCCACAGCCACTGATGGCACTGAAAGATTTGTTTCTCTGGACTAGGTCTGACTACACAGCAGCACTAGTTCAGAGGAAAGCTGACTTGCACTTGAGTCTCATAGAATTTTCCACACTAAAATTTGTTGAATGACAAAATGTGAATGAGATTTTTCAAAGTTACTGAACTGCATGAAAAGAAATAAACCTTAATTTTTTTTTGAGGCTCAATGAAAACCAAACAACTACCACCTCAGCTATAACATCTATCAGATCTTCAATAGCAATTGTTTCTCCTATGTTACAGAAGTATTTTATTTTAATGATTTATTTTTTTCCATAAAATTATCTCTTTACACTGACACCAGCTTTAATAAAGCCTGCAGCTATTAAAGTGTGAAATGGTATTGTTATTACAGTGGTCTACAAGATTTATTTGGAAGTAATTTAACATACCGATAGAACTTACTTCACTCAGTGGAATATTGAATTGTCAGTCTTGAACAAAATTACTCCCCAAATAACCTTTACTCAATTCTTAATAACAGAATCTGATAAGCTACTGTCCTGTTTTTGCAACCCAGAAGAGAATACTGTCACACCCTACATCCCAGATGGGATTTTTACCAGAAAATAGTTTATTACTAATCCACAAAATTGAAGTTCCCTCAGAAGACTGGGTTTTGTCAAACACAAGCTGCTGTGTTTTCGCTAAGAAATTTGCCATCTTTTAGGTTGTGCCAGAAAATGTTCAGTTGCTTTCCTTAACTCCTCACCTTATCTAAGTTACCAAGTAGGCAGCCTCAGCCAGGATTTAGTTGATTTGCCTCA
Source organism: Melanerpes formicivorus (assembly GCF_026170545.1). NCBI lineage: Eukaryota > Metazoa > Chordata > Aves > Piciformes > Picidae > Melanerpes > Melanerpes formicivorus. The sequence goes on along the minus strand of NW_027142357.1, from coordinate 35,677,422 downwards.
TGTTAAAGAGACCCACCTTTCAGGATTCTTGACCATAAAACATTAACTGCACAACTACACCTCAGAGGCATTAAATTTGTTGCCATGTATTCTTAAGCCATTTGTATTGGTGTGTTCTCTAACATATTTTCATAGTATTCCTCTTGCCTCCTTATCACTCAAAATTTCTGCTACAGTTTCTTTGTAGATACACCTCCCACCTTGCTAAGGCCATTCATTTACATGCATCATCTCCTTAGCGTGTGCAGGAGGACTGCCTAAGCTTGTATACCAAATAAAGCATGTATCAAAACTGTCATCCACTGAAGAACAGAGGAAAAGAGAACATATAGAAAGTACTAACTAGGAGTCAAGACAGGATGACAGCTCACTCCACCTGTGATGTAGGGATAAAGAGGTTGGACCTCCTACTGGTGGGCAGGGCAGGATCCAGACCTCTGCTGATTTGATTCCTCTGACATCTGGGGATCTGGATTACCTACATCTGATCACTTCAGCCTTCTGCTGTACAGCTCTGCTGTAAAAGTTACACCTAAGCCATCTGTGAACTGCACACAGCTCAAGAGCCCTAGTCTGGTCACCCCAACACAGGGTAGACATGCTGAGCTGTGCTGTAGTGCTTAGTTCAGGCAAGCAATACTCAACAGTTCAGTGTTTCAGTCATGCCACACTATTACTATGTACTGTACTCTTAACACAGTCCAGTCTCTGAAGCTCTGCCATGATTAGCAACAGCAAAAAGTTTGACTGCCGAGTTTGCTCCTTGCTCTGCTACAATGAAAAGACTCCACACGTGCACTCAGTGAAACAGAAATTTGGACAAATTGGTTTCCATGAAAACTGCTAATTCAAACAAAAACAGCTAAGTCACATTTACATGAATATAAATGAGATGTGGGGCAGGAAATATAAATGAGAAGGTGGAGAGGAAGCAATAATTATCCTACTTGCTTCCAGTCAAGTTTTCTTGACCTGTACCAAAGAAACACACAAGAGCAGCATGAGAAAGTGGGAAGCACAAGACAGAGACTCATTTAACATGACACACCAGTGAAAAATACAGTGAAAAAGCTTCTTACCGGCATATTGGTTTTGCTGTCAGGACAATTTTCATCCTTTTCCACTTGAATCTGCTCCTGACTTCCTGATTTTATAAGGTTTTCAACTGGGTCTGTACCTTTAAATTCAGCTTCTGAACCCTTCATTGCATCACTTTCATCTTTTACAGTAAGAATATCAGACATCCTCATTAGAAAAGATTATTTTAAATTTCTACAAGAAATATGGAACCTTTAGGACAAAGAAAAAGTGGATCACTGAGTAATTTTAAATAACGTTGAAAAATTACATACCTAAACAGCTACCCAAAAGAAACATGATTTTGCTGCAAAAAGCATTCCCCCTCCTGTTATATGTTTTCCTGTCTTCTATCAGAGGGAAAGAGTGATCAATTTCTTTTCAACCACTTTTGTCAAAAGGCTTAAATCAACAAACATCTATAGAAAGGAGAACTAACAGCTATACTATAGGACAACACCTGCATATTTTCCCTCTTTTATTTTTAAACAAACACCTGAGCATTCAGATTCTCCAAAGCAAACTAACTTCCAACAGTGTAAGATGGATTAAATCACAACGCATTAAGTGTGCAAACCTTCATAAATTTCATTAAAACCCTTAAATTTCCTGGTTGCCAGACAACAAATGGACAAGTTCTGAGTGCAGGAAGTATCTTACCTACTAAATGTAGTGAAGCTAGTCTTAATAAAAATAAAGTACTCTCTCAAAAGCAATAAAAAGACAGCTTTGGTAATTATGGTAATAACAACCATTATAAGTAATTATAATTTATAATAATACTTTTAAATACTATAAAGATAACTCTAATGATTAAAGATATAACAGAACCACCCCAATTTCCCCTAAGAAATAAGATACAACTTTTTGTTACTACCCATACACAGTGCAAGATGTAAAAACAGAATTCTGCCATTTCTTGAAAGAAACAAAGAATAAGTCATTCATAGAAAACAGTAATGATTAAATAAGATCATGAAAAAGCCTAATCAAGTATCTGATTTAGTACCTGATGTGTCCTACAGTTTGGGGATTGTGGTCTCCCACAACAATAAAATAAAAAAATCTCAAGTTCTTTTTCACAGTTGTCAACCAAGATGTTAGCTGCAATGAACCATCTGGAATCTGGCAGGAGTCGTCCCATGTCCTTATCCCCAGTGTAGAGTCCTGGACAGAACTATGTTGCCTTGAATCAGCAAGAACATCCCTTTGGAATGCCTAAAAATCAACAAAGGAAATACATGATAGTTTTACTTGAGGTGAGAGGGGAGGGAACATGGTAACACCCAAAAACATTGTGACATTTGTCACATCTAATGATTCTACTTGCTTTATCTAGCAATAATCACATTTTTCTGTATTACAGAGTTAAAAAGTAGTCATAATAAACATTTTGTTGGCATTCTTAGCGAAACTGTTTCTGCAAACAAGCAGGTGTCTTCCAGAAGGGTCTCAAATAAGCAGCCCAGCAGGTTTGGAGGAGCATGAAAACACACAAATCCCTCTTAGTATAACAGCATTTTCCTCTTTGTCAGTTAACCTACAGACACAATACATAATTCTGGTAACCTGAATTAGAGAAAGCAATTTTATTTCATTTAACAAAGTAACTGCCCTTGAATAAGAATTAAAAAATTTCTGCAGAAGTAACAATGTTCCAGCTTCCCTCTTTTTCAGATTTGCTTTTCTGAGAAGTAATGTCACTACCTACAAAGTACTGTGCATTTAAAGTGGTAAACAACAACAGACTTCTAATAGCAAGCAAAATGTAACCCATGAACACATCAAAAATATCCTAAAGCAAAAAGCACAAATAACTCTTTCAAGCCTGTGAAAGATACTTTTCAGCTCTTTTGTCTCAGTGTATCTCTGCATTACACTCCACAAAACTAACCAGGTGCTTATTAAAACCAGTAAAAAATATGACAAACATCAAGAATACCTTCTGTCACCACAGCTGAGCTACTTAATTTCCAGGTAGCATGATGATTAAAATAATGTTTTGAAAATATGAGTGAAAAACATTGGAACTGTTTGAAGTAAATTTAAGAAACAAACAAGACATTGACACCATGGTTATAAACACATGACTTTAATCAATACAGGTGAAGAACCTGCTCTAAACTGCTCTTCAGAATGAAGAGCTGCACTATATGTAGAAAGAAAGAATGGAAAGACAAGTCACATCATGATCTTTGATGTCTCCAACAAGTTAAATCATGGCTGAAAAAGCCTGAAAGAATAAGTATTTTGCAGTATGAGATCACTAGAAAACAATAAAGCAGCTACAAGGTCAGGCTGTGACAGTGCCCACCCTCTTATCAGTTTTAATGTTTTATTAAAACAAAGAGTTTAACATAATGTAACAGAAAGCTAGCTAAATGTAACATGGAGTTGACCAGAGGAAAAAAGGCTATATCCTGTTTGGAAGAAAAAAAAAAAAAGCAAACAACCTCTAGAACTTCAGATAGGAAGTAGAATTTAACATGAAACAAAAGAAAGCAAATACTTTATATTCTCTACATTCCACAACAGTATCACCAGCTTGGATTCAAAGTGGTTCATGTACACAAAGATACTGCAATTCCTTCCTGCAAAACAATCCTGAAACTAGCAGAAAGTCACACTTTAAAAGGTACACACAAGAAGAATGACATACTTCTCCCCCTCACTCTAAATAAAGCCTGCAAAAGAGATTTGTCCAGGAAGAATTTTAAATTAGCATTTAAACAGTGTATAGCATTTAACATCTCTTCCTTGAGTTCCACAGTATCTTAACTCATTGTAAATAGTTACAACACTGAGCAGAGCACCTAATTGTGCTGAACTACTCTCCCTTGGTATGACTGAGAAGACTGCGTGGCATGCAACAGCAGCACAATGCCCCACAGACTTCTAAGTTTCCTTGCAGGTGAGATTAAAGCCTGCCTACCATTACTTTTATAGATCTGAAGTATCAAAGTACATTAGAGGTTGGAAGGGACCTCCAGAGATCATTGGGTCCAACCCCCCTGCCAAAGCAGGAGCACCTAGGGTAGTCTGCAACACACAGTTTGACAAGACATAAGAGATAGTATAGACATTTTGTCTAAATTCTTGCTGAAAAAGAGTATGGAAAAGAAAGATAAAAGACAGGCTGTGATTTAGGTCTATAAAAAACCCTATTCACTGAATCTAATGGAGGGGAAAGGATTACAGATGAAAGAACACGCTGGAAATAAAAGGTGCAGAAATGCAACAAAGGATAGGCAGCACTGTTTGTTTGTGGAGTTAGTTTTTCCAGACAATGCAGACAGTGATTTAAGACTTATGTAGAAGCTCAGATTAACAACCTTTACTGTAAACAAAACTTGAATAGAGATGCCTTTTGATTTTGTAGACTGACATATGATTTGTAGTGTACTGAGAGAAATGTCTAAATAAGATTAGGCTGAAGACAGGGAAAAAACACCCCACATAGCCATATTTATGTCCAATTGCAAATATAATCTTAGAAATTAAGTGTCATTGCATTGCTATTTCCTACACAAGTCACAAAAGCAATACTTTTAATTAAAATCATGACATTTTCTTTAATTCTATCAAATTTGCTAAGAGCTCCTGTCCCTCTACAACACCATTTTGAAAAATGGCATACTTAGTGATTGAAACTCATGCTACAAATGTGTTCCCTTTTACAGGTGACAACAAGCATCTACTTTAATAGACAGGAAGTACATGAACTTGTAGGTAAGAGAGAAGAGTAACATTTATCTTATTTAGCCTTGGAGATTGCTGTCCCTACCTAAACACTGTAGAAATGTATGTTCTTCCCCTCCATCATACTGGTAACACTACACCACCACTATTCATCCTAATTCATCCTGTTAATTCTTTCTGAAAAGTGGTAACCACTTTATCTAGGCAATTACTCTGTATAGGACCCTTTTCAGAGGGAAAATTGATTTTATCAGCTGTGAGATGGAAGACTAGTACTATGCAGGCATATGCTATTCAGTCAGTACAACTGTCAGTGCAGGGCTCTCATTGCTTTCTTTTGCACAGCCCAGAGGACAAGTTATAAAAAGGAAGACGTCAAGCAAAGCCATCCCTGAGTTTTATGACAGAAGCTTCCTGAATCATGATACATGGAAAACCACTGGGTTCTCTGCTTCAGGTTCTGACTTGAAATCATCATATACAAACCTGCTAAATTGACTTGTAATGAGTGAGGATATTTCTGGGAATAGGATCTACTCAGCTTAATCCAATTTCTCTAATAGGCATCAAGATTTCCATCTTGTTCTTGTTGGCAGTGTAGATGGAGATAGGAAGCTTTGCCCTGCCCATGGCAGAGGAAACAAATTCTTCTTATTTAAAAAAAGAAGGTAAAAGAAGGAGATTTTTTTTGGGCTCTTGTTAAAGATATTATTGGTGCAATAGCTGTCAAAAGAACAAAAAAAACCAAACAACAAAAAAACCACACCACCCAGCAGCAGCTCTGAAAATAGCAGATACATAACAAGTTCAGGGCAGGAAACTAGTTAAGAAAGGCGGGAGTGAAAATGACATTCAACATGCAAACGGGACACATTGCCAATGACAAGATAAAAGGAAAATTTCTTAAACAGGCTTTGGTTTACCAGATATTTCAGTGGAATTCTTGAAGAGGTCTAGAGCATTCCTTGTTGTGGGCAATATCCACTCACCTCATCACCTCATTTTTACTATGATTTTAAGTTTACCCCCATGACCTGACAGCCAAAACTCAGTCAGTGCAAAATTCCCAATAAAACTTGTTTCAAGTCATTCAGGAAACCTCAGACTGTATGCAGCACCTTGCCTTGGCTCTCAACATTTGTTCTAGCTATATGTAAAGCTCTACTTCTCTTCAGCAGATGCTTTATTATCTGTGCACTAAAGGCTGGAACGCAATTATCCAGCTGTACTCTCCCTGAAACCAGACCAAGTTTATGTGAAACAGTACACAGAAAACCATACTTGTACTGTTATCTACCTTAGAGTTTAAAGAACACAAAAACTATCAACACATTTAAGTATAAAGCAGGAAGTAGTGTTTGTCTCTCCCAGCACCAGAAAGCCAGCAGCCACAGGAAAGGCAGGTGAGCTACAGGGCCAAGAAGCAGCAGGGGTTACAGAGGTACAGAGACAGGCAGCAAAACTGTAGAATTTGTCAAATTTATCCCAGCAGTTTACATATACATGAAAAAAATGTACAGTTTTGTTACATTTCTTACAGTTTCCATATGTTAAATGTGAGAGAGACAGACTGATTCTCTCTGGCACCCCTACATTTTTCATAAACATCTCTAGAACAACTCATACTTCTAAAATCTTTCATGTCTTTCAGAAAAACAATCCCAGGGGAGATGAATACAGGATTGTAATACAGAAGATTTCTGACCAGCATTCACAATTACAAGAACCATCTCTGTGATCAAATTAAGTGCTCCAAACAGTGAGGACAGAGTTGAGAACAGACTGTATTAATCTAACAAAAGGTACCTACAATTACATGGCTTTGCTGTTGGCTTGCTTTCACTGCATTTTATTTCTTAATTCTCCTAGCTTGGAGTCACAGAGCTGGCATTCTTCTACTTAAAAGGAAGACTCCTTTATGCATGTGCACATGCCCAGAGGAATCGCAGAGGTACTTTATTTTCTATTTATGCAGTATTCCATTAAACTAAGAAGAATCAACGCTGGGTTTACTTATTTCTATTCTGTTTGAAGCAGGATTATAAAGATAATCTTCCCCAGAGTGGAAATATTAGGAAGGGAAAAAAAATGAAGAAAAGAAGCTCTGCACTAAGCAACAATTACCTTTGCTACAAAACGACTAATATTGTCCTCATCAAAAGCTGTACTGTCTAGTCAAGAGGTATCTACAAATTCACCTAGTTTTCCACTGGGAGATTTCAGGTTTGCACAGATTCCATGTTATTTCAAAGACCTGTTACAGAAGTAGCTGCATGGGCAAAAAAATCCTCCAGCAAACAGTGGCATAACTTACACAGCAGCTTCGTGCAGCACCTCCCTCCACAGCTTAAGTGTAAGAAGTGGGAACAGTCCTAACCTTAAATCTAGCAGGGGGGAGGATATAAGCCTTCCTTGGATGTGGAAGCACTCATTTTAATGTTTTGTTTTTGAGAAAGATTAAGACCTTCCCAAAACCAAATAAAAATAAAAAACAATCTGTCAAGTGCCTTATGTAAAAGACTGCCCAAAAGAGCCTTCCCAGCTGTTTTTCAGCTCAATTATTTTATGAAACATTTAAACACAATATAAACATATTTATATTAGCATCATAACCTCCGGATTCCTGTGATCAGAATAAACACCAATCTGCCCAAGCAACCAGAAACTCACAAAAAGTTACTTGTGTTCCTTTGTTAGGATGAAAGGGGGAAATGTTTATGCTTTAAGCAAAGATATTAATCAAAACTATCTCATTCTGACATTAACAAAAACTTATGGTTTTAACTAAGATAGAATTACTGCATACAGCTACTGCTTAGTTCTTGAGGACCACCATCTACACAGTTCTCAGAAACAATTAATTCTGGAACAATACAGTGATGCCTGACATGAAGTACTCACTGCTTTAAAAAAAAAGGGCAGATCTTGTTTCTTCTGTTCCCCTGGAGCCTCTGCTTCATGCTCTCTAAGTGCAGATCCACCTCCACCTTCACATCAGCTCTGGTGCTTGCTGAGCTTTAACACGGTGGTGTGAGTTAGTAAGGTATGTGACTGAGAATGATAAAGTAGTTCTGGCAGGGTAGCGTTTGCTGGGCTGTTGAGCCCTGGTGGTGCACAGGAAGTTTCTATGAGCAGTAGCCAGCCGGACACACAAGCAACAAGAGGGCAGAGAAAAAAATGTCTGTAGCTCTTCTTGCAGAGCTAACTTTTTCATCAGCTCTACCACTCGATTAAGGAGCATCAACTCAATTAAAATAAAGCCGTGTAATGGTGCTGTTAAAAAAACAAAACACACCTTTATTTTTTCGGGGTGGGGGGTGGGGGGTGGGTGTGGAGAATGAGGGGGGAATAAGGGGAGTATCTAGTGAAGTGAGAGCCCATAGATGAATCCCGAGACAAAAGATGGACAACCTGACAAGCACGTGGCACAGGTTAGTCCCTTCTGGGAAACTTTCCTTAGGGGAGGAGGTGAGAAAGACTGGAGAAAACAGCCTCAGGTGATAAAGCAGATAAACGAGCAACACAAACATTTCTTCCCTACTCCAAATCTTGGAGAGCAAGGGAGGATTCCAGAGGGAGCAACAATACTCCTGCCCATGAACAGACAAAGCTACACCCACAGATACTCTGAGAGCCATAAGCCAGGGTCTTCAACCAAAGTTCTGCCCCCCTCTGTGTTTTATGTACCTATGCGGCCCAAAGAGTTGAAAAATGTAGCAGCTGATTTTAAAAGTATCATTAATTTAACTGAAAATTCAAAGCAGCTCTGTACAACTATGACAGAAACTGGAATTATGCAGAGGCAGCTGTTTCTTCTTTCCAAAAAAAACCAACACACACAACTCTGCACATTTTCTGCATGTTATCTTATGACTAAAGTTTGACATGCATTAAATCACTAACTAGGCAGAAAAGAATCTTAGGCTTTTTCTACTTAACTATGATATTGTACAGGTCTGACCTTAACCATAACAAAGTCTTTAAATGCAAATTGGTTGAATTCTTAAGCATGTATCTTGCTTACATTTATATACTGAAAAATGTTGTACAAGTGAATCTAAGATGCATTAAGTACACTTAAATCAAAAATTTATGCTTTTCCCAATGATACCATCTACACAGGTTTTAAAGTTATAAACAGGTAACAACTGAAAGCTATTTACTGATTCAATAAATTACCTGATCCAATTTAGCAAGCTATTTAATAATCAGATTTTCAAAGAAACAGCATGATGAGAAAAGCATAAAGTGGAGTTACTCTACTGCTTCCAAAATTGGGAACTGAATGCACTCCACCATCTATGCAAGTTACTACTAAGCACAGACATTAAAAATTAACTGCACCAAATGCATCAGAAAACATTTGCAAGCTTTGAGAAAGCTCCCTCCAAAGGAAATTCAGACGACAGAAGAAAAATCCCACAGTTGTGATGTAAATAAAAAGCTCTCACAGGTATGCTCTGGTTTCTCTTACTGTACTGGTTACACAAAGTAATTTGCTTTCTTATTTATCTGTCCTCTCCCTCTATCAGAGGTACTACTGCAATAGCAGAAGTTGGCAGAAGACAATGTTTGCACCTCAATATAACTCCAGCTTGGCCTGACTGCATACACTAAGATATGTTCCCCTCCACAGAGTCACTGTCTTGAAGCAAGGCAGCAAGATTCACCAGAACATAGTCATCAAACATCTACTTCAAACCTGTAGACACTTTGGAGAGGTAGAGATTACCAGCCCTGTATTACCTGCACAATAATAATGCTGCATACCAGAAACAAAAACTTTAAGACCTCCTTTACTGAGAAGGCTTTCCAACCCTGCCCTCACCTTCTTCTGCAAGTACACTACTGAATGTAATAAAAATGCTTAGCTGACAGGAACAAAGAATAAGATAATTCCTGCAGGAGTTATTGGTAGGAAACTACAGTATTAAAGCACTTACAGAGATCAGGAGGAGTGTGTTCTTGCTATTTGTTATCCACAAACTCAAAAATTCTGTCCTAGAAAACTCCTGTACACTGAAGGACTGAAAAAAAAAGAACACTGGCACTATACAGTGCTGCTTCAATCTGGAGCACTGGCTCCTCAGGAGAGCCAGCCTTTTCATGCTGCACTCAGCACTGTCATATTCTTATTAGTTCTCTTCTTGGAATCACTTTTGACTTTTAGGATATGAATAATTACAGTGAAGTACATTATATCACAGGAAGTAAACATCTTTGTCTGGTTTCCTCATGGCAAATGGAACAGTCCTGAGGACTTGGGGCTGCACCTTGAGGTTAGAAGGAGCTTGTAGCATGATGAGGGGTTTTACTAAGGTGCTTCCGCTTACTATTAATTAGATCTATCAGACTTTAGGGTTGAGGGTTTAGCATAGTGTCAAAATAAACACTTGTAATGAAAAAACAAAAAAAATCCTAGTTGGCATACTAGGATACTGACTGATCAAGAATGTTCATTCCACATTTCATCCAGATGCAGGGTAAAACTACATTTCCAGCACGGAGCAATCTATATTGGATGAAAACCAACCTGACTAGCAAATATATATTGTTATAAAACACAACTCTGTGGCTTGTCCACTCTCAATAGGGTAACTAAAGTAATACCGAATGGTTTACACAGTATAGGAAGTTGTAGCTCCTTTAGGATCTGTTCTCACTGTTGGGGCTTTTTATTGTTGTTTTGTGAGTTTTTTGGGGGGTTGCCTGTTTGGTTGCACTTTTTTTTTTTTTGTTTGGTTTGTCTTCTGAAGAGGAACAGAAGGAAAGAAAGTAATTTCAGAAAGAGACTTCAGTTAACTAAACCCCATTTTTATATATCACTGTCTCACTGCAAGTATCTGTACAAGATGATGTATGTTGGCAGGAAAAAACCCAAACAATTAGCCTGAACACTGTTATAGCATTAACCTTTCAAAAATTACATACCTCAGAAATAACAAGTCATCAGTTAGTGAAAATACTTAAGTGAATAGCTAAGCCTCTCCTCTCCCAAAGAACATGCTTGCCTAAAGGCATGAGGAAAGAACTATTTAGAAATTAAATTAAATGTATTCATGAATACAGCATGACATATCTTTATTTTTTGCTAGCATAGTTCTTTTGGTTTGGGAGGTGAAAAATGAATGCCATTCTCACATGACACTGCTGTACCAGCAAAAGTTTTGTAGAAACAACTACGCTGACAGAAGATTTTGTGAGCTTAGCTTACATCATTCAGAGAAACCTAACTGACAGCAGAGAAATTCCTCCTATCTCTTAAGCCATTTTGACTCTGGGAGCTCTGTAACAGACGTACACACAGTTTGTATCCATAACCGCACACCAGCAGCCTCCCCCAGCTTCAGCCCATTTCATCTTTCAAGCAATCCTCAACTCTTCCCTTTCTAGCCTTAAGTTGTTTACATTGCACACTCACCCATCATCCTTTATCAGTTTCTTTCGTCACTTGCATAATTTTCCCCCCGTAAAATTCAGCCACTTTCACTTAGATATTTCAAAGGCCTCCTCCAACAATTATACAGAACCCACTGTAATAGCACACAGCACTTCACTTTGCAAAACACTAAATACGCAACAGTATTACACAGTGGTGCAAATCATTTAGAGCAAGGCCCCAAAATGAAAGGATTTGTCTGTTTAGACTGTCAAATAGCAGTAGTTGGCTTATTAAAAACAACACTTAGAAACCTAGAACGAATCATCTGTTACTAGACCATTCCCTGAAGCTGGATTTCTAGCTTTAGGGTCTTAAAATAGAATAGAATCACAATACCTGTTTCCTAAGTCTGTTAGAAATAAAATGTTTAATTTGTAAAGAAAAAACCAACAAAAAACCAAAACACACACACCAAACTGGGTTTTACTTTATGTTACCATCAATGCTCATTAAATGTCATAAAAGCTTTAAAGCACAGTAAAGCATAGCCACAGTTGTTTAAGGTTGCTTAAAAAAACCACAAAATCTTCAAATAAAAAATTAAACCCCCTTTTTATAGTATCAAACTGTAAACTAACCAAACCTATCCTCAAATGTCTTTTCAGATCAGCACTGATTAATACTAGTAAGGTAGCAGAAAGAAAGAGTACAGAAATATTTTCAGTTCAGATGCAGTTAAAAAAAAAACACCAAAACCAAACAAAACCCAAAACCATCTTGCTACTCAAAACACTTCACAGAAAACATGCAACAAAAAGCAAGAGAATGCAGAAAATAGATAACATCAAGATCAAGTATATGCCATGCATATGCCCTCAGATGATACAGTAGCAAACTAAAATCTAAAAATAGTTAAAGACTGGTTTTTTTCCCCAGCTCGCTTATTTTGAGTAAATAAAATGAAGCATTGTCTGAGTATTTTCAGTGGATGTTGTTGAAATAGCCTTCTTAAAAGACACAAATATTCATTTCATTTATAAAACACCATCCACACAGCAACTAGTAATTCTTTCTATACAGAATTTAGGTTTTACTCTTAGAATATATAAACTTGTTATTTTCCCTCCTTTATTTTCATCAATGACAACAGGGGGAGCAGATGATGGAATAGGCTCAGGTTTACCAAGCCAGGAGAAAGATTCTGCTTAGGGCCCTGGATAATCAAGATTATGAAATGGGCTTAGCTTTCACAAAATATGAATCAAAAGCTTCAAATACACCAGGCATTTTCCCTCTTGTAACAAGAAGCACTAACGAAGTTAGTGAATTACGACACCACCATAGGATCATAGAATCAATAAGATTGGAAAAGACCTCAACGATCTCTCCCTGCATACAATAAAGATAAAAAACACTAAAGAAAACAAGAGAAACACCCCAAAACTTTCACCAATACTTTATCAGCATTCCCACCTGTTCATTGTTTCCATAGCTTCATAAAATACTATATCACAAGGCATACATACATTTGGTAGTTTAAAACCCCTTTAATTATAAATATCATGCACTAACAAATCAGATTTAAAACCATCTACCTAACAGTTATTAATCCTTTAGAAGTGTATTTTTGCTGTTTATACAAAGCCACAGCAATGCTGATCTCTGCTTTGATAGTGCAGAAACTTGACCAAAATTTAAATGGCCACCGATCTTCGCAGAATCAAGTGTTATGACTATTAATAGCCACCCATAATCGCTTGTTATCTCAACAAAAGAAGACTTGGTCCACAATACAAAAGAGTCATCAACATCCTGTGTGGAGAAAGACCATTTTTGTTGTTGTTGTTGTAAAATCTCTCACTATTCAGATATGAAATCTATTTTTCAGTTCAAAACTCATATTCATCATAATTTATTATTAACCTTATAGTTCCCCATTAGAGCAGATTAACAGTTAACACTTTAAAAAACAACCAAACAAGGAAAAACATCTCTCCCATTGCTGAAACTAGACTGTCCTTAGGTAGAGATATTTATAATGTTCTCCCAATCCAGGCACAATTGGACTATCCAGTTAATAAAAATCAGCAAGAATGCCACTATTAAATGAGCTGATGTAAGAAAAAGTATTTTTGAAGTCAGTGTTTACAGAAAGATGAGATTCAGGGATAATGATGATCTCTGTTAATTGATTAGGCCTAAAATGGCTTTCATAGGGGAAAAAAAAGAAAACAAAATGCAAACTGCAATCTGCAGACTTTTTATTATTCTCCTTTCAGTGTTTAAATACCTTATTTCAGAACACACATACCTGCATCATATTGGCATTTGCTTCATTATGCAGTTACTGAAGACATGTTTTCCATAATAGCTCAGACAAGGCTGTGTGTGTGCCTTTACAGAGCACACTGCATACAAGCTTAGCTGATCCTTCCTAGATCCACACTGAAGCAGTCTGCTGAGGCTGTACTTGCTGAAGCCTCCGAGACAATAGAAAATCAACAGCTGGGCTCCGTGCTGTCAGTGACACCCAGCCAGTCACCATGCACTGCCACCAAAATGTGCAGTGCATATACTGAACTCATCAAGGATTCACAAGCAAGTGATGCACAGGCCTTCTAAAGCTGTGAACATGCTACAAAATGGCTGTACAGATTTTAATCACTTTCACCATTAACAGTCAGTTCTCAAAATGAAAGTTTACAAACCACACTAAAAGACATTCTCCTGTGACACAGAAGTAGGCAGGACAGAAACATCTGTACTGTAAATATACTAATTTGTCCTCTAAACATTTTTATTTACTCAGCATGGCATTGTGAACACACTTAAAAAAACATCAGTAGGTTAGGTCAGTGCCAGCAGATAAAGGCAGTTGTCATCAGGGGTATGAATGCCACGGTAATTTTCTGGCTTGGCACATAACCACTGTCAGAACCCAAATAAGGAAGAAAAACATCTTCTGAACAGAGGGGTAGGAAAAAAATCCAGTTATGATATGCTGATTATCATACTTCAAAAAAAATCGGTATCCAGAGCAGAGGCCTGTAATATTTTTGCATGGGAGAAAATGCTATCACTGCCCCATTTGTAGTACTACCACAGTGCCTGGCAGTACTACTGCAGAATGATAATCCCCCTTCTCTAGCCATCACTCTGAAGAATTCTGCATACCGAGCAAGGCTGGAAGGCAAACAGTAGTATTTTTCATCTGGGGGCTCCAGAGAAGGGAGGTGTAATTTCAGAGGCTACAAATCCTGACCAGTGGGAACAATCAGGACCCTAAATGCATATATACATCCACATATATATTCTTCTGTAAGATAGCAAGCAGAGGAAATAATTAATAACAAAGATTCAGACCTGTCATTGCAGCAGTCTCAGTACTAAGGTATCTTTTTGTAACTATAAACAACAATACAATTTTTTTGCTATTGAGACTGCTATAGCCTGTGATGAGTCTAAATCTTTCTATGCTTGTTACTTCCCTCTTCTGCTAACTGTGCTCTAAAGCCTCCAGTCTTACTATCATCCCTGACCAGTAAGATCATTTGAAAACGAACAACCAACTTTTTCCTTTTACTGAAAATGGCAGCTCCTGGAGTTTGTGTTTTTCTCATGTACATACCATGTACGATGTTAACTGCTGGCTATCCATTCTCTACTCAACGTTGGCTCCTTACTTCAGTACACAAGACAGCTACTTCCATCCTTCTACCCCAGGCTATGGCTCCAGGTATGCAGGCAACAGATCTTCTGATGTAGATAAGACAATACTGCCTCACATGTGTTGCACCATCAGTGCACCCAGTTAGCTCCCAACCAAAAAGCCCATACAAATTCTAAGAAAATATACACAAAAGGCTAGCTCTGGGAGGTGCTTGATATTTCCACTGATTTCACCTGGTCTGCAATCAGAGTGTTATTTGTTGCGGTAAAGACCTCTTTGGAAGAATACAAAAATTACCTTTTGAAAAATCATACAATGAATTCCATACAGGTAAACATTTATGTGCATAAGCCATTTACTGAAGGCTCTCTACTCTGTACTAAAGGCTGCCAAAGAGACTAGTTTTTCATTTCTGGACGCATTATACAGATCACGTTCACACCAGAATAACCTTTTAAGCAGTTTCTTTACACACCAACAGGAAAATGTGTCTGTGTGCATGTTATCTAACTACCACCAACTTTGGTATTCACATACAGTAGAGCAGAGAATCCAGGAGCCTTTTTTTTTTTTAAATCATACAGCACAACAGAGTATCTAGGAGTCCTTCTCAGTCATCAATAACATCAGAAACAGGGTGCAGCTAACTCCAAACAGGAAATACAGTGGTACCCAAGGTAAAAAGAGAACAGTGAACTACTGTTATACTCAGCATTGGCCCTTAGAAAATCTTTGTTATTCTATTCTATCGTATTTGTCAATTTTCCTAAAACTTACACACCTTTTATTAGCTTTTGAAACGCCTTCATGGGAGATAGTCGACCATTCCTGTATGGTAACATTCTCATAAGCAAAGGAAAACATTCCCCATCCCCCCCAATCTACTGCTCTAAGTGATCGATTAAAAATGGGGATAGGAGTCACTATGGGGGAGGGGTGTGTGTGTGTGTAAATCATAATTAGAAGCTTCAGCAGAAGCTTTTTTCTTAAGGAAAAAAAAAAGTCTCCAGTGAATTCTACAAGGCACTTCCACATAATCCTCAACTAGCCTGGAGAGGAGGAGACTCAGGGGTGACCTTATTGCTCTCTACAACTACCTGAAAGGGGGGTTGTAAACAGGCAGAGGTTGGTCTCTTCTCCCAGGCAGCCAGCACCAGAACAAGAGGACACAGTCTCAGGTTGCACCAGGGGAAGTTCAGGCTGGAGGTCAGGAGGAAGTTTTACACAGAGTGATTGCCCATTGGAATGGACTGCCCGGGGAGGTGGTGGAATCGCCATCACTGGAGGTGTTCAGGAGGAGACTTGACAGGGTGCTTGGTTGTATGGGTTAGTTGATTAGGTGGGGTTGGATGATAGGTTGGACGCGATGATCTTGAAGATCTCTTCCAACCTGGTCTGGTCTATTCTATTCTTTTCTATTCTATCTGTCCAAACTCAGATAACATTTGTCTTTTCTAGGAGTTCACTGTTTCTCATGATTTCCAGTAGAAGAGAATACCAAATACCTTTCTCTCTTGGAAAAGCTTAGACCACATATCGAATTGAAGAGCAAAGAACGCTACTACAATGTTTTTTTAAAAGCAAGCTGATACACACACTATTATACCCTATATACACTTCAACTACAGGGTCTTCCCATCACTTCAAATATAAATCAGAACTAGAGACTTCACTTTAACACTTCTGATTTTCCATTGCTGCAAGAGAGCTATATCATTTATAATCTTGTTAAGAAGAATTGATAATTAAAACTAGGGTCCTAAAATAGAAATAAAAATAAAATTTAAATAAAAAGCAGGCATCCTACAAATAAGATATGTGTTGTGTAACCATGGCAAATTAAATCTGTTAACTATCACTGTTACCAAGTGTCCTTTTGAATAAAAGTGAAGAAAAGTAAGACATACAGTCAAGTGAAGAAAGGTATAGCAGGAACCAAGGTAATAAAATTGTCTGCATCTTTAAGACCGTAGAACTTTAAAGGAGAATGAAAATGTCAACTTAAAAACATATGAAGCTATCAGTAAAATCTGACTATTAGAGTATTCAAAGAACATTTCTTTAGTTTTCATAAGCTGCACTCTACTAAAAGGTGTCTCTTGTATTTTATGTCATGAACATAAACTAATACAGATTAAAAAATAAACAAACACATTTTGTTTCTATATTACTGAAATGGGTGAAGAGAAGCATTAGCACCTTCATTAAGCAAGTGCATAATATAAAAACCTAGGATCCTTTCTACTCCACAGTTATAGCAAAAATGGATTTGAATCAATTCAATCTGTCTGTACAATCTGATGTATCCTTCACATCAAGTTATCCTTCTTTTGGTTATGGCTGTTCCATACAGCCAGAGGCAGGAATGTGTGTGGTATAATGGTATAATTTCATTAAACTAGGGAATTAGAAAAAACTTCTGAAGTGAGAGGAAGGGAAAAAAAAACAAAAAAAACAAAAAGAGGCAATCTAAGGTAGAAGGTCCCAAAATGTGAGTCTACTTTTAATAATTTCGATTTCTTCATGGGGAGGCTTCTTTACAATCACTGCACTGCAACAAAACCACCAATGCCTTCAATGACCCAAATTTTCCTGAGGAAATGAGAAATGGTTTTTAGCTTACTATTAAAATAATTCTCAGGGTTTCCTTCTTAATGTGAAGCACAGAAAAGAGGATTTTGACAGGAAACAATAGTTACCTGAAATAATCCTGTCTAGGAAACATACGGTATAATGCTTGTTTGATGTTGTGTCTACAACTCTATGAATGTCCTTATACAGAGATTATGCCAAATGGAACTATGGAACTATGAGTAAATGAATATAGAAGTAACTCATTAACATGAGCTAGGAAAATAATTTGAACTGAATACTGTAAAAATAATGTGTTAACATTTCTCTTAAATGAGACAAGACAGAATTAAATACGTTTAAGAAAAATAACTTCTATCCTGGAAATAGGAGTTGAATCACTCAGTGCTACTTTACAATTGCATTGACAACTCTGATTTAATTGATCTTCAACTTGGAACACGTGTAAATTGTTTTTCTTAGCAAACACACATTAACTGTGCTGAAGTACTACCTAATAGAATAGGCATTATAAGCTCAGAAACCTTTATGCAAGTAGTTTCAATTCAATTTTAATTTCCAAGCAATACAAGACAGATATTTGACAGATAAATTACAAAAGCCTAGAAAGCAATCAGATGCTTGCTCAAGGAGGAAGGAATCTCTAAGCTTGCGGGAAAAAAAAGGGAAGATATGCACCACAGCGACAATCACTTCAAAATAGTTTTCCTGAAAAAACAAAACCCTCCATAATAGTTGTACCAAAGCCTCAATTGCAGAAGTTAGTCTTAACTTTCTGGGTTTTTTAAACTCATAACAAAATTCCACAACTTGGTTAAGTGGCCAAAGTGCACCATCCCAATCAATATCTGATTTAACAGAACAGAGGAGACTGGACTGCCCTGAATGAAATTTTCTTCTAAAATGGAACTGAAGTATTGACACAGACAGAAATTCTATCTAATTTAACAACAACCACCACCAAAATATCATGCTCTGTTACATAGGAGATACTTGGGAAGTAGGTGTTACTGACTTAGCAATATCCAGTTACTTGAGACAAAGGCCCTCCACATGGCCTCTAAATAACTCATATTAAGAATAGAATAAACCAGGTTGGAAGAGTCCTTCAAGATCATCACATCCATCCTATCATCCAACACCACCTAATCAACTAAACCATGCAGCCAAGCACCCCATCCAGTCTCCTCCTAAACATCTCCAGTGATAGCGACTCCACCACCTCCCCAGGCAGCCCATTCCAATGGGCAAAAAAGCTTTACAGGACTGTCAATTTTCAGGGCAGAAAAGGCAGGACAAACATCTGGAGAAGCAAGCACATAGCTAAGAAACAGAAATGTTCAAACTAACAACAGACTTTCCTTTTAGAAGAGAGAGCAAAGGAAGAACAATAAAATTAGATCTTGGAAGACAACAAGCTAAAAGTGCAAGCCTCTCAACCAACCAAATGACATTTAAGAAAAAGCCTAGAAAAGAGAAGGTTTAAGAAGGACTAGAATGCCATACTTAAATAGTTATTACAATTCTAAAATTGGTTTTATAGACCTAAAGGAAATACAGCAGTTTTTTTCAACTACATGAGAAATTGATACACAGTGTAAGTAATGTTTAGCTTACCTGTATGACAGAAGCACCCTAACAGAAGTCATGTTCTGATCACACTGGGTTTCACCCACTTGACTGATTCAGAGTTCCTCTCTCCTGAACTGCCCTGCACCATGAGTACAGTTTAGACAGTATAGTGAAGCTGCAATAAACATCTTTCTCTGATGGTTTCATTTTTGTACTCAATGCAACAATTTTACTGCTGCTGAGAAATAATTCACTATTGTTACTAGATAACGACAAAGTGTGGTCCAAGTCTAAATACAGTATGCTTTAAGCTAAAGCCTGAAATCCAAACAATCCCAAAACACTGTGCAAAACTAGCCTTAAAGACTAAATGAAATTACACTTCAGTTGCCTCTGGACAACATATACCAAATAAGCAAGTGTCTGGTGGGTCCATTCATAGGGCTGATTGCTGATGAAAATCCAATTTATTGCTACTTAAGAAGCCTGACAGTATAAAAACAAGATGAAAAATTAATTCACAGAATTGAAGATTTAAAATATCTTTACAAGTACTCATTATAACCTACTAGAAAAATACCAGAAATATTTCTGAGTGTAAGAAAACTTGTGGCATTACATGGAATACAGAAGCATCCACCTGACCAAGCTTTTGAAACTAAAAAAATCCAACCAATCAATCATAATAGTCAGCAAATGCTATTACTAAGAATGTGGAAAAGATATTTTTGGGACCAGGTAAAAAAGCAGCTGCACAATTCTTCCCCTTTTGAATGAGGCAACTCTAATGTCTTATTTATTTCAAGCAGTGAGGGAGATTCAGCAGACAGCAAATTCTAGAAGATAATCCTACAGTTACTGAAGCAGTCATTCACTCAGTAGTTATGATCCTTAAAGTCACAGTTACTGAAGCAAAAAAACTCAGCAACCAAACAAAATCCAAACCTTCCCCCCACCCAGAAAGCACATCAGAACACATTTTAAAACGCCATATTTCTCCATAATCTATCTCCACTATCTGGAATAAAAACTACTTCTATTACAGTCAACCACAGACTGATTTTTGAGATCTAGAGAAAATATTGTTGCTTAATAAACTAAGTGTGGTTTCTGCAGTTTAAGCAGAGAACTGAGAAATGCCTCATGCTGAACAAAGGAGTGAATAAATCACAAAGCCAGACTAAAGACCAGTTACTAAATTTTGCCAGATACATGTTTTATCACTGTAATCTCTGTCCTTCCACCCCAAGTTACTGAACATTCTCATTCACTGTTGCTTCTAAAAGAAAAAATAACCCTAGCCTTTCAAGACCTTCACATTTTCTCCATAAACTATCTAACCTTCTTCACTGTTAATAAATTAAAAGTAAAAAAAAACAATTTAAATTGCAAATTAGTCTCAACATAAATTCACACAAACCTAATGAACAAACTGTATAGGTTCACATTTATATTTTGATACTTTTTCCTGAACCATAATTTATATTCAGACTGTTGTAGTCATTTTGATACACAGTCTCATCCAAACACCAGGCTTTAGCTAAGCAGAAAATTAAGCTACTCACTTGCATGAAAGCAAAAACCAACAGCCTCTCAGCCACCTAAGGTTCACCATATTTTGGATTTTTTTTAAATGAAAAAAGCAACAGTCTGAACAAAAAGAAAATAATCAGTATCTCTGATAAATTTCCTCCAACTCTTGTCTGTTAAAAGAGGACAAATAAATCAGTTACAGCGAGTTTTGTGAACACAGAAAAGACAGAGAACTGTACGAAGCTATTCATACTAAACCCAGGATTATTATCTGCTAAGGGACAGATGAAATAGGAGTTCCTAAAAAATAACACCTAGTCCTGAAATAACAACCACCCAAACAACAAACCTCCTCTCATGCTTGGGTGGCACAACAAATTTGTTATCACAGGAAGAGAGCTTCAGATGTCCAAAAATCAAGGAAAGACAGGAAAAGGGGAGGCTTCAGCTAGAATTGGGATAAGCAATGCAGTTTTAAACCTGTGTTACTTCAGTTGTTCTTATATTTTCCCACAACTTCACATTTCCTGTGCTATCCGGTGCCTTGATTAAATACCCGTAAGATCACTACAAGCCAAAACCAGACAGTCCTTGAGAAGAACATTATTCCAGCCTTCTGGAAAGCAAGCAATTTGTCCAATGTCCTTTCCTTCTGTGTTCCTCCTCTGTAGTTCCATATACTCTTAAAGTATTGCAAACTGCTAGTAACGGGTGCCAGTATGCCTTCATAATGCTTCACAAAACATCTCAATTACAATCCTCAAGTGCTCTACAGACAAAAGACTATGGAATACATTAAAGGGAGACAGAAAATCGGGACAAATAAGCATTTTTCTAGAGTGAAGTTAGCTTGCTAATTTATTACTCTCCAGAATTCAGAATCTCATAATCAACAGGTCAAATAAGACAGAAGAGACAAGTTTCCTCAGAGCGTTGTGTGTTGCCTTCCATCCATACAGAAAAGAATGAGAGTAACTGTAGGGCTGAACCAAACAAATGATAACACACGGGAGAAGGATAAAGACGGCCTAGAGAAAGGGGCTGCAGCTTTTCTCTTGGTTCAACAAAGAGGATTTGAGAGGTTGGGTATTTTTAATGTTATTTTTCAAATTTTTTTTCCCTCTTATGATAAAAACAAAATTTATCAGTTTTACTCCTCAGTTTTGTTCTGAAAGTAAATGGTGTTGGTGTATCTTGTGAGATAACTATGTTCAACCTAAACCAGGAAGAGATGAAGCTGTGACAGACTTCCGCTGGCTGTGGCATCAGCAGTTTCAAGGAGTTCATTAACATCACCCCTACTCCCATCCCAAATTTGACTAATGTCAACTTCATGAGCACTAAGAAAGCTCTTTTAAAATCCCACAGTACTTAAGGTAGAAGTCAACAGCAGGAGGGAAAGGGATAAAGGAGGTATGAGAGAGACAGTTAAGAAAGACATAGAGGGACCCTAAGAACACCAGGAGTGAATATGTGATTTTTACTTAATTGCATATCTGTACAGTCAGGCATCTCTATTCAGATAATAAAATGGCATTATCAGACCCTAAAGGGTCTTTAAGAAAAATAAACATCATATTTAGATGATTAGGGGAGAGGGGAGACTAAGTTTCAATCAATGCCAGATAAAGATTACTCTTTAAACAACTAGGGCTGGGACCTGGAGTTGCCACTTGAGATGCATCCTGCAATAATTACAGATTGGACAGTGGGCTTTGCTAGATAAACAGAAACTTGTCAGAGATGCAACACTAATTTTCAGAATGTTGCTAGGGAACAGCAGACTGTAACAAGAATTTCTGAATAATGAGCAGGTGGCAACACATGGAGATTTTAGACTCTTGACTGAATTATTCATATATATCCCTGAATAGTGATATTTATAAAAAGTAATAGCCTTATTCCGTCACCACAAAAGGCAATAGTATGTACCTTGTCTAGAATATTTATTAGAACTCTAAAAGTGTATCCCTTTATTGTTTTAACAGGAGCTGTACTGAACAAAAAAGCCTTATGGCTCTAGCAAAGAGACATTAATGGTTATTTTGTACAAAATACTGTTATACAATCTAAAATAATATTTTTTCTTAGCCAAAGCTAAATCTTTTCTGATTCTCCTTGTACAGATTCAATGATAATTCCAGAGGGACAGGAACAAATCTTGGCAATTACTAAGTAAAGACCAGGCTAACCAATAAGAACTGAACACACTTTATCCATCATGCACATTCACAGGAGAAATTCTGATACAGACAAAAAGCTATTGAGGGAAGGAAGCTTTATGCACAGTCTAGAGATAGTTTGTTATTGTACTTGAAAAGCAACAGCAGCAAAACTTGGCAAGATTTTTAATTTAGAACTTTCAACTCTGATAAGCCAATACTCTGAACTTCAGAACTAACAAATTCCTTTGGCTTTCCAACTAAGTCTCTGATTAGCTGGTCAGCATTTATTTGAATATGTGAACAAGGCCAGCTGTAACATTCTTATTTTGCTCAATATGAGAGAAAGTAACTCTCTGACTCAGTCTAGGACTGAACTGTTTCTTTGAGTTTCACTGAAAGGCTGTAATGAGATACACAAAAAACCAAAAACCCAATCCAGCTTTTGGGGCTTTTTGTCACAGACCTCAGATCTCTCTTTTAAACACCAATAAAATACTAGAATATGTAGTTATTTTAAGTAAAACGCTCAATTTCTGGAGATTAACACAGTTTATGTATTGAGATATAAATTCATATGCCACAAGATGACTGTATGTTGTTTTTAACTACAAACTACAACGTTGTTTTACAAAGGTGACATAAAAAAAGTTGCAAAAGAACAGTAAGAGATGGATAATCTAATTATTTTATATTGTTCTGATGAATACTCTTCAATCCTCCACAAGGCCCCTCAGTACAATACACTGAGGGAACAGGCTGCCCAGGGAACTGATGGAATCACCATCCCTGAAGGGATTTAAAAGACATGGGTTAGTGGTGGACTTGGTTGCACTAGTTTGTACAATTCACTAAGCATAACAGTATCAGTTCAGTTGATTTTCTTTTATTGCAAGATAAGCTCAGGAAGAATTTACATATTAAGCTGTCTTGTCATCAAGTGTGACTGCTGTACAGATCTGAATGCCCCACAGAGAGACAGAACTAGTTTTCACACTGAAGCTCCTCCAGTGAACTTTCACAATAAGCCAGCAGCTGGGCACGTTTTACCAGCAAAGCCTTCCATGTCAGCAAAGCAACTTGAATTAGATTATAGCTAAACAAGTTTTCAGTGGAATCCACAAATCAAGAATGTTCAGTAGATACAGTCTGACCTACAGATTAAAGTATCTGATTCTTACAGCTAGTCTTCCTGCACTGCTTATAAATGAGCTACTGTCCTCTGCAGCAGCTTCATTCAGTCTTAATGGGTTTAAGATCCAGTGCTGAGCAGTTCCCTGCATTGCAGCTGAATCTTGTAAATTCCTTTGTTCAGCTTTGTGGTCAGAGAGAAGTCAGAAAAATATTGCCTCACTAATGTGAGGGCCTCAATGAACTGTTTAAGCATGATTTTATATCTCTAAACTGAAAAACTCTGTAACAAAGTAAAATCAGCATCTTGCTACTTCCCAGCAAACACTTCTGACAGCACACCATCATCAGAACAGCAGCTCAATTGTCTGAAACCAAGTGCAAGGGAGACTGAGAGATGATTCTTCCTTTCTCAACTGCAAAAAGTATGGAGAATCATTTTCTGCCACCTCAGTATTACTCAGCTTTTAAAGATGTTGTGTTGGCTTAAGTAATAGAGGGTTCAAGTCAAGGAAGCAATGCTAACATTCACACTAAGTACCAATTTTTCGTTTGATAGCATATACTTCTCTCCTATGGTAGAGCCACCAGAACAAGATGCTATGCATTAAAGAAACTTACCAGGATCACACACAATTTGTCTTCAGACAAGAGGGAGGCAAGAGAGGTAAACTCAATGAAAATTTGGTTTACAATATGATGAGGGTTTTTTTGTTTATTAAACAAAAGCATGAATGCATGGCAAATACTGACACCATTAAGTTAATACTCTGAAAGTTCTCTGTAGCTATTACACATTAAAGTTTAGATGATAAACTAATATAGTTCATTAGAATTCAGTGAATCTGTTTAAAAAGTTTTCCAGAAAACTAGTTTAGAAGCAAACACAAAGACATGGACAGAAAGGACAAACAAGCACCACTGTTTTCTTCAAAAACACCTCAAAAGCTACACAACCAGGACACTGCAATTTTGAGAGAAGAAAAATCCACCCCAGAAGTGCAAATACCAAATGCACCTTTCTTTAGCTGAGCATAGATCCAGCCAAGTTTGTAGGCACAAAGGATTTGAAATCTGAAAGCACAGGGTAGGGGGAGGATAAAAATAATTTAAAAAAAAAAAATAAAATCTGGCTGCAAATCAGACCTTTCACGTTTTAGAAGTTTCTGGGTTTCATTTACAACCCACATTATGACCTGCATGACATACTGGGGAAGTGTGACCACACTAGAGGGTCAGTGCTAGTTACTCTCTGTGATACCAAAGGTGGGTGGCAGAAAAGATGACAGTTTAAAGAGACAGGAGACTTGAACGCTGCTCTACCACTGGAGAAAAATAATTACCGAGAAATCAATGCTTAAGAATGTTATTTATATAGTCAGCATATTCAAGCAAAGTATTATTCATAATTAATAGAATAACTATTAATAAGGATTAGAATCCTGCATTTCACAGAATCACATTTGTTCTCTGAACAACACGTTTTATTTCATCAGCAATCCAGGACAGAGACTTTGATATAGCCTCAGGATACAACAATCCAGGATAATCTGTCTGTCCTTGATGTACCATTTCTTTATACAGACATACAATGTATAATTAAAATAATATATATTAAAATATACTAATGAATTTTATTTAGTATTTAACAACTACTTAAGAAATCTCTAAAACACTTTATGGAACTTGCCCTTACTATAGATTCCCTAAGGCAGAAGGAGAAGGGGCTGAGAAGGAAGGACAGCTCTTTAAATGAATAACTGCAAATTCAGCTGGATGAATAAATGCAGAGGAAGCAAACCAAACAAACAAACAAACTCCCAACAAAAGAACAAAAAACTTCACCCAAACAGACTGACCAACCAAAATATAAGACTTGGAAGTCAGAAGCACAAGTCACTAGTCTGAGTCAGAACTTGCTAACAAAAAGTTCATTATCCATACAAATGGAAAAAGAACAAGGACACAATAAAACCACCATGGCACATCTATAATTTAATTTGAAAGAGTACATTCAAAGATTCACAATGTAAATGCTGAAGACAGCACATACACTAACTACAGATAATTAGAGAAGTCCTAAAGCAGAGAAATTTTTTGCAACAGCACAAAATACAGTATGGCTTCATTTGATGTTAGAATGACAAGCCCTGAACTAAACATAAGAGGGAAAAAATAACTGTATGCCTGGCTTTTAAACAATTTTTAAAGGAAAGAATGAATCAAAGGATTCATGGAAAATTATTTGACAGAAAAATGTGTAACAGAGAGTGTGTCAAACAGCTCTATTTAATATAATAATATTTCTCAGGAAAAATACATGAAGCAGGCCTAATCTATTTTAATTACACATAGTATTATCCAAGAAATTGATAGAAACAATGGATATTAATAAAAATTATTTTAGTAATTAGAAGGCTTACAAACACAAGGTATAATAACAAGGAATAGATGAAAAGAGGGGACAAATGCATAAAGCAGTAAGGGGAAAATGGGCAAGGGGGTTAGCAGTGGAAACAGTACCATCATCTTTGGATGTGGGAAGTATCACCAGCAGAGGCAAAAGGATCTCTCTTAAGGATACTGCTAACGGTACTTCTACTAAAGACAGAAATTCTTTAACCAAATAGTCACTCAATAGAACCAAGATGGAAGAGATATAGATAACCAGTCCTAAGATCTGTATTGATTCTGTGACTAAATTCAAAATGTCATGTAGCACTGAAAAATGTAAATACAGTAAGATGGACTTACCATTCAAGTTACTATCAGAAAAATTACAGAAGCATAAACACAGTTCCAATAAAGTTCTGATGACAGCTTATATAAAAAAAACACAGAGAACATGTTATTTGCAATAGAAAAACTTGTATGGAAAACATCATCCTAAAATCATGGTAGCTTAAGACTGAATGAGACCATTTAGCTTAGTCAAAAACCAGACTGAACAGGGCAGATCTTTATTAGGTGGCGCATGTGGCTGTAGTAGGTAACAGGCTGGGGTCCAAGTGGCTGGAGAGCAGCCAGACAGAAAGGGACCTGGGGGTACTGGTTGATAGTAGGCTGAACATGAGCCAGCAGTGTGCCCAGGTGGCCAAGAAGGCCAATGCCATTCTGGCCTGCATCAGGAACAGTGTGGCCAGAAGGAGGGGAGGAGGGAAGTCATTCTGCCCTGCACTCAGCACTGATTAAGCCAGACCTTGAGTATTGTGTCCAGTTCTGGGCCCCTCAGTTTAAGAAGGATACTGAGACACTTGAACATGTCCAGAGAAGGGCAAAGAGGTTGGGGAGAAGTCTGGAGCACAGCCCTATGAGGAGAGGATGAGGGAGCTGGGGTTGCTTAGCCTGCAGAAGAGGAGGCTCAGGGGAGACCTTCTTGCTGTCTACAACTACCTGAAGGGAGGTTGTAGCCAAGTGGGGGTTGGTCTCCTCTCCCAGTCAACCAGCACCAGAACAAGAGGACAGTCTCAAGCGGCACCAGGGGAGGTTTAGACTCAAGGTGAGGAGAAAGTTCTTCACAGAAAGAGTTACAGGCTATTGGAATGTGATGCCCAGGGAGGTGGTGGAGTCCCCATCCCTGGATGTGTTCAAAAAAGGATTGGACGTGGCACTTGAAGCCATTGTTTAGTCAGTCATGAGGTGTTGGGTGATAGGTTGGACTTGATGATCTCTGAAGTCTTTTCCAACCTTATCTATTCTATGAACAGCTATTTAAGCTAGAGGAAAATGCTGCCACAAACATTGTCTATAAGCTTGCCACAGTCAGCCAGACTGGAGGTCAGGAGACATCAGAACATGAGGTTTTACAACTGTTATCCATCAGGAAAGAAGACAGATTGGTAATTTCATTGCCATGAAGGCAAAGTTTGACGCAGTTATGAAAGGATTCTTTTCTGCAATAAAGTACTGGAATAAATGACCCACAGAGTCTCTCCTTTCAGTCTGCAGGCATGTTCATGCAGTACATAGTGCACTAAATTGCATACTTTTCCACAAACATTTTATTATTTTGCTAATGATTATTGCTATCTAACACCAGAGTAACTGGGTGACCTAGATTTAGTGGGAACCAACTTTACTTTCAATTAGCCTGGTAAGAAGCTTTCTTAGGGTCAGCAAGAATTTTTCCTTCAAATTAAATGAAAACAGAAAGTACTTACTTGCACTTTATTTTTAAAAATTTCAAATTATAATTTTAAATCAATTTTATGTCCTCCAACATCATCTATGGAAGTCCATCTTATAACATCAAACGTGTGAGAGAATCCATCTTGCTTATATAGTAACCATGCCTACATACAACCTATATATAGTTCATGGGCATTCTGAATTCAATCAGTTTAAAAGTTTTAGAATCACTGTCACTGTAAGCATGTAACTGCAGCATATACAGATAGGAATAAAATATGGCTACAGAAAACTACTGATATTGCAAAGATAAAAGAGTTCCCAAGTTAATAAGTTATGAACAGCACTAAAGCTGAATGCCTGTTAGCTTCATGCACGAGGACTTTCTTACTTGTCATATGAAGAGCTAGTCAGCTCAGATACAGACATTTAGTGTGGGCAGCTACAACACAGATTTACAGGAGACTGCTGCCTTTCTGGAGCAGCAAGGCAAGACAAGATATTTAGCCAGACAACTAAGAACCTCATCAGATTCCTCTAATCTCAGTCAAGTAACAGGTCTTAGACTTGTCACCACTGATCTAAAGCATGCCTGAATTCACACATTGTCTAATCAGAGATGAAAACTCCCTTCAAGGTCTTTCATCCCCAATTATTCCATATGTTACAAATGGGCTAAACTATTATCCTGCTTAACAAAATCAGCCTGTATTTCATTGCATATTGGACAGGACATGAAAAAGAGATACTGAGAGAATACCTACACGTTCACATTTCTTGATCTTTATGGAACTTTGTTATTTTAAGCCTTCACACTGCTATGGACCAAGAAAGACAGGCAGAGAAATCCAGTTTTAATACTGCCCAATATTTTATCAGAAAAGACCAGATAAAAGCTAACTGCATTCTGAGCTGAGACAACCCTCACCAGTATTTTGATATGGAAGTCTTAATGATGACAACTTTTCTTCGTGCTTTTCAAATCAAACTTTACAGTGTTGATAAACACATGATTAAGTAACAACTAATGGGATGTCGTTACACCTAAAGATGAACAGGCAAGTGTTGGAATACCATATACCGCAATAACTGCGCTAACCCAATAACATAATCAATTCTGTTTCCATTACTGCTTTAAGAATTTAGGTACCATTAATAAAGATACCATTCAGAGCTCAGAAATCTTAATCGAAATATGCTATTACTTATTATAATGACTGGATGAAGACTCTTCTGTATTTAAAAGATTACTAGCTAAGCTCAGCCTGGACTCAGCTGCTTCCCCTCATAACAAGAATGCCCAAATTAATACAGGTGTTTCTCTCTAGAAGCCATTATCTGACAACAGGGACACAGAATCTCTGCAGCATTGCCACACAAAACATTAAGAATAAATCAATAACATTTTTATAAAATAACACAATATTCTGTGTGAAAGATCTATATCCATTTGATAGACCACAGGGCTAACCAGAAGACATTAGTATTCCTATGACAGCCTCTACAAAGTCATTTAATAGCTTTGCATTCCTCTTTGTCTTCCAAGTCCACCCCACAAGGATGACAGCTCAGAATAGTGGTACCAGCTTGTAGTACAAATTTAAACCCTTTAAAGAGCAACTTATATTTCCATAAAAATAATGCAGTGTGCAAGGAAACACACCTAGAAGCCTTTTTAAAGATTATTTGCAATGAAAATGCATAAGAGATCACTTTGATGTGCTTGAAACAAAAAAGAAACCACAACATCTAAACTAGGAGACTAACCATTGGTAATCTTCATTGTACAGACTTGTTACTGTCAGTTCTAGCAGTAGAACTACTAACAGCAGATTCATTTTACCACAGTTTCTTCCACTTAAGTATGTACAACAGTTATTAATGCAAGAAAACCAGTCAGTTTCCCTTGGAAAGCCATCAGGCAAAAGTTCTTGTTCAGGAATAGTCAGGGTTCCCACATATAAGCTCAAAAAGACAAGTCAAACTATTTTTAAGTCAAGATGTTGATAATTCTATGTAGCTATGCTAACTATCAAGATGCTTTTAAGGGAAGACAAAAATTGGCAAAGGTTCAATTCTTGCTTTAAGTTATTGAATGAACTCAATAAAAGGAAGGGAGAAAAGAAATCCAATTCTGGAAGCAAATTTTACTCTTTAAACACCTACAGAGCACAGTGAATCTGTAATGTAGCTCTTCATCCAGAAAGGTAAGAGGGATTTACAATGCTTTAAAGGAAACAGGTTTTTTACTTTCCCTTCCCTTGAAATGCTCCAAATCACAGACAAGAATTTCCCACAAGTTGATTTACTAATTATGCTAGTGTCATTTAGGCACAAAACCTAAGCTAGAAAGGTCAACAATTTTCCTATCCTTTTCAAAACTCCTACTCCTTCTACTAATTTTTCTGAGCTCACTTAGACTATGAACACAGATGGAAATCTTCTTCTGGATCTAGCATGCTGATCAATGATGCAACTGCTCCCAGCTACTCACCACCAGAAGGAGGTTTTTATGCCCAAAATTCTGACATCCAGAAGGACTGTGAGAACAGTCCTCAATCTGCCATTGGCAGAAGCACTTGAGTTAGTTCAAACCTCACTCACCAGCTGCACACCAAAAGCCTTTTCTAGATTCAGCTGTGCTAAAGAAGCCACTGATCTCACTTCCAATCACCATTTCCTTCATCTGCCAGTTAAACTGCTCCTGTATGCCTCCCTATACATGTTTCAATTTCAGAGAGACCTACATTTCACGGAGCTGAAAGTGGAATGTACAGAAACTCCTCACCCTAACAGCTTATTTAACACCCCCCCCCCCCCCCCGCCTCATCAGAGGGGGTGAGACAGGGCATGAATAAAAAGCTAAGGATGTCAATATGAGGGCACATCAGCAGATATTTGCAAGGAGCACATCTGTTTAAAATCACAGAATCAAGAAGGTTGGAAAAGACCTCAAAGATCATCAACCTGTCACCCCTTCTTCCCTGTAATGTAAAATGGTTTAGTTGGACACTAACAAAAAGGTGTCACACCTCATTTACCTGCAAACTTACTTCAAGTGTGGTCAGCTGCTGGCTGATCTTAAAGACAGTTTTTAGATAAATACAAAACTCGGCACCAGATCTTCGCTAGGAATGCTCAGCTGAAACAAATCCAATACTGACACCTTTGACACTTATGCCTTTTACAACTTATTTTTGGACCAGGTAACGCAAGTTACCCAAAAACCATGCTTTGAAAATGAAGGAGCAACTATGCTATTCTAGTTAGCTATAGCTTTAATGATACTTGGGATGTTTGCCCTGACAAGCTTCAGCCTTCAAACCATTCTATATGCACAATTGGACAAAGACTTTTCATAAATAGCAGTATGAATTTGCCAACAAATAAACCAGGGGAGAGGGAGAGGAGAGAGTTGAGAGCGTTAAATAAAGTACGAAATTCCAATTTATACACAAGTTTCTGAGTTACAGACTAAATAATAAGAATGATGAAAGAGATAAAAGAGCATAAAAACTTAGCAGTACATGAACAAAAATGGGTGAAGAGTTAGTATATAAATGTTTATGCAGAAATCAACAGCTGTATATAAAAACAGCTCCATTCCCTACTAGAGATCAAAGATAAAGAATAGAAAAGAAACCCTTGGCTAAGCATCCCACAGCTGTGCTCTTCAAATCCACAGTTTGCTTCAACAGCCTGGATATAAACATACAATAAACAAATATAATATTCTTAGAAAATTCATTCTTTGCATTGGAGAAGAGTTTGTATCACAAAACGACATTGACTGGATTCTCACAATATATACATTAAATTGCATATGACAAACTTATGCGTAAGAGCAGCAGTGGAGACTGTTCTGTAATTAAGACTGCTGAGCTTCCATAAATCTGTTTTCAGATATTATTTCCTTTACAGCACTTCTTTAATAAGTTATGAAATGAAAATAAGATTATAGGCAGGCTGAAAGTACAATTTTCATAACAATATTTAATCATAATCTGTTGCTGATTTATAATCTCCAAGAAATAGGGCTCTTCAATATCCCTTTCAAAAGTCTCTTTACATTAAGATAGAGCTCCTCAATGAAATGCCAACAAAGAAACATAAAACTTGCTTTTACTAGGCTTGCATAGATACTACTTATCATCCAGAGTAAGTACCATATTAAGGCATTAATATTATTATTCAGGTCTTGCCTCGCCAAACATCTTGCCATTATTAAAAGGCTCAATATGAAATGCAAGGTATAACAAGAGCCCCATGGTCATTCCTATCCAGCCATTACCAGGTGGAATGTGAATATGAAAACTGTCACAAGAAGCTTAAATGGACTCCCAAACCCCGGCACTCCTGGAGTCCCTTCAGACTGGTGGTGCCTGAGTTACAGAATAGGCCACCAGATCTATGAAAGCTCCTTAGATGTCACACCCATGAATTACAGTATTTTGTATTTACTGGTTATTGCTTAACTCTCGTCACAGCTACAGAATAAGAGTTATTAGAGCATGCTGGAAAATTTCAGAATCTGTAAACCTTAACAGTAAATTCATTGCCTATCACTAATCAGGTTATCCAAAGTTATTATTTGCATACAAGCAGTAAAAGTTACAGCAGAGAGTTGTCTAGATCACCAAAACTGAACAATGGTGTCAATATCTACTAAAAGATTGCAAAAATGGAATGTATGCTGCATTGCAGCCAATTCCGAGTTTTGATTGTTCCATTAACATTACCTGGCAACCACCCACTCTTCATGAACATGCTGTCAGAAGTTCCATTTTTCCCAGAGTCAAAAAAATGCAACAGTAACTATTTTTAAAAGCCTAGAATACAGTACCTTGAAACTTCAAATGTATGACTGAATTTCAAAAGACAGGACACTGCGTTTCTCAGTCTTCTCTGGAGAGAAATAAATGCGTGAAAATAGTGATATAATATATATGAACTTAAGTAAAGCTAGGCTACTGGCACAAACTCACAGATCTTTCAGCTGAAAACACAAACTCACACTATTTGTGTTTCATGCACAGACCTATTCTTAAAGCACTACACCTAGACCATCCAGCACCATTTTCACAAGCAGATTTTAAACAAGTAGTATAAATTAACTAATACTATGATATAAAGCAAGTCTATTGAGCTGTGAGAAGGAATGAAAACCAACACCTTAATACAAGTTACAAGAATTACGCTTAAGCAAAGAATGAGGGAAGTAGCAGCATTTGTCTCCTCTGATTTTCTTTCTTTAATTCTCCATATACATGCACAAGAATAAAACATAATCGGAGGACCACTGCCACAAATTCAGGTGAATCACTTTTCATGAATCTTCAATATTTGGTTTCTGGAAACCCAGTACACTATGCACTCCTTAAAATTACTGGTATTTAGTCAAACTCATTTTTATTCCTAAGCAAAGTAGCAGTTACCCTGACAGCAGTTTGCAGCTCTGTAAAATAAAAAGTAACCCAGCAATACTGGGCAATGCAGTTACTAGTACTACCTTTTTGACCTTTATACATTGAATCTTTATATTATCATTACCACTGCAGCTTTTTTTTTTGAGGAGTAAAAAACAGGAATTACACATTTTCCACAAAATATACAAGCCCATGACATTATTTACTGTAAAACAAATGCTTAATTTTATCTGCATGCTTGCATTATAATTTGTAACAAATGGAAGACTGTCAAAGAAAACACATTTCCATTGTCATTTTTTTCCTGAATAGCAAATTGCTCGAACAAAATCGTTATAAAACAATGTCAGAAATTAGGTTTTTGTTGCTTTCACTTCAGCAATGAGGATATATTTCTAATTTAACACACACAAGAAACATTTCACTGTAAGATTACAGTGATCGTGTCTTCTGCTTGGTGTTCAACCAAAATGCAAGTCTCAAGTACGATACTCCTTATAGAAGACAAGGCATCGGAAAGAAACGCGTCTGAAAATGCCTCAATGCAAAAAGGCTTCTATCAGGCACTTGGTAAGAGAAAAACATCTCAAACATTGTACGCATTAGGCACACAAGATCTCTTTAATGTCAGGCTAATGAACAAAGGCTACATATATTAAAAATTAAAACCATTTAAGAACCACTCCGAAACGCCACAGGCTTTTGAAGCTATTATTTGACAATGCTCCCTAAACAAAGTATTCATTGATCATTTATGTTTTTTCCACCACCTTCCTAACAGGGAGATCGCACAAATCCACCAGTATAAATCTTGTATCACAGGCTTAATTATGAAAAAATAGTAGTTGTGCAAATATGAACAATTGGAATTCTTCTTAGACTCAATGAAAAAATTAGGCATGCCTCACTTCTCTCATTCTATGTCACTCAAAGTGAAACCTTTCTTCAGGGCTGAACATCCGTTTAAAAACGTTACTAAGAGACAATAATAAAACCAGGCTGTGACACCGTTTGCTCTCGATTCTGCTTACACTTTGGACTACAGTATGCTAGATATATCCACATGCAGATTTATCCAACATGCGACAGAAAAAAAAAAACCAAGTGTAAGATTTATGACCTTCTCCAGCACTATCATAGGCAGAACAAAAATAACGTTTTCTCCCAGACAACCCAAGGGGACGTCTAAACAGGAACCCACAAAAGCCGACACGTTCGCAAACGACCACTGCTAATCCGAAGAGTTAAACCCTGAAAACCCACCCCTGCAACACTTGGCACCCCTAGAAACCACCGTCGAAAAGGCCTGGAGCCATTAGTCGACTCCCTACCCCCGGCTCTCAGAGAAAGCTCTCGCCCAGGGATCAACATCCTCCAACAAGTAAGCGCGACAGCGCGGCCGGAACAGACCCCAGGCCCGGGCGGCGCAGGCTGCGGCAGGCCGAGGGCGCAGCCCCGAGGCCGACCGGCGGCCCCACAGCGAAGTGGCGCGGGAGCATAGCTCCGGGACGCCGTACCCGTACCCCACTCCACTCCGCCGGCGGCGGCCAGCCCTGTCTATATTAGGGAAGGGAAAAGGAGCCAGCCCTTCCCTCCCGGACCGGAGACCCCCCTATCCGGTCCGCTCCCGGCCCGGCCCGCCCCGTTCCCACAGCATGCAGGTGTCGCGGTCCCAGCCGGCCTTAACGGCGGCGGCGCGCGCCCCTCCCCCCGCGCGCGGCCGCCCTCCCTCAATCGCTGCCCCCAGATCTCCGCACTGCGGGCGCGGCCGATCGCCCGCCCCGCTCCCATCCTCCTCCCGCTCTCCTAAGCGGAGTGCGCGGGCCCGCCGCCCCCACCACATGCGGGGGCGCCTTTCCTAGAGAGGCGGTGGGCTGCTTACCGCGGCAGCGCGGCCGGCAGGCTGCGGCTGGCGCGGCAGCAGCGGGCTCACGCACGAGGAGCGCTTAACCCCATCGCCAGCCCCGACAGCCGCCTGGGTTCCTCCTGCTGCCGCGGCGGGGAGAAAGGCCCACCCGGGCGCGCCACCACAGCCAATAACCACGCAGAGCGCTAATGAGTAACAGCTCCGCAAGCCAATTAGCAGCGTAGCACCCTCCCCCGGAGCTGCCTGTGAGTGGTGCCTCTCAGTGCTTGCGCGAGCGCAAGCCCGCCCAGAAGATAGCGACCAATCGGAGGCACTACTGTGGTGACAGGCGGTCCTGGTCTCCAATAGGAATCCCACTTTTTCTTGAGGACCCGCACTGCAATGCCCGCCCATTGTGGGCAGTCGACGGCCACTGGCAGCGAACAGACAGGCTATTCCTACCAATCTCTAGAATCGGCAGTGCTGCCTGGGGTGCCCTGTCGTGCGGGCCCCTGGCTTAGCCTGGCCCCCAACGTCATTCTGTGTCTGGCGCCCTCTCCTCCCAGCCATCCCACTCATCTCGCAGCGGCCTCTCTCGTGAGGTAACTGTGCCGTTTTCCCTTCCCCTCAGGGCGCCTTCTCTCTCTTTCTCCACATTCTCTAAGAGGAGCAGGGGCTGGTGCGAGGCACAGCTGAGCAGGCATCGCTGCGAGGAACCGCTGAGCTGTTTGACTCGCTCCCGGGGAAGTGGGGCAGGAACAGAAAACATCGGGGGGAAAAACAACAAAACAAACCTCCAAAACCAACAAACAAACAAAACAACCACAGTTCCCAGGGCCGGAAGCTCCACGCGCGCGGCGGGCAGCCGCGGGAAGCGCGCGGGTGCGTGCGCGCTCTCTCGCGTCATTTCCTGGCGGCGGCGGTTTGAGCCCGGAGCCCGCGAAGACGCAGACTGGCTGTGGCCGGAGCTGTGAGTGGCGCGGCAA
Organism: Melanerpes formicivorus; assembly: GCF_026170545.1. Classification (NCBI taxonomy): domain Eukaryota; kingdom Metazoa; phylum Chordata; class Aves; order Piciformes; family Picidae; genus Melanerpes; species Melanerpes formicivorus. The sequence goes on along the minus strand of NW_027142357.1, from coordinate 35,641,218 downwards.
GGCTCGGCCCTGCGGTGCTTGACCGTGAGCGGCTCCTCCGCGTGGCAGGGAGCGGGAGGGGTTGGTGTCTAGGCTGTTCCTTGCAGTTGCGTTGTGGCGCGATGCAACACACAACGGCCTGGCAGGAGGCGGGGGATGGGAGGGTTAGTTGCGAGAGGCTACCTGGGCCCAGCTTCACGGGAGAAGGCTGGACGAGAGCGCGGCCTGTCCTTGCGAAGCACTAGAATACAACGCCCAGAGGGGCTGCGCAGTGAGCAGCGTCGAGAATGCCCTAGGTGGGGTTCTTTCGTGATGGGACGAGCTTTCCGGTTCAGAGCACAGCAAAGAAGGCGATGAGGGGTCGGGAGAACAGTCCTTATGAGGAGCGGCTGAGGGGACTGGGGTTGTTTAATTTAGAGAAAAGGAGACTGTGGGAAGACCTTACTGCTCTCTGCAAGTACCTGAACGGAGGTGGAGATCAGTCTCTTCTCCCTAGTAACATGTGACAAGACTTGACATCACAACGTGTTAAGGGTTGGAAGGGACCTCGAAAGATCACTCAGTCCAACACTCTTGCCGGAGGAGGATCACTTAGAGCAGGTCACACAGGAACGCATCTAGGTAGGTTTTGAATGTTTCCAGAGCAGGAGACTGTGGGAAGAGAGTTCACAACCTCTCTGGGCAGACTGTTAGAGTGCTCTTTCACACTCAATGTGAAAAAGTTTTTCCTTATGTTTATATGGGACCTCTCATGCTCCAGCTTTCACCAGTTGCCCTTTGTCCTATCACTGGACATCACTGAAAAGAGCCTGACTGTCCTCCTGACTCTTGCCCTTCCCATATTTATAAACATTAATGAAGTCACCCTCAAGTTGCACCAAGGCAGGTTTAGATTGGATATTAGAGGAAACTTTTCCTCTGAAAGGGTTATCAAACACTGTAACAGGCTTCCCAGGGAGGTGATTGCATCACCATCCCTGCAGGTGTTTAACAGACACAGAGATGTGCTGAGGGTCAGCCTTGGTAGAGTTAGATAATGTTTGAACTCGATGTTAAAGGTCTTTTCCAACCTAAACAATTCTATGGCTGCTGTTCTTTTTTAGCCCACATTTGGGACAGAAGGTCTCACTAGTTCTGTTTACTCTGACTGTTGCTGCTGGGTTATCATAGTGTGTGCTCAGCTCGTTCTGCTGTTGCAGGATGCTGCTGAGTACAAGGAATTTTGCAAGTGAAAAAGGGGAAAAAATAATTTGCCCCTAGGCAAGTATTCAGATGTCTGTTCTACTGTATGCTGGCCTTTGGAAAAACTGTTGTGTGCCACAGACCTCTGTGATGTCTGACTGGTTTTTCTTTTTGCACTTTTTAGAGTGCTGTATTCACATGACTTGGGTAGTTTTTCAATTCCTGACTAATCCACTGATGGAAAAATGGTAGATGAATCCATCAGCCATGCTCCCATTATTTTCTTAGAGCCTTGGAGCAGTTAAGGCTACCAAAAGGAAATTTATGAAACAAACGCTTTATGGAAATAGTATTTTGTTTTAGGCACAGAATCATAGAATTGTTTTGGTTGGAAAAGACCTCTAAGATAATCAAGTCACACTATCAACTTAACACTACCATGGCCATTAAACCATTTCCTGAAGTGCCATGTCCACATGTTTCTTGCACACCTCCAAGGACAGTGACCACCAGCTCCCTGGGCAACCTATTCCAATGCCTGACCACTCTTTCCAAGAAGAAATGTTTCCTAATATTCATTCCAAACCTCCCCTGGCACAATACCAAGCCACTTCCTCTTATTCTATCACTAGATACTATGGAGAAGAGACCTACCCCTAAAGGGGCGATGGAGATTGGAGTCAATACAGCTGACCAATATGATCCGAGTATTGTTCCTTTATTGTTCCAGTATTGCAGGCCTATGGTGCAGGCCTATGCTGCGTCTATAGCACAGTAAAGTAAAGCATAGAAGAAGAGAAAGGAAAGGCAGAAGTGCGTAGCAAGGGAACTTCTGCAACTTCTATAAACTCGGAGTGCCTTGTTGGCATGGCTTCATTGGTTCCCTATGAGTGACCACACATTGCACTGTTATAGATTATTGGTCCAACTACTAATGACACGTGAGGTTTGTTGATGCAGGTGCATGTCCTGTTGTTCCAATATAGCTTTCTATGTTTACAGCTACCAGTGCCTTGTTTTAGTTACATGCTGCAGGCACAGCACTGTTTTGCTAAACTGCTAGCTGGCTCTGCACTTATGCTGAACATGGCCTACCACCATGTCAGGCTCTAGGCCTGCACTGCCAGATTGCTCACACTGCTCATCACTGGCATTGCCACATACCCCCACCTCAATACATTCCCCTTTCAGGTAGTTGTAGAGAGCAATGAAGTCTCCCCTCAGCTTCTGTTACTAAGCTGACTAAAAAGCTATACTTAGTGACCTGTAAAAATAAATAGTGGGCTTATGTTACCACATGACAGTTCAGTTTACTTAAAACTTTGAGGGACTATCAGAAATTTTTCTGGAAGTTGTAATTACTGTCCAAGTATGTTTATAATACTCTCTTTTAATAAATTCTGAAAAATAGAATCTGGACTACATCATCCAGTTTATAGGTATGTTATTGTAGATCCCCTTCAAAAAAACTTCAGCAGACTTGATAAGCCTTCACAAAAGACTTGCTGACTCCCACTGAATAGATGGATTTATCCTGGTGTTCACAGGTTCTGCACACAGTAATTTTTTACTGATTTTTATGCCCTATAATTAAATGAATTGTGTGGTAGTTCCATGAGTCTTCTGTATTCCAAGCAGGAATGGGGATCCAAGTTAAGATCATTTACCACCAGCTAGTCCTGAGATACTAAAGCAATTTTACATGAAAAGCTACTGAATTTAGTAATTCTTTGATTTCCTTTAAAAGACTTCAGAAAATACTGTACAGCTTTTATTTTTATTTATTTCACTCATAAAACTTCTGTAACTGAGTGAACTCTCTGAGTCAAAAGTTAGGTCTCTGCACTAAACATTTAAAGTCCGTTTTGCCTGAGAAAACTGCAGTTCTAGAGCTTATGATCTAGAGTGGTGGGAAGGTCAATGGGACAAGTATTAACAGCTCATGGTTATGTATGGTGTACATAATTGATCTGTCTCAAAACCAAGTATAAATCACCACCACTACAAAAGTCATCATACACAAGGTGTCAATTCTTAGTATAATTATTATTTTACTAGAACAAATAAAAGACAATTTGGTGGAATTGATTTCTTTCTATGTCTTGTTTCATCACTGTTCTCATTTTCTACCCAACCATAATCTTTCATGGGTAAATATACCTGTCATAGTGCCTTCTGTAACTTTAGATATCATAAAATAGTTCTACAGGTATAAATATAGACTGAGTATGGGTTATTATCACTGATGTTTAGTCAGAAGTTGTGGCAGATCTTTGAATCTTCAGGGTATGATTTTAAGTGCATGTTCACAGTAACTGAAGCAAACTTAAGGGGTTGGGGGAAGAACCATGCAAGTGCTGTTTTTTTTAAATGCCCATTTTATTTCTTCAAGTATGTAAGTTCTTAAACCTTCATTCCAAAGTGCATGTTCTCAGGTAATCATATCTCAAGCATCAGATACTTACCAGAGATGGGTGGTTTTCACTTAGCACAAGCTCCACAGTAATCATCTGTGAGAGTGGTTGGTTCTATATGCACAGCAGATGGCAAAGCCCATCTTTGAAAGTTTGTAGTCCAAGTTGAAGTCATAGTGTGGATAAGGTAAATGCAAAGGACTGAAGCATAAAGTTGGTAATGAGGAGAATATTGGGGTGCTATGATAATGCACACTGCTTTGCCTTTCCAAGGAGCAATGTGTGAAAGGTTTAGTAAGGTACACATTGCTGTCTTGTCTTCTGGTCTGTATGTCTTTTTAATTGTCATTGTTCACTACATGTGGACTTTAATTAAGTATTCACCTATTCTATAATTGCTATTCATTTCTTTATTCAGAGTGAAAAAACCCCACAAACATGCAAACCAAAACAAAACCATAAAAAAAGCCCCACAAACACAAAACCCCAACCCCCCGGTACATATCTGGTAGTTAGTGTTTTCTGTGTTGCTGTTGGTGTTTTTTCAAAAGGGATCTGCAATGTCAGTGATAACCTGATTAGTGACTGATGCAGAAACATTTTTATGATACTATTGCTGTGTACTGATGAATCATATGTGCCTCCTAATTCAAATTTATGCTTCTGAAACTGCCTGGGTTTTATTCAATGTTTCGGTGAAAGAATCTTATAATAATCTAATTCAACAGAAAGTTAATTATGTTAACATTTCATTCTCATAATGTCACTCACAACAAGTTATGTAGCGAGCTGATCAGAAGGATGTAATTTTCTCAGTTTTTATAGAATAGAAAATCATCACAGAAAATGAGTCAGAAATTTTCTTTCTGGGTGAATCACAACTCAGTGTTGAATAGGTTTGTTGGGTTCACCAATCCTGCAGCATATTTTCTTAAGGCTGGCTCTACAGAACTGTTTAGTGTTGCTGTTTTTTTACCAACAGTACTGAAGTACTTTAATCAGATATAGATATTAAAAAAAACCCAAAACCAAAACAACAACAAAAAAAATAAACCAACAAAAACTCTGTGCAAATATTGTGATAGAACTGTGAAAGTGATTATGATTGTATTCCCAATAGTCAGAGCTGAAACCTTCCTGTTTGCTCAGCTGAGAGATGTAGCAGGTAATTTAACAGAGATTTATGACTTTTTGGTGAAATGCATCTCTTTGGTATACAGGGCAAGCCAGAGGCTTTCCTCCTTCTGTTGAATGTTCTAGAGGCCCAAATACAAGTACATTGTATCGTTAAAGATACGAGAGAAAATCCAATTGAAAAAGAGCAGGGAGAGAAGAAGCCATAGTCAATACTGGAATCACATTCAGATGACACAGAGTTTCTGGTTTGCAAAAAAGTTTTCAAGATTTCCTTTCTCTTTAACTGGCTACTTCATTGGCAGTCAGAAGGTATCCCTCTTTATCTTTTGACAGGTTATGTTCTAGAAGGTCTTTTGTTGGAAGTCTTTATCAGGAGGAGGTTTAGTGCCACTGGGCTTGTCGTTTTTTAGGTTAGCACCTCGAATGCATGGCCTGATTTGAATCTAAGGAGAAAAGATCCTGTCTTTCTGGTAGTAGTGCCAGACTTGCTTGTAAACTGGATTTTCTGTACCTTGGTCATGCTATAGGAAGCACAGCAGCAGCCTCTCTCCCAGCCATCAAGTTCTTATTGCTGCATGAATCACTTGCAGCTGTCCAGTAACATCAGGTGAACTTCATGGTTTTGAGACCAGGATTGAGGCCATGTTTATTGAGAAGCGCACACACATCTATGGTTCCAGTTAGGACTATTGTTTTCATACATGTGCAATAATATTTCTAGGGCTTTGGTTGCAAGATAAAGGAGAACTCTTCAAGAATATGCTTTAGGATATTCTTTAGGAGCTAAGTAATTTACTACAAAGAGAACAAAATTCATAGTAGTGGTAAATGCAATCCTTGTGCCTCAACTTTGAGTGTTGCTCAATATTTTAAATTCACTTTGTTCCCCTCACTGTCCTGCCAAATGGTACGTAAAATGGATGTGGTTACACAGCACTTCCTTGTAGAGCTGTTAAGAGATGCCCCAGAAGGTATGCACAGAAGTGGTCCATTGTTATCCTCTTCCATACTTTCACAAAGGCAAACTCATGGAACTTGACTGTAAGCTTGTCTGCAGCATTTTCTTTCCAGTTCTCGGAGTGTCTGTGATGTGTATCTTGATAGCTGTGCCTCTCTAAACAAAAAAAAACACTTACTTGTTTTCTGTCTGTCTGAATGGCATTTGTCTGACTGGTGATGCCAGGGACAGGATGCTCAAATCCTCAGTTTTGTAGGGTTATACAGCAATGTAGTGGATTTCTAGAACAATCAGAACGGTTTTTTTTCTCTTCTAGTGAAGGTGGGGGTTCTCCTTTTCATTTGTGTTGAAGGAATTTTTGTCCACTTACAGACAGTTTTGTCAGCCGTGCTGACAGTGCCAGGTTGTTTTTCCGTAAGTGGCAAATTTGTGATAACTCTTCTTTTCAACTTTCTGTCCCTTTTTCTTTGGATCTCCCTGATTCCAAGCCTGTGTAATTGTCCAACAAGAAGGGGCCCTGGTGTACAGGAGGGGATCAGCGGATCCCCCCCTGCATCTCTGCTCCGTACCCTGCAGCACCATGGCCAGGGGCTCTCTGCGCCGCCACGGGGCTAAGCACCATGGAGAGGTGCTCAGGGGCCAGGAGCTTCCCCCGGCCTCGGAAAACTCCCAGTGGAAATCCCTCCTCTGATCCTAGTGGAAGGATTTCTTATTTTAAATCTACCATAGGCCCGTGGAAGATGGAGTGTTAGAAGATGTTTGTACAGTTGTGCTTGAACCAAAGCCCGGGCTCTTCAGCTTGGACTGTATATAGATAGAAATATTGCAATAGTGCAGTTACAGCTAGATTCTCTTCACTGGAGGGAATGTAACTTCAGCTGCAAACTATGCATCAAGTTTTGTATCTAAAATGTCATAAACGTAATTCTTTAGGAATACAGAGGTGTTGTTCTTTTCACTGTGGTATATAGTTTCATCTGAATCAGTCTGTTTGCTTTACCTCTTCACCTGTACCCTGTGATAATAGATGAAAACTTGCAAACTCCTTTGCCTGATCTTGCTTTATTAAGTTGATTAACCATTTGCATTGTCCCCAGGTCTGTTTTACTTTGTAACCAGTCAGTGCAAAAAACAAAGGTACTTAATCCTGCAGAGTCTTGAATTGAATGACTGTTCAGCTCAGCATGTTTCTTGTGAACATAATGGTTTCTTCTACCAAGTCATGTTTCACTTCTTCCAAGTTGTTTCAGAAATAACATCAGTATCAAAAAAAATCTCAGTGCAGCATGTTCAGAATTTTACTGTCAAACTTGCTGGTACAATAGCTGCTGTTGACAACGCAGGAAACATTGGCTGATATTTTTTGTTTCTACCATCGTGACAGTAATCCTGTGCCTCACAGAGGCCACAAATCCAAAATAATGAGGTAATGCTTTGATGCAGAGGCTTGTTGCTTTCCTCCTATCAATTAGTATACTGCTATTGATCTTTTAACTCTTCGTTTAAAGTCTGTTGAAGCTGTAAGAGAGTGAAAGCTAGTAGTTTTCTTTGACCCCATCCCCTTGGACAGAAATTAATGAAGAATCCACATTTTTAGACTGAGACTGCTTTGAGTGTGAGAATTTTTATTGATTAATTCATAGAATAGAATCATAGAATTGTTAGGGTTGGAAGGGACCTCAAGGATCATCTAGTTCAAACCCCCCTGCCACGGGCAGCGACACCTCACAGTAGATCGGGTTGCCTAGAGCCACATCCAGCCTGGCCTTAAAAACTGCCAGGGATGGGGCTTCTACCACCTCCCTGGACAGCTTGTTCCAGTGTCTCGCCACCCTCATGGGGAAGAACTTCTTCCCAACATCCAATCTGAACCTACCCATTTCTAGTTTTTTTCCATTCCCCCTAGTCCTATCACTGGACACCCTACAGAGTCCCTCCCAAGCTCTCTTGTAGGCCCCCTTAAGATACTGTAAGGCCGCAATTAGGTCTCCTCAGAGCCTTCTCTTCTCCAGACTGAATAGCCCAAACTCTTTCAGTCTGTCCCCATAGGATAGGTGCTCCAGCCCTCTGATCATCCTTGTGGCCGTTTTCTGGACACCTTCCAGCATCTCCAGATCCTTCCTGTACTAGGGGCTCCCAAACAAGACACAGTACTCCAGGTGGGGTTTCACCAGAGTGGAGTATAGGGGGAGAATCACCTCCCTTGACCTGCTGACTATGCTTCTCTTGATGCAACCCAGGATGTGATTGGCATTCTGGGGTGCAAGTGCTCACTGCTGGCTCCTGTTGAGCTTCTCATCCACCAGCACCCCCAAGTCCTTTTCTTCAGGGCTGCTCTTAAGCCAGTCACTGCCCAGCCTATATTGGTGCTTGGGATTGCCCCAACCCAGATGCATGACCCTGCATTTGGTCTCATTGAACCTCATGATATTGGCTGGGCCCACCTCACCAGCCTTTCAAGGTCCCTCTGGATGGCATCCCTTCCCTCCAGCATGTCTATTGCACCACACAGCTTGGTGTCATCAGCAAACCTGCTGAGGGTGCACTCACTGCCACTGTCCATGTCACCAACAAAGATGTTAAACAAGACTGGTCCCAGTACTGATCCCTGAGGGACTCCACTTGGACATGGACCCATTGACAGCCACCCTTTGGGTGCAGCCATCAAGCCAGTTTTTTATCCATTGAATGGTCCATCCATCAAACCCAAACTTTACCAGTTTGGAGACAAGGATGTTGCGCAGGACAGTGTTGAAGGCTTTGCTCAGGTTCAGGTAAATGATGTCAGTTGCATGGCCTTCATCTATTAATGTTGTGACCTTGTCATAGAAGGCCACCAGGTTTCTCAGGCAGGATTTGCCCTTGGTGAAGCCATGCTGATTGTGCCAAATCATCTCTTCATTATTATTCTGCCCCAGGAGTGCCTCTGGGAGAATCTGCTCCATGATTTTACTGGGCACAGAGGTGAGACTGACTGGCCTATAGTTCCCTGGGTCATCTCTCTTTCCCTTCTTGAAAATGTGGGTTATATTTCCCCTTTTCCAATCAGTGGGAACCTCCCCGGCCTTCCATGACTTTTGGAATATAATGGAGAGCAGTTTAGCAAACTCATCTGCCAGTTCCCTCAGCACCCGTGGGTGTATCCCATTGGTTCCCATGGACTTGAACACTTTCAGGTTCTTCAGACGGTCATGAATCTGATCTTCACTCACTATGGGCAGTTCCTTCTTCAGCCCCTGCCATTATCTTCTGTTATTCTGGGAGTGCAGCTGGAGCCCTTGCCAGTGAAGACTGAGGTAAAGAAGCTCAGGTTTCCATGTGACTTGTCACCAGTTCACCTGTTTCCTTTCTGAGGGGGTCCACACCTTCCCTTGTCTTCTTTTTACCCTTAATATACCTATAGAAATTTCTACTGTTCCCCTTTATCTCCCTGGCTAGATTGAATTCTAACTGGGCTTTGGCTTTTCTAACCAGGTCTCTTGCTGCTCAGGCAGCTTCCATACAGAATAGAATAGAATTAACCAGGTTGGAAAAGACCTCCAAGATCATCGAGTCCAACCTATCATCCACCATAGTAATCAACTAAACCATGGCACCAAGCACCCCATCCAGTCTCTTCCTCAGAACCTCCAGTGATGGTGACTCCGCCAGTGCTTGGGATTGCCCCAACCCTGGGCAGCCCATTCCGATGGGCAATCACTCTTTCTTTCAGTGTCTGTATGCTTGAAGTCCAGGGTTGTAAGCTTGGAATACAACCTCCTAGTTGCCCTGAGAATCTTAAATTCAATTGCTTCATGGTCACTGCAGCAAAGGTTATCCCTGAACCTCACATTGGTCACCAGCCCTTCTCTATTGGTGAGAACAAGGTCCAGCATAGCACCTTTTCTCATTGGTTCCTCTACCATTTGGAGGAGGAAGTTGTCATCTATGCATTCCAGGAACATCCTGGCATGCTGGTACCTAGCTGTGTTGTCCCTCCAGCAGATGTCAGGGTGGTTGAAATCCCCCATGACTGTTGTGGTGGTTTGAGCCTTAACTGGGATTTAAGAGCTCAGACTGGGAGCAAGGCTGCGAATCCTTCCCCTGCTCCCGATCGAGAGGAGGAAAAAAAAAAAGAAGGGGAAAGAACAGGGAGAGGTAAGAGAAGGAAAAAAAAAAAAAAAAGGAAAGCAAGGGGGGTTAGGAAAAAAAAAGGGAAGGAGGCAAGTAATTTGGAGTTGGTTTGGAAGTAGAAGTAAAATTTTCTTTAAACCATACATATATATATACACACAGATATAACAGGAAGGGTTCACAAGGGTAAGGAACAAGGATGGATGGGGAAAATATATATATATATAAACCAACAGTCCTTTGAAGAAGCTTTAGCAGGGGGGATGGGCTAGATGATCTCCAGAGGTGCCTTCCAACCCCTGCCATTCTGTAATTTTGTGTGACTCTGTGGATATTTCAAGATGGAGTGATGATTATTGTTCCAGGAAGCTTTAACAGATTGGAGAGCTGTCTTTTAAGTAAAGTATCGTTTTGTTTTGTTTCCCTTAGATTCAAAATGGCTAGTACATTCCAGGAGACATCTACACTTGAAGCTACTTCAGAAAATGTTGATGCTAAGCTGTCTTTTCTACCTGAAAGACTGAGAAATAAACTGCTTCCCTTTCAGGAGAAAGGCATCATATTTGCACTTCAGAGAAATGGCAGGTAAAACCCTTATTGTATCATATGCTGAAAATACTTATTTTGGATAAATATAAATACCAGGAGCTCTTAGGTGAATTATCTTACAGGCATCTTTCAAAAGCTGTAAGATAGCATGTTTTAAAATGAGAGGTGGGTTTGTGTTTGATTTTTTTCACCAGAGGGTGAAGAAACGTTTAATAATGCATTATGCAAAAAAAAGGATTGTAGTATCAAAGATCACTTCATGCAAGAGGAGGCTGATATCAGTAGGACCATCCTTTTTGTCATGTTAATAGAGAATTCTTAAAATAAGTTAATTCACATTTGTTTCTTTAGGTCTTAATGGCGTGGTAGAGCTGTTAAGAGAATGACTAACAGATCTTGATGCATCTGTGTGGTACTCTATTTTAAACTTGGTACAGTTCTGGCATATAATCAGGGTGTTCTGGAGCTCACTGAGCTACAACAACAGAGCAGAAGCCTTGAAGAGTGCTCAGCTAGCAAGTGCAGCAACTGAGAGCAGGCATTCAGCAATTAACTACCTAATAATCAGAAAAATAGTTTATGCCCCAGAGGCTGGAAATATTTTGCTGAATAAGAGCCCATTACTGTAGAAGAAGAGGGAAGGGAAATGCTATTTCCAGGTTTACAAAGTTTAGAAAAGCTAGGCAATTGCAGCCTAAAGCCATGAAACTACTGTATGTTGTTCAGAGGTCTGGCACAAATTAAATTGGTTTAAAGAAGGATGAAGTTTCTTTCAGATCATTTCATCAAGAAGATTAAGGTCTAAGGGGGTTGCTTGCTAACCTTTGTGATTTCTTTCATATTTTTTTTCCCTCCAGGAGAAAAGAAACACACTTTTCTTTCTCCAAAGGTGAAAAATTGGAAAGGAAATGTTATCATCAGTTCTTGCAATTGTATGGAACTTTTGATCAATTAAAATTCCCTCTGAAGTTTTTCATTTTAATTCTATTAATTTGGCTAAAAAGCTTTGACAATTGCTGTCTTCAGGGAATGAAGCAAGCCATCTATTTTGTGCTGCCAGACTAGGGAGCAGAGCAGACAGATGAGCCCAGCCATTAATGTGCAAGCTTTATGCTGCCTTGGCATTAACTTCTCTGTGACCACTGGTCATATTAGGCACTTTTCTGCTGCACGGTGTCACTGTTTTAATGGGTCACCAAGACTTTAATAGAATGGACAATGAAGTCTACATTAAAAGCCTTTGGCTATAATATCTCAATTGCTCTAATTCTGCTAAGAGGAGATGAGTTTTATATAGCATGAAATTGAAGTGGATTTGTACGTACCAAAAGTGAAATAACAGAAGACATTGAGTAGATATAGTTTCTTTAATATTAATTAGTGTAGGCTCATACAGAGGTCCATCAGGAAGCATCTTAACTGTAGTACTAGATAAATTTAGTGTGCTATTTCTTTCTTTTTGTTTGAGGTGTAGCAATTGCCTGAAATAAGTATCTGAAAATATTTGGAGTACCTAGGCTAATGACTCTGTCAAGGAGAAAATTAGATTGTTTTCTTTAGGGTTATGGTCTTTATGTTTTCTTTTCTTGAAACCCTTCACTAACCAAAGTCTGTTGAGTAGTGCAGCACTGATGGTCTTACTCTGGCATGTGTATGAAGGTGTTGTAATGATTGCAAGAAAACTCATTCCTTGGCATAGCAAGTTCAATATATGTTAGCTAGGTCAAATTGAAGAATTGTGTGCACACTGTCAGACAGCATCTATATAAAGTAAAATGTGTTAAGCCAAACTTTGCTGAGGAGTATTTTTTCATATCTGTCCCTTGCTCAGGCAGATCCAATTTTTCCTTCTGTCCCAAAAGAGAGAACAAGAGCCTCTGCTGCTTGTATCTGACTTTTCTTATTAGTTTGTCATCCGTTGTCTCACCCAAGTCTTTCCCTCTTGTGTACTCCATAATGACTTAACCCTTCTTTCAGTATTCTCAGTGGTTTATTTTAGCAGGGTCTAGTACTTTCCCATAAAAGTGTCTTTTCTATTTTTATAGATATATAAACATAGGACTTGAAGTAAGCAGTCTGTGCATCACAGTTCTTCTTTCACTCAGGCTAGCACTCCCTTTGCAGTCATCACTTAATCCATGTTCTGTTGCACTGGCAGGAAACTTGTATAAAAAGTGCTCTATTGTTAGCTGAAGAGATTCAGTTTATATTATCTTAGGTTAGACATGCACCCAGCATGAGAAGGGACTTACTAGAACAAACCTTTTATTTATTTCATGGAAGGAGCTGGGAGTAAGCTATTAATTCCCTTGGCCTTTCCCAGAGCATAAAATAAATATGTTGTTGCAGTTTGTGCTTTTGATTCATTAATAAATGAATGAAAACGTTTGTCAGTGGCTGCTCCAAAGGTATCATCTAGACTAACAGGGAATTCCTAACACTTTTCTAGGAAATAATAAATCTATAGCCAAGAAGGGAGTGTGTAGTTCAACATACTGTAAAGTACCTTTTAGCTCACAGGCATACCTCGCAGATAAATAACTGCATGGTTGTTTATTCCTTACTAGAGACTGTTCTTCAGAAGTGCACTTGAGAATAGGCACCTAGGGATGGAAACAGTGTTTGGTCTTTATTTATAACCTTAAACATTTAAGTGCAAAAAAGATGGGTGCACACAAATTCTGCCCTTGAAAATTATTTTATGCTTTTCTTTCAGGAAAGGTGTACATTACTTCAAAAGAGAGCATGAATATGTATTCATTTATTTATATATACCTTAAGTTATCTCTTAAATAGAAGGCAACAAACTTGTCCCTTCCAGGAACATAAACTCTTAGCAGTTGTCTTAGGACATGTTTAGGGTTGTTAGGGTCAGTTGCATGTACACTGCTGGGGTAAGCAAGTGACGGTGAAGGTGAGCAATTCTCTTTGCTGATCATTAGTGATACTTTGGGCACATGTGGATAAATTGCCTTTTCTAAGAGCTCACTGTGACCTAGTCATGAGTGAAGAGGCATAAATTGAAACCCTTGAAGATGTCATCTAATTTGGTTTAGTTGTTCTGTGCAGCAGACTGACATATCAGGCCTATTTTATTCTTCCACATAAAATCTGTGAAGTATGCAGGAAGAGCTGATTTGAGAATGAAGGCCTAAACAGTACTGAGAAGTCACAGGCCAGTGATCAAGTATTAGTGAAGAGCAGGTGGCAGTGTGGAAGCACAATACTTGTGAAAAAGTGGTAGACATTTGGGCAAAATATCCAAAATGAAGAGATATATGGGCAAATGGCTTGACTGTACCAATAAAGATTGTATGCAATCTCTTGAGCCCACATCTGTGAATAATAATGATTTTTGCTGTTGTTGTTCACTAACATAATACTTGAAAACTCAGTGACTCTCTACCATGTGTTCTTCTTTTATACCCTGTCTTTATACTGTGATTTCTGTCTTCCACTGCAGTTTACTCACTCAAATACACTGTAGACATGTTTGAAAATTATCTTTCACTACTGGGTAACATGTGGAAACCATATCACTGAGTACACTTATTGCAAATGTCATTCCTTAGCAGTGCTTAGCTTGTTGATGGTATCTCTGAAAGATGCCTTCAGACACACATCTCTCTTTTTTTTTTTTACCTTTAGAAGTGTTGGCAGAAAATTTGTTTAAGCTCTTTTGCTTGTGAATGCAAAAGAGGACTGGGAGATAGTTGCCACTCATGAAGTGAGCTTTTCCATTCTAGTTTTATGCTCAAACCATTTTACTGGAGTAGTTTAGTTTTCTTTGTTTTCTTCTCAGTTTCTTACAGAAGGTTCAAGTGTGTTAAAATTGTAATTTCCATTTACTGACAAAAAAATATACATTTTTCTAAATATTGAAATGTTTATTGGTACATTTACCAGAACCTGTATTTTACTCCAGTATTGGCTTGTAGATAATTTTTGCTTTTTAATGGTACCTTTACAAGTTTTAGAAGGAACACGTTAACTTATATGTTCTGGAGCACATGATTTTTAGTTTCCTGTACATGCTGGCTTAACATTGTTTACTGAGTATAGACACAGTGAAAAAAGGAGGTAAATGACAATGGGTACCAGTAAAATGATGTGGACAGTTCATTTCTTGCATTAAGAGCTGTCAGTTTTAATTAAAGGGTATTTGTTTTGTTGGGCAGTCTTTTTATGGAGTAATAAAAAGTGTAGAGTGTTTAATATTGTTTTGGGTATGATAGTGAGCTCATTAGAGAATGGAGTGAGTATCCCCTGTTAAAATGAGGCAGTTGCCAGCACTTCAAAATAATGTATTTTTTTTGTCACTGACGGTCTCTGATCTCTGGCAAGCTACACAGGAGAAACACATACTTAATTCCTTGATAATGAGAACAGATTTTTAGTTCAAAGACGTCAGTCTTCACAGAAATTAATTCCCCCTCCCACCCTGAAGGCAGAGCATAAAAACAGAGGTTCAAATTAAAAATTCCTCAAAGCTTATGAACACAGCCAAAAGATTCTATCTAGCACCAGTTCCTCACTGCAAAGATAGAATATATACAGCCTGCTGAGGTTTTAGTAGTTGAATCACAGAAATGACAGGTCATGGGCAGGAAGTATGTATAATGTGTGTTCCCAGGCACAATATAGCCATGCCTGGGTCCTGCCTGACCAACCTGATCTCCTTCTATGATCAGGTGACCAGCTGGTGGATGTGGGGCAACAAAGCTGGGGAGGGTTTTGGAGCACAAGCCTTATGAGGAGAGGCTGAGGGAGCTGGGGTTGCTTAGCCTGGAGAAGAGGAGGCTCAGGGGAGACCTTATTGCCATCTACAGCTACTTGAAGGGAGGTTGTAGCCATGTGGGGGTTGGTCTCTTCTGCCCGGCAGCCAGCACCAGAACAAGAGGACACAGTCTCAAGCTGCACCAGGGGAGGTTTAGGCTGGATGTTAGGAAGAAATTCTTCATAGAGAGAGTGATTGGCCATTGGGATGTGCTGCCCAGGGAGGTAGTGGAGTCACCATCACTGGAGGTGTTTAGGAAGAGACTGGATGGGGTGCTTGGTGCCATGGTTTAGTTGATTAGATGGTGTTGGATGATAGGTTGGATGCGATGATCTTGAAGGTCTCTTCCAACCTGGTAAATTCTGTATTCTGTATTATCTGTATTTATGGAGAACCTTTCTAAGAATAATTTTTCTTCTCAAGACTTTTTCCTATAATTCTGGGTGAATTGCTGGAAATCTTAGTGAGCATTCTGACTATTTCCTTGTAAGCCTATAACAAAGGCTATCAGTCATTCTTGTGTGCTGCGGGGTAAGAATATAGAACTGGTCTAGGTACCAAACAGAATATCCTTTAATGACTCCAGATTTTGTAGTATCACTGTTGCTGTGAGACTGGACGTAATTTAAATTCTTGTTATTGAACTTGAGACCAATTTGATCTTAAGTGAGTTCAGAATTCAGAGAGTTCAGAGTTTAACATGAAGAAGATAAATTCAAAACTAGACAAGCTGAAGTTAATAAGTCTCTTACTCTCTCTGGCTTTGTCAGGCTTACTTTCATGGATGCCAAATGAATTAAATTTGCGTATGAGAAAATGAAATTCTTTTTTCATTTGTTTTTTCAGTCACATTTAGGAGCATGTCAGTGGTTGTTTCATTTTAATTTTAACTTGTACTTGATGACTTGCAGAATTGAGTGCCATCAGCAAGTGTCTCCATTAGCTGTAGGGAGAACTGGTAATAAAAATAATTGTAAATTTTTTCCTGCCTCACTAGATTGTGGTTAGATGTTTGAAACAGGGCATCAGTCTCTTGCTAGGGTAAGAAAGAAGCCTGCTGTTTTCCCAACATATTCAGCAACTCACTTTAGATATATGAAATTGTGATAATTTTGAGATAAATCTGAGCCCTTAAACCCTGCATTGTAATACATGAGCAGTCATCTCCAGTCTTAAAGAGCAAAGATAAAATTAATCCTTGGGGAAAAAACATGGAATGGCTATTACTGAATTGTAGAGGATCAAACAGTTAATACATTTCAGCAACTAAATATGGATTAGCTTTGTGAGTACTATGTTTTTAAAGAAAGGTTTCTTTCATTTTTTAAAGACATTGGTTTGTAATGTTTCTGAGTAGATCTGAGAAATGCCAAAGGAGGGAGAGAGAGAAAGATATGATTAAATAAAGATGCTAGCTCACAGAATGAGGTTCAGATGCAGGAAGTATGAATGAGAGATTGAGCCAAATTCTGCAGAGCATTCGTGGCCAGGGAGGCTTGCTTGAAAGTGATGCTAGAGGAGCTGGGAAGCAATTCAAATATAACAGAAAATGCATTGTCAGAAATGAATGTAGAATGTCATGCAGAAGGGAAACTCTGTGGTGTTTAAAAAAAGAGATTTAAGAAGAGAAAAAGGGAATGGTAGTAATCTAAGAAATTATCTGGTCTTAAAAGTGGACTTTCAGCAGCAGAAATAAAGAAGAGAATACAGATTTTAGAAATGTAGGACACAATTTGTTACAATGGAAGAGACCCAAGAGAGAAAAAGACTATGAATATAAGTAATAGGTTGTCAACAGTGATGGGGAGAATGGAAATGAGTTTAATGTTAGCTTTGTGCAATGAAAATGTGCAGCAGGAAAATCCACAATGAAAATCAGTGTGTTTGTAAGCATCAGGGAGAGGGCAGGATGAAAGTGATCCATTTTGAGCATGTGAAACAAGCCACTTTAAGTGAGAAAAAGTGAGGTCTTAAAAAAAGGATGAGTCAAATTCTGACTGACTTAATGGAAATTGGAAGGAGAGGAAGAACGTGGGTGAAACACTGCCACAAAGGCATCTGGGTAAGCAATTTAAATCCAGATGCTGTAGGTCTTTGTGTTGTGTTGAACGGGGAGATAAATCAACATAGAAATGATAAACAGAATTGCTTAGTTCAAAGATACATGTCAGAAAAGAAGTGGGATATTCTGTCAACAGTTGAATGGATGGTTATTTTTGAAGCATTTGGAAGGTACAAAACTGTTTTGAGGTATTGGTATAGAGAAGGAACTAAGTGTAGGAGAAAACTAAACACAGTTTTCGAGAAGTTGGAGTGCTGGAAGGAAAAGACATTGAATTTGGGAACTGTTGAAAATGGAGAGACTAAGGCTGAGACATTTTTCTATGTAATTCTTCTCCCTATTGCCTAATTCAGCTGACTTTAAAGGAGGAAGACATGTTTTGCAGCTCTTGCATTGCAGATCACAGCAGGGGGAGTATCCCTTGGGGAAGAAGGGTTTACTGGGAAAGTAATAAGTACCTAAGTTTCATTGCAAGGCATTAGACTACATACTGAGGAGGAGCTACTATTGATCACAGGCATTTCAGTCATGCCAGCTAATATCAATGTTAAGGTTTGTAGCCTAGATTGTCAGTAGTTGAAATTAGTTGATGCTATTCCAACTGTGTCCAATTAACTGCAGTCAATTTTTCTTGCACTGAGTCAGCTGGTGAACCAATTTGTCTCTGAATGCCAGCGACTGAGTAGGTGAAGGCTTTTCACTATCACTATTAGGTGTTTTCTTGACTAGAATTTTTATCAGTTAACAGTTCCATTAATATATTCTAAAATGCCTACTGCAGTGTCTGAGCTTAACCTTCAACTGGACTACTTTGGTTTCTGTTATTCCACACATCACTGCCAAAGCAAATATACTTAAATATGTTGGCAAATGTGCTCCTTAGCGTTCAAATCCTAACAAAGCATTTTGGTTGTTTGGGTTGTTTTTTCAATTACATGTTGAGTAGCATAGAAAAAAGCTTAAGAGCACAACCATTCTCCTCTACACTCCTTTAGAGAATCATTATTACCACTTGCAGTTGTGGCAATCAGGTGCATCTTACATTAGACCAAAGGTTGGCTTTTGATTATTTAGGCTTTTTTAAAATACCTACTGTAGTTCAAGAGCAAAGGTATAATCTAGCTTAAATCTTCTGGGGCTCTATTTTGGTGAAACAACCTTGATCATTTTTGCAAGGAAGCCAGCTCTCTTTATCCTGGTTTTAGGACTGCATGCTGTGATTACTGACACACAAATGTAATGGCTGCTTGCGCAGTTTTATGAAAAAAAAAATAATGTACTAAGTTCAGGTTCCTTAAATAACCCTTGGTTGAGATGCTAGTGCTAAAGTGTTGGCTTGTGAGTAGGAGGTAAATTATATGTTGTAGTGTTATATAAAACTGACTCACATGAGTAGGTGAGAATCCCAAGAATATCAGGACACCCACACTAGTGAAAGAAAGATGCAAGCTTCCTCTGTACAACATGTTCCAAAGACTGCATTAACAAAAACAGCTTTAATTTGTTTGAGTAGTAACAAAATTTTTCAGTGTTTTAAGAAATGAAGTGCTGCTGCTTTGACTGTTTGTCTTGGAAAATGCATTTTAAAGTGGAGCTTGTTCTGAAAAAGTTACCTGGGGTTCTAACTGTGGTTTTTTTTTTTTTCTGGAAAAAACCCTGTTGGAAACTAATCAAGAAGTTAAATTATACCCACAAGCAAGAAATAGGTGTAGTGTATTGCTATACCTCTTTAGCATTTGACCTCCCATGTAAGAAGCAGAGCTGTTAAGTTTAGAGAGGATATTATTGCAAAATATTTCTGTAGTTCCAAGAAACCTCTAATGTTGACTGTTTGACTTAGCAGGACTCTCAGTTATGCAGTTCTTAGACATATGCCTGTGTGCTGTTAATCAGCGTTCTTGCAAGAGCTGAGTTCATAGTGAGGTTCTGTATGTTTGCAAAGATACCTTCCTGAAGTAGGAATAATTGTAATTAATATGAGAAACTTTTAGCTTTATCATTTGCTTGGCAAATATTGCTAATGTTTTGGAAGGGATGACCTGGATGTAACCCAGACACACAGCAACAGAAATTATTTAAATGTAAACATTTTTTCCTACTCTGAAACTCATTTTATGAAACTTTTAGTACGGCTCTCTTTCTGATGCAGACTATATTTGTGGGGCTGCATGGCATATGCCACATGCGCTTAGCCTCAGTTTCCTTCTGCTTCTCCAAATAACTCATCTGCATAAAATTTTAAAGATCCGCTTCTCCTTCTGCTTTGCAAAGCTGGTTCTAATCTTCTTGACATCAACACAACCAGGAGCTCTGTCTCTGCTCTTCAAGGTTTAAAAAATTAAGCTTTCTGTTCTTCCAGAGATGGAACTTTAGTTTGCACAGGACTGGGGTTTGGGTTTCTTTCTTAATTCCTTCACCTGTTTTTCTGCTAAATTCTGGTTTCTCTCCAAGGTTTGCCGCAGTAAGAATCTGTAAGTTCTCCTTAGCTTGGTGCTTGGTATTTTTACAAGTTATTTCTGATCGAGCATGCTAACTTGTGAATGTCTGGCTCTGGGGTTCTGGCCTATCCTGCTTTGTGTGATCCCCTTAAATTTTGAGATTCTTTGCTGTTAGAAGAAAGCTTCAAACACAGTGATGGATTTTGTCTATAACCTCAAATGCTTGCATTTGTTCTTGTTGGTGTGGGGATCAACAATACCGTTTTGTACTTACGTGCACCTGAGGTTAACCAACACAGTAGACTTACTGCTTTCTTCTCTGCATGCCAGTTCTCTTACCAGGCTGCATTCTTACACAGAGTTTCCTGCTTTTTTTATGTGTTTGCATTTTAGATCTTGAAATCAAAGGATTATTAAATCCTAGTGGAAAATGCCCAGATTTTGTGGTTCCCAAAGCCCATTGCTGACCCCACAACTGCACAAAGGTTAGGAGTAGTAGAAAGGTTGTAGCAACATGTGCAATGCATCCCAATGAGATTCTGATGCGTTCTGTTCGGAAAAAATAGCAGATTTCCTTGATAATGGACAGAGATTCAAATGCTAGCCACAGCATTCACTGTGAAGAGAAACATTTAAAATTAAATGGGAAAGAATCCGAAAGAATTTGCCATTGACCGTGGTGCTTCTTGCACAGTTGGGCTTTGCTGCTGAGAGTGTGACTGAAACATCTAAAGTGATATTTTTTTCCCCCCTGCTTTTCTGAAACTTTTGACCATGTGGGCTGAGCTTTTAACAGGATATGAAACTGCGTATCATAGCTCTGATTTATATTCTTGGATAGAGCTATTATTAAGGTGTCATATGAACAGATGGGATATGAATGATGAAGCTCAGATTGGGTAACTACCAGTTGAGAGGAAATGACTAATTGAACTTCAGAGAACAAGAAGTCTGTCTTCTTGCAGTCAAAATATGTGAAACAAAAATACGTATTTGTCCCTTCAGTGTAGCTGAAGATCAGTTTCTTCTGCTTTGACAGCGCAGAACCTTTATGTTCATGTTGGCAGCTTGTCTGACTGCAATAACATACTGAGGTTTGTTTTAAATAGAGGCTGCATATCTTTAAGGTTATGTAAAGCCAAATGTAAAGCATTGATTCTTAATGTCTGAGTACAACTATTAGATATCTGGTACAGTCTGTGCGACCAAGACTCTAAAGATGAAGAATTTCTTTACATTTCAGATCTAATTGTTGTGCTTATAAACTGAAAACACTTAATGATTTCCCACTCAGTAATATAAGCTGTTTTTTAATTGTTCTAGAAGCTAATGAAAAAAGGTTGGACTAATCCTATTTTTTAGCTACATGAAGCAGGCTTCTTTAAGGTTCTTTCTCTAAAACTGTGTAAGCTATTGAAAATGAATGCTCTAAAATGCATCAAGTCATGAAATAATTTTAGTATCCTCAATTTCCACTTATATTTGTTTTCTTAAACTCTACACAAACTCATCAGGTGTGTCATGTCAGATCAACTTTTATCAAGTGTAATTGTCAGTAATGTTTGTTAATTGGACTAAATCAGCACTTCTAAATCTGTAGCAGTTCAGGATCAAAGCAGTGATTCACAATGCTAAGTGTATCATAACAGAGGACTTAACACATGCAGATACTCTAAAAGCAGTTTTGTGCACTTGATTCACATCACTTTGTAATGTCTAATTGAATGTTTAAATGACTAAAAAATGGATGGGTTACAAGAACAGGAAGAAAATCCAGACTACTTACGACAAAAATGTTTCATCATTGGGTGGGAGAACAGAATGGATGCTTAACCAAGTGGCACAATATCACTGTAGATATGCAACTTTTAAGCATATAGGTGGAATCACTATTTGTCTTGGTATTGCAGAAACAAGGAAAGTGAAACTGTGTTGATGATTTTACTAGGATGTCTTTTAAGAGTGGCTATATTATGGATAAAATGTTGGCAATTACTTCATGTTTCCAGCTACAAAATGATGAGTTTTTATAAATATGCAAAAGCCATAACCTTTGTCACTGCTACATAAGTTTCACTTCAGACATATTAAGTGGAAATTAATAGCTATACAGACAGAAGTTACTTTATAACACCAAAGATTTTTTGAGCACAGTCTGGAAATGAGTGCAGAAAGCAAACAACAACTTCTTACTCTTCGGCAGATACGTCATCAAAGTTTAGTGGTTAAAATTCACTCTAAAAAATATATTTTATGAAAAAAACATCTGTTCCTGTCATTGACATGTTTTAAAGGCATTTTATTTTGATTGCTATTCAGCTTCTTATTGTCAGAGCAATTTGTAAATCACTCTGAATTTCTTCCTTTTAGCTTGTTATCCTGAAAAAAGAGTCCAAATTGTTCACATATGCTGAAGAACAGTGCAATAGAATCCCATATATCCTCACTTGGATTTCTGTGTCTCTCAAGTGGCATAATTAACATTTCATTATTTATGCAATTCTACTAAAATATAAGTTGTTACACTGAGAAATTCTGTATTTGTCAGCACAAGTTGGCACATTTGTATTCCTGTCCTCTTTACCACATTTCCTTACTACCAGATGCTACTTGGATGCGATATACTCTTGGCTATTGCTATATTTGTACATTTGCTCAGATATCCTTACATTAAACACACTGTATAGTTGAATGTATTTGGTTTATTCTTGAAATGCCCCTGCTCTGTAGCTAATTGCTATAGTCTTACTCATTTGCAGAATTTGTGTTAAGGAGATTAAAAAAACCCTGCCACACTGGGCGGTTGTGCATTCCAAATCATTTCAGGCTTGAAACTGTATTAAAAAAACCACATGATTAATGTGCTGAAAGCAGTTGGCCTCTGAAAGAGCCTGCAAAAAGAAAGACTTGTTTTGAAAACTTCAGTTCAAGAAATTAACAATGAGTGTTAAATGGAGAAGGGGGGGTAAAAAAAAAGTGAGTCTTTGAAGTGAGCAAAACCTGACATTATTTTAAAATTAGAATTATGTATTAGTTGTCTGCAAATAAATGTCTCTGCCCAGCTGCAAATTACAGGCATTAAGGCCCAGCAATTATGAGTCGCCACTAAAAGTAATTGCCTGCCTTTTTTCCTGTGTAAATCCATGCAGGCTTTGAGGGGGGGCTGTTTTGCTACATTTTCTTCCTTTGTTTTCACCACTCTATCCCTAACATCTTGGAGACTGTGGCCACAAATCTATTGCATGTAGTTCATTTGTTAGTCATGAAGTTATATAAGATATGTTTTGAGTTTCTTTTTTTTTTTTATATTAGTGGAAAGAAAGAGAGAAATCAAATGAGTAGATTGAGTGAGCAAACAGCAGTATGCTGTGTTTGTTAGAATATCAAATATTTATCTTGTGTCAAGTTTGAAAAGTGTCAGTGTATGTTTTCTGCTGAGGTTTCTGTTTCGACCACAGAAACGTCCATTTTGGTTCCTTGTCAAGATGTATATTATTGGACATAATGGTAGCTCTGTAAGTTCATGGTGCTGGTACAAACATTAGTCCTTAGCATGAAGTTCTGTGCAGAAAAGAAGGCTTCTGTTGTGGTTTTGGGTAGCCACAGTAACTTCTAAGTATTTACCACTAACAGCTCTGTATTTAAAAGATTTTCAGTATTAAAAATATACAACATGTATATCTCAGTGCATTACATTTTAAGGACAAGGACATCCTGGCCTGTATCAGTAACAGTGTGGCCAGCAGGAGCAGGGAGGTCGTTGTCCCCCTGTACTCAGCTCTGGTTAGGCCAGACCTTGAGTCCTGTGTCCAGTTCTGGGCCCCTCAGTTTAGGAAAGATGTTTTGTTGCTGGAATGTGTCCAGAGAAGGGCAACAAAGCTGGGAAGGGTTTTGGAGCACAAGCCTTATGAGGAGAGGCTGAGGGAGCTGGGGTTGCTTAGCCTGGAGAAGAGGAGGCTCAGGGGAGACCTTATTGCTCTCTACAACTCCGTGAAGGGAGGTTGTAGCCATGTGGGAGCTGGTCTCTTCTCCCAGGCAACCAGCACCAGAATAAGAGGACACAGTCTCAAGCGGCACCAGGGGAGGTTTAGGTTGGACGTTAGGAAGAAATTCTTCATAGAGAGAGTGATTGGCCATTGGGATGTGCTGCCCAGGGAGGTAGTGGAGTCACCATCACTGGAGGTGTTTAGGAAGAGACTGGATGGGGTGCTTGGTGCCATAGTTTAGTTGATTAGATGGTGTTGGATGATAGGTTGGATGCGATGATCTTGAAGGTCTCTTCCAACCTGGGCTATGCTATGCTAGTCTAGTCTAGTCTAGTCTATTCACTTGTAGACACAGAAGATCTCTTCCATTTTTTCATGGAAGGAATGTTACATTTGAGTTACATGTTGTAGTGGATACATATCTAGTTCTGTAGCATAGGAGTAAAGTTTCAATTTCCTTAGAACTGTCTGGGAACAGACTATGAAGAATAGTTCATCCAGACCAATTAATCAAGACTGGTTCGCATTCATGACTGAGAGCTACAAGGGATAAGAAGTGAAAAGCACAAGGCAGAAGGATTCTTGAGTCAGGAGGAAAATAAGCAGTGGCCTGTGAAGTATATTCCCTTCCAGAGTTTGAAACATTTCAGCATTTCTGAGACTTGACACTTTTTTCTCCGAGTAAACATTTATGAGTCTTCAAGGAAAGTGATGGACGGCATAGACCTGTCAATCTACTGCTGTCACTTAGTTCAACCAACAGCACTCAGTGCTCAGTTTCTCAGTCAGTGTTTTGACTAAGCCCATGCCCTCTGTGTGGCACAGTGATCCTGACTGGTGGGAGCTGTTCTTCCAATTTGCTTTTTATGACAATTTAGAAAATTTTAGATACTTCCCAGATTACTTAGTAGCTGGAGAATTACTCTAATTGCCAGTTATTTAACTGCAAGCCAGGCAGGTATTGCTATGTAATTCTGACAAAGTTGCAGAAATTCACACTTTGTTCAGGTTTCAGACCTTGCCTTCAAATTCCTTGATTCTGGCATGAAGATACTTAATAAATCTGTGTCTTCATGCCATTCAGGGTTGCTATAAAAGGGAACATTATCATAAATCCTTGAATAGCTTTTCTCCTCACCTTGTTCTCATTGTCACGATTTCTGGTTGGAGTTGTGCCTTCCTCTGAACTTGTTGTTGAGTATGAATTTAGTATGTGTATTTTATCTGCTAGTTACTGGAGGTCGAACAAGCTCTTGTAATTCTTTGGATAATGCTTTCTAATTGGATAGGTTTGTTTGTCAGTTTTGTGGGAGGGTTGGTTGTTTTTGTGGGTGTTTTTCCAGCTTGGGAAAATGTGTAAAATAGCTAAGGTAAAAGGTTGTGAAATAGTTGAGATCTGAGTTTGTAAAACAACCAAGGATACATATTGGGAAAGATGCAACATCCTCCATTTAATGACTTAACTAAATGTCCATCAAACAATTGTCTTTGCTCATCTGGTCTCAAAAATTTCATGAAGAAGCTTTCATTGGCTAGAAACATTTAAGTTCCCAAACTCTGCTTTAGTTATGAATAGTTTGCTGTCTACAACTACCTGAAGGGGGGTTGTAGACAGGCAGAGGTTGGTCTCTTCTCCCAGGCAGCCAGCACCAGAACAAGAGGACACAGTCTCAGGCTGCGCCAGGGGAGGTTCAGGCTGGAGGTCAGGAGGAAGTTTTACACAGAAAGAGTGATTGCCCACTAGAATGGGCTGCCTGCGGAGGTGGTGGAATCGCCGTCACTGGAGGTGTTCAGGAGGAGACTTGACCAGGGTGCTTGGTTGCATGGGTTAGTTGATTAGGTGGGGTTGGATGATAGGTTGGACGCGATGATCTTGAAGGTCTCTTCCAACCTGGTCTGGTCTATTCTATTCTATTCTATTCTACTCTATTCTATTCTATTCTATTCTATTCTATTCTATTCTATGTATTAAGTAACTGAAATAACCTAAAATACCTATAAGGAATTCCTATCATTGATAACATTTAATGTTTAGAAAAATGTAAATAGGGTGAACAAGGTTCACTAGTTTTGCTGTGCTTACTTCCACATTCATACCAAATTTATTTTTGTAGTTGGTCTCTGTAGGAATGACATCTATCATTCTTCCTTTCATTGATTCAGTAAATGCATAGCCTCTAGTAAACTGCATGTATTGAGCCATCTCTTGTATTTACTACTAATTTTTGCATTTTTCCCTCTTGTTTCTTAATTAGGTGTATGATTGCTGATGAGGTAAGTGATGTTCCTGTTCCTCTAACACCATTTTTCTTATATTAACATTCTTATGTTAACACAGTTTGTGAAACATGTAGGCAGAAAGGATGGTAGTGAAAGAAGCCTAATTACTGTAATACTCAGCAGATATTCTGAGAATATCTAAGTGGGGAAAAATGAAACTTGACAAGCTTAAAAGTCTTTGAGATACATTAGAAGGTTGTTCCTAATTGTGTTTAGAGAGGTTAAATGTCCTGTGTTATTAAGTCTTAAAAATAGTTAGTTGTGTTGCTGGATTTTTGGAAAACATTTTATAATTGCATGTCTTGCTATTTTTCATGGATTAGGTGGCATTTCTGGCCCAAAGAGGTAAATTTTGAACAGATAGGCCTTCCAAAGATTGATTTTCTTAAAAATGGTAATAATGAAATGGATTACTTCCATACACTTGAAAATGCATTAGGGAATTTTGGGTCCAGGATTTCATTCTAGAGATAAAATATTTTTGTAATAGAGTACAGTGTTTTTGATGTGTTGTCATTATAAAACCATACTGAAAGAAAAGGGAATGTTTGGGAATTCATATTGTTTCCCAAATCTAATTTGGGTTTCCTTGAAACACTGATGGAGGGGAGAGAGATAGATTTCTGAGATTAAAGCATCTCCTCAGACTATAAAAATCTCATTACAGCTAAACTATCCTTGCATCAATTGTGAAACTTCTGAATGCTACGGGTAACACAAAATATTCAGGGGAGGATGAAAGGAAAGCTTGGGAAAAATGAAAGTAGCAGCAGCATCATTTGTTTGTTTATTAAAACAGTTCCTTATTTCCTTCAATGAATAAGAAGATAAACTGTGCACAGTTATGTTAGCAGTAAAACATACTGCAAGGTATATTTATGTATTTAATATAGACAAATTTGAATATCATGTATATTCATGTATGTAGATATATTACACATTTGATATATATGTGTGTGGTTATGCCAGTAGGTCTGGCACTGGAAGAAGTGTGCAGTGGTGTGAATCTTGTGCTTGTTGGCAAATCTCTAACATAAGAAAATACAGCTTAAAGAAACGTCAGTATTGTGAATTTGTGTACAAAAAAGAGACTATGTATTAAAACTAAGCATCATTTCATTACTGTACATACACCTGGAATATGTAATTGTATGAAGATTATAATAACACTGATAACAATAATGACAATCTTTTTTGGAAGATACTCTTGAAATACTTTGCCATTCTTTCTTGGACTGGGGACAGGCAACATTTTCCCCTTTAAAGGTCAGGCTTTCCATTACTGAGAGAGATGTGTTTCAATCAAAACACAAGAACATCATATTTTCTACATTTTTTGTCTTGTCTCTCACACTCTTCCAACCTAGCCTGGTGATCAGCTATATGGGATCTAGATGCAGTTCTTGGTGTGCTACTGCAGAGAGACTTGCCTTTTACTTCCTACTCATTTCAACTTAGTTGCCTGGATCATCACCAGATCACCAGTCTATTAGTGACTGGACAGTCTGAGTTAGGAAGACAACTGTGCCACAAACTAAGAATTAATGTATTTGGTTTATTTTAGGTTTTTTACTTGGATTTGTTTTCAGCTGGCACAAGCACTGCTGGTGGCACAGGCAGAGCTTGCAGGAAAATTTCAATGAAGACTTGCCAGGTTTTAATGAAAACTTAGTATCACAGTAGTTCCCTGATTATTTTTCATTCTGGTAATAATAGACATATTCATTACATTTTCTTCTATGTGTGGGAAATCTTGTGATGTCATTACATCCGTCCGTTTAAACTCAATACTGAGCATATCACAGAATCAGATTGGGAAGGGACCTCTGATGGTCATTTAGTCCAAACCCCCTGTCAGAGCAGGGTAACCTAAAGTAAAGCATCAAGAAACATGACCTGGTAGGTTTTGAATGTCTCCAGAGACTGAGACTCCACAACCTCTCTGGGCAGCCTATTCCAGTGCTCTGCCATCCTCAAAGGGAGTAATGTATAGATACAAGTAAGGTCTGTACCATGAGTAGTTAGTTAGGTAGCAGCACATCAACTCAGATAACCACTGGACTCTGTCAAAAACCTAAACAGAGTATTTTAAGGCCAGTCTCTGATTTAGTGCTTAATAGGAGTCTGGAACTGTCTCCTAGCATGTGAACAAGTAAGGAAAATAACTGCATTCTGGGAGCTTCATGTTTTTTTAAACAAAATTCTAAATTCTGAGTTTTCTATTCCTCTGCTGTTATCTACATTCATAACTCACTAGATGGGAGCATTCCTACTTTGACAATATGAAGCAAGTGCTTTCTTATTAAATATATATGTATCAGGTCTTTACCCTTCACCTTATCTGTAAATCTGAATTGTCCACTAGTTGGACTTCTCTTGTGTTGCAGAATAAAGAGAAACTACTAGCTGTGGTCAATGGAAAGAGTAGTTTCTTGTCACTGATCTACTGATCTGTGGTTTCCTGATGCAGCTGTTTGGTAAATATTTATTTCTGTTATATTGCAAAGCAATTAGGTGAGCCTCAGAAATGGGTTTACTCAAGAGGCACCACAAAAATATGGCAGTTTGGATAATGAATTTATCTATTTCCCACTCAAAAGGACTCTCCCTAAAGCTCCTGCAGAAGCAGGCATTTCCTAAAGCTCCCCATGCATAGGTCCAGTGCTGCACAAATGTTAAAATTCAAACCTCTGTTCTCATTCATCTCTTACTGTTTTTACCCCACTGTCCACCCACTCAAGCTTCCAGTTTGCACCAGTATAAGGGAAAGCTGGGTAGACTTTAATCAGACCACTGGCTGCAGTTTGAGAGGGTTATCCATCAGCACCCACATGTTCCCATCTTCAGCATGAGAAAGGAGGACCTTCTCCTGGTGCATATGATTGGGTATTGCTATAGGCAAACACCCAGTAACAGCAACTAGGCTGTGAGAGCTTGGTTTTTACTAGAGAATAAAGAGGTATTGTTGTCCTATGGTAAGGTCTGGGGGCCTCATACAAAGTGTTTGGTCATTGTTCTTTCCTTAGGGATGTGGTTTAGTGGTAGTAGCTTAGCAGTAGTGGTGAGTTTGTAATCTCTAGGTGAGCAGTTGGATTTGATAATCTCAAAGGTCTCTTCCAATCTCAGCAGTACTATGATTCTACTGACCCAAAAGCAGAGTTCTTCATAAAGATTTTCTTTTGTTCTGCAGTTCCTTGTGCAACCTAGAACAAAGTTGTCAGTTTTTGTTTTGAGACGACATCCTGTATTTTCATTTACTTTGCATAGTCTTTTTTAAATGGTTTTAGTAGTTTAACAGTTTAGAGTTTTATCTTCATCATCTCCCCTAATAGGGCACAGAAGAGAAAATCTTCTGAAATGAATGGAAATGCTTCTTTTAGCTTTAATGAGCTAACCAGATAGATATATATTAAGCCATGTAACAAGAAAGATCTTCTTTCCTAAAAGGTGATCTATGGTAACAAATTGACAATGAAATAGATACCATGTAACTAACTCATTGGCTTTGTTTCTTGTGTCAGGTTCTGGTTTTGTA
Organism: Melanerpes formicivorus; assembly: GCF_026170545.1. Lineage (NCBI taxonomy): Eukaryota > Metazoa > Chordata > Aves > Piciformes > Picidae > Melanerpes > Melanerpes formicivorus. Next base: position 35,611,808 of record NW_027142357.1, on the reverse strand, counting down.
GAGTATTTTTGTATTCTCTGAATGAAATGTGCTTTCTGAGCAAGGACTTCTATTAATTTCTTTTAACTTTGTTTTCTTTTCCCAGATGGGTCTAGGTAAAACCATTCAAGCAATTGCCATTTCCTACTACTACAAAAATGAATGGCCTCTCTTAATTGTAGTGCCTTCATCTATGAGATACCCTTGGGCTGAAGAGATGGAGAAGTGGATTCCAGAACTCTCTCCAGATGATATTAGCATCATTCAGAACAAAATTGATATTGGGTGAGTAAAGTTTGTTATTATTCTATAGAAAGGCCAATTCAACACCCCCTGTGCAAGCAGGGTCACCTAGAAGTCCGTTGCCCAGGAATTTGTCCAGGGGGCTTTTTACTATCACCAAGGACTGAGACCCCACAGCCACCTTAGTCAACCTGTTCTAGTGCTCAGTCACCCCTGCAGTAAAAAAGGTGTTTCCTGATTCAGAGACAATCTTCTGTGTTCCAGTTTGTGTCCATTCCCTATGGTTCTGTGACTGGACATGACAGAAAAGAGCCTGGCTCCATCTTCTATCCACCCTCCCTTCTGGTATTTATATAGGTTAATAAGTTCCCTCCCCAGGCCTTTTTGTCACTAGGCTAAACAGTCCCAGGCAGCCTTTCCTCATAGGGGAGGTGCTCCAGTCCCTTAGTCATCAACATGGTCCTTCATTGTGCTCCTTCCAGTACATCCATGTTTTGTTTAATTCAGCCCCAGGATATCATTCACCTTCTTTGCTGCAAAGGCACAGTGCTGGCTAAAGTTCAATGTAATGCCCACCAGGACCCCCAGGTCCTTTTCTGCTTAGCTGTTTTCCATCTGGGTGGCCTCAAGCATATATTGGTGCAGGGCATTATGCCTCCCTGCATGCAAGACTTGCATTTCTTGTTGAATTTCAGCCAAGTGTCAGCCTGTTTCTCCAGCTGGTCAAGGACCCTCTGCATGTCAGTGTGACCCTCTGTTGCATCAGCCACTCATCCCAGTTTTGTATTATACTACAGTAGCTGCTCATCTGCTTTGAAATTGAGAGGACTGGTTTTTTGCATGGTAGCAAGGGTTTGTCAATGGAAAACCAGATTATTTCAGTGTGTTTCAAATTGAACATATGCAGTTGTTTCTCAACTCTGATGAATTAGCTTGTATCCATTAGCTCCTCTAAAACATTTTGACCGCATTTGTATACACTACAAAATTAGGAAGTAATTACTGTTAAAATCCTATTTGGTGCACTGAGGACATTTGTAAGTTAGAGTAAGTATCCTCTAAATAACTGAAAAGGTCATCATGACCTAGGTTTTCTCTCTTTATACTTAATAGCATTAATTCATCAAAGAGAGACTACAAGTCGTGCATGTTGTTAGGCTGACTCTCCTGTCACACTGAATTACCAGGCTATTCTTAAGTCTTCTTTGCTGTAAATGACCTGGTTGATTTTTGTGGTAATGTCTGGATGTTGTTCTAAAACTTCTGGGTAAGAGAGACTGATCTTCATGTTGTCTGAGGAGTATCAGAAAGCAACTTGACTGCCAAGATGTGCAGAAGAGACAGTAGCATGGAACCTTCCTTCTGGTAACCAGAGAAATGCTACTGAAATGGCATTTCAAAAGCTTAATCGAGGGATAGTTGCTACAGACAGTCAAAATTTATCATAAGAATAGGGGGAGTAAAATAAGGATTCAATGAGCAGGTTATGCAGGTAAAATGCACACAAATTTAATGCTTATAGTGCTGAATCCTGAAAGGTGAAATGTGGCATAAGGGAAATAATGGCAAAAATAAATGGCAAACAGAATTCTGTTATCTCTAAAGAGTTTTAAATAGCATAGACCTTAACCATTATCACTTTTATTCAACAGCAAGAAAAGGGGAAAACTTATGTTTCTGCTTGTTTAGCTACCAGGAGGCTTCCTGGCCATAAATGAGGTAGTTGCTGAACTAACTAATATTTTAACATTAAAAAGTGTTTTATGCATTTGCAACAAGATGCAAATGCAAAAATACAGCTTCTAAAGTTGATTTAGCATTTTGTTAAATTCAGCTTCCATATGTTCAGCTATGATTTCTCTCAGTTCAACACTTTGCTCTTCTTCAAAAGTTCAGCAATGACATTTTCTGCTTGAATATTGTTTAATTTCTTAAACAGGGTAAAATTACTTAGGCATCAATCTAAGGTCTTCTAATTTCTCAACTAAATTTGAAATTGGATGTTTCAGCAAATAAATTGGTTCCATAAGAATAAATAATTGTATTTGTAATATTTTTTCTATCCACCCGTGACACAGGGGGCAGGGAAAGTTCTTATTTTCCTGGTTGCTACTTTCATCTGTACAGTAACAGCCACAGTCTGTAGTGCACATACCACAGTGCCAGAGCTCTAACCATTGTCTTCCATATCCAGAAGCATGAATGCATGCATGTGCTTTGTTCCTTTTAAATGCTCAAGGAAACTTCAGCTTAGTTGGGTTTTTTGATCTGTTGCTACTGGAGAGCAAATAAAAGTCATTCCAGCAAAGCAGTAATGTCTGACAGATGGGTAGATCAGCTATGGCTCCCTTTCTGGTGACTCATTTGTCTAACAACTCTAAGAGCTGCTGTGCTGCTCCAAGGCTCCTGAAGGGCCACAGTGCTCTCTAGTGATTTTAAAATCAGTTCATGCCTTGGTCCTATATATGTCTTGAAATTTATTCTAAGACATTCTTTTTCCACCTAAATACTATTTTCTTCATCATGTGTCTTGCTGATTCCCTGCTTCTGTGTTGGTTTTTTGTTTTGTTTCGATCATATTCTATTCAAGCAAAAAAGCTGGATAGACAGCTCTGGTATTTATTTTTTTCCTCAGGTGATGAGGTTCAGCCCAGACTTTTACATTACCCAAATACTCAGAGACAGTCAATCTGGTCCTCTTAGGCTTCTGCTAGGTGGCTCTGTGGAGAGGGAAATGCAGAGAATCATTTTTTCCCATGCAGTACTCCTGGAAAGGAGGGGAAGTTGAAGCAATGCAACCAGATAAATTAACTTCCTTTTAAGTGCAAGATATGTCTTCTGAAAACGGTTGTGAAATCTGTGTGATTTATATGTGCAAGATGCTAGAATGTTTAAACACCAAAATTTGTTATTATTAGCCTGCCATCCCACTAATTAATCAATCCAAAAGGTATCATGCATGCCTTCTGAAACAAAAAATATACATTGGTATGATTCTTTTGCTACACTAATTTTCCTGCAATGAAAACTTACTAAGGAAACCTGTGGATTTTCTCTTTTAGGAGAATATCAACCAGCAAAGTAACGATTCTGGGGTATGGCCTCTTAACTTCTGATGCACAGACTTTAGTAGACACTTTGTACAGGCAGAACTTTAAGGTAGTGGTGGTTGATGAATCCCACTACATAAAATCCAGAAATGCCAAGCGCAGCAAGATTTTGTTACCGATCGTGCAGAAAGCTCTTAGAGCTATTCTTCTTACTGGAACTCCTGCTCTAGGAAGACCTGAAGAGGTATTTGACCTAATGTGTTTCATTTTGGGTTTGTTGGGTTTCTTTAAGGATGATGTCAGTAATAAATGAACAATTTTGTACTTTTCCTAAATACATCCAATTACGTGCGTTATTTTTTACATCAAACAGTGCACTAGATGAAGCACAAGAAACTAAACTAATGTCTGTAGCTGATTACACTGGTGTTCTACAAACTTGTTTCAAGCTCCTGCATAGGTGATGTGAGACAATGTTATTATAAGAAATTAATCTTGCATGTGGCAGACTATTGGGGAAAATAGCAATGAAAGAGCCTGAGTAGAGAACTGTTTGTTTCTACTGGATAGGAGTGTCCTTGGTAGACAAAAAATGGTATTAAATCTTCTACTTCATCATCTGGTAAAGAAAATCCTCTGTTGGTCTTTTGAATATTCCTAATGTTCAATTGTATTGCTTAAGTGGAAAAATATATACCCTGTGCTTGTCACAGTCCAGAAAGACAAATTGCCCTTTGAAGGAAGTACCAGAGTGGAAACAAAAAACCACCTGGATATTATACTGAACCCAAGAACACTGCCTTTATCCAATGTAGAAATAAGTGGAAGATAAGAGCTAATTTGAGCCTAGGGAGTTTACAAGGGTTATTTAAATAATACTTTAGTTTCTTGTTGTGTAAATAGAATTTCTGCCAAGATCCTTTAATAATGTAATTTGTTCATGGAGGTTATAACTCAAGAAAGGTATCCATTGTATGAAAAAGGGCTTGGTTTATTATGAGTGTTTACTTAAAGACTTTCAAACAAATATTTATATCTGTGGGTGTGGGTAAATATGAAATTTCCTGCACACATACCAGAGACATTGCACCAACACTAGGTGAAGAACTGAAGTTAGAAAGTGTTATCCTTTTATATAGTGCATCGATACCAAGATCAGTAAGCAACTGGTAAAGGTTGCTAAAGGTCTTGGAAGGAGATTCCATACAAACTGTTCTTGATTACAGTAGTGGGGTCAAAATTCACGACTAAATGGAAAATAATATGAGGCATTTAGGAGAGAGTTTTTTGTCAGTATTCTACCATTGCTTCCCCAACAGTATGTCTTGGATCCAGTAATGATCTTTGAATCCAGAAAGCTTTGACAATAATCCAGCTTGTCAAGTAGGATTCTTTCTGCCTAAGAAATGTGTAAACTGATACTTACCTTCTGTTACTCAGCTGGGAAGAAAGGTGTGATCTTTTTGGTCTGTATTAACTTTATTTTTTAAAGCAGAACTGAAGAATGAGTAGGTTTTTCATGTATCTTAAGAAACAGACTATTCATGGAATACCTGTACTGAAGCTTTGCAGAAGCCAGTGTACCTGGCAAATGACAAAACCTGCATTTTTAGGAATAACATTTTCTCATCCCTGTTTCATTGTTCAGTGTAAGTCTTTCCCGTGCCATCAGCACTGTACCGCGGTGTTCAGGGTATGTTGTTCTTTGAGGGCTTCCCCCAGCTGTCCCATCTCAAGACACATACCTACTCCTGTAAAATGTCTTTTGCATGTGTGCCAAACTGTATTTTTTATGCAACTATGAAATATAAACTTAACATAATAATCATGTGGTAAACATTTCTGAATAGTCTTACATTTATAGGCAGCTTTTCAGTATCATTGCTTTTTCAATACAGCTTTTCATGCAGATTGAGGCACTCTTTCCAAGAAGATTTGGAACCTGGAGTGAATATGCCAAAAAATACTGCAATGCTCGTGTCAGGTATTAGTGGATCACTTATTTTCTATAAGTCTCTGTGATTTTCTTGTTCTGTGAAGTGAGAGAAGCAGTCTTTTGCTCTATCATACCATCTCACTTGGAAATTCAGGGTAAGATACCATCTGCTCCATGAAAGAGGACTGGGAAAAGGAAACTTTATTTGAGGACAAATGTGGAAGCTATTAAAGCTTGAAATTGGCAGCATTCTGTTAAGTAGAATGATTACAAATGGAGGTAGCATGAAGTGTGTATGTCTGACCTTTAGAGTGGGAGTTTCAGCTACAGCTGAAACTAAAGAGTTTACAGCTCTCAAGTCTTATGCTCATACCATGTAACGATTTACATTACGATCTTCATTATAGGACCCACACTTTTTGCTATAACACCATTTTGGGGTGGAGATGTACTTCTCTCTGTATTTTACAGGTTGACTGAGTAAAAGTAAAGGTATAAAATTCACAAAAGCACAGTAATGTGTTTGTAATTCCCTTTGAGGGGTGGAACATAGGCAAATGTAACTTCATGACTACCCACTTGCCTCCAATTTGCTAGGTAGAATTACTCATTACACATTTTTCCGCACGCGTCTAATGAATTTTAAGCCATTTTCATCCTTACTTACATCCTTCATGAATGTTCATCTTCCATGTGTTTTAAGTTACTGTGTTAAGGAGGATTGTGACTTGCTCCCCTCAGCTTTAGTATAATGATCAGTTTCTCTAGCTATGTTCTAAAACAGAAGGGATAGAAGAAGCTGATTTAAAATGCTTGGTTTTACCCAGCTGAATCTATGTTACCGTCTAGAATGACAAAGAGGTTATGAGAGGGGAAGAAGCTTTGAAAAATTCCTTATCTAAAAACCTTCATATCTACAACTTTGAATATATGCAAAACAATAGATTTTGTCAGCTAAATTGGCTAACATTTCAATTTAATTATTACAGCAACAATTATGTGGTTTTCATATAACTTGATTTTCTTCCTCCATCACATGCATTTTGTAAGCATTTCACTTCAAATAACTGGGAAGAGTGCTGTCGAATTTTCAGACAGAGAAATGCTATTTTTTCCCATGGTGTTTTGACTGAATGCATGTGTAATTTTCACACCACAAGTGTACGTGGGTACAGCATGGTTAGCTACTCAATCATAGATGATTATCTTATTTTTGGAATACCATAAACGTAATAAAAAAATCAAGTTCAGGGTTTGGCAAGCTTTCAGTAAATAACTTTGTAACTTGGCTGAAACAAAACATCCTGTGTTTTAATTGAGGAGATTATTTTATGCCACACTTTATATGAAAATGTTGTGGGTTTTTTTTTTTTACTTAGGTCTTCACAGAAGCATGTTTCTAAAGATGAGATTTTGCCTACCATTTCTTTTATGCCCTCAGTGCTGAAGCTGGAGGGAGGAAACATTCTTAAGGACATCCATGTAAATAGACCAAAATGGGTTATGAGCAAAAGATGTTGCTGTCCTTCATCTGTGTAGCATTCTGAGTGCATTCTGCTGGTACTTACCCAGGGTAGAAGTGAATCTCTGAGTCCCTTTCCTGAGTGGTGATAGGCAGCCAACTAGAACACTGGTGATAAACTCAGTAAGGCTTAAAATTCTCTCTATTATGATGAATTTGGTTTTGATTGTTTGGGGTTTTTTTAAGTTACCAGTAAAAATACACACTTGTAGAATACTGTCCTGGGCTTTGTGTAGAAAGAGCAGTCTAGATGAACTAGAACTAGATGATCTTTAAGGTCCCTTCCAACCCAAACTATTCTATGATATAGAGGACTGGCTGCATCTGATGGGTGGCAATGCCTGGGGACAGCAGTATCTGCTAGAAAGTTGAAACAGTGCTAGAATGAATCAGACAGAAATCAATCATCTCTCTGGCATAAACAGAAACACCAAGTGGTGTTATCCAACACATCTTCATGCCTACTCCAACACATCTTCGTATCTAATAGTGTGTTTTAAAATTATCTACTCAAGGTTTCAATCAAATTTGGAAGAGCTAGTTTTTTCCCTCAGTGCTGGATTTTTCATTTTCAGGTTTTTTGGTAAAAGGACTCAATGGGACTGTAGAGGAGCTTCGAATTTGGAAGAACTGCATCAACTTCTAAGAGAAATAATGATCAGAAGACTGAAGAATGATGTTCTCACTCAGCTGCCTCCCAAAGTCAGGCAGCGTATTCCATTTGACCTCCCACAAGCTGCAGCTACGGTGATTTTTCCACTTTTTCTACATTCTTGTTAGTAAATAGGAGTATTTGTGTATTTGTGTGGATTATACATTATACATATGAATTTGAAAGATGAAAAAGAGAGGAAAATTTTTCTCTAATTTTAGTACAGTCTTATTTTGTCTTCCTTTCCCTTAGATTTTGAATCCTAGAATTACACTTAGCCAAATTTGTTAGAGTTCCCAAAAATACTTGGTGCCTAAATGTTTCACCCTTGAAATGTACATAGTGAGGAAGAACATGCTTTGTGCTATATATCTAATCACTCATCTTTTCTGCCAATTAGAAATTGAATGCCACTTTTGCAGAGTGGGAGAAATTAATGAGAAATCTGAATTCAGAAGCTACTGAAAGCCACTTTTCTCAAGTCATGAATCTAATCACATACCTGTATAAAGAAACAGCCATTGCCAAAGTAAGTATGGAAGTCTTGTCTTAATATATTTGAAATACCCAGTGTGTTCTTAGCAAAATTAGTCATGTTGGCTTGAAAGTGAGATGAAGCTGGTTGATTTGTTTTATAATCATGACATGAAGAAACACTCTTTTCCCCTGTACATTTGTGGAATAGGCTGAACCCCATTATAAAGACCTGAGCTAAGTGTTAAGATCATTACTGATCAAATATCCACCAAGCAGTAAAGGCATCTCACATGGATATACCGAAGGTGGGTACTTCAGGGACATACCTGTGTGTTGACAGCTCATGCAGCTGACACAGGATGGTGCTGATGCAGCCCTCGTCCAGACTCCATTCTGTCAGTACTAGTTTTCCCCACGGTTAAGTGCAGAAGTATGATCCCCCTGCAGCTGCTCTCTTTTTGTTTGATCAAGTGGGACCCCATGTTCTGCATTTCCTCCTATAGTACTCTCACTTAAGATGTAAAGAAAAACAAATTAATGAGCAAAACCTTTTACATGCCTACTTTTTCTCCTGCTATCAGGTTTCCTGATGCTAACCTATTTTTAGAAAAGGAGAAGGAAAAAAAGATTCTGCAGGCTGCTGGAGCAGTAAGAGTTGAGATTCTGACCAATTCCTTCAGGTTTTTTTTTCCTTCTTGCCTTGAAAATATCACAATGTTTCTGTTGCTATTTCTTCTTGTTTTTCTAGTCTCTTCCCTCTGGTAATCCAGGAATTTGAAAGATGAAAAAGAGAGGAACACAAATGAAATCTGGAGTGTTGCATTAACCATTGACCACTGATACATTTTTTTATGAATTATCATCGTTACTTTAATCGTTTTTGCAAAAGATACTGATAATTGTATTTGACACAAAAGAATTCTATGAATGTTTAAATAGAGCAATATTTTATGATTCCAGTATCATGAAAGTATCAAAATTATTCTTTCAGTTTTGATATATAGCTTTGTGTGGGTGCAGATACAGAAGTTCTGATTAAACAGTATCTTGTCTGTTTGAAATATGTTTGTGCAGAAATCAGTTCTGTTTGTTGCTTTTTTAATATGGCTTAAAACATCAGATAATGATATAACTTAAAAAGGGGGTTTATCTACAGTGATATGGAAGAATGTGATCTTCTGAGCATAAATGATTTTTTCTCTGAAGGAATGATACTTCTCAAAGATGTAAAGTAATAGGTTTCTTTTTTAATTAATATGAATAATTTTATACTTAAGAATGATAGTCTTAAATGGATTTTTTTTTTTAAAGTATGGAAATTTACCTTTTCAAATTACAAGATATTATAAAAAACATCAAAATAAAACCTTTTTGTGAACATTTTGTATGTCTAACTCTTGTGAACTCTTACTCCAGGCAGGAGCAGTAAAGGACTATATCAAAATGATGCTTGAAAATGACAAACTGAAGTTTCTAGTGTTTGCTCATCACTTAAGCATGCTTCAAGCCTGTACACAAGCTGTTATAGAAAGTAAGGTAATGATTTAACAAGTATACAAACAAGTTTCACTTCAGACTTCAGAAATACATACAAGCTGTGTTTGAATTCAACAGAACTACTTGTGTCTACAGGAGTTTATGGATTTTAAGTATGTACAGTGCCACTGGATTAAAAGGGATCGTGTGGTTTACAAGAACTGTTTTGTATGTAAGGATAATGTAAACACTTGTATCTGGTATGAAACTTTATTGTTGAATCAACCTTGTAGGCAGTTGTTTCCCAAGTTTTTCTACAAATATCCTAGGGGTTTTTTGGGTTTTTTTACAAACACTCTCATCTCACTTGAACATTGAATTGAAAGCAGTAAAAATGTTTGCAAACAACCCTCACATTTTTTTGATGATGGATTATCAACCATTGCTAGGGAATAGTGGCTAACTGCCATTTTATATTAGTTTGCAAATACAAGAAGTTTTCATAAATAATGTCAGAGGAATTACATATTCTTCTGTGGAGTGTTCCATTTTAAGATCCCATATTCATTCTCTCTTCTTTTGTGAACAGGGGACACTAACAACACTTCTTTAGATAGAGGCTTGGTTGTGAATCACAGGGCAGAAGAGTACTGATGCATCCCCATGTGATAGGAGCAGAACAGATGTTTTCATATTTTCACTGGGGGGGACACAAGATGACTGGGTCCAAAAATTAACCCTGATAATGTCATTTTGTTTCTACAATGGTATGTTCTAGGTTCGCTACATACGAATAGACGGAAGTGTTCCCTCAGCAGAAAGAATACATCTTGCTAATCAGTTTCAGAAGGATCCTGATACCAGGGTTGCTATTTTGAGTATTAAGGCAGCTGGTCAGGTAGGACAAAAACAAAAGTATGCAAAATAAGAAACTAGAAGAATATAGGTACAAAAGTCATTGGTGACTTCCTAAAGGCAATTTGTCATCATGCAATATATCTTTTGTAGACTTGTGTATTCATCTTTTTGCACTAATCATGGTAACTGTTTTAAGCCTCTATTGAAATTACTTAAGCAAAATCAAGATAAGCAGCAGCATCTTTTTCCTGAATAACCAGTAAAAGCTCCATATGTCTAAAAGCACCAGATTAATAAGAAATAAATTTTGCTTCCATGATGTAAACCAGCATGCAGTCTTTGCACAATGTTGAAGGTTTTTTTGAATCTTATACCTGTTTGAGGCCTGAGGAAGAAATCAGCATAATAGGCCCATCTGTTGTCAAGGTGGTTCCTCTTACTTCCATAGAAAAATGTCTTGTACAACCTTAAGCTTTTCAGTTGTTTGTATGTGGAATCATTTTTTTCTAAAATGAATCTACTTGTTTTGTTTAGGGTTTAACTTTCACTGCTGCTACTCATGTTGTGTTTGCTGAGTTATACTGGGATCCAGGCCATATTAAGCAAGCAGAAGACAGAGCACACCGAATTGGGCAGTGCAGTTCTGTGAATATTCACTTCCTTATTGCAAAAGGAACAATGGATACTTTCATGTGGGCAATGCTGAATCGCAAGGTATGTGTAGAACAGGAGCAAATAATCAAGAACTCACCGTGGGTCAAATAGCATTTTCAAAATAACATTGCTTATCTGGGGCACTTTCCTACTGTAAGACACTGGTGAGGCCACAGCTTGAGTACTGTGTTCAGTTTTGGGGCCCTGAGGTGCTAGAGAGGGTCCAGGGAAGGGAAAACTAAGCTGGTGAAGGGTTTCAAGAACAAGTCTTATGAGGAGCACCTAAGGGAGCTGAGATTGTTTAGTCTAGAGAAGGATAGGCTAAGGGGGAGACCTTATTGCTCTTTGCCAGGATGTTGGAGTGAAGTTGAATCACCATCCCTGGAAATTCCATCCTGCTTTCTTTCCTTACTTGGAAGATCTTCAAAACTTCACAAAGCTAAGAAAAATAATGCAGCTGATTAGTTTCTGTGACCTTTTTTTGTAGCCTTTGCTACCATTCATTAGTCTCTTGCTTTGATAACTGAGGTGTGTTCGTATTTTGTCAGCAGGTTTTCATTCTGACATTTCCAGAAGTGTCAACATTGAAAGAACTGCTTTTTAAATTCTAGTTGTCAGGTTAAGTTGAGATTGTGGTTACACAGGGGTTTCTTCGATGCAAATGCTAACTTAACATTTTTCCTGCATTTGGCTACCAGTGGTCCATATAGTTAGGAGAGAAACTGATAACCCTTTTTTTTGCTGAAAAGTAATTGCAGCTTAAAGAATCCAGATGCTGCAAACTGTCTTTGACATTCAGCTGGGGAATGAAACTCTGTGTTCTAATTCATGTAGGTACCTCTGAAATAATCTCAGTACATTAAGAGTGTCTTTAAACATGGCACAGATGGGTCTCAGTAATTCACCAACAGTTTACTGTGCAGTTCTGCCTTCATTTGTTTCCATGTGCTAAGCAAAATGTGTAGAGTGTAACAGATGTACAACATGTATCTATTATCTTGTGTCTTCAATAAATACTGATAATTTGAGCAACTTTTAGTGTGTCAAATGTGCTATTTACTATTATTCCTGCAGAAATGGCACCTGGAAGAGAAACAGTTTTAATCATTTAAGTTGTTTTGTAGTATGACAGAGTTTTTAACATTGCAGATTCTGATTTTGGTTTGCAAGGGTTGCAAGTTGAGTGAATATGGGTAAATAAATATAACATTTAAATTTAGCATCTAACATGACAGTTCCCTGGAAACTTTATGCCAGTCATGTTTCTGCAGGCCAAAGTTACAGGCAGCACCTTGAATGGCAAGAAAGAGAAAATGCAGGCTGAAGAAGGCGATAAGGAGAAATGGGATTTTTTGAACTTTGCTGAGACCTGGACCCCAAATGAAAGTCTTGAAGAGCCCCAAAATGAACTTTTATTTTCACATGTAAGATTCAAACCTTATGCTTTGCTCTTTTCTTTCCTTTAAAGAAACTACACTCTTGTTCACTTACGCTTTCTATGCACTGCAGGCTTTAGTAATTAAACCTTTATTTAGAATAAACCAAACCAGGTTGGAAGAGACCTTCAAGATCATCGCGTCCAACCCATCAACCAATCCAACCCACCCAAACAGCTAACCCATGGCACCAATTAAGAAATATTCAATAAATGGGGGAAATTTTAAAATTCCATTTTAAAAATAAGGTGAATTTGGGCAGAGTGCTCTGTTGGGTATTAATGTCACCTACAGGCTTCTGATGGATGCTTATATTACACTTAGGTGACTGACCCACCCTCAGAGTCAGATAAGACCCAAGTAGTTTCTGTTTAAATTGCAGGTTCATTAGTTACCTGAATTTAATTGGTCATTATTTAAAAAGTAATGTGTAAATACCTTTCCTTGTAATAGGCATCATCAAAAAAGGTATTCTAGTCCTCTGTATTTGTTTTCTGGTAGTGCTATTTCAGAATATTCATAAGAATATAGAAGATACTTTTCAAAAACCAGAATAGGAATGTTGAATGCTCCTCCAAGTAGCTGTTTGTTCTTAAAGAAAGATATCTTTTGTTTCCTCTCCAAGACAAAAATACTGTATTAAATAGTTATATTAATGGAGAGAAATCATAATTGAGCAGCTTCTGATGCAGATTGTAAGTGCAGTTTACATATTTCTTTCCTCTTCTTCAGCTTGAAAAGGAAAGGCAGCACGACATACGGTCTTTCTTTTCCCCAAAATCCTCTACTGAGAAAAAACGCAAAATATTTTCTGATAACGAGATGTTCCATACTGATGCAAAATCTTCTGAAGTCACAAAAGAAGGGGATGCAGAGAAGAGCAATGAAAACCTGGATTCCACAAGAATAAGCAATGTGGATACAATTTGTGATGAAAGTACCTGTGAACACGAAGCTAAAAGAGCAAGAAGATTAAGTGGATCTAGTCCAGTCAACTCTAGTAAGAAAAAGACAAAGTCTTTGATGGGAAAGGAGCTGTCTTCACTGTCAGAAAAAAATAATCAAGTCTTTCCTTCTGGCTTAAATACCTCAAGTGAAAGTACAACTTCAAATAAAGTTTGGCAGTGTAGTGTTTGCACTTACAGTAACAACGAGTTGCTCCCTTACTGTGAAATGTGCAATTGCCCTCAAAGCAATAGTGGTAAGTAACGTGTGCTGCAGAGAAAAACATGCCTCTTCTATTTCAGTTATGATTAGTTTCAGAAGTCACAGAGTTTCTGAGTATATGAATAGATACAAATGCAAGCAAAGTATAAAGAATGGTGTCTTTACATGAACAGACACCCATTAAGTGGTCTGTCTTAATTTTGTTTTCTCCTAAGGATCTTTTACATGATTCTAATTAGAAACAAATGGAAACTTTAGAAAAGTGTTAATAATATTTACAATTGGTGAGAAAGAATATATGCTCAGTTTTCTTTGCAGCAAATATAGCTTTCCTGTCCTTTGACTGTCCCCCACAGCAAACTGCTATCTAAGCTGTCAGCTCATGGCTTGCACCGCAACACTGTGCTGGGTTAGGAAGTGGCTGGAGGGCCAAGCCCAGAGAGTGGTGGTGAATGGTGCCACATCCAGCTGGCAGCCAGTCACCAGTGGCGTCCCCCAGGGATCAGTGCTGGGCCCCATCCTCTTTAACATCTTTATTGATGATCTGGATGAAGGGATTGAGTCAGTCATCAGCAAATTTGCAAATGACACCAAGTTAGGAGCAGATGTTGGTCTGTTAGAGGGTAGAAGGGCTCTACAGAGGGACCTCAACGGACTGGACAGATGGGCGGAGTCCAATGGGATGTCATTCAACAAGTCCAAGTGCCGAGTGCTGCACTTTGGCCACGGCAACCCCATGCAGAGCTACAGGCTGGGGCCAGAGTGGCTGGAGAGCTGCCAAACAGAGAGGGACCTGGGGGTGCTGATTCACAGCCGCCTAAACATGAGCCAGCAGTGTGCCCAGGTGGCCAAGAGGGCCAATGGCATCCTGGCCTGCATTAGGAATAGTGTGGCCAGCAGGAGCAGGGAAGTCATTGTGCCCCTGTACTCTGCATTGGTTAGGCTGCACCTTGAGCCCTCTGTCCAGTTCTGGGCCCCTCAGTTTAAGAAGGACATCGAGACACTTGAACATGTCCAGAGAAGGGCAACAAGGCTGGTGAGAGGCCTTGAACACAAGCCCTATGAGGAGAGGCTGAGGGAGCTGGGATTGTTTAGCCTGGAGAAGAGGAGGCTCAGGGGTGACCTCATTGCCCTCTACAACTACCTGAAGGGTGGTTGTAGCCAGGAAGGGGTTGGTCTCTTCTCCCAGGCAACTAGCACCAGAACAAGGGGACACAGTCTCAAGCTGCACCAGGGGAAGCTTAGGCTCGAGGTGAGGAGAAAGTTCTTCACTGAGAGAGTCATCAGTCATTGGAATGTGCTGCCCAGTGAGGTGGTGGATTCACCATCCCTAGAGGTGTTCAAGTGGGGATTGTACATGGCACTTGGAGCCATGGTCTAGTCATGAGGTCTGTGGTGACAGGTTGGACTCGAAGATGCTCGAGGTCTCTTCCAGCCTTAGCGATACTGTGATACTGTGAATACAATTAAATTGAGGACTTTTTCTCTACCTGTCAAAATTAATGAGCTTTTATTAACTTGAGTATTGTGTATATGTTGTGACAGACATTACCTGGAAAATATGGCACTTCTTACTCTAATAGGTCAGAGTAGATGTCTTTTATTAAATGTATTCAAACCATATGGAAACTTAAAACATTTTTATAACTCTACCCTTGTATTTGCCATTTTAGTTTGAAAGTAAGATCTATGGGGTTTTTTTTTTTATTTATTCTTTGTGCTTGTTCAAGTAAGGACAGCTTCTGAATTTCACAAGTATAGATCAATGCCTGGAAAACTACTTTGTATGTTTATGGTATACATAATAACTGTGCTATTTATTACATATAGTTTGACATTAAGATGGGTGCATGAAATTGCATAAACTGGAAACTTTGTTCCAGGTGTGATTATTCTCCTCATTAGGAGAATTACCTTTAAAGGTAGCTCTAGTTTCCTAAGAGCTTGCACTGTTAGAAGCTAAAATACAATTTCCTTGTATTTCAGTTGCATAGTCCTGTCTCTAGATGTGTATTGATTAGTTTTCTCTCTGTATGGGTAGGATAAATAATTGGTTTTTTTGTTTCTTCCTCCATAGTTAAGAGAAGTTGTGATGCTCCCACTAGCCAGACTGAAGAAGACATGTTAGAGAACTCCAGAAGAAGTGAAAAAAGCACAGTGTGCAGTGCTGAAGATAGAAGAGATGTGGGGGAAATGGTGACCCAGCAATCTGTTGAAATCAGCAAACAGGAAACCGTTGCAATTGAAAATGAAGAAAGTGAAAAGAAGTGTGAAGGTAAAGTGGAACTTCTGTGAAAGGAAGATTATTAAATGCCTGTGGCATGAAAAAACAACTTCTAAATAAAAACATGCACATCTGAAAGACAGACAGAAGTATATACCCTAGTGCATGACTTTCTCTGTTTAGCCTGGAATCCTTATAGAATTTGATGATGGATAAAAGCCGCCTTTCCAACTGCTGAAGCAATATAGACTTTTTGGCTGACTTAAGAACTATGTCAAACTAGCTGCTATGAACCTGTCTAGTTTTATTGAAACTTAGGATGACATTTACTTGTGTTCAGGACAGCCACCAGCAAAACAGATGGTAGGAAATTCAGGAGAAACACAAAATAAAATACACAGATAGCTGAAGCAGCAAGCTGTTAAGATGTGCTTCTTATTATGTTGTTCTGTAATTAGATACATCAATAATATTATTTTTAATGTCCGAGTAGACTGAATGAAACAAACAGAAACCCATTTTTAATGTCAATGTTTTTTCTTTTTGTAGGAGTTGTAGGTAAATCAGACACATTTGAAATCTATGACGGGCTTATGTTTTGTGCAAGCAGAAATACTGATAGAATTCACCTCTACACCAAGGTAAACCTGAAATGGACATGTTTAATATCATCAGGGTGATATCAGTCATGTTTATTATTATGTGTTCCTGCCCATGGCAAATGGTTTGGAACAAGGTGATTCTTAAGGTCCCTTCCAGCCCAAACCATTCTTTGATTCTATGATTGATTGTTTTAAAGTTACAAAGCAAAATGTTGTCCTATGAAATGGGTATGCATACTTTCATTTGTTGTTCATATGCATACTTTCTATAAAAAGATGACTGGTTGTGCATGAGCTGGAATACACAAATATTAGGTAGTTCATCATTCAAGTTCTTTTCCTAGTGGAATTAAGTAACAATTCCATAGGTATGTACATTCTAATGCTTCTATCATCTTACAAAATGGGGCTAATATATTAGATGTATGCTCAGATCATCTGTTAGAACTGTAAGTGATAGTTGATTAAGGTTCTTTCATTATTATTACAGTCTTATCACAAAATATTTGGAATAGAACATTCAAAATTAACATTAAAATGATAGTGAACCCTGACAGACTACGTAAATAGAATAATGTTCCCATATTTTCAGAAGGTTAGACATCTCAGATGGGGGGAAGTGTAGTGAACTGCATGTGTATCTTTCGTGGGTGACATTTCTTGAGTAGATGCGAGTGAGGTTGGAGGGTGCTGTGTCATGCTGAGTGCTGTTGGAGAGTAGGTTGTAGGGTTGTGTGTGTTATTTGAGAGGGCTGTTTTTGGAGGAGGGAGCAACGCATATGTATGTGTGAGGTGGGTGTGATGTTTGTGAGGGCCTGTGTGCAGGGGTGAGTGTGAGTGTTGGGGTGTTGAGGGCTGTGTGGGTAGCACGAGAGGCCTGTTGGCAGCTGCTGCAGTACCTACGGCCACACCACCCTGAGAGCGCCCGATCCCGTCTGATCTCGGAAGCTAAGCAGGGTTGGGCCCAGTTAGTACTTGGATGGGAGACTGCCTGGGAATACTGGGTGCTGTAGGCTTTTGCCTCTTTGCAAGCACCTTTGCCAGGACAGCCTGATTTTAGTCTAGGGGACCTGTGTGTTAGGTATTGTAGAGGGGCAGCATTGTGCTGACAACTGTGGCATGGTCTTGAGTTGGACTAGCTTGATGGTCCACTGGGCTGGTCGGGTAAGAACATAATGGCATTTCAGTGAGCATTATTTTGCATAACTAATTGGGTCAGCAGTATCATGAAGTGGATGTGCAGGTGTGGTGGTAGGTGATGTTGTAGGAGTAGGTGTGGGTAATGTTGTGGAGGGTCCGTTGTCATGGCTCCTTGTTGAGGCATGGGTCCTAGGGTTGTGTGTTGCTTTGAGAGGGTTGTTTTTGCATGAATGAGCAATGGGGGGGGGGGGGGGGAGGGAGTGTTCTGCTTTGTGGTGGTTGTGTGTGAGGTGGGTGTGTTGTCTGGGAGTCTGTGTGCAGAGGTGAGTGTGAGTGTTGGGGTGTTGAGGGCTGTGTGGGTAGCACGAGAGGCCTGTTGGCAGCTGCTGCAGTGCCTACGGCCACACCACCCTGAGAGCGCCCGATCCCGTCTGATCTCGGAAGCTAAGCAGGATTGGGCCCAGTTAGTACTTGGATGGGAGACTGCCTGGGAATACTGGGTGCTGTAGGCTTTTGCCTCTTTGCAGGCAATTTTGCTAGGTCAGCTTTATTTTAGTTTTGGGAGGGTGCATTCTCAGGTTTGGAGTGGCAGCTGCAGAAGGAGTGTCCTCAACCTTCTTGCTGCTGGTGGTGGATGTTGGGTGGCCCTTTGTTGGACTTATGTGGCACTCTACTGGCTGGGTTAGCAGCGTGGGAGTATCGTGTTGTTTTGTGAGAGGACTTTTGATATCTGAGGTGAGCAGGAGTGTTGTGAGTTGGATGTGCAGGTATGGTGGTGCATGATGTAAGGACAGGTGGGGGTGATATTGTGGAGAGTCCGGTATCATGGTTGAGCATGTTGTAGTATGGGTTGTAGGGTTGTGTGTGTTATTTGAGAGGGCTGTTTTTGCAGGAGGGAGCAATGCATATGTATGTGTGAGGTGGGTGTGATGTTTGTGAGGCCTTTTTGCAGGGGTGAGTGTGAGGATTGGGGTGTTGAGGGCTGTGTGGGTAGCACGAGAGGCCTGTTGGCAGCTGCTGCAGTGCCTACAGCCACACCACCCTGAGAGCGCCCGATCCCGTCTGATCTCGGAAGCTAAGCAGGGTTGGGCCCAGTTAGTACTTGGATGGGAGACTGCCTGGGAATACTGGGTGCTGCAGGCTTTTGCCGCTTTGCCAGGGCAGCTTTATTTTAGTTTTGGGTGGCTGCAGGAGCAGCAGGGTTTGGACTGGCAGCTGCAACATGGCTCATGCACTTGTTTCTGCTGGTGATGCATGTTGGGTGGCTGTCTGTTGGACTAATCTGAGAGTCCTCTGGGTGGATCAGCGTGGTGGCATTTCACTGCACGGTTTTTGGTATCTGAGGGGTGCAGGAGTGTTGTGAAGTGGATTGTGGAGGTGTGGTGGTGGGTGATGTTGTAGGGGTAGGTGTAGGAGATGCTGTGGAGGGTGCTGTGTCATGGTTGAGTGTTGTAGCGTGAATTGTAGGGTTGTGTGTGTTTGAGCAGGCTGTTTTTGCATGAGGGAGCAATGTGTGTGTGAGGGGGGGTGTGTTCTGGTGTGTGGTGACTGTGTGTGAGGTGGGTGCAATGTTTGTGAGGCCTTTGTGCAGGGGTGAGTGTGAGTGTTGGGGTGTTGAGGGCTGTGTGGGTAGCACGAGAGGCCTGTTGGCAGCTGCTGCAGTGCCTACGGCCACACCACCCTGAGAGCGCCCGATCCCGTCTGATCTCGGAAGCTAAGCAGGGTTGGGCCCAGTTAGTACTTGGATGGGAGACTGCCTGGGAATACTGGGTGCTGTAGGCTTTTGCCTCTTTGCAGGCAGCTTTGCCTGGGCAGCCTGATTTTGGTATGGGGGACCTGTGTATTAGGTATTGTAGAGGGGCAGCATTGTGCTGACAACTGTGGCATGGTCTTGAGTTGGACTAGCTTGATAGTCCACTGGGCTGGTCAACAGTGTAAGAACATAATGGCATTTCAGTGAGCATTATTTTGCATAACTAATTGGGTCAGCAGTACCATGAAGTGGATGTGCAGGTGTGGTGGTAGGTGATGTTGTAGGAGTAGGTGTGGGTAATGTTGTGGAGGGTCCGTTGTCATGGCTCATTGTTGAGGCATGGGTCCTAGGGTTGTGTGTTGCTTTGAGAGGGTTGTTTTTGCATGAATGAGCAATGTGTGTGTGTGGGGGGGGTGTTCTGCTTTGTGGTGGCTGTGTGTGAGGTGGGAGTGTTTTCTGGGAGTCTGTGTGCAGGGGTGAGTGTGAGTGTTGGGGTGTTGAGGGCTGTGTGGGTAGCACGAGAGGCCTGTTGGCAGCTGCTGCAGTGCCTACGGCCACACCACCCTGAGAGCGCCCGATCCCGTCTGATCTCGGAAGCTAAGCAGGATTGGGCCCAGTTAGTACTTGGATGGGAGACTGCCTGGGAATACTGGGTGCTGTAGGCTTTTGCCTCTTTGCAGGCAGGTTTGCTAGGTCAGCTTTATTTTAGTTTTGGGAGGTTGCATTCCCAGGTTTGGAGTGGCAGCTGCAGAAGTAGTTTCCTCAGCCTTCTTGCTGCTGGGGATGGATGTTGGGTGGCCCTTTGTTGGACTTGTGTGGCACTCTACTGGCTGGGTTGGCAGGGTGGGAGTATCGTGTTGTTTTGTGAGAGGACTTTTGATATCTGAGGTGAGCAGGAGTGTTGTGAGTTGGATGTGCAGGTATGGTGGTGCATGATGTAAGGACAGGTGGGGGTGATATTGTGGAGAGTCCGGTATCATGGTTGAGCATGTTGTAGTATGGGTTGTAGGGTTGTGTGTGTTATTTGAGAGGGCTGTTTTTGCAGGAGGGAGCAATGCATATGTATGTGTGAGGTGGGTGCGATGTTTGTGAGGCCTTTGCAGGGGTGAGTGTGAGGATTGGGGTGTTGAGGGCTGTGTGGGTAGCACGAGAGGCCTGTTGGCAGCTGCTGCAGTGCCTACGGCCACACCACCCTGAGAGCGCCCGATCCCGTCTGATCTCGGAAGCTAAGCAGGGTTGGGCCCAGTTAGTACTTGGATGGGAGACTGCCTGGGAATACTGGGTGCTGTAGGCTTTTGCCTCTTTGCAAGCAGCTTTGCCTGGGCAGCCTGATTTTAGTCTAGGGGACCTGTGTGTTAGGTATTGTAGAGGGGCAGCATTGTGCTGACAACTGTGGCATGGTCTTGAGTTGGACTAGCATGATGGTCCACTGGGCTGGTCAACAGTGTAAGAACATAATGGCATTTCAGTGAGCATTATTTTGCATAACTAATTGGGTCAGCAGTATCATGAAGTGGATGTGCAGGTGTGGTGGTAGGTGATGTTGTAGGAGTAGGTGTGGGTAATGTTGTGGAGGGTCCGTTGTCATGGCTCCTTGTTGAGGCATGGGTCCTAGGGTTGTGTGTTGCTTTGAGAGGGTTGTTTTTGCATGAATGAGCAATGTGTGTGTGTGGGGGGGAGTGTTCTGCTTTGTGGTGGTTGTGTGTGAGGTGGGAGTGTTTTCTGGGAGTCTGTGTGCAGGGGTGAGTGTGAGTGTTGGGGTGTTGAGGGCTGTGTGGGTAGCACGAGAGGCCTGTTGGCAGCTGCTGCAGTGCCTACGGCCACACCACCCTGAGAGCGCCCGATCCCGTCTGATCTCGGAAGCTAAGCAGGGTTGGGCCCAGTTAGTACTTGGATGGGAGACTGCCTGGGAATACTGGGTGCTGCAGGCTTTTGCCGCTGTGCCAGGGCAGCTTTATTTTAGTTTTGGGTGGCTGCAGGAGCAGCAGGGTTTGGACTGGCAGCTGCAACATGGCTCATGCACTTGTTTCTGCTATTGATGCATGTTGGGTGGCTGTCTGTTGGACTAATCTGAGAGTCCTCTGGGTGGATCAGCGTGGTGGCATTTCACTGCACGGTTTTTGGTATCTGAGGGGTGCAGGAGTGTTGTGAAGTGGATTGTGGAGGTGTGGTGGTGGGTGATGTTGTAGGGGTAGGTGTAGGAGATGCTGTGGAGGGTGCTGTGTCATGGTTGAGTGTTGTAGCGTGAATTGTAGGGTTGTGTGTGTTTGAGCAGGCTGTTTTTGCATGAGGGAGCAATGTGTGTGTGAGGGGGGGTGTGTTCTGGTGTGTGGTGACTGTGTGTGAGGTGGGTGCAATGTTTGTGAGGCCTTTGTGCAGGGGTGAGTGTGAGTGTTGGGGTGTTGAGGGCTGTGTGGGTAGCACGAGAGGCCTGTTGGCAGCTGCTGCAGTGCCTACGGCCACACCACCCTGAGAGCGCCCGATCCCGTCTGATCTCGGAAGCTAAGCAGGGTTGGGCCCAGTTAGTACTTGGATGGGAGACTGCTTGGGGTGCTGTAGGCTTTTGCCTTTTTGCAGGCACCTTTGCCAGGACAGCCTGATTTTGGTATGGGGGACCTGTGTATTAGGTATTGTAGAGGGGCAGCATTGTGGTGACAACAGTGGCATGGTCTTGAGTTGGACTAGCATGATGGTCCACTGGGCTGGTCAACCGGGTAAGAACATAATGGCATTTCAGTGAGCATTATTTTGCATAACTAATTGAGTCAGCAGTATTATGAAGTGGATGTGCAGGTGTGGTGGTAGGTGATGTTGTAGGAGTAGGTGTGGGTAATGTTGTGGAGGGTCCGTTGTCATGGCTCATTGTTGAGGCATGGGTCCTAGGGTTGTGTGTTGCTTTGAGAGGGTTGTTTTTGCATGAATGAGCAATGTGTGTGTGTGGGGGGGGGAGTGTTCTGCTTTGTGGTGGTTGTGTGTGAGGTGGGTGTGTTGTCTGGGATTCTGTGTGCAGGGGTGAGTGTGAGTGTTGGGGTGTTGAGGGCTGTGTGGGTAGCACGAGAGGCCTGTTGGCAGCTGCTGCAGTGCCTACGGCCACACCACCCTGAGAGCGCCCGATCCCGTCTGATCTCGGAAGCTAAGCAGGGTTGGGCCCAGTTAGTACTTGGATGGGAGACTGCCTGGGAATACTGGGTGCTGTAGGCTTTTGCCGCTTTGCCTGGGCCGCCTGATTTTAGTTTTGGGAGGTTGCATTCTCTGGTTTGGAGTGGCAGCGGCAGGCGTGTGTCCGCAGCCTTCTTGCTGGTGGTGGATGTTGGGTGGCCCTTTGTTGGACTTGTGTGGCACTCTTCTGGTGGGCTCAGCAGGGTGGGAGCGTGGTAGTTTATTGAGTGTAAAAGTCAATTACTACCTGAATAAAAGACATTATCATTAATCTGCCATTGTAATAGCAGTATGGAAACTGACAACTGTCAAATTTCCATGTCATTTTTCCAGGGAGAGTCAGGACTTTGCACTTCCTGATTTTAAGGGATAGAAATGATTACTGAGAACTTTCTTTCAAAGCTGCTAAATGAGTCAGTGTATTCAAGTGCAACTGCAAAGCATCACTAATAACTGAGGGCAAGTCCTTGAGATAATTCATTTTCAATTGGCTGATACAGCTGGCAAAACAGTGATGCACTTTGCGTGGAATTTGGGCAACTGTATATTGGTCTGGGTTGGTTTTGGCTTCCGTTAGAGTTTCATTATAGCAGATACACACAAAAGCTTTCCAATGAACACTGGGGAATTCTGCTGTGACTCATTCTTTTGAACATTTGCAGATCATCATTGAGTTCCTGGGTCATATGTACCCTCTGGGACAACTTGTTCTTTAAAGATGAAGTGGAGGAGCACTTGTTCAGACACTTAAAGAAACAAGTTAAGGATAATAAACAATGCTGTATCTACGATTCTGACTTCAAATTGTAATGAAGTGCCATTCTCAAATCTACAATCATTCATTTCCCTTGGAAATTTAATCAAGAGGGTTCTAATTTCATCTTTTTAGTTCAGACACAAACTGCCTTAAATAATCTGCAACGAAGGAAATGCAGATACATTGAAAATGTTCACCCTGTTTACTTTCAGGTATATTGCTGTCAGTCATATTTCTTCCATCTGCCCTATTATCATACATCTGTGGCTTATTGTTTGTTTCTGGGAAAATCTTACCTTGAGGGACTAAATGGAGTAGAAAGGGAGGATAATTCACTTGAAACAGGTATCTTCTTTCTAGGCTGTATTTCATTGCATCTGTAAACAAAACTGTTTGCTTGTCTAGGATGGTGAACCACTGAACCATAATTTCATTCCATTGGACATACAGCTGGATAACTGGGAGGATTTACCAGACACCTTCCAGCATAAGCGAAATCGCTCACTGGTAAGAACAAACTCTACCGGCACACTGATATAGAGGAGGCTGAGGGCAGACCTCATCACTCTCTACAGCTACCTGAAGGAAGGTTGGAGTGAGGAGGAGGTCAATCTCTTCTTGGTGGCAAGTGTGAGGACTAGGGGAAATGGTTTCAAGTTGCACTGGGGGAGGTTCAGGCTGGATGTTAGGAAATATTCTTCACTGAAAGGGTTATCAAACATTGGAATGTCAGCCCAGGGCTGTGGTGGAGTCACCATCCCTGGAGGTGTTTCAGCAGCCTGTAAACCTGTAACTTAGGGGACATGGTTTAGTGTTGACCATTCAGTGCTGGGTCAAGGGTTAGACTGGATGATCTTCGAGGTCTCTTCCAAGCAGATGTATTCTGTGTGATTCTGTGCATTTAATGGGACTTTGAGCTTTTTTAATTAATGCAGAACAATTCCAAACCTTGGGATCTAGGCACAGTTTCATCAATGCAAGCAGATCTCATAAATGTTGATGTAAATATTAATTATGCAGTCTGTTACTTGAGCAAATTATCACACCTCCTGTTAACATTTCAGTAGATGGAATCAACCAGGCATCATTTAACTTCCCATTTACAGGGTTAGTAGCTAACATTCATAAGTCAACAAAACAGCTTTTTTAAAGGTTATGAATTAAACGAGGCAGATTATGAAGAAGAATGTGCTAGACTGTATCAGAGCCACAGTTCTGAGCAGGCCTCCACTCTCACTTCTTCCTTGGGGCTTCTAACACTTTCCAAAGCAGTGCAGGGTGCAGCTTCACTGAGACATGGAGCTTCAGTTAATTCAGGAATAAAGATCACATTCATAATGAGGAGAACATTAACATTGTAAACCCAAGTACTGAAGTAAGGAAATAGAGAAGTTAAATTAGATGTGCATCATTATCTGCTTAATTCTTAACTGTCTTTTCCATTTAAAGAGCAATATAATTTGGAAAATTAGATTCTGTCATGTAGGAATGGAACTGATTCTTTTTCAGAAGGTTTTCCAGCAGGGCTGGAAATTTAATTTCTGAGACTGGTACCTGCCTGATACAACCAACAGTTCTGTGCAGCAGTTAATGAGTGTGTAACACAAGCGTTGCCAAAGGACTCCAAAGCTATTTGCTAGGCTGAAAAGACAAGTTGAGAATCCTGTGTTTGTGGGCAGGGGTGGCTCTGCTTTGTGGAATTTCTCCTCTAGATTAGAAGATCTGTATTGGTAAATGTTCCCAATAAGAATCAAGGAACTACCTTCTTCTTTCTGTTTCCATTATATCCTGCCATTTCCTTGTCTTCTTTCTTGCTGCTCCAACTCTGAGAAAGTGAGGCTCATCTGTGCACTGTTAACATTTACCATGTAAAAACACTCCAAGGAGAAAAGGAACATCGTTGCCAATCTTGAAGTATGGAAGTTTGTTCCCAGATAAAGCTGAAGTCACAATAAAGTCCATGCTGCACAATGTGTTTATTCTTCCCATAGTCCATTTTCAGCCACAGCATGACACCGGCTGCTACAGGTAGCTGCAAGTTGGTGAGGAAGAGTAGGGAAACAGAATGGGGAAAAAACCAACAAAGCCACTTGTTCAGTTGTTACAGTGTTACTCCCATTCGTTTTCTCTTGCAGAAATTATGGGATGAAATACTTTTTCTTCTCTACACATGCTGAAGCAAACAGTCATGTTATAAATTCTAAATTCCTATATGGAACAGTTTTTTCCCCCTCACTCCTCACTGTTCTGTGGTTACATTTTATTGAGGTAATCCATTAAACATACTAGTCCTGTCAGTTACAGTTTCAAAGGATTTTTTTTGTTTTGTCTCTCTAGCCTATTAAAAACCATCTTAGATTCAGTACCAGAAATTAAGTGCCTCTGAGAATCTTTATTATACTTTCAGGTTCTAAATGCAAAATAAGAAAAGTTGGTTAATATTGTGCTATGGTCTA
Organism: Melanerpes formicivorus; assembly: GCF_026170545.1. NCBI lineage: Eukaryota > Metazoa > Chordata > Aves > Piciformes > Picidae > Melanerpes > Melanerpes formicivorus. The sequence continues at coordinate 35,586,267 of NW_027142357.1, read as the reverse complement.
CATTCTTGTTCTGAAATACTGTTCACAGAATCACCAAGGTTGGAAGAGACTTCAGAGATCATCAGGTCCAACCTGTCACCCAGCACCTCATGACTAAACCATGGCACAACTACTGCTAAGCTACTACCACTAAACCATGTCCCTAAGCACCACATCCACACACCTTTTAAATACCTCCAGGGATGGTGACTCCACCACCTCCCTGGGCAGCCTGTTACAATGCTTGATAACCATTTTCCTAATATTCAACCTGGCACAACTTGAGACTGTTTCCTCATGTCCTGTCACTTGTCACATGTGAGAAGAGACCAACCCCCACCTCTCTCCAGCCTCCTTTGAGGTAGTTGTAGAGGGTGATGAGGTCTGCCTTCAGCCTCCTTTTCTGAAGACTAAACAACCCCATTTCCCTCAGCTGTTCCTCACTAGACTTGTGTTGAAGGCCCTTCACCAGCTTAGTTGCTCCTCTTTGGACACCCTGCAGCACCTCAATGTCCTTCTTATAGTGAGGGGCCCAAAACTGAACACATTAGGAGGCTGTACACTGCAGCTTATTAATCCAATGTTAAGCATGTTTGGTTAAAGGGGAGGAAAGAAGAAAGGTTGTAAGCCCAATTCTAAATATTGTTCAAGTAGAGGAGCAAATTTTTCTTGTTGACTAGCTGCAACAGCAGGATGGCTGTTGTAAGAAGAAAACTCCTTTGCATGTTTGCTTTTCCCATCAGTAAAGTCTTGCTTACATAAGAAATGTTTACCTGAGGCTTTATCAAGAAACCCTTCTCCCGTCACTATAACTTTGATTAGTAAAGGCTGTTTCTGGCCTTATTTTCTGTCTTCTGGATCAACACATACCAGTCTTGCAGTCAGTACCAAAGCTGTTGGAATTCTTCAGCAGCTAATAGTGTGGGGTTGCAACTGCTGTGAAAAATGACCTGAAGGGACCATCTCTGATCACAGCAGCTGTTTTCAGCCAATTTTGAATGTCTGAATGTGTAGCACTCTTTGACTATAATTAATTAGTTCTGTGTGATGCTTGTCGTGCTGCTGACAGTAACATTCTCTACCAGATACTGAGATTTGTGAAAGAATGGAGTCACCTAACAGCAATGAAGCAGAGGATTGTCAGAAAAAGTGGTCAGATGTTTTGTAGTCCTATTCATGCTGCAGAGGAGCTGTCTAAAAAGCAGTCAGTGGCCAGCAGCACAAAAAGGTATGTGGGGTTTAGTTCCTCTTCCCCTTACTAACTGCTGCAGGAAGTTTGATATATTTAACTTCCAGTGGAATGATGCTGAGACTGAAGCAGTCCTTGTGTGATTTCTTGACACAGTGACAAATGCAGGCGCCAAGCATGTCAGTAAATTTGCTGGACTGGAAGCGTCTGCTTCCCTGCGTGGCACTGTGCCGCTTTCAGCAGCAGTGCTGGCTTTGCTGTGCTGCATCGTTAAACATCTGGAACTTGCCAGAGATTTTAGAGGAAAAATCCTGACCTCAGGGACTCAATAGAAAAATGAGGTCAAACAATCTTGTTTTCGTGACCTGGAAGCAGAAATAAATCACCAGTTGCCATCAGTGGTGAAGTGCTTTATTCATAATTCACAGCCTACTCCAGTGCTGTCTGATACTCATTTTTAATTTAAACACTTCTGTTCTCTGTGGGTGACATTTCTCAAAACTATTGTTTTCCTTGCTGGGAAACTTCACTGAAATGAGACTATATCCCTGCCAGGCAACACCAGATTAAGTTTTTAATTGTTATAGACAAAGCAACTTACCTGTTTGCTGGGTAGAGCTGAATCTTGTTTCAGGAAAAGATAAATTATTTAATAAGGAAGTATGATGGTGAACTATGTTCTCCCCAACTTAGTAACTTCTCATCTGGGAAATGAGGAGAGTCTTAAGAGAATAGGTCGTACTAGTCTTGCTGCAGCCAAGGTTCTTCCCTTTGTAGTACTGACAGAGTTTTGCATTGTTCTAGGTACCTGACCAAGGGGGATGTAGCAGCAGCCTCGCTTAGCAAAGCCAGCAGCAGCGGGGGCAGCGTGCGCCTCATCTCCAAAGACAGAGAAAATGCTTCTGCTGAACAATCAGATCCTTCCACAATGTAAGTTTATTCCTGCAACAAGGTGATGAAGCTCCTCCTCCACAGATTGATCCAGCTGCAAAATTAATTCGCTGTGTTTACCTTGCTGAAATAGAGTGCCTGACACTACAGCAAGTTTCTTACCTAATAAGCTAGTGGAGTAATTCAGATTACATCTGTTGTTTGCTGACATAGCTGCTAATTAGCTGAGTCTGATTAGAACTAAACAAGGATATAGCTACACAATTCATTTAAAGAAAAAAAGAACTTTAGCTCAGGCCTGCTTGTGAAGTGAACAGCAAATTGGGGACATCATGCCACCTTGAAATATTCCATTAAGATGTTTCTTTTAATTCTATTCATGAGGGGGCTGAAATATTTTACATGTTACATGTGTAATGCCTGACAGAAACCACCATTTTCTTTTTAAATACAACATTATTTCAGCTAACCACTCCATGCACATGTGTAAATGTATGAAAATGTTCAAAAGAAGAATCTCTTCTATTGTCCAGTTCTGTTTAAATGGAAACATAAGCCAAGCGCCACAGGAATCAGTGTGACCAAGATACTATTTCAGCTAAAATCGGTATTTCAGAGCATTAAATATATCTTATGGAAATATACAGTGCATAAAAATCTACTGAACTGTGTTGCTGAATACCTCCTTTATTAACAACTGTACTTTGTTCTCTGCAAACAGGATGCTTTCAGAGAACAGAAAAGGCCCCTCAGCTCCTCCTTCAGAGCAGACTAAAGCTGAAGGCTCCTCCCCACCCAAAGGCTATCTGCAAGCCCTGGACAGCCAGGAGAAGCCCCTCTGTCTTAGCTGTCAACAGCCCACAGCAGAGCCAGGCTGCCAGGCCAGTGCCTGGGACACACGGTTCTGCTCTCACGCTTGCCAGGAGGACTTCTCCATTCGCTCCAGTCAGAGCTACCTGAGGACTAAAGTGTTTGAAACTGAACATGGAGTTTGCCAGCTTTGTAATCAAAATGCCCAGGAGCTCTATCTCAGTGTCAGAGATGCTCCCAAGAATCAGCGAAAGAAACTTCTGGAGAGTTCTTGGATGTCTCAGCTTCCGCTTGGGCAGGTACTAGTACTGATTGTTAAGCAGTAACAGCTAACCTGTTAAAAAAGTTCTTACAGGTTTAAGATTGAAGTTAACTTGGCACCCACAACAGAGTAAGAAAAAGCAAATCCCTAAAAAATTTAGAAAGAAAAGAAATCCCAATGTTTTCTAACACATTTTTCATCTCTGAAAGGTGCAGGCATCAGGATTCTGCTTCCTTAGGGGTGGATGTAAATACCACAGTTGGTTGTACTTGAAATGCACTTTGTTGATGAACTTGTGGGTTATGAAACCATTTAAGAATGGATGTAGTCTAGCAGTGCTAAGTTATTCCTACTTTGCAGCGCGTTTGCTGGGGGCTTAACAAAAGCCAGTTGGCACAGCTCCTCCAAATGCATTCCATACCACCACTATTCTTCTACAGTGTGATTGCCTCTTCACTGGCTTGAAGGCAGTGGAGCAGGGAGGCAGAATATTCCTTTGAGAAGTGCTATTTTTATTCAGAAACTAAAATGCTATTTCATTTTCTGTTGCAGTGTTGAAATTCTGCTTCAGAAGCTGTCAGTTCTAAACTGTTAAATAAATTCTGCAGGCCCCACTGAAACTTGCAAAAGAAAAAGTAATTTATTGTTACTTGTATGCAGATCAGCTCTGTTGCTTGCAGCTTTGTAAAGTAAGGTGGTGCGCTTCTGAAAGACTGAGAGTTGGTGGAGTGAGGGCTTCTTAAAGCCTGGTAACCTGACTCTCTGTTGTGGTTAAGTTACCTTCTGAAAGCTGACATTTGGCCTTCTCACCTGAGGTTTCAGAGTGCTCCATAGTACAATTCCCACTGTCTTGATCAAAACCTTACATGACAGGCACCTAGCTGGAGTCTGCTTTAAGCTATTGCACATTTTTACTTGTTTATTTGTATTTGGTTTTAATATTAGCACTTGATGATACAGTGGCATTGAAGGTGAGCTACTCTGCCACTAAAGAAACTGAACCTTCCACTTTGTCTTTCCTTGATTCACTGATGTGCTTCATGCTGCAGGCTAGGAGAAAATCTGCCAGCTGAAGTTATAGTTGTTTGCTTGTTCAGTGGGAGTAACAGAAAAATGCTAATGCTTGCTTGCCTTCTGATGACAACCATAAAGAGCTGCTCCCCTGAATTATCCTCTCATTCTAACAGAACACACATGTTCAGAAGGAGTATCTAACACTTCTAATGTCATGTCCTTTGTTTACTGCAGCTGAATGAAATAATAACAAACCCAACAGAAGGACAGTTCTGGCAGGTAGACCACATCAAGCCTGTTTATAGTGGAGGAGGACAGTGCTCCCTGGTGAACCTTCAGACTCTGTGTACAGTCTGCCACAGAGAGGTGAGTAGTGCTGTCAGACATCCTCACCCTCTCACAGAGAAGTGCTGTGGCATCTGCACCAGGGTGACATTTACCACACCACAGAAGTATATTGGGTGCAGGGACCCCTAGAATTAACATAGCCTGACCCTGAGCTTGCAACCACCCCATGCAAGTCTGGCACCATCTCACCCTGCTTGACCCCTCAGGTGAGTCTTTCTCCCATGTCCAAGGGGATGACGTGGGGGCAGGCAGCGCTTGGTGGCAGCAGATGGTAGGTAGGTCCCTCCCCAGCCCCTGTACTACCAGCCTCTCCATCCCATACAGTGAAGGTGGAAAGGGACATTAATTTATTACAACACAACAGTCTCCTCTAGGCTTGGGAAAATGTCACCTTATGATGCTACCCACAGTGAAATTAGACTGAAGTGTTACGGTGGCCAGTGCTTTTCCCCTGAGCATGCTGTTACCAAGTAACAACACTGACCCAACCTGTCTGTCTCTTCTGCAGAGAACAGCAAAGCAGGCCAAGGAAAGAAGCCAGCTGAAGAGACGTTCTTTAGCCACAAAGCACAGCTGTGATATCACCAAGTTCTTTGTGAAGATGTGAGTGCAAAATCCATTCCCTTACACTGTATCTTAGAAACCAGCACAGTTCCACCACTTTTTGTCATGCACTGACTTAAAAAAAGCACCTTTGTAGTCTGTCAGGGTGGTAGTAGAGGGAAGAAAATCAGGAATTAAAACCAAGTCATTGTTTATAACACTAATTGTCAGGTGGCCTTGGGTGAGGACATCCAAAGTACTTGATCATGGTTGTATTTTTTAGGACCCTGTGGTTTAAAGCTAAATCTCTGGAACTGCAGTGTGAGTTTAAAGCATTGCTGTTTTCCTGTGACAGCAGAGTTACAGCTGCAAGAATTCCAGGAAATTTTGTTGAAACTTTCATTAGGTTCATTATGTACTGGGCATAGTTGTGTACCAAGAAGATAGCAGAATTCAAAGTCTTTTCTTGGTTCAGATTCCAATACTGCTGTACAAGACACAGGCTTTTGTATCTATGGCAAAAATAGCAGGAGTGATTTGTCTTCTAAAATTGTCTTACACGGTTCTCATCAGCTGTGAAAGGCCTACTGTTGGCACTCGGCCTTGCTCATAGGGCTTTGGCATTTAGGAATTAATGTGTATTGAATCTGTTCTTATTTAAACCAGCTTGTATTAGAAACTTATCCATACTAAGGAACAATAAATATTACCAATGATAGTTTCTGGCAAATGTTAGTCACATTCCCCTGAACAAGGCTGCAGAGATGCTGATTATTTTGGACCATTTTACGTAGCTTTCTTCACAGTTACTTCAGCTTTCCTCAAATAAACACATTTCTGGTTTTCCTGGTGATGTTTTTAATGCTTCATCTGTTTTTCCCTCACTCTTTGAATGTTGTAATGCAGTAGTGAGGAGCATATAAAGCACACCCCTACACTACCCCCTCTTCTCAAAGTACATGACTACAGTTTCAAGTACATCTAGTTAAATTGGGCAGAAAAGCCTCCTGGGTTATCCTTACAAGAAAAATTCTTACAAGTTCTAAATATTCTTTTTCTCAGCTACTTAGCTTTCAGATAAGGCAGCGTCAGGAATCTGCCATTTTCTGCAGTGAAACTAACCGGATGATTCCAGCAGAGACAGCTTTAGGTAACAGTAACTGCTCAAGGAGTGTTACAGAATGTTTGTGTTCTCTATGTATAGTTAAAGTTTTAAAAGAGCCAAGTAGGAACTGCCTAATACCTGAGGGGTGTTTGTGTTTATAAAGCCTTTACAGGAGGGCACACTTTAATGTAAAATTTCATGAAGCCAGCACAGAGAACAAGCTTAAGTTAAATTCAAAGATTAGTTACTCAGTAATTAGCCCAGTGCAATGTCTTTTAAAGAAGCCAGACAGCAAACAGCAGCTAAATTGGGTTTTGTCTTTCTCATCCCTTTTATCAGAGAAATTTAACTGAGGTAAAACAAAAAACAGCCTCAAGAAAAAAAAATCTGAAGAAAATTAACTCTTCTTTATCCTGAAAAATGTTTCCCTACCTGATACTGCTTTATCTGAGCAAAATGCTCTAGCTCCTCACTCCACCCCTCAAAGAATTTTTAGGGACCCTGCTCTTTAAGGCAGTACTTACCTGTCCACAGTGAATGTAGTCACAGTTAAACCAACGCTGCTCCTAGGTCAGGTTATGCAAAGGTGACATTGAAAAAGCACTCTGACAAAAACACTGCTGGTACCTAGAGAAGTCTGAGAGCCACTGCTAAGTTCAAATTTATTGAGTAATGTGGACAACACTGTAGCTGTTCATACATTTATTTTACAAAGTAACGCTGCTCCTTTGCTGATTCTCATTAAAACACAGGCAGATCACTGGAAAGCAACATTGGCACATATACATTATGGTGTTTGCATGAGAACCCCTGGGGTTGGTGTACAGCATGGTACAGAACTGCTCCATCCTATCAAAGCCACAGGATATGTTCACACACCCTTCTCTGCATACCAGCAAGTTGCTTACAGTGGAACACCTCTGTGGATGTCACTTACATACAGCTTTGCACTACCCTTGCGTGCAGAGGAGGAGATAAGGTATCCAAAACCACCCCTGATCCACTTCAGGCTCTCAGGCTTACAGTCCAGTTACAGCCCCAGTTGTACTGATTTCTGTTTGGGAGAAGCATCCAAGGCAAGATCTTTTGGACAACTGCTGCAGTGCTAGCAGAGGTCAACATGAACCGGAGTGTGCTGGATACTTCAAATAAAAGCTTGGTTATTTTAGAAGGATTTGCAACTTAGTGATTAACCAGAACACAGTGGGTTCAATAGTTATGATTAGCAATAAATACAAATTACTTCATGATTACACATCAATTTAAGCAGACTAATGTCACTTGATAAAGTCTGATTAAGAACTGTAAAGCAGCACATTCTGCATGTATTTGCATACAGTTCATTCATATCCATTATTAAACTAATGCCAAAAGCCCATACGTTCCCTTTGGACAGAGAGGAGATGCTAACTTCCTTCCCCAGAGATCCAATTAAAACTACTGGTGAAGCCATTCCACACCTCTACCTTGGAGCTACTGCAGGCATCTTCCTGGGCTGCCAGTCCAGCTCTGGCCTTGGGAACATGACACTGTCACTAGTGACGGCCATACTGTCTCCTCCCCATGTGTCAGTCTGTAAGGTGAACTTCCCCAGAGGAAATGAACAGCATGCTGCTTGTGCAGACACAAGCTCACACAGCTGGGTGGGTCAGAAGAAGGTTGTGTCTGCTGAGAAGGCACCTGCAAGTCGGAAGTCTTCCCTGGTCAGCACGCTGTACATGCGCTGGGGCAGGGGCTTGGAGTAAGGAGCAGGGCGGGGCACAGTTGTGCGCAAAATCACCTCACGGCCCGTGGGAGGTGGGAAGTCTGAAACCGACCCTGGGTTGAGTCTTCGCTCCTCTGGGGAGCCTGAGCGCCTCAGCTCTTCATCAGGTGGAGGCACTGCAGAGACCTTAAATAAAAGCAGAGGGGTAATTACAGCACAGGCCGTTTCCTAGCATCAGGATTCAGCAAGTATTTCTCAAGAGGAGTAGAGGAAGGTTAGAAATGACAAACACATCAAAAGGCTTCATGTGTACACAGAGCGAGACATTAATGGGATGTCGGGAAGTAAACTGCAGACAATCAAATGGAAAAACCTTCATGTGTGGGTGGTGAAGCTCAGCCTTCTGATGTTTTGGCAGTGTGAAGTGAGGGCTTTGACCAGATAAAAGCCCCCTTCTTAAGCAGGACTCTCTCCTCAGCTATCTGTGGCTACATGAGGCCAAGCCAGCCTCCATTCAAAAATAACCTGTGCAAGTACTGGAGTCAGGACAAAAAGTAGTCAAACTCAAAACATTGCTCTGGAAATGGTGTGCAGTCTCCATTGATGCACACTGCCCCACAGACAGTAAGCAGCAGCACTGAAGTCTAGGTACGAGGAGAAGGGCTAGCATGGTCCAAATGAGCCCAGTGAACATTGTCCAATTACACCTATACACACCCCAATACTCTACAGGGACCTAGTGCAAGCAGACGCAGATCAGGCTTCTCAACGTCACTGAGGCACAGCAGAACCCACTGGACAACCTTTGAGATTGTTCTCAGCTGCCACCCTGCAGCTCTGCTCCCATCCCCTCTCCTCCCAACACTACCCTAGGAGCAGAGACCAGCACCACTCGACTCCACAGCCTGTGCCACAGGAGTATTCACCAAGGACAGCACCACTTGTTCCCATAGGAATGGGTCTAGGAAACCAACAGAGATGTTCCTTGTGCTCCACTTCATGCAGCTACCCAGTTCCCCTAACCTCTGTCTCTGTCCAAAATGTTCAGTAGTTCCAGTAAGTACTGCTATGTAGACTGTGACACTCAGGTACTGTCCATCTCCACCTAATCTCCTAGAAGATCTGGCTGTTCAATAAATAGAACACAGTGATGGCAACAGAGAAGAATACAAAGGCAAGGCATGTATTTCAGCAACAGAAAATGCTAATATTCACTTGAAGGAATGGCTTTGGGTTGGGTTGGTTGGTTTGGGTTGTTTTATTTTAAAAAAGGATTTCTCCCTTTACCTGTTAGACTCTAAAAAGAAAGTCTGTGAATGAAGAAAAAACATTCTGGAAACACAAAGTTATCTTTATGCTTAACACGCGAACAACAGTGCAAACTAAATCAGGCTGCTGCACTCTATCTTCCAAAAGGTTCAACTCTATGCAGCTAGGGAAGATGAGTGGGAAACGAGGGACAAAGTTGGTTACCTCATCAGAAGATTCAGTCAGCTTGGAAAGGGATGAGAAAAGAACCAGTGATGAAAGACAGAAACAAAGGCAAGTCAGAGGTGACTTACAAAAGGTCAGAAGGAGATTGTAGGTTTAAGAGACGTCATGCACTCTACTTCCAAGAACATGCATTTGCTATCATATTCCTGAGAAAGCTTGTGAATATAACACAACATTTCACACAACTCAGACAGAGGAATCCAGGTTCAAAAGATCAAACAACCAAGGAAGTAATTATTCAACTTCCATTTACCAAACGGCTCCCTACTGAAATAATTCTTGGTAGATTCAAAGAGGGTTTTCTCATAGCAGACTAGCTCCTGTCCCACTAAGAAATCTAACAGTGACTACCCAGTGACTAGTGGCAAGTACCCTTAACCCTAACCTAGTTTTAGTTACTGATGCTTCAAAAGAAACAAAGCCCTACTGATTTACATACATCTTTATCTAACAGAGACACTACAAACTCATTCTCAGCTTCAGAAGCACAATGCCTCACCATGAGCTTGTGCACACTCACAGCGCACAACCTCAGACTCTACAGGTCTCCAAGCATGGCTGGTTGACATGTTGAGATCTACAAGCAGATTTGCTCTAGAGACTTAGAAGGACAAAATAAATGTTTCAGTTTTCATTTCTTGGAATAACCACAGTCTGGTTTCAGAATGGTCCTTCTTATGCTGAGTTGCAAACCCCCAAATTATTATAAAAGCATTAGAAGTGTTTAATACTCAGCCACGGCAGTTTACAGCAACCATTTCCAGAAGGATTCCAGGTTCTGAGATGCCTGCAGTGCTGTGGTACCTTCTTACTACCCCTGCAGTTAAATTTTAGTTAGATGATCTGATGCTAGGAACAGGTGTCATTCTGACAGAAACTGAAGGCTGACTGCAGCCCAGGAACTTTGGAAGTCTGTATTTTAAGACTAATTATTGCAAAGATTGCTGAAGAGAAAAAGGAAATATTTATACCAGTATAGGCTGGGGAAGGGGTTCCAGGAAACAGATGTAATGCTGGTATTGAGTGAACTGACTGCAGAGTTTTACTGGAAAAGAACCAATGCTCTGCCTAAACATACCAGTTTCCACAGAAGAAATCTCAAGTATACCAAGTATAAGCCTCAGGCTAAGAAATTTCTCCTTCTAAGACATTTACTCTTATGCCTCTTCTATGTGATCATTCTTGCTGTGGTGTTGCATGTGCTGTGTAACTTCAGTAAGCAGAAATTTCTGCCGTAATACCATATGAAACAAATCAAACATTAATGACACCTCTCTCTCTCCCTACCCAGATGGCTTTTGTTGTTTCACATCCCAGGTCATCTACTCCTCTTTCTCTTACAAGGTTCTGTTACTGCCAAAATCATGTTGAACACCACAAAAACAACCCCTCAAGCACATTTAGGTCAATACATGCATATATGCAGACAAAATACACTAGCATTGCATGACAAGTCATGGCCTTATACTGCTTAAATTACAAGTGTCTGCAGAGCAATCAAGAGCTCTCTTACCCTCTGAGAATTGATGAACAGCTTGTGAATAATACTTCCAGCAGGTCCTCTTCCTGCACCAACAACTGATACTTCTGGCTGCTCCAAGAGACAGTTAACAAATCTGGTGGTACGAAAGATTGAAAAGGAAAAAGGAATGTTTAATTCTCAACTATATCCATTTTGTTAAGCTGAACCTATAATTGTTCCCTGGGAAGAAGTCTCCACCTGGCATCTGCACAGGGCAAGAACTGTCAGATGCTCTTGAGAGATCTCTGTTCCATAAGTTTGAGAAAACCCCTGAGATTTCTCAGCATCCCACAGAAACACTATCATCACCTTTCATCCTTTTACCCCTTTCCCTCTACCCTAAAACTAAGCTCCCCTTAGCCTTCAGTTGTTGCCTCTTACCCTGTTGCTCATTCATTCAATCTAGTACAACCAGCAGCTCTTTCATCAATAACAAAAACTGAACATGGCCACCTCCCAGGGCAAGGCAGGGCATGCAGAATTACACACCCATTTGCCTTGCAGCTCAAGCAGCAGGGCAAATTACACCTAGTTTGCAATTCAGTCTCAGAAAGAACATACTTCTCTCTAAATGGAACCCAGCCTCCTAATGAAGATGTATAAATTCAACATGAAAAGCCTCCATGGTGTCAGCCACAGAGAAGTGACAATTTTTTCAAGAGCAGAAATTGCTTTAGTCAGACATTGCTCCTCTGAACTCCCAACATGACAAAATCATCATCTCTCCCTCTGAGCACAACAGCATGAAGCTAATGTATTTCTTTTTAATGCTACATATTAGTCTTAAGCAGTAAGTAAATAATCTGCCAACAGGTAGTGAAGCAATGAAACATGCTGCTCAGCTTTTCATTCATTTGGTTTCTCAGTAATGTTTCCTATTAGTAAGGAAATTGGATACAAAAATACAATTTTGGGGGGTATAATAGCCTGGAGAAGAGGAGGCTCAGGGGTAACCTCATTGCTCTCTACAACTACCTGAAAGGTGGTTGTAGCCAGGAAGGGGTTGGTCTCTTCTCTCTAGCAGCCAGCACCAGAACAAGGGGACACAGTCTCAAGCTGTGCCAGGGGAAGTTTAGGCTGGAGGTGAGGAGAAAGTTCTTCACAGAGAGAGTCATTCATCATTGGAATGTGCTACCCAGGTAGGTGGTGGAGTCACCATCCCTGGAGGTGTTCAACAGGGGATTGGACGTGGCACTTGGTGCCATGGTCTAGCCATGAGGTCTGTGGTGACAGGTTGGACTCGATGATCTTTGAGGTCTCTGCCAACCTTGGTGATACTGTGTGACTGTAATTTGTTCCATATTAGTTATAGAAAATACTAAATTCCTACTCCTGATTTTACCTCCAATCAGAGAATGACAGAACGATAGGGGTTGGCAGGGACCTCTGGGGATCACTTAGTCCAACCAGCCTGCTAAAGCAGGATCACCTCTACCTTTTACATAAAAAAACCTACTAAATCTCCAGTATTGACAAGATAAGGCCTAATTCCATGAAAAAAATGTGTATCACGTTTTCAGAGAGGTGGTTACTTCAAGGGGTGTTTAGAGGGCCCAAATAAAAAACCTCTAAGCAGCTTAGGTACAGGGACACCTAATGCTTGTAGCTACTAAATAGGATTCTGTAGTATTTCTGTATCATCACCACTTCCATCTGTCCTAAGTTTAAAAACAAACATACAAAAAATCATTAAAAAAGGAAAAATAACCAGTCACCTTTGTAGATCTTCCTTCTCCTCCTCATTTTCACATTTCTCGACCCCAAATTTTGCTTTCAGAGATCTGGCCCTGGCGATGATAGCTTCCACACTCATAATCTGAGCAATGATTTCCTGCAGGAATTTAATAAAAGTCAAAGTTAAAAATATGGTTTTTTAGCACTCCCATGAACAGTGGAAAGGATTGCTAGGTTTTGTTAAGTTTTTTTAAGCCAGTATAAAAGCCTTACTTCCAGCTTCTTGTCCTCCGGACCGGGGAATCGCAGGACTTTACTGGAATGGGATATTATCTGCTTAATAATCTTCTTCACAGAAGATATATCTTCTAGTGCTTCTATCAGGAGGAAAAGAAATGAAGTTGTAAGTATTGCATCAGTGCTCATCCTACTATGTCTTCATAATTTATTAAACATTATTTACCTTCTTCCTTTACCTTGAGTACAGCTGCATGAATGATACAAGGCAAGAGATGCCTTGCAAGATCAGCTGGTTTCTGAACTGCAAGGTAGTGAAGCACCTAGAAGGTGAGAAAATGCAGTACTGATCAAAACTTAAGGTGAGCACCTACAATGAAGAATTCACAAGAAGGGGGAACCATTGTAAAACAGGACTCAGCAGGCAGGTTTACACAAATCCTCAGTGATTTCTTACAGTCCCAACAGGTTAGAATCAAACTAAAAATTATTTAGGAATGCTCTAGTTTCCTCACATATTCATGCAGATAAAAACCTGGTTTATTTCCTAATAATTCAAAGTACCACCTAAATAACAGAGTTGGTCAAGTTACATTCCACACACTAGCTATTTTTAGATACTTCCAAACACACTGTTGTATGGCAGCAGGAATTTCTGTTGGATGCACATGCTTCAGAAGGATTTCTGATGCATGCACAAACCAGTTTAGTAACTCCAGGAATATAGTGCAATGATGTGTTACTGTTTAAACCTTGCAGGAGGAAGAAGAAAGGGCTGCTGTAGGCATTACAGATCAGACCATCGCTACCCACAGAACCTTTTACCTTCTCTGCCTCTCTAGTGTCATCAAAGAGTCTCTTCTGCCTTCGAGCTGGGACTGGTTTTGCTGTCTCCCAGGCCTCAACCCACATGTTGCTGGGAATCTTCATCCGGGCACTCAGCTCACCCTTAATTACTTTATTCCCCTTCTCATCAATCACTTCCTCTTCGATGTAGTCCCGGGGGGAGTACCACCTCACAAAATCCTCCAGACAACAGCCAGGATTAGCTGCCTGGAATGAAGAGAAGATATAATTTGTGCCTGAAGAATCCTATAAAAACATGACAAGCTGGGTAAGAAGGCAATAATGTTTAATGGGAGCCAAAACTGTAGGAATTCTGTTCAGTGACCACACTGTACACTAGTAAAGAGACCTGTGAGGGTGAGGCAGATACAGTAAGCATAAACCAAGACAACGACAGGAGGGAAAACCCACACCACCAAATAAAACCAAATAAATCTTCCTCATCTCCCTCCAAAACCAGTATTTTCATCAGTTATATCAAGCAAGCTCACCTAGCAGAGTGCACTTCAGCTTCAGATTATGGTTCTATATTCTTACTCTGACATTTTAGATTACTTGAACCATAGAAATAAAACTACTACTTATATCTGACATGAGTCACTGTAAATAAGAGGATACTGATGTCATAAGTATTCTTTCTGTACATCTGCATCATTTAATTCCAAAGTCACACTGCAATACTTTTTTTAAGAGTATATATAGCTATTTCCTGACAATTTCCAATCCTTCCAGCATTTTGAGACCCTTTAATGACAGCAGTGTATATGCTCTTAGCTCCCTCTGCAGAGCTCAGAGAGGAAATGGAACAAACCCACAGCTAGTCCAGTCCCAGTGTGATGAACAGCTATACAGAACTCTAAATAGTGGTAACTTATCCTTACTGCTAAAGAACAAAGCATCTTTATACATTAAAGTTATGCCCACCTCCTCAAAGTCTAAAGATAGAATAGTGAATAGATTTTTTACACCACCTTTACATTTTATCCATCTGGACTGTGATCAAAGATGCACTTTACAAAGCCAGGCACAGAAGCAAGTACAGGTAAGAGAGATTAAATGAAAGACGCAAGGTGGTGGGAAGTGGAAACATGTGATTTTGATTCAGGGCTTTGATGGTCAGTTTTCTTCTGACATCACTTTGTACGGGCTTGTCCAAGTTTTAATTCTCAATTTATCAACTATATATTGGGGGTTTTTTGTTTTGTTTTCCCCTCTCACAGATATGGTGCAAATTTACTGGAACATTATAGCATAACAGACTGCATAGTCAGAGATTCTGAAACATTCTATCAACAGTTTTATTTTCAACTTTCAACTACTTTGAAGCTGTTTCGTGGAGGAAAAACAAAACAACTTGTCAGAAAAGCCTTTGAAAGTGTTCCCAACAAGCAAGGAGGAGAGTTTAATTAAGAAGAAAGCATTCTTACAGAATTCTTCGAGTAGTACTACCTTAAATGACTCCATATCTGAGAGCAAGCAGGCACTCTGCATGCGTGCCCGAAGATGAGCACCTTCTGCTGATGTCCCTAGTTTTGCCAGTACCTCAGACTGCTCTTCCAACAAATCTTCGGTCATGGGTGCTGGCTCCTGAAACATGGAAAAGGACAACTTTACAAATAGCCTCCTCTGGACTTAGCCTTTATTAAGGAAAGAGAAGTGGAAAGCTCCCTGTCACCAAAAGTTCATTCTGTTTTATTTGTACTGAAAGGAAATAACCATAACTTCCTCCTGATTAAACCATTTAGCCTAAGGCCATGGATCTGAAAAAAGACATGAACAAAAGGAAAGTAAAAAGAAACTGAGAATGCCGTAACACTATAAAGGATGTATTGTTAAAATGCCAAAATCCAGATGAAGTTCAGGAAGCATTTGACTGCTACTATTTTACTGAGAAGAATGCAACCCCACCTAAAGCAATGCAGAATTTTTGCCACTGGTTAGTCAGCATGTAATAAACTGACAATGTTTTTGCCTGACTACACTCTGCTCATACCTTCTACCCACACAAGGCAACATTCATTAACAAAATAATTTCTCTCAAGTGAACAAAGAATGCTGTGTTTCTCATGCATGGCTGCTTTCAAATTACTTCCCCTGACACCACCGCTTCCTATCTCATCTCTACAAGAAAGTCTGTGTCAGGTGGGATTTCTAGTTGTTTGGTGATAAACCTGCTTTAGACAATGGTAGCAAAAACTGATGACTGCAGCCTTTTATGTAAGAGTTGAGAATTTACTTTAAAAAAAAAAGTATCAGTAAAACTCATTCAGCACTCTGGTCAGTCAGCTAGAAATCGTGGTGGAAGGACCACAGCAGTTCCTACTTTACAGGGATGGAAACAAGGAGGGAATGGAAGATGCCGCAAGAGCTGAAAGTTAAGAGAAACTCCAATTTAAGGTAGGCAAGACAGCTTCATTCTTGTTTAAAAAAATGAAGTGAGATCAGGAAGGAGACCCATTCACAAATAAAAAAAAGAGAGCGTGTAAGATTTCTGTTTACCAGCCTCATCAACCTTTACACGTGGAAAACAAAACCACAATGATTTTAACAACACGTAAGGCTATCACCTGCAAACCTTATACAACCCACAATCCTATAGGTACACATTGCATGAGAGCTGTATTGCACATCTGGCTCAGCTCTTGCTACCCAACCTGTGTTATTGGAATGTAGAGAGGCTCTCCTGGGTGCAGCAGCATCAGCTTGCCATGTGGATGCAGACGACCCTCAGGTTTTACATTGACAGGCTCTTTGTTGCCTTCTTTAGCTCCTCCTTTCTTTCCATTATCCTGCCCATTTCCTTTTAGATCTTCTGCATCACTCAGACATTCAAAAAATTCCTCTTCACTGTCACTCCACGATTCCCAAGACTTGCCAACTTCCTTCTCAGGGTTATCTCCAGAGTGGTCTGCCCCTCTTCCAGCATCGCGAGAAGTACCACCAGGTGAACGGTCAGACACGCTCCCCCTTTTTCCATCATCTCTTGCTTTCTTTCTTTCTATGCAACAATTTAACATCTAACAAGTTAAAGGAGAAAAAAAATATATATACATACATATAGATATTATTAAGCAATTACTTCTCTTACAGAAACAACATCACAGAAAAATAACAGCTTGGGAGAGTCATAGTATCATAGTATCAGTCAGGGTTGGAAGGGACCACAAGGATCATCTAGTTTCAACCCCCCTGCCATGGGCAGGGACACCCCACACTAGATCAGGCTGGACAGAGCCTCATCCAGCCTGGGCTTAAACACCTCCAGGGACGGGGCCTCGACCACCTCCCTGGACAACCCATTCCAGCGTCTCACCACTCTCATGGTGAAGAACCTCCTCCTCACATCCAGCCTGAATCTCCCCACCTCCAGCTTCATTCCATTCCCCCTAGTCCTACCACTACCTGAAATCCTGAAAAGTCCTTCCCCAGCCATCCTGTAGCCCCCTTCAGATACTGGAAGGCTACAATTAGGTCACCTCGGAGCCTTCTCTTCTCCAGACTGAACAGCCCCAACTCCTTCAGTCTGTCCTCATAGGAGAGGTGCTCCAGCCCTCTGATCGTCCTCGTGGCCCTTCTCTGGACACGTTACAGCACCTCCACATCCCTCTTGTAATAGGGGCTCCAGAACTGGACACAGTACTCCAGGTGGGGTCTCACCAGAGCTGAGTAGAGGGGGAGGATCACCTCCCTCGACCTGCTGACCTGCTGACCTGCTGACATCCTGATGCAGCCCAGGATCTGATTGGCTTTGCGGGCTGCAAGTGCACATTGAGAGCTCCTGTTGAGCTTCTCCTCAACCAGCACCCCCAAGTCTCTCTCTTCAGGGCTGCTTTCCAGCCAGTTACTGCCCAGCCTGTATTTATGCCTGGGATTGCCTCGACCCAGATGCAGGACCCTGCACTTGCTCTTATTGAACCTCATGAGGTTGGCTTGTGCCCACCTCTCCAGCCTGTCAAGGTCCCTCTGGATGGCCTCCCTTCCCTCCAGCGTGTTTGCTGCACCACACAGCTGGTGTCATCAGCAAACTTGCTGAGGGTGCACTCAATGCCACTGTCCATGTCACCTACAAAGATGTTGAACAAGACAGGTCCCAGGACTGATCCCTGAGGGACTCCGCTTGTCCCTGGCCTCCACTGGTACATGGAGCCATTGACAGCCACTCTTACAATTCTAAAAGCTAACAATTCCATTCAAAAAGTTGCTATAACAAAGAATTTCCCAAGAAATTAATACCAGACCCAAAAATACAAGCATAACTAAATCTACCAACACAATGTATTTAGCTAATAATTGCTATTAATTCTGACAGTTTCCTTAGGAGAAAAATCATTCTTAAATTTGGGATATTTACCTGAAGTTTCTGATGCAGTAAACAGCATCTCAGATCTGGAGGGCCATTAGCTAATCTAGCAAAAGGTAGAAGCGTCACCATTATCAATGATACAAGTTGAATCTTTCACACATGTGGTCTTAAATCATATGAAATCCAAAAGAGGGGCAAATAGCCACATTAAACCCACCCCCATTATTTCAACTATGCAGTTCTTCTATGGTCTCAGAAACAAGCCCAAAGGTTAAACAACAGTTATCTCCTAGAGGTCATTTCTGAAACTCAGAGATTATCCACATTAGTATGAAAGCAGACTCTCTATTTTCCATGTGGAAGTGTAACTGTTTTCAAACAAAATTAAGCACCTTTTTCCTTCCTTTTAAAACTGCAATGGTAGTAGAGTCTTTGATGTTATTTCAAGCTCCATTTTGTTAGTATGGCCACCTGAAAGTACAAGAAAATGGCCAAGGCCCCCCCATGTGATAAAAAGGCTGTATTTTTGCTCCACATTGATATCTCACCTCAACAGAACCCTTCAATTGGTCTGCAAAAAGCTCTGCTGCAGCAGGCATGAAGTGGAAGGGTTGGAGTACTTGAGACAGCATTAGCTGTTACACCAGCAGGAATTCAGAACAGCTTCCTCAGGAAGTGGCAAAACTACACTACAAAGCAAAGGTGTTTCTGACTATATCGGCGCCTTCGTTTTCATCTAATGGTATTCATCTAAGCTTTGGGGCTTTTCCCACCCTCATTCACACAGTGGAGGAAGCTAGTTAGAGAGCTCTCCAAACATCTTCAAGTTTTCAGAGGGCACAGATGCTTCTCCCTATTGCCTAGCCTTGCCTTATGAAAGTAGGATAATGAAAAGATAGTATTTGCAATTAAAAACAAAGCAATAAAACATTCCATTTCAACGCCACAGCGCCTTTGCTCTATTTCTGACATGGAGAACTCTTTCTACAACAAAGCACGGATAAAAAGCACAACAAAAAATATCACCTTACCCTGGAATAAGGTAGTTGTTCTCCCATCTGTAGCGCATTTCTAACACAAATTCTTGCCAAAGGTGTGCCACTCCTTTTACTCCTCCATGGTAGAAGTTTATCATACAAAGACATAAAGCTAGTTTGTACGTCAGACTATCAGAAGGAGCAGACTTAAACTGATTGAAGAGATTCTACATAAGGAATAAAATCAAACAGGGAAAAGAAGAACAATGCCATGTTTCTAAACCCACATGATTTCTTCACTGTCGATACAAGCAGCTAAGATTTCAAGTCTGTAAGTATAAGCTACCAAAAATGACAGTTATTGAAAGGAAAAAAAAACCCCACAGTATTGAAGGAAAAAGTTTGAAGTTAGTATTTCACAGCATCATAGAATTGTTTTGGTTGGAAAAGATCTCTAAGATCAGTAAGACCAACCATCAGCCCAACACCACCACAGCCATTAAACCACA
Organism: Melanerpes formicivorus; assembly: GCF_026170545.1. NCBI lineage: Eukaryota > Metazoa > Chordata > Aves > Piciformes > Picidae > Melanerpes > Melanerpes formicivorus. The sequence continues at coordinate 35,566,859 of NW_027142357.1, read as the reverse complement.
TCCCAGAGTGCCATGTTCACACATCTCTTGAATACCTCCAGATATGGTGACTCCACCACCTCCCTGGGCAGCCTGTTCCAATGAGTGACCACTCCTTCAGTGAAGAAGTTTCTTCCAATATCCGATGTAAACCTCCCATGGTGCAGCTTGATGACATTTCCTCTTGTCCAATCCCCCATTACTAGGGAGAAGAGACCAGCCCCCACTGCACTACAACTTCCTTTCAGGTAGCTGTGGAGGGCAATATGGCCTCCCCTCAACATCTTCTCCAAAATAAACCACCCCAGTTCCCTCAGCCACTTCTCACAGGACTTGTGCTCTAGACCCTTCACCAGTTTTGTTGTCCTTTTCTGGACACACTCCAGCAATTCAATGTCTTCCTTGTAGTGAGGGGCCCATTTCTATGTAGAGATTCTACAGAGGCAAGTTCTTTTTTCCAAAAATGGTCTACCACAGCAAAATCTGTATGGATACAAACTCAGAATTGCTTTCTCTCTCCTGAGTGTCAGTCAGTAAAACTTACATAATCTTCACTCTCTGGAGGAGGATTGTTTCCTGCTGAAGTGCTAGCTCTGGTTTCAAATCCATCTGCAAGCTTCTCAGCAGCATCTGGAAATAAAAACTGGACAAAACAAAACAAAAAAAAAGGCAAACTTCCATCAGTATGCTCTTCCACCTCTCTCCATAAAGCTACTACTGGTTGCAGACCAGCAATCCCTATAATTAAAGATGTTATGAGTTCAGAGCTCATTTTCAGTCCACATATATTTGCACAGACTTGTAGCAACTGATAAATGCAATTTAAATAACAGAACTGACATCAAAACAGCTTTGGTTATAATTCTGCTATGAACCAAAAACCAAATATAGAATAAACCAGGTTGGAAGAGACCTTCAAGATCATCACGTCCAGCCCATCAACCAATCCAACCCACCTAAACAACTAACCCATGGCACCAAGCACCCCATCAAGTCTCCTCCTGAACACCTCCAATGATGGTGACTCCACCACCTCCTCAGGCAGCCCATTCCAATGGGCAATCACTCTCTCTGTATAGAACTTCTTCCTAACATCCAACCTGAACCTCCCCTGGCACAGCCTGAGACTGTGTCCTCTTGTTCTGGTGCTGGCTGCCTGGGAGAAGAGACCAACATCCGCCTGTCTACAACCTCCCTTCAGGTACTTGTAGAGAGTGATAAGGTCACCCCTGAGTCTCCTCTTCTCCAGGCTGAGCAACCCCAGCTCCCTCAGTCTTTCCTCGTAAGGCTTGTGTTCCAAACCCCTCACCAACTTCGTTGCCCTTCGCTGGACTCGTTCCAGCAAGTGAAATGCACCAGTGGCAATATGAAATACATGCTCTGTATGAATTTAACATGCATGGACAGCTCACTTACCTGAAGAATAGTATTGAGAACGTCATTGTTTAAAGGTGACTCATCCACACCTCTGTGTTTGCGAATTTTTTTCTTTGCACTGTGAACCATATTTGTGACTGATAATTTATGGATTGGGACTGGTGCTGGCTCTGTGAGCTTTGACAGAGCCTGGGTAATATCAGCAACCTCTGTAAAATAAAATCAAAATAATTAGAACAGAACAAAAAACCCCAAAATCAAACCACAAGACCATGTCTCTTTAAATGTCACCTGTCATATCTATCTTGCACTGATTTTTAACATCCTGTTAACCACAGCTACACCTTTGTGCTGCCAGATTCCATAGCTGATACTGACTGCTCTTAGCCACAAGGATAAGCAGCAGAATGAGGCCACAAAGCAATGTTTGTGACCCTGATTTACTGAAGTCTAGATAGGATTGGCTGTAGGTAGTGTCTGCCACCTACTGTAGTAGTGTAGCATATTTGCAGAGAATTACAGGAGAGTATAAGCAAAAGCCTGCTAAAGAGCCAGTGTTTACATTTTGTTTGTATGTGATACCAACAAATACACTATAGGTAATAGAAACTGTTCAGGTATATGCTAAAGCTTTAAATAAGCCTTAAATAAAGCCAGTACTAATCACTATATATATGGCCTTACATGCTGTAAGCACAATTCTGGTTTAGAGTCTCCTCAGGTAAACCCCTCAAATCAAAACTTTTTTTTTTCCAGAATGGCTGCACCTTCAGGAGAAGTGTGGCCAGCAGCGCAAGGGAGGTGATCCTCCCCCTCTACTCAGCTCTGGTGAGACCCCACCTGGAGTACTGCCTTCAGTTCTGGAGCCCCTATTACAAGAGGGATGTGGAGGTGCTGGAACGTGTCCAGAGAAGGGCCACGAGGATGATCAGAGGGCTGGAGCACCTCTCCTATGAGGACAGACTGAAGGAGCTGGGGCTGTTCAGTCTGGAGAAGAGAAGGCTCAGAGGTGACCTCATTGTGGCCTTCCAGTATCTGAAGGGGGCCTACAGAAAGGCTGGGGAGGGACTGCTCAGGATATCAGGGAGTGATAGGACTAGGGGGAATGGAATGAAGCTGGAGGTGGGGAGATTCAGGCTGGAGGTGAGGAGGAAGTTCTTCCCCATGAGAGTGGTGAAGCCCTGGAATGGGTTGTCCAGCGAGGTGGTTGGGGCCCCGTCCCTAGAGCTGTTGAAGCCCAGGCTGGATGAGGCTCTGGCCAGCCTGATCTAGTGTGGGGTGTCCCTGCCCATGGCAGGGGGGTTGGAACTAGATGATCCTTGTGGTCCCTTCCAACCCTGACTGATACTATGATACTACTATGATACTCTCTTACAATAAAATAACTTTAAAAAGAGTGCAGACAAATTTAAGTGAATGATTACCAACAACCTGCAAAACCTCATCTTGGCTAATATTTTTAAAAACTTTAAGAGAGAAGTAGGGCTAAACATTCTGCATCTCAAGCACTAAGCATGTCAAGCATGCCAATACCCTACCTGGTTTAACACATTTTTAAGCTAACTAGCTTAAAAACTTCAAAACTAAGATCAAGTATAACCAAAGAAAATATATTCACAGTTCTTCCCTCATTGATTCATTTTCTTCCCTCATATTTGGAGGGAAGAAAAGGTGGCAAGAGCCGGGAAGGAAATGTTTACCACGTACAGCAAGAAAGTGAAAGAAAGGGAGAAAGACATGAAAAATATGTTTGTAACTGTACTGTTGGGACAACATCTGACCTCTTGGTCAGGTAATTTTGTGGGGTTTTTGGTTTGTTGGTTTGGGTTTGTTTTTCCTTAAAATTCCTAAAAATGTAAAGGATGACAAGCAAAGCCCCTCAAACAGGTTAAAGGCTCTAAACTGGTGGTTAAAACATGCACTAAACATGAGCTTCAAAAAGCAGAAGAAGATACAGAAAAGTCTGATGTTTGCTCAAAACCAACTATGTTTTTTAAACTCTTGTTTTTCAGTGGGAAAAAAAATCAACTATAAAGCAAAGGCAGTTTTTCTCTAGGAGCTAAGCTTGCCTACAGTTCATGAGAAATCATACCATGTACCACTTAGCAAAAAATGCTTAGGAGTATTACAGAAAATGCCTCAGAGTATAAGTAGTGATTGAAAGGAAAAGAGGGCAGAGAAGATAACATGAAACAAAGAAGAACAAACAATACAAAACAACCTTTTCCTTCCTCTTCAAATGCAGATCTTCCAAGTATTTCATCAGTTGACTCCTTCCGACGACAAAGCTTGAAGAATTCAGTAAGGAAGTCACCTAGAAGAGAAAGTTTTTGAGCAACTATTCAATGAAAATCTCATTGAACCCTAAATTAACTCTCAAAATGATGCTGAATGGCCAGTGAATTTTATCTTTTCATCTGAAAATGGACACCTAGACAGTTATCAGCTGTGGCTCCAGAGCACAGTTCTTCATGCAGTTTAATCCACTTCACCCAAAGCAAGATCAAACTTCTGCAGTACATTCATTTTTATTTTTTCCAGTTTTGGAGCCCTTTTTCCTCCAAGCTAAAAGGCAAGGATGGACAAGAGTACATCTCTTCAGGCATACCAATCCTTCCTGTCAGACAGATTGATTCAGCTGAGGTACTGGATACATGCATAAGGCACTTAATAAAATGTAGAGATTCTACAGAAGCTAAATTTACACAGAACATACAGAGTAAATGTTTATGCTCTGGAGCCTGGTGAAGTAAGAACTGCAGTGAAGTTCACAGTACACAGATGCAGATTAATCTACAACAGAAAGCTGTGTTTTTGCAAAGCTTGCGTTCTTGGGAAAGAAACCCAGTCAAAAAATTAATGGAGGTGAGGAAGCAAGTCATTAAGTAGCCAACTATCAACAAGTAAATCCTACTGTCACAATGCACAAGCCACAAGACAAGATCAAGAATTCTGATGTCTTACCCAATAGACACTGAGGGTTATCTGCTTTTCTGACTCTCACAGACCACTGTGGTGCTTGAATAGGATCCAGGTCACTTTAAGAAAACAAACACACACAAACAACAACGCAGGTGTCATGCTGCCACCCTAAGTATGCAAGACATCAAAGAGCAGCAAAATCTCAACAAATGCAACATTACAGCCAGTTAGGCCATGGAAGCCATAATATACACCATTATTACATAGGAGAACAGGACAAACACTCTACAATGCACTCAAGGGTCCCTGTTCTGCTGTACATACATAACATGAATAAGAAACCTATGAGAACAATTCAGCCACAACACAACTAAATTGCCTTAAGGTGTATTAATGTTGAAGATTCATTTCTGCATTAATTAAAAACAATAAACCACTTTTTTGTTGTTCCTCTTCTTCCTTAAGTATCAGTATACATTGTTCTTCCTCTTTAGGAGATTTAGCAGAAAACCTGATGACAGTTTTTGGGACAGTGATGTCAATTGGTTAATTCTTTTTGCTTTCCACATCCCACTATCATTTCTCCAAGAAATGTGCAGTACAAAAACTTTTAAATCAATCATGAGAATGTGTCCAAAATTGTGTGTTCTGTTCAGACAGCAATACAATGATACTTTCTTACACACAAATGCATCTCAAAAAGTCTTTTCCCAAATGAGATGACCTTAGTAGTCCTTCCTCTTTCACAAACAACATTGTAGATGTCACTAAAACACAGTAATTCATGAATGGTAGTAGTTCACTTCTGGGTATTTGCAATCCAGACAAAATACTTACGAATAAACATCATTGTCAACAATGATACCTTCTGTCAGCTGAGGCCACGTGGTAGCTAAATGGAGCTCACTGCAACAAAATAGGATTTAAAGCCTTCAGTGCTAGTAGAAAGGGTTCTCTCCATCACAGAAAAGATCTTAAAAGGTATTTGCAATAGTTCATATTTAAGCCTCTATTTGGCAGCTACATCCAGAAATCTGCATCTTTTCCAGTGAGGTTTCTGGCTGCATACAGTCCATTGGTTATTCTGCAGCACATCACCCAGTACCGTACTAACCTTTGCTAGTAGATGGCATACAAAATTCTCTCACAACTCCTCTCTCCAAAAGGAGAGATTGTGCACTGCATGCCAGGTATCCAAGTACAGAGAAAAGAACCCCTTTAATTAACTGCCTACAGCAGTAAACACCAATGTATTAAAATGATTCCTAGATTTGCTGAGTGGTTAGAAGAGAACACAGAGACAGTAATAACTTCCTTTATAGACTCTCTAAGTCTTCTATAAATGGCTAAGTATACAATGAGAGAGTCCAACCCTTGAATGAAGGCACACCATTTTTGAAGTTTATCTCCAGCTAAAGTATATTGCAACATAATAGTTTCAGAGACAGATGGAGTACTCCAGACATCATGGTGAAAGACTTATAAGCCAGAACTCTGAATACCATTCAGACAAATGGTCTTATTTGCTACTAGACCATTACCTTTCATAGACATTTCCTATGTATTTGAATAACGATATCATCTGTTAGGGACATACTAAGTCAATAGGCAGGCAAAGTTAAGATTTAAAATAATATACCTTATAGTCCTCCATTAATGAAGTTACAAAATACATTTTTCTGAACTCTTATCTTACCTGATTGGATCCTCACAGGCACCAAATGGTAGCTTCCCAAATTCAAGGCCTCCAACTTCTCCACCAACTAGGGCATCTATATCTAAAGACAGATCAATACATTTTCCATACAGAATTTCTGGGATGTTTTAAGAAGTATATCATCTTAATTACACAGTAAAAAGGCTGTAGCTGAGCAGCTAAGGTGACATAGCTGTGGAAACATATTCCTAGCATACAAAGTGCTTCCAGCAGAAACTGGGAAGTATCACAGTATCACAGTAATCATGCAACAGGACATTCAAGAAGACAGATATTTTTTTTGTAATCTATGTTGAGGGAATGTTATTCCATTCACAAAGGCAAAGATGATAGCTATAAAGTCAGCCTGAAAGAGTTAATGTTCTTGTTGGCACAAGAAAAAATTTGCCATGAAATTATTTAGGCATTAAATCAACTCTATGCACAGAAAGAAGACTCTAGAAGAGCAAGTCTGCAGATTAAAAAAAAACAGCTACTTTTAAAAGGTTGATGACAATTTTATGAAAAGAGTGATATGTCTCCTACAGTTAAGTGTGAAAAATAATCTGGAAGATTCTTTCTAATCACAGGTACTTAACCATGCCTTCCCAGCATGGCCAGCTGCTTCCCATGCTATATCCATCAAATATATAAACAAAAAATAGACAGCCTTCACTGAACAAAAATTTGAAAGAGTAATCATGTATTGTAATTCCATTATCATCATGTTATTACACCATCTGAGTTTAAATGCATCTAGCAAACTGCTTACATAGAAAACAAATGAGGTATTAGAATAGATAAGTATTTGGATAACTTAATTACGTAACTTCTTCAGAGGAGACAAAAGCCACATTTAAATTATCTTTAGATGTATTTTCTACATTCCCTTAGGTAAAACCACACAGGATCGACTTCACTACAGACTTCTTCCAAAGAATGTTGTGGTTTTTTTCTTTAAAGTGAGGGAAAGCCAAACAATTAGGTAATCAGAGCAAGGTCACAAAGGACCCTAAAGTGTGCCCTAAATACTTTAACCTTGTTACATAAAACTACTATCAAGTCAAGAATAGAACTTGGGCATTTTAACTGCTCCTCCACCTTGTGTCTAAAACGCCATATCATTTAAAAAATGTATATTAAGAAGGAACTAATATCTCCTGGCTCAGAGGTAAGCAAGAGTTAAACAGAAGTTTGTAATTTATTATCTGATGCTATCTATACAGAAATAGTCTTGTTAAAAACAAATCCTTGACATCCAAGGAAGAAAGTGAAGCAAGTGGGAAGGCACTCAGTTGTAAGTAATACCTTTCCTGACAATGCAGAAGACATATTAATTCTTCTGCAAGATAAACATTTTCTTTAACATTGGCTGTTGATCTTAAAGCAAGTCATTCTGAGGACACAAATCTCCTACCTGGTGGCTGCTGTGGCCAGAAATACTGCTGCCAGTCTTGAAGTACATAGGTAAGCCGAATAGCCATGCTGACCGGAGGTAGTGGTGTTAGAGGGCATCCCTTGAAAACATTAAGAGGAAAAAATGCAGTGTAGAGAGCACCTTGTCTCAAACACACCAGGCCTTGAACAAATTAGGTATGATAGGTATGATGTACTGCACCCCAAGTATCACTAGTAAAGCCATTGCTCAACAAGACACAGGTAAAAGTAAGCACGTAAGCTTTCTAAAATGTGTGAGACATTCATAGGCTCCACTTAACCAGTAATTCAGAAGTAGCTCTGACACAGAATGCATTAGGTTTTATTAACATTTTTTTTTTCTCAACTTTTGATGAGATTATAGACTATTAATAGCTGCAGGCAGCCTAACCAGAATGGTTACTCTATAACATAATCAAGTCTCAGATTTCATCATGTTGTTCCTCACTCTTAGTTTAGGGAGCTACCAAGTATCAGAATAAAAACCCACCCTGACCCTCCCTTCTCCTTTTAAATAACAAAACAGAGTTTGCTTTGGGGACAGGGAGGAGAGTGTTCTTGAAAGACAGTATAAGCAGACACATCCTTTCACACTGTAGTGAAAAACATGACTGGAAAGTGTTAACACTGAAGAACAAAACCCATACTAATATTCACTCTTTATCAGTACATATTGGCAATACCTGGAAAAAGACTTTGTTGGTATCAGCAGTGGTGGCTTCATGCTGACAAAAAAAAATAAAATCCCTAGAAGACAGAAGTGAACCTACAAGAAACCATGTAGTAATTGTTCTTAGTATCAGTTATAGACATACAGATGCACTTACAATCTTGGTTTTGAAGACATCTAGTAATCCTGACAAATGAGTATACTGATTTGGCACCTTGCGAAGATGAACCATCTCAAAGTCAGTTCGAACTCCTGGACCCTGACACTCCCCAACATACATCCGTCGCCATTTATGATGTATTTGCACAAACAGTGGAACCTGGCTATAAAACAAGAATATTTCGGATCATTTAAAATGCCAAGCTGTCTTGTGGTCTTTAAACCTAGCTACATATTTTAAAGTTATTTCAATATAATTTCATATTCTTTAGAATGTATTTTCTCTCAGTGGAACACAGCTTTAAATATTTAATAGATATCAAACACTGTTAACTTCATCATTAAATGGAACACCTAACAGACTGACATGTCATAAACATAGCCCTATCCATGACTTGAATTAACTGATTTCCAGTCTAAACATTTTTGAGGAAGACTGCAAAGTTATTGTTACTACATATAAGAAAGAAATCTCCTACAAGTTCCGTTCTGTATACCACTTATTCCAACAGCTTCTAGCAGCTATTAAAAGCCTTCGAGGTTGTTTACAATAATGAATATAAACAACACATTGAATCAATCTTTTTTTTACATTTCCATGGCTTTTTTTTAATCCTCTAAAGCAAGATTATGGTGCAAACACAACAAACTCAATTCTAGTGACAGAACAAGAGGGAATGGCCTCAAACTGCACCAAAGGAGGTTTAGACTGGACATTAAGAAAATCTTTTTTCACTGAAAGGGTTGTCAGACATTGGAACAGGCTGCCCAGGGAGATAGTTGAGTTACCATCCCTGGATGTGTTTAAAAGCCATGTAGATATGGTGGCTGGAGATACAGCTCACTAGTAGACTTGATAGATTTAATAGTTGGACTCAAGGATCTTGAAAGACTTTTCCAATTTAAGTGATTCTACAATTCTGAGTGTATTTTGCTAATAAATTTTTTTCCCCCTCACACTAGCCATATGCTAGAGCTTTACTTCAACATGTGAAAAGGTTTATGCTTTCACCTACCAGCCAGTATTCCCCAAAGCAATGGAAAGGGAACTCAGCAAAAGGTTACACTTGGATTCACTAAGAACAGCGTCGTTATTTGCAGCCGGAGCAATAACCACGAACTCACGTAAGCCATACCTTAAGAGAGAGAGGAAAAAGCAGCATATTGCTGGTTTCTTTTTTCTCAGAAAATCAGATGAAACACAGAATTTTTAAATATTGTAAGCTGAATAACCTACCTAATTGTCACCAACAGATTGTGGAACCTGTTATTTTAATGTCAGTACGTCTTTCAGAGAGGTCAAGAACTGAGCGGGCAGAGAGCTGCAGAATGTCAAATGACAAACTACTGGAGCTGAACAGCATTCAAACACTGTACTCAATAGGAGGTCTATCAGTCCTGAATTTTCTGCCTTGTGATAGTAACAGCTGTAACTATTTAGACATAAAAACAATCTCTCTAAAACAATACTATGTTAAAGATCTGCATTATTAAGAATATGGTGGCTGTTGTTGTTAAGGTGCTGCAGCTTCTCTTTTTAAGAATGCATCTAAATATTACAAACATAAAAACTATCTAATCTATGGAATTTATATTAAAAAATTTTGATAGGAAAAAAAGAAATGACAGGCCCACAATGATGGGCTTTTTATCCACTCCTTTCCTGTGTCCAGCACAAAGAATCATTTTGCATAAGCTGTAGTTCTTGATGGGGGAAAAAACATACAAGTGATTGTGCCAGCATCAAAGATTTTCCAACTGCAATGCTTATTTGCACTAAGGATGAGAAGCAGCGTACATACCATCTTACCAGACAGTGAGCTCTAGGAGGAAAGTCATTGTTCATGCACAGCAAGTCCTGCATAGGCAGAGGAAGGGCATCTGTGAAAAAAATTGATACACAAAAAGCATCAGCATCCATTCAGCTGACTTACAATGTACTTAATATTAGCAATTTGTTGAAGGCAAAGCACACTAAATCAGGAATGTCAGATTGCACTCATCAGATCCCAGAAAGTTTCACACACAAGCAAATCAACACACTGTAAATTCCACACAATTAAATTGTCCTTTGTCATATCCTTACAGTCATGTAAATGAACCACCAGCTACCTTCTGCCACTTCTTCTTTTCCATCTTTGTCACTGGGCTCTTGCACGAGATAATGATGGGTAATTGAGAATTTGAAGTCTGCAAATGAAATTTCATCTGATTTCTCTTCCCATGCTCCAGTGGTGAAAATACCCTGCATACAAAAAAAGATGGGTTTTGATCACATATAGGTTAAGATTCATAAGCCTTAAAAAGTATATTACCTGCATGACCTAGAATATATATTAATCTTTTTCTAGTGCTAAATATTTTTAAAAGTTAGGCATGATTTAATTTAGGAAAGCCCACAATTATCAAAGCACTGAATTACAAAGGTAGAATAGAATAGAATTAACAAGGTTGGAAAAGACCTTTGAGATCAATGAATCCAACCTATCATCCAACACTATCTAATCAACTAAATTATGGCACCAAGCACCCCATCCAGTCTCTTCCTAAACACCACCAGTGATGGTGACTCCACCACCTCCCTAGGCAGCCCATTCCAATGGCAAATCACTCTTTCTATGAAGAACTTCTTCCTAATATCCAACCTAAACCTCCCTGGTGCAGCTTGAGACTGTGTCCTCTTGTTCTGGTACTGGTGGCCTGGGAGAAGAGAGCAGCCCCCACCTGGCTACAGCCTCCCTTCAGGTAGTTGTAGACAACAATAAGGTCTGCTCTACCTGAAGGTAGCAGAATGCCAAAATCCAGGTTGCCAATAATCATGTTCACTTGAAGGACCAGCTAGCCCTCAAATTATATGACAAGAAAGAAGCAGATTTATCCTCTCATATGCAACTAAGCCTCTTAAGCATATGCACCCTCAACTTTGCAGCAGTCTTCCACCCAGGATTTTATCTACATCTGTACCATTCTACTTTAATATTTAGTTTCAATATGTTTTCACTGATAAGTGATCTTGCATCTATAATTTGCAAAACTTCTGTGTGTAAGGATAATTAATTTTTTTAAACAAAAACCCAGCACAGGAAAGTCCCTAAGAAAAAAAAAATCTACATCACTCTACATGTATGCTGCTACTGAAAGAAAGCAACTTGGGCAACCCCATGATCTCTAGAGCATCTTCTCGCTAGAAATCAAGAGAGGTCTGGTTTAGGGAAAAAAAAGGCATGTAGGAATACAGTGGTGGCTCAGGTTGAAAACTAGGGCATTAGGTAACACAAAATTTTGTTGTGAATACTCTGTTCAGCAATTTCCTCTGCATGTTACAGGACCGAGAAAGCACTACAAAGGCTCTAATTAGACGTTGAAAAAGATCTCTCCAATCTGTGAAACACACTGAGTCACAAGTAGCACTAAGCAAATCTCAATCATAACTTTGTGAGACACGACAAAGGCACAAGTCAGGGCAAATAGAAACTCCTCAAGAATTTAGAACTGCTTCAACCACGTTCCCAGATTCAACACTGGGAATAAAATTTTTAAAAATGAATAAAAATCACTAGGCCCTATAGGTAGATCCCACTTGATTATGGAAATAGTCTGTTTGGCAGAGAGCCCACCAACAAATTTACAGAAACTACCTAGTTGCCACTTTTACAAGCAAAATTCCCCAATACAAACCATGATCTGCCATAATTAAGAACACAGCAATACATGTTATATACATATGATTAGTTAGGAATTCAAATCCTAGAAAACAATGCAGAAGCAGTAACTGACCTTTTCTAGTGGTTTGCCTGAAGAAATCCCAATAAGTTTCCAGTCATTCAATACTTCTTCTATTTTTGAAATAAATCTGTTAGGGAGAGGGAAAGACATGAAGAGGTGCTGAACACTAAACTTGTATTGTAATTCATCTCCCCAAAAGCAGGTAATATATTATAGTTTCATTCAGTTATTTTATTGTAAGAGAGTATCATAGTAATATCATAGTATCAGTCAGGGTTGGAAGGGACCACAAGGATCATCTAGTTCCAACCCCCCTGCCATGGGCAGGGACACCCCACACTAGATCAGCCTGGCCAGAGCCTCATCCAGCCTGGGCTTAAACAGCTCTAGGGACGGGGCCCCAACCACCTCCCTGGACAACCCATTCCAGGGCTTCACCACTCTCATGGGGAAGAACTTCCTCATCACCTCCAGCCTGAATCTCCCCACCTTCAGCTTCATTCCATTCCCCCTAGTCCTATCACTCCCTGATATCCTGAGCAGTCCCTCCCCAGCCTTTCTGTAGGCCCCCTTCAGATACTGGAAGGCCACAATGAGGTCACCTCTGAGCCTTCTCTTCTCCAGACTGAACAGCCCCAGCTCCTTCAGTCTGTCCTCATAGGAGAGGTGCTCCAGCCCTCTGATCATCCTCGTGGCCCTTCTCTGGACACGTTCCAGCACCTCCACATCCCTCTTGTAATAGGGGCTCCAGAACTGGACACAGTACTCCAGGTGGGGTCTCACCAGGGCTGAGTAGAGGGGGAGGATCACCTCCCTCGACCTGCTAGCCACACTTCTCCTGATGCAGCCCAGGATCTGATTGGCTTTGCGGGCTGCAAGTGCACACTGAGAGCTCATGTTGAGCTTTTTGTCCACCAGCACCCCCAAGTCTCTCTCCTCAGGGCTGCTTTCCAGCCAGTCACTGCCCAGCCTGTATTTATGCCTGGGATTGCCTCGACCCAGATGCAGGACCCTGCACTTGCTCTTATTGAACTTCATGAGGTTGGCTTGTGCCCACCTCTCCAGCCTGTCAATATTGCCCTATTAGAGAATTCCTTTAAAAAAACAACCAACCAAAGAACAAACAAATCACAGAATGGTAGGGTTTGGAAGCGACCTCTGAAGATCATCAAGTCCGACCACCCTGCCAGAGTAAGATCACCTAATGCAAATCACACAGGAACAAGTCCAGATGGGCCTTGAAAGTCTCCAGAGACTGAGACAACAACAACAAACCCCAAAGTATCACATCAAAACCAGAACAGCTGCCTCCCTATCTCAATGAAATGGTCCTCCTACACCTACATTTCAGATGACAGTTACTTCTAGCAACTGCTATGAGCACCCTTCGAGTGAATCTCACCTTTATTCTTTCTCTGGTACTGTATTATATCAATTTTCACACACACTGCTGTTCCCTAATAAGCACTGTAGACAAAATTCTAAGCTAAATTCAGATTTTAAATGCAGTGTTTAGAATCTTTATCTTCTTCTACCACAGACAATGACACTGGAAAAAGTGCTTACAAAAATAATACATCAAGATTGCAAGCACATCTTCACCTTAAGTTTTCTTGTGTGCTGCTCTACTAACTTTTAAAGGTCTTATCTGTAAGATGGCTACTTTAATGATCAAAAGCCACGTAAACCTTCTGGATATTTATTCTAATCCCTTGCAAACAGACACTAAACCAGCTCTTTCACCATGTTGAGAAACAGCTTGACTAGATCCTCTTAACTAACGCATCAGCTGCGGCCTGAGTCTCCACCGCAGTGACAGCCGGTAACGCCGGAACAGCTGGGACGAAGCTCCGGGTTAGGCACCGGGTACCGGCCAAAGCTACCTCCGGGCTGGCGAGGCCGGCCGCCGCGCACAAGCCGGCTCCCCTCAGCCTCAGCCCCTCTGCCCGCGCGAATACAGCAGGGCGCCCGCGATCCCCCCGTGACAGCCGCGGTGAAGGGAGCGGGACTGGCGCGGCACCACCTACCTCTCCCACTCGGAGGCGGTGGTGAAGTCCGTGATCTCAAACACCTCCGACTCGGGCTGCAAGGAGAGATCAGGAGAAACAATGAGCGGAGACACCGCCGCGAGCCCAGTGGAGAGCGAAAGGGAAGGGGAGCACAGGGAAAACACTCACTTCGCTGTCCGCCGCCATCTTGCGCCGCTGCCGGGACCCCTCCACCCCAAGCGCAGAGGCTCACGGGAAGGCGGTGGCGGGCGGTGCGAGCCCTCCTGGCTCGGTATCGCTGACGCTTCCTCACGGACCGCTCCGGCTGGAGTCTCTCAAAAGCCCCGCTCCCCATAGACCTGCTTCACAGTTCGGCTGGCCGCCGCTGCGGCTGAGCCACCCCGTCCCCCGGGTGCCGTGCCCTGCCCCGCAGGCCTCCGCGGGAGGGAACAGCCGGACAGTCCTCTGACGCTCCCGGCGGGCTGAAGTGCCTGACGGGCGCTGCCTCGGCCCGCTGCGGCGGTTACCTCATGGGGTGAGGGGATGAGTTATGACTTGCTCCCACAGACTGATTCTGTCAGGGCTAGCCCGAGAGGGTAAACGAGGTGTCTCACCGGCTGTGTATCCCGTGTGCTCGGGGTACCGGGGTGTGACTGGTGTCGCAGATCGTCTCCGTGAGGCTGGTTTGCTAGGTCGCTGCAAATGTATGAGTAACAAGCTCCATTTCAGTCAGTCAGGAACTGAAGTGTCACCGAGGCCTGGTGTCTCTGGTCAAGCCTAAAAGAAAGCAGGCTCCGCGCCCCACCCGGCCGCTTATAAAATCGTGCAGCCGTGTCCCAGGGACAGGGTGCCAGTCCTTCTGGCATACAGCAAACCACTTCCCTTCACAGCCAAGCCTGAGCCTGGTTATACCTCTTTTTGTGCTTCCCCCCACCCCCCGCATAGTCTGCTACTTAACAAAAATGAATTACATGCTTGAAGGCTGCTATTAAGGCTGTCTGAAAGACGATACAACTATTAATGAGTAGCGGGGAGTGTTTAGGTGAGGGGACTGAAAACAAAATGCTGTAGAAAAAGATATGAAAAGCGTAAATTAAGCTAAACAGAAAAGAGAAATATTCTTTGCGTTGAGTGCTGGGAGAACTGTTTTGTTATTAGAGCTTAAAATACCACCGTTCATTTCTGCCGCGTTTGTTTTCACAGGTCACTACCGCGGTTCGAATCAAACTCCTCCAAGCAAAATGTCCCCGACAGGGGAAGGGAGTTGCCTTGGCGACATCGTGTAAACTCAACAGCCTCCTGTAGCAGGACTTGACTGCAGAAAAGCTTGTCTCAGTAATAGAGTACTAAGTACTACGTGCTCAGCAATCAGAAAAACACGCTGAAATAAAATCTGAGTGTGTGTAGTTGCTGTTTGAATTTCTTGCAGCAAAGGAAGATAGCTGTGCATTAAAATGCTCTGTAATTTCTCTTTGGGCTGCAACTCCTCTTTCACACTTCGCTGCTGAAGCACCGGGTAAGATGTTGTTTATGGCTTTTTTGTACAAACTTTTCTGATACTGTTTTGAGGAGGCTTTTATGTATCCAAAAGAAAGGCAATATTTGGAGAAGTTTAACCATCTAATATGTCTTTAACAGAATAATATAATGGGATACACATTTGAATGGATTATCTGGTGTTTAGGGCAAGAATGAGAAATCAAGAGTGCTGGCTTCTATAGATATTTTACATATTTTGTTGGATGACCTTGGTCAGCAGCTATAGGTCATTGAATCTCCCTGTTCCCTTGTCTGTAAACTGAGGTCTGCCTGTTACACAGTTGTAACATAGTGCACATCCCTCAAATAAAAAGTGTTGTTTACAATTGTTGAAAAGAAACAATTTAATCTGGGATAAATGCACTAATCTCTTGGGGAAGCTCTGTGTGCTTCTAAGTAATTATATTTTTTGCTAATAGAATCAGTAACAAAAACCTCATTCATTTCCTGTCTTGAGTATTGAGTGGCAAAACGCTACTGAAACCAAGAAAACCCACACAGGCCTTTCATTTCCACTGACCTGTGTAGTGACTGAAATGGAAGATTCTTATGGACTACTGTTGCTTTCTGTGTTGCAAATATCTTACTATCAGTAATGTTTGGTCATTAGATGTTTTTTTTCTGTGTACATTATTAGTACTACTAAGAGCCCTGAGCTCAGCTGCAAAGGAAAAAAATAGGTAATTTTTAATAAACTAAGGATAGGTATTTATGGGGAAATTAAAAACAAACAAACAAACAAAAGAGACGGAGAAGAAAAAGATAGCAGCAAAAATTATCTGTAAAGATACCAAAGGATTATTTGGGAATCCTGATGGAAATATCTTTTCCTCGTCTCACATAGGTGTGGAGAGCTTATATATCCTCATAGAAGGCCAGCATTTTACAGAGCCAGACCACAAATGTACATGGATAGCTCTGTTACTCGTTTCCTTGAGCTACTATTATGTCTCTCAACAACCAGGAGTTAAAATATCAAGTGTTTGTAACAATAATTTGGTGTAAGCTTTAAGGTGTTTGGGTTTTATAAATGTAGTATGACTGGAATAATATATTTTTCTAAACATACAGAGGTACTAAGATAAAAGGTACACTCATGATTAAAGCTACTGATTAAGGCCCCATCCTTGAAGATATTCAAGGTTAGGGTCTTCAGAGCTCCGGTCAACCTAATCTACTGGAGGATATCAGGGCTCACTGTGGCGGGGTTGGACTAGATGACCTTTGGGAGGTCCCTTCCAACCCAAACCTTTCTTCAATTGTATGATAAGAAAATAACACTGACAGGTCTCATGCCTTATTCTACATTGTATACATTGAGGTTCTAGCAATAAAAGCTATCTGAATGTTTGCTTCTGTGTATTTACAGGACAGGGCATAGGATGTTAAGTTAAATTACAACATTCTTAGCTATTTCAAGTACTTCCGGAACGTTGGTTTTGTTTTACGTTCGGCTCTAAATAATGAAATACAGTACTCCTTTGTACATGTGAATTGGAAATCAATAAATCAATTAACAAATTTTTGTTTGTTTTTCAGGTTTCTGGACCTTAATACATCTAAGGACAGTATGTCTGACACCCAGCAAAAGAACAGAAGCAAGGAAAGTAGTCTAACAGAAGTTGGTAAGTATAAAATGTAATGTGCAATTGGAAGACAAAAAGGGCAATGTTAGCTTGAAATCTGGCTACTTGTCAAAACCAAGCAACCACCAAAAAAATTGGAACCAATCTTGAGACTTATTTTCCATCCTTGAAAAGCCCTGAGATTTATTTTGGTTTAAATAGCTTTCCTATTTATAAATGCTCTACTTTTGCAGAACTTCTGTCAATATTTTTCTTGTATTCCTGTTCTGCTGAAATAGGAGCTATAAGTGGATTGATTTTTTTTTTTTTTTGGTAGATATTATTTACTTTCACAGCACTAAAGAATTTATGCATTTACATTTCAAAAAATCTAACAGGAAGTAGGTACCTTAGCAAAATGAAAAATACCTTTTTGTTTTTCCCCCTCTGATGGTTGCTTCCTGTACTTCTTTATAATAACATGTCCAAAACCAACTGTGTGCATTGTGTTAACAGTCACTGTGTTATACTGCTTTTGTGCAAATATTAATGTATTATTACAGGTCATGGAAGTGTTGTTGCTCTTCAGAATGCAGATAACATAACGAAAGAAATGCATGAATCATACAAAGCTCTGGGAAAAAATTAGTAAGTAGTATTAATATTTAATTTGCAGTCAAGTATGCAGAAATGAAGATAAAGCAGGTAGTATTGCATGAGTAAAAAGTATTTCCTTAGTGCCAGATCTTATATACAGCTATATTATATGTTGTGTAGTGTTTCTGTCTTCCTGATGTCAATTACTGGCCATTGCTGGAGGCAGGATATTGCATTAGATGAACAAATTATTTTGTACAATATGAAATAAAGCGTAGTACATGGTTTTAGCTCAGCATTTGATTTATGAAAAACAATTATCTTGCCTACAGCTTTAAGATTAATTTAGTCTGTATTTTTGTCCCTCTTTTCAGTCATTTATCTTTATCTGTATTTGTGTTTTCCATTCAGAAGCCAGGTGGCAGAAATCTGGGGCTTGTCTGCACAGCCTCTATTCTCTAAGGCAGGCCATAGAGTGTTTCTTAAATAACAAAAGCACATCTGGTCTTCAGAATTCTTATGACACCTTTTCCTGATGATTCATAAAAAATGTACACTGGAAACAATCAGTTTTTGTCAAGAAGGGGAAGGTGTGCAATATGTTTTCCATTCCTGTTGTTGCTTGCCTTACATTGTATGCCATTCATTCTCTCTGTCTCTGGCATTACTATTGGCTGCTTCCAGGGAGAGCCATAATGTTCCAGATGGACAAAGAAGAAAACACTTGGGCGTTCTTGGATCTTACATCTTATTCTCAAGTCTGAGCACATGTCTCCTTCCACTTATTTTCACACTGTATTTTGGTTTCTTTGCTTTTGCCTTTTAGCCAAGTAGCACCAGCATCTGGAGGGTGGCCAGATCAACAAGTGGCACGTTTTCCAAACAAAAACCAGCTAACATCACAGATGAGACATCACACTTCCTTACCTTTCTTCCTGAGGAAAGAGAGTGTGGGACATGGCTTTGATTTCAGCTTTCTGCTACAAACCTCATGCCCAGAATCTAACATTTCAAAATCATTTACGGATCTAAATAATTTCCAGATAATTAAAGCACAAATACAACAAAGTAAGTTCAGTTGTAAAAGTCATAAATTTTGTATGAAATTATGTATCAAATAGGAGTTCTAAAGCTTTGCCATCTTTTCTCTTTAAACTTCATCTTTATGTCTATTATCTATGCCTATCTGACTTACATAAAGCAGGCTTCAGCCATGCTGACCCTCTTCTTTAATTATGTGTGTGTGTATTTGTGTATTAAAGTTAGCAATCATCTGAAATTGAGGAGAAGTATTTGCTTACACTATTAGACCACTTTAAAAGTACTTTTAAATTATCATATTTCATAGTCTTCTATAGGAAAAGGGATTATGAAGTTCAATATCACAAATTTCAACTTGCAATGTTTTCCTGTATAGCAGGTTTGTAGTATAGTCCTACAACTACACATCAGTCTGAGTCTAGGTCCCCAAATCCCTACAGTTTGAAATTGTAAATTAAAGATGTAGTCTGTTTAAAAATACTAGATTAATATTTTATTTGGTTTGATTTTTAAGGGCTCAAAACCAGGAACAGGAGGTCTGAGGTAAGATGGTGTTATGTATAAAACTGAGCACAAGTAGAAGAATTATATGCTTTCAAAATCTCAAAAGCTGGAAATACAGAAGTAGTGTAGGTAGTTTGCTCTGCTTAGTCTTTTTTTTTTATGATGATGAACACAAAGTATTTTTACATATATTTTGTACATATATGTGTGTCACCAAGTCTTCAGACGAGTATCAACAATTTGTCAGTAAGGTATTGCATCAGGGATTTGGTGGGGGTGAAGAGCTGGAAGTTCAAAAGTGTAGTAAACCATTAAAAATAGAATATGGAAGTTAATTTAAAGTATGTATGTCTTCTATGTGAAACATGTTAGATGTCTAATTTTGCTAAATTGCAAAAAGTAATTACTGTATTTAGTGGTCATTTAAAATCTAAGATGAGTTGGAGAGCAGTCTTGATACTAGATAATTGCTGGGAAAAAAAGCCTTAGGATTAAATGTATTTGGCATGAAATTGTGATTCTGTGAAACTTTGTGATAAGCATAAATAGAATTAGTGACAAAAATTTGGTACTTACAAACTAGCAGTTTTGTATGTCTCAGTGCTTCACACCACATGAGCTTTCAAAGGTACAAAACCTCAAATATTCTGTATTTAGAAAAAAGATAATTTGGTCTTTATGGATATAAATAATATTTAATAGTCCTTTGTACAAAAAACTTGACTCATTGAATCAACTCTATGCTTTAGTGAGCCCACTACAGACTACAACGGTGTGCATAGGAAAAAAAGTCAAGTGTAGAAGTAATAGCAGCGTTGTGACAGAAGATTATAAAAGGGCTCTGGAAAAAAAGGAAAATAACCAAAACATTTCAAATGGAGGGAAATGTTTAAGAAAAGTAATTTAGCTGATCTTAGTGTGATTTAATACAGATTTATTTCGTGTCTTAGGCTGTGATGATTTCTAGACACATATAATTTGGGATAAACTGAGCATTCATATTAATGCTATGCAGCCTAGACAAAGCCTTCAAAACTGTAAATTCGAAGCCAACACACATTGCTTTTCCTGGCACATTCAAGCCTCAGTTTGCCCTTGGAATGCAAACAAAAATTTCCTGCAGATTGCAAACTGATGTTGAAAATAGACATGCAAATGAGTACTCGAAGCATATGACTGTGTGATTATTTCTATTTCATCTGCATAAAAATGTACAGTACATTCAAGCTTATTTTTTCTCCATTTCCTATAGAAGGAAGAACAGAAATATTATTTTCAGAAAACTATTCTCTGTTCAGCTGAGTAGTCACAACAAAGAACTCCAATATTAATTCCATACTCTTTCAAAGATACACAATACCTTTTAACTAATGGAATAGGAGGAGAAGGGAGGAATAGGAAAATGCATCAACCCCCCCCTCCTTCAACATACTTCTCTGTTAAATGCCATATAAAAATGGCTTTTGGATGGTGAAGTGCAGACTCTGCTATTTTCCAATGTGCTTAAAGCTCTGTGAGCTGTATCTGTGGCCCATACAATATGGTTTATAGAGTTTTCTAATACTACACTAAACATAGGGAAGCTCTGTGAGTTTAGATTTATAATAATGTCTTTTAAAATCTATTAATAGCTTGTAAGAATTGTTTTCTCCATGGATAAAATAGTATTGTACTTCATCAGTCTAGCTTTTGCTTTTAAAAAACATTACTTGTATGAGATGTAGTTTCATTGGGAGTATTAGTACTGATGTGAGCATACTTTGGGGGGTTACATAAAAAGGCTTTAAAGACCAGTGTAAGAGTGGTGCTCTCACTCAGGCAAAGTGCACAGCAAGAAAGAACAAAGATTTTGCACGTGAAGCCACTGACCAGCCTTTGAATTCAACAAGCAAACATTCTTTGTGCCATAAGACATAGTTAATAACTAACAAGATGATTTGTATGTGTGGGCAAAGCTTATTGTTTTTAAATCATGGAGAATGGCTTGTGCCTTTTAGCAAAGGATCCAACTTTCTGAGCTATAAAATATATGGAAATAGTTCTGGATGTGAGAAAATTAATGCATTTTCTCAGAGTTTAAATATTACATTTCATATTAAATTAAATATGGGAATATGTAAGAGAATAATCCTATTCTGATGTCTTTTTCCTTAGTCTGCTTTGTTCTTAGTGATTACATTTTACCTGTATCTGTTGCATAGCACATGATTAATGGTTTCTATGGAAATTACAGTTGCATTTGCCACCAGTGACGTTTCAGCCTGTAAGAATAATTCATCTTGCTCTGCTTGAGGATAATGTCACTGAAAGCACCAACATCAGAAATATTTTGGATATTATGACCTCTGTTCCTCAGCCTGTAAACCCAGTTACTAAATTTTCTCAGTATCAGTTAGGCAAGCTATTAAAAAGGCATGCTGAAAAGTTGTCACACCTGATTGTGGCTACTATTTCTGGTAAGTTCACTCCAGTGAAAGACTTGTACTACTTCAGCACAAGTAACTATTTTAAGTACCCTAGCAACAAGAAAGAAGAAAGTCAAAACAATTTAAAATGGAGGGAAGCTGATGCAGCTACTAATACTGAAGAGAAAGACCATGTGAAATATCATTTTCCAGTGGCTTGTAAGAATATAGATCTTATGGCCCAAGCTGGTTTCTGTGATTATAGTCATGCCTACTTGAGCTCTGGTAATCCTCTGATAAACTGTGGAATATTTACAGCTCAGGCAGCATTTACAACGTCAAACAACAGCAATGCTTCAGGAGCTTGCAACAAGGAAAGAAGAGCAGAGAATTGCTGTAGAAATGCTTTAGAAGGAGGAAATGCTAGAGAGATGATACTGGATTATAGTCTATGTGAAGATGCCAAGAGTGAGAACTTTATACTTGACAATCGTGATTTAGGTTCTTCATGTAAAATTGAAGTGATGGAAGCCCACCGTGCCTTAGGAGATAATTCAATAGCTGCAGTAATCCCCAGAGTAGAAGTGAAAGATCATGCTGGAAAACAGACAGAAAATAGCATTTGCCTCTCTGATTTTGAAAGGGAAAAAGAAGCATTGTCAGAAGTAACTTCGAAAGACCGAGGTGAGCTTGTACATGTTGTTCATGTTACATTCCCTGAACAAGCACCAACTAGGGAACCACACATTGCTAAACAACCTGCCACAAAACCCAGCGTCATTCGTAGCCTGCCTCCTCATGTTACTCAGAGCTTCAACATTCTTGCTCGCAAAGAAAATGACAAAACTAAAATCAAGATGAATAGAAATAAATGTACAGCAAAATCCAAAATGAATAGCAAGGTAAAAATATCTGAAGACTTAATTGTTTCAGATGAGATTTCTACAAAACATAATGCCAAAAGTAAGATTTTCTCATCTTTGGAACGAGCACACATGGAATCTGAGACTTCACCAAAGCACCAACCTCCCCATCCTCTAGCAGACAAAGACCATTTTCCTCAGAGTGCTCAGAAACTTAAAAAGCAAAGTTCCTCCTGCAATTGCAAAAACTCAGTTATCTTAAAGAAACCTGTGACTCCACTTCCTTTGCTGCGTGCACAGTCTGCTTCAGGTTTTGTAGATCTGAAATACAGTGATATGTTCAAGAAAATAAATCCAAACGATCAAGGTCCAGGTATTTATGAAATGTTTGGAACTCCTGTCTACTCCCATATGCGTGAGCTTGACCAACATGAGAACAGATTTTATGGAGGTGTTTGTTCTGCTCCATCTGGGAGATGTACTGCTACGGCCTGCAGATCTACCAGCAGTAGAAGGAGAGAGAGCAGCCGAGTAAGAAATACTCCAAAGAGAGCTTGTTCTCGGTCAAAGAAGACTGTACCTAGCACTAAACAAAAGCAGAAAGATTTAGTTACAAAGGGTGGAAGTACCAAGCTGAGTGACAGCAACACAGAGCAAGATAATATAATAATTTCAGATTCAGATTTTCAAAGAAACACTTCAAAGACCATGACATTGTTTCATGAAGACACAGATGATCAGCTTATGATTTTAGAAGAGCTTTTGCAATCGACTAAGCAAAATAAAAGTTCTTCAAATTCAAACTTATCAGTTATAAAGGAAGCTTCTTTGGAGGAGTCTTTAGACAGCCAGGATGTATCCAACCATCAGAGAGCCTCCAACTGTAGCCAAACCTTTCACTTCAAAGATAAAGACTACAGAGAATGTGTTGCTCTAAGTAGCAGTCTTATAACCACAGATCAGAATACTTGTGTGCCCTGTTGTGGGGTGGATATGGATGGCTGCAAAGGCCTGGAACCAAATGAGGCCTCCTTCAAGTCTACAAATAAATGTGAAGCATTGCCCTTTTCATATGGACTGGAGTGTCAATCCCCTACACACACACCTCACAACAGTGGTTTGGCAAATGAATTCACTCATCCTTCAATAACTCAAACAAAAAGTGTTACAATCCACAGTTTCCAGACAAGTCAAGATATTTTGTCCTGTGCAGATAATAAGGATGTGACTGATGAGTTGCTCTGTTGTCTGGCTGAAGAATTGCTAATGCTTGAAGAAAAGGACATCAGATCTTCAGGAGCAAAAACCACAGCTTCTAAAATGCAAAATACACATATTAAAGAAGAAGAAAATAGGATGAATGGAAATACACCAATAGTAAACAGTGCACTAGATAAGGTAAAAGTAATTTCTTATAACTTGTTGGCTTACTTCAGTAATGCTCCTAAGTGAAATTTGGATAAAAGATAGGAAATATGTACTTATTAATGGTCAGGTCTCTTTTCCTTGGGCCAGCTGCCCATTGTCAGTTGAAGATACCCATGTTTGAAACTGCATGTTAGGACTTGGGCCAGATGGTACTAAGGCATGATAGGAATGGCTATCAATAGTTTATGTGCTTGGTCAGGATAAATTGAGAAATTGTAGTGAATAAAAAGGCGAGGTTATTTTTAACCAAAGAGCATGTATAAAAAGGTGCTGAGGCAGGAGTGCTCAAGCAAAAACTCTTGTGATCTTGATACCCAAGGATCATGAAAAGGCACTAAAAATGGTTCTTGCATAGGTGATCCTGCTCTGGTGTTGGACAAGGTGATCTTTCGAGGTCCCTTCCAACCCCTAAAATTCTGTGATATCCAAAGGGCAATTTTCTTGAATCTGAGTACAACCAGGTATTTTTCTGGTTGTATACTTGTAACTACAAGAATTAGCTTCTCAGACAGACTTAAGGCTGATGAGTAGTGTTTAATCAAAACTTCAAGCTCAGAATTCTTAGATTCTGGCCTACAAATCAGTTAAAAACCTTCATCTACTAAGATGCTCATCTA
Source organism: Melanerpes formicivorus (assembly GCF_026170545.1). Taxonomy (NCBI): domain Eukaryota; kingdom Metazoa; phylum Chordata; class Aves; order Piciformes; family Picidae; genus Melanerpes; species Melanerpes formicivorus. Next base: position 35,542,346 of record NW_027142357.1, on the reverse strand, counting down.
CCGGTATTGCTTCGTCTTGGGCCTTATCTATTTAAATAAACAAAAAATATAAAGACATTTCTTTCACCACATGCTGATAGGCTTCCTATGCTTCTACAGACACAGGTGCCCATTATATCTCCATTCTCACTTCTCCTAAGGAGATCAATGGCCAGATGGAGTAGTTATTGCCATCTTTCTGAAGCAGTCTTTTCTTCCTGTGAAGCTAAATTGTAATCAGACTTAGGTTCCATATTACCCAGAGCAAGGCAGTAGTCATGCTTAACCTTCAGCTTAGCAAACTGTACCAATGTGACAAAGGCAAAAAAAAAAGTACCAAGCAGATGTATATCCTGCTCTTTTCAGTCATCCTTTTGTCTGTCTTCCTGTCAGTGGGAAAAGTTGTGATGCCATAATCTTCTGGTTATGCACTATTGTAATATATACTTGAAAATATTTACTTAGTCTTAGTACCTCAATTATATCCATGAGTTGGGCAATGAGTATATATAAAACTATAGAGAAGAATCATGCCAAGTAGAGTTTATTCCTTATAAAAATGTAAGGGTAATATGGAGCCTTTCTTTTCCTTCCTGCTTTCTGCCCACATTGACCATCATCTTTCAAGCAAAGTTACAGTAAAGCCTTTCTGGCATCAAATGAAGAAAATGACCTGCTAAACTCTGAGGAATCTGATAAATTACCAGGAAGCATTTTAACTTACAAAGACCCTGTCACGTGGACTAGAGGTGAAGTCCTTGGAAAGGGAGCCTATGGCACGGTAAGTTAAGGTTTAAGTATGCCAAGAGATGCGGCGGTCATCTTTGAGCTACATCTTATAACTGGCTGTTGTCCTGTTTGTCAAAATCCTGCTTGCGTTATACAATGGGACACAAAACACAACAAACACAAAGACAGTCTTTAAAATAAGTAAATAATCAGGTTTATTTCATGTTTCATTTTAATTAATGCTGGTTTCATTGTAGGTATACTGTGGTCTGACAAGCCACGGACAATTAATAGCTGTAAAGCAGGTTGTTTTGGATACGTCTGATCAACTCACTACAGAAAAGGAGTATCAGAAGCTTCATGAGGAAGTCAATCTTCTGAAGACATTGAAGCATGTCAATATTGTGACATATTTAGGAACTTGTCTGGAAGACAACATTTTAAGCATTTTCATGGAGTTTGTTCCTGGTGGCTCAATTTCTAGTATTATTCATCGTTTTGGACCATTGCCAGAAACTGTCCTTTGTAAATATACAAAACAAATTCTACAAGGTGTTGCCTATTTACATGACAATTGTGTGGTACATAGAGATATTAAAGGCAAAAACGTGATGCTGATGCCAAATGGTGTAGTAAAGCTAATTGACTTTGGCTGTGCCAGGCGTTTAGCTTGGGTAAGCCTCAGCGGCACGCAGAGCGAGATGCTCAAGTCTGTGCATGGGACTCCGTACTGGATGGCACCAGAAGTTATAAATGAATCTGGATATGGAAGAAAATCAGACATCTGGAGTGTTGGCTGCACCGTATTTGAGATGGCAACAGGAAAACCACCACTGGCCTCCATGGATAGGATAGCAGCCATGTTCTACATTGGGGCCTACAGAGGACTGATGCCTTCCCTACCTGATCGATTCTCCAACTCTGCAGTGGATTTTGTGCACGTGTGTTTAACCAGGTATGTGGATTTTTACCTGAAAAATAAAAGGGGAAATGCAGAGAGTTTGTTATTGTAGAGCCTGATGATGGGAGCTTTGGTTACCTCTTATATGGTGCATATGACTGTATTGTAAATTTATAGGTTTATCAACATTTCAGGAAAGCTTGTAAATAAAACAGCTTTACTTTCTATAATGGTGTAAAAAAGCCCTCACAAATTTTCTTTTGGTGGGCCTTATACTCATAATTTATTTCCCCCATAATTTCCACTCAGAAACCTTTGAGTTTTAACCAAAATGTCTGCTAAATTTCTTTGATGTGCCTTGCTGTTCCAGTATCACATTGGCAGAGCCTGGCCTATGTTAGGCAAATTGTTTTGAGGTCAATATGCTAAATGAAAGAGCTTTCACTCATTTACTATCTTCTGCAATAGAAAAAATTATCATCACTGCCAGTTTATTGGAAACACGAAGTTCTCTCTACAAAAAAAAACCAACCAAAACCCAACCAAACACTAGCATCCACCCATTGTAAGAATTATTTCTGTGATATCTGTTCTAAATGTCAGCTTTGTCCCAGATGTTTAAACAGCCTATTGATTTGGACATCTGACCTTGGCAGGTGGTCTTTATAAAATTACTTGCAGCCTTTTACACATCTCTAAAGACCAGACTTGAACACCAGAGAGAGACATGTTTGGTGGGTATGGCACTGGTCTTGGAGGCAGGAAATGTGATGTCTAATCTCTGGATCACAATTGTTATGGTATGGTTATGGTTCCTGTGGGTTGTATAACACTAACCAGAAAAATTAGTATATATTTTGATTCGGAGACAACAGTGTTTTAAAGATAGAAGGAATTGTTAGGTAGAAAGAAACATACAGATACAAAGCATTGACCTCTTTCAGTAAAATCTTTACTTTTTCAGAAGTCAGGATGCACCTGTGGTGGCAAACTTTTAATGTATAATCTCACTATGTCCTAAATCTAAACAACTCCCTTATCCCATCTTCCTCATTAGTTTATGATTTAAGAAATCATTGTCCTTTACTCCCTTCTCCCATGTTTTTTCTCCAGCTTGAGGGTTGAAAAAGCCCAAAGCCCATGGCTCTAGCAAGCCAATATTGTAACTACAGTCCTGTAATTCCCTATGGGCTCCTTAACATGCCTGATACTGGCTGGAGATGATGTAACAGCTTCATTGATGCAGGACCAAACAAATCATCTTCACCCTTCTTAAAAACATTCTTGGTGCACCTGAAAGATTAGAATTATTCAGAGTTTTGCAAGGAATTTAGAGGAACAAAGAATGAGTTCTGGAATAATTCAGCTTTATAATTCATAAATTCCAACAGTCTCTTGCCGTAAATCCTGCCTTCCTTTCTACCAGCTTTATCAAAAGAACACTAAAAATGAGTAATGAGGGGGGAAATGAGAAGGAATGAAAGGGTAGGTTTGCATTTACATTTTACAGACAGTTACATCACAGACATGCATATTTATTTTCTGTACTGATTTTTTTCAAACCTCCAATGCAGAGATCAACATGAACGCCCTTCTGCTCTGCAGTTGCTGGACCATCCCTTTGTGAAAGGAAGACAGTGAATTTTTTAAACCTCTTGCCAAATGAGTATACATTTTCCATATTAAACATTTCCATTTGGGAAAAAAAGATCAAAAGGAACTGGACTTAAAGTGACAGCAGACATGACTAGAGAGCAATTGTGCACACGGAGTCTATTATTAGCGCTATGATTAAAGCATTGTTTTTTGCACTCATTGGAGTGGGCATTCCTTCACTGTGAACACAGGGCCACATTTTGTTGTATTTGGAGAGACTTCAAGAGAAAAAAATCACACATCACTGTCACTGCTATGTGACAGCAAGGTAAGGTGGAATGCCAATTTCTCTGTGAAAACCTATGGAATGCATGCTGTTGGCAGAAAGCATCACAGATGCTGGAAGCTTTGTGAAGGCTCTGCATGAAGCTCTACTCAGACTTGCAGATGAGTCATTAAGTGTGCCTGTGATGATCCCACAGGAACCCCAAACCATGTAGCTCCATTGGCATAAAACCTACTGAGATTTTTATTTAGCTAGATGGGCCCTTTAATTTTTAACTGGTGAAATTAACTGCGTTTTGCATACATGTATCAGTCCTTTGTTAGAGGCACCCTCTCACTATGAGATCCTGTAGTGATACTGGGAAGAGATACCCAAGTGTATAGATGTGCACCTTTATTAATCTTACATAATTTCCTAATCTGGCTAGAATTATGAATCTAAACTTTGAAATGGTCTTTTCTCATGAGGTATCACAGAATGGTCTGGGTTAGAAGAGACCTCCAAAGGTCATCTAGTCCAACCCCCTCTGCAGTAAGCGGGGGCATCCTCGACAAGATCAGGTTGCCCAGACCCCTGTCAAGCCTTGCCTTGAATATCTCCGGGGTGGGATCCCAACCACCTCCCCAGGCAGTTTGAGCTCACAGAATGAATGAGGTTAGAAGGCGCCTTTGCAGATGCTCTGGTCCAATCCCACTGCTCAGAGCAGGGTTGACTGAAGCAGATTGCTCAGCCCCTTGTCCCATTGGCACAGAGTATTGCCAAGAAAGGAGACCCCATAGTCTCTAAGCAGCATGCTTCAGCCTTCAGACACCTTCATGGGAAAAACGTTTCTGTGTTTGAACAGATTGTCTTGCATGTCAGGTTGTGCCCATTGTCTCTTGTCCTGTCACTGGTAACGCTGAAGAGTTTGGGTTTGTTCTCTCTACTGACCCCATCAGGTATTGAACCACATGGATGTGCTTCCCCCTGTACCTGCTGTCATCACAGAGTGGCCTATTTTCTGTGTTCAGAGGGATGTGTTGAAATTCTTGCCCTTCTGTTTGCTGATCCAGACTACCAAAAGCACAAGAGCATGAACCTTTCTCTTGTTTTTAAGGCTGTAAGATGCTGTTTGAATCACTAGACAGTCTATTGCTATTTTTAATATCCTTAATCCAAAATAAAACAGCAAATTGGATTCTGGATCTGTTTTGGGAGAACTTGAGTGTGTACTGTCTGATTAAAGGACATGTAACAGTCTCACATGCACTGCAAAAATTACTTTTACAGATACTAGGAATAGTGTGGCCAGCAGGAGCAGGGAAGTCATTGTGCCCCTGTACTCTGCATTGGTTAGGCCGCACCTTGAGTACTGTGTCCAGTTCTGGGCCCCTCAGTTTAAGAAGGACATTAAGATATTTGAACATGTCCAGAGAAGGGCAACAAGGCTGGTGAGAGGCCTTGAGCACAAGCCCTATGAGGAGAGGCTGAGGGAGCTGGGATTGTTTAGCCTGGAGAAGAGGAGGCTCAGGGGTGACCTCATTGCCCTCTACAACTACCTGAAAGGTGGTTGTAGCCAGGAAGGGGTTGGTCTCTTCTCCCAGGCAACCAGCACCAGAACAAGGGGACACAGTCTCAAGCTGCACCAGGGGAGGTTTAGACTTGAGGTGAGGAGAAAGTTCTTCACCGAGCGAGTCATTCGTCATTGGAATGTGCTGCCCAGGGAGGTGGTGGAGTCACCATCCCTGGAGGTGTTCAAGAGGAGATTGGACATGGCAATTGGTGCCATGGTCTAGTCATGGGGTCTGTGTTGATAGGTTGGACTCGATGATCCTCGAGGTCTCTTCCAGCCTTACTGATACTGTAATACTAACTCCACGCAATTAAATTTGAAGATTATTATATGTATTAAATAAACCAGGTATTGGTATTTAGGTTGTCCTCTTTCTGATAAAGCTCCTTCCTATAGAAATTTAAAATTTCAGGGGAATGAGACACTGTAGGAACCAAAAATCAGTTTCACTGCCCCAAAAAATGCAGTGAACCCTATGCCTTTGTGAACACCTAGGGATGAGTTCTACATCTGTTCTTGGAGCCTATGACTGTTAAGGGCTGAGCTCTCAAGAATCCAGAACTCTGACTTCAGTGTCAGGAGCAACATGAAAATCAGTGTTGTCTTTTTTTTAAAAAGAAAGTTTAACATCAAATCTACTTTCCCTAGAGCACCAAATATCTTAGTTCAGCAAATAGCTTTAAACTTCATTTCATGTCAGTAGCCTGATTGCAGAGTTGTTCTAAACTTCAGAAAAGCAAAGAGGAATCAGAACTTCTAGCAAAATTCTTTATTAATAGTTTCTGTAGGTATAGTGTCACATGACAATGACAGAACATTATGCCAGTATAAGAGAAATCCTAACATCCCAGTCATCTTCCAGGTTCAAACAGGTAACAGTCCTATTTTAAGGAATAATGGTTGGTCCTCATGCTAAAACTCCATGCCAACTTCATGTTTAAGGATCTTCCTGTTACAAGTACCTTGCAGAATAAAGGTAGGAGCCCTGGCATATGAACTCGGGTGGGATGTACATAATTCCATGATGCATATTAATTCTTCTCAGATTACGGTAGTGTCTCCAACAAAGCTGCAAAGTAAACATGAGTGTTTTATTTAGCATGAAATGAAACTGAGCTGTCATAAGCTGGGAAAGAATGGGACTGCTTTAGGATATAGCTAATTAAAAAATATCAGAATTACAGAATCCCCTCTTTATGCAGCTGTCTTATAAGCAAAACTAACATCTTTTGTAGTCTGAGTGCTCCAACAGTAAGGTTATTAGTTATTTGCAATTTAAATATGTTTAATCCAGGTAATGACACTAAAATTAGTCTCCAAGGTTTGTAAAAGTTTAACCTGAGTTTGTAATCAAAATGTGAAAGCACATTTTCACCTTTGTTTTGCCAGACTTAGAGAACAAGGTTGTTGTTTAAGGCCATCACTTGCAACAAAGGTATTTCAGATCAGCTATGCTGGCAAACAGGGGAGGTGGGAATGCATCCCAGCCCTGTGCTCAGCATAGCTAAACCAAGAATTACGTTGTTTTAGGATGCCTTGGGTCACTTGCCTGAGTCCAGTCTAGTAGAATGTTCTATAAACAAGTCTAAATTGCATATTTCTTGATGAGATCATAGTTATTCACATCCAAACCCAGATCCCTGTAATAAGATCTCTCACATAGTAAGGGAAAAGGGTGAGAAACCTTTAAAATCTTGAATAACCTTTATTGAAAAGTGACTCATTGAGGAGGGTCCCCACTGTTTAAGTATTTGTAGTACGAGAACAGGGCAAGGCTTTCTAATGGGTTCCTTCTGCATTCTAAAACCAGTGAAGAACCCATTACAAAGTGCACAGGCTGCCAAGTAGTAGGCAAGACCACCTTGCTGTGGTAAGTTTCCTCAAGAGTTGGAACTTAAATGTGAGACCCTGTTAAAGTACACTGTCCTTGTATCTAGTAGTTCATCTACACAGTGATAGTGAAAGCTCCGAGATATTCATTGCTCAAATCCCAGTGAAAGGGAAGGGTCTTAGGCATGCCAATCCAGCCACTTTACATTGCTCTTAAACCTCCAAATAGCACTGTAGCATAAAAATGTGCATCTCCATGTACACACATCAACCTTTCTTTCCAATGAAGCAGACAATGAGCCCAGAAAACCCAGTCTTTTGAGGGGAGTTGGGTTCAAAATAAGTGCTTTTTCACAAAGTTCATTGTGAACTGGTGCCATCTTCCACACCCCTCCCATCAAAACTCTTGTTCTTGCACACAAGTAAAAAGAACAAGACTTCTGCTGAGGAAGGGCTTCCAGTAGGTTCAGCAGTGTGCCTTTTCTCCCCCACTTTACAATTCCCATGGGGACCCTGCCATGAGACAGCTTCAGAAAAGGAATTAGAAGTGCTGGAATATGGGGGAATCAAACCCAAGTACAGAAACTGTTAAGGTTAAATATCTGAGTTTGCCATCTCCACCTTGAGAAGCCAGAGTAATTCCCAGCACCAATGTAAGAGAAAGCTCCTGGCTTCTAATTATGTATGTTTTTAAAGGTGTAAGGAATTCAGCATTTCAGAGGATGTAGTTAGCTAGTTCAGTTTGGCAAACTTTCCAAATCTTTTAAGACATTTTTAGATCTATTTATATCCCAATTAAAGAGAAAAACAGGGAATGGGAACTTCTTCCCCTAAGGTCTCACAAAGATCTTTAGTATCCACCCCTCAACCCCACTCGCTCCTCCCCCCTCCTACTGCTAAAAAGAGTTAAAGAGAAAGTAGTCAGGCATGGCCAGCCACTATGTAATAGAATTACAGGGTGCAAGCTCTCAACCCTAGGGGAGAGTGAGGAAGCAGCTTGACATGGCATAAAATCTCTCAATTCAGCTTTTCAGGTATCAGACACCCGATGCCAGCAATGTAAAGGAAGGACAGGACATAAAATAGACTTCAGACTTTCAAGCATTCCAGCATTTTGTGACAACCAGCAGTATTCTGCCAGTAAGTGAAAGATCTCCTTTGTGTTTACAAATTAAGCATAGGAAAATGGGATCATTTCTGCACAATAGAGGTGAGGTAGGGAATTTTATTGAAAATATTTGTTTTTTACAAGTTCTTAAGAAATAAAAGTTGTTTTTTTTCTAGTCTCACACAAATGGCTGTACCTCAAAATTTCAGCTATGCTAATATGAAACATTCATATTTACAGTTAGCCAAAGGAATATACAGAACTGCCATTCCAGGCAAAGAACAAAGTACCAGGTCACAGTGAGATACATTACTTCAGCACTCCCACCATTAGGAACAGGTTAAGATCCAACATATGAAAGAATCTCACTATTCTAGAAACCTCATCTCACACAAAAAGGGAAGGGTTTTTAATAGTGTTGTAGCAAGGTTTCCACTACAGCATCATTTTACAAGTTACATAATGCATGTACTCATTTATAACAAAAAACAAAATCTGTAATTGAAGTGATGAACAAAGTAGTAGTGTTGTCTTATCAGCCTTTTATTGCATTTATTCAGTCATTCCCTTGTGAGGCTGGTGCCAACCCCATTACTTTCCATTTGGGACACCTCAGCCAGTCACACAATTCACCAATTTGCAGTGTGTTTCAGTCAGGGAAAACTAGTGGCATCTCATTGTGTGCGTATCCTCTCCCCCCACCCCCCAGCTCCTACTATCACCACATGGAATTTAGTTTCAGACACAAAGACACACAGTTTAACATAGTTACAATTACACTGAAAACCAAAACAAATGAGTTTCATGGACTTCCTTTACAGAGACACACACACAAAAAAAACAGTTTGGATCTCAATGCAGCATAGCAAGACTTTGTCCACAATATTTCACAATTTCCCAGAATCAAAACAGGAAACATTTCTTTTGAAACAGCACCTTAGGATGAAAGCCTATGCTCTTTTCCCATGTATGTTAGACAGGCACTAGTTACCATCCAGACATTTCAACTCCAAATTCTGACAGTAATTGCTATATTTACAGTACAATATATTGCTTATCCAGAGTGGCTGTATAAGATGCATTGCATGGCACAACTATTTAAACAAACTAAAAGAAAGTACTGTAGTGCTTCAAAGAAAACTTAAGACAGTTTACTGCTATTTCATCTGCCTGCCCATGCTACAGTTTAGGACAGTACATAATGCAGATTACATTTGTTAAAAAATCAGACCCAAAGGTAGCACTGAGATGGAAAGGAAACAGACTACAAAAGGATAGAAAATATTCAACAACACAGAAGTACGTAACAAGAAGTTACATTCCCAATGTAGAAAAATAACCAAGTCAGGAGGGCTAAGACAGCTGTGGACTTTGTACATGGGCCAAGATTTAAGCTTAGATTTAGCAGAAAATGCAATCAGTTTCCATTTAAATATTCCTTAAGTGTAAAAAAAATTATCCATAGTTCAAATAAAACTTATTCAAGTAATTACAAGCGTTTGCATTACTGGAAACAGAGTATTACATAGTAATTGATATATACCTGTAGTTACATAATACAGCTACCACCAACCTGGTAGATACTGAACAGTTTCATCATTTAAAGCACAGGTGTGTAACAGAACTGAAAGGGCTACACTTCAGATTTAACCTCTGAGAGTTACAGGTTTACATAAGCACTGAAGGAATGAGGTGGCTTAGCAAAGGTTTCACATCATGTTCGCTTCTAGGTTAGAAGTCGTCACTGAAAACTGGCTGTTGCTACTATATACTGAGTTCATGTTGAGGTACATCATAGCTTATGAATAGTTTTGAGTAACCACCCAGAAAGTCAGTTCCCTGCTATCCAGGTGACTGAGTTGTATTATTGGCTTTGAGAAGACAAGAACATTCACACCTGTCATTTCTGCTGACAAGCAAAACACCCTGGAAAAAGCACACAAGCCATCGTGCTGAAACTTGCAGGCAGACAAAATGAATGCTAGTGGTTTAACTGGGAGATTGGGTTTTTTTTTAAGCTCCACAGAGCTGGAAAAAAAACAACAAACCAACAGAACAAGTATCTTCCAATTTGTTAACTAATGACAAGTACAATGCACAAAATCAATGATAACTATTTTATTGGTGGAATATAAAGTTAGGATTATCAATAGTTTTATTCTTAGTTACTGTGAAGACTGCATTCACCTGTAAAAGAAGTATGGCATCACACAAGTACACTTTGTGTTTCAGAATACAGGGATTATTCTGAACTGATAATGGAAAGAGTGACTCCTGTTTACTATTAAAATAAATAATGACTTAAAAAAAAGGTTATTTTTTTCACACTGACAGTTATGAATTGCAGTTAAGTCACATTAATCTACATAACCATTATTAACAGCTCTGTGTCTATTTTACTGCATCAAGCCAATAAACATTTAAATGCACTTCACATCAAAAGATTATGTAAACTTTTAATTCCTTTTTCCTTCAGAAAACTAGGGACATTTCTGAGGTCTGGCCATAAGGAGCTTCCTGCCTCCCTGTAATACTGTCTGGTCATGGCCCTACATAGTACTGGATACCTTCTCAAGTGAAAGTGTCCCTTTTAAGCGGCTTCCAATAAGGCCTACACAGTTTAAAGATAAACAAGACAAAGTGCCATCTTTGTTTGGGTAACTGATGGACTCTGGCAAGATAAAATAAAGTTATGTGTATTTTGTTATACTTACAAGCAGCTCCAATCCTGAGTATTTATGGTATATCTAAACATACAAAAATGTATGTACATTTTTCTCCACTTTCTTGTAAACAGTTGTCAGCATACTGTTTTTAATCCCTTTATCTTTGAAACATGCAAATCATACATACAGTATAAATACACAACAATTACACTCATTCAAAAACCTAAGCAACAAAATGTTTGTGGCTTCAGTATTGAAAATTATAAATAACCAATGCCCGAGGCATCCTATACACCTAAAAGCAGACGTTCATTCTACTGTTCTTAGCTGCAGTTGTAGAAATACTGAGACTGTTGCACCTTCCATGCTGTTACAGTATTTATAACACTATCATATGTGGAGATAAAGACTTGTTTACTATACCTCTTCTTTTCAGAGTGAAGGAGAAAGCAGCACTTACATACACTGAAACCTTGGGAGCAACAGCTGCTGTTGCTGCTGCTAGGTTAGGAAGTTTTCCCATCCTAACAATTCTTAAATAATAGAAAAAGGTAAAGAAAAACCACCTAAGAATTGACTACATGTTCATTCCTTGGGCACTTAACAGCGAATCCAGCATGTCGAATGTATCTTTGTAGTCCATATGCTGGCTGTTTGTACTGTACTGGTGATTGGCATCAGGACCGTTCTCCACTGGTTTCTTGTCCAGTTTCACGAGGGTGCTGAGATGTCCGTAGCCCACCTGGTATGTGACACGGGGAGGAGGGGGTAAGGGAAGGTTAAAAACAGAGTTGTGAGAGGATACATACTGCTTAACAGAGGAAGAACTAGATGAACTACCTGAACTTTTGGAACTTTTGCTCATTTTGGAGTGGTGGTTGTGAGAAGCATCATTGCTGTGCAGCTTCTTTCTTGAAGAGCCGGAACTAGAGGAATTGCCATCACTACTCAGGCCAATGGGACTCCTCAAAACAGTTGGTGCTACTCCATCAGTGCCATGCTTACTTCCGCCACTACCGCTGCCACCGCTATGGGAGTGGGAGTGCTTATGACCAATGCCATGGTGGCGATTTAAAGAGTGTTCTTTGTGTTTCTCCTTATGCTCTTTGCTGATGTGGGGACTCGAGTGTTTACTCTTTCCGCTGCCCTCGTCCGATGAGCTATGCCTTTCCGAGGAAGAAACTTTAATCTTCATTTTCAGCTCCTCCTTACTGGCCCCCTTTTCTGTGGGTGGGATTGGTATTCGGAGTTTGAGCGAGCCACCTTTTTCTTTCTTATCAGACAAGTGTTTTTCAGGCTTCTCTGCATTTGCAATAGGAATTTTCATTTTAATAGGAGATGTAACAGAGGAACTGCTGGCTGCCTGTGGCTGCATGTGTTTTTTATGCTGCTGCTCACCTGGGGTTGCTACATAGTGTTCTCTCACATCCAGCTCCAGGGTTTCAAGTTTGCGCTTCTCCCTGTATTTATCCAAAGACATTTTCTGAGGAATGATTACAGGAGCAGCAACTTGTCCGTGGTGTTTGTTTCCTGACTTATGAGAATATTCTTGTTTAACAGTAGAATGCTCAGCAAGTTTGTCAGGTCTGTGATGTACTCCAGAGTGCAACTGTACAGACGTCCCTGCCTGGAAGTTCATGTTGTACTGACCAGCAGGTAATGTCTCCTGTTTTTGAGAGTACATTTGTTCTGTCCTTGCTTGTTCTTGATGCTGAGGCCATTCCTGGTGTGATGCCAAACTGTATGAGGTACTTGGCATTCCTGTAGCTAGTATTGCCAAATTTTCAGGTGCATGACTGTCTGGAACAGAAATACTTCCTGAGGTCAGAGGTACTGGTGCAGGAAAAGATGTTGATGGTTTTTGGAAACTTGTGTTTGCAGCTACACCAGTAACTGTATCCACCAAAATGGAATTCTGGACCAAAGATGAACCAAGAAGCGAGTTCTCGGATACTTGTCCATCGCCCTTAGGCTTCCTAGCAGCCTGATTTGCCTAAGGAAAAAGTAAAGAAGCAAGAAAATGCTTAGCTTAGAGTACTTGTACAATACATTCTAATTTAGCTCAAAGGTGAGGATAAAACATGACTCAAGTTCTCACCCCTTTCCCAGCCCAGCCACAGCATAAAAGGGTAAATAAGACAGCTAAAGTTTTTCTCCTAGGAATTCTTACCCGCCAGTTTCTAATTCTCTTGAGCCTGCTAGGAGTTTTCTCCAGTATCTGCAGAAACTCGTGAGTTAGCTCTGGGTAGGGGAAAAAAAACATGCAAAAAAAGCCATTTTAAGACTTGATTCTCTAATTAGCAGGTTAAACTCAAGTGGTTTTGCTAGAGTAACAACATTCAGCTTTTACAGTAATTGCTACAGGCTCCACAAAATTTGAATTGGTGTTTAAAATTGTTTGATGAGTATAGACCAAAAAGGGCTAGAATATTTTACAGGGACAGACTTCTGATCACTACATTCATTCTGAAGCACAGGTCTGAATTTAAGATTTTGGTTTTACTCTTCCAGAATCTGGATTCACTAGACTTAAAAATGTCACGAGGGATTTGTACAAGCTATAGCTCCTAAAATACTGTACTTGCCATTCAGCTTGGGCATTTCCCACATGAAACTATCTTCTAACTGTAAATTCCTGTGTCACTTGTCCAGTAATTCCACTGAACTTAGGAATGACCCAGTAACAGCTCTGACAGTAGCTGGCTGTGTTAAGAACCCAAAGGTCCTGGCAATTATTGTCCACAAGGAAACACCAGTCTCCATGCTTGGCAGCTACAAATCAACATACTTTCCACTGACATGTAATTTTACTGACAAGCTAAAAATAATTAGGTACAGTCAGAAGTTGAATGCAAAAGGAGATCTCTTGCAGGTCTGGAAGAACTGGCTTCTGCAGAACTCCATGAGCAAGGTCAAAGCTATGCTGTTCCCAAATGCAAAACTACCTCAGCATTTTGGTCTGCCCAAGTCTACTACACATCCCAGCTCCATAAAAGCTTGAAGAATTAAGTGGTGATCACTGTGAGCTTACAGCAGACAGCTCATAGGATTTTAAAACTCAAAATGATGCAAGCTAACCCAGCACACAAATCCAACAGCCCAATGAGGAGAGCTACATACTACAGATACAACTTAAAGCAGCCTACCAGACAGATACTTGAATTTGCTATTTCAAGCTCACTCTGGTTCTGTACTTCACAAGACATCTACTCAAGTTTTTGTTTTCAAAACAAGTGATCAGCATTAATAAAGGCTGAGCAGAGGAAGAAAGCAGGCCATGGGGAGCTTGTGGGCATATGGTCTTCTAGGACTATGCTTTCTTCTGGAAAGAAGCCATTTAATCAATAGAAGTGCTTTGCAGGAGTTTGAAGTATCATAAAGCTGTCTCAAACTGTTAACATACAACTACCTTCATAAATATGGCTATTTTATGTATAGCCTCAAGAACACTTGTTTGGGTGACAGTGTGGCCATAAACTTGAACCAGTGACATACAATGATCAGGACTGCATGGATTTGCACTGGCAGTTCTCCATCTCTTTCCTGCATCTGGAAAGCATTTAAAAGATTCCAACCTTTATCTGCAAAAAGGTTAGTGGATGCCCCAGCCCACAGGATGGAACAAAAAAGATCTCAAAACTATGTTTGTGATCCAAAGTTCTCCCCTCTCCTATACCTTTGTCACCTGAAGCTTAAAGCTATGCTTTAAGTATACTATGCTTCTATTTTTACTTTCATAAACACTTTTTTCAAGGCAGTGTTACTTACCATCCAGTAATTCCAGAGTAACTGAAGGATCTACATATTCCCACCAGTGTTTTCCATCAGTTGATACTGGAATCTCCCAGTTGGACCATTTGCAGGCCAAGTGAATGCACACACATGCTATCACTGTAGGCTTGTACTGAAGACAGAATGTAGTAAGGTGAAGACTGTTGCACAGATTTCATAACGGGGACCAAAGGAAATCAAACATGTAAAACAGAAAACCCAAAGAAATCCACCATTAACATACAGAACAAGGTAACTTGTCAAGCAATAGCAGTTAACATTTTTTCTGATTAAGTTTGTAAGGTATCTTACTGCCTTCAAGCACAGGGCAGGGCATTTATCTGGTAGAAAAGTTTTAATTTGCTTGTGCTATAAAAGCTGCAACGAACAGTAAATAAATGTACCGATTACTGTACTTCAGTATAACATAGTCAATTAAAATTCTACAGTAAAAAATATACAGCTGATTATGTGGTCTCTGAATGAGGCAATTAGAAGGCATCACCCAACAGTTTCACAGCAGCCAAGTAAATTACTTGTGGGCTTAGCTTTCACTAGGCCTGGATTTGTGATACTTGAGAACGCGCCTTCAGCTTCCAGCTGGCAGCAGTGCAGAGACATTAGCTGAGTTCCACTGTTTTATCATAACTTTTCTTAACAGCTGTTCCAAATACAGAACCTTGCCCATCAAGGAACCACTACAAAGTATTTGGAAGAGGTCTAATAACCAGCTGATACTGCTTAAAGCCTGTTTACACGTAATGAATTTCTCTTAAATAAAGCTCAGAGGTGTTTTGTAAAAATTAAATTGAACTGATTGAGATTAAAGGCTAAAGTCTGTTCTCAAATTCCATGTTTCTGCAACAGGCTTTGTATACATAGTTCCCACTTGGAATCCTAGAGCTTTAGACTTATATAAGTACTTAAGTTTAAAACTATATATTAAGATTAAAGACTTGTTTCTAAAAGGAAGAACATTTAGCTACTACTACTAGTCTATCTGAAAAGGAAAATCATCTAGTTGAAAAGATCTTTTGGCTCACTACAATTTTATAAGTTAAGATTGGATCAATATATTTAAAGTTAAGAGAAAACTGCCATTAACTACAAGTGTAAACTAGAAATAGTTTTGTACTTACCAAGATGCTCGATTTTCTAGGTTAAGTTTAGCTCTTTGTAATCTTTAGCTGCTATTCAGGCTACCAATTTTAGACTTATGCACTCACAATCGAGAAAATGTCACCAGAAAGCACCACTACACTTCTCATTGTGCATTTAACCCCTTTGTGCCATCAGGCCCTTGTACAATACACCGCACTGCAAACAGGAAGGTACCACCACTGTAGATGGCCCAGTCTCCTGCTGCAACAAGGGTAAGACACATGTAGGGGGCCCTGCAGTAAAGGAAGCTATAGTGTGCTACAACAGTGCAACAAAGAGGTTCAGGATAACAACCTGTTGGTAGCCATGAAATAGGATGTCTGTGCCAAATCCTTGCTTGCTGTAAGAAAAGAAAACAAGAGAGATTAAAGATCTGCATGGACTTGTCAGATTCATTCCAAAATTAACTCAGTTTTACTTCCCAAAAGCACCACTTATTTCCACAGAACTAGTCTAAATTTAGCTTATTAGCCTTTACAATAATATTTTCTGAGATACAAAAGCTATTATATTTGGTAACTGGAGATGGACCAGTCATTCTTTTCACTGATCCCCCCACCCGGTACAACCCACTGCAGAATTTCCCTTTGCTTATCTGTCCTGCAATGCTTCATGTGAATGCACCCTTTGCTAGGAACACCTCCTGCTTCCCACCCTCACAGATCTCTAGCACAACCTCGGACTGCAGCAAGGCAGCAAAAGCCAATTCACAGCACAGTGCAAGCTCTGCTCTTGGGGAGGAGCATGGCAGGACACCCATGACATCTCTCTCCTAATGCCCCACAACACAGCAAGCCCCCAAGCTAGAGGGTAATAAAAGCAAAGTAGTTTTCTGCTCCCTCCCAGTAAGAGCACTGTACTTGTAACATTTTGTATCACATTTGTTAAACCTATGGCAAAGCTTTGATAAGAAAAAAGACAACTTCATTTTTAGTTACAGTCAGGAAAAAACAAAACCAAAACACACAAGACTGCAACATGCCAGAAATGAAAAGCTAACGATCGTGGCTGTTACAGCCATCTCGCACTGACCCCTGCCAGTGAAACCCCAATGCTCCTCACTCAAGCAAGAGAACTTACTGTAGCATGCATACAATGGAATAGCTGGGCACAATGGGCTCAACTGAAGATTGAATGCGGCCTTCATTGAATTCTTACTTTGACACTATGACTTGAAATCATTGTGCTACCTGCAGAAAGTGTATTGTTGAACTTTACGTCAAAGGGAATATTGTTGAACTTTGGTTTTAATGATAGTCTTTGCACAGAGTTTGAGCAAGACTGCAATGGCTTTTAAAGTAAAAAAAAGAAGTGATTTGACTCGACTCTTACTGAGTGCAGAGGAGCACAAATCAGACATCTTTATGCCACACAGATGGGAAGTGTCATAATCCAAGCAAAAATGTGGAAGTAGCGAGGTAACAAGGTCTGTTCCTACACACAGTCTACTAATCCATAATAATCAAAAGGTGAACTGACCATGTGACAGTGTTATACTAGAACATTTACTTTCCAAACTATAATGGTAATTACATGCCAGATGACCATGGAGCTCAACACGTTCCTCTCCCTCCCATCACAAAAATGAAAGGCAATAGTACCATAAAGGAAAAAGTGAAGTGAAACTACTGTAACAACACAAATGAAAATACAGAATGATTTACTAAGACTGAAATTGATGTCTTGCTCTTCATTTTTTCAGCAAAATAATATTTAAATGATCTTCAATGATTTTTGTATTCCATACAGTTACAACATATTTGAATTAAGGGACCAGACCAAGAAGCATCTCTACTCTCACTGAAATGTCCCTTTTGAACAAGGAAGAAAAGCAGATGCCAGAAAACTTCTATTTAACATCAGCTTGAAAGTTGAGTAAATCAAAACACACCTGGAAGAAAAGAATCACATCTTGAAACACACATTTTAGCCTCAATCAAAAAATTAAAGTGCTAAATACCTTGCCTATACGAACAAGCAGTACGATACTGTGTTTCAACTTACAGCTAAATAATCACCAATCAGATCACAACTGAAACCTGTGATAACACAAGGCACAACTGAAAACACCTGTCCCAAACTCTTCTCTTGCATTTAGGACAGCTTTGGTTTAGTAGGATCCATCACCAAAACTAAAATTAATGAATTGTAGTTCCTGTTTTTTGGTGTGTTGATTCCTGTATAGCAGTGGAAAGTGCATCTCCAAATTAAATAATCTTGAAGAAGAGTCTTCCCTGGTGTAACTCACAAGTTGCAGGCCTGATGACTGTGATGCCAGCCATTAATAATCAGTTCTACACTTGATCATTCAGGACTGACTTAACACCCACCCTGTCTCACTGCTGCAGGAGCAACCATAAGGCAGGGGATTACTACAGTACTAATTAAGAGGTTTGGAACAGGACTTGCTCTGATACACCTTCCAAAAGGCTACTATTTCCAAGAAATTCCCAACTGGAAACCAAATTAACTTCTACTGGGCATATCTCCACCATTCAACTGGGTGCAATTCCATGATGCGTGTCTCTTGTCTTCAACATGAGGTTATCTTGGATCTTGAGATAATGAAAACATCACTGCCAAGTCACCCTTAGGAGGGTGGTAGCTGGCTATGCCTAGGACCCTAGCAACATATGAAAGCTCTCCCAAGAAAGGGGAGGATATAGATAAGCCAGACAGCATCAGAAGAGAGAAAGCTTGCTTTAGTCCTTCTGGGCAAAAAGTCACATGCTCTGAATGGAGGTATGTTGGTGGATGCCTGTTTTATCTGGAAAGGGCTTGAGGATGCCATAGTGTAGGTCTGAGCAGTCCTGGTGGCTTTAATTCAAGAAAGTATTTAAAACTTGGGAACAGATCTGTAAAAGCCTGAGGCGAAAGTTCAGAATGTAAAGGCTACCTGTAGCTGTGCTGCAGTTTAGCTGGTGTTTATAATTGTTCCACACTACTTAGTATACCAAGATTTACATGTTCCCCATTAGAACACCTTCTGAAAAAGCTGATTAATTTTCATCTTCTCTTCTGCTGCCTTTATCAGCCTGACTTAACCGGTGACCCCTGTGCACAAGGACACTAGGGTATGCCTGAAGAATTGGACAGTGAAGTTTTCACAAAAGATTAGTAAAGATCATGGGTGTTCAAGATACCTGATAACCTGCTGAGTAGTGAGACCGGTCCTAGAAATCCTTAGGATCCAATCTTCAGTTCAAAAAAGAAGGTTGTGTATCAACACAGAAAAAGGAATGACTGAAGAATGCCCATGATGGAGATGAGGATACAAATTCCTCCCCTTCAAGTTTCAACAGAAGCAGGCTGGGAACAGACTGATTTTACACCAGAGCTTAAGAGGACCATGTCATGTTCTCAGCACTAGGGCAGTTTCACTGCTGATCATTCAGCCAGCATTCAAGAGCCAGGAAGGTGATTTGACACCAGAGTGGTTTTGGTATTTTTAGTGTTGGGGTTTTTGTTTTGTTTTCTTTTTTCTTCTCTCTTCAGTACTGGGGCTCCTTTAAATGGGCACTGAGGTTTGCTGACAGTCCTTCACAGATCCGCTGCCTTCAAATTCCTTAGAGGACCTGTGAGATCCTAAGGAATGAAGGTCCTGTGTCCTCAGTCTCTTGACACTGAGGAAGACTGGTGCAGAAAAAAGTCTGAGCCCACACCGCTTTGCTTGTCTACTACACTGATCAAACTGTAAAGATGGAACAGTTTCATCAACCCACAAATCTCTGAAAACCAGAAGGAATAATCAGACACTTTATGCCTAAACATCAAGAGCCATTATGTGCCCATCTAGTCATCCCTTATCTACAATTATCTGTGGTGTCTAATGTCACCTTCAGAAGGGCTTTCAGTCTTGGAGATGAAGAATTTGATCTTTTCTTTAGTTGTATGTTGATGTAATTCTGTTTATTTGCAATGATTCCCACTCACTAGTTCATCTCCAGCCCTAGCAGTTGATTCTGTTATGCTACTACAAGACCAGTCATCTTTCTAACAAAGCACTTGGCTGAATCTCTTGAGCACCATCAACAGAATCTCTTCTTTTATTTTTGTGTGTAATTTTCCCCCCTACCCTCCCACCCCTTTGTTTTCAAAGGAGGTAGCTCACAGATTAATACAGATAACAGTAACAGCATAAAGCACATTACACTGGATGCAAGACAAAAAGTGATATAGAGAATCAGCCATCCTCTTGCCCACTTTTTAGCTAGCAAAAGGGCATCTTCTCACCACATGGCAATTCAGTGCACACACTAAGCCAGCTGTATACCACAGCTAACTTTTTGCCTCTCTTTTGGCAATTACATTGTCACCCACAATATAATCCTCCCTTCCTTCTCCCCTAAAATATAGACTTGGAGGTTTTAATAATAAGTTAGTCACCTTTAATAAAACTGGTATCTCTGCCTTCTAAAACTGTTTTTTTCCTAAGATGACATTACCAGAAATGGATGAAGCAAATTTGCATTTCTTTAACTTCTCAGTCAATCCTTTTAGCCCTAAAGGCAGAGTAGTGACAAATCTTTGATGTATTTTTAAAGCTTCAGGACTTGATATCTATCCATTCACATTAAACAACATATTCTCCAATAAACAGTTAAGAAAGAACTAGAATCATACCACTGCCTCTCTGAAGGTATATCACTATGTCCAAAAGCCCTTCTCTTTATTTACTCCATACATAAGACTAATGATCCATGGCAATTATTCTCTACTTGTTTGATATGCATGAGTACAGATTTCATCCTCAATTATTTTGACTTATAGGCTGTAATTTTTGGTTTTGTTATGAGGTAGTCAAGTCTTATGCTCCCAGCCTACACCACCCCAGAAAGGGCATCTGCTGACAAGAATTCCATTTGCATACACGTACAAAGGAGCACACCCACTCCAGTGAGTAGGTTTTCCAGGCATCATGTGTGTTCCATTCACTTTGCACCAGTCCTCAAGATACATGGGTTTTCAGCCCTCACCCAAGTCTTCAGATTTCAAGACCTGAGGTAATTTCAGAGTTCTAAGCATTTTGTTAAACTGTGCTGACATGAAATACTAGCTTTAAAATGTCAAATGCAAAAATAGGCATGTACCTTCCTATCAGTTTTGTTCTTACAAAGGGAGCACACAAAACCCAACAGAAAAAGCTAAACTGTCTTAGCGTGGTGTCTACCCTTGACTCAAGGAAATGAAGTGTGTGCTTTCACTTCATGTAGGCTCAAGTCAAATATGCTTGTTGATGTGGATATCCTGATGCAGCTACAACACTGCTTGCCACCCCTCCCACACAGCCCCAAACACTGAGCAGAAGTGCAGGGGTTCACACAAAAAATGTGTTCACATTTATATTGACCAAAGTAAATCTCTACAGAGTTGATGATGCCGACTGAGACTAGGTGCAATTAGACTGAGGCACTGAGTCACAACCAAATCTGGACAGAAAGCAAATAATCACGATCTTGTAACAAGAATAGCAATAAAGCTACTTTATATGCCAGTAAATCACAGCCACAGTCCTACTCAGAATCAAACTGAAGACACTACACCAGTAAGCTACTTTGAAGTAACAGCAATACTTTTCCTTTGAAAAATCAACTTCAATCCTGGAGTTACTTCAGAATAGATCTAGTTGACAGGATGAAGTTGTCCCTAACTATCAAACAAAACCAAAACAATAACCCCAACTTTGAAACACTTCACTGGCCTAATCAATTTCAAACACTTTGGAATACTGTAAAATTGGAAACCTTACTTGAGGTGTTTTTATAACTGATTCTTAAGTTTTGCATCTCCATCTTATGAGCAGATTTTTTTTTCCTTCTTTTAAATAAAAAACTCCAGAGGAAGCCAACTTAAGAATTAAAGAAAACATGCCAAAATTCAACAAAAAATACTGAAGAGCAAAACAGGTTTCTAGCCAGAGTCACAATAATTAGATGTGAGGATATGATTGTTTACTAGGTTTGGGGTTTTGTGCTACCATCCAAAGCAAGTACATACATGCTGCTCCAGAAAAACAATTAGTCACATCTTGAAGTGCTGGCACATGACAGCACACTTGCTGTGCACTCTCAATCCCTCAGTTCACTACTTAAAAAGATTTGCTGAGACAAAGCCAGCATTAGCCATCAACCAACATGCAGGCTAAAACTACTACACAGTGAAAATAATCAACCCAGAATGATATTAAGCAGATGGCTAGTCATTTTTCAACTACTACCTGCTTCTGTTTCAGAAATCACGGAACAGATGTTATTAAAATCAAAGCTAATAGAGTAGCAAAAACAAAATATGAAGGAGAGAGAACTGGACATTTCAGACTCCAAAGGTTAAGATCAAGCTCTTAGCAGTTAAACACACTCTTTGAATGCTACAGTTTTTGAAGATCATATTAGACACATGTAATCACCTTCAAATTTTACTAGAAAGGTAAAAAGGACTTACAAGAAGTGGTTAAAAGTCACTGACCTCTCACTAATTGTGTACATTTCACAACATCTGTGTGTGGATGTTCAATGGTAATCTCAAAACCTGAAGAGTTACAAAAACATTTTAGAATTATACATTTGCCTCTGTAACAAAAAAAAAACCCCAAACACCACCAACCCCCTTTTGTTTCCCCCCAGACATGAAATTGTTGCTAAATCTTTTCACTGCTGATCCAAGAACACTATTTAAAAGCCTGCATCTTTTCATACTTTTGAAGGGTAAATAGTAAAGTCACTTCAAGATCAATTAGTACAACATTTCTTCAGTAATGTCAAGTTATACAGATATATATATATAAAAAAATCTGGGAAGTTACTATATTTTTGAGATTGAACATATCTGAACAGTTTCTAGTATGTTAGTCAGTAAAAGCTGTACAATAGACACTGAAAGTCATGTGCAGGCATACATTTTAATTTCTGGAACTTAAACACATGGCACCTAGGAAAATACAAAGTCAAACTGTAGGTCAATGACTTCATTTTCTTTTTGTTTACGATGCCATTTTAGGAATTGGGTCACGACTGTTAGAGCTTTTCTTTTTTTTTCTTAACCACAATGCAGTCAAAGTAGTATTTAAGACTGAGTCTGTCAGTGTGTGTTCTCAGACCTGCCAGCCTTAATCATCTCCACATTACTTTAAACTGAGAAGTTTCTTATCAGAACATTCCATTTCCCATTTTGGAATCCCCTGAAATCACTAAATGGTCACACTACAACTTGGGATGTTCAGATGTAGCAATCTTGCTCAATTACATAATAATCTTCTCCAGGAAGGCAAAATAGGGAAGAGCATTTGGTACAAAGCTCTACCCAGTTGCTTCAGAACAACACACAGTGCTAACCTAGTACAGCATGTTACCTTCTATGAAGAATAATCAACATAGCTGCTACTTTGGAGTAGCTTTGACAAATCTGTATGGATAGAAGGGTACACATTTCTATCCCAAAGTGTGAGAAACCCCTATGTCACAAGTACAAAGCTTCTCCCTTCCACCTCCAAGTGAACATGACAATGCTGCCAATAGGAACCTGAATTCACAGGTCAGAAGTTTACCACCAGAAATAGCAGAATTCAAGTGTACCAACAGCACATGAAAAATTCAGTTACTTCTTCATGCTACATTAGTTGCACAGTAGACATTGAGAAAGACATACCTAAAGTTTGAAGCATTATTGTTTCAAGTATAACCAGCTCTTGAGCTTGCTGAAGGTATGCCTGAAACAAATAAGCAAAGAAGTCAAGACACAGCTATTGCCTCAGAACTTCAGTCATACACTTTCTATTTGAATATTGGTACTGGCAACACAAGTCAAGACCACTACCCAAGCCAGTTAGAACTGACAGCTCAGAAGACTTCACTACGGCAGTACTTTCTTCTACCAGTGTGTTACTGCAAGTTCAGTTGCACCAGCCTAACCATCTTTTACAGCAAGCTTTACTTAGTCTGGATCACATATAATCTATTCCATGCAAGCATTTTTGTCACAAGGCAATAGAGGTACCATTGGAATTATGAAGGCTTGCAAGTGTACATCAACTCAAGTATCACTAGTCAGGTAATCTGTTTTACAAGTACTTTAAAGTGCAGCTGGAGATCACCTGTTGGCCTGTGTTAAGCTCTCTTAAGCTTGTGGGTCAAGTGCACACCCCCATCTGTCATTCCAAGAACCAGTAGCATAGCGAAGGTGCTCAGATAGCTTTATATGTCAACTGAGGTCCAGCAGGGTGTACCTAGCACAGCCTGACCTTCAAGCTGAACAGCTCTAGTACATTTCCACCAAGCTTCCTCAAGTTTGGTTTCAGGAAGACTCATCTCAGGGCATGTAAACTATTGTGTGAAGCTGTATGAACTTTGGAAAATGAAAGGAAGATCAATGTATAGCAGAAGCCACAGCTGACAACTCTATCACACTTTAAAACCAAATACAGACAATGGTGCATGAGGAGCCTCTAGTTCAGATGAGCAGAGTGTCCTGAACTCCTCTGCACAAAGTGACTTACAGAATGATGCAGGGAACATCTTATTTAACATCTAGTCTAGGGTTCTACTACACATGCAGAAATATTAAGAATAATGGAAGTTCAGGATGGACCAAGCTCTTCAAGTTTCCTAATGCAAATATTCGAGTCTTTAAGTTACATCAGGCCACCCCTTGAGTACTGTGTCCAGTTCTGGGCCCCTCAGTTTAGGGAAGATGTTGAGTTGCTGGAAGGTGTCCAGAGAAGGACAACAAAGCTGGGGAAGGGTTTGGAGCACAGCCCTGTGAGGAGAGGCTGAGGGAGCTGGGGTTGCTTAGCCTGGAAAAGAGGCACCTCAGGGGAGACCTTCTTGCTGTCTATAACTCCCTGAAGGGAGGTTGTAGCCAGGTGGGAGTTGGTTTCTTCTCCCAGGCAACCAGCACCAGAACAAGAGGACACAGTCTCAAGCTGTGCCAGGGGAGGTTCATAGTGGATGTTAGGAAGAAATTCTACACAGAGAGAGTGATTGCTCATTGGAATGTGCTGCCCAGGGAGGTGGTGGAGTCGCCATCACTGGAGGTGTTTAGGAAGAGACTTGATGGGCTGTTTGGTGCCATGGTTTAGTTGATTAGATGGTGTTGGGTGATGGGTTGGACTTGATGATCTTGAAGTTCTTTTCCAACCTGGTTAATTCTATTCTATTCTAAATACAAAAGACTTAAATGGTGTAAAAACGAAAGGTTTTTTTTTCCTGCTTTGCAGACAGCAATAACCCAGTCAAGACAATATAACAGACCATTAAATGAAACATCATCTGATTATCTTAAAAACCACAACTTCCACCTACATCACTCTTTGTATCCAGCTGTGGCTCTTGAGGATGAAGACAGGCATGTGCTACTTTAATAACATGTTCAAGTTTCCGTGGCTGTTCTTCCACTTTTGCAGCCAAAAACAATGCTGTAGGAGATATTATCTGAAGAAGAAAAACATATATGCATTTAAAAACTTTTTGTAAGCAGGACTTGAACTTTAGGAAGTCTACACTGGTAATTAGAAAAGTTTTGGATTGTTCTGCAGGTTTAATTTTTTTTTAACTGCTCTGAAATCATGCAAGGCAACAAAAATAACCAGTCATGTTTTATTTTATATCTGATGTAATCCACCCAACAGCACTGGGAAGGAGTAGCATAAGTGCTAAATTACATTTGTGAGTAAGATGTTTGAGGTCAAACTCATTCTATTTCAACATAAAATGAATAGATTTGGTCCAGAAGATTTAGTCACACTAGAACAGGCTGTTCCAAGTTAAATATACTTCATGAGAAAGTTCATCCAGTTTCTTGCACAGTAGTGAGCCATTACACCACCTTTTCAGTAAAAGTCAAAACATAGGATTTCAAGTTCTGCTACTACTGGAATCTCCTGAAAAACAAGAAACTTTGCAGAGAACTTTAAGGAAAACAGCTTGTTACAGAAAGATGTAAGCATAAGCTTACTCTTAGAAACTTTATCATATACCCAGCAGCATGAACAAAGCACAAGGATTCACAAAGAGCAGTTACAGCCAATGTTAGCAAGGATTAGAAATTACATTTAAGGAGGAACACTTTAATAAAACTCCAGGTGTTGTAAACTGGCAGCAAAGCACCCATTCACATTTCAGTACCACCTAGGAGTTGCTGTGAAGCTGATCTGGTGCCTAGCTGTCAGCCAGCATGATTGATGTTTCTATATACCAAGCATGGCTAAACATACATGATTTAGAAGCAGGGTCCTCTTTGTATGCAAAAGCTGCCTGTGCCAAACAGGAATTAAAATGACACTCAAAACCTTGATGTAGACATAAGCAGATTACATTAAAATTAAACCAGTATAAAGCATTTATTCAGAAGTTGAAATAGCTGCTTGGTATTTAATTGATGCATGGAACAAGCAGTGCAAGTATTGGATTATCTCATTCAATGCCCGAGTAGAAGCAGACTGAATGATTAACAGCCACACTTTCCCTTAAAGTTAGATTTGCCTTTTTTTTCCCCCCAGTCAGCAAGCAGCCTTTTGTTACACCAGAATGAAAACTTGCAAGGAAACAATTAGAATTGAACATTTAAGTGATTATTCATTGCACTTCCAGGGCTTTCAAACATATTGAAGGAATACTTTGAAACATTCACCTGGATCTTTAGTAGAACTTGTAAATTTGCACTTGAGGAAAACTGACCCCCTGGGAAGGTGATATCCTTTGATACTTGAAAAATCTCAAACCACCCAAAACAAGTCACAGGGAGCAAATTATTCCACAAGAGTGACAAAAGAACTACTTTCTTTGTAAGGAGCTTGTTACTTCAGCCTTACAAATAAATGAAATAAGAACCTGAAGTCAGGAGCTGCTGAACAAGGCCATTATTAGCCCTGTCACTTAAGACTTCTGACTTGACCAAATTGCTTGAAATAATGATTATAAATGCTGCAAGAAATCACCTCTTTGAGGGACATACTATTTGAAATATATCTCACTTAACATGGAAGATAAACTTTAAAAGACTAAATGTCAAGGAAGGTCTTTCTGGAGTTCAGAATGCCTTGTCTCAACGGCTTTAAAGCACCAGAAGAGGCAGAGTAGCATGTACAAGTATAACCCAACATAAACATGCCATATGAAGATGTTTTATAGAACAAATGGTGCCCCTGCCCAGGATTGCACCAACACAGGCAAGCCTCTCATCTACAGCTGTCTCATCCGTATAAGTCCTGTGGTAACCTGTGGTGGCATGCTTCAACAATTTGGAGCAGGTATAAATGAGGAAGGTGTCTGAGGCTAGCACCTTCTCCTCTAGGGCCAGACTAAAAGGAAGGATGACATTATCAGACAACTCTGAGCTTTAGGGGAAAGACAGGTTAACAGACAGGGGCAGGTAGCCACAGAAACATGAACAACAGAGAAGGAAACTCAAAATGTTGAAGAATCAACAGTTAATAAGAAACAAGTTTGCCAATACATTGTACAGAAATGAGGAGGCAGTAATGAGGACATCAGAAACTACAACTGGTGGTGTGGGTTTTGGTGGGGTTTTGTTTTGCTGATTTTTAAGCTCTGGAAAAAGGATACAATAAGGTAGACCATGACGTAGTGAAAACTAAAGACAACATAGTGAGGTTATGAAGGGTATGGAATCATAAATAGAATGGAGGCTGGAAAGAAGTTGCAAAAAGAAAGTAAACAGAAGATCCTTTCCATCTTTCAGAATAATATTTTTTTAAAAAGTATTTTTTAGAAACTTTAAGCACACCATTCAATCAGCAACCTGTTGCACTGCCTTGCTGCTGGGCTGAAGAACAAAAGCAACTGCACCGTGAGCAATGAACTGCTGTTTTCTGGTGTTCTCCCCCTCTTTAATCTTACCATCCCCACCAAACATCACACACTTCTCCCCAAGTACCTGCATCCAGGCCTTACAGTTGTTCCAGCTTTGTTTGTGTGTTTTAGTTAAATATATCCCAACACAAGCTCTCTTTTTACAAGTTTGTGGGTATCATTAACACATTCATGGAATCTTTACAATTTACCTCTCTGAAAAATCAACACCCAAAAATGACTGAAACTACTTACACTTCACAGAGGCATTATTTGAATCAAGTCACAAATAACTGCAATTCAATAGCCAGAAAATTCTTACTCACTATTATTCTGTGTGACTGTGCTGAAGTTTCACTTCATTCCAACACTAAAGGCTGACTGTAGGGTATTTTCTAATTTACTGAAACAGATCAGTTCTATCCAAGAGGTGCCCACACAATTCCTGGTTTCAAAGACCTTACATAAACCCCCACTCTAGAGGCTGATTAAAGTCAAGCTGATTAATTGACATTTAATTCTGGTTCATAAGATACCTATGTAGACCCCAATGATCTATTTGCTAAAACAGAAATAAAAGTGTTGGCTTCTGGCCAAAGAATTTGTCTTTGTCTTGGTTCTCATTCCCAGCTTAGAGTAGGTCAGTATTTTTGTCTCCCTTGGTACTTATTCAGGAAAGTAGACATCCTAATAAAGTTTGACTTGGCATCCACACAGCCTCCAGTGAAAATGACATACCCTGCTAAGCATGTGACTGGTAAAGTTACTCAAATGCTTTCATTCATTTCCAATTCTCAGAAATGACAGAAAAAGTTAAAGCAGGACAAAAAAGGAAAATTAAAGACAGACTTGACACAGCTGTAAGCTTCCTATATATAAACATCTTCTGTCCTCACACAAATCAAATTTCAAGAAGTTATCTACCATGCACCCAAAAATATTCAAGACTGAGAAATATCTTCAGAACACCACATATGATTTATGAAATTAAATCCCAATTTGGTACCAGCTGAGAATCTCAGAAACCAAATCCTACTGAAATAACACATACACAGCATAAGAACCTCATTACGACAGTCCCAAGAGCATTATACCACAAGTTTGATTGGTAAATGTGCTACAAGTCCCATTGCACTTCAAAAAAGTACATGACATATTGTAGAAAGTGTTGCACTTGGAATAGCCTCAGAATACATCAGTAGCATGTGGTTTCCCCAAGAACTCCCTCTTAATGCTGATGTTTTTAGACTTGATACAAATTAGCTTAAGACTTTAAGTGGTTCCAGTCTATGACAGAGGTTTTTCAAGTGCAAACACAAAAAAGTCCAAGTTTTCAGTATTATAACAAGAAGCTCACGTAACATAAAACCAGCAAAAGTTAAAGCACAAGATTACAAACAGAACTGAAGTGTCCAAACAGCACTGCTAAAGCTTGGTGCATTTTATGGAAGTGTCAAGAACTTTCCACAACTGCAGTCAGCTGTTCAATCCTGCAATTTAGACAGGACATGAGAAGACAGTAATGGAATGGAGAGGGGATGGGAAACACTCTCCACACAACTCACTCACCTTGCACTTCAGGGAGAAAAATTCCTCCTGCAGCCTTTTTAGACCCTTTAGTTCTACTGCATGTCATACAAAAAAAAACCCTTGACATCATTAAGTATATTTTCAACTGGTTGGTTGGTATTCCACATGGCATTTCTAAAGACTATGTTTAAAAATACAGGCACCATGGGATGCCTTACCTCTCATTTCCAGCATACCAAGAATTTTTTCCCTGTTCTTCAAATCAGTGTGCTGAAGAATAAGCCTCTAAAAGAGGTATTTGCTACATAACAGTATGAGACATGGAAAGTGCTGCAGAAACAACATTTCCAGAAGAGTTTTTGTTACATTTCAGAGTATTCCCAGAATAGCCAGGCTCGTATTTCCTATAAAAAGACAACAAGCTCCCTCCCCCACCCTGGTATTAGCACTGACAAACTTTATACTCAGCAAACCAAAGTTACCATGCCCTGGTCAACAGTAACATAGAATGAATAATTTATACTACTGCTAAGGACATCCACTGTAGTTCCTGAAATGTCTTTTGCATAGACAGGTAACATTGGTAGCCAGGGCATCCAATTCTGCTTACCAGAATTGGTCAAGCAAATTTCCACTCTTATTATTGGGTCAGAGCAATCTTGCAAGGTCTGAACCTGCTTTAATTGCAACATCAAAACCTCAACACATTCTTTGTTGCAACTAAATGAGTTTACTTTTGTAAACAATTCAGAAGTAACTTGCTAAGCCACAGTACCTGTGCAAAAATAGGGGTATTTGGTCATTAGAGCATTAACTGTATGTGCCACCCCTGTGGCTCTACAAATTGAAGATACTGTTGGAAATTCCATTCCCTATTCACAGCTGATTCTCAAAATCCTGAAAGCCTGTAAAATTGTTTAGCAGTAATTAGTATTGAGGAAAAAACTCCCACCAGAATGAAGACAACAGCTATTCAAGTAAAGAACCTTTCACTAGAAGACCCCTTTATTAACAATTTAGTGCACATGACCTCCATGTAAGACATGCATATTTGTATAACCCAGCAATCATGAACAGTGACAATGAATATGCATGTGTTTACTACCAGACTAAAACCATTGACCTACCAGTAAAGCAAGACAGCAAAGGCTACATTTTTTCAACTGGAGATCATAAGGCATTCTGACTAATGGCCATCTAATTATCCAGCCCCAGCCTTCAGATTCCTTCTTGACCACAAACATCACTAAACACACAAAGACATACACCACATATTGTAGGAAATTTTAGCTAGGTCTTACCTTGAAGACTGCCAGCACCTTACTATTTAATTTCTAAGGGTCAGTTTCTTCCTATAGTGGATGAACATTGTTACATTCTTTAGCTTGCCAAGTACTCTGAGGATTTGATATTAAGTATTTATTGCAGTCCTTGGTTTTTGCTTTGTCTACAGATAGTATTTGTAAGTGACTCATTCACTTTGAGACCACCTCCTTTATCCAATAGGAAAATGTGTAAGAAATACATTTACCCATCAGTACACATGGGCTTTCCACTCATTCAGAACTAGAGAAAGTAATTCAGCAGGAATCAATATTGCTGTAAACTGGCAGTGTGCTTGCCTTTATTATTTGAATACCATTACCTGAGAATTAATTTAACAAGACATTTTCCCTCCTAATAGTTGTGGTTCCCATAGCATTCAGCCCTTAAAAAGCTTACTTGTTAATTTTAAGAAAATCCAACACAGCAACTAAATCTTGCTAAATCTACCTAAATCTACCCTAGATTATTAGACACAGTAACCAAGCAGGTGATGTATACAACATAAGCCTCAGCTGTGGCAGCTCTATACCTCTCTATTCCAAGAACCTCTACTTCGTTTATCAAGTCTACAAACTATCCATAGTCCCAGAAACCTTTGGATAGCTCAACATCTTTTCCACTGGGTACAGGTTACTGTTGTATGGGCAGTAGGATGAAACAACTGTTCTATTGCCTTCACTTGATGTATTACAGACACTTTCAAAAGGCATATTGCACCACAAAGCTTGCTGGAACTTGATTCTTGTGTGCTACTCTTGCTCTAGGACTAGAAAACTATTTTAGGGAAGTACAATTGAATTTATGTGTATATCCATTTAATACATAGCCCTCTACTACTACATTAAAAAGGCCTATATTATATATTTCTGGTTAAAGTGTTTCAGGCTTATGCACACTTAGCTCGGGTTGTACTTAACATTCATTACCTAAAGACCTGTAACACCACAATTTTGGTAGCAAGTTTGCTCAAAGTTTGAATTTAGTTCAGATCCTTTACAAACCAAATTAAATACACTTCTGAAATGTGCCTATAAACTATCAGGTATTTCCTGCCAAGTAAAATGTCCATTTGCTCCACCAAACAAATTCATGCCAGACAGGAAAGCTGGCAAACACTACTGCACTGTGT
The DNA here is from genome assembly GCF_026170545.1 of Melanerpes formicivorus. Classification (NCBI taxonomy): domain Eukaryota; kingdom Metazoa; phylum Chordata; class Aves; order Piciformes; family Picidae; genus Melanerpes; species Melanerpes formicivorus. Next base: position 35,510,978 of record NW_027142357.1, on the reverse strand, counting down.
ACCTGTCCAAATTCAGACAGTGCAAGGTTTGGGAGATTCTACCACTTAGCAGACCAAGATCTTCTCTGGTCTAGACTGTAACATCTATCACTGTCTCAATCTATTTTATCATGAAAAGCCAAGAACTGAGAAAACTCATCACTGCCTCTTAGTAATATACCACCATTATTATTAACTGTTCTTGCAAAGTTAGTACAAAATATTGATGAAGTGTGGGAGGTTTTGGGTTGTTTTTTGTTCTAATATAAAATGGAATACATAGAACTTTATACTATTATTTTTCTAACTACATTATCCATGCAGACTTAAAGAAAAAGTCCTGACATTTTCAAGCTGGTATCTCAAGTTCCATATCTGCTAGAAAATCCTTCAATTACAGGCACTATTTTTGCTGAAGAATGCAGTTTTCTTTGTAACACATTCCATATTCAGATTCAGCATATTCCATTCATTAGTTAGGACAACTGGCATTTTCTCACCAGATGTAAAGACTCTGCTTGTCTAATGAGTTACCAGCATGCTGTTTAAGACTAGACCAGTTGAATTTACAGTGTTTTTTTGAGAACAGATACACAATCCATATGGATACATGTATAACCATATTATAGTTGTCAGACACACCATGCTAGCACTGCCTTCATCAAGACAAACGTGTTCCTACACATCAGCCTTTCAAACCATAGCACATAAGAACAAGCCAGATTTGAAACATCCCACTGCATTCTTCACACATCTGAAATGTGTTTGCTGATGATGCCTGTTTTTTCTGTTGATGTCAGAAGACAAAATTCAGCTGCCAGTAGTTAAAATAATACAAAATTAAACAGAATTATCATTATTGATTTCAAATGACTGATAAGAAGCCAGAATTCCTAGAAATAGACCAGATTTCACAATCCAGTAAATAAATATAACATTTGTCAGTCAGATTACCAAAATTGTGGGCATATTATTACTGCATATAAAAGTCATACTTACATTTCGATTAAATTTAGTGAAGGAATGATGCATATAAAATCTGTGCATGTAAACAATTGCAGTATTGATCGTAAGCTGAGAGCTGGAAAATTAAATTAAGGAAACACTACAAATGAAGAAAATGGTTTACAAGAACTGAAAGCAATGGGCTTTCTACATTAATCACCGCTTTCAACATGCTGTCTTTAGCTGAAAACGAATTAAGGACATGACACTTCAGAACGGATATTAACACATGCTTAACCGATACTAACACTTTATCGTTCCCATCTGCTCCGCAGACAATGTGGGGATTCCTACACCAGCCTGGCCACATCTCACCCGCTCAATGAAAACTCCTCAGTGGGCTACAAACACTGAAATACTGCCTCAAGTGCTTTTGTTTAGTTCCAATTCACCTATTCCAGTACGGAGCTGGAAATTTTAGTCTTACTGTGAGCTCTTTCTCGGTTAAGGAACGGCTCACGAAGCGATGCTCGTTTCAAGGAAAACGAGTCAGCAAAGCAACTAGGATCTACTTTTAGAACCGTCCAAGCCCACAACTACCAACACAAACGCGGCTAAAAGACCCGGACAGGTACTCGAACCATCCCCATGCCTAGCCTCAGAGCCCTCGACCCGTACCGCTCTCGCACGCCGACAAAGGCGGCGACGCGGGGGCTTCAGAGGCTCCTCCTCCCATTCTGTGTCTCAAGGCCACATCTCCATCCCACGAGAACGCCGTTCGCCGGCTGCCGAGCGAGCGGGAACCGTCCCAGGAGAGTCCCTCAGATGGCGGGAGAAGTGCTCCCACAGCCCCACCACAACCGACGGAAAGAGGCACCGCCCGCACCGGTCGCTGGCCGCCCTCGCCCAGCCTCCTGCCGGGCCCCACCACCCCACGGGCCCCGCTCGGATACACGTTGAGGCGCTGGCCCATATCTTGGATGAGGTTGGCCGCCTGCTGCCGGTACGAGAGCTCCTTGTCGGCCTCCACGCCGCAGCGCCGCGAGGGCGTGTTCTCTAGCTGCTCACGGCTGAAGAACCAGCGCGACGCCGTCGAGGAGCCGCCGCCGCCCCGCGCTGAGGAGCCCGTGCCTGAGCACACCGCCGCCATGACACTTCCTCCCCCTCCCGCCGCCGCCCCGCCCGCCGCCGGCAGCGCCGCGCCCGGCTCCTCCCCTCCGCCCTCCATGGTGACTCTCGCGAGAACTAGCAGGTCGGCACGCAACCGATTGCTCTTCTATGCGCTGCTGAACCATAGAGTTCGGCGACAGGGCAGCCAGAGCGACCAGCAGAGGGGGGTGGATCATGAGGGCGACAGGCAGCCATAACTCCTGCGGTATATAACAAGAACAGAGCCAGCAGGAGCCGCCAGAGGCGCCTTTTCATCGGCCAATCGCCGGCTCTGATTGGCTGCGGCGCAGCAGAGCCGTGAGACGGCGCCGATAAACCCTTGCGCTGCGCGCGGGATGGTTGCTGTTGGCGCGTTGAGTGAAGTAGTTCCCATCAGGAAACTGTGGCTTCCCGCCAGGGCTGGGAGCACTGTGTGGGGAAAAGAAGGAGCGAGCTGAGAGGCTTTTATTGCCAGGGTTCTTTCTCTAAGTACTGGGCTGCCACTGTCATGTCAGCTGCAGAGGACAGTGGCGCGGTGTAGGGTACCACGAGAAGATGAAGTTTTGAAAACCGAGCAGGCTTTTCCCGCCCTTCGTCTTCTCCCGCGTTGCCTCTTGCAGTCGGGTAATTTGGCAGCAGTAAATAATCAATTTGACTTAGAGACACTGAGTGTTTGTGTGTACTTCTGAAAGATTAAACCCCATCATCTCTTCGGAAGAAGCAACAGCCGGCAAGTCAGGGGTTTGCTTTTTGCTTTCTGAAGCAGATGTGGGGAACAACTTCAGCCGTCCTGTGTGCTTCTGTCTCCAGTTATACTCGTGCCTTCCCAGACTCCTGCCCTTCAGCTGATCACAGGTTGAGGCAAAAAGCCTCTTGCCGTTCGTAATACTTCACAGTAAAGACTCCTAGATTTCTTCAACCTTATTTAAAATGGTCCTATTTATTACCTCATGTAAGGTGCGCAGCAGCACAAACACTGTCAGGAGCTGTCGTACGCGTATGGGAGGATTCAGCCCGGCAGGGGTTGCCTTCATTGGTAAGATCCTAATGCCTGCTGGTCTTGGAGTCCCCAGGGCTCTTACTGGAATTGTTTGACAAAATTAAACGTTTGCCTTTTTGCCAGTGCCCCAACAGGAACTTGCACTGACATAGGCTCAGAAAGATAAAATAATTGATAGTTTTCATTTACTGAAATCACAGGTACAACAGATTCGGGACTGTGGGTGATAAGTGCACTAACTGCAAGAGCTGGAGTTAATAGATCTCAGGTATCATCCCACAACTATTGCAAGTCATTGCAAATGAGAACTGCAGCAAAAGTTCAGCCATATATTGAAAATGCAGTTCTTAGCAGAAGGTGTGCCTATCTTGGGTGGAGGAAAAGGAGGGTATCTTGCTGACTCTGCTAATTCTACACTCTCCCTTTCTGGAGAATGTCCTTATGGGTTTTTGTACCCTAACTCAGGCTCTCTCTGCCGTCTTGGTGATATTTAGCGTAATTTAGGTGGAGAATTGAGTAACATATTCATGCATGTTTAGTGTGTATTCCGTTTGGCTCATTATCATACTGAGGTGTGTGAAGAGGGAGTTCTTCACCATGAGAGTGGTGAAGCCCTGGAATGGGTTGTCCAGGGAGGTAGTCGAGGCCCCATCCCTGGAGGTGTTTAATCCCAGGCTGGATGAGGCTCTGGCCAGCCTGATCTAGTGTGGGGTGTCTCTGCCCATAGCAGGGGGGTTGGAACTAGATGATCCTTGTGGTCCCTTCCAACCCTGAATGATACTATGAACTTTAATATTAAAATTGCAGTTAATTAGGCAAAGGTCACTGCTTGGGCATGATAGCCTTAAAAGTCTATTTTGAAGCTGCATGTTTTGTTGTTTTACCGTTGCTTCATTTATTTTAGCTGAAACAAGGCAATCTTACCTTCATAAGACTCCCTCCTACAGCTGCTGGCAGGGCAACTTCACAGATCTTCATTCCCAGGGACAACATAGACATCTCTTGGTTGTAAGCATTTCGACCTTGCTCTTGAAGCATGCTAAATTCACTTGAGTTCCTGTCCTATGGTAAGCTGGGCCCACAGCTGGAGAGAGTAACTTAGGGAAGGAGCATTAATAAATAAGAGTTATGTGTCCTGAAGATGTGAGCTGTGATGTGTGATCTAGTTCTGAAATAGACTAGTAGTTCTTGATTTAGCATTGATTTAAAACTGAGTGCATCTTAGTCTTCCAGCATAAATTCCACTAGTTATGTGGCACCCATTACCCTTTGGGCTTATAGTGAAGATTTATGTTCTAGTCCCAAAAGAGTAAGCAGTTTTGTTCATCCATAATTATGTTACAATTTGTTCTTTTGCAGCTTTAGTGTGAATTTTATACAAGAAGTTACAATTTTACCACTAGACCAAGTAGAATACTGATGAAAGGTACAGGCATATGTAATGCAGCACAGAGAGAGGTGGGTTACTGGCCTCATCTTCCCAATTGTCAATCACCTTTAAGGCTTTGCATGTGCAGAGGAAATTTCACTACAAAGACTTCTGTTGGAATTAAGACCTGATCTTTGCCTTTGCATTTTTGTGCCTTTAGCAATCTTAAAGCACAATGATTAAATCATTATGTGCAACTCATGGAGTTTGGGTGTTGAATTTACCTTTTTTTTCTTAATTCCTTCAATAATTGGTGGAAAGGTTTTAAGCATACTCTTGTCTGACTGTAATTAGAATCTTACAGTAGCTTTGTTAATGAAAAAAAGGGGAAGATATAAGGAAGATTATATATATCCATGTCTTGAAAATCTTAACACATTAATAATAAGTAGAATTTCATTAAGTAATGACAGTGCATAATGAATATGATTTATGCATGGTGTGCATGTTAATTAATTGCCATGCAGAGTGCTGCAATCACCTATTCAGTCCCAGGTTAAGGTAATTAAATACTGGTTTTGCTATTGGAGAGGTTCCAGACCTTGGCCCCCAAAGATGTAAGTTTGCATTCTCACTGACTTCATCACAAACAAACTGAAGGATTAATCAAATTAAAATGTATTGGAGGAACCACAATGTATTTTACTCGTAAGGCCTTCCAAACATCTGTGAAAATCAAATATGGTGACAGAAAACATTATTATAGAGGAAGAAAGCTGCCTTTATTCTGCTTTGAAATGTAATTAGAAATACCTGCTTGAAAATGCATACATTTAAGTATACTAAAATGGTCAACAGAAGTCTTGCAAGCCTGAGGATAAAAATACTGCTAAAGCTAATTTTCCTGTGTCCTTTTTCCCTCTTACATGAAATCCTGTGACCCACTGTCTACTTCAGCTTCTTTTATGGAATCACACAGAATCACAGAATGTTAGGGGTTGGAAGGGACCTCAAAAGGTCATCTAGTCCAACCCCCCTGCCAGAGCAGGATCACCTAGAGTAGGTCACCCAGGAACACATCCAGGTGGGTTTTGAATGTCTCCAGAAAAGGAAACTCCACAACCTCTCTAGGCAGCCTGTTCCAGGGCTCTGTCACCTTCACAGTGAAGGTGACATGGAACCTCCTATGCTCCAGCTTGCACTTGTTGCCCCTTGTCCTATTGTTGGACTTCACTGAGAAGAACCTGGCTCTGTCCTCCTGACATTTGCCCTTCATGTATTTATAAGTATTAATGAGGTCACCCCTCAGTCTCCAAGCTAAAGACACCCACTTCCCACAGCCTTTCCTCATAAAGGAGATGTTTCTCTTCCTTAATCATGTTTGTGGCTCTGTGCTGGACTCTTTCAAGCAATTCCTTGAGGTTGTTCTCGAACTGAGGGGCCCAGAACTGAACAAAATATTCTAGATATGTCTGAAGAAGCGATACAGTAAAGATCCAAATGCAACAGTTAGGAAACCATATCATTAACCTGCACAAACCACTTTTTGTTTTGGTTTTAACACTGAAGAAGGACAAATCCTTCTTTGTAGTCTAGCAGAGGTAGTAGCAACAGAAACTGTTGATCTTCAACATCATTTGGGTCCAGTATTTGGCATAAGGACAGATATAGACACGGCCACAAAGCCAGATTTTCCTAGAAGTATTTTTCCTGGAGTGTTCTAAGACTGAACAGAAGAATGGTGATACCACAGGTAGCCAGCAGACAGTCCCAGAGGAGCAGAGACTGTAAATGCTCATTAGTGGCTTTCTGATTATATAAAGTCCTCTCAGGAGGAGGATGCCTGTGTGCTCACTGGATAATCAAGAAAACCCATTTCAATCAATAGCCTCTAAAGTAAATCCATTCCAGCAGGACACCCATTAGATAGAGCATTAACATTGCAACATTTACAGTATCCAGCCTTACTTTTAGGAAGTACTTCTTAAGGAATAGAACATTAAACCATACTGTTGCTAAACACTAGTGTTTATTTTGACAGTGACACACAGAGTATTGCCCACACAAAAGCATTATTTCTGCACCAACAGCCATACTCAAGTTGTTTCTGATGAATGAGTTGCCAGCGGTGTAGGAGGCAACTATCAAGACCCCACAGAGACCTTTTTCATCCTATCAATGACATTTGCAAAGTATCAGTGCTGCATTGAAGTGTGGCACACAGCAATTCTAGACAGTGGATAAAGGCAAATGTTGCCCTTTGCTGGCATTCTGTTTACTTTCTGGTTTAGAATTGTTTCAAATCATCTTTTTTTTTGGCATAGCAAAGAGTGAAATGTAATGGATACAAGTCATAATATTCTCAGCTCTATCTTCCTGTCCTAATAACATGACATTGATTATCCTTCAGAGATTCTCATTACAACTGCAAGAGATGAGATCTTTCCTTTTTGATGAGAGCAGGGATTTCAGAATCATTTAAAGAGAGGCTAAATCCTCAAATGCACAGAAATACCTGTGTGTGCTTGTTTCCAGTACCCTTGCTTTTGTTCTGGAAATAATAGGAGGCTGTCATATACTCAACACATTTATTTTTCTTCTGTATAATTGCACATGCCAAGAGAACTATCCCCGAGGAGTCAGCATAATTTCTGAAGTTTGGTCTCTGTTAATATCTTCATAATTATTCAAATTGTTTTCTGCTAAGACCCAAAAATTCCAGAGCGTTGCCAGCCTTGAGTTTATCCTGTGAAAACAAAACATACATGTGTTTGTGTGTGCTTAACTCACATTGTCAAGTCATCCATGGGACAGAAATGTGCCCTTGTGGCCAAGAAGGCCAATGGTATCCTGGGGTGCATTAAGAAGAGTGTGTCCAACAGGTCTAGGGATGTTCTCCTTCCCTTCTACTCTGCCTTGGTGAGACCACGCCTGGAATATTCTGTCCAGTTTTGACCTCCCCAGTTCAAGAGAGACAGGGATCTGCTGGAGAGATTCCAGCAGAGGTCTATGAGGATGATTGCAGGACTAGAACATCTCTCTGATGAAGAGAGACTAAGAGAACTGGGGCTGTTCAGTCTTGAGAAATGAAGGCTGAGAGGGGATCTTAACAATATCTGTAAATATCTGAGGGGTGGGTGTCAAGATGAAAATGCCCATGTCTTTTTGGTGGTGCCCAGTGATAGGACAAGCAACAAGCTAGAGCACAGGAGGTTCCATGCGAGGAGAAACTTCTTTACAGTGAGGGTGATGGACTAGAACAGGCTGCCTAGAAAGGTTGTGGAGTTTCCTTCTCTGGAGACTTTCAAAACCTGTCTGAATGCATTCCTGTGCAGCCTATCCTAGGTGATCCTGCTTTGGCAGGGGACTTGGATGATCTCTGGTGGTCCTTTCCAGCCCCTAACATTCTGTGATTCTCTGATTTTACTCAAATGTTATTTTCTCATGCTTTAAAATGAACTGCTGCAAGGAGACAAAAGGGCCTCTTCCTGCAGAAACCAGTGTAGTACGCTGATTTTTTAGTGTTTTGTCTCAGGTCTAAAATGAGAGGTGTGTGGTGGGTTGAAGTTTCCCCCCCCAACATTAACTTCGCCTGACCAACTCTGTTAGAAGCAAATGAAGCTGTATTTACAAGCAAAGTCTACACTCTACAATGGAATGCAATGAATATGTACAAAATATACAGTATTTACAATATTATACAGATATTTACAATTAGCAAACAACACAAAACCCCCCCTGGTCAAGAGACCAGGGAAACTGTTCCACTGCCCCTACCCCCAGGTTCCAAAGAGAAAGAGCAGTAGAGAGAGAGAAGCAGTAGGTTAGATTTAGCCAAGGCCAGCCAACAAGCAGATTATCTCTCTTGAGCAAAGCAAAACCAGCTGAGAGCAGAAGAGAAAAGGGAAGACTTGTTATGGTACAGCTCATCTTATTCTAGATATTTACCCAATGAATTTATTTAGAATAATCTTTTGTTTTCCATTTTACACCCAGTAGTGATTTTTTTCCTACTTCTCTGCTCAAAATCTGTAACTAAATTTTAAAGGCATAGCCTGAAACCACCACAGAGGTGTGAAAAGGATGGGGAAAACCCCTCAAATGTAAAGATCATACCTTCAGTTTGTTGTCAAAATCTTCCATTGAGTCAATCAGTTTTCCAGGTTCCAGTTCTCCAAGTGGAAAAGGGTAATCTGTCCCCAAAATCACTTTGTCCTAGTAATAAAAACCCATGTTGTATATTTTGTAGTAACATTCATTGGAGGTGTTTAGGAGGAGACTTGATAGGGTGCTTGGTTATATGGTTTAGTTGATTAGGTGGGTTGGATAATAGGTTGGACGTGATGATCTTGAGAGTCTCTTCCAACCTGGCTCATTCTTATTTCTATTCTATTCTATTCTATTCTATTCTATTCTATTCTATTCTATTCTATTCTATTCTATTCTATTCTATTCTATTCTATTCTATTCTATTCCATTCCATTCCATTCCATTCCATTCCAATTCTATTCTATTATATTCTACAATCTAGTTGCATGTGCCTTCTGGAATTCATCATAAACCAACCACAGGGAATTACATTGGACTGATTAATTTCAAACATGAATATGAAGACCTTCTTTGGGTTCCAAGTTTCATTACAGAAAAAACAAAGTTTGAAAACAATGACTCAAGGGTTTATTGGGTGAATTTATGCTTGAAAAAAAAGTACAGGATATAGGTTAATTGGTTTTGTGGTGTCTAACTAAAGACTGGTGCATTTTCTTTCTGATGTTCACAATGCAGATCCCAGGCCCATGGGAATGGGTGTATATTGCTAAGGTGAATACAACACAAAGGGTAATATGCTCAGATCAACTCTCTGTACTGTCGTGCTGGTTAGAAATGTAACACAAATGGTTATCCTACCTTCTTGAACTGCTTTCATAGTTTCATAGTTTCATAGTTTCATTCAGGGTTGGAAGGGACCACAAGGATCATCTAGTTCCAACCCCCCTGCCATGGGCAGGGACACCCCACACTAGATCAGGCTGGACAGAGCCTCATCCAGCCTGCTCTTAAACACCCCCAGGGACGGGGCCTCGACCACCTCCCTGGACAACCCATTCCAGGGTTTCACCACTCTCATGGTGAAGAACCTCCTCCTCACATCCAGCCTGAATCTCCCCACCTCCAGCTTCATTCCATTCCCCCTAGTCCTATCACTACCTGAGATCCTGAGAAGTCCTTCCCCAGCCTTCCTGTAGGCCCCCTTCAGATACTGGAAGGCGACAATTAGGTCTCCTCGGAGCCTTCTCTTCTGCAGACTGAACAGCCCCAACTCCTTCAGTCTGTCCTCATAGGAGAGGTGCTCCAGCCCTCTGATCATCCTCGTGGCCCTTCTCTGGACACGTTCCAGCACCTCCACATCCCTCTTGTAATAGGGGCTCCAGAACTGGACACAGTACTCCAGGTGGGGTCTCACCAGGGCTGAGTAGAGGGGGAGGATCACCTCCCTCGACCTGCTAGCCACACTTCTCCTGATGCAGCCCAGGATCTGATTGGCTTTGCGGGCTGCAAGTGCACACTGAGAGCTCATGTTGAGCTTTTTGTCCACCAGCACCCCCAAGTCTCTCTCCTCAGGGCTACCCTCCAGCCAGTCACTGCCCAGCCTGTATTTGTGCCTGGGATTGCCTCGACCCAGATGCTTCTGCAAGTAGTTTGCCTAAAATGCAGTGTTTAATCTTGGTTAAGTGTTGCCAGAATTAAATGGCCAACAAAGGGGACGCAGAATTCTTCTTTCCATCTCTTGACTTACTTTCCAGTTCTTTTCATGCTCAGTGCACGCTCTGCATGGTTGCATGCAGCCGAAAAGCAGTATAAGAGTTTTTAACACATATCTTTTAAGAATTTCAGGAAGTTCTGCACCAAACTCAGGGAAGATGCTTGGATTTGCATTCCTGAATTTGAAATTTTTGATGATGGACACACACAAACTCAGAATTTTACGTATTTGAGAAGAACATGTAATAAAAAATCCAAGCACAAAAATAAAAGCGCAATTACTGTTTGCGTGATACTTCCAATGTGATACTAGTTCAAACGTGGCACAGTATAGAATTAATACAACCACATCTTAAAAATAATTAATTTAATTTAACTTTAAATAGCATTCAGCTTCAGATAAATTCAAAACATCATTTACAAAATTTCATCTATTTTGGGAAGTCTGTTTTCTTAGTGGAAAAACCCCAGGATTGGATTTTAGATGTGCGTTGGAACCACGGATCTGAGAATATGAGTGACATGATATGATTTGTTTTGCAAAGCAAGTCAGTGAGAAGAAAATTCAATAAAAATGTGTGTGCATCATTCCTGTTATCAGAGATGAAAAGAAATAGGCAGATTCTCAAGAGGTCCACATTGTTATAGGTTCATTTTCACACTAGAATGCTATTTCCCCATTTTTGTCTACCCTGGAGACCGCATACTGCCAACTCTCCTGATTTTATCAAAAGTCTATTTTCCTTTAAGCCTCATCTCCTGGAGACATGAATATTTGAAACCTGCAGTTTTCATTAAGAATATATGTTTTTAAATGTCTCATGAATTTGAAGCCAAGCTCATGAATTTGGGGCACTTGTTACAATATTTGAACTCAGTTACCAATACTGAAATAGGGTGGAGGAAGCATATTTCAGTTATTTTATGAAATGATTCGTTTTTCTTATTTGTTGAATGACTTTTCATTGTTTTTTCCCTTCCAGTAGATGTCACCCGAGAGTCTTTGAAAGAGCCTTAGTCTGAAAGGTACACATTCTATTGTTCTGTCCTATATTGTTCTAATTTTTTACAGATGTCTTGCCGTAAGATTAAAATAGGAGAATCTATACTCTTCTGTCTGCTAAATCAAGTTCTGAGTGTAGATTAACAAAATATATTTGGATGTATGTACATTTAAGCAGCCAAATAGGTTATTTATACTACTCAATCTGATACCAAGACATTTGCTTCTGATATGAAAACCAGATATATGCCATATACCCCCCCCCAAAAAAAAAAATCCCCAACCAATAAACACAGTAAGTTTATTTGACAAAATAGATTGCTAAAGAAAGGAGAAGAAAACCTAGTATTTGCCCAGCTGTTTACTAGTCAAGGGTAAGTAAGCCAGGAAAGGGCTGTACATTCTTGCTTACAAACCCTGCATACCAAAGCAGAAAGAAATTCCATGCCCTAATTGTCACAATGTGTATATTACTTTAGCTATAGACCTTCTTTAACTGAAAGTATTTCACAGCTAATTTTGTGATTTATTAATTAACAGTGAAATTAAGAGATGTAAATTAATAAGAACAATTTAGAAGCAGCATTATCACTCTGCTACTACTGACATATGCTGTTCATCTGTACTCTCTGAGCACCGGTTTTATACTCGTCTAAGAAATGGAGATTTGCAGCACCTGTCTTTAGCAGCCAGGCTCAGTCACAGAAGCCATTTGAAGACTCTGCAGATAAATAAAATTCCTAGAACAATAGATGTATTCTTGTATTATACCCAAGAATATCCACAAATTCCATTTTCCCTAGAGGACTCACAGTTTGACACTTTAATTAGTGCATTGCTCCTTTTAGAAAGGTGCATCTCAGTAATGAGTAGCCTCAGTGGACCTTTCTACTCAACACAGTTTTTTCCATAATAATAGGACCATGAATCTTAAAATGAATCTCAAAGAGCACCAAGCATCCGTTTGTCCTCTTATATTAGTTAAAATTATTTTCCTTGAATGGTGCTTTCTTTCCTACTGTCATGACACATGTCCAAAAAAAGGCCGGATAGCTATAGCCATCTCAGCTCTAACTTGTGGCCAAACAATGTTTTACCTTTGGGTGAAAGCTCTTGAGGAATCACCATGAGGAATTTTTTTTGTGGAGATACACTGAATCATTCAACACCCTGTCAACCCAGTTATTCACTTTGTATAGCCAGCATCATTAGGGGGGTTGTGTTCATATTCACTTCGTACTACCTCATCATAGGGGGAGTGAAGGGCTGGAGCATTTTGGCAACTCTGGAAAAGCCTTTCTCAGCAATGTGTATTTCTGCTTGCTTTAACTGGGATAAGCTCAAATTAACCTGCATCCAAAAGTAAGGAGAGATGGAGTTAAATGTACATGACTCACCCCAGCTGCCACTAGATTTTGATATTCATAAGTTCAAAGCCAACACTTTACATTCTGATGCCAGGAAATGGCTGTTCCCTAAGGACCTGAAGCCATGTCTAAGCACATCTTTACACATGCTTATGCCCTTCCTGCAGAGCTCTTAGCTATACTCTAGAGAGCTGTCCTATTTCAAACCTTCAGCTCATAAAGTTAATGTCATCCTCTCAGGACTCAGTCACATTGGTTTTTTGGCCCAGCATTTATTCATCTTACATATGTTGTTCTGCCAACATATGACTGCACTGAAAACTCTGTGAGATGTTTGTCATTTTTTTTAAAGCAGTGATCTCATGGAAGGTCAGGGAACTGCTTGAAAGAGTCCAGCACAGAGCCACAAAGATGATTAAGGGAGTGGGACATCTTCCTTATGAGGAAAGGCTGAGGGAGCTGGGTCTCATTAGAGAAGAGGAAACTGTGGGGTGACCTCATTCATGTTTATTCATATGTAAAAGGCAGTGTCAGGAGGATGGAATCAAGCACTTCTCAGTGATGTCCAGTGATAGGTAGGACAAGGGACAACAGGTGCAAGCTGGAGCATACGAGGTTCCCTATGAACATAAGGGAAAGCTTTTTCACTGTGAGGGCGACAGAGCACTGGAACAGGCTGCCCAGAGAGGTTGTAGAGTCTCCTCTGGGGACATCCAAAACCTGCCTGGATGTGTTCCTGGGTGACCTACTCTAGGTGATCCTGCTCTGGCAGGGTGGGTTGGACTAGATCTTTCAAGGTCCCTTCCAACCCCTAACATTCTGTGATTCTGTAATTATGTGAGACTATCAGCTTCCATTGGAAAAAGAGGGAATCTTTTCCTACATAGCACATTGGTCAAACTTACTGCATGAAGGAACTTGATTTCAGATGTCTGTTGTGAAATCTGACCACCAGGATTTAAAATTTAAGAGCTAGGCTCATTCCTCTATACTGTAAGTGCATTTTAATGAGAATATACTTAAGGATAAATATGGTTGAGATTTGGGGAGAATTTTCAGTGAGATAACTGAAGGCAAGTGCTCTGAAGGCTGTTACTCTGTAAGCCTTTGAGTGTCTTGTAAAATGCAAGCACACATCACCTCTAGTAAAATTTGTAAATCAATTGTGAAAACTGTTTAAAGCTGCTTGATTACTCTAAGCTACAGTTAGATTCTCAAGGTAATGCACACTAAAAATTCCTGGGCTGTTGACTGTGATACATATTTACTATTTAGAGGGTTGGTAACAGAGATTAAAGGAAGTCAGTCTTGGGCTGGAGCCTTAGTGTTTTGCTAGTAATCCTTCTGGTGCAAAGCTTTCCTAAAAGGCACAAGTACTGCAGAGGAGCTGCTAGCAAAAGTCCCATCTGAAAGCTACAGATTTCCCATGCAGCATAGACTGAAAACCTGTGGATTTCAAAGGGTTGAGACCTGGGCTCAAAGTACCAAGATAAAGCAAGCAGTAGTTCTGCATTACTGTTTTTGGCTGGCCTGGGTAAGACACTTTTGTACCAGTTCTAATTCAGATTTATTGCAGTAATCTGTTCACTCTGGAGGTGAAAATGGGAAATCAACAGTATCTGTTCTGTGGAGAGAAAGAAAGCATTCAGTTTATCTGTGTCTGTGAACTTTGGTCATAAAAGAGGCCCTGATGACAGCAACAGCCCCATACATGAGAAAGGACTGTGTGAGCCTAGAAACTAATGCACAGGAAACAGGAACATAGCTGTTGAGATAACAAAGTCGGTGTCAGGGCTTCTATTTCTGGTTTTGACTTCTGGTAGGTATCTGCCTGCTAGCTGCAGAAACTCCATGAACTCCAGAGATCAAGACACAAATACAGGTCTCTTGTTGATTTGTAGTGATCCACTGGAAATTGGCATGAGTGATGCAATTTTAAACCCTTCCCGAGCATTTCTAATGAGAAGGAATGATCTGGATATTTCTGTGTTGTCTGCTCCCATGCTGTACCCAATTTAAACAGATTGCTAAACTACAAAGGTTTCTTTCCTCTCTACTCCAAAAAAAGAAATATTTTTGTATGTTTCCTGTGCTTTTCAGGATCCTCACAAAAACTTTATTTACTCGTGACTTCTTTCTCCCTATAGCTTCCCAAGTGGAAATATAGTTTAATTTCTTCAAGTACACACTTGAAAATTAAGCCATTTGAAAACAAAGCTCTGAATGATGAAGTCTTTGCTTGCAGTCCCACCCTGAACAACCTTATAGAAGGAACTAGCCTTTATTTAGAATAAACCTTTATTTAGAATAAACCAAACCAGGTTGGAAGAGACCTTCAAGATCATCACGTCCAACCCATCAACCAATTCAACCCACCCAAACAGCTAACCCATGGCACCAAGCACACCATCAAGTCTCCTCTGAACACCTCCAATGACGGCAACTCCACCACCTCCCCAGGCAGCCCATTCCAATGGGCAATCACTCTTTCTGTATAGAACTTCTTCCTAATATCCAACCTGAACCTCCCCTGGCGCAGCCTGAGACTGTGTCCTCTTGTTCTGGTACTGGCTGCCTGGGAGAAGAGACCATTATCCGCCTGTCTACAACCTCCCTTCAGGTAGTTGTAGAGAGTGATAAGGTCACCCCTGAGTCTCCTCTTCTCCAGGCTGAGCAACCCCAGCTCCCTCAGTCTTTCCTCATAGGGCTTGTGTTCCAAACCCCTCACCAACTTTGTTGCCCTTCTCTGGACTCGTTCCAGCAAGTCAACACCCTTCCTAAACTGAGGGGCCCAGAACTGGACACAGTACTCGAGGTGTGGCCTAACCAGTGCAGTGTACAGGGGCAGAATGACCTCCCTGCTCCTGCTGGCCACACTGTTCCTGATGCAGGCCAGGATGCCATTGGCCCTCTTGGCTGCCTGGGCACACTGCAGGCTCATGTTCAGCCTGCCATCGACCAGCCTCACTCAACTGAATTTCGCAGTGCATGATTTGCTGGGTTAAACCCACCATTGCAATAACTCCATACAGTAAAAACATTATGGCAGAAGCCCATAATTTTGTAAAAGCCTAGGCTCTGATTTTACTGGGTGAATATGCTGTCTTCTTCCTCCTTGCTTCTTCTCTTCTCCTTTTGCTATTTCATAGAGCATTAAATAAAGACTTGCCTGCTTCCAGAAGCATCAAAACTCACCTCTCCTATCACACTTGTTAGCAGCCTTAGTGCACCAGGATCGTGTACAAGAGAGTCTGTGTAAAATGCACCAAGGTATTTTCTTGGATCCACCTTATTATCCATTGCACACAAATCAGGGCGCACGTTGAATCCATGGGAGATACGCCCCACTGTGTATGGAAAAGCTCCACCTGCAAGAAGAAACTTCTAGTAAGAGAAGCTGAAAATATGCAGGAGAAAAATAAGCCACTGTATAAACAGAGATAAGCTTTACTGTCAGCTATTTAGAAAGTGCTCAGCACCAGCAATTTTTTATTTCTTCCTCTTCATTAGCCTCTTTCTCTGTTTTCCACACTTCCTCACTAACGTGATGCCCAAATTCCTGCTACTACTTATTTATCCCTGTCCCCAAACCATCTCCTGTCACCCGTTCCTCCTTCTTTCCTCTTAAAGGCTACTGTAGCAGATCAAACATTGGCTGAAGATGTCTAGAGAGTGATCCTATCAGCAGCCCATCTGGCAGATTATCTTCCTTGGGGTGATAGTACCCAGCTGGTGGCAGTGAAAGTGGTAACCCTATTAACAGGCATACCAGAAAATACAATTATACCAGGCTAAACCGAAGCAGGGCAGGTGTTACCCAGGGATGTGGTTGAGGCCCTGCTCCCTGGAGACATCCAAGATCAGACTTGATGAGGCCCTGGGCAGCCTGATCTTGGTGGTGGTACCCCTGCTCACTGCACAGGGGTTGGACTAGATGACCTTTGAAGTGTTCCCTTCCAAACCAATGCAATCTGTGAAGCTGTGTTTCACTCGGTATGTTCTTTACCTCCATGTGCAAAGCAAACTTTCAGCTTAGGGAATTTTTCAAAAATTCCTCCCATAATCATGGAGCAAATGGCCATGGTGGTTTCTGTTGGCATGCCTAAGAATTAAAAAAAACACAACACAAAAACCAAAGAAAAAAGCTTTATTCAATTTTAATATTTTTTTTAATTTTTCCTAGATGAGTTTAAAAAAAAAGAAAAAAGAAAGAAGACTGATAGGAAAAATTATGTAGTTCTGCTCTGTACCAATACCTCTGCAACAATCTTCTGGGCATAATCAAGTGACAGTTCATAAATACAGATTAAGCAAAGTAAATATGCACTCACCTATTAGCCAGGGAAACCAATATTTAGACATCCTCCCATCTATCTGCATGTCCCAGGGATGCACAAAGAGGCAGCAATTTAATTGTTCAGCAGCCTGCAGGAAAAGGAAAAAAGCTAAACCTTGACTAATGATACCAAAATCCATAGTAGTACTTAGCCATGCTTTAAAGATACAGTACTGGGCCTCAGTACAAGTTATGAAAATAGGGCCAGAACTAAGAGCTATAAGCAATAGTTGGTTATATTTACTCCTCTGGGCCATATCATGAAGTCCTCACTCAGTTTTACAGTTCTTTTTGAGACTAGAAACACTGTTGATAACATCTTCTTAGCAAGCCAAGTGTTCCTCAGATGAATGCAGTATGAAAATGCTTTTTTAGCTGTTTGTCAGTCAGCCTGCAATATAAAACTCAATTCAAACTGGCATTCTTTTGATTTCATTACACATATGAGGACGAATTCTCACAATGTTTAATAGGGTGGATTTGCAGAATTTTTCCTGCTGTACTCAGAATTCATTAATTGCTGTTGCACTATATTTGTCCTCTCTTTAATTCACCCTAAGAGGTCAAAATCTAGTTTTCTTCTGGTCAATAACTCATCTCCACTCAAGTATATTTATTTTCCAAAACTAGTGACAACTTTGGAAGGAAAACAGTAGAACAATATAGGATGCTGATTGTGACTGAGTAATTTAACTATGTGCTTAAATTTACACAGATAGTTACCAGAGTCATTCATATGCTTAGCCAGGATTTAACAGTTTCTTTTTGTCAGATATATTTCTGGACCTCCTCTTGTTGCTAAGGAGATTATCACACATTTGAAAACTTTGGGTTTATTTACCCATACATGCATAAATAAAGCTGCAACTTTTGGATTGTAAGGAGTAATTGCTGTCTACATTTGTAAAATGAAAATAGCAATTCAGTAGCTGGCTTGGTAGATTGATAAAGTTCATGATCAAATACAGCTTAATTTCACCATCTTTGTTATCCAGGGATGGTTCTAAAAGTGATAGAGGTTACTGCCTACATGTGTTAAACATAAGCTGCATCGTGTACAGTGTAAGAGAGAGTACCCCCATACAAGAGAGGGATCTCAGTACAAGACAGGGATGGAGCTACTGGAGAGAGTCCAAAGATGGTGAAGGGACGGGAGCATCTTTCCTATAAAGAAACACTGAGAGAGATGCAGCTGCTCAGCTCTGATGAGTACCCTCTGAGAGGGTTCAGTGGGAATCTCATGAATGGATATAAATCCCTGAAAGGAGGGCGTGAAGGAGGTGGAACCAGGTTCCATTCTGTGGTGTCCAGTGACAGGACCAGAAGCAATGGGCACAATCTGAAACACAGGAAGTTCCCTCTGAAATTCAGGAAACACTTTTTTTACTGTGAAGGTGACTGAGCACTGGAACAGGTTGCCCAGAGAAGTTGTGCAGTCTCCCTCAGTGGGGATATTCAAAAGCCATCGGGGCATGGTCCTGGGTGTCTGGCTCTAGGAGGCCCTGCTTCAGCAGGCATTCGGACCAGCCATGCTGTGATTCTCTGAACGTGTGCATCTTCAAGAGTCAAAGTTGATGATTAATTGTGCATGACCATAGAAACAAATAGCCCAGATGCTGCAGTAATATAAAATTCCTGAATAATTCAGCTGAGCATTCTGAAAAATAACCTCTATGGATCAATTTCAAGCTGACAGCTATAATAACCTGTGAAAAAGATACAGAATGTGCATTGATTAAACCTCATAATTTTAGACAAATAACCATTCTCATCTGTACCTCAGGCTATTTAAATGCAATCTGTACATTCAGTTTAGAACTTTTGCTCCCATTTGCATAACTCTGTATGAGACTTTGGCTCTATAGCCATCTCTGAAAATCTCAGGGAGCGGTTTAATTTTCTAAATAGGGTTGGATACAGTAACTTGAACACAAAAGCAAACAGTATAGAAATGCCTTATTTGATACTACCCATCCTCACAAACAAAGAAGGTAGCTCTATGGTGAAACCTCACATCATAAAAAGATCTTGTTATTCATTATTACAAAGTATGTTTCAGAATGTTTTACATTGTCCTTAAATCCTATATTGAATTAGCATATATAATTAAAGCTGACCCTCCCTGGTCACTCAGCAGGCTAAATTGTTTTAATGTACCTATAACTTTAGTTGACTGAATATGTCCCAAGATATTTTTAGACAGAATTCCATATCTCAGAACCCTCCAAAATAAAGAAAGAAACATTTACTCACAGCATAAATATCATACAGTTCTGGTGCATTCAGGTCCCATTCATTGACATGAGACCCTATTTGTACTCCAGGAAATCCAAGTTCTTTCACACAGCGGTGCATTTCCTTCACAGCCAGGTCTGGAGCTTGCAAAGGTAGAGTACCCAAGCCAATAAATCTCTTGGGGTACTTTCTTACTGTAGCAGCTAAGTCATTGTTTAGTATCTGGGCTAGATCTAAAGTATCCTGAGGTTTGGCCTGGTAAGATATTAAGCAGAACAGTAGATTAAAATATAGTTCTTAAATGTTATCGCCACTGGAAGATATTGGATAAATGTCATGGCAAACAATTCAGAGACAAGTTTTAAGCTAAAATTTACTTTACAGTTGTGAATAGATGGAAACCAGTAGGGCTAAATTCTCTCTCACTTCAAAACCGCTGGGTGAGGTTCTGCTTCTTGTCTTAAATATTTTATTAACTGCTGTTGCTTTTACTGCTCAGGATGAATGTAATAAGGCCCAGGTTGCTGAAGCACTTAAAGTATCTTGCCTTTTGTGTTAGGCAGTCCTTTAGTTTTGTTCATCCCAATGCAAAAAAATCTCACCATATGCTGCAATTATTGTAGTTGAAGAGATAAAAGTAAGAAATGTGAGACCTTGGGGCATGAGAATTCTACAGAGAAAATTTGAGCAAACATCTAACATTTAGCAGGAGATAAACAGTCATAATTCTAGTAAGGGAACTGCAATACCCAGACCGTTTCCTGGTTTTTCTCCAACATCTATTGAATGGAAGGTATTGCCATAAATAACAGAAAAAAAATGTTAAAGATATGCCACCCAACAAGAAATTTTGAAGATCAATATGCTATATGAGGCATTAACAGAATAATTTTTAATGTAGCATATCTGTTTACCTACAATGTCACAGCTTGTTATAAGCTGAATACACATAGCTGCATAGCCAAACTGAGAATGTGCTTTGAACAGAATTTTGCCATGATTATATATTTTTTTGTTTTAAATTTCTTTGAGGCATTCAAGATCACCACACAGGGAACATCTTAATTTAGATTTGCTGCTGAATTTCAAGATTCAAAGCATTCTAGGGCAATGAGTCCCATGTTACACTTAAAGTGGGACAAACCCACAAATACATCTTTCACTTTTTTCTTTTCTCCCATTTGAAAATACTGATTAAGGCCTAGCTTTCATGGAATCCATCTACCTTCTAGCCGTGGATTCATGCTATGTAAATTCTCTCTCCCTGTGTAAATTCTCTCTCCCTGTTTCCATCCATCCCAATGAGGTGCCCAGAAGAAATTCTGTTGCCTCATTTTTTCTTATTGAGTGTAGTGAGCGGAACTCTGCTAGGACACCCTGCTGCCTCCTCTGATACCTGGACTAGTGTTTGGTCTTCTGTTTTTCACAGAAGAATGGTTCTCCATTTACTTCAGTGCTCCAGTGACGACTTCAGCCATCTAATTTCTAGGAGGATGCATTTAATTTGTTTAAGATATTGTAACATGAATTACAAAATATGCTAGCAGGAACCTACCCAGTAGCTGAACATGACAGGGACTGTGGAAAGGACTTGGACTGTGACTCCTGAGAAGAAAAAACAGTTACTAATGATTTTCAAATTTTATTTTGAGAAAGCACTTTGGTTCAAAAGGCAGAAGGTAAAAGCTTTAATGGTCAGAAACATTGGTTTAATAGTGACAGGGATAGAATCTCTTTTTTTCCAATTAAGGATCATGGTAATAAACTTGTAGCACATCAGTTTATTAGGATTGGAAGAGTTTTGCTAAGTAGAAAGAAAAATAACATGTTCATATTCAATTATTTGTGAAATAATTTAGAAGTGTTTGGTATGCACATGTGCAGTTAATTAAAACAGTAATTTAATGTTACTCTCACATAAAGGAATGTGATGTTAAACCAACAGAATACATTAGCTGAAGTTTACTTTAGGGTGACATTTATCACATATCTATATGTAATAAATAAATATGTAAATCAGATTGAAGTGATCCTTCAGAGTTAGTTATACCCTACAGTGACTGATACTAGTTTTATTCAGCTGGAAGGCTCCTTGCATCTTTGTTCCAAAATTATGCACTGAAAACTGTCTTTGAACTAAGTAGCTATGGCTTTGCAAACTGAAAAAGAGGAATGTGGCCCACAGTCTTTATCATTAGTTGAAGACCAAGAATGAAAAATACTAAGGCTCTTTTTCACACTTAATTGAGTGGTGTCTGTATTTGTGGAGTACTGTGATAAAAGGGGACATTTTTGTGGCACAAGTCAGCAGATGGTGCTGTAACATACAGTTTTAGACTTTTTTTTTTTCCTTTTACCAAGTGATCACTCTTTTGTTTGTGAAGAAATATTGTGGGGTTGGCTTTATGATAAATTTTATTTTCTGTAAAGCTGGTGCAAAAAGCTTAAAAAACCTGCCTGTGTTTTGCCTTTGTCTGCAGCATATAGATGGGGCAGAACCGTTATGTAGAAACTTGCCATTACCATTGACTGAAATAACTGAAAGGGAAAGATGCCCACAGGCTATTTATGATCCACACTGTGGTTGAACGATGTGGTAATCCTCAAAATCCCTGAGCTAACTCAGGGAATGATTACAGTCTAGTCAAGGCAGTATATTTCAGAGAGGTTGCAAAGACACTCTAGCATTATCATTATTAAATGTGTAATGGTTGGAGTTTGAAATTCTGCATCTCCAGGGTGAAAATGAAGTAACTGAAAATTATCTAAATTGTGTTTACATAAATTGCCTGCCAGCCCTTGACCTCCCAAATCAGCTTATGCTATGTGTTGCAGTAAACTTCCATGAGGAGAATGACCCAAAGTACCTCCTAACATGCTGTTGCATGAGAGAAGAAAACAATAAAGACTATAAGCATAAAATATCTCCTATTTGATATAAAATATCTGAATAAATATCTTCAGACTTTTATTCCTTATGAAAAGCTGCAGAAGCTATCCAAGCTGTGTCTACTGAGAATATGATATAGGGAATTATTCAGGCTCCCATCTAAGAAAAAATAATCTTTAGTAACATATTGCTCTCACAGAAGTAATTTGGAATCACATTCTTAAGATCTAACAGAAATAACTGATCAAAGTTCCTTCTCTCATCCTCAGCCTCCCATCTTACAAAACTTATTTAGTGGCAGGTGATGTAAAAAAATAAATAAATTGCAAATTGGACACCTGGTTAAGTTTCTTAATAAATCAGAAACTCTGTTTTCTGACAAAGCAATTGTACCAGTTCTCTAGGCTCAGGGTCCTCTAGCAAAAATGCAGAATAAATAGAAGAATAGAATAGAATAGAATAGAATAGAATAGAATAGAATAGAATAGAATAGAATAGAATAGAATAGAATAGACCAGGTTGGAAGAGACCTTTAAGATCATCACATCCAACCCATCAACCAATCCAACCCACCTAAACAACTGGCACCATGGCACCAAGCACCCCATCAATTCTCCTCCTGAACACCTCCAATGATGGTGACTCCACCACCTCCCCGGGCAGCCCATTCCAATGGGCAATCACTCTCTCTGTATAGAACTTCCTAACATCTAACCTAAACCTCCCCTGGTGCAGCCTGAGACTGTGTCCTCTTGTTCTGGTACTGGCTGAATTTGCAACATCTAAGCAGAAAAAAAAGAAGTATTAGAAAAGGAAACAAACATACAGAAAAATCCTGTGAGTAAACAGAATCTTTTTGACATTTGGAACAAAAATGAAAGGACTTCCTGTTTTATGTAACTCACTTTTATACCTGGAATGGTTGTTTCCTTTTCAAGTCTAGAGTCAGTCATCCCTGCTTATGTCAACTACTTCCATACTACCTTAAAAATCTCAGCAAACTTAACGAGCCCATGTGGGGTATAAATTGCTACTGGAAAGTTATAGGAACATATCCCATTTCAGTGTGAGTATAAAGCATATCAGTTTTCACTGTCTTTCGACAGATTTAAACTAATGAATCAGTATGCTAAGCCTTTTAATTGTGGTATTGTTATTGAGGACCTTTAGATGCACTAACAGAGAAGCTGCTGTTATTCTAAATGAGATACAATGATTTTAGTTCCTTTATGGAGGTACCTGACAGGTCCATCTCTTTAATCCGTACGTCTGGGTCCCAGCAGTTCTCTTGAATAACTCTAAAAACCTTTCCATCCTTCATCATCTTTGCCTGCCCCTATGAAATGACATTTTCATGTATTATAAATGTGACAAAGTAGTGCATGCTAATTTATACACACTTGAGTATATTGAGCTCCCTACAGATAGTCAGTGACAGAATTTTGTTATCTTATTTTTATTCAGTAGGTACTTTTAATCAAAGACTATTTAAAAACAGCCATTAACAAACCAGTCATTTATACTCCAGATTTAATTCCTCATAGTAAACCCCTCTCCCCTTCCCCCCCCCACTTTCTTTTGCAATGTCTATCACTTTACATTGGTTTGGAAAAAACATCAGGTACCTTAAACCAAGTTTATCCTCCAACCAAATGTTGAACAATGCTCTAATTAAATATGTGGGAAATTTTCTTCTTGGGTATGTGTGTGCTTTTTTAAAAGTCAATAGCATGATGATGATCCCAGTTACTACAGAAACAATCATGCAACTCTGTTAATTTCAGTCCAGTTGTTTCATATCACCAGTGATACTGAGACAAAAGAAGATCTATTATGTTGTATTCAGGTTATAAATTGTCCTAATTTGTCTTTTTTGAAAGGAAAAAAAACCAAACACCTAAATGCAATATGAAATCATAACCTGAATTAGTTTGATACCCTCTCCATATGCTACCCAATTCCCAAATGTACAAAGTTCAAAATATGATCAATATCATGAATTTAATACGGTTCCTTTAACTATCAACACAGAAGATTCCTTTTAAAACTGAATTACTGCTTGATTTGTTCACTGGCCAAAGAGGCACAGTGCCAGGCACAGTGGGGCCACCATTTCAAGCAAAGTAAATTGTCTGCTATAGTTGTAGGTATCCAGGTGATTCTATGGACTCATAAAGACAGACAAAACAGTCTTTATGTTGGCTTCCACTTGATGAGACATGATTGCCCAGTAATTGCAAGGCCTGAGTATTTCTTGGTTGCTTCAGGCTACCATAGGGATAAATGGAAGTGATGGAAGTTAGAAGACCCAGATGACCTTGTGTATTTGGGGTGGGTAAGTGCAGTCATGCAGCTCATGTATTGAACAGGGAACACACTGCAGCTGCAGATGAATATTGAAAACTACATGAGAAAACACTGCAGCTATTCTTTCACCCTCACAGTAAACAGAAGCTAAGTACAGGGCACTTCTGACCCTTCTAGAAAAGGAATTCTGTCTCTTGACAGGGCCCTTCATTTTTCCTCACAAAACTGGTTTACTTAGGATCCTGTCTGAAAAGCTGTTAAATCAAAATACTTGCTACTAGTATGCTAAAGCAGGAATAACTAATCAAATTTTGCTGCTTCTTACAGAGCTGGGTTTCTGTCCTTTCCTTCAGTCAGACTGTCCTTAACCTTGAATTTGTTAGGAACTTCATACATCATTCACAAATATACTGCTTTAATGAATATTTTAAGGCTCTCTTCAACAAATCTAACTGTGCTGCCCTAGCAAACTGTCAAGTTACTTGTTAGCTGTATCAGAGGTTGTAAAAATTACTTGAAATATTGCAGTCAGTGGTAACAAATACAGAGTCCTTTGGTAGAATACTTCAGGTTCCTGTAAAATTGATTCTCCAACCTGGCAGAAATGTTTACTCTACTCATACAGTCTAGTAG
The DNA here is from genome assembly GCF_026170545.1 of Melanerpes formicivorus. Lineage (NCBI taxonomy): Eukaryota > Metazoa > Chordata > Aves > Piciformes > Picidae > Melanerpes > Melanerpes formicivorus. The sequence continues at coordinate 35,486,002 of NW_027142357.1, read as the reverse complement.
ATTAAAAAAAAAAAATCCCATCAGTACATTGTTGCAGATTGCCTAAAAAGCAGGAAAATATTTGGGGTGTGAGCAGACAAAAAGACAAAGTAGAACTCAGCACTGGATCACAAATGAGCAGGCTGTGTGGACTTCACTGGAATACCACTGGCAGTATTTCTGTGGACAAGGGAGTCTTAAATCTTTCTTCAGACACAGCTAAGGCATAGCAGCTCAGCTCATGTATTCATGTATATTTTCTTCTGCTAATACTGAAAACCATATTAGATAGATTGTAGGTTTACAAGCAACGTAACAGTGTTTACACTTAAATGCGAAGATAAATCCACCACAGGGCTCATAGTATAGGAAGAGTTTCTAACAAGCCATGTGCTGTTCTCCTTGATGAATTAGTTGTCAGTTTGCTATTTTCATTAACTGATTCTTTGGGAACACATACAAGTCAAGGCTGAGCTCACAGTAGTCGTGTGTTGGCAACAACTTGATTATGCAGAAAATCAAACCCTGATCACCTGAATAGATTCATGCTTGTGTATGTAATGCTAGAAAGATCTGCTGAAAGTCAGTCATGTTGCTATAGTCTCTAGAAACTGCCACTAATCTGCACTGATATTTTAAAAGTGAAAAATTACTTAGACACCTCACTGGGAAACAATTATCAGAGTGTTTTGCAGGAGCAAGAATGAAACACAGATCAGGAAAATTTTCCTTTCAGGTTCCAAAGGAATGTATGCAGTGCTGAAAGTACCATAAAAGATGTGAGATTTTTATCTGCGTGGTTAACACAATTTTCTAAAGGCACAGATGAATAATTCCCTCTCCTCCCCTCCCCTCCCCTCTCTATTTAATTTAGGTAGAAATTAAGATATTTAAGTACAACAGGATGATGTAATTCAGCAAGCCACATTTAAAATTATCCCATCACCAAACTACTCAGTCACATCTCAAACTTCACATTTTAGAAATACATGTCATTATTTTCTTCCAGTTTGACCCTGATGCTTCTTCACAGAATGATATAAGAAGCTTTGGGGGTTTTGTTGTTGTTCTGTTGTTTGGGTTGGTTTTTTTAAATCACGGGAGTCAAACTCCCTAGCCCCACACATCTGAACACGGCTTTATTTTGCCATGCACTTTTTTTCATGCAACGTTTTCAGACAGAATTAGGCTAGACAGAATTCCCTGCAGAGTGTGTAAGGCTGCTATTGACATGCCAGAAAGTTCCTTTGCAGACTATTTTTAGGAAGGAATTTTAGCATCAGACTTGTAACAAACAGCTAAGCTGCTAAAAATGTCTCCAAGAATTCTCTCCTTCCTGCACCTGCCATGTATCTCAGAAGCTGTGCAATCTATGCTTCAGTTCAGCAGGTGGCTTGCTCTCCCCTCCTGTGCCTGCTTAGACTCAGATTTGAAATTTCAGCATATTTGCTCCTCATTGTCCATCCCAGCTTTCATATTCTGTAATCCTTTTTCAGAGATGGTTGTTAGGTACTTGACAGCACAGCCTTGCACATTATAGAGTGACAACAGTGTGTGTATCCTTGGATTGCATGAAATAGACATAGTGTTGTACCCATTTTGTCAGCTTTCCCTCCTTCCCCCCCCCCCCCCCAGTTGGTGTAATCATATACACAATCACAAAGATTAATTTTTGCTAAGTGACAAGGGGATGAGGGAATGTCTAGTCCCTCTGAAATTAAAAGGCATCATATATTAAAATACTTTGGTTACCTTGAAGATGCAAGTCTTGCTTTTCTAAAGACCATGAAAGTTGAATCTCTACAGAGGGTGAATGAATTAGCCAAGTCACTAACAGAAACAATGAGGATTATTTTCTTTATAAGTTTACTCAAATAAGGAGAGGCACTGTCCCTCTGAGAGTGCTAGGTACTACACCTTTCTGTCACTTGTCACTCTAGTTTTCATTATAGAATTCTTACATTGAGATCATGTCTGAATTTCAGGACAAAGATTAATCCCCGTAAAACGCTGTGCACCTGGACTGCCACTATACAACACAGTTGGGGTCAAACAGTTACTTGGGCTCTTCACATGCTTTAGCTGGGTTATGTGCTGGCCACTCATTGTTCAGCTATTCATGCTCTTAACTTTGCATCTTTTCTCTTGCAGCTTACTATATCCACAGTGTTCTTTCTGCTCTTTATCTATGCAACCTCTGTTGTCTTCCTTTCCCCCCCTCTATTTTTAGCTTAATTATCTGGCTAATACCTTACATTCCTTTTATATCTTCTGTATCTGCACAATTTACAACATTCCTTTTGCAGGCAACCACAGATTAAGTTTTTCAGTTAGGTCAGGTACATATGAACTGAGGTGGAAACTGAACTGAGTTCTCATGAGATTTCTTTTCAGTGTCATCTTTCTAAGCTTCTTTTTTTCCAGAGGCCATTTGCAGTGACAGGCTGTCCAAAAAGGGTTCTAGGAGTGGGGAGCTGACAGGTTCAGGAAGAAAGTGGCTTCCTGTGACAGTGTTTGAGATAGACAGAGATAGAAGGCTGCCAAAGTTATTCTATGGTAGCAGGTAACAGCTTTAAAATGAGCTGGTACAGTTATGTTACATGGTAATGTACAGGGGGAATTGTTTTGCCATATCTTACCTCACCTGGGTCCTTGGGTTCACCTGTGAAAACCCACTAATATTGGTTATTCTTTAATGCTCTTATCAAAAGACAACCTGCAACATTTGTTGTACATTGTTGTGTCACTGTGAATGTCACTGATGTTACTGCAGATTTGGTTTACTCTGAGTGAGATCAGAATCAAGTCTTTAAGAAACCAGTTCTGGTCCCCATCGGAGTACCCTGCTAACTCCACTACTATCAGGGAAGTTTCTGAATGGTAGCACAGACTCATGGCACCTGGTGATGTTCCTGTTGTACCAATGTAGCTCAAAAGTGCCTTTACAAAGGTAATAGAGTGGATAGTAACAAAAACATGAAGTAAAAACATCCAGTCTGCTTTTTGCTTGCCAATAACCTCCATTCTCCTACTTTTCTACGTAGTGGTCCCCAAATTTATGGATTGTTCTTATTGTTCTGCTACTTGCTCTCCTTATTGTGAAGTTACAAAAATTACTCTTTCTCCTTGACTGAAATACAAAGGTATTTTCAACTTTGAGTTATTTGCTAAAAATACTAGTTCCTTTTGGTTTTGCTTCTCATAAAGATGACTGCATTTAACAAACAAACATTAAAAAATCTACATGTAATCTACTTTAGGTTGACCTATCTTATTGAAAAGAATTCCTTACAGCCATCCATTCCAAATGTTAAAATGAGATGACAATGAAAAATGGGTACTGGTTCACACAAGAGAAGTGAGTTTCATCTCTCAATTCTACTGAGGTGTATTAGGACTTGGAGTGATATTGCTTCATAGAAGACAGACCTCCAGAGAAAACTGTACTGGACACATGGGCAATCTTATTGACACTTTCTTTTTAATAGATTTACTGTGAGTGTGTATTTCTGCTGACAACACACACAAAATCAGATTACAGCACCAAACAGCCCAAACCTTGCAGTGATGATCCAGCTGTACCCATCCACCATAGCCGTATCTCTGTGAAATGAAGAAAAAAAAAGCCAGTGCTAGTCAGCACTCTGCACTAATAATAAAACCCTCAGTTCTTACAATCCAGCAGTACCTCCTTCAGAAGAAGCACTTATGCATATCATAGTATCATAGTATCATGGTATCAGTCAGGGTTGGAAGGGACCACAAGGATCATCTAGTTCCAACCCCCCTGCCATGGCCAGGGACACCCCACACTAGATCAGGCTGGCCAGAGTCTCATCCAGCCTGGGCTTAAACACCTCCGGGGATGGGGCCTCAACCACCACCCTGGACAACCCATTCCAGGGTCTCACCACTCTCATGGTGAAGACCTTCCTCCTCACATCCAGCCTGAATCTCCCCACCTCCAGCTTCATTCCATTCCCCCTAGTCCTGAGCTACCTGAGATCCTGAGAAGTCCTTCCCCAGCCTTCCTGTAGGCCCCCTTCAGATACTGGAAGGCCACAATTAGGTTACCTCAGAGCCTTCTCCAGACTGAACAGCCCCAACTCCTTCAGTCTGTCCTCATAGGAGAGGTGCTCCAGCCCTCTGATCATCCTTGTGGCCCTTCTCTGGACACATTCCAGCACCTCCACATCCCTCTTGTAATAGGGGCTCCAGAACTGGACACAGTACTCCAGGTGGGGCCTCCCCAGAGCTGAGTAGAGGGGGAGAATCACCTCCCTTGCCCTGCTGGCCACACTTCTCCTGATGCAGCCCAGGATCTGATTGGCTTTGCGGGCTGCAAGTGCACATATGCTCAGCTTTGAGCCTATGAGTCAGTAACTTAAGGAGAAGTGATGGAGTTTAACTGTGGACTGCACTAACAGTGTTTGTAGATGTGAACTTTCAGCTTACAGTAACTCCAACAATTGATTTCAAAGTGCTTAGAGTTGCTTCCTGTATTGAGGTTCTAACTGGAAAGTCTTTAACACAAAAAAATTTAAAACAAGCACTTGGCACTATCACAACTGAGCTGACAATTTTCCAATTTGTGATCAGTTAATCATTAGCACAGAGATGTATGGATTCCACTTTTCAGCATCCATGATTCAGCAGCAGGACTGAAGGTCAGTCTCTTGTCTATTAATATTTAAACAGCCAAGAGAAGTTAAAAAAGAGAAGCTTAGATGCTCATTGATTCTTTCTGAGAGATTCAAAAGTGTATATGCAAAACTCCCCAAACATACAAAAGATGTTGATTTCCTTTTACTTTCCTAAATTATCTTAAATCTTCAAATATCATAGCAGACTGAAAATGATGCTCAGAATTCCCATTTGTTTGTAGTGAAACATTTCAAGAGAAACTAAGAGCAGGCATTCCTTTTGCGGATGTGTAAACAATTTGAATACGTACGTTCACGTCTGTGAACATCAAGGGATTCTTTGGGTGATTTGATCTCAGTGAATTTATTGTCCTTTAAAATCATTCACAGCCATCATCAACCTCAAAATAATTAAGTGCAAGACCTGTACAATGTAAAACTCAATTTCAGATGGTGTGTCAGATGCCTAAGAGCATGGTTGCAATAATGATGCTCTTTTGGGGGCAAAAACAGGAACAATGAAATCAAATGGTTCCATGCTTCTGTCAGACATGGGGAATGTAAGGGAAGAAGCAAACAATGCAGGTCTTCTCTTTTCTACTCTGTTCTTTTATCATGAATGGCAAGATCAAAGACATGAAAAATAGCTATCCTGGAAATACCAATGCAATTTTAAACTGCAAATAATTGTATAGGTATGTATGTATAAACTATATGTAAATATAGTTCCATGTGACCTTCTTCAGTACCATTTGTACTGAGGATGTGGAGGAATCACACCACTGGAGAAGAGTCAAAAAGAGATTAGACATCTCTGTATTGAATTGTGATTTTAATTATTTAGGTGATAACTGTAAAACCTAATTCTGAATGAGATGACTGGATGGATTTGGATAATAAAAAATAATAAAAGGATTAGATTTATTAAATGAAAACCTGAATGATAATTTCCATTCTCCAATGCTTTTCACAGGGTCATGAAAGTTACTACTCAACAAGAACAACTTTATATCATTGAATAATAGTAATAACACCACTTAAGATTCAAATTTAAGACAAGCTGACTTTATAGCTTCACTCTTCTGACAACTGATATTTTGTACTTTTAATACAATATGCTATTTATGTACAGTAACTGAAAAAATAACAGATACTAGTAAAATCATTATCATCATCATCAATTAACTGTATTTAGAGTGACCCCACTCCTATTGAAGTTAATGACTTTCATGCCTGTGGATATAAAATGTGAATGACTTTATCTTAGGTAACATTAATCTTGTCTAATAGTTGCTTATTTATCTTGTTTAAAACAAAAGTGAAGAAATTAAATCAAATTACCAACCCCCTGGAGATATTTATGCCAAAACCCTTCATTCATTGTTCTTCTAAACATTACATTGGTAGAATTGGTTGCTGATGGCATAAGGCACTGAATATCTAAAATCTTGTTACCTTTTTTAGGTCAGGCCATTCCTTAGGTAGAATGTGGCTATGAATATCAATTTTCATTTCTGAGGTATCAAAGGAGAAATATTCCTTCAATGAAAATGTTTTCTGTGTAATTGCTACTATGCTTCCTGCCCCTGGTTCAGCAACGTTGGCTGCTGTCCAGATCCACCTGCTGCCTTATCAGGAGAGGTCAGTACAGTGGCCAACCAGGGACCCTCAATCCCAGAGGAGTGGCTCTCCGGAAGAACAAAGGCTTCTAGCAAGAAGTCTCTGTTAATGCATAAACTATAGCTGACTGAGGGCAAAGGGAAAATGGATGTTTATAGTGGCACTACAAAGGGATTTATTTCACACTGATTTTTTTATTTTACACAAACTTGTTTATAGCTGCAAATCAGTCAATAAAATGGAATTGGAATAAATCTATTAAAGATGCTGATTTAGATTCTGCAAGAATTTGTAGAGAGTATAGAATATATCCCTGGAAGACACTCATACCTCCTCAACTACTCTCTTCTTTCCCTTGCATTTTCTTTAGAAATATTGAATTGTGGCCAAATCTGTGTTCTGCTCTGTGTTTCCCCCTTCTCATTATTGGTTCACTTGGGATATTTACACATGGTACTGTACACTGGTGCTCACAGCTTGAGCTGGCTCAAGATCTGGCAGGAGAATGGCTTAGATTACCTTTGTAATTAATGCTAATGGAGTTCACTAGCTAACATGGCAAACAGTTTCTGCATCCTAAATGGAGCTTAACTGGAGCTAGGTCAGATTTCCTGTGAAACTACATCTCATATTTAGCATAATACTTTCCTCAAGATACCCTTGTCTTTTATTTGTGCTGTATTTTTCTCTTTGTTTCCTCTATAGTTTTTTGTATGCTACTCACATGGTGTCTTCTTGTGAAAGCAGGTTAACCATTTCTTGGTTCATTTCTGGATTATTTTGTTTCCAGTGAAAATGATGATTTTAAAAATCTAAATGCTGTTGTGAATCTTACAACTAGAAATCAAACAAATTGAAGAACAAGTAGCTTATTTTGTTTTGTCCTTTTCCTGACTTTGTTATTTTCTTTATAAAATTGGACTCTTGCATGTCCTTGCTTGTTCACTCGTTAATTAAGTCTGCTTTTGATCTGGTTAGTTAAGCTTAAGAGTTATTCTCCAAGTCAACTGCTTGTGACATCATTTGCTGGTTGCTTGATAGAGTACTCCTCTGCCATGTAAGATCACTGAAGATTGAATATTGAACAGGAAACAGGAACTTTGGGACAGCATTTCCTAACTAAAGGAGTACAGTCAATAATTCACTTTAACAGATCCAGACCATAGCATTGAAAATAGCAGTTCTTTTCATCTCAGAATGAAAACCAATCTTTTCATGGCCAGGCTGCCAGGTTAAGCAGGAAATTTGCTCAGAGTCCAACAGCATGAGATTTAACACATCTAAGTGCTGGGTTCTACACATTGGCCACAACAACCCCATGCAGTGCTACAGGCTGGCGTCAGAGTGGCTGGAGAGCAGCCAGGCAGAAAGGGACCTGGGGGTACTGGTTGATAGTAGGCTGAACATGAGCAAGCAGTGTGCCCAGGTGGCCAAGAAGGCCAGTGACATCCTGGCCTGGATCAGGAACAGTGTGGCCAGCAGGAGCAGGGAGGTCATTGTGCCCCTGTACTCAGCACTGGTTAGGCCACACCTTGAGTACTGTGTCCAGTTCTGGGCCCCTCAGTTTAGGAAAGATGTTGAGTTGCTGGAAGGTGTCCAGAGAAGGGCAACAAATCTGGGGAGGGGTTGTAGCCAGGTGGGGGTTGATCTCTTCTGCCAGGCAACCAGTACCGGAACAAGAGGACATAGTCTCAAGCTATGCCAGGGGAGGTTTATGCTGGATGTTAGGAAGAAATTCTTCATGGAAAGAGTGACTGGCCATTGGCATGTGCTGCCCAGGGAGATGGTGGAGTCACCATCACTGGAAGTGTTTAGGAAGAGACTGGATGAGGTGCTTAGTGCCATGGTTTAGCTGATTAGATGGTGTTGGATGATAAGTTTGACTTAATGATCTCAAAGGTCTTTTCCAACCTGGTTAATTCTATTCTATTCTATTCTATTCTATTCTATTCTATTCTATTCTATTCTATTCTATTCTATTCTATTCTATTCTATTCTATTCTATTCTATTCTACTCTACTCTACTCTACTCTACTCTACTCTACTCTACTCTATTCCCAAATGTGACAGCTATGGTAAGTTTTATCATCTAATACTGTAGCATTAGCCTGTGGACAAGCAATGTTTCTGCTTATACAACAGCAGAGAAAAGAAAGAAGCATTTATTCAGCTGTGGGAATTCTGTGTCATGGATCCTATGGATGCATAGGCATAAGGCAAAGAGTTAAGGTATGTCCTTCAATAAAGAGATGTCTGGAAGACAATTCCCTGTTAAAGCACAGAAAGTAGAGATACTAATCAAGAAAAGGAGCAGGAAAAGATCTGTGTATTTGGATGGTCTAAGACACCCAGTTTCTTCTCTTAAGTCACCATAGCTCAAGCTACCATGCAGAGATGAGCAGCATTTCTTCACTGTGGTTTACTTTTCTCAGCTCTAAAAAAAGATGTAGTTGCTAGTTGCAGCTTCCAAGACACAGCTTAGCTTGCAAACATTGCAGTACTCCCACCCTGCCTTTCATTTAACCAAATCCATCATTTGGAAACCATACAGAATCACAGAGTCACCAAGGTTGGAAGAGACCTCAAAGACCATCAAGTCCAACCTGTCACCACAGACATCATGACAAAACCATGCCACCAAGTGTCACTTGATCAAAGGAACAGTAAGATATCCTATATGATCCATTGGATCAGCAGTACAAAGACCATCAGTGGCTACAAACAAAAATATCTTCAGTTACCTGGCACCCTGGTACTTTGGGTTTGAAAAACAGGACATCTTCACTGATGCTTTGGACAAGCCTCTCAGTCTCTCTGCTGAGTTGGTGTCCTAGTGCAACAAAATGGCTTATAGCATGGTGCTTGCTCTCTGGTTGTGAGTTTCTGGCATGTGACACACAGGTACAGGAATTGCTGACAGTAGCTAGGAAAACCTGCAGCTATGTCAGATGGCTATCTGTCATGCCGTGATCAGATGGAAATGTGCAAGTTTGGGGCAACAGAAAGCTATGTTTTACCATTTGTGGGTATATAAGACCTGAACTGTACCCATTCTTGGGTTACCCACAAGTAATTTCCACCCTGCAGCATTGGGATAAGATCACAAAGCTGGTTGGAAAAAAAATGAGAGAGCTCAGTCAATGAATGTATTTGCTACATCTGCTAGGGAAGAGAAATGAAATGCACACAGACTTCTTCCCAGATAGATGTAGCCTCCCCTGTAGAGGAATAAGGGACATACATTAAGATGGCATGTCCCACCTGCACCACGACACTCATGCATGGCATACATGTCTTTAAGATCACATGCAAAAAATATGCATTTATAATGGATATTAGAAACTTGATAGTAGAAACTTGACAGGGTGCTTGGTTACATGGGTTAGTTGATTAGGTGGTGTTGGGTGATAGGTTGGACGTGATGATCTTGAAGGTCTCTTCCAACCTGGTTTATTCTATTCTATTCTAAACCAAACTGCATTCTGGTTATGTTTATTTGTTTGCTTGGTTTTATGCTTCTTTTTTTTTTTCCCCTTTTCCTTGCATTGGACTGGGAAATGTGATGGACTACTCCTTCAGGACAATTTAGCTAGAGGCTTTCCAGGCTGGGACTGATTTCAGATATGCAGACATAAGTCTAGAAGAACGATAGGGCTTTATTTCACTACAGGGACAAATGCTAAAGTGAAAGGGGTGTTACATGGAGAGCATTGTGTGTTCTTTTCCAAAGCTACTTAGCTGCTTTTTTGAAATGATTGCAGAATCTGAGATTTGGAGTCTTCAGGCTGGAAAGTCAGGGTCCAGTTCCGGCATTTGTGTATTAGGGAGAAGATATTTCCTCGTATCAGTGTGAGAACTATGACAGAGTGTTCTTCAAAGAGAGTGCGTCAACAAACGCTAGTGAACTCTGCAGGCAGGTCTGCCACATACATGCTATTAGGGCAGCCTGTTTGCACATAGAATGAACCTGAAAACAAAGAGGCCAATTTAGGACACTGATGTTAGAAAGGGCTGAAATACCTGTGTCAGTTTTTCCAACCTTCAATTTGCCATGTGCTTCACTGGCACCTGACCTTTAAACTGAACATTTGTTTGTTGAAATTGGCTACTTTACACATGTGCACAGCCCTGGAAAAGCAAGTGGAAAACTCCTTGTGCTCAGTAGCTAAGGTAAAGTACTTAAAGAATGTGTCCCTTTCCAAATGAAATAAATGTTGAGCAGCACACATATTGGTTGCTTGGCAACAGGTTGTCCTTTGGCTGTGCTGGGGACTGCATTGGTCCTTTGAGACTGCCATTACAGACCTGCTTGGAAATGTCACATTTGGAAAGGATGCAGAAGTCAGTAATTCTATTTTTTGTGTGGTATCAAATAATTAAACCTCTCCTATTATATTAGCCTGTTCCCAGAACTTAATCCTCTCTGGGACTCCACAGATTTTAGTGGAAGTGGTATGGTTTCCTTGCTAAGGAGGAATTTTTACACTGTTCCATGTAGCCCAGATCCATATGTAGATCTCAAGTACTTTATAGTGAAAGCTCTTTTTGGTAGGAAGGAGTTAGTATACTCTGCATAGCTATACCAAGAGGATGTGTCCTGCTTTCAGATGGGATAGTTAATTTTCTTCCTAGCAGCTGGTGTAGTGCTGTGTTTTGGATTTCAGATGAGAATAATGTTAGTAACACACTGATGTTTTAGGTGTTGCTGAGCAGTGTTTACACCAAGTCAAGGGCTTTTCAGCTTCTCATAGTGCCCTGAAATTGAGAAGGCTGGTTCAGGGAGGGCACAAGAATCTGGGAGGGGGCATAGCCAAGAGAGCTAGGACATCAAGCTCAGTATAAGGAAAAAGCTGGCCAGGGGCCACTTTAGTTTTCTGATTCTCTCCCTCATACCACTGGGGGAAGAAGGGGAGCAAGTGAATGGCTGGGTGGTGTTTAACTGCCTGCCAGGTCAAAGCACAACAACATGTTCGGTTACACCAATAAAGTCTTTAATCATAATGTGTCCCAGAATGAGTGATATTATGATTCCCCTTCTTAAATGCTGTGTACCAAACACTACAGTGTGACAGTCTAAGCTAGACACATCTCCAATCTAGAGCCAACTAAGTCAGCTCAAAATAGCACCCATGCAGGTGTATTCATCATTAAATACTGAAGACAAGTGGAGCAGGATTTTCATTTTGTTATTCAAAAGCCTTTGCAAGAACAAACAACTGAAAGAGCCTCTATTCAGACAAACATCAGAGCTGATACTGGTCTGTATCTGAGTCAGTTCAGCCTTGCAGAGAACTTGGCCTTTTTAGCTCTGATGTGGTGCTCTACTGCACTTGAACCTTCCAAGATCTAAGCTATTCATTTTGCATAGTGAAGCTTTATGGTTGTGCAAGCTCAGGATGATGCTCACCAGGTGGTGTCTCTATTGAAACTGCTACAGCCACCACAGTCGTGTCACTAAAATGTATAAAGTGAAGGTGGCCAAGATTGCTGACGCCTTTGGCAGCACATTGCACTGCTTTGTGACTTCCAGCCTAGCAAGACCTCTGATGAATCACACAGTGGTGAAAGCAAACAACATGTCCTGTGCCAAATTCCTGACCATTGCTGTGTTCTCTACTGTGTAAGTCAATCTATAATAATCCTAATTTATGTTCAAATTTCTAGGTAATATTACATTGTTGTAACTCACCTGGTATTCTAAATAAAAAGGGAAATACATGTCTGTCTTTCAAATAATATAACTGTTTCCTTACTACACTACAATTGCAATTCTGCACTCTACAATTACCATGCATTTATGCAATGCTCTATCAGAAAAGATAATTAGATATTTTTCCGAAAGGTGAGTACAAGTTAAAGAGAATATTACTTTTTTTGTTTGCATGTGTAGACACAACCAAATAAAAAGACTCTATGCATGTATCAGGCCAAGTGTCGCTACTGTGCAGTGAGAACAATCAGGTGGATACAGGCAGCGTAATTGTGGGCCAGAAAGAACAGATGGAATGAAGCTTGCAGATACTGATATGAGAAAGTTGTAATTTTCAAGTTATCCCCATGATAACATCTGATATTGCTGCAATAACTTAGAAAGTTGTTGTCTAAAATAAATAGCAACTGTTGCATAGTTTTGGCTTCACTTCTTTTCCTGAGTGCTAGACACTCAAATCCCCACCTTTCTCTTCCTGATGAGGCCTCTCTGTGCCACTGCATGAAAGTAGCTGAATTTTTGGGTAAGAATGATTGTCTGAGCTTTTACTGCTTTGAAAAGGAAGCCAAGGCACCAACAGAAAAACCTAGTACCTGACTTTGTTCAGATGTTTTTGACAAATTCCTACATGTGACCCTAGAACTCTGCAGAAGGGTGCTCATGCCTCCTACGCACTGCTAGGGCTGGCTAATAAAACAGACTTCTTCCAGGGTCCTCAGGGTCTGCTTGAGCATGAAGTTTTGTGTTGCATCATTTCTGAGTACCTATGAATCCCTTTCATCAAAGACATCTCCCACAAGGGACTAAGGTGAAACCTTGGCTCCCACGAAGTGTGCAAGTGTTTAGTCACAGATTTAGTCTGGTGATACATTCACTGAGTTTCTGAGAGGCAGGAACATTGATACCTGTAGATTACAGCAGTGAGTGCCAAAGCAAGGACCTTTCCAACTATGCAGATGTTTACGATGTAAATGTTTAGGGTTTAGTGCTGAAGCTGCAATTATTCATTCATCTGGTGGAGGGAGTTTGGCAGAGGAAATGCTCCACAGAGGGTTTATGGAACCTGCTGCATTCAGACACAAATATTTTTCCGTCTTTGATTTTTCCACATTTAGTTTTCCACATACATTAATCCCAAGATAGGATTTATGCCTCAAAATAGTTTATTTTGAAATCAATGAGATGTGAAAATTATGGAGCACAGTGACAATACAGTTCAGATTATCAAATAAATGAAGAGAGATCCAAATATTGAAGCTTTCACTCATTCCACTTCTTCCACAGAAGCCATATCAGCAATCAAAACAGACTTTTGACCTAATGATCACCACCTTCCTGCAAACATCTCACAAAAAATATTGTCAGTTGCAAAAAAGACCTGGCAGTTGCTGGGGGACTATAAGGACATAGTTGTGATACTCCTACTCTCCCACTGGTGTTGTCCCCAAGTAAAGACTGGCACTGTGGAGGATTGTGTGATGGCTAGCACTACTTTAAGCAAGACTAGCATGAATATTGCTGGAAGTTCTGCTGTGTTGTCTGGTCAAAAGTGAATTTACAGCTGAATCTGAAGGTGATTGTACAGGTTGGACTATATTTCTGTAACAGAGAAAGGGCCATACTTCTGCTCCACAGGCTCAGAACTGTTATTCAGTAAAGGTTTACAGAATATCCTATTAGCAGTTCAGTATATTAACATAACTTAATGAGTGAGTTCAACTAAAAACAAATAATAAATTAAACAAATTCTCTAGCAATTTGATTGAAAAGTGATATCCAAATGGCAAAATTCCCACTAATATGTGTTAACTAGACAGCAAAACTGATACCTATCTTCTTAGCAAATTATCTGATCATTTCTTCACTCTTCAGCTAAAGTGATGCTTAGATTTTGGTATGTGAATATATACAATGGGATTATAGAATCATAGACTTACAAAACCATTTCTGTTAGAAAAGACCTTTAGGATCACTGAGTCCAACCATTAACCCAGCACTGCCAACTCCACCTCTAAACCATGTCCTTAAGTGCAACACCTGCACATCTTTTCAGCCCCTCCAGGGATGGTGACATCACCACTTCCCTGGGCAACCTGTTTTCAGTGAAGAAATTTTTTTCTAATGACCAGTCTGTCACTAATCTTCTGTCTCAATGTTGTGCCCCATCATTACTAGATGCAGCTCTCAACTCATCAGGTGAATCTCAACAGATTAATATCTATCTATATATTTCTTTTTTGCACTAGAAGTCTTAAAAATAAAAGCCTAGCACAAATAATTTAGAAATATGCAGTAAGACATTTACAGAACAGGTAAATAAACATAGTTGCATGGCTAATGTGCCCACTTGCTTCAAGTCCTAGCATGACAATGGCTAGGACTTGGATTACTTTAGTAAACCAACTCCAAGCAAGACAAGACTGTGTATTAAGAACATGGAACACCTCTAGAAATAGTTTCAACAAAAAGAAAAGTTGTGCAAATCTTTGTTCCTCTTGCAAATAGCTGTTATCCCAAAGCCAAACCCATCACTGACTACAAAAATTAATTGGTGGGCTTACACCATGCTCTGGTAATTTTATTTTAGTCTGTGAGTTCCACAAATAGAACAGGAAAAACTATTACCTGTTGTATTGGCTTGTCTCCTGTAGAAGGCTACTCATTAACATTTTTACCAAGAGTTTTAAGGAAGATTTTTTTTGTTTCCCAAGTCAGATACCTTCAGTTTGCCTTTCATAGGGAAGGTTCCATTCTAAATGGAGATGTGTGCTTTGATTCACATTCACTAATAGATACTTAAATTCATTCTTAACTTTAAAATACAGTAGGACCACTGGAACTGGAAGCAACACTAAGTTAAGCAAATGCTAATTACTACATTCACATGTAAGTGTTCACCTCAGTCACACTTAAATATGCATGCAACATACTCTACTAACAACCACATGCATACTAAGAGTGCACAGCAAGAATGCTTCTTACATTCTCAACTTCACACTTAGGTTTTCCTTTCAGGAAAAGGCAGGGACTGTCTGTTTTAGAATTCCATTATTTGGAATTTAACAACATCCTTTCTTTCAGGATGAACAACCTTCCTTACAATTACTTTCTGGATGTGTTTAAGCATGCCTTACTAATTTGCTGATTTGATTTTCATTATTTTTCTGAGAAAAGGTTAAGAAATTTGCAATCTTAGTCACAGCTTAAGAAATTTGCAATCTTAGTCACAGCTACATACAGGATTGTACTGCCAGTGAATCAAAATGTCTCTGTTCACTTCTGAGTATGATGGCCATAAACAAAGCCACTTCCTGAAAGAGATGCATTTTTACCTTTAGGACATTGCCACTCATATCAACCCAATACTTCAGGTTAACTTTTTAAATGATCTAAATATATTGCACTTGTTTTAGAAGTACTCAACTTCATCCTAACTAGTAATTTCAAACCCAACATAAAGCCCAATGAAGTCACCAGGATTATGTCTGATTATGCATAACAATACAATGCCTCAAAAAGAGATGATGCATTTGTTAATAGTACTTATGCAGCTCACTGTGAATATTACAGGCTGCAATTTGTAGTGCATTAAGTGGAGCAGTAAGCAATGGTTGCAATATGCACCCAAAGCACTTATTTCATATCGACTGAAATGGATTTTGCCTGAAGTAAGTGATGCAAGCTTGTGCTGATTTTGTGGCTGACGTTGCAATGTCAAAGTACAACAGGGCTGGTGAATGAGCCTTTTAAATAGCAAAAGAGGGCTACCACAGCAAATTGGACCCTCTGCTATGTTCCCACAGAAGACATTCTTCATTGGTTTGATGGAATTTTTTTGTGGTTTGAGTTGGTTTTTTCCTTTTTCTTTTCTTTTCTTCAAAAACCCTAACATAAAGATGATGCACACTGCAAGTATATTTTGCTCTTTGGGAACCAGAAATAACAATGTTCAGATCTCAGTGTCTGGATTCAGGTTCAGTGGAATCACAAGTTTATCAAGACCTGTGCTGCTAGGAATGAAACAGGATCCCCTACCAAGCTAGCTGCCAGGTATTTGTTCCTGCCTTCTCTTTCCTTGAGAACCTGGCCGTTGGTGACTGACTAAAGCACTGCTGCAGGATACTGCTGCAAATCCAAACATATGCACCCCTCCTCCATAGTTGGTGGTGCCTTTCTCAGTTCATAGCAAAAAAGAATGGAGAAGAGCAAAGCCCCCAGGTGTGACAGTTTTAGTCTGTGCCTTTAAAGCTAGCTGCAAATTTTCGAGCAGGAGACTAGAGAAGTACAAACAAAATCCACAGTTGGGTGTAAAAAGGAAACCAAGAGATTATTCTAAACTAATTTTATTGGTCAGTTGTGTGGGATGTATTTTCTAACGAATCTCACATTCCACTTCATTCCCTTCTTTCTCTTCTGGCTGCTGCTTTTCTGTCTTGGCTGGGAGAATTTTTATCACTGCTGACTGGCTCTCTAACATCTCTTTCTCTTTTCTTCTCATTAAACTGAGGAAAAGGGGAAGGGAGAGGTTAGGGGGGAAGTGGGGCAGTTTTTCCCCCTGAACAGGGGGGTTTCCTTTCTGTGTTCACCTTGTAAATACCTGTATAATATTGTAAATACTGTATATTTGTACATATTCATTACATTCCATTGTAGAGTGTAGATGTTGCATGTACAATACAGCTTTCATTTGGTTCCCTGATTGAGTTAGCTGAGCTTTTGTTAATGCGGGTGGGTTAAACCATCACACCAGGTAAACATAAGATCTCACAAAAGCAGAGTGCAAGCCTGAATTGGTTGGGGTAAGTATATGGTCCCACTCTAAGTCACCTCAGAGTGACAGGATATCACATTATGACCAGCAGTAGTTTGGGTGAGCATCTATCACACATCAATGTACCCATAAGCAGATATACTGGCCTCTGCAGCATGAGCTAGGGGATTAAGAATGGAGAGATTATTGTTGGGGAAAAGAGGGATGCCTGTCCAAAATTTCCTAACACTGGCCTAGCCTTCCAAAAAGCTTAATAGCAGGGTGGTAGAAAGCAGGTATCATGGAATATTTGGTTTTTTTTTTTTTTTTTTTATATCAGTGTTACAGAAGAATTAAGTCATATTGACCATCATAGACAAATGCAAACCATGTACACTTCTATGTCAATAAATCACAGATTGCATTATATGTCCTATATGCAGAAGATGACTGAATTTTATAGTTTATTAAAGCTCAGGGGTAGCATAAGTAAGATAAAATTTAAAATATAATCCACAAATAGTTTGAATTTCTAGCCATGTTTTTGAGACCTTTTTACAAGTGACATTGATATGTCCTCTTCATAAAAGACTGATTCAGAGACAGCTGTCAGCAGAGTTTTAATCACTTCTCCATTATGTGTCTGGCCACCATGATAATCTGAAAGACCTGTATAATACTAAGTTAATATTTACAGGTTTTCTTGGCCTTGGATGTTTTTCCATTATTGGCCTGGGCTAATAATGGAACTGGTTCATCTAGCTTGCATTCTACATAATTTCCTACAGTTAAACATTACGATATTAGACTACCCACTTCCAGCCTGGAGCTCTTACATGCTTCAAGAAAAAAGCCTGCTCAAAATGCAGAATACAAGGAAGTGTACCCTAGGTAATATGCATCTGATAAACAACTTGCTGAGCTCCCTTTTGTGAGTACTATCTCTAGTTCTGGAAGACAAATTTAAAACAAAGGACTACCTTCCTCTCTATTCCCCCAGAGTACAGATTTAAAATTAATAATTATGTATTTAGACACAATAGCATGTATAAAAAATTAGCAAGCTTGGCATGAAAAATTTGGGCCTTCCTCTCACCACCACCTTCTCCATCTGTGGTTCCTTTTTTCCTGCCCCTTTGGCTTTGCTCTCTGCCTATTTAATTTCCTTACTCTTTACCCTCCCAGACCTTCCTGGCTTCTTGCTTACTAAATCCTTGTTGTTGACTTCTTGCTGCCAGGACTGTTGATTTCTCCTTGTCTAGTCGCCACAAACCTTGAGATGAAAGCAAAAATCCCAATTTTGCAGGACCTTTGCTTTGCATCTGATGGTGATGATCAGGACCTTAAATCCTATGAACCTCACTCTTGAGCACTGTATGATTTTGTAAAGGATCACTATTAGTTCATTTCCTGTGGGTAGAAGACACAACAGCATATTTATATTTAAACCTGCTGCCACAAATGACTCCGATAATCTATCCTGAATTAGCTACTACATAAAAAAAAACCTCTCATATGGGGCTCTTGATTTAAAAGCAATTTTCAGCATTGCAGCTTCACTTAGGATACTTCCTGTCACTTCAGTTGAAGCCATGTAGCCAGAAAGGAAGCAATTTGCAGCACAGAAGTCACTCTTCAAATGTTAAATGCAGAAAAGGTTGGAAAAGTTTTATTCTAAAAGGTGCACTGCACACACGATCAGATACTGTTGCCATGGCTGACTTCCTTTATTGCTTTGAGTAAATTCATATTTGATGCATTAAAGATGGATCGAGTTACTGTTGGGCAAAAGTAGGTCAAGCCATCTTTAATTTCTTTTACTCTTGCACAGAATAAGTGCAAGCACAATAGCTAATTTCTAATTTTTCACAACTTTAGCATGAACAATTGCAGTTAAACTCATAAATTAATTTGCAGTTAATGCATAATGCCATCTAGTGGAAAAATCAACAACTATAGATCCAACAAGTCTGTCTAGATACCCCATGCAATAAGAATCCAATTAGTGGCACAAACACTTGATAGTTTTGATACTGAATTAAATTTAAAGCAAAAGAACTATAACTTAATTTTCAAAACCTCCATGAAAAAGAAATAATCATTGAAAAGTTCAGTATCTTCCAAAGATATTTTATCCTCAGACTTAAGATATGCAAAACGATCTCAGTGGACTTGCATTTATAAAGATTGCAGGATGTGAAACAGACCTTGTAAGGCTCTTGATTTTATTTCCTAATTCAATTTTATTTGAGGATTGAATTTTTCAGTTAACAGAATTACACACAATTCAAACTGATAAAGGAGACTATCCAAGAAGAGTACTGATACATCAGCCAGAACAACCTGTAATTCTGGAGAGTTTCAGAATTACTGATGTTCATCTTTTACAACTATGAGGTCATATTTCTATGCCCATAGATGAAATACAAAATTGGAAAAAGAGTTTTAAAAAGAAATATCAAAATTATATAAGGTAAAGGAAATATGTTTACCACCAAAAGATTAGAGCAGAGTAAGTGGCTTAGAGAGACTATCTGTATCAGATAAGCAATATACTCCTTTAACAGCCTTTCTAAAAGCAACAGGGAAGGAACAATCTAAGAGGAGTAAGTCATCAAAATTTAATCCTTCATAAAAACATAGCATTTGCCCTTTATTGGTGAAATAGAATAGAATAGAATAGAATAGAATAGAATAGAATAGAATAGAATAGAATAGAATAGACCAGACCAGGTTGGAAGAGACCTTCAAGATCATCGCGTCCAACCTATCATCCAACACCACCTAATCAACTAACCCATGTAACCAAGCACCCTGTCAAGTCTCCTCCTGAACACCTCCAGTGATGGCGACTCCACCACCTCCCAGGGCAGCCCATTCCAGTGGGCAATCACTCTCTCTGTGTAAAACTTCCTCCTGACCTCCAGCCTGAACTTCCCCTGGTGCAGCCTGAGACTGTGTCCTCTTGTTCTGCTCTTACGCCTGAATTTGAACTGTATAAACCTCTGCACATTTTTGGCCAACTTATTTTGATATTACTTAATTTATGACTTACTAGGTAGAACTTTATTACATACCTCCTGATGTTTACACTGATTGAATAATACGTGTGGACCCGAAGGAACCTATGGAGATCATTTAGTTCAACTCTCTTCTCTGAGAAGGGGTTATAAGCACCCCTATTAGCTGCAGTTACTTGTGGATGTTTTTGCTACCTAAATTTAGAATTCTTATGGTGCTGCTTGTTTTTCTTCTTCAGTTTTGAAAAGGGAAGAAGCAGCAGCCATTCAAACGAGAATTTTGGATAGAAGAGTGGTGGAAAAAATATATCTTATGGGCATGAACTGACTGTGTGTGTCCAGATTCTCAGTCTCCATGCAAAGTTCAGATAAATGAGCCAAGATAGTGCTGTGCCAAGCTAAGTTAGAGAAGTGTAAGTTAAGAGCTGAGAAACAAAAAGCCTGATCTATTTTATAACTAGGAAAGAACTACACTCAAACACTAATAAACTCTGATAAGTATTGCCTGATATAAGAAGGGCTTTCAGCTACTTTAAGCATGGAAACTCCTGTTGCACATAAAATGTGTGGTAGGTCTGTAAGAATATTTAAGGGCTGGAACTGACCCAATGAGGGCTTTATCTTCTTCATGTCTGTGCTATGGTACTAGTCTAACAAGTCCAGATAATTAGAAAACCAGGTCACCTTACCCCCTTGCATCTTTACTTACCTTCATCTGACCAGCTGTTGACATAGCATGGAGTACAGATGAGGACAAGGCACAGCAGCTTTACTGCAGTTCTAGACCTGAAATACCAAAACTTGTAACCAAGCTCCGACATCAGCTGCATCACTTCTAGCAGTTACATTATTGACTGTCAATGATGAGCAAAATAGAAGATTATACATCTGCCTGCAGTGCCAGGCAGAACTGTCAAGCCTCATACACTGAGCATGTGAATGCACTCCTGAGCAGTAACTGCTTCACAGCCAGGCCTGTGCTTCCTGTACTTGCAACATACTGCCATGGGTAACTGCCCATTTGGGAGCCCCATCTACTACACTCAGATGCTGCCAGCCCAATCTATGATTCACCAGCCAGCAGGGGAAGTGCTGGTACATAATATTATCAAGACAACTAAGTGTTTCTGTGTAAGCCCTGAGCTGACTTTCAAATGAAGGATGATATTTGTAAAACTTACTAGAATGAAAGTGAGGTGACTCTGGGAACTGAAGCAAAACCCAAAGCCGCTCAGTGCTCTTGCTTCTCCCCTTCTGCAATCTGTGCACTGCAGAATTTCCAACTTCAGAAAATTATTTTCCTTGTGACACACAAAAAAAAAATCCACCTGACCCAAATGTGACTCACAGTTGATGCAACCTGACAAGTCATTTTATGTTGCATCTCCTGCTAACATTTACACACAGAGGTACTAAATATGTCAAACCCCAGACTTATGAAATGAAGACACTTTGGTACAAAGATAAGACAAAGACCCTAGGTAGGTTTTTGGTTGGTTGGTTTGGTTTTGTTTTTAAATTAATCCAACAGGTGAAAAAAGCAAGCACTTTTGGACACACAAACCCTTCCTGAAGTCATGAAGACTGTACACCGTTCTGTAGCTACGCTTTTTCTTTCTGAGCATATTGGTTTGAAATTAATTGCAGCATTTGGTTTCATAAAACATAACTTCTTTTAACAGATCTTGCCTCAGTTTGCCTAAATTTTTAAGTACCTAACGTGTATAGTCCAGTGACTGCTGTGATAGTTAATAAAGTAAACCAAATACAAGTATAAAAAATGCATTAGTAAAATGACACCTCTTAAAATACACATTTTCTACTAAGGTTAGGTAAAAATAAAGTACATAATTCTGTGGCTATTAAAGCAACCCTGCACCCCAATAGTGAAAATATCGGTAGTTGTGGTGATGGAAAGGAAGCTGTCTGAATTACTATGTGACTGCTTATCCCTTGTTCCTTCTAGGCATCATCAACAGCTTTAGATAAAAGTTGGAAGACACAGAAACTGAATTTGATCATAGTCTGATTAAATAATATAACTGCCATCTCCCTCTTCCTGTTGATTACAGGACAATTCTGTTGTAGCAGAGGTTAAAAATTTCACTGATACTTTGAACGCCAAACTTCAATTGTCTTTAAATTTGCACTTTACTGGTTGTTTTAAAAGACATTCATAGGTGAAGTGTGTTTAACACCCTTCATAGCTCAGGGAAAAGTGCTTCTTCAGTTTGCCTACAGGACTCTTAGCAAAACTTGGGTGTGACATTGTGTAAAACTGAATGGGGTTGCCATTACCTTCTGCTGTAGTTCCATGAAAGGTATATTGATGAAAGTAAGAAGTGAGCATTTTCCTTCAAATGTCAGGCATGAGATGTGGACAGACCAAACTAATAAACCCTCCTGGCTTACACTAGCACTCCCTGATACTGCAATACAATGTCAGTGACAAATACAGTATTCTGTTGCCAGAAAAAGGCAGTTTTGTGTTTAGCACGTGTATGAAATGCAACCCTGCAAATGAAATGGTGAATGGTGACAGTATCATCTTGCCCCTTAACAGACTAAGAAATAATTTCTGGGCCAGCTGACCAACTCCTTCCAAATATGCAAGTGCTCTTAAGTGCTGTACTTAAGGTGATGGTCAATAAGGAACATCGACCAGTTAACGTCAATGAAATCAAGCAAACTTCCTTCTCAGCTAAGGAGCCTCTGAATACACTGCTGTGTCCTGCTAATTCAGGTGAAAACATCCCAGTCTGTATCAATATAAAAGGGAAACCAGAATGTCCAGAATAGATGCACCTCTCATATTTCAAATTATAGAATGCCAATAGCTCCAAACATGCTTACAGTGAAAATGGATTTATTTCAATAGGCTGAAGAGGAATTACAAATGTTCTGCATTCATCCAGTGACCACCATCTCATCAACGGAGCAGGAACTGTTTTGACATTGTCACCCACTGGTCTGACTTCTGCTCTTCATGGCAGAAGAGCACTGCCTTCTCTCTTTCCTTTTGCACCATGCTGCTGTTTGTCATCCTGTTTTGGGTGCTGATGGTATGGGAACAATACTTTTGGGGGAAAAGAAGTAATGTAACTTACAAAGTAGCCCAACCTACTGTCCAGAGATTGCCTATTACCTCAGGAAAATATCTACCTCAGGAAAAGAAGAAAATAATGGACCTAATTAATATTCATCAAATGTCATTGAAGTTCTTTCTCTCACTTTGCTGAGAGTTATGGTGGGCCTGGAGGAAGAATCTCAGATCTGTTTCATATTTTTTATTTATTCCACAGAAGGAAGGGCAGAAAGAATGGAAACCAGACCACAGACAATCCGAATGGAGAAAAACAAGAGAAGTTCTCTTTGTTGTTTTTGGTTGTTGTGGTGCAAGAATTTCCATCCTGTTTGGAATCACTTTTCTCTGGAAATTGAAATATTATGGAAATTACATGCAGTTCCAATGGAACTATGGAATATGGGATAGTGTCAGTCTATTTAGATTGAATCCAGACATGTGGCTCTTTTTTTTTTTTTACACTGATTTTGCCTTTTCCTTCTTCATATCCAACAAAGGGAGTTTTGATGGGCCAACAAATAGAATAATATAATAATACAGCTATTAGGGTCAGGCCTTTCTCTCTTCATTGACTTTGCCTACAGGCTTGCTACATAGGAAGTCCAATAGGGATGGAAAATAAGATCCCCATCTTTAAAATCCTAGCCCTACATCTTTATCCAATGAAATATACTTTGAGTAAAAGAGGTGTCAGGATAAATAAGAGGCAATGCTGGAAAGCAGCTTCCAGCTGCTATGATATGGCAGTCTTTCTGCTTCTGAGTAGCTGGCTTATATAAATGATGGTCTGATCTGAAAGGCCCTTCATTGTGGATCTACTTAATGTTTTGAGTTTGTATTTGTGAAATGCAGAAGCTATCTTTTCTTGCATGAGGCCATGTTTGGAAGCACTGAAGAGAGTAATTTAACAGAAATTATAATACTCTTTGCAAGCCTCATATTCTTTGCTATAGCCTGAACAGTATAGCATTTTTACAAATAGAGACAGCTGCAACCCCCACCAGACACAGTTTTATGTAAGAACTGCAATTGAGAACAACTGGGAAAAAAAAAAAAAACAAAGAACATATTTAAGTTTAAAACTTGTGGTTTGGTATTCCTAGTTCCCATTTTCCTCCAAATCATTTGGAAACCTACCCCTTCCACCTCCTTTTAAAGAAATTGAATGAGTAATCGCCAGGCACTTTCCTCTAGAGTTGATTTCTGGAAGTTATAAGAATACCAAAATAGCTTAGGGAGATGTACAGAAAGAAGGTTCTGTCCAATGAGAGCCAGTAGTTAATTTTTGATTTACACAAGGAATAAGAAAGTTCCTGCTAGAATGGATCAGATAGGGAATTATCTCTCTAGAAGAGGAAGGACCCTGCAGTGATTGCATTAGGGAGCATTATATCCATTGCAGCAATTTCAAGGGACTTCATGACTTGTACTGGATGTGCTCTGCGTGGGGAGACTGTCTCCTCAAACTCACTTACCAAAGGCTTCTGCATCCCTACCAGGTTCTGAAAAAGTGGTTTGACCAGGTTAGAAAACTGGTTCTACTCATATAATGATTATCAGTTCACAGACACATTTTAAGTGATAAAGAGACATGAAAATACATTACTTATGACAAGTAACAAAACTTAAGTCTTTTCTACTTTTCATTCATCTCCCACATGCATACACATACAGATCTTCTCTTCAATCTTGCAGGTTCAAGGTCACCAGAGCTTAATAACCAGCATATATATATATATATATATATATATATATATATATTTGCTTTATGGAATTCTTATTTTCCAACCCATCCCAACTCAGCCCAAACCCAAAGAACCCACTTGTGTTAGCTTATGCACATGAACCTCTTCTGACATAAATATCAAATAGATGCTTTGTGACTTAGTATCCATTACATAAGGGAAAAGAAAATACTTTCAGCATCACTAATATTCATATTAATGCCAATCAAACTGAAAGCTCTGGGATCACAAAGCAGGGCAGGATAGCTAAGGGTGAAGATGAAATTAAAGCAAGAGGCATGAAAGCTACAAAAACATTTTATATAGTACATATGGTAGACTGTGCACAAAGAAATCGTAAGATTAGGTAAAAAGCAAACACCAGTCCCTCACACCACTGCAGCAGTCATCATCATTCCATGAGACTGCCAGAATGCCATTCAGCTTCTAAACTGATTTTAAGTCACTTACCTTAATATTTACTTATATTCAAGTAAAGAATGCTTTAAAATACAGCTGAAAAGATTTTTAAGATTAGTGTAAAGCATTAAGAGGTATTTCTTAAAATTAAGATACTTTTGTAGATATCTAGTCAGTATAAACCAGTGGAGAAAACAGCCCTGGCACAGATCTATCAGTAAAATTTTACATTGTTTTTACATCTCTATTCTCCTAAGGTTTAATTTTTTCCCCTATGTTCTTCTGCTGCCCTAGGAACAGTAGGTGAGTGACCTGAGAATGGCCCTGAACGCCAGCAAGTCCCCTCCTCTAATCCCATGGTTCAGCATGAGACTGCTGTATGTTATAGACCAGGTTTTAGGCTAACACTGGTAAAACAAACTGTCAGCATAACAAAATGTAAGTGCTGGGGGGTTCTGAGAGGTGCACATATGTGGTGATTGGGCTCTGCTCCTGATCAGGGGCTGCGCGAATGGGCAAGAGCAAATCCCCCAGCAAGGGGGAGCGCCGAGTTTTACCTGTGTGAGGGGAGGTGAGGCAGAGGGATCCTTGCACCACAGGGCAAGCACCCACAGCCCTCGGAAGCTGTGTGATGCGTTCGCCTCTCACTCAGCTGTGCAAGGGCTCCCGGTTTGTACACAACTGTTCCCCTGAGAGTGTCGGTAGCGGGAAGAGGAGGAAGGCAGAGCCTGCCATGGCGAGCGGAGGCTGACAGGTCTCCCGCTTTCTCGTCCAGCCCCGGGGACGTCCCTTAAGCCCACGTTCCTGCAGCACCTTATGGCAGGTGCCTGCGGGCGATGAACCTCTGAGGGCGATCCACAGAAGCCCTTCTTACCACCCTTCCTTACCCCCCACCAATGCCCTCACGCCTTTCCGCACGGGGGCGAGCTGCCGCCCGGCCACAGCTCCGACTCAGGCTCCCGCTCCCGCCCCCGCCCCGCTGCAGAGCCGGGCGCCGCTCCCGCCGCCGGAGATGTTCCCCGGGGCGGGGAGGGAAGGGGAAGGGCAGCGTGGGGAGGCGGCACCGCTCTCCCACCTGCTCCCCCCTCCGCCGCCGGCGAGGTTAGTGATGAGGCGGCCGTGGGGAGCGGTTGGCGGGGAGCAGCCGACGGAGTTTGTTTGCTGCCTGTCCCCGTCTCCCTGATGCTCTGAGCCGGAGTCTCCTCCTCTCCCCGGGCTCGCACCCGAACTGGATGCTCCGCTCGCTCCTCGCTTCGCTGCTACAGTCGCAAGAGGCTTCCCACCGCCCCGCAAGAAATGGAGCCGTCTGTTGCCCCACTGGACACCACTCCGGACCCCGCCATCGTGCAGCCCCCCGGGGCCAGCCCGCCGGTGCCGCCCCGGGAGCAGCCTCCCCAAGAGCAGCTGCGGATCGGGGAGAGCGGGCAGTTCAGCGAGGGTCTGGAGGACAGAGGTGAGCACCTGCCCGGTCCCTCACCCCGCACCCGTCTCCTTGCACGCTGCCCTCCTCTGTGACATGGCCCACCACCTGCCCTCCGTCCTGAGACGCCTAACACCCACCCCGACAGCTCTTCCTACGCCCTCCCTGTAGCACCCTCACGCTTCGTCCTCCTGGAACTATACCCTCCCCGTTCCGCCACAGCAGCTCTTCCCACCCTCTCTTCTCCAACCCTGGCAGTCGCACACCGGCTCCTGCCTCCCTAACTGCCCCACCAGCCGCGCTCCCCTCGCAGCCGTTCGCCGTGCTTGTCATGGGTCTGGCCTCCGGACCACCTTGCTCTTCCTCGCCTCCCGCGGGGTGAGGGCCTGTAGGCCCCGCTCCCGCCCAGCCCAGCCCCTGCCGCCGCCTCAGCGGCCCCCGACCGCCTCCCCTCAAACCTCGCCGCTGACACTTGCTTAACATTCCACCCCCGCTCCACGCCGCCCTCGAAGCTTTCCCCCTTTTTAGTTCTCGTGCGAGCACGCCGCGACAGCTTTACATTTTTTTTATAAACTCTGTTCGTGGCTGTTCCCACCTCGCCCGAAAACTTGCCTGCCTGGCAGGGGAGCGGGTGCCGGCGGGCGGCAGCACATGGCGCCGCTCCAGAGGCGAGGGGCAGAGCCTGGGGCTCAGGTAGCGGCGGGGACCCGGGGTTCTCCCGGGAGGGGCAGGCAGTGACGGAGGTTTCCTCGCTTCTGAAGAGAGTGTTGCCGCTAAGGTGATCTGCCGCGGGGATTGTGGCAGCCGCTTTCCGAGCAGGGACACAACGGGGAACGTTCTGTGATGGTCCGCGAGCGCAGGGCGCTCACCTTACTCTTTTCCTTCTCCACTTACACATAACTCCCTTTAAAAAAAAAAAATAAAAAAAAAATTGCCTAAATATCTGACCAGGGATGGGAAGCTGTGTGCTTCCAGACCGTGTTACTCTTTAATGTAAAAAGCACGCCAGTTTCAGACATCTGCTAACGATGTGTGAGGCACTCTCTTACCTGCTGCCCCAGAAAGGCAGCTGCCATTTTAACCCTCCCCATTGCCCCGTGCTCCACAACGCCTTCAGGCTCCTCTTCCGCACAGTTTTGTGTAATTTAATTTTTTTTTTTTCAAATATTAGCTTTCATTGTCCTCTATGTTGCCTTTTCTTCCTTGCTCTTTCTGCTTTCAGCATCCTTGAGTGCCTTTTGTGTTCTCGGTCCTTATCTGACGCTACACATAACCCTTGTATCTCCCATTCTTTCCCCAGCTTTCCAAATGTCTGTGCCTGCTCAAAAACCCTAGATACGAAGTAGAGAAGTAAGGGGGAAGCACAGTAATCATCTTCCCCGAGAAGTTTCAGTCATGTCAGGGCTGGAGGCAGCCCTTTTTTCAGGGGTGTCCTCTCTGCCAATGGTGGAGAACAGACACTGTTACTGAGGGCAATTTGAAGCTTCAGCTATGCTTTAAATAAAGAAATTCAGTTGTGTCCATTATGACAGAGCTAAAGATGAAAGCTAGCCCTTTTTGTATTAAGATTAATTAAGAGTCTCTCGTACCTCACCTTACATCTCTAGGAGGGAGATGATAGTAAAGCTGCTGATTTTATTTCCTTCACTGCCTTCACACTCTTTCTTTGCCCCTTGCAGTAGCTGTCTTTTAGCCTTTCCTTTAGTCACTGATTCCATCTACCAGGATAATTCCCAGTCATTGTAGAGGAAAATCTGGTATGCTTTTTGCAAGTTGTCTCTGTTAAAATTGTCACAGTCTGTCCTTTTAGGTTGTACTTTTACTTATGAGCCTTTCCAATGAATCATAGCAGATCCAGTTATAGAGATGATACTTCCACGTTTGCTAAAAATAAAAACTAACCCTAAATCTTGGAACAAGATATTTGCTTTTTAAGAGCCAGATCCAAAATCAATGATAATTTTGAGGATGGAATCCTTAAATTAACATCTTAGTTGAACAATTTTTCTGTTAGCCTTATCTCTTCCACAAATTCTAACTTGACATTTTAAAATGATCCCTTAGCCAAATAAAAAAGTACTTTGGGTAAGTCAGCATATGGTAAAGAATATCCTAGAATCACTTCACAAATATGCCAAGCTTGTTTTCTGCAACAGTTAGGCAGGTTTTTTCTCCTGATATTTTTATGGGAAGAAAAATCTGCTAATATGTGAAGGTGTTGAAAGATAAAAGTGGAAAAAATCCAGTGGATTTAACCATTTCATCATCTTTCCTTTACCTTAAAGAATCTAGGTGTTAAATAACTTAATGACAATAAAATTAGTACGTTAATTTCAGGGTGGAGGAATTTAATTAGTGGATACTAGCTTTTTATTTCTGTAGCAATGCAGGTCATAGCGAAAGATAACTCAATGCTTAAAACTTGTTTTCTTATGGTCAGTGGGAAAAATATGGAGGCTTGCATTGTGAATTGTGTTGTTGTGTAGAAATTAATGAGCTGCTGTTGCTTCTAAATAATTTTCATGCTTTGGGCTTGGTAGTCATGCGAATGAGTTTGTGTTTTTGTGTGACATCCCTTAGGATGCTTGTAAGAATAATATGATCTGTCTCAGGGATAAAAATGATAAATACAGAGAATTTATTTGAATTATTTTAGGAAGGAAGGGATCACATCTCTGGCTGCTAGAGCATGCCAGCCATTTTGAGAGAGAAAGACACATACAGCTGAAGTGGTTCAGTTTTATAAGGATTTCAGTCTCTGTCATACTGGACACGTGTTTGACATGTGAATAGTAATCAGCAGTGCTGCACTAGCTGTGGGGCTTATTAATTAATTTCTCAATTTAATTAGGGGATTGTTTGATTTCTAAATATCAGCTGTGTATGTTGGACTTCCCAGATAATTGCGAGCTGTAGCCATGCATTTTAGGATATCTTTAAAGAGAGAAGCAGGTGAGGATGTCTGTTATTCTGATCCGTGATTGTTTGAGGTTTGAAATACTGAGAATCAAAATTGGCTCAGAAAACCTACTTTGCTTTACATCCCAACAAGATTTAGGCAGTAATTTAAAATACCTTGCTTGGGGAGGGGGCAGGAGGGGTGAATACACATAATATGTTAACATGTGTTTTCTGTGTGGTTATATTGGTAAACATCTCTCCTGTATTTCAGGATGCTAAATTACTTCATCTCATATAGTAGTTTGTGCATCATTTTCTGTAGTGGCAGAAGATAGTCCAAACAGTGGGAGGGGGCAGGGGGGAAAGTATTTCTTCACACAAGTGAAAGCAGGAAATGTAAGAAATAGCTGTGCACTACTATCAATAAAAGACAAACCTTTCAGAGTTGTCATCCGGTAGTTTTCAAGTACTAAACTGACAAAGAATGCTCATGATAAGAAATGCCCATCATTTCAATATAGGGCATAGTGATTCTCCTGCATGCAAGTTTGCAAGTTATTTTCCATCCATAAAGAGGGGAGTGTGTAGCAGGAAAGCGAGGTAGTATTTCAGATTTTGTACAAGCACAGTACAAGCATGAAATTCTCACAGTGACTTTCTGAACTGCTGTAAAGAAAGTCTCTTTATGTTATTGTAATGGAGGTGAAAAAAACATAAAGAATTTTTCCAAGACAGCATGAACCCAACCAATTATGTTAGGAGTTAGACCAGTAATTTTGACAGACTTCAAGTGGCAGAATAAAATCTGGTGGCTCAAATTAACACCCCTGCATGCCTGCCCCTCTGCTGACATATTGTTTGCCCCTGAGGCAGAGATGTCTGATTCACTACTGAATGGATTGCAAAACCATTGCAGATTTTGTCCAGTGTATTACAGTCAGCTGAAATTAATACCAGTTAACAGTAATAAACTTGCTTAAATACAGTGTGGATTCAGAAGTACACCGATAACCAGATCAGATGTCCCTGGCTTTAAAGTGGCAATAGCCATCAGAGAAAACTACAGAAGGTGTGGACAGCAGCAGCTTCAGCTGCTATGTTTTAATCTGCTGCTGTGTGCCAGAGCCCCTGTTCTCAACCCTTTGTCTGAGACATTAGACCAGCTACTGAAATGTTGTGCTGTTAAACCAGTGCCCCAGTTAAATTGCTTCAGTCCAGTCAAGTCCCTCTGGAAGGTGATCATCCTCCGAGTGGAACCACCCACATATTCTGGAATAATTAATTTACAAAGTTAAAAGCCATTGGGTGTTCTCTCCAGTTAAGCACATTTGAGCAGGAACTTTTTGGTGAAAAAGGATGTGTATTTCAAATTAAATGAATATATTAAGCACAAAAGAGTCTGGATGGGGCATACAGAAGGCAAATATTTTAAGTTATGAATACATTTTAAAATTGGCTTAAGACCCTGACCAAGAGAATGAAAACCAAAGGATGCTATTTTCTTCATTTTAACCTGTGATTTAAGATGAGAGGACAAAAGACTCCCACAATTTGAAAGCACCCCAAAAGAGAAAGCAGCCCCATTCCCTTGTGTTCAACAGACTTCCATATTGATTTCAGTAAGGACAGAATTGGTTCTTCAGTTAGTTCTAGATGGGAATTTATTGTTACCTCACATGAAGGACATTATGCTTCAAGAGTTTTTTTTGAACTGTGGCAGCTTTGATTCTAAAGTATGCCTACTTCTACTTCGATGCTCAATATGTGCAGTGTATTCCTGTGCTTCAGTGGGTTATTTCACAGAGACTAATGAGCACAAGTTTTTTTTTTCCTGTGTTAATTATATTCAGGATCCTGAAGTTCTGAAATGAGTTTTGATCTGAGTGAGTATAGGACTTAGCTCTTGCTTGTTTAGATGTGCAGGTGGAAGCTTAAGTGATGTGAATTTCTGTAGCTGCCTTGCAACTACAGTGCTGCTCTTATGTGACTGATGTGTGGGTCTTTCTATGTGAAATCAAAACAACTTTTGTGTGCTCTTTGCTTACTCATGTATTTGTAGTGGCTCCATTCACTTAACCTTAATAATGCGAGCAGGGTTTGATTCTGTATTGGTGCTACATGTAATATAGAATGTAAATGTGTGATCTAGGTCTGAACTAACACAGCTGTGTTTTTAAAAGGAGCAATGTATTGTTCATACCCTCTTTGCTTATTGCTTATCAGGTTTACTAGAAAGCAGCACAAGGCTAAAACCTCATGAAGCTCAAAGCTACAGAAAGAAGGCATTGTGGGTTTCCTGGGTCTCCATTATTGTCACACTGGCTCTTGCAGTGGCTGCTTTCAGTGAGTATTTGGAATGTTTTAAATCTTCACACCTCTTTTTTTTTGTGGGCTCTCAGAATGTCTGTCTCTGTGGAAGCTAGCTCATGTTTTTTTCTTCACAACTGCTAAAGTGGTTTCTCTTTAGACTGCCTGTGCCTGCATGGTGCTTATAAATTAGTAAAACTGTTGTGTTTTTTTTTTTCTTTCTGCAGAGGGTAGGGTTGTTGAAGGTCAGATAAAGAAACAGGAGATGTTGATTCTTGCTAGCATTTATGCATGTGAAACTGTTCATTTCACAGAATTGTGTAAAAATCATTATACAGTGGATTGCCTTTAACAAAAGAGATCAAATATGGCAAGTCTCAATCCACCTGAGATTTGTAGTGGGAATGCTCTAGTAAAGAACAGTGAATTGTAAGGGAGAAATAGGTAATTTATCTGTATTGCACTGACCAGTACCCTGACACAACGCTAATCTGGTAGACAAATACCAGTGATTTAAGCCAGTGTTTGTTTCAAGTTGTTGTCTAGTTTACCTTAAACAAAGATTTTGCAAAACAACACAACATCTCTGAACCACTTTCACATGGAAAAAATGGAAATATATCTTATTTTATTTCAAAACAAGAAAAAAAAAGCTCCATTGTGCAAATAAAGATATATTTTAGTTCAATGCAAATATGTAAAACACCAGCTTTCTGTCTTGGCCAGTTAAGTAACATTATAAGGACAAAAAAGAAATGTGCAATCTGCAGCAAAATCTTTACAGTGGTACATTCTATGTTCAAAAAAAGTCAAACCCCAGAAGTCACTGGATTTATGTGTTTATATAAACAAAAGGAAAACTCTGTCTGGGAGACATCTAAGATGTCACAGAACATCATTCTTCAGTTTGATAAAGACAGACTTGCATTATTTTTCTTCCTCTTTTTTTTTTTTTAAGCTGCAGCAGCAGCAGCATGTGTTTTATTATTCTAATCTACAGCATACGACCTGCTGCTGGAAGTTGGTGTCAGCTCCCAGGAGAGGTTATTAGAGTCTGACCAAATGGTATCTGAAAACTCAACCCACATTACTTGGAGTGCTTTATATAGAAACACAGGTAGAATAACATGATTCAAAAGGAAGAGAAAAGAGAATACTTAAAAGCATAATCTAACACTGTAAAGAATTTGAATGTTAACAAGAAGTCCAGAGATCTGAGTTTCCATTTTGTTCTGCTTCATGAAAGTACAATAGTGTGTCTTTGCTACTGAAGCAACATGAAAGTAAATAGTGTGTTACAAAATAACTTTTGTACCTGCTAACAATGTAATTGTAGGGAATATTGAGCAGTGGCTTAATTTTATGGTGTCTTGCAGTTCACACAAATGAAATAAATAACTAATTGTAAAAGGAGCTTATAAAACATTTGTATGATTAGTTACACTGCCTGAAGTCTTCTGTTTTCTTTATTTGTGGCACTCCAATAGTGTTTAGAAACCCTACCACAAAAACCAGCAGAGAAGGTAGTCCCTGCCTGAGTATACTGTGACTGCATACTCAGCTTGAGTAGAGAGACATTGCGTTACTGAAATCAGCTGTTAGTAATAATTACTAATTCTATGTTTTTGGAATGTATCTTTCCTTGTGGTGAGGAATCGGCATACAGATGCATAATAAATCTGTATGGAATCTCTTAACAGAGAGGTAAAAGTTAACTTGCATGCCACAAAAGTGTTGCCAGGATTTTTGATATGCTTAGTATTAAAAATTCTAGGTCTTTGAGGAAACTACAATGACTCCCACATACCATTTCAGCAGTTCTGCTCAGTTTATTGTCTAACATTGGCTGCTCTTTTCCTTTGTGGTCTATTCTATTTAGCAGGTTCCTCTAGCCAATCCATGAGTTGGAAAACATGCCAGGTGACCAGAGTTTGATGCCTGGTATAAATGACTAGTTGTCACTTTGGGGTGTCTGACTGCCAATTCTTTGCAAACGTGTGCTGTATCGAGTTTCCATTTCCACTCTTGGTCTGTAATGGTAAAGCATTAGCAGTATAGCCCTGAGGTTCTCTTTCAGTGAAAAATGGGGACCTGCTGTGCTAATTGATGGGCTACACTGACTGTATTCTCACTGTTCTTTCTGATTCCCCTTTAAATTATTTCTGTAAGTTTTATCACCTTTATAGGCTTCAAAATACTTTTCATTGCAAGTGTATCTTACAGTGCTGCTTTTGCAACAGCCCATGATACAGTAAAAGGTACTAGGCCAGGAAACCGACATTAGTTGATAACTGTGGTTGAAGAAAGAGAGGACGTGGAGGGCAGATACTAATGGGAGTGATACCTGTGTGCATGGTCTGTGTGCAGGGTGGGGATGTGATTCAGAAGTCTTCTTTTCCAAGTGTTTATAACTAGACTGTCTTTCCTTTTTCTTTTCTTTTCTTTTGGTTTTTTTTTTCAAATGGCCTGCCCTCTCCTTTGAGTGCTGCATCTTGATCACCTTCCTTACTTTCAAGATTTGTCTGGTTTCTTCCAAGACTATTTTTTTAGTATTAGAGCAAGTTGGAATTGTTCATCTTGATTGGTATGAGACCCATCTGAACTCTGATTTTCTTTCAGTTGTTAATTTTGAAAGAGACTGACAAATATTAATGCTGATCTGTGTACATAGATTATGTTTTCTTATTAGGCAATGATCTATGGTGCATGAGGCATGAAATCCATTGATACGAACTCTGTGTGTTAGGCTTACATGACGCACAGATTCTTTTTAATAGTATTATGAAGGTGTATAAATTCAAATTATGATATACCTATGTACACATCATATATTTGCTACATAATAGGTGTAAGTTATGTATTTTCTCTGGGATGGGCTGTTTTGTGACCTAAAATAATGAAATTCAGAAGATGAAATACTGTGTACCCCAAAATGTGTTCAGTCTTCACATTTGGAAAGCTGAACTAGCCTAGGCTGGATATTGAGCAGAATAGAGCAGCTTAAGGGAAAATGAAATTGTCATCTTTCATTCTCTAATACTGAGAAGTAGGACTTAGACTTCTTGTGGCCAAGGAGGCTATTAGTATCCTGGGGTGCATTAAGAATAGTGTGACCATCAAGTCAAGGGAGGTTCTGCTCTCACTCTGCTCAGCCCTTGTAAGGTATTGTGTCCAGTTCTGGGCTTCTAGTTCGAGAGAGACAGGGAACTACCAGAGTGTCCACCGAAGGCTACAAAGATGATTAGGGGACTGGAGCATTAGGGAATTCTTATGAGGCTGAGAAGACACGAGGCCAATTAACCTGGAGAAGAGAAGACTGAGCGGGCATCATGTCAGTGCTTATCAATAACTAAGGGCAGGTGTCAAAAAAATAGACCTGGGCTCTTTTTAGTGGTGCCCAGTGGTAGGACAAGGGGAAATGTGCACAGATGGGCTGCCCAGAGAGATTGTAGAGTCTCCTTTTCAGAAGCCTTTCAGAATCTGCCTGAAAGTGTTCCTGTGTGACCTGCTCTAGGTGAAGCTGCTTTAGCAGGGGAATTGGACTAGCTGAACTCCAAAGGTGCCTTCCAACCCCAATGATTCTGTGGTTGTACAGGCCATAAAATAAGCTGTTTCTTTTAGCTAAAAGAAAATACCTCTTAATGTACTTAATTTTGCTACAGAAATGCTATACTTTTAAAAGATCATTTGGAAGTTTAAGCTGCTGTCTGTAAATACAGCTCATGCGCTGTGAGGTAATGATTGTGGTCATGTTGGCTTTCAGATCTGTTGAAGGTGTTGCTCTCCACATACAGTTGCACAAGGCTTCAGTAATTTTTTTGATAGACCTAAATTTGTAAGATTCATGAGATCCCTGGAGCCCTGCAGTATCATCTTTTGTGTCTGAAAGTACAATACTATTACGGTCAGACATTGGGCAATGCCTGATAAATGAGTGTGTTTCATTTCTGATTTGGATGCTGCTTGAAATATACTTGTTTGTAGAATTCCCAAGAGTGGATTTACATGAGACTGGCCATGATAAAAATTACTAAAATCAACATTAATTTATTCCTCAGCATGCCAACTAAGTACTGGAATAATAATTTTAATATAATTGTTTCTGTTTTACAATAACATAAGAAAAGAATGATAACATAATATGGACATCTTCCTTTGCAATATGTAGTATTGGGTTGCAGTCTAATTTCGTAACAGCTATAATTTCTTTCAGTAGCTGCAGTATTGTAGGTTTCAGAATCATAATAAAGGGCAAGGGATTATTACAGATGGAATGGAAATTTGGTGTTTTGAAACCCATTATTCTTATTTTCTTGACATTTATGTTACTAAAGCATAATTTGGAAAAATATACAAATATAGTTTTGGCTGTTGTAGTTTAATTTCTGCTCAAGCAGCTTATTGCTGTTAGTATTGTCAAAGCAGAAAACAGACTCTCTCTCTGTCTGCTATTTCTTCTCCAGTGTAGCCTTGTGATTCAATGAAATCAGCCTTTTCATTCATCAGCCTTTTCATTTATCTTCCTCATTTGATTAGATAAAATTGTTTCACAGTGAATGGAGTAGTCATGTCAATACATCAAAACAGTGTATAGACCCAATTCTGCATCAACAGCTCTCTTTGTAGTCAGAGCCTCGGTAAAGATTGGGAATGTGTGCCTTTGTAAACGTAAGCTTTGTAAAGGGCTTTCATGAGGCAGCCGTCAAGATGGAGCTTGCAGACGGCCTGTCCCAGTGTGGTCAGAGCATGCCTGAATGGGTCCTGCATGCTGATGCATCAAGGGAAGAGTCTGCAAAATGCTGGGGAAAGAGCAGGCAGGTTGTGAAACCTGTCCTCGTGCTTGCTTTAGAGAGCGCTCTTTTCAGGTCACCACAGGTGTATAGAATCATACAATGGTTTGGGTTGGAAAGGGACCTCCAAAGGTCATCTAGTCCAACCCCCTCTGCAGTAAGCAGGGGCATCTTCAGCTAGATCAGGTTTCTCAGAGCCCTGTCAAGCTTCACTTTGAATACCTCCAGGAATGAGGCCTCAACCACCTCCCCATGCAACCTGTTGCAGTATTCCACTACCCTCATGGTAAAGAACCTGTTCCTAATATCCAATTTCAGTCTGCTCTTCTCTAGTTTGAAGCTGTTGCCCCTTAGCACTGTAGGCCTTTGTAAGCAGTCTCTCTCCATCATTCTTGTAGGCCCCCTTCAGGTACCAGAAAGCTGCTGTTAAGTCTCCATGGAGCCTCCTCTTCTCCAGGCTCAACAAACCCAGTTCCCTCAGCTTGTCTTTGTAGCAGAGGTTTCACCAACCCCTTGATAATTTTTGAGGCCCTCCTCTGGACCTGCTCTGTCAGCTCTGTGTCCTTCCTATATTGAGGGCTCCAGACCTGGATGCAGTACTCCATGTGAGGTCTCACCAGGGCAAAGTGGTAAAATCACCTCTCTGGATCTGCTGGCATTGCATCTTTTGGCACAGCCCAGGATGTGATTTGCCTTCTGGGCTGCAAGTGCACACTATCTGCTCATGTCCAGCTTCTCTTCCATCAGCACTCTCAAGTCCTTTTCCACAGGGCTGCTTTCTATCACCTCATCCCCTAGTCTGCATAAGTGACTTTCGAGCACCGCAGTCCTCTTTAAGGGTTTGGCTTTATAAAAATAGCTGAAAACTTGAGTGCAGGAATAGATCCATGATTTCAGGTCCTGTCCTGGTCAGTGTTTAGTCTGGTGTAGTATATATGCACTTTGATTTTTGAGAAGGTGAATTCTATCAATCTGTGTGGCTATCTTGGATGGAAACCTGCTATATACAGTTCTGAAAGTGGGAGTGTTTTCTAGGACTAGTCTTTGGCCTGTGGATGTGAGGTTACAAGTAAATGCAAAGGCACTGACATTCTGATTTTGTATACAAAATGATTTGTGTTCCAGAATGGATTACTGAAAAATCATTTATTAAAGTGAGTTTCCACATACTGTAATTAGAGAAACATTTTGTTTGAAATTGCATGGCCCATACACTTAGATATTTCAGAGTAGAGCTTGCTTTCAGATTGACACTTCATTCTTGTTCAAACTCTCTAACAGATGGATTCAAACTACAACAAGCCCTAGGAAATATGGATCCATGTCTGCTTTCTTCATAGAAATGACTAAATTGAGCCATAAAATGTCATTTTGGTTAACTGTAGGACATGACTGCTGATTCTCCTTCCCTACTCTGCTACTGTGGTACAGTGCAAATGGAGTTACATGGGACAAACTGAGCAGCTGAAGGTGTTATCCTCTGAATGCTCAGATATGGACACATTGATGCTATTTGCCACTCCTCACCTCAGGCATACTACTTGGACAATGGAATTGAGGAATGACTATACTAATTTATTGATGAATATTTAATTTTCTCAGTGATCCATTCCTGTTATTGGTTGAAAAAAATTACATATATGTGATCTTTCCCTTATGTTTGCACAGTACATACCCTGGGCTGTGAATAATAATAATGCTGCTAATAAATAATATAGGTGAAGGTTCATGGTTCTGTGGCTCTTTAATTTAGATATCCAATTTGACATTTTTTAAAGGTCACTAAATTTCAGACAAATGATGAGCATTCAGAACTCAGGCCTGCTTTAGAGTATCTCAGCTGAGTGCCTAAACAGAATTCGTGAGCATTACTTTGTGTTTTCTCTTCCAGAAGTTATACAAAAATGCATTTATCACTCCTAAAGACCAGAGAGGTTGTGTTTTAATTTGTTTTTCAGTACAGTACATAACATTTATCCTGAAAGCTACATTTCAAGTCACGATAGCATGCACACCCCTGAAAGCAAGTAGAGGCTAAATACAGAATAGAGCTTGCTGTGTGATAGTATGCAGATCTCTCATTTTGCAGGTTTCTCAGGGCATTTAATTGTATCAGTTACAAAAAGACAGATGCTTGAGGGCTTTAGTCTCACATAAGTGTTAATAAAATACAGAACTTGCATTCCCAAAGTAGACTTCTAATATCAGTGACACTTGTGCAACCCTATTGTCCTCGTTACGGCGGCATTGCTACAGTAAAAACCAGTTTGGTCCTAACCATGTTGTACATAACATCTAAAGGACAAAAAAAAGTAATATATAAATCCATTGCTTGCACAGCACAGGACCAGATAGCCTTTTGTATAGGTCAGTCTGTACTTAGTAACAGCAAAATGCAATTTTCATTCACTGAAAATGAAATGAGAGGCCAGTAAGGGCCTGTCTTTTTTTAGGCACACAAAGCTCTAAGTGACTTTCTTGGGAGGAGAAAATAACATATGGATGTCAAGTTCAAGACTGATAGCTGCTGAACAGAAGTATAGGTCTAAAATCTGCAGTGCTTCACACGGCATGAAATGAAATCTTTTCCTTAGTTGGCAGGCAAAATGATGATAGAAGTCTGTGAAACCTAGAACAGGCTACATAATGATCTCTGACTATGTATTTGGAAGAGCAGACAGTTTAAAATATTAGGTTTATTAAAACAACAATTACTCTTCACAGAAAGAGTGATTGGTCATTGGAATGGGCTGCCCAGGGAGGTGGTGGAGTCACCATAACTGGAGGTGTTTAGGAAGAGATTTGATGGGGTGCTTGGTGCCATGGTTAGTTGATTAGATGTGTTGGGTGATAGGTTGGACTCAATGATCTCAAAGGTCTTTTCCAACCTATTCTTCTCTTCTCTTCTCTTTTCTCTTCTCTTCTCTTCTCTTCTCTTCTCTTCTCTTCTCTTCTCTTCTCTTCTCTTCTCTTCTCTTCTCTTCTCTTCTCTTCTCTTCTCTTCTCTTCTCTTCTCTTCTCTTCTCTTCTCTTCTCTTCTCTTCTCTTCTCTTCTCTTCTCTTCTCTTCTCTTCTCTTCTCTTCTCTTCTAACTGGATTTGTGTTTAAATGCTGCCTTTTAAAACTTGCAAACCTGTTATATTTTTGCATTAGAAAATTGCAGTTCAGTCATTCCTTGTTCCAAGTACCATTCCTTTCTCATAAGATCATCCCAAATAATTTTGAAATTAATAGAAAATGCTGATATTGAGGGAAAACTAGCACCATAACATGTCACAGAGAATGAGGAACATGCACATGTGTTGAGTCTAGGCTACTAAGTGTAGAAATCATAATCACACATTTTTCCTTTTGTTTTATTTTTCCTTTCTGAGATTGCAGGTTCATTTGTGCAAAAGCCTGAAATAGTCTGCACAATATATAGACCAGTCAGAACAGTGATGTCCTTT
Organism: Melanerpes formicivorus; assembly: GCF_026170545.1. Classification (NCBI taxonomy): domain Eukaryota; kingdom Metazoa; phylum Chordata; class Aves; order Piciformes; family Picidae; genus Melanerpes; species Melanerpes formicivorus. The sequence continues at coordinate 35,446,184 of NW_027142357.1, read as the reverse complement.
AAATGAATTAACATCAGTATGGTATTACATAATATAGCATGTAATAGAGGTGGTATAGATCACAGTATCACAGTATAACTAAGGTTGGAAGAGACCTCAAGGATCATCGAGTCCAACCTGTCACCACAGACCTCATGACTAGACCATGGCACCAAGTGCCACATCCAATCTCCTCTTGAACACCTCCAGGGATGGTGACTCCACCACCTCCCTGGGCAGCCCATTCCAATGACAAACGACTTGCTCGGTGAAGAACTTTCTCCTCACCTCGAGTCTAAACCTCCCCTGGCACAGCTTGAGACTGTGTCCCCTTGTTCTGGTGCTGGTTGCCTGGGAGAAGAGAGCAACCCCTTCCTGGCTACAACCACCTTTCAGGTAGTTGTAGAGGGCAATGAGGTCACCCCTGAGCCTCCTCTTCTCCAGGCTAAACAATCCCAGCTCCCTCAGCCTCTCCTCAAATAGATAGTATCAATAGATATTATCAATAGATAATATAATATGTTAGAATATATATCTCATGTATTTTGTAGCAATTGGGCCTTTGGTTTTGCCATCAGATGTCTGCTAGGATTTCATTAAAGGCAACTTTGTGTTTGATGATTCAGCTATGAGAATGCAGTTGCGTAACAAGGTACAATGTACTAGTAAGTAAGGTAAGTAACTAGGCAGTGAGTGTTATGTAATTGGGCTAGTGTCATGGAGCCTTCTCATATCCCTAAGAGAATTCTATGATGCTATAAGAGATAGATGTAGGTAGAGGTTGAATTTTGCATGTAGAAGAAAAACTGAACTCTTAAAGGGAAGGGCTTTATCACTTGATGATAACCAAGCAGTATGGGAACGGTGTCCTCTCTAGCCATCTCTGGCCTGTAGTGGATGAAAAAAGTGCACCTTGGCTAAATGCAGACAAAAATAGTTAGAAAAGGGGGGAATATTAAGTTAATTGGATGTGATTAATACTAACTGTTGCCCATAGAAACCAATTGGACCTTTTATTTATAAAACTGAATTTAAATGACCCTCTAGTACAAGTGTCAATTGTTTTATTTGGGATGTCACATAGGCAGGTGGACTTTGAAGGAATATCTCTGCAGTCTTGAAAGTCAAATGTATTTTCAGTCAATTGCTGCAGTATCAGTTCCACAAAGTGGTACCTCAGCTGTTGCAGGCTTAACTTTTGTGCAAAAGCATGGTGTGTTCAGAGATTTCTTTGGGAATACCAGATACACCAGCAGAAGTTGATTTGCATAGATGATGATGATGATGTATTTTTCTCTGCTTCCCTAATTCAAAAAATGGACTTCTTTGCTTTTTGGCAAAGGTGAACTTGTACATCTTTGTATCTAGAGCTGAAAATCAAGATTAATGAAATAAAATTAATTTTGTTTGAAGCCTGTGAGGTTGTAAGGTGCTGCTGAATTAAACCAAACTTCTCAGGCAACAGTGAAAGTGATGAAAATCAGAACACAGCTTGCTTTCCCTTAATTTTTTTTTTTCCCTTCTGCCATCAATGTTAAAATATTCATGTGTTTTAGCATAGTAGTCAACAAAGTGTAAACACCAAAATGTAAACTTGTACCTGATTCAAATTTTTTAATAACATTTGTAACTTCTGCTACTCGGGGGCTGTTGATAGTGCTTGGTGTTTACTTGGCGCTTATTCTCTGTGATTTTTCAGTAGCAGTGTTTGAGTTCCCTTCACTGAAAGTCAAAACTTGTTAGATTTTAATACTTTCTCAGTACAGAATTTTATTTGCAGATGGCTGATCTTGTTTTAATATGCCTACACTGCAGGAGGACTTAATGCAGTAAAACAATCATATAGATGTTACTTGTTTCTTTGCAATGCAGTGTAGCTCCCAGCAGGTATGTACCGTGTTGCAGCAGGACATGCTGTTGGTTGGGTAACATGTGCTTCCTTGGTGTCAAGTTTGAGTCAGTTGAACCAGCGTGGTGCTAGGTGAGAAGTGGGAGCGCCTGAGAGACTGTGGGTGCGTACAGAATGGCGACAGAGAGAATCTTTTAGAATGGCAAGTGATGTTGTTTGAACAGGTAGTACTGCTCCTTCTGAACTTAATAACCCAGTATTAACTGAAGGATTCTTTTGCTTCTGAAAATACCATCAGGAAGAACAAAGAACTTATGTCCTAGATAGTCCCATTTTTTAATGTGCTATGAGACTTTTTGAGAAAAGGCATGTTGATACTGATCCTGTGAAAATCCAATTCAACAAATGAATCTACTATTTTGTTTGAAACAATTACTAGGTATTATTGTAGGTGATAAACTGTTCTAGAAGCCCATTATGCCCTGTTAAACAGCTGTGCTTGCCCCTGGTGGTGTGTACTTCTGGTGCATTGTAAAACAATGCATGCATGTGATGTGTTGTGATCAATCCATTATTGTACTTTACTGAAAATACTACACAAATATTAGTCTAAAATAAAAGTGGCTAAAAACGTTGTGGGGTTGGGTGATTTGGTGGTATTGGGTTTTGGTTTTGGGTTTTTTTTTTGATTGAGGGGATGGCACTTGGATGATGATAAGGGTTTATAGTTTTTCTGATCTCTATTTGGCATTCATAGATTTTGATATTCTAACAAGCCATGGTTTAAAGATTGGAAAGCTTTGATACGTTGTATTAAAAGGGTAGTACAACTTGGTCAAATTAGTATTTGATAAAAGACTGAAACCAAATGTTTGGATATTGGGGAAATCAAGATAATTTTTTATAGACATTAATGTTCATTTACAAGCCAACATTCTACCAGAAAAACTGTAATGAGCTCCCAAGTACCTCTTGTGACTTTTGTGTATGAACTGTTACCATTCTTTACTCTGGATGTACAGAAAAAGGGACAGCTAACCTTAACTTCAGAGTTGGAAGAAGCAGATTAGTCAGTGCTTAGTTAAGGAAGAGTGACCAGAAATAGCCAGCTGGTATTTTTGCTAGACTGCAGAGGAAGAGGGATAGTCTGACAAATACCATAAAAATAGTTAGACAAGAGACATCTGCCTTCCAGGAACTGCTGCAGTGTAAGTGGTACTTGCACCACAAACCGTCTTTCTGGAGAGAGCTCTGGGCCATTTTCATGCTAGGTGCAGTGTTGAGAACATGAGTAAGATCTACTGCAGAACAGGATGCTCTGCTGAATCTTAAGTGAAGATTTCTCATGAGATGTGAAGACTGTTTATTTTCTGCTGCTAAAGATTATGCATCCAGGAACTGTTAAGGATAACATATCTTTTCAATATATCAAAGTGAAAAAATATATACCTTTAATTGCATTGTCCTGAGATCACATTTTTTAATGAAAGAATTTCAGTGGCCAAAGAATGACAGTATTTCCTCAGGCTCTACAAAGAAAAACCTCAGATTTCAGAGGAGGGATTTATTACTGTTCAGTGGGAGATTTAATAGAATCAAAATACAGCCTGCAGTGTCAGCTTGGATGTATACTGGGGAAAATAAAAGTAGCTCCATACATTCCCATAATGCTAGGTCTGGTAGACACCTGATAGACAGGTATACTTGAAATGAGGACGCCCAAATTAGCAAGGAGTTCCTTAGAAATAATATTTTGTGGGATCCACAGAACTTCACCTTAATCCAAAGAATTACTTGTGATCCTTCCAAAAAGTGGTTTCAGGTATTTAATAACAGATCTGTGGTATTTGGAACAGTTGAATTCACATTTAGTATGAATCAAATTAAGCCTAGAAAAATGTTTCTAACAGTTCCATGGAAAACGTAGGGCAGGGCGAAGTAACCAGCATCAGACCTGGCTAGCATTGTGGAAGCTACTGACAAAACTGATAGTGATTGTAGTGGTGTCAGATCACTTTCTATCCACATAGCTGAGGAGCTAGGAGAAAACTGCTAAACAGCAGAATAAAAATATAAGACAGCCTGTGCTAGCATTGTTTTATGTTGATGAATTTGTGTATGTCTAATAAATGCATGCTGCTGGGGATAAAGAAAGGCAGATGAAAGGCATCAGTCTTTGCTTGTTTTGTGAGAGAGTGAATGAGGGTGATATGTATGCCTGGAGGGTTATTGTCTACCGCCCTACTTGGTAGGCATCGCTATTCTCTGGCTTGCTGCTGTAGCTAACATATATCAGACCATAATGTCTAAGTATGTGGAACTAATAGTACCCAAAAGAGCCAATTCGTTTGCTCTTCTTTGTGGCACATGAGAAACTACTAATAAAATGCATCTCCTTTTTGTTTATCATGACATGATATTTCTGTGTGTAATTAGCTGCAGCAAGAGAAGGAGGGATTGTTTAACAATTCTCTCTAGCCATGATAAAATAGGTCAGCAAATTAATTTGTACAGATTGTTAGTTAAGGAGGTAAAATTCATAGTTATGTGCCATTTACTGTCTGAGTAACCCTCAGTTACTGCTTGTGCATGTGTTAAAAAAAAGGCAAAACCAGTAAAAAAATCTGATACTGAGATGGGGGCAGTGAAATGGTGCAGTTTTGTTATCTTGAATCCTGGTGAACACTTGAGCAAAGCTTGCTCAAAGGGAGATTTCCTGCCACTCTCCCACTAAGGGATACTTGCTGGGTTATCATGTGTGCTTTTCCCTGCTGAGAAGCATCTGGTGGATGAAAACAGGACTTGGATTTAAGGGATAATGTTGCATGTCATGTTTAATGGCTTATGGAATCTTTAGGCTTGGAATCTTTTAAATAAACTAGTTTATAGGGACAGTTGGAGTAGATTGACTTGTTGAATTCCATGGGTTTATTATATTATTATTATTCATTCATTATTGAAACTGATAAGCATCTGACCTTAAAGCTTATGGCAAATGATAGGATGAAATTACACTAGATGAGGTGTTTTCAGACTCCTTTTGGTGTTTTCTTGTTCTTTTGGTAGTAACTCTTGTTCTGTCTCATTTTTTTGTGACATAATGTTTGCTTAAGGCAGCCTTTTTAACCTTTCATAAGCATTTTTAAGTGCTGGGGAAGAAAGGTGAGTTGTTGCTAACTCAGATCCTGCTAGGTTCACAGAGACTGAGCCAAGAATTTGCTCCAGGGACCGTTCAAATCCTGGGCATAGCCCAAGCTTTCTTTGTAGCTTTGGGAAAACAGTTTTATTGCCATAAGCTTGATCTCCATCTGCACACATCAAATTTTGATATATGAAAAAATAACTCCGTTTTCTGCCACAAAATCTGAGTATTTTGCTACATAGTAGTTACCATGTTTATGTGTATCCTGAGTCTTCCACAGTGACAATGTTCTAGGAAGGTATTGCAGGCTGCTTCATCTCCGTACTAGACCTCCTGATTTGTGGGATAATTACCTTCATTTCTGGTGGTCTACCTTGTGAAAACAATTTTGAAGTCATGGAGCCTTTAATGCTGTGATGCTTGTGACTGAATGTCTTCAGATGTTTTTGACTTCTTGTTGCATGAGCAGTAGTAGCTTTACAGTTGAGCAATGTGCTTTGGGTTGATAGATTTTGAGGAATGTAGTGGTGTTCATGTTTGTACCTTTGTGATGCAGTTAGCTGGCCTGCTGCTGAACTGGAACAGAGTGAAGGCCCTGGTAGACACAGAAGAATAAGAAGACAGGATTGTGCAGTTGTGTATGGCCCTGACTGTTGGTGAAGCTGGAATAGCTTCACATTGTGCAGTGCCTCTTGAGGTTCATAATGAACTTAGGGACTTGGAACTTTTTCTTTTCTTTTTTCTTTTTCCTCCTTTTGGTAGATAGTAGAGAAAGGCAAATGCTATTATAATTTGATTTTTAGTGCTGAGAAACTTCTGTTTCTTAACTAACCATTTTCATTGATCAGATAGAGTTTGGAAAGAACTTTTTGCAGCTTAAAACTGCTGTCAAATGAGTACCATTGGGAAATAAAAGGAGACAGGAGAACTCTAGGAAATAACCTGCCTTGAAGTCTAAGTACATGAAGTTTTTGAGATCAGTGAAGAGATCCTTATGGAGGTTGTTGGTTTAAATTTTTTTACAGTCTCAAAGCATTAAGTTGTTTTTAACCATTGACTGTTACCAGGAACACATCAGTGAGACCTTGACTTTCAAGAAAGAACTGCTTTTTCAGCTCTATATTTGACCTGATGTTCAGCGTAACTTTTCATGTCGGCACAAGTCTGATGTTACTTTTTACAGGGCTGTGCTAGGTTTGTTGCACGCACTTTTACCTTTTTTGAGAACCACTGAGTCTGAGCTTTTGAAAATAGAAGGTTTTTGTTACAAAGCTTAGCACTCCACAGTTCAAAAGTAAGGTTTTAAAGCTACATCGAAAGTGCAGCTGGATTCCATGAGGTTACCAAATGTTTTCTCCTTTATTGTGTTGTGGTTTTTCTGTGGTTTTTTTGGTTGGTTGGTTGGCTGGTTTTTTTGTTAATGCCAGGAGGTAAGTCACATCTTTCACAGAATATATAGACATACTGGTCACCACATTTAATATTCTGTGAGAATCTGCTGATAATTTGCAACTGAGCTGAGACTCTTTTTCAGGGCATGACACGGTGAAGTGATGAAATGGTTGTCTGGTGGGTCAGTAACTAAAGTATGTATGTCTCTGATCATGCTGTGGTATTGGAGGATGTCCCCCTAATCCTTGTAGCTGAAAAGCTAAGCAAGAATTCATTTATGAAGGCTGACCAAGTCTACCACTGCATTGCTACTGTCAGCTAGAATGGTGTCCTTGCTGGTTTTATTAGGTGACTGAAAGCTTGTATTCACCTATTTTAAAATGAAGAAGTCAGTTTTGCTGTGTAATTTTAGAACCATAACAAACAACTTTATGCATATGAAGTTTATATCTCTTCCTGGTATGCTTAGAGTCCATTGAGAAATGAATGCTGCTTTGCAGTGACTATTAGGCACACTGGAGTTTAGTGTAGCTGGTGATTTGTTGCTCTTGCTATATACTGTAGGCATTTTCTGCACAGGCTTCCTGCTGCAATGCAGTTTGCTGTGCAGAAAAATACCTTGCTAAATTTTGCTCTGACAAAAAGCAAGCCAAAATAATGTGCAAGGTTCTGTAGTGCAGAAAGAAGGGTACTGATTTAAAACAAAAAAAACCCTCAGATACTATGTTAAGTTTGTTTAAAAGGCAGTGCTTATCACTGATGGCATCCATTTTTCATGATCACACATCACTTACTGAGTGTGCAAGCTTTGTGTCTGTGTTAATGTATTCTCTTTTGATCCTGTTATACTTGTCATTTCTATGCCTGTCATGGAGAGGAACTTCAGATAGATGATTTGAGGAAGAGCTATGTAAGGATTTTCATTCTGATGGGTGAAATACAGCATTGGTGTGGTTTGTCTTTTTACTTTGTACTGAAAGCGTTCAGTGCCAACTCGGATGGGGCTTTGAGCAACCTGAGCTAGAGGAAGGTGTCCTGGCCCATGGCAAGGTGTTTCAACTAGATGGTCTTTAAGGTCCCTTCCTACCAAAACTGTTTAATGATTCTATGAATTGTGGTCTTGCTTAATCTTTACAGCTATTGCAACCTCATATGACGTAGTTAGCATTTGAGGATGTGAGTGGGAATTAGTGGAGATCTTATGAATAGAAGATGATATGATAACAGTAAATCTGCTGAGTCTACAGGTCAGTCTAGAGAAAGTTTTGATGTCTTGTGTGTCACAAGACATGGTTGTTGAGTCTTTGAAGCAGACTGTTTACAGAGTTACTCTTCAGTCTCAGTGTCTTCGCTGTTCTCATGTACACTGGCAATGCTTGTTGTCTCTAGGATGACGAAAACCCAAAGGCTTTTCTAATCATCATATGGACAGATGATTTGAGTGCTTTTAAAAATGGGAATTTTCAAGTTATTTTTGGTTTCCCCTTGGATATTTTTGGTTTTACTGAAATATTGTATAGAGATAAACACAATCTACCTTGCTTTTAATAACAGTCTTAAAGTAATTGGACCTAAGGATTTCCATGGCTTTCACATTATTTTGAGAAAGCAAACATGCTTCCAGTTGGGAAGGAGGGATGGAATCTAGTGATGTCAAGGCTAAACACATGTAGAACCGTAATCTTAAGTGGATCACCCAGGGTAAAACCCACCAAAATTAGCAGCACCTGGTTTTATAAACAAGGAGATGATATTCTGTCATCCTGTTTATGTACTGGAGGGCAGAAGGGAAAACAAAGTGCACAACTGAGTTGCAAAGAAGCTGCAGGACTATTAAATTGGTTTGGAAATATAATGTGAATGTATAAACTGTGATTTAAAGCAAGAGCACAAAAGATGTGGTGCCTTGCTAAGTACTGTCTTGTAAGGAATTAAATGGCATGGGTAAAGTGTTTCTGAAAATATATCTCAATTACAGATGAAGTAAACTCTCAAGAGAGTTGGTGCAGCTCTGGGGCAAGGGGTATAAAACAAGGCTTGCCCTCTTGTGCACTACAGCCAATTTCCTTGCTGATTTAATTCAGAAGGAGAGTGTCCCAGATTATCAGTTTTTGGAACACTCAGAAATCTTTGAAGAAAAAACACTTTTGAAGGTACATAATTGTGTTTGCTGATGCTTGTGGTGTTCAGCTGTGGTGTGTCTTTTCGGTTGCTCCCCCCTGCCAGAATTTCTCATGCAAGTATAAATAGGTTATTCATCAAAAGTGGAGAACACATGAGGACCTGACCTCTCTTTGTAATGAATCCATGTAAGTATCATCCAAGTGATGCATTTCACAGTTAACTGTAGTTTAAGAAGCAATATTGCTACCTGGGCTTTACAAGCAGTTTCACAGTTACATAGGTGATTTATTCCAAAAAAAGCAGCAGATCTATCTTCATTTTGAATACATCTTTTTCTGGCCTCCAATTAGGAATGAATGCAAACAGCGTGCTTTTCCTTTCCTGTGGGCCTGGGCTTCACATTTGCAGTGAGCAGTGATTGCATAAAGCATTAGTTACTATATGGTGCAAGAACACCTTTTAGATCTAAACATGTGCAATGTGTTTTCTTTATTCTAACTTTTTGTTTACAAAGATTTCACTAGGAGGTTAGGTCAGATGCAGGGAAATTAATAAATTGTGTCCCATTAATGGTTATTAGGGGAATGCAACATCTCCCTATGAGGAAAAGCTGAGGGAGGTGGGTGCCTCTTTAGCTTAGAGAAGAGGAGACTGAAGGGTGACCTTATTAATGTTTAGAAACATGTAAAATGTGTGTGCTGGGAGGATGGAGTCAGGCTCTTCTCAGTGATGTCCACTGATAGAACAATGGGCAACAGGTGCAAGCTGGAGCATAGGATGTTCCATGTGAACATAAGGAAAAATGTTTTCACTGTGAAGGTGACAGAGCCCTGGAACAGGCTGCCCAGAGAGGTTGTGGAGTCTCCTTCTCTGGAGACGTTCAAAGCCCTTCTGGATGAGTTTCTGTGTGATCCTGCTCTGGCAGGGTGGTTGGAGTAGATGATCTTTTGAGGTCCCTTCCAACCCCTAGCATTCTGTGATTCACTTGTGTGACTTGGATCAGAACTGATTTTTACATTTATGTGCTATGCTAAGTGTCTTGTGATAAAATAAAAGAAGTCAATCAACATCCTGGCTCAACAGAAGATGTGGATAAAGAGGTTCTGTTTGTGAGATACTTGGTATTAGTTATCTTCACTGCAATCAGTAGAAATCTTTTGGACACAGAGTGAGATCAATAGATTCAACTTTGCAAAAAAAGTTTATGAAATGTTATGAAAGATATATGAAAGAGCTCATTGTATTATGTTGTCCAATTCACTGTTATGTGTCTCTTCTGTCCCTTTCCTCTAAATACTGTCCCTGCAATGGAGCTGGCAGGACAGCTTGCATTCATTTCTACCCTGTTGTGCTGGGTTGAGGCAGCCCCCTTCCCCACCACTGGCAACAACACACACTCAGACAAACGGATTGCAAAAGTGATGGAAAGTTTAAATAGAAAGCAGTGAACATTTACAGAGAACCAAAAGCGCAGTTTCAATGAAAGATCCCAAAACAGACCCAGAGAGATCCCATCCCCACCTGAGGGTACACCCAAGACCCCCAGGGCTCCTTCTTCCCCCTCCCACTGCTAGGCTAGTCTCAGCTGGCCAGATCTGAGATTGCCCATCTCCCCATGGCCTTGGGCCTAGCCAGGCCCAAAGCCAGGAGGCATCTCCCCCAGTTACCGGCTGACGGAGGAGGAAGAGAAGAGGAAGTGCTAGACTCCGCACTGGATCTTATAGTGGTGCAAAGAATTGTGGTAGGAAATACTACATAATTTCCTGTGTCCACCCCTCTGGGCTGGACTTCTGGACACAGGAAGTAAACATTGCAGGGGGGCACCCAGCTCAAACTGCAACACCTGTAAAGTCCTTTTCCTGAGACAAATGATAGGCTCTAGAAAATCTGAATTCACTTTCTAGTTCTGGTGCTGGTAGATTGCATAATTTTTCTGTCACCATGCTGTCCTGCGATTTTGAGGGCTGCACTCAGTTTTTATCATTTTATTTTAAGATGAAGAATTAGAAATTAAACAGAAATCAAAACTTTCAATGACTGATGTCATTATTAGTTTTATTTTCATTGAGATTATTCACATCATATTCATAAGCTTTGGTAAGATCATGTTCTTAGGCTTTGACATTTTCAGGAAAGAATATCAGATCACATAAATATTGAAGGTACCTAGACCCTTGAAGGAGGTTTCAATGTAGTTGCATATGGTTTTGTTGAATTTCCTCCTCTCAGCTTCATCTATTAACAAATAAAATCAAGATCACCCTGACTTTTTAGAACATCTTCAACCCTAATACTGCGCTTGGATGGGATGGGATAAAAATGTTATGCTTCCATGCTTCAAGATTTGTTTGTTGAAGTAGGTCCAGCCCTCCTGGATCCCTTTGTTTTTAAGGGCTATTTCCCAAGGTACCTCCTGAGTTAGTTCCTTGAGTAACCTGAAGTCTGCCCTTGAGAAGTCCAGAGTGGAGGTTTTGTTGCTGCCCCTCTTAGCTTGACTGCATATTGAAAACTCAATTATTTCATGGTCACTGGACCCCAGACAGCCTCCAACCGCCACATCTCCCACCAGCCCTTCTCTGTTTGTAAAAAGGTCAAGCAAAGCCTTACTCCTGGTAAGCTCACACAGCAGCTGTGATAAAAAGCTATCCTCCATACACTCTAAGAACCTTCTAGACTGCCTCCTCTCTGCTGTGTTAAGTTCCCAGCAGATATCGGGCAGGTTAAAATTGCCCATAAGAACAAGGTCTGGCGATCTTGAGACAGCCTCTACCTGCCTATCAAGTAATTCATCAACCTCTTCATCCTGGTTGCTGTAACAAGGCTTCCAGCTTCTCTTGTTTGTTACCCATACTGCATGCATTAGTGTACATGCATTTCGTCTGGGCTGCTGGTTTCACCTCTGACTCCAGCTTACCATGCTCAGACTCCTGTCCGGGGGGACTGGTTTCAGCCCCTTCCCTCTTCAAATCTAGTTTAAAGCCTTGTCAATGAGACCTGCCAACTCCCTTCCTAGAACTCATTTCCCTCTGTGGGATAGGATGTTCTCATATTCTAGCATTTTTCTCCCCTCTGGGATGGATGTACTCCATCTGTTGCTAGCAGACCTGGTGTCACAGAAAGTTCCCCAAGATCGAAAAACCCAAAATTCTGTTGGTGGCACCAGCCTCTGAGCCACTTGTTAATTACACCTGCTTTCCTGTTCCTTTCAGTATTCCTTCCTGCAACTAAGGGTATTGATGAAAAAATTACCTGTGCCCCTGACCCCTCAATTTTCCTGGAGCCTTGAAGTCCTTTTTGATTGCCTTTGGACCTCTGGTTTCAACATCATCTCTCCCTATCTGCATAACTATCAAGGGATAGTAATCAGAGGGCTGTACCAGACTAGGCAGCCTTCTGGTAACATCTCTGACCCAGGCTCCAGGGAGGCAGGAGACTACCCTGTGGGAAGGATCCGGCCAACATATGGGGCCCTCTGTTCCCCTCAGGAGGGAATCACCAATAACAATTACCCTCCTCTTTATTTTAAGAGAACAAGTCCTGATGCGGGGGTCAGGCTGTTTGGCTTTAGGCAACACCTCAGATGGTGTGTCTTCTGTCTTCTCACTCACCTCACCCTCAACTTTCAGTGCCCCATATTTGTTTTGCGAGGGCAGAGGTGAGGGGAGCCGTGAGGGTTCTACTTTATATCTCCTAGCAGGGACCTGTATCCATTTCCTGTGGCATCTTGGGTCACCTCCTTCTGCTAGGGGAGCCTGAAAAATGAAAATTAGGGCTTGTGTTTTCAAAGGTGCCTTCATGCTGGAAAAAGTATTCTGTTCTGGGATTTAACTTCTTTTTATTAAACCAATCATATTATTCTAATTAAAGAAACCATGGTGTGTGTTTGTCTTCAGTATTTGCTAATAACTTTCAAAGCTGTAATTATTGTTTTGTGGTAGTAGAACATCTGACATGACAGAGGCACTTTAATATAAGTATTATTTATTCTATTTCCCATATGAAGATAGCTGCTTCAGAGTGCAATATCTTATAGGAGTTGAAATATTCATATCAAGGAAATTGCAGTGCATTTACTAGTATGCAGTTTTATTTACAATATTTGGGAGTATACTGGACAAATCCTTCATGCTCCCTGCATCCATTTACATAGACTGAAAATACTAGCCTAGAAATACTGCTGGGACCTGTTTTCAGTGGCTACCAGCAATACAGAGATGTGGCAAGCCTGGTTTCCTTCTTATTCTGTACAGAGATGAACTTTTCTTTACTTGACAGATGGAAAGATGATAAAATTTCGTCATTGACAGTTATTAATGTTCTCAATTTTTCATTCACCTTCGTGTTGGCAATGGCTGCTGTTCCCTGTATTGTATTATGTAGGCTGTGACCCTGAATCACACTTAACAGCTTATACATAGTGTGTCTGCCTCTAGTGCCTTGCCTGCCTTCACAGATATCGGTGAAGGCTCCAGAACATCATGTTATTTTCTGTTTTGTGAAATGATGATTAAATCTGAGCTGGTTTAGAAAATAACATAATGATTCACAACGCTGCACATAGCGCATGTTGAATTTTGCCATTAGTAAAAATAGCAGGGGGAGCTGCTTTGAACAACTGTCAGGTTTGCGAGTCCAAAATGAATTGACAATATCTTTTCTTTCTTCCCTGGTTTGCTGGGATTGTAGAAAGGCAGAACCTAACCTAACCTAACCTAACCATCTCCCTTTAAGGGATGATGTGAAAGCAAAAGAACTTGGAGGCGAGAATTCGTCATGTGTTTCCACTCTTATCACAGTATCACTAAAGTTGGAAGAAACCTCGAGGATCATTGAGTCCAACCTGTCACCACAGACCTCATGACTAGACCATGGCACCAAGTGCCATGTCCAATCTCCTCTTGAACACCTCCAGGGATGGTGACTCCACCACCTCCCTGGGCAGCACATTCCAATGACTAATGACTCTCTCGGTGAAGAACTTTTTTCTCATCTCCAGCCTAAACTTCCCCTGGCGCAGCTTGAGACTGTGTCCTCTTGTTCTGGTGCTGGTTGCCTGGGAGAAGACAGCAACCCCTTCCTGGCTACAACCACCTTTCAGGTAGTTGTAGAGGGCAATGGGGTCACCCCTGGGCCTCCTCTTCTCCAGGCTAAACAATCCCAGCTCCCTCAGCCTCTCCTCACAGGGCTTGTGCTCAAGGCCTCTCCCCAGCCTTGTTGCTCTTCTCTGGACACGTTCAAGTGTCTCGATGTCCTTCTTAAACTGAGGGGCCCAGAACTGGACACAGTACTTTTTGACATCAGAAAAGTTTAAATTTTTAAATAGGGAAGCACTGATGATATACCTAGCAGATTAAGAATATTAAGCAACCTTCTCTCTTCTATGCTCACTGTACAAGTAATGATGTGGTATTTCTGACGTTTCATGATATGGGTCTATTTAATCGATGTAATGCATACCATTAATTGCTTTTAGCTGGAGTCAGGTCAGCCTTGTACCTAGCCTCAGGTCACAGTATCACCAAGGTTGGAAGAGACCTCAAAGATCATCGAGTCCAACCTGTCACCACAGACCCCATACCTAATGGACTTCAAAACAGTTGACACTTGTTTGAATGGTTTTCAGGCTCTAGCAACTGAATAGCTTCTCATCTTAAAAAATTGAATTGAGTTTTCCAGTAGTACTTGAGAAAGAAATTGCTTTATAATGCAGGTTGAAAATTGAAAATGAAAGGTTGGAGAAGGAGAAGCAACCTTATTCTGCAAAAAAATGTTACCCTGACTGCTGTTTGTTGAGTTGAGACTTTGATGGTCTTAAGAAAGACAGGAGTTGTGTTTGGGTTTGGAGCAGTGAACTAGTAGTGTGATTCTGCACTTCTCTGCCAGCTGGAGGGAATGAGAAAACAGATGCAGTCCAAATTCCAGTTTTCTATTGTGGTGCTATTTTATTTATTTATTTTTGTGGTGATAAGTCTTATGAAAAACAGGGAGGGAAAAAATCTTTCTCCTCTGAAGAAATAGCTTCTAGAATAAAATTTCCATTAGAACTAAATGACATGCTTAATAATTTAAGGTACCCTTACAGATGCCTATTGCCATTCCCTGCTGCTCCCCTCCCTTTTTTCCCTTTTGCCACTTTTTTGCGTGTTGTACGTTTTTCAACTGCCCATTTGTTTGGGATCTCAAACCATGCTTTGTTCAAGTGCTTAAGCAACACATTTCAAATCATTTACATCACTGAACAATTAACATTTTTATCGCATTTTTATCATTCTTAGGTGAAAGTCTGCTTTCTATTGACTTCAGGGACAAGTATCTATCCTTAGGCTGTTACCTGGCTTTAAATAAGATTAAAAGTGTTAACCTTGGAATGTAGTTACAAGGGCCTTTTAACGAGGCTCTCTTTGTTTCTCTGTTTTCCCTGCACCTAACTCCACCATTGTCTTGATTGTGTCTTAAAACGACAGATTGAGCTCCTGAGTCTGTGCTATGATGCAGTGTTTTATGGTTTGGGTTTATTATTTATCACTGGGTTTATTATTTATCACTAGCAACTAAATGCCTGTGAATTAAATCGTACTTATGGTTCTGTGCCACTGGGAAGGTTACACTACAGAAGAATCATTTGAATACTGGTTTCAGAGGCCTAATTTTGAGGCTTAGTATCTCATATAACCTCCCTGAATGTTCTCCCAGTGGGTAGTTTTGCATTACATGATTTTTTTCTTGAAGTGTCTAAGATGAGTTGTTCTACAAATATTGCAACTTTCTTTCCATACCTTCTTCATTTTAAGGGAAGTTTTTGGGTAATATTTACCCAACCTTTTTTACATTTATTAATTCCAAAGGACTCCTGGGCCAGGACACTGGTCTCCCATCAGGCTTCTTGTTTTCAAAATCGAAGCCATTATATGTTGGGGACTGGCAACTCAGGATTTCAAGACAGTGAAGTTTAACGTTGTGCTTGTCATGGTGTACCCTGTGTTAACAGAAGCTTTTGACATTTGTGAAGTTAAGTTGTGAAGTTGATGAAGTTTTGAAGTTTGAGTCAGTGCTTAGTAACCATTCAGAATTTCAGAAGGAAGCCTATGAGCTTGATTGTTTAATAACTGTTTGAAGCATGTTTTTGCAACAGATATCTTTTGGGAAATGTAAAATGTTAGTTATAGTATCACAGTACAACTAAGGGTGGAAGAGACCTGAGGATCACCGAGTCCAACCTATCACCACAGACCTCATGACTAGACCATGGCACCAAGTGCCACGTCCAATCTCCTCTTGAAAGCCTCCAGGGACGGTGACTCCACCACCTCCCTGGGCAGCACATTCCAATGATGAATGACTCGCTCGGTGAAGAACTTTCTCCTCACCTCAAGTCTAAACTTCCCCTGGTGCAGCTTGAGACTGTGTCCCCTTGTTCTGATGCTGGTTGCCTGGAAGAAGAGACCAACCCCTTCCTGGCTACAACCACCTTTCAGGTAGTTGTAGAGGGCAATGAAGTCACCCCTGAGCCTCCTCTTCTCCAGGCTAAACAACCCCAGCTCCCTCAGCCTCTCCTAATAGGGCTTGTGTTCAAGGCCTCTCACCAGCCTTGTTGCCCTTCTCCGGAGACGT
The DNA here is from genome assembly GCF_026170545.1 of Melanerpes formicivorus. Classification (NCBI taxonomy): domain Eukaryota; kingdom Metazoa; phylum Chordata; class Aves; order Piciformes; family Picidae; genus Melanerpes; species Melanerpes formicivorus. The sequence continues at coordinate 35,430,087 of NW_027142357.1, read as the reverse complement.
TCAAGTGTTTCGATGTCCTTCTTAAACTGAGGGGCCCAGAACTGGACACAGTACTCCAGGTGTGACCTAACCAAAGCAGAGTACAGGGGCACAATGACTTCCCTGCTCCTGCTGGCCACACTATTCCTAATGCAGGCCAGGATGCCATTGGCCTTCTTGGCCACCTGGGCACACCACTGGCTCATGTTCAGGCATCTGTTGATCAGTACCCCCAGGTCCCTCTCTGTTTGGGAGCTCTTCAGCCACTCTGACCCCAACCTGTAGCTCTGCATGGGGTTGCCGTGGCCAAAGTGCAGCACCCGGCACTTGGACTTGTTAAATGACATTCCATTGGATTCTGCCCATCTGTCTAGTTGGTCGAGGTCCCTCTGCAAGGGAGCACAATTGAAGCACAGTTCCTTAGAATCAATGCTGAAAAACTTGTGTGGCTGAGAAGTGTATTAATGAATTACTAACAAACATTTATGTATATTCAGCATCTGACCTGCACTCTCATTTGGGCTCGTGTTGATTTTCCATGTGTAACAACACTATAATTATCAGAAAGAAAGCAGGGGATGGTAATGGTCCTCATGGATACTTGTAACAATAAATATAATTCAGTTCACGGAATAGTAGTCCTAAATGTGCATTGATTTTTGAAAAGAGGGAAAAGTAGCCAAATTGTTTACAATAAAAGATTTATTTTACTAGTGTGAGGGTTCAGAAGGAATCTTAGACATTTATAGCTCTGCTCTGCAGCAACCTACTGGGTGAAATTGTAATTTTAAAAATTGCACCATGAGTTAAATTTATACCATCTTCGAACACCAAGCTATTTTAACAAGCTGCGTGCTGTATACATGAATAGATTAAAGCTGCGATTGTGGCAGAACCTGAAGGTGCTACCACTGTGGAGTCCTACACCATCAGCTTTCACGCGTCACGTGTCAGCTGGGCAGGACGCGCAGCTATTTAAACAGCAAGACTATCAAAGGAAGTGCCTGTGAGGTGTCTGATCTATTTCATCTGATAATTAAATGGTAATTATGCAGTGAACCCTTCATGTGAAAAGGTTTGGTTAAGGCAGTGTTGGAAATGAAGAGCTTATGTAGAAATAGAGTTCTTCAGGAGTACTGTGAACTTTCTACATCCCTATAATTGTGCGTGTCAACAAAAAGATGTTCATGGACCTAGAACCACTGAAAGAAATGGTGTAGAAATTTCCAAGGTGACATGAACCTCCATGAGAGGATTACAGAGCAACTTAAAACTGTCATGAGTGGTGTCTCTGATGTCTGGCACAGGACTTTCCACCAGAAAATTTGATTAAAATAAAATGCATTCTTTAAAACATCTCATTGAATTAGAGAAGAAATTTTGTTTGTTTGTTTTGTTTTGAGCTAAATCAAAAGCCTGCTGTGGAGTTCTGTGCCAAGTAAAGTGGGTATGTCGGACTTAGAGGATCTGATGTGCAGGGAAGGGCTGAAAAGCCTCATTGAAGAATATGTTATAAAGTTGATGCTGCTTGGAAAGTGTGTAAAAGAATAGACCCTCCTTCCCCTACTGTAATATGAGAGTGTTCTTTATGTAATGAATTCTGTCTGGTTTGTCTCCCAGATGCAGTGGTTTTACTTTGCAATTTTATATTATTCAATTAAAAAAAAAAACCCAACACTTTATTTCCTAATACTGGCTTTTTATCATCATATATATGTAGTCTTTTAAGACTGATTACATACTGGTACCTGAAGGGAGTGATTGGACTCTGTGTTTTGCTGCACTGATGACTTCACAACACGAGCTCTTCTGGTTCTGATTTTTAAAGTTGAAAACATTTGGAGGAGCTTGAAAAATCTCACTTGTATTTTTGGTAGCTAATATTTTGCCTAAGGGGAACAGTTCCTTCCAACTTACGAAGTGATTATTTCCTATCCTGGAATCGTGCCTTCTGATGTCTTAGCATTTGGAAGTACAAGTGATACTTGATATAAATTATTCAGTGTTCTTGAAATACCATTTATAACATAAAATAGTATAGTCTTACTGCTAGCTGCAAGATAATGCTTGGCCTATGGGCTTCCTTTGTTACTGGACCGGGAGTACTGAAGAGAGCAATGAAACAGCAAGTGGCATGGGAAATAGGGCTTCCTTGCTGCTCAGCTACCTTGTAGCAATTCTCTGGTTTCCTGCTTGTTTCTTCCCTTTCAACAGTAACCATTCACTCTTCTTACTAAGCGGTAGTCCTTCTCAGCTGGGTGGCTGTGTATAAGCCGCAGCTGTTGAACTAATCACCTTACCTGCAAAGGAGAAGATTTGAAGCTTCATTGGAAGAGCACTTTGTCAGTGGATCTGTTGAGTTGATGACATGCCTTATTAAGGTTGATAGGCAAATGCATTTCAACTCTTTGACGCATATTTGCTCATGCAAGTCTCTCTATACATGAACAGAAAGAGGTGTTTGACTCATTTTGTGTATCTTTAAGGAGCCTTACTGTAGTAGGGTCTGTTAGGATGGCACTGGTTCTCCAGACCTGACTTCGGAAAACCCCAGAAATTAGTAAGTGACAATATCTAATGTTCTTACTTTTTACAGACTAACATTCTTCTCTGAAGAAAGAAGCATATGTAAATGGTTGATGAATGTGTACACTGTTTCTGAAGTAGTTATGATGTAAAACTTAGATGGCTGGTATCAATCTGGAATGCAAAAACTGAATACTTTTCAGTATTTGCACTTCTAATGCATTAAAAATCTTAAAAATCTGATGGAGTTGCAAAAGCAGCTGTTGGATGGTCAGTGTACAGTCTAAGGATCACAACCATCAGACATTTTTAAATAGCTGGGCTCTATATTTTTGCTAATGGGATATACTGGGTAATGCATGTATATTGAATTGCCTTATTATCATTAGTGAGCTCTACAGAGGAACACAGAAGCTACAAATACAAACCATAAATATGGCAATGGAATCTTTTTAGTGAGATCCACTTAACTTTATTTGATATTGGAGGGATCAATTATAAAAGGTTATGTGATATTTCATTTATAGTTTGATGCTTTGACTGTGTTTCTTGGAAGAGGCTGCTCTTTGGAAGCATGAGCACATTTTCTGCTTCAAAAATGTTTAAAGCTAACCAAAACTTGCACATCACCCTTTGGTAACACTCAAGTGACAGAATATAGTAGAGGATTTTGTAGGGCTTCTCCATTGCCTGCTTGAACTGCATGTAGTGCAGTTAACTGAACTTAGGACAACAAAACTGCAACCCAGAGTGTTTTTTCTCTCTTCCTTCTCTCCCCATTCCAATTTCAGCATCCTTTTAATAATTGTGAGTGCCTTGGCATAAGGAAAATTTACTGTGGGACTTGCTAATGTACATCATCTACTGATGTCTCAAAAAAGCAGAGAGCTGGAATATCTTTCTCTAGCAGAAGATGGCTGTTGTAGGATCCCCGCTGCCTTTCCTCCCTGCTGCCTTTTGCATCAGGCTGAGTTCCTGAGAACCATGTAGTATGTATCTCATTTGCTCAAATTCATCAGTGGTATGACACAAAATGGCATATTGTTGTCTGGCTGACAGACTTCATGCTGTTGTTTATTAGAAGCTTCCTTTTGGGTTTTTTTTATTTAACTGATTAGCCTAATGGTGTTTTAAATGGTGTGTGTTCAATGTGACACACCTCAGCATTTAATATCTTTAGAATGCATTTTAAGGAAAAGCTATTGAATGATTTATTGAGAATATGCAAAGCACCAACAGGAGATTATTGTCCCTCACTTGTGCAAAACTCAGGTCCTAACCATTAAGTCTAATGACAATGAGAAATCCTAGAATTCAAAATTGTTGCTGTTAATTGTTCTCAATGAATGTGAGGGGGTTTATACCTTAGTTATGTAAAAACAGTTTCCACATAGGAAGATTGTAAATTATTCATGTTGTAGTCATGCATCAATACATACAGGGGGGTCCCTTGAGGAACCAGTGCTGTGTGTTCTACTGGGTTTTTTTCTGGTGAGGGTTTTGTTTCCTCAGTGTTTATGGAGAGACTGCCAATTAGTAAATCAGCGTAACTGAAAACTCTCATAATGGTAGATGTAGAGAAGATAAGTAATTTGACCCATTGGAAAGGATTATGTTTAAAATGTATTTCAATTTTATTTTTTTTTCTAATATTTTTTATCTCCCTGCTAATTTCATTCTTGTTATCTTTTAAATAAAATCAGCTGTAATAGGCTTGCAGAACAATTGAAGTACATCTCTGTACTCTGCTCGTAATGGCTGTTGCTATGCAAAGCAATACAGTCTCAAACTGAAGAGATCCCAAGGATTCTTGGTGGTACATTGTACTTGAAAAGCACTTTCCCCAAGACTGACTGCAACAAAGGTTAATTTTTATTTATTAGACTGTGAGCTCTCTCCCAACCATTGCAAAGTACTCTATAAATAGAACACAGAAATACAAAAGCCTTTAAATAGTTTGCATGGATAATGGCATACAGCAAAACAGTGATAACCTGGATTTACATGTGTAGGGAGCTCTAGAGCACTGCTACTCTGACTGAAAGTACCGTCTGCCCTGGAGCTCTCTCTGTGTGTTGTGACCCACCAACAATTTTTTGTTTGGGGACATCCAGTAATACCTTTTTGGATTTCTTCCTGCAGTGATACTCGATTGGAATGCTGTTTGCAGGGACAAAATAGTTAGCATAGATTAAATCAAGCAAGGATCACAGTGGCTTGTTGATTCATTAGTCATGTATAATTAACTGACAATGAATAAATTGTACATTAAGGATCAATATAAACAATGCAATGGATAAACTTTAATGGGCACTTTAAAAATACTTATATGCAACAGAAAATTTCTAAAACCTCTATTATAACTAACCTTAGTCTCCTCAAGGCTATATGTGTACCCCCATCCTCTTATTAAAAAGGAAAGAATTATGAGAGCATGTCTTCTCTGGGCATGTGCTGGGCTTATGGGTGTTCTTGCTTTATGCATCTATTAGCCCACATCTTTGGGCACCCTTTGTGGCTGTATGTGTGCAAGGATCCTACCTGTTGTACTTCATGCTGTTTCCCTGAAGCTTAGAGTGCTGGCTCTTCACAGGGTCTGACAAGGCTGAGGCTGTCTTATAGTTCTTAGGCAGAGATTGTGGTGCTGGTGGGGTGACTTGTGGTAGTGCCAGACCTGGTTTTGAATACTATTGTTTCCACCACTGCTTCCTTGCTGTTATTGCAACTGTTTATTCATGTTTGTTTCAAAAGTTTCTTCATGGTTCCCCTTATGTTATTGTTTTGGGCAGACACTTTGTAGATAGTTTTTTGAGTGTTTCATTCACACATTCATGTTTACACATGCACCCATATCCCAGCAGCTTCCTTTAAGGCCATTTTACCAAGGCTGAGCCAGACAGACATCTCTGAAAATGCTTGAAACTGAAAATGTGGCCCTGAGAGAGGCCTACTGTTGAAAAATCTAGCTCTGACCGTCCCCAAAATCTGTTTGTTCTGTTTAGCCTAAGAAAGCATTTTAGTGTCTAAAGATGCCATACCATCAGAACTGAAATGGATCTCTTTAGATTTAGTCATGAGTTTCTCCATGGCTTTATGTCTTCACTCATTGAAAGGCTTTTGCTGAGGAAAATTGAATCCCTGTGCAACTATTCCACATGCCTTCACTCAGGAGTTTTATGTCCTTTGTTTTCTGTCTTCCTTCTCACCCAGCTGAGCCTATAGTGATGACTTGAATCCTGACATTTTGTTCTCTCAGACAAGGAGTGCCAAAAGTTCGTCCTCTTTCAAGCAAGCATTCAAAGGCAGATGGATGTTTCTTGTTCTTTCTGTTATGAATTTATAAAGGCAGGCCAAATCTTAGTGGGCTGATTGGGCCCTAGAGGGCTCCTACATTTTACATTTTTTTGGTCATATTCTCTGAAGTCACAGAATCAGGCAGTAACAAGGCTGGAAATGGTACCTCAGAGATCAAACTGTCATCTCTTGGCTTAAGTGATGATAAGAGCCATTTTTGCCTTTTTGTTCTGGAATTCCTACCTATTCTTAACCTAGTTAAGTTTTTCTGAAGTCCAAGCTATGACAAGTATTGAATTTATGAGGATAGTTTATACTATGTATGCATACATGCTTCTTCTTTGAATTAAAGTCTCCAGACCAGGTTCTTTTCCTTTTAGTAGTAGCTTGCAGTTTAGTAGGTTTCATGTGAATATCTGTATGATGAGGGACCTGAAAAAATATATAGGATTGTAAAAAGAGAATTGTTCCTGAGCTTTGGTTATTCGAGTTAGGAGTAAGAAATGCAGCCTTCAGCATTTCTGGAAACCCTGGGAGGTGTAAGCGTTGGCGTAGCTAAAAAGCTGAGTAATTCACTCAGAAAACAGTGAACAGTCTGCAGAGTGGTTTTTTCTTTTCTTTTTTTTTTTTTTCCCCACTGAGCTCTGCCAATGTATGTTATGGAAAAATGGCTAAATGAGGAAACTCATGAAAACATTTCCTCAATTCACACCTCCCACTCAACTGACAGTTCAAAAACTGAGTCAGAAGGGCTATGAATTGCTCAAAAGTACTGTTGGAATTTGGCATGGACTTTAGAGCCAAGATTTCATCTCCCATTTGTAGTACAATGCCTACTGCTGTCATCAGCTGTCTTAAGTCTTGACCACGAAAGGTACTTGACTAAAGATTAAAGGTTTCAACTCCATTATTATTTTCTCACCTCTTATTAATATTTTTGATTATTGGGAATCCTTTGAGGCTCAGTTTTGGCAGATGAGTAGCAAATGGATATTGCCTTAAATGCAACTTCCTGTGCTTGTTACATGTTCTAATGGACTGTGTTTAACTGTACTGTCCTTGGCTACAGTTATCTAACAAATTGAAATCCTAGTGGATTGCCCATATAATGCTAAACCAAAGTGTTAATAGTATGAGCACCAGGAGGCAGTTTTACTCTGAGATTCAGATGTTTTGTAGGCTGATGCCTGTTTAACTTTCCATTCTGTAGAGTAAGATGCAACAGCTGCAGCTTGTCAAATTCACCATTTCAGCAGCTGAAAACCAGGCACAGGAAATTCAGAACTTTGCACCACTCCAGACACCTTTGCCTTAATATAACATAGAGTTCAAAAATACTCAGGGCTCAACTTAGTAGTAGTTCTTTATTATGACAGTTGTCAGTCCTGTCATTTGTCAGTCTCGTGTATCATAAGGGAAATGTATATAAAAAACAAGAAAAGAAGAATACTGATCAACAGATATCATGAGAATTAGTGGAAAAAAGAAAGAATAGAGTAGAGTAGAGTAGAGTAGAGTAGAATAGAATAGAATAGAATAGACTAGACCAGGTTGGAAGGGAGAACTTTATTCATAATGTGCTTGGTTGTTGGGGGTTATTTTGGCCACTTCATTGATAAACCTGAGATTTACTGGAGCATGTTCTTAGCATGTCAGATTTTGATCATTAATTCCTTGATAATTAGAAGAACATTATTTTAACATCAAAACCTCAGTGCCTCCTTTTACAAATGCAATACCTCAAGTGAAGACAGCGCTGTGAGGTATACATTTAATCTAGATGTTTCTCAACTGCCCTTAGAAAATATTCTTTATTAATAAACCATCAGTTCTTGTGAAGCATTTGTATTCTTGTTGTCTCAGCAGGAAAAGGCTATGTACAAGGGCTACAGGACAGTAATACTCATCTTCTTGAGTATACTCAGTCTAGAGTAACTCAAAACGTCAGCACATAGCGCCAGAATTGTAGCATAAGAAGTATTAATGAATCTGTTTTAGATAAGGATTTGTACCTTTCCTTTAAATCAGCAGAAGAACAAGACATGTTTTTCAGGTACAGACATGTACTCAACGTTTTTTGTTTTTCCAAATTTGCAATGTATACTCAAGGCACCCAAGTTCTACAATTGTCTAAACCAATGCTGTACTTTCTCTGAACAGCTCTTTTGACTTCACTGACCAAAGTTCACATCCAGTACTTAACGTGGAGGCTAATGAACTTAGATGATGCCTTTGTTAGTGTTTCTGTGGCTCTAGAGTTGCTGGCAGGATGCTTCCACACTGCTGGAACTTCAACACACTTGGCGGTGTCTGCTGCTGTCAGACATGCTGCAAATGCTTGACGCAGCAGCATAAAAGACTCTGGTCTGCAGCTGCCAGCACTGATCCATGGTTTCTGTGGTTGCTGGATAGTTGGCTGAGGTATCCTTTTGTTTATCTCAGTTGCATGATGTGTCCAGTCATGTGACTACACATTGCTGCTCAGACTGTGGATGTAGGAGATCCTGGAAAAGAAGTGGCCATTGCTATGCCTTGGAAATAATGGAGGAGGATATGGAAGCAGGAATTCAGAACAGTAGCAGCCAAAACTCTGTGCCATATTTTGGTTAGATGGGAGGAGGTGAAGGAATAAAACTGCTACTGCTAGAGTAAGTCTGACAGTTCTCTTCCTGCTACATCCTTTCTGGTTACAGATGTCTCACTTGTCAGCTGAGTAAGTGGTTTGAGAGACATTGACTGGTTATAGATGCAATCTCTCTAGCATTTGGTGGACAGGTGGTAACTCAGACTCCAGAACAAGACAGATTTTTATGTCAGCTGGTCACATGAGTGTCAGACAGCTGTGGTTTAACCCCGTGAAAGAAAGTGAAGGACTGTGAAAGAAAGTCTGTAAAGCTTGGATACTTGTAATTGTGAGGCTGAAGAAAGAAGGTGCTTGTTTATTACCAGATGTTCAGGTCTAATGGAAGCAGCAGGTCATCATTTCTCCTTTAGCACATTTGACCAGTACATTGAGTCATCTTAATACCCTTATTTGTGTTGCATTTCAAAAAGCATATAAGCAGCAAGTGTGTAGAGAAACGCATGCCTTCCAAGACCTGGAAGCTGTGATAAAGCTATAACCCTGCACACACACACCAGAATCCTCAAATTTGAATTAATCCATCACAGTTTGGATCATAAGAAAACAGTAAGATGCACTTCTTTGTGTCACTGACGTTGTGTTATTGTCAAGTGATGCTCAAAATACATATTATGTGCCGGGACCTAAGCTGTTCTGGTAGAATGAATCATGTTTGCATCATATGAATATGTTATTAATGAACCACATGTTAATACTTTTTAGGTCTGGCAGAAAGGGCAACATGATTCAATAGCACTATTTTTTAGCTTAAAGTACTACTGCTCCAAATAATATCTCATTAATAAGGAAGCTGCAAATATTTCTTGCTTGAATTTGCTGCCAGAATTAAATATTACAGGGAAGAATGAGAAATTGAAGAGTTCTTAGTAGGGAGATTTATAAGGAAGATTGCTATCCAAGGAAGAGACAGCTTGGAAAACTTTCTACATGTGAGAATTGGTCCTTGGTCATTACAAGTGCAAATCCCCTTCCCTGTGTCAGTCTTCAGTCCTGCTAGCAGAGTGAAAAAGAAGGCAATTCCTGCAGTTAATAAATGACACATAGCTCACATAGCTATTAGATATCACACTTTTTTCTTTTTAATTTGCCTGTTTCCAAATCTGACAAGTAGTTGCTTAAACATCCTTTTTAGTAAAATAATCTTATTTTAAAGTTCTGCCTGATGTTAGATTATTTTTGAAGTATAACGTGTCCAGAGAAGGGCAACAATGCCGGTGAGAGGCCTTGAGCACAAGCCCTATGAAGAGAGGCTGAGGGAGTTGGGGTTGTTTAGCCTGGAGAAGAGGAGGCTCAGGGGAGACCTTATTGCTGTCTACAACTACCTGAAGGGGGATTGCAGCCAGGAGGGAGTTGGTCTCTTCTCTCAGGCAACCAGCACCAGAATGAGAGGACACAGTCTCAAGCTGCGCCAGGGGAAGTTTAGGCTTGAGGTGAGGAGAAAGTTCTTCACTGAGAGAGTCATTTGCCATTGGAGTGGGCTGCCCAGGGAGGTGGTGGAGTCACCGTCCCTCGAGGTGTTCAAGAGGGGATTGAATGTGGCACTTGGTGCCATGGTCTAGTCATGAGGTCTGTGTTGATAGGTTGGACTTGATGATCTTTGAGGTCTCTTCCAACCTTGGTGATACTGTGATAACAGACCCCAACTACTCTGTTGTCTAGGGACAGTTAACACAACTAGGTTGTTATACCTGGAATGTCATGGCAAAAGATCTTGCATGTCTATGAGGTATTTCCATACTGTGCTCCATAAAGCATGCCAGGTTTCTTAGAGAAGTTTCATTGCATGGGCTTTTTTTGTTACTGTGTGGTGTTTTTTTATATGCTGAAATCCTACTGAGGATAATTAGCAAATAATCCTTTGAAAGATTATCTAATTAATGGAAAATTGAAGTCATACAACTTGGCTTTAGAGATGAAAGGATCCTATGTGTCTGTGTGCAACAATGGCCCTGTGTTATCTTTCCTTAATGAATTTCAGGGATGTAAAGTGATAGGTCAGGAAGGCTCCAAATCCTTTTTCGTAATTAACCTATAATGAGAGAGAGTTACTTCTGAGAATTTGGTTAATCTTACCAATTTAAATAAGGCAGTAAGCATGGCTGAAATTGCATTACTTGATGTTATTTTATTGATGACTTTCATAAGGATCCTTTCTTGAATGCATATTATGACTAAATGACTTGCCTGTCACTGTCACCATTTAAACCAGCATAACATCTCATGTGCCAGCAAATGCTATGCTTGTAAGCTTGGTACTTTAAATTATAATTAACTCAATCAAAAAACAAAAGAAAAAGGAAACAAGATAATATTGTGATTTGAGATTTTATTAATTTGCTTTATAAAATCTTTACTGCAATGATAATAACTAATATGCTCATAAAGACTAGGAGTCATATCAGAGTAAATTCACACCTGCCTTCACACCAGCAGTTCCAGCCCTGCACATGACTTCTTTTGTAACTTGCATGTTTGCAGTAGGTGCAGGTTTTCAGATGTAAATTAGATAATCCTCATTAGATGAAAACTGGGCGTTGCAATACAGTTTTAAAATAACCTTGTGCCCTTTTCCCCTCAATCCAAATCATATTACAGCATAGACAGAGACTGTCACACTAGTCAAACAGTAGACAAGGGCTAAATCTGATGCAGAGGCACATCCTCTTTATTCCAGAAGGAGCAAGCGTTGATTGAACACATTTGCTGAACATCCCTTGAGCCATGCAGCTCTGTTTATAGTAGTTGCCTTTGCTCTGGAGGGAACTGATTAACTCTATTTAAATGCTACAGCAGCCACAAAAAGTGAGCCTAAAAGAAAAGTGAGAAGATGAAATATTTTCTTTATAGATAGGCAGATTGATATAATAGAGGGTGTGATTAAAGATAAGCCTGATCTCATTTAATGCATTTCCTGATAGGATGTTACAGCATTGTTGTGTATTTCCAAACAAAAATAGCCTGCTTCCCAGTGTGATTCTGGAATATCTGTATATAAGTAACAGAAAAACTACATACATTTCAAGCTGATAGTAGAAGCTCTGTGTCTTTCCATGTATGAAAAGAAGGGCAGATGATAGAGAGGTTACACAAGAGGTTGATCTCTGTTGCAGGTGGAGGAACCAAAGGGTGTAGATTTATTAGAGCAGTTGAAACACACGGTCTCTAGTGGTAACAGTGGCTGGTGCAGCACTTGTGCTCTCAACCCTGTGGGCTACATTTAGTCCTAAATAAGCTCATCCTTGTTTTGTACCACGGTGGATGGAAGTTGTCAGCTCTGCAAAGAGAGTCCAAAGCCCTAGAAGTAGACCCTATTAAAACAACCAACCAGTATCAAAAGTAGTGATGTAAAGTGGTAAGAGTATATGATCTGGGTGCCAGTTTTATACTGGCACCTATGTGAACGTCTTCATGGTATCATAGTATCATTCAGGGTTGGAAGGGACCACAAGGATCATCTAGTTCCAAAACCCCTGCCATGGGCAGGGACACCCCACACTAGATCAGGCTGGCCAGAGCCTCATCCAGCCTGGGCTTAAACACCTCCAGGGATGGGGCCTCAACCACCTCCCTGGACAACCCATTCCAGGGTTTCACCACTCTCGTGGTGAAGAACTTCCTCCTCACATCTAGCCTGAATCTCCCCACCTCCAGCTTCATTCCGTTCCCCCTAGTCCTATCACTACCTGAGATCCTGAGAAGTCCTTCCCCAGCCTTCCTGTAGGCCCCCTTCAGATACTGGAAGGCCACAATTAGGTCACCTCGGAGCCTTCTCTTCTGCAGACTGAACAGCCCCAACTCCTTCAGTCTGTCCTCATAGGAGAGGTGCTCCAGTCCTCTGATCGTCCTTGTGGCCCTTCTCTGGACATGTTCCAGCACCTCCACATCCCTCTTGTAACAGGGCCTCCTGAACTGGACACAGTACTCCAGGTGGGGTCACACCAGAGCTGAGTAGAGGGGGAGGATCACCTCCCTCGACCTGCTAGCCACACAGCCTTTGCAGTGGAAAAGTACAGTGGGGTTTTTTTTGGGTTGTTGGTTTTTTTTTTGTTTGAGTTTTGTTTGTTTGTTTTTTAAGGACTGAGTGTTCTTTTCTTCTTTGTGTATTTGTTCGGAAATGTCTTTAAATGGAAAACTAGGAAGATCTAATTTGTTTCTAGGTTTATCTCAAATACTTTAATGAATGTAGAATTGAAAGTGATAGAATTGCTGTTAGAGGTTTACATGTATGTGATAATAGGAGCTGTACCCTGTCCATAAGAGGTTTAACGGATTCTCAGGTGCAGAATGCCCTGAGAGCAAGCATGGCATCATGTTTGTGCTTGGAAACTCAGCTAGAGAGAGACGTGAGAGTTTTTATTCTAAGAAAAATGTCAATGTTTATGAATAATATCCAAAAGCAATTGAAAATTAAAATACCAAAAACTATTAGCTGAAAGTCTCTGCAAAATGTTCACTTAGAATATGAACACATTAAAAAAAATCCTTTAGCCAGACTAAGTTTCTAAATGAAAAGTAAGTTATCATGGAGATCTTGTGTGCTTTATGTGGTGGGAGGATTAAACCTTCACACTACCACATCTTGTTTTCCAGCACCCCTGAAATTTCCAGGACAGAAAATGTGTTGAAATTGCCCTTTTGTGTGTGTGCCTAAGATACAAATGGCCTTAGTATGCTGCTTTTCATAAAAAATATTAACATTATGCAGGGTTGGCCTATGGAAATTTTTCAGTGTTCAGTGATATTACGGATCTGTAAAATATTTCTTCCTCTAATAAGTCTGAGAAGAGGAATGTCGCCCCCATTATACAAACAATAACTGCATGAGATATATGAAAGATTTATGTTCATTTATACAATATTGAAACTAAGAGCACTTCGCAACATGGGGAGATGTCAGTGTTGTCGTGGCAACAGCTAAAGATCTGTCATAAATGGTTGGAGCTAATGTCTGAGGCTTGCCCAAGCTGAAGTCAACACCTTGTCTATTGTTTTGAACCTCCAGCCTACCCAAGTGAATGCTGCATCTCTCATTTTGTTTTGGCAGCATATTGTATTAGGTAGGAAAAAGCGTGGCTGTCTTGGGATGGTTGAATTTGAAGACTCTAAGCTGGTGTATAATTTCTTTTTGCTTTCCCCCATTTGAAGCATTTTCTGATGATGACATAATGCTGGGAATTGAGGGAGTATCTGTGATGGAATTTGAGAAATATGAGTATTCTTTCATGATCTTTTAGGCCAACTTCACTTCCAGTTTATCCCACAGACTAGCCAGTATTAGTACCATTCTGGGTGCCTACAAATGTATGTTGCCACATCTGTCAGCTCAGTTTGGTTTGGTATTTTGCTTTGCTGTGTGGTTTTAATCCTTTTATTTAGTTGGAAGATATGTACATAGATATGCCTTTGTTTTAATTCAGTATGAGTTGTGCTTTGTTGTACTTGGTTTCAGCTTCTTGAATTCTTTGTAACATGTAGGGGCAGAAAGATAGGCTTTGGTGAGTTGTTGTTACTGTGTTCTTAGTTGAGCACCTTTGGAATCAGTGCTTGTTCTGCAGCAGTTCCAAAAAACAAAGGAAAATAAGAATACATGCTTGTACAAGTTTCACAGTATCACAGTATAACTAAGGTTGGAAATGACCTCGAGGATCATCGAGTCCAACCTATCAACACAGACCCCATGACTCTATGATCTAATAATGTAGTAGTGTGTCACAAGAACATGTATACTAAAATCTATAATAGCAAGAGGACCTGCATCTTTAAAGTAACATCAAAAGTACATAATTAATTGACCAAATTCCTCAGGAAATCACCTCAGAGCTTTCTCTGCAGGCTTTCTTTGTCTTAGAACATTTTAAATAATCCATATAATTCTGTGGCATTACACAAGGTTTTCTTTGGTGCTATTTCTAGATATTTTTCTTCAGCTAACATTTCTGTCTGGTTATGAAATAAAAGGCAGTTGCCTACTGTTCTTTAAGCTACATTAAAGTTTTATTAAGAGAGAAAGAATATTCTTCTTATCTTTGCTGTAATAAACTTTTAGGTGGATTCTTAATTATTACTTTTGAAGTTCAAGGATAAACGAGTGCCTTATGAATGTACTTAATTTTGACTTTTTGTTTGTTGTTTGGGGTTTTTTTTTGCCAGTGGATCAGAATTTCTTCTAAGAGCTAATTTGATAAGGAATTCAAAGTGTTCTCTCCTTGTGGAAAAACTCCTGAAACCCTGTTATTCAAACATAGGGTTTGAGTAACATTGAATGAGCCTAAGTGTTTTCGTTTTGTTAGAGCAGGTTAGCTTTAAAAATGGCATTTTCACAGTATAACTAATGTTGGAAGAGACCTCAAGATCATTGAGTCCAACCTATCAACACAGACCCCATGACTAAACCATGGCACCAAGTGCCACGTCTAATCTCCTCTTGAACGCCTCCAGGGACGGTGACTCCACCACCTCCCTGGGCAGCACATTCCAATGACGAGCGACTCGCTCGGTGAAGAACTTTCTTCTCACCTCAAGTCTAAACCTCCCCTGGTGCAGCTTGAGACTGTGTCCCCTTGTTCTGGTGCTGGTTGCCTGGGAGAAGAGAGCAACCCCTTCCTGGCTACAGGCACCTTTCAGGGAGTTGTAGAGGGCAATGAGGTCACCCCTGAGCCTCCTCTTCTCCAGGCTAAACAATCCCAGCTCCCTCAGCCTCTCCTCACAGGGCTTGTGCTCAAGGCCTCTCCCCAGCCTTGTTGCCCTTCTCTGGACATGTTCAAGTGTTTTGATGTCCTTCTTAAACTGAGGCACCCAGAACTGGACACAGTACTCCAGGTGTGGCCTAACCAATGCAGAGTACAGGGGCACAATGACTTCCCTGCTCCTGCTGGCCACACTATTCCTAATGCAGGCCAGGATGCCTTTGGCCTTCTTGGCCACCTGGGCACACTGCTGGCTATTGTTCAGGCGGCTGTCGATCAGTACTCCCAGGTCCCTCTCTGTTTGGGAGCTCTCCAGCCACTCCGACCCCAGCCTGTAGCTCTGCATGGGGTTGCCGTGGCCAAAGTGCAGCACCCGGCACTTGGACTTGTTAAATTTTCTTGAAAGATCTTTAAGTCTAGAGCTTTGCAGTGAACTACCTTCAAGGAGGCCATGGATTCACATTTCTTGGGTTTTAATGCATTTTTAGAAAAGGTTATAATTTCACTTCTGTGTGTGTACATAGTTCTTCCATGAAAAATCAGTAACAACAAAATAATTGTAGATCTGGTCCAGTGTACACTGAGATCAGTTGAAGCCATTAATTTTGTTGGACACTGGATAAGACCCAATTTTAATGACAAAGCAATAAAACAATCTAGAATAAACAGATAGATAACTACATTTATATTTTGTTATTGTTTTTCATTTCTCTGCTTACTTATCTGGTGATAAAGCTCTGCTAATCTCTTTTCAAACTGCAGGAAGCATATACATGTCCGGTGAGTCAGCAAGGTTTTGTAAAAACTATTATATAGAAGAGGGAATCGAATTGGGCAGAGTGATTAGTGTGTGTCATTGTCAATGGGTTTGCTTTGAAAAGGGCACAGAAAATTTGATGGGGTAGAGTTTTATTGTTCAAAAAACCCAAACAACTTGTCTCATTGTACATGGGAATAATTTTTTTTCCCCAAAAAATGAGTCATGTGAAGGTAATGAAGTATTTGAAGATCTTTGTTAATGATCTGTGGTTTTGCAGAGGTTTTTTTTCAGTAGAAAGTGTAATTTTTTTTTTTTGGTGTGGAACTGTATAAATTGAAAGTAGTGCAGAGAGGAAAGAGATGACATACATCCACTTTAGGTCAACTGCAAGACAGAAGTGTAAAAAATAAATTAGCACCAGTAGAATGGCTTTTCTGAGAGCCTCTCTGAACATCACACAGTGTTAAAGGTCTAGCTGTTACAGTGTGGCTAAAGTCAGATTCAAAACTGCAAATAAATAGTTAGAGTAAATATTTAACCTTGTCATTAGATGTAAAAATCAGAATCTGCATATTGCTGAATGCTAATTCAGACTCCTGTCTGAATCTGACCGACTCGTATCAATAAATCATCAAGACTGTATTTTAGATAGGTGGAACCTGATTTATTAAGGGAAACTGGACTGGCATGTTCAGCAAACTTGCATTAATTTAAAATATCTAATTGTACTGAGTATTTATCATATAGTTTTGATTTGTTTCATGCATATTGTTCTGTAGCTGTGAACTTTTCTTTTTAGGACTGCTTGAGTCATGAGATGAAATTAAATCACTGTGTTCGGTACTACAGTCCCCAAATGCCAAGGCCTGTTTTTACAATTTCTTTCACAGCAGAATTTAAGAACTTATTGATTCCACTTGCATCTGTATAAAGCTGCAAACTTTTAATTCAGAATTTATTGAAGAACATCAGAGATATGGATCAAATAATCACAGGCGTCTGTTGTTCCATGACCTAGAATAATAGCAGAAATGAGAAAACCATTTCCATTGAGTAATGCACAACATCAACAAAAACCACTCATAATTTTATTTAAAGTTCTTGGCATCATACTTACTTACTGACTCTTGATAAGCACCTTTTAGTCTTTCATTGCAGTTGCTGTTGAAAAAATTATGAGGTGCTGAGAGAAAGTTCAGTTCTCCCCCCCCCCGCCCCCACCTTATTGTCAACAAAAGCAATAATTTATCAGAAGTAATTACCAAGTTATTAATGAAGTGGATTTTTTTGGATCTTAGTTTACCAGTATGCATACCTCAAAAAGTCATTATCTACTGAGACACTTATGCTGAAAATATTTAGCATTAAATTAGTATTAGTGAAAATGTTCATTAAATGCATGTGAGTTGCTAGATCTCTGTACAGAAATAGCCCATGAGGTCCCAGCCTTGGGTTGGTACTGTATCATTGTGAGGTGAGATACAGACCAATGATGATCTGACATTGGTCACTATGGATGCAAGCTGTAGTCATGGGGAGGATGAACTATTTGAGTTAATAATGGTCAAGATGAGTCAAAAGAATGAACAAGCAAATACAAGTATTTCTTCTAAACTGGAAATTAGAAGAGTATTGAAAATCATGTTAGTGAACATCATTCTCATAATTCTGATTGTAAGGTTTGAAACTCATTTGAAGCATATTTCCTATGGTGAAATCAAGTGCAAATCAGTATTGGTTTTACTGTGCAGCAGTCCAGGTAGCAGTCTGGCATTTTGTTATGGCTTCTGATGAAAGCAAATTCCAAGCAAGTCTTTGTACAAAAGGGATGCTTTTATTGAATATTTCTGGTAAGATTGTGCATGTGAACAAAACAGATGAAAAGAAGTAAATAAGTAGAGTTAGAGTTTGTGATTTAGGCTTTTGGTCCTTTTGGTTACATCAGTGTGGAATGTCTGCAGGAAATGCACCATCATTCCAAGAGGTAACTTGTGTGCCAGACCTTTGGATGACATGTCTGGGAAAAGTGTGCCCCAAGATCACCCTTGGATCTTTTGTATGGTCTCGTGGCTGGTAGCTCAATGTGTGGTGCAGTACTGTGTGTCACAACAAAGAAAGTGTGCTTGATGTAGTCTGCCTGGTGACTGATCCTTAACCATGACTCTTCTTTTCCTTTTGCATATTTATAGAAAAGATCAGCCTATACATATATGTATAGCATAAAGATTGGCTTCTATGTCATAAGGGCTTTCTGGCACATAGGAGATTTCATTTGCATTAACTTATTGCAAATGCATTTTACAAATATTCCTAGGGCTAAATGTCTATACTTGATATGTACAGAATGATCAGCCTCTTTCATGTCCAAAGATAACTCTTCTTGCTGCAGTAAAGTTCAGGATCTTGTGTGGTAGGAAGAAAGTGTCAAGCAGGATTACAATGCTGGATTTCAGCAGGGCAAACTTTGGCTTTTTCAGGCAATTGCTAAGGGAAATCTCGTGGGACAGAGTACTAGAAGGCAAAGGGGACCAAGACAGTTGGTTAACATTCAAGGACCTCTACATCCAAACTCAAGATCAGAGCATGCCAAAGAGTAGGAAATCGAGAAAGTGAACCAGGAGACCTGCATGGTTAAGTTCTAGGCAAACTCAAGAGGAAGAAGGGAGTCCACAGATCATGGAAGGAGGGGCTGAGCCACATGGGAGGAATATAAGACAGTTGTCAGAGGATGTAGGGAAGCTACTAGGAAGACTAAGGCCTCCTCGGAATTCAGCCTTGTGAGGGAGCTCAACAACAACAGAAAAGGCTTATTCAAATACATTGCAAGAAAAGCTAAGATCAGAGGCAACATAGACCCACTGCTGAATGAGGTTGGTGCCTTGGTGACAGAGAATACAGAGAAGGCAGAGTTGCTAAATGCCTTCTTTGTCTCTGTCTATACTTCTGGAGGCTGTCCTTGGGAGCCCAAGGCCCCAGAGAAAGGCAGGACAAATGAGAAATTTTTCTTGGTTGATGAGGAGTGGGTTAGAGAACAGTTCAGTCATTTGGAGGAGGGTAAATATCACTCCAGTCTTCAAAAAGGGTAAGAAGGAGGACCCCAGGTAACTATAGACCGGTCAGCCTTACCTCCATCCCTGGAAAGGTGATGAAGAAACTTACCCTTGGCATATCAAGGACAAGAGGGTTGTTAGGAGCAATCAGCATGGTTTTACCAAGGGGAAGTCATATCTGACCAACCTGATAGCCTATTATGAGGACATAAGCAGGGGGATAGATGATGGTAGAGCAGTGGATGTGGTTTATTTTGATTTCAGTAAAGCACCCTATGGTGTTTAGGGTCTTCCACTGGAAAATAATTCTGGTTGCAAGTCACGTACGTGTCAGCTCTGCTTTAAACATTCCCTTTATACTGAAGTGTAGAAAATGTCTTTTTTAGTTCTGAAGCTGTTTCATGCTAATAATAAGCCTGCATAACAGAAAAAAAAGCCACAAAAAGAGCAAGAGAAAAAGTTGTTGCTTGTATGTTAAGAGGTGTATGCTACTTGACAAAAACGGGTTTATCCTGGGAATAGGTTTCTGGAACTTTTCAAGAGCTTGCTCCTTGGAGTAATTGTGCATAGAAAACAAAAAAAATAGTTGATGTAGTTCAGGTTTTATGGACAGGTTTACATGTCATAAATAGCAATGTCCAAGTTTTGTAATATCCTCCTGTCTTATATTTTTTTTCTGGTGTTCCCTGGACTACTTTTTGTCCAAATAAATACAGCTCAACTCATAGAGACAGGATTGGAAGTTTTAGGTTACTCTGATAAAAATGAGCGGTAGACATGTCAAACCAGTTGCTCTAAAATTAAAACAGATGCAAAATGGTGTGGTTGTTTCAATCATTTGCTGGATTTTGTTTTAGTTTTAGAGCTCTGCATCCTTCAGAGAGGTTGTTAAAAATCTCCCTGGTCTTGGGAATTACTGAATGGGATTTCCTGCTGCTGTTGCCAGGCCTGTGCCGCTGGAAGAAAGCTGCATTGCGAACCACAGGCTTTATGGTGCACACAAACAACATTGGCTGATATTTCAGGTTCAAAATCCTCACACCAGCAGACAAATATTAATGCAGCTTTAAATACCTGGAATCATACTACAGCATAACCTCTGCTCCGTACAAATTGGCTGACTGAAGTGCAACGTGGAGGATTTAGATTAAGAATGGGTTTAGTTAGTTTTGTATCATATTTCTTTCTACAAGTATTCCCACTATCCTGTACCCTAAATAGAGTTCTTAAACAGCATTAGAAAAAAATAATAATCTGTGATTTAAGTTTACTCAAGTTGGATTCTTCCCAGTGCTCTTAAAATTTAGAGAAAAGAAACATTTTAGCCATGGTAAGCATTTAAAAACCCATCTAAGTTTTCTCTTTTCCACAATACCTATAAGAAACCTTTCTTAGTATCTGCTATCCACAGTACAATACAGATGCATTTCCTAGTTAGAAACAAATACAGACCCACCAGATAATACTTTTTTTTTTTCATTAGAGTTGCATATGAAGTTCAGTATGGAAATTTTTGATCAGGGATCCAGAATAAATTTAATAGCCAGAACAACTGAAGTATGAAGAGAGAGTATCACTGAGAAGGCAGCTATGTCTGGGTGGTTGGCACAGCCTCACACATACTGTCTTACTAAGTAGATTTTGATAAAACCTTTGAACATGGTTGTGGGGCTGGAGTGTCTCTCCTATGACAAGAAACTGAGAGACCATGGGCAGTTTAATCTTGAGAAGCAAAGGCTGAGAGGGGATTTGATCAGCATCTATAAGTATCTGAGGGGCGGGTGTCAAGATGAAGGTGCCAGTCTCCTTTCAGTGGTGCCCAGTGATAGGACAAGGAACAACAGGTCCAAACTAGAACACAGGAGCTTCCACCTCAGCACAAAGATAACCTTTACATTGAGGGTGACAGCACTGGAGCAGGCTGTCCAGAGAGGTTGTGCGGAGTCTCCTTCTCTAGAGGCATTCAAACCCCACCTGGATGCATTGCTGTGTGACCTACTCTAGGTGATCCTGCTTTGGCAGGGGGCTTGGACTAGGTGAACTTTTGAAGTCCCTTCCAACCCCTAACATTCTGTTATTCTATTATTCCCATTTTTAGGATTCTCATCTGAAAAATGGATGAAAGTACTTCCACACTTTCTAATGTTATACACAGGAAAAAGCATTTTACTGTACAGAAGCATCTGGTAACTCTGCAGAGTGACAGCAGGCACCCTGAATATCTCTTTGTTTAGTATTATGATCTGCCTTTTCTGATGCACCACATTCTGAAAGCACTGCCTTAACTTTCAGAAATGCAGATTTCAACTACAGAAAATGGTAACCCAATTAGAAATGATCAGCATGATCTTTACGGCATTCCCACAGCTTAACAGTTGTAAGAAACTCTATTTTTATACTAGAAGTATTTCAACAGACTTCTGAAAATCAAAGCAGATTTCCTTTTATACAGAAATGTAGCAGTACTTCAGAAGTGTATCAAGTGCTGAAAAAACATACATAGTGAAAATAATTTTGTGTTGCCCTTTAACTTGCATACATACAGTGTAATTATAATTATTAAAACAAATGTGACTAGTGCACCCCTACCAATGGGTTATTAAAAGCTC
The DNA here is from genome assembly GCF_026170545.1 of Melanerpes formicivorus. Classification (NCBI taxonomy): domain Eukaryota; kingdom Metazoa; phylum Chordata; class Aves; order Piciformes; family Picidae; genus Melanerpes; species Melanerpes formicivorus. Next base: position 35,408,539 of record NW_027142357.1, on the reverse strand, counting down.
ACTTTCATCCCTCTGAAACCTCTAGAACATAAATGCAGTGAGACCCATGAATGCAAAGGTGGCTATTTTAAGCATCCTTCCTTTTAGATGCATTTGAAGGTTCTGAATTTGGAACACAGAAGAATGACTCCCCACCAAATTGTCAGTTGGACACCCAATAATGGAGATATCTCCAATAATTCTGGAAAAAGAGCTATTAAAAATGATATCCTCATGTAAAGGATATAATTTTTAATGTAAAGGAATCCTCATGTATAGACAGGCTGATACTAAAAACAGCCACCAGCCATTTCTACCATGATGATTTATCTGAGCTTTTTTTTTCAGAAATCACACCAATGACACAGGAAATCTGTCAGAGGCAGTGAAGGTAAAATAAGATATTTGCTTGTCACTTTCCTTGGTATTTTTGTATGGTTCCTCCCTCAGCTAACAGGTGGTTAAGTCCTGCAATGCTGTTCTTGAGGAGGCTAAACAGACTTAAAGTTCTCCTCACATACATACATATTTGTCATTTAGAAATCTAAGGCTGCTGCCCTTGCTGGAGCCCATCCTGATTCAATAGATTCTGTGACAAGGAATGGCTACTCTAACCTGAGCTGGAAGGCACAGAGCGTGATCTGATGCAGATCTGCCCCACACAGTGGCACGCTCCTCTGAAACCAGCTCCATACACGGACCAGTGCCTTCCCCAGCACTTCCTACACCAGCCGATGACTCGTGGCAAAACTGAGTCCCTTGATTGTCAGCAGGAGCAGCGTAAGAGGAGTGTAATACTGCAAAGATTGACAGGTTTTCCTTAAAATAATTTTAAAATCCCCCACCAAACCTGGAGGCTTGTGCTCATTTTTCTATGAATGGCTTTTCTGAGTATGCAAAGAATAGAGCGTGGTGTGTTTGAGTCAAGACCAGAAGAAATTCACACTCATGACATTTAGTCTCATATTAAATGTTTGTTCTCTGAGTGTTTTAATGACCTTAGAAATATGGAAACCAGGGAAGATTTGAGCTGCAAAGCTTTGGGTGTTGAAAAATAATTAGTTGTCTTCACAGCCTCCTTCATCATCCCTATCAATTTCAGAGGCAAGACACATATCATGCTACCCTCCATTTTAATTAGATAACTATAAGCTGCTCAGAACCAAAACAAACTGCCAAACACAATTAAACAGGCTGCCAGAACAAGGCACAATATTACAGAGATTTTCTTTATACTAAGTGAGACTAGGAATGCAAACCATTCCAGACACCTCAGTGAATTAGTGGAGTAGCTTTAAAACCTGGGTTTACATGCACATTTTAAATTGGAATGAAGGTGTTTTTTTTTTGTTTTTGTGTTTGTTTTTTTGAGTTGTTATTTGATGTAATGCATTTTAGTTACTTCAGCTAACTGTGGGAGATGACATCTGATCAAATTTCTTCAGCTGTGGACATGCAGCTTATTTTAGTACATAAGAGTCTGAAGGTCTGTTCTCAGGTACAGAGTATGTCATGCTGTAAAAAAGATGTCCAATCTGAGTTTTATTTTAGCATTTGCTTCAATGGAAGGCATGCTGGTTCATTCTTGAAAAGTAATTTTACTCTTTTCTATTCCCAAACACACTCTCTATAATCATAGATTCATCCAGTTGTCTCAGTTGGAAAAGATGTTTAAGACCATTGAGTCCAACCATTATCTAACTCTACCAATCTGGTGCTTTATACTGTGCAAGTCCAGAAGATTCCTTCTTTGCTGCACCTTCTTTGCCCACACTTTTTTAACTAAAAGATATTTTATGTGTTCTACTAGCAGGCTTTCAGCTCAACAACAAAAAGGTAGTGGATGTTTGCTTTACTCCTCATACAGCTGCTGAAATGTAAAGAAGTATTACAATCTGAACTAGACTGTTAATGCTCCCTTAATGTAAATCACCAGGCAATGAAAATTTCACCCTTCTTATGCAAATTTAATTGAACATCCAAGTTCTGAACACAGACATTTCTGCTAAATAAATCAAAGCTCACAAATTAAAAAATGAATAATAAAGAAAATATTCTGTGTTATCTTTTATCTTTCTGGGCTGAAAAATAAACAAACCTTCCAGGGAGAGAAGCAACTGTCTCATAGCTCCCTGTTGAATTTAACTGCAAGAAGGAATTGCAGGCCCTTCAGACAAATCTCTTCCTCAGACACTGTGCTAATCTTAATGATCTATTGCTAAGGGCTGCAATAAAGAAGCCTGTCATCAATCCTACTTCAGTCCTGTAATATGGAGATGCTTTGCTTGCAAGGGTGACACCAACACACCATACACACAAAATAGCACTGCACTCAGGCTTAGTACACGACTCAAGAGCAAACCCAATACATTAAGTTGGCTGTGGGCTCAAAATCATTAAGTAAAAATTACAAAGAAATGCGAGCCTTGATACAAAATATGTAGGATTTCTAGTAGCTTGTGGCTTTTTTAGCCACAGTATTGTGCTTCTTTTCCCCTATACTGAGCTAAAGTGTTTTGGAAGCTAGTTTCAGGCTCAGAATGTCAAAGCTGGTGGGCTGTGTGTATAAGCTGCAAAACGTTCCCTGGTAAATGTGCAGTGAGAAGCATTTGCAACATTCTAGATCACTTCAGTTGTTATATTTGGAGTTGAGGCATCAATAATACATAGTTTCATTAAAAAACAATGTGCTTTAATGTCATTGCAGTGAGTTATTTTTGGTGATTCAAGTGACCCCATTTGAAATATAACAGATTAAACTATGTAATTTTATATTCAATCACAGTGAGTTTGCACCATGTACCTGGAAGGGAAACTAAGATATCTTTTTACAGACCTTTAAGTTTCACTACTCCTATGTTTAAATGCAAATATATGCATTTAGTATCGTGGTAAAGCTCAACCAGAGCTGTAACATATGGCCCCTCTTTTAGTTCCTGCTCCCTGGAAAGCCAAAACTAAACAAAAATACTACTCTTCCTTGTCTTGAATTTGTTTGCCTTTTTTTTTTTCTCTTTGAAAACAGAAGGCTGGCACCTGAGAAAGGAAGCAGGGCAGTGTGTGAGACAGTGGGAGGCTGGACAGGAGGGGTCCTGCTTTCTCCCAGAATCAGCACCTCAGGGCACTGCTTTCTGGCTTTTGTACACATTTAGAAGTTAGAAGTTTCAGGCCTGCCTCTAGTCCAGGAGATAGTAGAGACAACTGGAAGATACCATTGCTACTCTGAAGTGTGTAGAATCTGTACAGAAAACAAATTCAGGAATGGAAAAAACAAAAAGCTGAAGAAGAGCAGTTTCTTGGCCTGTCATGCCCCAGGCAGTGGCAAAGCTGAGGACATAATGTCTGGCTCCTTTAGGGCAGTGTTCACTGAGTCACTGTGCCACAGTTGAGTCTGTCCCAAGGACAAATTCTAATGAGGTCGAGATCCAGGTCTAATATGCCTGAAATTTATGGTTTCACTTGGTGGATACATACATTATGGTATAATAGTATAGCCAAGAAATAAGGGTCTCTGCCTTGTGGATGCAATTATAAGCTGGGAAAATGAGCTGAAGATTTTGTGTAGATAGGGTTGGTACAGTTTTTGCAGCTACTCTAGGGTTAGAAATGTGGTTGTGGGAAGATGACACTGATGGATAGCACTGGATCTGCCCCTATAGATTAAATGTCTGGCAGATTTCTGTCTGAGATATTGGATGTTTAGCAGCCATTTGCAGCTACTGTGCTGACTGCAGAAATTTTGGGCACGTGCATGAAAGTCCTTATGTTTTGGTCTGCTAGAATTTTGGGGAGGGCAGAATGTGGCTGGGGAAATGTATGTGTACCTGTTGGTCCTGGTTAGTTGTGGATGTTTACAAGCATTAGTGATACCAGTCATGTCTTGTCTTTGCTTTCAGTTGTGAGGGATTTTTAGAAAGTTTCACTCATTTGATTTTCTCTGCTTGGAATGGATTTATTTTGAAATGTTTATTATTACATTAGGTTTTGATGTTTTGTCAACACTGGGCAATGAAAACAGACTGTGTTTCAGTTTCACTTCTGATTCAACACAACTTCCAATTTCACTTGCTAGCGACTGGGTTCAGCCTGCAAGATATGTGTGGTAATATATATAGAAATAAGCACAGTGCTTTCAGTGATATTCAGATTGCCTACCTGATTTCTGGTGAGTGCACATCATGTGCTCTGAAGCCATGATATTTATGTGCTGAGACCCAGAGGTGCCTTTGAAAAAGGCTGATTTCAAAATGAGCATGATGGAGTGATTGACCCATCAAGAAGAGCTTCCTAGGAATGATTTTCCCCTCTCTGAGTAGGTAAGAGAAGATTTTTATGAGAGATGGAGGAGCTGTTTGTAATTGCCATCTCTTATTTGTAGCCATACTCATCCCAAAGATTTCTGTTTGGGAGAACTGGAGGAAGAGTTAATTTCCTCTCCTATTTCTTGCCTCCTGTGTTTGTACATAGTTACTAAAAAGGTACCAGAGTCCACTCCCAAAGCAGAGAAGGAAATGAGAGGTTCAGGATCACTGTAGGGTTCTGACTCTCCAGGAAAACATTTTAGATGAATTAAACCTGGCAAAGGCAGGTGGGAGACTAGATGGCTCAAGAATTAAATTGGAATGGAACTGGGGCTCTAGTCATACAGTTTTTCTGAGGCACATGCAAATGAGTAAAATTTGTATTCTGTTGAGGGTCACATGTGTGGGGAATGAGCTGGTGGTATTTATTTGGAATCACTTTGGAAGTTTGAAGGAATTACGGCAAAATCTGACCCAATGGTTGGCAGACTTCACAAATTGATGTTGCTGTGCAGGTGGAGGCAGTGGTAGATTTGTGGCTTACTGTGCTGGCTCTATTTTTAGTTTCTGAATGCTTGCAAGTTCCATTTACAAATGTCAGGAAAATGCATTAGGATTATCTGCTTTGTTGTAGGGGTAATAAAATGCTGTCCAATTTAGCCAATAGAACAGCTAAAATGCAGACTCCCACTGTCATGGCAGTGTAGCTGCTAAGTGTATACAGTGGCTCCACAGGATTTTTAAGCTGCCTGGTCTCTTCTTTCCTCATTGCTTTTTTCTTGCTATTGTACTGATTCCAAATGGAGATTAGAACTCTCTGGTATTTGTTACATCAGAGACTCATCTGGGAATAACTGAAAGCATGTATTGAGAAGAAAGAAGGTAAGGATGCAGGAAAAACTATGCAGTGGTGTACATTGCTTCTGGAGCATGGCAGTGATACTGTAGGCATGAAGGACTGATGATTATCCCTTTACCCAAGTGTATCAAGTTCTTGGATTCTAAGAAGTACTTCCTTAAAAGTCCTTCAAGCTTGAGTGTCTAGAAAGTTTAGTTGTTGCCTTTGGAGAATGAGATCACTCTGGCAGCTTGTGTTGGTTGATACACTGTAAGCCAATATTACAGTTGCTTTATCTGCCATAGAGCCTATGCTCATGGACAAACACCACATTTAAGCTGGAGTGACTTACTGGTGGGCTTTAAGACTCTGCTTGTGGGCTGCAAGTATTAGTGTCAGGGATGAAGGTGCTTTAACATTGTTATAGTTTCATAGTTTCATTCAGGGTTGGAAGGGACCACAAGGATCATCTAGTTCCAACCCCCCTGCCATGGCCAGGGACACCCCACACTACATCAGGCTGCCCAGAGCCTCATCCAGCCTGCTCTTAAACACCTCCAGGGACGGGGCCTCGACCACCTCCCTGGACAACCCATTCCAGGGTCTCACCACTCTCATGGTGTAGAACCTCCTCCTCCCCTCCAGCCTGAATCTCCCCACCTCCAGCTTCATTCCATTCCCCCTAGTCCTATCACTACCTGAGATCCTGAGAAGTCCTTCCCCAGCCTTCCTATAGGCCCCCTTCAGATACTGGAGTTAATTTGTTTGAAGCCTAGAGTAGAGGAAGGGTAAAAAGCTGGCAATTTAGTAAAAACTGAGGAGCTAATTTCACTATAGAGGCAGCCTAGAAATAGAAGTAGCAGTCAAAGCGTGGCTTTGAACTGCACCATATGAAAGCACTAATGATAGGAACATTGCAAGCTTGTATGTACCTGTGAATGCTCATATATATTTTCTTTCAGTGCAACTTCTGCAGTTTTTGAAACTGTGTGCCTCTGATGAGGCATATCATGAAAATTTGATAGGTAGTATATTATTATGTAGTGAACTGTTCGAATTTGCAGTTAGATCATTGCAAGCTAGTGTCATCTTGTCAAGTGTAGCTTTTGCCTGGCAAGTCTGACCAAGAACTATAGCCTCTCTTTTCACCTAAGAGATGAAGTGTGGAAAATCATAAGAGTGAGATATAAGTCCATAGTAACTGCTTCATTATTCTTCATCTTTGAGAAAATGGCAGTCTGTAAATTAACTTGTTGCCTTTTTATTTGTGTTTTGGCCAACTGTAGTGATACAGTCAAAATGCTTTGGAAGTCTGGCATGTTTGTGTCCACAGGCTGGTCTTAGATCAATAAGAAAAGGGTTCTTTGTTCCAAGATTTTATTTTTTGTTTATCACAGTATCACTAAGGTTGGAAGAGACCTCAAAGATCACAAAGTCCAACCTGTCACCACAGACCTCATCACTAGACCATGGCACCAAGTGCCACATCCAATCCCCTCTTGAACACCTGCAGGGATGGTGACTGCACCACCTCCCTCGGCAGCCCATTCCAATGATGAATGACTCTCTCTCTCGGTGAAGAACTTTCTCCTCACCTCCAGCCTAAACTTCCCCTGGCACAGCTTGAGACTGTGTCCTCTTGTTCTGGTGCTGGTTGCCTGGGACAAGAGACCAACCCTTTCCTGGCTACAACCACCTTTCAGGTAGTTGTAGAGAGCAATGGGGTCACCCCTGAGCCTCCTCTTCTCCAGGCTAAACAATCCCAGCTCCCTCAGCCTCTCCTCACAGGGCTTGTGCTCAAGGCCTCTCCCCAGCCTTGTTGCCCTTCTCTGGACACGTTTAAGTGTCTTGATGTCCTTCTTAAACTGGGGGGCCCAGAACTGGACACAGTTTATCCAGGTAAGTGTCACAGTTCTGCAGCTTGTTACTGACTCACAGCAGCTCTAGTCTGTCAAGCTGTTCTCATGAATACCAGAACACTGAAAATTCGTGTTTGTCAGCTTAAGAGTGACAAAGTTGTTGATATGTCTGACCTTTTAAGTTCAAGTGTTTATATTTTTACAGAAAATAATTTTTTCTTAGTAAGTTAAGTGATATGTGTTCATAAGGAGTAATAAAATTAATCCTCTTGGGCTTTCTTCCAATCCCTCTGCAATTAGAGTAATAGGTATTTCATTCAGTGAGCACAGGTTCAGTTAGTCCTGTTCTCACTCAACAGTCTATGAACACAGCAAGTAGGGTAGAGCTGCCAAGTGCTGGGGAGCCTGACATAGGCATAGTGTTGCCTGTCAGAGTTGTGGTGTGATGATGTTCCATCTCAAGGTGGTGGAGCCTCTTCTGTCGCTGCCTGCTTCTTCCCTGGTATTCTGGGCTAATAAAAGGTAATTTTCCCTTCACAGCACCTCTTTGATTTGGGAACTGTGAGATGCTAGTATTAGTGTGCATGGAGTAAAAATAGATTTATTTATATATTTATTTATTTATTAAGATAGGTGCCCATAAAGTGAAGCCTTGTTCATGAGTTTTTTGAGGTTTTTTGGAGGCAATATGCAGTCAAAATCAGAGCTGGTCAAAATGTTTCCTGCAAATGCTTTTTCCATTGGAAGTCACTTGTGATGGAATTCGAAGCATTTCTTAGGGCTGTGTGAATTAACCTTAGACTTCTTTATCAAAAAGATGTCAGTCAAGTCTGGATGTGCCTGCATAGTTTTCTGTCAGCTTGTTCAGGTGGGCTTTTGTGCCTAGCTGGAGCAAGGAGTGCTTTGAGACATGTAATCTCTACTGAGAGTTTGAAATTGGGGTTTCAATATACTTTTTCTCAAAACCATGTCTGAAATGCAGGATGTTTTATAAACAGATGTTTCTGTGTGCTGCACCAAGGTCTGCTCCATTACGGTTTTGGAAGAAAGAAAAGCATCTCCTGAGTGACCTGAGCATTTCCTGCAGCACAAGGCCTTTCTTGTAGACTTTATTAAAGTGAGAGTCGAGTCAGTCTAGTGGGAACTGTCTGAAACTAAGCCCATGCATTGAAACTAGTTTTGTAGCTTGCTGACAAGAGAAGAAGAAAGGATGTGAAAAAAAACTATTTAAAGTAATTCTGAATAATATTTTCTTTCCTTTAGCTGTCTCCGTAATGAGATACAGTGCATCATCATTTGGATTTGCTGTAAGTAGAGATACAATTTAATACTCTACTGTTTTTTGGGGCTTTTTCTGAATGTGAAATACTGTATTTTTTTAAAAAAAAATTATTTTAAGTTCATAGTGAGGTGTGCAAAGTCAATGATGGATAAGAAAAAATATTGCTGAAGTCGTACCTGGGAAAGGATAATAAAGACATTTTCATCGTCCTTTTTTAGTATCTGACTACAAATGAATGTCAAACCACTGGAGTTAATATCAACACTTCCATCTTGTTATTGACAGATGCTATCCCCTATGTGTGGTTTTCTTCTACAAAGTCTCCCACCCTAATCAGTTCTGTTGTTGAACTTGAGTGAGATTCTGAAGTTCCCTTCAGAACGTTGCATGACTGTTTTCCTATTGCAGTCTATGGTAAAACTCCTCTTGATTTCAGGATGATGGCTTTCTTCTCTAGTAGCTGCTGTGACTTTACTGATTGGTGTCAAAACAAAGAATTCCCAGCCAGCAGCAAAATGACTAATTTCAAGTGATTGGTCTGTTGATTTCAAATATGAAGGTGAAAGTGAAATAGGAAAGTTTGACTTAAGGACGAAAGTTCTTACAGTGGGACAAGCTTTTCGGTGTTACCAAACATCATGTCTTCATTAACTAGAAATACAATTGTGGCAATTTTGCTGATGATATAGCACAATATGAAATCTGGATACAATGGGATTTAGAAGAAAAGGATTTGCTTTCTCTGAAATAAAACTTATTGCAGAGAATTAGTGACTTTGCAGGAAAAAGGGGTACTTCACAGATGTTTTCAAACACTGTTTTTGAGTCTTTGCATAAGAATCATGTTCGTGTTTTAACTCTTGTGGTGCCACAGTGGCAGATTGTGTTAGCTGTTGGGTTTTTTTCTTCTCTGGATGTGATGGATTATGAATAAATATTATTATGATGATTTATGATAAATAAATATGATTTAGTATGAATAAATATAATTATGAATACAAAGTTTTTAATCCCTTGATTGACTTCCTGAGCTCTGAAGTGTATCATTGTGCTGTAATAAGATGACAAAAATATGAAGATCAATTAATAAATGTAAAACCTGCTTTCATTAAACTGATTTATTTGAAGCTTCTCTGCCTGTGCAGCAGGGACAGCAAATGCATTACTGTTAGTACAGGACACATGTAATGGCTCACAAAACAATTTACTCTTATCTCTTTCAGTTTGATGCTACCCTGGATGTTTTGTCTTCAGCGATAGTTTTGTGGCGTTACAGCAACGCAGCTGCTGTGCATTCTGCACACAGGGAGTACATGTAAGTACACTTAATTACTTTTGGCTTTAGCAGAGGCCTGCAGAGTTTTAGCTGTCAAACTGTGATGCTACAGAATCCAGAGCTGTGACAAAAAACATGTCATCAAGTATTCTTTCCTTCTGCCAACTGACTGTTTGGTCCCAAACTGTTTTCGTTTCCTTAGGCAAACCTCCCTTTGATTGTGATTTTCAGTTTCTTTTTAGCCAAGATAGTAACTGTTGGAACTTTGTGGGTTTTCCATTTTTAACCCCCTTTCTTTTTATTTTTTTTTTCTTGCAGCATCTCTATTGAATAAGCTGTATTTGCAATCTGTAATGGGCTTGTAAATCTTTTCTTTTGCATCTGACTCCATTATTTTTACTAGAGCATGGTTTTAAAATGGATGCTTCCTGTCGCAAGAATGGAATACGAACCTCTTCTCTTTGAATGTGAATCACTTCAATTTATAGTGGTACTATTAGAAGTTGGTATTACAGAACATCTGAGAAGATTGAGTGATATAATAGCATTTGTAACTGCTGTACAAAGAAAGAGATAGACACAGTTTGTTATAGAACTATTGCTATTTTGGTAGGTAAGAGTATATCAATACTTGCATGTCTTTCTTGTGGGAAAAAATACATGCTTACAAAGTAAAAACATTGAATGCTTGCTGTGTAAATCCTATGGAAAAAAATAATTAATTTGTAGTAAAGTATTAATTACAGTAGAAATTATATTCTGCATCATTGTGCAGCACTTCTATTGGCAATGCATGTGGTAGCTGAGAAGATCAGGTGGGGATTCGCTCAAGAATTGTTCCACCTGGTGCACAAAGAGTACTTTAACCTCCTACTCAAATTCTGGATACATTTAGGTGGAGAATGGCAGTACATTTATCTGCTTTGGTTCTGTCCTGTGCTGCCATTGCTAGCAGTATCCCATCTGGCTTGTTTGAAGATAGTTCAGCTATCCTGTGGAACAGACTATAATTTTACAATAAAGAAGAATCAGGCAGTTTTTATTCTGAAACACCTCTAATGAACTCCCTTCTCTTAGGAGGAAAACTAGGTAAAACCAAACATTTATATCTGTTAGGATCAAGTGAAAAAATAAAAAGCCTCATAGAGTGGACTATAACTTTTCTTCATAGTTCCTTCCTAAAAACTAAGCAAAAAGTAAGCAGTAACTCAGATGCATGTAACACATTGCCAGAGCTGCAAGTTCATTCTTGACAGTGTTCCATTCAGAAGAGTTTGGAATAAAAGGCCATAGGAGATTAATGTGGCATTGATTCATAAATAAAAAAATAAATAAAAATAAAAATAAATTCTGTAGTATGTGATTAAAATTAGTCCTCCTGTACAAATTTGGAGATCTAAACAGACATTTCCTGAGAATTTGGCTTTTGTGGGTGCCCACAGAGATCCCTGTCAACATTCAATTAACATATTTTTGAAATCTCCTTCTGCTGAGCTTTTTCAAGTAAACCTTGTGAATCAGTTTATAGAGCAAATAAATCCCAATACAAAAGAGGAATCAACATATCCCTGTGGCTAAGCCAGTAAAGTGAACAAGCAAAGTAGCAAACATGTTTTCCTGCTTTTTATGCTCATTTTTAATTTGCTTTCCTATAATCCCTCTGCTTTACGTCAGGCTAAATTAAGTCAATGAATTACTTGCCATGCCCTCTAGTTGCAGACAGCTAAGGTTACAGGATGAGATCAGTACAGAGTGAAGGAATGTTACCATATGCTGGGAATGTGAATCACTTGAGAGGCAGTCTGCTTATCTCTCCATTTCTAGAATTAAAAGGAGAGTCATCATAGTACCGACAACCTGAGAAATGGTTCTGTCTCTTAAGGCAATTCTTACTGTGTCAGATTTTTGAGGGAGGCACATTTCTAATTTCCTGTTGTGTTTAATCAGACTCTTGCTTGAAAGACTGCATGTAATTATTTTTCCTCTACCTCTGGGAAAATGTTGTATGACACCTCCTAGCTGCTTATCTTTGTATCTTATGTGCCTACAACTGCACCTGGTTTTCAGAGTCCTTGTTTTTGTGTGCCAGTCCCTCTGTGGGGGGGCGTGCTCTTTGACTTCTGGGTGGTTTGGTGCAAATTGATGTGGGTGCTGAGGTCATTCTCTGCATTATTCCTGTCTCTGTGTGCCAGCCATCTGGGTTTCTGCAAAACCACATTACTACTGTTTCCCAGAGTAAGGTGTGCCAGAGTGACTTCAGTTTACTTCTTGATTTGTGGATCTTTTATTGATTTAAATATTACATTGGTCTGTATATCCTAACATATCTGAAAACAACCCGAGTTCCGTGGCAAAGACCAAGTGAAGTTGCCAACTAATTATGTATTGCAAATTTATACCACTTCCTGTTTCAGAAACTTGACAGCACGAGATTGGTCCAAAATCCTGTTGAAATCGGTGGAAAAAGCCTCTTGTGGAAGGGCAGTGTTAGATCCAGTCCTGACTGTTGGGTGTTGTTGAGAGAGAACTTAAAGATAGGATGAAAAAGAAAACCCCAGAAAAAGACACACAGAATACAGCCTGACTCATGATGTGCTGTGAATTAAATTTGTAGAATGAAATGCAAAGATGAAAAAGAACTGCATAAATCTTAGTTAACATGTAGCCATATGGAAGTTAGAGGTGCAGCATTTCATGGGCTGGTACTCAGAATGAACAGTACAAAACTGCCTGCTGTGCCAAGCTCTGCTAAGCCGAACCAGTGGGTTTCCATTTGACTTCAGGGGAATTATAGTGCTGAAAGTTTGTAGCTAGCATGAAAATGTGATGAATTTAACTCAGTTTAATGGGTTCCAGTTTACTAGATGATTTGCCTCATTTTCTGAGGCAAAATGAGAAGGTACTTTTTCAGTGTACATGTGATCAGAGTTATCCAATGTAAATATTGTACCTCATGGTGGTTCACATGTAGCACCTGCAAAATATATTTGAACTTACCTCTGCCATTTGCCCTTGTTGAAAATTTGATGGCCTGAGAAGCTAAAGCTGGTAGACTTTTCAAGTGTTTTACTGGTGAGAATTTTTCTTAAGTCATTGTGGAAAAAAATATATCTGGTTATGTTCAAGGTATATCTTAAATGATGACGGAATTTATAATACTTTTTATTTTGTAAGCATACCAAATGGCTTTGAAAATATAATTAATATCCACCAAGATCAGGTATAAACCAATCTATCGTAGTACACCATATGAGACTCTGCTTGATTCTGCCTAATTAGCTCATTACTGAGAGAATATGTAGGAGTGGGATGAATATTTGATGTGTTTACTGCTGGTACTTTTGGGGTAGTTTCACACTTCACCATCTTTCTGTTTGTTTTGGCAGTCAAATAAAAATAGGCAGGAGCAGGCTACTACATTTTCATGTATTTTAGAAGAGTGGCTGAAGGAGGTCTTGAGGGAATGCAAGAATTAGGATACCTGGGAAGAGTCAGAGTACATAGTTCATGAGTGCTTGATTTGCTCAGTGTGGTCTGCTGGACTGTAAGTTAATATGCATGAAATTCAGAAATGCTGAACAAATCATCAACAAAGCAATGATCAAGAAACACAAGAAAGAAAAATCTTGAGAAATAATTTTGAATCTCAACAAAAAGGGAAAAAATTACTGTGGAAAAAAAATTGTCTGAGTCCCTGTTTTTCTTCATAAGAGGAGGTACTGAGAGAAGGGATTGCTCTGATGTAGCTGATAAACTGTAAGCATATAGCAGACCTGCTGCCTGTGAAGCTTAGGACAGGTTATTGCTTCATGGTAAGAATTTTGTGCAGTGCTATGTCATGCTGGGGTTGGCAGGCACTTCTGGAGGTCATCAGTCAAACCCCCCTGCTCAAAGCAGAATTGATTAGAGCAGGTTGTGATGTTAAAGGTCTGAATCCAATCTTCTCTTTTGTCACTTGAACATTGAATGATCACTGAGCCAGTCAAAATGCACAAAGAAATTTGAATGGTCCCCAGTCCTGCTCTCCATAACCAAGGTACAATATTCTTGAATATTCTACCTTTTAGTAAACCTTTAGCAATATAATGTCTTATTCAGCTGCTGGAGCAAATGTAAATTCTGGTGAAGGAAAAACCTGGTAAATAGCAGCAGAAGTAATTTCTTAATAGAAGAATGAAGCTTTAGGGACCTGGAAGGATGTCTCCTGAGAGTTTGAACTAGTAGCTAGCTATACAGCCATTGGGCAGCTGTTTGATCTGTTGAATTCAAGAATGAAGAACTTGGAATGGAGAAAGTGAGAAATACCACTTAACAAAGAAAGACTGAGAAAAGAGTAACAAACCTCAGGCACACATCCATATAAAAAAGCTGTAAAAGATGGAACTTGATGTATAGTTGTTTGGAAATGGCTCCAAACTGTGAACTAAAGAAACATCTCTTGTTTGATTCCTTCTGTTCAGGAAAACAGGACCTCACTCACAGCAAGTTAATAGAGTTAGTTGCCAGCCTGCTCAGGTCAAATGGAGTAAATGAAGTATTGCCACTTCTTAGGCTGTGGCAATGTCACCATTGTTACATGCAGAACTACAGTCCTGCCTTTCTGTATGATGCAGCATGGAACTGAGTATCTGCTTATGCCCATAAGGTTCCATTGCTTACAGAATGTTTTTGATTACTGGGTTTTGTTTCAGCTTGTATGTTCAGCACTGCAAAAACTAACTCCTTACAGCATATTTAACATAGCAGTTCCTCACAGATGCAGCTGGTGTTTATTATATATTATTTTGTTGATGGTACCAAGTTAAATCCTGTGTTTCCCTAGAACCAGTCTGTCAAAATCTTTCTTAACCCAGTGCCAGGGTAAATGAGAAACCTTACTCATAATGAGCTTGCTGATTAAAGCCAAGAGCAGAAAACTCACATTTCTTTCACTGCTACATTTTTTTATTTCCTTCCCTTTTTCTATTTTTTATTACATATGTCAGATTGCAACTATTCCATCCTTTACTACTGTAGCAAGGAAATTAAATTGTATCATGGGCAAATGGTTTCTAATGTACTCATGGTGCTCTATGTTGCCATGGCATGATGCATAATGAATGCACATATGTCTCTCTCTATTTTTTCTTTTATTGGTGGAGCTGTCATCCAACACATGGGCTGTAATACTGAAATAACAAAAATCAGACAGGGTCTGCTGTGTGGCAGACAAGGGTTACAGCTCTCTGTTGTACCTCCACCTGCAGCTGATAAAGCTGTTTGCTGGGAGAAAATATTCATTCCTGTCCTTTGTGGGGCAGGAGAGGAGAAGAGGAGCCTGACAGGAGATCATACTGCTTTCTACAATTACTGAAAGGATGTTGTATTGAGGTGGGTGATAGTCTCTTCTCCCCAGTAACAACAGGCAATAGGGTGAGAGCGAATGGTCTCAAGTTGCACCAGGGGAGGTTTAAATTGGATATTAGGAAAAAATTTCTTTGCTTTTGGTAAAGAAATCTGGTCAAGCCATCGCTGTTGCTACCCCCTGCAGAACCACATCTGCTGGTAAAGGAGTTGGGCATGTCTGTGTAGTTGTGGGACAGACATGGGATGTAAGTGTAATGCGGGTGAGTCTGTGTGAAGACTTACTGAGTCTTGCTTTCCTAATGAGAAAATGTGACAATAGATAAGACAGAGTGAGCCTCAGCTTCCAAAGTAATGGTAATCCTTATATCTTGCTTGCTTATGTCCAAGTGATACTACCTAGGACTATGTGTCCCCCAGGGTTTGATCTTGGGAAGCCTTACAGAAGTGTTATTGAATATATGTGTATTGCATTCAGTATGGGGATTGTGACTTCTTGCACCCAAAACTTAAAAGAGTTGGAAACCACTTTTTATTGGAGGAAATGTCTGTCATACAGCCAGGGTAGGTCTGGCTCTTCTTTCTTCTCCCTAGGTTCAAATAAGAGAATATACTGATCTGTATGGTTGCAGCAGATACTCTCTCTTTATTCACAGAATGAATCCCCTTAATTTTCAGTATTAGTAATGTGTCTAAATTTTCATGTGTGAATTCGCTCTGCTCTACTGGTTAGCCTGACTAAATGAGCACTGTCTATTTAGGAGGTGTTGAATGAAAATAATCCTCTCAATTCAGACCCAACATATCAGTCACACTGGAGAGAAACCCTGCAGATAATTTTATCTATGCCATATATACAAAAGAGATTTGAAGCACAGATGGCAAAATCCACACCTACCCACAGTTCAGGGCAAACCTCTGTGGCTGGAGGAAAAACTTTTGTGATGAGTGAATGGAATAGCTAAGTGATCTGGAAAAATGTCAAATGCATGGAGATAGACTACAAACTGCAAATAGCTAAGAACTTAGCTCTGCAGCACTTGTTTAGTTCTCAGCTACCATGAGTTGGTCCTCACGTGGGACATGACTGTCTCTCACACCTAGTGGTGCACAGTTCAGAGTTTGCAAAGTAAGTGTTCACTTATGCTTGGATATCTGCTTTTTAGGAGGAGAAATACAGTTTCTTTGCAGCCACACTGCAAATTGCTAAACATTCTTTCTTCTAAAGCATTTAGCCTAAATAGTCCATCCAGGGACAGTGCTAGACACAGTCTTAGGGGCTGACTTATTAAACTGTATCATTTCTCCATATTCAGCAAAAGTGAAGCAATCATAAACTTTGCTCTTACCCAGACACAAATGCATATATGCATACACTTATGCATGCATGCACACAAAATCCACACATAGAATTTACATTAAATATGAAATAGCAAACACATATATTTATACATTCTAAAATCTGTTTCTAAAAATGTGGCATCTGTAGACTTGGCAGTGATTTTACTGGAGCCAGATTTAAAATCTATTTAATTTTCCTTTTACTTCTGTACTAGCTGATTAGGCAGTATTTGTGTATATTGCCTAGTATTTACACACACACAGACACACATATATAAAATCTGGGATATGGTAGTGTCGTGTTCTGGAGTTTGATGATCACCATAAAGCCTTCTGAGAACTTCTGAAATACTTTTTTTTCCTTTCCACCCTCAGGAGAATGACAGAATCTCTAGAGGATCACCTGCTACAAGGCTAGGACCCACAGTGATCAGCTCTTCACAAGCTGGGAGGGTGGTTGCAAGTCAGGTGTACCATATGTGCGACTGTGCAGACCAGGAAATAGAAAATAGGTCATAAGAGTTTTCAGCATCTCTCAGCTGTAGTAATGCCTTTGCTTTTAATGGCAGATATTTAATACCTTGAGAAACAAATGATTTATGGCACTGTTGCCCCAGTTCAGCTGCAGGATTTCAAAGGCTGTAAATACCCTGTTCTGCAGTGACTCGTTGAACTCCTGAGGGCAATAAAAGTTTTAGGTGGCCTATAACATTTTCACCATGAAATGGATCCCTAGCATAGATAATCTGAGTGTCAGATAGAAACACCATTTCACACACACAGACAGATTGCATAGGGTTGGAAGGGACCTTCAAAGTTCATCTTGTCCAACTCCCCTGCAGTGAACAGGGACACCTCTGTCTAGATCAGGCTGCCCAGTGCCATGTCAAGTCTGATCTTGAATGTCTCTACAGAGAGGGCTGCAACCACATCCCTGGGCAACCTGCTTCAGTATTTTAGTGCTCTCATTGTAAAGAACTTCCTCCTTGTGTCTAACTGTACCCTCCTCCAGTTTCAAGCCATTGCTCCTCTTTCTGTCATCACAAGCCCTTCTAAGATGTCCTTCCCCAGCCTTCCTGTAGGTCCCCTTCAGATACTGAAATGTAGTTATAAGGTCTCCATAGAGTCTTCTCTTCTCCAGACTGAACAGCCCCAATTCTTTCAGCCTGTTTTGCTCCATGTTCTTTAAGTGGTTAGACCATGTATATTTTAAAATACAATAATTGAGGAATTGGCTTTCAATGAATATGTTGACTATTGCTTGAAGTATCTTTATTTTGTAATTATTTTTTTAACAGTGAGAAAAAGGAGTAGCAGTTGAAGGTAGATTATGGGACATGTGCGATGAACAGTGAGCCCACTTTGTTCTTTTCAAAGTGAATTTTAAAGTGACTATTCCCTCTTCATGCAGCAAAAGCAGGTGCAAGTACTCCAAACAGCTGTGTTAGTGAGCAGCTGCATTGTAATTTCAGTGCCTCTTTTTAAAACAATGGGCAGCAGAACTGTACATGTGTCATGGTGAGCAGCAGACTGAATAGACCCTTTTCTGCCACAGAAGTACAATACCCAGCCAGAGGTTTCACTGCCACCTGTCTTGCTGTGTCTGGAGTGTGTGCAGGATCGGTTGTTCCTTATTTGTAGGCAGAACTTCCTATGTTCCAGTTTGTGTCCATTGTCCTGTGTCCTGTCACTGGGCACTACTGAAAAGAGTCTGGCCCCATCTCTTGACCCCTACCCTTTAGGTATTAATAAGCATTGATAAGATCCTCTTTGTCTTCTTGTCTTCAGGCTAAACAGCCCCAAGTCTCAGCCTTTCCTTACAAGAGAAGTACTCCTATCCCCTCATCATTTTTATGGTCCTCCAGTGCTTCCCGGTCTCTCCTGAGCTGGGTATCTCACAATTTGACGCAGTAGTCTGGATGTGGCCTTGCTAGAGCAAAATAAAGACCTCCCTCAACCTGCTGGTCACAGTCTCCTTAATGCACCTCAGGATACCTTTGGCCCTCTTGGCCACAAGAGAGCATTGCTGGCTCATAGTGAGGTTGTCCACCAGGACTCCCAGGTCCCTGGAGCTGTCCCATGGGGTTATTCCTCACCAGAGGCAGAATCCTGCACTTGCCCTTGTTGAACTTCGTGTAGTTCCCCTCTGTCCAAACTGTCCAGGTGTTACACCATGTGACTTTCCCTGAATGATTCCATGTCTGATATTCATGCTAAAATTCTTTCAAATCATAGGGAAACAGGAGTTAGCATATAGATACTTTCCATTAACTACTCTTATAATTTAATTGTTTTTCTTGCCTGGACTTCAGATGTTTTGTTAGTGGGTTTATTGAGAGATTAAATTCTGTATCCATCATAAAATTGATTTACTCAGCTTTCCTGAAGAAGCTGACATTACTCTTGGGCCTACAGCTCATATTGCTCTTTTTGGCCTGCAGCTCATTTTAATGCTAAGTTACAGTTCCTCGCAAAGTAATAGTTTTAACACTACCTCTTCACTTCAGTGGTGAAAACAGCCTGTAGAGATTTTAACGTTTCCTTTTCTGTGGGCTATTAGGAGCCATTAGTGCTGACAGACCTTGACAGAGCCTGCAGAGATAAAGGTTTTGTGAATAAAAATTCATAAGATCATAGGATAATTCCGGTTGGAAGGAGCCTCAGGAGGTCTCTAGCCCAGGCTCAAAGCAGAGTCAGCTGTGACATCAGAACAGGTTACTCAGAAATTTATCCAGTCCGGACTTGAAAACTTAGAAGGATGGAGACTCTGAAACTTTCTGGGCAAACTCTTCCACTGTTGCCATGGTGGAAAACTAATTTCTCTGAGAAAAACATACAAGATTCTTAACAGCCAAGAAAATACAAAATTAAACTAAACTCGAGTAAGCTGGCTCTGGGGAAGTAACAATTTTATGTAGGAATTAAGAGCATTATCTTCTATTTATCATAACTGCCAGAGAATTGGGTGAGGATTTGAAGCTTGCTTTGATGGCAGCATTGCAAATGTGAGAAAACAATTTCAACTTCAAGACTATTAATACAAACTCTAGTGGTTTATAATGACTTTTCTCACACTTCTCTTGTCACTTTTACCTCTTTAGCTCTGCTGAAAATATGAAAATATTTTCCATGAATAAGGTAAGCAATGTTTTCAGTGAATAAGTAATCATACAAGAATGAAATATTTTACAGTGAGTGAGAGCAATCATTTGCAGGAGCAACCTTCCCAAGGATGTGGTAGAGTCCTTCTTGTGGGAGGCTTGCAAGGTGTACTTGGACATGTGCTCGATAATCTCGTCTAGGCTCCCTTTCCCATGAAAGGCTGGACCAGATGATTTTCGGAGGTTCTTTCCAACCTGGGCTGTTCTGAGGTGCTGTGAGGAGGTTCTTTACACTGGTAAAGGTAGTAAAAAAATACAGAACCCATGTAATCAAAATAGCTCAGCTTAGGTACAGCAGTGAATAAAAAAGCACAATATTTGCAAGAAGGATAGGGTTTGAACGTGGCATTTTAGATGCATTATATGTTAATGAAACTGGGAAGTAATTAGACTGCTACTATCAGCCTTGTTTTGTTCCACATGGTGTCATCACATTTCAGGGACTGTTTTAATGAACTTGAAGTGTGGTGATAAAATTATTTGCGTGGTCTAACAGGCATATGACCAAGTATGTGAGACCCCTTCCTTCCCCCTCTCCACTGCCATAAAACAACTGTCCCTTGTGAGCTACCAGGAAAAGTGACCACATTTTTGCACACTGTATTTGCATGCATCACTGTTTTTTATTTATTTTCTTTTAAACTCTTGATTCAGTGGCTCCACCTTTGTTGCATGTGAGAGCAGATTGACTTGACAAGAGTAGTTACCAAGAGCTTCATTACAGACCATTGTTCTTACTCACTTACTGTTTTCCATTTGCCAGAAAGAGAGCAGGATGGTCGTTAAGCAGTGGCTGTTTTACAGAAGTCAGGTGATATGAGGAGAACTGTTGTTGGTCATTGCTATGTGGCTTACCCCAGATCTCTTCTGAGGCAGTATATATAGCAGAGCTTGTCACTGGGGCTGTATTTATAACTTTATTGTCTATTAAAAAAAAACAACCAAAAAAACAAGCCAAAGAAAAAGTTACAAAAGAAGCAGCTGAGAGTCTAAATCTGCAGTCTTACTTCAGGCTGACTGCTGCTTACATGGAAGAGCAATACTTTTGGCTGGAATGGGTCAATTCAGGTAAAGAATATTCACTGTGGCAAGAGCTGTGCTAAAGGTAAAATTGCTTTATTACATTGAAGATGAATCACCACAGAGATCTCACTGAGGTTAGCTTTTAGCTCTGTGGTGGAAATATTGCAGAATTTGCCTTATCACTACCTAGAGGGAATCATAACAAAGAATTACAAATAAAAGACAGGATCAAAGATAAATCCATGAATTAGAAGGCTGTGCTAGATCTAAATGAATTTAATAATTTGACTTTTTCTGCTTAGGAAATTAATTTTGTATTAAAGGAAAAAAATTAGCTTACTAATAGGAGTTTGAAAACTGATGGTTTGTGGAGATGGACCCCCCCCGAAACTCAGTAGTTTTCAGTGGTAATTACTTAAAAGCCACTAATGTATGCAAAGTAGCATATTTTTGATTAAGGGAAAGCCTGTCACGTGCTTACAGTGACATTTCCTTTTCTGGTCTCTTTATGAGTTGTGAGGATTTGTCATCAAGATGAAGAATTTTGTCTACTAGAGTTCCTTACAGGGAATGTGTTATGGAGAAGATGAGGTGGCAGCTGTACATCACGCAGTACACTTAACTGATCTTATTTTGATAGATGTATATGTAAATACCCAGGACTGGTGTAAATCAAAATGGGTATTTATAGGGTTCTATAAATACAAATGGGTTGCATATGGCTTGTAGTACTGCTTTCAGATAAATGTCTTTTGGAAGTTGTCAGGTTGTAGCACACCCGGAACCAAGCTTAAGATGAGAGACATGAGTTTAGTTTTTAGGATTTAGACATACCCACATTTCTGCATTCTGCTAGAACTGAACTAGCAGGAACCGAAGCTCAAAAGCTGCATATGCTCTTTAGCAGTTTTGAAAGTCCAAATAATTTCATTCTCCACGCCTGAGGCTGCAGTACAGCTGAATGAACAGTATGTTTCATTTGTGACAAAGTTATCCTGAAAAGCTGACAAAATTGAGTTAATTTTTTTAATGCAATGAATTATTCTATATCTTAGGGATTTTAAAATAGAAATATTGCATCAAAAACACATCAAGAAGTGTCTTCAGCAGATCATGATCTGCTGCCAAGACCAATAGCAAACTAAGGAAGATGTGGTGGTTTCACTGTTAAAATCATATCATTGAATTCTATTTAGCAACAACTTAATGATAGTTTTAATTACTCTTGCATTCCAGGTGCCATTGCTCTGAGAACAAAAAATCCTTTGGAAGTCTGAGCTTGAGTTGACTGAAAGTTGATTATTGCCTGGATATCAGAGAGATGTTTTCACCTTGTCCTTTCTGAGTTAGTCTATTATTCTTTAACTAGACTGAATTCTGAAAGATTTCAGAAAGCATACTGCTTCTGAAAATCTTATCATGTCTTTTCATCATATTTTAAAATATTTTGACTAAATTGTCTCTGTTCCTCTTTCCTCTTAGAAGAAATGCATGGAACTGAGGGAGGTTTCAGATTCAAGTATTCTCCATTAGATCTTTTCTGTTGCCTATCAAACCTGTAATAATTGATTATTTTGTGTTATATATCATAGTATGATAGTATCAGTCAGGGTTGGAAGGGTCCACAAGGATCATCTAGTTCCAACCCCCCTGCCATGGGCAGGGACACCCCACACTAGATCAGGCTGGACAGAGCCTCATCCAGCCGGGGCTTAAACACCTCCATGGATAGGGCCCCAACCACCTCCCTGGACAACCCATTCCAGTGTTTCACCACTCTCATGGTGAAGAACTTCCTCCTCACATCCAGCCTGAATCTCCCCACCTCCAGCTTCATTCCATTCCCCCTAGTCCTATCACTACCTGATATTCTGAGAAGCCTCTCCCCAGCCTTCCTGTAGGCCCCCTTCAGATACTGGAAGGTCACAATTAGGTCACCTTGGAGCCTTCTCTTCTGCAGACTGAACAGCCCCAACTCCTTCAGTCTGTCCTCATAGGAGAGGTGCTCCAGCCCTCTGATCATCCTCGTGGCCCTTCTCTGGACGTGTTCCAGCACCTCCATATCCCTCTTGTAATATGTATATGTAATATATCAGTTATATCTCTAATGATGTAGCAGATATTTATCGGGAAGCTCATATACTAACTCACATAGAAATGGCTGCAATGTAAGTATGTGATACAAAGTAATTGCTAGAGTTTTAAGTGCTGTTGGTGGCATATGATATGTGATGTGTTCTTCATGGATGTTGCTGGACAGAGTGTACCCTCATCTCTGGATGTTCTGGAATATGAGGGTATTAAGGGGACCACCAGTTACTCCAGAGTATCAGAATTCTTGGCAGTGATAATGGGGAACCTGGAGACTGAAGAGCATTTATTACACTGTAGTGATGACTCCAAGCCAGGGGTATCTAAAATCTTCACTAGGTTTTCAGTCAATCCTCACTTCTGTCTAGCTCCTCTTTCATTAATTTTCATGGGTATGTCTGAGTTGACTGGAACTTGTTTAGAAATGACAGTTGGCTCATCTAATTTAATTGAATGTTATTAATGAAATTGCATTTGCCAACCACTTTGGCAGTAGCACTCTGCATGTGCAGTTGGAAACACTAGTTACCAAGCAGTGGAGTAATTGTTAGCAGATGGAAGTTACCAGGCTTGTATTAAAGTTTTTGCTGTCTAGCGGCTTGAAATAAATCAAGCTTAAAATAATCAATTACAATTTATTTATGATGTACTACTGTTGAAATTTCAGACTTTATTTTTGAGGGTTTCTTATTTTGCACATTTGTTGTGGAATTTTGTGTGATTTTTTGATCTAGATAAATTCGTTTTCTGGCAAATGAGAGCGAAAGAGGACACCATGCCCGTATTTTGTTCTACTGGCTTTGCAGACAAATCGATACACACAAGAAGACAAGAAATGTGTGGTTTTGCACTTAAAGTACTATGCCATTACTCATGAATTTTGCATGGCTATGGATTCTAAAAGCCAGCACATAAAGGAGAAGCTAGACTTGCTAAATATGATGACTGAATGCTGATTCAAACCTCAGACTGCATTTCTGTCTGCTATTAATAGCCTTGTCACGGTTATTAACATCTTCCTTTCTTCTTTCTACTTTTAGCCATTTCTGGTTAAGTAGGTGTATGGGAATTCTTTTGACACAGTAAAATTGATCTGGGGAATAAGAGAAGCAACTCAAGGTTGCTGAAATTATTTCTTATTTGCTGGCATAGGCAAAGATGGAAAATGTTTGCCATTAGGCTTTGGTGGTGGCAGAGTTTACAGAGATATCCCAGGCTCTCCAACATATGCAAGAACTGAATCCAGCCAATGCGAGTTGATGCTGCTTTGCTCTCTTCTCTGTCTCACAGTTGTGGTATTCAGCAGTACATATTGGCACAAGGAAGTTTGGTCTGTTGCTTCCAACTCACTGATTTGTGGCTTAGGCTTTTCTTTCAGTGTTGCTTTCAGGTGAAATGTCAGCATATTCTTGCATGAAGTGTATATATCTCATGTCAACCTGTCACTGGCTCAGCAAATGGCCTTAGGCAAGTCAGCCAGCTTTTGTGGGCCACTTTGTTGCCTAATGCCTGCAGATAAATGAGCAGAACTTATAGTGTATGTTTCTCTACCTTGTAAAAAAAAATCAATTAAAATTACTTACAATAGAAGAATTGTGGAGCATAATCTTATGTTATAGCCTTGCTAAGCATTAAAGAAGTAATACATAAAGGTGGTACTGAGAAGTTTTGAGTTTGACAAAGGAATCACACAGAGACAGATCTCTGTGTGTGCTTCATTCAGGTAGGATGAAACTGCAAATCTCTGAAAAGAATCTGTTGAAGAACAGAGACCTGCTTCCAAATATGCCATGGAAAATGAAACATCTAGCTTTCAGTCTGACTCATTCTTTTGGGGATATGAACTTTTCTCCCAACCATGTTACCATTTAATTATCACCTCTTGCTGTAGGATTGCACAGAATCCATCCTGTGTTTCTTTCTCTATCACAGATGATGGGCCGGATTTTTGATCTTGTGTTTAAGTCTAGGAGAAGGACTCTAGAGTAATCAATCTCTCCCCTGCCTTTTCTGTTTACTTTTTACAACAGGTTATGTTTAACATAACAAGAACAAAGGCTGTGTTGCAATTTATTACAAAAGGAGTTAAAAATCTCTCTTAAAATCAGTGTGGCAGAATTTTGCCCACCTGAGGCGAGTTCCTCATCTCCCATACCACTCCATGCTCTACCTTGGCTATACTCTGTAGAAGGGCAGCCCCTTTACTGAGAACTTTTCTGTAGGATTATGTGGATTGTCCACAGCATGTTTTAGTGATTCTTGTGTTGGGAAATAAAACTAGCTATTTGCCTGTGCCACTGCTGCAGCTGTGTCTCCTGACCCAGCCAGAGCAATGCCAGTTCAACTGCAGTCTCTAGATTGAGCTTGATGTGAACATTACATGTGCTGCCAACCACCAGATGGCCTGATGTCTGAGCTGTTGAAAATAGCAGCATGCTACTGGAATAATTATAGCATCCATAAACTGAGCTAACAGATAGGTACCAATGGATGATTTACAAACAAAGGAAATCAACTTTTGAGGGAAAAAAAATTGCATGTAGATATCACTTGCTAACTATTTCATACTTCAAACATTAAAATTGCTCTTACAATATATCTGTAGTAATATAATTTTATATGAGGAGCTATTAGTAAAATTGTATTATGGATATATCAGTAATGTAAGATATTGGCTATTGTTTGTGTAGAGGAAATCAAAGCCTTATATTCTGTAGTATTTCATGGCAAGAGGAAGTCCATCAATCTTTTTCTTGGAACAAAACCAACAGCTTTCTTTTTGACTGTGGTTCTGGGTATGTGTTATTTGCTGTGTAAGCCTCATTGGGCCTTTGTCCTACTAAAAAAAAAATAAAATAATTGTCAATTATTCTTTTACTTTATCTACTTTTTGTTAAACCTTTTGTTTGCTTTTTATAACACTGGGTTGTAAGCACTGCAGAGCGGTAGTAGAGTCTAATTCTATATAGCACCTTGCCTGATGAGACCCCGATCCTTATTTAGGTATGGAGAGACCCTTGGATAGCCTATGAAGTGATACACCTAGCCTACTGGGGGTTTGTGGGTTTTGGTTGGTTGGTTTTTTTTATATCTGCACTTAAAATATACTTTTTTTTATGGTGGGATCTGGGGAGGAAATAAGTGTTTCAGGTTCTGTTATGCTACTGAGCAGATTTACCAAACATCTGTCCTGGTGTGGTAAAGAGAAGGAAGTGCTCTTGATTATTTCCAATGCAAAGTTGTAGGAACACAAACAGAAACAGACCTCTAGTGGACTCTATGAAAAATCATCAGGAGCAGTAGAGGTCTCTCACTCTGAAACATCATCTGGTCTGCCCTGTCTTCTGCCACATATTCCAGGATTTAAGAACTGGAGAGGAACTGGACAGTTCTCTTAGTTCTCTTCTTGAATTCAAATCTCTATCCGTACCTCCTTAAGATATTTTTATCATTAATATTCTGTTGAGTGTTATCCTTCAGCAGAGTTGACAACTCCAAATATGTTATAATGTGTTTATTTTTTTTTTCTTCCCTCCAGAGCTTGTGTTATCTTGGGTGTCATATTCCTCCTGTCATCTATATGTATCGTGATCAAAGCCATCCATGACCTTGCGAAGAAAGTGCTTCCAGAAGTGGTAAGATGATTAATGTTCTTTAAAATGTCCTTTTTATTCCCTACACTGTCCCTGAGCCAAAGAAAGGCCAGCATCATCTTTCAACAGGTGCTGCTGAACTCAACAAAGCTGTAGTAGGTGCATTTCCTGCCTGTCTGCACATACTAGTCCTGGTTTTCGAGCAATACTTTTTCTTTATGTGATGGATTCTAGTCTTTATAGGTTTTTATAGGCTTGAGACCATCTCTTCTTCTCCCTGGTTACCTTTATGGGCCAAATCTTTCTCAGCATAATCACTTGAAGCTTTATGCAGGACTGTAAGAGTTCACTTACAGAGAGGAGGTCTCCCTGGGCTTAAGGAAATTGGTAGAATTTTATGAGGAGAATATTTCTGCAGTTTACTGCTCCAGTGGGTTCAGTATTTTATTTTTAATGTGAAAAGAGTATTTTTGGATTATATTTTTTTTGTTTGTTTTCCAGCTCTTGCCTCCAATTCCAGAGCCATGTAGGAGTAGCAGGAGTGAAACAGGTGAGGGGAGCATGCTGGGGGAAAGAGCTGGCTTTTCAACAGGCTCATCATGGAGCATCACAAAGGGCATTACTCCTGCTCTCTGTTTTCTTTTGGTTATGAAAGCCAGCCCCTACTTGGCCTATAGAGCAGCTCTCCCCAGCAGCCCTTCTCTCAGCTCTGCTGTCCTATCCTGCTTGCTTCTTTTCAGTACTGGCTATTAACTTCCCTGAGCTCTACTCATCTAAAGCAGCTACTCACTGGAAGAGCCATTTGGCAATGGTTCCACTCCCAGAAGGCTCTTGATAATATGCTCAAAAACAATGGGGCCTCAGTTCAGTTCTTGCAGATAGACTTGCAGATAGACTTGGACATTTTGTATGGAGCCTCCCTGAAGTTTGGTCTATCTGTAAGTGAACACAGATTTTTGCACTGGGGCTTCCCCCTGCCAAGTACTGTTCTCAACACAACGCTGGAGAGAAACCTAAACTCCTTGATTTCAACCAGGAGACGGAGGCAGAGCTGGAAAAACCCCTCAAAACAGAATTGCAATTGTTAACAGTGTAGATGACCAACTGGGACTTGTGCTCTCTTGAAAACTTCCAAGAAGCTGGGCAACTCCAGAAACCTAATTTAGTAGTTTAGGGAAATTTGGGTAAAGATGAGTAGCTTATCAAAATCCCATGGAATAATGCATGACTGGTTTGCAGCCAGGTGGATCGTGACCACAGGTGATTCATGCTCTCTTTGCATTCTGCTTCCCTTTCAGTCTTCACAATTTACTGCCTCCTGAGCTCTGCCTGCATAGCAGCACATGTGGTTGTTCACCAGCCTGGTTCTGTCAAAATGATCTAGGTTAGCTTAAACACTTTTAATAGTCAGTTCTTAAACTCAACCAAAACATGTTGACAGAACTGGGTTAGGGAGTAAGTAGGGATGCCATTGTGCCAATAAAGCAAAAGGAGATCTTGCTAAAGGTGGAAAGAAGAGACCCTTCAGTGATGTCCAACTAAATGACAACCTCTTATCTTGACTGTACCCAAAAGTGCATCTGGCTACAGTCTGACTCCTATTTAGTGAAAATAATGAAATAAATAGTCTTGACTCTCTGATGCAGAAATGAATTCAGAAAGAAGGTTGCAATAATAATTAAAACACCCTTTTGGTGAATGTATGGTAGTGTAGACCTGATTAATTTGGATGTCTTAGGCTAATTCATTGTGGACAAATGCCTTAATAACTCCAGCAGTAGGAACCAGGGTTTAAAAGGTGCCATATGCATATCATTCTTCCATCATTACAGGTACTGTCTACAGCTGAGGGTTCTGTTTCTTAGACAGGGAGAAATGTCTCCTGTTTGCAGCATCAAAGTTATGAGCTGCAGGTATTTTGTACTTCCTTGGTTTTAATTCTTCCAATGCATTTACATCAGGAAAAAAATATTTAATTAGAGCTACAGAAAGGTATCCCTGAAGAGCAGATCCCATTACAAATGTCCTGTAAGAATAGTTGGTACAGATCCCTTTTGTCACCAAATACCTTGGATTCAGACTTTGGTGTGCTAAAACTGTGTGGGGTACATCAAAGTTAGGGTGGATACTGCTTACATTTGGCACAGTATCATGGTAAACAGACCATTTTGTTCCTGTGACATGGGGCTGACTGCTTTCTCACATTTGGGCACTCAGATACTATCAGAAGTTTGAAAGATGTATCTGGCAGGGCCTGGACTGTGGCTGGCTAGTGGCAGGGGTAAAAGCCACACACACATGCAAAGGATTTTCAGACCTTGCTATTCTGCCTGGAAAGTGGGTTAGAACAAGGGATGACAAAAGATGGTACTTCTGTTCAGTATGCCTTAAATGACATGGCAAGGATTCTCATTTCAAAGTCTCAGTACATCTCACTGTGGGAAACTGATTCAGTAAGGGCTGCTTGATGGGAAGTATCTCAGTGTAAACTGAGGATCACACAGCAAAATGAGAGACCAGCATTACTGCTGCAACTCGTGGCCAGTGAGGTATTATGCTTAAGAGCTGCTATGTTAAAAATAGTTGGGGGAATGGATGTTAATAGAAAACTTTTCAGTGGTTCCTGCTGTGCCTGAATCTGATGCTGATTTTCTATTTGTGTAATATCCTCTAGCTGCTCTGTGTCTCAGCAGAAATAGCACTAGGGGGAATGGAATGAAGCTGGAGGTGGGGAGATTCAGGCTGCATGTGAGGAGGAGGTTCTTCACCATGAGAGTGGTGAAACCCTGGAATGGGTTGTTCAGGGAGGTGGTTGAGGCCCCATCCCTGGAGGTGTTTAAGAGCAGGCTGGATGAGGCTCTGGGCAGCCTGATGTAGTGTGGGGTGTCCCTGGCCATGGCAGGGGGGGGTTGGAACTAGATGATCCTTGTGGTCCTTTCCAACCCTGAATGATACTATGATATTATGATACTATGACACTATTCTTCCCAGTTGTTTGGGTCTTTGCTGATGGAGTATGTCCTCAGCTAATCTGTAGCTGCCCAGGCAGTGTCATTAGCATCTTAGCAGAGTGAAAATCTGCTCAAATGAATTCAGTAAGGGCAGGGGGTTCTTCCTCTACTCTTTTATCTAGGGTACTGTCTTGTACTTCTTGCACCACCAATGAACTAACTGATAAGATGCAGGTGACAGTCTCTTTTTGGTAGTGCCCAGTAACAGGACAAGGAACAGCAGGCATAAGCTGGAATACAGGAAGCTCCACCTCAACGTGGGGAGAAATTTCTTTACTGTGAGAGTGACAGAGCACTGGAGCAGGCTGCCCAGAGAGGTTGTGGAGTCTCCTTCTCTGGAGACTTTCAAAACCTTGGATGCATTCCTTGGTGACCTGTCCTAGGTGATCCTGCTTTGCAGGGGGCTTGGACTACATGATGTCTAGAGTGCCCTTCCAACCCCTAACATTCTGTGATTCTATGTTTCTGTGATAACAGCACTAATTTCTGTAATACCTTGCCATGTAATATAGCTATGATGTATGGACACACATGGAAAAATAATAGAACCACATTTTCTGCTCGTGGCTTCTTGCATAACAGTGAAGTAATCAATCCTCCATTGAAATAATGACCTGAAATAATTTCCAATGGTGATTTCTGGGCTTTTATATTAAGATGTTATTCTGATGGCAAGGAAGTATCCCTGTGCTTTGAGCAACAACAGAACATTAAGACCAAGGAAAGGTAGTGTAACTCTACTGGTGTCCCCAGCTGGTAAAAAAATAGGGTGAAGAGCTGTGTGCTAGATGGAGAGGATGCAAGCTTCAACATAATTTTCACATGTGAGTCATAGTCTCATGATTTTTTTGGTACAGTTTACATCTTTATTAATCTTTCTTGAAGCAAAGGTCATTGGACGTGTGGGTACTGTTCAAAGCATCTTGTGACATTTTAAATGTGTGACTTCAGTTTTATGAGAGATAATGGGGCTGAAACCCTACTGGAAAATGTTGCTCTTGGTGTTCAGATGCTGAAGCTAGTATTGTCAGTCTCAAAGACTGTTAGCGGGGGACTCCAGATCAATCTAATGTTAATGCAGAGCAGCAGGACTGGCTGCATTGTTCTCAGAACTGTAAAATCTCTTTTTCCATCTTAATTTGTGGTAAACTTCAGTGACTTTTTCAGAGTTCAAAATTGGGAACAGTTGTAATTTCTCTGAGTTCAATTTAATTTGTTGTATGTTTTGGAGAAAAGAGTATGATATGGACAAGTTTAATTTAAGGTATGAAACAGATAAAGCCATGGTAGAATAGAATAGAATAGAACAGACCAGGTTGGAAGAGACCTTCGAGATCATCATGTCAAACCCATCATCCAACACCATCTAGTCAACTAAACCATGCAACCAAGCACCCCATCAAGTCTCCTTCTAAACACCTCCAGTGATGGCGACTCCACTACCTCCCCAGGCAGCCCATTCCAATGGCCAATCACTCTCTCTGTGAAGAATTTCTTCCTAACATCCAGCCTAAACCTCCCCTGGTGCAGCTTGAGACTGTGTCCTCTTGTTCTGGTGCTGGTTGCGTGGGAGAAGAGACCAGCCCCCACCTGTCTACAACCTCCCTTCAGGGAGTTTTAGAGACCAATAAGGTTTCCCCTGAGCCTCCTCTTCTCCAGGCTAAGCAACCCCAGCTCCTAAAATCCTAAAAGCATAATCATTTCTGAATAATTCTGGATCAATTACGCAAGGTTCGTTTACACAGATTTTCTTGTGTGGGTATTCCGAACAGCAACCTGGACTATTGTTGTCATTTCATACAATGATTTCAGCAGCATGCCTGACAATCCTCACCAAGATTCAGAGAACCAAAAGGAGAATGACAAATCTGAATGTTAATGGCATTTCCAGATCAACTACCCTATTCTATGAGGGGCTTAAATGTCCATGGTTTCTTGTTAGACTGCAGAGAGGAGCTACTTAATTTACAGGACAGGAGCTCAGGTTTAGCTGAGTCAGGCATTTTTCAGTCACCTATTTGAATTATCTTTTATTCCATGCCAAATGTAATTTTTTGTTCTAACACTGAATGGCAGTGTTCCTGATCTGCACTGCCATAGAAGAGAGGACAATTAGCACTCCTGCCTTTCCCCCACATCTTCATACTACCTCTGCTTTTCTTTTATGCTTCTTGTTTGGTTTACCTCTCTGCCTGTGTTAAGCTGAATTAAAGTTATAGGTAGTGTATGTCAGTGCATGTGCTTTCTGCACAGGCCATGTTTTTTATAGTTCTTTTGAACACTTCAGAACTTTGGGAAACACAGAAATGGTGTAATCCTCCTTCTAGTATATTCCTCCTTCTGGTTCCTTTGCTTCATGTGCCAAGGACTAGTTCACTTTGAATTAGCCTACAGAGCAGGATACAAGTGACTAAGTAAATTAAGTGGTTTAAAATATGGACAAGTTTGATGGTAAGTGTTTGGAATTCTGACTCCTCATCTTGTCTGTGTTTTTGTTAGGCAACCACCATGGCCAATACTGGGTCATTAGTGACTTTTCTCATACCTTTCTTTTTAGTCTTATGTCCAGATGAGTAAGCCTGAAGAGCCCACAGGCTTCCAGGTGAAGCATCACCCAGGATTTGTACAATATGTTCATTTTTGCAAATTACTATTAAGCACTGAATTGGTGTTTTTACAGAACTTCAACTGCAGCTTCCATCTCTTCAGCAGCAAGTTCAGAAACTGTCACTGTACACAGTACTTTATATTGTAATTAAACAGAAACCTACCCTGAAAACCTACCCTGAAAAATGACATTCTGTGTCAGGAGAGTTGGACAGTGAATTAATTATGCACATAATATGGAATTCTATATTTGTATTAATTACAAATGTCTTACTACCACAGGGGAAAGTGTCTTTTCATGTAATTGAGATATATGTTAATCCTCAAGGTTCAAAGTACAATCCCTTGTACTAGCGTTTCAGTTTCACAAAGCAGTGTTTTCCAGCAGCTGATCTACAGAATTCTATTGCTTAGTGTGTTTTTCAATGCATTCTTCATGAAGTCTTGCATTACAGCATTGATGATGAGGTAGATGTAGAAGAAATATGGTAGCTGAAAAGTCTGGAAACCACAGATAAGAATATATGCAGTGGGAATTGGCAGTGATTTCCCCCCACACCCCAATTTTAAAGCTTTGGGCACTGCTGTGGCCATGCTGCCTTTCCTTTCTGGTTCCCTGTCATCGTCCTGGACTCCACAGGTCTACCTTCATGGTCGCAGTTGTTCCAGAGTCATTCAGATGAATTTCTGTCATGGACAAATCCACTGTTTTCTGCTTCTTCTGATGTTTTGGTTGGAGTTTTGAGAGGGCAAGAAATATCTTTATGAACCTTGGCTTTTTATCATGTGTTGAAGTTGTGGTCAACTGAAAAATGACTGTTGCTGTCTGCTACTTCAGTCAACACGTACTTCTGTGCCACAGAGGTAATGTTTTGTGTTACCTTTTAAATTATCTGTTAGCAAATTATTGTTGCAGATTCAACACTGAGGATGTGTGTATGTCTCCTGAAAATATTTTTAATACCTTTCTGTAACCTTATTTCTAATGAAATGTACTTAGACCCATTACTTAGTGGTCATATAGGGCCACGAGGATGATCAGAGGGCTGGAGCACCTCTCCTATGAGGACAGACTGAAGGAGTTGGGGCTGTTCAGTCTGGAGAAGAGAAGGCTCCGAGGTGACCTAATTATGGCCTTCCAGTATCTGAAGGGGGCCTACAGGAGGGCTGGGGAGGGACTTCTCAGTATATCAGGCAGTGATAGGACTAGGGGGAATGGAATGAAGCTGGAGGTGGGGAGATTCAGGCTGGATGTGAGGAGGAAGTGCTTCACCATGAGAGTGGTGAAGCCCTGGAATGTGTTGTCCAGGGAGGTGGTTGAAGTCCCATCCCTGGAGGTGTTTAAGACCAGGCTGGATGAGGCTCTGGCCAGCCTGATCTAGTGTGGGGTGTCCCTGCCCATGGTGGGGGGGTTGGAACTAGATGATCCTTGTGGTCCCTTCCAACCCTGACTGGTGCTATGATACTATTAGTTTTAGTGAGCATCATGAAGGGGTCTTCCAACCTGGTCTGGTCTGGTATTCCTATCCCTATTCCTATTCCTATTCTATTCTATTCTTGAACAAGGGAGAAAAATTATGAGAACAAAGCATTCATGTCCCTTCCAGAGAGGATCTGTCTGTCGTGTAACCTGACTTTGCATTTGCAGAGATGCTTCATTTTCCTTTGAAGGCAAACTTGTGTGTGGGTGTGTACGGAGATGCAGCTTCTGCATGCATCAACACATACCCGCAAGTCACTTGTGCTGTCAAGGTGTGACCTCCATTCTCATCTGCCTGAAAATATTTTTAATTAAAGCTTTCTTGTGTTATGACTTTAAAAATGTCATAACATTTTACACTTGTCTTGGAACATGTTAGTTTTGAAGGAATCTTACCGTTTCCTACTCTTACCATACAGCTGCTTAGATATTTGTGTAAGGTCTCCTGTAAAACACAGGAGTGCCTATGCTGTATGGAGCCCATACAGTGCTCCCAGCCCTTCCCAGGATCTTTGAGGGACACTGTCTTAGACTTTCCATGCATGTGCTCTATGGTGGGTCTACCCACCACATGTGGTTGCCATGAGGATTAACTGTGAACCTGGAAAACTTGAAAAAAATATAGAAAGATCACAAAATACCAAAAAAAGATAGTTCTTACACAAAAGAGAGGTATGCTGTGTGGGAACCTTACAGCTACAAATTCTACCTCTCTCTGTGTTATTCTTCTATTACATATACAGCTGTGAATTTTTTTTGTATAGCTGTGAATCTTTATTCTTTGAGGGTCTGCTTCACAATGACATGCCACAGTTATTATTTCAGCTTCCTATCACTGTGCTCCAAGGAAATATTTTTCACTGATCAGATCTTTTTTCCCTCTCTCCCCTCTTTCTCCTCTTTTTCTTTGTTCCTGATACACATGCTGGAATTGTTAGAACAAGTAGGCTGGCTGCTCTTGTTTCTAGGGTGTTTGGAATTAAGGTTTCTGATAATTTTAGCTGTTGTTCAGTACACCTGACATTAAAAGCTAATCAGTGTTTGACATATTGAACATAAAATCTTCATTCTGCTTACCCTTCCACTTAATTTGAAATGATCATTTCTTGGATCATGTAATTTAAGTTTGTTTTGTTTGGGTTTTGTTTGTTTGTTTTTTGTTTTTTCTGCAATGTGGAGTGTCAAATATAAAATAGAATCCCTTCTTGCTGGATCAGAAATGATTTATAAAATAGAATCCCTTCCTGTTGGATCAGAAATGATTTACTGTAGTTTTTTTCCCCCCTAGCTATCAGATTCAGAATATTTCCCTTACTGCTACTCACATCATTTGTTAGCTGTTAATAAGAGAATTCCCACTAGGAAAAGGAATTACCATTCCTTTATTGATGTTTCAGAGAGCTAAATCCACACCCAGTGCTGACCCTGAGGATTTGGTACCAAATACATTTCATTGCAAATAAGGAAGAAGACTGATCTTGAACATTGTTGATGACATCATGCTTGGGTTTCTGTAAATGTTAGTGATTTGGGGGTGTTCTGTTAATATATTGAGAAAAGACTTTAAAACTCATATTATGCATAGTTATCAAATGTGGGGTTTGTGTTTGGATTTGCCAGTGTCAGTCCTTGCTACCTCCTGCTAAAAATCCTTTTTCATTTGCCCCTTTACCTACTTCATGTCAATTCCCTGCCCATGGCAGGGGGCTTGGAACTAGATGATCCTTGTGGTCCCTTCCAACCCCGACTGATACTATGATACTATTTGTTCTTAGATAGTGTAAATGTAATTTTAGGGTTAAAGCTGTGTTTTAGTTCTTACATACTGGCCCAAAGAATTTGAAAGCCTTTTCTTCTTTTTTTTTTTTAATTTCTTTTTAAAGAAGGCTAAAAAAGCCTAACCCAGCCACAGTGAGAATGACCATTTTATTTTCACCTGGGGTTGTAAATCAATATCCATTTGCTATTCAGTTACTGCTTGCATTTCCCTAGGTAATAGTATAACACATGTAATGTCAATGCAGTTTGGCATTTGTCCTCATTAGTATGGCAAAGGACACTTTTTTGTAGGAGTAAGCAAGCATCATGCCATATTTCTGACATTTCCTGCTGAACAAAGAAGGGAAAATTCAATCAGTTTGGGCACAAAAGACGTGCAGCACATCTGATGTGGTACCTCCAATGCTCTTATAAATGAGATCACATGAAAGATTAGGTCACAAGTAAGTCCATCATATCCTATTGATTGCACTTGAAATGGGGAGCTAGGGGTGGCACAGTGTAGCTTTATGAGTTCTAATTAATTTTCTGATTTGTTTATTATGAATACATCATAAATATATTCAACAATGTCAGCAGCTGAATTATAGGTCAGTAGCAATATAGCAAATGGTGGTTGTGTTTATATACACATAATATGCTCTTATGCATACTTCTCTATACATTCCTAATTTCAGGTATATATGTGTATATATATATCTATCTATCAATATTACAGAATCACAGAATGTTATGGGTTGGGAGGGATCTGGAAAGATCATCTAGTCCAACCCCACTATCAGAGCAGGATCACCTATACAGGAACACATCCAGGTGGGTTTTGAATATCTCCAGAGAGGGAGACCCCACAACCCCCCTGAGAAGCCTGTTCCAGCATGCTTTCACCCTCACAGGGAAAAAATTTGTCCTCATGTTCACATGGAACTTTCTATGCCTCAGCTTCCACCCATTGCCCCTTGTCCTGTCATTGGGCATCACCAAGTAGAGCCTGACTCCATCCTCTTGGCACTCAACCTTTATATATTTTTAACATTAATGAGGTCACTTCCTAGTCTTCTCCTCTCCAAGCTAAAGAGCCCAAGCTCCCTCAGTCTCTCCTCATAAAGGAGAGACTTCATTGTCTTTGTGGCTCTTCACTGGACTCTTTCAAACAGTTTCCTGTCCCTCTTGAACTGGGGGGCCCAGAACCAGACACAATATTCTAGATGCAGCCTCACCAAGACAGAGCAGGGAGGTCATTCTACCCCTGTACTGAACACTGGTTAGCACACACCTTGAGTCCTGTGTCCACTTCTGGGCCCCTCAGTTTAGGGAAGATGTTGAGTTGCTGGAAGGTGTCCAGAGAAGGGCAACAAAGCTGGGGAGGGGTTTGGAGCACAAGCCCTATAAGGAGAGGCTGAGGGAACTGGGATTGCTTAGCCTGGAGAAGAGGAGGCTTGGGAGAGGGGAGACCTTCTTGCTCTCTACAACTCCCTGAAGGGAGGTTGTAGCCAGGTGGGGATTGGTCTCTTCTCCCAGGTAACCAGCACCAGAACAAGAGGACACAGTCTCAAGCTGCACCAGGGGAAGTTTAGGCTCAAGGTGACGAGAAGGTTCTTCACAGAGAGAGTTGTTAGCCATTGGAATGTGCTGCCCAGGACGTGGTGGAGTCACCATCCCTGGAGGTGTTCAAAAAGGGATTGGATGTGGCACTTGAAGCCATGGTTTAGTAGTCATGAGGTCTTGGGTGACAGGTTGGACTTGATGACCTTTGAGGTCTTTTTGAACCTTATTGATTTTATGATTCTATTTAAGGCATTTCTAGACAATGTGTCCAAGGCCAATGTATAATGGGTGTGAAGCACCCCACTTAATCGTAGCTCCCAAACCCACTAGACTTAATTACCTGTCCTCAGGCAATTTCGCACCTTGGAAGGCAGTTTTGTGCCTTTGTCTTTTCCCATTCAAACCTCTGCTGATGGAGCTGGGAGAAGGGGGTTTGGAGCACACTGTACAGTTATTTATCATTAGGCCTTAAACAGTTAATGTAACCCTACATATGCTTCTTACTGCTTGGTGAGAACATTGTGGATACCTGAACTACCTAGTATGGCAGGGTTAGGAAAGACATAGCAACTGTACTCTGCTCTTTATTCATGTGCTTGGTATAAAGTCTTGTTTTCAAACTTTCCCCCATGGTGATAGGAAATAAAAGCTGTCAAGCTGCCATGTGGTAGGTTGTGAGAGGTGTTGCTGGTTGCAACTACTAATTGGAGCAATGGCAGTCTCATTAGAGAGTCACTTCCAAGGGTGGACAGACACCATTTAAAATTATGGTTTATAGCTGTTTGATGCTAAATAAATGGGGAAAAAAGGGACACATGAGTGATGAAAGTTTTGAGCAGATACTTTGCAGGAGTCCTAAGGTCACCTAAGGTAGTTCTCCAGAGTTCACAGCCTCTTGGTTCCTAGCATTGGTGTTCCTGCCCCACCATTTGGCGCACCCTGTCTCTGTTACCTGTTTCTTGAAGTAGTGTTCCATGCTGTGGAATTGCTTTATCACATAACTTCAGCACCAAAGAGACAAGTTTAAACATTCATAAGATTATTTTTTACCTCTGTGTGTGTACTAATAATAAGACTGTCTACTGCTTGAGTCAGACACTGGGCTGTTGGTTTGTTTTCCAACAGTGAAGTGCAATTAAAACTCATGTCCCTTTTGAAGTTTGCTGGCAAGAAAGACCCTCTGCCTTCCCAGAAGCTCCCTCTAGACTGATAACATAAACTATTTATTACTTGGGAGAAAATGGGATACAGATTTGGAACTATTTTTTTTTCTTGGTAGGTTTTTTGTTTGTTTGTTTCCCCCCCCCTTGTTGTAAAGAGAATAATGTTTGTATTAGAAACATCTCTGTTACTATCTATACAAACAGATTCCTTCAGGGAAAGAGAACAGCCAAGCCTTTCTGGTTAACTAACACAGTCTGCAGAGGGGCTTTTAGTGATTACACAGCCAGTGTGCCCAGATGAGCAGAAGGCAGTGGAAAGGATGTGAAGGTGGAGGTGGGGAGCAGGGTTATAGGAGGTTCTGATGGGCACTGGGGAGGATGGTGACCAGTCACCTGAACTGAAGAAGGGTCATTTGCTGGGACCTGTGAGACAGATGGTTGTAGAGATTAATATTTGATAACACAAACTCAGCTCAGTTTGGGCTAGCTATGACATTGTTCTTGCCAACACCATCTGTAGTTTCCAGAAGTGCACCCCTACATCCTCAGCCAAGGTGAGCAAGGCTCAGCAGAGAAGAGGTACAACACTGTGAGATACTGGCTTCTCCAGGAAGTGACAAAGTGACAGCATGAAAAAGGTGGTACCAGTAATACCTAGCTCCTTTGGGAATGGGGAGGAGGTTCAGCCTTTGGCTGGTTCACAAAGGAAGCTGAGAGGCCAGAATATTGCAGATAAACCTGAAGCTTTTGAGGGTGGAAGAAGCAGCTTGTTTTGGGAACACACTAGAGTGAGCTACCTCTCCTTCAGAGGGAAAGAACACACATAGATTGTAATGATAATATTTTGTGTGCTGTCACTGCTGGGGAGGAACACTGAACATGCTTCTTCCTCCCATACTGCTGTCTACTTTTTTACTCAACACTGTGTACTTCAGGTGAAATGAGGACATTTTCCCATCCCAGAAGTAGAAGGACTGTAATTAAAGGAGAGGGGCCAGAGGGGAGTTAGTAGAAATAATATATGAGATTAGGGCAAAATTTTTAGGGTTGTAATTAGCAAGATGCATTCTAGGAAATGATTAAGAGCACAAATCAGCTGAAAGTTAGTTACTAGGCTGAGAATTGGGCTAAAATATCTCCACCTAATAAGCTAAGCACTGAGGCATCCCCTGTGGCTTTTTTTTTTTTTAGTTTCTGCAATAGATTCAGAAAAAGATCAAAGCCACAACATCATCATCAAAAAATTTTCCTTAAGTCTTGTGATTACTGCTGCTTTTGGTGAAAGCCTTGAAAGTGGAGACAGAACTGTTGTCACATTTTTGAGGGCTCCTTAGCTACGTTATGGGGGGCAATGTGTTTGGATGAAGTGGAGGAAAGCTGCCTGCTGACTTCTATTATTCCTTTCCAAGGACTATAAAAAGAGCATCCTAGGAAAGCTTTCTTTTGGGAAACTGTCCCAGCATAAAATCTTGAATAAAATCAATCTTAAACAGGGAGATTGTAGCTACTAGAGTGCTGTGTAATGAGATGATAGTCCAGGATGAGCAGTTGGCTTTATGTACAGTGCTGTTTTATACATGGATCCATCTAATAAGATATATGTGTCCTTTAATTAAGGTCTCATGTATGGTGTACTAGTAATGAGGGAATGTGATGAAAAGGAAAAGGAAAGAGCTTTATTTACCACATTGAGAAGCCTTTATCACATGGAAATGATCAGAATTTAAATTTTTCTCATCTGTCACAATTTGCTGCTGCTTTAATTAAACTAACACCAAGGATGTACACAGTGATTCTGGCTAGATGTGCTTGGTGCTCCTAATGACTGTCAGATGGGAAGGCAAGGGGTACTGAGAGGGCAGGGCTGCGGGAAGATCCGGAGGGAGATGGTGCCAGATGGCCAGGCTTATTTTATTAATTTAGATATCCATTATGGCTTCTCTTTTCTTCATTTCTCCAAAGGATGAGTTAGTTTAATGGGAATCATTTCACAGCCCCAGTATGACGTGTTTAACTCTTGGGAGCTCACAACACCGCAGCAAAGCATGTGTCAGATGTTGGCCAGCCACCTCGGCCAGGCCTTAGCTCCAGCCCAGCAGCTTAGCCCACAGAATCCATCCCTCAGGTCATTTGTTGAATCTTTCTTAGCAGACACTTCCTACCATGATGTCTTGGCTCGTGGCATACCAGTGCAGCAAGCTGCTACCTAAACTGGTTCCAGATTCACTGCAGCAAAATAATCTCCAATGCAGTACTTTGAGCTGCTTGTCTCCTGACTGGGCCTGTCCGTGCAGCTTGATTTCACCATGTACATTGGGCTGTCCTCATTAGTAGCAAGTAAGCTCACTCTGCTTCCAGCTCTTGAGTGCCTGGGTGCCCAGAAAGCATTGCAAAGTACCGAGGAAAATGAATGGGAAAGATTTTTTTCCTCTGGTTTTTCCTTCGTGCCTCCTGGGCTCCCTTACTGAGGTGTCTGCTGCCTCCACGTGGCTGCTGTGAGGAGCTGCACACCAGTGGAAGGAGTGATTCCAGGTATTATCAAAGGGGTTTAGAGATATCAAAAAGGAATATCGACTTCTGCACAGTGTAATGCAAGAAACTGCTGAGGCACTGACATCAACAGAAGGGCCTTTTTTGTAACTTCTTCCCTTTCTGGGTCTGCTGTAATGCTAAAGCTTGGATTTATCAGTTCTTCAGCATCATCAGTGGTTATTGGATTAGCATTAGCAACAAAATGAGCTTGCCTTCTGTGATTCAGAGCAAAGAAAAAAAACCCTCCAAACTTGTGAAGAATTTTTTAGTTCCTGAATCCTCTTTAAAAAACCTGTCCATTAATTCACTTTATGAGTTGATGCAACAAATCAGTGTATTTAAGTTGTTCTTGGATTCCAGTAGAGCGGCTAGGATAATTTTGACCACAACTGTGTAGCCAGAATACATGGCAAGAGCGTTTCCATGTACTGTGATTGTAGTGAAACACGCAGGAGAAAAGCCTGATTTCACACCAAACATCTGTGGTATGTGCCATGATAAGGAGAAACCAAACCAGTTAGACCTGGTGTGCGATGCAGAGGATGAGACTGTGCACTGTAACACAGGGAATAAGCCATAACACTTTCACGACTCTGAATTAATATTTGGACTTTTGGACATCTGTATTAATGATTTGCAAAATCTCTTGTACTGGGATTCATGTGGTTTTCCAAATTATGTGAATTTGTAACTGCATGCAAGTCCAGCCCAGAGAATTTCATAGTTGTAGGAAAATTACATTTTGTGAGCCCAAGGCTGACAGTAAAACAACTTTTGATAGGAAAGTAATTTATGGTGTGACCTGCACTGGTTCTGCAACCTTCGGTTCTGTGCTAATGATAAAGCAGGAGTAAGACAAGGACAAGAGGTGGGGATGCAGGGAGTGTTTGGAGAGCCTATGGGGTGATGATGAAATAAGTGACCTCACATAGTCAAGCACTGGCAAGTGAGATGCAAGAGCAGCAGAGCATTGAACTGGTTATTAATCCAGTGAGCATGCATCCAGCACACATTGCCTGTGACAAGCTGGGGCTAGCTAGTGGCCTGTGCACAGCTGAGAGCACGTCAAGTCTGCACACCCTTTTGCTTTGCTCTCTTCATCTGCTCTGCGTGCACCATTTAATGAGTGAGGAGCCTTCATGCTCTTGAGGGCATCACAAGCAGGTTTGCTTGTTGTCCTTACTGCCACAGGTGTGTAAGGTGAAAAACAAACTCACACATCTGTGGGAAGCTCACACTCTATGATGTTGTGGAAATGGCGCTCAGCTGCTAACTGGGCAGGTTGGGACAGAAGACTAGGTTGGTGGAGCATGTCATTCTGCTTCAGATTACTCTGAGATCTTATACCTATGCTGTACATTAAATAGTATGTAAACTATATAATAAAATAACAGATTAACATCTCTATCTCAGGCTATCCAAATTAACTCTTTGGACGTGGTCAAGTTATGGTTTTGAGAACATTTAGAGACAGGAATTTGGCAAGGAGCTCAAATTGCAAGCATTCTTAGCAAAGCTTATCCAAGCTTTTGGAACTTTGCTGTCGTCTCAGATCTTTGGAAAGCTCCCTTGCTAGGCTGAC
This sequence comes from Melanerpes formicivorus, assembly GCF_026170545.1. Classification (NCBI taxonomy): domain Eukaryota; kingdom Metazoa; phylum Chordata; class Aves; order Piciformes; family Picidae; genus Melanerpes; species Melanerpes formicivorus. The sequence goes on along the minus strand of NW_027142357.1, from coordinate 35,366,753 downwards.
AGCAAGCAAATATTCCAAGTCCTTCCTTAGTCCTTCCCTAGCACTCCAAAACTGCCTGGGTATTTTCCTGTCAATTTGTTAAATAATTTTACAAATGCTGTTTGTTCTACCCTTACCCAGTGCTTGAGGCCTGTGTTCTCCTTGCTTCTCTTTCACTCTCTTTCTCTCAGCGCTTTATGCCTCAATATTCAATATTGTACCAGATGAGAGAGAATGAGCTCATGAGGGAGAGTGGATGAAGCAGACTTTGAAAATAATATGACATTAACAAAAAAAATGTATAAAAATCTATTTAGGGATGCAAGTACATTATACCAGTAATCTAATTCTCAGTATCTTGCTAAGCAGCTTTTAAAACATTTATTTTATTTCTTTGGGTTTTGAATTGCTGCTAAAATAATGAAAATGGAAGGAGCGGGTGATGAATCACCACAGAAATGTTTACTATCAAAGGGGACTGAGTGTTCTGATCAGTAATGGGGTCCCAGTGGCACTGGCCCACTTAGACCTGCAGATACTTACTATTTCCTTTATTTGTATTGATATTGCAACAGCATAAATTAGTGCTTGTATTATGAGTAACAGATTCATTTATGCCAAAGCACCGTGGTTAGAGGGCAGGCAAGCATGCAAAGAGCTCACCTAAGTTTTTCTGCATAGCCCATCAGCTGGTGTGCCTCTGTACCAGGACTCCCTTTAGGCACTCTCTTGCAATGCCAGTTTTTCTCCCACCCTGCCCAAAGACAACATAGTCAGTAGAAAGACGTCAGTGCCTCCAGATGACGTTTTGGAATATGTGTGTCCAGTTATTCTTACTTGCCCTCTGTAGACAGGCAGCTTTCTGCTGAAGGAGCTTAGGGAGCCTGTGTTAGACATTCAAATTAAGCAATGTGGATATTTCTGTAGCTGTGAAATGAAAGCCCATGGAAAGTTTGTTTTCTAAGGAAGAGTTAAACTTGACTTTGCACAGCAGTATAAAGACTCTAACATGTAGCTTGGACCAGACTCTCACAGTATCACTTAGGTTGGAAAGGACCTCGAGGATCATTGAGTCCAACCTATCAACACAGACCCCATGACTAGACCATGGCACCAAGTGCCACGTCCAATCTCCCCTTGAACGCCTCCAGGGTTGATGACTCAACCACCTCCCTGGGCAACCCATTCCAATGCCAAATGACTCGCTTGGTGAAGAACCTCCTCCTCACCTCGAGTCTACCTTAGAAGAAGGCAAATACACAAAACCAAACCAAGCACAGAATTAGAAACCATTTAAAATGGTTATTTCTCACACCAGAAATCAACAGAGGTCTGGTAAGTGGGATTCTACTCTCAAGTATTTATCCTGCATGTGAGGGCTTCATTACTTACTGCAATAGAATAGAATACTAGGCAGTCTGCAGTCAGCCCTGCAGGTATATAACCTCTTGATTTTGAGGAGTTTGGGTCAATTAAAAATCTGCTGCTGGAGCTGTTGTTAATTATGTTTGAAAAAGCAGTCACAGACAGCAGTATGAGCAAAACAAGCACTGGCTGTTGTGAAAGTCAACTCAGGAGAGCTTTTTCTTAAGCTGTTTACTTCAGTGGCACAAATAATTGCACAATAACTAGTATTACTTGTCATTTAATGTATGGGGCATGACATCTAATGTCTGGCATCTTCTCTTGCAGGATGATTTTCTCTATAGTGTCTCCGTTCTAAGTGGAATCCTTTGCACTGCCTTGGCAGTAATCAAATTTATGCTGGGAAAGGTCCTTACAAGCAGAGCGCTGATAACCGACGGTGAGTGTCTAGTTGATCCTTCTGCATTTACAGATTCTTCCAGGGAATGCTGCAGACAGAGGATATGAGTGACCCCCACAAAAGGGCAACTGTTGGGAGCACTGATGGAAGAAGACCACCAGGAAAGGCAAAAAGCTCCAAACCCTGAAGAGTCTGTGGTACCCCTAGCCTCTTGCATAGGTACCTCAGTTGAAATGTGTATGTCAGGTGGCAGTCATTTAGTGTGTGGATAGTAAGCAGAGAGAGAGAGAGTTAAGAGCTAGAGCATGTAACGAATCAGATGTGTATTAGAGGTTAGACTACAGAGGATGAGAGGATATGACACCAATTATATAGCTTTGGTTAAGTCACATCTTTCCTCACTGGCTGTGCCTGGTAAAACATTTCATCCCTACAATTAAACACAGCAAGTCTGTTGCAGAAAATGCCTCCCTGCCTTGAGCAAATCACAACCATCATTCATCCCTGTGGATATCATTTGCCACCATAGTGCTTTTGCTGTTGCTCAGTAGAGCTGGTGGAACATCACATGATTAAACTCAAATCTTCACCTGCTTACTGTCTTGCACTCCCCTGTCCCTGTCCAGGGCTTGCCACAAGGTGAATCTTGTCCACTATATCCTGAGAAGATCTCACTGCCAGTACTCTTGGCTCAGGTGCATAGTGCCTGACTGTTGCTGGTTTTAAAGGCGTGTTTGAAAAGTCAGTCTAGATGTTCCTCTTATTGGCAAGGCTCGACCTTGTGAAGCTTCAGAAAGCCATGGGCATCTGCTCTGCAAACAAGTGAGGCCTCATTGGTGGTGATTTCACAGCACCCTACAAATTTAATCCAGTTTTTATCTGCAAGCACAGGACCATTTGAAATGCTCTGTAAACACAGACGGTGGGGTGTTAATGATTCATGGATTGCAGAACATAAATTATTTCACTCCACCAAGGATTTCACTTTAAGGAAATTCAATTTCCAGCTTACTCCAGGGACACATACAATTGCTTTATTTTAAGTAGTCTAAATATACTCTATTTTTTTTCCTGTGATGTGTGAGAACATATACTATGAGTATTTATATTTTATATCACTAAGATAAATACTTTATGATTATTTATATTGTAAATATAAAATAAGCAAAAAAAGGAATCAGAACTGCAGTGCAGGGCTTACAGCTGAGCTACTGCCTGCCTGCATTCCTGACTCTCTCCCAACACACCATGCTGTTCAGTGATACTGCTCTTTACTATGGACTCTGCCACCCTAGACTTAATGAAACAAAAAGACCTCCAGCTCGCACAAAGGATTCTAGGAAAGATCCTGGGACCTACAGCCCAGTGAGTCGGATGGCTGTGCCAGCCCTTGCAGAATTCTCCCTGGGCAGGCAAATGGTTTAGCCTCTCTCAAAAAAGTGTAGCTTGTTTTTGAAAACAGAGCAGGTTTTTCAGACAAAATATTAGCTGAAAAAATTAATGAATAACTCATCTCTGAACTGGTCCTGTATGATAGGGAAATCACTTCCCCCATAATTACATTGCCATGCTAATTATATTGCTTCTGAGCTAGAGATTGCTCATTGTTTGATTAAAAGAATTAGGGAATAAAGTATACAATTACCTCAGTCTGCTTCTTATCTCCCTTTTTTGCCCTTTCAGAAATACTCTAGAAAATGTAGGTGGCTGATCTTACCGTGTGTGGTTAAATATCTTCTTTCACAAGATATATTTACATATATACTTGATTTATTAACAATCAGGAGGAGACAATGTGATTCAGCAGCTGAGACAGATTTAGCACTCCCTTGCATATCTGTTTTTAGTGTTTTCTGTTTCCTGCTAATTTACCTCCTGTGATCACTGGCAGTAGACCAAGAGTTTTGAGTAACAAGAGCATACATTTTTCTTACTGAAAAATAGGTTTATTTTCAAAACAACAAGTTCTCTCTCACACATGTCAATGCCTATTAATATTTTTTTCATTAAAAATAAGAAGTTTGTTTTAGATTAGTGCCTAACAATAATCTCTCTTCAGTTTGTTCATAGCAAAGGCTCATGGCCTTTTGGAAAACAAAATCAGCCATTTCCTCTCTGGAATTTTGTAACATCTCCAAGTACAAATGCAGACAGTCAGGTGATGCCAGCCAACTTCTGTAGGTTTTTAGATACCTGTTTCCTCCCCAGATTTAGTCACCTGTTTTTTTTCCTGTGCTAAACTTATGCACAGAACATGGTGTTAGGATTAATACTTGCACCCTTTACACGATTTCCTGCCACACTCTATTCTATTCTACTCTATTCTATTCTCTCCTTGCAGGTGCGATAGCTAAAGCAAATTCCTTGTGATCTGGTTCTTTCTTCAGTTATTTTTCTTCTCCTCCCTTCTAGGTTTCAACTCTCTTGTAGGTGGAATAATGGGATTTTCCATCCTTCTCAGCGCAGAAGTTTTTAAACACAATTCTTCTGTCTGGTATCTGGATGGCAGTATAGGAGTTTTAATTGGACTTACAATATTTGCCTACGGAGTCAAGTGAGTATCTCCTGCTAGCAGGTATTTCAGCCTGTACAGCAGATGGGCTGTCTGTTTAATGTAATAAGCCATAGCTCTTAAAGGATTATATAACTCCAGTAAAATCAGTCAATTGAATTTCTTAGACTAGATGCCAGTAGTGAAGCAGAGTGTGTGGAAAGGGATAAAAGATTCTCTCTCTCTCTCACATGAGTTTGACTTAAAAAAGAAATTGGAATGATTTTTAGAAGACTTTTTTGAAATAAAAGCCTTGACCTATTTGAAACATTGACCAGAAGTCTTAGGTAAAAATCAGTCTGTGCTGCTATTATGGCACATTTCTAAGCACTTTTTTTTTGTTTTGTTACTAATCTAAAGGAAATAGAGGTTAAAGGTAGGGTGCCCAGTGAGTTCCATCCTAGTCCTACCCTGTAGCAGCTTCTCAATTGTGAAGGCCTAGCCAGTTGTGTTTCAGATGTTGTTTCTGTTGAACTTTAAGATGTTTTCTTGAGTCACCCCACCAGAAATGGAATAAAATCAAATGAAGTGCTTCATTGCAGCTTCACTGCTGCCGTGATTCCCCTTGGCTGCATGAAATCTAAGAGGTTTGTCTTTTCTTCCACTTTCTACTCGGAGAAAGGAGGAGATACAGCATCTTAATTAATTGGAATCATGCCTGTTGAGAAGCAGACCTTGGCCAGGCTGCAGTAAGCCATCAACTGGAAGCTGTGTGGTGGTTTTTTTCCCTAAGTGTGGAAAATCAAATGAACATTTTAATGAGGAATACCATTCTTGGAAAAAATTGCTGTAATCACTATTTCCATTGTAATACCAGCTCCTTTGGAAAACTGTAGAGGTAAATCCATACCAAAGCATTTATTTAAACACACCAAAAGCATTGGAAACCTTCTATAGAGCCACTGAAAGTCATGCTGCGTACCTGCCACCAGCCTGCTTGGCAGTGCACTCAACCATTGTGACACCAGGATGCAGTGAAGGCTAAAACTAAATTCTGTTCTGGCAGCTACCAGCTTTTACAGATTGTGAAGCTGCTGCAGTTCTCTCCTCTACTATTAGATACCTCCTTCCAGCAACAGTGTGGTGTCAATCAGACTACCACAGCAGTCCCCTGCCCACTAATCCCTCTGTGGCTTTTCCAGCCAAGAGAGGCTGCTGTTGTGCATTTGAATTTCTCAATGCAGCCTCCCTGATCCAGGCCTCCTAGAGGAGAAGCATCCTTCCACACTGCTCTATCCTGCCTTTTGGGCACAGTTATTTGTGGGGCAGAGTTAATTCCTATCAGGAGAAAGCAAGATAAGGCTGTTCCTAAATGTGACTTGGTTTTTATTTCTGAAATCAACCGGTGTTTGTGAGTAAACAGAAGATCCCAGGGCTCTCCTGTGGCTCTGCATCCACAGTGCTGTGCTCTCCTCTGCAGGTTGCTCATCGACATGGTCCCCCGCGTAAGGCAAACGCGCCACTACGAAATGTTTGAGTGAAGACCACAGCCTCTCCTCTGTCAGGACTGTAAAACTACAGCATCCTATGTCTTGGCAAGTGGTGCCAATGGTATTTTACTAAATATGCAGTTTGTTTCCCGTGGTCTGTTTTTGTTGCAGTTTGTTTCAATGGGAAATCTCTCTGTAAAGCTGGCATATGTGCACACTGCTTGCAGTTCTGCCAAACAGCAGCATTTCCTTCCTTTATTTTTGTTTGTTTTAGTTTTGTTTGCTATTGATTCCTGTGACAATAGAGAACATGCAGTTTGCAGTCTTAACCCAACTGCCATGTTGTATATTCCAGAGTGAAAGTGTTCTTAATGGTGTGATAAGCCTGTGGGTAAAGAAGTGCCAGTTTCAGAGCTTGGGGTTTTTTTTTGTTGGTTTTATTCTTTTCCCCTGGCCTCTATTTTCCCAAACACGAGCTGTAACACAAGTACACTCCTTGCTACACCTCTTTGGCTAATAGAGTATCCTATGGAGAGTCCAGACACCAAGAGCTATGTTCCTTAAAACACTTGGGTAGCTACTTCCTCCCCTCCATTCAAACAGACAGGCAGGAAGAGCGGGTCCAAACCTTTCTGTCATCGGAGAGAGACTTCACCTTGATCCTAAATTAACGCAAACTATACCTCTTCAATTTAAATTGAATTCTATTTTTTCTTAACGAGATGCTGTTCATAGCTTTGCATGGACCAAACAAGCACACACAGTATTACTGTACAGACCAAAGCCAAAAAGTGGTGCAAGGAAGAGGAGCTGCTTGAGGAATGGGATTCTCATCTTCTGTTGTACTGTATGCAGATGTACCAGCGTGTGTGACTGTGGTTGCTCTGTAGTCTTGACGATGGCACAGCAGTGGCTCAATCTGGTGGTGAGATACAGATCTATTTATTAGATTTAGATTGTCCTGTAAAGTGTTGCTCACTTTCCATCACACATCCTATATATTACTTAATAGCAGGTTAAAGTATCCAAGGATTGTGCTGTATAATCAATAAATCTGGTCTCTATTTTATACAGTATCTGTAAGTAACATTTGAAAACAATTTCCAGAATGTATCATAGAACAAAGTCTTCCTGTATAGCAGCCTATTAAACTCAATTCTCTGGCTATATCCATTTTCTATTTATTTTATATGTTCCAGGTTGGTTTTCACAACACAGAACCACTATTGTTGCATCTGTGTATGGCAGGTGGATAGAAAGTAGACAGCCCACTGTCGAGTTTGAAATAGGAGCATGGTAAGTAGCCAAGCAGCTAGAAATGCCCATTTCTAGATCCCCAACAATGGACTACATAAAACTGGAGTAGACTTACAATTAGACTGTTCAGTAATTGATCAGTGGGGACACTGATTTGTATTTATTAATTTATTTGTAATGGTGCCTTGTGATGCTAAATCTGTATTTCCCATCATATGTCACTTTGTGAGCTCTCAGCCAGATCCTGAAAGATCTTTAGTAAAAGTCAACTTCAAATGATGTGTGTAGGAGGGGACCACCCAAAAGCCTCACTGACCTGATGGTGCCCATACAAGGTGCATAGTATTGGAAAGATGACACAGCTGTGCCTGAAACAGAAAATTCCAGCTGTTGTCAGGCATCTTCATGGTCAGAATTATACAACCAGAACATAGCTGTACTATACAGTTGATGGTTTTGTTAGTGCTGTTTACCCTCTTCAGGCACTCCAGGGGCTTTTGATGACTTTTCCAGTCCCATTGCTAGTCATTAAAATGTTATCTTGGGAAGTACCAAATGAGCTGCTCTACAGGGCCTAGCTGTAGCTGAGCCTACTGCAGATGCTTCAAGAAGATAAGGAATAAGGTAGTGGCAGGATACTTAACTCCTCCTTTACAACATAGAATCCCTGACCATTGAAAGTATGTAAGACATTGAAACCCACACCCAGCTCAATCATGAAATAATTCTGTTAGAATGCTGAGTGTAAACAGGAGCACAGGACTGTGCAGGTGTGTCCATGCATAAAGCAAGGTTAAACATCTTCCTGGAACTCCAGAATATTCTTAAGGGGCGTTTGTAAGTGCAGGCTTCAGTTGTGTAGACTTTGAAAAGGAGATGTAGGTAAGCAAGGTAATCATACTTTGTTCTGTCAGATTAATTTAAACCAATTGCAGAAACCTTTCAGTTCCCACAGGAGCTTCAAAGCATTAGCAGGTAAATACAGGAGAGTGACTGAAATACTCGTGCTACCTAAAAGTAAAGAGTCCGGGAAACAGTGATACTCAGTAACGACAGCAAGTGCACGCCAGTGAAGCCAGCTAGCATCAGGAAGGCCTTGTATGGTATGTGACAATAAGAAAGCAAATAACTGCTCCTCTGATTTACTGAGGCTCTGCTTGAGCCAGCCACCCTCAGAGGTAACAGTTTTTGCATTAGTTTTCTTTATTAAATGTCTATGCCAGTAGTTTTTCTAGTTATAACAAGTGTGCCTTCCAGCTCAGCTAAGTGAAAGTGGACTTTTCAATAGCTGAAAAGCACTCAGACGAATCACCTGAAACTTGGCACTGGCCAATAGAATGCTTTGCTTGGTGATCACAGGCCACAGAATCTTGCCAGTGCTGCCAACTCCTCTTTGTTGTGCACAGGATACAAGGAAGGAGCTTCAGTGTTCATACAAGGAGCAGCAGTGGCCAGGAAAGAGACTGCAAACTGACACTTACTAAAATCTGGCCAAACTCCGAATTGCAAATTAATCCCTGAAAGAGACTATGATCTGAGCAGATGCTTTGAATTTGGCCATATTGTTCAGCAGAGAAGGAAGCTATCAAAAACTCCCACTGTAAGGATTACACTTGCATCAGGTAGGCATGAGGTGTATTTCAATAATGGAAAATGATAATGTTCCACTGAAAACCAGATGTTTTTCAAACCCAGATTGCCATCAAGAAATTACTAGACCAACATCCCTTGCTGTAAGTAAAATGCAACTGAATCAGCAACAGTACATGCCCCATAAATAAGCATCAGCTAACCATGGTAAAAAAAAAAAGACCCTTATAAGAAGTTCCTTGCTGAAAATGTTCCAGAAGTGGGCCTGAAGCAAAGACCCCAGAGAAGAAGCCACTAAGACATGAGCAGATTCAGCTCTAGGTATACCTGCATCTGGGAATGCACCAGAGTTCCTCACTGCTAAGAACACCCGTTGCATTGCTGCTAGCTCAGCTGCCTGGGGAAAAGTGCAGACATTTCTGGCACCTTTTTTATGTGGGCCAGCCCATGGCACTGCTGTGTCATGAGGCAAGTATTAAGGATTAATAATATACCAACCAGGAATGTGTGTTAGCAATGCATATTTGTATTCAAGAAATAGCTCCACTACCCATTTTCTTTTGAAGTCAGAGGATGGAGTATTAAACAAAGGCTCATGATAGCAGCAAGCTGCCTCTGCAGCACCAGCAATTAGGAAACACTGAAACTGCTTGACCAGCGATTATCCCTGGGGTGCATGGACTTGTGTCGATGCTTTACCCAGAGGCTGCACGTAAGAAAATGGTTTGCTGTGCTAGCAGCCCTTGTTATTTCTCACTGCTCCTCCCGAGTTTGGTGCTAGGCTGTGTTAGGTGCACTGCCACCAAGTGGTGCTGTGACCAAGCAGATGACTGGGCCTCTGGTGGCTGTTTATCCAGGACCGGTAACTAGGCAGGAGTAGCACACAAAAACACATTCCTGCGGCCTGGCATCTGGCTCCAGGTTATGCAACTACAGAGCATAATTAAATCAAGGAGCAGACAACGCAGGGGGACTTCCCTCTCCTCTTCCTCCCACGGATGGGAGCTGCTGCTTTCTGTGATTTGTGTTTGACCAGCACTGAACTGTCTTGAGCTTTACCTGTTCAGTGACAGCAGGGCTGCTCCTATGGCAGCCTCCAGGTCCACAGGGAGTAGAACAGGCAGCAACAAAACTACTTGGACATGGGGAAGCTGAAAGTCCATTTTATCCAAAGCCAGCACAGAAGGTCTGATCTAAGTTAGCTTGGCAAGTAATGAGGAAACATCCCATTTTGACAGCTAACCCTGGCATTCTTCTGCACTCACCTCGTAATGGCACAGGCCTTACAGGATTGTCACCCCCTCACCTCAGCACAGACCGAGGAATGAAGGTGACATCTATTCTAAAATGGCCCAGTGACAAGAAATACCACCTCCTCTTACTGGGGCAGATTCACCAAGCACAGCCCAAGCTGGCAGCGTGGCCTTGGGCTAATCACATTGATTCTTCCCTCCTATGGAGGTAAGGAGGAAATTAAAGCTAAGCTGCTGTAGTAGATCAGCAGCTTTCACTTCAAAGATCTGCCTGTACCAGTTACTTACTCTGCAAGCAGCAGCTGTACCTGCAGAAATACCAAAGGCTCACACCATGGTGTTTGCTTTAGGGGTGGTATTACCACATCAGCATTTTTGTTCAGTGATTTTTGGCTTTGAAAGTTCCCCTCCTCACAAAGGTGCTCACAAATCGGATGCCTTCAGCCAGCCAGTGCTCTCTGAGGTCCTGCAGCAAGTTCTATCTAGGAGGAAACACCTCCAAGGAAAGGGTTCCCAAGACAAAGCAGGACATACAGTGAGATTTAACATATAGAGCCTCTTCAGTGCAAATAATACTGGGGTTTTGGCAATAAAGACTTACTCCTAGGATGTTAATTAAATGCAATTTCTATAATCAGTAAAAGAATAAAATGTGCCCAGTGCCAATAAGCATAATCAGGGGGCACTGCAAGGCAGTAAACTGGGATGCTCCAGCTCTTGCACACTGAAAAAGAAGCGTCAGAGCGAGGTGAGGCTTTTGAGAGTGACACAAAATCCCAGCAAAACGTTTCCAGACTTTCTACCAGATGGAGTTTGACTGAACCCACTCAAAAAGTGTGTGAGAGTTGAAGTATTTAAGCTCCCCTAATGATCTTTCCAGTACAGCTGCACTGGTGTATTTCTTATTCCAAGTTCCACTTTCATACTTTTTCCATTATGTGACTGCTACACAGCCCACATCTGACTTAGCTGCTCACCATTTTGCAGAGGTCTCCTTTTAATGGCAAAGCTGAACATTAGGGGAATGGCATTAGGGGACTGAAACAGGAAGGAAAATGTTTCCAAAAATAACCAGAACAAGGGAGTGAATGAGCAGGATCCTCCCTAATCCAGTCTGATGGCAGGAAATGCTTGGGAATTTGGAACATTGAGTAGCAACAGAGAACCAAAACAATTCTCACCCATTTCAGTCTGAGGTGAGGTATGGGAGGAACATACCCATAAAAAGGGGTGACTGGTGAAGGACATTCATGTACTTCAGCTCACTGAGATAGCAGTAAAAGGCTCTTGCAGAGGTACTGCCAGCATAAAACCGTCATGTGCTAGACAGGACAACTGGGTATCCAAACCCAAGTCACAAACCTCTCCTAACCTTGCAGGCATTTCTCTTTCCCACTCCACTTTGCCATTTTAATTTATGCTATTGCTTGCTAGTGGTGTGTGTCATTAACTGGGGTGGGGAAACAACCAACCAGGATCCCATGCTGGGAGTTAGTGACTTCTGTACAATTCTGACTTGACATCATGTATGTGTGGACACAGGTAAAAGAAACCCACACCAACATGCAACAAACCTAGGAAAAGGTAGTGTAAGAAAGCAAGTGATTGCTTCTCTCCAGTGGCTTGGAAAAATAGTGGCTATGCTGCATATGGCCAGGTTTTGAACAGGTGTAAAAGCTGGTCTGAACTTCACTTTTTTTGGTTAATTGGGTTTTTCACTATTCATTTTACTGTTCCATTACTCTTGGACACCTCCACCACAACCTCTCCACATTCCTAGCTGAAGCCACAGCAGAACACCCCTCCCTCTGTCTCTGCTGGGCTAACAAACATTCAGGTGGGCAGAAGCCTTTAAGCAGCATGGGTGCAACTGAAAGAAACTGACAGTCTACAAGGTTTCAATGTGTGGCCATTCTATTGTACATCTTTTTTTTATGCATCTGTTTACAGCCTTCAAGGTGATGTGGCACCCATCAAGTGCACTGAGTGGACACTCCACCCATCTATGACACAAACTTGTCCCTCAGATGAGTTTGGACAAGAGACTTTCTGGGCCCCTCCTAGGCAGTGGCTCCTGCAGAACTAGATGCCATTAGGTGCTGAAACCTTGACTTAGTGTGGGAGTGATGCTTGTTCATGCAACCCAGGTGCCTAGTCCAAAGTTTCACAATTGAGCTCTTGTTCCATATGCAAATATTTCCTGAGCTATCCAAACTCAGACCTTGAAGGAAAATACTCTCCAAAGCTGTTTTTTTACCACAACATAGCTTTTGCTCTTTAACTCCATAGTGTGTTGCATGAGTAAGTCTTGTGCCTGCCACCGTGGCATTCCAGTCCTGGAATGGAAATTTCTAGGGAACTAAGAATTCCTAGCTACCACCTCCTGAAAAGAGGCTTGAATTTATCCATTATCTAACTTGGGTTTAAAACAAAACAAAGCAAAAAGGTAATTACTTGCCTGTTGTTCTTATGGCCAAGATGTGGATTGATGGGAATGCCCATGCTGTGACTTACCTCTGGAGGCGGGCCAGCACCAGAAATGCCCAACTGCAGAATTGCAAAGACAAACCACACAAAATGCAGGTTTTGGACCCCATTTAAGCACAAAGCAATCATAAATCCAAATCACACAAGAAAAAGGTTTATTGAAAAATAAAGTTCTCCCTAGTTTTTTTCTACAACAGTGAAAACGAAGCATTTTTCTATGCCATTAAAGTACAGACATTTACTCTTCTTTAAAAAAAAAACAAGAAAGAAAATAAAATCCCATCCAATGAAACCCCAGAAACTTGACAGCATCTGAACTGCTGTGTGCTCTTCTCTCTGAATAAACTGATTGAACGCAATATAGTGGAACACAACCATTTAAATAAAACAAAGGATCAACCTCTCAGGAAAGAATTCAAATCAAATGCACAGTACCAGCCTGACCCTGACATTCTCACGCGCAGATAAAAACTCTCATGGACTCCGAATTATCTGCAAAAAGAAGCAATCACATTTTTTACAGACTCCAGTAGGGGTTTTGGGTTGGTTTGGTGGGTTTTCTTTTAATTGCAGTGCTATGGGGATTAGTTGTACTTCGATCCCCTTCACTCATGGAGAGGGACTCCCCCAGGGAATGATTCAGACCAGAAACCAAAGAGCTGCCCCAAAATACTCTCTGGAGGACTCCCAGAGAGTCAGCAGCCAGCCTAGCAAGCTCAGGGGGATCTTAACTTTTCCATCTCAACTTAGCTTTGTAAATATTCTCTTGTATTTTTCTTTCAGCTCTCTTAGAATCTTCAGGGTAACTTTTCCTCATAACATTTCATTGTTTTTCCTTTGGTCAGACCTGCTTTTTCTTTCTCCTCTGCTGTATTCCTTTGTGAAAACCAAAAGAAACCCATGACTTCTTAAAAATGGTTTTCACTGTACTGCAACAGACTTGTTAATGAATGTAGCAGACTGTTCTGGGTTCAACCCTATTAACTGCCTTCAGACAGCAATTTAAACTGATTTATTGTGCACTGATTTGATATTTCAAACTGCCTTGCAGCTGTTGGAGTCTGAGCTAGGGTGTGTTGCACATGCATCTGGCCAGCTTCAGTAAATGCCAGGGCGTTATTTACAGGCTCTCTTTAAAGCCAAGGGTTTGGCTGGCTCCTGTGTGGCATCTCGGAGTTTTGCCTCTACTGTGTGGCAAGCACGAGTGCAGCAGCACTGACTGAGGGCCAGTACAACAGGGTAGAGCAACACTAGAGTTATTTTCCTGCAGAGAGAAGCTGCTGCAAGGACAGTAGGGTCCCCAATACTTCAGTTCTGCCAGCCTTCATGCAAGGTGAAATTCTAATCCCATGCACAGCCCCCCTTGGTTACATGACACCTGCAGTGCTCTTCCCAGCAGAGGAAGGGTGTTACTGAATGTTTGTAAAGCAGTTTCTGTGTATGGAAGGTGGAGCTACTACTCATTTTATCACAACTCTGAGGATTTGATTTACTCATTTAATAAACAGGTGACTTAGTGCTGTTGAGAGGGTTGCTGAATTGAAACATAAGGTGGTCTGTTCAGAATTCGGTGGATTACATCTGCAGATAAGGATCACAGCTCTAAAAGCAATTTAGTTTGGCAACTTTGTTGTTTTTCCCTGGAAGAAAAACCATGGAGAATACCTCACACCTGAGGGATTCTGGGGTTCAGGCTCTGGTAGTTTCAACACATTCCTACAGTAAACATCTTACACTTGATACACAGTTTGCTGTTTACACATTTCACTTAAATATAATGTTCAGAAATTACAAACTGATTAAAAAACCTCACAGAGCTGCATAAAAACATGAAGATGGGATTTAAGTCACTGCCCAGAAAACTCTGTGTTTTGATGTTACATTTACAGCAGCATTATTAAAGCGTATCTTAAAGAAACTGTCCCTGGCCTTGCCAGCCTGAATGAAAGCAGACATCTGCTAGTGCGTTGTTCTCCTCACCTTTAAAGCGGTCCCTGACCCAACAGGACCAAAAGAGAACTACAAATGGAAAGAAATCACAAATCAAAGGTTGAAGGCATAGGAGCTGTAGGGCAAATGTCACAAAGGAACAGCCACACCAAAATGTTAGCAACCCCTAGAAAAAGACCTGTGGCATTGGAAACTGCTAACTCCTAGTGTCTGTATAAAAAACCTAAGACAACCAAGAGGCCACCGCTCCAGCTGCAAGCTGTTGGCTCAAGAGCTATTTCAGCAAGTCTTCAACTGATACATTAATAATAAAGCAACAGCAACTTAATTAAAGCTGGTCTATGCTGTAACAGCAAGCAGAAGTGGCTGCTGCTATGTGTACAACAGAAGGTGCAAGTGTCTGCTCTTGAACTGCTAATCCAGGGATACTTATTAAAAAGGGAGAGATGCTTTTTTAATTTGAAGAAAAGCTAATGGAGGAGTTCTGCTATCACTGAAGACAGTGGGAGTCATGAAGTTAATTAAACCTGGGTGAGATTGTATCCAGCCTGATTCATCCCATTTAATTTGTTTTACTAATAAAATCTAGTCTTGAAATACACTATGGGCAAAACACATACCTGAGAAAGCAATCAGGAGTTTGTTTACGTGAAAAGTGCTGCAAACTCATAAATCATCTTGGAAATTTAGACAGGCCACTCATTTTTGAGAGGGGAGTGCATGTCTCTCTCATCAAGGATTAACCAAGGACATTGACTAGGGCTTTCAAGGCTAGCAGTACAACATCATTAAGTGAGAAGACATCAGCTAACCACCTGATTTGTGGCTGGTACCAACAGAAACACTCAACAAGTCTGAATGCAGGTCAACAAGCAAACTGCAACAGTCAGTACAAGTAGTTGGGAGCAGAGCTGAGCACGGAAGACACAGAGAGCCCTGGCTGTCTGCAGCTCTGTTCTGAGACCTCCAGCTGAAACCCGATCAGCAGCTATTCCGCAAAATCCGCTTCCTGCAGAAAAGCAGTAGCACTAAAAACAGCTGCAATGAGCTGAAAATCCAAGAGTGCCCTCCCCACAGGGTCGTAAATTCAGGTATCACAAACGGACCGTGTTCTCCTGCCAGCACCTGGAATTACCCAGTGCACTTCCATGTACAGATGTCTTTAGCTGAAAAACCAAGACCTCACAGACTTTAATGTGGATCTTCACTTTCCCTGCTGTTAAAATCAGACTTGGCTGGTTTTTTTTAGAGGTCTTCTGTTAGCACTGTCTCCTTGGGGAATGTAAGGGCTTTAGTTTGCTCTCTGGTCATTAAACAGAAGTCTCATCCCAGCAGGAGCTCTCCTGTCACATTACAGATACTCCGCTTGCATAAGCAACGCTTTGCAAGAATTATTAAAGCTACAGCTTTATCTTATTAACCTTATAGTTATAAACTTTACCTTATAGTTTTAGAACGGATTTTCCCACTACTTAAAAACGTTCAAAATTCCTACTGCTAGGTTGTAGAGTCACCAAGTGCTATTTTTCCCTGTAATTAGTGTTCCATTATACTTGTTCAGACAGTGTCCATATTCCAAACACTCATCTAAACCCCCAAGAAAAGTAGAAGCAAGAAAAAGGCACATAAACATTAAATATCTGTAGGAGAAACATAATCTGATATAAACAAGCAAACACACAGCTGCCACTATAAATTACAAAAAGAACAGAGAATCTAAGCAAACAAATGCAAGAAGCAACTCTATTTATACATGTGCAAATCAACTTGCATATATGAAATAAATGAGGTTTTTATTGGCATTTTTAAACAGTGTGTCTTTACCAACTTCACCTTTCAAAGGCAAGCCTTTATGTTAATAAATATGTAAATGCTTCTCTCAAGTTCTCTAATCTCATAGGAACAAGATCTTTGAACAACAACAAAAAAAAAAAAACCAACCCAACAAACTAGGTCACATACAAAAATACAAAATTCTAAAACAAAGAATGTCTTGATATGAGAGATATGTTTAAAAGCTTGTAAAGTGTTTTTTATATTCAACTTTTGACATTTCCCTCCCCCCATCAGTCGCTGATCAATATCTCCAAATGCAAGTCATGCAAAAACCTGATTTCGGAGTAAAGGAAGCTGCAAGCTTTACTGCCAGACTGAGGAACAGTAGGACAGTCCCATCTCTAATGTCCTGAAGTGCAAGAACCAGACTACACCTTTATTCTTTAATTAGGAAGGAAAAGAGTTCTGGAATGTGGACAGAAGGCTGCCCTCTCTCCTGAAATGCGAACATACGTTAAACGTTTTGGTAAATCATTCAAACTTTTAGGCAGCCCCACATGGATTTGCCTGAGTGCTTGACTGTGGAAGGATTTCGCTGCTGGTCACTGCACGAACGAACACTGCTGTGTATGGGGGAGAACTGCCTTGGGTTTGGTGAGTGAGGTCTAGGAAGTTTACACGCTTAAGAGTTCTCACTGATGGCCTCCTTTTACCAAAAATTAGCCTGCAGCTCTATTTCATACAAGGAATATTTCTACTGAAAAGGGAGTTTAAAATTGCTAATAGAGGCCTATCGAATTATAGGCCTTGATTCTTTTCTGAGATTAACGAGTCCTCTCTATAGATTTCATGGAAACAGGGTCAGACCCAATGTTTCTGAGGCCAATTTAGATGTTCTCTCCCTAGCTGAAGTGCCAGCAGCGCTGATCACGGTCCCAATTTTGCCAGGATGCAGTAATTCAGTGCAGTAGACTAGAGAGAAACAGTGCTACAGCTTCAGAAAAAAACAGAGCTTGTAACGGACTCTCCCTGCTGTGGTAAAGGCAAATGTAGCACTGAGTAAAGCACTAGACCAGAAAACCTTAGAATAACAAATACCAAACCCCTCCCATCTGAAAGGTTTAGAGGCAGTGTGCCATGTGGAGCATACAGTGGGGGGAACAAGCAAATATGTATTTACAGCAGAGTCACACTACAGCAAAAACTACATGGTTTGCATTCTTTAAGTGCACACGTACCAATCTTTGTTTCCACCATCACTCTGTGAGGTCTCATCCCAAACTCTGTTCCTGCCCGCAGAACCTCAGGCTGAGCGGGCGAAGGCAAGTTCTGCTGTTGCCTTTACTTTCAGCACCAGGTACGAGTGTATTTTAATACACAGGATGTTCCAGTTGCACAAATATGCACAGCTATGTGGGGGCTATTTTATATAAATACAGAAGGAATTGTCGTTCCTGCTCAGACCCGCTGCCAATCCTCCTCCCCCGTCTTTTCCAGGGTATTAAAACTACTGCAAACTACATTTGTGCTGACTGAAGCAAACGCTGAGCTGTGGTAACAGTAAGGATTTTCATACTAGCTTGGGTCTGTTTTCTTTTCATACAAAAAGTTTGCCTCCCATTAAGACTCAGCTGTTCTGTTTCTGGAAATTGCTCTAAAATACAGCAGATTTTATCATTATCACAAGCCAGTTACTGGTGATCCCACTGCTCAACAGCCCCCACATGTCCTTTTTTGGATACTCAACAATCTCTCAGGATTAAGTTCCTGTGTAGTCCGCAGCAATGTTACGGAGTGTTGAGGCAGGAAACAAAAAACTTGATAAAGCTAATTCATTGCTTTTCAATCAAAACTTTAAATGCACATTGATCTGTTCTTTTGTCCGGAGAATTTATCCACAATGAAGCAGCCTTTCCTTCGCTTGGTCTTTGGTAGGTCAAGAGACACATCAATATTCACAACGTGGATAATGAATGCCAAGTACAATAAAAATCTGAACCAGCCAACCAGATCTATCCAAGAATAGAGAATTTAAAGTATTGAGGCTTTTCATTATTACCTGCTAACCATTGTTACGTTGTTGGGAGGTGTTTCTTTGCCCCCCCAGTACGGTCAGGGCATGTCCAAATTGTAAGCCTGCAGACCATGACCACATTTCAAAATGCACTGCAGATTTCTTTCTCACTAATCTCAGCATATCATTTCCTGACTACCAATGGTGCTATCAAGCATGTCACCTTCTGCTGAAAATAACAAAGAATTATCTCTATAAAAAGAAGGTGATTTAGAAGGTTTACTTACTGGTATTAAAAAAAAAAAAAGGGTAGTTTAATTTGAGTTCCAAACTCTTGAATTGTTTTATTCTAGATTTGAAACTGGTGTGCCTGCTTGGGGGAAAATAAAGGGAAAAAAAAAAGAGGGAAAAACCACACACACCCCCAGAAAGGAGAAAAATAACCAAAGAACCCACGAGACTGATCAATGCTTTTCTAAGCAGTTTGTCTCCTCTTCAGAAAAAATTTCTCTTTAAAAACCTAGCTAGTTATGAAGACGTTTTACATTGCTACCATACAATAATTATAGTTAGCTTAGTTTAACCTTTCTATGTCATTCAGCAACACTTTAACTACTGGAAGCCGTAGCAAACTGAGGCTCTAACGATAATATTGCTCCAATGATGCTGAATACTTTTTGCTTCACACAGTATTTCTAGTAGACAGACTACAACAGAAGCATGGGCTAATGCCAAGGATTACTCTCTAAATGGGACCAGTAAACTGTGACAAGTCCATTCCAAAAATGGCAGTATGTTTTTAGCTTTTCCACACTGAAGAATGCCATAACCCTAGTCAGTTGTCAAGTCACCAAGATGATGTGTCACACGCTGGCAGTTGCCTATTTGCTCATTCCTGATACTCTTTCAACTGCTCCAATGCAGCAGCTGTGATGCAGACAATGCCTTGTATTACAAAGATTTCAAAAACCAGAAAGGAAATAAAAAACAAAAACCCAATAACAAAAAACAACCAACAACAACAAAAAACCCCCAAACAAACAGGAAAAAAAAAAGAACTGGCCTCAGAACAGCCAGTAACAGGGTACAGAGCTACCTTGTGGTTCCAAGTTCCTGTGAAGTAAACCACTTTATAGCCATTCAAGCTGAAGCAGTACCCAAACAGTGCACTTAGAATAAAATGCCAGTCCCCCCACCCCTGCGCCCCCCTCCCTCAAGCACACTTTTTATCAGTTTTCTACTGGAATGAAACTGAGATCCTTTAGCTAGCCGTGATGAGGGATGTCTTAACTCGTTAAACAAATAGAAAACACTTCACCCAAACAACAACAATAACAAAACCAAAAACAGACAAACAAACAAACAAAAGAGACTTTGATGGGTCTGGGAATTTTCTACAAACTATTCTGTGCAGTCATCTTCAAATCACTGTAGTACATGAAATTTATTTCTCTTCGCAAACAGATGAAGGAATCTGAAGACTTACACTGCAAATGTTCTTATAGGAAAAAAAGATCAGTTAGCTGCTTGTTATGAATCCCTCCTCTCTTAGTAGGTAATTCTGCCCAGCAATGATAGCTTTGCCTGCAGCGCGAAACCTGGACAAAAGTGCAGGGAGTATAAGTAGCTCCTCTCAAAACTACTTACATTTTGTCCTCAACTCAAAAGAAGCTCTGCTGCTGCTGCTATAGGCAGTCTTTACAAAGTGCAACCTGCCCCTTAATATAGTCTCTGCAGGGGCAGATTCTTCTGTGGGTTGGGTGGGATCCGGCACAGCTGAACAGTAAGAGGTCACCTTGGAAAACACAGTGCTTCCTTCTTGCATCAAAAGAGGGGACCAGAATATCATTTGCAGACTCCATGGTGAGACATTCGATATTGTGCCTAAAAAGCAAAGTGCATGATCTAAATCACAGCGAAGTTTACAGGGATTTGGTGTAGTTTTTATCCTTCCTCACTAAAAACAAAATGAAATGCTGTACTACATCCTAAATTCAGTACATTTAGAATTGCAGATTCCCAGAACATGGCTCTGATTTCTTTCCACCTGCGCAGATTCCCTCTGCAGAGGGCAGTGCAGCCTTTCCAATGTTACTCTGTTTCCTAAAGATTAATGGAAGAAGTTAAAAGGATAAAAATGCTTTTGAGCCTTCTCCAATGTGCAATATTTAAGTACACTATGGGTTTCTAATAAGAGAAACCCAAAGAACCTGAAATCCTGAGGTACTCTCCCTGAATTTAGCAGAGATCTGCCCCAGGCTAGGCACACTGGCCCAGGCAGCCTTGGGTAGCTCAAGTGCAACCACAGCCAAATTGTGAGGACAAGGCAATGCTGCTGTGTTACAGCAGAAGCTGGTCAAGACAAGACCCACTGCTCTGAGCAACCAGCTGGCTGAAAAAAAAAACACAACAAAAAGCCCCAGCCAAAACTCAAGTTGCCATTTTCTGGCCACAAAGCTTAAGCACGAGGGTAGCAATTCCAGCAGAGGCTTGTTTTTCACATATGCTGGAAACACTGGCAGCATTCAGCTTCTGACAGATTCCCCCCCCCCAGCATTATAATTTTGTCTAGACAGCTAGAAACGAAGCCTGACAAGGTTTTTACATAAGCTGCTTCTGAAATCTGCTGGAAATTACAACTTCTCAAACAAAATACAAAAATACAAACATTCTACAATTTAATTTAGCAAAAAGTGAAGCTGGAAAACCTAGGAAGCAGTCTGGTCTTGGAGCTTCAAGTGCTTTGTTTTCATTCTGAAAGCCACACAAACATATTCCCAAAGAGAGAGCACCTAAAAGGAACATTAATTTCCTTAATGCATAGCTGGTAAGCTTTCTAAATTGCTACTAATACCTCTAATGTACAAAGGTTTACAATTCCCTACCTGGGACAAAACCAACACAAGGTTTGCATAGGCACTAATTGCTAACTGCCAGCGAATAGCCTTTCAGTGCAGATGTTAATTGTCATCAGAGGGGGCTCAATAAATAAAAGAAAAGCAGCAGTTTGTAAGTGCTGCATTTTAAAACCATGTGAACTGAGAGAAATCCACAATGTGTGCAGAGTTCTATTTATCACTGTAAAATGCATTTTGTTTCTTGACCCAGCTGACTGGGCACAGTTAGGACCAGCAGTAAGAGTCACATAAGTTCACCAGCTCTCAGAAGGTTATGGGAAAAGCTATGGAGTAGTACACCAGGCCTGCAAAGGGTCCATCCAAACACAATCACAGTCCTGGCAGCTGTGATCCCTGCAGCACAACCATCTCTGCTCAGTGCAAGCAACCTGCCATCAAAATGCACTGTATGGGGCCCACACATAGAAGATGGAGGTGAGAAGGAAGAGATTTGAGTTTTTGGCCTCGGTGCTATACTCCTCACTGCAAAATCGTGTGCTATGTGAAATGCTGCTCCTGGCACAGCAGCAGCTTCTACCATCCACAGGTTCAAGGGACTGACAGCTAACCTCACAGCTTGCTCCAGCCCAGCAGACTCTTGTCCCCCTCCCCACCTTCCCTCCTCACAGAATTCATACACTGAACTTCATGTATGGCAAAAAGCAGGGCAAGAAAGAGACAAAATGCTATGTTTGTGCTTTTGAGCACTTACCTAAGCAGCGCTTTGTCCTTGTTAAGATGCTGGAAGAAGGAAGGTTCACAGATGAGCTGGCTTTCCTGACAAACTTGTTTACAGGATTTTCCAGGTTCAGCAATTTTTACTTGAAGGGCACTTAATGGAGGCCACATCACCTGCCCGTGACAGAAATCCTGCAGTGATAGATCATATTTTATTATGGTACATCCAGTCCCTTCACAGCAATTTTTTCCCATTACTAAAACAGAATCCCTAAAATCATAGAATCAATAAGGTTGGAAAAGACCTCAGAGATCATCAAGTCCAACCTATCACCCAATACCTCATGACTAACTAAATCATGGCTTCAAATCCAATCCTTTTTGAACACCTCCAGGGACAGTGACTCCACCACCTCCCTGGGAAGTAATTATTATCACCCAAACATTCATTTTGCAGCTCATTTTGGTTGTATTCAAAGTCAGCAATTTAAGCACATTCAAAAGGAATACTTTTCTTTTAGCATGAGGAAATTATCTCCTTTGATTGCTGCTTGAAACGTAGTAGTATCATTCTTCCCAAAGAATTTTCTTCTTTGCCTGTACCCTTTTTAATTTGTTATAAGCAACTCTGCCTAGTCTCTACTTCTGCACCCAAGCCATTCTGGCTTTCTCAGTGACTCCTGTTTCATTATCTCTGTGCTAGAAGAACCATTTTCCTAACAGCACAAATATCAGGAAGAAGTTCTAGTAGAAGAATTCCAGAGGTTCTCAAGTGGTCCATGTGGAAAGGGTCAGGGGGCCTGCAGTGCTGTGGAGTGAGCTGAACTCAAAACTGCTGAAGATTTCTATAAAGCAACCAGGATTCAAAGAGTTTGTTTGACTTTCCTGGTTGAATTGCTAGTAAAAGTGGTCTCTCAACACTGAAAACCCCTGACCTGACTATAAATAATGCATGCAGTCAAGTGTCACCACAGTGGAAAGAAGGAAGAAAGAACTGGTGCCTCAACACACCTGCCAGTGAAAACTACTCAAAGATGAGTTCTTAAGGTCTTGACATTTAAAGTGAGAAAAAGCAAAGAGAAAATGCTAACCACTGGTTTTATTTCACATGGTGTGACATTCAGCCATTATTTTGACAGCTGTCATCCAAAGCTAATCCAAAAATGTGGGCCCAGTCCATCATGGTTTGCTTTCTCCTGGCAAAATTAATACTTGTATGAACAGGTCCCACACTGTGACCCAGAGGTTAGAAAGGCTGAACTACTTAAGGATTAATGAAGCTAAGACTCCAAATAATTTATCAGTTCTCAGTATCAGTTTGGTGGTTTGTTTTCTGGTTTTTTTCCTTCTCTCTTTACATTTCTTTGGCTGAAGGAGGAAGTGTTCATACTTCCAGGTCTAACCATAAATTTAGTATTATACAATCATGAATCACAGAATTATCCTGAGTTGGAAGAGACCTACAAAGACCACAGATTTCAGATCTTGACTCCACACAGGACAACCTAAAAGCTAAGTCATATATCTGAGAGCATTCATTGTTCAAATGCTTCCTGAACACTGACAAGCTTGAGGTGAAGACCTCTTCCTGGGAATCCTGTTCCACAGTGCTTAGTCACTCTCTCAGAGGAGAGCTCTTTCCCAGTGTTTGCCCCTGATGCAGCCATCTCCTCATGCCATATTTGAAGAGAGCATATTTGTGGTGGAAAAATTTGAACAGCATCTAAAAAGATCAGCTTAACAATATAGATGGTTAGAGGTACTTTTTAAGGAGGTTGTTTCCAAAAGGTCATTTTGCTATTTGTACTTTAGCACTCTGTTTATTCTGTGCTTTTATAAATGAATATTTAAAATACCAGATGCAAGAGGAAGACAATCCAATACTGTAATACAGACTACATAGTACTGTAAATCTACAATATAACACTGCAATATCAGATTGGATTCTTGGCTAGTGCAGGCAGAAGACAAAGGTTTTCAGAGTGACTTGCTTGTGAAGCTTCACTGTGTGCCGGGGGCTTCAGCTTTTAACATCTCTTAGTTGAAAACTCTCCCAAAAACTGGACGCAGCCTCCCGTTTCCAGTCCCTAGCTTGGTAGGGAGCTCCCTCACCTTATGCCACCTTGAAGCACGTCTCAGCACATCTCCTTCATCGATACCAACATACATGCCTGTGTTTCAGTTTGCTGTTTCTGGCTCGTTTTCCTACTAACCATGAAAAGCAACCTAAATTTGATATCTTCAGCCCACTCTATCTTGCCCCACAACCCTACATACATAAGGGTAAAATAAAGAAAATATGTTAGGTAAAACAGAAGGTTAAGTTTCACCAAAGGCTGCATTTATGTTTGTTTTATCTAAAACCACAATTTCAAGGTGAGACAAGCTTAGCCTTGCCATCAAAGGTATTCCCCCTCCCTTTGGCTTTTCTTGCTCTTGGGTGACCGTCCTCACACCACTCCCTTTGCCAAGCTGTGGTGCCCAGCTGACCCTCTACTGAGCCAAGTCAGTTTGCTAACACAGTAGAGCCCTGCCAAAAACATTTTCTGCTGGGTTCCCAAGTGCTCTGCTTGACCACATCTTTCAAAGTCAGCATGTCTGTTCCATCAGCCCAGCCTGCTTCATCCAACAGCTCCCAAGTTTTCAACAGGGAATCTCACAGCTGCTTCAGCTGCAGTTAGCTGGCTGCTCTTTTGATGGCAGTGCCAATTTAAGCAGTTCCACCCTTTGGTTCCCACCCCACACTGCCACTTTGCAGAGCTGACACAACTGTCTGTGCAGCCACAGAGCCAACAGGATCAAGGGATGAATTCATCAGACAGCACAGACGCACCTAACTGCCTCCCCTGGTGCAGCCTGCAGTGAAAGCTGTTTTAATCCAGCTGAAGACAGTGCTCCCAAATACAAAACCACAGCTCACAGCAGTTGATTTTCTTGAGATCCTGAAGACCTTCAGCCCAGCTGCTGGACCTGAAGATTCAGGGCATTCACTAAAACTTTCTTGTGAACACTGCTCTCCCCTTCCTGATCCTAAGTTCATGACCCAAAAGAGCAACTCCAGTCAAATCATTCAAATCCCACCATTTCACTGCCCCATTGGGTGACTTGTGGCTGAGTATATCTGGCCCCATCCTCTTCACATTCAAACTACCTCTGAAGACCATACTCTTGTGATTAATGCACCCCACAACCTCTGAACCAGATAAACCCCATGCATTTTGTTCCAGTGCCAAGTTTGCGCTGCTTCCTCTGATGGTTCCATCACAACCTCTTCAAAAGAGGGTCTCAACTTATATTTTTGCTTCATCTGACACGTTAATCAGGCCCAGCGCTAAGCACATGCAGCTAATAATGATGCTTGAGCATCCTGGGGGCTGAGAAGCAGTAACAGCATTTGACAGCTGATCAAAGCAATGAACAAAACTACAATGCTGCATTTATTTCTGAGAAGCTCCCAGTACAGGCCAGGGCTTGGCCCTTGGGGGAACTCCAGAAGGGAGAGACAGGTTTGCCCCACTGATGCTATCTGTAGATTGTTTCCTTTTATCACTTAACTGAGCTCCATTTCCTCCTGTATTGACAAAACCTCTCAATTACAGCTAACTCAGGTAGAAGAATCAAAAGAAGCAGAGATACTTTTACAGGCTATGGCATCAGTACAGCATCAAAAAGCATGAAGTGTTCATTGGCAGGAAACTGGAAATAGCTGCATTATGTTAAGGACACTTGTGA
This sequence comes from Melanerpes formicivorus, assembly GCF_026170545.1. NCBI lineage: Eukaryota > Metazoa > Chordata > Aves > Piciformes > Picidae > Melanerpes > Melanerpes formicivorus. The sequence continues at coordinate 35,341,394 of NW_027142357.1, read as the reverse complement.
GCTGAAGCTGTGTTATTCTGTTTTTCTGCCTGGAATATTGTCCTCTTTCAGCAACACAGGGACGGGAGCATGTGTGCTGCTTTTGAAAGAAATCCTGGATTTCTTTCCGGCGTATCAGAGAGACAGGTTTTTCCTATCTCTCTTCTGCAGCAGCCAGAACAAAAGGCAGAGCTGGCTGCTGCAACAGATCTGGCCTTGGGCAGAAGTCCAAGCAAACACAGTTTCTAGATATCAGTATCTCACAGAAATCTCTGCCGTTTATTACTCCCAGCTCCATAGCTTCTGCTGCTCTCAGCTGGCAGTTATTCAGGGGTGCAAAAGTCCTTTAAGTAACTGGTTTCCAAACCATTTACATCTTCATCAATTGAAACAAAATACTTAGGCTAAAGCTTCTGGGCAGAATTGTCCAAGTGCAATTGGACCACAGGAGTACCTCTGTATTTACAGGATACTTCATAATCTAAAGATTCTTTGTGAGTACATAATTAAAGAAGTCAAACAGACACTGAAAAATTACTTTGCATTTCTGCTTTGATAGAACATCAGAAGGTGGAAGGTTATTTGTCAGTCAAATAATAAATTAACCTCTCCCCTAATTTTACAAGCTCTTACAGCTCCTGAAATTCAGCCACATATGATAAATCAGACACTCAGAGATGAATCAGAAGAAGCAGAACTAACATTCTGGTAGCCAGCACTGTGTCTTAATTTCTAGTCAGTCTCTTTAGATATGAAAAGTCCCACTGGTGCCCGATCTGGAGGAAGCCTCCCAACTCCCACATGGCCAAGTCCACAGAAGTGAATCTCTGAGCCCACATGGAATCCCCAAGGGAATTTCATCTTAGCAAGCACTGGCCCAGACAAAGGCCTGCACAGTTACTGTTTCTGCCTGAATAGCAACAACACTGAGAAGCTTTGAAATGGAGAGGGTCAACCCTTTGCAAAGTAAAATACACAACTCAGCCACAACTGAAGTTCATACCTGTCTTTCAATAAACACATTCATCCTCTGAAGCATTCCCTCACAGGTAAATTCATAGGGCAAATAAGGGTCAATCTGTGAAAACAGAGTATGTTATGGTTAGAGGGCTTTTTGTTTTTTTACATGAACTTCATGGCATGCTGTGTGGTAGCAAACAAACTCATTAACAAATCACAATTTTGCAAAACCATCAGCAGTTTAAGGTGAATTTTGCTCCTTTGTAGAAGCAAAAAAAGCTGCTCACTGATTTTCTTTAAGGAAATTCTGGGTGTACTGCAAAATAATAGATATAAAATAGCTTAAGACCCGATGGGATTCCAGAGCTCCTCTCTTCACTACGCTACAGCTCTGGACTTGAAGTCAAAACTCCAACATGATGACAAAAAAAAGTAGGAGATGCCTTTGAAAATTACTTCATGCTTGTTTTTTTCCCCCTTGACATGCCCTCATTACAATTTCGAGCTGCAAGTGCACAAGCCCTTCAGTGGTGGTAAAGTCAAGGCTACAGAAATCAGTCACAAGAGCATTTATTTGGGCAGTCTGTGATGCTCTAAGAATCAGCAAGGAAACATCCTCATTGAATGCACAGAAAATGAAGATTGCTGTATAACTTACATAGGAAATTTGCATTTCTATACAAATGCACTAGTGCTCATTTTTTTCAGGTAAAATCCTGCTATATCCCATACTAGACCAGGATAATCAGTTACCACAGATATAATAACAATTTTCTCCCCCAGTATCCTACTGAAGTGCAGCATTCTGCTTTAAGCAGAACATGAGGAATCACTCCACATGAAGTACCCAACACACTCCCTCAAGCAGTGATAACGAGTTGAGGATACATTTATCACCTTTTGATTCAAAATTGATTTCACAGCCTTCTCAACTTCAGAGAGATTGTTGATATCTACTGTCCAGACGTGGGGCTTCCCAATGTAAACCTCAGCATAGGGATGTTGAGATGTCAACTGGAAGGAAGAAATTATATTGGTAAATTTAATGTGTCAAAATACCCTTCCTTCTTACCCTCCTCATCAGACATTTTGCATGAAATGCACCAGCATTATGTGAGAATTCAACTAGACTGTAACAGTCAGCACCATTCCTTCTGAGATATCTTTCAGATTTTCTGTCTTTATGTTCAGAGAGTGAATTTGGTAGGGAAACTGAAAACCAGCTATTAATGCAGATCATAAGTAACATTGGTGCACCTTTCATCTATGTCTTTGATCCTCATGATGACCCACATGCCTTTTACAAGGTGACCCTACTTTCCTACAGCTCATTCATGGAGCAGCTGTCCAACCCATCCTGCGTCCTGCTACCAGTCTTACCTGTCCTGTTACCAGTCCTGGTTAGACCTGCATGACTGGCTTTGAGAGAGCTCATCCTTGTCCTGTCTCATCTTCAAACTACCTTCTGTGGGGCCAGTAGCTTAGGATGCCTTTGCACACAGACAGCTTCTGTAGGTGCCTACATTCACTTGCAGCCCACTGCTCCCATTGGCATTTTAAATCCCTCCCAACAGCACAGTGCTTCTCAAAGACTAACCTAGTCTAACCTTTTTTCAGTGGTATTTCCACTGCCACTAAACCTCCATGTATTTAGAAATCTGGTTACCATGACTGAGAATGGAATGGAATGGAATAGACCAAACCAGGTTGGAAGAGACCTTCAAGATCATCGTGTCCAACCTATCACCCAACACCACCTAATCAACTAACCCATGTAACCAAGCACCCTGTCAAGTCTCCTCCTGAACACCTCCAGTGATGGCGACTCCACCACCTCCCCGGGCAGCCCATTCCAATGGGCAATCACTCTCTCTGTGTAAGACTTCCTCCTGACCTCAAGCCTGAACTTCCCCTGACACAGCCGGAGACTGTGTCCTCTTGTTCTGGTGCTGGCTGCCTGGGAGAAGAGACCAACCTCTGCCTGTTTACAACCCCCCTTCAGGTAGTTGTAGAGAGCAATAAGGTCACCCCTGAGTCTCCTCCTCTCCAGGCTAAGCAGCCCCAGCTCCCTCAGCCTCTCCTCATAGGGCTTGTGTTCCAAGGCCCTCACCAACTTCATTGCCCTTCTCTGGACACGTTCCAGCAAGTCAACATCCCTCCTAAACTGAGGGGCCCAGAACTGGACACAGTACTCGAGGTGTGGCCTAACCAGTGCAGTGTACAGGGGCAGAATGACCTCCCTGCTCCTGCTGTCCTGAGCTCCCAGGACACTTATTTCTGGACTTCAGATAGCAGAAGCTACATTTCTATTGCTTTCAGCAACAATAAAATCCCTTCCCCAGCACCTTTAGCAATATGAACATAAACCAGTGTTTTCAATTCCACAGAGCTTTAGGAATTGTGCCTTAGACCACTCTTACGCAACCGTCAGAGGCAGACGGCAACGTTAAAGCCAGCTCTGCTCTTCTCACACTAGCAGCTGTTTTAAGTATTAAGAGTAACTAGCAATATATTTTTATGGCACCAATTATTCTGCATCTATAGTCTCAAAACCATATTCAGCCTATTTCCTAATACTGAAATGCTTTAATTAGCTGAAGCTTAATGTTTTAGATATTCAGGAGACACTCCCACAGCCTATTTAAAATCTACACCAATTCTTTCAAATAGATTTGTAATTCATTTCTTGTCACAGTTTTGTTTCCTTCCTAAAAGCAGAAAATGAAAGAAACCACACCCATCAAGTACACATTACAGCTACTTTTAGCATATGTTTTTTTCCCTCTAGGGGAGGTGAGGGAGGGCTGGGGGAAGAAGCAGAATGGAGAGGAAATATTGGTACAAATATTGGCACAAAAGAAGCTGCCTGAAGCTGATTTTTATTTTTTCCTTTCTTTTTTCTGGCTCTTTCCTCCAGCAAAATCATGTCCCAAGACAAAACAACTGCTGGTCTAAAATGAAATTTCTAATTCCCAGCTTTTGGACAGTCTTTGCCACAGGACCCCCACCTTGAGAGTTGAGGGGAACAGTTAGGCTCCCCTCCCAATAAATTCTACCTACAGCAAGACAGAAATAGTGACTTGCCATGGTTACTTTACAAAAGTACCCAACAGACTTTATCTTCAGCCTGGTCTATTGATAACCAATTTATCCAATTTGCAGAACTACACAAGTGCTGGGGTTTTTTTTCCCCTTCCCCTTTTCTTTCCTTTTTTTTTGCTTCTCCTTTAACACTTGAAAAATGTGAGAGAAGGCTTTAAGGAGCTTTATTAATCCCAGTGAACCAGCACATGGATTACTCCCAATCAGCTCTGTATGCAGTCATGAAAACCAGTTAGAGAAAAGGGTACTCTTAGGATAGGTCAGCAGGGCATGTGAACACAGCAATATTTTGGATGAATGTTCATTATATTATTTCATATTAAAGCAGTCAATAGGGACTATTCTTCTGTGTAGGTCAGGTGCACAGCATTTCTATTAGAGCTGACACATGCCAGTGGGATTTAGCATGGCATTCTAAGCCCTAGAATTCCTATTAAAGAGTTAAGTGGGTCCAGATTATTTATTGAGCCTAACCAGTTATAGTGTCTGGGCACAGAACAACTGGAAATTAGACAAACAGTTGAGTGACCTACAGACAGAAAGCCCTGAAAAGTGCCAAGTCCAAGGAGAAAAGCAGCTCTTTGTGCGTGTGTGTAATTGCTATCTCCTTTGTTAGCGATGCAAGCTGTCAGAAGGGGTGAGTTTCAACTCTTGTCCTGCAGAAGCTGAAAGGCAATTACAGTCCTGGATCATGAAATCATAAGGAATTTATGTTCCTAGTTTAAAAGGAGAACTGTCTATTTCTTATCAACTAGCTGGTACTGCTCAGTATGTAATTTATATAGCTCATGAGTAACTCGAATTGGGAAATCCAGCTGTGCAAAGTTATCCTATCTAAGTGTTATTTTATTTACATGGGTATCTGAAGGGAAGGTAAGTTTATACACCTCTGAACTTGCCCAGGGCCTGGGCAGGTAAAGAAAGTAAGCTTATACACCTCTGAACTCACCAAGGTCACAGGCAAAAGTCCTGAGGTCAGAAATGGCTGCATGACTGTTACATGCTTGCAATAGCTGTAGGCTGGATTTTACCTACATCAAGAAAAACATTCCCCAGCCAGTGCCAGGATGAGGGGCCTGTTTACTTAGCCTTCTTCTTCTCTAACCAAGAGTCTCAATGCACTGGCTGTTTTGAAGCCTGAGGTTTGGTTTTCCTGTTCTCTGAATGTCTTCAGTGTTTATCACAGACATGGTAGGCTGTGGCCACTAATACCTCAGCTCAACAGTACCTTGAGCAGGTCTTCTCTGGAGAAAAACACCCAAACTATCCCCAAACACACAAAAACCCACAAATGGCACTGTTGTAATTTAAACACACATTTACTTCCTGAACAGTACAGTTCCTTCAACAAAATAGCACCACCCTCAAATGACACATCATTTATCAGATGACATGATCTCTCCCTGGGCAGAACATTGGCTTTTCAAGAGAAACTTCAGCTTGTGATCATCTATCAATGAGAATTAGGGAAATCTAGAGGTAAACCTTAACTGTTTGCTAATGAAAGATTTTGATTATCCCATAAAAATATGGACTGATAATGCCACCAAAATGGCTAAAGAAAATGAAAGCTGCATCCCTTTTGCAATGAACTAGGAACATCTTCCTTGTATTTTTTTTGACTAGAAAGAAATCAGTAAGACTGATAGGACTTACCTCTCGGAGTGTAGGTTTGCCTTTGAAAAATTCTGTGTTTTTGCTACTTTTTGGTGGGTTGAATCTTAAGTTTAGAAAAGCACATCCGTTAGCAATAGCCTCTAGAGGAGCTGGTCCTTCGTATGGAAATCCCAGACCAACGAACAGCTGAAAAGCAGAAAACAAGGGCTGCCTGAAGTTTTGCTTCTTGCCACACCTGAAAGCTAAGAGCTAAGTGAAAATAAACAACAATGTATCCTAAACACACCAGCCTAAAAAATGTATTGTTAAGGAGAAAATGGGAGAATTTCAGCAGCTCCCCCCCTCCTACCCCAGCAGAAACAGAATGTTCTGTAGCAGACATTAGACAAGCATCTTCTGTAAAGAGCTGAGGTGGTTTTTCAAGCAGCTGAGGCAACAACAGACCCTTTCAGTTATTGTTTTGAAAAAATAACAATAAAAAAAGTCACTTGGTGGTTTGACATGAAACTGCTGAGGCTCTCTTGCAGGTACAGGTTTTACCGCAGCACCCTCAAACAGCCACAGTAGTGCTTTTTCCCTCTCCCCATCTGGTTTGGACAGTAGGAAAAGGCTCCCGCCCGGCTGATTTAGCCTGCTAATTAAACCGGTAGATGGCAGCAAACAGCAGCTGAAGACATAACCTACAAGCAGACAGAGCTTCCATAGGATTGAGAGAGTTCAATGCCGCCAAGGTAAAGGAGGAAAAATGCATCAGAAAGCTATTCTTGCATCAGCCCAGAAGGCAGGTGCTCTAGAAAAGGCAGTGCTTTTCGCCAAGGTCAAGAAATACTATATTTTTCTAGAGTTCTCTGGCTCTTGTTGGGACCTTGACCCCTTTCCTGCCCCAATATAATTAAAAAAATCCCTGAATTAAATAGGGGATTATTCCATCTTTATCTGAATGCATGAGGAACGGGAGAATTAAAAGCTCTGGCTAGTAGCAGCAATTTCTCATCGCTGCTGTATGATCTAACATATCTATCTCTCTCTGTATCTCTCTCTATATGCACACATATATATATATAGCTAGCTACTACATTTTTTTCCCCCAAGAAAATAAAGATTAATCTTCCTAACTATTAGGATTATGTATCCAGGATGCACATATTCAAAGAGGTCAAATGATACTATTCTGCTTTAAATTTGCTGCAACATGGAAGTGAATCCTTTGAACAGAAGATTTAAAACTGAAGGCTCTTTCTAGGAGCTGATGCATAAATCTCTAGCTGGTAATGTCATGCACAGGCATTGCAGCATCAATCCTCTCTGACCCATTGCAATGGAAGGATAAAATCTGAGTTGGCTTGTTCTAAACAGCAAGTTAACACTCCCCAGCATAGCTGAGGGCATGCAATTTTCACTGCATGAAGCTGAATATTGATGTTTCAAGTTTTTGAATTTCAGGTTAAGAAAATGCCGCCTACTTGCAGAAAGTTTCTCAGTTCTCTCGCAGATTTACATCTTAAAGGAAACTCTCCAGTGGCTCACCAAAAAAATCTGGAAGGCTATTTTCACTAAAGGGAGATATCTAAATTTGGACTTTATATATGGCATAAGATACATATGTCTTTGAATCAGAAAAACACACATAGATTTATAGAACAGTTTCAGTTGGAAAGGACCTTCAAGATTATCTATTTCCAACCCTCCTGCCATTGGCAGGGACACCTTCCACTACAGCCCTATGGAGCTGGAGCCCCTATTACAAGAGGGATGTGGAGGTGCTGGAATGTGTCCAGAGAAGGGCCACAAGGATGATCAGAGGGCTGAAGCACCTCTCCTATGAGGACAGACTGAAGGAGTTGGGGCTGTTCAGTCTGCAGAAGAGAAGGCTCCAAGGTGACCTAATTGTAGCCTTCCAGTATCTGAAGGGGGCCTACAGGAAGGCTGGGGAAGGACTTCCCAGGATCTCAGGTAGTGATAGGACTAGGGGGAATGGAATGAAGCTGGAGGTGGGGAGATTCAGGCTAGATGTGAGGAGGAGGTTCTTCACCGTGAGAGTGGTGAAGCCCTGGAATGTGTTGTCCAGGGAGGTGGTTGAGGCCCCGTCCCTGGAGGTGTTTAAGCCCAGACTGGATGAGGCTCTGTCCAGCCTGATCTAGTGTGGGGTGTCCCTGCCCATGGCAGGGGGGTTGGAACTAGATGATCCTTGTGGTCCCTTCCAACCCTGAATGATACTATGATGCAGCAGACTGCTCAAGACCTCACCAACCTGGCCTTGAACACTTCCAGGGAGGGGGCATCCATGACCTCTCTGGACAATCTGTTCCAGTGTCTCCCCATCCTCACTGTAAAGAATTTCTTTCTAATTTCCAATCTAAATCTACCCTCCTCAAGCTTCAATCCATTCCCTCCCTTCCTATCACTACAAGTTTCCTCATGGCTTTCTTGTAGGCCCCCTTCAGGTACTGGAAGGCTGCTATAAGGTCACCCTGGAGCTTTTTCCTCTCCAGGCTGAACAGCCCCAACTCTCACAGCCTGTCCCCACAGGGAAAGTGCTCTAGCCCTCTGATCATCTTCGTGGCCCTAATACCAAATTTCATCTCAAGGCCTGAAACCATTTAATGCAATCTGCACACATTATGTTAGTTATTTAAACTACTCCTTAGCTCAGGCAGAAAGACAGCTGAGAACCAGCAATTAAAACCAGCTGAAGTATCAATTCTCCTGTGATCCTGTGTTTGTCTGTTATGTAGAGGATGCTGGTTTGTTTGCTTCACTTTTCACTTTTTTAATAAACGGCTGCTGTGCACTGCTGAACAGTTCTGTCTCTGACTGGTCCGCTTATTTAGGAGGAAGCTCCATGGGGAAAGAAACATGGGTTTATGTTTTGACAGCACAGAGCACACTGTCAACACTTAATCTATAATAAATAGCTTACCACCTGTTTCACATCCATTTTCCAGCCTCACCTCTAAGCAGCACCATGCCTTTGAAGGAAGAGAGATGTGTCTGATTGCTAGAATGGTGCCTGTTTGTGTCTGTGCTGCCTGTTGGCCTGAGGTTGCAGCCTGGCTCACAGATGCTTGCAAGCTCCGCCTCCCCCACTCTTTTCTTTCAACCCTCCAAAACCACCTCTCCATCAGGTCAGCTGAAATTCCCAAACTGAATCTAGACTCTGCCCCTGAAAATTGCCCTTTATTAACAGTCCTTGGATAGGGAGCTAATATTTCGGTATGGTATAAAGTGCAAAACTCAGGAATATCTTAATTGCCTCGTGAACATCACATTCACTATGATTAAAAAGCCAAGCCTTAGAGAACAAAGGTCATTTCTGTAACTCATGACGCTCCAATTTGCTAATCCCTTGAATTATGTGCTGTTCTGTTATTTCCAGAAAGGCTAAAACAATCTGTCAAGGTGCTTCTTAAAAGTATGCAAACACGGCAAGTCACTAATTGAAAAAGAAGTGAAAAAAAGCAGAAGTAACAGGCAACAATTTTCAGGCACCAGTGAAGCAAGCATCCATCCTCAGTACAGCTGAGGCTGTGTGGAAGACAAGGCTTTGTCCCAAAAAATGGTGAAGATTTAGAGCAGTATGATTCCACTATTCAGTGATATCAGTGTACGCTGTTTCTTCCACCACATACGGCACTGACAAAGGCTTTTTGGGTACTTTCTTACTGGACATTATGTCTGTTAATACAGTTCAGCATGGAGAAACCCCTTCACCCTATGGCTGAAATTCTATGATGCAAAATTCCACATCTGACAATGTTGGTAATGCTCATGGTTCAAAAGCATTAGCCCTGGTCTGGCTTTGCTCGTTGCAGCAGAATTGCTATGCAGAGTAGAATTTTGTTGTACTTTACTGGTTGATTAGTGCTTGAAATAATTTTAGTTGTCTTTATGTCAGCACTTTTCTCAACTTTCAAATGTTTTTGAAAGCCAGAACCACTATTTTTCATGGAGTGCTTTAAGCGGGCACATGCCACAGTAGGCATTAGCTTACAGAGCCCCATATCACAAGGTGATGCCAGGAGGAACTTATAATATATATCTAAAGGAGAGATCAGCAAATCAATACAGATGCAAAATGTCACTGTAACAGCAGTGTGTTGTTTGTTTTCCTAAACCATTTCCTTGATTGCAAGGTCTGCTACCCACGTGTGTCATGCCTGCAGGTCTGCATGAATCAAACCGGGAGATTCAGATCTGCAATCTCACTTGGTCAACTTGAGTAAATAGAATAGAATAGACCAGGTTGGAAGAGACCTTTGAGATCATCGAGTCCAACCTATCATCCAACACTATCTAATCAACTAAAGCATGGCACCAAGCACCCCATCAAGTCTCTTCCTAAACACCTCCAGTGATGGTGGCTCCACCATCTCCCTGGGCAGCCCATTCCAATGGCCAATCACTCTTTCTATGAAGAACTTCTTCCTAACATCCAGCCTAAACCTCCCCTGGCGCAGCTTGAGACTGTGTCCTCAAGTAGGCATTAAAACTCTTAAGCAGCAATACTTTAGTTTTCATAAGAAAGGCTCCTCAGGAACCTGTTCTGGCTTTGCAGCAAACTGAACCCCTGGTTTGGAATTTCAGGCTCTTCTGTTGGCTACCCAGCACCAGACCAGACAAGACATCATTCTTTTCTGATCATAATACAAACACTCCTTTCATGGTGTAGTATCTAAGTGGAGACTTCTCTGACATGAGAAGTGCTTCACAACCACTCCCATGAAAAAAAACAGTGTGGCTTGTTTTTATTTTCTGGAACCCACTGACTTTCAGAGGATGCTGAAAAATTTATTTGCAGAGTTTATGGCACCAGATTGGACTATTATTAAAATGAGTACTTGAACAAACAGTCTTTCTAAATTATAGCCACAAGAATAAAATAAGGAGCGAATGTTTTACTTCACTGACTGCAATTCTGACTAGCTGGATATTTAAGAGAAAAATTTCATATTCCAGAGACTAAGTGCTCTAGTGCCATAAACAGGAGCATTTATCTCCTCTTCTCCCCTTTCTGCCATTACTGTGCTTTATCTAATTTATTCTGTCAGACTGGTAGGCTTTCACCACTTTCACATGCTTCCTCACTAAACTTACACATTCTCTTCCAAACTACAGAAAGAGAATTGTAGCAAAGGTTAACTATCCTGATATATTTTTCACATGAATATAAAATACTTTCTGGAAAAGTTAATCCTTTTGTGATTGAAACATCTTTAGAACAGAATCGCTAGTGAAATGCCTTTGCAGCTGATTTTCTGAAGTGTGTGGAAGTAAATAATAAATTAGTTCATAAAAGGTAGTATGGAAACAACAAAAAAAAGAAAGAAAAGGTTGTTTTCCAATTTCAGCTTATCCAACAATGCCATGGGATTTCCCCCAAACTGTCTAAAGAGGCTGCAGCTCCTACTTTTATTAATCACCATTCAGAAATTGTGAAAGAATTTGGATTTCCTCAAGAATTCATAGTGACTCAAAGTAAAAAGCTGCATCTCAAACTTTCTTGTAGGGAGAAGTATTTCTCAAGAATTCAGTACTGGTTCTTCCACGAGAGACTGGTCCAACTCCTCCAGCTGCCCACTTGGCAAGAAGCCAGGTAAGTTGGCAGGAAGGCTGCCAGCTTGCCTATCCTATTTTCCTCTGATGCGATGAATAGCTTTACATCTTCTCATTAGGAACTGTTGACATGTCTCGTTTTTGTCATGCATTACACAGCTGAACTAACCATGATGAATCTCAAACAGCCTCCGCTTGCTTGGAAAACACACTTACTCTGAAATGTGGTGCTTTACAATACACACCAGAATGAAATGGCAGCTGCATGCTTTTCAGAATAACTGTGTCCTATGCCGACTACTGCAGAGAGACCAACTACATTCTGGGAGCGCAAAGCTCCGGTCGAGAATTACGCCTGAGCTGTCAACTCTTGGTATTTCCCTGTCTCAGGGCAAAATTAGGCAGTGCAACATAAACAGACACTTCTGAACACGCTAAACTTGTGGAATTATTATTTAGCACTGTTTCTCCAAACCAGATCATTTGTCAGCTGACCTAACAAAATCTTGCTAATGCACTGTTGAAATCACGGGCAATGAAAGACAATCATAGCCCTTGCATCTCAAAACATAGATTGAGAAAAAGAAAAAAAATCAGAACAGTTTCTGGAAGCTGCAAACCAAAGTTTGGTGCTTCGAGGCAGCTAGCGGCAGGCCTAGATGGTTCAAGCGAGCATTGTACCCACAGATGTCACCATCTTGGAGCTACAGCTCTGATTATTCACCTACTTTTCAGAACACCGATTGTCTAGTGACAAAACCCCATAACTAAATTCATTATGAGGCTCTGGTCACGTTGCCTAGCAATTAAAGTGATTAAGCCTAAAAAGTGTCTTTGAAGATCACCGGATGCGTGTGCACACATAGCTGAGGCTACCCGGGGCACAAAGCCCCCATTCAAGTCACTCTGATTTTTGTGGAAAACCTGCACTTATTTTAGCAATTCAATCCATGTTCCATTTGATATAAACACAATTGACCTCCATAGGCGGCAGATGGCCAGTAGAGACAGGTGAGTGGTGTTTTCTGCTGAGCTACGCTGAAGTCCTGTCCCTCAGCAGGTATCAAAATCTGAGGCTGTGAATGTACACACAAGACTTAGAGCAAGGATATCTGTTGATCAACACTGTGAGGCAACCGTGTGCTCAGGCAGAACAGCCAGCACACCTGTGAGATACTAAACATCAGCTAGCAAGAAGAAAATCAACCCCAAACATCAACCCCAAAGTTCATCTCCAACTGAAAAAGCCCAAATAAATCAGATTGCAAATCTGTTTCCACTTTCAATCTCAGGATGCTGCTGCTTTGTTTTTTGTTAAACTAGATGTATTGGAATAGCATTAGACAGGAATATTAACCAAAATTCCTGATGTCATAAACCATATACTTAATTTCATTTTGTTGTGACATCAAAAACACTGCACTCCCATTTGCTTGATAATAGCAAGTATTAGGAGAAGCAGATGGATACTTAACTGATTATCATCAGTTCAAAGTTCTGTTAGCCTGGCTGCATCATAAATAAATAATTTCCTTAAAAGGAAAACAGCTTTTGGCATTTGCAAATCTGCTACCAAAAGCTCAGAAAAGCCCTATGAGAATATGCTTTGCAAACTTAATTTCAAAAGTTTGTTATGAAAGACTCTATCAAAACAGTAATGGGATAAAAACACTGGCTTCCTGATACAGAGTTCTGAAACATACTGATGTGTTTCTCAGCGCCATCTACTAATGAATGCAGCAAATACTCTAAGGATTTTCCCTAATGTAAGGAAATAAAAAACCCCAATAAAACAACAAACCAAAGCCAAGGCACCGCAACAGTATAAAAACATTCCACACATCTAAAATGCTTGTAGGACTCTGAAGAGAGTATAGCAGAGATCCCTGCCTTTCACAAAAGTACGGCCTGTGAAATATAAGCAACTTACGATCTCAGTACTTCATGAGATTCTATCTTCCATCTGATACTGCAGTTAAAGCTGACTGAAGCTAGTCTGGTTCCTTCCTGTGTCACAAACCCCACATAGCTGCACTGTGAGCTGTATAGTGTTTATGTATCAACTTGAATTTGTCCTTAACCGACTGCATCCTTACGTTGCATCTTAGAGCACGACAAATATAGCCAGTAGCAAGTCCATGAGCTGTCTACTTACTGTTGAAAATCAAGCTTTTTGCCTGATGAAGAATTAGAGAAAGACTTAGTCAAACATAACTACTACTATGAGCCATACTTTGTAATCTTTAAAGACTTCAATAATTCTGTAGAAAGTCCCTTAGCTTATTTTACTGTTCTAGCAAATAGAACACTTTTCCCCCCCCAACCCCTAGAATAAAGTCACTGTTTGTGCTTGAGGTTATTACTATGTCAATATACCTCCCACGTTAGTACTATGATTAACACCATGATTCCATACTCCACACAGGCAAAAGCTGTGTAATCTCGGTCTTATCTATGACAAAAATAAATGTTGACTTTTTAATCTGCAACATTATGTTGTGTTTGTATGCATCAAGTACATACACGCAGTGGTTGCCTGTAAAAAGTCATAATTTGCCAACAGCTGTCACACAGAGATGTCAAATTACCATCATTTCCCCAAATATTTCAAAAAGGAGATCTCTGCAGTCGTGTGGGAAGACTGAGAGGTGCTTGCTTTTTTTCTTTTCCTTTTTAAGATTCTCCTGCAGAAGTGCACAGCAAAAAACTGTCAACAATAGAGAGTTAAGTGGTGCAGCTCCACAAATTTTGCTAATTTTACCATAAAAACTATTTCTTTCTTAAACTAAAAGTTAAAGGTCCTATTTAATGTAATTTAACAAACACTTTTTAAGTTGTAAAGCGCAGCAAAGTTTATGAGAATGGCACAGAGATCCCCACAAAGCATTCTAACTATGGAGACAAAATTTTTGTTTCAGTGTATATGCTGTCCCTTATCTCGAGTTCCCTTGACTAAGGGGCCACAGGCAAAGCACACTACAAAAAGCAGACTCTTTTGCTCACTCTCCCTGCACAGCTGAAGTAGAGGAAGTAACTGAATGGCAAACGAAGTGCTTGCTTTTCTTCTTTTCTCTCCCAGAGAGTGGGGTTGCTCTAGGTTAAAGTCGTTGGCAGGGCAGAGCAAGCGTGCCAACTGTAGAGCTGTCAGATATCACCTAACTTCCACATGAGGGATGTAAAAGAAGGCACGTTCTCAGCTGATAATCTCCTGGAGCTGAATACCACATTCAAGAAAATGAAAATTGCCTTTATCCATGTTTCTCAAGCTGCTGGTTAGCTGTGCCTGTGGGTTGTCATTTCAATTTTCTAATAATAGCTGTCAATCCACAAAACATGGACACAATGAAAAACATCATCTTAGCACTGAGAAGGCCTCTTAAGCTCCTTTATATTCGACCATTTATCTCTCCAAGGCTTTTCATTGAAATGCAGGCAGTTTAGACGCCGTCTGTCTGTAGCTACTTTTGCCAATACTCGCTCTTGCCAAACTTACTTTGGTTTCTCTCAGTAGAAACTGCAAATCCCGCCCACTGAGTATACCATGGTTTTTTACATAGCCGGGAATATAAATGGTGCTCGTTCCATGAACAGTTCCATGGACTTCCATGTAGGTGTGGATGACGTCCAGATAAGCCTTCTTATCCTGTAATAATAACAAGACAATAGTTTCAGTCTTCAAACATTTCAAGTAGTAGTGTTTGACCCGAGATGGTACCACAAAAATCAGGGGGAGAAGATTACTCATTCTTACAACATTTCTACACTATTTGATCTTTCATTACATTATTAGTCCTGTCTTCCACTAGACTGGCAAAAAACTACAACCTCCTCATTCACAGAATAAATAAATCAATACCAAGGTCTGATTACTAATTGGAAAAAAAAACCAACAGGTAACCATGAGATAGTTCTAGTCTCAGCATGCCTAAAGAATATTTTGCCTAAATATACTAAAAAACCTCCTTTTGAAATACCAAATTATAGAATAGAATAGAATAGAATAGACCAGACCAGACCAGAAGAGACCTTCAAGATCATCACGTCCAACCCATCAACCAATCCAACCCACCTAAACAACTAAACCATGGCACCAAGCACCCCATCAAGTCTCCTCCTGAAGACCTCCAATGACGGTGACTCCACCACCTCCCCGGGCAGCCCATTCCAAAGGGCAATCACTCTCTCTCTATAGAAAGAGTTTCAGTTATCACTGTTTCTGTCAGAGATGCAAAATACTTAGTAATTATCCTCTTTGTGAATCTCACCATAGTAAGATGCAGTACTGTTAAGTGAATAACTGAAAACACATCTTTATCTAAACACCTAGAACTGAGTCCCATGAGATACCTACAAACACTCCACTTACCCAAAGTTTTAAAAGCATTTTGGAAAAGACCCAAAGAAAAATAATGGCTTTAATGTTGCACTAAAGAAACAAACGAACTAAATAAATAAAAATAGTACATAATTGTAGTTTGCAAACAAGAATTACTTTAATTTTCAATGCCATATGTTTTTTGAGTTTTAAAGACTACTAGCATTCCAAAAGCAATTAGCTGGAGAGTCTATTTACAGCCAGTAAGCAGCACAGATCAGAGAGACTTTCCCTCAATATTTGCACAGAATCTTAGTAATAGCTCTAAAATCAGGCAACAGGTTTCTGTACTTGTTGGCAGCATGACAGTTTTTAAACATTCTACTTTCACTCACTATTTTTGTCATGTAAATTTTGTACACAGCTCTGTGCAAAAGATGGCCAGAAGTTCATTCAAAGGGCAAGCAGACGGGTGAAAATTATGGCTTTTCAAATCTAGGAGGCAATAAGGTATCAGGCCTCAGTGAATGAACACGATCAGTCCTTAAGCCTTCCTTGCTATATTAATTGTTGGTGTACATTTGAACACACAGGGCATTTAATGTCACATAACAACTGGCTTCTAGGTTCAGCTTGCTCTGTTGGGAGAAACTGTTTGTGATGAAGTAGATTGTCTGCCTCATTACTAAATCACCCTGTTCTGGTAGTGATGCCAAGGCTGCACCAGTCAGACAATGTCCTGGGCTAAGCATTATCTAAAAGAGCCAACAAATGAAGACAAATGTGCTTTCTTGTCTGATGAGACTGCTATTATTGCTAATTAGCACAAATTATTTAAAAACCTAAAAGCTTGCTCCATTTCCTCCATTTTTATTTTTTCTTTCACTTCACATCTGAATTACTCTAAAAGAGATGTTCCGCCCATTACTTGTAAAGTAAAATGGTGTAATTAGAAACTGTTGAGAAGCTCATATATACTTTGTCATGAGAAAATCCATTGCAAAACTTTTCCTTTGCAAATGGGCATGAGAAATAAAGATGGAGCAGGCTGCTCTGGTTTCCAGAGCAGCAGCGGTCTGTCGCTAGAGGTATACCTCAACCTGCCTGCCTGGCTTTTAGCACAAACAGAGCATGGGAGTTAGGCTGGAGTGTTCTGAACAGGAGGAGAAAGCAAGGAGGCACAGGTACTGCTGACATGATCTGCCTACAGGAAGAACACTAATGCACTTGCCTCTGATTTTTTTGGCTCACATGACACAAGCTGATGACATGAATGCACTCTAATTCACGGAAAATATGAGAAGCTACGAAGAACAAAACCAGGATTACCTCAAATTGCATGCACTTATTCTAAAGATTTCAACAGCAATTTTACAAACCTGTTATGGAGTATTTGGCTGCTTTAAAATAAAGTATTTGACATTAAAATTATTTAGTGTTTATAATCTTTCTAATGGTTCCTGGATTTTTTTTTTCTTTTTAGCTGCAGAACCGCTGTTGAAGATTTTATATAGGTTCAAAAGAGCAATTATGGAAGAAAAATCATGAATGAACAGATACACACAACTTTAGGCCCAAGAAGCTGATGAACAATTAGTCTTTGGTGAGTGTCAAACGTGCCTGATTTCACATTCTTCATCAGACAGCACGTCTTGGCTAGTTTTGCAGTCAGAATACCGAGATAGATAAATCTTTGATCTGAATTGGCCTTATATCTTTATTGGCTCATTTTCAAAGATGAATGTACAAGGCACCAGGAGAAACATAACATTTTCACAGGTCTCCTGATTATCTGTGATGTCAAGAAAAATCTAATGGGATTCTGAACAGGATTTAAAAAAGGAGCATACTAAGATAGGGTGAAAAGAACAAACTTCCATGTTGTGTTTATAGTAACATTGGGGGAAGGAAGGTGGGCTGTAGGGGGGGTAGAAGGAGAGTTTTTATTTAAACTGCTACAGTTACAACAACATATAATAAATCTTAATAATGTCATAAAATCATAGAACGGCTTAGCTTGGAAGGGACTTCAGGGATCATCTACTTCAACCTCCCTAGTATGGACAGGGATGCCTCTCAAGAAGACTTGGCTGCTCAAGGCCTTATTCAAACTGGCCTTAAACACCCCTCAGGGAAGAGGCATTCACAATCTCACTGGGCAACCTATTCCAGAGTCCCACCACCATCATACTGAAGAACTTCTTCCTAGTCTAATATATTTCCATTAACTAAGCTGACATACAGATTATTTTTAAAACTAATATATAACAAATCAATACAGCTTAGGAAGACAAAGCAAAAGCAATCATAAAATCAGCACATTTTAAGCATCTCTGCCAAGTGCAAACAAAAAATTAACTATCCATAACCTTAATTTGGAATATTATTTACTCATATGACTGACTTCTTTCCTGATTCATAGTCTAAAACCACAGATAAAGCATTTAGCATCCCAAACATCATCAATTATTCCATTCAGGATAGTTAAAAAATAATGGACTTTCAATTGGTGTTGTTGGGCCTCCACCTCTACAAGATAGGATAACTACTGTAAACTGTGCCATAGAGTGTACAGAAATGATTTTTCCTCACAAAGGAAACCATATAGACAGGCATAAGTAAAAGGATCAATACAGAAAAAAGTTATGAATTCATTTTCAAACCACAAGAGTAAAACACGAATAAAAGCCACACAGAAGCAGAGGAAAATCTTTCATCCTCCAAAGGGCAACCTTCTTTGTTTTAATCAAATGAAATTTTACAAGAACAATTGGAATGGAAAGCAGCATCTTTCCTTTGTCCCCTGTACTTAAAACAATTGTTTTTAGTGTTCCCAAAAGTCTATCTTTCTGAAGGAAACAAACCAAAAAAAGCCCAACCAGAACCTCAGAAGCACAATCCAAAAAAAACAATCACTTGATAGGGTGCTTGGTTGCATGGTTTAGTTGATTAGGTGGGTTGGGTGATAGGTTGGACGTGATGATCTTGAAGGTCTCTCCCAACCTGGTCTATCCTATCCTATCCTATCCTATCCTATCCTACTCACTCCTTTATTCCCTTGGAGTCAAAAGCAACTTTCATAGTCATCTACAATGTACCCTATATTAATACCATTAATATCATATACTTTGCACAAATCTCACTAACATTCATCTCCTTTTGCATTTGAGTAGCCCTGAATTCCTACCACCCTAGTAGAAAAGTGTTATTTTGGATCATAACAGTATGTATTGTAACAAGCCACTTCACAAAAATAATCAGGACAGACAATTCAATTCTAAACATTACAATCACTGAATCAGAAAACATGCCATTTATAAATAGAAAGGCTACAAGTAAATAAATCAAGAGGTGTGTTTTTCAAGTGAAATATCAACATTCCTCCAAGTGTTAATTCACTTCCTGACTTTGCTTGTGTACAGATATAAATATTCTTTTATCTTAAATTGCTTGACAGCATACTCTAGATTTTTACCTTCTCCAAAATGAATTCAAGAGGAAAAGATCATGGGCTGCTGGCTAATAATGCAAAATCAACATTCCCTGTGGAGGTTGTAAAAGACTATTTGCCAACGCCTGCTGCCCCTATGACAAATACAGATTTTGAGCATGAAAGACAACCACATTGGGGGAAAAAAAAAGGCAAATTATTTCCCCTCGGAATCAAAATGGAAGTCTAATGGTGAGTAAGTCACACAAACCTTTTCTGAAACAATTTTTGCAGCAGCTAAAATAAACATGCCATTTAGGAAAGTACTTTTTGTTGTTCACTGACTTCAGAACTGTTATTACTGTTCATCAATTATTTCCACCTACTTTTAAAAGCATTATGGTAAGGCCTTTCTCATCAAAGAAGTCAAATGACAACTGTCTGGATAAGTCTTTCCCTGTGACAATGTTGACAAGATTCAGTCTGAAGAGCTGAAATTTTAAGTTTGGTAGGTGAAAAATTTAAGTATAAAAGCTACAAAACTACATGGTAGAAACACAATGTATTAAGGAGCTAAACTATTTTTCTTGATGTAGCAAATGGTGCTAATTAACAACTCTGCTTCAGTTGTCAGTTCAAGGTAACTAGAGTATTTTGCAATTTTAGACCATTAAGTAATGGTCAGAAATTCAAAACACCAGAAATAAAGCACAGAATGAAAGCAAGCACTATATAAATAGGCAAACTACATGACAAAAGAGCTTGATTCAGAGTCCTAAATTGGTTTATGGGGAGAACATTCAAACTGCAAAAAGCATCTAAAAGAGCCCAAATACTTAGTTTCGCTTTCTTACATTGAAAAAGTCTGGGGAGAATGATTTTATAAAGCTTGAGAAATGTTAACTTGGGAAAGTAAGTATGGTATAGACCTCTGTGTATATTCTAAATGCATACCACTATGTCTACAAGTCCTAATATTTGGGTGTTTATTTGCCAAACTGTCTAGTCCAAGGTAAGCCAAAATCCACTGGATGTGCAATATATGACAACCAAGGTTGTGACACAAACATAAGATTGGAAAACCTCTGTTTTTGAGAGCTGTCACATTCTCAAAGACTTCTCAAGATAACCTGGAATAATGAAAATCCTGTTTACCAGAGAACTCAAAGAGAACACAAATGCTGAAGAACTCAGTATACAACAACATTAAGAGAGATAAACAGATATGGCATTTAACTGTAACAGCTTTACAGTGGTGGATCACAGAGGTAATGATGTCTCTTGGAGCTCAAATATGAAACTTTCAAACTGCTAGCCTTGGAGTACTCAATGCAGAGCACTAAATTAATAAATGGATCTGCAGAGGATTCAGTGATTCACAACTAGCAAGTGGGAACTCTGAACTGAACATATTATCCGAGATGGAAACAAAGTGCTAACTACATAACTGTAACAAAATTACCATAGTCAATTCTTTCTGTACAAGGAAATCTTCTCTTACTAAATCAGTAGAGTTCTCTGAAAAAGCCAATGAGCATGGAGAAGCTCTTAAAGGAAATAATCTGGGCAAGGATAGATTTAAACTGGGTATTAGGAAGAAATTATTTACAGTAAAGAGTGGTGAGTGACTGGAACAGGTTGTCCAGCGACATTGTGGATGTCCCCTTCCTGGAAGTGTTCAAGGCCAGGCTGGACAGGGCCTTGAGCCATCCTGGTGTAGTGGAAAGTGTCCCTGCCCATGGCAGGTTGGGTGGAACTAGGTAATCTTTAAGGTCCCTTCCAACTCCTACCATTCTATAATTCTATGAACTAAGTTTTTGAACTTAGTGAACTAACTGTTTGAAATTTCCAGAACTAACAATGAGACACCCTTGGGCCCTGCAAGTGCTGAGGCAGAAAAGAGCAGCGGGAGAGAAGAAAATAAGAAGTGAGACTGCAGGAAGAAACAGGTTGTGTTGGTTTTGATAACATTAATGGATATTGCACAACCTCATGAATTCATTGTGCAGCTGGAGAGATCAGCAAAAAGAGAATCTGATCTCTGACCTGTCTGGATGTTAAGTATTCATGCATAATATTATTTTCTGTCTTCATAGTAAGTTATCATTTTCATAACAAATGTTGACCAACAAACTTTCAAAAGCATACATACATGTATACCTAGTTACTGCACCTACAGATTCTCGTTTGCTTTGATTTACTTGGTTTTTTTGATCTGCACTTTCAGAAGCCCAGGGTGAATTTCAGAAATGCTGCTTAACTGAACTGTCTGGCACATTTCAATTCATTGTGTGGCATAAAGCAGGACAGGGCTCCTGGTGCCAGCAACTAGGGTGAGTTTTGATGGATGGATAAGCCCATGGTGCTGCTGCAGAGTTGGAAGAAGACAAAATAAAAACACCTTGAGATAATTTTGTGAATGCACAGACCACGTGGGAGAGAAAAGGTGAGAATAATCTTTCCTTATGTCTCTTTTAGCATTAAAAAAGGGAATTAAAATGTTCGGCCAAAGTACGCTGCTAAATATGAAGCACAAAAACCAATCAAAAGGAAGAGAAAAGGCAATGGTGTCAGCAGCCAAGTGTACTTAACAGTTTTATTCCTAAAAGTGTAATTTTTCCTCTCTGACTTCTCGTTTTCTTTCCTACCAGTTCACACAAGAGAGCACATGATGGGGAAATTACATGTATCACATGGAGCTATAAAGAGGAGACATTAGTAAGAACGGTCTTGATTATGTACTTTCCTACTGAGAACAAGCTAAATGCAATCATTTTCCATCTTCAAAACATGTTATGTAGAAAGTATATATTTAAGAAGAACACCTATCTTTGTCAAGTTGCATTACTAACAAACTCCCATTATTTTGCCTTTAAATATATAAATATTTTTAAGGCAACTCTAACACACTATAATAAAATCTACTAAAACAATCATCACTGTTACACAGATGGCTATGTTACACAGATGGCTATTTTCTGACTTCTCTCATAGCACTTCACAAAAAAAGAAATAGCAAATAGCATTAAATGAATCTTGACTCTTTTTTTCTTTACAGGATTAAGGGTAGAAGTGTTGGAATAGTATGACAGGAAGCTGCAGAAAGAACAAAGCAAAGATGTAGACTGAAACAACAGCTAAGGTGTCATGAAAGGCTTCAAACATTCCCTTTTAATTGAAATGTCCTGCAATTCAAGAGAATGTTGATAGTGCAGAGCACTATGTGTTTTATTCTCGTATTTTTCATGCCTCCTTTTTCACTTAGGCAGAGATAGGACTCTCTACTACTTAGTAATGTCAGAAATCCCAGATAAAACCCTAAACCTCTGATTACAAAAAACATATCCAAAGCTTGGCAAACATTGCCCTTGACAGCTTACCTCTAAGGATAACCTTTAGAAATGTGGCAAAATCCTCTAGAGCCTCCTATTTGTATTCCTTAACCCACTTAAGACTGATTTAGTTATCAGCGGGAAGTAAACAATACATCTTTTACAGTTTCTACAGCTTACCTCCTACCTGACCTTCAGCAAGACACACTCAGACCTGCCCACTGAAATATGGGATGAATGTCACTGGGCTGACAATTTTTTCTGTATGGAGCAGAGCTGAGAGAAGTCATCACTGTATTCCTCCCCCTACAACTCATGATGTTCATACCACCCCATTGAATGATGTGGGAAGACAGACCATTATCTGTAAGCAATCCATGGTTGTATGGCTATGATAACCTGGTTAGCATACACAGTTTAAGCAGGTGGGCTGAGCTAGCCTCACCAACCCTGCCCAGCCATGCAGCAGAGCTAGGAATATGCACAGATTTACAGTTGAGATGAAATGATGAGTACTTTGGCAGCTTTTCTTTTTTAATAGGCCTGGGTAGACCCATGTCCATCCACAGCTACATAAAAATGTGATGGCAGTTAGCTATTCTAGCCCCCCCCCCCCCCCCCCCCCCCCCAGGGAAAATTGGTCCTGCTCATTTCCATTTCAACCTGCTTGGTTGAAAATTAAACAATTTCTTTGCAACTGCTATTCCCCAAGAGCACCTCAGTCTGGGGACGGGCACACTCTTCCCTTCACACTGTGCTTCTCTAATGACTGCTCAGTCCCAGCAGTGACACGTGTATTCTGTGGAGATTACACTTTTCGTTAATTGGCCATGTTCAATATAAAGAAAAGGAGCAGGATAAATAGATTAGTCTGCTTCTGTATGAGCCATGGTGGCAGATGAAAAGAGTGTAGAACAGGGAAAATGAAAGAAACATGAAATAAGCAAATTACACAGACACAAGATTAGTTCAGGCTTTCTGCTGATCACAAGAATTGGATTTTATCAGTCCAGATAAGACATCCCACACTGTCACCAATTCAAAGCTTATCTGCAGGGATTGCACCAGCGCGTATGGGCATGACAGCAGCTACAATCTGCAAGCTACAGTATTCAGTTTTAATGTGCTTGTTATTACAAGCATACAATAAGCATTTTAATATGGTCAGGTATTAAGTCATACATCTTTGACGAAGTCAGACAGGCAGTACTGACAGAACTGAAGCAGTAGCTTGAAAAGCAGCAGTTTCAAGAAAGGATACAAGGGTCTTGGCTGAGAAGTCATTGAAACCTGAGTCCCTAATAGTGGAAAGTTGATATGCCTAACAATGCACATAGTATTTCTGTTTGCTTTTGTGCTGGTACAGCCCATATGCCCTTTGCTAATATCCTCAATTTAGGAGGAATGTGAAAAATCTTGCAAAGGTTCAGAGAGAAAAGGACATGTGAGAGGACTTAAGGATTAGAAAGCATAAAGCTCTCCAGGTTCAGTATATATAGGCTTTTCAGCAGATGACTACAGATTACTTTGACCTCAACCTATATATTCCTACAGGGAAACAGAACAGAAATCAGTCCAGTAGACAGTCTAACTGCTACTAAGACTGGAAATTACCATGTAGAAATCTGTAGCAGAACTAATGCAAAGTCTTAAGGGAGAAGGCAATTATCTGAGAATTCTAACAGAGGAAATAGTGGGATTTCTATCGTGTACTATTCAAAAATCAAGACTGAATGTTCTCCAAAAACCCACATTTTTGTCTTAATCAGCCCATGAATATCCTGCATGTCATACAGAATCTCAGACTAGGCAATCACAAATCTCCCCTCTGGGCATATATGCTATGAATACATATTTCTGTACCATTCATACAGACTGAATAAACCAAAAAAGATTTATATGTCAGGTAAAAAACCCCTGGTGTCTAGGCAACTATCTTGTTCTTTAAATTCAACTAGTATTCAACAGGTTTTTCTGCTGATATGCACTACAAATCAGGTCAGGAAGTAAATGATTATTACATGCAACTGCTCCTGAGAGACTGATAACAAGACCAAGAACTAAAAGTACAAAAGTCTGAGTTAGAAAAGACTCAAATGAACATTTCCCTGCTCTGCTCCAGCATTCTGCAGACAGGAGAGTGCAGATAGGGCTCTACTAAGTCACTGTGTACCATAAGCCACAGTAACAGTATTTACTATGATGCAAAGCTCAATTTCCTTTTAAAATACAAATACAAGGCTTTGTGCAATAAGGGCAAGTATAAATCTGAGATCACAATCAAACATACACAGCTAATACAGATATTTTTCCCAGCACAGTAGCCAACATTCTGCCATTTCTCTTAAGGTTTTGTTTTGGACCATTTACTTGTAGCTATCATTTTAGAAGGATTTACTTTGTATAATCACAGTTATTAGACTAAATGCTGGTTCTGTGGTTGAGAAAACTGTACAAGACCAATATTCTCATGCCAGTGAAGAGTAATGGAAAGAAAATGTGAGGCGCAGGTGTTCTCTCACAGTGTTACATTGTTTGGTCCTATGTATGTGCTGCTGGTTTTGGCCGGGGTGGTTAATTTTCTTCACAGTGGCAAAGGGACTGTGGTTTGGATTTGTGCTGGAAACAGTGTTGGTAACACAGGGATGTTTTCATTACTGCTGAGCAGTGCTTACACATAGTCAAGGCCTTTTCCACCTCTCAGACCACCCCACCAGCAAGTAGTCTGGGGGTGCACACAAAGCTGGGAGTTGAAACAACTGAGACAGATAATAGAACAGAATAGAATATAATAAATCAGGTTGGAAGAGACCTTCAAGATCATTGAGTCCAACCTATCATCCAACACCACCTAATCAACTAACCCATGCAACCAAGCACCCTGTCCAGTCTCCTCCTGAACACCTCCAGTGATGGCGATTCCACCACCTCCCCGGGCAGCCCATTTCAATGGGCAATCACTCTCTCTGTGTAAAACTTCCTCCTGACCTCCAGCCTGAACCTCCCCTGGTGCAGCTTGAGACTGTGTCCTCTTGTTCTGGTGCTGGCTGCCTGGGAGAAGAGACCAACCTCTGCCTGTCTACAACCCCCCTTCAGGGAGTTGTAGAGAGCAATAAGGTCACCCCTGAGTCTCCTCTTCTCCAGGCTAAGCAACCCCAGCTCCCTCAGCCTCTCCTCATAGGGCTTGTGTTCCAAGCCCCTCACCAACTTTGTTGCCCTTCTCTGGACACTCTCCAGCAAGTCAACGTCCTTCCTAAACTGAGGGGCCCAGAACTGGACACAGTACTCAAGGTGTGGCCTAACCAGTGCAGTGAACAGGGGCACAATGACCTCCCTGCTCCTGCTGCCCATACTGTTCCTGATGCAGGCCAGGATGCCATTGGCCCTCCTGGCTGCCTGGGCACACTGCAGGCTCATGTTCAGCCTACCATCAACCAGTGCCCCCAGGTCCTTCTCTGCCTGGCTGCTCTCCAGCCACTCTGACCCCAGCCTGTAGCTCTGCATGGGGTTGTTGTGGCCGATGTGCAGAACCCGGCACTTGGATGTGTTAAATCTCATGCTGTTGGACTCTGCAACTGACCGAAGAGATACTCCATACCATATAAAGCTGGGGGAAGAAGAAAGCAAGGGGACATCTGGAATGATGGCATTTGTCTTCTCAAGTACTAACCATTAATGTGATGGCTTTCCCAGAGACAGCTGAACACCTGCCTACTGATGGGAAGTGGTGAATTAATTCCTTGCTTTACTTACACACACAGCTTTTGCATTGTCTATTAAGTTGTCTTTATCTCAACCCACAAGTTTTCTCACTTCTACTCTTCTGATTGTTTTTCCCATCCCACCAGAGGGAAGTGAGTGAGCAGCTGTATGGGGCTGATTTGCTGACTGGTTTAAACCACAACAGTATGGCACAACACGTACTTGTAAGTTGACAAGTGGCTTAAAATAAGGTCTTTTGATGCAGGAGGGAAGGCATGCAAGAGTATACAGGCACAGAGAGCTAGAGGTAACTTGGAATAAATCCAGTTACTGGCAAGTAATTACTTTTCTTTGAAAACTGCATGAGAAAGGCATTCCCAGGTGTGGCAGTCTGGAAGAAGGAGCTCCAGACAAAAAGCAGAGCCCACTGTAAGCTTAACAGCACAATATACGTTTAACTTGGTGAAAATAGAATCAAACCTTGGTGGTGTAATTCTGCAGCTCTAGTCAGCAGGTAGAGGGTGGTACAAAAAAGTAATTGCACCATTTAAGAAAACAAAACTCTATTGTTATTTCATGCAGGTAAAATGAGATTGGATGCTTTTGGGGTGTGTCATGGAACAGATCAAAATACAGCACATCTTTTTGTTGCAGATTTAAGAAAAGAAATATCTGAAAGATACATTTGCTTATGACTGACTCAAGTCCACAAAGTAAGCTAATACCTCCCATTTCCCCTTACTTTTAATGGCTTCTGCACTTGCCAAATGGTATCAAGACTAGAAAAAAAAATTCTGAGGTGTACATAAATAACAAAGGATTCACACTGAGCTAGACAAAAGTTTTCTTATCAAAAACACATCAAAGTCTTCAACTTAAATGTTTATGTACAGGAAAAGACTGTTTTAGAGAGGAGGGCTACTTTTAAATTTAGAGCTATGCTTTATTACAGAGATCAAAATAAATTTGCTCTTGTATACAGTTACAGAAAACTCACCTTCCAGAAATTATCTACTTTGCCATAAACAAGAGATTGATTCTGCCTTTTGATGTCATTAATGTGTTTAATGTCACTGGAGTTCAGATGTTGCTCCACCACAAATCCAAGGAAGCTGTTATCTGGAGTGTGAGCTGTAAGAAACAAAGCATATTCAAAACCTTTCCAGGTGGCAATTAAGAAAAGCATGATGCTGTCAGAAAAACAGGTATAAGGCACATATTATTGAACAGATCGCTCCATATTCACACTGTAAGACACATTTTCTTGCTATGTTATCAAGATTAGGTCTTACTAAGTCCTGCTGCATGTGTCTCCTGAAGGAAGCAGTAGTTTTCTGGCTTGTTTCTGACAATACAAATTCTGTAGCTGGACCGAGGCCAATCATAATGATTATTTGTGTGCTGAGCTTTGTTACTAGAGATAAGAAAACCACAGGAAAACCTGCTAGACGATCTCAGTGAAGAAAGCCCAGGATTTATTCTTCTTAACAAAGCTTTATAGTGCTCAATGTCATAAATAATTTTTAGTACATTTCTTGGGCTTACCTCCCATATCGCAAGAGCTAACACCAATCATCCAACTCACTGCATGTTATGTGTACATGCTAATCGTGAGCCTACAAAGTCACACACAGATCACAACACAAATTTCATTGCCTGATTCACTTACATCTGTCATAAATGTGACAACTGAGTTTGGAAATATTGCTGTTAGTCCAGTACTCAAATCAAAAAAGTGAGTGCAAAGGATAGACAATTTACTCTCTGTTTTCTATACTGTTTTTAGCCTTTGTTGGTCTTTTTCCAGCAGTGACATCCAGCAATACTAGCCACTGTTCTCCTCCTATATAGACACAGACCTGCAGGCTCATAGAAATGAAGAGATTTTGTCAAGCCCTATGAGGAGAGGCTGAGGGAGATGGGATTGTTTAGCCTGGAGAAGAGGAGGCTCAGGGGTGACCTCATTGCTCTCTACAACTACCTGAAAGGTGGTTGTAGCCAGGAAGGGGTTGCTCTCTTCTCCCAGGCAACCAGCACCAGAACAAGGGGACACAGTCTCAAGCTGCGCCAGGGGTAGTTTAGGCTCGAGGCGAGGAGAAAGTTCTTCACTGAGAGAGTCATTCGTCATTGGAATGTGCTGCCCAGGGAGGTGGTGGAGTCACCGTCCCTGGAGGTGTTCAAGAGGGGATTGGACGTGGCACTTGGTGCCATGGTCTAGTCATGAGGTCTGTGGTGACAGGCTGGACTCGATGATCTTTGAGGCCGCTTCCAACCTTGGTGATACTGTGATACTGTGATTCAAGGCTTCAGGCAAAAATCCATCTCTACTACATAAAAATTACTCCACCGTGTGGGATTTTTGTGCATGCCTGTAGTTCCATAGCCTCTCAAACAAATAGAAATAGGCTGCAATAAACCCTAGGACATCCTCTATAAGCCTCCCTGTTAATTCTGGTACACAAGCTCACAATTTCTTAATAAGCACCCAAAGACAGAGCCCCAGGCACTTACAGTACATGCAGTGCTAAACCTCCAGTCAATTATAAAAAAAAATTTTCTACTGTAATTATGAGGTTTTGCTTTTTTGATTCCTGACAATCAGCCAACTGGATAACGCAGTAGGAACTGGGAAACCATCCACAGCGTGCATTTCCCTCTGCCATTACTTTTAGTCTCTCAAGTAACTACTCTTTCTCTTTTCCTCAGCAACAGCTAGGCACTCACTTAGACCAAAGGACTTTTTAGAATGCAGCATAGCAAATGGCATGTTGCAAATATGCCTAAAAAGGGGCACTTTTCCATCCTTTCATATTTTTGGATAGGAGCTTGCATTCAAAGGAGAGGCAAGGCAGTACACACTCAAAAGGAAAATAAACCTTTGTTAAAGTTAGCACTTAGAACTGGTGGAATTCAGTGCCTCAAGTATTCCTGACATGAAGCACTCTGATGGATTTTTAAGCAAGATCATGCAGTTTTAAAAGTACCAGTGATGTTATGCTGCATAAAAGAACTTTAAAAAAAACACCAACAAAACCAAAAAACATCCCCCACAAAAAACCCCCCACACAAACAAACAAAAGCCAAAAAGAGAAAGGGGGGAAAAAAGACTCCTCAGGCTTCCAGAAAGCTCAGAGAACAGTCACGGGTTTGAATATGGCTTGCCTGTTGCTCAGTAATAATTTTCTGCCCTTATAATCAGAGTTCTCAAAACATAATAGAGTCTGGGGATCTTGGGAAGCTGTCCAGAGTTCCAAGCTGTCATAAAATCTTTACTGATGCATGAAATGCACTTTTAATCACAACTCCATAAAGATGGTGCTATCACGGCAGTGGAGGGACAAGAAAAGAAACTATTTGATGCACCACAAAACACCCTGCCTCTTCTGCACCTCCTACATAAAGAAGCAAAATCTTTGAATAACCTATAGCACTAGAATCACTCATGCTTCAGAATGAGATTGCTTCCAATCTGTTTATTGTTCTTCCTGCAAAGGAAAACCTGCAGTCACTTCCAGTAATAAAAATTGGAAATGGTTATTCATTGAAATTCTGATATAGTCAAACTCCCCTGAAAATTCATTCTGAAGTGACTTGCTCCAAACAAGAAACTGTAACTGTAGCCTATACTGTCACAACTATAGAAATTTATCTTCTTCTGCATGTCATGGAATGGATTGAGGAGGGCACACACAAAGCACACAGCTGTACCACAAGCAATCATGCAGCTACTTTTCTCAAGTGCATCATCATCCTTGGTGCTACCTTGAACACGACCTCACATACATTCTTTTGACAGCTGGACTATTTCAATGTAGCACGGCTGGGCTTTCAGCTCCTTTTCCACTTAGGACATAAACCAATAAATACTGGCAAATCATGTTGATATGGAACATGCACTGTTTACTCGTGTCCAAACACAAACTGTTCAACCACTTCCAAGTCACATTTCCCCACCCCACATTTTGTTACTTGCTTTGAAACAACTGTGAATGCAGTCTTTCATCTTTCGAACAACCCTCACTTATATTTCGCTGGAAAAACTTGCACAGTGAATGTTGACAGACAAAATATGCTGCTTCTCAAGAATTTTACAGGGCAGCTGAAATCAAAAGCATGTCAGCCAGGCAGCAGCATGTATAATTCTGCTGTGTAAAGCAGAAAAGTTTGAAAGACTTGACTATGATGTCTGATGAGAGAGAACAGTGCATGCCAAGGCCCTAGTCTCAGGCTCCTCCAATGAACTTTTGAGGTCTGGCTGGTCACTACCAAGTGTTTCTTTAGACTTGCTTTGAGAAGTTGCTGCACACAAGAGCATGTACTTCTCTCTTTCCTACGCCTCACTCACCCTCAAGCTAGCTGGCAGCAGTGCCTCTTTCTGCAGCTTTCAGAGGTAACAGCAGGCAAGAAAAAGACTCCGATTTTAGAACGTAGTGCATAAAGTGATGGACTGCACCTAGAGCAGGTCACAATAATAATTTAATCTGATACAACTGATAGAGAAGTTTTATTTTTTTGTATCCTGTTTCTTTTTTAGGAAGATATTTAAGAATGCTGAAATCTACTACTTGTGTTTCAATGGCTTTGTAAGCAGCTGGCAGACAAATGTCAATCAGTTCATCTCAGGATGAAGGCTCGCAAGAGGAAAACAACTAGTTGAAAATTTTGAGAAATCCATGCAAAAACGAGAGAAAAAAATTATTTTCACTGAGTGTTAGCTTATTTATCTTGAGCACAAAGGCATTGCCAATCATCTTCCACATGTACCCTGAGAATGAAGTTACCTACCACTATTTATATAAAGTTGATATTGTTATTTTTCAATTGCTAAATGGAAGCATGACAGCTTTTCCATGGGCTATGCACACTTACTGACACCATTCCATCCGTTCAGCTGCTGCATTTTGTTAGCCCATGAACATGTCTTTCACAATACAAATATTCTTCTCAATGAGAGGATCCCTTTTCAAAGCTCCCTATTATTTATAAACACAGGGATACTTACGGAACATTGTGTAAAACTGCTGTGGATTAAGGTTCCACTTCCCCCATGGCGTCTTGTGGCCTTTGGATTGGGCATAATGGGCATGATTAAACTCTGGCTCAGTGCCAAAGGAGTCCAGAACTCTCAGCATACACCTAAAAGAAAAACATGAATTTACTGTAGGTACACACATGTATATATAAGCATATATATATTTATATATCTGTACAAACATAGTTATGATAATTAAGATGTGTTTTGGTTTTGTTTGCAATTGATTTATAAACTGAAGGCACATTTTAATTTTGAACATATCTGCTCATATTGCATTCACAAAGACATTCTGAACAGCAAATTCAAGGATGTATCAGACATTCAAACAGCAACCCTGGAGCATATTTTGGGTTTCTTTGTTCTCATAGAATGAATGTATACTTTAACATCCATGTAGAGCTTACGGGAATGCAGCTGTGGTCACCTACATTGCTAAGGCAGAACCTAGGCAGAAGAAGAGAGGATTCTTCATCTATTTTCTAATCTCCTCATGCATTAGCACAAAATCAAATGCAACAGCCAAGGGCCACATGCCAAGAAGATCAGAGCAGAATAGTACTTTGTCTTTAGATAATTGTATTTAGTCTCCAGGTTCTGACTTTTGGGTCAACTAGAATTACTGGAGAAGCACTGAAGACAGTTTCATTTGCTGAACGCTTGCAGTTAGTATTTGTTTACAAAACATTTTGTCACAGACTTTTGAAGAAACAATATAGAAGTCAAAAGTCTGCAACAACCATTCCACAACTGAGAGAAACCTTTGTACTGGATTACAAAGGGTCTGGGATGAGAGAATCACAGTTGGTCCTTTATTTAAACTCCCATTAATTCCTTGAAATAAAACTACTTCATTTGTGACTGGCTGCGTTCAAAAAAGGCTTGTAGCACATGAGAAGAAGCAAAAGTCTTGGTATGAAGGTGGTAGCAAACACTCTAGCATACAAATCCTAGAATCTATGTTCCCAAAATGCAGCCTGCCAAACCCTTGCTATGCTTGGACAGGAACTCTATGGTTGTGATACTGACCACTGTCTCCAAAGCTGCTGATTCTACCATTCTCAGCCTTCCACAAAGGTTTTCAGAAAAGACTTAAAAACTATGTGTTCCTACATCCTGTGCCACTGTCTTATGACAACATGAACTCTTACCACTGCAACACATTGGGCTTCTGCATGATTAGGAAGAGAAGGGAGACAGCTGCAGAAGTTACTGTGAAAAATGGCTAACTTCCCAGTCTTCAACATTTCCCATGCTCCAAGCCCATGTGTA
The DNA here is from genome assembly GCF_026170545.1 of Melanerpes formicivorus. Classification (NCBI taxonomy): domain Eukaryota; kingdom Metazoa; phylum Chordata; class Aves; order Piciformes; family Picidae; genus Melanerpes; species Melanerpes formicivorus. The sequence goes on along the minus strand of NW_027142357.1, from coordinate 35,309,100 downwards.
TTCAGTAAAACATCAGGATTCTGGCTTTACAATGCGATGGAATTTGGCAGCCCAAAAGTGAAATGATTTAGCTGAAACCATTTTTTCAGCTTTAAAAGATGAAAGAATTTAGTCTCAAAAGTGTATTTATGTATCTCTCATACATTGCTTCTCTCTCTAAAGTATCCATTAAATTGGGAAACAAAAAAACATCGGCAACTTTTAAACTCTCATATGAAATGCCACCTTTGTATGTGAAGGCACAAACAGAGCAAATCTTTTAAAAAAAACTCTTCAGAGAGATCTTTCAAGCAAAAAGTAAGTCAAAATATACAACACATTATGAGTCACTAAACAACAAAGCTGACAGATCAGTTTCCGTGCACTGTTTTATGTCAACTGTTCTCAATGAAAATATTTTACAACAGTGGCAATTATCTCTCCATCACACAAAATACTCCAGCAGGACCAAAACAACTTCTGCACTGATGAATCATTCAGTAATAAAAGTCCTCTTGTTTCTTGGCAGGCCTTAAAACAAAATTCATATCAAATATACAGCTTTTGGCCAGGTACTTAAGTACAAGGGGATGAAAAATAGGGGAAAGCTGCTGTAAAACTACAACATTAGTGGAGTTTGTTAAATTATTTATGTAAGGAGTACTACATTGCATGTGGTCATCTGAAAGTGCTGTGTTTCCTTTCTTTTTCCTGTACTCTCATGTGAGGTATCTAGCACTAACTGTTCATAGTATCATAGTCAGGGTTGGAAGGGACCACAAGGATCATCTAGTTCCAACCCCCCTGACATGGGCAGGGACACCCCACACTAGACGATAGGGACAGGGATATGTGTAACTATGTCCAATAAACAGTCCCTGAAGTAAAAGAGGAAATGTGCAACAGAAACTAAGTTGAATTAGAAAGAAGGGAAAATGAAAAAAAATATTTACATGACTCCAGCATCAAGTATGTCAGAAAAGAGAAAAAGATCACAGCAGAAAGTGCAAGTGTGTGCAGAACTGGTGCGAGAGATCAAAGGTTCAAGTGGTGAACCTAAGCTCTGACATGGAGCAAAAAGGAACTGGTAAAGATTTAAAATTTAGAAATGAATGTAATTAACACCAGTTATGTTGAACCAATATTTTAATGTAGGTAGGAATAGCTCAGTTGTCTGCCCAAGTACCATATCGTTCATTTGCTTCACTTAGTGCTTTAAATCTCTTTCGACAGAAATATTTTACATCAAAAAGTTTTACTTTGCACACAATGTTTAGGCATTTCTAAAGTAAACTAATTCATTTGGAAGAGGACAAAGCAGTGTTGTTTTGTTTTTTTTTAATAAAAACAAGGATACATTTTAAATGAAAAATTTAATTTAGTGTGTTTTTAACTTCACTTTTTCACTGTTCCCCTTTTCTTCCTAAAATGTCACCTAGCTTTAGCAGTGAAATTGCAGAGAATTACAGCATGCCTTGCAATCGGCGTCAGACTGATTAATCTATTCACTGAATAATTAAAATGAGGGTTGGTGGGTAGCAAATTGCTTATAGAAACACCCCTAATAAAATCTTCTCTCTTTTAGTATACTAGAAGTGACAATTTTTAGTCTTATATGAAAAAAAACCACAACAAAAAACAACTACACAAAAGTAACCCTGGATTCATTACCATTTTTAAAGCAAGCATTTTTTCCCATAAATATTGAACAAAACTACAATCTTAGCTGCCCTGTTCTAGTGGAAGTATTTTTATGAATTTATTTATGTCTTTCTCCCACCTGTGATGGAAATTTTTCTCTAGTTACATATACTTCATCTCCATTTAAAAAGCAACACTGTCCAGCAGCATCCATTGCTGTCAGCAAGCAGTGCTTTTGACAGCATAAACTGTTAAATACAGAGTACCTATATGCCAGTGGCTGCAGATATACTCCTAGTGAAACAGAAATAAACCAGGTTGGAAGAGACCTTCGAGATCACTGCATCCAACCTATCCTGGGAGCAAGCTGGTCAGAACCCAACCAGTTCTGGTTTGGAAGCTTTGTAGGTGCACTGAGCTCAGGCACAGCAATGTGCCAGCAAAGATACATGGACTGAAGCCTGCTTTGGCTGATGTCCAGACAGTTCAGATCACGAGCAGCTCATTTCTGCACATACTAACTTTCAGGTTACTCAATACTTGCATTTAAAATGTAAAAACTTAGTCAGAAAATAATCTCCCTAAACCAGATATATTCTGGAGAATATGCATAGAAGCAGGGATGTTGCTCATTTTTCACGATAGCTGTCACGTTAATTTAGTTCAAGAATAAAGCCAGTTGGATTTCTGGCATATGGGAATGAGTCACCACCAGAGAGACTGTAGAAAAAAATTGAGAAAAATACCAGATTCTTATGTGCTGTATGGAGGATGCAGGTGCTAAGAAAGGCACTGAGCTGCACTCCTCAAACTATATTAAGCTACTAATTTTTATGTTGCTTCACTGCACATAAAATGCATTTAAATATTCAGACTTCAGAAATAAAAAATATGATGTGTCCAGACATCCTTCTGCTCAAAAGTAAGGTGCACTCAATAAAGTGATCTGTTCTGCTACATTCATGCTATTTACAGCACCAATTATGCCACAGATACAGCATGTACTCCAAGAGGTATTTGTCCTACAGAACACAGACATACAAAATAGTATTTCAGTTTAGAAATACTCAGCCCTCAGAGCAGCAGGGTCATGCTTTTGAACTAGCAGTTCTAGAAACCTGATTTGCAATTAACAAAAACGTCCTCAGGGCTCAAGTTCACTCGCAAAGATTATATATGGCACTCTTATCAAGTGACTCTTCTGAAGGTACCTGCTTATTTTACCACTTTATGCAGATCTCAAGTGAACAAACAGGTTTTAGTTTATTTGTATTTTGAGTCTAGCCCGCATAAATCAGCTGACCCATACACATCTGCTACAAAACTATATGGCAGAAAGCAAAACACTTCTCTCTGGTTAAAGCTTTATTCCTAATGACATGAAATACAACTGAGTGAGAAAGCAAAGTTTGTGAAGATTAAGGGCTATAAAGCTGCTTTATTTGTGACAGTGTTAGTTTTACTGGAATTAATTAACAAAATAATTATACTTTTATTCTGGACTTAATAGTTTTAACTTAGAAATATTTTGATGACAGAATTTATTGCAAGAGGGTCCTCAAATAGGAGATAATGTGGATGAAGCTGTGAATGAATTCCTCTGCTCTAATTAGTTCTGGCAGTCTCTGCTAGACTCTGGATCTTGTTTTGTACCTGGAACTTGAGTATCAAGTAACTACAGAAATTCTCAACAGTTTGGTAAAAGACTTACTAAACCAGAATGACAAGCAATGATCTTAAACCCTAAACTTAGTTTGAAGAAAAGCCAGTTGAAAGAATTCTAGGGACTGGTGGAGAGTGGAAGGAAGTAATTTATTCCTCAGAACCATTTTAGAATAAGCAGTAATAGGCAGCTGAAGAAAACACTTTAAAGAAAAGCTTAACACTAAGACAATCTCTGGGGCATCTCTCAATGACAAATACATCTGATCCACATTACAGCAAGGCTAGGGACTAGGTGAGGTCCGTAGCTTCATCTGAACCGTAGCTCTTCCATCTCTAGAAAGTGAATACCATAGAGCAGAGGCATTAAGATTTTATTTTTCTCTTGTTCCAGAGCCTAACCAAAACTCCTATACTACCAATGGTATTTATTTAGAGGTAAATTTAATGGTACTCTTCTAAACCAGATAAAGTCAGTCACTGCAACAAATTAGGAATCGATGAAAACCAGACTAGCAACTTAAGATTTAATGATTCATGAAATAAGCAAGAAAAACTAAAGAGTTAACCTAATAATCTAAAATGTAATGGTGTATTTCCTGATATCCCCATCACACAATACATTACAGGGGAAACTAAAAGAAAACCGGAAGGAACTTTAAAACATTTAAGTATGTTTTTATATCCTGACCACAACACTGTATGTGATTGCCTAGTGACAGCTACATCTGGCAGGCAGACAACTAACTGTAGCTCGGGAGAAAATGGGATTATCTTTATTAGCAGGCTCCTAAAAACCAGAATATCCGTTTACTCCTCTGCTTCAAAAAGAGATTAGGAGTAATCTAATCTGCAATGTTGATCACAGTACCCTCATTTAAAATTATGCTGGGAAGATCCAATGCTCTAGAAAATCTTCAGGTTGAGAGAACACAATTTCTCTGCCTACAGTGAACACCTTTCAATACTTTCCTTCAAGTAGGATTTACTAGAATTTACAGATCATAAAACACAGCTAATTCAATTAGTTACAGAAAAATCAAAGTCAGTAATTTAGACTTGGAGTTATTTCATGCTGCTATGTACAAGACAACTTGCTGATTTAAAGTTATTGACAAAAAGAAATGTAGTTCTAAATCTGCAGACACTACGAAGGCTGTACAAAGTAATTTCTTGTGACCACCATCTTCCACTTCTAATGGAAAAATGTTTACAGATTGCAGAAGCGACGACTGCAATTTAGACCCACCCCTGGAGACAACTCTGCTGAGTGTCTTAAGAGATGGAACAGAAAAAATTGCATTGTGATATAATTAGAATAGATAAATCTCCACAATCATCAATCCAGTATGGCTACTAACAGTGACAAGCAAAACATGCATTTGGTAGTCCAATTACACAGCAAAATCCAATAATACTAATTTACAGAACAAAATTAATAGGATGTACAGAAGAGAGGGAAAGAAAGGCAAAGATGATGACTCAAGATAATATAATTTGTATAGAGTACAAAAAATGCTTGAATCCATGAAGCCCAAATTTGCTTGGTATGCAACATACAGCTAATAGCCCCCTTATTCCCAAGAGTGAAAAGTCAATAAAGAACCACATTTTCACTTTAAAATAAATTCAAGTTCATATGAATATACTCACCTCAGCATTTTGGTATGTGTTACTCAACAAAAGCTCTTTAAGAAAGCAGTTAAGAGGTCAAGTAAGTGTCATACTTACTGGTAGTGTACCCATGATGGTCCAAGGGTTTTCTTAAACTGAGTGAGTCCCACAATATCAATGTAAATGAGTTCTACAACTTTATCCCCCTGGGTAGGGCAGCCAGATCTGTTACCTACAACCTTCTTCATAATCCTAAATAAAGAAAGAAGGAATATGGAAAAGTATTACTTTGCAAATACCTTAAACAGATGCTGCAATACTATTTTTATCAATAAATTCTCTTTTCAGAAAAGCTTGACTCTTATCTCTTCCAGATCAGGAACCACGTAAGAACATGCAAATGTTAAAGATGGTCAGCATTTAGTAAAAAAATGCTTACACAAGTAAAAACCTCATCATCTTTAATCAATAGAATGATATGGTTAGAAGGTTTAAAAATAGTGTACTTTGAATTTATTTGTAATAATTTCTGCCTCCTCTTGACAGCTTTTAAGACATCTCTACAAAATGATGCTGTTATTAGTCAAACAAAACCTGAAAACTACAGAAAAATTGTATATGCTCATCTTTAAACAGATGCTTTATGCCTTATGCTGAACTAGAATGCAACTCAAGAGAACAATAAGCGATGGCCTAACGTAAGCAATTAGCTACAGCAAAACTAATGCATTTAAAGGATTCAAATCTTTATTTTAAAGTAAAGCAGTGAGCAAAGAATGGCAGAAACTGAAGAAAAGGACACAGAATTAGGCTAGTCCGTAACATTTCCTATTGCAGCTGGTTAAAGCACCTAGAATGCTAGAGTAAGCTGCTTAGTTTGAATTTTACAACATTCATTTATGAAGTCTCAGGAGCCTGAAGCTACAATGAAAACACATTATCCTTTTCATAGCAGATATACTTAGCTCAGGAAAATAATCTTATCGTCTGTTTAGTGAATTATCACTTTCATTTTACGCTTCAAGAAATTATATACTGTTAATAGAAGCTTCAAGAATTTACAATTCATTTTTTTTTGTATGCCAGTTTCAAAAGTGAAAGTAATCTCCTTACTCCTTGAGCTCTGCCAGTGAAGCTGAAATCCGGATGTCATGGCCCAGTAAGTAGAGGGATGTAATTAAATCACTCCACTGGACTAATTCACCAAGTGGGCCACCACTAAATGCATTTTCTGCAATCTTGAATCCAGATTCTTTTGTCAAAAGCCCCAGATGAACAAGAATCTGGAAAGGGAAGTCATACGTTAACATTATCAACATCAAACGTGCAACTGTTAAATCTCACAGCACTTTTTGTTTTCATTAGATTCCAACAGTGGCCAAAAAACCAAACCAACCAAAAAAGAGAAATTCAACACTCTCACCTCAATCATTTAATTTTGTAATGGAGCTCTAAGACAGTAACTGTAAAAACCTCACTGCATTATTTTGCACTATTATCTGTGACCAGATCAGTAACTAAACACACCCCAGAACTGATGCTATACAAAGCAGTCTGAAATTGTGGCTTACATTAACTTACACTGACTAACCACTTATATTCTCAAGTAGGATATACTTGCTTATGAAAGACAGTATAGTTAAGGAAGGGTTTGCTGTTGTGAACAAGAGATTGCTTGAAAGGCTGTGTAAGAGTAACAAGATGCTTTCCAAACCTCTCCTCTCCATGGCCATGGAGGAGTTCTCTCTGCTGTTCCTTGAAATCTGTGCTTGCTTTTCTAACAAAATAGCCACATTGAGGTCCAAACACTTTGCTACATATCTGGACTGTTATTTCAGTGTGGGGACATAGAGTGCCAAGCACAAAAACTCCCAAACAGGAAAAATATTTCCCCTTGATCTTTACAAAGAAGCAACATTAAAAAAAAAAAACAGGAAAAAACCCGGCATTTTGTTCTAATCTCTTGCAGATCACAGAACCAAACAGGATATATTAAAATGACACCATCATATGCTTTACAAAACAATTTCTGTGGACTTTTAAAAGCAAAGAATAAACACTGGAGCATCACATCAAAACTGTCTACACAGGGGACAGTACTGCTCCTGTTTATTCCCGAGTTCATATATTCTCATGATCAGTATTTCTTTAATAAGACAGACTGGAGAACTGCTTGAAAGAGAGGGGTTGCTCCTTGACAGAAGGTGAGTGGACTTCAGGAATGTAATACGTGACAAATACTAAATATGTAACATGGACTCCAGACCTCATGCGAGGGCAGAATCTCAAGCACGGAGCTGATCTGCAGCCAGCCAGGCTAAGAGTGTAGAAACATGACTGTGTATGGCCTGCTGTCACTCAGGACTGGCTCCAATAAGAACAACAAAGCAGGAAGGTAAATTTCTTGTTTTGTTTACAACTTCCAACTACTTGAGGTAATTAAAAAAAGAAAAGAAAAGGAATAGAACTTTTTACTTAAAAAATCTTACAGGTTATAATTGAACTCATTACAAGGGTTCTGAATTGATTCAATCCAAAATGATGGTCAACTTTAAGTCTGCTTAAATCCACAACAGAAATATGCCATTGAGTCTCCATTTTGGACAAGAAGATGTACAATTTTGTTTTCCTTGACTACTTAAAACATCACACATTTGATATTTGCACTCTGAAGTTACTACAAGATTAAAATAGCCTGTGTGATTGCAAGTGGCAGGCATAAAAAACATTTTCATCTACCTTTTTTCGTTTTCTCTTCTCCAGATTCTGTTTTTCTGCAAGTGATTTAATTGCTTCAATCCAGGTGTCAGCCATTCGTCTGATGCGTAACATCATCCATCTGAACTCCTCGTGCCTTGACATCATTTTGTAGAGATTATCAAAGTTGATTCGAATCTCAGCCTTCAATGAAAGCATTAAAAAAACCCCACCCAACAATGAAATGTTAGTCTTCAAATACTGTACTTCCCAGAATTCAGCAAAATTCCTTAAATGTGAACTCTGATTTACATTCATCGTTAAGAAACAAATAAATAAATGAAAACACAAAAACTCATCCCTAGCACTAAAGACAAGGCTGTGGTTCAGATAGTTAAGATATTTTTGAAAGGACCTTTCTAAGCCAAATAAACTGCTGTTATTTCTATTATATTTTGTGTATATTTGTATTATACTTGGCATTTCTACTTGGTAGCCCTAGAATGTGTTTGCATTGTTTCACAATGTATTTATATCTGCAGTGTAAGGTTTGGTTTTGTTGATGTCCTTCAAAACGGGATTCTCTCTAAAACGTAACACAAAATCAGAACACTGCTCTGCAGATTCTTGTGGATCGTGCATTCCCCAAACACAAGGAAGTTTCTGATTACACCCTGAAGGAAGAAACAGTACCAGAGTATAAATTTTAAGAGGAAATATTAATTCTAAAGATAGACTAACCCAAGAACAATTGGTTTTACAAGATGAGACAGGCTAAATCTAAATTATGCAAGCAATGTGCATATATAGCCCAGTGATTATCTTAATATACCTAAGTGCTACATAATACGGCTAGAACAGTTTAGAAACAATTCTGCATGCTGTAGAGTTTTTAGAGGATAAAAAATAAGGAGTACTCAAAATGTACAACAAACCTAAAACGTTATTGTAATGGAATAGGTTTAAATACAAGGGACTTGGTTTAAATACAAGGGACAGTTTCATACATGGTCACATGACACTGGTGAACAGTTTATGGAACTGTAATTTTTCTCAGTAACTGTGCACCACATTTCATGCATTTAAACACAAAAATGCTTTTTAACAGAAATCTACCACCGAGGCGGCAGCACCTTGACTACAGTCAAGGAAACTTCTATTCATTTTTGAGGAGCTGAGGAATAAAAACTGTCAATACTAGTCATATTAGTATTTATGTGGCACAGGATTCCAGGATCTTTTGCATGAATCACAATTACTGAATTATTCCTCAGGTTCTAATGTCACTCTTACCACTGTTTTCTGATCAGTTTCTTCATTAGGATTTTTTGCTCTCCAAGGTAAACGAGGACACCAATTTTCAACCTGTAAACCAAGCACATGAAGATACATCAGTCTGTTCTCCTTGCAGCTGGTCTTCCTTAGTCTCTCACTGCCTTTATATTACGTCTTTCTAAGTTTTAAATAAGGCATCAGCTGATTAGTAACTCACTGCAAGGTTAAACTGAAGAAGACACTTTGCCTGATAGAGAAAAGAAAGGGCAACAGTTAGTAGTTAAGGAAGGAAATGCAAAATGGATGCATGTCACTGAGAGCTCCTAGGTTCTCCCTAGGGATCTTGCTTTTCCTGTAGAATCTTTATTATTCACATGCCTTAAGAAATTAGACATTTGCTTTAGGGAATGAGGAATCTCACTGTTGCGGGCAAAGCCGTGAAAATAAAGATAAATGTACTGTGAAGAGGGAGAAATGCAAAGGCCAGCTAAGATATCCTCTGTCACTACTAAGTTCATAATTCCCAGAGAATTAAAAGTCAAGAGTAGCTCTTAGGGTTTGTCCAGTCACAGACTCCACAAAACACAATTTTAGCTTAATCATGCTGCAGCAAGCCTGAAGTATTAGAGATTAAAAGCTTAAGATCATGCCAAATGATTGCTTAGAAAACCAATCAAATGAAAATAAATTAAGAGACCTCCTAACCTCATTAAAAAGAAATGTATCAAGCTTAGGTTCCTCAGACAAACTATTGAAAAGCATTAATTTGAATGCTACAATTTAATCTACTCAACATTTAATACAACATCTGAAAGTAGTGACTTGATCAACCTCGTTTGAAAACATCTGATTATTCAGTGGTCTCCAACTCTAGAAGCATACTCGAAATTGTAGCAGTCAACAATCCTAACTTTTACTAACCTAAGTTGTGGAGTCACTGGTAGAAAAGAATTGCAAGCTCCATATTACAAATCATGCACAGTCCCAGTGTCCCTCTTTTTTTTTTTTTAATAGTACAAATATTTCTTTATTAGTCTTAGTATTATAACTGATCTAAATTAATGACATTCCAAGGACTGCTGTACCTGACCCTTTTCTGGCTTCATGTATTTCACACTGCACCATCAGGCATCCTAAAGGAATTGAAGATTTTTCAGAGCTGCCAAGGACAGTGAGCTGCATGCCTCACTGACTGAAAAACAAATACAGATCTTTTGTGCCTTCAGAAATACTCCTTCTAGTCTAAATTAAACTACAATAATTCCAACCACAAACACTTAAGGAATAGCCTCAAAGTAATATCGGTGTACGCAGACAGTCTAGCACTCATTCTTCCTTATTGATATTCTGTCAATTCCTCTTTTCATTGCAAAGATCAACTTACTGCACCAGATTGTTTTTAAACACATACTCTTCAAAGTATGCCAGTTGTTTTGTTATTTTTAGGACAGATAAATGCACTGGGAAGAATGCCTAGGTGTTCCCTTACAGGAAAAGGGAAGAATTCTGCTAATTCTTAGGAATCAGTGGCTCACAAAAAGAGCTGTTAGATGGGGGGATAAACAACACCAAAAAAGCAAAGATCAAGCAGACAAGTGTAAGGTACCATGGGAAAGGGAAAGAAGGAAAAACCTTATTAATGGAATGTATTGACACAAGGGAAAGTGGGGGTGGAGAGGCAAATACTGACTGACAAATCAGACACACTTCAGCAGTGAATTCCAGGTGCTGGGCAAAAAAGATCAAAGCATAAATGCCCATAAGTAGGATGCATTATGATAGCAAAACCAACCAAAATGCTAATGCAAATTCTGTTGTTCAGAACATGAGTTAATTTAGCAGATAATTAAAGAATTAACTAGAATTAGTAAGTAAGTTTTTAAGAGAAACTGAGGGGAAAATCAGAAAATTAATGCACCCGAAAACACTTTAAAATGATTGTAGGTATTATCAGGTAGATAAAGAGCAAAGAAAGCAGAAGTGAAAAACTACAGCAGGGAAGTCCACACAAGTTGCAGTATCTGTATTTAGAGGTGTCTAGTACTGAAAAATATAGTTCCAACCACAGCAGGCATCTCAGAGGGCACAGAGATATTTGTCTCCATCCCCAGTTCTTACTTTCCTGTTCAGTGAGTGCGCAACAGCTGATCAACAGTCTAGATAAGCTTAGGTGAAAGGCAGTGGGGTTTCAACCTATGCAACTACACAAGATACCAAAGACTTCAGGGACAGCCTTTGTAGATCCACTTGAAAAGGTAACCATATCACTGACAGGCTTCTGTTACAGAATTAAATATTCTGCCAATTTGATGTTACACCAGATATCTAGCAGCCTGCTCTGTTTTATTGCTGCTTTCCTTAAAAACCACAGCAACTTCATTTTTATATGTATTTCAAGTAAAAAAATTCCAGTTCATTGTGTTTTTCCACTGCATGATGCAAAATTAAAGTCTACAGCGGTACAAAGCCTGCTGAAAAATCCTGTAAAGAAGCAGAACTCAGGATTAAAAGTAACAGTCTGCACTAAATCAGATGAGCAGGAAAATTAACTTTGAGTAGTGAAGAACACATACCACTTTTGCCACATGGCAGGCCTTCTTCAACACAGCCCCCTTCTATTCTTTCCTTTGTTCTCTCATTCCTTGGTCTTCCCCTCATGCCAGTGTACCAGTATTCAACTTAAACTGAGCACCTAAGCATTTCCGTGTCCAGAACACACAATTTCTCACCTTTAAGCCCAGAACTAACTTTCAATTGCAGCTGTTGGCAGGGCCTGCAGTTCCGTAAGAACTTCAGATGACCTAAAATGTGTGTGGGTGGTGTTTTTTGTGTATTTGTTTTTTAAACAACCAAGAACTATCATTTTGGCTTATTGCTTCAGGGTTTCTCATACAGAACACCACAAGGATGCCTATAACTAAATATGAAAATGAACTGGTTTAGTATTTTTCCTGATTGTCTTGCATGACCCAAGTATGTCCCACAACAGCAAATCATTGTACTCATCATTTTTGGGCAAGTCTTGCAGCTGTTCCTCTGAGATTCTAACTATTAACCACTTCCACAGGAACTTCTCTAAAAACAAAGGCAGGTGCTATAGATATTGAAAAATACAGGAGAATGCTCATAAAATTATATTTTTCCCAGTAAATACCAGTGAAAATTTAATTCATTTTTCTCAGACTTATTGAAGTAAGGTAAGTACAAGTCAGGTTTTATTTCAGTGAGTACAAACCTCCAGCTATGGGTGTGGGACAAAGAAAGGTACAGAGTGTCTAAATTGCTCGGATTGACTGCCGATTTGAAGACTGATGATTTTTTTAGTAGTATAAACACTAAGCTATTATTGAGAACACATTATGTTTATCTTTGTCCTCTTGTACTTAGTGACAAATTCAATGCCAGTCAAATGCATTAGGCAGTCTTTGATGATGCTTAAGAAACTAGATCCACCTGGGAAGTCTACTGTTCCCCAGTTGTTTTCGAATCACGGTAGACACAGCACAGTCTGGATTACACAGAACTAGCTCCATAAGTTTAAGTTGAATGGTAGTTTAAAAGTTAAAATATTCAGTGCTGCATGATTCCATATATTAGTAAAAAGTCAATGCTCTGAACTGCTTTGGGGTGTTAATGCCTAGATTCTGATGAAACTGAACTCAAGAGTTTCTCTAGTAGCTTTATAGACAATCTAATTTCAGAGTGACTTTATATAGCTTACTGGTGAGCTAACACAAAACAACCCAAACAAACCTAAGAAATTCAGAGTATATTTTACAGAAGCTTTACAACTACCTCTTCCAGTAACTCTTCCTCAGATACACCATGAAAAATCAAATGAAGTCAAGACTTCAGCACTCTATATTACAGAGCACGCCCTTCAAGCACAGTCATAAGAACCTGGCAAAGATCTGTAGCACTTGGGTAGTTTGAGCATATTCCAAACTGAAAGTACGCTCTACCAGCAGCATTCCACATCCAAAATTTCCTGAAGTACTTCATGCTTTTAAAGAATCATAGTGGGAGTGTAATAAAGCAGAAGCTGAAGGGTGCCCTCTCTGAACACCTGAGGTAATCTTCCAAAGGGCAGGTGCAGCTCATCTGCAGGGAAACTAAATCAACTTACTTTGCCCATCAGGAGAAGGGCATTTTTGCTTAGTGCACTTCTATCCATAGTGAAGTGCTGTTGTTAATTATGTCAGTCCCAGAGTGGGAAATAAAAAAGCCAGTGCTGTCATACCTGTTGAAAGAAGATGCATCTTTATATTTATCAGGCATTATGAAGGCAGGCAGAGAACACAGAATGTTCACTTTGAGTATCTCTTTGAGGATTTGATGTGAAAGAACTGTTCCCATTGGGAAGGTGACTTTCCCAACTCCTCTAGAAGCTGTAAGGCATATATTTTGTTTAGCATCTCCTCAGTTATAGGTAGTCATTTTGAAGGTGCTACAAAATGTGCAGTGTGCAAGGTGACTGCTTGCCTGGGGGAGTGTAGAATTAACTTTGGATTTGGTTATTTCCAAAGGCAATGTCAAACATTGGGTGTCAGGTCCCACCGATGCTGCACCATGAAATTTTATCCATAACTATCAATCCTCAAATGGTCTCTTAACTAACCTCAGTAGCATGCATTATATTTGATTCATATGCACCTAAGCCTTTTCCAATAAGAAAAAAAAAGTACTAAACCCAATTTAAAGTAACAGAAGTAGAAAAGGTAAGTAAGCCCAAATTGCCCAAATCCAGGCCAGTATGCTAATGGAAGATATGGACACAATGCTGACTACCATTAGCATTTCAATTTCTTAGGGCCACATGTTGACAGTTCAAGTCTGACCAGCATCTGACCAGCAGATCCAAGCAGATGAGGCCCTCCATAGGCAAATAGAAGCAGCTTCCAGGTCACAAGCCCTGGTCCTCATGGGTGATTTCAACCACCCGGACATCTGCTGGAGGGACAACACAGCAAGGCACCAGCAATCCAGGATGTTCCTGGACTGCATAGAAGACAACTTCCTCCTCCAAATGGTGGAGGAACCAACAAGAAATGGTGCTATGCTGGACCTTGTTCTCACCAACAGGGAAGGGCTGGTAAGCAATGTGAGGCTCATAGACGGCCTTGGCTGCAGTGACCATGAAGCAGTTGAATTTAACATCCTCAGGGCAATCAGGAGGAAGTATTCCAAGCTCATGACCCTAGACTTTAGGCATGCAGATTTTGATCGCTTCAGGGATCTGCTAGCCAAAGTGTCATGGGACAAAGCCCTGGAGGGAAGAGGGACCCAGGACAGCTGGTCAGTATTCAAGGACCACCTCCTCTGTGTCCAGGAGCTCTGTGTACCAACAAAGAGAAAAGCAGGTAAGAATGCTAGGAGGCCTGCCTGGATGGGCAAGGAGCTACTGGACACACTATTACTTAAAAGGAAACTCTACAGGAAGTGGAGGGAAGGACAGGTAGAACAGGGGGAATACAAGGAAGCTGCCCGAGCAGCAAGAGTCCTGGTCAGGAAAGCCAAAGCAGAGTTTGAGTTGAATCTAGCCAGGGAGATTAAAGGGAATACTAAGAACTTTTACAGGTATATTAATGGGAAGAAGAAGACTAGGGAAGGTGTGGGCCCCCTCAGAAAAGAAAATGGTGACATGGTCACCTGTGATGAGGAAAAGGCTGAGGTACTTAATAACTTCTTTACCTCAGTCTTCACTGCAAGGGCCTCTAGCCACACTCCTGATGTTATGGAAGTCAAAGCCAGGGACAGGGAGGAAGAACTGCCCATTGTAAGTGCAGATCAGGTTCGTGATCATCTGAAGAACCTGAAAGTGTTCAAGTCCATGGGACCCGACGGGTTACACCCACGGGTACTGAGAGAACTGGCAGATGAGGTTGCTAAACCCCTCTCTATTATATTTCAAAAGTCCTGGCAGTCTGGTGAAGTCCCCACAGACTGGAAAAGGGGAAACATTGCCCCCATCTTCAAAAAGGGCAAGAAGGAGGAACCAGGGAACTACAGGCCAGTCAGTCTCACCTCTGTGCCTGGAAAGATCATGGAACAGATCCTCCTGGAGTCACTACTCGCTCAAAAGAATAGTGAAGAGGTGATTGGGAACAGTCAGCATGGCTTTGCCAAGGGCAAATCCTGCCTGACCAACCTGGTGGCCTTCTATGAGCAGGTGACAAAATTAATAGATGAGGGGCGAGCAACTGATGTCGTTTACCTGGACCTGAGCAAAGCCTTCGACACTGTCCCGCACCACATCCTGGTCTCCAAACTGGTGACACATGGGTTTGATTGGTGGACCACTAGATGGATAAGGAACTGGCTTGATGGCCGCACCCAAAGAGTGGCTGTCAATGGCTCCATGTCCCAGTGGAGGCCAGTGACAAGTGGAGTCCCTCAGGGATCAGTCCTGGGACCTGTCTTATTCAACATCTTTGTGGGGGACATGGACAGTGGCATTGAGTGCACCCTCAGCAAGTTTGCTGATGACACCAAGCTGTGTGGTGCAGCAGACACGCTGGAGGGAAGGGAGGCCATCCAGAGGGACCTTGACAGGCTGGAGAGGTGGGCACAGGCCAACCTCATGAAGTTCAATAAGAGCAAGTGCAGGGTCCTGCATCTGGGTCGAGGCAATCCCAGGCACAAATACAGGCTAGGCAGTGACTGGCTGGAGGATAGCCCTGAGGAGAGAGACTTGGGGGTGCTGGTGGACAAAAAACTCAACATGAGCTCTCAGTGTGCACTTGCAGCCCGCAAAGCCAATCAGATCCTGGGCTGCATCAGGAGAAGTGTGGCTAGCAGGTCGAGGGAGGTGATCCTCCCCCTCTACTCAGCCCTGGTGAGACCCCACCTGGAGTACTGTGTCCAGTTCTGGAGCCCCTATTACAAGAGGGATGTGGAGGTGCTGGAACGTGTCCAGAGAAGGGCCACGAGGATGATCAGAGGGCTGGAGCACCTCTCCTGTGAGGACAGACTGAAGGAGTTGGGGCTGTTCAGTCTGCAGAAGAGAAGGCTCCGAGGAGACCTAATTGTCGCCTTCCAGTATCTGAAGGGGGCCTACAGGAAGGCTGGGGAAGGACTTCTCAGGATATCAGGTAGTGATAGGACTAGGGGGAATGGAATGAAGCTGGAGGTGGGGAGATTCAGGCTGCATGTGAGGAGGAGGTTCTTCACCATGAGAGTGGTGAAACCCTGGAATGGGTTGTCCAGGGAGGTGGTCGAGGCCCCGTCCCTGGGGGTGTTTAAGAGCAGGCTGGATGAGGCTCTGTCCAGCCTGATCTAGTGTGGGGTGTCCCTGCCCATGGCAGGGGGGTTGGAACTAGATGATCCTTGTGGTCCCTTCCAACCCTGAATGAAACTATGAAACTATGAAACTATAAGTTGTGGCTGCTTTATATTTCAGAAAATAATACTATTTTTATCAATTTTCTGAGTAATGGTGCAGCATTCAAAGAAGCTGGTTTGATGTTACATTACACTGAAGAAGTGCAAACCATTAATTCATCACAGTATCACAAAGGTTGGAAGAGACCTCAAATTGAGTCCAACCTGTCACCAAAGACCTTATGACTTGACCACAGCACCATGTGCCACGTCCAATCTCCTCTTGAACACCTCCAGGGACAGTGACTCCACCACCACCCTGGGCAGCACATTCCAATGATGAATGACTCTCTCAGTGAAGAGCTTTCTCCTCATCTCGAGCCTAAACTTCCCCTGGCACAGCTTGAGACTGTGTCGCCTTGTTCTGGTGCTGGTTGCCTGGGAGAAGAGAGCAACCCCTTCCTGGCTACAACCACCTTTCAAGTAGTTGTAGGGAGCAATGAGGTCACCCCTGAGCCTCCTCTTTTCCAGGCTAAACAATCCCATCTCCCTCAGCCTCTCCTCATAGGGCTTGTGCTCAAGGCCTCTCATCAGCCTTGTTGCCCTTTTCTGTACATGTTCAAGTGTCTCAATGTCCTTCTTAAACTGAGGGGCCCAGAACTGGACACAGGACTCCAGGTGTGGCCTAACCAATGCAGAGTACAGGGGCACAATGACTTCCCTGCTCCTGCTGGCCACACTATTCTTAATGCAGGCCAGGATGCCATTGGCCTTCTTGGCCACCTGGTCACACTGCTGGCTCAATGTCAGAAACGAGCTTACACATGCAGCAGAAGTTGTGGAAAGGGGTCTTCCACACAAATGTCAGCAACTTCAGTGAACTAGCAAAACCACAAGGATTTGAGGAACCTATCTACTTATGATTCACAGGTGTTTTCACTAAAATGTTCTTCAGAATAGAGCTTGAGTTCAGTATACAAACCCACATTCAGAATCACCTTTGGTTTGTGTTTTTCTGCTCTATCCCCTCAAAGCAAAAGCAACAGTACAAAGAAAAGCACTCCTGCAAAACATTCATTATGTTTCCATCAAGGCTGGAAGACTGAAAACAAAAATTTTCCCTACTCATCAACTAGCACACGTGTAAAACCTCTAGTAGTCTCAATGGTAGCTCTTTGAAACAGTTTTTGTCTTTTGAGGCGCGCTGGATCCACTTCCAAGACAGGTACCAAAAATTGTTCTTGCTCCTGAAAGAAGAGCTGCAGACCCAGTGCCTGGGATCCTAATGCCCAGCTCCAGCAGGTCAGTGTTAGCATAATGACCCCTGGGCGGTGGTAACAGCTACTGGCTGAGGAGTAGGCACATCAGCAGCCCCAGTCTGGTGTGGTAAGTAGACATCTCAGAGAAAGAAGAGGAGCACTATTTTTCCACTATTTTTGTCCCCTTAACCAAGGGAACTGTGTGAAAAATTCATTTCCTAGAAGATATTTTAAAAAGCTTTACTCTTCAGCTACGAGCTGACATTTTGCAGTGAAATATTTTTTTGTACTGTCTAGAAATTATTCCTTCCACATTTCTCCCCAGAGGCAATGCCATCCGTGAAAAAGATAACTGAGCCAGTGACATTACTGTGTTAGGCTTTTTCATAACTAAATGCTAAGTTTAAAAGGAAGTAACTCCTCTCAGCAGCAAAGTCTGTTGCATGGTTAAAAGGAAACCAGTCCCAGCTATACAGATTTAGCTTAACTTGCTTTTCAATTTTTGCTACTTCTAATCCCTGTCTAATTCTTAAAGACTTACTTCTTAGAGAGTCTGAGTCTGGTTTTGCTATTCAGGGCATTTATGCCTCCTCCAGTCTCAAAGGCTTCAACACAATTAGTGTTGAGGACTGCACGGCTGTGTATCACCCACCAGGAGTGATCCAGTGCCTGCAGCAAAACAGCAAGACAGAAGAATTCTTGCAGTAGTATCTGCAAGTCTGTACAGGGGACAGCTTTAAATAAAAAATCATAAGCCTGAATGTGCTGGATTGCTTCTTGCCTTCCTTCTGCTGCTACAGTGAAGAAGATCTGTTGAGCTAGCTGTTTTTGCATTCCTCAAGGAGTGTCATTCAAAACAAACCAGGGGAGGTAGAACTGCTAATGCCTGCACTTGTGACAGCTCTTCAGAAGAGACTTGGGGCAGCCTGGATTTTAACAGATTTGTTTCTATTTTGCAAATGCACATGATGCAAATATAACAAGGGAACACCACAGACAACGGAAGACTAGGTTTTATTCCTTGCTTTGTTTCTAAAGCTTCACGTAAACCATGTGTCTATGTGGTTCTGACTCATCTGACACACCAAAATGTAGGACTTCAGGCCCCCTGGCTTCTGAACTGCTTCAGAGGTTAAAAAGAAAGATCCCAGAAGTGCATGGAAGAGCAGAGACATTTGTCACAGCAGATTTTAGGGGCGATTTTAAGGACAAAAGGAGACCTGCCCAATTTAATGAATATTCTGTCTTTTCAAACTAAAGTTGTGCACAATTTGATGCATATATTGTCTTCTCCAGAGCATGTGTACACAATCATTTTTCTCCTTCTCACCTTAATGTAAAAAAGAAAAACCTTAACAGTAATATCCTTCCAGTACCCTAATGCATTTTAATATTTTAAATCAGCAGTTTTGACTTGAGAGCTCTGTAGACACATTTATCATGCAGCTGAGCAACCATACTATAAACTGTCAACTCTTCATCACTGTCCACTTTGACAAATTACTCTCGCAACAGCATTTCCAAGTTATCCTTAGCAGCCAACACACCTCATAAATCCACATCATTGTAGTGTTATTAGAATTTCATTTCATGCTTGCATTTGCAAACATTTAGGCTTTCAACCTCTGCTGCTAGACATTAATCATAGGATGAAGAATGCCAAATTTGAAGACAAGGTTAATAATATGCTCACCCAATATTAGTTTTACATTCTGTCATGGGAAAACACTGTAAAAAGAATAAAAAGTTCAAGACCTTTGTCTGAAGTTACCATATAAACACATAGAGTAATTCTACTGTTGTTCCATCAGGAGAAGAGAAGTTTTCCAAATTCACTATTGCTGCTGAAAGAAGAAATTCAAATCCCTAGACCCTTGAAAAAAACCAACCATTTGGCATCTCTAAACCTCCTTGCAGTTTTCCATGAGGATAAGCTGAAAGATCAGTTAGGAAAAAACTAACAGCATCAGCTGAGTTTTCAGAACTGATGATCAGAGAAGTCTCTCACAGGAAATACTGTGATTCAACAGAAATACAAAATAGTAAGTGCCATTGAGAATATTAGATTCTCACATTCAGTTGACATGTATCTTTGTTTTTAAGATACATCTGTATTAAACATATGAAGCACCTGCTGCTTGACAGAATACTAATGTGCAAACAACTCTGCTGGTGCTAAAGCACAGCCTTTTAGCAGAAACTTACATCAACTTCAGATGATTATGAAATCACCTCTCTAGCTTCTATGAAAAATAACAGGATAAATAACATGGTCATCCTGTATCTTTTACTTTCCCAGCTTTCCAGCCCGTAAATAAATCAACACTTGGGAGCAGCAATGGAATGACTCAAGTCTGTGATTCGACCCACCTTATTTTATTTCCTCAGATACATGTTTTAGACATGCATTTAGCTATCACTGCTGCTTCAATCAATGCTCCCAAAAGTTCAATGACAGTCAGCTGAGTAAATTAATCAGAGACTGCCATCACTACAACCAAGTTATTTATATACTATGCATTACAACTGACTCAGACATGTAATTTAAAACCCTAGTCCCACAACCCACAATCCTGCAGAAACTACAAAATTACTATTAGTTTGCAATTCTGCATCCAAATTGGCTCTTGCAGCTCTTTACAAGCAATAAACCAACAGACAATAATATTTCTTCCAAGATCAGTTGCCACACATGAAAATTTTACTAATACGAAAGAGATCAAGTCATCAGATAGACATGACTTTCTGGCACACACACAATGAGCCAATAGGCAGAGCTCATAATAACTGACTGACAAAATTCATTCTTGGAAAACAAGTGTAACTCAGGAAACAGGAAGTCTGTACAGATAACCCAAGGTAAGCAGTTACCCAGCTGTGTCAAAACTGGGCCTTGGGCTCCAATAGGTACCCAAAAGCTTTAGTAAATATATACATGGGGGTGTTTTTTTGTTTGTTTGTTGACGGGGGGGTGGTCTTGGGGGTTTTTTTTGACTGACTCCACAATCCACAAACAGACTCCAACAGGTGGGTCTGCTGCTTAGGTGAATGTACCATTTAGTTCCAATTTCCAAATGCCTCCCTATTATCATAGTATCATAGTATCATTCAGGGTTGGAAGGGACCACAAGGATCATCGAGTTCCAACCCCCCTGCCATGGGCAGGGACACCCCACACTAGATCAGGCTGGCCAGAGCCTCATCCAGCCTGGTCTTAAACACCTCCAGGGACGGGGCCTCGGCCACCTCCCTGGAGGTGGAGGAGCTACATAGAGAGCAATAGGGAAATTGTTCAGAGGCAGCAGTTTACAGTTGGGTTTTGTACATTAACAGGACACCTTGTGTGGACTCCCTGGAGAGTTGCTGCTTACATCACTTCAGTTATAAACATTAGAATTCTCCAGGTTAGAAACCCCTGGAGGATTTGTGAATATTAGCAACACCTCATAAAAATTCTCTTTTAATAGCTTTTTCCACTGCTGAGAATTTCTCTGAACAAAGTTACGATTTGTTTTGAGAGAAGTTTAGGAACAGATATCAAAAATACTGACACACCACAAGGTTTCCCTTCTGAAGATTAAAAGGTTACTGACCTCACTGAGGTAAATAAAAAAGGAGCATGTGGACCCATCTACACCGTAACTCGCATAACAGGGATCCGATCGCCACATATCTTTCATCCACTGTAACAGAACAAAAGCACAGTCTGTTAGGTCTCAGTACCATATAATGACTCTATACCATTTCATACTGAACTGGGGAATAACAAGGGAAAGCTCTAAGTGGCTACATCTTGCAAGATAAAAAAAATCACAAATAACACAAAAGGAACACTGTGAATATTCTGCAGCACATTTTATCTCTGCATTCAGCAACCTGTGGCAGTAACTACATAGCATACGTGTTTATAGGACCTGGTAGCTAGGCAAGCAGAGACAAATATCAAAAGGCAAATACAATCAGGATCCAGACATGGGTGTGGCTGGACTTGACTACATTGCCCATCCCTTCCCACCTTCCCTATGTTACACTTGCTTGGGAATTTAACAAATCATTTCAGTTTCCAAGACTGAAATCTTCCCTATTTTGCCAAGCATTTGCCATTTCTGCAGAAGCAAGCAATGAATTTAAATTGATATTTTAATGTCCAAATAATGTTTTAGTCCTTGTGATACTCAAAAAGAATCAAAACACAGACATAAGATTTACAAATTATGTCTTTTAAAAAAAAATATTACTGTCTTATAATTTTAGGGAAAAAAGGCCATGAAATTTCACATAGACTTGGAATTTATAAATACCAATCTATAAATAAATTGTAGTAATTGATACAGGCATTTAAGTGTCCCACAATTTTAATTTTGGCTTCCAGTAATAAAACATGTGAAATGTATCTTGAGAAAAAAAAAATAAAAACAAACAAACAGCCCAAAATCATCATCATAGAATCAGTAAGGCTGGAAAAGACCTCAGACACTATCAAGTCCAACCTATTACCCAACACCTCATGACTAACTATACAATGGCTTCAAGTGCCACTTCCAATCCTTTTTTGAACACCTCCAGGGACAATGACTCCACCACCTCGCTGGGGAGAACATTCCAATGGCCAATGACTCTTTCTGTGAAGAGCTTCTTCCTAACATCCAGCCATTTAGCCCCCTGTCGCAGCTCGATACTGTGTGCTCTTGTTCTGCTGCTGGTTGCCTGGAAGAAGAGACCAACCCCCCCACCTGGCTACAAAATGTTCCCTCTCTGCAAAATTATTGAGTTTTATTTTTGTTGGTTTGGGTTTTTTCCCAACCAAAGTTTGATAGCTTTTGGTATTTGGACTTCCCAACTGCACTATAAGTAAAACATAGGATTTCTGTAGAATCAACTTCATACCCCAAAGTTCTGGTTGCACACTTAGTGCACTGCCTTGCTTGTAAGCAGAACAGGCAGAATGTTTTTAACAGAACTGGGGAAGGAACCAACAGTTATTGGCAAAGAAGGGTAAACAAATGTCTTGCTGAAACAGAGAAAGGGCTGGAATGAGATACACAAAGGGTCCTGTTTGTGGAGTATGGAAATGCAGAACAATTCTTAAAGGGGCAGAGAACAGAGCTTATCAAAAAGGAGAAGAAAACTGAGCAATAAGATGATGTTAAAACAATAAAGCATTTTATTAAATAATATAGTACTTTAATATATGACACTTTTATTCCTGTTTTAATAGGATGCCACTTGATTTCTCTGCAGCTCTATTATTATAGGTTTGAAGTGAGCAATGTTGTAGTGACACACACTGCTAAATACCCTCCTTTTTGACCCAGTCATTCTTGTTTCACACCACTGTCCGAGTAGTGATCTCTGGCAACATAGGTTCAGCTTTCAACAGAGTGCACATAAGATTATAAGCTGATCACTCACCTTTATTTTCCCTTCACAGTGAGGAAAACCATCCATAGGAGGCAATTCACACTGTTCTTGGGCTCCATTTATGAGATCTAAAAAGAAACATGGACCATAACTGAATTTTATTTTACAGTTCTGACAGATAGCCTTATGAATGGTTCCTTTTATTTTCATGAATCCACAGTCCAAACTGAGATGAAGAGGCCTAGTGTATAATATTTCATACAACATTAAACCTCGGTGTGATCTTTTTTGGCTACAGAAGAAAATGGTTGTAAAGATTTCAACTCTGATTTGCAGTAAAAGTACTGAATTACAAAAACTGGTCTATGAAAACTTACAAATTAAGCTAATCCATACTGAGAATAATAAAAAGCAAAACATCTCCCTAATCAAAGTATGCTTAAAACTACTGGAGTAATTTGCTTCTAACTGTCAAACATTTATAAGATGTATATTGCTATTAAACATAAAAACTAGCATTTATAAGATGTATATTGCTATTAAATATAAAAACTAGCTTTTCAAGGTTTGTTATCACTTTATCAAAATCCATGATCTCAAACTTGGCAATAGATATATGACTGCATGAGGAGAGGCTGAGGGAGCTGGGATTGCTTAGCCTGGAGAAGAGGAAGCTCAGGGGAGACCTTATTGCTGTCTACAACTACCTGAAGGGAGGTTGTAGACAGGTGGGGGTTGGTCTCTTCTCCCAGGCAACCAGCACCAGAACAAGAGGACACAGTCTCAAGCTGCACCAGGGAAGGTTAAGGCTAGATTTTAGGAAGAAGTTCTTCACAGAAAGAGAGATTGGCCATTGGAATGGGCTGCCCAGGGAGGTGGTGGAGTCACCATCACTGGAGGTATTTAGGAAGTGACTGGATGGGGCACTTGGTGCCATGGTTTAGTTGATTAGATAGTGTTGGATGATAGCTTGGACTCAATGAACTCAAAGGTCTCTTCCAACCTGGTCTGGTCTATTCTATTCTATTCTAATTTTACAGCTGAGTAGCACTGCATCACATGCCATGGAGAATATTTCCTGTGGTCTCCCAAGATTTTTTTCTTATTTTACCTATTTTAATATTTTCTCATTCTAGATTTTTGCAGCACTTTAAAGAGTGTAATACAGAGCAATGCTTCCAGCCCATGAGCCAAGAAAAAGCAGTTTTAAAGGACGTTGCCACATCAACTCCAGAATGGGACTTTCGTCTAAGAACTTATAAGAACCCTCTAACGCAGGCCTGGAAGGCAAGAAAAATTATTAATGTGGTAGAGAGACCCATGCCAAAGGCAGTGGAGGATAAGGTTTTCAATTAAGGTACTTCATCCCAGAGTTATCTAAATTATACCTGCATCATTTCTGGCTTTTCCCATGGGCAAGAATCAAGATCATTAAAGCCAGCCATCCATCAACCTAAGAACACTTCATGCTATAGCAATCACAGTGCTGGGCTTCACCTAGAAGATGCTAATTAGAGATCTCAGAGGACAAAACAAAAAGGCTGCAGCATTAGAATAGAGTAGCAACAACATCAGTGGATAAAAGGTAGATCAGTGTGTTATGTACAAAAAACACCTCCTGATTTATCTGACTTTTTTCCCCCCTTTTTTTTTTTTTGTAAATAGTTTGAAGATGAAAGTTGAAATGCAAGTGAGGCATTGCAAAATGGAGTGGATGGGGAAAGAAGAATCGTGCCAGAAAGAAGACATTTTTTTGGCAACCTCTGCAGCAGCAATTTGACAAACTGAGCTGTACTGCCAATGACAATAACACCGAAGCAAAGCAGTTTTTAAGATGACTTTGTAATTTCAAATCAATAAGCACTTTCAAAATATTCTCCTTATCTTCTTGTCCTTATAGGCTTCTTGCAGATTGGACCACTGACATCAACAGCTCTGATTTCTGCTCCAAGCATGCATACAGATATGAACAATTCAAAAGTATACTCTAAATTTGGTCAGTACAGCTAGATAATAATGGAACTTTTTGCTTTACTACTGTTGGGGGATCAGACCTTCCACTTGAATCACTCTGAAATTGGTGCCTGAGATCAAAGAGAGGCAGAGTTAAAAGGATCAATACAAAAATGAAATCAATATAATGACATTAGAAGAGCTGAAGAGCTTTATGTTCTAAAGTGTGGGGTTTTTTAACAAACTCACAAACCTGAATCCAAAATAACTACTGAGCTTTTTATAAAGTATGCCAAATTCAGATCTTCCTAAAGCACAAAGACACGAAATCTATGATACAGCATCAGAGGCATAGTTCAACTACAGGGAAAGTTCAACTTTCAGCATCACACTGAACTTAGGGTTGAAAACTGAATGTCTGGGCAATTCTATTCAATCAAACAAGTCTTCCTATCCCTTTCAGTTGCATTTGAGCAATGATACTTGTCATGCTCAAAGGCTTCTTTGCTTTCCCTCACAGTTACTGTACATCATCATCATAGAATCGATAAGGTTGGAAAAGACCTCAGAGATCATTAAGTCCAACCTGTCACCCAACACCTCATGACTAATTAAACAATGGATTCAAGCGCCATGTCCAATCCTTTTTTGAACACCTCCAGTGACAGTGACTCCACCTCCTGCCTGGGCAGCCCATTCCAATGGCCAATCACTCTTTCTGTGAAGGACTTCTTCCTAACATCCAGCCTAAACCTCCCCTGGTGCAGCTTGAGACTGTGTCCTCTTGTTCTGGTGCTGGTTGCCTGGAAGAAGAGACCAACCCCCACCTGTCTACAACCTCCCTTTAGGTAGTTTTAGAGACCAATAAGGTTTCCCCTGAACCTCCTCTTCTCCAGGCTAAGCAATCCCAAGTCCCTCAGCCTCTCTCATAGAATCAATTGACTGTAAGTAGCCATTTTCAGAAGAGACAGTTGTAAAACCCTGAAAGAGGAGGCATTAATGGTATTTAACATGCAATTCCACATACCTTTTCTTCTGCAACCATGCTTGCTTAAGGGCTATTTTTCCTCAGTCACTACCCACTGAACATCATGCAAGCACTACCATTCAATTAGCTCTTAGTTGGATTACTGATATGGAAACAGTTAAAAATAGTTCTTGCCCAAAAGTACTAATTGATACTAGAAACAAAATTTTGACTGGCACTACAGAGCAAGCGAAGCAGAGGTGGGAATGACAGTCCCCCAGGGGCTGCAGCTGCAGGGGGTGCAGCTGGCACAGCTTAGGCAAAGCCAGTTAAAAGAGGAATATATTTCTTTTGCTTGCTCTGTGCTAAATGGCATTACTCTGCAAAGGTGCTCATTCCACCCTAGACTTGATATTACTCCTTCAATGTCTTATTTGTCAAAAGTAGGAAAGTACTCAAGAGTTGCTCTTCTGCCCTTTCTGTGGATTGAAAGGTGTAGCTTGTCAACATGAAAGATCCATAAACTGTCAAAAAACCCCACACAACAAGAACACCAAAGCCATGCCTTCTGTCTCAGGCTAACTATGCTATCAAATGATGGCTTTTCACTCAGAAGGTTAGTCAAGCAAACCTGAGGTCCTTTTAAGTACAGGGTAACACAGCACAAGCTGTAATTCTTTAACTTACTGCATAAATACTTAGTGTGGCAAGTCTATCACTTGTAACATATTGCATTTTAATGGGCATCTCATGACCTGTCAAAGAAAGGAGTGATGAAGCCTCGTTTAAGGTAGATACACAACTGTAATCTAGAGAGCTGTTTGCTGTTATCATGGGCAAACAGTTTCTGCACACCAGTGGTTTTGTAGATAGGCAGTGATCTTTGTTACTGTTTATTGTTTACAAGGTTTTAGAGGACCCCTCTATTTGCCAGATCTGCTTGCAAGAATAAAAACCTGCCTTCTTCCAACAGCTACATACTGCAACAGCCATACACTTCAACAACTTGGATCAACTGCGGCAGCGCTACATACAGATACTTTCCAAGCAGAAAGCCAGCCCTCTCAGTTCTCTCCAAGAAGTAAAAAGCCAGACGCTTCTGTCAGCACAAGCTCCAGATTTTCACAGCTTCTGGTTTCCCTTCTGGCCAGCTGCATTAAGGCTTTTCCAGAGCAGCCCCACTCTTGCTCTTCCACTGGGATATTTACATATATGAAGCATACTGATCTCTCCAGGATAATCTGTATGTATAGGGAACACAGAACACTAACACCTACCTTTATCATCTCTATTCATGCTGTAATGTTTGGTGAAGTGTTAATGCCTCTAGTAGTATTGCCAAGAGTACCTGACATCTTTCCCTGTCCTTGCCAGAAACACTAAGCACTCCTAAGATTCAACTTTCTCAAAAATGCTAACATCATTTTTTTGACCATTACACTCTGAAGATGCTCCAAAGGCTCACCAGCTCCCCACTCAGCCTTGCTCTGGATTTACCCCAAACACCTGTATCGACTATCATTTGCTTCATTCATAGCTACTAGTCAGGTAATAGCATGCACAGTGAAGGCAATCCTATACAGCTTAAACTGCTTCACAAACCAGTTTACATAAAGTATTACGCAGAGCAGAACAAAATGTGGCAAAATATGTGTATAACAGGGAATGAATGTGAAAGAACAGGAGAAGCAATGGAGAAAAGCAGCTCTGTTTCAGCTGAGTACTCCTTAGACAAGCAATCTTTCCTTCACACCTGCAAATAGCAAGCTAGCTGATGTAACCAGACTGGAAACACATCTACATCAAGGAGAGTTGCCCAAAGCAATGCACTGCCTGCAGAAATGGGAACATATTGGCTTCTACATGTAACCCTGAGAATTAAATGCAGAAGTTTGAATTAATTTGTGAACATTTTTGATGGCTCCTGCCAACTACTAACTTGTGCTGAAGCTGCACCTTTTTATTTCTAGAGCACAGTGCAAGTCCTAAGTTGAGAAATAATCCTCCCCACATTTTTCTTCTTTAATGATCACAACCTGTATGAAGAATTATTGCTCTTCATGACAAACTAGGCATAGAGAGTATGCTGAAGCCCAGTAGGGCTGTTTGTTACCTGCAGTAACAGCTAGTAGCAGCACGTGGGCAACACAAAGGCACCTTTCCCAATCTGTACTAAACTAGCTATTCTGAACTATAGTTAAATACATAGGAAGCAACCTTTTAAAATACCTGGCAGAAGATGCTGATCAGTCTCTTTCATTCACAAAGTAACAGTCCAGCTTGCCCTCTTCAATGGACAGCTTGTCCTCAGATGGACCAGCAGAAGCAGCATAATTGGGCAGTATTGCCTCTAGCTCAGCCAGGGTACAGGCTGCCAAACCAGCCAGCTCCCTTTGTATATGCATACGCTTCCATCATCCACACTCTGCTCAAACAGGAATCCAGAGGTCAACAAATGCTGTGTATCCCATGGACAGCTGGGATCAACCTCAACCAGATATCAACAGTTTACACTTCTGAATGGATCACAAAGAAGAGGGAGATGGAGCAAATGGGGATGTTGATTGTGATGGTTGTGGCTGGGATAGAGTTAATTTTCTTCACCATAGCTGGTGTGCAGCTGTGATTTGAATTTGTGCTAGAAACAGTATTGATACACAGGGATGTTTTCATCACTGCTGAGCAGTGCTTGCACAGAGTCAAGGCTTCTTCTGCCTCTCACGCCACCCCACCTGTGAGTAGGCTGGGGTGCACAAGAAGGTGGGAGGGGACATAGCTGGCATAGCTGACACCAACTGACTAAAGGGATATTCCATATCATATCATATCATATCATGTCATGCTCAGCATATAAAGCTAGGGGGAAGAAGAGAAAAGGGGAGGACACTTGGAGCAACGGTGTTTGCCTTCCCAAGTCACCATTATATGTGATGGTGTCTGGCTTTCCTGAAGATGGCTGAAACCTGCCTGCTGATGGGAAGCAGTGAATGCATTCACTTGCTTCACTTTGCTCACACACACAGCTTTTGCTTTGCCTATTAAGCTGTCTTTATCTCAACCCACAAATTTTCTCACTTTTGCTCTTCCAACTCTTTCTCCCATCCTGCCAGGGGAAAAAGAGCGAGCAGTTGTGGGGGGCTGAGTTGCCAGAAGGGATTAAACAATGACACTGATCTACACATCTGGATCTTCAAAACCATGAAAAGCAAGTATCAAAACATAAGCCAAGAGTTTGGAGTTTTTCATTATTTGGAGATGACAAAAAACCCCAAACCATAATATCTGATGAAGTTTCTTGTTAAAAAGATCTGCACAGAAATATTACGCTGTTAGCAAATTCATGTTGGGTAGTTTCTGAAGGGGATAAACACATTATTATGCCAGACATTAAGTTTACTTTTGTTGAAGAATAGTATTTGAGAAACCAGAAAGGTTTTTATTCTTACATGTAATTTAAAATGCAAATTCTGAGATCTTTTCCCAGCCAAAATGTAGAATTTACAGCCGGAGTTAGAAATGCAGCAACTGTCAAGTCAGCACAAAGCAACAGCAGTTAATATATACACTTTATTCTCTTAAGCTTTGTGTTAGCCACAATATTAATTTCTGTTCTATGCCTAACTGGTTTTGAAGTCATGTGCAGCTTCTCTCTTCTTGGCTGTTGTTGAGGACAGACTGAAGGAGTTGGGGCTGTTCAGTCTGGAGAAGAGAAGGCTCCGAGGTGACCTAATTGTGGCCTTCCAGTATCTGAAGGGGGCCTACAAGAAGGCTGGGGAGGGACTTCTCAGGATCTCAGGTAGTGATAGGACTAGGGGGAATGGTGGGGAGATTCAGGATAGATGTGAGGAGGAGGTTCTTCACCATGACAGTGGTGAAACCCTGGAATGGGTTGTCCAGGGAGGTGGTTGGGGCGCCATCCCTGGAGGTGTTTCGGAGCAGGCTGGATGAGGCTCTGGCCAGCCTGATCTAGTGTGGGGTGTCCCTGCCCATGGCAGGGGGGTTGGAACTAGATGATCCTTGTGGTCCCTTCCAACCCTGACTGATACTATGGTACTATGAAAGACATTAGTATTAAAGATTTATCTCATATGGTGGCGTTACATTACAAATCAATGCATGACAACCTGAAAATACATACGTGAACACATTATATACCTAAGAGCACACAGCTGTTACAGAAAATACTGATAAAACACCAAGCAACTCTAGATATAAAAGAACCTTTTGGAATCCAGTGCTCTGTTTTTGAAGTCCCGAGATGTTCAATATAAAACTAACAAACTCCATCCCCATGTTTAGAAAGAAGCCATATGTTCACCTTGCACATGTCTGTGGCTGTTTAAAGATAAACAGTTCTGCACCAGAGATCCTTAGTGCACAGCAGGTGAAACTGAACTTGTGAACAATCAGCAGTTATTTCAGTGCAAAGTCTGGCACATTAGCATGAATAATTCTGCAGATTTGAGATACGCCATCTAACCTGGCACTGGAAAAGATACTTCTCCCCTCTGCACTATATGAGCAACTATACTAGCTAAATCTCATGACTTTGACACTGTCATAGGTTCAGGTCTTCATTGTCCCTTGCAATTAAACTCCATGTCCACAGATGTTGTTTGCTATAGTGAAAGCTGACAACACCCAGGAGAGAATTATGTGGTTAAGAGCACGATCCATGATAGGGAATTGATTTTTTGTTTGCTCCCTAGTTACTCTTTGACAAAGCAGTGAAAATAAGCAACAGTGAATGCTACATATATATTTGGTCACTTTTCTGTATTATGCATCCTTCCAGTAATGCTCTTTGTAGCAGGCTAAAAAAACCCATCTGCTTCAAATTTTCTGCATTTGACAGGTAGAAATTGTAGAAACAATCCATTAAGACAGTAATCTAAATAACAATTATTAGGTACTCAGCAGTGATTGCTGTTTGATAGGTATTCTAACTGTCATAAAGTTTTAAACACTGGTTAAAGCAAACGAAAAATACTGCTGGAATTGCAAACTGTGACACCAGCAGCGCAACTAGGCTGCTAAGGTGCAACTCTTCATTCTTTAGGGAATGGAAATATCTTTAAGAATTAAACATGACACAAAAATTTATACACTTTGGAACCCTGAGGCTGAAACACGGTGCAAAAAAGCATATTAACATACCTTTTGATGGCATATAGCAAAGATAGTAAGTCAACTCAAAGTGTTTCCCATCAGCACATTTCATGAAATTAGGAACCTCCTAACAGACACAGTAATGATCAAGTCTATTCACTAATTTTATATCTCTTCCTCCCCCCCCCCCGTTTTTGATCATTACATAAAAGTCTTCCTTTAATTCATTCTTTTTTCCACCTCAGTTCTGAAATCTGGTATCTACAGTGAGACACAACAGTGTATGTTAGACTAGCTTACTTTGAATAAACAAGAATTTAGAATAAACCAAACCAGGTTGGAAGAGACCTTCAAGATCATCGCGTCCAACCCATCAACCAATCCAACCCACCCAAACAGCTAACCCATGGCACCAAGCACCCCAGCAAGTCTCCTCCTGAACACCTCCAATGACGGCGACTCCACCACCTCCGCAGGCAGCCCATTCCAATGGCCAATCACTCTTTCTGTATAGAACTTCTTCCTAACATCCAACCTGAACCTCCCCTGGCGCAGCCTGAGACTGTGTCCTCTTGTTCTGGTACTGGCTGCCTGGGAGAAGAGACCATCATCCGCCTGTCTACAACCCCCCTTCAGGTAGTTGTAGAGAGTGATAAGGTCACCCCTGAGTCTCCTCTTCTCCAGGCTGAGCAACCCCAGCTCCCTCAGTCTTTCCTCATAGGGCTTGTTTTCCAAACCCCTCACCAACTTTGTTGCCCTTCTCTGGACTCGTTCCAGCAAGTCAACATCCTTCCTAAACTGAGGGGCCCACAAATGGTCTCCTCTCTCTTCTCCAACTGACTAACACAATCTTAATTTAATTCACATTTTTCATGTCTGGATAGTATGACTTATTTAAGAAGAGATTTTGCAGTGTGAGCTGAAAGCACTATCAATGTATTCAATGAAATGAGGTAAAGCTTTTGAGAATTTAAATGCAGAGCACAAAATGCTTTCTGGTAACATTTCAGAAAAAGCAAAGCACTGGTAAGATTTAAAGAAAATTAACTTTTCTACTGCTAGTCCATCCTCACACCAGCTGTGCTGCTGTGTTCCATTAATGCTACCAAAATCAATGCAGTGTTAGGAGAATTCGAGTAGTAGTCAAGTGGTTAATCAAAATGCAGCCCAGGGGACCACTAACAGCCCCCTTCAGCATTACTAATAGAGCTTAGTACTGCAGTGGAAAATATTCACGTGTGGTCTTCTGCACAGTCATTACACTGTGCTGCAACAGCAAGGCTTGAAAACACATCATTGTCTCCAGCTCCACCCCATTGCTTTTGTGGGAGGCAAATGGACAACAAAATGGGAAAAACTGCTTGATACTATATAGAGTGTGGAAAAAGAATACAATGTGTAAGGCATAACAAATACAAGTCAAAAGCAAAGCATCACCATGGGAAAGCTGTACTCTTGGCTACTGGAAACAGTGCAGCCCACATTCTATTATATCCAGTACACACTGACATTCTGTGGGGATAACTGGTTTGGTTTTTAAGGTATGGACACTGTGTGTGCTACTTTCTGCACAGAACATTGTACATGCTACATTAACTGAAGAAATTCCTCCTGTAGTCCTTTTATGACAGAACAACTTTGGAAATGCAAAACAATATGCAGCACCTTAGCTTTTTTAAATCTAGTTTAACTCTGCAAGCACGGACCTCTGGGGCAAACTGTGGCTGCAGGCTGCTCAAACTAATGAGGCTGAGCAATGTGTAAAAGTTCATTGGAAAGAGCTGTGGAAACAGATCAGCTGATCACAAAGTTATCCAAGTCTGCTGCCCCACCTAAAAGGCTTCAACGTATCATATCAGTCCCAAGTCTTCAGGAAGAAGGACACAGAAATACCACTACGAAGGTCCTGCTCACCATAGTAACGTTTGAAAAATAGCCCGCTTGCAGCATTGCCAAAGCTGCCTTGTCAGGCTGCCTTGCTATGCACGAAGGATGCCAAATATCTGACAGGCATCCAAGACATCATGTTTAAATGACAAGTAAATACTCAAGTCTGCATCCTAATGAGTGACTTTAAAGATGTTAACTCTAAAGTTAACTCAGCAGCCGATGCAGCAGAACAAGCTAATGTCTAAGGCAGAAAAGCTATGGAAACTTTGAAGATACAGCAAAAATACCCTCCTTTACTAAACAGTGTTACATATAGTAACCTGGTACTTCACCATTCTTAGTCTTAGAGTTCTCCAAGTACCAGCTATGTACCAGAGGAGGTGTGAGATATTTGATGTGAACCTTCACTTGCTCATTTTTATGGGACCAAAGACACGCAAAATGTTCCAAAGTGACATTTTTCAAGGCAGAAGAACATTTCGTAAGCAACCAGCCTGGCACAATGTTTGGTGCAATTATACTATCTGAGCTGTTACATGGTTGGTTATACTTATCAAAAATTCAGATTTTCACTGAACAATCACAGTACAGTGATGACAATGGCCTCAGAGCCTCTTGGCCGTTCCTTCAAAACAAATATTTATTTTAAAGCATTGGTTTGCAACACGCATATTCAGAAGTAATACCACTGTAATTTAGCAGTGTTTTAAAGCCTGAAGAATTGAAAGTTTCTCTTAGTTTGCTTAAATCAAGTTTTCCCCATGGCTGTCAGAACACAGGAAGAGTTCACAATTCAGAAAAAGAACAAACCTAAACCAAGCCAACCCCCAACACATAAACCCCACACCCCATGATTACCACAAAAATTCACATGAAGAGAAGAGAAGACTGATTCTTTGATCATGTCTGTGCAAGCAGATTGCCCTATCTGATGAAAGGGGCTTAGAGCAGTACTATCCCACAAAAATCAAGGATTTCTTTCATAGAAAAGCACAACTGTTAAAAGTCAAGTTGCCTAAACCAAACTGATCTTGTGACTGTCACACAGAACCAAGGATTGAGCTACATCAGAAGCAGCCATTTAGAAAAGCTCTGCTTGAAAGTGCCATGGTTTCACATTTCCCCGTTTCCATCTAATCACCTCCAAGCCAGCACCTTTAAATTTACCTAGGGTGTTACTGGTGGCAGCAGCTCAAGGCTTCCCTTCCTTTTCTAAAGCCTGATGAAAACTTTCATCTGCTAGGCATCCAAGGTCTAGATGAATACTTCCCACAAACACAGAAAGAATGTCTACCAAGTAGCTTGAAAGCTTTTCACATACAGCTTGGATAAATATAAACAGGATAGAGACACAGAAAAGGAAAGGGGACTCTATTGCTTTTGAAACTAATCAGCTGAAACTTTCTCAGCACCTCTACTAACAAGTCACTCTTTCATAAATTAAATGGAGGTTCTGAAAAAGCAGCTGAAAAATAACAGTATTAAAACAATCAGATTGTTTCATGGTTTTGAGGAGGGAAGAAGAAAAACAAAAGCATGTTCTACTGTATACATGCATCAAAAGAGGAAAAATAAGTAACACCTAACCTCCCACACAGGCTACCCATGATTTTGCTTTTTAACTTAAGCTGTGCAGTCTCACCCCCTGCCAGAAGTCACATCCTCAACTTTTTTGGGATTAGGATTAGAGATGTTTCTGATACTAAGAGCTCAAGTTCTTTCACATAACTCAGAAGAGAAAAGCTGTTTCGGTCTTGGGTTTCCTTCAATGATCAGAGAAGAAACCAAGTGCAGCACCATGTTACAAACACTAAACCTAAAACCACTAAGGATATGAATACCCAGTGGAGGCTACATATAAATTAACAGTATCAGTTGTCTGAGAGTCTGAAAAGGAAGAGAGCAATTTCTGGTCTCTAAATAGGAACTAAAAAAATGAATCCATTAATATTAATCTTAGTTCACCTACTTCAGAGACAACTGAATTATGATCCTTGATAAATCCTCAAAATCTTCTCCTACCAACTGTTATCACCTTCTTATTACAAACAAGCATAATTCAGATGGATTTTCTTCAAATCCTTTTATATGCCAAAAACTCCACACATCACTGCAGGGTGATAGGTTTCATTGCAGATTTCACCACTGCTGCCTTAGTTCTACACCATGTTTGACAGTCAGAGGTGGAGCAACCTCTAAACACTGAGTCACAGTCTTCAGATGTTTGCACATCTGCCTAAAGTACAATTATAAATCTTGGTCAAAGGATATGTTTTACTTATGCTAGGTAATCTCCAAATACCAGTATATCTCATGATTCAGTATGGTAATAAGGAGTCTACTCTGCAGAAAGAAAAAGTCGTGGGTTCTGTACCAAATAATGTCTATCTCATAAATTGCATGTTCAAACTCCTACCTAGGCTAAGCTAAAACTAATGTACATATGAACTGAAGCAAACATCTATAAATACTAATTTAAGAAAGTATTCTTTTTATGCTATTATTCTTGATGTCTACACAGAAAAGGTGGAGAAGAGTGGAATTTTTTTGTCCCATTGTCAGTGTCCTTAATCTCACAGAAAATACTACTGCAATCTATGCATCTGAGTCACGGTCAGCTGTGTTTACTAACGTCAGATGGAAGCATAAGCCTGGACTGATTTCAGTAACTTGACCCTGGAATTAAATCAGCATTTCTGCATTATCACAATCCTCTCTATCTGTGGCATACGGATGCTCTTCTTAGGACTGCTTTCTGAATAGAGCAAGGACCCTAATAAAAGAAAATTCCACTTGCACAGAGGCTTTGCAAGGAGAAATGTTGACACCACCATCACCAAGAAGTGCTTTAAAGTGCATAGTTTCATATTTCCCCATTTCCATCTAATGACCTCCAAAACAACATCTTTAAATTTATCTGTGATGTTATTTGTGGAAGCAGCTCAAAGCTTCCTGTGACTAACATCAAGCTGTGCAGTGCAGTCAACACACCGGAGAGAAGGGACACCATCCAGAGGGACCTTGACAGGACTGAAACATGGGTCAATAGCAACCTCAGGAAATTCAACAGAGCCAAGAGCAAGGCTCTGCGCTTGGGCTGGGGCAATCCCAAGCACAAATACAGGCTGGGCAGAAAATGGCTAGAGAGCAGTGTTGAGGAGATGGACATGAGGGTGCTGGTTGATAAGAATCTCAACGTCGTCTAGTGTGGGGTGTCCCTGCCCATGGCAGGGGGGTTGGAACTAGATGATCCTTGTGGTCCCTTCCAACCCTGAATGATACTATGATACATGAGCCAGTGATGTGCACTTGTAGCCTAGAAAGCCAGCCATATCCTGGGCTGCATCAGAGGAATCATGGCCAGCAGGTGGAGGAAGGCAATTCTTCCCTCTACTCCACTCCAGTCTCCCCACCTGGAGACTGCATCCAGCTCTGGGAACCCCACTACAAGAAAGATATGCAACTGTTAGAGCAGGTCTAGAGGAGCACCACAAGATCATCAGAGAGTTGGAACATCCCTCCTACGAGGACAGGTCGAGAGTTGGGATTGCTCAGCCTGGAGAAGGCTCTTGGGGAGACCTTAGAGCAGCCTTTCAGCATATGAAGGGGCTATGGGATAGCTGTGGAGGGACTTTTTACAAAGCCATGTAGTGATAGGACAAGGGGTAAAGGCTTCAAATTGAAAGAAGGCAGGATTTAGATTAGAAATACATTCTTCACCATGAGGATGGTGAGGCACTGTGGCAACTTGCCTAGAGAAGCTGTGGAGGTTCCAACTCTGGAAGTGCTCAAAGACAGGCTGGTCAGGGCAATCTGGTCCCTGCCCATTTTAGGGGGATTAGAACCATACGGTCTTTAAGTTCCCTTCCAAACCAAACCATTCTATGATCTCTGTTCTTTGTAGTTTGCAGCTAAATGAATACTACTTTTACCATGAATGTGTTACTAATACTTCAAATATACAGTGAAGAAAAGCTCAGCCTGCCACAATAGTCAGTTTTATAATGTAAGAAAAATAGTTTGTTTTGCTCTTGAGGTTGTATCCAGTGAGGACAAATATTTATTAGTATAATCATCTTCCTGTCATTTGCTTATGTCTTATTTTATCACTTGTGTCTACTGAGGCAATATATAACACACTAGACTTTACACAAGGTCAATGGACACTAAATAAAGATTTTGGGATGATGAGCGACTCTGCTTTTTCTACAAAGATTTACGAGTAGTGTCAATAGATGCTAAGGTGCACCTTAAGCCTGCAGGAAGCTTCATTTACTTCAGAAAGGGTTTTTTGTAAGTAAAGGGATATAGTTTCACAGTTCATAGTCAGGGTTGGAAGGGACCACAAGGATCATCTAGTTCCAACCCCCCTGCCATGGGCAGGGACACCCCACACTAGATCAGGCTGGACAGAGCCTCGTCCAGCCTGGTCTTAAACACCTCCAGGGATGGGGCCTCAACCACCTCCCTGGACAACCCATTCCAGGGTTTCACCACTCTCATGCTGAAGAACTTCCTCCTCACGTCCAGCCTGAATCTCCCCACCTCCAGCTTCATTCCATTCCCCCTAGTCCTATCACTACCTGACATCCTGAGAAGTCCCTCCCCAGCCTTCCTGTAGGCCCCCTTTCAGATACTGGAAGGCCACAATTAGGTCACCTCGGAGCCTTCTCTTCTGCAGACTGAACAGCCCCAACTCCTTCAGTCTGTCCTCACAGGAGAGGTGCTCCAGCCCTCTGATCATCCTTGTGGCCCTTCTCTGGACACCTTCCTGCACCTCCATATCCCTCTTGTAATAGGGGCTCCAGAACTGGAGGCAGTACTCCAGGTGGGGTCTCCCCAGAGCTGAGTAGAGGGGGAGGATCACCTCCCTTGACCTGCCAGCTACACTTCCCTTGATCTGTTATACAGATCACAGAACCAGGCCACGGTGTGCTGTGACAGCTCAATCCACATATAAAACATGCATTAAGTAGTTCCACTGGTAGCAGGACTTTTCTAGGAAACTCTTGCACTGATGAAAGAGGCTATGGAATGCTTAATTTAATACAAGTTGGAAGCAGCAACTCTGAGGAAAAAAAAAAGAAAAAGATCTGCAAAAAAACCAAACCTCAAGAAGTCTTTAAAAAAACATTATTAAAAATATTAAACATGATATTAGGATGCTCCATACAGCTGTCCAGAGTGAAATTGCTAGCATTAGCTAACATGAATTTGTCTGAAGTCAGCATAAAATACTACAGCTGATAAAGAGAAAAAAAGACAATCTAACATGTTTGCCTTCCATGATAAATCGATAGTGTAACACTTGAATAAAGTACTATAAAGAAAACAACAGTAGCATCATGTGTATTTTTATACATGCATGTTTCAGCTCCAGTAAAGTGACAAACTACTGGGCAATAAAATGCCTTGTCTACAACGATTTCTGAATTATCTCAACTGCTCTAGCACAATAAAAAAGGATGCTGTTGAAATATTACAGACAAAACCAACACTGAGCCTAGCATCATAATCACAATGTTTACTCACCTGGATTATTTTCTGAACAATTCCTTCCTAACAGAGAAGATATTTATCTTGTGATGTTACTGGAATCATATGATTTTTGTTAGGAAACTGCTATGAAGACAGAAGTGGAAGCAAGTTTCTCATTTCCATTTGGTTGCCTCTGAGCAGATGAATTTCTACTGATTGCTTCAAATGGATGAATAGTAGGCACTTCCACACTAGGATTACCTTCAAGTTCTATTCTACCTATTGGAACCATCCAGCCTGAAGATACCCAAACAGTACTATTATCCAAACAGGCACATAACAATAACCAAACCTTAAGAAACTGTTGTCGCTGTTTAACATAGTTGATTCAGCCATTTCAAACTTAATGTACCAAGAGTAAAAGGTTAAAAAATTAAGCTCTAATAAGACAAATAAGTTCTCTGCCACAGAGCACACCTCAGGCAGCAAAAAGCTATGTAAATATCACAAACTGCAAACTACCAAGCTCCTTAAATGTTGCTCCCAAATACTAATACTGCAATCTAGCCAACTCCAAGAATAACAAAGAGAATTCAATTCACCCTAAGAAGTGATGAGAGATGTTTCCTAGTCAGGTAAGAACAATGATCCTCTTCCCGTAAATGTATAAACAACATGAGTGTGCTTCTTGCAATTATCAGCAAATCTTTTGAAATAACAGCATCATGTCTCCCATTTGTCCAGCTACAACAAGAAAATACACAAGGATGTTTTTCTTTCTATATACAGCCCAGAAAATAAAACAACACTGTGCCAGCTTACTTTCCATTTAAGTAGAAGATCTTTCAATTTAAGGTCTTCTGTTGCACTCCTCCTTCCAGCAACATGGCTCACCCTGTCTGTACTCTGTAAGTGCTATACCTTTTCAGTCACTTCTTTCTAACCTGCCTTCAGTCTATCCAAGACAACAGACACAGGGAGGGGGAAAAAGGTACCATAAAGCAAGCAGTAGGATTAAGAATGTGAGGTCTTTTCTATCCTTAGAATAGAATAGAATAAACCAGGTTGGAAGAGACCTTCAAGATCATCATGTCCAACCTATCATCCAACACCACCTAATCAACTAACCCATGTAACCAAGCACCCTGCCAAGTCTCCTCCTGAACACCTCCAGTGACGGCGACTCCACCACCTCCCCGGGCAGTCCATTCCAATGGGCAATCACTCTCTCTGTGTAAAACTTCCTCCTGACCTCCAG
The DNA here is from genome assembly GCF_026170545.1 of Melanerpes formicivorus. NCBI lineage: Eukaryota > Metazoa > Chordata > Aves > Piciformes > Picidae > Melanerpes > Melanerpes formicivorus. The sequence continues at coordinate 35,269,637 of NW_027142357.1, read as the reverse complement.
CCTGAACTTCCCCTGGCGCAGCCTGAGACTGTGTCCTCTTGTTCTGGTGCTGGCTGCCTGGGAGTAGCAAACCACACATGCAAAGGTCTGTTGTAAATGTCTATAAGCATATTTTACTATGTGGCAAGAGAAACACAAATGTTTGTCTCACCAAGAGATAATATGCCTTTAATGTCCTGGTGCAGACTAATGTGGTTAGGACAGAGCAGCTGACACAGCAGCTGTGCTGCTACACTATACTCAGGTAACCACTTGCACATACTCTCCCAGACTTCCTTTCAGTGGTGTCACCTTACCAAAGGTAGCATCTGCTTCTGCTTTGATAAATGTAAGAGGGTAACACCCTTTCAACAGAAGTGTTTATTTTTACAGAAAACTCAAGCAAAGGCAACACTTGAGAGCACACAGCTATCAACCTATTTACCAAGTTGCCCAAACACCAACTTTGCTCTCTTTTTGGAATTGCAAAGAATTAGCAGGGTGGACTTAGACCTTCCTGTGGGTCAAGACAGCTAGTATCTGTTTTGACTTAGCAGATAGCAAAATAAGGGTAATGGATGAGGCAGCATAAACAAGATTTACTGAGTGTGCCAGCCGCATTCACAGCTGGGAACGCTAAAGGGATGGAGATGTGCAAGCGAAGAAGTAAGCAAGGTAGTCTACCACCACAGTATGATTCAAACTCTTGAAGAAGTTGCAAGGGTAGTGAATACATCATTTACCATTAATGACTTAAATGACATTTTAAAACATCTTTTTTTTTTTTTTAAGTTGAAGGTTACAAGTAGTTCATCTCTGTGTGTAAAACCATATAAACTATTTTGTAGAGTAGGGAAAGACAGTTTTAAATTATAACCAGTAGTCTCATAAGAAATGCTTTCTTTCAGTCAATAACCAAGAAAGTGCATGTGGCAGAAATGCAGAGCAGATTCATACTAACCCAAACAGGCTTAGAGAGAAAACTTCTGCCCAGTTTCAAGGTTCTAAAGTGCAATCGTGTAAAGTATGAAACCTCTATTACAAACCACAGGACTTAAGGTTGCCATTGATACAAGCTATAATTTGAATTTTGTTTTCTATGACATTCCAAGTATCTTACACTGAAAAATAACATTATGGCAAAGAAAGCAAAATAAAGTCAACAAACATTTTAAAGAACCATCACACTCACCTGCTACATTAAGCTTTTCAGCTGCTCCTAAACTGGGAGCAGGAGTGGTAGTATTGTTGGTAGAGTTTGCTCCTGTTCCATTAAGTACAAGATTTTCCACCTTGGACTCTAGCTTCCCAATACGTTGCAAGATATTATCCAACAAGACTGCAAGTGTCTTCTTCAAATCTACAAATGAAAATGTGAAGTTAAATTGCATGATATTGCAATGCACACTGTCAGACAGAATCAAATAACAGATAGAAGAATAAGGCTGGAATATATAGAGACACTATAGATAGACACTTCCTCAGTGCAAATCTTTGTCATTAGCAGTTCTATGCACTAAAGTTCCCTGCTTTGCTCAGCCTCAGATATGTTTCCCTGCATGTGGGACTTGTCTGTGTTTTTTATAAAGCACACTGCAAGTCAAATATCCTATGGTAAGGGTGAGTGTGTGCCTTCATATGTATACACACAGGAAACAAAGAAATGCAAACTTTGTAATAGCTCAAGTAACAAGAAGCTGCTGGAACAGTACTGAAATCTAAACCTAAATCCATATCCAAGCACTATCAGAGGAGCATTTTATTAGATGCTCAGTCAGTTGGAAACAAAAATCCCCTTCCCAAAAGGGACAGCTTTGAGCCAGTAAAAAAAACTTGTTCCTGTATTTCCTCCACCACAACCAGATTCTGCACTGGCAAAGTAAGTTCAATATTAAGTTCAATCTTTCCGTCATACACATAAAACCCCAAAGTCCATCTTCTTTTCTTCAGTCTATTGGTGATTGTCTCTACCTATCTATTTGATCAGCACTTCCTTTACACAGAAAGCAATGAACAACAGCAGGAATTTGCATACCAAATGACAACCCAGGAAGAGTTCTCTGATACTTTTTATTTCCCTTTTCTTTTGTTCAGATTTCTTGAAGAAACACAAGACAGTTGGGCAAGCTAAAAGAGCTGTGAGCATGAGGGGAAGAAAATAGTCCACAATCAGACTAACCTCTATAATTATAGTGGCAACAAGCCAAAGGAGATGAAATGAGTATTGTTCTTTGTTCATTTACTCTTGTCTGAGGATTAAAGAATCCAGTATGATGAATTCACATTGTTTCCCCATTTAATTACATAAAATAATTACGTGTATGTACAGATATTTTCTGCTTTCCACAGCTTCAGAATAACTTTCTTATCTCTAATGGAAAAGTTTTCCATACATCTGAAGAGATTCCTTTGCCCCTACACGAGTTGTATTTTTGCCACGCTTATTTTGTGCTCCCTTTATAATTTTAATCCATGACCAACCCAATTCTTGTGCAAATAAGAAAGTAAATAAGAAAAGGCTATTACTTTGTGAAAGCTTATGGTTTTGGTTTTGGTTTTTTTTCCAAATAAAATGAGAGTTATATTTATTCCATGGTGCTATAAAGTAGATGAAGTAGATGTTTTTCTTTGTAACTGTGTGTTTTTCTTTGACCTTTAAAGGCCAGAAAATAGAATCTTAAGCACTAATGATCTGGACTATTTTAAAGAGTCCCAGAAGCCACTGGTGTACCACTGGTGTAGTGTGTAGAAGAAAAGAAAGAAATGGAGCAGAGACTTTACATGAACAAAATCATGATATAGGAAGGGGGAAAAAAAGCTATGAAAAAAAAAGTAGTTAAAAAATCAAACCAAAGAAAAAAAACCCAGGGTGCAACGAGGAAGATAAATAGTTTACACACAGGCATACACGCAGATCATAATGGCCAAACATTGTTACTTTTAATACTGATACCAAAAAAATTATATGATAGACTGCTTATCAGAACAAAATAAATACATTTAAAAAACCCCACACAACCCCCCAAAAAAACCCCACAAAACAAACCAAACAAACAAAACCCCCAAAAAACCAAACACCAACCAACAAACAAAACAAAAACTGGAGGCTAGTTTAAGAAGGGGAGGGCAGAAACAGAAATGCAATAATTTCTATCAAACAGCTGTTTGCTACTACAAAAATCTAATACTCTCTGTGTATATTTGGAAAACCTTTAAAGGGAAAGTGTCTTATACCCCTAATCTGACAGGTGAATGTACATTAGAAGGAAAAAAATGAGAAAGTTATCAAGCTGTGCAATCACACCTATGGAATGACTGAAATCCTTCTGGGTCAACAAAAGCAGCCAATTCACGCAAACTTTAAACTTACTCTTGAACATGGAAATCGTGACTGTGCTCACTAAGAGCAATCAGAGGATAAGATTAAAAGAAAGAGGAAGGGTAAACAGCAAGAGCATTCATTTTTATAATTAGTGAACTAGCTTCTACCAATTTTCATTAACATTATTCATTAGTGTGTTTATTCCTGAACAGTTAACCTCATCATTTGCTAACAACGTATCATTGGGTATGCCAAATAGGACAAACTAACTTATAAATTAATTATCTAACTCAGCTGCATAAAGTATTGTTTAATATGGTGTTTAACATGCTCATTCACCATAGCACTTTTCCCTCTAATTCTTTTAACTAAATACATTACCATTGTTTTGCATCCTTCTAAACTCTTTAACCAAAAACATCTGTCCAAACTTGTCTTTACATTTCAAATTCTTGCTAGCCCTGGAAATTGAAATTTCTACACAAAACTTAGCTTTACCTTCAGAGAAGCATTACAAAGTTATTTCAGCCACTTTCAAATACAGTGTAACTTCTAGAGAACCTGACCATTGCTCAGCAGCAAATCAACTTACTCCTCAGAGACATTTGGAATGGGAAATGAATGCCAGAGGCAACAAGCTGCAGGGGGAACTTAGCTCAAGGATATCGTGTACTTTTACACCTAGCTAGGGCACATATTAACACAGTTATCCTTCAGTTTCTCAAGGCGTATTGTTTGGGTTTGCTGCTGTTGTGGCTTTTTTTTCTTCTTCTTCAGTTCACCTACCTTCAAGCACCCCTACAAGAAAATGGGACATTGATGATGGCTGCAGAGAACATAGGGCTTTGTTTCAAGCCTACACACAGAATTCTCTAGAGACCTCTAACTGCATGGAGGTCTTTAATATAAATAGTGATCTAATACCGCTCTATTTAGCTTGTGTTGCTTTCCAAGACTGCCGTTCAACATGCAGTCACAATTGGTAGAATAAGGATGGCTTGTTATTTTTAAAACAAAGCAATAAAACTGCTAGCTATGTTTCAGACAATAATCTCAGGCTTACAGGCAAGCACCCTCTGTACACAAACTTGAAAATTCTTGTTTTAGAGAAGTAACAGAAACCAGACAAGGAGAGAATCTCTCAGCAGGATATTTTCATTACACACATTAAAATGTGAAGAGGATTCAGAGAAAACTAGAGGAAAAGATGCAGCTATTATCTGTGGATAAATCTATCTAGTCTTTAGTCTTTGCCTAAGCCTACAAGAAACACCTATCCAATTTCTTCAGAACTGAATACTAGGGCGACTATATAAGGAAATAACTCTGGCTGACTAATTAGCCATTATTTTTCCAGATAGCCTGAAAGTACATAGATAAGTATGAAAGAAAGCAAGTTTGCAAAATGCTAAGGAAGCAAGGTGTCTGATACCACAGTACAACCAAGGTCGGAAGAGACCCCGAGGATCATTGAGTCCAACCTATGATCTCGTGAACTGAAAAAGGGCCACACCTAACCTGCAATTGGATTGTATTTTTATAATGTTTTCAGGCAATATGCTTCTTTTCTGCATGCTTTGTCTCACACATGCACACAAAGGTAACTATCACATTGTACAAAATGAAAGACAGCATTAAAACTTACTGCTGAACAAAACACTGAAATTCACAAAAGGAGTGTTCTGCCTTGAGAAAAATGATGTATTTAAGCTTAAGATTATGACAGATAAACAAAGTCAAACATTAAGTAAACTGATTGAACAAAGAAGTGAAATGGGAAAGAAGAAGAAATAAACCCAGCAGGTCTCCACTTTATCAGTAAGGGGAGTTCTACATCCACAGGAAATTTTTAAGATCACTGACAGACAAACTGAAAAGCCTCCCACGTTTCTCAGAAAGAGCAATAAAAGTTTTATTAAAAGAAGTTCTAAGAAGTAACCAGAGATAGAAATTAGATATAGCTACTAGACAGACGCAATAAAAATTAGCAGACAAGTTCATTTCCAAGTGACTGGATGCATACTATTTGTCCCACTTCATACTCGTGAGTGAAGACTCTTTTCTCCAGCAGTGCAGAAAATCCACAGCATTGTCAGTTGAGCAGCGTTATGAAGTAAAATGTATCACAAAGTTAGCAAAAGCCTTAATCAGATTCTCACATGATCTAGAGCACACACTTACCGTATGCTGTCACTGTCCCAACATAAGGCCCATCAACCACATTTTTATTTTCTTCAGCTAATGCTTTGATGTATCTTTTGCTGAGATCCAAAATTTGCTCACGCAAAACCGAACTGCTTTCATGTTGTGTTTGTTGCTGAATAGTAAAATGCAGAAGCATCATTCCCCAAATGAAACCAAAAGTCACCAGAAAAAAGCCAAGTTTCTGAGAGGACAGCTTCCATGGAGAGAATGCCATGATTTCCAACAGCTTCACACAGCCACTACAAAGATTCCTAAAGCATGAAGTCAAACAGCAAGTCCATGGTTCAGGTATATAAATATCACAGAGCAGGACTCAGTCTTATTCCAACTCCTTAGTCAATGTATATCCGCATTTCACTTCCATCCTGCGCAAAAGGAAAGAAAAGAAGCACAGTTACTACAACAGATCACAAGTTTTTACTAGCTATAATAGGTCTTCACTCTAACTGGTACAAAACAGAAGCAGACAACATGCTTTCTTTGTAAATGTTTAATTTGTATGTATCAACATTGTACTGCATTAGCCAGAGCACAAAGAAGCTGAGAAAAGCATTGGAAAGAGAACAAAGAGGGAGTGATGCGCCTGAGCAGGTGTAGAACATCTCCCGGTATCTGGATCAAATTCAATGCTTGAAGCAGTTTCTAAGCTGAATTTCAAGGTAATGCTGCTTTTACATATTTTTGTGTGTCTGTGTGTGTGTACACACAAAACTCTGCGATGTTGCCAGTGCAGCAATTTAAGACAATTCTCAACATAATTCAGTTCTCAGAAAACAAGTAATTTTAGCTGGCAGTGACACTGCTTGGAGTTCCTGGCAAGAGCTATGGCATATGGCTAGATAGGTGATCAGGAAATCAGACTCCCTCAGGGGTAAAGAGGGAAAAAGAAATCTACATTATTTAAACCAATACACTCTCCCGGCTTACACTGCAAGCAGTCAGAAAGCTGAAATAATCTCCTGTGTGGTCTCTGCCATTTATATTTCTTACTTATAAAACACAGTCCAATGAGTTTGCTCTTTACCACTAAATTCAAAACACATAATTATGAACGCTACATGTCTTTTGTACATAAAATTAATACTCTCAAGAGCTTTTCATACACTAAAGGAAAAGAATTCTAATAATGGCCTTCAAGACACTGTAGGACTGTCATTTTATGGTAAACTCAAAGCCTGGCATAAATAATCAAAAATTAAGATTAGGGTGAGAGGCAGGGTCCTTAGCATAAAATCCAGTAAGAAGAATGGTAATTAAAAGGTAATTAAGTGTAACCTATCATGTTGTAACACAGATTTGGTAAAATGTTATCCTTTTAACTTCGTAATACTCCAAGACAGGATTAGAGAACATAATGTTCCCTCCCATTCTGCACTCATACAGATAATGCAGATGTTAGTCTGTTTTAATAGGGTAATTACGCAGAGGACTGCTAACAGTGCTCCCCTGTTTGTTAAAATTCCCTTTAGATCTTCTGCTTTCGGTTGAACCAGCAGATCTGCAGAAGGGCAAAAATACCGTGGGACCACTTAGCTTCCAACATCTGTTGTGCGTGCATTTAGCATTATTGATTACTATCGATTGCAGAAGTGAATGTGCATTACATAACAAACTAAAAGCAGATGAGGCAGCAACTGTACCATGCAGTTATGTTGCTACAAGAACAATTTGTAGCCATCTTTTGCTTAAAGGAAGAATGGTGAAGACAAATGAATTGCAAGTACAGTGAAAAAGATTATAAAGCCCTCAAGTTGACTTTTTCTACATTAAAATATCTCAGTAAAGAAAATGAATAGTCTCAACAGAGAAAATGAAGGACTCTGTTTAATGCTGTTCTCCATAAACTTAACTTAATTTTCCATGAAATGCCAGATGGAAGTTTCACTTCTTTCATCTTATTTAACTACAGCCTTGGGACACTCTCAGGCCAACTAAAAAGTACAGTACTGTTATTTCATTAAAAAAATGAATGTTTTACTATTCTCTTGCAATTTCTGGTGTGATAAAATACTGAAATTTCCATTGTTTAAAAAAAAACCCAACAAACCCAACTTAACCACTTTAAAAAGAAATTTGAACTATTCAAGATTAATGTCCTCAGTGGCCTAATTTCAAGTAACACTTGACAATGTACTCCATAGCAGCACGATCTCTTTTTATAACAGTCAGTATTTCTTCGCCAATTATCACTTGTTTGTCAAGTGGAAGAAAGTAAATCTATCACCATGATGTTTTAACAGACAGGCGTAAAGATTTTTTTATGACTAGCTGTTTAAGGGAAAAAAAAAACACAGAACAAAATTAACAGTAAAGATGGCAATTAAAAATGCAAGTGCTTCACAGCCTTCTTTTCAAAGTTCTAGAGCAGAAACACAAATGATTTCAAAAAGCAGCGCACGTCTAACCTTTGAAAATAATCTGCTTGAATACAGGTGTTGACTTTTCTATTCTGTTTATCAAGAGAAAACAAACAAACAAAAAAGAAGACTTAAATCCATTCAAGAACTGTAGGAAGGTAGACAGGAAATGTTAAGTTTTGCCATAAGAATGGATTAAATTTCACTGACAGATGGAAAAATGGCCCCTACTACTTCAAAGCGCTAAAAAAACCCCAACAACAACCACCCAACCACAACGACCCCCAAAATCCCCCTGTTTTTACTGCCATTTAAGCTATTCTAGTGGGTAGCAACTGGATGAATGCCCAGCAACATGTACTTAACTAATTAACTTTACAGTACTGCTGGTGCCGGGGAGGTTTGAAGTGCAGAGAAGATCCCACTGCTCCTGGATGCAGACCCATGATCGCTTCAATGTATGTTTAATCCTAGACTTGACAAGTGTCAAGGAGTGCTACACAACTATTCCACAGTCAATGATTACCACATACCTGTAGTGAAACATTTGATAAGTGGACGGCGGTCCAAAGAAATCAAGGAATTATGTGAAATGCAGGAAGACAGAGCACAGGAACACCTCTGTGGTATTTCTGATATAGAGACAAGTAGTAGTGGAAGTGATCAGCTGATTCAATAAACCTACATTTGTCTATTGTAATCCCTCATGGACTTTGTGCCTGCTGCCAGCTATGTCTCTGCTCGTAACAAGTAAGCAACTCCCAAACTACAAGCTTCCCTTATTCTCCATTTTTCTCTTGCAAGTGCCCTCAAAGGAGATGATCTTGTTAACTGTTAATGTCTTTTCCTCGTCTAGGCTCCAAAATGCACAATGGGAGTCTTATCTACAGAAGATATAGAAACATGTATTTGTATATTTGCATGTGTCTGTAAAGAATGACAGGAGGAGGAGGAGGCTCAGGGGTGACCTCATTGCCCTCTACAACTACCTGAAAGGTGGTTGTAGCCAGGAGGGGGTTGGCCTCTTCTCCCAGGCAACCAGCACCAGAACAAGGGGACACAGTCTCAAGCTGCGCCAGGGGAGGTTCAGACTCGAGGTGAGGAGGAAGTTCTTCACCGAGCGAGTCATTCGGCATTGGAACCGGTTGCCCAGGGAGGTGGTTGAGTCATCGACCCTGGAGGCGTTCAAGGGGAGATTGGACGTGGCACTTGGTGCCATGGTCTAGTCATGGGGTCTGTGTTGATAGGTTGGACTCGATGATCCTCGAGGTCCTTTCCAACCTAAGTGATACTGTGATACTGTGATACTTTTCTTACTAAGCTTTGGAAAGAGGTGGTCTCACTTTAAGACAACTTCTGAAATAATTCCAGCACCCCTCTGGAAACTGGATGTGTCACAGTTGTGAAGCTGTTTGTGAAACTGTTAGGAAGATAATTCCTCCTGATTTACTGAGAGTAGCTACCGTACCAAAACTGAACTCCAAGTGTGAAAAGCAGGGTGAAAGTTGAAAAGATACACAAGACGACCTCTAACAAATGGCTCAGCTATGTTCTTCCTTAGATTCTACTTTAACTAGTCAAAATCTCACCAGAACTGGACTGGTGGTTTGTGTTTTTTTAAACAGACCATTTACATCCTTTGTGATAAACATATAATAAAAATAGAATTGCCTCTACCCTTCACATATTTCTTTAGAAAAGGGCTAACCCTACACCCATTTACAAAGCCATAAGAATTTTAATAGTGTAAGTACTTTTAGTATTTAAAACAGCTTCATTAAAAAGACTTTTTTTTTCCTTTTCTGTCCTACATTTAATAAAATCCTGCTCAGCTGGTCAAGTCACTAGTTACAGAGGACAACATCATCATGCCTATGTAATCACAACAAAAAATCCTAATTAGAATCACATCAGGAAAGTAACCCAATACTAACATGACCTATACATCAGGGATGCACGTCACACATTTCTCAGCATCTTAAGCCCTTACTTTTTTAATAGAGTACAGACAGTTCATCTTCATGTGAACAGATTTTGGTGACACATATCCATGTATTCCTCTTCATTTTTTATAAAGAAGAATTAATTATCTACAAGACATTAAGTGAAGTCTCTTTATAAGGATATACATGTACAAAGCTTGAAGCTCTCTGTCACAGTATCACAGTATAACTGAGGTTGGAAGAGACCTCGAGGATCATCGAGTCCAACCTATCAACACAGATCTCAGGACTAGACCATGGCACCAAGTGCCACATCCAATCCCCTCTTGAACACCTCCAGGGACAGTGACTCCACCACCTCCCTGGGCAGCACATTCCAATGACGAACAACTCGCTCGGTGAAGAACTTTCTCCTCACCTCGAGTCTAAACCTCTCCTGGCGCAGCTTGAGACCCTGTCCCCTTGTTCTGGTGCTGGTTGCCTGGGAGAAGAGACCAACCCCTTCCTGGCTACAACCACCTTTCAGGTACTTGTAGAGGGCAATGAGGTCTCCCCTGAGCCTCCTCTTCTCTGTACATATACAAAAAATGGTGCTAAGGGTCAGCTAGGAACAGCACTGTTCTCAGGACAGTCAGGATTCAACTGTTCATCAGTTCACCACACTGTTCATCTCTGGTTTCACAGTTATAAAATCTCATCTAGGTTGTTATGAACTCAGAAGAAAACTAATATACCATGACTAGTAAACAATGTATATGCATTTTTGCATGAAGTGGCTCACAAAAAATAGTATAGCCATTGCTAAGAACAGGCCTCAGAACTTAGCAACTGTTTTCCTACACCAAATGTGCAAAGCCCAGTTTCTGGCCTCTTATGCTTCTGAAACTATTAGAACTTCTTGTGTGTACAGCTTGATACTGTCCTGGAAGAGGCAGCTAAACCTGTCTGAGCCACTGCCCTTTCTCCTTCCTCTCTGTTTTGCAGGGTGCAGGTTTAAGGCTGAGGAGCCAGTAGGCAGGTGCCATTAAGGCTACCTGGAGAGGGTGGAAGCTGGACCCCAAGCCTCATGTTTCAGAGAGGCAACTGCACGTGTCAGAGGCTATGAGAGAAGGCATGTGCAGTTTTGGCCACCATACAACATTTTGAACTGACTGGTGGGATTTGAACAGTTAATGTGCCATTGGGCTGTCTTCAGGGCAATTAGCTTTTGTCCTAGCAGCATAGTGCCTAGATCTTCACCACAGCAGTGTGTCTCCCACTCTCACTTCCTCTTATTTTGGATACTGCCCTTTTGGACTATGAGTATGAACTCACAGCATCGCTTCATCACGCAAAGGTTTTGGTAGTTAACAGCTCAGCGGTTTGTGAGTAACCTAGGCTAATTTACCTGGTTATTTCTAAGGTTTATAGCTTGTTTACCTGTTGGTTAGCTCTGTCATGAACAAAGGCCTTGAAAACCCAGGTAGAAGTTGAAAGCAGAGGCCCCAGAACTGTAAGCAACTGAACAATGGTCAGTTAGTAGTTACTGCTGAAGTGCAACCTTGAGATTTGAAAAACAACCCTGCTTTTCTTTTGATAGCAGTTAGAGCTGTAAAAGAACTGCTAATTTAAAAAGAAAAGGCACCTCAAATATCCTGCCATCAAGGACCACAGCTACCAGCGCTGAAGACATCAGCTCTGTGGTACTGTGCACTCACCATTAATTTATAATGAGATTGTAACAAACTAATTGCTCTGAATATGCAGTGGTAATGACTAGGAGCTAGTAACAACTAGCCATTAGCAACATGCTAATTGTTAATAAGTATCTATCTAGTGAAATATTGTTGTAAAGTTTAAAGCTGATTTAAAACTGTTTTATCAGCCTTCTAAATGTGTATTCAGCTGCAACATCACACCACTGTGCCTGACCCCACACAATGGGTTATTGTGTCCCAACCAGCTCAAAGAGGTGCTCTTAAAAATCCACACATCAGGATCCTAATGCAAATACTGATCAATTTTCCCAATTGTTTTCTCAAGAGGGCAAGCTGCACTTCTGTTTGCAACTGTTTGATCCTGTAGAACAACTTGTTACAGAACAACTGAGGACAACCATAAACACATGAATTTCCTCTATTCTTATGAAGGGTGTGTTAACCTAAAAGCTAACGATAATTCAAGTATCAATCCCACCAGCTGCCAACACACCAGACGTACAGCCAGAAAACACAGCAGTGAGTGAAAACACCTGCTATATCCCAGCACTTCTCTGCTAAAGGATTCCAGGAGTCATGCTTCATACAGAAGCTGATGTAATGCATCTTAAAATGGATAGGCAATCCTCTAAAATCATCTTTCTAGAAGTCATGAGTCCAAATCGGGGCTGCTGGGTTTTCATAGTTTAAACCAGACACACATGAACATTCACATAAACCAGGCTGATGTTAACCACTGTCTCCTACTGCAGCTGTGTTGCCTAAACAGATGTGCACTCTAAGCCAACTGAACAAATTAATGGATTTCCTGGTACTGAAGTTCTGTTTTCCTGTGGGAATATCTCAGCAGATGTCCCACCCCAGTTGGCCAAACTGTGTTCCATAAATGGAGCAATCCGTACTGAAGACACCCCGCTGCACCCTGACCCCCCACCCCAAATGCACTTATTGCAAAATGTTGGCTTTCTTTGGTCCATTTGGAGGCTGAGTCTACCTTTCCTTCCTGCAAAAAACAGCACTGAGAATGGGATAAGCCACAGCTTAATACTTTATTTAGAATAAACCAAACCAGGTTGGAAGAGACCTTCAAGATCATCACGTCCAACCCATCAACCAATCCAACCCACCTAAACAACTAACCCATGGCACCAAGTACCCCATCAAGTCTCCTCCTGAACATCCCCAATGACGGCGACTCCACCACCTCCTCTGGCAGCCCATTCCAATGGGCAATCACTCTCTCTGTATAGAACTTCTTCCTAACATCCAACCTGAACTTCCCCTGGCGCAGCCTGAGACTGTGTCCTCTTGTTCTGGTACTGGCTGCCTGGGAGAAGAGACCATCATCCGCCTGTCTACAACCTCCCTTCAGGTAGTTGTAGAGAGTGATAAGGTCACCCCTGAGTCTCCTCTTTTCCAGGCTGAGCAACCCCAGCTCCCTCAGTCTTTCCTCATAGGGCTTAATAGAGTCAATACTTAATAGAGTCAAGTGAAATCAAAGAACAGTCATGTACTGTGTTCATAAAGGACAAGAAAGGATAAATTAGATCAGAGAAGCACCTTGATTTCTGATAAGAATACTTGCATTTCAATACAATGTGTGCTCATACCATGTCAAGTATCTTTATACCACTTACATTTTGACTCTGGTACTGACATGGCAATTAAATAAGCTGTGAACTTAGGAAATACATTCTACTACTATAAACCATCTAACACACCCAAACAAAACCCAAGGCTCCAGTGGTTACCCTGAGAGATCAGAAGCAGTATAGCTGCCATTTAGTCACTTACCACATAAAATGCATAAAGGGGAGGGCAGACAGTAGGACAGCTAAAGGCTGACTCCGTACCTGCTGAGGGTGAGAAGGGCTGTACCCTGTTCTCCTTGCCTGTCTGGGTCACAGCAAGAAATGAAGAAAACCACAGCCTTTCAACCCTGCCAGAACTTACATAAGCTGCTACTTTTTCTCCCTACAGATAAATTCAGCAACATAACATTTTACAAGATTACAGAAGAGACTGAATCTCACACTTTAACCCAAAGCACCAACCTGCTGGTTACTTGGAAGCATATGATCAAATCAGAGTTCATTTATAACTAAGACTGGAAGACTCCACTTCAACAGTTCAAGTAATAATTTTTAAAGTAACTCAAACATTTTTGTTAAAATAAACTTCCAACATTCAACAGAGAACAGTCCTACAAAATACAAGATACATGACAGCATGTTCCTGAAGAAGCAGGAACATGCAAGCAAAGCTGATAATACTAATGCACATTTGCAAATCCAAGGTTTCAGTAAGGCTTCCAACGGGTTGAAGGTGAACACATTCCCTACATACCTCACAGGCAGTCTCCATTCTCAACACCTCAGTGAGAAGAGGCAGCTGAAAAATCATGCAGCTATTCCAGACTCATATGGTAACAGATGTTTAAGCACAGTTTCGCTACCTGTACATTTTAGAAGTTCCTTAATATATAAAATAAATGCAAAAATCAATTTCCTTAGAATTACAGAGTCTTAGTTTTACTCTTCTGCTGCTGCTGCTCAAGTTTATTTTAAGCTGTGTTTCTGCCAACCCATTCTTTTCTTCTAGCTGACAGATGTCACTACGTCTTCTCTCTCACCACCCATCTACAGTTGAAATGGCACCATGTACTGTGCCTGACGTGGCAATTTGGGACACAGTCTCATGAAGTGAGAAAAGAAGAACAACACTGGGTCACAACAGTAGAAGCAGGACAGATGGACTGAGGGAGAGTAAGAGTATAAATACTCTGGGTTTGGGGTTTTTTTAGGTTAGGTAGACACGTTTGCCTTCGAGCGTATGCATGTAGTAGTAATTGGCAGGAGATGATGGGATGGTAGTTGAAGAGAAAAGCACAAAACTATGTAAATTTTCTTCTTCAGCAAGCAGTTTGCCTTCACTTTCAAAAATAAATGTCTCCACTTGCACCCAAACTGTTTGTAAGTCCCATCTTCATTTCACATGTGGGTTTGTGATTCCACAGAGTATTCCAAAGTGTTTCTAGTTTTCTACCTAGCACGTCTTTTTCTGCAGTTCAGTCTTACAGAAATTAAACCATCATATGTTTTTCCTTTCATGTTATTTCTTACTCTGATCTTTCAGGGAGGAAAGCTTACACAGAAAAAGGAAAATAGGATTAGAGGAAAATCTATAGGAAAAAACCACCAACCTTTACAAGTTGAAATCTTTATGGTTCAAATACTGGTTATCAATAAAAAAACCACTCCAAGCAATGCATTTAAGGCCATAATCACAAATTAACCTGATGTTCTTTTAATGAAGTGCATAGAGATCAATAAACTAAATTAATTTTAGGGCTAGGAATAGGACTTCCCTAACCTTCAGAAAATGAGGAATATTCCTGACCTTGAACAAAGAAAATTCATTTACATTTTTACATCCATTTTCAGGCAAAAAACTGGGTATAGTAACAACTGTCGTCTTCTTGCTGCACCAAAACAAGATGCCCAAACCAGCATTTTCTCACTAAAAAAAGAGAACATTTTGGGATGTCAGCATGTTGATTATGGTGTTAGGAGATTGGGGATTTTTTTTTATTGTTGTTTTTCAAGAAGTAACTTACAAAGCCTGAGAACACCAGTCATCACCTACAGCATCCCCAAAACCAGTGAAACAAGTATGTGTGAGTCATGCTTGCATGCCTCTAAGACTCCCATGTAAATGAACACACAAATCTCCAAGTTATTTTATTAAAATTAATTAATTTTTAAAATAGGACTCATGACCAATAAGTTTGATCATATTTCTAGTGTGAATATAAGCATACAGCTTTTTCCCTCCCTTTTCTCACAACTACCCTCAGTCAAGGGTATACAGTATGATAACCTCTTGTACTGTTCTCTATTTTACATTTGAGATTTGTTGATGTTGACTTGCTGGAGCGTGTCCAGAGAAGGGCAACAAAGTTGGTGAGGGGCTTGGAACACAAGCCCTATGAAGAGAGGCTGAGGGAGCTGGGGCTGCTTACCCTGGAGAAGAGGAGACTCAGGGGTGACCTTATTGCTGTCTACAACTACCTGAAGGGGGGTTGTAGACAGGCAGAGGTTGGTCTCTTCTCCCAGGCAGCCAGCACCAGAACAAGAGGACACAGTCTCAGGCTGCACCAGGGGAGGTTTAGGCTGGAGGTCAGGAGGAAGTTTTACACAGAGAGAGTGATTGCCCACTGGAATGGGCTGCCCGGGGAGGTGGTGGAATTGCCATCACTGGAGGTGCTCAGGAGGAGACTTGACAGGGTGCTTGGTTGCATGGGTTAGTTCATTAGGTGGTGTTGGATGATAGGTTGGACACGATGATCTTGAAGGTCTCTTCCAACCTGTTTTATTCTATTCTAAATATGGCACCTGCACAGAAGCATAACCTTATACATTTCAGATCACCTGGAAGTTTTCCAAAAGCATGAGCAAAACATCCTTGGTTCTTACACAGCAATCCCATGCGTGCAACTTGGCTTCTGATAATTCTCTCCCATTTCTTTAGGACACTAACTGTGGTAGCAAGAGTTACAAACATAGTTTCAGCTTATAATCAAAGCAATAAAACCACTTAGCGCTCCAAGAAATAAGTTTAGTATACAGAAATTGAATCCATTAGCTCATGTCTTGCATCAAGCAGATACTTCAGGCTCTAGTCTTACCCACTGCTATTAACCACAAGTCAGCCTGTTACATCATATCTTGCAGTCTGTCCAAGAGAAAAAAAACAAGTAACTCTCAACAGCATCTCTGTCCAACTCTTAGAGGAAAGTCAAAAAGTTCTTTGTATTCAGCAAAAACGCTCTCATCGCTGTGGATGCCCAGCTATCATCCCTTGTCAACTTGATGGTCAACACACTAAAAGTAGTCTTTGGCAATTGCACTGGACCCTAGACAGACAACTGAAAATAAAGGACAAGATTTAAGGAAAGACCTAAATGTTTTCATGTACAAAATACTCACTACAACCTACTGAAAAAGTGTTTCAAAAATAGAAGGCAAAAATCTAAGTATATCTGTGCAAGAGAATTAACCTGCTTGAATTTCTTACCATTTGTTGGGGATGATGGATTATCAAACCAAAAATAAATTCCCATTAAATTGGGTTTAAATAAATTGTTGCTACAGGATTCTAGATTGAAACTTTCTGTAAGGACAAATGCCAATGGAATAATATAGAAAAGTCAAGTTAAATCAAGAGGAAAAGTAGAAAGACAAACACAGGAATACTATTAAACAAGTGGGTATCAGATCATAGGGAGAAAAAAATCCCCACTACTAAGCTGAACATTAAATAAGTCTTTGGAAATATTTATTTCTTGTTGGTTTAGAACATCTTGAACCTGGGTCAAAGTATAACATTTCTTCCAATGGATTTGTTCTTGGCAAGCGTTTTGAATGCACTCCAGCTTATGTGGCCATACAAATGGCTGAAAATACAAGCTGTATCTCCAAAGCACAAAAGTTAATGGAATTAAAATTTCAACACAGTCACCTGCTTGGAAGCAACAGTGCTGCTGATTATTCCATTGCTCTAGTTTCTGCATTTAAGTCCTCTTTATTATTGAAAAGGATAAAATTGCAATTTGCTTCATATCCAATCTGAAAGTTAGAACAACAGCAAAGTATTTTTAACATGTTTTCTGCATCACCTCTGTATATCCTGTTATCAGTACTGGTAATTATCAACAGCTGATACCACCAAAGATTAGAAGAGTACTCTCCTTAAAATGAAAGCTGTTTGTGTTTCTTACTTCTCTTTGAAAGTAACAACAATTTGTCACAGAGATCAACTTTGCATGCTATTTAGCAACAATCTAGCCCATCCTAACTGAGTGACTACAGTGCTACTGGGGCAACAGCATGGAAGCTACACAGCTCACTTCTTTTGGAGAAACTGTAATAATGTCTTAACACAAGCACAGCATTCCCACTGTCACAGTGTTTAAAGGGACATACCTGTAGTTCTGCACCTGTTCAACAAATCTCAGAATGCTTGGGGGTTGGAAGGGACCTCTGGAGGTCATCTAGTCCAATGCCCCTGCTAACACAGGTTTGCTTAGATCAGGTTGCACAGGAACATATCCAGGTAGGTTTTGAAAGTCTCCACACAAGCAGCCTGGTTCTGGGCAACCTGTTCTAGTGTTCCAGCACCCTCAAAGTAAAGAAGCTTCTCCTTAAGTGAAAATTCCTGTGTTCTGTTTGTATCCTTGTCCTATCAGTGGCCACCACTGAAAAGAGCCTCGACCCATCCTCATGACTCCCACCCTTTATGTATCTCTATGAATTCATAAGATCTCCTTTAAATTTTCTCTTTTCCAGGCTAAACAGCCCCAGGTCTCTCAGCCTCTCCTCATCTCAAGAGAGATGCTCCAGTCCCCTAATAATCTTTGTGGCACTCTACTGAACTCTATCAAATAGTTCCCTGCCCCTCTTAAACTGGGGAGCCCAGAACTAGACACACAGTACTCCAGGTACAGCCTCACCAGGACAGACTAGGGAGGGAGAAGAACCTCCCTTGACCTGCTGGCCACACACTTAATATACCCCAGAATACTGTTGCCCTTCTTGGCCAAAAGGGCACATTGCTGGCTCACAGTGACCTTGTCCACCAGCACTCCCAGGTCCTCTTCCCCAGAGTTGCTTTCCAGCAGATCTACCCCTAACTTGTACTGAGGCATGAGGTTAGTCCTCCCCATGGAGGACTATATATTTGTCCTTGTTGTACTGCTTGAGATTCACCTCTGCTCAACTCTCCAGCCTGTCCAGATCTTACTGTGAGCCACTCTTCCCAGTTCTGTACCTTCAACAAATTTCTTCAGAGTACAATCTGTTTCTTCATCCAGGTTGTTGACTAATATGTTGAACACAAATGGACCCAGTGACCCCTAGGGAACACCACTAGCCACAGGCCTCCAACTACACTGCACCATCGATCATAACCCTCTGTACTCTGTCATTCAGCCAGTTTTCAACCTACCTTACTACCCACTCATTTAATCCACATTTCCTAAGCTTACCTGTGAGGATGCAATGGGAGACAGTGTCACAATTCTTGCCAAAGTCAAGGTATACAACATCTACTGCTCTACTCTCATCTCCCCAGCTGGTCCCACCATCAACAAAACGCAGGCAGAAATTGACAGTCACAGAAGACACAGGTAAGTGAAGGAGTAATACCACTTTGTAGTTTTTCTCTTGTCTACTTGAACGTGTCCAGAGAAGGGCAACAAGGCTGGTGAGAGGCCTTGAGCACAAGCCCTATGAGGAGAGGCTGAGGGAGCTGGAATTGTTTAGCCTGGAGAAGAGGAGGCATAGGGGTGACCTCATTGCCCTCCACAACTACCTGAAAGGTGGCTGTAGCCAGGAAGGGGTTGGTCTCCCAGGCAACCAGCACCAGAACAAGGGGACAGGGTCTCAAGCTGCGCCAGGGGAAGTTTAGGCTCAAGGTGAGGAGAAAGTTCTTCATCGAGAGAGTCATTGGTATGGGCTGCCCAGGGAGGTGGGGGAGTCACCGTCCCTGGAGGTGTTCAAGAGAAGATTGGACATGGCACTTGGTGCCATGGTCTGGTCATGAGGTCTGTGCTGACAGGTTGGACTCGATGAACCTCAAGGTCTCTTCCAACCTTAGCGATACTGTGATTCTATGATACTGCTAGGCAGAGAGAGGTGGGAGGACACACAAACCTATCCCAAACAATTCAGGAAATGGCATAAAAAGGCCTACCAAGCAACAAAGGATACTGAGCTGAGATTCTGAGTTGATGTTCTGCATCACCCAGAAGCTCCCTTTATTGCTTACATCTCATCATTAACAACAATGTTCTTTTTGGCCTCTCCCAAATTTTCAGGTCCTCTTTACAGCTATAATCTACTATTGCTTGAGACAGCTATTTCATCTACTGGTTCTGGGCCACAGTGCAATAATGCTTTAGGTAATGAATGATCCAAATTACTAGATGGGCTTCCTTTCCAAAGTATGTTTTGCTGTGGCTATTGTCAATATTTCCATTCAAGATTTGGTAGCAAAATAGCTTCATTATCAGTGCTGAAAGCAAACCTTATTGCTCCTGCAGTGCAATTCCAAAGTAAATGCAAATGTTAACATTCTGGTAAATTTAATTATTTACAGTGTCAAGTGCTTGAGTGGTCATGAATTCCCTCTCCCTTCTCAAAGGTTCTATTAAAAATTTGCACAAGAAAGTTATCCTTAAATACACCAGAAAATGAAGTCTGAAGTCTGTCTTTAATAGACATAAAATCACACCTTGGGTCTCAAAATCTCTATTTACATTAGCATTACCACAGCAGAACAGGAGTGTGACTGCAAAACAGAATGATTGGTTTTGAGGACCTGCCATCACACCACAGGCTTTTCATTTCAGAGGTGTGGGTGTCAGTACTGGGAGGACAGTGCTGTGGATTGTATCTAGTTCAGTCTTAACAACTGAATACCAATAGTTCAAGAACATTACTTGCATTCCCAGAATATTTTCATTAAAGAGGAATTCAGTTTGTGATTTTCAAGAGTACTCTATTTAAACCAAAGTGTCATTAGCAGGGATATCAATTCACTTGAAAAGCAAGCTGCATTCAAACCACACTCATGCGTACCACAGACACTCATCACAAAAACTGCCAAGGAAATAAACTCATAAATCAATTACCTGCAGTTATTCTCTCAAGTAACATAACACAATTTGTGGTTTCAATGGCCAAACAGGGATACAAAGAACCCCAGCCTTTCCTTTACATGTATTTTTGTTACAGACTGGCACACAATAGCAGATTTAAGACAGAACACACTTGAACACAGAGTTCAGTTTGTTTGTATAAGCTGTAACTATATCAGAAAAGGTTTCTTGAATTCCTGCAGCATGGTAACATACAAATGCTGCCCAGATCACGTATGACCCATTTCACAGGCATTTATCCACCACAACAAAATGCAAATACTTCAAAGAGGAATAATAATTTAATTTTTCTGCATTTCATTTTTTCATCATGTCTTCTGATTCCATGTCTTTCCCTACAGTGCTAGTAGGGGCCTTCTGAGTCAGCTACTAATTTACAGAAAGCTTGCAGCAATTTCACCATCAGCTTGGCTGAAATTCCCATGGGAAATAGAAGCTAGGAGGGACAAAATTAGATGACTGAAAGAGCCTGGTTTTATTTCAAATCAGACTAGAAAAATCAAAGAGACAGAAATTTTATAGTCAAACTACTTAGGCATTAAGACATTCCAGAAAATTAGTTATCAATATAAAAATAAAGCTCAGGTCTTCCTTTTAATTTCGAAGAATCATTCGCAAATGTCATTAGCATTACACTGAGGCAGTAATTGATGCAACTGCAAGTTATGAGAAGAAAGTTGTACAGAAAACAATAGGGGGGAAAATAGCTTGACAATTTAAGAGAGGAAAAAAACAGTAGCAATAAAAAAATAATCTCTGTAAGAAAGATATTAAGCTGGTTATGAAGGTGAAAGGTGAGGCAAGAAGAAAGACAAACGTGCTCAGTGAGGACATGAGGTAACAAAACATTTCAATGCAAGTCTAAGAGGGAGAGTAAACAGAACAAATGTTAATCAGATGAAAGGTACTAGAAGGAACAGCCTGACAGACAAGGATGAAACAAACTGAATGGCTGAATACACTGGATCAAACGACACCAAGAAAAAGATCAACAAACCTTAAATAATACTAAATCAATATCATGATTTAGTGGTATGCCAACAGACACAAAGGAGATTACAAGTGTATCTGGTAATGCATAACTAATAAGTGTCGATATACAAATAGGACTAAGTACTGACAGAGGAATGAGGTCACTTGTCAAAAGAGTTACCAGTATTTCCTCATACACTTAAGCTGCTAAAGCTTTCACCTTGACCTAGAACAGTGATCAGACCTTTCTATTTCAAGAACTTTCTTAAATAAATTAACCAAGATAATGAGAAACTACTTCAGAACTACTATTCCTCAATATTGCTGTTAGCCTTACCAATATATCAACTTTAAAAAAATGAAGTTCTCATTTGGTCAGATCTCTATGCAAATTACCTTCCTAACACTTGCACTGATTTACATCAAAAGGATCCGGCTCTTAGTATGTAAATAAGATCTGTACTGCTACAGGTGTACACATTCAGAAGTACGCTCATTTCTTTAGCTCTCAGTAGTTATCAAAGACAAAACTGTAACAGTGTCTTTACATAAGACACTATGAGTCTACGTTAAGGCTACTGCACCAGCACTTCGAGGATGCTGGAGACAAGAACAGCAAATAAAATCTCAGGCTCTGGAAGGATGTACTCAATACTTACATGCAGGATTATGAAAATACATGGCATAGATGACATGTTAAGCATTTACAGCTCAGGGCAGCTGAGAGTAACATTAATTACTTAAATTGGTGAATATTGTCTCCTTACATTAGGTCAGTGACAATTCAGAGTTATTTCAAACTTGCATTTTTTGAAACTGTAACACTTTCAAATGTTCCAAACCAGCCACCCTATTCAACACATTCTATACACAAAGTCACGTAGCCAGATATTCAGAAACACTCTACACCAATGTATCTAACCACAGGTGACAAAGAGACAAAACTAACCATCATTTACAGACTTTGTCAATTTCCACTAGTTTCTCTGTGTTTATTTCAATGACAAATTCCCCTCAGTGCTCTGACAACACATAATTAATTATATTTATTGCTAGTCTAAACTCAGTATCAGTGACACATTCTCACATTAAATATTGCACAAGTGTCAAGAAGGGTTTTTCTTATACTGTTCAATCAAAAAAAGACAGACAAAAAGGAGTATGTTTTTAAACCTACCCTTGTCCACAGTTGTAGTTTAGCAAGTACCTAGTAAGCAAAGCTTTCTATGGGACAAGGCAGCTGGCTGCTCTGTTTCTTTTACTAGCACAGCACTCTCTTCCAGCCTATGTGCTACTTTCAAAGTTGGTATGCACTCACTTTATCAGGCTTTCCATTCTACTTGCTAACAAAAAAAATCTGCTTTCTGAAGGTTAGTAAACATACTTCATCACAAGCAGCAAAGCTTTCATATCTCGTACTGGGAATCATCCATACTGTCATGTTGTAGCAGGTGGCTGTGTAGTGAGTGTCAAGCAAAGGAACACTTCCTTGCATAACATCCTTTCTGCATTTTTATATAAGCACCTACCAAGAGGCACATACTGCTAGAAAACAGAATGATTTTGGTGCCTATCAGATTTTTCAGATTCCTTTATCAAGTGTGATTTAAATATCACATCTGTTCTCTCTTCCCCCTTGCTTATAGGCCATCTAAACTTCAAATTTCAATCTGACCAAAAAACCCAACTCACCAAAGACTTCTTTTATAGATGGAACAAGTTTTGTGAGTTTGGCTGAAGCACCAGGTTCCAATTTGTCAGATCTGACATTTATGAAGCCTCAACCAGAGCTCTGCTTCATCTTGCAAGGAAGTCAATGCTAAACACTGAGAAGCAAACTCCAAATTATCATGCCATTATCTTCATCAATAAACTGAAGTAGTTAGAGGATGATTAAACAGAGAAAGCTTCTATCAGCTTGACCAGAAGAAAAGATACCACCAAAAACGAATCTGTGTCATTAAGCAAAAGCTCTTTCCAACAGACACAATTAATGCCTTCAGTAGGTTTGCAGCCTGCACAGTACTAAGTGCACTGACTGCAGTATATCCTTATGATTTATGCCTGCAAACCAGAGATTGCTGAAGTTGAGAAGCTGTGGCTTGTTAGCCTCTAATACAGGTAGAAATTCACTTGTTATTGTTGCCCCTGTATACAACAGAGCAACTGACTGTGTGTGTACCCAAAATAAATGTTTTTGCACCTAGTTCTCAAGCTAGGTAATATGAAAAATCAAAAAAGTCCATTACTAGCTTCACTCAGTCTGCAGTACAACAGATTAATCTGGACTGGCAAATCTAATTGACCTCTGCCAGTAATGGGACCACGACTACACATGAGAGTTAAAACTAACACAACAGGCCCCAAAAAGCCCCTCCCAACTCTACAGGGAGGAAATGCAAAAAATCACCCTCAGACAGAATGTTTGGAGGTGGGAGTAGGGCAGTGTTCATCCTTCCTTCATTTCCTGAACCTTAAGTAACATGATGCCACCACTGACCACAGTATATCATCTACATTTTCCTATCGCATCTTCATGCTCCCCCATGATCTCTTCCCCATAAGGGGTCCTCACAGAGAAAACCATTCAGTGTTGGGCCACTTTCCCTTCACATCTCCCCTTCCCATGGCAGTAAGCTGCCACAAAAAGGATGGGGAAGCATGTAGAGCATTGAAGGCAAACATTCCAAATAGAATGAGTAGAAACATTTGTCCCTATTGCCTTGAAGTCACCTTTTACCTATTTCCTCTGAGTACCAGTCTGTATATAGTGCCCTGTAAATTACTTCATACTACTAAATACACTGTGCTTCCATTATAAGGTCCCTTCCACCCAAACCATTCTATGAATATATCTTAGTTCCTTGATACTTTGCAATTACAACAGGATGAAAATTCACTTTGCAAAAACATATTTTTTTCCTTCCTTATGGCAATGAAGAACTAGGTACTTCTCCCTGCTTCAGCTGACAGAGTCTTTTGAGATGGTAATCATTACTTTTTTTTTTTTATACTTTCTCTCAAAACAAAGGACAAAATCTCATATAGTACCAGTCTCCAAAAGAGTAAATGTAATTCTCATTACTTAACTCAAGTATTATAATGTAATATACCACCATATTTCATTTTCCACTGAAGGCCAGCCATCTCTGAGGCAACTTTCAGGACTGAAACAGGAACACTTCTACCACTTTGGGGTAAGTTTAGCTGGGAGAAAAGCAAGAACAGTGTGGCCAGCAGGAGCAGGGAGGTCATTCTGCCCCTGTATACTGCACTGGTTAGGCCACACCTTGAGTCCTGTGTGCAGTTCTGAGCCCCTCAGTTTAAGAAAGATGTTGACTTGCTGGAACATGTCCAAGGAAGGGCAACAAAGTTGGGGAGGGGTTTGGAACACAATCCCTATGAGGAGTGACTGAGGGAGCTGGGGTTGCTTAGCCTGGAGAGGAGGAGACCTTACTGCTCTCTGTAACTACCTGAAGGGAGGTTGTGGACAGGCAGAGGTTGGTCTCTTCTGCCAGGCAACCAGCACCAGAACAAGAGGACACAGTCTCAGGCTGCACCAGTGGAGGTTTAGGCTGGATGTTAGGAAGCAGTTCTTCATAGAAAGAGTGATTGGCCATTGGAATGGGCTGCCCAGGGAGGTGGTGGAGTCACCATCACTGGAGGTGTTTAGGAGGAGAATGGATAGGGTGCTTGGTGCTATGGTTTAGTTGATTAGATAGTGTTGGATGATAGCTTGGACTCAATGACCTCAAAGGTCTCTTCCAACCTGGTCTACTCTCTTCTAAGTGTATTTTTGACAAGCATGCACAACACTAGGCAATTTGCACGTGTGTACACTGAGATTAAAAAGAAACAAAACCAAAACAACCCACCATACAGAATTTTTTGTAAAATGTGCTTTACAGAGATAAAGCAGAAAGACACCTTTAAGACTGCATAATAATGAAAAGATAACCATCAGGTTGGCATTTCCCCCCACTTTAGTCTATATTTCAGTCTTCTTAGGAGACAGAAAGAAGGAGGAGTTTGAAGGACAAAGTACAGCAAAGATCTAACATTAGCAGTAGGTGAAGGATGAACGTGTAAAAAGTTTAATGAGCAAAGCTGAAGTGACATTGCAAGCACTGCAAGTAAATAAACACCAGGGAGATTAAAAAAGTAAGCCATAAAGTCTTAGAAAAGTATCAGAGAAACCACCACCAAAAAATCTTCCCACACTACAGCAAAATCCAAGAATCTTGTTTTCAAAGAGCTGATAGTTTTTGCCTTTAAAAAGAGAAGGATGCCAAGACATCCTACAATTTTTATTCAAGGAGCTTGTTAAGATTCATTTTTAAACTTAGCTTTGCATAACTACTAAAAAAAAAAAAAAAAAAAAGAGTCATCCACTGAATTCAATTTATCTTAAATAAAAATATATTCACTAACATTTCCTATGCTTCCTCCTCCACTGGTTTGGTTTTTTAAAACATTTATTTCAATATGGCAAGAAAGTTTCAGAAGATCAGGTCTGGAAGGAAGATTAAATTAAATATCTGTTGCGTAATTTTTCATGAAAAGCAATTAAATGGGGCTGGCTAAACCTAAACCAAACCCAAACCAAAACAGAGTGAACTGAGGCAAGCAAAAGGAACAGATTCCAATGGATCATGTAAGTTTATATGCCACGTAGAAAACAAAGAAGCTAACATAATAATAAAGTTTGTAACAAGTTAAAGCTGGTTACAAATTCCAATGAAAGAGATAACACGCTCATCTCCATCTGACTTAAGCTTCCAGATTAAACAGGAGGGAGAAATTAGCTCATCCAACTATGCAAAAGGCAAAATAGTTAAGATGTTTTAAGTCAATTTATAAAATGCAAGGGCACAGCACAAAACTCAAATAACACATATATATGTGAAAAAAAAGAGATATGCTAATAAAATGTGATTCCTCTGAATCCAAAACCAAAACAAACCCCACACTCCTGACCACATTTTCCCAAAGTTTCAATTCTTACACATATTTTTCTGTCTGGGAAGTTAAATTCTAAGTCTTTCTATGTATCAACCTGTACCATAGATCATACCCTGCAGAACAAGAAAAGTGAAAAAGAAATAAAAAGAAATCACCACAGCCGCTATTGTGTTATTGAGCCACATGGTTGGATTTTACTGGCCTACACAAGTGAACACATCAACTGTGCACACAAGATTTTTAGTTAGACCTACCCCTCTAGATTACTATTTGCATTACAGTAAAACCTATGTATGAATAGAATAGAACAGAACAGAATTAACCAGTTTGGAAGAGATCTTTGAGATCGTCGAGTCCAAGCTATCATCCAACACTATCCAATCAACTAAACCATGGCACCAAACACCCCATCCAGTCTCTTCCTAAACACCTCCAGTGATGGTGACTCCACCACCTCCCTGGGCAGCACATTCCAATGGCCAATCACTCTTTTTAGACATCACAGCAAAGTAGATTTTTCAGAAGGGATCTGAGAAGAGTATTGAAATAATTTTTCCAAGACTGAAGGGAGAATTCCCACCTGTGTTAGGGCAGAACAAGGGAGGGAGCAAAAAGACACTCTTTACAATCTCTCTCTGATAGGAAACTTGTGTGGGCAGCACATGGGTGAGGTGAAGGTAGGAAGCAAGTCCTCACTGCCGAGTAGGATGGGAGATTGTGAAAGACAAGAAGATTGTGTTTCAGTGAGGAGGAGTGGAAGAAGGATGGGTAAGGGGAACACAGTCAAACCAGTAGTACAGAACTTAGCTGTCAGCACAATAAGGCTACACTTGTGAAAGCCAAAGACAAATCTTGCAACATTAAATTGAGTTTGGAAAGGGGGGAGGGATGTTTGCCTGTTAATTATGTTATGGGGCAAGATGAAAATGGCCATACCTCACAGAAAGTATGTCCAGACACTACATGACTTGGGCTATTTTCCTTTTCAATATCCTCATATTCAGAATTTGAAAGGCTATAAAGGACTTTAAATGGAGATGAAAATGGTTTCACAAACATAAAGCTTGATTTATTAGCTTAATGGAGTCTTACTGTGCAAGACAGGAATTACATGCAAGAGTATGTCAATGCAAAAAAATTTCAACTAATTTACAGTTTTTATTATTAAATAAGAAAGCTATGTTACTATCCACATTTAATCACCACAGCTATTAAGGAATATGAAAAAATTCTGAATCCCTGCCAACATCGACATTTTCCTTTACTACAAAAGTGTGCCTTAAATGGAAGTAACATACAGAGAAAAATAAGGAGGTTTATGTCAGTCATGCCAGATGACTGTCAATAAAAAATACTCAGAATCTGTTAGCAAATTCTGGAATGTTTTTTCTTCTAAGTTGCAAAGAATAGATGTCTCAGAGGTGTAACTACAGAAATTGCTTGGTTGGGGTTTTTTCTTTGTTTTCATTTGCAAAGAACTTTTAGAGCACAGAAGGTCATTTTCCTGAATGTTAATGTACCAAATAGGTTACATCCCAGAGAAATCCTTTATGTTATGCAAGGTACTGTCCTTGAAAGTTTTTGTTCTTTATATCCTTTATCCCACAACATTAGGATTTCTTATAATTACTTGAGAACTAAGGCATGCTCTGAAAAAAACCCAATCCCTTTATTTGTGGCAACTTTCAACAGCACAGCAAACCCCAAGAATTTTAAAGAAGTCTCAATAAAGATGCAAAGGGGTGTCTAAGAGATTTATGAAGATGCCCAAATACACAATTCCCACTGCACTAATGAGACACTCCTGAGTCCTCCTGTAGCTGTCTGAATACCTTTTACAAATCAGATTCTAAGGATATGTCTGAGCATACTTTGCACCTGTAGTCCTCATCAACATCAATTTAGTGTTGTGGGCTTTTGGCACCTCTCAAAGAGCCTACACATTTAAGTCACTTCTGATTATCTCCATCTGTGCACATTTTTTCTTGTATAAAAGTATCTTATCTCCGTTTATAGCTTTAAACCACAAGCCTGGACCTTGGGCTCACACATGGAGACAGGAATACTAACAGCAATTTATAAAAGAGTAGGAGTGAGGTCTGAATTCTTCAACACCAGCTTTCCCCGACATCTTTCTTAATGTGCTAGAGGGTAAAAAAAAAAAATGAAGATGAAGATTTCTTTTGAATTTCATATATTATGCTTGCTACATTTGGAAAGTCAACTTAAATCACAGTTCTAAATGAAAAATTCATAAGGATAAGAAAACTTTCCTTGAGATTTTTTTTTGAGAACTGTTACTGAAAGCTCTCTCTTCAACTACTCCTCATGGTTTGCTTAAACATGGAAAAACTGAGGGGACCCACATTTTAAGCTTTACATATTCCCAGTTCTCCTCACAAGAAACAGTTCACTGCTCTGTTTTATATCAGTCTTGTACCTGATTTTAGGATATTTTAATAGTCATATTCTAGACATTTTATGTTGCAAATATAAATACATTCATTACATATATAACAATCTGTATGGGAATACAAATGAATGCAAAAATAATTCTAATGCAGGTTAACATCCCAACTGAACAAAGAGGAATCTGTGGAGAAAGGAAAGCCCTATCTGATGAAAATCATGGGAAGTCACTCTCCAACACTTGTCTTTTTTTGAGAGGGTGGTCAAAAGGTCTTTAATTTTGGTATTCAGGAAAACTCGATCAGTTCAAGCACTATCTATTCCCATTAAAAGTGTATATATTTAGTAAATACTTTCTTGGCATCATCTTCAGAACATTCATATTAACAGATGGAATAAAAATGTGGCTCACAGGCAGGACATACTGACCTTCTAGGACAGGACTCATTTAAGCCACGTGCAGATGGGACAGAATACTTTACTGCAAATTCCTATCACCAGTTCAGATAAAGACTGTATGACTCAGCCACTCGAAGCTGAAGGCCTAACAATCTTATAACCTCCTGAAGTCCTTGCAGACTTAATGAATTCAGTAAAATATATACATTGCAGCCAGCACATCTTCACCATAATGCTAGTAAGCACCCCTAAAGCAGAATTTGCTGCTACTTCTATAGTTAACATTATTGAGAAATGTGACCTTCTCGAAAACAGGACAAGATTGATAAAACTCCTGCACAGGCAGAGACTGCTGTTGTGTTGTCATGATGCTCATTAGCTCTGCACAGCTGATGCTGCAAAGTGACAGTGACAGCCCCAAGGGATCTCAGACAGGTTGCAGTCAAGGTAAGAAGAGAAAGAGTGGAAAAACTTATAAAAACAAAACGTTTTACCCTTTTCAAAATGAAGCAGATCTAGTTAATAGCAGAAGCAGGTGAACAGGTTACCACTGAAAGGGTTGGCAAGCTTCAGAAAGATCTGCCCAGGGAAGAGGTTCATCACCACTCCTGGAGGGATTTAAAAGATGTAGCACTGAGGGACATCATTGAGTGGTGACCTGGCAATGGTGGGTTAATGATTGGACTTGATGGTCATAAGGATCTTTTCTAGCCAAAAGTGTTTCCATTATTTCCCTGGCAAGTTCTCCACAAGGTCTAATTCTGAGGGTTGAAAGTATCTTAGACTGAGCCTCCAGAGGAACTGTACCAAGATTATCTTGCTTTAGAGATGCCAGAGAATTGTAAGTGAAGAGATGGCTTGCCTACTTGCATGTTAGGTGAATGAAGCTATTTTCACTTTGAAGAAGTTGCAAGAGCTCCTAATTACTCCTGTGTGCTCAGAGTGTAATAGTCCATAAGTAATTACAGAATTGTCTTGGTTGTAAAGACCATAAAGTACAACCATGAACCCAACTCTGCCAAGTCATCACTAAATCATGCCCTAAGCACCACATCTGGAATAGAATAGAATTAACCAGGTTGGAAGAGACCTCTGAGATCATTGAGTCCAAGCTATCATCCACACTATCTAATCAACTAAACGATGGCACCAAGCACCCTATCTCTTCCTAAACACCTCCAGTGATGGTGACTCCACCACCTCCCTGGGCAGCCCATTCCAATGGCCAATCACTCTTTCTATGAAGAACTTCTTCCTAATATCTAGCCTAAACCTCCACTGGTGCAGTTTTAGACTGTGTCCTCTTGTTCTGGTGCTGGTTGCCTGGAAGTACAGACCAGCCCCCACCTGGCTACAACCTCCCTTCAGGTAGTTGTAGACAGCAATAAGGTCTGCCCTGTCTTTTAAATCACCAAGTACTATTATCTCTTACCACCACCAGTCCTGATAAATAGGACAGTTGCAGACTTAAAGGTCAGTGTGATGAGTCAGAGCTCACACTAGGGCAGTCTTACTTGTCTGGTTCACTAAATACACAGACTGGCTACTGTAACTCACTAAAATCTGAAAGCAATCCTCAACAACTTTGGTGCATCCTATCAAAGGATTTAAACAAAACTAGAAAACTACACAGAATTGCTAAACATTATTTGAAAGTATGCAGTTTTATTGCTGGATTACTTACAAAGAATTATGTGTATGCAGAGTTGATTTATGTAGCATGGAAAATCAATCTGCTCTTTTCCCAATAATTCACTTGATCATTACTATCAGGGTTAGCTGTTCAGGGACAGAAAAAGTAATATAGCTGGTACCAAGTAACAGACTCAGTATAAAATACTTAGAAGCACATCTAAGGAAATAGATTTAATAAAAAAATTTAAAAGCAATTAAGGATTGCAATTATTTATGAAAAAATCATTTCCATCAGTCAGAAATCCACCTTTATCATGCTACTCAACTTTCAAAAGTGCATTTGTTTACAACAGTGAGAAAAGAAAAATAACAATAGAAATCTTCTCTACTCATGTTTTTGTTACTTTTTTATTTTTTTAGGTACTGAAGAAGGCAGTTTCATTTATGGAAATAAAACAGAATACAGAAGAACAGAAGAACCCACCATTGAATGCACCTCAGTCTCTCTCTTTCTAAAAGATCATTAGCAGTGTACTATTTTGCAGCAGCAGAAGTATGGCCCAAAAGCAGCATCTCTCTCTTTGTATTTTTTTGTTTTCACCATTATGCCTGGTATCTCCCATTATCCTTTACCTCCTACTGCAATACCTAGTAATTAGCCATTCCTACAGCCCTGGAAAGTGACTGAGGAACTCTTTAATAAAATCTCTTCTTTTAAAAAATAAGAACAGAAAGACAATTCATTAACTCTGTGTTCCAACAAGAACGAGTTTTAAAGAAGCCAAAAAAAGTGTTTCCCACCACAAAACCCATGGTTGTTTTCAAACAACCAAGTGGCAATTTACCTAAAAGCAAGATAATTTCTGACAGTGTAAGATTTTGTATCCAGTTTTCATATGGCAATTGGCCTTGCTCTCCTCCTGCCCCTTGTCAGAATCATTACATAAACCTCATGCAACACACCTTCATTACATCTACTTTAAGGACTAATATTAAAATATAACAAGGATTTTTACCTGTGCTCTGTTCAACCCATTTTGACAGACTGGAAAACCACTCAAACCTTAACACTTCAAATGAGCCACATCATCCAAAATGTACATGAACATGAAAGTTACAAAAATATCCATAAACATGGAAACCCTTTAGTTAATACTCCTGCCAGCATAGCATCATCATGGATCTAAGGGCCAAGGTCAATTGTATGAGATTTAATAACGCCAAATGTCAAGTCCTGCACTTCAGTTACAACAACCCCATGCAACACTACAGGTTTGGGGAGAGTGGCTGGAAAACTGCCTGGCAGAAAAGAAGCCTCAGGTCCCAGTTGACACACTGGCTGAACATGAGCCAGCAGTGTGCCCAGCAGCCCAAGAAAGCCAACTGCATCCTGGCCTGGACCAGGAATAGTTTGACCAGCAGGACCAAGTAAGTGATCATGCCCCTCTACTGATTGCTGGTGAGGCCACACCTCAAACACTGTGTACAGTTTGGGGCCCCTCAGTGCAAGAAAGACATTGAGGTGCTGGAGGATTTCCAGAAAAGGGCAACACAGCTGGTCAAGGGTCTGGAGAAGAAGTTTCATAAGGATCAGCTGAGGGAACTAGGATTATTTCATCTGGAGAAGAAAAGGCTCAGGGGAGACCTTATTGTTCTCTACAACTATATGAAACAAGGTTGTAGTGAGGAGGGAATTGGTCTCTTCTCCTAAATAACTAGTGATAGGATGAGAGGAAATGACCTCACATCTCTGTACCAAAAGAGTGGTTAGACATTGGAACAAGCTGCCTAGGGAGGTTGTGATGGAGTCACCATCCATGGAAATATTCAAAAACACGTAGATATGACAAGATAGGATTCAGTGGGCATGGTGGTGTTGGGTTGATGGTTAAATCTGATGATCTTAGAGTTCTTTTCCAAATGTAATGGTTCTACAATCATCTTTGAAAAAAAAAACACAAATACTATTCTTAACATCGACTTCAATACACTATAACATGAAATGCTAAGCATAAAATGACTCAGTCTTTGAGGATAATTCACAAGTTTCAATTGTGTTGTCAATTGTGAAGGTGTTTTAAAAAACAATAGGTATTTTGTTGTTACTCCCACTGCCTTGAAGAATCATATCATTACTACCAGGCAGGTACATTTTCCCAGCTCAGAAGTGTTGATCTGCTGTAAGTGAATCTTTCAATTGCAACTGAAATGTCAAAGAACAGCATCAATATTAGCCTGTATGTAACTAGACTCAGAGTTAGTAACACCAGTCACAGTCAATGCCAACAAATGCAAGAATATACACATTGGACACATGGTCTAAGCTATTAAGCTCACATATTGTGGAGACTTTCAAAGGATTACTAAAACTTCAAAGAATAGGCTTTTACTAACAACTCATGCAGATAAAGATTTTTAGAGCAAATACCACAGTTCCTACAGCCATTTGCTAGAAAAAGTCATTAAAATCTACCAAAATCTTTGTGGATTTTTTTTCAAGCAACAAGCATCCCTTCATCAACACAATTTCTACCAAGCATCAGATGCAAGTAAGTATATTTTGGCCACAAATCTTGGCTGCATTCAGACAAGTAAATGACACAAGTATTTTGAAATTTCTTTGAAAGAACTGTATCCCCAGTATGAAAGAATGGATAGTTACAGACATTACTCCACTCAACAGGTTTCCATAATTACAGCATTTTATCAATGACATTTTATGCAAGTTATTACAAAGCCCATTGTGTTTCTCAGACAGTCCCACAGTACATAGCACAGTATCATTGAACAAGCATGTGAAAAGCATCTACTTTCATCCTAAGCAATTAAAGACAAGTTTTGTTGTCAATTCTCATATATTTAAGCTCAGATATACTGTATTCTGCTGTTGTCTTATTTCAGATCCCTTTCTAAATACCGCTCTTCCCACTGACTTTTTTCAATAGTACCTTCTTTTAGGTACCTTCACCCTCAGAAAAGGACTCTGGGTTTTCTGTGTTGCCTGGTAAGACTTCAAAATCCTGCTCTAAAATGTCTGTTCCCAAGTATCCCCATAACTTTGTGCTTTTCAAGGAATATGCTGGATATGGCTAGAACCTCACCGGTAGCTCTTAAGACAGCCAGACGTCTCCCCTAGTGTAATAAATGTGCTTAATCCCATGCATCCATGCATAAATTAAAAACCATTCCCACAAATGGCCTCCTTTTGATACCTCCTAATCAGAGTTGTGATTAAAAAAATTAATTATCCAAACAAGCAGAGTATCTAGGCAGCATAGCCTCCTCCTGCATGAATACTGCCAGTGTATCTAAACCACATACACAAAGAGCAGAGAGCTGAAGCTCTGTGTGGTTTATGCAATACTCAGATTGGCTGCATACACATAATTAAGTGCCAAATCTCTACAGCTTCAGCTTTTTCAGATTTAGAAAACTTTCACAAATTAATGAAGTTCTGCAGATATTTTATATTCATTATTTCTATATTGTGGGAAGGAATAAAACCCACAAGTGATACACAGGAACTGAAGAAGAGGGTAAGAGGAAGATAAGTAGGCATGGACAGGTGTTAACGCAGTTCTGAAGGATCAAAGGAGGCAGAGAAAGCCTCAGTGCAAGATAAAGCTCCATCTACCCCAACAGCTGTGTGATGAGCAGCAGCTGATCAGTTTCTTCCCTGAAAGCACCATAAATAACTCTAGAGCTAGTGTGGAAGGCAACAGGAAATGGAATAATAATAATTAAAGAAAAAAAAAAAAAGAAAAAAGGAAGAGAAAACAAAAGGCTAAAAACCACACTGCTCTGCAGAACTGCAAAATTTGTCTTGACTTATGTGGGAGAACTCTTGGGAGCTAGTTGCTCTTTTTCACTGTTAACACTGCCCCCAGAACTGCAGCGTTTTCTGCTTTCAGAAGACAAGAGCATGATTGTAACTGTGTGTGCTAGAATGCAGGGATGTCACGCAAAGATTGATATCGCCCATACGAATATGAGATCCTCCTACTTCCCTCCCTTTCACTTCATCTCCCATTACCAGAGAAATGAAGACCTCACCAAGCCATCATGGGAATTTCCTGCGTAATGGCAACAGAAGAGGTTTTGGTACACAAAGTGACTAGTGCAAGGGACAGTAAATGTTGGGGTGAGGAGGGCACAAAAACTTAAATCAAGCTCAGTCCAGTATATAATGCCTTTTCACTGAAAAAAGGCACACCCCATTAATATCAGCATGCCCAAACTGCAATAAAACCATACAGTTTCAGCAATATCTTCCATTAGAACATAGTATTACACATACACTTCTCATTTCTCCACCTCGCTTTGGTTTCCCCTCCCACCAAGAAGCGTACAACAAAACGGAAATGAAACAGCTACAGGAGCTACAGTCCTATATAAAATACTCCAATATTCAAGTTACAGTGGTCTTTATTTTTCTGCTTATTTACACCCTTTTACAAAATTTCATAAAAAGACTGAAAGGTGACCTCATCCCTAGGACTGCTAAGCATTTTGGATTCAATCTGTCCAAACAGGTGATAAAACACTTACCTTCCAAATTAATACACAAAGCAGATGGCAACCCCACACTAAATGTGGAACTGAAGAACAAGATTCTCTCTGCCATAGGTTACAAGCACATGAAAGCAACTGCTAACAACAGGAAAGCATCTGGGAGATAGGATTTGTATATGGAACATAATTGTTGAGTAAGCAAATGGAACTGTGAATTTGCATTTGATAGTTTATCTATAGTCTGCTGCTCTGCAAACAGCTACCAGACACAGTAAGAAAAATCCAGAAGGAAAAGCTCAAAGCAATTTAGGGGCAACATGTACACAATGACACCCTTTTAAGAGTATGTGCAAAATGAACAAATTCAGTGGAAGGTATTCCTTTTGCTTAAGCATTAAAGAATATTTTGTAAAACCATGCATGCAGAAAATCGTTATGTAGCAAACAGACAAACCACAAGACTCTTTGAAATAAGCAAACAAACAATCCTTTGCTTTTCCTGTGCACTTTCCAGTTGTCACTCTAAAGCAAAACAGGAAGAACTTAAGAACCTGTCAGTTTTTGGATGAAAATCCTATTTCTGCAAACCTATAAATACCAGCCAGTAGTCTCCAAAAGTCATAAGTTCATGTACCCCACGAAGTCCTATACCAGTCACTAACTAAAAGAAATTAGGTCAGAATTCAAATTGGATCACACTAGAGTAGCATCAATCTTCTTATTTCCAAGCTGTCATATTTTAAATCTTTCATACAGTTTCCACACAAATTATTAAAGAGATGAGCTGAGGCTTTGAACAGAGACTAAAAGTGACATCCCAGTTCCATGTTACAGTTTCAAACAGACATTAAAAAGTTTATCTCCAGTCACTTAAGACACACACCTGTAAATTTCCCCCTTGTAAAGCAAACAAAAACCAAAAGCTATTTAGCAGACTGCTTTAGTTTTCTTAGAATGATCTGGGATCAGGTGGCACTGCTTCTGACACTGCATTCTGAAAATGCAGTTTCTTTCTTGACCAAATTCTGTGGCTAATTTATAGTGGATTGGCATATTCTGCCCACAAAACCAGAGAACCTGTTCCTTATTTAAATTCTGTGTATCCATAGCCTCATCTCACAGATGAGCTGCACGCTACAACTTGAGAGACGTATTATTGGTCACTGGTCTGCTGTCCCTGTATATTCTCACATCTTATTTAGTATATTTAAAATATAATAACCAAAGAGCATACAACATACCCAAATTGTTGAAATCTATTGATGTAATAGATACCTGTAGGGCCATGGCAACTGGAGCTGGTGCTACTGCATGTATCAAGAGATTTGGACCCAGAATCTGTTAAAATAAATCAGTGTGAAGTTTTAGCTTCAGGGAGTTCTGTTCAACTGGACTGGAATTTACGACATATACCCTGCACAAACCTTCCAGCATCATTTACCAACAGACACGTTATCTTTTTATTATTACAACCTACTAATGTAAAGTACTGAGACTTTTCATTACCAAGTGATAATATCTTACAACAATATCAGGTGATCAACTGGTTGATGTGAATTGCTTTCTGTTTCCTTTTTACAATGCCAAGTCTTCTGAGATGCAGACCTCAGGTTCTCACCTATATACATTATTTGAGCATATTACAGTCACTTGGAAATCATCAGCTGCACTATTAAAGAATTAGCCACTTCAGTGTACACTGTTACACTGCAGTGTACACCTGACTGACTGCCATTTGGGCAAAGAACAGAGATTCACTGAAAGCATCTCACTGGTACTGTGTTCCCAGGAGTGACATCACTTACTTAATGTTACCATCACTGAATCTGTACCTTTTAAACTTGGTACTACACATTGCCTAGCATATAAGGAAAGGCTGAGAGAGCTGGTTCTGTTTAGCTTGGAGAAGAGGAGGCTGAGGGGGGATCTTAATGCTTACAAACATCCAAGGTTTGAGTATCAGGAAGATGGGGACAGACTCTTCTCAGAGGTCCCCAGTGACAGGACAATTAGTAAATTGACATAAATTTGAACAAAGAAAGTTCCATCTAAACACAAGAAGGCACTTCTTTACTTTGAGGGTGGCAGAGCATTGCAACAGGCTGCCCAGAGCGGCGGTGGAGTCTACATCTCTGGAGAATGTCAAGGCCCACCGGGATGTGTTCTGGTGATCCTGCTCTGGCAGGGAGGTTGGACATGATGATCTTCAGAGGTCCCTTCCAACCCCTACCATTCTGTGATTCTGTGACTGGTAGTAGCCATGACCAGGAAAAGTTTCAGTTACAGCTTTTAGATATAGGCTGTCTCTTTCCATAATGAGAAGCACTATGCTCTCCGAGTCTTATGACATCTTCAACTATAAAATTCACACTTTATCTACAAACTTGTCACCAAACCCAGGCCTATTGGATATCTAATGACAGCGAGACAATTTAACACTCTTATTTTCACTGATTTTATGCTGACATTTATGAGCTGTAATGAGCTATATCAATCAGTGACATAAACCCACTTAACACATAGTGAACTATAGGGCAAAATATGTGGTTTGACTGCTAATTAGACAATACTTCACATTTTTGCTATGCAGAATAAGCTTCTTATTAAATACCATCATGTTTGACTTCTTTATATAACAAGTTTCTGGCTGTCCCTGGCTGAGTTACAATAAAAATCACAAGTCTACAGACTGGTAATTCCTTTGGGAAGGGACATTTATTGACTGTAGTTTGAGAAAATACAGAAAATGTCATGAGAAAAGCCAAACAAAATTTTCACTCCTCACATAGAATCACACACACACACACTAACCCACACACCAACCCCCCACACCCACCCATAACCACTGATATAACTGTTGGCTACTGTCTCAACTTTGCCAGCAGACACAAGCTCCTTTGACGTTCTCTGACCCCACCAGAAACCGAAGTATTGTCAGCATAACCTGGACATGAACAAATGCTCTGTAAACTCGAGGTGCAATCAGGTCCGATCCCTTGGGTCAGTCTGCTTGCAATGGAATATTTCTGCTAATTTCATTTGCAGTCCTTAGTCACCCTGGATTCATGAGAAATCCAAATATTTTCTCAAGAACCCATACAGTCATACAACATCACACTGCTTAATTAAGCAGCTGACAAACAAATTTTGCGTTTGTTGTTACAGGCAATGTAGAGAAATCCAAGTTCTCTTCATACCAAAATTCTGTATCACACTAAAAAACAATCCAGAACTGCTGTGAACACCATAATTAGCCTCATGCTGCCTTGTGATAGGGTATTACAGATAAGAAGGGATAAAGCAAATGGCAGAAGCAGGCAAAACAAAACTCAGTTTGAATGCAAGGCACAATGAAGAGTTGTGTGACCCAACTTAACCAGCCTGTCACAAGAAACAGATGAGTGAGCCCTTCTTCGCAGCAAAATGGCCTGACAAAAAGGTTTACCAGGACAGTTGAATTTTCTGGCTGTCACAACTGCCTGAGCACTCCCACTTGGCTTTTCACCCGCCTTCAGAAATTGTAGAAGAATTTGAACAGAATGACTTATGCTTCTTTTCTTCATCTATCCCCACCTCTCCTGGGGCTACAAATTAATCATAAAAGCTTAGGAAACTATAAAAGCCATCAACGAGAGACTGACAAAAGTACAATTAAATAAACGCTGTAATGTAAAACCCAAATTGCAAGCAGGCAATTGAACACAGCATCCCAGGATTGATTTCAATATAAGCAAGGTTGCAAGAGCATCATGTTACAATCTAAGCCTTCAGAGCAAGTTTCTTTAGACATAAATATCAAAATATTAATTTTGTAATGCAGGAAAAGAAAGCAGCCCAAAGCTCCAGCTGAAATATGACCATTCTAATATTCATCTAACCTTTGACCACAGTTAAAAGCTTGACCCATGCTGTTAATATTTATAATGTTACAAAGCATTAGGCGGCCTCCATGACTTCCTTATCTCCTCATTCTGAAATGGGTACCAAGAAAAAATGTTCCTCTTTAGAGAAAGCATCTTCTAACATACCTTGTTGGTTCTCCCCAGACACATAACCTTCAGGAATACTAAGCTCTTTTAAGTTCCAGAACAGTATAGATCCGATGATCCCAGAGCTACTACTTATGAATTTGTCCTTGAAGAAAGTACTGCCAGTGACACAGCAACTGAGCAGGGTAACTCTAAAACAAGCCTAACATGTCTCAGTAGTTACATGGTACTTGTTAGGAATCATACCCATTTTACTAATGTTAATTTAAGAACTATCTTCTCACACAAAATCCCCAGGACTTTCTTGCCACAACTGTAACGCATTAATTAGACCATCACTACTCTTAACAGCCTTCAAATCAGAAATATTTAAACAAAGTGCTGCTTTCACAAAGCATGGATGCTCCTTAATAACAGGTCAAATGAATCAACTTATAAAGACCAGCAAATAATGTTCCCATATACAGTGGAACCTTATCCTGAAAATGTATTAATGGATGTGTGCCAGTCCTACTTCAAACAAAGCTACTGTGCAAGTCATAATTAAGTCTTCCTCCTAATCACAAACAAGCAACTTCCTTAACTACTGGAAATGTGTATTCAGAATTTAAGGGGAAGAGCAGAGAGGAGATTAAAAACCCATGCATGACTATTTTCTGCCAAGGGCAAAAGCATCAGGAGTTCTAAAAAGGACTGAGATGACTCTGAACATTTTAGAGAAGGATGCTCAAGGCATATTCAGCAAAAATCCACTAAACACTCAGAAGTCAAAGGGAGCTTTCACAACAGTGATAAATGCTCCATTTAAAAAAAAAACACCAAAGTAATCAGAGCAAGTATAGAGGAAAAAGTGCATACATACAAGGAAATCGGATGGGACAGAAGAAGAAAGTAGCTGGCAGAAAAATCAAGTTGTTTAGATTTAAATTGAGAAATACATTTCTTTAGTCTTCCCCATTTCTCTTGAGAGGTTAACAACCTGTAATATGTTTTGCATCTTTGTAGTATCGCTCTTTCAGAACCAATGCTTACCTTAACTAGGAATTACCATAAAGCTTTAAGTACATAACCTAATATTAGATATTCATTCCAAAATAACGTGAGTGGGTAGTTAATACTTAGTGGGTAGTTTTGCTATCCTCATAATTAAGATCTGAAGTTTAATAAGCAATAGTGAGGTTTCCTCTGTGCAGTTCTTTGGAAGTCATCACAATGGGCCATAACAAAGCAACTTTCATCACCTAGGTTAAAATCTGTTGAATTGCAAATAAAGATCACAGCTGAAGTACTTATGTTGGGAAAAAAAGTGTATGTCCACCATCTGGTGCACAGTAATTGTTGAAATTAAAACCACATTTCTGTGGCCAGCCTTTAACAATTTTTACTGATACAGTAATACTTGATCTTCTTAGGGACCATAATCTAAACTCATGCTGTTAAATGATCACAGGACTATCTACTGTATGGCATAAGCACTTCATTAAGCTGGAATCTTTAAAAACACTTGCTTGCTCCCTAGTAATAATGGAAACAGTTTCTGTATTTTTACGTCACGCCGCTAAATTTAATCCACAGTCAAGGCAAGTTAATTTCACACCTGCTGAGTGATATCCTGATGGATGGCACCACAGCAGGTCATTAATCTTCCTTCCTTTTGATTAATTTCACACCATACACTGGACACAGTCTTTTGAGTTACGATGTCTGAGCACAATGCTTACTTCTTGTAAAGGGCTAAATTGGTTTTTGACTGCTAGCCAAAATGCAAAGAACCCAGATGTGATACGAGTGAAAGGAAGCTTCAGGCTGGAGGTCAGGAGGAAATTTTACACAGAGAGAGTGATTGCCCATTGGAATGGACTGCCCGGGGAGGTGGTGGAGTCGCCATCACTGGAGTTGTTCAGGAGGAGACTTGACAGGGTGCTTGGTTGCATGGGTTAGTTGATTAGATGGTGTTGGATGATAGGTTGGACGCGATGATCTTGAAGGTCTCTTCCAACCTGGTTTATTCTATTCTATTCACTAGGCTTGGCACTGAACTCTGACACTGCTACAGGTTTGGTAGGACACTTTCAGCAGTGTATTTTAAGTGCATTCTTCTTGAGCACCACCCCAAAGAAAAAATTCTGCACACTCCTGACTTTCGAGGAACTGCTTATAAGAAATTCTGCAGCCTCAGTAATGCAGAAGTGATGCTACTGAAACAAATGAGGAGTTGAAGTTAGCCTTTTTTTTTTTGCCACAGAGACCCTCCTATCATTTAGTCACGGATTTCACATAGCCAATAAGGTATAAAGATTTACTGCAATTACCATATCTCATTTTCAAATAAAACATAAAATAAGTTTTAATATTGAAAGATTTCACAGGGTGAAAGATGGAGAAGGAAAAGGTAACATTCAAAATTACAGTATCAGCCACCGTTGCCACCAGAGAACAAGGGGAAGTTGAGAGTCACGTTGTCCCTCTGTAGTCAGTCAACAGAGCTGAAGTCCTAGAAGGCCTTAAGACCCACATGAGAGGGTCCAGCCACACAAGGCAGATGAGCTGAGCCAACAGCTCACAGCTGGGGAACAGGCTAATCTCATTCTACACTTCTCATCCTGCTGTTCCAAGCCACTCACTCTCACACCCTCCTCTGTGCTAGATGTGCCAAATCAACAGATCTCTTGATGAGCTGATTCAGATCATGAAAACAAAAGCAGCCTTTTACTTACACTAGCTTTCTGCTTGTTTTGCAAACCAAGCTGTCTAACAGATGGGTCAGGTGTGTATCATCTAGTGACAATGAAAAGGAGAAATTGCATTTTTTTGTAGCAGAGCTGTTTCTCTTAGTCTTTCTTCCCCTTTTGTGGAGTGATGCAAAGCAGCAGCCTTCAAAAGCTCATCCTATTGGCTATGGAAGGGCCTGACCTTCCAAAGCTCAAATAGTGTGTGCTTTTATCCTTTCCTTCTCCACATCCCCATATTTTACAGTGCATCTAATGCCAAGGAACCATTGGTTCTCATACCTCATGCAAAGCTTTGCCTCCTCTATTCCTGCTTTCCAATCTTGTGTGAGCAAATGTTTAAACTCCCCTTGATCATGCAGAAGAATTCAGAAAACAAAAAATTCCTCATGCTTTTTGGTAAACAGCAGGTATTGCAGTGAAGTCAAAATAGTGGAGACAGTGAAGTGGAAAATGGTTTTGTGATTTGATAAATGTAAATCACATAGAACAAGTGATTCTGTATGCATAGATTTAATTTCTGAGTGTGATGGGCTGCAGCCAGGAAGACAGAAGCTGTTCTGGATTCATCTGTGCCAGCAGACTTCTCCAGCCAGAAGTCACTGCCTCCTCACAGCTGCCCATAGAATTAACCTGAGTGTTCCCTAGACATTTTAGTGAAAGTATGTTGGGCAAGAAGTAATTTGCTATTTCATCTACAAAGCTGGTCTGGCTATTTTACCACAGTTCAGACGGTATATATGGGTCCTTCCATTAACATTGCATGTATCTTTTCCATCATACTGTTGTTCTCTTCTGGCTCAGCATAATGACATCATGACTTATTATCAAGAACTTGATCAAAGCCTCAGCATAAGGCTGGAATAGATGCTCATTTGATGTGTATTGTAATGGTTACCTGTTTATTTGCCAACAGGCAGTTTTCAGCATGAACTGAAAAATTTTACTGTCAGCTTCTATAAAGAATTTAAATACAGGAGGAACTAGAAGCTGGATTAATAATAGTCAGGGGTTGAATGGAAAGTCAAAGTAAATTATCTCAATCATCAGAAGTGGCAAGCTGGATTTTTTGGACACAACTCTCTTTGCTGGCAACAAATTATACCAATTCTGACAGTCAGGAGTATCAAAGGAAGAGTTTGAAAATTATTTGCATTAGTATGTACTTTTTCCCCATAATTGCATGGTTCCCTTTATGAATGGAAAAGTAAACATTTTAATCATTTCCCCAATTACCCAAAACAGTATAAAAAACTGTTTGAGAGATAACTAAGGTTTTGATGCATATGTTTGTTGATGCCTAGAGGACCCTTAGATGCACATCATTTTATATATCTCAGCTCTAAAAGGCTGCTGAAGAAGTCACTCCTTTTCTACCTAAAATCACTCAGGCCTCCTTCTCGTACAGAAGCATGCTATCACTCTCCTTTTTCCTCAGGCTGACCTTCAGATTCTTCCAGCTGGTGCTTCAGAAAAAACAAGTGAACATCACCCAAAAATTCATAATTAAGCTACAGACCTATTTGCCCTCAAGCAATATCAACTTCCTCTCCTTCCCAAAAAAGGTTGGCTCTTCCAAAAAAATAGGAATTTACATTTCCTGTATATAATTTTAAACTAGAAAACAGAATTCCAATTCTCAAGTAGAGTCTTGGGCTGTATTTTCCCCCTCCATCTCACACAAAGGATTATAGAATCATGAAGCATTTTGGGTTGAGAAAGACCTTTAATGGCATTCTAGCCCAAGCCCCCTGCAGTAAGTAAGGACATCTTCAGCTACATCAGGTTGGTCAAAGCCTTGCCCAAATTGACCTGGAATGTTTCCAGGGATGGGATAACAAAGAATTAAGGTTAAATTTCCTCTAAGTGCATAAGTCAATACTTACAAAATTCTTTTAATTATTACAGCAATTTGTGAACTAAAACAAAAATGCAATAAAGAATTTTAAGTTGCTGTATGTTT
This sequence comes from Melanerpes formicivorus, assembly GCF_026170545.1. NCBI lineage: Eukaryota > Metazoa > Chordata > Aves > Piciformes > Picidae > Melanerpes > Melanerpes formicivorus. The sequence continues at coordinate 35,225,845 of NW_027142357.1, read as the reverse complement.
GCATATACTCATTATGCATGTCACCATATGCCAGGCAAAATCTCCGAAGGTAAATCTCAAACAAGTGATTACCACTGAAGCAACATGATGGAGAATAAAGCAGACAAGGGATATATTTAGCTTCATCCTATCTCTGTCCCTAGAGGAACGTGTTCCTTCTAGTGTGGGAAGGACAGGAGAAGAAAGCCACTTATTTGGTGTGTTAAAAAAAAAAAGCCTAAAAATGAAGGCATGTTTTTCCCCAACACTGATGACCCACTTTAAACCATCTTATATAACTATAAAATGAGATTATATTTGCCTTGCCATGGATTTAATCTTATGTTTTTGAACCTGAACCACATCAAAAGGTGATTTTCCTTACCTGCCTACCACAAATTTCTGAACTTTCTCTGTTTTAGTAATTCTGTCCATCTCCATCTTTTTGAATCAATTAAAAAAGAGACAAGCAAGTGAGGCAATTTTGCACTTGTCTGAATTGCACCAGGATTGCATAATGCGAAGCTCTGTAGCTATGTTTAATACCTGTTACCCTCTTAAATTTTCAGCAGGTTTGGAATTTCACTATGCATGGCATGTTCTCAAGCACCTACATTTAGCTTTTAACTTTCCAGTACTGGGAACAGAAGTCAGCTCTTAGAAAAACCTATAAACTGAATCACTGTCATTAAATGAAATGGTTTTCAAAAACAAGCAGAAACAGATCCCCTTCAGTAAGTATTCTCTAAAAGAGCATGTAAAACTTAACATTAACAAATTTCTGCCACTGCTACACATCAGTCTAGATGTGCTCATAGTTGTATAGATGGGAAACAAGAAAAAAAGCAGGCCCCTTCTAGCACAAAATCTTCCAGTGTGCCAAATAAAGGTTTCCTAACACACTATATGGAGATCAATATAATTTGAAAACACCACAAACGTATTATAAAGCTTCCATACATTTTTCAAGCATTCCCCGAATCACAGGGATGAGATTTAAAAGGCAGTGAAGTCAGACTTACATGGTTCACTCAAACACATTGAATCTCAAGTATTAGTTTAGTTCTCCAGTGTTCCAACAACAAACACATTATAAACAATATTAATGTAAGGATCAATGTCTTTTCCTCCTTCCCACCAATATGAAAAACAGGTCTAAAAAATGCCTCCAGCTATGGCAAGGGGTGTCATTTACAGCTGAAGATCGACTGCTATGCCTATCATCTAGATGGAATCTTACCACTGTAGTTGTACCCTAAACTCTAGCCAACATCTGCGGTAGGACACATCCTACTGCAAACCTCTTCCAGTGTCCTAAAGCCAAAAGGGTTCTAGAATAAGAAATTCCATAACCAGTATTGCCCATCTCTAGAATGGTGTGGGTTTTTCACTGTGAACTTTGAGCTAACAAGAGAAAGTTGAAAGACTTCTCAGCACAAATATAGTGATAGAAGACTTGCCACAGAAGAATTTCCATCAGTAGCAAGGATGGCATTTATTTGCAGTATACCGTATACTCTACCTAATACAAGGTCTTAAGAAGAGGACACTTTGTATCAGAAGTATAAACCCAGTGGAATTATTTCTACTTGTTGATTTTCTTGTGGATCTCCACTGCAAGTTCAGTACCCAATTTCCTAACCTCCACCAGGAAGTACCTTCCTAGAACCAAGTTTATGTGAGCTAGGTAAAGGCACAAGACCTGAAATATAACCACAGTTTGAAGACATCTATATTCATCATGGACCCAAAAAAATAATAAATTCCCTTTCAGACAATCCATTTGAAAATTATTACAATCCAGCAGCTAATGTAAATGCATAAGGCTGCCAAAAAGATTACTTACAGATCTGAGCAGAATTTAAATGTTCTTGTAACAGCACTGTAGCAGAGAGGAAGAGAGTCCACTACATTACCACTGACACTACCACAGCTGAATGGATTTCTTTACTGTTTAGTCATAGCTACTGAAAAGAAAAAGTCAGAGAGACAGAGGAACAGATTTTCTAATATTATGACAATATTCACTCGTTTACTCCGTGGGGAAACGTACTGGCAAACACACCTTTGAGGACAAGCAGGCAAAAAAAATAGTCTCTCTCTTTTACACTCTGTATTACTGGACTACATTAATTTATCTTTGCAACAGCCAGGATTTGACAGACAACCTGCAGATAACTATTAAAGACATTATCTTAGCACATTTCAACATCTAGAGCAGTCCATTTGCTTTGTAAGCTGCAACTACAAGGATCCTACAGACTATCCTACCACTGTATCACAGCTTACTGGCTTACACTTCTGTTCCACTCTAGAAAGTAGATCCATCTGTACTTGAGCCATGTGCATGCAAAGTACAATGGTATCTCTACATCAGAGGAGGGAATAAAAGAAACCAGTAGTCAATCCCTCAAATTCATTAGGTGTGGTCTTAAAGAGAAGAACTGTTCATGCTAATAGCCTGACAAAAGAATGCATTTTTTTCAGCAATGTTTTCCTCTGTACTTCAGAGGGATATGATATTTCTTTCTACAGCTTTGGATCACTCAATAGCTTCCAAGTTTTACTCCAAGTTAGGATGCCGTTTTAATAATGAGAGAAGATGGATGCTACAGTTTGGACTGAACACACAACATGAGGTTTAAGTCTGAAGAGTGCTTTGGAAATCATCTTTATGCTTCTATAATACCTGTTTAAATCCAAAATTATTAGTGCATATAGTTACTTTAGCACATGACTTTTGAGTGACTTTCTTGAGAAAATATCTGATGTTCAAGGCAGTTGAATAACTAAGTTGTTTTTCCCCATAGGTAAGGTTTCATTTAACTCTTAAGTTCCCTCCCATTATTAGAACCTTTATTAGAATAAACCAAACCAGGTTGGAAGAGACCTTCAAGATCATCGTGTCCAACCCATCAACCAATCCAACCCACCCGAACAGCTAACCCATGGCACCAAGCACCCCGTCAAGTCTCCTTCTGAACACCTTCAATGACGGCGACTCCACCACCTCCCCAGGCAGCCCATTGCATAGCGCAATCACTCTTTCTGTATAGAACTTCTTCCTAACATCCAACCTGAACCTCCCCTGGCACAGCCTGAGACTGTGTCCTCTTGTTCTGGCACTGGCTGCCTGGGAGAAGAGACCATCATCCGCCTGTCTACAACCTCCCTTCAGGTAGTTGTAGAGAGTGATAAGGTCACCCCTGAGTCTCCTCTTCTCCAGGCTGAGCAACCCCAGCTCCCTCAGCCTCTCCTCATAGGGCTTGTGTTCCAAACCCCTCACCAAGTTTGTTGCTCTTCTCTGGACTCGTTCCAGCAAGTCAATATCCTTCCTAAACTGAGGGGCCCAGAACTGGACACAGTACTCGAGGTGTGGCCTAACCAGTGCAGTGTACAGGGGCAGAATGACCTCCCTGCTCCTGCTGGCCACACTGTTCCTGATGCAGGCCAGGATGCCATTGGCCCTCTTGGCTGCCTGGGCACACTGCAGGCTCACGTTCAGCCTACCATCGACCAGTATCCCCAGGTCCCTCTCTGCCTGGCTGCTCTCCAGCCACTCTGACCCCAGCCTGTAGCACTGCATGGGGTTGTCGTGGCCAATGTGCAGAACCCGGCACTTGGATGTGTTAAATCTCATGCCGTTGGATTCTGCCCATCTGTCCAGCCTGTCGAGGTCCCTCTGCAGAGCATCTCTACCCTCCAGCAGATCAACTCTTGCTCCCAGCTTGGTGTCGTCAGCAAATTTACTGATGATGGACTCAATGCCCTCATCCATTGTTCCTGCTCTTCACACTCAAGTCTGCTTTACCTTGCGAGAGCAGCACCCAGACAGTTAATTTAATAACTCTAGGAACAATTTTACCACCACCACATCTAGATCTCCCTTTGCCTATCATCCAGCAAGATTCATTAGAATTGGAAGGATTTTTCTTTCCTTTAAAAACATGAAGCAAAGCCAACTTCTGCTTCATTGCTGTATCTGCTATGACACTCACAATTCCACATTAGACAGCTGTATACAATGAAAGCTCAAAGAAAGATCCAAAAAAGCCAGCTTATCAAAATAGATGAAGACAACTGTGAAAAGACAATAGCTAGCATGGATTTACCAGAAATTTTAGAAGATAGTATTTAAAATGTCTAAATTCAGATTTATTTATGCTTTGCTCTTCTCAGCTTTCCTACATTCTAGCAGACCTCTGAGACAATCTAAAAGTAGCAAACTTATATTTTCTCCATAATGTTTTCATTTGTTTATCTCACTGGCTTTTGGGGGGGGGGGGAAGTATAATGATAACCTCAGAAGAAACTCCTATACAAACATTTAAAATAATCAAGCCAAACATATTACTGCAATAGCATATTGATTATATTAGTAAAAATACAGTAGCCAATTCTGGTGCAAATAACTCCCAGCAAAGAAACCTGCAGATCCAAACAAACTGCAGGACACTCAGTGATTACGCCCCACTTCAATGTGCTACTTTCATTTCCTGTAGACTCAAAACTTGTGCAACATTGGCAGAGAGTCAGACCTTCACCAAAAATGGCCTCAATTACTACAGACAGTTGCTTGAGGTCAGTTGAAAAAGCCACATCAGAAAAAAAAAGAGGATCTGTGTGAAAGAGTTAATGTGACAAAGATGCAAGATCAACTGGCCTTCTAAGGGCATACAATTCTTGCTGGAAATCATCTGTTTTGATCATTAGGTAGTGAGCAATCTAACAGAAAGATTCATCTTGTAGGAAAAAAAGCCACCCAGATTTGGTGGGTGGGGCAGGATGAGGAGCTCTGTTTTAGTCCACTTACGAAAGTCAGATGAGTTCATAAATAAGCACATTTCCTAAACGATTTAATACGGAAACAGGTTACATAAACATGAGAAAGAATTTCAGAAGTACACTTTGGGGGATGGGAAAGAATGCACATGGGAAAGCTTAAGTGTAATGTGTATGAAAACATTTCAAGTCACATGCTAAAAATCTCATCCTTGAAGACAAGATGCTTGGATATAAAAGGCAAAAGCCATTTAAAAGTCTGGATTAAGATGATTTTTTTTTCAGAGCACAGCAGACAATACCCAGAACAATTCTCACACATAATTGAAATCCAGTTTGACTAAAAGGGGAACAAAAACTACCAAACAAAACCCAACAAATTATCAGGGCCAAAAACCCAAACACACAGGCAAGAAAAAAAGCATAAAGAACACACTATGATTAGCCCTTCAGCCTTTTAGGATCTGGAATAGCAGAAGCAGTGGGAATAGAAATAATTAAATAGCAGTGACAAAGAAAACATTCTTCAAATTACATAAAATAGGGAAGGAAGGAGACAGACACAAACCAAGATGGAAAGAAAAGCATGACCAATACACTAAAACATGTTACATAGTGTTCTGAAGAATTTCTAACACTTCTGCCTGTTGATTGATTTATTTTAAAATCAGTTTTACAAGTCAAACACTGGTGGACTTTATGTGATATTCTAAATATTTTTTATAGGGAAATAAAGATCTTAACACTGTAATGAACTGGACAACTGTCAGCAGTACACTCAGCCACACATATAAGCCAAGCAAGAATATATTAGCCAAAAAAAAAAGAAAAGAAAAGTAGGCTAATAACATATGACAGATTTCTTCCTCTATTTGTCAAACACAAGGATGACAGAGCTGGTCAGTACAAAATAAACAATGCAAAGGTTTCAATTCTGCATTTTTGTAGCCCTGACAAATATTTTTATCCTGAGCAACAGGCTTGATCCCCATACTACAGGGCAGGTGGACACACCAAGCCCTGTAAAGTTCCTGGAGTAATTTCTGCCAAACTACAATTCTGCATCAGCAGCCTTTTTAATGACACGCCAAATTTTAGTTATTTAGAGAACAAGGTGGGTGGCATATTTAAAAATACTCTGTAGCATGTGAAAGAGCAAGAGTACACCTTCATTAAAAAACTCTTCTCATAACACACATCCAATTCAACAGTGTGGAATCTGAGTTGCATATCAGGAATCTATACAGTGAGAGGGAATGTTTTCTAAATTTGGATAAACAAACATTAAAATGTGTGTTGATAGGCCTTATACAGAGCAAGTCTTTTTGAAAGAACAATATTCATTTGTCAGATAAAAGTGGGGCCATTTCACAGATTCACAGACTGCATCAGGCTGGAAGGTCATCTTGTCCAGCCCCCCCACAGTGAATAGGGATGCCTCCGACTAAATCTGGCTGCCCAGGGCCACAACAAGTCTGATCTTGAATGTCTCCAGGGACAGGGCCTCAACCACATCCCTTGGCAACCTGCTCCAGTATTTTACCACTCTCGTTGTAAAGAACTTCCTCCTTTTGTCTAAAACCTAAATCTACGCTGCTCCATTTTAAAACTACTGCCCTTCATCCTATTGCTAACAAGCCCTTTGAAACAGTCAGAGAATCACAGAATGTTAGGGGTTGGAATGGACCTCAGAAGATCATCTGGTCCAATCTCCCTGCCAGAGCAGGATCACCTATACTGTGTATAGTATACTATACTTTAATCAACCCTAGCATTCTTTTGTAACATTATACAGTGCACAAGCTATGTAACCAGTACATATGGAGACTATGTCAGGAAATGAATCAAGGTACAAGGAATTTAATAGAAGCTGAACAGAAGCTAAACCTGTTACAAGCTTCTGCTCTGTATCAGCCAGTAGGGCCCTCAAAGGAAAGTTTAAGTGCACACTTGGGCCTCATTGTACTAGTTTCAATACACAGAGCCAGAGGTTTAAATAGCATCAACTCAAAAAGAGCTTAAGTAAACTGCAATATGCCTTTTATGCCAGTATGGAACTTTATCCACTGCAGTTAAACCCTAACTACGTCATTACAAAAATCTGTTCCTTTTGCTGCTGGTAGCACACAAACAGCACTGCAACGACTGCTCACTCACTGGATGTTCAGCAGCAGCATGGATCAGCCAGTGAACTAAAATCCCAAACTTCCAGAACCAAGTACTACTTTCACATAACTTCATCTCCAGTAGAGAGACCAAAACCTTAATTATCTTCTAGACCCAAGCCCTTCTTTGCTCCCTTGAATCTTCTTTAAACTTACTTTGGTGACAATTGGGTTAAAGTTACTGTAACCTTTTCCTCAAAGGAATTACATATAGTACCTTAAAGTTACCAATCCAGAACCTAAGGAGAGTCACTTAAGAATCCCAACCACAGACTAACAAATAGAGCCATAAAGTAAACTCATTAAGCTTCCCCAAATCAGATCTACATTAAGAAATATGCCAAATTGCTTTGTCAAACACACAGCTTGGTTTCATTTCTAACATCACTTTTAAAAAAATCAGAAGTTTTTACTTTACTGATTATCCAATTCTTTGACTGTTAAGCTACTGAAAAAAACCTGGAAATGTGTTTTAATAAGAACTACAGATTACTATCTTATCTCTAAGAAGTATAGTTCATATTTGTCTTTCAAAAGAAGTTGTTATATCAAAACAAGGAAAAATGTGGGCTTTTTTTCTTAATTGATTTTCAACAAACTCAACCAGTATCTAAGAAAATATCCATTAGTAATAATAATTTAATATGTTACTTTAAAGTATAACCATAATATATTCATTTAAATTGATTACAGGCTCTTAAAATTAGACTCAGTATTCAGAAATAGTTGATTTCATCTACAGTAAAAAAGCTGTTAGCTTAAGTAGAAAAACCACTAGAAGTATTTGCAGCATTCTCCTCCTGTATGCTTTTTTTCCCCCTCCTCTAGTAAAACAAAAGTAGCTACACAACTCAAATAGGTATGTCAACAAAATGGAGAGACATACAGAGAAGGAAAGTGTTCACTCTTCAAGAACTGGGGGTGGGAAAGTGCTAAGGAATGGATTGGAAAATGTAACTTTAATAACCTGGTCAAACATCCTGTACAACCAAGGCTGAAGTCTGTGTGGTAAAGACTGAGAAATCTTTGTGTCCTTCTTTCCCCTATACAGTATTCCACATCCTTTTCCTGAGATTTTGGGGGTGGTTTTGCTGTTTGTTGGGGTTTTGTTTTGCTATGTGTGAAGCAGGTAGTAAAATTTGTACCCACATATGATGTACCAACACCTACAGAGAACACTGCTGTCAAGTTCCTTTAACTTAACCACAGAAGTTTGCCAAATAGGTGTGAAACTTTGTATGTTAAGAACATTTCAGGTTTTCCCTAGACTTAAAATGTATCTGTTTGCTTAGTTTCCTTGTCCAGATGGCTCAGAAATTCCCAGATCAGGTAAACAAACAAAGAAAGACACAGTAAGATAATATTCTATATTCTTCCTAGGAAAAGGATTTGATGTACAATTCATACCAAACTCAAGATGGAAAGAAAACTCCTCTAAGAATTTGAAGATGACAAAGATCTGATTGGCACCATTTGCTGAATTCCACCAGACAGATTCTATGCTTTCCATATCTACTGTTATTTCAGTTATTAAAATAAGCAAGCTTGAACAGCATCCAGACAGAAATGGGCAACTCAACATCAGGAGAAGCGAACCATTTTGTGGTTTGTGTTACTCAGAGAATTATTTTAGAGGCATTACTACAGGAAACATTTCTTTCAGGCAGATAGCCTTCACACTACAGTGCACTGAAACAGTGTGGGACTTTCATTCTACAGTTAGGTCATGCAAATAGTTTCATTCAGCATTCAATACAACCATCTTACAATGATTTGGTATAGAATAAATAAACAATGTCAAACCTGGACAACTACCAGGTTAGAAACATTCCTCACATTTACTCTAGGTTCGGGTTTGTTTTGTTGGATTTTCTTTTAAATGAGCTTTTCAGCAAAAGTAATGAATTGGTATGTCTGACACAAAGGTATCAGTATACCATAAAACCTTCTCAAGTGCAAATGAAGTCAGTATTTTCATTCCTCTTAATCCACAATATATAAAATTAAATCATTGCACAAACTACCTGAACAGGACCTAACAAGAAAACCTCATGGAAGTTACTTAACGGCTTGTTAGGAGGCAGATGATGTGTTTAAAGATTTTTGCTAAAAATCAAACTCACAGAATGAAGGAGCTATGTTTTAACTCATGTATCCTATGTAGAAAAGTTTTCTGTGACTAATGAAACCACTTCAGATAGACCATGTTCAATAAATATACTTTATACTTCATTTAAAAATCGCATAAGAGCAGAAAAAAATACAAGTTTAATTACAGGGATACTCAATACTTGAAATTATTTTCACAGTGTATCACATGCATACTAGAGTCATGCTCTGCAGAGTTTATGGGAAACTTCCAAAAGCTGCACTGATGCTGCACTGAACTTATTTCTCTGCAGAAAAGGAACAAACACAGAGAGGGAAAGATGGGACAAAATATATCAGCAAGTTTAAAAAACAAGAGGGCTAAGACACAGCATTTTAAACGCAAGAGAACTGTTGCCTCACTGAATATATGCAGATACCTTTGTACTAACAAGGATCTTATGTAAGAATGTGTTAATCCACTTCAGTCATGCATACTGTAGACAAGAGGAATGCCACACAATGTGTTACAGTCCAAAGGTTCGGTATCTCAAGATGTCACACGTCCAAAAACCAGCCAAATCACAAACTAGCACCTTTGGCAGGAGTGATAATTCACTGGAGCTTGTACTTTTTGTGACCACTTAGAATCACAGAGTCATTTAACTCAGAAAAGACCTTTAAGATCATCAAGTCCAACCATAAACCAAACACTGCCAAGTCCATCCCTAAGCCACCATGCCCGCATGTCTTTTAAATCCCTCCAGGGATGGTGACTCAACCACTTCCCTGGGCAGCCTGTGTCCATGCTTGACAACTGAAAGTGAAGAAATTTTTGCTACTGTGCAATTTACTACTTCAGTAGTAACTATCAGAAAACACTTTGCTAGGACTTTAGTACAGATTATAAACAATGCTATACCAGCCGCAGTGCATGTAGGACATATCTGTTTCCTAGGGAGAAGAGAATTGTCACCTTAACAGGCAATGGGAAGGAAGCTGCAATAAATTTCATTACCTAACTCTAACAGAAGTGAAGAAAAGGTTCTAGTTGTAAAACTATTCTAGGGAAATGTAGCCACAAGAAATACGTTACATGGGGAAAATTTACATACATAGAAAAAAAAATACATGACCCATGAATAACCTGATTAAAGTAAAATCAGATTCTGTCTGCTACTTGTCATCAACAAAAATCCCTTTGTCTAAAGGACAACAAGTTCAAAAGGGGTGGCTGATAGCTTTCAAAGATTACATGCTTTTATCACGATATAAAACTCAGCAAGACAAACGTCAGTAGGTTAGACTAATAATCAAGGTTAAACATTTTGGAATGCCTGTGGGATGTATGAAGAAATACAGTTAGCTTAACAGGAATAAGAGGACCTTGTGAGACTCAAAGGGCCAGGATCACAAGATTGTTAACTCATACAAACCATAAATAATAAATCAAACGAATCACTGCATTGACTTAAGCTTTCCTCAGGAAAAGGACTTTGCTTAGAGTACTATAAGATGGAATCTCTGTCCCACAAACTAATTTTCTCTTCTCCGTTCATTCACTGCAGTGCCTCCCCATAGTATGCAAGATGACACAAACACATGAAAATACCATCATTTTAGCAGAAGTTCCTCCGAGGAGCTATATCCTTGCCTGAGCGCATGCACAGACTTTGGGCTTGAATGATTCACCCAATTAAAGCACACAAGGCTTCTCCTTGTTGGAAGGCAAGAACAAAGCGCCACAAACTCATCTCAGAACAGCTGAGCTATTTCAGCTTGTACAGAAGGCTACCCTCCTTGATAAACATTTGTGTTTTCAAAAGAAGCTGCTGCCTCACATCTGGGAGATTGTGCCAGCACTTGTGCCACTGATTCTCCACCATTATGGTGGCTACTCTTAAAATGTCATCCAATTACAAAAGCCTATGTTGACATCCAAAACCCTTCACTAAACTAATGTAAATTTCTACAAAATTCTAGTTGCCTTCTCTTTGTAGCCATGGATTACAGCATGTGAATTATCAACTCACACAAACAAACAAGAAAGAGTCAAAAAAAGATGGGGTCAGAAGTGATGGAAATCAAGCCATTACCGAAACACGATCAGAATGAGACTTATTCCTCACAGAAGCTATACATCATTATATGGCAGAGCTGGGCTCTTCGGATGCCTGTTTAAGTGCACGTGGATATGTGGCACACAAAAGGCAGAAACACGTAAATAGTAAACTCGGCAAAAGCCAAGCAAAAAAGGATGACCTTAATCCACTCCAATCAGTTAAGATTTTTTTTTAAACTGAAGATGCAGTAATAGCAAAAGTGCTTGATTCCTGAAAAACTTTCCATTCATCAGATTCCCAGCTGATTAGCACTGTGCAGTATGTTCATTTCCTTCAGCAGATGCTTCTGATGTTCATTACCAAAAGCCACTGCTGGAGCACTGCCCTCGTTCCAAACCAGGCTAAGCATCAGAGTTCTGCAGACACTTTGGGAATAACATGACATAAATGAAAGTAGCCATCAAGTAATGCTTGCCAACAAATCTCCCTTATCACTGCTCTTCCCATCAACAGAACTGAACTAATTCTCCCACTCTCATGAAACATCAAGACAGTCTTCTTTAGATATCAGTCTGCTCAGAACATGAACACTGCATTCATGTAAACCTTCAAAACATGTACCACATAGCTAATAATCAAGTTACTACATCAGTGACAGGCAGTTAATGCCAACAGCTCCTGAAGTTCTATTAAAATTTGAGAGCTGAGCTGAAGAAGAAAACTAAGCTATTTTATTAAACAGCAGCAAAACCTGAGTGAACTTAGATGACAGCAGCATACAATGCCAAAAATATAACTTTGCAAATGTTGAAAGAAAAAAAATAATTTCAAACTTGAAGGGAAATCAGTGGTGCGAATAAAATTCCACGTATTGTATCAAGCACAGAAGCTAATGGTATAAAGCTTGCTTTTAACAAGGGAAAGGAAAGGAATCTGGTTGGAAGGAGATGACTTACAATTGGAAAGCAACTGTCTTTATTCAAAGTAATTTTAGGAATTCAGAACACTTCACTATTTTGCCAGATTCTATTTCATGACGCAGATTAAGGATTTTAGATGATTTGCGCCCAGTGTTGCTGGCGCTTCTAAGTTTAGGCAGTTTAGTTTTGGGAGCTTAAACAACCTGATCTTCTTACATTCAGTCACTTTGACTTTCAACATCTTTTCAGTCCAGGCTGTATAAGCTGCCTTCCTCCTGGACAGCAAGATGGATTTATCACCCAGAAAAGAAGCAGCATATGTTCTTATTCAATCCTTACTCTGCTCATACAAAATAAATCTGCATGCTACATAAGAGCAACAGAAAATGGTCTGCATACGCTAAATTATGAAGGACAGACATTTCATTTGCTAAACATTCTGCTCCACAGACTATTTTTTAAGAGTTAACAAGATGCCCTACATCATCTCATACAGGTAAAGACCAGCAAGCAGTACTGGAAGTAACAAAACCACCAGAAAAAAAAAAAGGCAAAGGTTTTTTCCCTACTATTAAGCCTGGTACAGACACCAGTAACTATGTGAACTGTGGGTGTTGCAGTAAGCAGAGTTTCTCATGAAGAACAGTCAGAATCATTACGCAGGGATGAAGAAAAAAGGTAAATCACCCATTCAGACTAAATTGGAGTCAGTGTCCCCAGGCAAAATGGTTTCAATAATAAACAACAAGAACTAACTGGTTCCTCCTTTTTCGAAAGCTCTTCAGTCTTTTACGAAATGGCAGAAGTATTCTGAAAGAACTCAGATCATCTCATTGATTTGGGAGTAAAGACATACTTCTCGCCCGCAAGCAACTTCAAACGCTGTCCTCCTGAGGACAGATTAACAGATACGGTATAAAACATTCCCTCCACCCTACTTGCATTTTCTGTACACAAGGCTTTTTGCAGAGATAAAGCACTTACAGTGCACTAAGTCAAAATTCATTCCTGTATTTAGGATTATGAGTCATGCTGTTGAAAAAGCTATCATACTATTTCATGGGGACAAGGTGACAGAGCTTTTCAGACAAATAAAGACTGTACACTAGAATAACATGAATCTCAAGAGTAAGCCTTTAAAGTGTATTCCATCCTTGCTGCACTTACCAAGAGAGATTGATGCATCAAGACCTAATGCAAGCAGTAAGAATTCATTCTGCCAAGCCTGCTGACCACAACGCCAGAAAGAGAAATATGCACTCAAAAGATGAGACTGATATTCTACCTTACCTGGAAAAGATGGAACCTACACTCCCTATGTTAATAGCAAGGAAAGCCTCTACCATGATTTAGTTCCTCAAAACCAAGGTACATTTATTTTCCCTCTAAATATAATAAAAAAAGTACATTTACCTTAAACAGTTGCTAAAACTCAAGGGAGACACTAAAGCAGGTGCCCAAATTACTTTTAATGTAGGTCCACATACCTACGAGACCACATGAGGTCAACCTCTGCCTTTCACACAAAGAGAAATGTCTACGATCAAACCACTGAACAATGTTGATGCGTAAGAAATACTCAACCTGACAGGAAAAAAAAAAGCCATTGTTATTTCCCAAGCAAAGCTCAATACACCGCTGGCGAAGAAGCAGGGGACATGGCACACCAAAGCACAGTTGGCAGAGAGATGACAGTTTTCAGGAACCTTTTTCTCAAATCCTCTTCCTAGAGGTTTACAAAGTCTGAATTGGAAACAAAACCAGCAGCGGGTGGAACCTAATGCTCGGGTTGCAAATCGTACCATAAGGGAGAGATTTCAACAGACTTCCATCCGAGCTTCATGCTCCCATACACGGCAATGCTTGCCACCCGCGCTCCGGTAAAACCCCCGGCAGCACTGCTCTGGCCCTCAAAGGCGCGCTTGCCCGTTCGCCCGCCCGCTCTCGCAGGCACACGCCGAGAGCCCACCGCTGGGCTCCTCGGAGGCACCCCGCAGCTTGGGCTCCAGAGACACCTCCCCGGTGCCGGCTCCCCTCGTGGGGCAGCAGCCCCCGCCCGCGGAGGCGCTCCCAGCCGCGCCGGGCACGGAAGGTCGTTACGCAAGGTGACGGGGGCGGCCGGGCCGCGGCAAGGACGGGCCCCGGCACACCAAAGCGGCTGCCTCGGCTATCCTCTGCCTCCCGTTCCGCACCCACACCCACACCGGCACCGCCTCGCGGCACCCCCTCAGCACCCGGGAAAAAGCCTCCCCCGCTCTGGGCCGGCTCTCGGAGGGGAACGATGGGGACCGGGTGAGAGAGCAGCCCCCACCCCGTAAGGCTGCCGCGGCGGGCTTGGGGGATGACTGAAGAGACCACCCTCCCTCACGGGCCGCCGAGCCGCAGCGGCCTGAAGGGGGCAACGGAGGCGGCGGAACCCCCCCACATAGTGAGGCTGAGTGCAGCACCGATCCCCCACCACTCCCAAACCCAGGGCCGCCTCACCTCCTCCGGCGCCGCCTGTGCGCAGCCCCCCGCGCCGGGAGTAGCGCATCGCCCATGGTCCTCGGCGGAGGCCGGGCGCGGGCTGAGAGGCGGCCGCCGCGCCCGCCGTGGGGGCCGGGCCACCTGGAGGCGGGCGGGCGCCAGGGAGCGTCTGCAAACTGCCAGTCGCCAGCGGGCGGGCGAGGGCGCGCTCGCGGTGCAGCAGCGCTGCACAGCAGCGCCCGCCCGTGTGCAGGCGGCACGACCGGCGGCCGCGCAGGGCGGGGGTGGGAGGGGGGGGGCGCGCGCCGACGGCCTGGCCGGGCCGGGCCGGAAACGCCTGTGACAGGCCGAGACAGGGCGAGGGAGCGTGTGCAAAGTGCCCGCCCGGCTCCGGAGCGCAGGGACGGGTGGAGGGGCCAGGGCGCGGCGCTGAGGGGTGCCAGCGTCCGCGGGCGGGAAGAGGTAAGCGGCGGTCAGCGGGCACGGCCACTTGTGTCAGCCGCTGCACACTGTGCGAAAGCAGCGCCCGTGGGAAATGCCCGTCAGCGAGGTGACGCCTCGACCTGCCTCTGCCCAGTACCTCTGAAGGACAGCCTTATCTCCCACCACCGCCTCGACGTCGCCCCCCTTTGGGCCAAGCCCTTCTACCGCACCTGCCTGTAGGCGGTCCTGCAAGTGTGAGGCCTGCTGGAGAACGTCAGAGAGCATTAGGGCCTGGCGAAGTCTCCTGAGGGGCCGGTGGGAAGGAATGGCCCAGGAAACTGCGACTCTGGCGTCATAGTGCTGGGAAGCCTGTCAGGCAGAGTTCAGGAGAGCAGGGACAGCCAGACATGACTGGAAGAACGCGCACCCTGAAACGGCTTCCTAGGAGCTTCTGCCTTCCCAGAGCTTGCGTACCAAATTCTTCACAGTCCCGACAAGCACTTAAGGTTAGATATTGTCTTTGGTAGTAGTTGCGGTTTTGGCTGCCCTAGGTGGATACGTTACATCACCTCACGTTCATCTGAGCATTAGATATGGGTATTTGTGCCAGGAGTTTCAGGGTATCCAGTTACTTCTTAGGTTGTCTTTAAAACATGCTCCACAAGCTACTAGAGCTTCAGTGTTTGGGAGCCATTAGAGCAAAGGAAGAGAATGTATTTTTGTGCTGAGAAGATGACTCTTAGAGCGGGGCGACAGCATCGACACCTTTTGTAGAGTGGCGGTTTTCCCGAGCGTGCATACGCAGGCTTAAGGGTAGCTAACAGGAGATGGGTGACACCTGGTGGACAATCCTACTCTCCGGTGTCGATAGAGGCTTTTCTCTACCACGTACTACAAGTTGAAATAGAGTTTGTACTAAGCCGCAGAATTTAGATCAGTGTCTGTTACAGTATTCTTCATATACTGTGAAAATCATCAGAAAATAGGCACACACAAAACCCCCAACAAAACAAAATCAAGGAAGTGGGTATGGGTTTGGTGAAAATTAAAAAAAAACATAATTTTGAATTATTCCATGCAAGAAGGACATGGACCTGATGGATTGGGTCCAAAGCAGGGCCATGAAGATGACCAGGGAGCTGAAATACTTATGAGGACAGGCTGAGGGAGCTGGAGTTGTTAGCCTAGAAAAGAGAAGACACTGGGGAGACTTAATAGTGGCCTTCCAGTACCTGACAGGGGCCTACAAGAGGGCTGGAGAGGGATTGCTTACAAAGGCCTGCAGTGATAGGATGAGGGGCAATGGTTTAAATTAGAGAAGAGTAGATTTAGCTTTGGATGTTAGGAACAAGGTCTTTTCCATGAAGGTGGTGGAACACTGGCACAGGCCCCATCCCTGGAGTTGCTCAAGGTCAAGCTCGACAAGGCTCAGAGCAACCTGATCTAGTGGAGTATGTCCCTGCTCAGTGCAGGGAAGTTGAACTGGATGACCTTTGAAGGTCCCTTCCAACCCAAACCATTCTATGATCGTTTGTATCTACAAGCATCTGCAATAATTCTGTGCTATTTGCAGTTTCACTTTACACCCAGCATTATGCTGTGTTCCTGGTTGGAAACTCTCATGAGCATTAAATGAGAGGTTAGGGATTTAAAATTTTTACAAGGTGCTGAATGATCAAAGCCTTGGGCCACTTTCTGTGTAAGATGGGTAACTTTTAATGATCTGCTATGATTTCTGGAACAGGCTCTTGTCATGCAGAAACAAGTCAGGTAAAATAATGGCATCTACAGCATTTTCACTCTTTTCCATTTATTGTGCCTTTAGTTTAGGAAAGTCACATGAAGCAGCTGATCTAATATTACTGTCACTTTTGAGTCTCTTTCATTCTGTTACAGAAATACCAGAAAATAACAACTGGTTTCCTAGCAGGGCTCTTATAGAAGGGAACAGTACATCTTACTGGCTAACAGTTTTCAAACTAAAGCATAACAACCAGATCCTTCTTTCAGGCATAGGAAGTTACATCATATTTTACAGTAGGTAGGTCTAGGTCTGTCTGACATAGCTAAATGAAAAAAAAAAATAATGGCAGAGGTGAGCAAAGTGTGTACATTGATGAAAGAAATGAGAACTGAATAGGAGAGTGGGCTCTGCTCATGGAGTGTTCCCTGAGGAAAGGTTGGATTATCGGAGCATGGGGAGCGAGAGACTGAAAGAAGAGAGAACAAAAAGCCCTGCAGTAATCCTTTATTAGGAGAGTTTGAGAGCAGCCTGGCACTTTCATGCTTATTCCTCATTTTAGTGACTAACAGGTAGACCACTAATTATTCAGATTTGACTATCTCAGGCCCGTCCCACATTCAGCATGAAGCTCACACAGTTTCACCCGTCTCTTTGCTCATTCTGTGCCCATAGGAAGAGGGTGTAGGTGGAGGTCCCAGGTGAGGCTGATTAGGACAGTTAATGCCATTAATGCAATCAGGTCCATCATGCTGGTATTCTATTTTGCCTGTTTGCATCTCAGCTACAGGCTCTCTCCAGCTCCAGGACTCTGCTTACCCATCCCATCACCCGTGGGTAGAAGTAGGAATGGCACGGGAAGTGCTAGACTGCAATTAAGGGCGCCTCCTAAGGGTGCCCTATCCATGGAAAGATCTGCTAGGAAGCATGCTTCCCAGAGGTAGTCACACTCCACCATGTGACACCATATGTGCTTTCCAAGTTTCACCACATGTAGAGCTGCCCTACATACAAACAAACACTTCCTGTGAGCCAACATTCAGTGATTAAAGAAGATAAGTTGGTGGGTCTGTTGGATGTGTGAAAGCACTTAAGCATTCTCTAAGGCTCGGACTGAGGACCTTGGTTATACATGCTGTTAATGGAGAACTTCTGGGTTACTCTGAGGTCTGTCTTGTTAATGAGAAAAGCTTGCTTACTGTAAGCTCAACATAAAAGGACAGAAAAAATCCATAGAAGACATCGAATGCAGTGGGACTGTTTAAGTAATGTTGTGAGACCAGCAGATTTCTCTGATTACTGACACATGTACCTACATAAACCTTTCCTTCGGGAGAAAGGAGTGTGTCAGCTGTATTCCCCTTTGACGTGTAACACTGTATAACAAAATTGCAGCACACGTGTAATTTGAAATTATTATTCTTGGAGAAACATACACAGAAACTATTTGTAATATAGAAATCTGTTTCTTCTGAGGTGGACTACATCCAGCATTCCTGCTTTTGTTTCAGCTGATAGCCCCTCTTGTCTCAGGTAGATAGTGTTACATCTCATAATGCTTCTTGGATCCCTGCAGCAATAAAGCATTTGGGATAGGAACTGGAGAGCATCTGCATTACAATCTGCATCTCCTTCAAAGCTCTGTTGCCTGATCTTTGGAAAGTCTCCATCCCTCTGTGCGGGGTTTCTTACCTGCTTTTACAAACACCCACACACACCCCCATATGCTTTTTCTGAACAAAGGTTTAGTTGTTAGCTTTGCAGATACTAAGTGGACTCTGGTGGAAGGCTGAATATTGAATTATAAATGTTGAACATGACTTCAATAAAATGAAAAAAGAGGAAAAAGAAGAATGAAAAACTGAAACTTGAGCCAGAGATAAGATAAAAAAGACCTTCCTGAAAAGTATCTTTGTTGCTTTGCTGCCAAACAGAATAACTATGTCTTGAGACTCCTAACGTGAGCTTTTAAAGCTTCCTGTTTGATGTCTCCCTCAGCTTTATTGGTGCAAATGAATTTACTGCAAAATGATAACTGACTCCAACCTCTGCGCAGGAGATCAGAAAAACTGGGCATTCTTGTTCAAGAATGTGTCTTGCTTTTGTTGTTTCATTGGTCTGATTTCACAGGAGCTCATTTATGTTTTTTGAACAACAGTAAAATGCAATTCTGAAGAGCTGTCCTATTCAACCCTAATGATATTCTGATCACAAAATGAAATCTTGAAGAGTCACCTTCTCCCTCTCTTTTGCTTCTTACTCACAATTTGAAGTTGCTGTAGGATAACCTTGGTCTAACTGATTAAATAGAAGAGTAGGAAATTGAAAGTGTTCAAATCCTTTTTCAATATTCAGGTGACCCCACTGTTTTTTAACATGATCAAGACTTTGCAGTTAGGCTTTATCTTTATGCTCCCCACCAAGGTTTTATAGTTACAAAAAAGTCAGATGTTTAAAAGGTAGTATAAACTCTGCCCAGTGTCAAAGAGCAAACCTGTAAATTATTATTTAATGCTTGCTTTTGAAGTTTTTATTCTGTCTTCTGTTCATAAATGTAACAACTGGGCTATAAAATTTTCCAGCACCGGAAAATATTGATCTATATTCCAACAGATCTTCCCATTGCCACAGACATTGTAAACAAAAATTGTACAAACATTTTGCACTTGGTTTTCAGTATCACACCAGATATTTATAATAGGTATTTAATATGTGCAACACCTGTACTAAGGACCTCCCCCTTTGCAGGAAATTGAGATTTCAGACATCATGATGGCATTTCAGTGCAAAGTGGTGTGTGATTGTGAAATGTGATAGAGTATAAACCTGGTAGAGCTGATTCTCCACTGTCTTCCATTTGTAGTAAGAATGGTGTATATTTTACATCCACCTTACACAGGCTTGAATGACTGCTCAGGGTACAGGCAATAATCTCTGTTCTCATTTGAATGCAAACTGAAATCACATCATGATTTATTTTAGAGATTTCATTGGACCTGGGGGACTTGAAGACTTTCCTGTGGAAACAACTCACTGACCACTCAGAAAAATTTACCAGATAGACTGTGTAGCAGATAAGATTGGTCAGCATTGGAATGTGCTGCCCTGGGAGGTGGTTGAGTCACCAGCCCTGGATGTGTTTAAAGGTTGTTTAGACATGGTGCTTGGAAATATGGTTTAGGGGTGAACTTTGTAGAGTAGGGTTATGGGTTGAACTTGGTGATCCTCAGGGTCTTTTCCAACCTGAATGTTTCTATGATTTCTATAAATTATTAAAGTATAAAAGGAGAAAGACTAAGAAAGAACAAAGGCAGGAAGGACATAGATCTGGATGGGTTATTTATATTGGTGTTCACTATTGAGGTATTAATTCTGTAATTTCCCCTCCAGTGTCAACTTTATGGAGCTATTGTCTCACACTGAAGATTCAATAATAGAGTTTTTAGGTGGAATCAATAAAATTAACAGTACCAGGGTTTGATGGTATTTGTCCAAGAGTGTTGAAGCAGCTTAGAAAAGAAATTTCTGAGTGGTTGTTTCTGTTATATTGTCTAATCAGCCTCTTTTCGTAATTACTAGAAATACTAATTTAGGACATCTGCAGTGGCAACTCTGAAAACTAGAAATGCATGGCTTTATCTGTCACCTGTCCCCATGAATCATCAGGGAATGTACTTGGAATGGATAGCATGTACGTAATTGGTTAATATCTATATATGCTTGTTTCTAAAGAGGTAAACAATAAGCTCAGAGCTTGGTTTGTTACTTGAAGGAGTCAGTAACCATGTCTTTCATCTGGATAGTAACATCTGTTCAGATATCCATAATTTTTTTTCACAGAAGCCTGAGCCAAATAACTTATTGAAGAAGTGAGATCATAATGGGATTTGGCACTAGATGCTTAAAAGATAGGAATAGAAAAGAAAAACAGAACTAGGGATATGGGGTCATTTTCACTGTGAGGGGAGTTTATCTTTGGAATCTCTCAGGACCTTGTTTTGCCACCTTGCTTTTCAGTGTATTTGTAAATGGTCTGGAAAAGGAAGGAACATTGTGGTGACAATTGCAGATGAGGGTAATAGAATTTGATTGCAGAATGTCGCAGGAGGATACTGTGACACTACGTGACAAGAAAATAAAGCAGCAGATATAATTTAGTGTTGATATTACTATGCATGATAAATGCAAAATTACATTTAAAAATGAGAAGTGACTGTCTATATAACTAAATGAACTTTTGATATTAGTAATCAGGAGTGAGATTATAAAATTACTTAGAGGAGTCTGAAAATATCAGCTCAATGTTCAACAGTGATCAAAAAAAAAATGAAAAGGTTAGGAGCTATTAGGAAAGGGTTTGTGAATAAAATAAAACATCCCTATGTCTGTATAGATCCATGGTACACTCAGATTTGAATCTGGCAGCTCTCTTTCCTATTTCAAAAAAGATACAGTAAAGCAATAAAGGATGATAAGAATCCTTAGAGACTGTGAATTAGACCTTCTGAGAAGGGGCAAAGCTAACTAGAAATTAGAAAAGAGAACTTGGGAAAGAGGTGATAAATATTGATTAAAACAAGATTATGACATCACAGATCATACAAAGATGAACAGGGCAGAATTCTTCACTATTTGTGACAGCAAAAAAAGTCTGTGGCACCCAATGTAATTTTGAATAGCATATTTCTTGTGCAGGCAAAATTGGAAGCTAACTTGTTGAAACTGTAAGATTTTCTAGAAGCCAAAAATATAAATGGATTTTTTTAAAGAAGTTACATAGTTCAAGCATAAGAGGTCCTATAGCGGCTCTTAAATAGGTAACAGCTTCAAAGGAGTTTCTAAGTCTCTGACAGGAAAATGGGAATTTATTCCCTGGGAGGCATCAGTTTGTATTTGTCCTGTTTCTTACACTGCTCACCAAAATGTCTCCTCATGTTCTTTCTTGGGGATACTCAGTAGTTGGTCCTTCATCTGACACAGTGCAGCTGTTATTGTGTCCTTGTTCCTTCCGTTTGCTGACTTACCTGGGGAGTTGCTGCTTTTCTAAGATCCAACTTCCTCACCTTAACAGAAATGATCTGAGTAGGACATAACAACCTGAACAGGACATAATGCCTTTCATCTAGAGTGAAATTCAACTTCTTCAAGGTGCAGAATAACTACAAATCTGAAAGGTTTAACAACTTGTAGACTCAATTCCTCTTTCTGGCTTTCATCGGTTCCCATTGCAGTTCCTGATATATTTTGAACAGTGAACTGGAATTACTTCAAAGAAGTAATTCTGTGACTCTGTGCAACTTATTCTTCTTGAATGTGCAAGTTTTTAAAAATACTCTGGAAATATTACTCTGTCACACTGCTCCAATCCTCTTGACCCCCAGTATAGCTCCAGTCATTTGCTGCTATTGTACCGCATCTCGCAGAACTGTACCTCATGGATGAAGTCTGGAAAAAATTGGTAGTGAAGAGTCAACTTCCTGATTTTTAACTGATGTGCACCCGTTGTCTCTGGCTGTGGTTGTGTAACAGCAATGAATTTGAAATGCAGAGTACCTTGCTGCATCTCTGCTACATTATGCCTAGTGTAACAATAGACTCCAGGCTGATGCCAAAATGAAGTCATGAAATTAATTCTTCTTCAGCCTTAGTTAAATGTATTTGTATTTTTGTTGTTAGTTGATACTCCAAACAAAAACCAGGAACCAAATATCTAGAAAATACCCTATTTCCTATAAAACTCCAGACTCACAGTCTGGATAGATACCTGTGATTGTTCTTAAGTGACTCTTAATTGTTCTTTTTTTCTTTAAAGTGTTTAAGTAGCTTGTTCATTTGAAAATCAAAAGGATATACAGACTCAGAAATGTACCTTATCAAGCTCATTATTCATTAACATGAAATGCATTATCAAACAAGGGTGAACAAAATATATCATGTAAGCAGTCACTGAAATTGGCACCTTTTCTGTCTCAAGCAGTCAGGTGACACTTTACATTGGGAACTGTTAAACCAGAGTGTTAAAAACAGTTTACTTCGTATCTACTTAAAAGACCTGTTGTCACTATTTTGGCAATTACAGTTTGAAACTGGGATGCATTTCATTTATAGAGGACACTAAAGTGAGGACAGCTTTATAAATCTAAAAAGGACTGATTATAAAACTTCACAGAAAGGAGACTGTTTTAGGTAATTTATGAACTGTGACAAACAGTCTCTTGTTTCACCAGGAGGTGGGTGAAGCTCCTGTTATTATAAGACACAAACTCAACCACGAGATTTAGATCATAACCTTGGAACACTCTTTCCCCTCTCAGCACCCCAAATGAAGGAAATTTTATATAATAAAGAGTACTGATTCACTGTAGTGCATCCCATGTTTAACATACTGAAATATTTTGCTTCACCAACAAATTATTTGCAGTAGGTCTTCTGTGTTATTTGTGAGATGAGCAATAAAGACAGGGGTCTTGGCTCTAAAGTTACCATGTATGAGAGCTTATCTTTAAGCTTTGTGCTGGCTAAGCAGATCTTTTTGTCCCCTGTGATCTATTTCAAAAATCAAAATGGTCAAATGTCCTGTGATCAATGAATTCCAGGCTGGTGTGCATTTATATTGTTATTCTGTGCTGTTGATAAAGAAAAAATCCATTTGGCTAAAGTCTGGACAATAGCAAGTATGTATTTGCACTGCTTGATGGTATTTTGAGGTTTTAGTGGAATTTTAGTTGTTAAATAGTAACTGAATTTTATGGGTTTGCCTCAGTGGTGTCTTCTTAAAAGTGATTTATAGTGTCATCTGGAAAATTTTAATCTGACTTCTGTGGGAATCTCTTGTCTGGACCTGCTGACATATTGCAATCTGTTGCCCCACCAATTTGTACAAGACTGTGTGTGCAACATTTCATGCACTGCAGAAGTCTCAAATGAATGCTCACCCATCACTGAACTGGCAAAATACAATGGAGTTCCTAAACTGACTCTTAGAAGAATTTCCCAAATTAAATGTCTTCACCACGTACTTATCACATCTTCTCTGTCCTACCACTGCCTTCCACCTTTTACCTTCTCCCAGATCACTTGTTATTTTAATGTATTTTTATTCTGTGAAGCTGAAAGTCTTTTAACAAAGGACTTGTTGCTTTTGTGCTGATACGAAATACAGTGATCTTTATGGAAATGGATGACTCTGACTGTAAAGTATCTTAAACTTAGCAGACAGACTCCTCATTCTGAGATGCTTTTCTTGAACAGTACCATGTCAGCAAAAATTATTTGAAGAGAAGTTTGTAGGAGAAAGGAAGACTTCTGTACAAGGTCTCTTAAAATAATAAGCTCCATAATGGTAACTGCCGCCATTGGACCTGCACTGACTCATTTGACCTCATATGTATGCCAACCTGCAGTACTGGAGCAAAAGACATAGAGAATCATTTACAAGTGCTATGAGAGAAGTCTTGCTCTGGGAAGTCAGAAAGTGTAGACATCCTGAAGGGAAAAATATTTCCTTTGTCACACAACCCATTTAAATGGAAAGTGGTCTAACTGGAGAATGGAAAAGCTTTTTCTTACTCAGAAGCATAGGCCTTTTATAACAAAAAAAATAAAAAAGGCAGTAACAACCAACTTAAACCTGCAAATGTGAATAATAACAATACACCTTTATCACTTCACCCAGATCTCCCCTCTGGCAATGTACAGAGATTGTGAGGCACATTTGAAAGTCAAAGCTGGATATTTGCTTTCTGCAGCTGTAAAATTCAAAATCTTCAGTATCACAAGAGGAACTGCATCTCTCTCTTATCAAATCAGAAATATTAACAGAAAGAGTCTCAGCAGGGAGTGTTGATCAACACACATGAATTCAGGCAAGTCTTGATTTAAATAATGAATACTGACTACTTCCAAGGACTGGAATTACTATGAAAATAACAAAGTTTTTAAAAACTCTTCTTTTCTTTGTCTTTACCCTCTATTAAGTCATTTCAGAAATTCA
The DNA here is from genome assembly GCF_026170545.1 of Melanerpes formicivorus. Taxonomy (NCBI): domain Eukaryota; kingdom Metazoa; phylum Chordata; class Aves; order Piciformes; family Picidae; genus Melanerpes; species Melanerpes formicivorus. The sequence goes on along the minus strand of NW_027142357.1, from coordinate 35,201,225 downwards.
GTTTCCTTCTATGTTCTGTCTTCTGCCATCACTTCCACTGTTATTGGTATCTGCCACCTTTGGAAGAAGTTCTTTATTGTAGATGGCCAATAAAACCAGTCATCAGTGGAAAATTATACAGTGAAGCTTAAGGAATTCACTTTCTAATGTACTAAGATCCCAGGCTAGTCGAGGCTTTGTAAATGTGACAGTAACCAACTTGAACAGCAGCTAGAAAGGAACTGTGACCAAATGTGGAATATGATGCAATGAACTTACAGCAGCTTATCCAGTTTAATCAATGTTATTTTGCTATGAAAGGTTTGCTAGACTATGGGCAAATACTTTTTCTTCTGGAATTCACATGTTCTGTGCAAACACTGAAGTAACTAGGTGTGTGTGTGGGTTGTTTGTTTGTTTTGTTTTGTTTTCATTGTTCTTTGCAATCATTATAACACAATTAACATCTGAAGCAGTATTCAAGAGGACAATCTCCAAATCCAGTTCTCATGTCACTTCAGTCTATGACCTATAACAATTCCTGTGGATAGGAAGCATTTAGACATACTTGATTATCCCTGGAGATACATCCTAATATTAAGCAGATGCTCAAGCTTTTGAGTTTTCTGGTAGAGCTCAAAGTCTGAAATTTTAATGTATTCTTAAGTAGGTCTCTGGATTCAAATGACTTTCCTCTCTGGTTTCATTAGACATTCTAGAATACATTTCCCATAGGCAATTGTATCTCCTTAGTGTGGTGGGTTGAAATTTCCCCCCAACATTATCTTTGCCAGACCAACTTGGTTAGAAGCAAATGAAGCTGTATTTACAAGCAAAGTCTACGCTCCACAATGGAATGCAATGAATATGTACAAAATATACAGTATTTACAATATTATACAGATATTTACAATTAGCAAACAATACGAACCCCCCCCACGGTCAAGAGACCAGGAAAGCTGTACCACCACCCCTCCACCCCCTGTCCAAGAGAGAGAGGAGTGGAGAAAGAAAAGCCATGGGTTAGACTTGGTGAAAGCCAGCCAATAAGCAGATTACCTCTCCCGAGTGAAGCAAGTGAGCTGAGATCAGAAGAGAAGAGAAAAGGGAAGAATTGTTATGGTACAGCTTCTCTTATTCCAGATATTTACCCACTTTTTTCTACTTTTCTGCTCAAAGTCTGTAACTAAATTTTAAAGACATAACCTAAACCACCACACTTAGATATAGATGCCTAACAAGCATGAGATACAAAGAAATATTTGGTGGTTTATCCAATGTTTGGAAGTGCATAGTGACCACATTTATAGCTGAGATACTATTTCAGTGTCAGGCTTCCAAGTATTTTTCATAAGTTGTTACTAGAGAAGGATCACTGGACAAAGCCTTTTGATATAGACTCCATTGGCCCAGCTTACAGAGGTGTGACTGAAGGTTTCATGTTATAACTTACTGACCCTTTGCAGCCTCACCTTTGCACACAGTAGAGGCTCTAGAAGGAGTCACTCAGATCTTAGTAATCGGTAGAATGCGTCTGTCTAAGGTTGGCAATGGATTGCCATTAATTTGCTGTATATAGTCATATATTTTTAAGTTACCTGTGTAGTTTAGGAAAGTAGTAGGTAGTTTAAGACATGCCTGTTGAATACTTGCTTTTTTTCAGTCATTAAGAGCTAGAGCTATTGACAAGTGACAAAGACAAATATTCAATCAAGAGTGTCAGTGTTTACAGAAATGTCATCTTTTAATGTATATTGCAGGGAGGTAGATCAATGAGATACAGGATGCTAGCAGGAAAGAAGGTATTTATCATATGCTGGCTAATTTACTGTTAGTCATTGCCTCAAAGTAGTGCAGGTCAAGTTACCTCAGTCTGTCAGATTGGGTAGATGAAATATTAACTTCATCTTACTCTTGCCTGCTGAAGCCATGGTTGAAAAGCAAGGATAGCATCAATAGTGTATTAATTAGCAAACCCATTCTGTCAGCTCAGATAGGGGCAACCGCAAAGAATTACAGCAGATGTAAAACAAGGTTCCAACTGCTCTTCATTCAGAAAGAACTTGTAAAGTGACCACAGTTCTAGCCCATAGGCTTGGTCTCTCTGAGATCAATTGGTAGGTCTTTGACATTTTTCTGGGGAGCTCTAGATTTGCCTTGTGTGGTAAATATGCTTCTGAAAACAGACAGACAACCTTTAGTTGTCTCTTTTATATCAACATTCCTAGATTTTTATATCACTGAAAGTATCACAAGCAACCCTCTCTGGTGAAAATGTCTGGTGTGAAAACAGCTGCTAAAATAGAGACTAACAGCAAACTGGACAAACAGTATTGACTCCTGTAAGCTTAGAAGCCTGTGGGCACTTCCCTTTTAGGTGTACTGCACATAACTCAATGCACATTGTTATTTAAAATGCTTATTTTGCATTTACTTTCATGGTAATTAACCGTAAATGTACAAATTTGTATGTACTTACAAAAAAAAAGTCTGAAACATTTCATTCTCCTGTTCTATTACTGTCATGCTCAAACTTAAAACAGTTCTAAACAGAGAAGACCAATCTGAGCATATCTATCCTGCTACAAATGTGCTAGATGTGAGGAGGAGGTTCTTCACCATGAGAGTGGTGAAACCCTGGAATGTGTTGTCCAGGGAGGTGGTCGAGGCCCCATCCCTGGGGGAGTTTAAGAGCAGGCTGGATGAGGCTCTGGCCAGCCTGATCTAGTGTAGGGTGTCCCTGCCCATGGCAGGGGGGTTGGAACTAGATGATCCTTGTGGTCCCTTCCAACCCTGAATGAAACTATGAAACTATGAAATGTAGAATCTCCTTCGCCCACACTCATGTTGTTTTATGTGATTTTAAGAACTTTCCAATTTCTTATACTTTATTATCAAACATATAACATTTAACTTCTGTTTTGGAAACTAACAGCTCTTTCTTTGCTGTTACCTCATTAATGCCTTCATTTTCAGTTTTATGTAATTGCTTCCATTTTTTTTCCATTTGCAGAACTCAGAAAAAATTCTTCTCTGGTATGTTTTGATCTTTCAAATATTATGAGAACTACCCTGTCTTGTAAAATACAAAACTAATGACCTTCATCAGGTTTCTAACTTGTCCTGAAAACATACTTATTTTTCCTTTGTAATAATTTTTTTTATACAACTTACTTTTTCTTAAATGCTGTCTGTGTATTCTTTCTTATTTCTACTTCTTTGGCTCTTTCTTTCCACTGATTAAGTTCAAATGCCACCAGGGATTAATATCTGCCTCGTTTCAAGGGAGGAGATGCCAGATTTTGGATAAAAATAAGGGTTCTAACAAATGGAAATATGACTACCCATTAACAGAAAGGAAATCTGAACTCAGTCATCTGATACCTCAATTATTTTTATCAGAGCTAGAGAGAGTTCAGATGGTTTGCTGATCTCTGTGGAACATTCTGCATAATCTGCTATAAATTATGGAAAATAATTACAAAGTAGACTGGAAATTACATAAATTTGAGTTATTCCAAGTTTGTCCATTTGTTCAGCAATAGGTCCCGAAATGCTAGAATATCAGGATAATGAGATTGTGGGCTACTGCTACTCTTTTGGACAGGCCTTTTCAAAGGAGATGACATGCCAAATACCACTGGAAACATGAATTAAAGCAGTATCTTCATGTGAGCAATTGGTGCTGTTAAAGGCCAGTATTCAGTTGTTACGATGGGAGAGCAGGTACATACTGGGAGAGCACTGGTATTGTAAACCACGGGTCGCGAGTATCCAGTATCTGAAGGGGGCCTACAGGAGGGCTGGGGAAGGACTTCTCAGGATCTCAGGTAGTGATAGGACTAGGGGGAATGGAATGAAGCTGGAGGTGGGGAGATTCAGGCTAGATGTGAGGAGGAGGTTCTTCACCATGAGAGTGGTGAAGCCCTGGAATGGGTTGTCCAGGGAGGTGGTCGAGGCCCCGTCCCTGGAGGTGTTTAAGACCAGGCTGGACGAGGCTCTGGGCAGCCTGATGTAGTGTGGGGTGTCCCTGCCCATGGCAGGGGGGTTGGAACTAGATGATCCTTGTGGTCCCTTCCAACTCTGAATGATACTATGATACTATAATACTATGATACAGGTCATGGACTCCATGGCTGTTCTAAATGGCTCTTAATATGATCTTAAAATTTGTTTACCTTATTAGTCATGTGTGAATCCAAAGTTATTGGACAGGTTGCATATAAAACTTGAACAAAGTTCAAGTCTCAGAATGCATTTTTTTTTGTCTCTGTTTCAGGTTTCATTTTGAAAATCAGTTTAATTGGTAACCTAAGTTTCTAGTCTGTTTCTTCTTTGGCCAAATTAGATTTGAGTCTATTAGCTGCGACAGTGTCCTGTTGAATATCAATCATAAGGGAAGAGAGTCTGTCATGCACAGCATAGGAAACTATTTAAAGGATAATAGCATCTTTTGCTTTGGGGTATTAGCTGATTGTCAAACTAGAAAAGAAATATTGCCCTTATGGGTACCACTGCATAATTGCTTATTGCATTATGAGGGTTTGCACCTTCCTCTGAGATATAGTAAAGACTTGATGGACCAGTAGTTTGATCTGCCATGACAACTCTTTATGTTCTGATGTATGTGACCTGTCAGTATCTATACTGAAAAGATAAAAAATTAAGCTATTGCTGAGTGAAGACTAAGGCATGTGGAAAGAGATTTCTAAACGAACAGTTTTCAGTTGTCAGGATGCAGTGAGCCACCATGATGGAAGGGAAGCAATACCTGGCAGCCAGCAATCTATGTAGAACAATTTACCATAACCACTAGAGTTCAGTTATTTATTTTTAGTTACTCAGCAGGGCTATATGAAATAAAGATAAGGCAGCTCTTTCAGGGAAACTTAAACTGGAACACTATTTGGGGTTGGAGTAGTTCACAGATTAGCTGCTATTATGTGAAGTGGTAAAAATGTCTTAGTACTTCATGAAAAAACTATTTATAATCCAGGAAAACTGATAGACATTTCCTGAGACAAATGCATGTATATAGATATGGAAGTTGGACATGTAGGTGGTGTCTGGTGGGTATGGCTGATTTTCTCTGTTAAGAGTCTTTGTAATTAGAATGTAATTGCGTGAATGTATGCACAGATGTCTGTTGGAAGAGTTGAGTGCTGTGAGATGTTAAGTACTGAAAGGTCCTGTCATTTCCTAGAACAGAGGTTTACAAGGGCTTTATGGGATTTGCATTAACTGTATTGTACTGCCTGGATAGCAAAATGCATTTTGTACAATAGCATTCCTTCTCTAACAAAAAGGAAAAGATTCCGTGTGTCATTTCTTACTTGGAGATCTAAGTTGAATTCAGCTCTGGTATTTAAAACAGCAAATTCAACAAAACGAAAGACGTCACTGTTGTAGCTGCTTTTACTTTTGAAATGTTCCATTTTTGTTATAAATTGAACAAAATAAATCCAGCTTCAGGTACCGTATTCCGTAAGGACTGGTAATTCCTGCCAGCTACGTGATTTGAGGAGAAATGAATAGCAAATCTTATTTAGGGCATTGCTTTGCTATCCACCTTTCACAAACCAAAAAAGTTCTAATTTGTCACAAGAGGTTGCCATCAGATTCCTCCTGTTTGATGTGACAGTCTGCTATTTCTTTTTGCATTGTAGTTGCTTCAGTCAGACAGTTCATGCTTTGTCCTGTTGTCCAACCGTGACTTCAGAGATTCCATAAATGTCACATGGAACCACCTGTTCTGGAAAGACTATGTACTGAAAACACTGCTTCAGAGGGGTATTTGATTTTAATTTGTTCTAGCAGATATTTACCTTGATTGAGACCAAAAAAAAAAATCCCTGTTCTGTCATAGAGAATATCGTCATATTACTTGCACCCAAAGAGTGGCTGCCAATGGGTCCATGTCCCAGTGGAGGCCAGTGACAAGCGGAGGCCCTCAGGGATCAGTCCTGGGACCTGTCTTGTTCAACATCTTTGTGGGTGACATGGACAGTGGCATTGAGTGCACCCTCAGCAAGTTTGCTGATGACACCAAGCTGTGTGGTGCAGCAGACACGCTGGAGGGAAGGGAGGCCATCCAGAGGGACCTGGACAGGCTGGAGAGGTGGGCACAAGCCAACCTCATGAAGTTCAATAAGAGCAAGTGCAGGGTCCTGCATCTGGGTCGAGGCAATCCCAGGCACAAATACAGGCTGGGCAGTAACTGGCTGGAAAGCAGCCCTGAGGAGAGAGACTTGGGGGTACTGGTGGACAAGAAGCTCAACATGAGCTCTCAGTGTGCACTTGCAGCCCGCAAAGCCAATCAGATCCTGGGCTGCATCAGGAGAAGTGTGGCTAGCAGGTCGAGGGAGGTGATCCTCCCCCTCTACTCAGCCCTGGTGAGACCCCACCTGGAGTACTGTGTCCAGTTCTGGAGCCCCTATTACAGGGGGGATGTGGAGGTGCTGGAACGTGTCCAGAGAAGGGCCACAAGGATGATCAGAGGGCTGGAGCACCTCTCCTGTGAGGACAGACTGAAGGAGTTGGGGCTGTTCAGTCTGCAGAAGAGAAGGCTCCGAGGTGACCTAATTGTGGCCTTCCAGTATCTGAAGGGGGCCTACAGGAAGGCTGGGGAGGGACTTCCTAGGATCTCAGGTAGTGATAGGACTAGGGCGAATGGAATGAAGGTGGAGGTGGGGAGATACAGGCTAGATGTGAGGAGGAAGTTCTTTCCCATGAGAGTGGTGAAACCCTGGAATGTGTTGTCCAGGGAGGTGGTCGAGGCCCTGTCCCTGGAGGTGTTTAAGCCCAGGCTGGATGAGGCTGCGGCCAGCCTGATGTAGTGTGGGGTGTCCCTGCCCATGGCAGGGGGGTTGGAACTAGATGATCGTTGTGGTCCCTTCCAACCCTGAATGATACTATGATACTAAGATACTAAGTACATTTAAAATGATAGTAGATGAGACAGTTTTTACAATACTTATTTTTAAATTACTGATTTTACACAATATAAATGCTTTGGCGACATAGCAGGTGTCATTGAGGAGTCTGACCTGATCACTTTTATTCTTTCTAGAGTTTTTACCAGCATTAGAATTAACAACCAGCAAAAAAAATCCTTTCATGTATTTTTAGGTCTTATTGAAATGATTATTCTTAATCCTATTTTTTTCCCCCACTTTGTAAAGATACAGTAAGATTGCTGTTACAGAACTAAATGTGCATAGCATGTTATTGTCTGGATTTAACATAACAGGATTGTCTGGGGCTGAATAGTGATGTACCCTGGATTTTAGAACAGCGAAATTTGATGCTGAGCTCTCCCACAGAAATTATGTATGTGACCTTTGTCAAGTCAGTTTGGCTCTGGTCCAGCAAAATTTAAACATTTGTGCAATGAGACACTAACATTTGTATACTTGAAGGTACATCAAGGTATTAATTGCACTGTGGCTCTCTTTTTCTGTTCCTCTTCGTTTTTTATAGTTTAGACAGTAAAAGCCCAACAGACCTTTCAGTGTGTATAAACTCTATCTAGCACAACAGAGTTCCTTGTCCCTGCTGATTTCAAGGAAATGCTATTGCACATCCTGCTCGCTGCACTCCCGTTGACCCTAATGGAAATGTTTGCCTGAATAATTTGAGCTCTTTGTATATATTCACATAGGAAAATGGTATTGCCCTGGGAAAAAAGAATGGGTCCTGCTTTCCTTGCCAGATACGCCTTCTTCATTGTGCTAGGTTTGATCTCTCAGCATAGCTTTCTGTTCTCTGACCTCAGTGACAAAAAGCTGCTTTTTTGTTGTTAGGTTTTCTTTAACTTGTTTCCAAATGCCTGATGCAACCAATGGCAATAAAAGAAGTCAAATAAAGAAATTTAGAGTTCTATTAGAAGCTAGAGAAACAATTCCCTGAGCTGTCCGTTGGCTTAAATAACTGTGTAAGTAATTTGCCAACAGACATCTAATGGACTGCTTTAAAAGTAAAATCAGCTACAGCAGTGGTGTCTTTTTTGCTTGTTTTTCCTGCCTCATTATCTCAACAAATACACTGGTTTAGTGCTTTCTTGTATTATGGATGTATGTGCAGTTCAGACCTCTGTAAACCATCAAGTATTATTTATTAAAGAATGAGTGAATGTGCTGTTGGAATATGTAGCATTAAATGTTGTAGATATGCTGTGAAGTATTTTTATAAATACAATACCAGAGGAAAAACCAAGAAGTACAAACCAATTTAAAGTCCAATTAAAAACAGAGGTGGTCCAAATTGTCAATGAAATTTTCACAATTTGTATTTACAAATCTGAATGCTGTGAATGGTTTCTATATTTTTTGACTACATACACTGAAAGTGTCTTTAAGAACATGCCTAAATTTGATACAGTCAGATTCTATACTGAGAGCTTATCCCAGTCAGATGTACCCATCAGCAAAAGTCATCCATACACTTAAACACATGCAAATCCCAGATCATTTATGTATATTTATGCCTTTGGGACAATAGTGAGACAAAATACTTTTATGAAAGTAGACTAGTGGAGAACACAAAACAGGTTCTTTACACCTCAGCAAATAATTTACCTTTATGCACTAGCACTCCAGTTTCATACCTTTCTCTTGGACCTTGGATCCCTTTGTGACACATTCTGTAACAAGACAGATACTTGGTTGCAATAGCAGTCTTCATTTTGCAGGGAGGAATTCCCTGCCATAAACTGGTTCATTGACTCCTTGAGGCAGATTAGTCACTGGGCCAAGGTGACAGGGACAAGGGAGTGTTTCTGAGTGGGACATGATGAAGAAAATATACCTGGAGAGTATGGTGGGGAAAAAGGTGAATGGATGGGGTTTGTAAAGCAGAGCATGAATACTCCAGCAACTATTGTATGTTGATGACCTTTAAACACAAACCAGTAGTTCCTATGAAGAAAGTGAAGAGCCTGAACTGAGCTGGACTATTACCGTGTTAATTTTATTTTTAAAATTAGTCTAGTTCTAGAGTTCTCCTACAGAAGCAGTTACACTTAAAGATGACACTGATGCAAGTTCCAACTTCCATAATATCTCCCCTATGCTGCTGTCAGTAAGCAGCTGTGTGATACAGCTGCTGTGTGGTACAGCTGCTGGCTTGAGTCAACCACCACAAGACAGAAGGGATGAGAACGGGGAAGAAAATGTCTGGGGAAGAAAAGGAGGGCACTTACTGCAACATTTCAGTCTCACTTTACTGTGTGGAAATATCTGTATGGATAGTCTACCATGGAAAAACCTTAGAAGCTCTTGACTTTATTACTGCGTTATTTACCAGAAGAACTTTTTAAGAAATTATATTAATGTGCAGAAAAATCACTATTTTGGTGGTTTAGGTACTGTTAGTGTCGCCTGCAAAAGCCAATAGCATCTAATTGTAAGAAAAGTATATGAACACCATAGTTGCAGACCGGGAAGAGGCTTGGGACTGAGCATGATATATTTACATAAATTTACCTGATAGGTAATTTAATAATACGTATTAGTGTAAGAATTATAAACAGACCTGTGGAATGGCCTAAAGCACTGCAATTAATTTCAATAGGAGGCTGTGTTGAAAGGAGAATGAATAATAATGAAGCTTCTCAGTTGAGTGAGTAAGTTTGTGTTTTGTATTTTTGCTAAGGACTAAAATGGTGCCCCAAAGATGGAAAAGGCTGAATTCCACAAAGGGACTTGCAAATGTTTGAGAAGAGCTAAACCACCTCACTTGTAGAAATGGATTTTAATTTAGTGATATAAAATGCAAAGTCCTAATTTAGGAAGATAAGTTTTGCTATCAACTGGGAGATTATCTGTTCAAAATGCCAGTAGCAGAGAAGACTCAAATCTTATTAACAGTATGACAAACCCGACTGTGATGCAGCCATGAAAAGAAATCTCTGATGAGCTGGGTGGGTAGAGATGAGGAGACAAGGTTCCATCCTATAAGATCCAGATGCAATAGTATATACTGTTCTCACTATGTACAGGTACTTCCCTTTGAGACAAACAGTCTATGGTGAAGTCTTTTTATCCTAAGAAAGAAGGAATAACATAACTTGGTTTGTTTAGGTTAACAAAGCAATGGCTTAGAGGAAATGCAGTTCCTGCATACAGCTCAATACGGTTGTATTGGTTGAAAACAGCAGAGACAAAAACCAATCATCTACCCCAAAGGAAAATCTCATTTAGGAACAAATTGAGTCATAATTACATTTAGGCGGGAAACCAGAAGTTTCTAAGTGTCAAATGTCTGTCAAGTGTCAAAAGTTCTGCAATGTCCTTCCAGGAAAAGTAACAGGAGTAAAAATCCCTCTCTCCCTAGCTAGTTTTGGGGATGGTCTTTAATCAGCTTATGAAGGGGATCTTGTGACACAGCTGGCTGATAGCAGGGGCTGAATTTGTTAATTTAGGAAGTCCATTCTATGGACTATCTTGCCATATGTATTGATGGTTTCTTTTGGCTGCCAGAAGCAGGTAAGCACATTGTATTGGCTGTATGGCAGGTATTTGTACTGGCTCACAGAGAGCTGTCATGCTGTCAGCATTGTCTGTAATGAAACCACTCATCACTTAGAAGACTCAGAAATGACAGTTGTGATGGTTATAACTCAAAATTTCCCCTGTTGGGAAGCATGCCTTATCTTTAGTACATAGCATTTGGAAGCTTTTAGCCTAATCATCAGGCTTAAGTAAAATGTAATTTCCTTTAAATTTTTTTCCCTTTTTTTGACCCATTGGACATTTTGACTCTGGAAGAGTTTGAGATACACAATGGGATATGCAAAGCTCATATAACTAAGAAGGCAACTGCAGCTTTTCCATTTAGTGTTTTAGTCAGGCTTTTCCTAGGAAGGTGCAGTCCGTCTTAGAAAGTGCACAGTGACTGAGGAACTTTTTTTCTTTTTCCTTTTTAAGTAGTAGACTCTTCCCTGTAGTTCCCCTGCCTACTAATGTTCCCAAAGCAATAGCCTCTTAAATATATAGAGAGGATTAACCTAAAAGCTCCTAAAAATCCAAGATGACTAAACACAGATACCCATGACTTACCACTTACTAGGTTCAGTTATTTTTACTGAATGCCTTCTAGAGAGCAGTGGATGGTAAGGCACTCTTAGCATGAGAGAGTGTTCCAGAACTGACAGAATGTCTGGGCTAAGGTCTGTCGTAGTGTGGGCTGGGTGTCCTCTGCTACAGGGGTGTTTCCTGTGTCCAGAAGTCCAGCCCAGTGGGTGGACACAGGAAATTAGGTTATTTCCTACCATGATCCCTTGCACCACTATAAGTTTTACGGTGGGGTCTGGCACTTCCTCTTTCCTTCCTCCTCACCACCCGGTAACTGGGGGAGAGATCTCCCGGGCATGGGCCTGGTTAGGCCCAAGGCCACAGGGGGATGGGCAGTCTCAGATCTGGCCAGCTGAGACTAGCCTAGCAGTGGGGGGGGGGAAGGAGGAGCCCTGGGGGTTTGGGTGCACCCTCAGGTGGGGATGGGATCTCTCTGGGTCTGTTTTGGGGTTTCCTCTTGTCACTGTGTTTCTAGCTCTCTGCACGCACTCACTGTTCTATTTAAACTTTCCATCACTTTTGCAATCTGTTTGTCTGAGTCGTTATTTCTGTGTGTGGTGGGGAGGGGGTCTGCCCCAACCCATTACATTTTGGCGCACCAACGTGGGGCTGGCTGTTGTGCCCACTCTGCAGATCGATTGCAAAGGATGGAGAGCTTAAATTTAGTTCTGGGCGTCGGTTTGGGTTTGGCAATTGGGGGCTCAAGTGATGTTGCCGGGGAGACCGTGTAAGTTCTTGTGGATTGTGGGGGGATAACTGGTGCGCTGCCGGTGGCACGGACCTTCTCCACAAGGTCTTAGTCAAGCAGCACATTGAATATCCTTAGAAATTATCTTCAGTTACATAGAAGAATCCAGGAAAACTTTTGAGTGACTAGGCAAGCAAATTTGGTCTCAGTTCTTTATCCTCTCTCTAAAAAATTAAGCAAGGTAGATTTTTAATAGAATGTTAAGATGATCTGAGTGGAAGCACAGTCCAGTGTCTAAAGTGGTTTGTAAAAGGTGGAGCACGTATCTGAGGAACATAGAAGGCATTGTCTTTGTAGGTGCTTGTCACAAGAATCTACATTTTTTTCATCTGTTGGTTTTCCCCACCAAGCAATCCCCTATGATCCCAGCAAATACTTTTGCGGTCGATCATCTGGATGTCTCATCCACTAGGGTAACTTGCTCATTAGGCAAAGCTGCTAATAGCAACTTGAGTCAAGGGAGAGAATTTTTGATTTTATGTTTTCTTAAAACAAGTAGTTTAATTGAAACAAAAGGTTATATGTTAGATAAGGGAAGAAGGAACAGTTAACAGATACATAGACCAGTAAGGTTATTTAAAATAAAATCTTTATTGGAAAGTAAGAAAACATTATCAGTGTAGTGAGGAAGCACAATGCTGAACAGACAAAAAATTGACTTGTAAATAGGTCTTTGGGAGGCTCTAACTCAAGTTACATTTATTATTCATGTAGCAATAAAGCCTGGAATATCCATTTGGAGATAAATATTTCATTGTGCAATGCATTGCACAGGTGAAACACAGGGGGTGGGAGTTGGGGTGTCCTCTTACCTTTCCATCTAATGAGAAAATGTGTGCAACAAAGAAGCACCATAACAATGAGCATTTTGAAAACACAGTTTAAGGTTTCTGAAGACATAATGGTATCTTTGGAATTTTAGTTCCTATGCTTTAGCATTTCATATGTCCCGTTAGTGAAGCACATCTTAATTTTACAGGAACTAAACAAAATGTACCTCAAAGGATGGGGAGGTGCGATCATGATGGGAGTTTTCAGGTATCTCATCTGCAGAATTCCAATTCCTGTTAGGTCAGATTTGTTAGACAATCAAAATCCACATCTATTGTCTTTGGTTTAGGTCAATATTTAGCATTCATGTATATGGGTTTTCTTTTTTTTTTCTCTGAATCTTTCCAGTGCCAGGGAGCAGCTACTACAGTGAGTGTCAGCTATGCAGTGACCCTACAGAGCTTGATTCACCTTCTCATATCCTGCTTTCTCAAAGATTTGCATGGATATTCTGCTAAGAACACCCACTGACATAATTTGGCAGCTAAATAATTTAAACCTTGTTATTCATTTTGTGGTCTGCTGGATGTTAAAAGGACAGGGAAAAATAAGAATGAAAGGAGGGAAAAGCTCTGGGTTTGGTTGCTAGCTATTATTCCTTTCAGCTGCTGTTACAAGTACCTTATTTTTCAGCTTAGGCACTAGGGACTGGTAATTTAGAAGACATGACAATGGATGATCAATGATCCATGTAAGAAGCATAGGGCACCACTGAGAGTACATGCTATTTATACTAATTAATACAGGAAAAATTGCAAAGAAGTAGACCACTATCTCAGCTTTACCTCACCTTTTGCACAGGAAAGGCACATCAATAAATAATCCAGTCTTTCACTCACCCTCTCATTCTGTTGGCAGCCTTTGACAATAGCTTTGGCTCAATTTGAAAATACCAACACTACTAAAACACAGAAGTTGTGTCCTCCCTTTCACCAGTCTGTGGGCATGGCTCAGGTAAATTAATTATTTACATTTGAGTAAGCAAGGCTGTGGTCCCTCTGTCCTCTGTCAGTAGAAGTGGAGGCTAGAGAAGGATGAATGTGGTTCACAGGAGTGTGGCATTAATGCACTCCTGCTGAATGTCTTGGGAAGCAGGGATTATTGGGCAGGAAAACTCACTCCTCTCTTGATTGCTGCACTTAGGGGTTTCTCTAGGGTACTTATTACATGAGAAAATGCAAACTCTAATCCAAGACATATAGTAATATAAATAAATCCCTGGAGAAAAGTTTTGCTGCTGTCATCTGCAAATTCTGTTATTATGCATAAATGGAGGAAGGAAATCGAGAGTGCATGGATGAAATAGTGGTTATTCCATTTTAGTATGTGTATGCCTACCTATTCCCAATCTTTGCCATGAATTGCAATGATGTGAATGATTAATTGATTATTAGATATGGGTGGATGTGACCAGGATAGGGAGAAGTATTAAATAGTGATCATTTGTGTTATCAGGTGTTTGATGGCATCACAAGCACTCAACAAGGAAAAGATGTGGGGGTTTTGTTTTCTTAAAACAAGACACAAAGATGGTTGATATCAAAGGCATGATATTAGTTACTGAAGTGTCATAGTACCTCTGTATGCTCCCTTTTATAGAGCTCTTGCTTCCACTCATATGATACATAGCTGGCAGTTGTTAATCAGTTCTTGGAGATATGAAGGTATTTTGTGCTTTTCACTTTTTGTTTTTTTCAGGAAGAGGCATAACCACATGCCTCTAGCTATGTTGATGGCTCATACAATGCTGCAAATTGTTCTATTTATCAAAGCATCTCTGGCCTCAGCATCTATGGGCTGCTGTCACTGTCTGACTGCATGAAATATACTGGGCTGATAACATCAGACTTTCTTCTGTTGTTTCTAATTTGGCTCATGTGTACTTACAAATGTCCTGTGACATTTATATCCACAGACAACTGTAAAAGTTGTTTTCAGCTATATCAGAAATGCTAGTTGAAGTGGCATTGGCATAAGGCCTTCTGGATACAATCTTTTGAAACTACTTCCAAAGTTTTTTTCAGTAACGAAAGATAAGAGCAAACAACTTCCAAGTGCTCTAAACGTAGCAAGACCATCTGTTGACTTAAGAAATGAGCTTAGTAAAAGTGATGTCTTTCCTGCTGTATGTTCTGGCAACAGTGAATAGTTAAATCACTTGGTTTGGTTTTTGGTTTGGTTTGTTTGTGTTTTTTGTTTTAAGATTTCAAGTGAATTCTTATACTTGTGTTTTGGATTTTACCACTTGTTAAGGGGCATTTCTAGTGTTTTAGCTGTGGCTATAAAAGGGCTTACAGGTTGGAACCTTGCTTGATGGATATAGGGGAGGAAAGAGCAAGATTACAGCATCACTATTCTGGTCTGTAAAAATCTTCATCACTAACTATTTCTTGTCTGCCTCTCTCCTGATAAATGTCACCATGCAGACACTGAGCAGACAGTTAGAATGCTTAGTAGTTTATTTTGAGTTAGTGAGCTGGTGGAACTCAAAACTCTGCAATGTGATTAAGGAATCTTTTTTTCTTTGCAGAAGCATCAATAATTCACAACATGGTGATACCTTAGTAAAAGAGGAAGAGAAATGGACTCAATTTATGGAAAGCTCCTATACAGAGTTGCCAGGAACAAGGAAGGAAAGAATAACAAGTACAAGCTCTTATTGAAGAAGTGTATTTTGGCATACCTTCTGTATTCCAAGCTGGTTGATTCTGTGATTCTGTGACTGTAGCTCCATCCAGAGTTGATTTATACCATACATTTGAAAAGGAAACCCTATAGAGGAGGCATGCATTTTTTGGCCAAATGTCCTAAGACGCTATTGGTAAGAGACTTGGGAAAAAAGTCCTATATACATCACATCATCCTGAAGGCAATGCAATATCAATGAGGACAGTGCAACAGAAACTGTGGCTTGAGAGGAAAAAGAATCTTTCATTCAAAGCTCAGAAGACCTCACTATTAAAATTCAGCACACTTTCAGAAAACAGACTAAAGGACGAATCAAATAGAGTTTTATGACTTCATAACTTTTACAAGTCTCTTTAAACTCTCCATTATTATTCGCTCTTCAAAGACAGTCTATGGCATTACAGAATATCAAAGGGGCAGCTGAAAAATGCAAGCTTTGAGAACCAGCTTCGAGAACCAGCTTCTAGAAAGCAATACTACAAAACACACTTATCAGCTTATCAAGCCTCTGATACAAGGTTTGATTGGGAGAGGAGTGTTATGCCTTTGTGACATTCACTGGGGATTCATCACCTGTCAGAAGCCCTTCGGGAGTGTGCATGTCACTAAAATTAGTACATCCTAGTACAAGCAACATCTGTGGTGAAAGCTGGCAGAAAACACTGTACTCACATTGATACACCTTCAGAATAACTCAGGGTAAGTAATAACTGGTTGCACACCCTGGAGCTCCTGGTTGCCTCTGAATACTGTATTCTCTGAATAATATCTCAACATTTACCCAGCACAACAAGTCCCTAAGAGGACCAGATGATCTCTTCCTGTTTCTCCCCTTTTCAGGGTCAAAACTCTCCTTGAGAAGTTAGTGTGGGATATAATTTTGCTTTCAGTTTTTAGTAATTTCATCTAGTGTATGTGTGCTTTACTTCAATGTTCTAAAGTTTCCATTGGAAATGTATTTATTCCCTTTCCTTCCACTTCCTGCTTTGTTGCTCCTTGCAATAGATGTGTTTGTGCATGAGAAGCAGGGATTGATCGGTATTGTGAGAGTTGTTCTTGTCATGAGTGGACTTATTTAAAGGAAAGCTTCTCTTGCTGTCTTCTCTAAATATGCCTGGACTCTGAAATAATCTAATATCCTCCGCAATGTTCATGGTGAGATCCTTCTGACTAACCATGATGTCTCCTTAGCTTTCATGTATGTCACCCTGACCTCTGCAATGTGTATTATAAGTCATCCAAGTGTAGTAGCTTTAAAGGAAAATTTTTAACAGTAAGAGGAGCAAGGTAAGAGCAGAGCATGTATGCATGCACATATGTGTGTTGTGGGAGACACAGATCAAAGGAATTATGTGATACCCAGTCCCCTATCACGAAAAGCAAGCTCTGCAGCCCTTTCCATATTCCTACTTTGAACATCAACTTCGTATTACAGTGCTTTTGTGAAAACAAGCATTGGTGTAAGTTTATATATATTTTTAGCTCTTACATATAAACAACAATAGTGTCAACTTCATCAGAGCTATGTAGAAGTCTTTGTTGCATAAAGAGTTGGTACATGCAGTTTGCTGTAGTGACTGACAAAGAGATTGACTGAAGCAAGAAAAAATGGGTTGGAAAGAAAGAATGTGACTTACAACTTTTATATCTACAAGCCTACTTCTGCTGTTCTGGTGTGTGCCAGTAGGCCAGGGAAGGAAGGGACAAGATGAGATATGCACCGATACGGTTGCAAAGCAAGTTGCTGGGCTGTGGGATGCAAGCTTCCTGAGATGTTTTGTCCCTAGGATCAGAGGTGAGGCACTTGGAATTCTTCTAGCTGAGTGTGGCTCAGCTCATGGCCTGTGCAAAGCTTTCATCTGGCTTACCACTGCTTCTCTGGAGGAGACAGGGAGCAGATGTTCAGAGAACAAAGGTAGCTCACATGGCTAAACCAGCCCTCCTCTGCCTGCCACAGTGAGACAGGGAGTGATGGCTGTTGTTATTGCTAAGGTGAGGGTCTGCCATGTTTAACCCTGACTTTCTGGGTGATGTTGTAGCAGAAACACATGTGTGCATTTGATGCAGGCTGCTAGGAGGAATGAAGAGGTAGTGGATTGGGGTGGGAGTGAGTTTGGTTGAGCTTGGAGGCGGGCATGTCTGTAGATGGGAAGAGGAGAGTCTGTCTTCCCAAAGCCTGAATCTGGTCATAATGGAGCTGAAGGCTGGAATGTTCTCTGCAGTATCATGCCAAATGTGCCTGAGGAGACAGTGTAATTTCCCTTCTTTTCTTCTATCACATGGTCCTGCCAGACCAGCAATGCTCACAAGTAAAAGAGGCTCCAAGAGGTAAGTCTGAAATGAATTTTGATTCCATATGATCACTGGTTAAATAAAGGCAATGGTGTCTGCCCCTCTGTGCACAACCTGTATGAAATGAGTATGAATCGAGGATTTGACTCTGCATGATTGATTTTCCATGATTCTTGCTGTACTACAGTGAGACACAGTTGCCAGAATGGTTTCTGGAAGGAAGATCCTACACCACTTAGAGACATGTCTCTCTTGGCTTCTGAGAGTCATTTTTGTTGTCCTGCTTTGCTTGCTTGTACTTGCTAAATGTTAGACTGTAATTGTTTTTGCACTGAGACATTAAATTGAGTGATTCACTGTGGATTTACTAAGAATCTTTTTGCACATCCTGAAGCTATAGATTGTTGTAGATAATAACAGTGGTAATCAAAAATATGCATGCAAGACACAAAAGGAAAGTTCTATTCCATTTTCTATCTTGATTGGGAAACTAAAAATGCTGACAAAAAGAGGAGATATTAATTATTTTCTATTTAACAACATAAGAAAATGGCTTTGATTTTTTGTTTTTAAATTGCAAGACTCTTGGCTATTTGACACAATTATTACTGGTTTGGTTTTGTTTGTTTTTTTCTTAATATTCCCCATGTATTTTGTAAACCTTTAAACAAGAAGTTTGATTGCAGTTAAGTTTCAATGATACCTCTGCACATTACAAACA
Source organism: Melanerpes formicivorus (assembly GCF_026170545.1). Taxonomy (NCBI): domain Eukaryota; kingdom Metazoa; phylum Chordata; class Aves; order Piciformes; family Picidae; genus Melanerpes; species Melanerpes formicivorus. Next base: position 35,182,894 of record NW_027142357.1, on the reverse strand, counting down.
GAACATCAAACACTAGTCAAATGACAAATGCAAAGCTCTCCATCTATTTGAGACTTACAGAGTATTATTTATGTGGTTAGTCCTAATCCTTCACTGTGTGTGCACACAAGCACGCTGCATGTCCACAGATGGTGTGATATTATCTACCAGCTAGCATCAGACCAGGGCTGAACCCACCGATGAGATGCTCTGTGACTTGTAGCAACTTCAGTCTCTTTTAAAGTGTATTATAGGGGATTTGAAAAGCCTCATCTTTAGACTGAGAAAGAATTAAAGTTATCTTTTGTTTCTCTCCTTCTTTTCCCCCTCTCTGACTGGCTCTTTCCAAGGATTTATATTCACATTCAAACCATAAGTAATTTCTTCCTGCCCTCAGATCACTCTGCCCTAGTAATACCATGGTAACTCACAGAAGTCCAAGATAAGGTGCTTGCATTCATTAGTGCTATAAATTAGCAATACATTATGACAATAAAGAATAAGAGATGTAAAAATGCCTGTGTTAAAAGAAAAAAACAAAGTAAAAAGTTTAGACCTAATAAAACCATTGCCCTAACACAACACACACTCCCCTCTGAAAAACAGTAAAACTAAGTCCTTTTGCTTTGTAATTATTTTTTATTTAAACTGGAATTGTTAGAGTTGTTTTTTTCATGACCAGAATGCTTTCATCTTGTGTATGACTCATACCACTAACAAAGCAGGCAAGTATTAACTTTGTGATTACTCTCTACCTATTAAATAATTTAGAAATCATTTTATTAACTTCATAAATTAAACAGTAGTACTGTCTTCTGCAAATAGCAAAATCTCTTTAAATTGCCTTTGGGAATATTTCCTGAAAGTTTATCTGTGTTAGTCATGCAACGAGAAAAAATGTTCTTTTATTTGTAACCAGCTGCCACAAAGAGTAACACTGAAAGCTGCTTCTAACTTTCTCCAACGCTGTTTATGTGCCAATGATTGCAAAGAAGTCAATCCTTTTGTGTCTGTCAAAAGGCTATTTTAGATCAGGTAGGCTATATGTATTTACATTTTACATAACAAGGATATACATGATCATGTCACATTGTTCGAGGATTCAAAGGTAGTCGTCTCTCATATTTCAAAAGGGAAAGCTTTATCTGATGATTTAAACAAAAGTAATGTGTCTTCATTAAAGATCTTGGTCACCAAGGCATTAAGAGGAAATATTTGAGTGGTTCCTTTGACTTTTAAATGCACATCAGGCATAATTGTCTTACAGAGTAATTTCACCACATCCATTTTCCCATGCATTAGCAATGAATGTGACATATTTAAGGACTGTTGTTTGTCTCTTCTGCTACTGTGGCAATATACAGCAAGGTTTTTCATTCCACCAAATCAAAACAAAGTTTACTGGAACACTGGCAGTGAAAAGGAAAATGTCCAAGATCAGTAGCTCTAAGGCAGACCTGCCAGCTAAACATCTTCAGGCTTGGCAACCCTAAGAATCCAAGCAGGCAGTTTTTCCAGAGATCTCAGGATTTGCACTGGGAAGTTTAAAAGCCCAGTTCTCAGTAGTCGGCAACATAATGCTCCAGGGACAGATAGCTTATTTCATATCTGAAATGTCATTTATATTGTTTCTGAAACAAAGTTACTGCCAGATTTCCATCCTTGAAGAATCTTGGATTTGGTCTCAGTGGACTGAAATCTTGTTACAGAAACCAAACTCATCCAAAAACTTTGTGTGTAAGAGAAACTTTCCTTTTCAACTGGCTCTGTTTCTTCTTTGGAAGGAAATATAGCTGTACTGCTTAAGTCTGCAATCTGTCACTAAATCAATTGCATCATCCCAGCCATACATACATTTATTTCTTCAGATTTTTCATTAAATGCTTAGTGGTTTCTTTAAAATTCTTTTTGCTCCCCAGTGTCTCAAGCTTGGAATACTTGAATTTAAAGAATTGATTTAATTTAGTACCAGAGTGCTAAATGCTGGTCAGTGACATCTTAAAAGTGATTTTTTATAATGCCTTTGTTTTAAAACCTGTAGCTTTCTCTTGTGGACAATTATGTCTTTCCTCTTTACACTCCTTCTGATAACATGCACTGCATAATCAATCTAGGATCCCAAACTGTCAGCCTGGGCTTTTTTTCCCTAACTTATGCATCATCAAGTGTTCTGCTGAAAATATATGACCCCTAAACCAAATAGAGGTTGCTGCACTAACCCTGAAAGTCTGTCAAAGGTTGCTGGTAACAAGTCATAGTCTGTGTCTTAAAGCTGGCTCTCCACAGGCTTCTGTAGAGGTACAGCTCTGAAGAGTAGAATTCTTTCTGCTTAATATATAAGGCTGAATTGGGTGTTAGGATAAATAAGTTTGAAAGAGCAACAAGCGATTTAGTCTGTCAGCTTTCCTCAGCTGTCAGAGTCAGACTTCCTATACAATCTGTGGTGAGAAGTAGACTTGACACCAAAACTAAGCTAGCCAGCCGAGGTGCTTAAATTAGGCACTCCAGCAATCTTGTAGCTGAGCTCCCTAGTTATGAAGTGGAGACAAATATACTTCCTGTAGATTGAGTTTTGAGACTATACCCCTCAATGCATATGAATTGTAAAGGCACAGCCTGCTGAACTCAGTAGAAAGGTCTGCAATTCAGAGTATTTGTGAAGCCTTCTAAAATCTAGTTTTATAACATTTGCTGCATATCTAATACAGAGATAAGAACAAAGAAATACTGTGTGAGCTGCCCTTTATATTTTCAAGTTCTGGGATCATCCCTGAAGCCCTCGTGCAGGCAGACTTCTAGTGGTTTTTTGTTCTTCGCTGGGAATTTAAGTTCACCAATGGTAAAATGGTCCTACAATATGAATTCAGTTCATTTTTTTGAGGGTGATAATGCCACCTTTCCCACTGTTCTGCTTGGCACAGCTTCTGCAAGCTCAAGTTCTTTCAGTGGTATTGTGAAGTGACTTATGAAAGAGCAGGGAAAACATACATTTAAATTTTAAAGTCCCAGAGTATAAAGTGCAAATCATGAAAATATACATTCAAATTTATGTAGGTGATGATATTTTTTTATGATCCTTAATTATGGAAATAAATAAGAAGTGTGGATGTTATAACATAATAAGACCTGTCAAGTACAGGTACAGAGCAGGAATCAAAAAAACATTCATTCAACAAATTCACTATGAACTGCTAAGTCACAACTAACCCAAAATTATTGCAGATGATTTTATTTAGTAATTTAGACAGGTGACTCTGGAAATGGAAGCCCTACTTCCTTTCTTCTCTAGCAATGTAAGTGTGAAAAATCCTAATCATCTTGAGACCAGTGGGGATTTTAGTATGATGAGGTTCTGGATTAACCCCCAGTTCTCGCTGCTGTGGAAGGAATATCGACACTAGTGAGTCCAGATGCTGGAACTGGCTGTACATCAGTGAGGTGCCCCTGCCCATAGCAGGGGGGTTGGAACTAGATGATCCTTGAGGTCCTTCCATCCCTAACAATTCTGTGAGTCTTAGAGAATTGCTGGAAACTGCACAGCTAAAAGCAGGCACAGAAACCAGCAATTGTTATGATGAAGTAGATGACACACCTGAGATGAGATGGGGAAACAAAGGCATTTTCACAAGAACTGAGCCTATTTCACTTTGGATGGGAAAACCAAACCAACAAAACCACAAGAAGTTTCCTGTTTAGTTTATTATAAAGTGAAAAGAACGAAATTAATGCTTTTTTTGAGTTGGGTCAGGCCCACAAGACATTTGTTGCTGGAAAGGAAGTACTGTGGGAATCACATTCATAATCAAGAAACCAAAATTTCCAGTAAGTAATGCAGAGTTAAAAGCAGTAACTAGAACCATAGGCACGGTGGCATTAAAACTTCACTTTTGCATGAGGCTTGTCCAGAGTGCTTTCTCAGAGAGGGAAGATGTTTAATTAATTGCTGTAACTTCCCATGAAGTGCACATGACCCAGATGATTACTTTGTAACTGCCACTGAGCAGGAGACACAGTTTAATTATTTGAAAAGATCAGGTTTCAGCAGTGGCTTTTGTGGTGCATCGAATGAGATGACCTCGGCAAAAGGACGAAGGTAGATATTTTATAGCGGCAGAGTGAAACTCAAACGTATTGGTATGGCACGTGTAAGCCACCTTTGATCGTTTTGTTTGCCATTAATGCACAGAATAGAGAATGCTTAAAGTCCATTAAGTCTGAGATCTGCATTCAGTGCCCGGCACGTTCAATACCGAAGCTTTTTAATCGGTATCTGATTTTGTAAGAGTCTTTACCGTTTCAGCTAAAGTTTGAGATTTCCTGAGACTGCTCTCGTAGCTGGGAGGCTCTGCATGGTGGTGACCATGTTTACAGACTGTTGTGTTCTGCTCGGTTGTGTTCGACACATTTTACAGTGACATCTAGTGACTACTTCAGGTAAATGCAGGCATGTACTTCAGCTCTCGCGTCCGTAGTTGTTAGCTCTACCTCCACTGTGGTTAAAAAGTCCATAGTCTGAAGCCAAAGACTGGCAAGGGCACTGTAGTGTCTCCATTTCTGGACTGTCATTGCCTTCCTCTCACTTCCCCTAGAGGGTTGCCCTGCAAAAAAATTGGCTACAGCTGTGTGGGGTATTTCAGTCTCTGTTCTACATTTGTGACTTGTAGTACCTGTCTAATGTAAATATATTTAAGGAGCAGAGGAAAATCCTTGAGCATCTGCAGTAATCCTCCTGCTTACTTTTTGTTTATCCTGGGATGCTTGGAACCTGCTTCTCTCTTCCGTTAAGCATAACAGAAGTTACATAAACAAATTAAACATAAAATCATAAACATTAACAATATGTAGAAAATTAGAGATAGGGAGAAGTGTCCCAATATTACTATCTGATATATAGATGTTTCTTCAGAAATGCTTTTCACAGGACAGGATCAAAAAGACACTGAAGTTAGAAGGAAACTTCACGTTCAGTGAGGAGTGGACATATCTTTCCAGGCTGTTTAGAGCCTGCATGCAGCAGCTGCCAAGACCCCTATCTGCTCACTGACTCATCTTGCCTGTTCCTCAGGTAAAGGTGGGAGAGGAATCTTGTCATCTTGTCTTTCCAAAAGCATAATCGAAAAAGTAAATTGTTCACACATTTCAGAAATGGAGCAGCTTGTCTTTTATGGCCTACCTTATGTTGCTTCTCATTTTATAAGGTGGAACAATGTCAGAGATACAACACTTGACTCCAGCATCAGATCTCGGTGTTCCTGAGTTTTAAGATCTGGGCTCAAACTGAGACATTCCTGAAGTTTGAATTCATCCCAACAGAAACACTAGTTTGTTTTTCAAATCAAGACTTTAGTTCATGCCTATCCTTGTCAACAGGTACACTAGTCTGCAAACTTTGATACTGTTTATGCCTTTTGAATTTAAACAGGGTTAGAGCTGAGGGCTTAAACTGAGGAATTTTGTGTACATATTGATTCTTTTCTAGAAGTAAATAAACAGGGGAGTGTTAGTCATGAGCAGTCCTGGTAATCCCTGGAGGTAACTGGTTTGGCCCCATATTGTTATGTTATGATTAACTATACAGATTTATTTTTTCCCCCTTTCAGTTTTCCTTTCTGGAATAAGACCTGGACTCCAGCAACAAAATGCTTGCTTGTCAATGCAGGCCTTTGCCTTGCTGAATTTCTTTCTGTTGCTATGACTCTACACCCTAGAGCTGTGCAGTTCTTTTTTTGCATGAACACTTGATCTCAGTAATCAGCTTTACCTTCCTACTCTGTTACCTGAAGCTTCAGTACCATGCACCCTCTTGGACAATCTTCTCCTTGGACCAATATTATTATTAAAATACTAAGCAAACTGGGACTGGCACTGATTTCAGAAAGAACCCCCTTTTCTCTCCAGTAGTATAAACAGTTGTAATACTTTCTTTTTACCTACCTAACAGTTATTCTTTTAATCTCATTTTTTTCCACTTTAATAATTAATCTCCCTTGAGGCAGTGAAAGCAATTCATGGTTTTAGTCTATAGAGATTAGTTACAGTGCACTGACCTTGTCTGAAAAAAAACCCAGTTCTCTTATTGAAGAGAGACACTATAGACTGCCACAATCCACCTTGATAAAGCCATATGGCATTTTATTACAGTTTTCATCTACAGTTGTCATCATCTGTCCTAAATGTACTCATTCTACAATAATGGTCCCAATATCTTGCAAAATGTCAGTTCCTTGCTTGCTCCTTTTAAGAATACACATAGCATGTCTTTTTTGCTCTGGGTCACAGGCTGTTGCTGTCAAATTATAGCAACAAATATTCTATCTACTGAACTGCTGATTTTCTTACACTTTTTGATGGAGAATATTTACCCCTGGCAGTCCATCCCTTCTTAGAACTAGATATTACAGTTTGAATTTTCAGGTCAGGGGCAACATACAGGTCTGCTCAGGCCTCTCCCCCTTGGATATCACGCGCTGTTGCTAACATAGCTAACAAGGACTGGCTTACTAACTTCCACAAGGCATAATGTGTGTTTAGGAGTGAAGTGTTAAGAAAGAAAAAGGGAATTAAAGGCAACATCCAAAATAAGATAGAAGTACAATTCAGGACAGTATCTCAGCTGTGTGCTGAATGCAGGGAGACTTGAAATAGACCATGGGAAATGTTAAGTAGTATCCACATCTGAGATTGTTCTCCATCTTTAGGACGGTTATGGCATCTAAAGAGAGCTGATGCTCTGAAGTTCACAACCTGCTGCCAAATATAGCTGCCAATGACTTGAAGGACTGTAATTTCCCATTTCTTTTTCACCAGTCCCAGTATTAGGCTATAAATGGAAAGAGGAATCTCATGCCCAGTCTAATTTTTCATGTTTAAAAAGTGGGTCACTGTTCAGTATTCCTGGGGCCAAGAGGAGATCAAACAGAGATGAAAATCATTGTGGCGTCTGGTGTTCTCAAGGTGCTTGGCTGCAATGGAAAGCTCCTGTGTCTAGACTCTGCTCTGAGGCTTATTTGTTTTTTATCTAATGAGTGTTTAATATAAATTGTGTGGGCAGTATTGAGAACAGAGACCAGAATAAAATAGAATTTGTTTCCTTCTGTCTTACTCTTTGCTCAGTCCTGCAAGCTCAATGCTGAGATGCATAGGACAGGACAGTCCTGAATGTTTGCTTTGTACAGAACCCCAGAGAGTTACTATTATTGCTTGGAAAATGGTGGTTTGTGTTTCTGATTGTTGAGTATATTGCTCTGTATTGAAATTTTTCCTTTGAACAGGTAAAATTCCTCTTTTATAGATTAAAATCTCACCCCTTGCCTTATTTAAAGTACATATAGATTCTATCCAGTCTACACAGTTACCTTGGGTTTTACACAGCAATCCAATCCATAGGCATCTTGCCAAATCCATGTTTTGTTAGACAGCTATGTTTGTGAAAAAACATAAGTACAAAGCAACAGAGGACAAGGACGGATTCACAACTTCCCAGGCTCCAACAAAACTTAATCTACTTACTATGGACTCTTCACTGAAACCTTCAGGCATAATACAAATGAATATAATGCACTGTGGGTTTTGACAAATGGAGAAGTTTCAAAATAATTAAGAATGCAAACTACTGATTAAAGAGTTTTAGAAATGCTGTATCAGTTTGTGATTAATCTGCCCATTGGTCATAATATACAGGCAAATTAAAAATTAGCTGATGTATGAGCAATTTAATTAACAAATTAAAGAAGATTAAAAGGAAAATGCTACTTATCATGAAAGAGAATGGAATGAGCTCATTGTTGAAATGAACCTCTAACACTTTAATAGGTATAAAAGCTTATGATGTGTTTCACTTAAAATTGCAGTGTGGCATTCAAAACAAGCAGAATGTGCTCCAGAACTGGTCAGCCACTGCTTTATTAAGTGGCCAGTAGAATTCAGAACCAAAGACAAGGTGGATTTTCCAGATGGATTCTTTAGCTCAAGACTCTGAAAACCAGAAGTTCTGTCTTTATTTGGAGTCCTTTAGAGAGATCTGTCCCTAACAGTGGGAATATTTAGTTTCTATATGAGTAGCTAAATTATTGTGTTTGGCAGCTTTCTGTTTTACACTAGCAAAACTTAACTGTTGCTTAATGTCCAGGAGGAGAAAATTCTAGATGTTGTGGGTAAATACCCATTTGGTTTTGGGTAGTCAAACAGAGAAGCATTTGATATCTCTGTTTCTGTTTTATTCATTTTCTCCAGTGGGATGGTAGTATTTGGAGCATGTAGCAAAGTTGTCTTGGGTTTACAGTGTATCCCTGTAACGCATGAATGGAAGTGCTACCTTCTGTTAAAGCAACTTTCATTAGAGCTCCAGATAGTTTATGTGAAGGAAAATCTATTTTAGGAACCACTTGTGAGTAGGAGAGAGGGGGAAATGAGCTCTCTCTGGCATCCCTCCTTCTAACAGTGTCGCAGTAAACTTTTCTTTCTGAGGAGAGAGAGCCTCCCATTTGCTTTCCATTCACATAATTTAAAGTTATTGGAAAAGTACATTACCACTACTGTCAGAATCTAGTACATATTATACCCCTATTTCAGTGCACCAGAATCAAACTCAAATCTTGAGTTCATTAGATAACAAGACTAGAACCTGTGAAATATCTCCAAAGCTAATTTTCTGCACACTGCCTGGCACTTTTGGACATTTTTCTCATCTAACATATTGAAACAAATACCACAGAAAGGTGGCCAAGTCAAACCATAAAGCTTTGGTACTGTTGTGGCCATGGCATTAGACCTATGAGAAAGCCAATCAAAAAGGCTGTGTCCTGCCTTCAGTTTCTAGTCTGTGCTGGAGTGTGGGCAGAGCTGGAGTATGTGGAGTGTATGGAGAGTTAGATAACAAACATGACTCAGAAATTGAAGCTAGTTTGGCTGAGGCTATTGGTAACACATTGCAGCAGAAGTGGCTGGCTTGAAAAAGGCCTGTTTATTTCCCACCTACAATGGTATCAGAACACAAGAGTGCATGGGTGTCAAACTTAATGGAGAAGAACCATTTCTTTGCTAAGCCCTGTCAGCCTGCAGCTGTTCACTGGTGAAAACATGTTTGCAGACAGGGCTGGATGCCACTGCAGTGTGGATGAAGGATAGTCTGCAAGGCAAGGGGTGCTCATTTCACTGCCATGTGACCTATTTTACATGCACTATTGGGAAGTTCTGGATGTGTAGAAAGTTCTATTCCTTTCAAAATCTGAGAGGAAAAGAAAAACCAGAAAATACAGAAATGGATGTCAGAGGGTTATCATTCCTTGTACTGCACGTTCCTCTCATCCATTTCTATTCCTACAGGTATAAGTTCTGCATACTTAAACACAGGTCACTCATCACAAGTGTGACACTTTTTAGTAAAAGAACCAAAGTGCCGAGAAACTGAAGGAACTGTACAAGGGCATACAAGAAGTTGTGATTAAACAGGTGGATAAGCCCAAATTTCTTGTGTTAGGCTAGTGGTCCATCTGCTGCCCCATGTTACTTTGATGGAAGGAAAACTGGCATCTCCAATAAAAGCCAATCAGATCCTGGGCTGCATCAGGAGAAGTGTGGCTAGCAGGTCAAGGGAGGTGATCCTCCCCCTCTACTCAGCCCTGGTGAGACCCCACCGGGAGTACTGCCTCCAGTTCTGGAGCCCCTATTACAAGAGGGATGTGGAGGTGCTGGAACGTGTCCAGAGAAGGGCCACAAGGATGATCAGAGGGCTGGAGCACCTCTCCTATGAGGACAGACTGAAGGAGTTGGGGCTGTTCAGTCTGGAGAAGAGAAGGCTCCAAGGTGACCTAATTGTGGCCTTCCAGTATCTGAAGGGGGCCTACAGGAAGTCTGGGGAAGGACTTCTCAGGATCTCAGGTAGTGATAGGACTAGGGGGAATGGAATGAAGGTGGAGGTGGGGAGATTCAGGCTAGATGTGAGGAGGAGGTTCTTCACTATGAGAGTGGTGAAGCACTGGAATGGGTTGTCCAGGGAGGTGGTTGGGGTGCCGTCCCTGGAGGTGTTTAAGCCCAGGCTGGATGAGGCTGTGGCCAGCCTGATGTAGTGTGGGGTGTCCCTGCCCATGGCAGGGGGTTGGAATTAGATGATCCTTGTGGTCCCTTCCAACCCTGAATGATACAATAATACTATGATACTCCCTCAATAGTTTCAGCAAAAGGTGCACCTGGAAGATCAGCACCTCTGTAACTGATGCTGATTCAAATCAGAGAATTCATCTCCTCAAATTGGGCATCCTTTGCAAAGCAAGCTGGCAGCACAGGACTGATTTGCACTGAAGCAGCACTGTTTTCTAGAATCCTGCAGCTCTTACCTTCAACGTTCTAGAGAGACAACAGAATACCTGTGGGTTTTGCTGTTCACCTTCTTCTCCAAGAAATGACATTGTAGCTCAGCCTTGCTCTCAGAAATAGTCAGAGTATGCCTTGTCCTAAACTTTGCTCTCACCTTAGCTCTGCAACTATAAGGGCTGTGTACCTGACAAAAGCACAGGCTGTTGCTATGTGACATTTGGAGATCCCCCACCATGTGAAGCCTTCAGGATTGGTGAGATGCTGCTGGATCCCTTGCTTTAGTAATCCCTTCATTTTCTTCCTTTCCTATACTTGTAACTCTTCCCAATCCCAAAAATAAGATTCAAGTGCCTTTCTCAATCAGCTGCTTGGTTCCATCTTGATTTCATTTGGAGGATCCTTAAAAGCAGCTTCTCTTCCACGACAGCAGGTTGAGGCAAGGGTTACAGTTAGGGTTAGGCCATTAGGACTAGAGTTAGGGTTAGGCCATTAGGATTAGAGTTAGGGTTAGGCCCATCCTAGTCCAGGCTTGGCTGTGACCTCTGTGAGCTGTGGTTGTCTGTAGTGCTTCTGTGTTGATCAGCTTCTCAGAGCTTTGTGAATTCACTAATTTGCAAGGTTTTTGATGTCAACTTTGTTTTGTGGCAAGAAACTTGACTTTACCCCCTCTCACTAGGTGGACTTCATGCCTGTCTGGCTTCACAGTAGGAGGGTGTACGTGACTCAAAGTTCTGCACTGTTCAGGCTGTCTGACATTTCTTCTCTCCAATCATGAAATGCTTTCAGCTTTGATACCAAGCTTTCATCTAGCTTCTCTCTATGCCAAACATATATCATTAGTCTGTTTGCTACATTTGAAATGTATCTGTAGAATAGCAGCAGGGTATGCTGGCATGATTACACAAAAGATGTAGTGAGTGGAGGCTCTGCCACATGTACTTATCAGCATACCTATATGTTTGATGATAACGTTCCTCTTTCTGCAGTATTAGTCAGGAAGTGGTCTCAGATCAAAGTCTGTCATTTCTTTAAATACCTTTCAGTTGCTTCTGCATCTGTAAGCCAAGCTGTTCTCTTCCAATTCAAAGAAAAGCAGGTTGCTTTTAACCATTCATAGTTTGCACTAAAACAGAAGAGAACACAACTTGTAAAAGGTGACTATTGCTTGTGCCCATTAAAAATGGACTATTTTTGAAGGGAGGCCCGTGTTGTAGAGGCACCTTGTCAGTACAAACATTCTCATTCCAGTGCTTAGTGCCTCTGCTTTCTAAAGAGCTTTTCACTCTATTATTTGGAAAGCTGAAGCCCTTCTGAGTGTTAGAGCTGCAGTACATGCTCTGTTGCATTAGTCACGATCACCTTGTCACTTTGTGCCTCTCCCCAGATGATTGTCTATCTCTATATAGCTCAGCTTCGAGAGCAATCAACAGGCAGTTTGTGGGTCTTTCCTAGCAAGGTGTCCATCTAACTACCCATTGTCTCTCTCACTATAGTGCTTCACTATAAACGTTTGGTAGTTTTAGGCTATGCCTTTAAAAATTTTCCACAGGTCTTGAACAGAGAGTAGTAAAATGTAAGTAAATCACTATTGGGTGTAAGAAGGAAAATAACGATAGTTCTAAACAATCCCATTGGAAAGATAACAGACTTAAACTAGTTGTATAAAACAATCTCTCTTTGCTTCTTTGGCTCTGGCTGATGCTTCTTCTGGCTTTACTGACCTTGGCTGCACTGCTTTGTTGTGACTGGTGTTTAACAACAACTCTTGTCCCTTTCTGTGCAGGGGGGGAGGGAAGGAAGCAGGGAAGAGACAAGCTGTTGCAGCTGCTCTGGTCTTTGGCCAGGGGGGTCCCTGTGCTGTTCATTAATTGTAAATACCTGTAAATATTGTATATTTTGTATATATTCATTCATTGCATTTCATTGTAGATTGTAGTTTTGCTTGTAAATACAGCTTTCATTTGCTTCCAGCTGAGCTGGTCTGGCAAATTTAATGTTGGGGGGAATTTTCAACCCACCACAAAATGTTATGAAGCCACATCAATGCCTAAAGAGCTTTTCTTTAAAAAATGCTTTGCTGCTTTTGAAATGTGCTTCCTTACTCCTAGGAGTGTCCATCCAACATTAAAGTGACTTAGGAAAAGCTTGGAGCCATTTGTTACCTAGCTTGAAAGATGCGGGTATCAGAGCAGTGACTCCTGTTCATTTGTGGTCTGGGTGAGGCTTAATTAAAACTGTACATCTTGGATTTGGCTGTTTAATTCTTAGCAGAATTAACCCCAGTCATTCATTTAAAATGATGTGAGACACCATTTAGCCTCTGAACAATGATTTTAGAGTTTCTTCAGTTATTCTGAAACCTTTTCTCATTGTATCTTGCTTGCTTCTCGCTAAATGAAGTGTGAGGAGCACCAGTATTTCAAAAAGAAGTTAGCTGGCCTAATCTGGTCAGTTTTACATTAAAAAAAGAAAAGGCATTCTGTTCCAAAGCAGGCAGAGGTTCTTTGCCTTAACTGCAGACATGTCGTAATGTAATGCAGCCATAATGGTCCCTCACGAGCCTGTTTGCCCACAAGCGAGCCTGTTTGCTCAGCAGAGAGGGACTAATCCCAGCAGAGAAGTCTTGAAAAAAAAGAGGAAAAATAATTTTGACAACTCACATCCGTAGAAAACCTTATTGATAACTTTAGTGAACTGCAACTTTCATGTAAAATCTTCTCTGCAAAGAAGCCATAAAGTAAAAGTGAGTTATGGTCAGACCCCAAGGACAGATTGTAGAACCAAGTGCCTCTTTCTGCAGGTCTTATCAAAGAACTGGGAAGCTGTTTAAGGCCTGTGACAAAGATGGTTTCTCTGTGTTCCGGCAAGGGTGCTTGCACCTCTTAAAGGCTATAAATGAGGTGATTCATTATAAGGGCTTGTCCAGTTTTAGAATTCCCTTGTTCCTTCATCTTCATCAATGTACTGAGTTCTGAAGAAGGTATTGTTCTGCTCTGTGCCACTTGGACACATTGTAGTGTTCAAGTATGAAGAGAGCAGAAATGGAGCAAAGGGCACTATGGGCAAAACAAGTAAAAAAGATCTGTAAGATACAGAAGTTTTTCTACATGTCTGCTAACCCATGGTACTTCAGGAACTAAAATGATTGTGATCCCTGCTGTTCCTCACAGCATTATCTGCTCAGCTCCAGTTATTCCTTCCAGATGAGGTTTCAGAAGTTGCCTGTTACTTGACAAATCCAGCACTGGTAACTCCAGTCCTAAGATGAGCAATACATTTCATAGGGAAACATGACCAGCTGGCCCAGCCATATGAGCCTGGTGATTCTTCATAAGTTTGACTAATTTTGATGGTGTCTCTGAGGAGGAACTAAAAATGAACGCAGACTTTGCTAGAAGGGAACTTCCACTACCTTTTTGTTTCCTCATTACAAAGAGAGCTGAACTCAAATCAAAGTGGTGGTTTTCACCTCTAGGTGGAAACCACAATTGAGTCAGTTAATTGAGATCAGTCATTGCCATCTGGGGTAATATGATGACACCTTCCAGGTTGATGGGCCAGTTGCTCCGCAGTAGAAGCATCAGTAGGTAACAGATTTAGATAAGAGACTTACCAAACACTGCAGATGCTATTTAAGTCTTCTGCAAAGAGCCCATCTTTTGTTTTGGCATGGCAGTTTTGACACCATTTTATCCAAGCCCTTCCTCTTTTTGACAGAAAATGCCTTATAAAAATATTTCTAGGGAGCATTCACTTTGCTACAAATCCCTTTCCTGCTGGAAAGATACATGGGAAAGAACTTCTTGTTTAATTCAATCTTCTGTTCTGTAAAATAATGTTTTTAAATCTGAAAATCCTCCTTTGCCCCTTTTCTCTTGTGCACCTGCACAACACTGGATTTATCTTGAAAGTAGTGTTTGGTGGTTTTTTGCCTCTGTTTTAAATGTTGCAAAATGCTTCAATTCAGCCCTGACCTGTGCCTTGCCTTAGCAAAATTGCCATTAAGAGACTGCTGTTGACTTTTGTCCTAACAGGTCAGTCTACAAAATATTGCTCAGCAGGTTCTTGTAACATCAAAGATGCCTGAGATGGGATATCAGACGTGGTGTCTGTCAGGCTATGGGATGGCTGGAAAACATTAGCCAAGTAGAAAGAGAGCAAGGACAGACTGATCATGGCTGTGGTCTGGTGTCATGCTCTGTGTACCCACCTGATCCGAGGTTCCCAGAAAGAGATGGCAGAATTCTCTTCCCACCAAATTCCCAGGCACTCTATCTGTGAAAGTTTTTCTAGGACAAACATTGTACTTGCAGTTTTGCAGCAGTCTGACCCAGGGTGGAGAAGGGAGGCAGGAAGTGCTGATTCCAGGGAGGAGCGTGCTGGCAGTGCTGCAGCAACTTCCTCTGATGTCGGGCTGATCTGAAACAGTATAGTTAGGGATAACCTGAAAAAAATCAAACTAGTTTGGAGCAGGTTTGTTTTACTAAAACAGACATTTTCTGTTAAACCCCAGAAAACCGGTCCATTAGAAATTTCTCATTGTTTTGCTGGCCTTAATAAATTTGCCACTTTTTAGTGTTTTCACTTAACCCCTTCAATTGCAAACTCACAGCAGTAGATTATTGCATTCCTTTCTTATTCTTTCAGTGTTTAGTCTTTAATTCTTTGGTTTGGTTTACAGACCTAAAGATAATAGAAAAGGAGGTCAAAGTGTCTTTCCGTTGCCCTGACACTGTTCACATTGCTGTTTCCTCACGTGGGGCTCAGGAGGAGGCGCAGCTCATTGCAGGATTCATCTGACTCTTCCTGAACCACTTCATGGAAAAGTGTTTTAATTGCTTATATAATAACAAAAGACAGTGGAACGGAGAGCTAGCAAAGCAAAGTGTGCTTAGTTTTAAAGGACTGCACAAACAATAAATGCAAATTATGAAGAGCTGTGAACAGGAGAAGTGTGAAGGACTAAGATGAATTTATGCTTTTCTAGCTCCCTTCCACATGAAAAATGGGCATAAAATCCTCTGTGTGCTGATTTGCTTGTGGGAGAATAGGGGCTTGCTGGGTGAAAAATAGCCTGTAGTGCCCACCTTCACTTGTTAAATAACCTGGACAAAGGAGAGGAGAGAGATTCATCATCACTTGTACCTGAGCGATTTCAGAGCCGTTCTCCCAGACAGATTAAGCCCCTTGGCATCTCTTCTGTAAATTGTTCCGGCTTTGTGCACCTCGCTCGCCGGTACACCGAGGCAATCTGGAAAGACGAGATAGGCCCGGTTGGAGCTCGTTGTTTCTCAGCTACGGAAGGGCACCCTCTCCAAAAGAGGCGAACAGGGGCTGGGCCGACCGTGGCGTGGCGGACATTGCCCGCCAGGGGGCAGCAAAAGGCCGGGAACGCCGCCGGCCCCGCGTTCTGTCCAGCCGCGGGCTCTGGGGGCGCCTGTGGGTGCTGGGTGGGGAGCCCATGGGCTGTGTGGAGGCAGTGGGTGCTGTGGGGAGGGGCGTGGGCAGTGTGGGGGGAATGGGTGCTGGTGGGAGGACATGAGAACTGTGGGGAGCCCGTGGGAGCTGGGGGCAGCTGCTCAGTTCTTGGGGGGGGGCGGGGAGGGGGTGGTGGTGTCCGTGGGTGCTGGGGGGCGGGGGGGGGGGAGGGCGGTCTGTGGGTGCTGTTGGGGGCTAATGGGCGCTGTGGAGATGCCATCAATGCTGTGGGTGGGGCTGAGGGGGAGCCATAGGTGTTGGGGGGGGGGGGCATGGGGGCCGTGTGGGGGTAAATGTGTGCTGGGAAGGGGACAAGACCTGCGAGCACAAAGAACCAACGTTAGTTGGGACAGACACTTTGCGAGTAGCTTGCATGGGCATGCAGGCAGCTGATGTTTCATAGATGAGCTGTGTCTGGTTCCAGAGAGATTAAAAAGGAACACAGAATCAGTGTGCCGCTGCTTGCAGTGGCATAAATAATTGTAATCTTTATTAAAAAAAACCCCAACCAACAACAAAAAACCCCCAACGAACAAACAAAGCAAAACACCTCTTCAAATACATTTTGATATTCTACAGATCAGTTTTGTTTCTCAAGTGACCCTTCAGAGCTCATGTAATATGTGTATTTATGCAAAACTTTGGGAATTAAAAGGAACTATATAGCAAGATAAACTGGAATGTCTGAGGTGCAGAAAGTTGACAAAGACAAGCAGAGACATTAAGGAAAAAATCTAACAGAAACATTAAAGAAAAATTAGTTCTATGTAAGTAGAAGTGGGAAAAATTCTGGCCTCAGTGCAGACTCGTTAGCAGTAAACCTTCTGATGCAGCAAAGGCAGCAGAGCTTGATACAGGTTTATTTAAGTGCGTGCCTGTGTGGAATCCATTCCACAGGTCTTCATAGTTCAGGTTACTGTTAATGGCAGGGTTGAGGGAGTATTACAATCATAGTTGTCAACAATACAAAAACTCAGGGAGGAGAATTCCGCTGCCAAGTTCATAGTTTGGTGTACTTGGTAGTGTTAGGTTCAACTTTACAGTTCGACCTGATCTTAAAGCTCTTTTCCCACCTAAATGATGTATTCCCAATGTAAATGAGCGCTCTGAAACTCACTTGCATTATTCCTGAGCGTGAGAAATTCTTTAACATCTTTAAAGTGATTATTTCATGTTTCCCTGCCTAGTTGTTCCTAATGAAGTGCATGAATTCATAGTACATATTGAGATAACATTAAGTTTGTAGCCTAAAGCAGGAAAAAGTTAAATGGCAAATTCTTGGCCTTTGCTGATAACTTGGTTGGTTATAAATGGAAGGTCAAAATTCATATGCTTTACAATGAATTTCTAGCAACTGTCAGATGCTTCCCAGGACCTCATGGCACTTTACTTACACATGATTTTTATACTTAATGTCTACTTTAAAGTATTTATGAGAGTTCTAGAGCTCCCTGTGTTAACAACAGGTGAAGATGCACTGTCTCAAACCCCTTTAATCCTTATATATATAAATCCATGCTTTTCAGAAGTTGTGTTGATAGTTTTGTATTGGCCTGAATCTGCCTATTGGCTTTCCTTGGTCTAATGAGAGCATTTTTGGAGGCTGGACTGAAACGGAGAAGTGCTGTAGTTGAAAAGATGCTATAACATACACCTCAATCACATATTCATAGATAGTTTATAAGAAAGTTTTTTTGTTGTTTTTTTAACAAGGAAAACAATAATGCCAGCCTGTAGATACTAATCAAAACTGTTGGAACTATTTTCACAAATTGCTTGGGTGGCTGGAAAGCTGTCTTATTAGAAGGCAAGGATGGTAAATAACTACTGCCCTGCATATCTACTTCTGTGCCATTGCAATGTTCATTCACAGGTCTCAAAATGCTTTCTTTTCAGCTTGGGCATTTTCATGATCTGTCTCTTTCATAGACAGTTGTGTCAGATGAATGACATCTTATGAATGACTGACAGAGCTAGTAGGAAGTACCCCTCATGATACTATAGGAAGACAAATTTATCTGTCTCCTTTGAAATGAAGATGCATTTTACCATTGTCCTTAATGGAACATTTCTTCTCTGAATGTGCTCACATATAGCGAATCCATCTCTTTTCAATGAGCAGAGGGAGGAGTTCGTTGCTTGTTCACTGACATAGTTAGAAACCTTTACTGCAGGTCATTGGACCATGTTATTCCTAAGTGCATAGGGTTGTTTTTCAGCCTGATATATTGTATGATGAACCCTGGGCCAGAAAAAATGACTTTGGGGTGCAGGTGAGCCAAGTGAGTCAGTCTTCAGCACGCTGTTTCCTTATTTGTTTTTGAGAGTGTCTTTCCCAGCCATCAACATCCAATCAGTGCTCTTGGGTATTGTGTTGTACTGTACTGTGTTTCTAAATGTTTTGGTGAAGGGAAATATGGCAAGCCTATATGAGACAGACTTTATAGGTGTATCTGATATACATAGGAGTTGGAATGGGTTGGCACGTTTGCATATCCCAGCTGGTTTCTGTAGGGAATTACTGGGCGGGCACCTGGAGGCTGTGTGGCTGCAGGAGGTTGCTGCTAATGCCCTCAGCTGGACCTATCAGCCTGAGCAGAAACCATGTGCAGCTGCAGCTCTTCAGGTCCCAGCATCAGCTCAGAGCTGACTTGAAGATACTTACCATAACCAGAGTGATAGGGAAGAATCCAGCACAGTTCTGGGCCCTTACAATGCATTGTTCTTCTTTTCCTGCTTGCCTAGTTAGCATAGCATGGGTCAGTATGTTGCAGTGTGGTACAGAGCTGTGTGTTTCTAAAGGGAAAGTTCTTCATTGACCTCCTCTGCAATTACCACAGCTAAAAGCAGGCACCTGGGATATATGTAGAGCAACTGATGTGCTGCCCTTGTTCAGGTGCTCCTGCCCTCCTCTGTGGAAACATAGCAGACACTGCTTTGATATTGAGATTTTGCCTTAAATTGAGGCAGAAAAAAGGTAATAATTATTGTCTTCCCATCTAGCTTCATTGTATCTTCCACTTCAGTAGCAAACTCAAGCACAATCTTATTTGCCTTTTGTACATATTTTTCAGTAATTTTTGCTTAAGAGCTTTACTCATCAATATTTGCATTCAGAGTTAGGACTTCAGCTGATGATTCAATTGATCTGCTCAAAAAAGATATTTTACCACTGAAAATTGATTGAATTTAACTGAAGAGGCAGAAGATTTGGAAACAAGATATAATGAGGTCTCAGCCTCTCAGGTTTTATTTGCTAAAATTGTAGTATCTTGAGCATAGTAGAAGGCAGGATAGGAAAGGGCAATGTATTATTGTAGAATTAGTTTGAATTTCCTTTGTATAGCATATGAGGGCCACCTTGCCATCTTGATGTGCACATTTAAAGGATGAAGTACTGAAATAAGCTGAGCTTTCTCCCCTTCACATTGATCCAGAAGAGTTCAACATAACCTATCACCTGGCCAAAAGCTCATTACTGTGTTAAGCGAGTCAGCGGATCTAAGCAGTTCTCCTGCTGAACATGCTGATCCTATGAAGCTGTACGAGATTTTAAATCTTTCTGTGTTTGTTTTAGCCAGAGAAACGAGGAAGCATATATCACTTCTGTGTTTCTTGGGGTTCACAAAAAACAGTTTACAAATGAAAGTGTAAGGCGAAGTATGGCCTTAACTTCTTTGCTGAATAAGTAACAGTACCTGTTTGTGTCAAGGGAGGAGGAAACAATGACGAATACTGTTCCAAGAACACAGGAAAAAGGGAGAATATCAGTAGGGGTACTATGAGATGTGAACACAGACTTAAGGGGTGCCAACAAGGAGACAAGTAAACTGCCTCCAAAACATACCTGGCCCAGCTTGTGCCTGGCTCTGCCCCTGTCTGTCATTTGTAGTGTCTGGCCTCAGGGCAAGCCCTCAGGAGGAGGGTGGTCAGAACATGTAGGGACCTGTATGCCTGGGCATGTCTGTCATCGTAGTAGGCGTCTGGCATGTGTAGTTAAACTGCAGCACAGTTAGGCTGTATATGTAGGAGGCTGGCTCTGAGGGCAGGCATAGCTACAGCTGTTCTGCAGGCAGTCTCAGGTGTGTTCCTGTTGTGCTTCCAGAGCTACCTGCATTCCATCTTTGGGACTGCCTGTAAGCTGAGTAACTTGAAAGCAATGGGGAGTTGGTGCTTTGTCTAAGTATAAAAGCTCATGTAACTGGCTTTTAAAGGGCTCCCAGTGTGCCTCTCAGAAGAATCAAATAATGCCTGATGATATGTCATTTTTCATAGGGTTTTCAGGCAGATTTCATACTGCTCTGAGACAGACTGTTCTGATTACTTCTGTAGAGAATAATGTGTATTTTAGCAACCTTTCCACCAAGAAGTTTCAGTGGAAAACTGCATAGATGATGTGCCACTGGAAATCTGTGAGACATTGCCCGGTGCTCTGTACAGGACAATGGCATTATACAGTCCTGTAGCTAGTGCCTAAAAATGAAACCTGGCTGTTCAATTAAAGCTCTATTTAGTGATATTCTCAGGCAAATGCTTGTCCTAAGTAGAACTGCAGCTAGGGGTCTCTGTGTGCATGTTTATAGGCAGCAAAATGGCAAGCTGAAATGTGTCTCGGAATTCATTTGCCACTCTCAGAAGTTTGTCTTACAGTATATTGGAAGGATTTGCTGATTTCAGATAGGAAAATATAGGTGTAGGCTTTATGTTTCTATGGCATGTGCTCTTAGGCTTACTCCTGCCAACATCTTTCCTCTGTGTGGCTCTGCATTATGCATCTATTGGCACAGAACTGATTATGGCAGGAATGCCATTCATTGACTCCTCTAGGATTTAAGGTGCTGGGTTGCCTGTCAAGGAAGGACTATGGCTGTATAGTAGAGTTTGCTGTGTGGCTGCCCAAGCAGCTACTACTCTTGCTTGCTACTTTGCCCAGGAGTGTTCTACCACAAGTGTCGTTTGATGTGAGGCAAAGAGCTCAGATTTTAGCCCTTTGTTACTGAGTGAGCTCTTTCTTTCTGCAGATCTCCACATCCTGCCTGCTAAAGAGGATCTCCAAGTTTAGCTAAAGTGTCTCCATCTTTGGCTAGAGGTAGTGACATGTGCTCTCAGAAAAGCAGTTGTCTTCAGAAGAAAAGCTTGGGTGATCAAAGTGCAGTATTACTAATTTGGACCCATCCAGCAATGAAACATAGCGTCACAAATGGTATGCACTTGTGTAAGTGTGAGGAACCCAGCACTGAAGTTGTTTGGATGGATCTGTGGGACAGCCAGGAACAGAAATCTCAGTTTCTTAATCTTGAGGTCAGTGGGATTTTAAGAGAGGCAGTCTCCCCTGCTAATGTCAGTTCTTTAATAGCATCTGTGTTTTCCAGATTGACATTAAACTGAATTGTTAAAAAGTGCCTGCAGTAGAGAATGTGGTAAGTACCCAAGAGTGAACAGAGAAGCCATGTAAATCTCCTGGATTGGTTTAGCCCCCAGTGGCAGAGATCTTTTAGATCAAAGAAATGGAAAAGAGTATAGAAGTAGGAACATGACAGCTCCCCAACTGTAACTGCTCCAGGTTTCTCTTTTTGCAGGGGAGCTGACTCACAATGGAGGGAACATGTTTTTCCTTTCATTTTTTCTGTATTTTTGGATCTGAAGATTGTTAGTTTCTCTTTGAAGAGTTTACTTTATAGCTTCACGATGAGCTGCAGGTGGCTTGTGGAATCAATGTGACAATATATCATCATTATGACACCTTTTGCTGACTAAGAGTGTCTTCTAAAAATGAATTGGTTGATTAATGCATGTTTTTCGTTAACATTATTAATTCTCATCCTACTTTGTTCATGGAACTGACCTGGAAGATACCTGCTCAAAAAAGCATCAAAGATTTTCTAGTAGCATAAAGTGAAATAGCAACCTTCTCTATCCTGTGTGCAATCATCACAAAGGAACTGTTAAACTTAGCAGAACTGGATATTTCTAGTTCCAAAATTAATAGTGTCATTTTTACTGAAAAAGACATGAAGTATAAACAAACATTTTAGGTGTTATATATGATCTAGCTCATATTAACTACAAGACAAGTTATCTCTTTTACTGATACAGAATGCATATGGGAAAGTGCTGAAACACTGAGAGACTTGCCTGTTGTAACTGGCCAGCTCTTGGTCTTACTGTCCTTTCCCACAGAAGTCCAGGAAACATGAAGGCATGGTGCACTTTGCAGCTGGCACTTAGCACATCTCATCTAATCCATTTTTAATGTGACTTTCACTTTGAAGCATCATGCTAGATATGAAAGCTAGATAAAGCAATATGATGTTACTGCTAATGTTTCTAGATGCAGTGAGGTCAAAAAGTACAAAGTCTTACAGCAGCTACATCCCTGACAGCTATAGAAATTAATAAGTTAGACAAAGTTGTTTCCCAATTTTTAATGTTGTTTGAGACATTGACCTTTCCAATTTGCAATAGCAGAATGTCTTCCCTATCAGCAAAGTAAACTTGACCTTTCTTACACTGATAGACAAAATGTGTTTTCTTCTTGACTATGCTGGGACAATTCTGAGCCTCTGAATTTTCTAAGAGATTAAACAAAGGGATGTGTATATATAGGTTGTACATGTGCACCTCTTCAGTGCACACACCAAGGCACATTTACAGCCTTATGTAATTGTATTTCAATGTTTGCAGTCAAAGTCTGCGCCCTCTGTCTATGTAGTTGGGACATGTCAAGTACACATGCTCAGTTATTTCTTCCTGTCTTTGCGGGGTACAGGGAAGAAGGACAAACACAGCCAAAGATGTATTCCAACCATGATCCAACATACTCACTGGTTAAGAGATGGAAAGGTTGCACATGTATGGGGTGATATGATGGAGGTTTTTAGCTCTTTGATGCCTGCTTGGCATGACTTTGTGCTGTGGAGTTCCCCATCCAAACATAGTTTGGTTTACCAGTCTGCTGCATCTTGATGCTTTGAAGTAAAAGGAGACTGGAATCTTGGGTAATTATGGTGGGTTTTGTCTTTACTTGGTTTCTCTTAACTCTTTGTATAAGTTCCTTCTTTCAGCCTTCTTTACTGGTTGGGAAAAAAAAAAAGGAAGAAAATAAGGCATGCTTACCCTGATTAAGTACAGTGATCATGATCACTCCTTGATTTGCAAACTGGTTCCATAGAAACAAAAAGGGCCCATTTTCCTTTTCCACATCAAAGCACACTAAGCTTCTTGTCTACGCCTCATCAAAGGAATGATTTCAGCACATGTATTCCTCAGAAAATGACGGGAAGAACTAGGAAACAAAATTGAAATGAAACATTAATTTAAAAGAACACAAGCAGCCTAATTGGAGATTTACTTTAACAGACTTCCCCATGTCTGAAAAATGATGGCTGGGAGCATTATCAGGCTTTCGTCAGGCACCGTCTCTGAACTGTTCATAATAACCCTTAAGTCTGCT
Source organism: Melanerpes formicivorus (assembly GCF_026170545.1). NCBI lineage: Eukaryota > Metazoa > Chordata > Aves > Piciformes > Picidae > Melanerpes > Melanerpes formicivorus. The sequence goes on along the minus strand of NW_027142357.1, from coordinate 35,159,670 downwards.
TGCTGTGATTTTAAAATGAATTTAGAAGCCATCATCTGTGTGGGTAATCTGAGAGTCCACATCTTGATCCTTTGCTCAGGAAAGATGTATTCATTAAAAACTGCTAAAAAGCAACAGAGAACATAAGGCATGTCAAGGTCACTGTGATATTCTTCTTCTGAAATTACTGCAGTAGTCTCTACAGCATGTATATAAATCATATCTGGGCCAGCTAAGTTCCACTGACTCAGCTAACATTACACCAGGGATGAAGTGGCATAAGGTATCCATGTTTTCTGTGAGAAACCAAATACAATGTCTCCAAACCATGTTCATCTCTCATACTGTTAGAATATAATTGCAAAAGTGAGCATCCCAAGTTCTCATCACTCAGGGTTCATGGTGGATATAAAGACTATTCCTGGCAGCTAAGGAGTGTGGGCTGTCACCATACAGTCAGCAAAGGAAGCTGCCTCTGTGCCCTTTGTAATGAAAATAGTTATCTCAATATGAACAAAACATAGCCAGCCACATTTTTCAGGTTAAATTGAAGAACATCATGTGAATGTTTGAGTATATTGCAGCTTACATGTGCAAGGACATCCAGTACTAATTCTTTCAGGTTGCCCTGATGATGGAGTTTTGAGGGTTTATAGGCAAGAGATCAGAAAAGCCACATGTCGAGAGTGACAAGGAGACAGACAAACACAGCGTCTGGGCTGGAAAAGCATTTATTAATAAAAAGAGACATTCATACAGTGCTGACTGCTAGCAAGTGGTGCACTCCCATGGAGTGGGTGTGAGTTTCCCATGGAATTAAATTAAGTTCCATTTAATCCTGTTTATTATTTAATTAAAAGCCAGGGTAGCAGGAGACCTGCATCTCCTCTGTTGGAGTCCTTCATTTTTTTTAGTGCTTAGCTCTGGTCCTGCAGTATGAAGTGGAAAGCTGCTGCCCAAGCAGTGTCCTGGATTTCAGGATACAGTGACAATTCTGTGTGTTTGTGGAAAGGATGTATATTATTGCCTCTTGTTGCTTCATAACTCATGCTTAGGAGAAGACATTCAGCAAGGCAAAAAAAGGCAAACAGGTGAACAGACAATGCAAGCAGGATGGTGTTTGTACTAGGGAGCTGCTTGCAAATGTCTCTGCTATCACTTTCCTTTTCTAGACTTAGGCTGTGCCTTGATCCAGATTTACTGCCAGCTCTAGATCTGAAGTGATGGTTGCAGCAGGGCCTACACTAAGCTCCTAATGACAAATATGTTAGGAAAAAAAGAAAGGAAACTGATTGTTTGGAGTCTACAGAAGAACTTGACCTAGGCCTCTTAAGGACAGTAATGGACAACATGTGGTCTAAAGATAAAGTTTTACATACTACTAAAAGTCAGGATGCTTATTTTGAGACTTTCATTTGTTTACTTTTCAATCTCTCTGATTCCCTAAGGAAAATGTATAGAACGTCTGTGTTCTTTGGTCAGGTTTCTGATGAAATTCAGGATCTGCAATTTCATTTGAAGCAGGTAAGGAGTCTTCTTACGAACCTACCTCTACTGCTACAAGTACTTCAGCAAGGTAATCTCTGCATTAGTTTTCCAGGTATATGAGCTTAGAAAGTTAGCAAAAGGATTATCTTCTAGTTCAGTTCTTCAGGACAGCCAGCTGAACTACTTTAGTGTCTGTGTGAGACGGTTGCAAATGGAAGTGCAGTGAGTCTGGCAGTTTGGTGTGTTTAAATACAACAGAATGCAAATATTGATGGCAAGCTGCTACAACAGATGATGAGATGTGTGTCTGGGCAGCTGGGTGCCCTGATCCACTGCATTCACTTCAGTCACAGCTCAGTGATGCAGCCTTGCTGCTTTCTTAGCACCTGATTTAGGGGCCTGGCTCAAAACAAGCTTTTCCAAAGATTAACTCAGACTAGAATGAGATGACTCAAGACAATAAGAAAACGTGTTGAAAGGGATACCTTTTTACAGAGGAAATCCCCTAGGTTAAGGAGGTTAGTAGCTTAAGAGTTGTTTTCTCATTGGGAGTGTTAGGAAGGTGCAAACTTCGATGGCAGAAAAGGCAAGTGGAATATTGGTTTGGATTTTGTTTGTCTTGGAATTTTCTGGGTGGTTTTGATGTAGACCATGTGATAGTTGCCTGTGTTTTGTTTGACCTCAGGACTGAAGATACTCTGGGTGATCACTTTTAGTGTGGTGTATCTCAATGCTTCCTCTGCTGTGCTAGCTGTCTGTTTCCAAACACAGTGGAAAATGATGACTCATCACTGAGGCTACCTTGCAGACTGTCTCTTCTTTTATTCGCCCTCTTGAGAAAACATCTGGGACGCTTCTTCCAAAAGGTCTTTGATTTTAACTCAGGAGGAAGGGGTGCAGGATGTTCTCTGTGAATCAGTCCTAACCCCTATTGGTCTGACAAAGCAAACCCAAAGCTTTTTGACCTTGTTGGCAAGTCCTTTCTGTTTATTCATGAATTTTACTGTGGTCAGGACATGGGAAAGATTTTGGCTTTACATGTTTGCACTGGAAAATGCTTCTGCTTTTGTTCATTCAAATGGAGAAAAGGTTTTTGTTCTCTTCCTTGTTCTGCGAGTCTGAGAGGAAACTGCCTGTATTTCCATTGCTGTTTCTACATTGCCATGGGAACAGATTTGAAGTGCTGCATCCATTAAGTCATTTAATTGAAAAATTGCACAGTTTATCCATTCAAACCACACTTTTTCCACTGCTCTGTGTACGTCTACATGTCACAATGTAGTTTTTGAGCTAGCTTGGCACCAGAACTAATGTAGCTGTATAAACTGCAGTTGGGTATGATGGTTTGGGTTGGGATAAATAGCACAGGCAGGACACAGAGCTAACATAGCTGTGCTGCCAACTTGGGCTTGTGCGAGGTGACTCAGAGGTATGCAGGTGTATGCACTGATATAATGTAGTCCAGTAAGACACTGCCTTTCACAGGACTTTCTCTTCAGTCTTCTCATAACCCTTTGCATTCAGTTACTATTTAATGGTGCAAACATTTAATATCCTACCTACTTCTTCTGTTCATTTTGAGTTGTTTTCTGGTTGTGGAATGCTAAATCACTCTGCATGTTACTAGAATAAAGCTTTTAAAATGTAATTCTTCTCTAGCATAGTAGTTACTGCTTGTTAAGCATGGCAGAGTCAGGGAAGACTATGGCACAAATTGAGGCAAAATGAGGCCTCCTGAAGAAACTTCAGTGCAGTGCACAATACTCAATTGCTAAAGAATTTCTACATCAGTATAATAAAGTCTATCACAACTGCCTGAGTTTATGTATTCTTACCTAGTAGGTTGTTGTTTTTTGATTTTTTTTCCCTTTTAAAATTTACCTCAAGAGTGGAGAACAGAGAAGTAATTTTTAGTACATCCATATTTCAAATGAGACCCAATTCATAGCTTTTTAACTTAATCTGCAGGATCTGCTGGTGGGAACATTTTCTGGGAGGAATAGCATTAATGTTTCTGGTTCTCCATTTAAACAGACACAGAATGTAGAATATTGATTAGAAAAGTTTACAGAGGGAGTTGTAAGTACTTGATAAATGCCGCTTGTGATCTGCTACTTTGTCACTCTTGGTGCTTGCAATAAGGTTTTGGCTGGGTTCAAAGAGCAATGAATCTGCAGCTGGGTTGGAGAAGATTGGATGCTAGCAAATCCTACTAAAGTCACAAGAGGAATAAGGTGAGAGAGAAAGGAAGAAAAGAGGAAATTATATTCCCCACCCCTCCTTTTTTACCTGTGTTACTATTGACAGATCCCTTTTTAGTACAGCCAGCCTTTCCCCAGCAGTCAGTACAATGTATTATCTCTTTAATGTCTCTTGGACAAACATACGCAGGCTAATTTCCAGATCCTTGTCACTGATAAAGAATTTAAAACTTTTCAGAGAATTTGTAATTTTTAAAAAATTGTTTAAGCAGTTACCTGACAATTTATAAAGAGAGAACTGGGTGCAAGTGAGAAGCCCTGTCATAGTAGCTGTGTGTTGGAAAAACATTGCAGGAAGTTCTCAATGATCCTAGAAAGCAAGAACGTGAGAAGGACTAGCCCTGAAATAGCAGTTGAAATACTTTTACATTCCCTGCAGATTTGTGGTAGAAATCACTCATCACGCTGATTCTAGAGAACGTGGTGTGTTTTGAGGTGCGAGGAAGGAATGGTAAAGTCTGAGCTTCAACTTTTTAACACCAAGGTCCAGGTTAGAGTGAAACTTGTTGCAGAATCCAAATATCTCCTTTGAGCTTTCTGCAGTGGGTTCTGTGTGAGGGGAATTGTATTTGGTAGCTGATGAGCTGCTCTTCCTCTGGAGTCTGAATAGAATAGAATAGAATAGAATAGAATAGAATAGAATAGAATAGAATAGAATAGAATAGACCAGGTTGGAAGAGACCTTCAAGATCATCGTGTCCAACACATCAACCAATCCAACCCACCTAAACAACTAACCCATGGCACCAAGCACCCCATCAAGTCTCCTCCTGAACACCTCCAATGATGGTGACTCCACCACCTCCCCAGGCAGCCCATTCCAATGGGCAATCACTCTCTCTGTATAGAAATTCTTCCTAACATCCAACCTAAACCTCCCCTAGTGCAGCCTGAGACTGTGTCCTCTTGTTCTGGTGCTGGCTGCCTGGGAGAAGGGACCAAGATCCGCCTGTCTACAACCTCCCTTCAGGTAGTTGTAGAGAGCATCCACAGCTGATACCAGTCAGTAGCATGAGAGTGAGTGAATGTGGGTTCATCTGGGACATGTCTAAAAAGAAGTTTTGTGGATTAAAATGAGAACTACCCAGTTACCTGAGTCTAAGTCCAGTCAGTCTTATTTAGTGAGATAAGTTCTGGATGTTTTGCTTAAAAAGAGTGTAAAAGATAAACAGTGGGTTCTGTGCAATGCCTCTTTTGTTTTGATCTTCATCAGTTGTGATCAGATGCTTAGTGAAATTGGTTTTAATAAAGGGATAGGTATGTGGGACAATGAAAGGAAATAGTATGTTTTGTGGTTTAGAGATAAAGGGCTCAGTGAACTGCAGGCTTGGATCTAGAGTACTTAAGGAGTTTGCTGGAGTGATTTCCCAACTATTAGTGGATATCTGTAAGATTTAATGAATTGTATCCCAAGGGAGAGGAGAAAACTGAGCATAGCAATTACCTTTACAGTGAAGAAATGGGGAAGATTTAGTGGATACTAGAGCAGTCACTCAGATTTTGATTCTTACAGTTTCTTAGGTAAGGCATTCAAGACTTTTATCTTGCCAAATAATGTAATCATGGTAGAATAACTCAACTGCCAACAGGGTGCAAGCAATATCTTTGGTATACCTGAGAGTTTTTAAGTACTCTCTTGGTAAAGATTTTTTTTTTGCATTCCTAAATGTCATTGCTCATGAGCCAGTTAGGAAGGTGGCTCTACAGGTCATTGCTATAACACAATAGCTTTTGAAAAACATTGTAAAACCAGTTGTCTTGAGTGATGAGCAGCTGCTTAGTACAGATTTGCCAGGACTTCTGGAGTTGGGGTACACAAGAGCTTTGGTTCTGGTCAGCATTTTCCTTTAACAACTTAGATAATGAAGTAGCAGATACAGTTGCAAAGTTTGTTATGACTCAAAAGGAAGGAGAGGAGAGGAATGAGACACTGAAGGATGATATAAGAACAGAGGCTAAACTGGAAATAAAGTGAAGTTTTATTTTTGGAAGTCAGTTACATACGTACCACAAGGCTTCAGCTACTCAGCTGTGTGCCAGCTACATGGTGCAGCTGTGAAAAGGCAAACATCATTCCAGAAAGTTGTAGGAGGAGTGTCAGATGCAATTACTCTGCTCACCTTGGTGCTGCTGAAGGCTCAGCTGGAATCTTGCCTTCAGCTCTGGGCACCACACTTCCAGAAGCAGTTGGAATGAGCTGAGAGGATAGCGATGAGAGCAGCAGGTAGTTTGGCAGACATGAGATTTGAGATAAATGGTGATTATTTCTTCCCTCTCAAAGAAAAAAATAATCACTTAAGTTTCAGTAAAGATTTGTACAGGATTTGGGGTTTCTAACTGGATTTCTAATTGCTGTCTAAGCTGAGAGCTGGTTTTGGGTAGAGGTGAGGTGGTGGAGCTGTAGTCAGAGCCTCACTGCAGAACAACAACCTCTCATAAGTAAGTTTCAACACTTTTTGAGAAAATAGTGATTAATACTACTTGTCTGAACTGGGGTAAAGTTTCAGCAGTCTGGATCCTGTTTCCTAAGCCATCCTGCTGTTAGCTGAGGCAATCATCTTGACTGGACTTACCACCACAGTTCCTGCCTCTGAGTGTGAGACAATTGGAATGGGATTTGGATTATTTCAGCAATATCCATGATCTGTTTTGATCCTTTTCCCCCCAAATGTCCTCTATATTTTTAACAACCTTCTAATGCCATCTAAGTCTCTCCACTAACACCTTTCTTTCTTCCATGTGTTTCAAGATCTTCTTGCTTGCTCTGGTTTTGCCAGCCATGCTGCTGGGCTATTCCTTGCTCTTCAAATTCTTATAACCACAGGACTTCCTCGTGGTGTAGTGCAAAGGGCATTCATGTGGGAATCTAGAAACCATTTCCTCACTAATGATGGCAAAACACTCATTTAGACTTTCTTGCTCAACCACTCACATCCTGAAACAAAATGCAAGGTAGTGTGCAGATCCATTTCTTTTCCACTTTGGTGGGACTTTTAAATAACACAAAGCCTGTGCAACTTACCTAGGGGAGACACAGTCATGTCTTAATATTTTTCCATGGAAAGATCCTAGGCTTTTCTCAGGAAACATTTTCTCACCTAAACGATTCTGTAACAGTGTCCAACAGATGTTCTTTTACTGTTTATGTGGAACATATAGGATTCTTAATATCTAGGGTGTTCAGGCAGTACCTAAGTTCAAATTTATGTATTTAAACTGAAAAAGGACCTTGAAAGTGTTTCTCTGCATACATATTTTAGTCTCACTTACCTATCCCTCTAGGCTAGGTAGGCTGCTACTGTTATCTCAAGCGTTGCCATGGAAACATTTTTACACTCTCCTTCCTTTTCAGTCTGTTTCTCTCAGACACTATCTATCTCTTTAAAACTGTGGTGGTACTAAAATGGAAATAACCTCCTAATAATTAAATATTGAGAGTTGCTTCACCAGCTGATACTGAATTAGTAAATTTGTTGAAATCAGAGAAGTAGTGTCAAATGAGAAGGTGAGAATCAGTCCTTGAATTTTCAACCTTTCCTCTTCCCTTTTTCTCCAGAACTAAATACACAACTGCTTTGAGGTCAAAGCCAGATTGCTAAGGTAGAGGTTTTTCAGGTGATGAATGGGCTCTTTCCCGCTATGGTAGTACATCTTCTTTATCCTGTTGATGTTCCTGGGTAAAGGCAATGGTTTATGCAAACACAACTGACAGAAAATGTTAATGATTTTAGACTTTTAAAGTTTCAATGAAGTCTTCAAAAAGATGTTCCATTTGTGTACTATTTAAATACCAGCATACATGTAAGAACTCCATGTAGCAACTAGGTATGAAGGTCACTCACTACCCTGAAAAATGTGCCAGAATACGTGGGTTTATAATTTGTAGATATCAAAGCAATCATACAGAACACAACTCATTGAAGGGGATGTGGGTTGTCTCATCCTTAAAGCTCAGATTTCAATAGGGGAGTTTGAGATAAAGAATCAAGAAAGCTTGTATTCATATGATCCTTTATCTTAGAGGAGAACTTTGACTGGTGTCTAATGAAAGAGGCTCAGCAATACCCAACAAAACCTTAGGATTATATGTTTGTAAAGTGAACTCCTAACTTTAAGGACTATTTGACAGAAAGGAACTGTAGTCAAGGTAACCAAACAGAAAATGACAGCCATTAGTTTAGTCTGTACGCAGTCTCAGGAGGACTGATAGCCTTGCCTCATGTTTTATGATCAGGCAGTGGTAGCATGGTAGTTATTTTTGGGGATATAGTAGTTGTCTTGTTTGTTTCAGATTTATCTAATAGCTGCCAGGTACTATATCAGCATGACTCCAAAATAGTTCTCCATGCAGCTAGTACATGGCTTAACAGAAAGTTGAGACACCACAAACCATCTTGATTGAATTAAAATTCCTTTTATTTAAAAAATAATTTTATAGCACCTTTAAAGATGAGTGGTTGGTACAAATAGGGGTTCAGAGTACAGAACAAAGTCTAGAGCATCTGTAGTGCAAGTCTGAATTAAGAGCAGGGGACACAGCTGAAGGTCAAAAAGGTGGATGAACTAGGGTTTGTTTGGATAGATACAGGGCAGATTCCTCCAAGGATTGCCAGTTATCAATGAGATAGTATGCACTGATAGAGTGATGAGAGAAATTTATTGATGGGGTCTAAGAGGGACCTAGAACAGATCTAAGATTTTTGGTTTGTGACATGCATTCCTAGAGGTTAGGGAGAAGAATACGGTCTGATTTTGGGGCTCTTGCTTACCCATGTAGACCACAGATTCAGCACTGGGTTAGAAAGAATTACTTGGGTAAATAAAGCAAAGCTTAGGTTGGGTTTGGGGTTAGAACTAGGGTTGTTAGTAGGTTCAGAGTGGCTGCTAGTCTGCGTTAAATATTTTTAGCTCATGAAGCCTTTTATGTGGGCATTATTTCATGCAGCCCAAATAGTGTGGCACTTTTTCAAAGAGACTAAAGTTCAGAAGATCATTAATGTCCTCACAACTGCCTTGTCATGGTATTGCAAAAGAAGATATAAAATAAAGAAACCTCTGCCTTCGGGTATTTATTTTTATTTCCTTTATGAATCCTTTAATTGCAGTGTGACCATTTTAGGTGATACGTCTGTGTGAACATCTGAGCTGTGCTGAAGTCTGTTGATTTCAGCTTGAATATCTCCAGCTCTATAGTTACAGCTGACTTAATTTCTATAAAAATCATCCTGCCATATCAAATCCTGTAGTGAGAGTGCATTGAGATAGAGCTATGGTAAAAGCTATTCCCACACTCTATATGTAGCATTGAACCAAACATCTGTTGGATTTCAGCAGGTTTAGAATTGCTTTTAGGGTTGCACAATATTTTAAGGCAAGATGATACATGTTTTGAGGCCATACTGTGTATTCCTATTAAAAGGGTCATTAAAAATGACTAGTGCAATTACAGCTTGTCAAAATAATTGCAATAATGATAGGAAATATGAGAATTTATCTGCTCATATATAATATAAATGACAAGGGTAGGTAAGAAAATCAGCACATGCAAGAACTATAAAAATTAATACTCTAAAAAAGCAGAAGATGTATTATCAAGTGAGGTTTCTTTCATCTTTTTCTGACTACGTCTATTCATTTAAGCCTCTGTTGTATCACACAAACTTCTTTGTATGGTTTGGTGTATCTCAATTAAGAGTTTACTGCCCTGCCATAAAGCTTATCACAGGCTAAAAGTTTTCTTTTATTTCTCTTTTATGAAGCCTGCCAAGTTCTATCACTCATTGTATTACACTCAGTGGATGAATAGAAGTTTGTTGACAATGAAGGTGTCCTAATTTTCTCAGAGCTTTTTAGACAATTTACCATCTCTCCTATCTTCCCCAATCCCGGGTTGTCCAGGGAGGTGGTCGAGGCCCCGTCCCTGGGGGTGTTTAAGAGCAGGCTGGATGAGGCTCTGTCCAGCCTGATCTAGTGTGGGGTGTCCCTGCCCATGGCAGGGGGGTTGGAACTAGATGATCCTTGTGGTCCCTTCCAACCCTGAATGAAACTATGAAACTATGCTGCTGCAGTGCAACAAAGCATCATACAATGGACCTGAAAATCCAATAGGAACCTCTGTTGTTTAATAGGTATTTCTTCCAGTGGCTTCATATAATTTGTAACCAAGAGTCAGGGTATGTTAATGATCAAACATTGCAAAACTGACTGTAAATATGTAATGTTAGGATTCTTACTAAGAGTGCTATCCCTTCAACCCAAGACAAAAGCAAGATTTAAGAACTTACTAACAGTTTCTTATGCTGGTCATCTTGACATCACTGCAGTGGTTAGTTACTCTTCTACTATGCACAATAAAGCTGGCACAGAGGCATAATCCTCCACCTGCAAAATCCTAAATAGATTATGCAGTGTGAATGATACAGGTGAGGGACACTGAAAAATGTCTACTTGCTTGTATGCACATAGATAAGTACCTTGCAGAAAAGGTCACACCAGGTAATAAGTCTTTCTAGTGTCTTTATTTCTGAGGGAAATGACATACAGTAATTCTGGGCTCTGAATGCATAATGGAGGTATATTTGGTGCTGAATTGCATGAAGACATTAAGCATGAGTAACAATTTAGAGTATTCATGAAGAATTTGCAAAGATACAAAAGAAGACCAGAGTGTTTTTGACAAAAAGCTCACAAAGGGTGCTCACATTTCTCTTTGGCTACAATGGGGTGAGTACCCTAACCCCACTGCCTTCTGTGAAGATGCAAAACTAAGTTTAGAACAACCAGTATCTCAGTGAGGGAGCACTGGACACTCAAAGATGGGAATTTGTGACAGTGTCATCTGCGTCTCTTCTGTGCCCCCTGTTAAGGTGGATGGGGATGTAAGGAATTAGATATTTGGATGACTGAAAAGACTGAGCAGTCTTTCTCCTCATGCTACCTTACTCCCTGTACCCTGAAATAAGTCATGTTGCACAGACAAATAATGTCTCTGATGTCTTTAGGTTTTATTGTGAGTTTTATTTGGTTTTGCTTTCCTGAGTGCACATATATCATGAGGTGAAATTAATGCTCACATTGCCCAAGTGAACTAAGCCATTTACAGTGTTTCTTTTAATGAGTTTATTTCCCCAGTGTTATGAAGAACCATGGCAAGGACCTGTATTAAAATGTGTTTCAAGCTGGCTATGATGAATGAATTGAAATGCGTTTGACAATTACAAAGTAAGAGACATGAAAAGGAATATTGCACAGATCATTGCAAAACTTTTTGAAGCTTTCCTGACATCTGTGCCTTTCTGGGCTGGATAATTTGGAATGATTCATTGTGCTTTCATATGAAGGGCATTGATCATATTCATTTCTAATGCTTTATATCAACTTCTTTTAGTTATCTATGATTTTTAAGGGGTTGACCTTGTCTTTGTGTCAGCATCTCAGTGAGATCCAGACTAAAATTCTGGCCTTTCTGAAGTTAAATGGGAGGTTTGCAATTGATATCAGTATACCCAGGATTTTCACATGGTGTTTTATGACTGTCCTTCTCTCATTATACTTAAATGTCACAAGACATAGCCAGACCTCAGCAAAGAGAGTTCTATTCTACTGGAGTTTAGTAGTAAGATTCTCAAATTGGGAGGGACAATAACATTCCAGCTGTGAGGTTACCTATGTCTTTTCCTTTACAAGGAAAGATGCAAGTATTCTTGCTATGTGTGTGCTGCTGTATGTGTGCACACAGACAGCCTCACCACCTCTGTCAATTGTTAACCATTGCCAGAAGCCCATATGATTCTTGTACCCTGAATGAGAAAATAGAAGAGAATGTACTTTTTTCCATCTTCTCCCATCACTTCCATGACGAGTTGTCAGAGTATGACTTGGCAAGTACTGCAGCAGACTGCTGCAGTTCAGATGGTGATTAGAGGACATACTAAAACAAGCCCTGCTTTCAGAGGCATGCCACACTGAGCTAAAGAAGACTGCAGCATTGCTCACAGAATGAGTTTCTATTGTGGTAGTCACTTTGAACAAATATTCTCAGCAGAAGTAACCTAGTTTAAAAAAAAAAAACACCAAAAACCAGTCATCAGTAACATTTCACATGCACACTTCCAAAACAAAACCATTGTGCTGGTAATTGCAGCTCCTACTTCCAGTTTTATCTTCCTCAATATCTTCTATGTTGGAATTCCTCTTTCAGAGGAATTACTGGCCTATTTATCATCATTCCTGTATTCTTTCCCTTGTGAAAATCAAATGCCTGGTCAGGGCCATAGAACAGGAGTGTCTTATTTTTAAAACCACCAGACACTTGCTTAGGAACAAGAGCTGGAAATCAGCTAGAGAGAGACCCCTATTCACTCCCAACCCTGCAGGCCTCCAGTAAGCTGCACAAAGAAATACACACAGAACCACACACAGGCTTGCAAGATATTTGGGCTGAAGTGGGAAGCTGGGTGTTTAAGGTGTCTGGGTTAGACTGAAACCCACATCACCCCCACACCCTCCCTTTTGAGGGAGAGGTCAGGAATGGGCTGCCCGGGTAGGTGGTGGAATCGCCATCACTGGAGGTGTTCAGGAGGAGACTTGGCAGGGTGCTTGGTTGCATGGTTAGTTGATTAGGTGGTGTTGGATGATAGGTTGGACGCGATGATCTTGAAGGTCTCTTCCAACCTGGTCTATTCTATTCTACTCTACTCTACTCTACTCTACTCTACTCTACTCTACTCTACTCTATTCTATTCTATATAGGTGAGGGTGTATTAACTCTCTCAGCATAGGAACTGGGGTTTCCTTGGCTTTTGCAATTAGGCATTCAGGGCTTAGTGCTATCACAGTTGTTGCTCTGTTAGAGCTCTGAGGAGTTGGGGTATTTATCTAGATGGGGCTCTGTGTTTTTTTGGGTGCAGCTTTGGCCTGGTCTCTGGCAGAGAAAGTGCTGCTCACACTCTGGGTTTGGGTTCAGGTGGACCGGTCAAGACTGAGGACAGATCTCTCTGATAATTTGATCTAGGATAGGAAAAGTTTTGTGAACTGAAAATTATGTAGATAAAGTCTCACAAGAGATGTCTAATTATATGTAGTATTGTTCTACCAAATTGAGAAAGTGTTATGCAGGATGCATGGCTATCATCCATTCTCCTGCCCTGGATGAAGGCTCTTAATGATTTGGGTGGAAACTGTGTCCAAGAATCTGTGTCTTTCATCAGCTAGAGATCTATATAAATGCAATTATTTTTATTTTAATGAATGATTATGATAAATGGGAGGTCTGTCTTGACCATTTTCTTTGGGCTTTTATGCTTCTTGAATGAAATTTTTAATAGCACTGAAGTATCCACAGAGGGGGTGTGATGAGTTTCCATCCATGAATTAGTTGATGAGACTGACAAAAATATTTGAAGATATATTTCTTTAATGGGGCACTGGTTAGGCCACATCTTGAGTACTGTGTTCAGTTCTGGGCCCCTCCGTTTAGGAAGGATGTTGACTTGCTGGAACTTGTCCAGAGAAGGGCAACGAAGTTGGTGAGGGGTTTGGAACACAAGCCCAATGAGAAGAGGCTGAGGGAGCTGGGGTTGCTTAGCCTGGAGAAGAGGAGACTCAGGTGTGACCTTATTGCTCTCTACAACTACCTTAAGGAGGTTGTAGACAGGCGGAGGTTGGTCTCTTCTCCCAGGCAACCAGCACTAGAACAAGAGGACACAGTCTCAGGCTGCACTCGGGGAGGTTTAGGCTGGATGTTAGGAACAGGTTCTACACAGAGAGAGTGACTGCCCATTGGAATGGGCTGCCCGGGGAGGTGGTGGAGTCACCATCACTGGAGGTGTTTAAGAGGAGACTTGATGGGGTGATGGTGCCATGGTTTAGTTGATTAGGTGGGTTGGTTTAGTTGATAGGTTGCACGTGATGATCTTGAAGGTCTCTTCAAACCTGGTCTGGTCTATTCTATTCTATTCTATTCTATTCTATTCTATTCTATTCTATTCTATTCTATTCTATTCTATTCTAATAAGGAAGATGATTTTAATGAAAAATTTTGATCTTTTATATCTGTGACTCCATCCTAACTTCTGAGCATGAAAAATGTGCCTTTTTTTAGATTTCCACAAATATCATAGGAGTGTAACTTAAAAAGCTGTCATTTAAAAACAGATTTTACGTGGAATTTTATTTGATTTTAGAACACTTTAAAAGAATCTTTAAAAGAAAAACTATGCACATAAGCTTATAAAAAAAACTTCAAATGCATTGACCTGTTTTGGAATGTAAAAAGTAAAGTTTTCACCCCTCTAAACTCACAGTGAAGGTAAGTTTACTCTTTATCATATGCAACTCTGCTGTGAAATATTTTAGGGGGCAGTAGCACTGATTTTTGGAAATAAACTCTGTGGTAGCTATGGCTCACTTTGCCTTCACAGACTTTACTAACAACTGTAATTCTAAAAGTAATTGCACCCACATAAATAATAGCCAGAGAAAAAACACATTCTAAATCACATGAGGGATGATGGAAATAGTTACCATTAGGTGCTGCCTTTCACTTGTGCCTCAAAAACAATGCATGTCATTAGTAATAATTCGGATAAAAATTAGGGCAAAAGTGATTCTACTCTTAACACCAAGACTCTCAGCGTTGTATTTGACTGTATTTATAGGATGTAATTCTGTAAGATGTATTTCTGCATTGTGTGGCTGCAGAAACTGACTGAGGGGCTACAGCACAGCCTTGGAGGAGTACTGTGAGTAGCTTTTCAGTAGATTGTGTAGTTTTAAAGCTCTGAGATGAGAAAGACAATGTGTCTCAAATTGATTAGGGAATCTTTTTTACAGTTTGGGATGCTGCATGACTGCTGTGAGTTGTTCATAAATCTTACTTCTTTTTGGCAATGATTTTTATATGTGGTTTGATTTATATTCTGAGGTGGATGCCAAGAGACTAGCAACATAAATCATGAAAATTAAGCAGCCTGATATGCAATAGCTAGTTACAGAATTCATTCTTGGTATTAGATGAAATAAAGTGTAAATACTCAGAACATGATAGAGGTGCTAATCTGCAGAGTCAATCCAGCTCTGCGTGCAGAAACTTGACAAGATGACTGTGCTGGTTCCTTTGGGCACTGGAACCACAGGGCTGACTCTTCCCTGCTTTGATGTTAATGGCCACTTGTTGTGCCGGAAAGATTGCACCATGGACCATGATCCTTCCCAAGCACATTTTATCAGGATGAGCAGAAAGATGTTTCAGTCCATCTGACCAATGGAAGATAGGAAGCAGAGCACTATGAAGGAGGGTTCGCACAAAGACTGTCCGTGGAGCAGATTTTTTACATTGTATGGTGTGATCAACCTGTAGCATTCAGTTGTCTGTGGAGTCCTCCTCTGGGTTTCATTACAGGAGTTTTTTGTGCTGACAGACTTGGCACCTCTTTACTGCCTGTGGTTACAGATTATATGTATTTGGGAGCTGTCTGAGGGAGAGGGCTTTGAAAGCACAACAGATTCTCTTCACTGGAAGTCCAGCAAGCAGTACAAGCCAGCACATTTTTGTATGTGATAGTTTATATGGGCTTTTCATTGCCTATGTAAGTAAAGAGGGAGCATCTCCCCGTCTTTTTCTGCTAAGGATAAGAAAGACTGAAACATCAGCTTTAGGAAATATCAAATATGAAAACATGACATAGGCAAACAAGCCCACAGGGTACAGGATTTATGGAAATGTGCAGCTGGTATGAAAAAGCACTTAATAAACCTTGTAGACAGAAAAATCTGTGCAGTAGAAATGCAATCAAAGAAAGTCTTGGGATTTCCAATTGAATTTTGAGTGAGTGTTGAGGGGGATGAGCCTGATCTTAAGCCTGGAAGTTTCAGATAGCTAATGCCCAAGAGGATCTAAATAGTAGAGTCTTTTGAGAAGAGGTTGATAAATGGAAGAATGTGAATGTGAGGACAATGGAGAAATCAGCTAGTGAAGGAAAACAGCTAAACAGGATGCAAGGGGGAAGGCTACCAGTAGCAGGTAATGGAGTGTCAACAAGAAACAGCCAGCCTGAGACAAAGAATCACAGAATCAACTTGAGGCCACTTGCTCTCATTCTATCACTTGATACTGGTGAGAACAGACTGACCCCCTACCTCACTGCAACCTCTTTTCAGGTGGTTGTAGAGAGCAATGAGGTCTCCCCCCAGCCTCCTCTTCACCAGAGTAAGTCTCATTTCCCTTAGCCATTCCTCATAAGACTTGTTCTCTAGAGGGAAGAATGAGAGAATTTCCAAAAGAAAGTATCTATGGAATATACCAGAGATGAGAGTGGAGTTGGATGTGATGTCAGTTAGTATAGTAATCTATTAGATTACAAGGAAAAATAAGTAAAAGTACTAGATGTGCAGTAATGGGAAAATTTAACTTCCCATAAATACATTAGAAAAATAAAAGGCAGGGTTGAGAGAGGAATTGGATCTTAACATTGAAGAGTTATTGAACCAATAATAAGTATCAGTTTTGCCTGGCCATTGACATCAACCTGGATCAAATTACAAATGAGTTTTGTCCTGTTTAAAGACAGGAATGAAAACCTGAGTTTGAGTGCTGCAATGCTTATGGTGTCTTTGGTATTTTCATGGCAGTACCATAAAGACATCAGTCTAGAGACAGCCTGGAATTACTTCCAAGTACAAATACAGAAGCTATAAATCCAGGCAGTCAAAAAAGGAAGAAATGGGGAACAGGACAAGTCTCTCAGTGAGTAAGAATTCAAAGGTCTGAAAACCTGGTTGAGATGAGTCTCTCACAGAGAGTCACAGTACAGATATACAGTCAAAAAGAAAAAGAGCTGAGGGCCTGTTGTGCACAGAAGCTCAAGGGTGATCTATGTAAAGTCCTATTCTAAATGGTCATTTGACAGAGTTTTCAAAAATGTTGATGACATCCTTTAGGATAATCTAAGTAATCTCCACTGTATCATACTGAATGAACTAACAGCATGAACTACACAGCAGTGGTTTAATCAGTGTGTCAGTAGGGAGTTATCTGTGTTTGGTGTTTTCAAACATTAAGAACAGGAGAGGAGCGAAACATTTTCACAAGCAGAGACATGCTGGTTTGTGCTCTAAAATCATACAAAGTCGTAGATTTTGAAAGAAAACTAATGACATGGAAGCAAACTTGAATTTGGTGTGGCAACAGAAGCAATTTGAAGGTTTTATGTAGCTGTCTAGAGGCAGCAATGTTTTTATAAGGTTATCATTCACACTTAACATTCTGCTATACCCATGCTATCTCTAAGTGTACTCGAGGTCATTGAGTTCAAAGGACACAAGGATTAACAAATGGTGTATCATTAACATTGTTGTTGTCTAACCAGTGCCTGGTCTAAGAAGGTTGTAAAAATTGCAGTGACCTCACACATACAGAAAAGCTTGTTAGACCTTAGCATAAATAGAATCATAGTGTGTAAGATTTCAAGCTCAAAGCCCCCAGTAGCTTATCACTAACATTAAGGCTCTCTCAAACCTATAGTGTGCAAACTATGTCTTCTGGATTCCTGCCAGCTGTCATGTCACATCTTGCTCTTTCTAGTGCCCCAGCTCTTTTCAGGGCATAACCTGGAGACTAGTAGCAACTTGAAATACACCACACACAAAAGAGTGTTTGTAAGACACAGAGAGATTTTCTTTCCATTATGAGATTTCAAATGGTAGGTGTGGGAAACATCCCCCAATCTTTCTTTTTCTTCCTGTTTTGTTTTGTTTTTAATTTATAACTGTTTCACTCCATATCACCATTCAATTTGCAGGCTTTGTGCTGGTAGATATGTATTTCAGATATACACCACTGAAAACACCTTGGTCACTGAATGAATAAAAAATACTTTGTATGTGACTAGTGAGTGGCTCTATGTATGCTTTCTCTGGCTGACCTTGCTGATTGAGACCTGTTAGTCAGAAAGGGAGTCATTTGGAAGGGCAAGAGACAAACAATCACAGGTTTATGTGCCTAACCTTATGGACAGGCAATATCCTGGAGACATTAATAAGATGTGAGATCACAAAACATCTGGACAAATATCAGCTGAAAAAAAGCTATCTATCTCTGATTCATAAAGAATAAATTGTGTCTGACATGTGGAAATGGAGAAAAGCAGTAAAAATGAGACAGTGGACTGGCACTTTGAAAAGCTTTGAAGAGGAATGATAACATGTTATGAATAAAGATTTGCAAGTACAGCTGTGGAAGTTACTTCAATAGCCATGCTCAGTTAAGGTGGCAGGCACTTGGTCTGGAGATTTCTTTATATGCAATCTTTAATTAGGCTTTAATTAAATTAAGGTCTTAATTCATCTTTAATCCACAGCTGATCTGTGCTCAGTGGGTACTGATCACTTCACTCAAACTATAATATTTCCAGGAGGACAGTATAAGAAAATGTAACTAGTGAAGACAGAATGAAGACAGTATGATCTTTATTCTTAGTTAAATACAGCCCTTCATGGAGAGAGGCTTTTTGTAATCACTTGAACCTCAGATTACTTTCCCACCTATGTTTGGATCCTAAAACATGCTCATTGTTTGTATCCCCAACCATAACACAAAATCCTTCTCTGTGTGGCTGTGTCTTGAAGGAAATACAACCTCATATAACCCATAAACTTTCATCCATAGGGCAGCAAGTTATGTAGCTAAGGAAAGGAGATTGATCTGGTTTTCTACACCATCTGATAACTGATTACTGTTCTGCAACCTGGAAGCAATTTCATATTGATGAACCATGTATGTATGTTTGCAACGGGGCTGAAATTAACATTAAATTATTCATTAATTTGGATAAGTAGCTGATAGTGTACTACAGGCAATGAACTCTAACCACCTATCTGTTATTTTGTCTTTCTGGAAAAGTCTGTAGGTGATTTTCCGTGGTGTTCAGGAACCTGCAACACAGTTAACCATATATTCTGGCTGCATATAACAGGCTGTAGTTTATTAAATACTTCCATGTCCCATTGAGATATAAACTGCTGTGCATGTAAATGAGTTGTGTGATCTATTTAATCATGTAGCTGTGGGGATTATTGTACTGCATGCAAAGCACTGAACTCTGTTCAGAGTTCCTGTGTAGGAGCTACAGAAATGATCCTTTTGAGTCCTGTAAGAATGCAGTGTCTTCCTGTGGGTTTTCACAGGTGTGTTTGCGACGTTGATTCTCTGATTCTATACTAGAGGCTTCTTTCCCCAACTACCACACAATTTTAAGCAAGATTTGATGTAAATCTCAGGTCAATGCAGGCTATTTAACATAAAAAATGAATGAGGGCAAATGGATATTTGCTTTCTAATTTTCCTTTTGACAGACATTTAGGAGTCTGAGCTGACTCCCATGAGAAACTTCCCTCCTAACTGTGGTCCTACATCAATAAAATACTTGAGCATATATTGAGCCTTAGGTGGGTGCCTCAGCCTTGGAGATTTTCACAAATTCTAAGATTTGTTTTAAACATATGCCTTCTAATTGCAGTTGCTTTCCTTAAGCAGCTTATAAATTCTAAACTCCAATTCCACTTCCATTCCTGGAGAAGGCCAGAGTTCCAGTCTTATGTCTACCAGTGTTATCTAGTGTTTGAGGGATGCCTCCCAGTGGAGACATCTGAAAATAGAGCATAGTGCTTTTTTTTCTTGCTATGAAAGATGAAGTCTATTCTGTATGATGAAGTTTCTTCTATAAATCATAGTTAAACCAGTAAATCTCTTTTTTTCCCCTCATTTTTTTCTCCCATTGAAAATACATCTGCCTATTGCAGATGGCTAGCATAGTTTTTGACACAGAAGAAAGGTTATAGTGATGCAGAGATAAGAGTATCAAAATACTTCTGTATTTCGTAAGGAAGCATACACTCATCAGTGTTGGAGTAAGCACTTTCCCCTAGGTGCCTAAGAAGGCTGGTGTTTGAGGATGAATGTATTTCCCTAAATGATTAAGAGGCAGTGTTTGCAAAGCACTTCATTATCTTTGGATGGGCAAGAATGCAAATGTTAGAGTATTGCCAGTGATTGCTTTGAAATACTTACAGCTATTGTAGGCAAACAGCATAAACCAGTGAGTGGGGCTATGTTAAGGTAAGAGTGTTAACAGGGAAGATGTTTTTCAGATGATGTCAGCATTTGGTTCTCTTGGTGAAACCATTCATAGAAGACAAAAGAGATTTTGCATATTAAAGCTATAGTAAACAGCTGATGCTGGATCTGACGATGTGAAGGTCAGTCCCACAAATGGTTACTACTGAGCACAATACTCCCAAGGAACCCTGGCTGGACAAATGATGCAGTACTGTCGTGTGTATACCCAAACACAAGCTTTAACTGTGCTGACTGTGAAATCCAGGGCACAATACATTTCTAAAGCTCACATTCCTCCATTTTTGTTGGATTTATTCCTGGTTAAATTTCTGCTTCTCCTTTTATTCGCTACCTCATTATCCTTCTATGGGGACAATAGATGTCATTTTGTGTCATCATTACACTTTCTCTCCAAAAGGCAGAAATGTCTTCTTTTCTTCATACTGTGGGAAGCCAACATAGCTATACAAACACAGAGCCAAAATAATCATATGCTGATAAACAGAGACCTAAAGTACCTCATGGACAAATAACTGGAATCTGGAATTTTTTCTCTACATGGGAAGTGTTCCAGTAAGTAAGGGTAGGCAAAAATCATGTAATGAATTATAAATGTGGAGTGCTAGCAAACTGTTCAGCAATGTGCTGTAATGTTAAATACAGAAGATATTAACATAAATTTTCTTTGAAAGTTATATACCAGTGCCATGATGTTAATTATAGATGCAGGAAGAGAGAAAGTGATTAGAAATTTACAATATTTTATAGCTTTAAAACAAATAGTGAAATATTTTCTCTCTGTGTTTGTGTTTACTTTAAGGTGCTATGTTGTGTAATTAAAACCACAAGACTTCTGCATAAGCAGGCAAATTAACTGGTTAGCGTTGATACCATACCCAGAAGCTCTAATGGGGTCTTTTACTTTACAGGAACAACAGTCAATCAAAATCTGTCTAGATGTCTCCAAACTCACTGTTAGCTCAATACCACTAGGACATGCATCCGTCTTATATGTTCAGCATGGTACTGTTACTGTGGGGCATACTGTGAACTTTATAACAGGTTGGTTCCTAAATTACTAATATGTTCAGTAGTGCACAATAACATTCATTTAACATTTAAATGCATCCCAGGGAGGTACAAAAACTGCATTCAGAGAGAGGCATTTGAGGAGTACAGAAACAGATGCTAGTACCAGAGCAGGGGTAGCTCTTTGCAAAGATGTGTTTCTAGAGATGTATAATGATTGGAGTTTTTCCATAGAGATAAAAATATAGAAACTGTTGAATGGACTCTTCCTTTCTTGATGATTAAGGGTGGAGGAACGGCCTTCTGGAAGATATTTGCTAACTGAACTCATTTTGCTGACTATAGACAGAAGTGCGTGGGTGAAATTCTGGGTGTTTTCTTTGCTTGATTTGTTTTAATTTGTTATGTTGTGTTTTTTGGTTTGGTGGGTGTTGCTTTTTTTATATATTTTTATAAAATGCAGGTGTTAGATGAGGTGATCTAACGGTCCCTTCTGGCCCTCAGGCAAAGCCCAGCCTCCACTTGACAATATTCATGGAGTTTTCTCAAACCCTTTTTAGCAGGCCTTTGGGGAAGGAGGTTCCTAATGGGATAGAGTTTTATAGAGCAGAAAAGTGTTTGCCAGAAGAAATATTTGCTGTTGGCAGTTGATTTTTTTTTGGGGAGGAGCAGAGGATTGGCAAGATTTTCATTTGAAATGTCTTTTAAATCTTCATTAAAGATGCCTGTGGCAATATTCAGGCATGTCTTTGTATCTGTGTATATTTTGCTCTGGAAAAAAAAAATAATTACCTTTCTTTTTTTCAAGGCAGAGAAACAAGAGTTTGCATATTATTACATGGCAGAGGTAAATTTAGACTCATATTTTTGTGTCTCAGGTTAAAAAATAAGGGAACATGACTAGTGTCTGTCTCCTGTAACCTTTCTTGGAAGCAGTGGTTTCCAGGTTTGCTAACTGCATCCATCTCTTGAGCAAACTGTCAGAGATTTAGAGAACCAATGCTGTACTTTTGCTAGCTCTGGTTCACCTAAGAGGATTTTGGACTGCTCAGTTTCGGAAATCATGGCCTAGAAACATTTATAAAAGTAGCAGAATGAAGTGGTGTGATTTGTAACCATGGATAAGTCATCAAATACACAACCTGCCAGGCAGCCAAGGTGTAAGATAGTCCATTGTTCAGGTTATACTCAATTGCCAGCTGGTTCTGTATCTGCAAAACAATCTGGAAAGCTTAGGATATCTTACGGGTAGGAACGATCTCGAAGGTCTTTTCCAACCAGGTTAATTCTATTCTATTCTATTCTATTCTATTCTATTCTATTCTATTCTATTCTATTCTATTCTATTCTATTCTATTCTATTCTATTCTATTCTATTCTATTCTATTCTATTCTATTCTAACATGGGCAAAATGCTTGCATTCTTGTAGCGCCCTTTATCCATTCATAATTTTGAAATGATAATAGCTTTTTGGGAAATACTTTGCTTGCAACCCACTCCATTCAGTCTGAGCAGAGGAGCCATGCTGTGTCACGCAATCTGTCACTGAGCTGCATGAATGGTGCCTGCGTCAGCCTTTTGTCCCCAGCCATAACAGAAGCAACTGGCTCTGCCACATATAGGTGCTGCTGGGGAGGATTGTCCTCCAAAGGCACAGATGTCATTAACGAATGATACAGAGCAGGCAGTGTGGCTTGTGGGGCTTACAATGGCTGCAACATCCAAAGGCCATATGTAGTGATCTCATTAGTTTCTTGATTGCCTTCTGCACAGGCTGTTGGAAATGTTTGAAAGTGCAAGTTCAAATGGGAAAGTAATGTATCATGTTTGGATTTTCTCCTTCAGTCATGCAAAGCAAACGGAGAACCTGCTGAGTTTGGAAGCTAGAAGTTTTAGAGACTAGGACACTTCTTAATTGGTCTTTTAAATGGCTTTGCCTCATGCTGTATTTCACCACCCTCTCCCATGGCCAAAGAGTGAAAAAAAAAAGATACTGAAGACATGCAAAGTCCATTGGGCATTTTCTACCTGAGATATTTATCCACTTGGTTCTGTTTCAGCCCCAGCAGATGTTTATCTTCTGCTAGGAATTTAAGGGAGACATCTGCAGAATTCCTGGGATGTTCAGGTTTGGTTACAGCTGTGAAGAAAAACACATGATGTGAGCAATCTTTTGTTGTATTCCTTTAAGTTTTATTTCTCCCTTCTTGGTTCCAGATGAATGTTATAAATATAGCCACATTCTACATCTCAGGCTGGTGAGGTGGTTTACCTATAGTGTACTTTGATAACTTTGGGAAACCTTTTGATCTTGGTGCTTAGCAGCACTTAGCATTGTCTTTACTCCCTGTACTCAATGGGAACTTCCCTTCCAGTCCACTTTTTATGTTGTTTAACTGTGCTTTCTCAACTTGCCAGAAGGCTTGTTTCTGCCTGAACTGGACAGCCTTTGAGTACTGTGTTCAGTTCTGGGCCCCTCAGTTTAGGAAAGATGTTGACTTGCTGGAATGTGTCCAGAGAAAGGCAACGAAGTTGGTGAGGGGTTTGGAGCACAAGCCTTATGAGGAGAGGGTGAGGGAGCTGGGGTTGCTTAGCCTGGAGAAGAGGAGACTCAGGTGTGACCTTATTGCTCTCTACAACTGCCTGAAGGGAGGTTGTAGACAGGTGAGGGCTGGTCTCTTCTCCCAGGCAACCAGCACCAGAACAAGATGACACAGTCTCAAGCTGTGCCAGTGGAGGTTTAGGCTGGATGTTAGGAAGAAATTCTTCATAGAGAGAGTGATTTGCCATTGGAATGTGCTGCCCAGGGAGGTGGTGGAGTTGCCATCACTGGAGGTGTTTAGGAAGAAACTTGATGGGGTGCTTGGTGCTATGGTTTAGTTGATTACATGGTGTTGGATGATGGGTTGGACACGATCACAGTATCACAGTGTCACCAAGGTTGGAAGAGACCTCAAAGATCATCAAGTCCAACCTGTCACCACAGACCTCATGACTAGACCATGGCACCAAGTGCCATATTCAGTCCCCTCTTGAACACCTCCAGGGACAGTGACTCTACCACCACCTCAAAGGTCTCTTCCAACCTGGTCTATTCTATTCTATTCTATTCTATTCTATTCTATTCTATTCTATTCTATTCTATTCTATTCTATTCTATTCTATTCTATTCTATTCTATTCTATTCTATTCTATTCTCTTTCTCTCCATGGTCTTTCCAAAAAGAGAGCATTAATTCCTTCCACCCACTTTATAGTACATTGTATTCCCTCTGTCTCCAAATTAAATTATCTCTGAAGGATGGTTTTAAGATTAGCACAAGAAAATGGTATGGTGGTAGATGAGGCTGGAGTCATAGCCTTTGTGTGTATAGATTTCTGGTGGGATATCCCAGGGCAGCGCATTAAAATTTGATGCAGTATTTAATATCCTGGCTGCTCTTTCTCTTTAAAGAAGGCAATATTTATCCCTGTGACATAGAAGTAAATACTTTTGTGTAAATATTTTCCAAATGGAATTACTCATTATTAACACAGACAGCTCTGAAGGCAAATACAAACAACATGTGTCAGCAAAAGCATTATTATTAAGGAATTCGGACATCAAACCACATCATGATTCATACAGCACCTGACTGCTTTTTTTTTGGCTTCTCAGTTTCTTTTTTCCTCTTCACTAAATATGAAAATGCCTTATGGGGCAGAGTACATCTAATTATGGATCTGACTGATACTATAGTGCAGGTTTACCAAAAGGCTTGTGTTGGTGTCTGTTAAACTAGGAGCATGGGGGAGGATTCCTTGGGTAGCATGTCTGCTCAAATGTTCTGGAAGTGGAGGAGAAATGGAGCAGGTGACATTAGGTTAACATAAACTAAAACAGAGCTACAAAAGGTCTACCTGAAATGAAACTGTGTGGTGAGGTGGGAAGGCAAACAGCACCTTTGTTACTGTGTGGGGAAGGCTGCAAGGCTCATCTCAGTGAAACCGTGTAAGGCCTCTGCATTTTAGTGCTTTCTGGAGCCTAGCCTCAGCTGCTAGTGCCTTGGGTCAATGGCTTTCCTGTAATGCACTAGGAAAGTGCTGAATATTATAGTAAAAAGAAGTAGTTAAATAACCATTACATAAATTCTGAATTCTCCTCAAGTTTTCCCTCAGCTTTTCAGTGTGTACTGAGAAACTCTCTTGCGGGCACGGTTAGAGTTTTGCTGCCGGTCTGAACTTCATTTCCCTGGCAGAAGGATAGAGCAGGACTGTTTAGCTCCTGTAGCTTTAGTCTCACTGTGATGCAAAGAGTACTTCTAGAGGGTTTTTTATTTTTAATTTTCTTCTTTAAGAATACTTTCCATGAAATTGCATCAGTGTAGTGGTAGAGTTTTATACACTTTGGAACAGGAGAAGAAGAGAGGATGAAAGAGGTATAATTAATTGCAAATAATCATGTCTACAGCATTTTAAGTACCTTTTTTTTTTAACTTTCTTGGTTTTTTTTCCACCAAATGAGTCTGCTGTGCTCTGTGATACCTTCCTGCCTCACGTCTCTTAAATCACAGCTGAATCTCTTTTATGAGACCTAAGGGAAAGTTGAAGGTTATGTTCCTTGCTTTCTTTTGTAAATATGTTACAGTCTATTTCATCTGGAATCTGGCTCTTTTCACAGCTGGTTGTTGAGTCAGTTCAAGAGGTTCTACTGTGATTTAAATCACTTAATATCCTCTTTTTTCCCCCCTTTTTGTAATATTTCTTTTTCAAAGATCAAGAAGACTAGCATTCATGGAGATGTAGATTATAAAAAGTAAAAATGTGGAGTCACTGGACATCTAAAACTACATCATGTATTTACTTTATAGATCTGGTATGTGCAAATTAAAGATAAAAAGTCTTCATCCTAATCCACATATTTTAAAAATATATAATCAGTTTTAAGTAATATATCCAATAATTGTTACTTGTTTAGCTTATATCCCAAGTTTTATCAGATTCCTTCCTAGCTCAAATGGAACAAGAGGACAAGAGGACAAGAGAAATATGTGACTGGTACACTTTACATTGTCTGAAACTCTTCATGTTCTTGTTTCTGTGATTTTCCTCTCTGCTCCCTCAGTGCTAACCAGCAAATCAGCTTTCAGACCTCACCATAGAATCATAGAATCAGTAAGGTTGTAAAAGACCTCAAAGATCAAGTCCAACCTGTCACCCAAGACCTCATGACTACTAAACCATGGCACCAAGTGCCACATCCAATCCCCTCTTGAACACCTCCAGGGTGACTCCACCACCTCCCTGGGCAGCACATTCCACGTTCAAGAATCTCAATGTCCTTGTTAAATTGAGGGGCCCCGAGCTGGACACAGTGCTCAAGGTGTGGCCTAACCAGTGCTGAGTACAGGGGCACAATGAGTTCCCTGCTCCTGCTGGCCACACTATTCTTAATGCAGGCCAGGATGCCATTGCCCTTCTTGGCCACCTGGGCACACTGCTGGCTCATGTTCAGCCAGCTGTCAATCAGTACCCCTAGGTCCCTTTCTGTTTGGCTACTCTCCAGCCACTCCGACCCCAGCCTGTAGCACTGCATGGGTTTGTTGTGGCCAAAGTGCAGCACCCAGCACTTGGACTTGTTGAATGCCACCATGTTGGACTCTGCCCATCTGTCCAGCCTGTCAAGGTCCCTCTGCAGTCCCCTGCTACCCTCTAACCATTCAACACCTGCTCCCACCTTGGTGTCATCTGCAAATTTACTGATGACTGACTCAATCCCCTCATCCAGATAATCAGTAAAGATATGTGTAGATCCATAAAATAACTGCAGATTAATTTTACCATTTTGGTTTTGCCACAAACTTCATCATTTGAGGAAATTTGGAGTTTTGTTTTCTTACATGTCCTTTTTAGCAAAAATAATTATTTCCACAGATGTGATAGGCTCAGTGAATCTGAATAGAAACATTTTACTTACAAAGCTGTATCACAGGATGTTTTCTGAAGTCAAGGGGGTAATGAAGTCAATAGAAGGAAGCAATACTAGTTTACTCGCTGGGAAGATCCCTAGTGGCACCTCTGTGCAATTGTGGCCACTTTACATCCATCAGATATGCACTGCAGCTCATACTCTTATCTCAATTTGCCACAACGGCTTTAAGGTCTTTGATTCTTGGGCCAAGTTCACAAGTTTATGGAGACAACTGAATTTCCTAGACATAAAAATATGAAGTTGGTAGTTTTGCTACTTGTAAAACAGAAGAAAAGCAAAAAAAAAAAAACACTGAGAAGCACCATGGTCTTGTGTGTAATGTATTTACCAGTGTTTGTGGGGATGATCTAAACTTTGCATACTTTGCTAAATTTATCTACGAAACTTAAATCAGGATCCTGTTTTATCTGCAGCTGAAGCTGACAGCTGGTGAAGGAGAATAAAAAACCTTTGGGGTTTTGGCCCATCATTAACTGCTTTATAGTGAGAGCTTCTAAGTGTCTGATCTTAAAAATGCAGTATGCGTCCTCCAGTAGAACATGTTTGTTCTTGATTCTTACATCTTTCATTTTCTCGCCAGAGGGGTAGGTGGATTTGCTGTGCTGGGGAAATATGACTAAACCTGGTCTGAAACTTAACAAATTGTGTACTCTTTACTTATACTTATTAATCTACAGATTAGCAGATCTGTCTTTAAATCAGCAACAGCCCTGAGACTCTGCTTTCTGCACTCAGAGATGATGTGAGTAGGTGATGGAGCTGAAGGAACAGAACTCTTTGTCATGAGGATCCGAGGAGCCCATCCTGTCTTGTGTTCATCTGTCAGAGGTCTAGTTTCCACTCAGGTCACTGGGTTTTGCTATAGCAGTGTTTCAGGGTTCCACAATCCTTTTCTGTAAAACATTGCTCTTTCCCCTCTCTCCCAAATCAGCTTTACTCTTCTATGGCTTGGTCAGCTTTTCTGCATCTTTTTCATCTATGAAATGACACTGAATCCCACAAATACCCAGTGTTTTCTTCTTGCACAGTAAGAACAAGTACGAATTGTAGCATCAACTCCATGGCATATAGAATCCATTTCACAACACATAATGGAAACAACTCAAGATGATGTGGAGATCCTCAAAGGCCAACGTAGTTCCTGTGCTGCAAAGCTGTGGCGTCACTTTTACAGTGATTGGTAGTTCTGGGTTTTCTCTGACTATTGACCAAATGAATGTATCCTCCTTCTATTATATTTTCCATCCACATGTACTTTTTCCATATAAAAAAGTTGCTGACTCCATGTAAATTCCCATTGTGCAGTTGCAGGCTACTGCTTTGGTTCTGTAGACAAACAGTATTGCCATTTTTCTGGGTCAGTGTAATTCCACTTGACAATATCAAGATAAAATCCTCTACTTTTTGTTATAGTCTATTTTTTGAGTGCTATCTCACATGCCCATTCAACTTCCATCTGGAGATTTTTAATTGGGAAGAAGGAGGTGGCAAATCTTTCCTTTTAATTGCAACACCAGTAGAATAAAAATAGTGTATCAAATATGTTATATCTGCTGTTAAGGTTCATCATCTGGGTCTTCATTTTTAACTGATTTCTGTGCAATGGAAAGCAGAACTTGTATAGTTATTGGGAGGAAGAAGAGTAATAACCAGTACATAGTGATGATAGTACAGGAAAGAACTAATGTGATGCCCCATGAAGCCCAGTGCCCAATTACTGTAGGGACTGAGTCCAAAGAATAGTGGCAGAAGAAGAGAACAATGAAATGCTCCCTGCATGCTCTCATGGTATAGACAAGTCAATCCATCATGAGTGAACAGCCTAGCATCTGGGAGATCGAGATGATACACACTGTAGTTTTCCTGTATCAGCAGTAGCCTCTCTATTGTTGCCTCTTAAAAGTGCTTTTGTAGCGAGGCCTAGGGCGTGATTGAAATGCTTGTTATTGCAATTGCTCCAGCTCGATCAATCTTCAAGCGTGATACAAGGCCAACCTGGTTGTGGGCTCTCTATCCATCCCTTCTGCTTGCAATTGTTAAGAATGCACTTACTGACCTAAGAGCCAACAATTTCTTTTATGTGAACCCTATGCATGTACCACACAGCGAAGAGAACACTTTTTAATTGTGATTCTAATTGCTCAATGCAAAAATATTTGTTTTAACCAACTAAATCCCGCTCAAACTTTCATCTTGGTGTGTTTATGGCTGTTTTGCTCTAGCTTACATTCCTGTGGATTATTTTGCAAGCTATCCCATGGGTGTGTTGAGCATCCAACCATCCTTGCAAACAGTTACTGCAGATGCATAGCTATAATTCAGGTGAATCATCATTCCCCTTGTTAAAGTTTTACAGGAAAATATTTGGCTAAATACTAATAGGAGAGGTCTATTTAGGGATCAGAGTAAGAGCAACTTAGGTTTGTCATGCAAGTCAAAAAACTGCCTTAGACATGCAGTTTATTTAGATTTAATAAGTCTACAGCTGGGCAGTATATTTAAAAGTTAAGTGCTTTTTACTGTTAAAATACTCAGGGCCTGATTCACTGTCAGCATGTATCAACACACGACCCCTGAACAGGATTCCTGGTGTAAGCAGTCCTTTGCAGGAACATTGTGTGTCTGGATCTCTGTTGCAAGTGGAGAAGGGTTAATGTGACCTCAGCACACATGGTACTGACCTGGGTAGCTAGAGGATGCATTGACTCAGAGTGTCACTGCTGAGGCTCTGGAAACTCCAGCTGTAAACAAAGCCCACATTTGTTCCTGCAGACACCCAGGTGTCCTTTTTCAGTCATGAACTCGGAGTATGCTTTAAAGTACATCAGGAGATGCTTTAAGTAATCTGTTATGTTATATTGAACTTGGATAAAACTTACCTGTGAAAAGTTGTATGCAGGCTGTATGGTCAAGAAGGTACAGGACACAATGTCTCATTTGATCCGCAGAATGCTTATTGTTACCTTGGAAATAGAAGCAGAACAGAAAAATCAGCTGCCTGTACTGTAGAACCTAAGAGGCTTCAGAAATGCAGGAGTGATGTGAAGAAGGGAAAACAGCCTGAATTTCAGGTCTGGCAATTTGAAATGCCAAGCTGGCTGCTTCTTCCCAAATTGTGACTGGTCTATTCTCATCATTTTTTGTCAACTCTTTAGCATTTTTCTTTCTGTTGTTTGCTGGTTCATTGACAAAATACTCTTTCTGGTTGGAGTGTTTATATGTGTTTATGTCCACTAATTTGATTAATTGTAAATACCGCTGTCCTACAGTGCTCTCAGTTTGTTCAGAATTCAACCACATAATTACATAGTATCATAGTATCATTCAGGGTTGGAAGGGACCACAAGGATCATCTAGTTCCAACCCCCCCTGCCATGGGCAGGGACACCCTACACTAGATCAGGCTGGCCAGAGCCTCATCCAGCCTGGTCTTAAACACCCCCAGGGGTGGGGCCTCGACCACCTCCCTGGACAACCCATTCCAGGGTTTCACCACTCTCATGGTGAAGAACCTCCTCCTCACATCTAGCCTGAATCTCCCCACCTCCAGCTTCATTCCATTCCCCCTAGTCCTATCACTACCTGATATCCTGAGAAGTCCCTCCCCAGCCTTCCTGTAGGCCCCCTTCAGATACTGGAAGGCCACAATTAGGTCACCTCAGAGCCTTCTCTTCTGCAGACTGAACAGCCCCAACTCCTTCAGTCTGTCCTCACAGGAGAGGTGCTCCAGCCCTCTGATCATCCTTGTGGCCTTTCTCTGGACACGCTCCAGCACCTCCACATCCCTCCTGTAATAGGGGCTCCAGAACTGGACACAGTACTCCAGGTGGGGTCTCACCAGGGCTGAGTAGAGGGGGAGGATTACCTCCCTCGACCTGCTAGCCACACTTCTCCTGATGCAGCCCAGGATCTGATTGACTTTGCAGGCTGCAAGTGCACATTGAGAGCTCATGTTGAGCTTTTTGTCCACCAGCACCCCCAAGTCTCTCTCCTCAGGGCTACTTTCCAGCCAGTCATTGCCCAGCCTGTATTTGTGCCTGGGATTGCCTCAACCCAGATGCAGGACCCTGCACTTGCTCTTATTGAACTTCATGAGGCTGGCTTGTGCCCACCTCTCCAGCCTGTCAAGGTCCCTCTGGATGGCCTCCCTTCCCTCCAGTGTGTCTGCTGCACCACACAGCTTGGTGTCATCAGCAAACTTGCTGAGGGTGCACTCAATGTCACTGTCCATGTCACCCACAAAGATGTTGAACAAGACAGGTCTCTTTCTCCCACTCTTTTTTCCATGCCTCTAGAACAAAGAAAATTCTGCTAAAATACCACCTATGCTCACAAAATTTGAGTATGGTGTTGTGACTAGTATAGATTTTTAAAAGAATAGGATTTCTCCCATAGTAATACAATATTCAGCTCCAGTAAGTGCTTCCAGCAGAGGATTTCACAAATAAATTCCTTACTTCTTGCTACCACAGTCATTTGAGGAAAAGATTGCCCCTGCAGAGTGAGAAACTGAAAGAAGAGACAAGGACAGTAAATTTGTGGCTGACTGGCAAGTGTTGGTTTTCTTGTTTCCACCTCATGGCTGTGATTTGTGGCCCAGCTCTGCCTTTCCAAGCTGAGTTTTGTCTCTGCATCACCTTGAAACTCAAACCAACAGCCAGACCACTAGGTGCTGAGAACACAGGTCCTCTGGACAGAGGTCCAGTCAAATACGTTCATGCAATACCTGTAACAGCCACTCAAGCCTGTGCAGCCAAGCCTAAGGCCACCCGTCTCTTCACTATTTAAGTCATATTTTAACACACAGAAGCTCGTTTTCCAAAGTGTTTCTACCTTGTTTTAGGCCCTTCTTTTAGTCCAAGGGGATAACTCAATGGCAGCCCTAAAGTGGATGTGAAATGAGCAGCTCTCAATATAAATGCAGCCCAGGCTTCCTGGTTATATTCCCTTGGCAAACCCCATTGCTGGTTGACAGTTTTACCTGGTGAGGGCTCTGAGCAGCAAGAGTGCCCTTCTCTGCAGAAGGAGGGTCTCTGTTCATCCCTATCAGGGCTTCATCTTGGTACCTAGCTGTAAATTTAACCTTTAAGAGGGGCTTGTGCCTGAAGCACAGACATCGTGTTCATCACAGCTAATAATGAGGGTCTCTGAAGTAGGAACCATGCTCTTGGTGTAGGTGCCTGTTGCTGGCTTGCTGCTTGCATAGTGGCACCTTATGTTAACACACTTTAGGTGCAGTTTAGTAGGTAGCTTCCTCTGGTAGTTTTATGTCTAAGGCTTTTCAGAGAACTGTTATTGCCAAACCCCTTTAAGAGATGAAGCTTCAAATAAGAATAGTATTAGGCAGAAGGATTTCTGCAGAACACTATACCAGTGCTTCAGATACAAGAGGGACTGAAATTTAATATCTCACTTCATGTTAAAGTCTTGACTTCAGTACATGCTGCTGTTTTGTTGTTGTGTTGCTGTTGTTTTCCTTTTCAGTCTGTCTCCATGCTTTCTACTGGGTATTGAGGCCAGCCATCACCTCAAGAGATCTCACAAACATAAAGCATCCAACACAGTTTATGTACTGTTCACTAATGTGGTGGCTGACGCTCACTTTTTTGATGTCTTTTCTATACCTTCAGATAGTAAGTGGTGAGCACCACCATAAAGAAACCCAGTTACTAACCAAGAAAGTTAAATAACTTGCCCAAGGACACACTTTGAAGTGGCTGGTTCCACCCAGGTGGATTTTTGTGGTGCACCATTGAAAGCAGTACTGTTTAGCACAAGCAGAAGGGATCACCTATACATTTTTCTTTAGCAGCGTCCTGTAAAAATCACAAGCAGATCATGACTGCTTTAGTTCAAGGGATTAGAAATTAGTTCAGACTTCAGTGGGGGCAGGTGGAGGGAAAGATTCCAAGTATAACTGTATTTCTCCTTTGCAGTATTGAGCATCTATGGTTGTGTAATCGTGAAGACAATTTTAGACTCTTTTGTACTTGAAAATACAGTAAGTGATGTTTTACCTGTCCGTCTCTGGCGAAGAAAAGCTTTAATTAAGTCTTACTTTAATTATGTCTCATCTATACAGTACCTAAATGCATTATGAGAGCATGACATTTGCGATTTGCCTGCCTTCTGCGAAGGTTTAGATGCTGAATCCTCTGATGCTGAATAATGTTTCAAGTGCTATTATTTAAAGAATATGTGAAACAAGATTCTTAATATATGCACTGTTATAATAATTGCTAAGTAGTGGTGATAACCTGAGTGATTAAAGTATGATCTGGAACTTTCTTCTGACATAATAGAAATTCCCCAATACACTCTGGTGCTGATGATCTGCTGGCACGGCTGGTGTCCTGGGTCAGAGCCTTATTTACAAAAAATTCATGTTTTCCCAGTCTCATTGTGCATTACCATGCAGTGGTGTTCCAATGCAGCGTTTCATTAGAAAATCCCCAGTCTTTGCAGGGTGTTTTATCTTAATTAAGCTAACGAGAATGACATAGCTTCCAATATTTATTGAAAATAATGTCCTTGAAATGAACTTTCAGGTGTTATTTTACTACAAGCTGTGAGTGCTTATGACCAGGAGATTGATAGGAATGTGTATAAACAAAACATTCAGCTTTTCTAGAGGCCCTTAATCTCCTGTGCTGAATATCCATTAGTCTTCCTCAACATAACTCTTCACTTAATAGAAATTTAAGCTGATAAAGTTAATAAGAATGAGCAGCCATGGATTTTTCTGTGTTTCCCCTGACTTCTGTACATTAACCCTCAGTGAGAAATCCTAGAATAGCAGTAGATATTTTAAGTATTTTTCAATATTGACAACGATGTGTTGTAGCTTACCTCTGAGGGAAGATTTTAGATATAGTTTTTCTATATTCTTTTGTATTTCTTTTCAAGTTGTCACAGCTTGACATGTAAAGTTGCTTGGTTATAAGGTAAGCCAGCATGCAGCAACTGAAAATGATGTTTATCTTAATGCATCAGAGTAAATATTGTTCACTTGAAGATGACACATCTCTCCAGGGCAGCAGACTGACTCCCCTGAAGGTGAATGTGCATCCATGCAGAATGCATAATTTGGATTGTTTTTGCTCCATCTCTGTTTACTTTTGCCCTCCAGTCAGTTATGTTGTCCAGGCCTGTTTGTAGTCAGTTGCTTTATCCCACAGCTTTTGGTGTCTCTTGCACACGCCTGTTTTGACAACCTGAGCTCTCAGTCCATGACCTTGCAAATGATTGGACTGAAGTTTTTCATGTAAATATTTGGTCTTACTCTCCTCTTCACAAGCAGATTACTACCTTCTCTGACAAGGCATGTGATTCCAACAGTTATGAGTGCAAACTCATATTTAAAATGTCTTTTACCTTTTCAGGTCATATGAGGTGATAATATTTTGCAGGGTAAAAACTAGAAGTGATGACAGGAAGTCCATGGACACTAATGTTGCGGTAAGCTTCCAAACTGATCTTAATGCTGAGTAACATGACTTTGTGCCTGAGCAGATTTGCTGAGGGTATGGATTTGGCCTTGGACACAAACTAATCTTTTCCATATTTAGCACTGTTTGGGAACTACTTAAAAGAATGTAATAGTGCTGCAAATGTCTCAGCACAGGAGTGTGGGTAGCAGATAATAGACCAAGAGTGCATGCATCTTAGCATTAGAGAACTGGTCTGTGAAAGGGTGTCTATCATCTCAGCTGCTGGCATTTCCGTAATGCACCCTGTGCTCTGCATCCAGTATCAGAGACATTGTCCTTCAAAGGAGGTACAGACAGATGACATTTGAACTGCCAGCAGACTGACAACGTGGAAGCATATCTCAGAGTGCTGCTTACTGCGAAGGATTGAATTTTAACATCCCCAAATCCCTTACTGTTCCTCTCAGGAAGGAGTGGCGTTAATGTAAAAGAAGCTGCACAGTATCAAGGTCGTGTAATCAAGTCACTGCCATCCAAAAAAAATGCAGATACCTTTTATATACATTCTTTTGTTTCAGAGCCGTGACTTTGCTATTCAGAAGCATAAGACACATCAATAACTGGGCATTTTGCTTTTGTGAAGCCCTGTTTCCCACTGGAAGTATCTCAGCATGAATAAGCAATGAAATGTAGTAGCAATGGTGTAGTGGAGTATTATTGTGCCAAGGACCTGGCATCCATGCTGTGATTTTCAGGTTTTTTTGCATAGGGTGGTCATGAAGATAAGCCTTATATGTACTCAGGGTTGAATTGTCTGTAATTACAGCAAGGGAGAGAGCAAGGGATGCAGAATCAGATTTCAAAAGAAGGAAATGTATGTTCACCAATATACATCCTTTCCCACACACTATAGTGTGGTGGAGTTGTTTGTGTGCTGTGACACCTCTTGGATGATGCTTAGGAAAATATAGGCCAGTGGGACTTAAGTCATCTGTTATCTTACACTTACCTGCTAGATAGGAAAAAACCTTGAACTGTACAGGAGGAAGATGAAGAGGCAGAAAGTGATGTAAAATGTGCAGGTGTAACCCAACTTTGTGAGCACAGAGGCTGCAATTTGTCCTCTGCCTTCCAGCTCAGGAAGGACCAGGGAGAATCTGATCATCTAATTATTTGCCTTTACAGTGTTTCACATGGGCAATCACATGAGAGTAAAGAAAAATAAGTGAGTGGCTAGTGTTCTCACCTAGTTTTTAAGAGCCTGCAATAAGACTTAATGCTTCTACCTCCTGTTTGCTGACATGCTGGCTAGGTGACATCTTCTTTTTGGTGTCCTCTTTAGAGACATTGTTCTTCTTATGTTATATATTTCACTAAGACTCTTCTGACCTGCTCTTTTAATAAATCCTACATGCCTGCATTCTCATAATTTTTAATCAGGTATCAGTTACACTAATAGTCTTATATATCTCCTGAAGATGGTTGTTAGGCTCATTGGTTCATTGATGCATAGCATTTGCATCAAGAGAAAATCAGCTCTTCATTCATTGTGGGGTTGCACCTTTGCCATAGTTTGTTTTGCCTGTGCATACTACTGGAATATTGTTTTTTTCCTCTTGTCCAGCCAAATGCCAGCAGCAGTTAGGGAAGGAAGGCAGTGAAGAATTGCCTTTAAGCATGGTGGAAGTAGTCTTTACTGCTTGCTGTCTCTGCTTTTGAAGGATTGATTATCTTTCCTTTGATAGCACCCATATTTTGTCACTGCCTTTTTTCCTAATGGTTTCTGAAATGTCAAGGTAATGCTTTTGCTCTTCACTGTGCTTAGGGCTATTAAATGTCTTAATAGTAAATGTTTCGTATACTTAAGTTTTGTCAGTGCAAGGGTGTCTTGCAGAGCTGCTACCAGAAAATCAGTTTAGTGTACAGCTTTTCTGAGGCTTATTGTGTCCATGACTTGAATCTCACATGAGGCTTGAAAATAAATCAGTCCTCCTCTTTTGAAAATCAAACTGCTCCCGTTTCTTTGGAAACATTTGCCAGTGTCTCACATTTAAATAATTGTGAAGATAGATATTGAAGCTAAATAATGGCCAATTGTCTTCAGTGTCCTATAACAATCAATGGCACATCAAGGCTTCATGGCTGTCATCGTGCAGCCCATGACAACACAGGGGATTCCCAGAGTGACAGCATGAATAGAGCACTGACCTTTCTCTTGCTATGTTTGCTGTTTGCCGCTTGGCAGAGGCAGGAGGATAGGAGCAGGCTGTTACACATGCTGCTGTTTGCCCTCCTGTCTAGAACTCCTCTTCACCCACCACACAGTTGATTCTTCCTAGACACTTACACTGTAGCATTTCTATCACAAGCTTTTTAAAATTGTAAACAAAGTCATGAAGCCATGTAGGCAAAAGTGTAAAGTTTTCAGTGATGCATAAGGATTTGAATATGCTGTATTTGGGTTGCTTATAAAGATCTAGGATTTTCTTGTCATTTCTAGCTGAGGTCACAAATACTTCAGCAATTCTTATCTTCTTCTCTCACCCTTCCCACCTCTTGAACTCGGTGGGAGTTTTGTCATCTGTTTTGGTGGGCTACAGATGAGGTAAAGGTGAGCAGCTTTCTAATCTTCCATTTCTGCTTGGATGAGGGTGAAAGAAGTCTGGATTTAAGCCTCTACTTTTGTTTCCTTTGGCTTTCAAAGATCTAAGATACTTCCTTGTGCTTTTTAGCTGTTAACCTGAGTCATCTCTGATCTGGGTTGTAGCTGCATGTGTCTCTACATGGGCAATTATAGATGCATGACCTAAGGGGGGAAGAAAGGCACTGAAGAGATGGGTTCGTGTCCTGGTTGATCATAGGCTTTTTGCCTTCAAAAGGAAGAAGGCAAGAATATTTCTGCATGCCATGAATATGTTTGAGGATGAAACAAACACAGTGCAATACACAATGGGTTGCCATCACAGAGCAGACAGTCTGGACAACTGCTTGATCCTCTCTCAGTGCAGTATCATAAGGCGGTTAAAAGGTAACAAATGATTGAGCTTCTCAGAATTTATCATCTGCTTTAGCCACTTCTGCGTGCTTTTGTTTGTTGGTTAATTTCAAATTAACCAGTTACATCCAGTAAGTTCGCTTAAGACCTCAGAACACTGGGAGTTTATACCTTTTAGGAGTATAAGCCAGTTAACTATGGAAATTTCCAGAGCTGGATGGAGTCAAAGTATTAAAATCTGCAGCTCTTCTATAGCATAATGGTCTCTCTTTGTGGCATTAATCCTTCTCCTTTTCACACAATGCACTTGAAACATTGCTATTCTCTGTAGGCGGCAAGTATTGTCATAACTTCACTTCAAGAACTATTCACCTTTTAAATGTAGAAAACAGTTCTCATTGTACTCCAGCTAGAGAATAATCCCTTTTCTTTTGCTCCTCCATCCTCCGTGGTACGCTGATGATAAGTGAACTCTCAAGCAGTTGCAATTTCACAGGCGCTTTCATGGATTGCAGAACCCTACGCTCAATCAGTATCACTTGGAATGTCTCTGTTTTTAAATCTGACTTGTTAATGTCTCTACATTCATCCTAAATACTGCATTTTATAGTGTGAATTCTTGTGGTTCTCTCCTTAATATCTTCTCATTCTTTTTTTTCTGAGCAGCTGTTGGTAGCTCTCCCTATTGCTGTCAACTCTTAAACCTCTGCATTACAAACTGCAGAGTTGGGTGAATTTACTAGATTAAATTAAGGCACTACAATGTTGGCTTACAATACACATCAGGAATCCAAAAAATAACGACAAATGGAAAACTGATCCATTCCTAATGAAATGTACTAAACTTAGTTTATACTTTGCTCCTTGAATAGCTAGCACATTAAAGCTTGTAAAATAATACTATGTTAAAAAATCCGGCTGCTAACATTCTTGATGTGCTACAAGTACAGAAACAATAATACCAGTGTTAGAGCCACATCACTGCTTAGATCAGATAGAGAAAAAGCACAAGGAAGGCCTCTCTCTGGAAGCACAGTGATGTCTGAAAACTAACACTGAGCACTGAGAATCTGCAGGCTGCTCTGGAAATGTAGCCATTGGTAATAGATTCTGCTCCCAGCACAAGCAAAAATTTAGCAGCGAATTATTAGCTACATCACCATATCTATATAACAGAGTTCACTGTAGTTATGTAGGAGTCAACTCGAACAGTTTCTCTTGGTGAAGTAATCGGGCTGCTTCTGGAGTCTGTTCAGCTGCTAGGGGTGTGCTTCACATGTAAATGAGTGACAAATGGATTCCTTCTAAATTCCAGCCAATTAAAATACATTTAAAGTGCAGCTGGTGGAAAGCAAAAGGCTTATAATTGCATAAGAAACTTTTGGGCATGAAATAAATCCCTGAAGTTTGGTGAGCGACGATTATTAAATATCGCATTTCTGGAGAAGTAAAGCAATCAAAGAGCCTCCCAAAACTGCAGTCAGAAGCAAAGATGACACTTTTACCACCACCACCACCTTAAATGAGACAAAGCGGGGAGTGTGTTTGTTAGGGTGTCAGTTTTCTACCCTTGGCTCTTTAAACCATGCAAGTTTGGCAGTTTGCCCTATGTGGTGCTGCATACAAATATTGACAGAACAGTGTGGTATTTGTTAAACCCCTTCTTGGGAAACGAATGATTAAAACTCTGAAGGAAGATCTGAGGACCTCAGACATTATATTTTTTTCTCAGTACCACTATAATATTTACAGAATCAAACAGAAAATAGTGAATGGGGTGTAACGAATGGCCTTCCTTTTCTGCTTTGCCTTGTAAGGATGGACAGATCCTTTGTTTAATGCTTTAAAAGTTATTTTTAAAAGAGGTTAACAGTTAGTAGCACTGAAGCTGCCATTAACACTTTTGATTTAACCTCATGTTTTGGGAGAAAACTCAGCTGATATAACAGACCATGCAAATTGGTGAAAGATGTTGCCCAGGAAGTATCTGTGTGCAGTCACTGCAGATACTGTGAGCAATAGATGCACAAAACTTTACAGATTTCTTCCTGCACAGCTATATTTGAACGTTGGCACTTTACAGACCTGTTGTGGTCATGTCTGCATTTCTGCTGTTAATGTGCTTTTGTGAAATTTAACCTTTGTCCACATGGTGATCATTATGCTGATTTTAGAAAGGGAAACAAGGGGTTTTATAGAGAGTCCAGAGTGATTTTCTATGGGATATTTTATTTAAGATTACTGTTTTTAGCCATTTGGTATTAAAGAAACAGTTG
This sequence comes from Melanerpes formicivorus, assembly GCF_026170545.1. Taxonomy (NCBI): domain Eukaryota; kingdom Metazoa; phylum Chordata; class Aves; order Piciformes; family Picidae; genus Melanerpes; species Melanerpes formicivorus. Next base: position 35,120,127 of record NW_027142357.1, on the reverse strand, counting down.
AAATCAGGTGAATGAAAAGTGTTTCCTAACCTGCTTCAGGTTTTTCATACCTGTATCATGAAGTAAAAATTAATTCAGAAAAATATCTTCCAGAACTAACAAGTGTTGGTTTCTACCTATTGTTATATCTTAACTTATGAAATTCCTATGAAAGAATTTGCAATTCTTGATTGCTTCCTATTTCATCACATCGTGGTCAGTCAGTCTGTTTTGGCTTCACTTTTGTCAACCATGAGTAAAGTCGCCTGCAAATTTCATAGCAACAGATCATATTGCAGCAGTAGGGGTTCAGTTAAATGTGCCTTGTTGATTGTTAATGTGTAAGTAGCACAGAGTGCGTGCTGAGGGCAGGCTCATAAGAAGTAAGCTTATTGCCAAAATAAATGTCAATGAAATTATAAAATCAAGTTTTAAAGGCATTTGTCAAGAAACATAAACATGAGTACTCATATACTATGAAAATAACTGTGATGAAGTTAAACCAATGAAAATGCAAGAAAATCGACACTAAAAGTATCTAAACTGAGGTATTGTTTTTCCTTTTCCACTACCCTTGTGGACTGGCAATTATTCACAGAGGACAGTCTACTGAGTGGATTGGAATTACTGTTTCATAGAATTGTTTTGGTTGAAAATGACCTCTGAGGTCATGGAGTCTAACCATTGACCTAACACCATCATGGCCATTAAACTATGTTTGGGTAAGTCCTACCCATCACCAGTCCTGAAAAGCAAAGCGCTCTTTGGTTTCTACATTAAAACATCTTTAACTTTAGGCAAAATCAGGGTCAATGTATGTTTAATTGCAATGAGTATTATAGAAATAGGTATCCCTGTATGTTTATGAAATACATAGTGTGCATATAGATAAAATAATGCACATAAGTTTTAGCAGCAGCTGGTCTATAACAGCATTAAAGATTTGATACAGGCCCAAAGGCAGAAGGAGTACAGAAGAGTGCCAAGAATATTTAGCTGATCATAATGGAGTGGGATGGACCCAAACAACTAAAACTGTGATAGTTTGCTAAACAGATAGAAATTACTTATGTATGCTATCTGACCTTTAACAAACTGCCAGTTTAGGGTATTTTTGAGATCTAGAGATGAATAAGCCAATATAAGTAAACTGTCAAAATTTACAAAACACCAACTAACCCTTTTCTAAAGTGGGTAAATGTGGAAGCTGATAACTAAATGTAGGCTCACCAGAAAGCAAGCTGTTAGTTGTCTTTTCTTGATGAACCTCAGGGTTAACAATGACAAAACTTGTTTCAAACTAAGCATCTGTCTTAAACAGGCTTGACTCACTCAGCATAAATCAAAAGATGAATCTAGATTCTCCTGCATAAATACATTTTTCATGTCATTTACTTTTCCTTTGTGCATATGTGCAATGATGGATGCATCTCTTAGGTCCAATGATTCATCTAGCACACCAGTTACCTTAAGTAACACGAGAGAAGTGCTTAGAAAGTATACAAACAAACAAAAAAGGACATATTAGCACTTCTTCATTTCCTTCTTGATTTCATTGTACCACCATTTGACTGGGGTTTAGTGTTGGCAAATCAGAGCCTCCTTTGCTGCACAGTTGAACAGCAAGCGTCTCTGCAGGGAACTCACTGACCTCTGGGCACACTGCTGCCTGATCTCTGGGGCTTGGTAGAGCTCAAGCACAACTACATGTGAAACTTTCCAAACTGCAGTACAGGTGTTGAGGAAATAGTTTGGGAACACTTTAAAATTTTTAGGTGTCCCTCAGGTTGAATATCGTTTGGAAAGCTGGCTTTCTGGATTGTTTCCTTGGATATTAGCCCTTAAATTCTGCCAAAACATGGGCAGGTTCCTATTGGGCCTTTCCCCAGAATGACTTGCTGAAAAGTTGTACAACTTCGGTGTGTCTCCATGGGGAAAATTACATAAGTCCAGCTGAAGGGTCGGCATAATTTATAATGGCAAACAGATGAGAACTTTCCTGGAGTTTTCCCCTGGGTGGTATTACTCAATGATTCTGCTACAGCAAAAGCCACTACTACTTCATATCTTTGGCAGGTCAGACTCTGAAATCTTTGGGTACTCTCCTTTATTAAAAGACTCGCATGGAGTCTGTAATGGTTATGCTGCCCACAGGACTAAAGAATAGCTATTCTGCTGATTTCCTGAAAAGCAAAGGGCTCTTTGGTTTCTACATTAAAACATCTTTAACTTTAGGCAAAATTGACTATTCCTTCTAATTTTGCTGGTGCTCTAGAGAGCACTGGGGAACCTGTCCCTGTAGTTAGGGGATATGGTACAGCAGCAGAGGGATGTCAAGCTAATTAGTGGATAAAGATGAAAGTCTAACTAAACCTGAAGCCTAGCCAGTAGCAAAACTCTTTCTACCTTGGCAGAGGGGGAATGAAAATGTAATTGTGGCTCTTAAGAAGCGTGGTAGAGAGTAAAGGAAAGTATGATCCTTAAGTCTAGATCCTTTTCCAGAAATCTTTCTAAAAGCTGGACCTTCAGCTGTGAATAACTAGAAGACCATTGGGTGTCAAGAAAAACGAAAGAATTAAGCAACTATATGATTGGTTTTTGTAATAGTACTGTTAACTGGCATGGTGCTGCCTGTATTTAGAATTTTTCAAATGAATTCTTCATTTTACCCTTAGTCATACCTCATGCAGATTCCAATAATTTCAGAGTAACTGCTAAAGATGATAGCCTTTTCTAATAAGCTGGGGAATATTTATTTTCCATGACTATTCCAGGGTCCCAGAAAACTACGGTAGGACTTATTGGGCTGATAGTCTCCCAAGAATCTTGAAAAGTAATTGCATGGTTCTGCATGGGCTGGCTTGGGTGATCTTCCATGAAAACCTTGTATCACAGTATCACCAAGGTTGGAAGAGACCTCAAAGATCATCGAGTCCAACCTGTCACCACAGACCTCATGAATAGACCATGGCACCAAGTGCCACGTCCAATCCCCTCTTGAACACCTCCAGGGATGGTGACTCCACCACCTCCCTGGGCAGCACATTCCAGCAGCTAACAACTCTCTCTGTGAAGAACTTTCTCCTCACCTCAAGCCTAAACTTCCCCTGTCACAGTTTGAGACTGTGTCCTCTTGTTCTGGTGCTGGTTGCTAGAGAGAAGAGACCAACCCCTTCCTGGCTACAACCACCTTTCAGGTAGTTGTAGAGATCAATGAGGTCACCCCTGAGCCTCTTCTTCTCCAGGCTAAACAATCCCAGCTCCCTCAGCCTTTCCTCATAAGGCTTGTGCTCAACGCCTCTCACCAGCCTTGTTGCCCTTCTCTGGACACGTTCAAGAATCTCAATGTCCTTCCTAAACTGAGGGGCCCAGAACTGGACACAGTACTCGAGGTGTGGCCTAACCAGTGCTGAGTACAGGGGCACAATGAATTCCCTGCTCTTGCTGGCCACACTATTCTTGATGCAGGCCAGGATGCCATTGGCCTTCTTGGCCACCTGGGCAAACTGCTGGCTCATGTTCAGCCAGCTGTCAATCAGTACCCCTAGGTCCCTTTCTGCCTGGCCGCTCTCCAGCCACTCTGACAACAGCCTGTAGCACTGCATGGGGTTGTTGTGGCCAATGTGTAGAAACTGGCACTTAAATCTCATGCCATTGGACTCTGCTCATCTGCCCAGCCTGTCATGGTCCCTCTACAGAGCTTTCCTACCCTCTAACAGATCAACACCCACCCCCAGCTTGGTGTCATCTGCAAATTTACTGATGATGGACTCAATCCCCTCATCCAGATCATCAATAAAGATATTGAACAGGATGGGGCCCAGCACTATACTATACTGCTCCCTGACTCCATCTGACAGCTCAGCAGGCCAGTTGTCCTGAAGACAACCTACATTGCTATTAAAAATTGATGCAAAGAAGGTGTTAAGTACCTCTGCCTTTTCTTCATCTTTAGTTACAATATTCTGCTCCATGTCCACTAAGGAGTGGAGGTTGTCCTTGCTCCTCCTTTTGCCATTAATACATTTATAAAAGCATTTCTTGTTGTCCTTCTCATCAGTGGCCAGTCTAAGCTCTAAATGGGTTTTTGCCACTCTAATTTTTTTCCTGCATGACCTAGCAACATCCTTAAACATTTCATGGGTAACCTCTCCTTCCTTTCAAAGATGATACACCCTCTTTTTTCCCCTTAATTTGTTCAGAAGTTCTGGACATCACACTTTAATGAGATTTTAGGGCCTTGGTCATCAGTGTAGGTAGCTGTCATTCAGAAAAATAGATTCTGGGCCTTAATGAAATTATTGTTTCAGTTGTACACCTTGCTTACAGAACCAAAGCAGTTTTCCTATCCAAACCAAGGAGCTGTTCTTTCACTGTCTTCTCTGGTAGAAGCCACTATACAGGAATTCAGAGTGATCTTTTTGTGATTTTTATATGACTTTTTCTCTGGTATCCCACATGAATGTTGTCTTTGTCACAGGAGAACTTTGCCTGGGTAGGCAGCCAGACTCATTACTGGGAGTTTTGTTTCTGTAAAGTTAGGCCCTGTCTCTAGGCGCCACTTTGTACAAATGTGATTGCTCCAAGGAAGAAACTGCCTTTATTTCCTTCATTTGTTAGAAGAAAAGTAATCCACTTCTATTTTTCCAGCCTCTCACCCACACTGGCTCAGTTTTGTGACTAGTCCTAAAGGAAAAGCCATTTTTTCATGCTTTCCAAATCATCCTTCTAGAGAACATAACAGTGGCTGTGTAGCTCCTGCTCTTTTCTTCTCCATCCTGTCTATGCCCATAGTGGATATATGCAGGGATAACTATCAAAATAATACTCTTATTTATACTCTTTTTTTTTCCAGTCTAGAAAGACTGGGTGCAGCTAAAAAAAAAAGCAACTGACCCCTGCAAAAGCTTGCATGGGGTATAATTTCTTTTTCCTGGAGCCACATTCACATTCAAAGTAACACTTTGGCAACACTTTCCGACACTGCAAGGTGCAAGGAACAACTAGTGCAGGACAGTTAAAAACACTTGGTGCTTTTTTGAAAAACACAAACTGATTTTTTTGTTTGGTTTTGGTTTGGTTGTTAACCCCTCACCTGCAATACTGTGATGTGTGTTTACCTTTTCAGAAATGCCTAAGTTGTTATGCACTCTTGTAACACATGAATAGATGGTACAAGAAATATCTAAGTATAAAATGTCATGGTTTACAAAATCCTGCAGAGAATAATGTAAATCTGGTTTTATTCTCTCTCTCTTTCTCTCTCTCTCTTTCTCTCTCTTTCTCTTTCTCTCTCTTTCTCATTCTCTCTCTCTTTCTCTCTCTTTCTCTTTCTTCCTTCCCCTCTTCCTTCCTTCCCCTCTTCCTTCCTTCCTTCCCCTCTTCCTTCCTTCCTTCCCCTCTTCCTTCCTTCCTTCCCCTCTTCCTTCCTTCCTTCCCCTCTTCCTTCCTTCCTTCCCCTCTTCCTTCCTTCCCCTCTTTCTTCCTTCCTTCCCCCCTTCCTTCCTTCCCCCTTCCTTCCTTCCCCCTTCCTTCCTTTCCCCTTCCTTCCCCCCTTCCTTCCTTCCCCCTTCCTTCCTTCCCCCTTCCTTCCTTCCCCCTTCCTTCCTTCCCCCTTCCTTCCTTCCCCCTTCCTTCCTTCCCCCTTCCTTCCTTCCCCCTTCCTTCCTTCCCCCCTTCCTTCCTTCCCCCTTCCTTCCTTCCCCTTTCTCTTTCCTTCCCCCCTTCCTTCCTTCCCCCCTTCCTTCCTTCTCCCCTTCCTTCCTTCCCCTTTCCCTTTCCCCTCCCTCCCCCCATTCTAAATTTTTTTGATCCACATCTATTTGGGCTGGGTATAGTATTTGACTGGGAGGGTGGAAGGATTATACCCAGGCTTGGCAGGTAGCAGACATGGTGATCAGACATCCCACGCAAGCTGAGTTAGCTCTGTGCAGGTGGGATGTGCATTTACAGCTGCTCTGTGAAACGAGAGCATTGTATTATAACATGCTTTGTGATTGTCTGCCTTGGCCTGTCTGATGCAAACATGATGTATCACTATTGACAGTAAAAACTGAAAGAATATTTTATTGACTAGCTCTCAATGACAGAGTTTTATGAGAACAGAAAGCAAGTCTCTCATACTACATTGGTCCTCTCAGGAGACTGTGATGGAGTGCCAAAACTGAGTAATTCTGAAACTAAATGTCTGTAAATGGATTCTTTGTTCATTTAAAGGAGACAGAGGGAAGAGTATGGAGGCTTCTCTGGGGAATGTCATGGCTTTGTTGTGCAATACAAAGACGGTGTTTGAATCAAGATGCGGGGTACTTCTAACAAGATCTTTTTCAGCAATGTGAGACATGCACTACAGGTTCTCTGGAACCAGTTTATAACTCTGAAGTTTGTATTAGCTCTTTGAGATTGCCTTCCATGTCTTATTCTGAGCTAACCTCACCTCCATTATGGAGGATCTGGTAATGAGGTGTTTCTTTCATTGATTGCTGAGAGTTTCACACAGGTTTTACTGTGAGCAAAGACACTCTTTCTTTAATGGTAGAACTGTAGATCTTTCTGCGAGGCAGCAGGCTGATCTATGTGGCAGAACATTTAACTGCCCTGTACAAAGCTATTTCCTTCAAACACACACAAGAAAAGTGGGGGCGGGGGTGGAGGGAGGGTGAGAGGAGAGAAGAAAGTAGAACAAACATAAGGAAATGCTTTGGGTTTTGTCATTGGAATGGATCTCAAGATGGAATTTTTTTGGTCACTGCTATATTGAACTTGCTTGCTGAGCCTCAGTGCAGCTGTGACAATTGGCATCATCCAAGAATATGCTGTATTGACAGATGGAGGTGCTTTTGGAGAGTAACTTAGTGTTGTGTATGATTTAAGACGTCAGAATCTAGGTGCAGCTTCATTTAGACATAGTTAATTCTGAGAGGATGCAGCTTTATGCAGCAGGTGCTGAACAGCACAAGAACCCCTGTGATGGTACTCCAGGTGCTTGATTAATGTCTTACTCCCCAGGGCATTTAGTTCATCCATCCCAGCCTCACTGCTGCTCCCGCTGCTTCCTGCATTAAGATTCTGTAAGTCAGAATCAACAAAGTCAGGAAAAAAGGCTATTTCAAAGTGAGAGAGAAACAAACTGGGGCAGAAATGCAGACAAGTGACAAAAGTCAGAGGTGACAGTGGCAAAGTTGGAAAAAAAAGGCAGGCACAAATCATTTTGTATTAAGCGCTTGTGTTTACAACCACAACGTCACCCTTCCTCTGATTGGACTTTCATCACAGTGACAGTCTGCTCATAGATAATCTTTACAAGATGGGTACAGTCTTGCCTTTTGACATCCACACAGGTTCTTTTCTTTGAACTACTCTAATCTCTGCTTTGCAAAAGAAGAACTTCCAGAAATGAATGCTGATTGTATGGAGCTGCTGGTCTGTGCCTCCCGTAGAGCAGCGGCTTGTAGAACACCTGCTGAAGTTTGAGTCAACAGCACAGTTTGTCTTTTGTCAAGTGTTCCTCTTAAGAAAGAGAAAGGAATAAAAAGTCATTTTGTGTGACATCGCTCACTAGGCAGACAGCTGCATATCATATTCTGCTGTGAAATCCTGCTGATACTCCACAGTGAGTACTTAGGTTGTGCATTTGGTCTTAGGGGTCTGAAAATGACCTGCAGTGCTACCAAGTTCATCAAAGGTTTTAGTGGTTTTGCTTTTACATGGTGACAGTGACATTAAGGATGTCCAGGCTTCCACTGACTTCTGGGAAATTAAGATTCCACTAGAAAGGAAAGACCAATAGAAATCTGAAAGGATGAGTGCACAAAACCACATGAGCTCAGATATTGGGCCCGATTTCTCCCCCTAGCTCTGAACCAAGACCAGTGCAAGAGCTGTTGCTTTCAACATATGGGACAGTCACTAAAGCACATTATGTACGTCTTTTGCAAACAGAGGTGCCAAAACATACAAATAACAGACACAACAAATCTTTTGGGATCACTCATTATAAGGTTTAATATGCCATGCACAAATTAGTTCAGGGAAAAAAAAAAGGTATTAGCAGTAAAAAAACTGCAGGGGAGTACTCCTGGATGAAGTACCTGGATGCAGTTAAAAAATAGAGGGCAAATTATACTGGCATAGGCTTTTGCAGTCCACTTGTGTCAGGGGAGCCAATTTAGACTAGAAAGGAGCTGGAACCTCTCTATCTGAGTTTGTTTGGTTGGGTTTGGTTGTTTTCTTTTTGTTGTTGTCATTGGGTTTGTTTTGTTTGTTAGTTTGGGTTTTTTGTTGGTTGGTTTGGGGTTTTTTTGGTTGGTTTTTTTTTTTGTTTAAAAAAGGTGTGTGCTCAAGACAAATCAATATACGTAATAGATAAATGCCATTTAAGAATTAAGGTTGTGTTTGGGTTTTTTTATAACCCTATGAAGTACATAGGCTAAGAAGCTCTTGGGGTCTGCAATTATCAAATGTCATACAGTGACATATGAAAAACATTTGGCTTATCTGCAAAGTGTAACTTCCTTCATGTGAAGTGAGCAGTATAAGTACAGGACTGGAAAAACTGTCCATTGTTCTATCCATTGTACTGCCTCTGTTTGTATTAAGAAGTTTTTGTGATGCAGACGTGGATGACCGCAGTAACTGGGGGCAATGTAGCAGTTTGCAGTAGCTTACCAATGTCACAGATGATTTTATCCTTTCCTTCTTGAGATGGCCAAAAGAATTAACTGCTGAAGTTTGTCAGCAGCACAGCCAGCCTGTTGATTCCCTTCCTAACAGAAATATGGTGTAATGAATCATTGATATGAAAAGTTTAACTTGGGGAGTGGAAGTTGATCTTTATTTTTACACGGGAAGAAATGTTACATAGAGAGTCTTGCTCTGGGATAGAAAATGCCTTCTGTGTGTCTGACAGATCTTCAGGTTTATTTCAAAGAAAAGACTTGTTTGACAGATCAGAGAACTTCAGTTGTGTGGCCCAAAGCTCTGCCTGTTACACAGTGATGAAGGGGAGAACAAGTGGACTTCCTTATTTACAATAAAATCTCACCATCTTGCCTCTTTTTTTTTTTTTTCCCCCTCTACTTTTGCTTACCAGCTTGGGGAAAATCTTGTAAACTACTTTACTCTGCAGAACCCCAGTACTTAACTGCTTAGGTTTTGAAAAACAACATTTTTGACCATTGAAAATGATTGCTTGAACCACCATGATCCAGAAATAACGACCCTGAGAACAGCCTGCTGAGACCTCACAAACAATTTGATTTCAGGCACTGAAGCTGGAGGCTTCAAGCCCTTGGCAAAATGCTGTCACAGATCTCAGTAGAGTCATTTTGCTGCTTTGCTTGAGAGAAAACAATAAAATAATTATTCAGGAAAAATATTTGAGACCTTGAAACACTTTTTCTTACGTACACCAGAGCCGTGGCTTGGCAAACAATAAACAATGGGAAAGTTTGTCTCAGGAACCCAACTTAGCAGAATAAAATCTGGAATTCTTTCAACAAAGTATACTCTCCTCTTCTCAGATATTATGAAAACTGATGTCACTTGTAATTCCTCAGGAAAGAAAAAAATCTCTGCAGTTTGCAGTACATCAATGCAGTCATTTTTCCCCCAACTAATCTATAAAAAGACATTGTATACAAATGTTATTTTCTCTGCCAGAAATGCATTCCTGGAACATTATAAAGGCTTTTCTGTTGTTGTGCAGTAATTTGAATAATAGTTTCTCCATGAAGTTTCATAACATTTATTTACTACCATAAATGACTAGACCAAGTGACTTCAGCAGTCAGAACTGGAATCTCTCTGCAATAAGCTATCCTACTGAATTAATTTTGTAACTGTAATGTCTAAAATAATTTGAAGTGACAAATATGCATGAGTAAGATAGCATGGATATAAAATAAATCCGTAGAGCTCTGTGTATAAAGTGCAGGAAATTTTCATAGAAGAGGTGCCAGAAGTGTAGATTCAACTAAGCAAAGCTTTTTCTAGACTTAATGGCAGCCTTGGATAGTTACAAGTATTTCTTATTTGAAATGATTAGACTGCAGTAGTTGTGGCCAACAGCACTTCTTTTTTACTTTATGTTTGTAATGCCTCAAGAGTTTCTCTTCCCAGAGAATGAGGATTCAAATATCTGGTCTGAAGTTCTTCCCAGACTGCTGTGAGGCAAAACCCACACCTTAATTTTACCATCCAAGAAGATGCAGCAGGGCAAGCTGCCTCACACTTATCTAGGGAGACCATAAGAACAGTAGCTGTGTGAAACTTTCCTCTTTATTCATGGACTTTCACATCTTTTGGTGTTGCAGCTTGTGGTTATCCATGAGTGTGGCCTCTGTGCAGTGCCTCAGCTGCATACCAGGCATAGCTGGTGGGCGGTGCTGGCTGTAGGAGCTCACTGAGCAGGAGGGAAATGGCATTTTCATGCAGCCCTCTGGTCAGCCCTATTAATTAAGGTGTAGTGGAACTGAGTTTGAGGGGACCATTCCTCTCATATTGTTGGGGAAGCGTGGGAAAGAGAGGGAGAACTTGGCTTACTGTGTAAAATATATTGTGCTGGGTGACACAAGCTGAAGGCAAGGGTGATGGCTTTTGAGTTGGAATCAGTACTTACACAACCAGCCTTTGGGTGAAGCACATGTGACCCAGTTTGTGTTTATCTGCTTTAAGTGCTTTTACAAGGATACTTCAAGTTAGCTTTGCTAGTCCTCATTTGTATATAGGCCACTGGAAGCTGGTGGTATAATGAGTAATGCCCCCTTGTCTGGGCTCTTAATTGCAAGAAAATCAATCAGAACTCATCCTGTCTCTCACTCTAGTCACGTACTGCTCAAGCAAAGTACTTCAGCATGTCAGTCTAGCTGAACGTCTCCTTCAGTTTTGATTTGCTTTGTTTCCCTGGCATCTTGCCTTCACACACTGGTTGGGCTTTACACTGCTGTCATTGCATGCAGTAAATAATAATCACTGAAAAGTGACTACAACATTGATGGTATTTAAATTAAAGGTCATGCCTGCCTGTTTTGTTTTTTGGGGTCTGTTGTAGTCCACTATTTTCTACTGGTGCTCTTTTAATCTGAAAGTTGAGTCACTTGCTGGCGGATTTAACTATCTTCATTTTCACAGATATACTGAGTGTCATCCTCCTTCAGTGGAATAAAATTTGGAGTTTAAATTGGGTTCAGGAGGCATGATGAAGTAAGATGATGGCTTTAAAAAGTAGCATACTAGATAGTCCTGGGGGCTCTGGTATGAGACAAGGAAAAGAAGTACAAGGGAGATAAAAACACAAACAACTTGTGCTGTCTGGGGAGGCATCATTAACAAATGTGTCAGGAGAGCCCTCTTCTTGGCCACACCTGCTTCAGATATGGAATTCAAGTAATGGAAAGCAAGATAGATTTAGCCTGACTCTGGTTTTCCAAATATTTGCTGCAACCTGTAGCTAGAAATATTACGAGTGTCTTCAGGTATGTCTCACAATGACACTTTTGGAGCTGGAAACATAACTGGTATCGAAGTTATCGGAAGATGGATGTGTTATTTCAAGTTTAGTTGTTGGTGTTCTTTGTAATAAAGGTTTTGTTAGCTTCTCATCTGTAGGTGTATTTGCCACAGTTCCTGGGTTTGTGTTAGTTCAATAATATTGTCCCCCCAAAGAATTTTTTCTTAAGTGAGATTTTTATTTTAAATAACTACACGGGGAGGTTTCATTTCTATGAGTGGCTTTTGGGCCTTGCCAGGCCCCATGGGGCTGAGATGAACCAAATCCTTTTGCACTCCCTCACATCTTCCCATCAACATCAGTGGCTGTTGGCGCTTGAAGCAGAATTACTGAACTGAGTCCTGAAAGTAGGTTATACTGATATTTTTCACAAACCTCCCTGGAGGCAGTTTTAGATGTGCAAATCCCAGTGAACTATCATCTCAATGAAATGTCACTGAGACATCAGACAGATAGAGATGACTTCCTTTCCCTCTTGGAAACTTTTGGAAATTGGAAAAGGATCTGTAGTGTCAAAAGAGGTCAGAGTGCATGTAGAAAGTGTTACTGTATGCGCATCTCGTTCAGTGCTGTTCCTAAAATGTCCACTGGGACAACATGTTCTTTTTCACTTTGTCATTCCCAGGATTAGAATATGAAATAAAAAGAATGAAATCTAAATAGAGCCCCTTTTCAATTTCTTACATAATATTTTGCATAGAAAGAATGACATACTGACTTTGCTTATGGCACGGAGGGATGACAGGGCGTCTCTCTTAAGAGGAAAGGCTGAGGCTCTTTTTTTCTGAAGAGAAGACTGAGAGGGGATCTTATCAATATCTAAAGGATGTATGGTAAGAGGATGGGTCTGGGATCTTTTTAGTGGTACCCAGTGATAGGATGAGGGGCAATGGGAGCAACCTGGAACATAAGTTCCACCTAAACATGAGGAACAACTTTCCGGTGAAGGTGTTGGAGACCTGAAACAGGCTGCCCAGAGAGATTGTGGAGTGTCTTGCTCTGGGAGTGTTCAAAACCTGCCTGGATGTGTTCCTGTGCAACCTGATCTAGGTGAACTTGCTTAAGAAGGTTTAGATGATCTCCAGAGGTCCATTCTGACCCTTACCATTCTGTGATTCAGTGACAGGCAGTTTATAATCCTTCTGAGAGCACAGCAGCAGACAGTCTGGCTTGAACAGGCAGGGGTGTGGTTTTCGACATGGTGCTATTGTGTTTGTTTAACCAATGTATGTAGTATAAAGAAAGTTAGTTTTAGGAAAATAGACATAATAAATATGAAGGCCATTTCCACTTTTTTTCAGGTTTACATCAAATCAGGCCTGTAGTCCAATGGTAATGTAAATGGTGGAAAATATTCCAGATTTTAAAATGAGCTTTGGATCTTACCCTTGATGTCCAGGAAAGCCTAAATCACGTAGGCCCATATCTTTGGAAGGACTAAGGTATCTTTACCTCCTGGATGCTAACTGCACAAAATTGCCTTAATATATTTCAACTTTCCTCCACACTGTTGAAGAAGTCAGCCTTTTTTAACTCTCTCTCTTTTTAATTCTTTTTTTTTTTAAGGCATAAGTTTAATTTAAAGTTACTTCTAAACTGAAAAATTGCAAAATTCTCAGGTTTGGGCCTGTTTAATATACCTTAGGGCAAACAACAGAAGAAGAGCCATCAACTGATACATTTTGACAGAAAATAAAACCCTTTCTTTTTCACCAAAGGAAGCTGCTGGGTTTTTTGTTTGTTTGTTTGCCATTTGATAAAAAATTTTAATTAGAGAAGGTAGTGAATACTTTTGATCACTGAAATGTTTTAGATCTTTTGGCTCATATCATGTTAAGATCTTACTCCAACCATGTACCATAGTATAGTATGATAGTATCAGTCAGGGTTGGAAGGGACCACAAGGATCATCTAGTTCCAACCCCCCTGCCATGGGCAGGGACACCCCACACTAGATCAGGCTGCCCAGAGCCTCATCCAGCCTTGATCTTAAACACCTCCAGGGACGGCACCCCAACCACCTCCCTGGACAACCCATTCCAGTGCTTCACCACTCTCATGGGGAAGAACTTCCTCTTCACATCTAGCCTGAATCTCCCCACCTCCAGCTTCATTCCATTCCCCCTAGTCCTATCACTACCTGAGATCCTGAGCAGTCCCTCCCCAGCCTTCTTGTAGGCCCCCTTCAGATACTGGAAGGCCACAATTAGGTCACCTCAGAGCCTTCTCTTCTCCAGACTGACTTGTTATAAACATGTAATGTGTTGTTGATAACCTTTTATTTACATTTGTTCTTTCAACCTTGCCTGTAGTGTGGATATTCACTTGCCTGCAGATCTATTTCTGTGGCAGTGCAGTATCTAGAGAAATATTGGGGAAATGCACTTTTATATATGAAAAAGACTATTCAAAAAGGAAGCCCCATGATGGTGCAGTGTCTCGTGTCTTCTGTTTAGCAGTGACAAAGGGCACATTGACACCTGGTAATAGAAAATCATTCTGTTTCATAATTCTCTATATAATTGCAATGGAGCATCACTTTAATTTTATTACTTTTTACAATTTTTTAATAATGTGTGCTTGTGGTCACTTAAACAGCATCCTCTCCCAACCTAGCTGTAACATAAAACCCAGAAAACCCTTTAATTTATTCTTTTTTCTTAGTTTAGTTGAACCTCACCAGCTTTGATGCATAACTACCTGTGAAAACAGAGCAGAAAACCAGTATTAATAGACTAAATTCTGACTGAAGATACTGAGCTGAGTAGCAGTCAGCTGAAGGTTGGTCTGGTTGTTCTGGAGAGGAGGAGACTCAGGGGTGACCTTATTGCTCTCTACAACTACCTGAAGAGAGGTTGTAGACAGGTGGATGTTGGTCTCTTCTCCCAGGCATCCAGCACCAGAACAAGAGGACACAGTCTCAGCCTGCACCAGGGTAGGTTCAGGTTGGATGTTAGGAAGAAGTTCTATACAGAGAGAGTGATTGCCCATTGGAATGGGCTGCCCAGGGATCCGGTGGAGTCACCATCACTGGAGGTGTTCAGGAGGAGACTTGATGGGGTGCTTGGTGCCATGGTTTAGTTGTTTAGGTGGGTTGGATTGGTTGATGTGTTGGACACGATGATCTTGAAGGTCTCTTCCAACCTGGTCTGGTCTATTCTATTCTATTCTATTCTATTCTATTCTATTCTATTCTATTCTATTCTATTCTATTAATGCTGAGAGATTTTGAACAATAGGACCTCTGGAAAAAGAGCTGGTCTTTTCCTGCAAGGTGCCTGAACTAGATATAGAGGTGTTTGGATAATTGCTCCTTTCATCTCTATTATAATCTGTAGGTGTAATGTAACAAATAACATATTTTTTTCCTCCACTGCCTTTAAAAATAGATTTTGCTGCAGTTGGAGAAGTTATTTTGCAGTTTGATTTCCATAGTCAGAGGCTTTTCATTAGCAAGGCTTCCAATGACATTAGTTTATTCTGCACGTAGTTCAGTTACAATATGGAAAATGGCAGCAGTAAATATCTACTTAGGTGTACAGGTTTTTGTAATCAGTCCCTGACAACATCTGTCAAAACACTGTGGGAAAATCCTGGCTTGTTTGTCATTACAGAATGGGACTGTTTGTTTATTCAATAGAAGAAATAAAGCATCTTGAGAGGAGGCCAAAAGAGACATACTGACTCAGTTGCTGAGACTTCCAGCTTCCAGCTACAGGATATTTTGGTTCCAGCACTTCACATCAATAATAAACAATCTTTATGGGAACCATCAAATTATAAAAATGAGATCATGAATTGAGAGCTAGGCTATGTATTTTTTGATCTGTTGTATGCTATAGTTTACATTAGGGTCGATCTTAAGACTGGAAAGAGGAAGGTTCTGTATCACAGCATTTCAAATAAATGTTTGCCAGCTATGTGAGATACTATCTATAATTCATCACTGTAGTTCCTCCAAGATGGTCTGTTGATGCAAACTGTCAGAACACATGGTAATAATATGACCATTTCTGTGATTTATAGATCTACAAAATAGCAAATAACTAGAAATTTTTTCAACTGACAGTATGCATGGGCTCTTGAACGTCAGAAACAGGGTGTGTGACAGCTGCAGTGTGGATAAATCATGGCTAACTCTTTAAAGTGTTCTCTGGGTATAAGTATGTGCACTTATACTGGCAACCTCATAGTATGTTTCCAATACCTGACTGACAGATTGTGTTTTATGTAATTGTACATTTTGTTATGCTTTTATTAACTCTTCAGTCCCCTGAGGTGCTCCGTGCTTATGCTAGTATATTGTGCTGAAGAGGACTGATAAAGGTCAAACCAAAAATGTTTCTCTGCCATCCAGTGTCACCTGGGCCTGTGGGGTTTTGTAATTTGGTTCTTTGGCAGCACTTTGGAAACTGTGTTGCACAAAGTTGTTGGCAAAATTTTTGCCTGTGTTCTTGTTCAGCAAGAAACTTAGAACTGTTGTCTCATATAGTAATTTATTTTTCTGTCTTGGGAAAATGTAGGTGAGGTGATTCTTTGATTACAGCTACACGAATAAGCACCGGTAGCAGTGGGAACAGCTTCCTCCTGTTTCCCAACTTTGTGTCAGCCTTGGACCCGGAGCTGTCCAGGTCCATGCAGTGCAACACAGCACTGCTCTGAGAACAAACTGAAGTTTGTTCCCTCTTGTCCCTCTCGTCCAAACCCCTCACTTCTGTAGACTGATCTTCTAGCACTGTATGTAAATCTTGGAACTGGCTCAGTACTTATCAGGCCCTGCATACAACCAGTCCCTAAGTGTGTGATAGGGAACTTGAGGTTAGAAACTATATTTATTCTAAAAGGAGTGAGGACCACTGACTTTTTATGTCTTTTGTAGAGCTCAGTTCATCTTTCTAGCAATGGTATGGTTGCTGAGTGTTATGGAGGCAAAACACTTACCCATTGAACCTGTGTGTTTTAAGGACACCTAGTATCTTCAAGCAGTTTAGAAGAACAGCATTTCTACAATGAAGGAAGTCCCATTCTTCCCAGCACTATGTCTGCTGGGTGCCATCATTCATACTTGAGCAGCAATGAAGAAAGAGGAATAGGAAAAGAGAGTGATTCTGGCATCCATTTAAGGTAGTAGAGGGTTGATATGTTTGGTTCCCTCTTGTTTTCCTTTTTTCCCCTCATATAATACCATGAAGGCACTTGTGTAGTAATTAGATGATTGAAACTGTAAATGCAGGATAGATTTCTGACACAGATGTAAGAGACTTTAAAGCCAGTCTATGCAGAAGAATTGCCTACTATAACCCTCTTCAGTGGACATAGGTGGGAGTTCAATGCCCATACACTTGGGTCAGTATCGATGATAAATTTGGTGTTTGTATGACGAAAGTTTAGGTGCTTTATCTCTTTCATTACAGCAGGAAATAAAGTAAAGTCAATATCCAAGAGTTTGAGGGTATTTTGTGTTAGCACAGCATACCTCGCTGTGAAATGGAAGATCACATAGAGGTCTTTTTCCTGGAAACCCACCTGACTGTAACTTCATTTTACTGTAGGATAGCTGTGGCTGTGCATGCCTCTCCATCTCTGTTTCACCATTCTCCACAGTTTATCTTCTTCCCCTTCTTTTCACAGTGTCTCTTGATGGCATGGTGCAGGGTGCTTCCACTCAGCTCAAGTGTGTGGACAGGAAGATTTCATGTGCATGAAGAGCAAGGGTGATTTCCATCTGGGAGATGAGCTGAGGCACCCTTCGGCTGTGTAACAGGAATAGGAGGGTAGCTACAAAGGCATTCATGATGTGAGGAGAGGGACCAAGGCTTCTGGCAGTTCCTTGCGCAGCACCAGGCCTGGTGTGGTGCATAAAGCTGTAACATGAGTGACTGTGGATTTATGAAACTGCTGCTGTGCCTCACTTTTTCTCTGGTTTTGTCCTGAAACAGAACTGGTTTTGTATGCCCTTGCAGTGTCCCATGACTAAAGTGTTTGTCTGCTGTTCCCTGGAGGCTGGGAGATTTGCTGTCTGAGACAGGACTGCATGATAGGGATCAGCCACAAGCAGGGTGTGACTTGCCCCTGTGGTTTTGGGTCTTGTTTGGGAATACTCTTTGTGGAGTTCTCCTCCTTTGGTGGTGCCTGGCATGGTGCAGCTCACAGTATGCTTACCCAAATCCTGTGGAAGGTAATGGATTCCCATGGACATCAATAGGCTTTGTGGTCAGGCTTTTAATCCTGGTGTTAAATATACGGGCAAGGGGCAGTTTCTAAGGAGCAGTGACTGGAAGGGCCTGGCCCACCTTGACATCTCCCAGTGTTTGCTGAAATTTTTGGCTGCAGTTTTTTGAAAGGCGATTTCGCCTCAGCAAATGTGTAAATACACATGTTTAGGAAAACTCTCCTAAATAAATCCATTATACTGTTCTTCAGTTTATTGAGGCTTATCTTGTTTTAAAATATGCTTTAGATAGGAACAAAAGTACTGGTTTCCATTTGGGATTGTGGAGGACGAAGCAGTAGGGCTTCAGTAGGCTGAAGGCAAAATTTGCTAGACTGCTTTGGGAAGGGTGGCAAAACCCTCCAAGACCTGCACTTTATTAAACAGCTGGTGTTCTCAGTGAAGCTGCTGGTATTTCACTTCAGAATCATGCTAAGATGAATAACAGAATTTCCAAGCTGTTGTCTCAAGCTTTATATAGGTTGAAGGTTTATGTTCTGCTTGTGTTTTGATAAATCTTCCTTGCAGGCATAAGTTGTAGAAACTTTTAATTAAAGCTTAAATTCTGAGCAAAGGATAAGTGTTGTGTTAAGGCGCAGACACTTAGTCGTTGTGTAATTCCCAGGCAGACAGAAAAGATCGCTGTAAAGTAAGTCTGCAGCCTAGGCGGTGGGTTAGAGTGCTGCTGGAGTGCTCACGTGTACTCAGGTGGAAGATATTCCAGGTGAACATCTGTCTCTGAGAAGTGTTTCTGCTGCTTCCTCCTTCCCAACACTTGCATAGTTTTCATCAAAATTGCTTGCAGAATATGCCATAGGAAATAAATACTTTGTAGCTAGACAGCGTGGCATTAATAATTTTGAGGTGGCTTCAACATTTTCTGGAGAATCCATTTAGTTACGAAATACCTTTCAGATCGTCAAGGCCAAGACAAGACTGCTCTTCTCAGGGACATTCCTAAACGCTCATAAGGCATGAGCATACCCTAATTTTGAGATCATAGACAGGTCTCCTGTAGAATAGAATAGAATAAACCAGGTTGGAAGAGACCTTCAAGATCATCGTGTCCAACCTATCATCCAACACCACCCAACCAACTAAACCATGCAACCAAGCACCCTATCAAGTCTCCTTCTGAACACCTCCAGCGATGGTGACTCCACCACCTCCTTGGGCAGCCTATTCAAATGGGCAATCACTCTCTGTGTAAAACTTCCTCCTGACCTCCAGCCTGAACCTCCCCTGGTGCAGCCTGAGAGTGTGTCTTCTTGTTCTGGTACTGGTTGCCTGGGAGAAGAGACCAACCTCTGCCTGTCTACAACCCCCCTTCAGGTAGTTGTAGAGAGTGATAAGGTCACCCCTGAGTCTCTTCTTCTCCAGGCTAAGCAACCCCAGATCTCTCAGCCTCTCCTCACAGGACTTGTGTTCCAAGCCCCTCACCAACTTTGTTGCCCTTCTCTGGACTCGTTCCAGCAAGTCAACATCCTTCCTAAACTGAGGGGCCCAGAACTGGACACAGTACTTGAGGTGTGGCCTAACCAGTGCAGTGTACAGGGGCAGAATGACCTCCCTGCTCCAGCTGGCCACACTGTTCCTGATGCAGGCCAGGATGCCATTGGCCCTCCTGGCTGCCTGGGCACACTGCAGGCTCATGTTCAGCCTACCATCAACCAGCATCCCCAGGTCCCTCTCTGCCTGGCTGCTCTCCAGCCAATCTGACCCCAGCCTGTAGCACTGCACAGCCTTGTGCAGTGTGAGGCATCTCATCCCAGGAAGCTGCTTGGATAATAAGCAATTATTGCAGCTCCGACACCAAACATTTCAAACAAAATCATATCTGTAGGGATGATCTAGTGGAGCAGTGAGCTGAAGTAATTTAATCTCCCCATAATGTTTGACTCTTCATTTAGTTCAATGCCTGGATTAGGGCTATAGGAATAGCTAAAATAAAAATTCTCCCTTCTTTCTTGGAAACTGGTAACAGTATTTTAATTGTACAGAGAGCCCAAGTATGTAGACTAATTTCTCAGACATATATAAAATATATTTAACCTTCAAGGGACTTGATGGACACTGTCACTTGATAAGTTTGGTATTCCAGGTAGAAAAATCAAATGGCTGCATATGTGTTTAAAATTTTGTTTTGGCTGTAGGGAAAATATTGGAGCAATGAGGACATTCTCACTAACCTGGAGATTAGAGAGGCCTTCTTGGCAAGCAGAAAACGCAGTTTGCTTGTAGTACCTGCATATACTTGCATCTTCTAGTTTTTACAGCCCTTGGTGTCTATTCTCTCCTTGATATAATTGCAAAATTCATATGATGATGTTCTGGAAGTTGTTCTTGGTGGAGAGGAAATACAGTGCCTAGTACAAACAGTGCCTTGTGAATGCTGAAGTTATCTGTCATTTAGAAAAAATGCAACTCAATAACCTATTTTTAGCACAGTTTCTGACAGTAGTGATTAAATACATATTTTTAAATCTTCACATCTTCTGGTACATAGTTCCCATGAAGTTACAGTGACATTTACTGTTTATCTTGCCAGCTACCTGATCATTGAGCCTTTCTGAGGAGGGGAGGAAAAAAGATACCAAGCTTGCTTGCTTTATTTTCTTCTATATTGTATGGACATTGTTTCAGCTTGGTCCTGGTTTTAAGTTTCTGGGTTTTAGTGCATTTCAGTGTTCTAATCCCTTCTCAATCTGTTCAGAGTCCGATGGCCAGGATTCTGAGTTTGGTGAAAATTTTCAGGTATGTTAGGTAGCAGGTGGAAACCACAGGTACTGAACAGTCCTACTGGATTCAGCAAAGGTGCTGAGAGTGAATTCAGGGGGTTCCTGGTGCTTCAGGTGAAGGGAAAAAAAACAAAGCTGAACTGTAAAGTTACTGAAAAATCATTAATAAATTACAACAAATAGCTACTCCACACCAATTCAATGTGCAGAAATTTCTAATGAGTGGTGAGACTGCAGAGTGGCAACTGCAGTGTCCTGTCTTATCTTATTTTGCAGTAAAACTTCAATGGAGACTGGCCTGAAGACTGTCTAGCTCAATGAAATTACTTGAATTTGAAACCACACTCAAGTGTAATGCTGAGCCTGTAATGGGAAAGAGAAAAATGCTTTATGGTAGATATTATTTTAATATAGTGGAATAGTTATGTTTCCCATCGAGTAAGAATGACTAGCATTACTTATGTTGATATTGGTTCAGGTAATTATAGTTAGATTATATCATGAAAGCACACAGCAGCATTACAGTGCTGGCTGAAATCCTGATATTCTGAAATCCTTTGAGTGGCAGAATGTCCTGGGTATTAATTGGGCCTCATTACAGAAGCAAAAAGAGATCTTGATATGTCCTAAGGCTGCATAACAGTAATTTCCATCTGTTTAAAGACATGTGCCAAAGACAGAGCACTGTAGAAATTATTCATGTCCAAGCTTCTGGGATGTTTGGAAGAGCTCAGAAGAGAAATTTTTGATATTGGGGATAATGAGCAGAATGGGTTTTATTTAAAATTCTTAGACCTTGACAATTTACCTGTGGCATCATGCAAGCAATACTAATTGATGATACACACTCATTTGCTGTAAGATACACTTCTGCACCCTGGGAACTGCTTATCTGTAATGTTGGAGGAGGAATGAAGCAGAACAGGGAGATGTCAGAGACGCTGTTCCAGATGTCTGTGATGGCTGATCTTTTGGTCAACATGGAAGACTTGATGCAAGTTGTTCAGCAAAGCAGTCTAGAACACAAAGTAGAGTGAGAATATCTGGGTTAGAACTGTAAAAGCTTCATTAGGTTTAGGTTGTTTAGGTGGGTTGGATTGGTTGATGGGTTGGACACGATGATCTTGAAGGTTTCTTCCAACCTGGTTTGTTCTATTCTATTCTATTCTATTCTATTCTATTCTATTCTATTCTATTCTATTCTATTCTATTCTATTCTATTCTATTCTATTCTATTCTATTCTATTCTATTTGTTCAGGATGTACTAAATATAGTAAGCAAGTGGCTCTGGCTAGTGTCAGCTGATCCCTTTCGTTAATGCATGTATCTGTGAGTCTATGAAAGTTAAGTATATAGCACCAAACTTTTGGAAGCCAGTGGGAGTTGCTCATCTGAAGTGCTAAGGTTGTATATGAAATCAAGGAAGCATGAGGAAAGACAGAGAATTGGGTCTTTTTAGACTGGAAAAGAGATGATGAAGGGGGATCTCATAAGTTCTTATAAATACTGAAAGGGTGGGTGTCAGGAGGATGGAACCAGTCTTTTTTCAGCAATGCCCAGTGACAGGACAAGGGGCAATGGGCTTAAACTTGGACATAAGAAGTTCCATCTAAACATGAGGAAGTGCTCTAAGGGTAACAGAGTCCTGAAGCCTGCTGCCCAGAGAGGTTGTGGTGCCTCCATCTCTGCAGACATTCAAAATCTACCTGGATGTGTTCCTGTGTGACCTTCTCTAAATGAATCTCCTTTGGCAGCAGGGTTGGACTCTATGATCTCCTGAGGTCCTTTCCAACCTCTGCCTTTCTGAGATTCTGTGATTCTATGGAACAGTCATTAGCAGCGCTGGTCAGTGTGCATGCACTGAAGTCTCCTGATCTTTGGGAGGTTTAATAAGACAGCTAACTGGCCTGAGCCCTCCCTAGGCCTTCCTTTGAACACAAAGTAAGAATGAGTCTGCTTTCTGTTATCACAGACCGTTTCAAAGTTGGTCAGCCTCAGAGCTGCTTAAATTCTTTCAGCTAAGAATGGTGAATCAAATGAGCACACACCATGAATAGAAAAGCCTTTTGAGGTTGTGACTTACATTGTGAAGATAAAACCTTTTCCTACTTTCTCTTTCCAAAAGCTGAAGGAAGACTTTGGATACTTCTGGTGGTCATACAGTAGTGTCATGCAGAGATAACTGAGCTGGCTCTGAACCTACTCAGTGGGCTGGGGCAGGATTTGTAACCATGCTTGCACAGGCTCTGCCAGGGGGTGCTTGCATTGTGCTCCAGGCAGGAGAGCTAATAGCCAAGTTCCTTTCCAGAACTAAAGCAACTTATTCAAAGCTACTTCAAACATTTCTGCAAGTCATTGCACCACACTATGTGAGCATCACCTAGCATCAGTCTTCTGTGCTTGTCTGCACTTTCCATAGTCACATATGTTGGCACAAAGGGAATGGAAAATGCAGCTTCATTAATTTGCTACTGTGCTACAGGACTTCATCATCTTTAATTCCAAATGAATCAAAATTTATCACAGATCTACTGTTGTCTATTAATCATGTTTGTGTTTATACTAATGTCACTGAGCAAAATTTGGATCATGAGATTAAAATAAACAGTCAATAACATGTATTGTGGGGGACACTGAAGGATTTTAGAAGATTTCCATGTTGAATGAGACCAAAAGTTGGACAGTTATAAATTTTGATCTAATGCACATGGAAGTCAGCAGCATCTGATAGCATTTCTCTGTTGCAATTGTTTCTTTTAACCATGAGTTCCCATTATACCAGCTCTTTGACATCAAAATTATTCAGTCATTATATTTTAATGTGTGGCATTAAGTAAGTTGGGTGGCAAGTTGTCTTCTCAAAACGACTGACATTTTTTTACCTGTGGGGAAGGAACAGCTGAACAGCTAGGAGGGAAATCTGCCAGTTCAGAAAATTTATTGTGGCTTACATAGCAGAGACGAAATTGTTTGGTTTTGAATGCTAGTTTGCTTTTGATGCTTTTAATCTAACTGAAGTCTTTATCATACCATTTGAAACTGTCCTCAGGGGTTGAGGCTATCACTGAAACTTGCAAAAGTAATTGATACTTATTCTGTGTTGTTCACTGTGTTTATATGATTACAAGATGAGCTTTTCCTCTTTTTATAGCATGCAATAAAATCTTCAGTACCATGGCAGAGAATGCAGTGTGATAAACCAGAACAGCCTTCATTTGAAATACCTGCTCTTTTCTATCCAGAGAAACAGAATGGAGGGCCTTTTCCTTGTAGAAAGACTAAGCAACTATCTCCTCACAAAAATAATCTTGGGCTGTTTCATCATCCTTTTTGCAAAGACACACTTTGGTCTCCTTCACTGGAAGGAGTCCAGATAGCTGTTACAAGTTGTTTTATTTCACAGATTTAAAGTAACCCTAGCATATGGTTGAAATCCTAGTGTTTGTGTTTACTACTGCTTTCTACTACAACCAGGAGTTTTCAATAGGACAGCAGAGAGGCTTGAGGAATTGCATTAAGGTACTTTTGGGTAAGACTTCAAGGTATTGTCCAGAGCTTTGTTGACATTATTTGAGCAGTAATTCCTAGACTTTAATTTCTTGATGGCTCTACTTGAGCTTTAAGCAAGTAGCTTACCTCCTGAGAGTGTCACCTTTGACATGGGTTAACTCTCTGTGGATCTTAGGGGTGTTAAGAGACCAGAATACTGGCATATTCAGATAGACTCTTGTTGATTATAGTCCCTCAGTAAAATGGAATGCTTTTGTTTCAACTTATATTGTATGTCACAATATGAAATTATATGGTATTAAAACTAGGCATGTTGTTGCAACTCTTACTTAGTAAGTCATAGACTGGTAGTGATTCCTCCCTGTTTTCTTTGAAGATAGAATTGAAAGACCCAAAGAGAACTTTAAATGATACTAATTTATCTCAAACAGTTTTAGGATCATTATTTTCTTACATCCTTTGGGAAAAGGTGGTGCTGAGTGCTGATTTGGGTCACTCTGTTTGACTACACATGACCTAGTGTGGTTAGGACCCATGGTGACACCAGTGTATTGTTTTCACAGGCATCATTTTGGCCAGTGATCAGAGCCACTTCTGGGTACTGATTAACTTCATGTGTATGTGCTTTGGCAAACAGCATGGATGATAGGACTGATCAGGTTGTTAGTAGGTCCTCATCAGGGAATCAATGAAACATGTGAAGGTAGATAGCAGGGGCAGGAGCAGGAATTGGCCTGTTTGTGGTTTCCCTAGTTTGATAAAGGTAGAAATAACAACAATTGCACATCACAAAAAGAGCTTCTTGTGGCAAGAAGCTGGGCAAGGGAGAAGGTAGCCTGGCAAGGGAGAAGGTAGCCTGAGTCAGTTCACTTGCTTTTCCTTCACAAGCGGCAATATATGAGGAAAAAGGAGGAAGGATATCTGTCACAGAGAGACACAGATTGTCATTTGGAGTGAAAACATGGAGATAGGTTTCCAAGTGGCTGAGAGGTAGATGGCAGCTCTTGATCTTTGTAGCATCCCTGTGAGAACTCTTTTTAATATTGTGTTATTACATTTGGGGTTAGGAGTGCCACGTGCTCGTTGTTTTGAGGGAACTGCTTGGGACTGCTTGTTATATTGTGGATTTGCATAATATGTTTAAAGGCAATTTAAATAAAATTTAATTCCAATTTATGTAACCTTCTCTGATGAATTTTTTCTCTTAAGAAGTTGATGTGCTGTTACCTCTGTGCCACACAGTGTAAGCCTAGAGCTTCCAGCCAGATTCTTATCTCCATCTGGTGCTTGCACATGGGAGGAAAGTTTATAAAGCCATCTGAAATAAATAAATTGTATTCCTTATTTGCTCTGTTTGATCTGGTTACCATCTCCTGTAACAAAGTAGAAGCTATGAAATCCTGTGACTGAGGAATGAAGAAAGCTATTCTGGTGCTTGCTCTCACTTTGGGAAGACAACCCTTCCTTTCATGCATGAAGGTGTGAAGATGGTGCAGGTTGAGGTTAAGCATCGAGCTGAGAGTGCAGAGCTGCATAGCTGGCAGTCTCTGGGCAAAAATTCCTGCTCTGACATGTTCAAAAATGTAACTGATTACTCCAATTCAATGGCCAGTTCATTGATTAGAAGGGCAAATGGGCTTCCATCCAGGAGTGCAGCAGAAAACAAACAGCTAGGCAAAAACCCAAGACTATTTAACTATCTGAAAGAGCATGGAGCTATCACAGCTGCTGCAGAACCTGTCACAACTTGGCTGCCAAGAAGCCAGATGCTTGCATCAGAGGAATGTGTGTTTCACAAGCTGATACCTCTGCTGACACAGAGCGACATGTCCAAAAAGGCAGGAGGAGAGCACAAATTAGTCAGCCTTCCCATTAGGTGCATGCCTTGCTGGAACACTGACACCTGTAGAAATACACATTTTAATCAGAAATTGATTATGGAAATAACCCTCTCCTTTTAATAAAGATCCATTTCAATAACCAGTGAGGGACCACTGTCCATATGTGAAGTTAAACACTGCATAACTGATTTAATGATTGGATCCATTGGAATCTAAATTTGCAGAGGCTTACCCATGTGATTAAGGGTATACCAAAGCCCCTGAACGTGCATTGCTTTGGGCCTGCTCCAGAACCCACTAATGCCATTGATTTCAATTAACTCTGGATAAGGTCACTGGTGGCTGAATCAATTGCTTGATTCCAGAAATAACAGGAAAGACAAAGAAGGAATAATGGCTTAACTCATGGAATTAATGAGAGCAAGTCCTATGTACGTATTCAGTATCAAGTGGCAGCACTCAAAACAGACTTTGTGTGATTTGCTTAATATCATATTTTACAATGAGGCAATTTATAGTGAAAGGCAATGTCCTTTAAAGATATCACATCAATTCTCCCCAGTGACTGATTTTCATAGAATTCTACTGAAGGAAAAACTATGGAACTGAAAAAGATTCAGAAATTGATTGCAAATCACAGCTATGTCTGGAAAAATTGTGCATGCTCATTTTAGTTCTCAGGTCATCTGAAAAGTTTAGATAAAACATTTCATTTTAGCCATTCGTTTTCCCCATATGTCAGAACAGCATGTCAAGGCTTCATCCTGACACTTAAGGACAGAATTTCCCATAGTATAGGATGTATTAGAGTAAATGTTGCTATATGAAAGTCCTCTTCTAGGAGTGACAGATATGGGGGAGCATGCAGATCATTACAGAAAGCTGTGTGGGAGCTGTGGGAGGGGGGAGTGCAGTGGTGCCAGGCATTGAGCACAACTGATGGATAATATCCCATGACCCTGCATGGAGCAGAATGACCAATCAGAAGGCAGTTATTGTTGTTATATGTTATTTGCTACATTCTCTGAAGCTTACATTCACAAATGTGACAGAGCAGAGAAGTATTGTTTGTTCCAGCAGTAAAACCTGCCTTTGCTAAAGACCTTTCCCCTATTCCTGACATGCAGGGGAAGTAAAAAGCTTTGAAAAATCACCTAGACAGGCTAAACTCCAAACTATCTTTGTGATCAAAAGCTTACCAGCCTGATCAAACCACTTCAACTGAAGGCCCTTTTTTGACAGTGAGTATCTGAGGAGATTCATACACCACCCCCACACACTTCCTTTTATTCTTTCCACATACTTTTACTTGATTCCATTGTTTATCCTCTCAGCCAGCTACCCCAGGCTTAGAAAAGTGTTTACTGTGTTAACTTGTGATGATCCAACATGCTTGTAGGTGTTTGATTTGTGAGACATACTTAGCTGTGTTGGTAAAAGTGAGAATAAGAGTCATCTTCTAAGAGCATTTTGCTCTTCAGTACACTGGTGTCATCTGGAAGAAATGTCCATGATATTTTAGGAATGAGCTCAAGACCTCCAGCCATGTGCAACTCCAAGGAGGGCAAATTCTGCAGCCTGCAATTAATTCAACTGTTTTTTAAAAGTTTGCCCTCCTGCTCTCCGAGTATTTATTGTGGGATGTAAATATAACTGGATTATATTACATTAATTTATATATTATATTAAATACAATCTGTTGGGATTTTAATATCCTGCAATTTAGTCCTTCTGGACTAAACTGCTCTTCAGTCTGTGAGCTCATCTGTCCTTGCCCCAGGAGTATAATCAGAGGGTAAACCAAGGCTTTTATTTGTCCTTCAGGCTCTCCATCTGAAGCTGTACTGAACCACACAGGACTTGCAGCACAATTAGACATTCTCAGGGGAAATAGCCTTTGCTCTTACCACTTCACTTTTAGCTTGTCAGGCTGTGAGTCTGATCACCTTATGCTGCAGCTTTATGGATCTATAATGAAAGTGGACCCAAGGGCCTGGAGTCTGAGCCATATTCTGCTCTTGTGCTGATAAGAAGCAAATACACACTTCAGGCGTGTGCAACTGTAGTACTTCTGCAGTGCTTCAGGAAGAATGTTGTGCAGTTTAGGTAACTCAATCCCATCTACTTACCACATTTTCTGAGATCACACTGTTGTTTCGGCTTTGTCAATAAGAAGGAACTTTCTAAGTTACTAATAAAGCAGAATCAAATGTAGACAGTGAACCTGAAGATAGCATGGATTTTCTATCACTATGAGACATGAAGCCTTTAACAGATCTTGACTTTACTGCCATAGGTTAGTTGACAAGCTTTACTAATATCTATGTATACTTAGATAAGGTTCTCATGTCTCATCATACTTGTTTGCCCATAAAAAATAAGGCCATATGAAGCTGAATTATTTCTTCAGATGCATCACTCATTTCAGCCTGCTGTGTATCAGTACAGGAGCAAATGCAGCTCATGGCTTCAACTTCTTTATCTTTTCATTCAATCCATGGCTAGTCAAGGACTGAATCTTGTTGTGACTTTTCTCCTAACAAAAGCCGTGGCATTCCTGCCAAAAATATGCTGTATCTGCAGCACAGGCAGTAGCTATATCTTATGATGACTTAGAATAGACATTAGATGGATAAATATGCTGACAGGGTGAGCTAAAGACCACTCCCTTAATAAGGGCTGTAATTTGAAGAATGCAGAATCTGTTTGTCCACCCGCATGGGAATTCTCCTCTCGGGGATAACAACTTCCTGGTTAAATCCACAAATCTCAGTACATGTTTCCTCACACATTTATTTGTACAAGATCCACCAGTTCTGAAAAGGATAGAGTTAGAACTTACTTTGATGGAAGTCTCCAAAATCTTTCTTCTGGGCAATTGAAGTCACTACCTCTGCAGTGCTGTGTGCCTAGAGATGTGAGCGGTGTGTCTGCTGTCCTGATCCTGCTCACCTGGGTGTTCTTAGCCTGGAAACACATTACCATTCTCTAGAAAGTTTAGTAATTGCTAAATTTTGCTAAAATAATATAAATTCATAAATTCTTCCTGGGAAGTGGCTGCAGTTTTCCCTTAGGCTTGTCCTTTTCTATTTAATTTTTATATATATATATATAAAAATTTAGATAATTTATATATATAATATATATATTTCTATTATATATAGTTTTTTATATATTTATATTTTTATGTATATATATAAAAATTAAAGCAATGTTTTCCTTCTTTTGTGAATCTATTCCTTTCTTCTACATGTGTGTGTCTGCATTAGTGTCATGGCACCAGTTTTGTTCCCAGGAGAGCCTGGAGTGCAACCTGTGTGTTGTAGTTATTTAATGTTTAGAAATACTTCTAATGGTTGGTGCAAAATAGTCTTTTTGGTCTGGGAAAGCACACTGTAAATCAGCATCAGATTTAAACAAAATATAACTCTTCTAATCTTAGGGGTGGGCTTATTGCTGCTGGAATGAGCTAAAGCTGTGTGGAGCTGTAGATGCAAGCGCACCATCTTGTCCACCTTTACTTAAATGAAGTAGCTGCACGATGGCACTTGTGAAGCTGGGACTAAAATAGTATGCTTTGAAATTTGTATTATTGAATATTACATATTAGTACTTATTACTCCCACAGCACACCTCATCTTCAAAGTCTTTTGAAGACTTCCTCCATCAAACTAGTAAGTTTAAGATATGAAACCTTGCTGACTGCAATGGAAGAGGAGGTCAGCTGAGTTGGGGTGGTAAATATCACTGATGGTTACACAGTTGTGGTGGGTTTAGCGGGTAAGGTAGAAGGCAGGGAGGGAGAAGCTGGTAGCTTCCCCTGGTCCTTGGCCAGGGGTGTTCTTGTGCTGTTTATTAATTGTAAATATCTGTATAGTATTGTAAATACTGTATAGTTTGTACATATTGATTGCATTCCATTGTAGAGTGCTTGTAAGTACAGCTTCATTTGCTTCTGAGTTGGTCTGGCAACGTTAATGTTGGGGGGGAAACTTCAACCTGCCACAATGGTACTACAGGAAGATTAGCCACAGAACTAAGTAAAGAGGATTTATAATTTTGTGCTTTAAAAGCACAAACGTGCATTTGAGAGGCAGCAAGCGGCAGAGGTGGCAATTGCCTATGTGAGCAGCTCCAGTGAGCTCAGTGGATCTTTGTCAGCAAGGTATTGCTGCCGCTCAGGGCAAGCACCACAAGAATCAGGCACCCTGTCATTAAAGCCACACAACTTTTTTTTATCAATATTCTTGCAGGCAAATGTGAGACCTTCTGCTGGTGCTGACTGCGCTTATTCAGGTGTATTATTGCATCTAGCGAGATTTACATCAGCTGAGGATCTCACCCCAGTTTGATTTGCTCTCTGTAAATACAGATAAAATTTGGGTTGATGCTCTCATGCAAAACATGGTAAAAACTTGGCTTCAGCTCCTCATTGAGCTCAAGTGTTGGTTGTTTTTTTGTTTGTGGAATGTGCAGTGTAGGGTGTTTGGATGCAAGTGGCCAGGTGTTTCCCAATACTGAAGCTCTTCATGTGGAAACGTGCACAGGTAACAGAACTTAATCTGTCACAGCCCTTAGTGGTGTTCATCCATCGTTTGAAGTTCTGACTTGAAAGGAGTGACTTCTGAGCAATCAAGGCACAGACTCCCAGCCCCTCTCTTTCAGCAGCCTCTCTCAATGACAGAGGATAGTTTCAGATTAGTAGCTGAATTAGTTCTCAAGTGAGTACCCTGTGGCACTACTTAGTCTTGGACCTCCATCTCGGAGACAGAAAGGTCAGTATCTGTGCCCTTAGCATATAGTGAATAACTATATTTGATGCTGTTTCTTGTTTTCTCATACTTTTGCCTTTGGCAAGTATGAGAGTTCTCTTCAATACACATTTTAACTGAAACTGAACTGTCTTGAATCTTGCAAAGATCATAGTTCTGTAATTTTCAAAATTAGGAATGAGTTGAAACTTCTGTTCCATCTTATTCAAGTCCCCTGCTCTGTGCTTTAAAGTCCATGCAGATTGCACTTCTAGTTACATATTTTTAAACAAACAAAAAATTGGGAGATTTCAGGGGTAAATTCCTTTAAAAGCACTGCTGACATTTGTAATTTTTCTTTTTCTCTCTGCACTCTTTCCATCTTGAAGCTGTTTAAGTTGTTCTTACTTTTCTGCTTTCCTTGCCAGCACAGTTTATTCATTCTAAGAAAACATCAGTTGGGTAAACAGAAGTATTTATGTGTGTAGCACTGCAACTCCTACTAAGATGCAAATTGTGCTGCAGGGAGGATAGTTTGTGCTTTTCTTTCCTCTTTGCTTTTCTTTTTTGACAGTCGGTTAATAAAGACTCAACAATAAGCAGCTGCCTGTGATGTCATTTGGGACTTTGTCCACAGAGCTTGTATTTACAAGTACTGAGCAACTACATAGCAGCAGCAAACCCAACTATCAGCAAACTTTATGTCTGCTGTTACTGGAGGACTTCAGTAGTGCTGTGGCTGGTGTAGAAAGCTAACTCTGTTCTTCTAACCACAGACTTTTAAAGCTTGATAAATAAACACTGGATAAACTCAAGAGAATTTCTGGACTGCAAAGACTTCTTACGGTTCTGAGTTCTCCAGGGCTGGCATGTTTTGACTGAACTGCTGCAAGTAAGACTTTTGCTGTTTTAGTGTTTTTATCATGTCTGTAAAGCTTATTTTCTCTAGGAGTGTGTCAGCATTGCTATTTGTAGTTTCGCTGTAATTAAAAGAGTGGCGAGTATGTAGTTGTTAGGAGTAATTACAGCCGTGTCTGAGTGTGGCTCAGCAACAGAGTAAAGGACAAATGAAAACTCGATTCTGCCTTTTGTTTGCATGAGATTACCCTGAAGTGGCTCTCTCTTTATTTAAGTGATGAAACTTTAAGATTCTTAGTCATGTGAGTACTGTCATTAACTGAACAAAACCTAATCTGCCTTAAGATTGTTCTTTTATCATTTCATGGTATTTATTTGAATACTCAAAATTAATTGGGATTTTAAAGATCATTTCTGTACAGCTTTTGGTACAGTTCCCTTTAAAAAAGGTTTGGTTCTTTATGCAGGCATTGATTTATAGCAAAACTTGACTATTTTTACTTTAAGCCCCTGTTCAATTTCTGGAGATATGTAAGTTTAAAAGAAAGAATCATACAGTGCTTTGAAATCTGACACCTTTGGGGATAAAATGAGTTGTCAATTATGTGAGAAACAGTAATTTTTTTTTTGTTTGTTTTGAGTGTTTGTGTTAGAAATCCAACAAATTGTGAAAGATCAGAGCAGGAACACAAGTAGAGTGGTAATATCTGTGAAAAAAAATGTTTCTATGCAGCCTGCTCTTTGTGGGACAGAACTATGTTTCTGACCACTGATTAACTGATTTTCAGAACAACTAGCTCTGATTGTCATGGAATTATTCTCATCTTACAGACAGGGAAACTGACTCATAGATGGGATTTATTAAAACTTAGTTTACCTGCCTCTAAAGCTGGTAACAAGCCCTAGGTCTCCTGCTTCTCATTTCAATCCTTCATCAGAAGCCCATTCTAAATTACTGCAATTTCAGTTATAGTGGCTTTTCCAGGGAGTAACCTGATCACAGTGTACGAGGAAATCTTTTATTACTGTTTACCTCTGTTTAATTATCTTTGTGGAAACAAAGCCCATTTTGAAGAATGAAATCAGAAAACTGTAACTGACAAGTATATGAGGGAAAATGAGTACAAATCAATCAAATAGGAATTGGAGGATTCCTCCTGAATTATTAGCATTATAGATTTTGCTTTCCTTTTATTGCTACTGTCTTTGTTTACAAGGCCTCTCAATCCTTACACAGCAACAGAGTTTTGGGTAGCTACAACTGCAGATGCCCTTCTCAAGTGACCCTGTTTCTACAGCAGATCAAAACCTGCCTGTCTCTTCTTTTGATGATATAATGTGGCTTGGCATGTCAAGATATTGTGTAACTTAGGAGCTGTTGTTCTGTCTTTGGAATTCTCATTCTCATGGGGGGGAAAAAAGCCCTAAATTTAATTCTGCATTGATGCCATGCAAATGGCAAAAGCTTCTGGAGTTTTAAATACACGTTGAATAAGAGCAGAGATTTATTCTTTAGGTGCCACCCTCTTTCTTCAGAAACAGTATAAACAAAAAGTTTGTATTTTCTTTAAAAGACCTTTTTCTAGCTTGGGTCCTTCCACTGAACACAAGACTGAAGAACAGAGGAATCACGATAGAGCCTTTCCCTGGGGAAAAAAGGAATGGGTTTTAAGGTTAGGTGGTTTGATTCCTACCACACTGACTCCTGTGGGCCGCTTTCCTTCCCTCTGTCACCTTGTGGCCAATAATGATGATATACTGCTGTGTACTGCTAAGGGTATTTAGACTTGTAAAGTATTCAGGTATCATTTTTGCCTAAAAAATCTACAAAATAATTAGAACAAAGTGTGATTAAAAAAAATGTTCAGGTCCCACCTAACTTTCTCACTTAAATTGATTTCAAGTGTCAATCTTACAAATGTGAATTTTACAGCATTTTAAGAGAACTCCATGGACTTCTCTGCTGTTGTTCTTGTGCATGAGTTGTGTATGAATGTTTAGAGGCTTAGGTTTAAACAGGTAGAAATCCCTCCCCAGTAAATGGAAAGTGATAGGCTGCAATTGCACTTCCACAACAGTCAAAAGCAAATCCTCAGCTAATTGCCGTAGGATCAGAATCGGACTATCAAAACCTGACGAGCCTGAGGGCATTCAATTTTCCTCTCTTATATTTTCTGTTCTCCCATTTACATTTTCATCGTTATATTCCAATGTAGCAAATAAGGATATAGAGCAAACTCACTTTGCAGCAGAAGGATTCCTGGATTAATTTTCCCTGGGTCTGAGAAACCTGCTGAAGGATACCACATATAATCTGATAACATTCTGGGATGGCATTAAAGAGGACAATTGCCAGCAGAATGTCAATTCTTTGGGCTTTCTTGACATTTGAAAAGAAACAGAATAAGTGCAGACTCCAGCCTGTCATCATCTGACAAGTGGGACTGAGGTTGGGATAAAAGCCACAGAACAAAAGTGCCAAAGGGAAGCACTGTTGGCTGAGGAGCTTAGCACAGCACAGCCAGGGCCAAATGCGGCGTGATGCTCGGCAGCTCCTGTGCACTTCTGCACGTGTTCAGCTCCTGGCAGGATTGGATTAAGGCTTAAAAACAATCCGTGCCAAAGCTGCCAGACACCTTCAAAAGTATAGCATCCAATATGCAGGTTTATTACTAAACCAGGATAAATGTACAATGTAAATAGAACATGAGCCATTAACACCGTCTACTGATACTGCTCATGTAGCATGCAGAAACCTGAATTACATTAGGTGTTCTCTGATGGTTGCATAAATTAGTCATGCTGGTTTGGGATGAAAATTCAGATAGCTATTACGTGAAAAAATACTTGGAAATCTCTTATGATTCCATTGACTGGCATTCAGGTGAATCACATAAATGTGGTTTGTACAGCAGCAGTGGCTTCTGGAAACTGGCAAGAGCATTGTCCATGGGCTATGAATGATGCAGAACCTGAAAAGCAGGTTGGATTATAAAGCAGTGGATAAAAATTATGTTGCTGGAAAATGGTCTGTTAGTACTGACATGCAGCTGGAACAAATGCTGGTGTTAAATTGCATGTTTGCTAAGCTTTCCACAGGACAACACTATTTGTTTTCCAGAGCCAAACCAGCCTTGGATAGTGTGCACACAATAGGTCTGTGGAGAATCAAATGTGTGTCACAAATTATTTTCTTTGACAGAGCTAATTGATTATTATAATTCATCATTATCTAAATTGTTAAATTCAACAGTTTGCCATATCCTTTTGTTTCTTTGTTGTAAGACATAAAACAGGAAGAGCTAATTACTCCATGCAGCAACAGAGGCAAATTTCATTGTCTCCTTCACTTTGAAGCCGTGTTGAATCATCACTATGAATTTTCAGGAATGGTGGAGAAAAGAAGGAAGCAGGAATTCTTTTGCAGTGAAGTTGCTTTTTGGTGGTAGTTAGCATTTGTGTCTTGAATGGTATTCTCACAGCTGGGCTGGATCATGCTTGCTTCGCCTGTACTAAGTATTACCTAATTGTGCAAACGGAAATCACATGTGTTCACTGATCCAGTGGGAATCAGTGGCACTCCTTGAGGAATACAGCACAACTTGACATGAGCTGAAGGATTACATTTGCTTCTAAAATGACTTCCTCCACTAGATATGAGCACTTGGCTTTTTTCTTCAGTGCTGTGAAGATATCCAGTGCTTCATCTGCTGGGTAAAAGGAAGTAGTGCTGTTGGCGCAGGAGCTCTAGAGAGATTAAGCAATGACTTAATTTATGCAAATTCCTAAAGTCCTGATCTACTGGTAAGATTTAGTATAATTTTGCTGTGAGATGCAGGATCTTTCCAGCTGCTCTGAAATGATCTGACAAAATGGTTCATAGTGATAAGATTTTGGGGGGTTATTTTGCCAGTAGAGGGCTGTGTTAAACTGGATAAAATAACTCCCTCTAGGTCTCACATTTTCGGTGAGTAACAGCTTAAAGCATATTGTCGTTTTCAAGGGCAAAATGAGTAAATAATTGGAGGTTTTAGAAGCTACTGAATGATTAATTATTTTCAGTCAGAATCACATAACTTTTAACAGTACAACCTAGTTCTGTGTTGGTCTAATTAGGCTTGAATTCTGGTCTTTCATGGACATCATACCTACCTGTTTATTCAAAACTGTCCAAGGTTGATAGATACAGCCCTAATAAGGCATTAAGCTGACGTGATATACAGCAGCAGCATGTGCTTTTCCTATAATGACACAAATGAGAAAAGAATTGTTTTTCAGAGGTGCAACCACGTTTGTTTTTGATGTGGCCTCTAAACTAGCAGTCATTATTCAGGCTCTAGTGCTGCAGGCGTTGACCTTTGGCAAAATATTTTGTTATCCTCAATCTTCTATACAGGCCTTCTGTGAACTCTGCACAGCTCTCATTTTGCTGATTGCATTTAAAGTCATTTATTGCACACTGTTTGCCCTTCTAGCAGATGTTAAAGGATTCCCTGCCTCCCCCCTTAAAGGCTACTCCTCTGTAGCATCTAATTATAACCTACACAAAAGATTAGCAGATGTTATAATTGTCTTTACTCATTGATTAAATAGTTTCTGCATGATTTGCTCTCTCTTCCTCTCATTGCTGATTTGTGAGGTCTTTCTGGATGAGTCTCATGCATCTGCAATTTGTTAACAGAGGCTGTCTTCAGTTCTTAACTTTTCAGATTTGTGGTTCAGACTGTTCAGGTTATAGATGTTCTTCTGGACAATGTGACAGAAGCTTGTTAAAAATGGGTGTGTGAATATTTGCCTTGATTCCACACATTCCTGTCTGTCCTCTTCCTTTTAACAAATTCCATCTGAAATGTATGAGGAAAACATACTAATTTTAATGCATATAAATTGGAGACTGGAGGGGTCAGTGATGAGATTTTGTTAGCAGTTATTTTGCCCCCAAGTTTCACTTGCAGACTAAATTAGTGGCTGAAAAAAACAGTTCAAGAAGAGGAGACAAATTCTAAGAGGACTTTCCTGACAGAACCTAGTAGGTCTCTAGCGGGACCATTAGAAAACTTTGGATTTGCTTGTGGTGTGTTGTTGGTTTTTTTGGTATGGTTCTTTTCTCTTTTCACCCACTCAAACAATAAAGGTTACTCAGTTCTTGAGCTACCTACCTAGTCTCTTCTCTGTTACGTTCCCACATTGGGATGAGGGCTTTTTTCTCAAGTAAATCCACAATCCTTCTCCTGCAGCACAGCAGTGCCAAGCTTAGCAACTG
Organism: Melanerpes formicivorus; assembly: GCF_026170545.1. Lineage (NCBI taxonomy): Eukaryota > Metazoa > Chordata > Aves > Piciformes > Picidae > Melanerpes > Melanerpes formicivorus. The sequence goes on along the minus strand of NW_027142357.1, from coordinate 35,083,466 downwards.
TTGGTTTATATTTGTATAAATCTTTTAGCATCTTGAGCTCAGTCAGACCAAACTGTAGTTCTTTTCAGAGAGGTGTATTTTCACCACTGGGAATTTACTTGTACTTAAATGTTCTTCTCTGTTCTTTGGATTCCATATCATGTTATTGCATCTTTTTTTGATACAGATAGGAGTCATTGGCAAGTTCACAAAGATTTCCATGACTGTCTTTGAAGGTCCTACAGTTCTATGAAACTGTGTCTGTCACAGGACCTCAGCCTGAAGAGTTCTGCCTTGCTTATTTAAGAATTAGTATAAGAGAGTTAATTAAGAGCATTTTCTCACATACTCTCCAATAAAGTCTTTGAATGTATTGATTTAGAGAAATAGATTAAACACTTGAGGCTTGAATTATGGGCTTGGTTATTCAAAAGCCATAAAATATTGTGCTGTTTTTCCTGCCAATCCCCCAAATCCTATGCAAGCATAAAACTGTTGTCTTGATTTCTAGTCTGAGAGAGAGTCCACCTCACATTGGGATTTGGTGTACGTTCTTCTATCAAAATTTTTGGCTACCAAAAGTACTGGAGTTCTGTTTGGATGCCTGGGATTACTGACTCAGTTAATGCAGATTCATGGGTATGTGGCATCCCAAAGGATGCTTCTGCGATGTTGATAGTGTGTGGAAATTTATTCTGTTCACAGTGAATACCATACATAGTGCTGGCTGTGAGATTTTGCAGTGTAACTACAGGGCTCTGGATTTTTGTCAGTTTTTAAAGACCAATCTTTTACTTATAATTAATGAGTTTTATTAGCCTGAATAGTAATCTTTTCAGTGCACAAAACCATTTGTCCAAGGACTCAAAACTGTTCCAGAAACAGAGGTACTTTGTTTGGGGGATTAACAAAGAACACTGTACCCTCCTTGTTTTTAAATGACATCTCGATGCTTCTGAATACTTTCTATTTATGAGCTGGAGGGACACATTATAGATTTGTAATAAGAACATTCCAGAGTGCCAACTGTGCTTGAGAAGTGTGTTTTAATTATATAGACACCTGTCCACTACCTACTTGTAATATTTCATAGAGGTCACTGAACAACCAGCTGATGGAAGTGGCTTTTATTCATCAACCTGGTCTGAGTTTGAAACACTCATCCAGAGGTGAAAGGCTAAAATCCAAATTACCAATAATAAGGTCTATTCATTCCCCATATTATGCTGCCAGTAAAAGGTCTAGGTGTTCTTTGCAGTGACACATGAGAAACATTGAGAAATCACTAAGTCATTAATGATTTTTAACATCTGGTACTAGCTGCTACTGAAGGAAAGTATTAAAGTAGTTTTAAGTAGTTTAATATCTTAATAAACAGCTCTCTGTTATGTCACTGGCTGTTAGACCTACATTAGATATCTTCGTCTTTATTAGATGGTTGCACAAGTGAAAGACAGCACCAAATGATCTGAAGAGACAACAGTATCACAGTCTACAAAGTCTCAGACTGGCCATTCTCCTTGTCTCTCTGCTTGAGAATCCGTGGACTTGTCTTGTATTTAATTATGTGCCTTTCCTAAAACTAATAACTTCCTTCCCTTAAGCTGTGATTCTGTCACAGTGTTATTGATTGGGAATACATCACGATGTTCATAGGAAACTGTTTCTGTCATTTATGTTTACCAATCTTTAATCAAGTGAATTGCTTTTCTTCTCGATTACCACAAAAATCTTTTGTCACAAGAAAAAGCTTTAAACAGACGTTGATAAGAATTTATCGACTAGATGATAGTTTTCAGCACAGCCCTGAAAAAGAAAAGGTTTGTAAAGTACACAGCCATGGGCTGCCTGACAGTGCAGATGCAGGCTCTGGGCAGCCTCATCTAGTTGCGGATGCCCCTGCTTGCTGCAGAGGGGGTTGGACGAGATGACCTTTGAAGGTCCCTTCCAAACCAGACCATTCTATGATTCTAAACCCTATGTTTTCCTTGCTCTTGGCTAGGAGGAAATAATTCTGTCTCTCTGTTAAACCACTAATGTCTCCTTTTCACCCACTGGCAGTTTTCTGTTGTGGAAGCCAGCTATTCTGCACCTATTTTACTTATTCCTGTCTATCAGGAACAGTGTGGCCAGCAGGAGCAGGGAGGTCATTCTGCCCCTGTACACTGCACTACACCTGGAGTACTGTATTCAGTTCTGGGCCCTTCAGTTTAGGAATGTGTCCAGAGAAGGGCAACAAAGTTAGTGAGGGGTTTGGAGCACAGGCCCTATGAGGAGAGGGTGAGGGAGCTGGGGTTGCTTAGCCTGGAGAGGAGGAGGCTCAGACGTGACCTTATTGCTCTCTACAACTCCCTGAAGGGAGGTTGTAGCCAGGTGGGGGTTGGTCTCTTCTCCCAGGCAACCAACACCAGAACAAGAAGACAGAGTCTCAAGCTGCACCAGGGGAGGTTTAGACTGGATGTTAGGAAGAAATTCTTCATAGAGGGAGTGATTTCCCATTGGAATGGGCTGCCTGAGGTGGTGGTGGAGTCATCATCATTGGAGGTTTTTAGGAGGAGACTTGATGGGGTGCTTGGTGCCATGGTTTAGTTGATTAGGCGGTGTTGGATGATAGGTTGGACACGATGATCTTGAAGGTCTCTTCCAACCTGGTCTACTCTACTCTACTCTACTCTACCTGAACTCCAGGTTTGGATCCTGTGCATTACGTGGGGATTCGGAGCTTGGGTGCATTGTTCAAGATTTTGAAACTTCAGGAAGCATCTGAGCTCCTCCTCTCTAGTATAGGAGGCTAGATCCCTTTAGCTCCTATTATACTCAGGTGAGATGGAGTGGCTTATCCAGTGTGAGGCAAAGTGGAGGTTAACATCTAACTCAAAGGATCATCATGCAAGAAGACAGAAAATATATGACACCTTCTTGTGGGTTTAGGACACATTATTGGGCAACAAGTCCCACAAAGACCCTACCAGCTTTTCTCCTTGCAGGGGAGCTGGGTTTAAATCTATGGGTGGAGTGCGGATATCTGGCTTGGTGCCTGTGTAGCTGCTATCAGTTGGTCATGTACACTTCTCTGCATTTTTGTTGAATTTACTTCTGTCCTAGCTGCATTTCAATCAGATTAATTTTGACAGAGTAGCCAAGAGGTGAATGAGAACTGAGTCTCTTCTGCTGCATCATGCAGAATTTGGACAACAAATCATTCCTCTGTTTGGGTGTGTAGCGCTGTACACATCTAGCAGACTGAGAAAAGTAATGATAGAGAGCAGCAGCATTAATAGAAAGTGTCACTAATAAAGTCTTTGACAAAGAGGAATTACTCTATAGATGGCTCACACTGTATATTGCTATCTTCACAGTACAAAAGAGAAACTGAGGCAGCAGAATTTAGTGAATCAACCTAAACCACTCACTCCAGAGCAGAGATCCATCTCAAAATATGAGCAAACTCTTAGGACTTACCTGAAATGAACCAAGTATACTTTCTTACCTGCATATGTCCAAAACTGTTCATGGTTCTCCTCACTTCCCCAAATTAATAAACCTTATGCAGAACAAAATACTTCAAAGCTTATATTTAGTCTCAAGATGCACTTTAAATTTCAAAGTGGATCATTTCGAACACACAAGTATATTAATGCATTCCTCTTCACCACTGAAAATACTTCCTTTTTTTTTTGCTTTTTCACAGCTGAACTCAAGCTAGACAGTAACATTGAATAACTTACTGCAAGACTGAATGTGCCTAACCTGTAATCTTAAAAGCTTTATCTAAATCTGAGCGGCATTATTTCCAGGAAATAGTCTAGGGGGAAAAAAAATCCCATTTGAGACATTAACACAAATCCTCTAAGAAAAAAGTGGCAGAAGAATCCTGTGCCAACCCAAGTCTTGCTACTGCAAGCAAAAATACCTTTCAGATTTTAGTGAATGGCAAACTTCTGAAATGTCAGTAGTCATTCTTTTATGTCAGTTTCTGAGAATGTAGTGATTTTACTTTGCATTCTAAATGGTCAGATGCTTGGGAGAGAGAGGCTAGAGAATTTTAATAGTATTCCTCTTCTCTTTCTAATATTTTCTGGATGTTACTGTATCTATAATCCCAATGTGCCTGATTATTATCTGTGATGGCAGACTATATGCTCTCCCATTTTCACTTGGTAGAACTGACTGCAGATGAGATGACGGCTGGTAGAATGATATAAAACATAGGAAAGTTATGAACCTTTTAAGTAGGAAATTCGTGGATGTTTTTTAATTTACATTTTTATTAAGTTTCTGGCAGATGGAAAAATTAGAAATCAGTGTGAGACAGCCAGTCTTTACACTGAGAAACTGCAGTAAGCACTGCCAGCAGCTGACTGCACGGGGGGAAGAATGCAGTGTCTCTTTTCCCCCATCCCAAACAAAAGCCTTTCACTCTAATTGCCTCTAATGTGGATCAACCACTGCAATGTATAAAGAGAGACTCTGAGAAGAAAGGGATAGAGGACTCTTTTCTTCCCCATCAGGATCTTCAGACAACACATTCCTGGCAGCATCCTCATTTTCAGTATATTTTATTGTACTTCATCCTGCCTTTTTTTATATGACAGGTGTTCCTTTGATTCTCAGCGAATCAATCTGTATTGGATTTCACTTTATGTAATTTCTTCAGATACTCAGCATCATTTCTTCTCTTTATTTCTTTTATATCTATTGTCAAGAACCTAATCAATTTCTCACTTTCTCTTGTGCTAGTGTACATCCCACAAACTTACGTAGTCATTCCTTTCCCTTTTGGTCTCTTTTTTGTCATTGTTTGAAACTAGTATGGAGGGACTTGTTAATCATATCCCACCAAGTCAATACCTTAATTGTCTTTGCTGCTTTTGTCTGAATTCTATCAAGTTTGTCTCTATTCGTTTGGCCCAGAACTGAATTCAGCATTTGAGATGAGGTTGCACTAGCATTGCAGACTGAAAAGAGGTGAAGGGCTGCTGGGTATGCCAACGCCGTTCCAGTTCTGTCACCGCCTAAAGAAATATGGATGAAGATGGAACATCTTTTATTGTTAACATTTTCATAATGGTTTTCTTGGCCATAAGGTGAAAATGGAGTTCAGTCAGTGTGTATGTGTTCCTTTCAATTTTATGATCTTGCTATCCCACAGTCCTATGTGCTCTGTTGTGTAAGAGCAAAGTGAATTAGAATTGACTAGGAAAATCTTCCTGGAGTTTTTCTTAATGTATACTCATGGATGAATAGGGAACACAACCCACAACAAAACTGAAGGTGGTATCCAGGTGCCTTTTGGCAGTGAGCATGAGTAAGAAGGAGACTGGAAATACTAGAGCTGATTTTCTTTGGGTCTGATCCTTGCATGATGTTAGGTTAGCTGAAATGAGAGCAGACTTCTAACTTCTGCAAAAACTGAACATCCAAAGAACCAGCTGAAGGATTTTAGTACTCATCCTTATAGAAGCTAAGTTAGTTTCAGCCCATCCAACTTCAGCTCTGGTACACATGTGCTTTCTTTGTCTTGTTTGTAGCAGGGAATAGAGTTGACCACAGGGGCTAAGGAACTGCAGCTGCAGTTCTAGCTGGCCTAGGTGTACAGTTCTGTAGGACTTAGTGAGGGTATTGTACATCAAGAAGATTAATATATGAAGAATTTGTCTCATAAATATGCATGATGTCCAGTGCAGGAAGCACTCAGAGCTGCTCATCTTAATGAAGCTGCATGGGTTTATGCTTTGTTCCCATGCTACAGCTTATTCTTTCATACTAGAGGCTCAGCCCTGGTTTGGCTGGTACTGGAGTTGCCCTGGCTTTCTCCTTTTGTTCTTCCCCAGGCTGGACTTTAGTCATGGTGAGGTGGAGGAGCTATTTTCAGATTATGGAGATAGACAAGTTGAGTACTTTCTGCCTTACCCTCTTCTGAGGTCATAGAAAGATGACATATATTTCACTGTACCTTATCTTCCCTTATGAGCTTGATTCAGCTTCTTTTTTGGGATGTTATTGAACTAATGCCTTCATTATAAAGTTCTTGCCGGTAATGTAAGGATGTGCCCTGGCCTGCTGGGAGTGTCTTGTACAGCAAGGTGAAATGTGAGACACAGTGTTAGAATCCACAAAGCTCCAGATTCATTAGAAACAAATTCTGTAGTCTAGACCTTGAAATACTCCCTCTGATGCAAATAACTGGTTAGCTGAGGAGGATGTGCAGCTGGGTGCTGAAGATGTTACAAACTGTGGAAGTATTTCTACAATACTTACTTTATGCTGGGGATTTTATTTTGAGCCATGTGAAAGTTTCAGCGTGTTACCCGGTGTGCTTTGTAGAGTAAAACCAGATATCTGAACACTGTCACTAAGTTAAGATTTCTAATAATTCCTCATATCCAGGAGCTGAGTACATCAGTACATGAAGGACCTTTCGTTCCTTTAATCTCTGCTGCCAGGGAAGACCAAACCAAGTAGCATTTGTGGGGAACACTTCATCCCACAAAACTGCTTCCGTTCATCAAAACGTACTGTTAGAAAATGTTTGTAGCAAAATACATGATTGTGCACAGACCGCAAAATGAGCGAATGGGAAACAACAGAGGCCAAAAGCTCTGAAGTCTGTTCAGTCTGTGGTGTCTGACTGGCTTGTATTCAGATCACAAGGCCATCCTGTGACCATTTCAGCCATCATCCCTTTTAGCAGTGCCGGTGGAAGGGTGGTGCATGCACAAAGAACTGATGATTTTTAGTGGTCCCTGGGGACTATGATTAGGACAGATGGGCAGGCAGCAGAGATGCTGACTGAAATGCATCTGTCTCAGAAGATGAGATCTTCAGGCACATTTCACAAGCTCCCAGTTCTAGTTTCAAAAACTGACTTGGCTGTCCACAGGTCTTACGTACAGGGTTAAAATGCTTGGATTTTCTTGACTACTGCCTTGATTTACTCCAATGAAAGAAAAATGAGAAGAAAACACAAATCCAGCTGAGCAAAATGTGGGATACTTGACTGTATGTTTGAAATTCTTCCCTCCAGTTTGTTGTCTGTCAGACAGATTCAGATGTTGGATTTAATTGCATGCAATTACACATTTTGAACATATATATTTAGTACATTATATTTATTGCCTAAACCAGGTGTCACTGCCTTTGAGGAAGATTTGTAATTCAGTGTTTCTAACTTAGTGATGTTTCTGTTTGGGTCTCTACTATCAATTCTCTCCATTTTACCCTGAGGAACAACAAGCTCTGATAACAATGCACTGGATTAGAGGAGCTGCACCCAGTTTGATACCAGGAACATCTTTATTGGGACATAAATGGGACATTTGGTTTTGAACCTCAAAAATCTCCACATAACTCTTTAGACCTGTGAATAGAAACAGTGAAATTTCCTTAGGTCCTGGAGTTCATCTTCTCCAGGTGCCTGGAACTTCCAATTTCTGACCTAAGCTCATCTGTGGTTCCCAAAGAAGATAAATATGTGTTGAAACCCACAGGGGTAGCTGGTGCTGTTGCCATGTTCAGAAGCATGCCTTTACAAATTAACAGCCTAGACTGCAAATCATTACTCCATGGCTACAGGAATCCATCTTTACCATGTAATAACCTATATCACATAGAATCATAGAATGGTAGGGATTGGAAGGGACCTCTGGAGATCATCGAGCCTAACTCCTTAATTTCTAAAAGTATATAGAAACTAATAAGATATAGTAACAAATAATATGCAATAATGAGTGGTTAGAAACTCACCCAAGAAATTGGAGCTTTGGATCTAATGTTTTCTTCAGTATGAATAGCTCCAGTCTTGCTTGGATATCCTTTTCTTGGACACAGATCTTCCAGTGTTCAGAAGGAGGGTTTCATTTCAGTGCAGAGACAGAGGATACACAAACACTATTGTCATAATCTGTTTTTCATGGATGATAACACTGTAATATATCCTTTTCTTCCATGCTGTCCTGACAACAGATTCATGCTTTCTGTCTGCTTATCTTTCATCATTTTTGTCTCAATAATTTTATTGCATGATATGAATGCTTCATATGTCTCATAAAAGCAAACAGGGGAGGGTAATCCTTTGACCTTTCCAGCATTCTTTGGTGTTATTTACTGGCGATTCTTCTCCTCCCTGCGGCATGGCCCTGGAACCCCATGATAAAAATGGACAGCCAATCCAAACAGAAAACGCTGAAAAGGTTAAAGCTTTGATTATGTTAGTCTATAAATGTTCCTTGTCTTTCCTTTTTTCTTTTTCCTTTTCTTTTTTTTTCCTCCCAGAAAGAAAATGAGAGCTGAAAATGGCAATGGATGAATCATGCTTATTACGGAACACGGAAATGATATCAGTTCAACCTGTTCTTGTTAATGCTGAAAGAACCTAATCTTGTGCCCTCTCATTTTATGTCACTGCAACCCACCTTATCCTCTTAAATGAATGCATGCATCCATTTAATTAACCTGGTGAGATACTGAGATATAAATCTTTTAAATGCTTCTCATGCAATTCATCTTGACAGCTGTCATAGTAATAACATCTTTAATGCCATATTCTTTATTTTCTGATTTATTGAAATTCCTGGTATTATTTTGAGCACACTGATAAGTTTTCTAGATTTAAGCCCTTAATCTTAATTTGTTTAAATTCTGGAAGCAATGCTATAGGAAGCTTTATTGTTTGTTTAGTGTGCTGAATAAATGGAAGATTATCTTGCATGGAAGAAGCATAAATGTATTTTGCAAGCTGTGGTTGAAAGAGGGTGGAATTTAGTAGCTGAGGCACTTTATTTTAATTGCTGTGTTTCCAGAACACTGTACTAGTACTCTGTTCTTTGGTGTCAAGATATCACCACTCTAAAATTTCATCAGGCCATCCTAGTGCTCTTCTGATTCTCTTGCAAAGGGTGGGGTAAGGGCAGGAGAGATCCACTACATTTGGCTCTGAAGTTAGTCAACCTTCCATTCCTTTGTAGACTGCAATGTGGCAATGTCATCATAATTAAAATCACAGCAAAAATGGGAAGGATTCTTGTGTAGCTCCAGCCCTTCCCACACTTCCTTGGAGCTGTTTTATCATGGCCCTGTGGATGGCCATCGTGCAGTTTTCAACCAGAACTGGAGAACCACTGGACATGGGAGTGTTTTAACTTGCAGAGCATGGCTGGCTCTGTGCATTGCCTGTCCAGTTTCAATGTATTTTGGAACAACATTAGAGATTGTAAGAAATTTGAGGTGTATAAAAACTAATGATCTCACAGGGAAAATAAAAAAACACAACACCAAAAAAAAAGGAAACAAATGTTGAGAGCTAGGACAGAAGCTTTTTCCATTTTGACTTTTTTTTCAGAAGTATAATTGTCAGAACCAGTCAGATTATCTGGGTATACAAGCAGAGTGGTGCAGCAGTGCTGTGTTTGCTGCCTTGTAATTCTCATAGTGTTCCACTTATCTAAGCATTTTAGATTCCTGCCTTGGAATTTTTCTAATTTAATTAACTCATTAATGCTGGCACATGGCACATTCTCTTTCCCTCTCTGCAAAAATGCAGCTTGCTTATCTAAATAGCAACCTAATCCAGTGGGTGTGAATGTACAATGTATACATGAGCACTAACAAACTGCTGACCAGCCTGAGCAAATACCTAGGAGTATTTGGTATTAGGAAGGCAAGCCCTGCTCATGACGGTTCTGTGAAATACACTGTGGGTGAAACAAAAACCATTCAGCTATGTTTCAGGTTGCAGAAATGCTGATGTTGCTGTAGTTTTCCATTTTGCAGGTTTGAAAGTTTGAAACATCAGCTCAAAAGAGAATTTTGGAATTGTTTTCCCACTTTATCACTTAATCATGACCAGGCTAAATACCATGATGGGGTGAGACAGAGGTGTGGTAATGAAACCATTTTCATGGCTCACTTTTAGTCACAAGGCATCTTTCGTGCAGATGAGGTTTTCTGCTGTTCCTGTTCTGATGGTTTGAATGCTCTACCATTTAAAAACAAAACCCAAGAGAAACCACTCAAAAAGTTTGTACTAACTTTTTAGTGGCCTGTGGCTGGTGAGATAAATCTAGTGTGTTTATAGAACTGAGCAATCTTTGATCTGTTGAATACACAGTGACTCCCTAATTCTCAAATCTATTTTCCTCAGTTCTGAGAAGGCCCTCATATACCCCTTTTCCTACAAAGACCACAAGAAAAGCAAGCATCTGCACATAGGTGTTCTCACTATTGCTGGCAAACGAAACACAGCCAGACAATGACAGATTCAATTCAATTCAATTAGGTTCTTAGGAAACTGAATCACTCCAGAGATTGGTAATGAGATATAAAATCTTTCACCTTTAGGTCACCTGTTCATTCTAACTAACATTTGCATTGATGACAATCTTTACTTTCTCATAGCTGCTTCCTGACTGGTGCTAGTGTTATCATTTTCCTTCGCCTTTCATTGCCGACAGATAGTACCAGCTCTACTTAATGCCTTTCGGTCTTCAAGTATAGCTATTCAACATGTAGCACTATCAGAGTAGAAAAAAGTGTTAAAGGCAATCCATGTATAATTTTGTCCTCATTCTGTTCCCCAACAATTTGACATCCACATCACAAAACCTGCCCTCTTTTTAGCACCTCAGAAAGGCCAGCAGACTGCTGAGAGGGAACACCTTGCTGCCCTTCCTATGTTTGGTCTTCTGGCAGCGTTAAGGTGTGCAAAGCAGCGGGTGTGTGTGGGGGTTCTATCCTGAATTTAAACAAAAGGTGCTAGTTCAAAGAAGTGTTATTTTTTGTCATGTGTCATTACTGCTAAATTTATACTAATTTGTAAGAGACAGAAAAATAAACACAGTCCATTTCCAGTTACCAGAGAGATATACTGCGTGCTAGTTCCCAGCTGGCATATGTTGGCTTAGCTCTGTTGAAATGTAACTGTGCTTTCAAACTGTCTGAAAATATCTTGGATGCTTATTGAAGGAATATAATGTTGTACATTTTCATCAGCTAAAGCAATATACATCAATCATCCTTTGTTACTACTAGAAATGTAAGAGGTATTATAATCCAAGAAGTTTCTTGCATAGATTTCAGAGAGTGCTTTTCTCTGTTAATCACACCATTTCTCCAGGGCATCGTTTTGGAGCCATCTCCTGAAGTAATGAACATTCTTGTATTGAGTACTAAAAATACTGCACTTTAGGATATATAATCAAGCTGATGCCTCTGGCTTGCTGGTTTTATGAACAGTGACGGTATACCACACTGAAGCAAGATCCTACTTAGGTCTTCCCCTGAGAGTTTTTTCTGTGTCCACACAAAACCATCATCTCTCAGCTCAATGTAAAACTAAGACAGTAGAAAACCATCTGGAACCTGCATTATCTTAGACTGATCCCTGTACACTTGTTGAGGATGCAGGATTAATCAGTGAGTGCTCCTAGCTGCAGTGTCTTCCGTTGTGTGCTCAGTGTAGGTGAACTCTATAGTATCTCAGTGAAGAGTCCTACAGTGGAAACATTTCCTGCTACAAAAAGAACAGTAAGATGTACCCCCCAAGATTTGGCAATGTACACATGTGAGTGCAGTATCGGTGAAAACACCGTAAATCAGAAATGACTTTACAATAGTTCACAGTTCAGCCAAGCTAAATGGGACAGTCAGGGTCTGAATGCTGATTGCTGGGGTCTCTGCTATAGAGACGTTGACAAGCAAATTGGTCAGGGAAGACTGATAAATTTTTACAGCCTGTTCTCTTGGTAACACAAAAATAGTATTTCTGATGATTGGGCAAACGGATTCTCTGTGCTTTTATATTTCGAAACTGTTCCACCTGGACGACCATGATGCCCTGGTGAGCTTCCTGGTGGATACATTAGCTCTCATTTGGAACTGTTGTTAGTCTCTTGGTTGGCCTCAGAGGAAGGGAGATTTACCTGGGAGGGTCATTTTTTTTCCTCTGTGAGAAGCAGTATGATTCACAAAAACGACCATTCCAAGATGGAAACTTGTTCTGGTTTTGTTAAGTACTTCACTGTTATGATCAGTTTTCTTTAAAGGCCTCCTGAGCTGAGTACTTTGGGGCACTAGCATATGCTGGTACAGGTGATTTGTTGTATTGTATCGTCTGATAATTACCTTTGATTCAAAAGCTTAAGTGGGTTTAGCCTTAGGTTGTTAACTCTTCAGGAGACATCTGTGACAGCCTGCTAATGGGCTAACATGTCCAGTGGAGCCTCTGTGGTATGTGTGTGAGGGGAAGGAACAGAGTCTGCAGGTCTGAGGCTGCTTCACCAGTACATGAGTAGGTCCATGTGCTGTGCTAGGTAGGGCTACAGTAAATCCACTCCTTGAGACACCTAAGGCAGCATAGCATATAAACAATAGGAATAATTAATAGTAATCCTTTCTCCTTTTACTTCTAAACTAGAATTTATGGTGGTTCCACCAAATACCTGTAGATAGAAACTTCAGGCACTTATATTGGATACTTGATCTTCCACAGGGATAATTGGCTCCAACTGTAGTTCTCCCTAGCTCATTCCTAAGTAGTTCTGTGCTCACTGATCAACAAAGACTCCCTTGGTGGAAGTCAAACTCTTCAGGTGTGATGAATACACAGAAGAATAATCTAAAGATTATGTAAAGTCTCTCTCTTGCTTATTTCTGGCATAATCACAAGAACAGTGTAATACATTGCTTCTGTCTTTGTTCAGGCCTATTATGGTATTTCTTTTGAGACATGATAGCTAATCAGGAAACAAAGGTAATTATGTAATAGCACACCACTGAGATTCCTTATTAGCTCAAATAATAGCGTGTGTAGCTTTAGGATTGGTACTAAAACAAGGAAGGCTTATAGGTAAACCTTTTAAAAAACCCCCACAGGACAGTGCAAGAACTAAGGTTTTCCTGCCATTGTGTGTATGTGTTCTCATTATATGTTCTTCAGATGAATGCATACAGAAGGCTAATTTTTATCCATTTTTGGAGAGAATAGCCTGAATTCTCATATTGCACAAATCTAGGACAGAAGCACAAAACAAATGTATGAGACAGCAGATGCTGAGATCTACCTGAGATCCTGGGGAAGGACTACTCAGGATCTCAGGTAGTGATAGGACTAGGAGGAATGGAATGAAGCTGGAGGTGGGGAGATTCAGGCTAGATGTGAGGAGGGGGTTCTTCACCATGAGAGTGGTGAAACCCTGGAATGTGTTGTCCAGGGAGGTGGTCGAGGCCCCGTCCCTGGGGGTGTTCAAGACCAGGCTGGATGAGGCTCTGTCCAGCCTGATCTAGTGTGGGGTGTCCCTGCCCATGGCAGGGGGGTTGGAACTAGATGATCCTTGTGGTCCCTTCCAACCCTGAATGAAACTATGAAACTATGCTGTTTAGTAGATAGCTGAATTTACCACAGGGTGGCTTGATAGCTGGACAAATTATGGTTTCCCCATGGGAAGTGTTTTACAAGAGCAGTCCCAGTGATGCCCACACTGTACCTTATGATCCCAATTTGCTTGTCTCTGAGAGCCCTCTAAGTTCCAGCTGGCTTTGGAGGTTTAACCTGGTGCATCCTGCCCTTGCTGCAGACAGTTTTTGCTTGGTCTGCATTCAGATTCACATGTGTCCTCGTGGCACAGCATTGAGGACAACCTAAGGAAGGAGTTGTGGTGATTTTATCTGCCTCATACTGCCAGAGTGACAGATGGGATCGTTCACAGGTGCATGAGAACTCAAATCTATCCATAGGCAAATGTATCTGGAGGGTGCATGAAAGGCTTCTTTTGGGAATGCCAGCTGCCTCACCCTACAGCCAGCCCCAGTGGTAATCATACATCACCTGGCTGTTTGTCACTGCAGGTGCTCTCCCAGTAAGTAAAAAGTATCAGAAACAGACAAAATTGTCTTCTGCTTAGTCTTTGTTTACCAATCAAATGCAATGAATTTCTCTAGGCTTAGTATGAAATACTACTGTAGGAATATCACAACCTTACTAGAATTATGATTTAAAAATAGCTTCAGTATCAAATCTTGACTAAAAAATGTGGACAAATTTTTGTAGTGAAAGCTGTTTGTCCTTAATGGGAGTTTGCTCAGATTAAGAGACAGAGGATGTTGCTACCTAGAATAGTAAAGGCAGTTCTTGTGAGATGCAGGAGAAAATTCCTGTATTTGGTTCTGTGTTTATGAGCATATCTGCCTCCCTGAAGGTAGTTTAGATTCTGGTTTATGTTGTTATTCATTAGCTTTGCCCATGTTCTCGAATCACACATAATAAACATTAACTTAAAATATAAGCTAAAACTTTCCAATACATATGTCATGAACATCTAGGTAAAGAGAGAGCTGGTAGTTGTTACTTGTAGGCTGTGGTTTGGTTTTAGTAGAAACCATGAGCCAGGAATAACCAAACACTACTGAAGTGGGAAGGCTAATTTCCTCTGTGATAGCTTTATGGGGTGAAGTTCCCCAGTCATTCAGTACAGGCAGTTGGGACTCCCATTATCACAGCAGAATCTTTGACCTTAAAAATGTAAGGAAACTGCTGAGGGCATTTGTCTCATTAAAGATAATGGGAGTTGAAAGTTTTAGAAGTCTTCAGGATAAGGTCCAATATTTGTACATCGTAGCAGTAGCACAGATGTGCCAACAAGCAGGGCTTACTGAGGAGTGCAATTAATGTGAAGCGAACTGTTTTCCTCCCCCCGCCCTGTCCCCCCCAGCCCCAGGTAGTTCATTGGCTCTGCAAATCCAGCTCCCAGCCCAGTTCAAAAGAGGCTATGAAAACATGAGGTGTATTGATAAAGACAGTGGTAGCAGATTTTTGTCTTTCTTTGAGAAGTGACCCAAACATATTGGTAATATTTCTGTCTGGAGACTTTAGCTTTTTTAGCACAGAACATTCATTCCTGGAACAGAGCCTACTATAGACACAAAGTCATTAGCTGCTGGGTTATTACAAAGTTAATGATGAAAGACAGGAGCTGTTAAGTAGGCTATTGAAATGTGCATTTAATTTTTTTTTTCCATTTTTTTTTTTCAGCTATGCTGGAAACCATCTGACATTTTTAGTTGATCAAAAGGAAAACAACTAACCTTCACTATGGAGAGAAAAAGGCAGCTACAGAAAAGGGAATTTGGGAAAAGACTATCTCTGGACAGCAGCCTTGTGGTAAGAATAAATATTTCCTGCCTTTACTGAATATATCTTCCTTCATAAAAAGACAGTCATTAAGAAGCAATACTTGTAATGATGTACGTTTTAAAGGTGCTTGTTTATTCATCACAATATCTTAACCTTCTGTGATTTTTAAGATTCTCCAGAGCAAAAGTGCTGGAGGATTTTTACAGCATCCTAAATAGAACTTGTCATCATTTAGAAGCATGTCCCTGAATTAATTGTATTTACACAAGAAAGGAATCCAGACAAATATACAGAAGTTGCAATTAAACTCGTGCTCAGCCTCTGTGGGATCACTCTATATTGCTTTATATTCAGTGTTTGAGGGCTGTAGGTGGCTGAGGTCATCTAATCAGAATGCTTGTTTTACTGTTGAGGATACTAGGAAAAAAATTGTTCACCATATAAACTACTCCAATATCAACTGAAAGAGAAACATAAATGCCCCATGCTGTGAAAGAACTGAGTTTGCTATACCTAAGAGTTCAATTAACTGAGATTGGATCCTGGATTTATTTTTAGTTAATGTTTTCAAATGATGACTCAGATTAACAAGGAGTTTTTATAGCTGTAGTGTGGATGCACAGCTGGAAAATGCTCATAGGTGTTGAACAGTTGTGTATGTGGATAAACTCACTGATGTCAAGCACTCATCATGCTAGCACAACAAATACTGTAACAAGCAAAGCTGAGATAGTCAAGAAACCCCATGCCATCCCTTTGATGTTCATACAAGTTGTCTTTTGAGGAAGAAATCTTTTTCCTGGGTATTGAGCATGGATCTGCCCCTTTTGGGAGCAGATGCTGAGAAGTGCTGAAAGCAGGTGGATGTGGCATTGGTAACCACAAGGGCAGGGCTCAGGTTCCAGGGATCACTAATGAACACTAGTTTGGTTCCTCACGTGAAAACAATACAGTATTAGACTTTACCCAATGAAGTTCATAAGTAATATGTCATGATTCACAAACAGTACTTGATTAGAGGAGAAAAAGACAGCAGCAAGGTAACAGAACACTACAAAATAATCAAGCACTGCCTTCCTGGAATGTACCAATAGCAATTTGAAGTTTTCATCTCTGATGAGAAATATCAGCTCAAGAAGTCATTTCTTGTAACATCTCCTTACAGGTAAGTACTGTGGGACCCCAGAGCCCTGTTGCCTCTGGGGTGTGTTGCAAGGCCTCATCCATGCCTGTGAGAACCCCATTAGAAAGGTCTCGTAGAAAACAGAGACACTTCTGTGTCATCACTTTGGTCTGCCTTCAGTATTCCCATGCTGTAATGTGTTGCCCTCATTTGTGGTGACAGAATAGAATAGAACACAGAACTAACCATGTTGGAATAGCCCTTTGAGACCATCAAGTCCAACCATCAGTTGTCCAACACCATCTAATCAACTAAACCATGGCACTAAGCGCCTCATCCAGTCTCTTCCTAAACATTTCCAGTGATGGTGACTTCACCACCTCCCTGGGCAGCCCACTCCAATGGCAAGTCACTCTTTCTGTGAAGAATTTCTTCCTAACATCCAGCCTAAACCTCCCCCGGAACAGCTTGCGACTGTGTCCCCTTGTTCTTTTGGTGGTTGCCTGGGAGAGGAGACCAACCACCTGGCTACAACCTCCCTTCAGGTAGTTGTAGAAAGCAATAAAGTCTCCTCTGAGCCTCTTCTTCTCCAGGCTAAGCAACCCCAGCTCCCTCAGCCTCTCCTCATAGGGCTTGTGCTCCAAACCCCTCCCCAGCTTTGTTGCCCTTCTCTGGACACATTCCAGCAAGTCAATATCTTTCCTAAAGTGAGGGGCCCAGAACTCAATACAGTACTCAAGGTATGGCCAAACCAGTGCTGAGTACAGGGCAGAATGACCTCCCTGATCCTGCTGGCCACACCATTCCTTATACAGGCCAGGATGCCATTGTCCTTCTTGGCCACCTGGGCACACTGCTGGCTCATGTTCAGTCTACTATCAACCAGCCCGCTGAGGTCCCTTTCTGCCTAGCCGCTCTCCAGCCACTCTGACCCCAGCCTGTAGCACTGCTTGGGGTTGTTGTGGCCAATGTGCAGAACCCAGCACTAAGATGTGTTACATCTCATGCTGTTGGACTCCGCCCATCTGTCCAGCCTGTCAAGGTCCCTCTGCAGAGCCCTCCTACCCTCTAGCAGATCAACACCCACCCCCAGCTTGGTGTCATCTGCAAATTTATTGATGATGGAATCAATACCCTCATCCAGGTCATCAATAAAGATACTAGGATTGGATACCAGAATAGGATTGGGTCCAACACTGATCCCTGGGGGACACCACTACTGACTGGCCGCCAGCTGGATGTGGCACCATTCACCACCACTCTCTGGGCTCGGCCCTCCAGCCAGTTCCTAACCCAGCACAAAATGCTGCTGTGTAAGCCACAGGCTGACATCTTGGCCAGGAGTTTGCTGTGGGGGACGGTGTCAAAGGCCTTGCTGAAGTCCAGGTAGACTACATCCACAGCCTTCCCCACATCCACCAGGTGGGTCACTTGATCAGAAGGAGATCAGGTTGGTTAGGCAGGACCTGCCCTTCCTAAATCCATATTGACTAGGCCTGATCCCTTGGCCTGATGCAAATTTAAGATGATTAGTCCATCTTGAATTTTAGACATTATTATCTTATGCTATACTTGTGTTTGGAGGTGTTTTTTTCAAAATAAAAAGCCTACTATTGTGCCAGAAGCAGTAGATATGGACTGAACAGGGTTTACTCTTTCCACTGATGTCTATCCAATGGTTCCAGTCTACCCACTAAAGGCTTTTATTCATCTGCTGTGCTCTTTAGCAGGGGTCAACAGAGCAGTCTCTCCCTCCCTGGTTCTCACTGCTTTGCAAGCCTTCAAGGACTCCGCTCTTATCCTTAGCTAGAAGGTCCACACTTCTCAGGTAGTGTCAACTGGCCAGTGACAAATGTGCAGAGCATGTTACAAAAGGGGTCTGTCCTTTTCCTTAGCTTTGAAGTTGCACTGTTTCTTGTGATGATGAATTGCAGCCCTTTATTTTGAAAAATAAAAATAGAAAGAAAAGTAGTAAAGAATAGTGAGTCCTCCCAAAGACTCTGACCCGAGCTGAGAATTCTAATGAGAAGCTGTTTAAGCTGCTCAGGTCTTGCAGCACAGTGCTCTGATGGTGATAGGTAGTGATTTTCAGGTTGTTCAGATGTGATGGTTTAACCCACTGACATCAACACAAACTCGCCTGAGCCCAGTTGGGGAAGCGAATGGAGCTGTATTTTACAAGCAATAATGAAATGCAATGAATATGTACAAAATACACAGTATTTACTATATTATGCACGTAGTTACAAAAAGAAAACAACACAGAATTCCAACTTGGGCAGAAGGATTCCGCCTCGCTACCCCCTAACCTCTCTCCCATCCCTTTTTCCTCTGTTAATTAGAAGAAAAGAGAAAAGGAAGAAATGTTAGGGGAATTTCAGTTACCTCAAAGCCTTGTTAGTAAATCAGTAGTGCTTATCTCAAGGTTGTAGATAAGAGGTCTCCCTCTCTGTGCAGAACAGCACCATGAGAGCAGAAAGAGACAGACTGAGAGCAGAATGTAAGATCGTAAAACTACATCCCACTCGTCTGACCAGTGAAATGTGTTTAGAATTATCTTTTTGTCTTCCTTTTTACACCAACCATAGCTCCTAGCTTAAAGGCACAGCCTAAACTGTCACATCAGCCTACAACAAAACCTACCTGCTCAGCTTGCACACACTCAGCAGGCCAAATCATGCTTTCAAAACTATTGAAACAATTTCAGTTGTCTTCTAGCTTGTGGGCAGAAAAGGTAGTTTAATATGAACTCACATTTTTATCTAATACACTTAGAGTCAAACAAAATCTGGCAGGTTTTGTATGCTCAGAAGTGTGTTTATTCCCAGGGCCAATCTCTGTTGTTAGCTCTAGGCATGCACACACCCGAAGCAGACTCCAGCCTAAATCCTGCATCTAAAATGTACTGCTGTGATCCAAACAAACAGCCACAAACTATCAATATTTATCTGGAGAAAAGTACACTCATAGAAACTGGATACTGAAAGCTAAGGGAAGTGCTAGCAATTGTGATTTTTTTGCATAAAGATAGTTCTTGGTATGGCAAATCAGTACTCTTTTTTTCCTAAATGTTTTCCCTGATGTATTGGACTAGATTCAGCCTTTACTTAATGCATTAAGACAGAAATTTTCCTTTCCCTGAGGTGATAATGTGCTCTGATGTGTGAATGGGAGCAAGGAAGTAGGTATTTTTGGCTTCCAGTCTCACCTACTGCTAGTGTGGTCTTAATTTATAGCCAAGAGAGTGCCCTGTGCTTAATTCTTACCTTTCAGTAAGGGGGAAGCAGAGCGATATATTTGCCAGTGTCATGGGGAATATTAGGTGTGTATGACATCTTGAAAAAAGCTCTGTGTAATAATCAGTTTTACCTGCATATCAAAAAGTCCATAAGGACTTAATTAGAGGAGAAACAGGAACTGTGGCTGTATGAGAAGGTGATTCTTTCTCCTTGTTCTTCAGCAAGTGGTAAGTAGAGTGGGAAATTGTACAGGGATGAAAAACAGGTTTCAGGCGCTGGGTTGAAGTCAATGAATTTGTGCCAGTATGTGCCATCTGAAGATCTGTGGCTTATTAGCCCATATTGGTGTGGAAGTGCTGAAGGAAACTTAAGAGGCAAAGAAATACTGCAGTACTTCAGTATTTGGAGCATATAAACCCATCATAACATCAGGCTGACACACCCAGTTTTAAAACAATGCCTTGTACTGTGCATGGTGTTTACAGGTCATGCTTGCCTGCAGTTTTTCAGTGCACACATCTGCTTTCTGTACTTGTACGTTACAGGTCAGTGTCTGTGGAAGCTTTGCATCAAGTAGCATATGCATAACTGGATTCGAGAGTGGCATCCATACATTTAATTGGAAACATGTGAGCACTGTTCATTGTTTGCTGCCAGCTATTATTTCATAACAAATTGGGAGAGACATTTTGAGATTCAAGTGCCTTCAGCAGCCTGTTAGTAAATCACACTGAATGCCTTGTGACTCCATGAAATTTAACTAGGCAAACCAAAGCACTTTAATTCTCTCATTTTCCTCAAATTCCTGTTTTATCATACCTCCTCTTAATTGTTATTATATATTATAAGTCTGTCTTCATTACCACTCCATCACCAAATTCTTTCTGAGAGCTATGCTCTACTCAGCCCTGGTGAGACCCCACCTGGAGTACTGTGTCCAGTTCTGGAGTCCCTATTACAAGAGGGATGTGGAGGTGCTGGAGTGTGTCCAGAGAAGGGCCACAAGGATGATCAGAGGGCTGGAGCACCTCTCCTGTGAGGACAGACTGAAGGAGTTGGGGCTGTTCAGTCTGGAGAAGAGAAGGCTCCGAGGTGACCTAATTGTGGCCTTCCAGTATCTGCAGGGAGCCTACAGGAAGGCTGGGGAAGGACTTCTCAGGATCTCAGGTAGTGATAGGACTAGGGGGAATGGAATGAAGCTGGAGGTGGGGAGATTCAGGCTAGATGTGAGGAGGAGGTTCTTCCCCATGAGAGTGGTGAGGCCCTGGAATGGGTTGTCCAGGGAGGTGGTCGAGGCCCCGTCCCTGGGGGTGTTTAAGAGCAGGCTGGATGAGGCTCTGTCCAGCCTGCTCTAGTGTGGGGTGTCCCTGCCCATGGCAGGGGGGTTGGAGCTAGATGATCCTTGTGGTCCCTTCCAACCCTGACTGATACTATGATACTATGATACTATGCTTTAGTCCAGTCCCCTGCATGTGCAAGTCCTTATGACCCTCTTGTATCCCTTCCCAAAGGTTTTGTGTTTAACCTGAAGCATTCAGGGATGGGTACTCTGCTTGGAAAATCTGTCCCTGGTTTGCTCAAAACCAACTTCTTCTTCTTTGGTGGAGTCTTCCAGCATTATTATATCTCAGAAATAATTCTGATTTTTGTGTATTTAAAGGAAACATGTTTCTACTTTTGTACTCTGAGACGCAAGTGGGTGTTTCTGATAACATTCCTCACCCTGCCTGGCTGTGCTGTTTTTCCCATCTGCATCAGATTGTAATCTTCTTCTGGAATGTTTTTCCCATGATTTAATCTACAAGTATTGCATAGCGATGTTTACAACAACAAAAAAATGTCCTTTTCCTTCCTCATCGCTTAGACTCTAAATATATAAGCTATGGTGGTATTTGATGGAAGAGCAAGAAAAGGAGAGAGTTGTTTCTGAATAAAACCAAAACAGGCTCCAGGAAATGAAAAGTTTTCAGGCTCCTTAGAATATGGATCTAGACCTTCAAAATACGAACATACATTTCATCAGAGTGCTTTCTGTTCAGGCTTATCCCATCAAACAATGAGTTTCAGGCTTCAGATAGGGAGATTGTATTTCAGAAACATCCTTCAAATGACATGCAGTAATAAGTTTCATAGCCATTAAAACACTCTTCCTTACACCACAGGCACAGTAACTACCTTTTTATCACCTCCAATAAAGGAGACAAGTTCTGTGTTGTTTCATATACTACTCTAGCCCTTTCCAGCCAGGGTCTTGTGGGAATAAGCTTTACAATGAGGAAAATTAATGTTTTTTTTAAAGAACAACTGTAAATGCATGAAGATGTTCATAGAATGTGCTTCATGGGACATATTTTTAGTGAGTGTTTTTAGGCCTCATGTATATTTGAACTAATGCATTGCTGGAAGTATATAGTTTGAAGCCATGTGTTTTAACAAGAATCAGAATCCTCTTAAGAAATGCCAGATAATGCCACGGAGGAATTGACACAACTGCTGCCCAGGTCAAAGGGGAATCTTGCTGTTTTCTTCAGTGAAATTAGATCCTCATCTGCTTTTAAGTATACCATCACAGGTATTATGGCACCAATGTCTAGTATGGTCAAGGGCTGCAATTGCTCTGCAGGTTTCCAATATTGGCAACAAGTTGGAGATTTTTATATACCCAGACATTTATTTACATTTACTGACAAAGCAGGTTAGCCTGCAGTGACAATGATGTCACATGGCTTTATATTCAAGTGGAAGAACTAAGAAATATTAACTTCATAATTTTTACAGGTAATCCTATGAGATCAGTAAAGTAATTTCTGCCTGATACTTAAAAACCAAAACATACCAGCCAAGAAGGATATACTTTTTATAGTTTCAATATATTTTTACACTCCCCATTCTTCCATCTATTGTGCGAGGCCACAGTAGTTTGGTTTTATAAGGTTTTATCCAGCAAATTGATTGCAATCAAAATTCCACATGTCTGAAAAACAAACTGGTTTGAGATAGGAGGATAATCATAGTATCATAGTATCTGTCAGGGTTGGAAGGGACCACAAGGATCATCTAGTTCCAACCCCCCTGCCATGGGCAGGGACACCCCACACTAGATCAGGCTGGACAGAGCCTCATCCAGCCTGCTCTTAAACACCTCTAGGGATGGGGCCTCAACCACCTCCCTGGACAACCCATTCCAGGGTTTCACCACTCTCATGGTGAAGAACCTCCTCCTCACATCCAGCCTGAATCTCCCCACCATTAAAGAAGATCTCTTCTGGTTCTAAAGAACCAGTTATTGTGATGTTGGTAAAAATATTTCATGGTATATGTAGTTATAAGACAATAAGATAGGTACCAACTGGAGAACAAAGTGGGACTCTATGTCCTTCTGGATTGCTGTGTCAGAAATCAAGAGCAAAGCAATTGCAATTACTGCCACAATGCTTCTGTTTAGAATTAAAATAAACTGCAAAATTCATAATGTTGCTGGAATATATTTATTTGGAATACATTGCTTAGCTGTTACATACCTCTGTGTCAGATTGTTTTCTGTTTAGACTGGGATATAGGGCTGTTAGAAAGAGATCTTTCTGAAGAACATGCTGCTTTATGTAACTTAAATCCTTAAATCCCTTCAATTTTGTTAGAAAGATCAGCTTTACAAAGTGATATACTGTGAATATTTTACCACTTTAAATTTTTTTTTCATGAATAATTTTCTCATGTTGTATTTTTCATTTCAGCATATGTAGTTGAATGTAACTGGGGAATGAAATTAGGTGAAACAGGATGGAAAGGGATATTTCTGTGTTAGTTTTCCCTTCAGAAAGTGAAATGAAATATGTGAAGTGAATGAATATGAAAACACACAGGAAAATGCATTTTGATGTAATTAAAGCACATATTTCTTTAGTGCTGGTACGAGAAGATGTTTTTGATTTGACAATGATTCTTTGGCCATTGCAATTTATTATTTGGCATGTGGGGGAGGTGGCTGAGGCAGGGAACGCTGTTTTAAAAGCTACTGAAAGGGTTGATTGTATTTCAGGTTTTTCCTGCTAAAGTTCTTCAACAAAAAGAAAAATGGAAGAAAACAAACCCTAAAAAGACCCAGGCAAAGCTTTTGAGTAACTTGTGTGGGATGAGGAAAGTGTTAGAACGTATCACTGCCACCAGGGCCACATGGGCTTCTCTATTCTCGGGGGTGCTCTTTGAAAATAATAAAAGCCCTGTCCTTTGCCTGATCCAAACTGTCCAGTTGTCTCCCAGACCCTTTTGATCCGGAAAAAGTCAATGTTTCAAGCTGTGCTCTTTATTTGTGTGGATAATTCCTGGGCTGGCTACACACGTGGTTGGCCCTTACAGCTGTGGTGGCATTTAGCTGGGGAGATTTGAGAACAGAGTATCTTTTTGAAGCAGGCAGCATTTATCAAAGTAAAAGGGTTTTTTTTTTTTGTTTTATTTAAAATGAGGCTTTTAATTCTGAAAGCAAGCTACGGTAAAGTGCTTCTCTGGTGGCTCATGAACTATGCCCTGCTGCTTTCATTCTGGTCACACACTCCTGTGGGGCTCTGTAGGATTAGCTTTAATGACACCACTTTGTTGTAATAAGGGTAGCAGTGTAATATAATGAATTGTACTGGGGCGTGGGAGTTAATACCTTCATCTCATCTACCTGCGCCTGTGCTGGCATCATGTGCAAAAGCACCGAGCTGAGTCGGAGACCTTTGTTGGGAAGTGTGCATGTCTTATCTGTGAGTAACACAGGGGGCTGGGAGCCAGCCCTTTGGGGCTGAAGTCCAACATCTGTGACCTCTGATCAAACTCCAACTCAGTGTAATAAATTTCTAATTCAGTTTTCTCGTCAATAAATTGGATGTTATAATAATTTCTTAACTCATAAGTATTCTAAGGATGGCCTGTCATTAGCATGTGTCTGTTGCTTGCTTTGATATCTTCAGATGAAAGGTTCCACTGAGAAAGTGACATTACAGCAAAGCTGTGAAGAGTGCTGTGCCAGCAAGGCGGGAGGGGAACTCTTCGTATGTGGGAATTAAATTCAGTGAAGGGAATAGCCCTGGCTTTTTGCTAGTTGACTGTGACATTCACAATGTGTCCAACGTCACTGTGTAACACAACATAATGCAGCATCTTGAAATGAGAGGTGGCATTAAAAATACTGCTTATGTTCCAGTGTTGGTAGCCTGCTTATTTTTTTTTTCTCCACCTAAAACTGCTGCCAAATTACATATGAAAGTGCAAATATTTTCAGTCCTCTCAAAACTTTGATTTTTATTTGTGTGTGAATTGAATTTAGAGTTTTATTCAGCTGGATACACCATCAGAAGAAAAGCATGTGCCAAGGCTCTAATCAGGCACTGCGAAAGCATGGTGAGGCACCAGAAAAGATTGTGGAATGTGGCCCTCAAACAGTTTTCACAGTGTCTTGCAGATGGCAAGCTAAAGTATCCTTAACATTCAGTGCATATAGCAGAAGCAAAAGTCAAGGAGAATGTTTAATAAATATGACAAGTGAGTTGTTTTGAGGTGGAAAGAACAGTAAGGATGTACATATAATGTTACTAACATAATAGGTTAAGATTTGCCCATTTGTAGGGAAAGCCCTGAATAAAGAATTGACACAAGGACTCAGTAAACTGATTTGCTAAGGTAGTATTTAAAAGGTCTGTTCTCACACCCAGTGGCTTTAAACACCATGACCTTGCAAAACCCAAGCTGTCTATAAATGCATTGCTAATAGCACACACTTGTCTGCATTTGCATTTTTAATAAAGTGGAAATTAGAACAAGAGCTTTGGTATGTCAAGCTTGAGAAAACACACAAAGAAGAGAATCACGTGAGAAGGTCAGTTCACAGAAGAAGCTGGAGAGAAGTCAGGAGAAAAGGGAAACTGTTGGTGTGGGACAGCAGTGTTTAGGCTTTACTGATAATACCTTGTGGTCTGCATGGACATCATTTACCAGTACATCTAGGGTACTAGAAGTGGCATCAGCTTGGATAAAAACTGCATAAAGTCAGTAGTTTCCCTAAGGAAAATGGACAATGGCAGTGTAGCCATGGTGGGGATCTCTGGTTTGGATTTAATTTGCAGAAGAGGTTCAGAAACAAGGAAGTGTGTCAAGCCCTGGATGTCCTGGCAGATGTCAGTTACTGTAAGTGCATTCTTGGACTCTGAAGCAGCTGCAGAAAGCCTAATATCATAACTAAAAAATACAGAGGCTACAAGTTCAAAAGGACACAGTGAACCCAGGAAATTACGTTAGAAGAAGTAAGTGTCAGGCTTAATGTGAAGAAATGGCTCAATTAGGTGCCAGTGCCACAGAAAGGACTGAAGTTTGCTTGGAGTGATACAGATAGTGACCTATTACTTTGATTAAAGCTAGTTTATACTAATAGAAACCAGTGAACCTTTTCATGAAGTGGAGATGTGGATAAACAGTGAGCAGTAGCTGCATTGGAAGCTGGAGAAGATATTGCTTGAAGAGAGAACGAAAGTAAAAAGCTCATATGTAGCACTGAAAACAAGGAAATAGGGCATAAATCGTATTGTTCCTCAGCAACAGTTGTAACAATATTCCTGGTGAAAGATGCCTCAGTGGTTTATTGATCAAAAACACTGACACCAGCACAGGCAGAAATGTGCTCCGAGAGAAGAATTATTTACCATTTGTTGCTGCACATCAGAAGTTACATCAATAGGTGTATATGGTGACACGACGACAGCTGAAACAGAACTCAAATCCTTGGTGAGCATGCTTTGACAAACTGCTGGCTTTTGCTTTCTCATGTCTTTGGCACATGAAGCAACAAACATGAGTCTTGACAGTTAAAATAAAAGCTTGAAGAGAAATTTCTGTAGCTGATCTACCCTTGTTCATTGTCATAGAACTTGATGCAAAAGAAGAGGAAAACTAAGAAGCACAGAGAAAAGATTTTACTGGAGCCTGGTAATTAGCTGGCAGGTGGACTGAGAAAAGCAGAGGGCAGTGATTCTCTGTAGCCTTTAAAAAAGGCCAGAAATCAGTCCATGTTGCTGCAGAAACTCAGCAAATTCCCTCTCATACTTTCAACATAAAACCACTAACTCTTAAATAGTTTCTAAAAGACACTTATTTGGTTGCAGAGTGGGACCTAAAAATGAAAATAAAAGAGAAAGCAAGACAAATGCCTGCATGTATTTTGAGAGTTATAGGGGTAGGAAACCTCAGCATGGCACAATGCGATATTTGGGTGCAATAAGAAGGAAGTCAGTGTCAAATGTTCAAGTCAAACTCCAGATATTGAACTATGAGAACTTTGTGGTAATTTACAGTTGTAGAGAGCATGGTTTAGAAGAAAACAGCATGCAGAGGAGACAAATGTGTGCTGAGAGATGATTTTTACAGGTTTTCTTCGGTAGCATCCAGTTAGGGTCATATGAAGGAGACCTTGTCCTGGAGCAATTTGACTGATAGTAATAGGTCTTTATTTTGGGTGGAGCCTCACATCATGATTTGGAGGAGTTTTGATGATTTGCAACATGCATGCCAGGCTCTGTGCCCAGGGCCACTGGGAGTAGCTGGCAGGTGCCTGTTGTCTGGTCCCCAGCCAGCTCAGCAGCCTCCTGCCCACTCCTGCCCCCTGCCCCAAAGGTGCCAGCAAGAAGCAGGCTACATGCAGGGCTGAGGAGCTCTTGGCTGTGATCTTAGCCTGATCTCTCTCCCTTCCCCTGCCCCTTCCCCATCCATTACAAAGTGTAGCTGTGACAGATGTAAGTCCAACCACAGAAGAGGAAAGGTCATGAAAAACTTTGGATTTAATGTGAATATGCAGGAAGACTGTATGGTCTGCCACATGATTGTGTGCCTCGCTGTATCATAATAGCTACGTATCATCAGACTAGCCAGAGATAAGCAGCTACTGAGGGAAATGAAAATACTGGGGACCCTTATCTAGGTCTATTAAGCTACCAAATGCAGCAGTGTAATTGGAGGCTTTGCCTGCCCAGATGTTAAGAGCAGAAGGCTGCCTGTAACAAGAGATCTGAAGAGATTTGGGTTAACCAAACAGGGATTTTATTGACAAACCTTTTAAAATGCTTCGTGGCTTTGGCAATTAAACATAAAACACACCCTGAGAAGGACAGGTCTCCTCTGTCTCTCCCAGTTCCTTGATTCTGCTTTAATACAATCCTGGGGAGAAGAGAGGGAAATTATATCCTATGTTGTTTTATAGTGTTGATATAGTTCCCCACCCTGCAAGACCATGAATGAGTATTGAATCTACCTCCTGCTAGTTCAGTCATGGCGTCCTTTCAAATCTCCTGTTTTGTATGTTGTTGCATCCCTAGAATAATCTACATTTCTCCTCTGGACTTATGTGGATGTAAACATACAAAGGGAAAAAAATATCTTTACAAAAAAGTATGTAGGCACATCCAGAGAGATTTATTTTACAAATAGCTACGTTCCCTGGTGTTCTTTGGTGTTGCTTATTTTGTCACTTACTCACAGTGCATGTGGGATAGCCTCAAATCAAAGATAGAGCTTTGAACTACAAAACAGAATTTCCAGCCCAGGTTGAAACTTCTGAGTTTTCTATATTTTCTCTAGTCCTAGTTGGAAAATCTTGGGTTTGTTCTAAAAAAGTATGCTTTTGGCCCTCTTGCTTATTTAATTCTGTGGCTATAAGAGATGATGTATGCTAGAAGAGGCACTGTGCACTGTTTTCCTCCGCAAGTTTACAGTTTTGATCATTAGTTGAAGCGAGTCTCACTGAAAATGCCAGTTAAATGTCTGTATGTTTTGCCTTCATGGAATAAGTGTTTTCTGATTAAAAAACAAGCTGCCAAAGAACTAGCTAAATATTTCATATGGGAAATATTCTGCTTCATGGTGTCAAGATAGCTACACAAAACTGCAGGGTAAATGCGTCGTTTGCTCAGCACTCCTGGAGGCAGGGACATTAAAGGGTAGATACTCCAATAGCACATATTTTTCTTTTCTAGGGAGTGTGTAAGTGCTTGTGGAACTCTAATTGCTGTGAATGGTTCTTCTATCAGTTCATTTCTGCTTGTTTCTCTTCTTGTGCCTGTGAACTTGCCTGTCTGCTTTTGCTTTTAGGGCCTCGTTTGACCCAGATAGAAAGTGAGCTGGGATCATGGTGAAGCATTTAAAATAATTGGATATCAACAGCTGGCTTTATGGGAAGCTAACAGTGTAAATCCAGAGAGTTTTTATGATTTCAATGGGTTGTTTTTTTCTGGCGTATAAAGGGAATCCAAGTAATTTTGGCTGGGAAACACTTTCCCAACTTATTTCTATAGTAATGCCTCAGAGTTTTTCATTATAGTGAAAATCTCTAGCAGGTCTGCAGGGAAAAATTACCTCCAGTGTTTCCAGACACCCAATATGTTTTTCCTTTGCTTGAATTTATGAGTTTTGGCAAAGATAACTCACAATATGATCGTGTTTCAGTGTAGTGGTTTCTTGCACTGAATCCCAAACCAATGTGTAACTGTTCAGAAGGCTCCTATGTGCCTTTGGTGATGCAAACGTATGGGACAAGGCTCTCCAAAGTCCTGCCAATCTGTTTTTTCCCTCTGGTGTATTACTCACTGCATAAAATATTGAGACAGTTTTTTTGAAGTGCTGTTTACTTCTCAACTTCTTTCGAAGTTTTTATGGCATAAATTTCAGTTCTACTCAAAAAGAGCAAGATTTTACTCTTGATTAAAAGTCTTTAGTTTATATTGTATTGTAAAGAGTTTCAAATGTACCTGTTTATTCAAGAGCTTTCCTGAAAGCCAAGTGTTTGAGTCAAGTGAGCCTGTGAGGTGTCATGTAGATGCTGCATTTAGCTATACCAAATCTGTCTATTGCTTCCGTCCACTAACTGGAAACATCAGTGGCACTTATGGGATAACTATCTCAGCCAGAAAAGAACATGCTCTGTATAGGTTAAGGTGACAGATTCTGACATTGCAAGTGTTTGTATTTTATTTCATTGTCATGTAGAAACACAGTGGCCAGCAGGAATGGGGAGGTGATCGTCTCCCGGCGCTCAGCGCTGGTGAGGCCACATCTCGAGTATTGTGCTGAGTTCTGGGCCCCTCACTTCAAGAAGGACATTGAGGTACTGGAGTGTGTCCAGAGAAGGGCAGCAAGGCTCATGAAGGGCCTGGATCACATGACTTGTGAGGAGCATCTGAGGAAGCTGGTGTTGCTCAGTCTGGAGAAGAGGAAGCTGAGGGGAGACGTCATTGCTCTCTACAACTACAAGGTTGGAGTGAGGATGAGTCCAGCTTCTTCTCCTTGCTGTCAAGTGACAGGAGTAGAGGGGAGGTTCAGGCTGGATGTTAGGAAATGTTTCTTCCCAGAGAGGGTTATTGAAATTGTCTACCCTGGGCAGTGGTGGAGTCACTGTCCCAGGAGGTGTTTAAGCAGCATGTGGACCTGGTGTTTGGGGACATGGTTTAGCATTGACCCTTCAGTGCTGGGTTGAGGGTTGAACTGGGTGATCTTTGAGCCTCTTCCAACTGGATGGATTCTGTGATTCTAAATTAGGCAAGAATCAAGATAAAAATGTTCTCTGTTTATTCTGTAGCTGTTTTCACTCAGACAGTTTCTAGCTGTTGACTAGTAGTAGCTCATGCTTGTTTCTCCTGCTGCTACTGAGAGTTGGATAGGAATTTTCTTTCATGTTGTGCCTTTGTAAATTGGATCATCCTGTGGTACTGAATCATGCTGGTTGTCACTGGCTAAGCAGCGGGTTCCTCCTAACCCGCTTCCATGCATGGTTCAGTTTGATGGGATTGTTATTTACTTTCCAATCCCCTTGTAATCTTGATTTCATCTACAACTTCAAGCTTTCCTTTGAGTACCACATCAACTACATTGTCAAGGCTTTTTTTTTTCTTTTTTTATCTTGTAGGAATTCAGAAAAAGCTCAGGTCTTGCTGTCTCAGCAGGATGCAGGGGGTTTGATTTATGTCTGGATAACAGCACAATTGAATTATTGCTATAGCCGGCTCTCAGCCTCCCAGATTGGCTTCTACATGGCATTCTGAAGTTTGTGCAAAATTCCCTGAATGTGCTAAGGGACATACCATTGAACATGTCCAGAAATCAGCACAACACACCTATATCAGGCACCAAATTGGTTTTGAATGTGGACTGTTGAAACCTAGCAAGTTTTAGATATGCTTCCCCCTTCACATACCTGTGCCTTGGACTATGCCAGTATTGGGATGATGTATGAAAGAATTTTATGAGCATGACATACTTCATTGGAGATGGTTGTCTCACAGCCTTCACTGACTTACTTACTGTCCTTGAGGGAGTCAAACACTTCTGGTGTCATGTTGCTGTTCCCCTCTAGTGCAGAAACTCTGACTCCTTTCAGAGTCAGTCCTGAGTGACCTGGGAATCTCCTTCAATTGAGGCTATATGTTTCAAAGTAATTTTATAATTTTTTTTTTTTTTTTGCATTCATCACTTTTATGACTACTGTTTAGCAACTAAATTGAACTTTTTGATTTAGAATTGCTTCATTCTGCTGTCAATTGTCTAGTGGCTGCAGGTGCATCGCTTTGGGCATTTGACTGTGGGTACTTCATTTACAGAAATGTTGGAAATCTTTATTTAGAATAAACCAAACCAGGTTGGAAGAGACCTTCAAGATCACTGTGTCCAACCCATCAACCAATCCAACCCACCCAAACAGCTAACCCATGGCACCAAGCACCCCATCAATTCTCCTCCTGAACACCTCCAATGACAGCAACTCCATCACCTCCGCAGGCAGCCCATTCCAATGGGCAATCACTCTTTCTGTATAGAACGTCTTCCTAACATCCAACCTGAACCTCCCCTGGCGCAGCCTGAGACTGTGTCCTCTTGTTCTGGTACTGGCTGCCTGGGAGAATAGACCATCATCCACCTGTCTACAACCTCCCTTCAGGTAGTTGTAGAGAGTGATAAGGTCACCCCTGAGTCTCCTCTTCTCCAGGCTGAGCAACCCCAGCTCCCTCAGTCTTTCCTTATAGGGCTTGTGTTCCAAACCCCTCACCAACTTCGTTGCTCTTCTCTGGACTCGTTCCAGCAAGTCAACCTCCTTCCTAAACTGAGGAGCCCAGAACTGGACACAGTACTTGAGGTGTGGCACAAGTCCCATTAAGTGGGACACTGGAAACATTCAGACACCTTAAGTCACCAGTGCCTTTGAAAGTCTTAAGCAGCAAGTCTTCATCTTTGCAGAAACTGTATTTACAAAGGCATGTTTGACAGGGAGTTGCTAGCTGCAGAAATGCCAGCCTTGCCTCCCGTGCCAAGGTAACGATTTGTAATTATGCACAGATCAAAGGATTCTTCACCTGCCAAAACTCTGCTAATGCGGATTTGACAATTAAAACTACTTTATTATCTATAAAGAATGCTTTATGAGGCACCAAAATTACAGCACCTACTCCTTTGAGTAGAGAATTAACTTTCTGAAATGAACAATTATATTAGTGAATTCATTTATACTTTAGGATTAATAAAAAATTAAATCCTTTAAGTATCTCAGGACTGTGAGATAATTTTGAAAATTATGTTAATAGAAGAACAGTAGCAGCTCTTTAAACTTAGAAATCAGGCTCACAGTGAGTACATTTAAAATTTTTTTCACACTAGTCTTTATAGCTAAAAATGTCTTCTTATGTGCAATATTCTTCTCACTTCCAAATGGCAAATATTTGCGTAAAGCAGAGAGCATGGGTGCTTGCCTGAAAAATGCACTATTCTGAATAAGCATTACATCCCACTGTTATGGGGCAAGACTAGAAAGATGCTCTCTGTTTACCATGTTTACCATGCAGAGCTACAGGCTGGGGTCAGAGTGGCTGGAGAGCAGCCAGACAGAGAGGGACCTGGGGGTACTGGTCGATGGTAGGCTGAACATGAGCCTGCAGTGTGCCCAGGCAGCCAAGAGGGCCAATGGCATCCTGGCCTGCATCAGGAACAGTGTGGCCAGCAGGAGCAGGGAGGTCATTCTGCCCCTGTACACTGCACTGGTTAGGCCGCACCTGGAGTCCTGTGTCCAATTCTGGGCCCCTCAGTTTAGGAAGGATGTTGACTTGCTGGAACGAGTCCAGAGAAGGGCAACGAAGTTGGTGAGGGGCTTGGAACACAAGCCCTGTGAGGAGAGGCTGAGGGAGCTGGGGTTGCTTAGTCTGGAGAAGAGGAGACTCAGGGGTGACCTTATCACTCTCTACAAGTACCTGAAGGGAGGTTGTAGACAGGCAGAGGTTGGTCTCTTCTCCCAGGCAGCCAGTACCAGAACAAGAGGACACAGTCTCAGACTGCACCAGGGGAGGTTTAGGTTGGATGTTAGGAAGAAGTTCTATACAGAGAGAGTGATTGCCCATTGGAATGGGCTGCCTGGGGAGGTGGTGAAGTCACCGTCATTGGAGGTGTTCAGGAGGAGATTGGATGGGGTGCTTGGTGCCATGGGTTAGTTGTTTAGGTGGGTTGGATTGGTTGATGGGTTGGGCGTGATGATCTTGAAGGTCTCTTCCAACCTGGTTTATTCTATGTAATTCTATGTAATTCCATGTGCACTGTGTCTCTACTGCCTGCAGAGTATGGACAAGGCAGAAGCTCAGTTCTGGCACTCCTAGAATCCAGAGCAGTCTAAGGGCTGAAAAAGCTATGGTATAATGTGTGACATGTTGGCCTGTCTTGTGTATAACAAAAGCTTTTAATTGCCAGAGCTAACCTCTGTGCCTGCAAGTTTTATACCCTAACATGCATATCTCTCCTTAAATGTTTACCTCTGAATTTGTAATGCTTGTTTTTCAAGATAATGAATATATCCTTGCAACACTTTTGCCTGGTAGCCCTCTGCTGATAGTGTCAACTCTAATTTCAGCCCTTTTGCACTGACAGTTTAGTTAGTATAGTTCTGTGGTCTGTGCAGACATGTCGTCAGGTCTGTCTCACAAGGAGAGGGCTCAGTTGACACAGGCTCTGCAGGAGGGATGGAGATGAGGTGGTCTATTAGCTGGCACAAGGTCAATGTACTGATACTAACATGCTTGTTGCACTTTACTCAGTGTGGTGCATTTGCAACTCTCACCTGTAAGCCTCAACTTACGTCACAGAGGTATATTATTAACAATCCTAAGTGTGTCCAATCCTTTAGAAAAAACAGCCTCTGATATTTATTTCTGCAGTGATCTGCAGTCCTGAGGCACTAACTGTTAACAGCTGAGGTTACTGATACTGTTTGGTGGGCTTTTAATCAGGTGTGCTCCTCCTGCTTTACCAAGAGAAGGAAATAAGATACTTTCTGAAATGAAAGAGCTATTGTGAATTAAACCTGCACTGATCCAAATCCTTGCATCAAAACATTTCTTAATATGTTTAGCTTAAATAAGAGGCAGTAACTAAGCCAATATATTGTTCCCCAGTGGAATTCAAGATTACTGGTGGTTGCTGAGGTAAGTACTGTGGATGAACTTTTAATAGTATTCAATAATTTCTGACCTTGGCTAATGGTGGTAACTGTAATTGGATCTTTTGCTGCAGGCCATAACATGGTCTCCTGTAAAGTCAGGAGAGTTTGTCCTTTCCTGGTGTTTACCTTTTGCTAAGATCCTGGTACTGCAAGTAGTTTGCTCACTAGGTGGCTGGTTTGATCTGTGCTTTGTCATGTGGGTTCCTTTAGGATAAACAAACACTGAAGAAACAGAGTTAAGTGTTTTAATAGGTATGAAATAGAACTAAGTTTAATACAATAACCAATTACTACCTTCTTTTTTTCTCTCATTAAAGTTAAGACTTAGGACATGTTTTGGGAGACATCAAAATACACAGAGGTTTGGAGAGGCAGGTTCCAATTTCAGAACAGAGCTGTACCATTTTTGAAAGTAGCTGGAAAAGAAGTATCCAATTTTGTTGCAAATAAGTACAGGGAACCTTTTAATTGTTATTTACTTTGTTTTGATCAATTGAGTTTGTAATTTCAGTTCTTCCTCTAGGATTGGAGACTGATAGTATTTTTATTATTGCCTGTTATGCTTATTAAAATACAATGTCCTAAGGGTACTCCTTGGGCTTTGAACTTGCTCTTGTTTTCATTCCTATACAGTCTTATGTAAAATTTGAGGAAATTACCAATCCTGACAGGCAAAATAGGCAGCATATAAGCATAAGTTGGGAGATAAAACTAGGAGCAGCATGCCAAAGTTTGGGGGACAGTGTGCTAGTGATGTCCTTTGGTCTGCCATCTGAGTGGGGGTAGGGAATAGAGGTCCGTGTGGCAGCAAATAACGATGGTTATTGATGTGTTAGAGACCATGTGAGTGCCTGATAGTGGCCACATAGGAACTAGGGTTTCTCCTCACAGTAAGGTGGTGGGATCAAAAGCTCAGCTGAAGTACATCTACACCAATGGATTCAGCATGGGCAACATTGTCTAGAGCTTAATGATGGTGATGATAGGGTTGAGTGTTTATGGGTGAGAATCAAGGGGAAGGCTAACAAGGCAGATATCATGCTGGGAGTCTTTTCTAGGCCACTCAGCAAAGATGATGAGGTAGATGAAAGATTCCCATGGGGGACTTTGACTTACCAGATGTCTGCTTCAAATACAATACAGCAGAGAGGCAAGGGTCTAGGATGTTTGTGGAGTGTATGGAAATTAACTTCCTGAGCCAGCTAGACCTGCTGTATGTGAACAGGGAAGGACTTGTGGGTGATGTGAAGATTAGAGTCTCTCTGTGGCACAGTGATCATGACATGATAGAGTTGTCTTTACATTCTTGGAGAACTAAGGAGGGAAGTCAGCAGAACTGTTACCTTGGACTTTCAAAAGGCAGACTTTGGCCTATTTTGGAGGAATATTTTTTTACTGAAAGTGTTGTCAAGCATTGGAACAGGCTCCCCAGGGCAGTGGTAGAATCACTATCCCTTGAAGGTAATTTGGTCTCTTCTCCCACGCAACCAGCACCAGAACAAGAGGACACAGTCTCAAGCTGCACCAGGGGAGGTTTAGGCTGGAGGTTAGGAGGAAATTCTACACAGAGAGAGTGATTGCCCATTGGAATGGGCTGCCTGGGGAGGTGATGGAGTCACCATCACTGGAGGTGTTCAGGAGGAGACTCGATAGGATGCTTGGTTGCATGGTTTAGTTGATTGGGTGGTGTTGGATGATAGGTTGAACATGATGATCTTGAAGGTCTCTTCCAACCTGGTTTATTCTGTTCTATTCTATTCTGTTCTAAAAGACGTGCAAATGTTTCACTTAGGGACATGGTTTAGTGGTGGAGTTGTCTGTGCTGGGTTAATGATTAGACTCGATGGCATTCAGGTCTTTTCCAATCTAAACAGTTTGATGATTCTGTGATTCTGTATACCACACATGTTTAAAATCACTTTTGATGTGATCTTGTAGCACTAGAAGCACTTGTGAGATAAAATGTGCAACCTGAACCATTTCTTGCTTATTTAAAGAGCAAGTTAAATGATATAGTAGGTTAAGACAGGCAGAAGGAGAGGAGACCTTTTAAGTTTAATGCTAACTGGCACACATTCT
Source organism: Melanerpes formicivorus (assembly GCF_026170545.1). Lineage (NCBI taxonomy): Eukaryota > Metazoa > Chordata > Aves > Piciformes > Picidae > Melanerpes > Melanerpes formicivorus. The sequence continues at coordinate 35,047,428 of NW_027142357.1, read as the reverse complement.
GCCTTGCTAATCTACATATAACAAAAAACCTTTTCTGTTAATCTCCTTTTCAAAATTAGGCTTACAGCCTGAAGTTTCAAGGTAAAGAAGAGACAAAGGCCGATTTCACTCCCACAAGCTTCAGAGGAAAAGAAGAATCATTGTAAGAAAGGCAGTGGACCAAGCTCTGGGGTGATATGAATCAGCACTGACAATAATCAAGCTATTTCGCTTTATACTGTTAGAATCATCTGCAATTAAGAGCTTAACAGTCAAATAAGTGTGAATAAAATCGGGTCAAGAGACTAGAAACCTGAAATATTTCCTTTTGCTAAAGCTATTTAAGAGCAGGTTTGATGCTGTGCCACGAAGGGCAGGCTGGTGAAGTTTCTACAGCTTGATGCTGATCTGATTGAAAGCAGGATCTTGGCCCTGTAGTTCTGTGTAATTGCTTTGTTCCCTCACTGGAAATCTCATCAGCATACTCTTGTCTCTGGTGTTCATGGATCTCAGGGAAAGAAGTGTCGATAGCTTAAGCACTTAAGCCTTTTTCAGTGTTTGGAACAGATTGCTTGGCTTGTGTAGCAACTTCAGGAATCAAGTGCTCAGTTTAAGTATCCTTCCAGTGATCTTAGGGATTCGATCTGGGTTCAAATGTCTTATAACCTGTAGGTATTACAAGTCCTCTCCTGTATCGGTCAACTGAGAGCATGAATATTTTCACCCCTTGGCTCTACAGTCCTTGTAACAACTTATGGTGTCTTATCTGAAACATCTTGCTCAGTCCCTGATGTATGAGTCAGGAGGACAAGTGTCACACAAGATATAAAATGTGTTATGCTAAATTTCCCTTTCCTTCAGGGAAAGCCTATAAAGAGTGAAAGTCACTAATTGCCCATTCCCTTAACAACAGTAATGACTAGAAAGTTTTAGTTAAATAAAACTGAAGAGATTCCCTTTATTTTCATGGAGGAAAACATTTCTTTCTCATGGAGGACATACAATTTACAAAGAACAAAATTTCTGCCACTCTTTATAGACAATTAATTCCAAGACAGTGTGATGCAGCCACTAACTTGGCCATCCCTCAGTGTCTGTGCACCATCCAGTCCAGAGCCATAGTGCAGCACCCTAGCTTGGCATGGTAGAAAGTAGAAGGTGTCAGTATTAATGGTGCTAAGTGCAATGGTGTTTGCTAAGTTTCTGTCTGAAATTTGTCTGTATTGGAAGGACACCGTGTTTCATGGTGCTGTTTTGTTTGATTATAAGCTTGAGCTGACAAAGCTGTGTTCATGTGGAATTTGCTGGTAAGGCCTTCTCAGGTTCCTGAAGGGGAAAAGAGGCAGCTTTGTAGTGTTCTGCCATCCCATGGACTGTGCAGCAGCAGGGAGTGTCTACCATATATCTGTTTGCTTGTCCAGAGAGCCTGAGAGTTCCCAAGATGGAAGCTGGGAGCTAAACAGATGTGATGCTTCTGTCAAATACCATGCATTCTGTTTTGATGGAGACTGCCTGCTCTGTGGCTCTCGGAGGAGTAATGCCCTGTCTTTATACTTTCTAAAGTTTATCTCAGTAAGACAGAAAAGTAAAGAAATAATGCAACAATGACACAGTTAACTTGGACAAGCTGTGTTGAATCGAACAAATTAAGGAACTGGTGTTATTTAGCTGCTCAGCTGGTGTTAAATATCCCCAGCATGCATACAAGACATGTCAGAAGCATGTGGCAGGGAAGGCAATTAGTTGTGCAGGAGGAGAAGCTCATTTTATATATTTAGGAAATAGCAAGGTAGTATAATAAGTGCTACATTTCCACCTACAGTGTTTCTCAGACCCACTACAGTGTTTCTCAGACCCACACACTTTTGTGTGTTTAGTCTGAAGATTTCCTTAAGAAACAGATTGTCTTACGTGCAGCCTGGATTTTATACACTGCATTGGAGAGCAATGTATGAAATTGGTTCTGCACAGATTGAAACAACAAAGCACGAGGCAACGCTGAATCCACTGAGCACAAACATGCCTCAGTGAATAGCACTCCCTAAGCTTGTTTAGCATTATACACTGCAAAATATGCTAAACAGAGAACAAATTGCTGCTCTAAAGAGCTTGCAGACATAAGAACCTGGATCCATATGATACAGTGAATAATCTGTGCCAGATAAGCCTTCTAGCTGAAATGTTCAGAAGAAATTCTTAATTGGAAGGAGCAAGGGGATGTAAGTGGGAGTTATGTGTATATCATTAGCAAGAGAACAAATGTCTCCAGCTTTAACTAATGTTGACTACAATAAATTAAAATAAAAAGGAACAAACTGACACTTGATTTTAGGCTTGAGATGAGTGTTAATTTGAATTTTCGTGCCGCACCTGGCTTGTTTCGTAGTCTCAGGATTACTTAATTGGGCTCTTTGTACTTCAATTTTTATATTTTAAGAAATGTCAGGTTATTACAAGTTCCAGAACACAATAATGTAAAAAAAAAAAAAAAATCCCTTCAAGTCAGATACTGTTACAATTTGTTATTCTGAGGTGTTGAATGGAGTTTCACTCACCCCACCTAAACTTCCCCATCTCAGCCGCATTTTTTTTCCCATCTAAGCGTTGCCTTCAGCTCTGCCTTCAAACATGTTGCTGCTGATAGGTGCCCTGTGCTGCCTTTGAGTGTGCTGCCCTTTCTTGGAGGTGACTTGCTGCCACAGCTTTCCAAAAGACTGCAGAGTGGATGGGTGTAATGGGTTGGGGCAGACCCCCTCCCCACCACGCGCAGAAATAACGACTCAGACAAACAGATTGCAAAAGTGATGGAAAGTTTAAATAGAACAGTGAGTGCGTGCAGAGAGCTAGAAACACAGTGACAAGAGAGAGACCCCAAAACAGACCCAGAGAGATCCCATCCCCACCTGAGGGTGCACCCAAACCCCCAGGGCTCCTCCTTCCCCCCCCCCCACTGCTAGGCTAGTCTCAGCTGGCCAGATCTGAGACTGCCCATCCCCCCGTGGCCTTGGGCTTAGCCAAGCCCATGGCCGGGAGATCTCTCCCCTAGTTACCAGGTGGTGAAGAGGAAGGAAAGAGGAAGTGCCAGACCCCGCCGTAAAACTTATAGTGGTGCAAGGGATCATGGTAGGAAATAACCTAATTTCCTGTGTCCACCCACTGGGCTGGACTTCTGGACACAGGAAACACCCCTGTAGCAGAGGACACCCAGCCCAAACTATGACAATGGGGGAGAGGCTTTGCTCATGTGTAACTTTTACATGCAGGTGATCATCTAAGGAATTCACATACTGGGTTCCTTTACTGAAGCTCATCTTTGGTGGGGAAAGGGGAGAAAGGAAGGATCCAGGGCAGAAAAAGTATGTTTAAATTTGAGCCAGAAGCTTTGACATTAGCAAGCTTTGTTGATACTTCTCAAGATGTTGTGTAGCAGTGTTGCTTAGGCACCTGTTGGAATCAGTTTTAAGGAATGCCAAAGAAATTATAAGGTAAATAATACTCAGTTAAAGTCCAAGGACAGACCATTCAGAGTTTGCTTTTGCATATTCCAGTCAGGTAAGAAATTTCATTTTCTAGCAGGAAACAGAATTAACTTCTCTAAGACCTCTTGAAATCTCTTGTCCATTTAAAGCAGCTATTGCCTCTTTCATGCTTTAGTGTTCCTGCAGGCAGCAGTTCTTCTCCTCCTGTGGGGAGAAGAATACAGTATGTAGGGAGAGACCTTAGTGTGACTTAACTCATCCTGTTTGGGGAGTTTGCAGCTGGAACTTGTAGTACCCAGCATTTCTCATCTCAATCACTCTCACCACTGGACTGGCTTTACCTTTACTCCACAACATATATCACAATGATGGGTGGTTGTGGGTATAATAAGTCTCATGGCTGCTTTTTCCATAAGCAATCTGAGCAACTTGACTGTAAATAATGTCAAAAATGTAACCCTTGCCCCTAAAGCTGCCATTTTGAGAAAGTAGTCTGAGGGATATTTTTAAAAGTGACATTTCTGTATCCTACAGCATTGTCAAATTTACAGTTCACTCCTTGATTCTGTAAACCTTTAAAGTAATAATGCTGGCAGTTTAAGCAAGCAGTTCTTCAGTTCTGTGCATATAATGAAATTATGATGTCAAGAAGATTCAGGCCTTGCTTTAGACAGCCAAAAATATTGACAGAAAAGAAATAAGATGCATTTTTTTCTAGTGAACCCAGGCATCTTTGTCTCATGAACCCAAGCTCCTTCTTGGAAGTGACAACATGAGCTGAGACTATTGTTTTGCCAAATACCACTCCAACTGTAGAATTCTGTATCATGCAATTCAAAACACATTCAATATTTCAGTTTCTTGCCATTTTCTGTGATGACCACTGTAGCAAATATTTCTGAGATAAACAACAATCAACCTGTCAGTGAATGAATTCTGCTTGTTCCAAAACATAATGACTGCTCTTGCTACAACAGCTGTATCTTCAGCTTCACAAAAGAGGAAGCTGCAGAAAGAGAACTGGCACTCATAATACAATGCTATAAGTACTTGTATTTTAAGCTAATATTTTGACAAAGTGTATGTAACAAGTACAATATTTCAGGGTAATTTTACTCTAATGATAAGTAAATGAGCATCACTTAAAAATTGGAAACTTGCATCTTAATGCATTTAATGTATTCACTTAGCATAATAACATGTTATAGCTGAAACAATGGATTCAAAGCATTTAGAATTAAGCCAGAACTGATGAGTTGACTGGAAATTTTTGCCATGTTGTCAAGAAGAACCACTGGAGGGCAAAATGGTCAAAACTGGCTGTAAATTCTTCTGATAGAGATAATGATGCTTATTTGCCAGTAATTCCACTGCAGTTTCATGAGAGAAGCCATGGCATACCAAAAATTTTGCCTATCTTAAACTTTACAAAATATAAATTAAGGAGTGTCTGTTTGGAAGGTGAAGGATGGGACTGGAGCTTTAGAACACCTGAAGTACTTTACCAGTGGAGGAAGCCACAGACATGACAAGTTGCCACATGCACCAGACCTGGTAGAATCAGATGAGAGTTGAACTTGATCATAAAGGTCTTTTCCAACCAAAAATATTCTAAGATTCTGTAAGCACCACTGACCAAAGCAGGCAATGACATGGACTCCTCACCTGGCACGCTCCAGTGAGTTTAACTGTGCAATAGTTTCATCTGATCAATTGACGTGTCCTTACAGCTTCATGTGTGAAAGCAATCAGGAAAAGAAAACAAGCCATCCAGCATCTGTGTGTGGGCTTTCAAACAGCAAACAAATGGCTAATAAACCACTGACCCAAACCAGTTCCTGCCAAATGGCCATACACAGAGCGCACCAAACATGTGACTGTAGAGGAAGGTCACCTTTGTAAAACTACAATGTTGCCATGCTTCTAAAGGAAGATGTAACTGCAGTATTTTAAATATCACTAAGTTACAATTTTCTGGACAAGAACAAGCCTGTGAGTTATACAGGAGGCACATTTGATATGGTAAAAGGTAACATTTGGTCAAATTAGGAGGCCTGGGGCATGATCAGGTATCATCAAGGCCTCTCTGAAAAGATGTGAAATTAGATATTTACAGGAAGCCCCAGAAAAAGTAGAGCTGTCAAAGGAACCACCACTGTTATCACAGGCAAGAAGATCGAGTGGGATGCCTTGGTGCAGGTATAGGCTTGGGTTTTTTGAGGCTTTTGCTTCCCTGACAAAAAACTTCTATCAAAAGTTCTGTGAGGACCTTGTCTTCTAGATGTCCTCATTGCAGCTTTGGGGAACACAGTGTTTGGGGAGAAGACTCTCCTGCTTTCTGTAGCCAGAAAATCTCCCCAGCCTGGTCAGAGTGAAGTGATTCAAAAGAAGCTCCACAAGTGGTAATTAGGAGGGCTCTGCTCACACTGGGGCTAACATCCCTTGAGTGAGCTACTGTTCAAAATGCAGACAGTTTACAGCTCATGGTGAATCTTCTTTGATAAACTGCCCCATGTTCTGGACTGTTTAGCATGGACACTTCTGCCTATGCACTTGATTGAAGGAAGGAGATACTGCTGTTTTTTTTACTGTGATTTCTCTACTATAAATGTAATGCTATTAGTGGTTTGGTTTTAATTCTGTGTATGCATCATCATTTTATCCCTGTAAAATCAGGGTAAAAGCAATCCTCAAAGCAAGGTTTATACAATGTTTTTCTAATATGATGTTTTCTAGTATTTGAGATACAAAAGCCTTGCCAAACTTCTTTTCAAAGACTGTTTTCCTCCATTTGCTTTTCCTTCCTTACTGAGGAATTCCAGGCAGTACAGATCTGGAAAACAGCTGTAAGAATAGACAGTGTGTGGTGCATCCCCATACAGGTGTTGATATTTTGCTTTTTCTGTAACTGTGAAAAACACAACAGGCAACTTGCTCCCCTGGAAAAGAGACAGGTGTTTGGTCTAGCCTCAGAACTCTGATCAATGCTCCCCTTTAAACTGTATTTTCTATTAGACATGGCAAAAACATTGAATTCAAATGCAACTTTCAGGCACCATTCTTGCATATTCTATCAGGTCTAAATTCCTAAACATTGTCAGGGGATAAAGTAATTCAGAACATAAATCTAAACTCATAGGGCAGCTGGCCTTTATCTCTGCAGAAGGCTAACCCTGATTCATCCATACCAAACTGAGATGCCCCGAGTCATATTAGAGTTGCCCAACACCTCTAGTCAAACCTCATAGCACTACCAAAGCTGCTTATGGGATTGTAGCCATCTGTGAATTGCTGACAGAATTTCTGAGCTTGTGGCATATGTCTGTGCAAGCAAATATAAAATAGGCCATAGAAAAGTGTGTATTAGAGGGGAGATGGTGAAAAGGATTGACTCGTCTCATTGGTGAAGGCTCTAGGAATGGGCCGTGGTTCGGTTTAAGCCAGTCTGATGTATATTTGGCCAACAGCTCAGGGCTTCAAGCTGATGGCTCTATCCATGTAGATACTGCCTAGATGAGATGATAAATGAGCAAATAAATGAGGATAAAGGGTTATAAACAGGCTGCCAATTTTTGTGTTTGGACAGTACAGAGTTAACCTGGCTTTTACTGTCTGGAATGGAGCACCTGCCAGATAACCTTATTCCTTTTTTAACCTTACTGCTACCTCGGTAGTGTCAAGAGATGCTTTAGCAGGCACAGTCAAGCATCCCTTGTTAGTTTCCTGACTGAATTACTGCCTGAGAAGTCTGGGGCCTTCATTATACAGGAAGTCAGACTTGAAAATAATAGTAGTCCTGCTGCCTATGAAATCTAGTACTTCTGCAGTTCTTGAGGGATTGGGATCAGGAGCTGGATTTCTATGTCATGCCCTGTATCACAGTATCACAGTATAACTAAGGTTGGAAGAGACCTCGAGCGTCATCGAGTCCAACCTGTCACCACAGACCTCATGACTAGACCATGGCACCAAGTGCCACGTCCAATCTCCTCTTGAATGCCCTGGCATAACTTGTCTTTTTTATTCATCTCTCTTATGCTGTGAAGCCACAATATCACTAGTGTGATTCTCAGAGAGAAAGGAGTTTTGCAGCAGATTATTATTATTCTTTGTAAGCTAGCAACCAGGAAAACCAGGATGTGGCATAACTTTCCAAAGGTGATGTTCAAAATCGTGGAAAAGAGAAACCAGTATTTAGTGGTTGCTTCCAGTAATGGCTGTCCTTTTACTGTGGTTAATGCCACATCCCTGGTAACTTGAGGCTGAGAGTTCATACCTTTTCTGAAGTGCCCTGCAATCTTGTGAAAGTGCTCTGGAAGACAGGATGTCATTATAATATGTCACTTTTATTTTATGGGTAGAAGTCACTGCCAATAATTTGCCACATGGACAAACTTTCCTCATCCCCTGTGGAAGCAGTGCGTGAAGAGTAGCTGGAAGCACCCTATGAAAAATGGCAAGGGAAGCTGTGTGAGGAGAGACAAAGGCAGTTGAGGGAAAAAACACAGGCAGAATTGTTTCCCCATCTAATTCAACAGCCAATTGCCTTGAGCTGCTCTCTTTTCCCTGACTTTGGGGACAGGGGAAAGAGCCACTGTACTTTTAATAGACATGTACCAGCTTTAAAAATTCCCTTGACCTTTCGGCCAGAGGAAAACGCTGTACTCAAAACATTAATTTAAATCCAAGAATGTCTAAAAAAAACTTTGAATAGTGGATGATGTTTTTTCATCAATGAGAGGGCAGTTTGAAAGTACAAAGATGCTTTTATATTTATTTTATGTTAAGCTGGTTTGTGGAAAATCTATCGGTTCCTGTTCTCTCTGGACTAACGCACCAGATTGGGACTTGTCTTGTCTGCTTCTATTAATAGCATTGGTTTATGGTAAAAGTTATAACACAGTGTTACTCAGCTGACTTTTCTCGTGCCTTCAGTGCAGGACTGTCGCAATGAAACCTTAAAGAATATGTGTCCTCTGATTCCCAGCTCCGTCAGCACTGCGCTGATCCTCTAGCAATTTCTAGAGCTATTTATTGTATCTTTGTGACATGTTGCATGTGCTCTTAGAATTCCAATAGAATTTTAAAACTGATCTATCAAAGACCAAGTTGGTCTGGTATCACAGTATCACAGTATTGCCAAGGTTGGAAGAGACCTCAAGGATCATTGAGTCCAACCGGTCACCACAGACCTCATGACTAGACCATAGCACCAAGTGCTACGTCCAATCTCCTCTTGAACACCTCCAGGGACAGTGACTCCACCACCTCCCCGGGCAGCCCATTCCAATGACTAATGACTCTCTCGGTGAAGAACTTTCCCCTCACCTTGAGCCTAAACTTCTCCTGGTGCAGCTTGAATAAAAGAAATATGAAGTATGAATAAAAGAAAGGAGGAAGAAGAAAAGTGGGCTGTTTGAAACACGTCAACTTGTTGCATCATTTTCTTCACAGTAGCAGAGGAAGATGAGGAAAATCCAGAGTTTGATATTTAAGTATGGATTTTCTGAGACAGAGAAACATTCCAAACAAGACCTGGGGAACTGTTTTTGAGAACTGTCCCGATCAGTGAAGGCCATGTGATGAGTTCATCACTTTGTTTTGCATCCAGTACAATAAAAGAAATATCCTTCCTTTATTTCTTTTTGTTGTAAAATACTGATGTAAAAAATCAGGAAATTTCTTGCTGAAATGTGTCAGATTTTTGCTTATAATACTCTCTGTCATTTCCCAGTTCAGCACAGGAAAATTCTAAATGATTGTGCGTTGAGACATTTCCTGCCAAACTCTATTTGCAGTATTTGCATCCACTGTAGGCTATCTTAGGTTGTGCCTTTAACACATCACATGGAAATTACCTCTTCCTAGAAAAACTGGCTTAAACGATGTGAACATATGCTGAAATGGGAGGTTTCTGAGAAGAGGAGCTATAGGACACAAGTGGGGTGAGCAGAGAAACAGAAGCTACGAGCTTATTCTGACACTGCCTTTCTAACTAGTTTTTCCATATCACAGAAATAGTAATACTTAACCCACAAGGATTTGTGAATCATGTTCAAATGAAATGGCAATGTATGAATATTGTGCCAGATTCCTATTAGCTGTTTTGAAGTTCTACATTTTTTATCATATAAAGTATGATAAAATTTGTCCAGATCTCCTGCTTCCCTGTTTAATTTTAACCAACGTTGACAGCTAGAGCTGGTAGAAGCATTCTAAATTAAAATTAAAACTCAGTGCAGAATTAAACTCTAACTTTTTCTGTAAAATAATTAATGCATTCTTTTGGTGAGCTCCATTTGCAATACTCCCTAAGTTTTAAACCAAGTTAAGACCACAACATTCAGACACCTAAGGCAGAGGTTTCTTTATAAAATGTAGGGACTGGACAGTCCTCTCATATTCTGTAAGCCCCCTTCACCTTCTGTGTGTACACAGATACCCAAAATGATATGTGATGCATAATTTTGGTGGGGCAGAATTAGTTACAGTGTGTTTGTGGAACTTAATGGCTATAATATTTCTTGCCCTATAGGTAAGCAAAGACATTTATAATCAACTGATATCAAGTGAGACATGGCTGCAGTGATTGTGTAAGGATAGAAAAAACAAATGCTGAAGTTAAAAATTTCAGATTATCCTCCACTCACCAATCCATGCATGCACTGTTGACAAAACAAATCTGTCCACAGAGAAGAGGTATACTTTTGGTTAAAGATTTTGCATACATACAAAGTGTCAAAGGATTTCATTTTACTGGCAAACATAGTTTCATCACCAAATCCTTGACACTGCTTCATTTGAACATGTACCATTGCTCAAAAAGCTTATGAGTTAAACTGGTAATGATTAAATAGTGAATATCTAACGGTGAAATGAAAATCCAATGAATGTGTGATACAGGAAGCCACACTATGCATCTGTTCCTGTGTGTAAGTGTGATTCTCCACACAGTGAGGAAAATATGCAGCAGTGTCATTTCTGGTATCCTCCATGCACCGTGTGTTACATTGCGTAGTAAAAGGTCTTAGAAGTGATAGACTGGAAAATTTTATTGCGTTCTACAATCTCTAAGCCCTTGTAGTCATGGCATCCCAATACCATGGGCATGTGTATGTGTGGATGCTGGGTTCCTCACATGTCTGTTGATTTCCCACCTTCAGCTGCTAGGATGAAAAAGATACAGGATGAAGGAAAGGGAAACAAACCAAAGTAAATCTTGGTCTATCTGAGACTGCATAGATTCAGCTGTCGTTATCCTGTTCTAGTCCCAGAATAGAATAGAATAGAATAAACCAGGTTGGAAGAGGCCTTCAAGATCATTGTGTCCAACCCATCAACCAATCCAACCCACCCAAACAGCTAACCCATGGCACCAAGCACCCCATCAAGTCTCCTTCTGAACACCTTCAATGACGGCGACTCCACCACCTCCCTGGGCAGCCCATTCCAATGGGCAATCACTCTCTCTGTATAGAACTTCTTCCTAACATCCAACCTGAACCTCCCCTGGCGCAGCCTGAGACTGTGTCCTCTTGTTCTGGTACTGGCTGCCTGGGAGAAGAGACCAACATCTGCCTGTCTACAACCTCCCTTCAGGTACTTGTAGAGAGTGATAAGGTCACCCCTGAGTCTCCTCTTCTCCAGACTAAGCAACCCCAGCTCCCTCAGTCTTTCCTTATAGGGCTTGTGTTCCAAACCCCTCACCAACTTCGTTGCCCTTCTCTGGACATGTGCCAGCAAGTCAACCTCCTTCCTAAACTGAGGGGCCCAGAACTGGACACAGGACTCGAGGTGTGGCCTAACCAGTGCAGTGTACAGGGGCAGAATGACCTCCCTGCTCCTGCTGGCCACACTGTTCTTGATGCAGGCCAGGATGCCAGAACCACATCTATGTTTGGGTGTGCTACCTTTTACAGTGGTGCAGGCTAGAACAGTGGGTAAAGAGCTGCTGGGACTAGGTAATCCTGTTTTTTCAAGTCAGATAGAGCTCACAGCTGATGGGGATGCCAGGGACTCAATGATGCTGTTCTCTGCATGCTTCTCCTGGTTATATTATTTACTCTCTTCACCTGTGGAATCTATCAATGTAGCTTTGTGAGAGAGAGGAACAAAGCCCACATAATGATGACCAGTTATTGCTGCTGTGGCCCTTGCAGGGAGTGTGGAATCTTATGTGTTTGTTTTGACCTGCCCTATTTATTTAACAGAACTTTAGAAACCAATTTAACATTACTTACTTTAACATTACTTAAATCTCTTCATATTTGTGCAGGAAATGTCTGCAGTTGCATTTGGTGTATTTATAGGGTGTAAGTCTATAAAAAATAGCAGTCTAATTAAGAGAGATGAGTTTTGAATCAATCTTAAATCAATCTTTTTTCTTCTTTGTAATTACCTCCCACCTGTCTTCAGAAGGTCCTTTAAAAAGCTTCCTAATGTGCATCCAATAATTCATAACTCCTGTAAAGAGTTATGGGACTTCATAGTCCATTGCTTGGGAACAGAAGGCACTGAGTTAGCAGAAAAATGTAGGCTGCCATCTGAGGCTGTACAACTGGCAGCCTGATGCCAAGCCAATAGCCTGGGAGTTTAAATCTGGACTAGATACTTAAAGGCCAAAAGAAATCTTGTTCATGCATGTGTGTGTTATGTACATGCTGTTGCAATGGCATGCTGCCTTCTTCTGTGCTAAGAAGCTGAGTGATTCATGGGCTCAGGACAGGAGTCATGATGTTGACTTGTTCTCTGACTGATAAACTCTGTCCCCACCAAAACCCTATAGAGCTCTTACATGGGGTTGAAAAGAAAATGAATGGAGCAAGGGTACTGTATGTTAGGGTGAAGCTTTCCTTGGAACCCCAGTTCCTATGGGATTTATGCTCGGTATTAATGAATACAGTGTCAGCGCAGCACACATTACATTGACTTCTACAAGACACAGCTCACCTCCACCATTGGAATGATCCGAAGTCATTCCTCTCTTCTAGATTTGACTTTTCTTATAACTTTCTTCATTAAATAAAACAATCTGAGGATTTTTTTGTTCTGTTCAATTGAAATATTCTGCATTTCAGAACTAATCTGTATGAATCCATCAGGGGATACCTCTCCCAACTTTAGTCCAAGTTTTTCCCTGAAGATCCCCCCACTGCCCCTGAAGAAGGCTGCTGTGCTGTGGCCTTTTCCGTATCTGATATAAGTTTTATATTCTTTTGTTTGTTCCTTTGTTTTCTGGTACGGAATTGAAAGATAAATGCAGTAAATCTACCTCTTCTTATTTCATTTGGAAATTACTTTTGAAAAAGGTCATTATTGCCCATGAAGAGGAATAATGATTCTGTTGGCAAGATGCTTTTAACCTGTAGTTTAAAACCTTTCAATTTAACTTATACTTGAAAACCCCTTAGGTTTTTATAAATTGTTCTCAACTCTGGATACAGGTCCTAAGACAGTTGCTGCATTACAAAGTCATCTTTGCTTGGAAATTGGTGAAGCAGCTGAAGATTTAAACTCTTATGTTGTTGGCGTCTCTGTCTTGTTGGTGTTGATAAATAGATGTAAGAATACAAACCAGATTTTTATCTCTTAGATTTCAATCAAGCCTGCAATTTTATCCTGATTTTATCAAATGAATCCAAACTATCTGCCAGTTACTCTCTTTCCTGTGGAGTTTGCTTCTTAGGAAATGTTGTTTCTATTCAAATAGCAGCTTCTGGAATATCATTTTACAGAAGAATAAATCGACTATTGAATTAATGAACCTTGGACTCCAAGAAGATAAAGACACAGTTCTATGGAAACCTCCTACTTTAAAAAATAATTGTCACAAAGCTTCCTGGTAATAATGGGTGACATGCAGGTTTCATGGTATCATCACAGTTGTAGAAACAGGCAGTACCAAATGATAGAAAAAGTATTAGGTGTTAATACTGCCACGGTATTGTGTTATCTGCGTTGCCAGGTTTGCAGACCTGGTAATCCAGACCTACACAGGCGACCTTGTCCCCAAAACTGGGGGAGAACTTTCCTCTCTTGTTCCATCCCAGCACTGCACCAAGGCATAGTGCTGTCAGTTTTGGAAAAGGCTGTGAAGAAGCCTTTCCTACAAGTGATTGAAGAAGCAGCAAATACTGTGACTTTCAGCACATGGAAAATTTAATCAGGTGTAGGACTCTGCCTTGCTATCCTAGCATAAGATCCCCTGCCTACAGTCCTCTAAAGCCCCACTGATCCCCTCCCCCCAGACACCTAATGGAATTTCAATATTCACTAGTATTTTTATACTTTTGCTACTAAAGACTTCCTCCTCTGGAGAAACTGGTGTTGCTGTTTCCTTGAACTGCTGTTTTAGTCTTGCCTGCTCATCCTTCTAAACATTTATTTGGCTAGCAGCCTGGAAACCAGTAGGATTTTCATGGTTTGTGAGGCTGTGGAAAAGTCTGTGCTCAAAATTAGTAATCTGGGACATAATTCCTTCCTGTTCTCTAGAAGTACAGGTTCTGCCTAGGCCTCTGCACAGCCCATCACAGCTGCCAGTCTTACATATATATGGACAGTAACTGATGTTCTAACTTTAGAAGAAGCTGTCAGAAAACATTTTAAAGCTGTTTTACTCTCCAAGACAGAGAACCAGACTTCAGATAGAAATCTGGAGCTGGGCTGAGCCCTCCTGTGGCTTTCAGTGAACTCCCTCTGAAGTTTTCATCACCTTCTAATGTTTCTGGTGCCTGGGTGAGAGGAGTGGAAAAAACACTGTTATAAAGTAATGTGCTGTAATTCTTAAAGGAGAGATTTTGCTTTAGGACAAGATAGAAGGTGAGCAATAGGTGTGACATACAGTTTCCACATGATACATGGTTTCCTTGTGTTTGTAAATAAGCAAAGAACTCCTGTGGGGAAGCCTCTTGGTTCACAAATTGTATGTCTGAGGGGTAAAATGCAGAAAAGCTGGCAAGTCTTCTCTTTTTCCCATTGTGTATGAGACTCAAGATCAGCAAGTTTTAGCCACATTAGTTATTTGAAAGAAAGGTGATGGTAGCTTTATTTGTAGCCCAAATGTATGAATGTTGTAAATGAAGGCAAGTTTTGAGGCAAGAAACAAAATGTTTCATTCAACTGGTGTTATGAAAAACAAATAGCTTATTTGGAAGAAGTTGTTGCAGGAGGCTACTTTTAAGAAGAAAATGATATTGCAGAAGCTTGTAATATCTTCTCATCTGAAGCAACTGCCTTTAAGAATAAATCAAGCAATGGCCAGGAATTCACAGACCCATGGCAGAAGCAATTTCAGAGTCAAGTAGCAAAAAAAAAAAAATTAAACAGGAAATGTATATTAGTTTTATCCATTTTACAGAAGAAAATGAGGTTATGTACATCATCTGACACACTGACCTGCCAATACAATAGTTGCAGAGGATGGGGTTTGTTTCTGGTGAGCCTTTTACTCAGAACAGGGACAATAACTGCAGTATTTCTGTGGTTGATGCCCTCTGCACGCTCCTGCTGACACGGGGAACTATTTTTCACTGCAGATTAGCAGTTCTTATTTCACACAAATTTAGTTGCTCTTATATTTTTAATCTACCCTTTTATTCCCCCCATTTAAAACCACATGCAAGCATTTCTTTGTAAATAGATTCAAAGCAGAAAGCAGATGATTTCTGAACAACTTTGAAGTACTGATTTAGAAAATTCCGAGCGCAACCACAGCTGGAGCCTGTGATTCTGTGAGTGGCCATTGCTCAAAGGCAAGAAACATGACACCAGTTGAGAAAGAGTTTCTTTGTTGTTTGGGTTGGTATCCTTTAAGACATAGCAGTTTATTTCAGAAATATGGCCCAGAAGTGGGTAGGTGTTAAAAGTGACCTTTCCTGTGCAACTCTATAGAAATGAAAAGAGCTGAATATATTAATGGGACCTGTCACGGATACAAAATGGCTGTGGGTTTACTTGCTCTGAAGAACTTCACAGGAGTATTTGTCCAAAGGAATAAACTATCAACTCCTGGCACATCATAATTATTTTAAATAAATAAATAACTAAAATTGTCCAGTAGAATTTTTATGGTTCTATGGACTCTTCAGAATTTGTGAGCATTTCAAACACTGTTAATTATCTCTGTGAACTCCTGGGACCTCAGCTGGTCTCCCATCGGCAGGATTTGACTCTTAAATCTGGCTGCCGCAAAGCCAGGAAAACATAGTGTTCAGCCTTTCACCCCCAATTTCAGATCAATGTCTCCTAAATGTTTGTGTGTTATGGTTTAAAAAAATAATAAATAAGATTGATAATATAATTCTTGGACTCAGTGCAGACTCTTCCTCCCTTTAGTCATTAGGAAAATATTTTCTCTGACTGATCATGTTGTAAAATGTGTTATTTCAAACCACAGATATTGACAATTATTATAAATCAAACTGAACAGAGATAATTAAAATTTAATTTTAAGTTTGTGAATGTCTCTGGAAGCATATCCTGAGGGCCAACTATGTCTAGGTTGTGGCTCATTTCCATCTGACTTTGGGCCAAATGTTGACATTGTTGTTCAGCCCCATTTGGAAACAATTCCCAGGCACTTCAGAGGGTGAGTGCTAGTTAAGATGAATAAGAACTGGGTATTGTTTCCAGAATTTATGGTTTGTGGGAGTAAATGGGAAGAATTGAGATAATTGTAACCAATATTGCATTCTAATTGCTTCTGATTTTCTTTCCTCTGCTGACAAATTCAGTGCCTAATGTTGCTACTGTGCATTTTCTGACAGCCCAACTGAGAACAATGGAGTGCCAAGGAAATAATATGACTGTCTGTTTCACTGTATTTGACATGTGCATCAGCTTGGTGGTCATGTGGAAAAAAGGCTGTATTTTGAGAGCAGGTTTGCATTCCTGAATTTGCCATATACTTCTTCAGGTAGCTTCTTGGAGTTATTAGTTATTTCTCTGAGACAGTGCTGCACCTCACTGCCACCTCCTGTCCCACTGCTCAGAAGCAGCTCTTTCATAGAACCTCATGTGTGTACATGGCTTAAAGCCATTCATGGTGTGTGAGGACAGTTGCATATAACTAACTAGCTGTGCAGTAGTACCATGAACTTGTGCTAAGCTGTCAGCATAGCTTTTACACTTTCTTTCTGAGCACTGTTGCTTACAAAGTGTCAAATGTTCTTGAAATGCATGTGGGAATGTACATTTATAGCAAATGCCAAAAATCTATAAGTTGAATGCTAGTTCTGTAGGCTCTCCTCCTACAAACCCTTATGTATGTTTCACTTCTTATTCATTGTGCCTTTTCTCATTACCTCAGCCAGCCTATTTGCAGTATATGAAAAAGCATGTGCTTCACTCTGCAAGTTCAAGGCTTTACTGACTGCAGCTTAGTTGTACAGATATTCTGAACAGGATTGGCTCTAGGTCCAAGAATACACAAAGTAATTTATTGTAAGCTAAGACCTAAGCTGATGCAGCCCAAAACTAGCATAGGTAGATGTCTATGTAGTTACTGAAGTAATTTATTTGTGAAAGTAAAAAGTCCCCAAACCAAATCAAAAACCAAACCATTGCCTACCTTCAGCTTTATATTTCCTCTTAGCTAGCTCAAGTGCTGATGGAAATTTCCAGCATGAGTTTGCTTAGCAACCCTTACAAGGCATAAGTAAATTAGTATTCTTCTTTCTAATATGGACACAATCCTGTAGTGCTATTAGAAATTCCGCAAGCAGAGCAGAGAGACAATGACCTGTAGCTTTCAAGGGCCCATTAGCAACAATATTTAGCAAGTAATGCTTGGTTTTGTTTTGTTTTGATTTACTTTCCTTTTGTTTATCTTGTAACTACTAATGATATACAGTGAAAAAGCCAGGGATTGCTTGATTGAGAATATCAGGACCTACATGTGAGTCAATAATTCTAGTGCCCACTCTGTGATTTTGATGAACAAAAGCAACAATTTGGGAAACCAAACCCAAACTCTCAAAATTCTTAGAACATGACGTTTCTTCTGCTTTTGGAGGGCTGAAAGCAGTTAAGAGATCATTCGATGTATTTATTGCTCAGGTAGATTCCATAACTGTATTTTAGCTTTTAAAGTTTGTGATTGCTATAAGGATGGGTGATTAGATAAAAGTGTGCAGTATATTCAGATGTGAACTAAGTACTAATGCTCACAAATGAGGCATAATAGTTACTATAGAGAGTTTAATGAAAATATGAGCTCAATAGTCATGAGTAGCCAAGAAAGAAAATTTCATTTAGGAATTATCAGAGAAGAGTTTGAGGCCAGCACTGTATCCCATGAATGTCCATCCTTACATTCTCCTTTTGCCATTTTCTTCTGGCCACTCTCAGAACCCTTGATCTGACCTGATTTGGCTGTCCTTTCCTTTTCTGATACTTGAAACTCAGACATTGTTTGGTCATAAATCACATTGCTGTAAGAGGCTTTTATCATATGGTGTAAGATTTCCTCTGATTCTTTTCTTCTTGATCTATTGGAAAAAACCAAAATATAAACAGTGCTGAATGTAAGGAAGAAAGAGTATGCATCTTGTTGAGAACTTATTCATAAATATCCTGTAGTGATTAATGAAAAGGAAGGACACATCTAAACCAGAAGGTGATTTTACTCATTGTGATCAGGCCGATGAAAGTCAATGAGAGTTTTTGAGTGTGTAATGTCTGGATGTCTGCTACTGCAATGTAATAATTTGTGGATCACAGGATGTTAGGAGTTGGAAGGGACCTCCAGAGATCATCGAGTCCAACCCCCTTGGCAGAGCAGGAACGTAGAATTTATCTCAGGTATCACAGGAATTCATCTAGATGGGTTTTGAAAGTCTCCAGAGAAGTACTGAGTGCAGGGCAGAAGGACTTCCCTGCTCCTGCTGGCCACACTATTCCTGATGCAGGCCAGGATGCCATTGGCCTTCTTGGCCACCTGTGCACACTGCTGGCTTATGTTCAGCCTACTATCAACCAGTACCTCCAGGTCCCTTTCTGCCTGGCCGCACTCCAGCCACTCTGACCCCAGCCTCTAGCACTCTTGAACTGGGGAGCCTCAAACTGGACACAATATTCCAGGTGAGGCCTCACCAGGGCAGAGTAGAGGAGAATGCTTTTCAGTTACTCTAATAGGTAGTATTATGTGCTGTTTAAATGCATTTATGCACATTTTGTAGGTAACAAATACATGATTTAACTGGAAAATCATAATGCAGTGATGAGAACTCTTCATATCTTGCATGTGGATATTGGTACAATATAAAAGACACTCTAAATCAGCTGCTGAACTGGTTTCTTACACCCTGACTCTCATCTTGCCTGCAGTCACAATCTGTACAGCAGAATGTTTGAGAATGTATTTGGTAGGATGGGGTCAAACAAATTACCCTTAGAAGATTAAAACCTTAATTATTTTGATTAAAGATAATGATTAATTCTACCAGGACTCCTATTGTGTTTATTAACTGTGATAAAATAGCACGCAGGATTATGCAGCGGCAGCTACTTCCGGTTCTGAACAGAAAGTAACAACTGAATATGTGCTGGAAGATTAATTTCATTAATAAAATCTGTCACCAGTTAAGACATTAATGGGATAGGACAGTATCTGTGAAATCAGCGTGCTACAAGATTACTTATCTTACATTGATAACTGTGCCGGTAACCTAAGAACTTTGTCAGCAGAATTGGCAACTTTAATTACATTGGCATGGCCATTAGAGTATTTGAGTGTCAGATGATTAGAACTGATGAGCCCTCGTTAATGAAAAGCCCTAAAGGGTAGTCATTCGTATTTATATAATTGAAGACAATCTCAATTAACTGATAAGGGGTCTTTTATTTTTTAATTTTATTTTATTACATAGTTAAAGATAAAAGTAAGATTTCTCTTTGTGTTCCATCCAGTTAAGACATTTATTTAGATGGGATTAGTGAATGAGTGAATTTGACAACGTTCTTCACTCCCTCAGTCATCCACCATAGGAAGTCTCATTAGGCCCTTGTTTATGCCCTGCGTCACTCCCTGGACTTTTCTGGCTTGATACAGTTGTAAATGAAGGAAGAATGTGGCTTCAAAATAAGAATGACAAATACCATATTAGTTGGGTAGCTAAACTGATCGCCGGAGCACGTGGGTGTTGCAGGCGATGCATTGTTACCTGCTGTCACAGAAGCAGCAGACATGAAGACAGTAATTTTCGCAATTAGGATGGTCTGGATGTGAAGTGATTCATAATACACTTGTTTGTATCTCATCAGAGCAGATACTGGGTGTTATTAACTATGAATGCTAAATACAGTGATTAATTACACTGACATACAAGAAAACAAGATAACTTGGAGTTTTATGATAAGAAAATGCTGATTCCCTTTGTCACTATAATAAATGGTTCTGTCTTCCCTTGCTTGCCTGTTTAGATATATTGAGATAATACTAATTACTTTATAATTAGTTATGTGTGGAAATGAATATAGGCCAACAAGTGCATACATTTCAAAGCATGTCTTTTCCGTACACTGGGAGCAGAAATTTGAGGCTATTAATCTAGATTCATAGTGAAAGACCAGAGAACCTAATACTCTTCCTGCAGTGCCAGGACTCCTGGCATATAATCTAAGCTGCTGAATACTGGGAAACTACTGTCAAATTGGAGACAGTTCAGGAAAAATGCAAACCACCTACTGTCTTTCATTAAGCCACTTAGAAGTGTGAAGCTTTAACCACGGAGAGCTGAATCTGAGATGCAGAGTCTAACAATACTGGACGCTTGTGCCAGGCTGGCAGGAGGCCACTTCAAGGACCATTTGGGAAATCAGGGCCCATCAGGCTTCACTGGACCTGCACTTTCACAACAAAAATTGTGTGTGGTTTAAGTAGTTCCTGCTGCCATTGTACAAGGCTGTGCAGGTTCTGCAGAGCTGGCTGGGATGCTTGCGTAGCTAAATTATCTAGATGGGAAAAAAGACTAACTTCCCTCTACCAAAGAGATCAGAGCCTGATTACGTTTTACCTCTGTTAGTATGTAGGCCCTGGAAAGTGATATTTGCATCTCATTTCCCCACAGGTACCTCTTGGTCTGGCTGTTCAGGTGCTAGCAGCCTGTGCCCATATAGGTTGGACTCAGTGATCTCGGAGGTCTTTTCCAACCTGGTTAATTCTATTCTATTCTATTAGATGCCCCACAAAGCCAGTGCTGTACAGAAAGAGGCTTTTTCCAGCTGCAGTTTTACATAGTCCTTAACCACATAACCTTTAATTTTATCCACCATCTAGTTTCTTTCATAGGAATATGTACTTGAGCTGGTCTTTGGAAAGAATGCAGTTAATGCTGTTCCTACACATAATTGTGTATATCCATGGGAAGCACTTCAGTTTGTACTCTTGTGGCTAGCTATGACTTGGCTTGCTCTTTGCTGGCACATTGTTTATGGAGCCAGTGTTTCTCCAGAAAGTGGACACTTCAGAATTTCATTGTCTATTTGAAGTTGACTGTGGCCAGCTCTCATGCACATAGTCCGAAATGTGTCTGAATCAATGCCTATCTTAATGGGCATCAAAGCCTTAATTTTAGTTTTATATGTATGAAACTGAGGGGGAAAAGAAAGCAGCACCACAAGAAGGAAATAGGCTATTTTGGCATGCATGTGGTGTGAGCTTATTATGCAAACTATGTCATGCCTCTACTGAAGGCCATCTTTTCAGAAAATACTTGTTTTAAAAGAAGGAAAAATATACAAATGAAGTTTGCTAGCCAGGTGAAGAGTTACCAAATGCATGCTCTGCATTCATATAAAATATATATGTATGAACGTACCATAATCTACTAGCATTTGCAATAACAAATAAAGTGGCCTGGATGATGACTCAAAATAGAACAATATGATTAGGGGAGTTAAACCCTGATTTTTAGATGCACTAAAAAATGTAGTGTATGCTCATTTATGTGCAAATGTAATGGAAAAAGGCTGCAGGTAAAGTGGCAAAAGCCTAAACAAAATAAACACTTAATTTTCTTTTATTGTACTTGGTGACTATTAATAATATTATGGTACTAAGGCAGAAACATTAAACTAAGCAGGGGAGCAATAAATGTTCCTAGACTGTGCAATGCTGTTGATATTAGTGGCTAATAGCTCCAGAGTTCACATAAAATGCAGATTGAAGTACAAAGAAGATGTTTAGTGGAGTCAGCAGTGGCAGTGAACTGTTTACAGGTGAAACTCATAACCAGAGGGCAGACACAGCAGGGGCATTTTCTGCAAAAGATATCTAAAAGGAACTTTTCAAAGCACTTAATCAGTCTGTCTCTGTCCTCAGGGAGGAGATCTGATAATCCCATTTTATTTCTCTTCCAAACCAGCTTCTGAAACCATTAATTATAATGTGCTGTGTTTCCATTTAAAAATCCCATGAAAAATGCAAGGACTATAGGGTGTGCTGATAGAAAAAAGAGTCCACATTGATTTAAGAACATCGTGCTGAAGTTATGAGAGATGACTCGATACCACTCTGTTGGGTACATGAATGAGAAACTGGATTTGGGGCTAATGAACCGTAATTAAGTTCACTCACTGTGACATGCAGAAGAATGTAATACTCGGCAGTAGTCATACTGTGTTTTGTTTTGCCTTGCAAATCTGGACACAGACTGTTTCCCACATCTTTACTTGAGACACCATAAAGAAAATACTGACTGTAGGAGAAATAAATATCTGTATATTTAATTGAGAAAAGATCTCCTCCTCTCCTGTGCCCTCCATGCTGGATGGCAGGGAGCAATAAAAATACCAAACTGACATAGTGTTAGCTGATATTCAGTGACGCACTTTCCCAGTGTCAGTAGAACAGCTAAAATGAATAAGGGTGTCAAATTATATTAATGTGGGATATGACCATTGAAGCCACAAAGTAAAGTTCACAAAGCCACATTGAAGCCACAAAGTAAAGGGGAAGTTCAGGCTGGAGGTCAGGAGGAAGTTCTACACAGAAAGAGTGATTGCCCATTGGAATGGGCTGCCCGGGGAGGTGGTGGAGTCGCCGTCACTGGAGGTGTTCAGGAGGAGACTTGACAGGGTGCTTGGTTACATGGGTTAGTTGATTGGGTGGTGTTGGGTGATAGGTTGGACGTGATGATCTTGAAGGTCTCTTCCAACCTGGTCTATTCTATTCTATTCTATTCTATTCTATTCTATTCTATTCTATTCTATTCTATTCTATTCTATTCTAAAAATTCTATTCTATTCTAAAAAAATTATGTTAAAGATTTTTTTTCTGCAGTGTTTTTTATCCAAAACAGTATATCATTAATTTTTTTTCAGAAGTATTTTATTCAACAATGTAATCTGTATTTATTGGCCAGATTTAGAAAGTATCATTCTTTTGACTGACTTTGATCAGCATATACATCTCTCTTAAGTTTTTTCCTCCTTGATTTGATTTATGATTGGAATGGTATGGTAGGTTGCATTACTTATTAAAATATCTTGTCAGTGTGCACAGTTGCACAGTAGATAAATAGTGATTAGAGCATCTCTCTAAAGGTATGCTTCTCCAAGACAAAGAATATAGTTTAGGGATTGGACTACTAGCAATAATTAAAACCACAAGGAGGCAAACAAAATAAATTATGCAGATTATTTGTGTTCCTACCCAGTTCTGCAATGAGCTGCTATTTTGGGTTTCTCAAGGCAAGAAGGAAGCACAAGTTCTAACAGAGGGTTTCTTCTGTGAACAAAGAGCTAGAGTGCAATTATCCTCTTAAATATCTTGGGTTTGCACCTATGTACACATATATCTAGGAAGAGTGGGGAAAAGACAGATGGCAGTACTTAGTATATAATTTAATTCAAGGGTTAACTAATGTAGCTTTATCCAGGAGCAGAAATGAATAGAAGTCTGTTGCTAAATAAATTGGTTAAATTTTAAGATATTAAAATATTTCAGGCTTTTACTTCCTGCTGTGACATTCAGCCTTGTGCTAAACTGCACAGCTTGTCTCCAGATGACAATATCACCATTAACTTGTCAGCAGCCTGAGAATCTCCCTTCCAATAGGAACAGTCTTGCTGGAAGCCCTGCGCTACACAAGGCTGAGTCATTGCAGCAGATTACCAGCATGTATGACGATGGTCACCCAATACAAGAGAGCAAGAAGCAGTTGAGGTCAGTTTAGGTTTTCTTCAGTTATCTGTTATCCTAGAATCATGAAATCTGTTAGCCAGGTTATAGGTAAAAACATATTTTAAGTCTGTCAGAGGGAAAGACTAACTTTCCTATCTGCTCACTCAGATTGTCTTTCTTTTTGTGGTACTTCATTAGCATGCCTTTCCCTAAATGCCTGTTATGAAAATATTCCTCTTGAGGCCTCTCATGAAGAGTTGACTTGACTCTCTGACCCACCATTAGTGTAAAGCTCAACTCCCCACTCTGCTTGGAGAGGTATTGGAAGGCAGTCATACTACTTCCCAGGTTTTCTTTACTCTTCAGAAAAATGCTCCATCAATAGCCAAAGGATACTTCACTGTTCTCCCTTAAAAGCCTTTAAAACACACCTTTACTGCCCCATGTATTGAAAACACTGCTTCAGGTGGCTCCAATTTGGAAATCCCTGTGCAAAAACTAGGGTTGAAACAGCATCCAAGTGTGAGGGTTCTGGATAATAAGTGGGTCTTCTAGATCCTAAGACAGGATTTAATAGTAATTTCCTACAGCACAAATGGAAACAAGGCTCTTGATGGTGGGGGGGAAGGATTCCTATCACATTCAAGATCTGGATCATTATGTTTTGAAGTACATCCTTGTGACAAGTATTTAGTATTCTCTCAGTGCAAGAAAATTCTTCTCCCTGCCGTTCAGAAGTAGCTAGCTGTCCTTATTTTACCTCATGGTATGACTGCAGTCCATTAAGTTTTTACAGCAGGATGGCAAATAACTTTCAGAGCTTCGTTACATGTTCTGGCAAAGTTCAGTTGCCTGGAAACTGCTTGTGAATTTGGGTCAAATTTTCCTTCTCATTTCAGGAAAAAAAAAATACAAAAAAAAAAGGCAGACCAGCAAAAGAGCTCCATTATCCAAGGAGAAAGAGATGATTTTGTCATGCTTTTATAAGGTTCAGTTCTCTCCTCCACCTCAAGAGCATCATAGACTCTGAGCAATAGGTCATTATGTTGCATGGGGCATTTGCAGTTGCTTCTGTTGTCTCTCTTCTACTTTGTATAAATAATTGACTTTCCACTGGTACAAGAATAAGAATCTAAATCTCCCACTACACAAGGAAATCTTTCTGGCTGATTAAGTATTCTGTGCAAAGTGGGGAAGCTTAAACACAAAGGGAGGGAGAGATCCATTCAAGAATCACTTCTCTCAGGCTTTTGGTCCAAACCACTTTGGTCCAAAGCTTGGGATGTCTCCAGCATTCTGGATCTTAGCTTTCTGTTCTTTTTCTCAGGATGTTGAAATTAATTTCTGGCCTCACTTTCTGGAGAAATGGGATGCTGACAGTGGTAGGCAGCTGCAAGGCACTGTCACACCAGCCCAAGAACATGAGTAAAATGCAATATTCAGTGAATATTCAACTGAAAAAGCAAGTTACACGTGTTCAACACTGTACTAGAAGACTGAAAACACCTCTTCAGATCCCAGAATATGTTATACCTGAATAAATTGATTACTCAATTATTATAGCTCAAGATTTCCAGCACTGTCAGTTTTAATGAGACTTGTAAGCTTTTAAAATAGTAGCATATTTACCACCACATAGAAGGTATCTCTTTGTCTAGGTCATTGACTCAGATTATTGAAATAATACTTTGTGAGCAGTGGCTTGACTCTATAGCTGTGTGATTAAACCACAGTCTGTCTGGCATGATGCATTTTATCCCTTTATTTTAAAATGTCTCCTTATCCTGGTTACCTGATAGCACTTGAATTGCAGGTTGTATTCATAAAAACAGGAAGCATTTCAAGTACATTGACACTTATTACACTGTGGGTTACAGGTTTTGATTTTAAGCCAAACTGTTGTTGGTTTTGGCAAGTGTATTTGCCTCAGAACCTGATGCATTTGAAATATTGATGCAGTGGAATTAACTACGTGGTTCCAGCTCAAGAGACTTATTCTGCTGGATCACCTGTCTAAATGTGGTCCTTCCTTTTCCATCTCATTAATGATGCAGGACTTTCATGCACAGGTCTAGAAGTGGCCTGACCCCCTTTTGCCCTCTGCAGTGCCCACAGAATTTGTGTAAAAACAAATAGGAACTCCATGCTGAAATGTAAATACACAAATGCTGCTAATTTTAATACATCTGCTTGTGAAAAGAAGGCAGTGGCACATCTAGAGCTCTCTGTGCCCTGATACTCAGGTAAAGGATTCATATGGTGAATATAGTGTCACATCCAGCTGGCGGCCAGTCAGTAGTGGAGTCCCCCAGGGATCAGTGCTGGGCCCCATCCTCTTTAACATCTTTATTGATGATCTGGATGAGGGCATTGAGTCTATCATCAGTAAATTTGCTGATGACACCAAGCTGGGGACAGGAGTTGATCTGCTAGAGGGTAGAGAGGCTTTGCAGAGAGACCTCGACAGGCTGGACAGATGGGCAGAGTCCAACGGCATGAGATTTAACACATCCAAGTGCCGGGTTCTGCACATCAGCCACAACAACCCCATGCAGTGCTACAGGCTGGGGTCAGAGTGGCTGGGGAGCAGCCAGGCAGAGAGGGACCTGGGGGTGCTGGTTGATGGTAGGATGAACATGAGCCAGCAGTGTGCCCAGGCGGCCAGGAGGGCCAATGGCATCATGGCCTGCATTAAGAACAGTGTGGCCAGCAGGAGCAGGGAGGTCATTCTGCCCCTGTACACTGCACTGGTTAGGCCACACCTTGAGTACTGTGTCCAGTTCTGGGCCCCTCAGTTTAGGAAGGATGTTGACTTGCTGGAACGAGTCCAGAGAAGGGCAACGAAGTTGGTGAGGGGCTTCTAACACAAGCCCTATGAGGAGAGACTGAGGGAGCTGGGCCTGCTTAGCCTGGAGAGGAGGAGACTCAGGGGTGACCTTATTGCTCTCTACAAGTACCTGAAGGGAGGTTGTAAACAGGCAGAGGTTGGTCTCTTCTCCCAGGCGGCCAGCACCAGAACAAGAGAACAAGTCTCAGGCTGCACCAGGGGACGTTCAGGCTGGATGTTAGGAAGAAGTTCTACACAGAGAGAGTGATTGCCCATTGGAATGGACTGCCCAGGGAGGTGGTGGAGTCACCGTCACTGGAGGTGTTCAGGAGGAGACTTGACAGGGTGCTTGGTTACATGGGTTAGTTGATTAGGTGGTGTTGGATGATAGGTTGGACGCGATGATCTTGAAGGTCTCTTCCAACCTGGTTTATTCTATTCTATTCTATTCTATATCTATTTCACTACCACTTGTGACCATCATTTTGATTCTTTTGACTACTAGCATAATGAATCTAATTTCAGAGCTGACAAATATATATGTTTGCACCAGGATCAAATGCTACAGTTAAAAATGTTCCAGCAGTTGTTTTTTTAGTGTTTGAAATGGAACAGAGTGGAGTTCTTTCCAGCCGGATTGTTGGCTCAAAGAAATAAACATAATTAAATACATTTTCCTCACTGACTTAGGCAAATGTGACCTCAGATTTAGTAACAGGATGTGCAGTTACCCTCACAGTTATTCTGGTTATGAACCTGGACTTTTTAGTTAAAACTTCTGTTCTTAGCAGCTTGTTAGTGCATTTATTTTAAAAGTCCTCTTGAGGACAAAGTTGTTAGCAGCTCTGGCCAACTACAGAAAGAGAAAGTTTGGTTTATCAATTGTATATAATATGTAAAGTCCAGCAGTGTGGAAAATTCAGAGTAGCAGCATATGAACTTCCTTCTTCCTTTGCTGATATATTCATCTTAAGTCTTATGGCATCTCTGATTCCACATGCCTGGTGCAGCCCTTAGGATTTACAGGTACACAGCTGTGTTTGAAAGTTAGCATAAGTTTGATTTTTAGTTTATTATTAGATACAGCTTCTGTTGTAAATGTCTCAGTACTGAAAATGGGTAGGAATGGAGACCAAAGCTGTGAGAAGAGACTGTGATGTTTAAGTAAAACTTATCCCGTGGTGAAGATGAGAGGTACAATGTCTGTGAGCCACTTACACCCTGATGATTTTCAGGTCTGAGGACAGAAGGGAGAATTTAAACACTTTCCTGCTGGCTTTTGTTAACATTGAATTTCTCACAGCTATGGAATCTATGCTGAGCATGTTCATCATTTGGTTCACAGCTTCCCTTTCTACAGAGTTTTCTCATAATGCTGCAAAGAAAAGAATTGAAGGGTTAAGCATCAAAGCAGTGGAGTAGAGGAGGAGGAGGAAAGAAGTCATGTTGGAAATTACAGATGACTGGATTCTGGAAGAATGAGGTGTAGCAGATGATTTATAGTTATACAGAACTGTAAGTCAAATAACAGCCAGGAATCTGCTGTCATTGGCAAGGGAAATGGGGCCTGACCCTGCATGAGTAGAGCACGGGATCCCATCACTAACTCAGTTAATTCACGTTGCTAGAATGTGAGCTGGCTGCTAAGACTTTTTTAATTTTGCTCTTGGCTCTTCTGGTGTCTTATGAGTCACAAGTCTTTTACTAGCCTTATTTCACAGATCTAAGACTGAGGGAGTGACAGTGTTTACCTCTCTCATACAGAAAATGTGAGACTTAATTAATCTTTGTAAAGATCTGGTGGATCATCAACCAGAAACCTTACATCTGTGCTATGTTATCCTTATCCATTGCATAAAGCGCTCCCTCAAGCTTTGTTCACCTTCTAATGACCTTTTAAAACTGACCAAACATTACTGAAAATGGCTCAGGATTTTATTTGCATGGATTACTTATTTGTCATGGTTGATGACGTGAGGACATACGTCACTTGCGGGTCCAATCAATTCGCATGATAGTGCTTTCATAACTAGTGCTGTAAGTTGTCCAAGGATACAAACTTCAGGAAGCACAAAGCCATGAATATGGGCTCACAATGTAAAAGGTGACCTCTGAATGTTGAATGAGAAACAAAAGACATTTTTTTCCAATTCCTTATGCATCAAGGCTAAGAGTGTTTTCCCCAAAGTGTGGTAGCAAACAGGAAATTCTCATTGATGGGAAGAAATATGTCTAATTGACATTGCTGATATCTCGTGCAATGACTTGAATTATTTATGATGGTAACATCGTTGTTTATACTGTACTCACAAAATGGAGGCAAGGAAGGAAATACAGAGACCAGTGTTCCATATTAGACACAATTACCATCTATTTTTAGGGGTATTCTTAAAACTCAGAAACACAAGGTCTTTATATCTAATCTATATTTATATATCCATGTGTATGGCTCATTGCACTAATTAGCAAAGCTCAGGAAGTGGTGCCAGCAGTGATAGGGATAGAGGGAAGTGAGAGATGAATGTCTGACAAGCCTAAAAATAGGGTGAGTTATTCTTTATACACTTGTTGGTACCATACAGAAAGGAGAACTGTGTTTTCCTGTGGCACTTTGGCTTGGGATACACACTCTGGATATTTGTGGTGCCCAATGTTGTACCACAGGACTTTCTAAAAATCGGAACGTATCATTTTCTAACCACCAAATATCCCCATTCCCCCCTGTGAAGTGTGTCGATTTGGGATGTCACTGCGCTGGCTACTGATGAATTAATCAGTGGACTGGAAGCTGGTATTTGCCCACAGACCAGTGACCAGAACCTAATTACATTCAGTCTGCGCAAAGCGAGGCCAGCGCCAAGCCTGCGTCATGTCAGCACGTCTGAAAATTGTATCTCTTGTGCATGCTGGAGTGTGAAAGTCTTTTGTTATTAAGAAAAGCTGCCTAAGCCAGCGGAGGGCAGGGCTGGTTAAACTCAGCAGAGAAATCTTAGGACAATGAAATTAAGCTCTTCCCAAGTGTTGGTTTTTGTTCTGGCCTTACGAAGTCATTCCCCTTGACTGATCAGCTAAACCCAATGGGGTTGTGATCTGCCTGTGTAAACACTTGCGTTGCAGGGGATGGGCCGGCTCTTTTTTTCCCTAAGTGAATAAGCCCTGTGGGCCTTCTCCAACCCTGTGCAATTATTGAGCTCTGTTGTTTCAAACTGGTTCACAAGTCTATGAATTTCATCTCTCTTCACCTGTGTCATGAACCTTGTGTCCCTAGCTGGATGTGGGTGAAGAGGCAAAGGTGGCAATGGCCCTGTGAAGCTACTTTTTCCCCTTTGGTGGCTGAAGCAGGGGTCTTCAGCAGGAGGAGCAGCAGGAAAGGAAAGCATCAGGCCCAATATGCAGATTTTTTTTCTGTTTATTTTAAGGGTGAGCCTGTCTGATTGCTTTTCCAAAGCATACATCAGCCTTTGCTTGTGGTGTGGGTCTTCTCCAGGTGCCTCTTGCCATTGTGCATTTTTCTCAAAGGGTACCACATCTCCTAAGACAAATGCAAACAAGTGTCTTAAAAGGACAGGGATTATTAGAAAATAAAGACCTTCAGCTGAATCCATGATAAGCAGTTACCAATGCTTTGTCCCATTTAATAGGAAATACAGGGAAAGTGTCTTATATTTACAGACTGAGGATCCTCACTCATCGAAGAGGCTGAACAAGTGTAATGTTGTGGTGATAGAATTGCCTGGGCTTCTGGGTAGGAATGGACATGTTTTTCCAAACTCTGAAAATAAGGAGCATTATTACACATTCATAGGTTATTTAGCAGATTCTGTCCTGATTTACAAACCTTTCAAAAACTGCTGATAATTAATAGGCTTCCAAAAAGAAATTGGAAGAAATATCTCCACTGCACTTGGCAGTTTTTGTTATCCTAGTATTTCTTGGGATGTAAATGATGTCTTGTTATCAGTGAAGAGCAACTGGAGATAAATGCCACCTGTCTCTATGAGAAGCTGCAGGGACTGTGAAGTGGAAGTTTATTTCATCAGAATGGCAATGCAGGGGTTTATAAGCCAATCAAAGGCATCTATTGCCCTTTATAGAAATCCTTGGTAGCCTTTCAAAACAAATAACATTTTCTTCTCCACTCCATGACATGGATTTTGGCCCATCCATTTGTATACAGCACAGATGGCACTCACCCGGGTGTGTCCCCACAGGCAATGTCCATTATGCTGTGTCAGGAAGCAGGCAATGAATGGGCAATGGACACTCTCTTGCTTTCACTGTTGTCATTGCTAGGTGAACA
This sequence comes from Melanerpes formicivorus, assembly GCF_026170545.1. Classification (NCBI taxonomy): domain Eukaryota; kingdom Metazoa; phylum Chordata; class Aves; order Piciformes; family Picidae; genus Melanerpes; species Melanerpes formicivorus. Next base: position 35,016,721 of record NW_027142357.1, on the reverse strand, counting down.
GAAAGGTCCCCATCTTAGGCAGATGTGACAAATTGAAAACATGAGCATTTACATGTTCTGTTGGAAAAAATTCCCAACATATGTGGCTGCTTGGAGTAATGTAGCTTTTGTCCCTTTGGTGGGGTAATGCCTCTGTCAATGGAGGTTGGAATCCAGTGCACCAGAGCACTTAGGGCCAGAGTTAAGTAGTCAAGGACAACGGCAACAACAAAAGGTTACAGATACAAAGAGCTGATTTTATTTTCTGAGCCCTGAGGACTCATGACCCCAGTCTGTACGTGTTAGGATATGGCACAGTGTAATTTCTCAGTAAGGAACTTTGATCTGAGGGAGCTTTTGATGGCCTTTACTACTGTTATAGCTAACAATAATTTACTGAATTCTTTCTATAATCTTTCAATAACTCTTTAAGAAAGCAAATATTATTGCAGTTATTAAAACATAATGAGAACAAAGGATGGTACATTGATGAGATGTCCTTCAGTGATGTGGGTCCATATTACAGGCAGAGCCTATAAAGGACCAGAGTCCAATCTCAAAAAGCAGTTTGTAGAAGTTCAGAGCCCACAAACTCAGTATCAGAGAAAAATGGGCAATTGCTCAGGGAAAGGATTTATTGTTTTCCCCAAATTTGCTGTATGGTCAGTGTGCTGAGAATGGATGATCAGGCTCAAGAGAGAACAAATATCAAAGAAAACCTAAATTTTTACTGGCTAGAGAGATGAAAATAGCTTGAAGGAGTTAAATTATTAAACAAAGATGTGTACTCTGCTGTGTTGATGGTCCTGGGGTAAGATCTTATTCATGTAATGTGGAAGATGATATTTGATGCTGCCTTCTTAGTTACAGAAAAATCCTTTTACCATTTTAATGTTTTAAGAGGATAAATCTTGCAAATATTGCTTTGTTTCTGAAAGAACTTGATAAACATTCAAATGCTTGTAATTTGCACTTTTAATAAGTTCCTATAGGACATACTTAGTTTGCCAAATAAGACAAAAAGCTCTAAGGAGAGTGGAGGATAATTTTTACTTCAGGCATAGCAGTACATATTCACAGAATCACAGAACGTTAGGGTTTGGAAGGGGCCTCTAAACATCATCAAGTCCAACCACCCTGCCAAAGCAGGATCACCTAGGGCAGGCTGTACAGGAATGCATTCAGGAAGGTTTTGAAAGTCTCCAGAGAAGGAGACTCCACAATGTCTTTTTGCAGCCTGTTCCAGTGCTCTGTCACCTTTACCATAAAGAAATGTCTCCTCGTGTTGAAGCAGAACCTCCTGTGTTCTAGCTTGGACCCCTTGTTCCTTGTCCTATCACTGGTCACCACCAAAAAGCAACTAGCATCTTCATCTTGACACTTACCCCTCAGATATTTATAGTGTTGATAATACCCCATTTCAGCCTTCTCTTTTCAAGACTACATGGCTCCAGTTTTCTCAGTCTCTCATCGTAGGACAGATGTTCCACTCCTGCAGTCACGCTTGTAGCTCTCTGTTAGACCATCATTTCTGTTTCCTGAATCAAATAAATCACTTGGGTTTTGAGGAGGAAATTAATTCTTAAATATTTTGTCCAGGTTCCAGTATGATTAGAGGGGTGAGATTATTTTTTTCCTTTATTGGTGGAGAATACTCATTATATTGTAGGTGCTGTTGCAAGCACATATAAAAAACAAATCTTGAAGTAGATGAAAACTCTTTTGACTGTATTTAGGAGCAGACTCACAACTCTGATCACATAAAGGATGAAGTAGAGGCTTTCAGGCTCTACAAACTCAACTGGGTTGGGAAATGCCTTGTGAAACTTCTTGTTTAGTTCAAGAGACCAAACACTGAGTCAATATTTAGACTAAGGGCTAGGTCCTCAGCTGGCACAAAATCACATACTTCCACTGTTGTGAGCTGGAGTGTACTGATTTTGCAGCCACTAGCTTTCATGATTTTTATATTTGCCTTATTGTGTTTGGTTCCAGGTGTGTCTTTCACTCTTTGAAACTCATGCTCAGGGAACTACATGAGTGTTAGTAAGATGAAGTGTAAGTGTCTTGTGTGTTTGATGTTGGAAAGTGTCTTGAAAACAATAGCCTTGAGGCACTTAGACAATAAGACAAAGAAAACAGACCCCAGATTTATCATCTCAAATAATGTGGTTTATACTGTGATGTCAAGATTCTTGCAAACATAGGGCTAAAGATGCTCTAATTTATCCAAGTGGAGAATCTGATCCTACAGATTAGTCAAGAGACAAAAATGAACTCTGTTTATCCAATAAATATAACCTCCCTCTCTCTTTCTCACTCTTCTGTATCTCTGAGTTAACTGTTCCTATGGAGATCACCAGTCTCTTCTGGAAGCTAATCTTATATTCTGTCTTAGATGGCTACTTACAGTTGAGATCCACAGGATGTTGGCTCATTCCCATTTGCTTTGGAGACAGCAAATTTTGGCAGTAGAACAGCTCCAAGTGCCAGTTGGCACAAGCCTTGACACAGCTGTAGTAGTGGGAGAAAAATTTACTTACAAACAAATCTTCCAATTTGAACCCCGTGTTACAACCCTGACAAATTGTGAATGTACTGAAATGTTTTTGCTGAACTCTGAGTCATACAAATCTTAGCTTCAGGAGCATCCTCTGAGTCCAGGAGGCAGTTAACTGAATCCCTGCTACTCACTGCTCTTGAAACGCTCTGCTTGATTCCCATTCCCTCACACACCCTCATTCCATTGTAGGTGTTCAGTGACCTATAATAAAAGTAGATATTGAGTCTATGTAGTTCTATGGACTACCTGCTGGAGACCGTGGTGCTGCATGAACTGAATGTGTGCTTCTGACCTGAGGTGCTATGTTTGCTGTTATATATTTATTAGTTACTGGTAGGGCCCACTGGAGAAGATCACTCTTTATACAACTTTGCTTTATCTGGCTGTGTTCTGCTGTTTAATTTGGGTGTTGCAAAATAACCTTCTGTTTAAAAAACATACAGAAGAGAAGTCAGCATTTCTGCTTCATTTCTGACACTGAAATGTGGAAAGCAAAGGATGAAGACCTGTACATGATCACCAAGAAAGCAAGTATTTCCTTTATTAAATTCAGTCAGTTCATATTAAGTTTGCTAAGGGCATTCCAAAATAACTATATGCTCTACCAATACTGTTATAATGTACATATTTATCTCCCTTTTGCTGGATATTCTTCTTGAAACAAGAGATTAAGAGAATACAGCTTCATTTATAACCACTGCTCTGAGCTCAGCCTGCCCCTTCTGCTTTTGTTTCCCATTGGTAAAATCCTTTGTAATCTGTTAAAGCAACAAGAGAGCCTGAACAATGACCTTTGGTTTGGGCAAGATAATATATTGCATCACAGAATGACAGAATTGTAGGGGTTGGAGTGAACCCTGAATGTATGATCCAAATGAGGAAAAGCAATAATTAGCATTACCATGCCAGAAATGATAAAACCGATTCACAAAATGGGAGAATGAAAACATGTATTTAAGATTTGTCATGTTTGCCATGTTGACTCAGACCTTTTGGTCTGTGTATGGATAGTTTCATGTTTGCTGAGTACTAAGGGTCCCAGATATTCACATGCCTCCCCAGGAAAGCAAACAAAGAGTAGCCTGCGCTTGCTGCCCAGCCCTGGGAGTGCTGGCTTTAAGAAAGGAGGCAGCTGCCACTGACCAACTCCAAGCTCCCACCAGTGCACTGTCTGTACCCTGTGCTTACTGTGATTTTTATAAAATAGTTTGGATTCAGAGAGTTCTGACTGCTCTTGATTTATGCTGCCATAGAAACAACAATCTGTCATCTGGAGTTGTATTTATTTTTATATTGAAAATATCCTAACTTAGAGACCTGTCAAAAATCTAATGGAGGTCTGCTGATTCCTCAAGTCCCAGGAACCTCATATTAAACCCTGTTTCACAGCTTCTTGATTCTCTCCTTCCCAAGGGCAGCCTAATGGTGAATGTGAAGTGTATCGTAATGGATGTTTTCCCTGAAATCCTTCAGCTTTAAATCCTTTCTTTTTCTAATTCTAGTGCTAGTTCATCTCACACTTCCCCTTTTGTGCTGTTATCTGCTGTCTATGGAGACCTAGATTTGATCTAGTAAGAAAGCACTGTGTGTCACAACAGATGCTTTACACTTCCTTAAGGTTTCTACTTGGCTATAAACAAATAAATAAAGTCACTATCAGAAAAACTTCCCAGACAAAGACCAGAATGATTTTGTTTGCCTTTACAAAGAAGCCAAGAAAAATAATCCAATGGTTGCAAGTTCATAAATATATACTGCTATAAACTCACTTAATTCAGGGCTTATGTGAATGTACTGAATTACGTTAATTCAGTGTAGCTGCTCATTGCTCCTCAGACCTTTTCACACATTCTGCCATCATATCCTGGGCCAGGTGTAATAGGTGCTTCTCAGCTGGCCAGTTTTTGAGTTTTACTGATCTTTCCTATTGGTAGCTGCCAAGGAAAATTAATCCCTTGATAAAATGTGTAAAGTGTCACAAGCTCAAACTCCATCCAAAGAAACTAGTTTGTCCTCCAGCTATTCAAGTGCGCATCAGCTTTCCATTTTCTGTAGCTATGATGGTGATGTGCAACTCTGACCAAAAGGTTCAACTTCCCTGAGTTTCTTTCACTAGCTTGTAATTCTTAAATGAACTTACTAGTTAAGTGTTGTAGTCTTTTATCTTACTATAGATACAAATGCCATACCTTGACCATACCTTAATCTTCAAGGATTGTCTTTTTCTACACTCGATCTAAATCCAGCAAATTTGTACTCAGTCTATCAGCAGAGATTTTAACAAAAAAAAGGCTGGCATTTGTAGTGCAAGCCAGCATGGTTTGATTCACATAGAAGACACTGGTCACATTAAGCAGATTCTGTTTATTCAGAAGTTATTTGATGCTGTGGTGACCTGGTGTGTTGCACAGCTGACTGTACCTGCACTTAGGTATGCAAAGACTCCTCTGCTACCTCAAGGAGTATTATAGAAATAACATTTCAATCCCCTCTAGCTTTTGTAAAAGGTGACTATTCACAGTCAGCAGGCAGCCAGTAGTAGTATTCACATTTCTTGAACTCTGCTTACAAAAGCTGGCAAAGTATCCAGAGCACTCTAGAAAGCTTGGCCTTTTTATAGTGTTTGTGCTGCAAGTGCTCTCTCTGGGTGCTAGGTAAGTGATACGTATCGACAGTAGTCCCACAAATGAAGGGATTTTTTTTTGCTCCTGGTTATTTATAGTTTATTAGTGCTTTCCTTGTACAGATTAGGCTCTCCATACTATTCAGATAATCCATTTTAATTTTTTTTAAACAAAATATGTTTTAAATTTGTGTGGTTTTCCTCTTAGTCCACCGTACCTCCTGCTGGTGAATATCAGCCATTCAGAGCAGAGTAAAGGAGAACTGAGGGACTTTCTTTCTTTAATGACCTTCAGCTGACCAACATTTGATTTAAATTTTATGGCTATAACATGTTGTTAATCGCACAGCTATTTGAATTTATGGCCTGCAGCCACCCTTCCCTGGGCTGTGATCTCCTTCAGTCTCACATTAAGCCAAGTTTGGCTGGCCAATATTTGGATGCTAGATTTTCCAGCCTTTCAATAAATGGATATCATGGGAAATGGTGTTTGTAGCTCTTGGGTGACACACTCAGCTCAAATCCACTACAGAACACCAGAATGAATTAATACTCATGCTACTATACTAGCTGAGGTAGTATCTTTTTGATATGTGAAGTAGAGGATGTATAGGGTGAAGCACTGAAGGGATAAGCTTTTACAAGTACTACTGCAACTGCTCTTGGGAAACAGGGAAGCATGAGTGGGAATGGAAGGGGGAAGGGAACAATCAATTTCCTCATCATTCTCCCTTGGCATCCATGAAGACTGAAAAACTAGGAAGAGTGAGGTCAAAGGAGGGTCTTTGCAACCTTGAGAAAGTAAAGATGCTTTCTTCATGAAAGACAATGAAAAGCAAAGAACAAAGAAAGTATCCAATGACCAGCTTATAGTATGGAGCAGAAGGGAGCAGAAGTTTAGAAGGAATGTGGTGATACTCTGCAGAGAAGTTGGCAGAGGAGGAAAGCAGTTTCCTTGTTTTCTCTGTCAGTTTAAAAAAAGCTTAGTGACCTCCTTATAGCAAATGTCCTTATACAGAAGAATGATCATCAGGTCACTGAAAGCTGCACAGGCAGTGTTCCCACTTGTGCAAGGAGCACTGAATGGCAGGACTAAGTACCTTCTCCACACTGTGTGTGCCATCAGTTTTATCAGCATTACTGCATTCAAAAATACTCAATGTTTCAGAGATATTTTTTCCTAATCAATTCTTTCTAAAAAAGAACAAAATGCAGGTTATGGGGAAATTATTATTTTCTTTCTGGAAATGCTAAACTGTATACTGCATGCTGTGAAAGGTAGATATTTAATTTTTAGTCCAAGGCCCTAGCTGTGGGTGGGACAGCAGTGAAGGTCTTAAATTCCTCCATGCCTACAAAAGGAGGTATCAGAAAATGCTCTAATCACAGTATTGGGGTGGCTGGGCCTACTATAATGAAACCTAAGTATTTGGTGTGCACTTTAGTGACATATAGAAAGAGATCCTTTATTTTCATTTCTATATTTTTTGAAGCATGCATATTGAAAAGAAAACATTCATAATTGATGAACATTTTTTGTTGTTTCTCATGAAAAAGTCATGTTCTGTTTGTTGTGTGACGGGGCAGACATGGAAGTGTTAGGATGGTGGTTATGCCGTCTGTTGTGTGGTGTACACTGTTCAAAGTTTAATGAGCACATTCTAAGATGAAGAAAAACATTATGAGCTTATCAAAATTTGTCTCCTCTTATTCAGCCTGTGGCACTGTATGCAATTTATCTAAGTGACGTTGAGAAACAGTTTCACTTAGTCAGTCTCTTCCAACATCTGCTCCAAAAGATGCATTGCCAATAGATTTGGTGGGAGGAACAGGTTTGTAATAGCACTCAGAAAGTTATGCTGTCCAAGAGGTAAAACCTGCATACCTGCATCTTAAATTGCTTAATGTAAGTCTGTTCCCACTGAGGTCAATGTAAGTTTGATCACTGATTGTTTTCCTGGGAACAGAGGCCAGAAGTAAGCACCTTTTAAAATCCCACACAACAATTTCTAGCACACAAATGTGGCTGCTACCAAGACAGTTAATTTTTCAGTATTCAGTATCACTAAGGTAGGAAGAGACCTCAAAGATCATCAAGTCCAACCTGTCACCACAGACCTCATGATTAGAGTAGGGAGGACACTACTGCCCACATTCTGTCAAACAGAGAGCATGGTCCAGGTTTTTTTCATTTCATTTTGGAAAAACTTCCATGGAGGGCAATGGGAGTTTGACAGAATTAGCTCAGCAGTCACTATAGGACAGTAAGATTTCAACTGATATGTCTAAGATGCATAAGAGTATCGGTGAGTTAGATTTGCTGTGAGATGTACCAGGAAGTGTTGCCTCTATGCATAAGTGAAACCATTACCATGCACAAATGAGTTTCAAGAAAAGGATGAAAAACCTTCAGGGAGATATAAAGGTCAGGATTTACTCTTGTTCCCCAGACAACACAGAATATTGAAAAACAGAGCCTTCAGGGTCCCCATTTCATTTGTAAGAATGCAAAAATGGGGGGACTTGCAATGCAAGCACCAGGTAACTCCTTGACATGGATGCTTTAGTAAAGGCAGTTTTGGGAGACAATAGCCAGAAGCCACATGACCAGTGAAACAGATGCTTTATACTAGGCTGAACTGCTCCATAGAGCCATTTATTTAAGAGCTAATTCTGCTCTATGTGAAATTTTTGGTCTTCAGCTTTGAATGCTGTCAGGGGAGACATCAGTTGGCAGCAGATGTGGAAAGCTATTCAAGTTGGCAACCTGAACAGCTTGGCTGGGGAACTTCATGCAATACTTAACTAAAATAAATAAATAAACAAAGAATCAGAATTGCATTAAGTGAATAAAGATTTTCCTGTACCAGATTTATAGTATTTTTTTATGAGGTCCATGGTATTTTATATTACTTAGGATATTGGCAGATTTTTACTGCTTTCTACACTCCTCTTTTTGTTTGCAAGTTTTGCATTTAAATATTTATTTGCAGAAAAGCAGAAAACAGCCAAATTTCAACACAATCATGCAAGCATTTAGCAGTGTTTCAACATCATCATAAAAAATACCTAGATTCTAGGCTACTAGAAGTGTAGTCTTTTCTAAATGCATTTTCATCTCTAGCATCCTTGTCCTAATCTGCCCATTTCAGGCACTAAGTAATTTTTACTGAAGTTACATTCAATTATAGTTTATGGGTTTTTTTTAAATAGCAATTCAATTACACTGAAGATGACTTCCTGACAAATGGATATATGTTATGTTGTAATTGCAGCAGCTAGGTGAGCTCTATCACACAATAGCCTTGTGACAAAACCCCTTGCCTCAGTTATCTGCTTCCTCCCTGTGATTGTGAGTGTCCCCAGTGAAAAATAACACTTAATAAGACATAATTGGAATGTCTCCACTCTTTTTTTTTCCTGTTTTTTAAGCAATTGAAAAGATGTAGAGAAGCACATTAAAGTGTTCTGTCCAGGGAGCTCCAGTGCATTTCCCTGGGTCGAGACCATGTGTGATGATCTCGTACTCAGTGATCTGAGAAGGAGTTATACACTGAGATCGGCTCACAGCCCCCAGCAGCTGAGGGCTTCTAATGATAGTGTCAAAGAAAACTTCCCGCTGCAGAGCTCCACTAGTTATGAAATATGGGTCAGCTGCTTGGGCTATGACCATTGCATGTCAGTTAATATTTATCAAAGACAAAAATATCTTGCTGCAAGAGAGTAGCATTTGTTCCACTAGTTTGAGACCAGTTGTGCATGGTTTGGATTTAGAATTACAAAATTACTTTTGACTGTTTGAGGCTTAGCATCTATTTCAGTGCAGGCCATGGGTTTCTGAGAAGCACCAGGGAAGGGGGTGGGGAATTAAGTTGCTCAAGAGGCTGTATATAGGTTAAGAGTCCCTTTATATCTAGAATAACCATTTGTATTGCATATATGATTTTACTGGCTGATAACTGTAACCTGAAGGTAAGGGGCCATCTATCTGAATGGCAGGATGTGAGCTTCTACCAGATTTTGTGATCTGAAATCATGTGATGCCAGACAAGACCCTATACATCAACTCTGAGCCATCTTGTGGCACAGTTTGTCCCCTTGGTTCCCAGAGTTATGGGAATGGAAGTGAACAACAATCATGACCTGATAACTTACAAGAACACAACATGTACATCCATGTGCAGGCAGACATTTGCAGACACAACTTCGTTATTAATAATTAGTAGAGAACTTTAAATAACTTTGCAGGGATGTAAACATTCCATATTGTCAAAGACATGGGAAACTGCCTAGCAGCCAGTGAAGACTATAGAATAAACCAGGTTGGAAGAGACCTTCAAGATCATCGTGTCCAACCTATCATCCAACACCACCCTACCAACTAAACCATGCAACCAAGCACCCCATCCAGTCTCCTCCTGAACACCTCCAGTGATAGTGACTCCACCACCTCCCCGGGCAGCCCATTCCAATGGGCAATCACTCTCTCTGTGTAAAACTTCCTCCTGACTGCCAGCCTGAACCTCCTCTGGCTCAGCCTGAGACTGTGTCCTCTTGTTCTGGTGCTGGCTGCCTGGGAGAAGAGACCAACCTCTGCCTGTCTACAACCCCCTTGTACCTTCACTTCTTGCAAGAAATGTGAACCTCATTTCTCCCATTATTTGATTGAACTGAGCTCTTTGGCTCTAAATATTCCTTTCTTGTGTGTGTGTGTGAAAGTTTAGAGAGAGGACAGGGAAGAAAACTTCTGTGAGGAATATGTGTACATATTATCCCAATTATCTCATCCTTTTTATACCCTATCCCTTTTTGGAATAAGCAAAGCTTGTTAAGTCAGCATTTCCCCTCCAACAAATAACTTGAGACATTGTAAATTTTCTTTAAAAAACTCTATCTCCTAAGACAAAATATTGCATCAAGCTGGTAATAATTGACTTTTTAGTGCTAACTACTGTAGCTTGAAACAGCATATGGGTTTTAGCTGCTGGATATTATTATTGCCTTTAAATTTGGAGAGCAAACTTTTGTTCCATTGAGGATGGTGTTGGCAAATTGCCTGTGCCCGAGACACACTTAGCCTGCAAATAAATGTACCTAAGTGGAACAAAAAAATAATTCATGTGAGCCTGTGCATAGTAGTGTGCAGTTGCATCTTCAGCAAGTCAAACAGAAATGTCTTGTTTGCAATCAGCAGAAATAGCTCTGGTTGTGGTGGGGTAGTTGCAGGGAGAGGGCTGTTGCGGGCCACCTCTGAGTGCTTCGGTGGGTGGCATCAGCCCTGCAGAAGTGCTTCCTTCAGTCTCCTTCTAAAAAAAAGAGTCTGAAAAGTCATGTTATTTTATACTAGTCTGTTGAAAAATATGTGTATCTTGGAATTCTTCCTATTGATGTGAATGATGTCTTTATATAGCGTTTACTCTGTGGCAAATAACCATTGAGAAATGCTAAAAACCCAACAAAGTCTTTGTTTTCAGCATGTACTGCTATGGAACACAGACAGCGTGGCTGTTTGTTTACCATGCCGGTTTCTCTGGTGCATTGGTTTGGCAACTATATCACCTGTATAGGATAATGCACTCAGGGAGGAATCTTTGGAGTCAAACAAATGACTTTGATAAGCTATCAATATTTGACTAAGAGGCTGTTGGAAGCACACCCACTTAGCTGAAATTAAAAGAGTAGAATTAAGGACAGGCGATACAATCCAGCTTGACAAACTGGTTAAATATTGACAAGAAGCGGAAGAGCAGCAGTGCTGGGGCTGAGGAGAAAAGCACACCCTTGCTTTTTCTCATTGAGCACATCCAGGATTTTCATATCCAGAATGAGTGGCTGCAGAAACCCCAGTGATCCAGCCCAGTATAATGACCTGTGTGACTTATCATTTCTTCAGTTGTTGAAGGTAGGTCTGCTCTCCCAGAAGGGCAGCTCCTGAGGAGCAGCAACTTATGAGGAAGCTGGGTGGACAACTCAAAGCTGGTTTAACTTCAAGGGGATATTTTTATCATGAGTCATGCATTTACAATCAGGCTTATACTGTTCAAAATTTAATGAATAAAAAATAGGCAATGAAACGTAATGTGGTACATTTCCTACCTTGTAAATCAGAACGATTATGCACATGTGCATGTGTATGTTTGTTTTAAAATGTTTTTAGTTGGTAGAATTATTGCAAGTCTGTGTTTAAAACCAGCTATTAGCTAATGGAGAGACCTCATTGTCAGGGGTATTAGGAGATTACAGATTCATTTACCATAATGCACAGAGATAGTCCAAGTGGTCTGCTTTCTGTTTATGTGTTTGTTTAAATTTATTTGCATACTTTAACCCATTCCCTAGCATTTTATCTTTCAACGTAATCCTTTCATAATCTATAAGGTCAGGCAGAGATGCTGCTCCACATGATAACTGAAGAGCTATGTAAATAAAATCTGACATATTAACTGCTTTGGATTCCTGTAGTTTCATATTTTGAAATAAAAAAATGTAGTGTAGATATGGGAAACAGCCTTGTTTGCTTTTCCAACAGGGTAATTAGTCAGCAGCTGGAACTTTTAAAACCAAATAACAGGCACCAATCACCTTCTCTCTGCTCCCACAGTGGCAGTGAAATTAGGACACAGAGGAAAATGAAAAAAAATATGTTGGCATTTTGGGTTATTAGCACAAATTATTTTAAACCAAATAATATATAAACCAAACTGTAACGAGCACGCAGGAGAGCAAGCTATAAAGTATTCAGTGTTTATTTTAACATGTAGTCTCCTTGGGAGACATTCCATAAACATGTGATGATACAGATGTCAGATATTGATTTTTATGTACCCCCATAACTAGAGCGTTGCCCTGTACAATTCCAGTGTGCCATATGGCCTGAACATACCATGCAATTCATTAGTGAACATATTACAGCTTTATATAGCCTCAGAGAAACATGGCAACATGTGATGTAATGCTCATGGACAGTAGTTTGTTGGCTCATTTACCAGTGCTTTAAATAGAATGATGCTGGGCACATTAAATTTGATATTTGTTGCTTCTGAAGCTGGGAAATTCCCTGCACTCCTTTGTGGTCTTTTTTGTTAGCGGTCCCTCAGTATGAATTGTTTCAGGAAAAGAAGAGGGCCATGGACAGAGGGAAGTCTAATGTGTATATGAAAACTGATGTACAATCGGTATTGCCTGGTTCTGCAAACACTGGGTGCAACACTGAATGCCTGTTCTGTTCTCAGGCTGAAATCACAAGCACGTTCTTGATAAAAAACTTGGAGCCTGTCCCATGGTGCTGTAGCTAAGGTACCAAACTCAGAAGAAAGACATACGTGAGACTATTTGATTAAGGATTAATATGACGCAACTTCATGTCATTAGGAAAACTTAAGCAATTTTGCTGCCTTGTAACATAACATTTGGTATCTTGAATAGCTTCAGGTCATTGATGTGCATGGCACCAACATCAAAATCAGCTTTCTTTTTTTGTCCTGAGTAAATTTTCTAACTGTACAATGGCATATTGAGTCCATATTTCACAGTGTAAAGCAGCCAGCATTTGGTAAAAATGAAAAGCATTCATTGATTACTCTTTGGACACATCCAGAACCCTTCCACATGTTGAGCTGCCTGGGTGTGACTCCCTGTTGTGTTACTGGAGTTTTGTGCTGTTGCAGCTTTATTGAGATCAGGGGAGTTGCTGTGGCTTAACCCAGAATTGCACAGTGATGACATCAGCCTTGTTAATCCAGGAGGGAATTCTGCACATGGAAAGGTTTCCAAACTGAATGTAGTTTTTCAGAAAGGAAAAATGAGGATGGGAATCCAATCCAACATGAGGAACTGATGCTATTATGTACAAAAAACAATGGAATGGCATCTTTTCTATAATTTAGTGATACAATTCCAACAACCTACATCAAAGACTGAGTAAGAATATAAAAGAATACTAAACCCAAAAGATGAAACTATATATATATATATATACACACACACACACATATGTATATATATCCCTGGAGAAGGGCAGACATGATTTAAGGAAAGTATTCTGAGATACTACAGAAATCTAAATTTAACTTTAAAGTTTTGTATTCAGAGCTTTTTGTTGTGTTGGATTTGACCCTCTTGGGGCAAATGTCCAACCGTGGGTTATTTCTGCTCTATGCTGATGGTGGTGACCTCATGTTCCTGCATTCCTGATGCCGATGCAGAAGAGAATGCAACTATGGATTTCCCACCAGGGATTCTTAAAATAGAGGGACTGTTTTCTTGTGCCTTCAGGCTTTCAAAAGGATAGTGATTTTATTTAAACAAAATCTAAATGCAGAAAAGAAAGGCAAAGAAATATCCCACATCTTTTGGATATAGGCAAAACTAAGAAAGAAAATCTGTAGAGGGAGATTGATGCAGAAATGCATGTTCTCAGGCATGTCCTTTGCCAGAGCATAAGATAAAACACAGAAAGGTAAATTAGAGGGAGAAATGTGGACATAGAGTACTGTCTGTTGGGAGGGATGCACAGAGCTCCCACAGATGTTCCCAGGCATCAAAGCTGTGCAAATACTTTGGAAATCTGATTAAAAATCCCAGAGATTATCAGCACGTTCTCCAGGGAAGTGTCATGAAGGCCATGCAGGACAGTCAGTACAATAAGCAGCTACATTTCCTTTTGGCTTTCATTGAAGGAAGAAGAATTTCTTTAGCAAACAAAGCCCAGCTGTATTGTGAGTGTAAAATATCCTCTATTCATTTGTTTGGCTGTTCTTGCAAAGCATTGCAGTAAGTGTTAGCCAGGAGGAAGTACATATGCAGGTGGACAAAATGTAGTTTAAGATGAAGTTGGGATAAGATTCAAGACTTTTTCTTTTTTCATTGCTGCAAGTGGACAGAGTGAGCTCAGTTTTCCTCTCATATGAAAAAAAAAAAGGCCTCAAGTAGCAGAGAGCTATTTACCATGAGACAGGCTTCTTGCTTCACACCTAGCTCCAGAAGAAGGACAGCACTTAGTGATGTGCAGGCAACTTAGCGTAGCACATCTTCTCTTTGGTAACTTTCTTCCCAAAGAGAACTTGATCATTTTAGGTGAATGGTTCATATTTTTCAGGACTGGGATATCAATCCCTGTGTCTAAAACCAGGTTAAAAAAGAGTCAAATCGAGAAAGTTGCTCTGAGTTGGCTTGAAATGAAGCAAATATCCAGAGATTTCTGTTAGAGTAGCAATCTTAACAATAACCACTGCTAGAGACTTCATTTCCATGCATACTTGAATGTTAGCTCTGAGTTGGCTTTGAATCTGAATGCTGACTCCGTTCTCATGCTGCATCCAGAGCCTAAATATATTTTCTCTATCCCATTTGTTTTCCCAGGCTTCGTTAATTAATAAGATCTGTGTGCATTCCAGTCCAAGCTCCAGATTTTGACATCCTATGGACTTCAGCTATTTAAAGCACAATTCCCATGAATAAGTCATAGTAAACAAGAGTCAGCAGGAAGTTATTATATGTTGCTCAAAAAGTAGTGAGTGCTAAATTAAATAAATACCATGTCTTTTTAATGCTCTGTCACACAGATTAAAATCAGATAGAGCTGTTATGGAATCTGGCCCAGAGGTTACAAAATAAAATAAATACAATGAAGTTGATTTGACTCTCCTGCTTCTTTCACTCTAGTCAGAGAAAGTTTGCTTATGGAGGCATATGAAAGATTTTGAATGAATCCAGAAGTACTTCTAATCTGCATCTCAGAAGCTTGTGAAAAAGCATTGTAGTTTGGGGAAAACTATTAAATAATCAGACTTGACATACTAGTTTTTAGTCAGTTGTCACTTAATACCACACTCCTATTTCTGCAGTGAAAACTCTACGGCTATTCTGTATGATTGAGCTAAACCAACTGTTTGGCAGGAGAATGGGGATTTTGAAAATCAGAAGATGCTTCTTTTGGTGTTTGGTTTTAACTATGGAAAGAGAAGTTTGAGAGGAACAAAATTTTACTCTATGATTAAATGAGTGAGAATAAAGTTGCATGTAAAGTTTCCTGTATGAAGCAAGTTAGTTTGAGTGTTCATGCTAGTTTGTAAAAGAATGCAACATCTGTCTTGGTAATGTTTTTCATTGTGTTTTGTATCAATTTAAACAAAGCCAAGGAGAACAGCAAAGATGTTGTAAGAACAGATTTCTAAGCCAAGTTCACAAATTGGCTTTAAAAGTGATTAATAACCACTCAACATGAGCAGGCAATATAATGTAATCACACCTGGGTAAGACACATGGGGTTTCATCAGGCTCCCCCTGCAAAAGCTGTGGAACACAGTTTTTGTTAGTTACATCTTGTGCTCCTGGTAAAGTTCCCTTCAGCACGGAGAGGAGTTTTGCCCTGGAAATAAACATGGATTTGCTTATTAATGCAGCATGTTATCTTCATGTAGAACCAGCCACCTTGCCTTGAACAAACTGATTTTGTGGCAGTGGTGTGACGCTGCTCCAGTTGCTGCGCTCACTTGGTATACCAGCCCTGTGTAGCTCTCCCTGGTCGTAATACCCCTGCATAGGATATAGTTTCAACTCAGGCTGGGTTTTGAGGAAAGAATCTTTGCAGCTTGTAGTTTCCTAGGATTGTGTTCCAATCCTTGGCCCTGCCTAGGACAGAAATAAAATTGCATGGCAGCTCTTCCCTGAGACTGGGGATTTAAAATCCAATTCGGGGCTTTACTTTTGAAATGTCACTTGAATCCTTCTCAAACATTGTCGATTGTGTTCATTTCTCCTACGTAATTCACTCTTCAGGCTCCAAAATATGACATAAAATTATATTTTTTAAGATGTAGTATCTGGAATATGTTGAATATTTTCAAAGCTTAATAGGAAAATAAACTATGGAAACAGCTACGTGTTTTTAGAAGCAAGAACAGAAATGCAGAGTGTCAGCAGTGTATAGTAGAAGAAATTTACTTATAAAAATAATAGAAGATTTTATTTATTCATTTTTAGATAAATCTTAACTTTATGTTCTATATGAGTAATGAATAGCTTTGTGAATTATTGTTTGGGGTTTTTGCATGGAATACAATCAAGTGGCACCTTACAGGTAAAACTGTTTTCACAAATAACAGGCAAAGCCTGTCTGACCCTTCAGTATATATCATCCTAAATAGTGATGGTCCCTCTGTTACCACAGTTTGCTGTGATCCCATATGGTCTATCTACAGACTGCCAGACATATGGAAAAAGAAAAGCTTGGACTGCACATATGATGACAGGCCAGATAAAGCCTTCTGCAGTAAGGTCCAGTTGGCTCAAAGGGTTTGTTTGTATCACATCTGAACGTGCCAGTTGTGAGGTGAGTCACTGCAGACTTTTTTAGCCTTATTGATTTATTACTGCATATCTATTTTTAATTCATAGGTATTCAAAAGCAGAGAAGCTATTTTCAGTGCACAGGCACAGGCACACAAATCAATCTAGTTCCTCCATAATTTTAATAAAACAAACATCTGTTTGGCAAAATATTTACTAGTCAATGCCAGTCCCTAATAAGGCACATACGGAAACACTGACTGAAGGAAGCAAAGGAAAAACAGGACAGAAAAGGCACTCATTGAATGCAACTGCTAAAACATGGATAGTCTCCATAACTGCTCCCAATGGTTGGGGACATGATATTAAAGGTGTTTTGGTAGCTATCACACATTCCATTCAGGGGTTTGCTGGACTGCCAGTGGACTGGACTGTATGATACAGCAGGAGCAGGTGTCCTTGTTACCTCCAAGGCGGTGGTGGTCCATGCCCTGCATACATGCAGCTTTAGCTGCATTTATTCATGTTATATTCTTAATCCCCAAACTGAACTTTAGCTTCACATCCTGGATGTACACATATATTTATGGACGTTGGTACTGATATTATTAATTTTCTCAGCCCATTTACTGAAAAGCAGTGTCTATCACTTGTGTATGTTGTAAACTGCAGTAAGGTAAGATACAAGTCTGTTCTGCAGAAGCTTTCAAAACTGGAGGAAACAGGTCAGGTAGAGAGGCCTCATCTAGGCAAAGAAATCCTCCACTTTAAAACATTTCTGTGGTAAGAGTAAGAGTTCTTGCTGGCATGTTCGATGGAGTGGTACTGAAAACCAGACAAACGTAATACAGACAGGGAAATCTCTTCTGAATTATTTTCCACTGCAGTCCTGACATGCATTAACTCCTGTATTTGTCTCTGGTTTATAAAATGTGTTTTTAAGAATTTGATTATTTTTATGGGTTTTTGTTTGCTTAGTTGTTTTGTCATTTAGTTGGGGTTTTTTTGTTTGTTTGTTTAGTTTTGTTTTTTTTTCCCCTCTGTGTAGTCTAAATTGCAAACAAATATTGGGTTCCTGGATGTATCTCCCAGGACTGCCCTGCACTGCCAACTCGTGCTGGAGAGGCTCTGTGCAGGCATCTCTCTCTTTCCTGCTTGGCATTTGTTACCTCATGTTCCTCTGGAAGCTTTCTTCTCTCAGAATCATAGAATAGTTTGGGTTGGAAGGGACCTTAAAGGAGGTCATCTAATTCCAACCTCACTGCCATGGGCAGGGACACTTCCCACTAGATCAGGTCTTGGCTGCAGGATTGTGTTTCAAATCTGACATCCTGAAATCACATTTCTGAGATTAGCCAAGTGTCTCCCTCATCGCTGTTCTCACTACCAGTCCCTAAGAGAGACAGTTCCCAGTGTCAGTCCATCTCTTCCTTAACCTTTGTCAATTTACATCAGTTCTCTACTCTGCACAGAGTTCAGCTGTGTCGTGACATCAGACATTTCCTGTAATGCCACCAAAATATTTATGAACAACTTTTCTATGAAATATTTTGTCATAGTTAATAGAACTTTATGTTTGCAAGGAGGCATTAGGAAACCCAGCAGATCTGCTAGTGTCTGGATGTTGTCTTGTTTGAGAGATGAGTTAATGCAATGGCATTTTAAATGTAATGACCTAAATACTCTTTCAGCTGACTAAAGTAAATGGACAAATGAAGCACATTGTTGTTTATGCTTCATTGTGTAATGTTTTAATACTCTGTCATGTTTGGTGACAAGGACTTCAGCTTCACCCATACTTTTAATAACTTCATTGAAAATCTTAATTAGAATTTTATAATCCTGAGGAAAATCTATCAGGTAGCTGGTTTTTTCTCTTAAATTTTCTAAACTCACCAGCCTGTGACAAAGGTTAAGATAAGAAGTCTCTTGCTATGCTGTGCAGTGCTCCCCAGTGCTTCTGGCCAGGATAAATCCAAGGCTGAGCTAGAGCTATACCTTTCAGCTGGCTCTCAGTACTATGTGCCACCTTTCTGGGACCAGCACAGGAATGATGTGTGGATGCTTCTTCTGTTCCTAAGTGTGAGCAGCTGGGCTCAAAGCATGACCTTCAAGAAAGACTCAGTAAAAGCTCACATCTTAGGTAGGAAATTACCTCACTGAGCTCCTGAGCCAAGTTTGCAACGAGAATTGGCACACACTGAGCTTCACAAGGGAAAGGGGAAGTTCTGCTTTATGAATTCTGCTCTGTACTCCAAGAGAGCATTTAAGACCAGGGCCTGCAAAAGCCTGGGCTGTTGGAGTGCCTGAGTCCCGTAGCTATGGAGCCCAGAGCCCGGTATGAAGGGTGGGACATCCCAACTCTGGTGCATTTAGAGCCTTCACAAAATGTGGAGATGTCTCAAATGGGACTGCACAGCAGCCAACATGCCAAGTGTGGAGGTGCCTTGCTCTACTTAGTGTGTATTGGTGTCTGATTCAGAGGCTGTAGACAAGCACCATCCAGACACTTACAATCAGCCATCCAAAGTTGTCTCTGGGCAAGGTATTCCCCCTGCCATAATAATCAAACAAAGATGTTTGGCAAAATACTTAAAAATCACTGCCAGTAGATAAGAGATTGGTTCATTCTAGTTCTGCTTTAGAGTTTTGTTTTGTTTTGTTTTGTTTTATTTTAATTTGGTGGTTATTGAAAGCAAAGACTCTGGCTCATCCTTTGTAGCAGAGAATCCTTTAGCTGGAGCCCTGCCAAGAGGACCATGTTGCAAAGCAAACTTTCTATCTATTGTCTGACTGAAACTCCTGCAGACGTTTGTGGGTTCACCTGTAAGTTTTAACCCTGGCTAACACTTCTTGGATTGCAGTGAGGGAACAATTAGTGTAAGAACTGTGGAGATGGGCTCATGTAATCAAAATTTGTGTGAAGTACAGGGCTTTAGGGATTGACATGGTAAGGACAGCATTTACTGGAGCATGCATCAAAAAATCTTCCTTTTATAGGATTTGTAACTACAAGGAGAAGGAAGAGTGGGAAAATTATATCTGGGAAGTATTTTGTTTGCCAAATTTCTTTGTTGTAAACATCTTACATAGTTATATGCTGTATGAAGACAGACCAGGAACAGAAAATCTGGCAAGCATCACTAGGGTTTTTCTGTTCTTGCCTGACATTAATCTGCTCTTTCTTTACACTCTGATTATCAGTTCTCAGTTACTTTTTGTGCTCCCAACTTGGAATTAAATGTGACGAACCATGCTTAAGAACCAGAATTCATTCTGGCAGACAGATGCACTGGTTACTCATTCTGAGCTATGCACAAAGCTGTGTGATCTGCTCAGGTATCTTTATAGAGCATAGCTAAGGCCACAAATGATTCTATGGAGATGGAGATGTGAATTTGAAGATACTGGCTGTTTAACATCAGAAATAACATGGAATGTTAATAAGACAGGTCTCATGTTACTAATAGTTTCCTTGATTCCCTCATAATTGCACAAACTACTCACACATCTTCTGGTCCCCCACTCTGTGGAATAATTTACAAGCATACACTATTTTAGACTCTTTCAAACTCTGCGGCACAAGTGAATAAATGGTGGCAGCTTTATAAACCCCTTGACACTGTTCTAGCATTTAAAACTTCTGTTTATCCAGGATTCAGCAGGGACAGAAATGACTTCCATGACAGAACTCTTGTAATGCTCCCTGCTAAAGCTCAGTTCCTTAGGATGCCATTCATTAGCTCTGAAATTTATGGCTACTGTATATTGGCTTCAGGCAGAATAGGGCAAACATTTTTAATGAAGGAATACTAGGTTTTTCTCCTTGATCCATGTAAGTCAGTGTCTGATGTTATCTTGGAGATAACTAACAAACATTGAGTTTAAAATAGAACAAGCTGCTCCCCCTGCCCTGGTCAGGAAGCTCTCCAGAACTTCCCCCCTCCAGGACTTCCCAGTGTGCTCCTCTGCACCCAGAAGGTTTACTCTTTAATGTGAATATAAATATGTTCAGGGAATTATAAAGAAGAGGAAGTTTAAATGTAAGCAAAATAGTAAAACCAGCAAAAGCAGCATGGCGAGTTACCAGGAAATGACTATATTTATAAAGAGTATTGAGACAGGAAAAACACAAAGAGGGTGCAAATGAGTGCAATGTGTCAGTAGACATGAATTCCCAAGGAGAAAGGCTGAGGGTGGGATGGGAGCCCCGAGTCTGACCCTTCTTCTCTGCCCACCACAGGGAGAAGCTGTGGATATGGAGCAATCCTGGAAGTCTGCATTCTTCCTGGAAGTCTTCATCCTTTTATTCTTTAGAGAACCCTCTTTTTGTTGTTTGTTTGGATTTTTTTTTTGTGTGTGGTTGTTTTGTTTTGTTTTGTTTTGTTTTTACCAAGAGAACTCTTACCTTTTAAAAGCACGTGATTTGAAGTGGTCTCAAGCTCACAAAGGACACCAGACTAAAATTGCAACTTAAAAACTATTTCTGTTTTCAGTGTGCTGTTCCTTGGTTTGGAAGCCATCAGCCTTGCAGGTTAGGGAACAGTTATACCTTTACTAAGGTCAAAGACCTCACTAAGGACCTGTATGCACTTCTCTTGCATATACAGAGATGCAGTACGGTCATCACCTAAGTTTTAGCTAACAAAATTGTAGTAGTGTGCCGTGATGCGAACATATTCTCCGAAGTAAAAGATATGCCCCACAGGAAAACAATCAGTGCTTGTCTTATTTCTCTTCATAGCTTGTATTACACTTCTTAAGTACTTTGCAATGCTTGGATGTATTTTTAGCCTGCAGTTGCAGTTTTTCTGTCTGAAGAACAAAAATAAGACAAACTATAACTTAGAAGTTTCCAAACAAGTAAATGTCCTGTCTGTCTCCTGGAGACTGGGTCTCCCTCCTGGGATTCTGCTCTTTACTTCAGCACAGACTGCAGCTTCAAATAATATAGACCAGAGGGTTGGGTACCCTCATAGTTACTGTCATGTATTTAAATCATCTCATCAGTACAATATTTTGCTTTGGCTGAGTGGTCATAAAGCCTCAGTGCATGACTGACACTGACAGTGCTTCAGTCACACAGTGAAGGAATTAAATACCAAGCAGTGTGTGAATGTAATGATAAATAATACACGCCATGGGATTCACATTAAATGTAAGAATCTTCATTTGTTAAAACAGTAAGATAATGATGAAGGAACTCTTCTGTACCACAGACTGTTTTGGAATGTGCATTTACTCGACTATTATATACATTCATTATAACACCTTTTTTATTTATAGCAAGGAATCTGTCAATCCAGCTTTAAAAGTCTGCACCTTTAAATACTACCAAAGACCCTAACACGTGGACAGTGGCTTCCCTACAGCTATTGAACTTGTCTTTGTTTGAGAAGGGGCTTAAGTGTATATCTGAGGGCATAGAGCAGGCAGGCTTTGCTCTGGTAAAGAAAAACACATCTGGATTCCCCAGCCACATTTATTGGTTCACTGATCTGTTCTAACTTGGATAGAGAGAGGTTACAGAATTAGACTCTTTTATATAACAAATAATCTGCCCCATGATGAATGGATTCTCTCTCCTCATACTGCAGGTTATGAGTATCGGCAGAGCATCTGCAGGGTATCTTTATTAGTACATACTATATTGGTTACATCCTATGGAGAGACTCACAAAGTTATCTCTTCACCTTTTTTTCAAGCAGTATTTCCAACATATGTAAATGGCTATAATCTGTATTACTGAGTCAGATTGGGTAGATTATTTTCTAGACTAAATAAAATCAACTACACTGCTCTGCACACAGTGGGGCCAGTCTTAGGCAAAAACTGCAATGAATGTCTTCCAAAGCGTGTGGCAGACTACACAAAGGATGTCATCTCCAGAGGAGCACAGTAGCTTTATTACTTTACATATTTCTTACTTAATTTGAATGACTGTGACCAAGTGTGCAGTTACACTGAATATGCATTTAATTCTTTCTAAAGAGATGTGACCACATTTCATCCAACTCATTTCAGTGAAGGACAGAGGAGGTACATTACTTTAGTTGTTTTTTGTACCTGAAAGATGTTCTGGGAAAGTAGGTAATCAAATCAGAAGTGTAACAGAGATTTTGTGAGTTTTTTTCCAAGTGCTGTTTGGATTTTAATGTGAACAAAAGTTTGCTTGGCTTGGGGCTTTAGTTATTTGGGACAACTAAAACTCAGATGCTACATTATCCTGCACTTGCTTGGCTGCCTTCATAAGAGTATTTGTGAGCTTGGCACACCTTTCATTTGAAATGAAGTGGAAAATCTCCACAACTGAGTCTGGTTTTGAGTTTCATCACATAACTTTCAAGCTACCATAATCTACAGTGAATTTTCACTAAAACAAACTATTTATTTCCTCAGAGTTATTGAAGAGAGTAATAAAATGTGGATTAGCTGCTTAAAACTTTTATGAAAACTGATTTTCAGTATGTGAAAGGAAAAGAAAATGATTATTCTGTCTCTATGATGGAATGGAGAGAGAGAATTTTAAAATCAGATCAGTCTTTTTCTCACTGTCTCTAAAATCCATGATACTCTGTGCACTTTGTACCAGTGTCAGACACAGAAAGCTCATGAATGATCTACCTTTGTAGACACGTCTGCCATGGCTTCAGCCCTACACATCTTCCTATGAAGGTTAAGAAACATAAGAGGTCAGTAGCTAGTTCCTGAATTGCTGCTGAAAGCCAAGTTTTAGCACCCTTTCAGTAGTGTGAGGTTGAATTTATTATAAGAGAACTTAATGATAAAACTCCCAAAACACTTCTCTGACCTACAGAAAATGGAGATTTTCTGTTCCTCAACTTCTTAAAAGTTCTTGTCTACCTTCAAGAGGTACTGGACAAACTTCTGTATTTCAGCTCCTTTCAGTGTTTTGAAAGATGCTTGGATTTACCAGTTGTGTTGATGATTACCATATGAAATTAAAACAGAATAACATCTCAAAGATCAGGTGCCAGTCTACAGACAACAGAAGCTGACATGTCCTACTGAAATTCTTGTTGTCCTAAAATCCCACTGCCACTTCCTGGCAGTGACAACACAGTTATGTCACACTTCTGTGAATTATCAGAACATCACCAGACGTCTGTGTAATCAATCAAAATTTCTTAGGTACCCTTTTACACTCATTTTCTCTCTGTTAATTCACTTCAAAGCGTGGGATAATTGCAAGTTCCGATGTGTCCTGATATTATAGGTCACTGCAATTTTCTTCTCTCCAGTGTATTTACCAGCCCTTCAGCTTTGTTTGTGAGCAGATTTGACCATGGTTGAACCTATATCAAAAAGAGCATTCAACAAAGCACTACTCGTTAGCCCTTAAATTCGTTGTTTGTTAGCTGACTTACATTCCTGCACAGCAACCCAAGCAGACAGAGAGGCACAGAGGGAGTCTTGGCAGGAATGAAGAGACTCTGCTGGAGGATTTATGAATGCACAATTGATGTTCTCTACAACAGCATGACAGCCTCTTCTTTTAATTGTGCTCCATGGCATAGAGCTGCTTGTGCACTTGTGGAAAGTGTTCTGTGGCAGCTAATTTTTAAACTTAATCTGCAGCCAGTTAATAGGTTGCAATCCAAGCTATTGGACATACACCCAGCCAACCAAACACATTTACAGTTCGTAATATTGATCATTACAGAGCATTATATATAGGAATGAAGCCAAATAGCTTGGAAAATCTACACATGGAGTGCCAGTCCATGTAGCAGCATGTGTCATTATGGCCATCACCTTCATTCTCTATGCTCTTCATTGAGTAGACAGATCTGTCCAAGGCCTCAACCCCTCATCTTTAAAAGCTGTCTGATGTCTGGACTCTGCTAGCTTTCAGATCACTTCTTTTGTGACTAACACCTTCCAAAGAGCTCTATCACAAATTGCAAAGAAGCTACTTTTTTATTGTGGGAAGTTTGAGACTGTAGGAAATAGATTTTTTTCCAGAAGCCACATAAAATAAAGATAATGTCAACTCTTCCCAGAATTAAAGGTCAAATTTGTTCCTTCAGTTTTAGATTTACATCAGTAATTTCATCCCACATATAACCTGCTCAGCTGGCTCAGCTGAGTACACAAATGGACACAGTAAATGAAACTATTTCTCCTGGAGAATGAGAAGGGAAAGATAAAGTGGATGGTTTATTGTTTCTTCTTTCAGATGACCTGAGTTTCTTGGATAAGCTGGTGAGGAAACCATATAGATTGCAGCTTAGGGAAGATGTATGAAATAGGGCAAAAAGAGTTGCAGTTGGGTGGTCTTCCTTAATTTCCAATTCCTACCTGTCAGTGAGCATATGTGCATGTATGGGATGTGAACTGGGGCTAAGAACAAGTCTCAGCAGTTTTCTTATTTTCTTTTGTTTTGCTTGCTTGCTTGCTTGCACCATTTGAAGCTATCTGGGCTGCATCGCTGAAGACAAAAATACTCAGCTTTGCAAGTGAACAATAGATGAAAGCTATTAATTTCTATTAATTAACCCATAAGACTGTACTACCAGCACCAGAACAAGAGGCCACAGTCTCAAGCTGCACCAGGAGAGGTTTAGGATGGATGTCACAAAGTAGTTCTTCATAGAAGGAGTGATTGGCCATTGGAATGGGCTGCCCAGGGAGGTGGTGGAGTCACTATCACTGGAGGTGTTTAGGAAGAGACTGGATGGGCTGCTTGGTGCCATGGTTTAGTTGATTAGATAGTGTTTGTTGATAGGTTGGACTCAGTGATCTCAGGGGTCTTTTCCAACCTGGTTAATTCTATTCTATTCTATTCTATTCTATTCTATTCTATTCTATTCTATTCTATTCTATTCTATTCTATTCTATTCTATTCTATTCTATTCTATTCTATTCTATTCCATTCCATTCCATTCCATTCCATTCCATTCCATTCCATTCCATTCCATTCCATTCCATTCCATTCCATTCCATTCCACTTTCCCAGTGACATTGATCTAAGACCATAACACGGATCTAAGATCCTGAGTGGCAAAAAATCTCATGTTTAGTTATAAAACATGGTGCTATCCTCAATGAGATGAGTCTCCTGATCTCATGTCTGGGAAGTGCCAGGCAGGAATAAGCAGGGTTGTTATCTCCAGGATAACTACCATTCATCACCAGGTGCTTAGTGCCACATTGCAGCTGGCATTTTAGCATGAACCTTGCTTCAGAAATGTATGCTTTGGGATAAGGGCTAGTCAGAGACTGGTAGCATGGCTGTTCACAGAGATTCTCCTATTCAGTATATTTATAGCTGTATCAGATAGGAATACAAAACCATGTGGTGGGCTCACTGGTGTTCATTTTTGGTTTGCTGTGTTAGAGCTTTGCATAGTTCAGACCCAAATGGCAATAGAGTACATGTATTCCAGGGACCAGGCTGAGCCTGTGTGACCTGAAAAAGTTTTCTTTACTGTCACTTGACATTCTGAAGTTTGGAAAGCTGATAATGAATGGCGATGGTGCATCCCAGAATGGTTGCTCTGTTGTGAGCAACCTAAAAGTTGCAAGACGTTATTAAAAGCTCTGCTCTTTTCCAGCTCAACTTTAATGCATATGCAAAATGATAGCCAAAGCCTTTAGCTTCTCAAAGCACTGAGCTGTGAAATAATGCTTAGAATTGATCACAGATGCATAACACAGTCCACCTAATGTGATAAAACTTCTTTTGGTATAAGGCACAATTACACAGAATCCAAATGCAAGCACGAGATGTGTGTACTTTATAAATTGGGTAATAAAATAAACATTCATTGTTACTTTAGGACCCTAGTGTTATTCACAAATGTCTATAAATCTTAATGGAATAAATGCAGTATCTGAAAGTGGAGAATACTAGAGCTTATTTTGGCATAAATTGCTTGGTTATTGGGAATTCCTATTAGAACTTTCTGCAAAGCTCATTTGTGGAAATAATTAGAAACAAACTCTTCAGATCCACTTTGCTAGACTAATCTTCTTTACAAATTGCCACTCTAAAGTAATTTCTGGCTCTCTGTTCTGGGAAACTTTATCACAAAGAAGAAATGCAATATTAGATTTGAAAATTAATACATGATAATCTTCTGATGAGTGTTGGACAGTGCGTAATGAGCTTATGCTTCCACAAGCAACTGGGTGACAAAAATATTGCTGAAATGAAGGAGGAGAGCTGAGATGAGTTTGAGCCCTTTTGAATTAAACTTGATAACCTGAGAGGATATATAGATCTCTAGCACCTGGGTTGCAGTTGAAAGAGGTAAATCGTGTTGTGGCTCTTTGGAAAGGTATATTCAGATTTGAGGGAAACAGGGTGGAATTTTTTTAGAGACTTGAAACAATACCAGAGTGCTGTTTCCTGGCTCAGACTGAGACAAGTATGCAGCCATAACTGCAACCTAAACTTTTCTCTTCTGATTGAACATCACCATGAACATAATTAATTGGAAATACTAGACACTGGAAGACAGGCAGACTTTAATTTCCTGACTCCAACAAGAAATGCAAAGGCTGATCAGTAGCTAGCTGAACTAAGGTTTAACATCTCAAAACACTTGCTGCTCACTACTCTCTTACACCGGCTTTCATGGTCAGACTTCCTCTCTACTGGCTTCACAGAATAGAAAATTAAAATATCTCACTGAAAAATAAGTTTAACTGAGATGTCTCTCAGATATTTCTCTGTAGTATTTACCATCTTTGATGAAAGTCACTTAAACTTTACTCTCTTGTGTGATTGGACTGAACGTAGAATAATAGAATCATTTCAGCTGGAAAATACCATTACGATCATCATCATTCACTGTGGGTCACTTTGTGGTAGAAAGGAGATCATTTTTGTCAAGCAGGATCTGCCCTTCATGAAGCCATGATGGCTGGGCCTGGTCAGCTGGTTGCCCCACACATGCAGCATAATGGCACTCAAGATAATCTGCGCCATGACCTTCCCAGGCACTGAGGTCAGATTGACATGATACATAGCTTTTTGGGTGAGTTTGAGCATTGTTGCATTCGGTGTGCTGATCACAGAAACCAGGTACTGCCTCACTCACATTTAGCTGTTTTTATAAGTTTACTTTGAGGTGTAAATGCAGATGTAAGTCTAGAGCCCCCACCACAGATGCAATGCTCATCAGCAATTTCTTGTAACTTACATGTTCTTAAATACATTTCATGACAGATAATCACCATTTGCTGCACAGCTAAACAGAAGGGATCTAATATGCTTACTGAATGGAAGATAAGAATTTCAAAGCATAACTGAGTATGCTACTTGAGGAGAAAAGAGCAACAAACAATATCACTGCTTTGTGCTTTATAGAGAATACATGTCTGTGAATCCTTTCCTTCTTAAAGTGTAGGTCTGTGATTGATGTCAGCTGGTAACATCACTGTCAGTAGCACTGCAACTTAAGCCAAACATCACCAGGAGCTTTTAAATGTCGTTTTGTTTCTGTGGAGTCATATCATGAAGCTCTGTGCCTTACAGGATGGTATGTTGCCCTCTTCATTCATTTCTGGCTCTCTTCCAGTGTAGCTATTGTAAATCTTTGGCAGTTCAATTATTTTAATTTTTTTTTTTTCCCAGGCCATGGTTTTCTTAAGAAAAGTTAAATAAATAAATCTTATGCCATATGCAAGAATTTTCTCAGCTGAAAATGAGGGTTGCTTAGCCTGGAGAAGAGGAGGCTCAGAGGAGACCTTATTGTGGCCTACAACTACCCGAAGGGAGGTTGTAGACAGGTGGTGGTTGGTTTCTTCTCCCAGGCAACCAGCACCAGAACAAGAGGACACAGTCTCAAGCTGTGCCAGGGGAGGTTTAGGCTGGATGTTAGGAGGAAGTTCTTCACAGGAAGAGTTGTTGGCCATTAGAGTGGGCTGCCCAGGGAGGTGGTGGAGTCACCATCACAGGAGGTCTTTAAGAAGAGACTGGATGGGGTGCTTGTTGCCATGGTTTAGTTGATTAGATAGTGTTGGGTGATAGGTTGGACTCAATGATCTTGAAGGTCTTTTCCAACCTGGTCTATTCTATTCTATTCTATTCTATTCTATTCTATTCTATTCTATTCTATTCTATTCTATTCTATTCTATTCTATTCTATTCTATTCTATTCTATTCTATTCTATTCTATTCTATTCTATTCTATTTTATTCTATTCTATTCTATTCTATTCTATTCTATTCTGTTCTGTTCTGTTCTGTTCTGTTCTGTTCTGTTCTGTTCATTGGGCAAAACAAAGGTGACCTCCTGCAAATGTGTTTCCTGGTGAGATGTGCTAAGAGGATGGCCCAGAAAACATTAATCACAGTATCACAGTATCACCAAGGTTGGAAGAGACCTCAAAGATCATCGAGCCCAACCTGTCACCACAGACGTCATGACTATCTCCCCTATTTGGAGATTGGGGGGGGGGAAAGTTTATAAATATACCATAAATACCAGGATGATTAAAAGTGATGTACCGGAATATTTCCCAGACTGACTCAACACTGCCACAGTACAGACCCTTAAAAAAAAGCCCACTTGTTACTGGAGCTGAAGTCAAATGTCTGCTTTCTGACAGCCTGGGTGTCAGCTGTAAACAACCAGTTTTAAAGAATTATTTATAGACAGTGGGTAAACATTTCACTGAGCCACAGAGCAAATGGTATCCTGAAAGGTCTTCACACTACCTAACTGCACATTACTTACCTGCAGATTTCTGGTTTAGCCAGGAGGTATATGTCTTTCAGTCCTCACTAGAAGTGGAACACACTTTAGTGCCTGGATCTCAGCTTAGGCAGATAAGGCAAAGAGTGACAGTGTCACTTTCCCTGTAATCTGGGAACTGCTTCACTAAACAAATTTTTAAGGGAGACTTATGACCAGACAAATAAACCCTGTCTGTGGGAGGTGAGGGTGAGGTACAACATTGTGACCTGGCTGAGGCCACCATGAGCTTTATACACTGATCTACGTGAGGATCAAGATTTCATCCCATCCCAGTAATTCACAATGGCTGACTACAAAACTAATATCTGGAGCTGGGGCAAAATGGATTTGCCACAGCCAGTACCTGAAAATTCCAACAAATATTTTCTGCAGACAGATGGTGATGCCAAATAACTACTACAGAAGTACCCATTACTTGAGTCTCGCTATTTCTAGTGATGTAGAGATGCCTCTTGTTCTTGACTGATTTTCTACTCACAACTTACTCTTTTATTTTTTTTAACCATCAAGTGAGCAGGAATTACTTCTTGGAAAGGCATGAATAGTGTCTGCTGCAGAGAAGGAAGTGCAGGAGAATTTTAACTCATAACCTCATTTCCTCATTGCAGGTCAGGATGATTCTTTCTTCTGATGTGAAAGTGCTAAGGTGTAAAAATCTTCTGAAAACATGTATGTGTGTATATATATATACACATATATGTATATAAAAAAAAAAAATATATATATATATGATGGATTTCCTTTGAATATTTGTTTAACAATTGGCCAGATATGAAGCTTTTCCTCAAGGGGTTTTTATTTCAATAAAATGACAGTAATAGGATCTGAGTACTGGAAACAATAGAGTCTTCTACCAGGCGTCCAAGGGTCATATGGACGTTTTTGTCCATTGTTAGAGATGTAAATGATGGCTCTGTGCTTCTCATAGGTTTAAGCCACTGTGTATTCTACAGGAGAGAGAGATTCACAATACAGTTCTAAAATCCTGCAGAAAATACAATTTTCCATTGAATTTCATGCTCTTTTTCCAGAAGAGCTCATTCCTTAACTGGGGGATAGGCAGGGGGAATAAATAGGGCAAAGGAGCATTAGGGCCTCTTAAGGAAATTAGACTTCAAAGCACCAAATATACATTACTAAAACTTAAAATTGGCTTCATTAACTTCTCTAAATTATGCAGGCATTAACGGGAGTCTTATTATTAATTCATGTAATTGTTTATGCTCATTTTCTGATAGGGTTTTATGTGTTTATTAATTTATTTCTGCTATTCCAGCACTGCATTGATGGTACTCATTAGTTGTAATGGCATTTGGCAATTTATCACACAAATGAAAAGCCCTTTCCAGATCACCTCTACTCACCCGTTGTTTTGGAGAGCATCTTTGGCATATATCTGGGAGGCAATGAATTGCACAGTTTTCTCATATGCAGCATTAGGAAACCTGTGTGCCTGCGCTGTATAATGCAGGCACACAGCTGAGTGTTTAACCACCATTCCTCCCCTTCCTCTCACTTGTTTTTATTTCAAAAGAACTCTTTCACACTTCCGTGTTAATTTTTACCACAAGAAAATAAAAGGGCTTGAAAATGCCTATAGGAGTAGAACAGCTCTCTTAGAATCAACAATTGGCTTTATCTGACTGTATTTTATGATCTACCTTCAAAAGGTGCTGTAGAGGAGTTTTCAAATATTACAAACCTCTGTTATTTGCCACTAGTGTACTCTTAGCAATATATAGAATAATGTATTCCTGTTGTGTGTAATGAGGTTGTAAATTCCTTTGAAGATTCTGGCAACATTATGAACCACCAAACTCCACTTTTGTTTCAATGTCACCAAAGTCAGGCCAATAAATTTATGCAGCTTTTGAAGAGGATTACCTCTTCAGAGCATGGCAGGACAGCAATCAAAGGATTGCAAACATCAGGCAAGCTGTATCATAAGTGTGCAGTGTAGGGGATGGAAGATACAGAAGAATCATTCAAAGTCCTGTTGCTTCTGAAGTCTAAACCACTGTATGAAACAGATTTGTTTTCTACAAAGACTTGGCTGTAGTAGTTATGTGTTTTTTATCAAAAGTCATGTTTTAATTAAGGAATATTCCTATTTCAGATGTATTCCTGTGCTCACAGCAGCTCTGAGCAGTAGATTAATATAAGATTATGTGGGGAAGACAGCAGTTGCTCTGCATAAAGATACATACACCTCAGGGTGTGTTTGTCCTTCAGTTACGATCTGCATCTTAATGGTTTTTTTCTGTTGCTGGAGATTTGAGAAATGCTTACACCAGCAAACATTCATCACTAATTACATAAAAGTGAAAATTAGAAGAAGATCTGCTGGAAGGCAGTAAAAATGATGAGGATCACTTATGGGGAATGAAAGAAAGGCAGAATGTGATGAGTGTTTTGAAATTTTTAAAGATCTCATTGTTTTCATGCATCTGTATTTTTGCCCATTCCATCCAGCATTACCAGGGTAGTAAAGGATATCACACCTACAAACTTTGTGACAGCCACATGATGATGACCTGAACTGCAGAGTCCGTGGCTGTCCCAGGCATTAGATTTTTACTTCAGAAGTCTCACATGAATAGTTGTATCTTTTTAAAAAACAGGTCCTTGAATTGCACTTCCCTTATGAAAGCCCTGTTTCTTCACTCCCAGAAACCTGCTCTCTTTGTGCTCTACCTGAAAGTGGAGGGATTTTCCAGCCTAATCTCTGTGATTTCCTTAGTTGGATCTTCCATGGTGGAAATGTTTCTCATGTTTCTGTGTTTTCCTGTCCACTTGCTAACTTGCTATGCTAATGCATATGCTTTCTAAGCTAGTCTCAGCCTGAGGAAGGAGGGAAGTTGCTAGCTGGGGTGAGGAAGGACTAACCCATGACCTTGGCTGAAAGCTGTGTGTAAGCCTCTAGCTATTGTTCAGCCCAGGCTGAATGGTGTGAATTGCTTGTGACTGATGTGCAGTAATCAATCACATTGTAAGCTTTCCCAGCTCTGAAAAGCATACAGAGCCCTGGACAGAGAAGTTAATGTTTCAAAGTACTGTTGTCTACATAATTTTCAAAGTTCTGTCCACTCAGTTGTATCTAATTTGAATTTATACTGCACCATATCTTTTTCATGGGAAATCATGAATATTGACTGCAGACATTTTCACCAAAGGGAAAAATTAACTTTATAGACACTTAAAAACTGCCTCTGATGCATTCTTCATGTTGTGAAACCATCACCTTGTAGCAGTTCATGTCTGTCTGGTGAAAAGGAGAAAAACTCTTCTCCTCTGTGCAGAGCACAAACTTTTCTGTTTATGAAAATCTTTTCAGTTTGTAGCTGTGAACACCCAGACAGGTAGCTTCCTCGAAACCCTGGGGCGGAGGAGAATAAAGATTTGGTGGTCATTAGTGTGCAGAATTATCTCAAACACAATAGATTTTCCTCGTGACAAATCACACATAATCTCCATAGCAACCTCACATAATTATGCAGAAGATTTCAATGTAGCAACAGAAATAAGCATGGCAGGAATTGTAAAGAATAGCTATATAGTGTGAGACAGATGTGTGAGTAGATGGCGTGTGGAAGTTTGAAACACAACTCTTCTAAGATGCAAAAAAAAAGTGACTAAAAGACAGAAAGATTGCCTGTGTTTTGTTGTGGAGAGCAGTGATTAAGTCAGGACACTATCTGGAAATTGGAGATGATGGGCTCAAGTACCTCATAACGTAGAGCTTCCTGACAGTGCCACAGCAGTTTGAGGAGCGCCAGCAGCAGTTATACCCCACTTTCATAGGATTATTACAGCTATAAAAAATGATCTCTGAGCTGTAACTTGGCATGCAAGATCTAAATGCAGGGTTTGGTTAATTGTTGTTTATTTGGGGGTTTGTTTGTTTGGGTTTTTTTCAATTTTTTTTCAGACTATTTGGACAGTTTGGTTAACAGGAGCTTAAAAATATGGGGAGTTTTAGATTCATCCTTCTTTCTTTCTGTGTATCTATTGATCTGTCTATCATCTGTCTATCTATCAATCATCATCTACCTATCTTCCTATATCTACCTATCTATCTATCTATCTATCTATCTATCTATCTATCTATCTATCTATCTATCTATCTATCTATCTGCTAATTTATCTGTTCTTTGGAATTCAAGACTGCTGATACCTTCCAAACCAGCAGATTGCTAGTGAAAGAAGGGCCCTTTTTGTTTTCAAAACTGCACATGGATGTAGGGAGAGGATGGGGGAGCAAGAGAAATCATATGCACACTGTATTGTTCTTTCTTTCTTACTATGCTCATAGTATTTGCACAGCGTCCTAGATTAGCTGACCACCCACTTGTGAATGTAGGTGTTCTGTATCATTAGCAAGCACATTAGCAGCATAAATTCAACACATAGATTATATATTCTGCCTGTGTATTCCTGTGCTGATGAGCTCAATGATCCTGTTGTTGGAGCAGGTCCATCTCAGAAGTGGGGACATCTCAGAGGCCCTAAGTACTTTCAGTTTCAACAGGATTTGAGGATTCCCAGCAGCAAATTCAATAAGTAAGTTCATGCTTCAAGGGCAATAATCCTGTGTCAACACATATCTATGACTAAATCATCCTGATAGTGATTTTCTTTTAATTATCATGGCCCAATACAGAGCTTTACATCTACCCTGGCTCTTCTGAACTCAGGCAGGTACTTTAACTACAGCTGATTTGCATTAATACCATATAAAAAAATAGTATAATCATGTTAAGTTTGGCTAAAAATACAGGAGTATGTCTACTGAACTGATCCATAAAAATGTCAGTCAACTGTTTCCATTCAACTGATGTTTCATGCTTTATTTAAATTCAAAGAAATATTCCAATTCAGAGCAAATTTAATCCATAGAAATGGATAGCTGCTTACATTTGGTATTTCAGACAAAAATGCAGCTTCCCTCCAAACTTGTCTTCCTCAAACGACAGATTACAGGGATAGCAGAATCATAGAATGCATTGGCTTGGAAGGGACATTCAAAGGTCATTATAGCTCATTTGCCTCATTGAATATGCTCAGATTTGTTCACAGCTGAGAAAAGTTAAATCAAGACCTGATCATGATTCCTAAACCATGTTCTTCTTGTCCCTGCCCAATTAATAATTATTAATTTGAATAATTTTTAATCCTATGTGAAGCTCTCAGTGAAAATCAAACCAAGACATTTTTTTGCCCTTCTACTTTCCAGTTTTCTAGAGACATAATTTTTCCTTTTTAGGTATCCTGAATCTTTATGTTAAAACTAAAGATCTTGTCTTCCAAGAGCTGGTAAATATCTTCACTTTCCTTATGGATGATGGCAGGTGATGGGCTGTCTCTTTGGACACCTCAGAAAAAATGTCTAATGGCAAACTAACCCTGATGGCAAACTCCAAAGCATCTTTTTCAATCAAAATTATTAACAAGCTAAACAAGTATTACAGATAAGTAGTAGTAAAAGAGTTGCTTGGACTACTGATGAACCATGAATGCAGATAAAAGCAACTTGCTGGTTTTTGCTAACAATATCTGGAAATTATCACCAATTGCCTGTTTCCACATAGCCAGATGATGGTCAACATTCAGACATGCAGCTAAGAGTAAGGACAAGATTTTAAAGTCTATGTCTTCTGATTCCTTCTTCTCATCAATATCTGAACATTCACCTGACTGCAGTGCTGAAGTGGAATAGCCTTGCCTGTCTAACAGTGGGTCATGCTAACCATAGCAAGGTTTATCCCAGGATTCTCAGGGGTTTGATTCTATTGACTTGCACCAGTATGAATTAATTGTTTTGAATCCTCTTTTATAGAGTATTAAAGACTACATTATCTTCTATTTTTAATTTATGTCATTTCTATTAAATAGGTTTACTAAGGTTGAGTATTAATGGAGTTTAGGTACTTTTCCTGCATTTGATGTATCCTTTTGTTCGGTTAAAATCCGTTCCAAATGAAAGGATTTGCTTCCAAATGAAGCAAAGGTGACTAACAGAAAATAACTGCAAATTTGACTAAGATTTTCTAGAAACAAGGAAGCAAGAAATGCATCCTGTTGAACTCTATTAACATTTCATACCACAAGATGTTCTGTCTGCTAATATAAAACATAATAAGATGATTTGTCAGTAGATATATGCCGAACTTTTTATTCCACTCTCAGTTCATTTTATTTGCATATAAAGTGGCACATTTACACTCAACAATAACTAGTCCTGAAGGAATGATATTTAAGAGGAGAACATAATTAATCTATTCAGGTCATAAACATTTTCTTCAGGGCAATGGGCAACCATCTAAGACAACCTTCATAATCATTCATGTACATTACTAAAATACTTTAGAATGAGCTGGCAAAGCTGAGGATACACAAAATGTCATTTTACTCCGAGGAAATGTTTGTGTTTGTTTTATGCAGCATTTTGAGAATTATCTTAACAGAAAATTCCTCTGTATTTTTCATATTTGGCTTTGTGTTGATGCTGCATTCTGTTCCATTATGTGCTTAAATGAGATAGGTGTTCAGTTTCCCAGCTTTTCATATCAGAGCTCAAAAAAAGCATACAGAAATTTCACTTTTTAAAATATTATGACTGCCTTATATGGAAACTATTTATAAAGCTACTTATTAGTTCTGATTAGAATAAAAGGTTTTCAGCAGGTCTGCCGAAAGAGGAGGCGTTTTTGGAAGACATTTTCATGCTACTTCATCTTGAGGGTATTGACATATGATTGTATAATCTTTAGCTGTCTCTGTTTTTAAAGGAATAAATAAATATTTACATAGATTGAAGAGGAGAAAGAGAAATGGGGATTGGGCAGCGTGTAAGGGAACAAACACTCCAGTCTGCTGTGATATTCCACTGCCTTGTAGTACTGTGAAGGATGTTCCTGTCTTCTTTACCATGCCTGTTAACTTAAGCTGCAAGGATGGCTCATAGTGATTACAAATTCTGTGGAGGGATAATCAGTACAAAGAGCTAGATTTGTATGGGCATAAATGAGATCCAAATCTGGAGTTTTTTCCCCCCATATTCAGTTACTATATTTGCTCCTGAGTGAAGTGTTTTGCACTGAGATCTGATTCAAACCTTCTGGCCCATTTCTGTAACTCCAGCCCCATAGTTTATAGTTGTAAACTAATTCATATTCCAGGAGGAAGGGTCAGAGCATCTGTAGCTCACCCAGAGCACTCGCTTTCTGAACTGGAAGACAGTTCTCTCCCCCTTTGCAGGCTGAGCACATCCTCTCTCTTCTGCTTTTAGTTTCTTGCAGACTTGAGAACAAGGGCCCAAACCACATGCTTTTGCAAGGAGGTCTCCAAAGGTTCGGTACAATCTGCTGCCACTCACTATGCATGATCTTTGAGAATTTTACAGCAAAAATAACTTCAGTTCTGCTGTTCTTGAGGATTCCAAAATGTGAGCTATTCACTCCCCAAGAGGTAATGCTCTTGTGCCAAGGGGTGCACAGCTTAGTAACAGGAGGTGATAGACAGGTAAACATGCAGGATGTGGGTGAGAAAACATGGGGGAGACAGTCAAAGCTACTTGAGTTTTCATATGCACCTATTTTGACATAATATTAAAAATAAAACAGAGGAAAATAAAGGAAAATAATGATGAGTAGTCACAGAAGTCCATAGTGAACACAGCATTTGCTTAAACCACTATATTGCTGTGGAACAGCCTGAGGTCTGGGCACTCAGTTCCCTTTAATGCCACTGCAAGGTGTGTACAGGGCCTTGTGAAAAAAAAACACCAAACAATTTGTACTTAAATCTTTCAAAATATATTGATTTTATTTTCTTAGGCATAAAAGGTCCAACAGATAATATTTGAACCCAGGAAGTGAGTAGGCTGTGAGGCACTGTTATTACCCTATGATAAATTGACTTACCACACATAGATAAGTCACAGACAAGTAGCACTCAGAAGAGTGAATCTGAAACAACTGGTAATTACTGATCACAGGACAATGCAAACCTTTTATATGTTGATTAACTGTACCTAATTATGTGAGTTTGTCATCTTTAAAATCTATTTTATGCGTTTTGTGGATGTAGCTGAAGAAAACAACTGCCCATATTTAGCAGTTAGGAACCACTTAGTTGTTGCAGTAAGCAGTTCAATCTGATCTTCAGACTTCAGGTTTGCCTTAATCTCATGTTCCCAACACATCCAAACTGCTCTTAGAGCAGTGTCAAAGGACTCGCCACAGCAGAAGATCAATTTGTAATGCTCTTATCATCACTGCACTTCTACTCAGGGGGAAATGGAGTTTGTCTGGAGGTTGATAGAGGAACTGATGGCTGTGTGTCTCTTGTAGGGTGGATGCATTGGTGTTAGCATTTGGCTCTGTGCAAGGGAGAACAAGTATATAGCTACTGCATGTGAATCATACCGTTTTTCTTGGGATTGGGTTTTTAATATTCAGAATCTAATTGGCCAGACAGATGGCTGCTCAGAGGAAAATGAGAAGGCTGTAGGGACAGAGCTACCTTTCTGAAGGCCACACATGCATTTGGGACTCAGGTCTTCCCTGAAAATGTGTTTCTAATTTTAGCATATCAGTGAGAAATTCTGAGCTTAGGTGGCATGGAGTGAAATGGGGGTATATATACATTTTTTTTTTTTTTTTTTTCAGGCTTTTGAGTTTTAGAAGCTTTTAAAAATGTAATATTTTTCCTGTGAGCTCCTCAGGTTCTCTCACTCTTAATTTCCTAGCGACACCCATACACCTACCTCGTAAGATGCAGGACAGCACATACTCAGCACCTCTGACCAAGCAGCTGCATGGTTTTGATATGGCCAATCTTCTGTCAGTGGAGCCATAGGCAGTCTCTCATACTCTCTCTGCTTTGTCCTCTGTAATGGGTTTTTACTTTCCTGATTGAAAAATCAAGCCCTCGGTGGGAACACAGTGGGGTGCATTGCAGGAAGCAAAAGGCAGAGCTGGCAAGGAAGAAGGTAACAGGATTTCAGCAGATTCAGCAACAGTAAGAGTCACTGCATCTGGACTAACCTCATAGGAGGAGTCTTTCTCTCCAGATAAGACAGGAGAGTCATGGCCTGGAGAAAATCAGTGATGAGGCAATTCAGAGCAGTCAGCTGTTCCTGTAAAGTGTAAACTTATCAATCATCATCATGGGCAGATAATAAGAAGTGTTTCATTTACACTGTGCAAACTTGTTCAAGGCAGCATCAGAGGTGTAATAATGGAGTTTGCCTCTGGGCCTGATGGCATGGGATTGAGGAAATCCTCTGACAAATGCTTGTCCCTGCATTTCTCCCTCCTGTTTTACGAAGGGTTGTATTTCTTTCCTGAAACTGGAGGCCTTTTCAAGCTTCTTGAAGTCTTGAGCCTTCAGTGAAAGCACTGCTGAACCAGTGCTGGGGAGGGCAGACACCTCCTGCCTAAAGTCTAAACCTACCTCACACCATTGCCAGCAGCACAGCTTATAGAAATGAGAGCTTGTAGGAATGAACCACCATTCTTTGCTAGCCCCAGTTCCCCTCCCATGATGACACCACCACAGGCAGATCCAGTTCCTGTAGCCCCAGTACTACTGTTCACTGCTCTTCTGGTGGAAGGAGAGAGCAGTGCACTAGATACTGGTGACATAACGAACAGACATTTTTGACACGCTTGCATAAAAGGTAAAATTCAGCTGGGTTTGGTCTTACCTTTTAATTATTGCAAGCCCTGCAAGGCTGTTTAAGGCACTCTGGGATTTCCTACTCCTGCACTGAAGTTCTGTGGAAAACAGAGGACCTGGACTTCTCCAGCTCTGTCTTCTATCATTTATGCATTCTATTTCAAAGAATTGGAAGAAATCAGCTGGCACGTATTTATCTATGATTTTATGATTTAGGGAATATAAGAAGATGGAAAGCTGTCAGGCTTTGAACTCTGGAGACATCCTGAGGTTAATAGCCTTTCAGAAGAGGTCACGTTTGAAGGGTGTGATCACTTGTAATGGGATTCTCTTGAGTATTTAAAGTTCCTCCTGAGATCTTAATGATCTGCCCTCAGTGTTCCTTCCTGAAGCCTGTCCTTTATTACCTCCTGTGAAGCTCCCAGTGAAATTTGTTCAACTGTTTGCAATCACACCAACCCACCTGCCCATCCCCATGAAGTCATGCACAAAAATTGCAGGATGTCAAATGTCTTTGGCATTTCTTCATTGCCTCTGGAATCCCAAGATCCCTCTGCTAGCAATGTCCCAAGCCCAGGCTTATTTATGACTTATATCTAGAGCAATGTATTTGTTTTTCTATTAAGCAAAATACCATGAAACCAGTTTGAGAATGAAACTGAAAAATGCATGGAAGCTTAAATATCTGTAATTTCTGTAACGTACACGACTTCAGAAAGTCATCATGCAATTGATACCTTGCACAATTCATGCTACAAATGAATCATTTCAAGATGGCTGAAATGGGCTTTTAATTCTTTGATATCCTTCCTTGAGTTGCCAAGGGTCTGCTACACTCACTTTAGCTATAATAAGGATGAAAAACATAGTTATTTTTAAAAGGAAACCACTTTTATTTAATCAAAATATTTTTGGTAAAGTAGATTTTTGAGGTGTTTATGGCCAGGAGGATTGCATGACTATTGCTACTGTTCTTGCTGTTTCAATCATTTTACTGTTAGTAGAGGCAATGACCAAATATTCTGTCAAGCAAACCAGAAATTAGATACTTGAATGATTTCTTGTCAATTAAATTACTATTTGTTATAAACATAGGGGTTTATTACATGCTAATATTTCACCTATCGCTAACAGCCATTGGGATAAAATGAACCATTCAAAGTACTCAGCACTTGGCTCCTGTGCTTCAGAACCCCACAAGGAGATTACATTTCTAACTACTGCAGTAACAAAATGTCCTTAAAACAAAGAAGATCAGAAATATACCCAAAACTGAAAGACAAACCTTTAGGGAACCCATTATTCCTTTAGAAGACTGTACTGAGTCTTCATCTTACAACTGATTGCACAAACTTGTATTTCTGTTCCTGCAATTTCCTGTCAACATGGGACAAGAATCTGCACAAACTAAAACTGGCCCTAAAATTTCATGCACCTCCAACTGCTGTGACTCCCTAACTCCCTCTTTATACAATCATTGCTGTCAAAGAAATTGGGTTTTAATCTCAAGGAGAAGGCCATTCCATAATTCCAAAGTTTTAGTATCTGGCTGTAGATGCCTTTATGAGCCCTGACTTTTCTAACATAGAGGAAACAGAAAATCACATCGATTTTAAATGTGCCACGTTGCCATTCCCAGATGGAAAACTTCAGTATAATTTTCTGCTTATGCAAAATTCAGTGGTGGCTTTTTTCCTGCACAGTTTTGGGGGTATTGTAAAAAATCCTACGTTTCTATGAATAAAATCTACAGATGGAAACAAATTAATGTATTTGCACATTCTTAACTGTATCACAAAATAACAGGATTACCTATTATAATGTAAGGGTTTCCAAAAGCAGTTGGATACTCTGGCAAATTTGTTGCCCAAGTGAAACAAGCAAACAAACAAAGCCTTATCATTTGTCTTGAATTACATATTGCAGTAATATAAATGATCTCACAGCTGTTCCCCAAGGACATATTGCTGTTGCTGTGAGGCTGGCTGTTTGCTGTAGCATTTTCCAACAGGTTTCCTATCAAGCTGGTCTTAAGCAAACAAACAAACAAACAAACAAACAGAATAATATTAGTTCTGGAAGTGTCTATATTTGCTCCCCCAGTTTGCTTTCAACTCTAAGTAATAACATTCTATACCTATCCTTGTCACCATGTGAAAATTGTAGTGTGATGACATTGTAGCATCTGTATTTAATGCAAATTCTGACTAGATTCACTGGGTTGAAA
Source organism: Melanerpes formicivorus (assembly GCF_026170545.1). Taxonomy (NCBI): domain Eukaryota; kingdom Metazoa; phylum Chordata; class Aves; order Piciformes; family Picidae; genus Melanerpes; species Melanerpes formicivorus. The sequence goes on along the minus strand of NW_027142357.1, from coordinate 34,975,629 downwards.
GGTTGTATCATATAATCTAACTACAGCCTGGGCTGACAACTCTTAGAGCAGTTATGAGGCTGCATTTTGACATACATTGCTGGACTCTTCTTAACTTCTGGACAGTTAATGACAAAAATTCTACTGAAATGATATTGCCATTTGCAAACCAGCAGACATTTTCTAAACAATAACCAACATCTTCTGATGATTTAAGGTTAAGCACCCACTTCTTCTAAGAGGTTTATTTATTTTGTTTATCTCATAGAAGCTACCCTTGAGACTGGACCATTGCTTTTCATTGCCTCACTTAAACAGCACATTTGGAAGTCTGAAATGGTTTTTACAATTGCTAAAACACATATCATACAGCTAATATCCAGAAATTATTTCTTTCTTTTTTTTTTTCCACTCTCCTTGAATTTTCAGCATGGTAAATGCTTGAACAATAAATAACATTCAAGTGAGCTGTCCCATGCAAAGCAAATTTTAGTAGTTTTCTTATACAGCACAGAGGAAGAGAATAGTTGCAGTCACCTAGTATTTAATGCACGCTGGCAGGAGCACAGCTGCTCCTGACATATGTCACAACACATTGACCCAGCAGCATCCACCTATGGCAGCCCCAGTGACTGTGACCAGCAACTGAAAATGGCACTGACTCCTTTATGTGTCTGTTTATGCTTCTGTTCTTGGCATGAAGATATGTTTAATTCCCTACAGAAAGGACTGGGATTCTTTAAGGAATGCATTTCCATGCACTGCTCTATGATCTAGTGACCACTTCCAGTATAGTCCTCTTTTTTTCCCCTCCAGCAAAATCTATTATCATGCAAATCTATCTGTAAGCTGTCTTCCATTTAGACACACCACCTGTATTTATTTTGCTCTGTGAGGAGAATAGATTGCTTTAGACAGAAAATGGGTTTTGCAGCATCTTGGATAAACATAATGCTTAAAACTTTCTATAAAATAGACTGAGGTGCTATAAACTTTTTCATTTTCCTGAAATAATGCAAACCTAAAGTTCTTGACACCCTGTGTCAGGCATAACACACACCCAGGCTGCCAGCTGCATGTCTCCATCCCCCAGGGAACGCTTGTGTTGAATTACATGGCCCCTGAGTTACATGACATTAGTGTTCTGTGTAGTTTTTTTCCCCTTCTTCTTGCAAGGACATTCTGCTGACATCCATAACTTTGTGAGTGCATTCGAGTGCCTCATCTTATTACTTAATGCCATTAGGTTGGGTACTTTAGCAGCCATATACGAAGAAAACTAGATCTGTAAGTTGGAGAGGCAGAGGGCATTGATTTGGAAGATTATTACTCTGAATCTCTTAACAAAACTCTGACAAAATCAGCAGCATGTTCTTAGCAAGAAGCATGGAGAGCCCCAGAGATGCAATTTATCCATGACTAGTTAGCCATGAAGAGGACCACAGTGCAGGTGAAGTTTGTTCTAATATTTGACCTGTCCTGGGCAGTCAGGTAACAGGAGGTGTGGTGTAAAATCTTTCAATAAATTAATCTTCAGTGGCATAATGCTTCCCTCCTTTTTCTCTCATTTCTCATCCCCTTTTCAGCCTGCTTGTTTCCATGTACACCAAAGAGAAGGATTTATGACATGAGACCGAAACACAGAACCTTGTCAAAACTCATGCACTCAGCTGCTCTGGTACCTCAAACCAATAAATACTGAACAAACAACACCATGTCGCTGAGGCTTTTTCCCTTTGGTGTGACATTATTCCTAGAAGTTAAGTTCTAGTAAGAAGTCTAAGATTTTTTGATGAATGAAAATGTATAAAGTAATTTAGAGATGTAAAGAACTATCTAAATGCTAAGTGTTATTATTCATGAGTAATCAGCTGAACAATTAGCATAAAGGATGGCAGTCCTCTTGCACTTTTGATGTTAAATGAAGAGAGAGCAATAATAAATAATGAATGTAGATAAAGCCAAATGGATTTCTGAATTTTGTTTGTAGATGAGTACATACATCAAACAGCCATCTGTCCATATAGAAAGGATTAGTGGTTGGGTACCATTTTTATCCACAGCTGAGAAAGGAAGAGAAATAGATTGTTTCTCTTCTGTAGCCTGCAGTACAAATCTGTTGTAGATATGGCTGTGATACTAGCTGTGACTCAACATTAGAAGGTCATGCGAAGTTAGAAAGCAGAGGATACAAAGTCTTATTTCAAGAGCCATAGTGAACCTCATGAACTTTCACAAGCATACTAAGGCATCTGTGATTCCCTGATCAAAGCCAATGTAATAATGAATCTTGAATTAAAAGTCAGGTTTTCCAATGTCGTAAGAAAAAACAAACATAAGAAAAATGAAATGAAATTAAATGATGGAATAAAATAAAAATTAACATAAAATAAAACAAAATACATCCTCTATGAATTTTGGCAACTCATATACAAAATGAGTTGGAAAGGAAGCACCCAGTCTTGTTGTGTTTATATTAGCATTGAATCTTCTGGTATGTCTCAGCAAAGACCATATGTTGTATTTATTTTCAAAGTCACAGCTTAGGATTTTATAGGTCAAGTTGTTAAATATCATTTGAGTTCATGGACTGCAGTTTCGAACAGTTACCTATGCATATGCCAGAGTGTTTGAATTTGGCCAAATGCTAAAGCTCTTATTTCTAGCAGATCATGTAAAAGAAAACATAATCTGTGATGCTCACCCTCTGCTTTTTATTGATCTGTTTCTGGGCTTATGACCAGAAATTCTATAGTAAAACAAATGAGGATCATTCAAGTTAGGTGAACAGAAAGTTGCTCTTCAGCGTGGCAATTTTCCTCTGTCTTTCCTAGTAATAAACTGTACTAAATCACAATATTTAATTTTGTGATGAAAGAATTGTCTTAGAAAAGTATTTTGTGGTATGGAAAGTCAGAAAGCTAAGGCAGTATTTTATATGCTCTATTATACAATATTCCTTCTTCACCTCAATGCAATTCTTGGCCAGCAAGAATTGGTGTCTTTGGGAAAGTATATACTGGGGCACCACGTATATTTGTGGTGAAACACACAGAGGAAAACCTGTTACTAATACAAAACTCTGGGATATTATTTTAAACAAACAACACAAATCTAGTGTTCTTCATACAGTTTTTCTTGCATAATTTCATGTTACATATTTAGATTTAAATGCTAAGTTAAGTTACAGCATACAATATATGCTGTACACTCTGTAGTAGAGCTGGAAAAGAATTGTAGCACTCCAGGCTCTTTCTGAATTCTGAAAACACTATCAGCAAGTAAACAGTGTTGTATCTCCATAGTTACTAGCATTTCAGCAGCTCAGATAGTAGGTGACTGGTTCTCAGTAACTGTTGACGGAGCAGCGTGCACACTGTGTATGAACTGGGGAAGATGTTTGATTTATTATGTGAGTACTGTTTTCTGAATCTCTCTACTCAGCGCTAGCTCGCATGGGGGTAACATTTCCCTAGTGTGTGTTCAGTGAAAATGTGTGTTTGTGTCACTTGGTGTTGGCTGATTCTACCCAAGACTTACAGAAATGTGATAGAAAAATATAAATGCTATAGATTTTAATATATAGTTCACCTGTGACATTACTTACCACAGATTTCAGAAGCTACGTAGATTTAGGATTTAGACATTCATATGTCTCTCAGTATATCCGCAGCTACTTAATGTAAAGTAGGCAATTTGAAGAATAAATATGGAACTGTGTGCTTTAGAGCAAGAGCTGCCTAGCTAATGGGAAGCCAGAGGAGTCTTGCATAGTAGTTCCTTACTTGGCCATTCTGGCCAAGCTGGACATGACCCAACGCTGCCCACCAAGATGGGCCTGGGACAGCAGATGGAGAGGCCGAGAATTTGGTCAGGAGTATGAAGAGAAGGCTGAGGGGGCCTCTCATTGTTTACAAGTGCTTAAGGGAAGGGTAATTGGCAAGATGGAGCTAGTCTCTACTTAGAGGTGCAATGCTACTGGACCTTTCCAGTCCATTCAGTGTGGCTAACATAGGTATTTTTTAAATGCCTATAAATAGACATCTGTCTATAAATATGGTCACTGCATGTAGTGCTTCATATAAAAAATGGCTTTCCAGCTTACATTTATAGGCTTTGTAAGAAGTAAGAGTTTGTATAAAGGGGTATTTTCTTCCAAAATACCACCTAGATGTGTTTGTCCATGACCCCTATTTTAAATATTATATATTAAGTAACAAGTTCTGTTCTGTTCTCTTTTGGCTGGGATCCTAGGGTAGTAAAAACTGAGGATGCTTTTATTACCTGAAATGATGCTGAGTACTGAGGCTGCCGATCCTTTTCCTAAAGGTGTTTCTAGATCCACTTCCCTGGTTCCTAGGACAGTAATCAGTGGTATCAGAAACTTCCTTCCATAATCAGTGTAAGATCTGTTTTTCTTAAATTTAATCATACTTATGCTTTTTTCCAAGTATTTATATGCATTTTCTTCACCTCTATGGAAAAAAATCCAATCTTTAAGTAGCAACAGGCTAATGAGAATCAAACTTAGTGTATTGAAAGCTACATTTCTTAGCATGCACCTGTACTTCCTTTCATGTGTGGGTGCACATACACACACAAATAACAACATTTTGTAAGTTTGGTTCTTTTACTACTTTTGGCCAGCTGCAAATGTCCAGTTGTTTTATTTCCCTTTTTGATTAGAAGTCTTTTGTGTTTGATAACAGGAGATTGTACAGAGAAATAGCATCTGACAGCGTGCAAATAAAATACCTGTCCTTTTGTCAGGTTTACAGTTACATAAAAACACAGAAAAGGAGTGAAAACAACTGCACAAATGGAGGGCAGATAAATCTTGAGTAAAGCTGAAAAGCATAAACTAACTCCTGGAATAAGGAGGGAGAGGGAGAACATAATGTTTTGAAGTGTCCTGAGCAGGGACTAAGAGCACATAATTCACTTTTAGTTTCCATTGATTAGACACAGTTACGGGAAAGGCACTTGGGTTTGGCGTCTTTCCCTGTGCTTAACAGGAGCTGAAGGTGACATCCAGCAAGATCCCAGCTGGGGTTCCAAAGTGCCTAACCACTTACAGTGGCACAGAGCAGGATGTTTATATTTTTAAGCTCCAAAGCTCTACACAAATAGGCCCAAGATGTAGCGAGGACACAATAATTGCTTTCCTTTCAACAGCAGGTAACACGTTTCCCACTGAGAAAAATATAATCCTGCTGCTTTTAATCATAACAGAAGCAACAGGAGAAAAATAGACAAGGAAGTGAGAAATGTCACCAGTTGTGTCTTGGAAAAGCTGTTTGCAGGCATGAGTGAGCCTCTAAGTGCACAAAATTAAAACATTAATTGACAGATTTAAGCTTATTGTCTATGAGCTGCAAGACTCCAGATGATATTAAATAATTAACTGAAACTTTCCAAGTTCAGAGAACAGTGTGAACTCTTTCTTGTTCCTTTTTCTTGCTCTTTTTGCCATGGGTAGCACACTTAAACTGAGCAGGGTGAATGTGTGCACCCTGAACAGTGTGAAGATGGACAGCAGCTCCACAGCCTGGTCCAGAGAGGATCAACACAGAGAGGGCTGTGACACTGCTCTTCCCGTTTAGCAATGCAGACACATGCTGTTCTATCATTTTAGTTGATAGCAGTAATATTTCACCTCTCTTACTGAATATCTGGTATCAGTATCTCACTGCATCCCTTTCTCTGTCGTTATTCATGTAGCCCCTGAACCTGGAGTTAATTTCAGAACTCATTCTTGGTTAGACTGAAGTTTCTCCTCTGTCCTTGAGGTGGCAAAGGCAGGACTGGTGCCTTCTTACATCAGTATAGCTTGGCTCCATGTCTGACTGTCTCTCTGGCTGTGGTCATGGTCATGGTAGTGTTGGGATAATGGTTGGACTTGATGATTTTGGAGATCTTTTCCAACCTTAATGATTCTATGATTAAAGTAATAATGTAAATTGCTGGTGGAAATGGTGAAATCTAGTCTAGTATTCTGCTCCTGTGTCAATGAAATTGCAGCCTGTTTTGCAGGCTTTCCCAAAGCTTTGAGGGGATGCAAATAATAATTGTGGAAAGAATTAGTGTTCCCATATAGATAGGAGAAAAATAACTTAAAGGTCTTGTTCATAAGATTTAAAAGATAAAACAATTCAATGGCTTGAGATCCATCAGCTGATACATATCAGCATAGGCAGTACAAGCTGTCAAAGCAGAAAAAAGTCACTTGTCCCTGAGATGTTGCTAGAGCTGACTGTGTAACTCTCTTTTGTCTCAAAAAAATGGAAAGTCTTCCGTTTCAAAGACCTTAAGATTAAATCACTGGATCCTAACTAAATACATGCTTTTTCAACTAGATTCTTTTCTGATGTGTGCATGTGAGTATGTATAATGCACATACATACGTTCTGATGTCATGTTAGGGAGATGGATGTAATCAAACTGAAGGACTGAAAGGGCTGAAGAAATCTTGCTTTCAACCACAGTCTTGACAGAATGACTTGGAGAACAGGACTTGTTCAGTGACTCAGTTTCCCCCAACACTGAGATCAGTCCAATCATCTCCAAGAAATTCTTCACTCTTTTGGCATTGCAGGAGAGCGTGCAATGTTTTGCTGTCTGAAATGGCAGAGTCAATTTGCCTGGTCTAATCCTTCCTTCACCATATTTACTTTGTGGCTAGACAGACACTCTCATATTCATCATGGCCTTCTGGCCCCAGGCATCTCATGCGTGAATGCAAAGTAATATAAGAGGGAATTCAGCTATCCACAGAAATGATCATGTCTTCCAAATACGTACAGAGGATGGGTTTTTTACTTTATGCAGTATGAATGCAAGTATCAAAGGAAAAGAATTTATATCCTGGGCTTTCTTGCCCTCCCCTTCTCAGAAAGAGAAAAGCAAAGCTGTTGGATATATAGGAAGGAGTAGGAAACATATGTGAAAACTTAACAGAAGTCTAGAGGCATTTCAGAAGTCTCCCAGGGAGCTGAATGATCACATTCTCATTAAAATCTTATTAGGTGCCTATCTGCATCTTTAGATGGTTAAATGCCCCATCTAACCCCATGCTGTTTTGATTCCTTTGTGATTTGTGCTGCTTCCTTCAGCAGCTGGGGTGACACAGGTAAGAGTGGCTGGACAGATAGACCCACACCATACCTGGTTTAAATAAGCGCTACATGGTTGGCTGTAATCTGAATTTCTACCCTGAGCATCTTCATCAGGAGGGACTACAGCAGGAGAACTCATTTGGATGCCAGGTTTAGGGCCTTTTCTGCAGGGAGGCTCTTTTAACTAGGTATATGTTGGAGGCATTCTCTTTTAAGGCCCTATTCCTTCACTTCTGCTGCAAAAACCTTTTTGTCAAACACTTTGGTTTGACAAGACTCAAAATTATGAAGGGTGCATGGAAGAACGGGAGGTGAGACGAGAAATGGCTCTGCTCAGCAGCAAAACTTAGAGTGCTTTCCTACAAGTCTCCAGCTGTGAAGTGTTGAGTCATTTTCCTGCTAGGAGTGTTTGCCACGCTATCACAGCTGGCCACCATCTCCACATCCAAATAGTGAGTTTGTGACACTTAAGTTTGTGACAAAACTTCCATTGAGTCCCACTTGACCAGAGGGAAGAACTGTTGTGCAGTGAGGATGTTTGGTACCCAAACAGAAACAGTTGGTAAAGAGGAGGAAGGTTAGTATCCAGTGTAAGGGCTTTTTACCTTGAGAGGGGAGCTGCTGAAGTGCACATGATATGCTTTTACATAGAAGTAATTTGAAAGCTTTAAACTGACTATCTCGCTTTTGTTCTTAAAGCTTTTGTAGATGATTTATGAAAAGTGTTATTTCTATTACTCAACCATATGAAAAGAAGCAAATTATCTTATTACATTATGTGGACAGTCAAAAGAAGAGTTAAATGGAGCATATGACTTTCCCTTAAAACATTAATTTTCTTGTGTTGTCTTTAATTTCCTTGATAATGAAATGTGCACAATAGCCACTGGGTATTACTGCATGCAGATAAATTAGATCGTTCCTGATAGATGTAAATCCTCTCCTAGACTTGTCATCAGGATATGATTACTGTAAATTTCTCTGTACATGTGAAATGCCAGTCCCTGAAAACATTTCCTGTTGAAAACAAGAGATTTTCAGAGTCTTTTAATTTAAATGCTGTCAAGCTGATGGCTGTGGAAGTGCTTTTTAAATGAATGATTAAAGACTGTATCTAAAGTTTGAAAATTGCTTTTCCTCCCCTGAATAAGTTTAATTCTGCAGTATCAATGAGACTTGCAGATGCTCAGCACTTTTCACAATGAAGCCATGCAAGATTACATGAGTATGGCTGAGTGGGTACAATGGTTCAGTTTTATGACTATCTTGGTGTCTGTAACACCTTAAAACTGTACTTATTTGGTAGGCTTCTCCTTATGGGAGATGTGAGATCTGAGCAGTTCTTATCAGTTCTGCAGACTTCCCGTGAGAGCTGGACACCCACGCGAGCTGCCCCACCACCTCTGCATGTACTGCTGGGGGCTCTGCCACTGCCTGTGTCCTGAGACAGGGCAGAGCCTTTAGGACTCATCTACTTTTTAAATCAAAATATTTATGAAATGCAAGTTTGTGTAGATAGTTAAGATCCCCTGTACTCTGCTTTGGTTAGGCCACACCTTGAGTACTGTGTCCAGTTCTGGGCCCCTCAGTTTAGGAAGGACATTGAAACACTTGAATGTGTCCAGAGAAGGGCAACAAGGCTGGTGAGAGGCCTTGAACACAAGCCCTATGAGGAGAGGCTGAGGGAGCTGGGATTGTTTAGCTTGGAGAAGAGGAGGCTAAGGGGTGACCTCATTGCCCTCTACAACTACCTTAAAGGTGGCTGTAGCCAGGAAGGGGTTGGCCTCTTCTCCCAGGCAACCAGCACCAGAACAAGGGGACATAGTCTCAAGCTGCGCCAGGGGAGGTTTAGACTCGAGGTGAGGAGAAAGTTCTTCACCGAGCGAGTCATTCATCATTGGAACGGGTTGCCCAGGGAGGTGGTTGAGTCATCGATCCTGGAGGCGTTCAAGAGGAGATTGGACGTGGCACTTGGTGCCATGGTCTAGTCATGGGGTCTGTGTTGATAGATTGGACTCGATGATCCTCGAGGTCCTTTCCAACCTAAGTGATACTGTGATACTGTGATACTGTGAAGATTTGAAAGGGAATATATACCTTATTCTTTAGCACTTTCTGGGCTGGAGTCTGTTTTAACTTTAAGAGTTTCTTACAGTTGTGTTTGTTTTTATTTTTCCTCCTGTGACTTAATACAAGCTCAGTATTTCCAGTCTAGAGTATGCATGCAAACATCTTGAGGCTTATGGAAATGTATCTAAGTTCCCAGCCCTTGCAATCATCAAACATTAAACTGTCTGATTCATACATGGAGCAGCTACTCAGTTCAGATGCAGTATTTCTGCCCTTCTGTTATTGTAAATTATTGCCACTAGTTTTGAACACTCAGAAATATACCAGAACACTCAGCTTCACAAATGCTAGATGACAGCAAGAAGTCAGTATGTGTCAGAGTGTTTATGTAAAATAATTAGTGTCCCCAAATGACTTTTCCCCCCCCAAAAAAAAAACCCCAGTGTTTAAAAATCTTTTTGTCCAATTATTCCATAAAACACACATTAGCAGGGGAGAGGAAAAGGTGATTACCTGGAGTGCCTCTCGTCTGCATTTTGGACTGAGATGCTCTCAGTTAATTCCATCAAGGTCAGCATGATTCCAGCTGCAGCTGACACATCACACCCTTACACACAGGAAATAGGACATCACCTTTGTATAAAACAAAACACTTTTAGGTACAGGATTGATAGGTATTTTGTTTTGATTTATCCTCTGTGTCTCAGACGACTGAGATCCAAGGCTTCTACAGGAAATTGTGTCTATGTCTGTTTCCCAAGAGAGAGACACAGGATCTAAACATAACACAGTCAGCAGCTGAGCAGCAGGTACACTGACCTGACTCAGCACTTGGTGCCACAGATTTTCCAGCTGCTGGTGATAAAGATCTTTAAAATGTAGTTCAGTTAAATGTTGTAAAGAACTTCCAGTAAGATGCAGTTAGTGACAAAAATGAGATTAGCAGAAATACAAAGGTTTATGCTTCTGTTCTCACTGTTAATTCACACTGAATTCCCTGCGGATTGAAAGATTCATGTTTAAGAAATGTGGACAGCCAAGTGTATCACTTGATATTTCACACATAAAATTAAGGGCATTTATGAAGTTGTATTTTTGAATGCTAACTGACAAGATAGCATATAAAACAAAAAGCTATCATGTAATCCGAGTTCTCACTATATACCCTGCATAGCAGTTGACAATGAATATTTATCTAAACAGATACTTTCAAGCCTTTCATGTTGCAATTTGTTTTTTTCAGTCTTATTTGAATGAATGTAATGTTTTGCCATAACAGCAACTAATATCTCTAGGCACACAACGTTTGAGATGGATCTGCAATTTTGTGTGGCAATATTCAACTGCAGAGAAATTATTAGCCTTAACCAGGAGCTAAATTACAGCTTGGAAATCAGTGGCACTGCATTGTACCTGGGAATTCTTAAAGGCTGAATGAAATTAAAGGCCCACTTTAATTTTGCTGAGAAGGAAATAAATCATCTTTAAATTGAATAGTGTCATTACCTTTGTTTAGCATCTGCTGTAGATGGCATACTGAAGTTACAAGTGTTCAGAAAACTGAATTTGGTAATGTATTAGACCTCTTTCAAATGCAGAAGATAATAATGACTATTAATGCAGTTGTTACATGCAGGAATTGAAGGGGGTGTTCTTTGCTTTGTTTGGAACATAAGTGAGGAGGAGAAACTACCCATTTCTATTTTATGAAAACCTCACATTAGGCTCAGTTGCTCCTACACATTAATCTCAATGCTTTGCATCCATATTCACTCAAGTGCAGCATTTTCCTGCTCCATTTCTGACTATGGGTCAGTAAAGGGCTCTCCCAGGATGTCCTCTCCACTGCAGCTGCTTTGAGAGCATGGCTCTAACTTTCAGCTTTCCACCAAAGCATCCTTTTACTCACCTTCCTCAGCTGGTGCACAGCTTACTCTGGCTTTACAAAGGACATGGAGGCCACTGCAAGGCCACAAGCACTATGCCTGTCACTGAGGCCAAGGGAAGAACAGGAGCATTGCACTTATACTAGAACCCATGCCTGCAGGATCTGCACCCAAGCAGCACTCTGTGGTGTCATTTTATATCCCATTTAGTTCATGCGTGCTCTGAGCTTGCCCACTGCCACTACTGTCCCAGTCTGATAGGTCTGTCTGGAAGTGTTTATGGCTTTGGGAGGGGTGACAGGGTTGGAGTTCCAGCCCAGCAAGAAATTGTGTTTTTGTGCTGTCTGTTACACCCAGAATTTGCTGAGAATTAGTGGATATAACTAAAGGCCCTGCTTTGGGGCTTAAGTATTTAACAGCCCTACACAACATAAATGCATGCTTGTATACAGTTTGCTGACACAAATATTCCATTTATTACTCCCTTTCTGGGACTTTACTGAACCTTCTGCTTATAGCTTACCATTAAACATTTTCCTTCCACTAAATCCACTTTCACTAAATCCCCAATATACTTAAAGTTTATCTCCAACCAGTATCACATGATGCTGTCTGGCCTATACACCACTTAGAAAATGCCAAACTTCTTATGATTAATCCCTGACCCCAAGAAAGTCAGGTTACACAGTGCACTTGCCTGTCCTGTGCTGGGACTGCAACCTCCTCTTGTAAGCAGCGACAGGCTGTGGCTGTCAGAGAGCTGCAGAAGTTGGGATCAGATCTTCTTATGGGAAATACGGTTTACAGACTTTATGGATGGTTAGCTTCCTCACACACATGGAACTGAATTGTTACTTACAACAAAATGTGAGGAGGAGGTTCTTCACCATGAGAGTGGTGAAACCCTGGAATGGGTTGTCCAGGGAGGTGGTCGAGGCCCTGTCCCTGGGGGTGTTTAAGAGCAGGCTGGATGAGGCTCTGGCCAGCCTGATCTAGTGTAGGGTGTCCTTGCCCATGGCAGGGGGGTTGGAACTAGATGATCCTTGTGGTCCCTTCCAACCCTGAATGAAACTATGATACTATGAAACTATGAAACTATTTTAGAGTGGGGTTTTTTTCCCCCCACAAATAACTACATGCAGGGCCAAGCCTCTTGCCTGTATGAATGTTTGTATCTTTTTGAACACCCCTTGGAAATTAGTGGGAATTTTGGCTGAAGCAAGAGTGTGAGTCGGGCAACAGTATATAATCATTTTATGCCTTAAACTTCTTTATGTCCTACAATACCCTGAGTTGAAATAGCTGCAAGCCCTGGTGATGACAGTTGACAATGAATGTGCTTCAGGTTGAACATGAGCTGCCAGGACTCCCTGTAAGCACAACTGTGGGTTGTTTAGGATAAAGCTATGAAAATGCATAGCTGTGCTTCTGTGTTAGCTTCTGATTTGTTTCTTTTTTCACAGAATACAGAATAACCAGGTTGGAAAAGATGTTTGAGATGTTCAAGTCCAACCTATCATCCAACACCATCTAATCCACTAAACCATGGCACCAAGTGCCTCATCCAGTCTCTTTTTAAACATTTCCACTGATGGTGACTCCAACACCTCCCTGGGCAGCCCATTACAATGGCCAATCACTCTTTCTGTGAAGAATTTCTTCCTCACCTCCAGCCTAAACCTCCCCTGGTGCAGCTTGAGACTGTCCTCTCGTTCTGACACAGGTTGCCTGGGAGAAGAGACCACCCCCCGCATGGCTACAACCTCCCTTCACATAGTTGTAGACAGCAATAAGGTCTCCCCTGAGCCTCCTCTTCTCCAGGCTAAGCAACCCCAGCTCCCTCAGCCTTTCCTCATTGGACTTGTGCTTGTACCTTCTGAGTTAGTTCCTTAAGTAACCTGAAGTCCACCCTCTGGAAGTCCAGAGTGGAGGTTTTGTTGCTGCCCCTCTTAGCTTGACTGCATATTGAAAACTCAATTATTTCATGGATCCCAGACAGCCTCCAACCACCACATCTCCCACCAGCCCTTCTCTGTTTGTAAAAAGAAGGTCAAGCAAAGCCTTACCCCTGGTAGTCTCACACAGCAGCTGGGATAAGAAGCTATAGAATAATAGAATAGAATAATAAACCAGGTTGGAAGAGACCTTCAAGATCATTGTGTCCAACCCAAAACAGAGAATTCGCCTCTGAGGGGGCACCCAGATCCTCCATACACTCTAAGAACCTTCTAGACTGCCTCCTTTCTGCTGTGTTAAGTTCCCAGCAGATGTCCGGCAGGTTAAAGTCGCCCATAAGAACAAGGTCTGGTGATCTTGAGACAGCCTCTACCTGCCTATAAAATAATTCATCAACCTCTTCATCCTGGTTGGGTGGTATATAATAGACTCCAACCAGGATGTCAGCCTTATTGGCCTTCCTACTAATTCTCACCCACAGGCACTCAACTTGATCATCCTTAATCTCTAGTTCCGTGGCATCTAGAGCCTGCCTGATATACAGGGCCACCCCTCCACCCCTTCTCCCTCACCTGTCTCTCCTGAAGAGCCTGTAGCCATCAATTACAGTGTTCCAGTTATGTGAGTCATCCCACCACGTTTCTGTGATGGCAACTACATCATAACTTTCCTGCTGTAATAAGGCTTCCAGCTCCTCATTTGTTACCCACATACAGAGTGGAAAAGTAAACAAAAGGACAGGGGACATTGAGGTGCATATTTATTTGCATGCTCTGTCATTTTTCTGTGCCTATATGTTTGTGTATCATATAGATGAGATGGATGGATGGATGGATGGATGGATGGATGGATGGATGGATGGATGGATGGATGGATGGGAGGGAGGATTTTTGGATGTCAAGGAAAAAATTTCATCACCAGAACAGCTGTCAAGTCCTAGAACAGGCTGTCCTGAGAAGTAGTGGTGTCACCACCCCTGGAGGTATTTTTAAGACATGCTGATGTGGTGCTTAGGGACATGTTTTAGTCATGGACTTGGTTAACAGGTGAACTTGATCTTAGAGGTCTTTTCCAACCTAAATGATTCTGCACTTCTCAGAGTAGTTCCACTGAATTCAGTGTTCCAGGAAGAGGCATAGTGCTGGAAGCAGTTTCTGTGATTTCCTGAGCATTGCTACATTTTTAAGGCTGAGATAATTTTTTCTGGACTATAAATATGCATGTGCAAGGCCTTGCAAGCAGAGCTGTTGGCATGGAGAGTACTTTTCAAAATGTGCTATAGCAAAGTCCCTCTGTTTAAAAAAATTTGTGGCTAGAGCAGAGCGCCAGGCAGGCAAAAAAGGGATGGCAGGGGAAAGAGTAAAGAACTGTTTGACAGGGAGGTCTCAGATGCTGGTGCTGTGCATTGCTTTTGCTCTCCTCATCTCCAGTTTCTGGTTTCCATCCATCCCTAAAGGGTTGCTAATAAGAGTCTTGCTAAGCCCCAGGTTGCCCTCATACTTAGAGCAGGGGATGGGAGCTTGAAATCCTCACAATTTTTTCTTGCTGAGTTCTGCCTGCTAATGCTTGGGCACCTTTTGGGATCAGCAGATTGATACATCTATAGCATTGTGTTGGGTTTTTATCTCACATTTATATAGTCTAGATATGTGCATACATATTGATAATTTTTACTATGCACTTTTAATAAGAAAATTATTTGACAAATGATCATCTACTGTTTTTTTCTCTTCAATTGTGTTTTAATTAGTTCTTTACTTTGGTTTAATTAAAACTATATGAAGATACACTTGATTTGGGTGTGTGTACCTTGTCCCTTATCAGAAGTTGCCAGAATAAATGTGAGAAGTGATAATGAACCAGTAAAAGAAAAAAAAATGATAGTAGTCTTCAGGTCCCAAGGTGTTTGCTGTTAGGATGGATGATAGCAGTTATTCTGAGAGAGTTAACAAGTCTGATACATTCTGAGAATGAAGCAGCCTTATCTGTGCATCCCAAATGTCTTTAATAAGCCTAGAATTAGATTTCCTAAACTCTGCAATAGATCCCATGAATGTTTCTCTGCCCTTGTTACAACTTCTCTTTAGTCATTGTGAGTCACATGCAAGTGCCATATGTTTGCATAAGTCAAATGCCTCCAGCCAGTAGATCTTCTCCACGTGATGTTGATTTATGTTCATTAAAAACATCCAAGAAATGATTCAGAAATTGTAATTACCTGGTAATGTCAGAAATAGATTAATTAAGTGCTCCAGTGTTTACTCTGCATCTCTATGGCTGCTAACATTCCCGGGCATTTCTTTTTTACAGCATCAGTTTATTTGCTGGGTGAAGTTTATTAATGTAAATTTGATTTGACATAAACAAGACTACAGCTAATTATTTCATGTAAATATACACTCTGGGTAACAGCAAACTTATAAAATTTGCACATCTTGCAGTCTTTTTTCTTCTTTTTTTTTTCCACTCTGCATGTCTGTTTTAGCTGTGGAGCAAATTCCTATTGCCCTAAATAACACAGATGCCTCTTCCTTTGTCAGATTGCTGGAATATAAACAATTCTGTCACTCTGACACCTCCTTGGCTTACAGAGTCATCAAGAACTTTGAACAGCTAGGAGCTGTCACATGTACCACTATGCTGAGCTTTACTTTGTATGTTCATTTTATATCTCACTACATAGACAGGTTTTATACTGACTGAGGACAAGAACTTCCCATATGCTGAGGTAAATTGGAGAGCAGCCCCAGACCTGCCCAGGAGATGTGGTCAGACACTGTGGTGCACCCTGCTTGTCCGTATCCATTCTTCTTCATGGTAAAAATGCAGGGGTTTCCCATTTCCAGATGAAATCCTTGGCTGCTGCAATAGCCTTGTTGATTTTATTTTCTTTTTTTTTTTAAGTTTAGAAGTTCAAAGAGTTATTGAGGCTTTTTCTTCCTCTGGGACTCCCTGCCTGCTACTCAAGATCAGGTCCTACCCAGCCTTCTTAAATTTCATTCACAGTGAGCTATGTTCAGGATACATGGCCATCCATGGAGACTTGGCTTTGTGCAGACTGGTTACCAAAAGAATCTCCTGGTTTGACCCCAAATAAAAATCAAGGGCATCCACCTGTTGATGCTGTAGGACACACTTTTATACAATCCTGGGTTTTGTTCCTGCAGTAACAGTGTGTGCTCCTCCTGTATTGGTCAGTGAGGCTGTTAAGTGATGTTAAAAATTCCACAACTTAGAGAGTGTCTAATAAATTCAAACTTTGCTGGTATGATGTCATCCTATCCCTTTCAAGACAATGCTAGTGAATTCCTTGTAATGCTTTGTATTTGCTTTTACTGATCTATGCTTCTTTCAGGGAAAGAAAATAAGCTAAATACAGCATGGGTTTGCCTGTTTGGACAGAAAACAGAATAATTTCCTCAGTATTTAGTAGAAATGGCAAAACTTCCATAGATTGTTTTTTTCATAGAAACTCAAGGAATGCTAAATTTTTGGAGTAAAAGATATTTGTATAAAAAACTGTCATGTTCTAGACACATGCACTGTACTTAGTCACTCCTGCAGTTCTTTCTGGGTTTCTTTCCTTCCCTTCCTTCCTCTTGCATTTCATCCATCATCCTGGTTTCTGACTTTATTTCCCACTATGGTACTTTATAGTCTATCTTATTCTGACAAACATGCCAGTCAGTCTATCAAATCAGGACTTCATTTTTTTAATAGACTCCAGTTTGAAATCATCTGTCCAAGGACCTATTTTCTGTAAGTGATAGTTTTCATCTATGTGTTTGATCTTAGGAATTTACACTCATCTAATTTATCTTGGGCTCTGTTTCATTGCCCTGAAAGAGGACAGACATTGTACTGTTTTATAAACTGACATTTGTCCTTTAAGTCAGATGTTGCTTAAACCATTAACTGCTTTGAAAGCTAGGGGCTGCTCTGACATGACATCCAGTATGGTGGGTTTCCACTGCCAGAGATTTTCTAGGCCCATGGAAAGCATGGGCATCTGCTGGATCTTCTCCATTACTTTTACCTTGATTCTAATGGCATGGGTTACAGACGTGCAACCTCTGAGTGACATTACAGGGATTGCTGTGGCCTCTGTTTAGTCATCTGGTTTTGGTGAGGAATCAGAACACTGAGAGATCATGTACCTTTGAAGTGAAGCTGTGTGTTCTTGCTAGAAGACAGCAGCCATTCCTTAGAAGGAAAGGTCTTACAAGGGAGATACAGTACTGTATCACTCTGAACTTTGCAGCATCCTACAAGGCTACAGAACTGTCTTGTATCGAAAAAGGCAGAATTCATCAGATTTAGTCCAGCTCAAAACTGCTCTGCTATCTTACTGCCTGAAGCTGTCATCAGGCTTCCCTTTTCCTTTCAGCTTTTGCTGAAACATGTATTTTTGTCTTTTTAGTTTCACTCCTTAGCATCACAGTGTAGCAGCTGGGAAGCTCTGGGATTCTTTCCTTCATTCCAAGTACCAAAATACTCCATTGATTTACTGCAAATCTACTTCAATGTAATTACCTCAATTTAGTCAATTTTGCAGATGTTCTTCTTCCAGAATTTAAGTCTAGCACCGTTGTTTATTTTCCTACCTGCTAGCAATGTCAGGGCCCATGTAGGCTGTATAACTCACATGTACAACCACTGTAACAACAAAGGGTGAGCAACTCCAAGCAGGCATCTGGAAATCTGAATGGTGGTGGTGCTTCTTGCCAAACCTGTTCTTCACCTTCTAGCTCTGGTCTACTCAGCCCAGGAAGAGACCTCACAGAATATTGGTGTCTATATCTCTCACGTACATGTCCACCTGAGCCATGAGATCTGCTTAGAAAATGTCTTCCTGGAAAAGAGGTTTTATAGCTGGTGAAAGATAATGTAACACTCAGGCATTCTCCCTAGCCCCCTGTGGGAATACCAAGCATGAGGTGTCACTGAGCAGCAGAGTACCCACACTGCTATCCCAGAGCTTGTACTACTTTGAGGACAAACTGGCAGGGTTTCTAATGCAGCAGGGCTCTGTATGCCAGCTGCAAACTGGGACAACGTTTCTCTGCAAACTGTCCCTGCTCCCCTCATTCAGAGTGCACAGGGTGTAGAATCTGTCCCTTAGCTAATGAGCTGGTGCTGTTTCAGGCTTTATTAAACTGCTGTCATCCATGGGTAGTGCCATTTAATGGGGTGCAAAGCAGAAGCCAAGCAGCAGGAGGAGGAAAACCCAGCTGATTTTTTTACAAAAACAACTGGCTTCAGATGGGTTGGCAAATCAGTTTTAATCACTGCAGCTGAGATGCAATATGAGCTGCTCACTGAGGCTTAAGTGATTTTGAACAATTAAGAAATTTGCTCAACATATTTATTAAAATAATCAGTACTGTTTTTATCATAATGGTGTAATTCCACACTATGTGCACGTGGGCTCTTGCCAGCCTTCCGCTCCACTGAAGAGGCTCTAAATGTACACTGCCATTCCATTTGTTAATAAAGCTGACAATTAAAGTAACATGCTGAAATCAGGTAAAACATGAATAAATCAGCAGTGATGGCAGTTTAAAGGGATCTTTTCTCAAGCTACGCAGTTTAGCTTTTATTGCTGTTTAGCACCAAAAGTGAACAGTCTCGCCAGGTGTGGTATTGAAGGGAGTGACAAAAATATCTAATCCAAAGAGGTTTTATTTTTTGTTGTACCTGATTTATTTTTAGCCTGCAGCTGACTAATGTTGTCTAAGAGACAGCTCAAATCCTCAGTGCTTTCAGACATGTGAAAAATACAGTCCAGACAAGAATATGTACATATATATATATATATATACATATCTTGGGCTGCTGGACAAAAGCCTATATTCTCTCAGAGGTTTATGCAGCAGGATGATAACAAAAACAAATATTTTGCAAAAGTTACAATATTCTCTGAATGCATCCTTCTAGATCTAAAGCTTTACCCCAGGGCACTCTTCCAAGATCCTTCAAAGATGACTTGTGTCTCCACACTTAGCATAACAGCTTAGATGTTCCCCTCATTGCTTTGCTAACATCATTTCCTAATTGCAGCAGTCTGCTGTTTGGCTACAGACAGCTTTGTTGTTTGATTTCTAATAACCTTTCCCTGTGAAAACATGACTTTTCTGCATTGTAACAGATGACTGGGGGCTCTCTGTGGAGTTCCCTGTCTCCAGGGCTGGATGGCTCCAGATACTTGCAGGAACTTGTCTGTGCATTTATCAGGTTGTTCATTTGGTGTTTTTCTCTACTCCCCAATGACAAACATCCTCCCCTGTGAAGCACAAGAGCCTGAGTCCATGCTGATGCTTTCCTGTCTGGTTTCAAATACAAATATTAGTGGAGTTAAGGGGCAGTGTTGTGGGAGGCTGTATTAGGGCTGTCTGTGGAGTGTCCATACCAGCTGAACCAGGAGTTTGATATTCCAACGAGACACTTTGGGCTCTGCAGGACTGAGAAGGAATTAGTTTTACCACCCACCTCTGCTTCAAAGCCAGTCTGCACAAAGATGAGTGCCAGCCTAGTATGCATCCCGATTTCCCTGTTTTCTGCTCATGCATCTCAGCTGGGCACCTGGGTCCTGTGCTGGAAGCTTGTTCAGGACAGAGAGTTGAGCAGCAGGCAGAGCAGCTGCTGTGTCCCTATATGCCCAGCTGAGGCATGGGGGTTTAGGAGAGCTGGAGTGTTCCTGCTGCAGAATGTCTGTGTACCACCACACCACCACTCACTTCCCAGTGCCCACTGTCCAGTAAGGCACCCAAGCACATGCTTAACTGTGAGCACATGAGTAGCCCTATTGAATTAAGTATGTAATCAAGTGATTTGCTGGATCAACGACTGTATCCCTAATCCCTTTCACATATCACTAAGCTCATTAAACTCTCTTTGATACCAAGCTGTGCAAGTTCCTTAGGAGAGGCAGACTACGTGCTATTTCTTTAGCTTAAATTTATCACCTCCAGCTTCCAGCGAGGGACTCCTGTGTTATAAGCCTGAGGTTGCCCTAAGGGTTTCCTCTGTAACAATGGATGGGAAAATGTTCTGTGTGCTGTCTAAGTTTTGATACCCTGCCCAGCACAACATGGATATGCCAGAACAAATACCCACATAACCAACCAAAATACTGAGCAGTGGATCCTGGGCCCTCGGTGGAGGCACTTCATTTCCTTTCTCTGCCCCTTTTTTCCTGACAGCTGTCCAGCTTAAAGAAAAAAAATAGGCAAAACAATTAAGCATTGCAAAGCTAGATACTTAGTCCTGGCAAAAAACATACTTAGGTAGATTTGTGGACTTGTGCTTCAGCTCAAAACAGTGACAATTTTAGTAAAGCAATTCTCTAATGCTCTCTAAATTAGATGAGCTGGTATGTGACATTTGCATATCAACTCTCCTGGATGCCAGAATCTACACAGCTGTTAGAAACATTTTCTACTGCATTTAAACTTATTACAGAAGGTTTTTCCCCTTAAAACAGTTCAGCTATATGCCATCACAGGAGGATAGATGGAGGAATGAAACCCTTCTGGCTGGAAGCTAACTAATTGAGAAGAAAAAGGACAGCTTCACCTATCATTCTGAAAAGGATTTTATAACAATAAGGTATTTTTTAAAATCATGGACTCCTCAGTAATCCTGCAAGTTGTGAGCAATTGCCAGAGGGGAACTTGAAGCAGAGCCAGTGCAGCTCAGGCTGCCGAGGTCTAGTCCAGTTCTGAGTAACAACATGGGTAGCAATTCCACAACCAGTACCATTGCTATATAATGTCATCAGGTTTATGAAAATACACTAGTGTGGAGTCTCCAGATGTAGATTAAATATGCAGCATCCTTCTGGAAATGTTGCCTTGGCCTTACACAGCCTTACCTCCTCCTGCCTTGTAGGTGCTCAATGTTTAGCCTGCTAGTGGGAACAGGCAGGATGGTGAGCTGCTTCTGAAACCCTGGGGCCACTGTGCTCTCCCATCCTTTCTCTCCTATTTGATTGATCTGTCTTATTAGTTTCTCATATAAGTACCAGTCTTGTCCCTAAATGATTATTATCCCTAGGCAGTTACTGGATCTTGTCTCTGCTTTCATAAGGAAAAGGTGTTTTTCTTATATAAGCGTGGGTCACTTGCATCCTTCTTCCAATAATGCAAACTCCTGAAGTTGTACTCCTGCATCAGAAAATGACACTCCATGTAATTTCTCAGACTAGACTCAAAGCCTTCATGGTGCAAGGATTCAGATAACAAAGCTACAAAATATTTCTGTTATTCCTCTGTGTGTTTTGCACTGGATACTGAGAAATGTCAGATCTTTACTGAATCGTGTACATAGTTCTTGTGAACATAATACTATAGAACCATTTAGGCTGGAAAAGACCTTTTAAGACCATCGAGTCCAAATATAGACAAGTGTGATTATTATGGGGGTTTTCTTACATTTTATACTTTCCCTGAACATGCCAAGTTATTTTAAATCTCAAATGACTGCTGTTTAGTTCATATTAGGTGACCTAACTGTGGCCTTCCAGTATCTGAAGGGGGCCTACAGGAAGGCTGGGGAAGGATTTCTCAGGATCTCAGGTAGTGATAGGACTAGGGGGAATGGAATGAAGCTGGAGGTGGGGAGATTCAGGCTGGAGGTGAGGAGGAGGTTCTTCACCATGAGAGTGGTGAAACCCTGGAATGGGTTGTCCAGGGAGGTGGTTGAGGCCCCGTCCCTGGGGGTGTTTAAGAGCAGGCTGGATGAGGCTCTGTCCAGCCTGGTCTAGTGTGGGGTGTCCCTGCCCATGGCAGGGGGGTTGGAACTAGATGATCCTTGTGGTCCCTTCCAACCCTGAATGATACTATGATACTATGATACTATGATATTGATAAAATGATAACACTGATCCAGGGTTTGCAGAATTTGGCTTGTTGGGACAGCTGATAACAAAAAAAGAATAGAAACCTGTGCTTGGGAATAGAGACCTTGTCTGAAGCAGATGGCTCGCTTTGGAGATGGCTGGCACATGAAAGTGCTGTAGCAGCTTAGAAGAAAGGAGGTACTTCTAATCACAATATTTCTATCAAATCATGGTTGGTTCTTTATTTTTTTTTACATCACTTTTGCAGACTGACAGATTGCACACCCATGAGTTGCAGATTTTCAAGGAGAAATAGAATAACATTGCTGTTTTGCCACAGGAAAAGCTTTATATTAAGACAGCAGTCATACAAGATAAACACATTGCTTTCTTTTTCCTCACTGTCTTTATTTCCAGACAATATTTTTGAGAAAATTGCTTCAGAATGAGTTTTTTATATTATTGTGGTGGAATTATGCAGAAAAAAAAAAAACCACCCTGCTGATCCTATCCTTGCCTGTAGGGCAAAGTGCACTGATGAATAAATCAGGAATATTGTTTAATATTACATGAAAAAGATGTAAAGGTAATAATACTAATTTATACTTGGGTCAATGTAGGAAAAAAAAAAAGTAAGTAAAAAAAGGCAACTTGTTTTAAAGAACTTGGTGCTGCAACTAATCCTCCTTATACATTTGTACATGATATTTTTTCTGAACTGTAGTGTATGTACATTAAAAAAATTACTTGTATTGGCTTAGAAGAGGTTTGCTACTTAATTGATATGGTGTACTTCAAGTAAAACTCAGTTCAGCCAAGTAACAGGGAGAGCAGAAGCCAATGCTGACACTAGAGTCTAATCTAAACAGTCCTGGTAAAAAAACCCAACTATATTAATGCCCCTGAAGTTCATGGCATTTCTCAGGATTTACATTATTTAGTGTTTTCTGCAAGTAACATCTAGAAGATGCATCTATCTACAGCAGTTAGATTAAAATTTAAGCTTGGGGCAACTGCAGAGTTTAATGGAAAGTTTCACAATACCCAAAGGTTTTCAAGCAATGAAGTTTGAACAGGATACGTCTGAGATGCATTTGCACAGGCTTCCGAGGAGCAGCATCTTACTCTTACTTCCCATCCAGGCCAGGGAACATTTCTTTGTGTCACAATAGCCTTGGAGAAAACACCATCTCGCTCTCTCAGTCAGAACAAGAAAATTATTGCTGTGGGCAGAGATGTAGAATCGCTTAGAACAATTCCAGTCAGGAAAAATAAAGATGCACATTTATATGTGCGTTCCTGATCATTAAAATCAGCTAACATCTATCTTCACCTTGAGAAGACATGATGATGTACTGTCCCTGTGGTAGCTATCTCATATTCCTGGTCATGAAGATAAATAGCTTAGAAGGAACAGCTACTTTGCAACAAAATCCCGTAATTGTACACAAAATAAATAAATAATAAGAGTAAAGAAACAACTCCTAATACAAACAAGAACCCCACAGAGTGTTTTTGTGATGAGTCCAAAGCTAAAACAGTGGAACTATAAAAATGGTGCTTTGGTCTCCAGAAAGTGAACAGGGATTCTTTTCCATATACTACTCCAATACTTATTTCCTGAAGGATGAGGTTTGAAACATATTTTTGCTTTGGCAAGATATTTCAAGAGAGTTATATTATTACTGATAGGCTTTCAGAGTAAAAGTAATGTGGCTGTGTTGGTACTGCTGTCATACAGATATATCATATTGTATCATGTTAGTCTGTGGCTTCATCCTGTAGTATTTTATATAAATAACACTGAAGTTGCCTTCCTCCTGGAAATGAAGTGGTGTATTTCTACTACTGATGTATTTCTCTGCTGAGAATAAGCATCATCTCATTGCATTGAGTTTAAAGAATAGGGTTCAATAAAAAATAAATAAATCTAAATTGTTCATCCAATAATGATTATTTACCAGAAATTCTGTCTAGACACAAATGCAGCAGCTTTCATGTAGCTGACATAGCAAGTCATAGCATCTGCAAAAATTGAACTAGAGAAATTACATAGGAGCTGAGTTACAGTTCCATTTTCAAATAGGGTACATGCCATAATATTTTTCATACCATCCATGAAATAAGTATTTTAGTCAAATATTCAGTTCACTTTGATTTATACCTAAAGCAAACAAAATGTGCACCAAAACGGTGGCTGCAGTGTTGAGAAGTGATTTTTTCAGTCTGGTTCCAGGGAAGATAATTCTGGGTTTAGAATATGGATATGTGTTTGTATGTACTTTACTTTACTTGAGCTTCTGGCATATCCTTCTGGCCTCTTGTCTTCCCCTCAAATAATCTCTGACAAGTGTATCAGGCTACTGCCCTGTTCCCTTGGTCTGAATCCAAATTTGGTTTCAATCTAGATATTTACACCATTGTGATTCCTGTGTACTTGGGATAACCTTGGGTACAAAATGAAGGGGGACTCCACAAACTGACTGTCTTTTAGTGAAAATGTTAGAAATATCTTGAGCATTCGAAAACTGAGACCTTTGAATCATTTTTTTTTCATAGGAATACATGGATTCAAACAAGTACATAGAGCACTTAGTGACTCAGCTGGAAGAACAACGCTGGAATTTATGGAGGCAAGTACTATGCATGCACACATGTATTTATGTTGCTATTGTGGAAAAAAATACTGCACTCCATAATGTTCATTCCTGAGTTCAAATAAATGATTGGGTATTTAGTTTCTCCACTTTTTCATGTTTTGTGGGCTAGCAAATCTTACCTAAGTGAATTAAGTAAGGCATCGCACACGAGTTGAATCTTGCCTTTGCTAATCAGGGCAGTTACACACATGCACAGGTTTGCTCATGTTCAGTTTTCTAAGCAGTGGATCCTAACTCGACTTCAGATTCTTTAATTGGGCTGAATTTAAGAAATAGGTTTATATTCTTGAATATTCTCCATTCTGTGCTGAATGGCACAGAAATTATAGCCAAAACCCCAGCATGGCAGCATGAGAAAGTAGGAGTTTTGAATCAAAAGTAAATGTGGCTTTGGAATTTTGCAGTACTCTCAACAGTACAGATTTTTATTTCTTTTCTGTTCATGTTGCTCAGTGTAGGCTGCCCAGACTTAACTGCTTTAAGCAAAGCAGTGATTTCCACATGCTTGTGTGCATCTAGTGGGCATTTTTACTTTGTCTTCCAGCAAATGTTATAACTGTACAAGCACTTCTGAAGATCTCCTGGCAAGATGGCTATAGGACTTTGCAAACCTCCATGCATTCATGTGATTTAGTAAATGTCATCTACTCACAGAGGGTAGTTGTCAGCTCTTGCAAAAAGTTGCTCACTTCATTCCAGACATAGTTTCCTCCTTGCAACAGCAATTTTATTACAGTGGTTTCGCTGCTGTGTTACTGTTGGTGCCTTCATTAGGAAGGATAAGAGGTTGTGCAGTTTGCATTTTTCCAAAGTTGTACTCAGAACAGTGATGTGATGGCAAAAATATCTAAATCTATAGATTGTATTGTATTGTATTGTATTGTATTTCAGCAGTACTCTTCTGTAACTGTTGTCTCAGGGCTGCTCTGATACGAACAGTAAAGATAGTGAAGAAATTACCTCATCTTCAGAAGCCTCAGAAGTCTCACATCTTTAATGAGTTAATTATCTCTTGATCATTTGTAAATTAATTCATCCAGACTTTCCATTTGTATAGAACTGTTATTATCACAGCTGGTCGAAAAAGATCAGCATGACAGTGCTTTGCTGTATTTGCTTGTAATTTGTATTGTCAAAGTATTCAGTACTTATTTATTAACTACTCACTATCTTTACCAAGTAACAAGTGATTGGATGAGAGGTTATGGCCTCCCAATCCCTGAAAATATTCAAGGTGAGGCTTGACAGGGCTCTGGGCATCCTGATCTAGCTGAGGATGCCCCTGCTTACTGCAGAGGGCGTTGGACTAGATGACCTTTGGAGGTCTGTTCCAACGCAGACCATTCTATGATTCTGTGCTGTGCTAGAGAAGGTTTAGATTGGATATTAGGAATTGGTTTTTTCACTGAAAGGGTTGTCACACCTGGGAACAGGCTGCCTAGGGAAGTGGTGGAGTCACCATCTGTGACTGAGTCTCTTTCCCTTTCTGGACCGAGACACCATCCCTGGAGGGATTTAAAATACCTGTAGAAGTGATGCTGAGGGATATCACTTAGTGGTGGACTTAGCAGTGCTCAGTTAACAGTTGGACTCAATGATCTTAAAGGTCTTTTCCAACCTAAACAATTGTATGACTCTGTGATTCCTAGTTTTATAATTACCTGTTAAATTCTTATCTGGGATAACATCTCAGAGAGAGAAAATGGAATGATACCAGTAATGAAACTCATTCAACATTCACAGCCATATAGTTTTGTGGTTTTTTTTTTTCAATGGAACACTTTTTTTTCCTGAAGGCATATGAGCACTGACAATCTTTATTAATACATAGTCAAATATAAAGTAATCTTCAGGGAATAATTTAATCTTCATGGACTGAAACCTATTTCACCTTAGTTCTGATCAAGGAAGAAATAATGATCTGTCCTGATTTTTCAGTTGAATGCCTCTCATGTACAAAAAGCAAAGCAGCTTTGCATATGAGGGTACTAGAGTTGCTATAAATCTCTCAAATTTCTTGACCTATAGGATCTAAAGTAGTATTACAGCATTTACAGCATACAGCATTTATGATATAACCTTATTTATAGGCAAAACTCAGAAAGTTTGTGTTTAACTCCTGTTTTCTATTAAAAGGAGTCAGAATAATTGGCACAAAAAATTAAATGTATATGTAAGATTACACAACTCAGGAGATTCTGTTGGTAAGAATGAAGATGATAACATTATAAGTGGATGATACTACCAGGGTTAAATATAAATGAATAAGGAAAGCCTTAAAAAGTCTTTGTAAAGGTGCAGGGGTAGTGCCTCAGATGTGTTCTGAAAATTCAGTAAGTTTGGAAAACTGAAGACAGCAGTTTATCTTTAATATTAATTTATTTTTAATGTTCATTTAATGGGGTATTGGCATAAAAAATTAAGACTTGCAACAAGGACTAGAAGAAAAACCCTTCTGGTTTTGCCAGTCTTCTCTGAACACTTTATTTCCCTCTTTTAAATCTCTAAGATGGTTCATGGTGAGGATTATGCTAATAGCTCACACAACGCAGGGGCAGTACTAGGCTGTCTACAGCCAGACAGATGTCCTAATAAATCAGCATAGCCCTCTTCTCTGACTTCATTATGCTCTTGATTTGTGACTACCATGATTTTAACCCAGTAGGTCACTGGGCACTGAACCTGACATTGACCGATAACCTCTACTTTACTCTGGGCGAGCTAATAAAAGAGACAGACACAAATTGTGACCATTTAGCTCCTTCAGCATTACTTACAGCCAGGACAGATTTATAGCAGCCAGGCCAAGGCAGAGGAGAGTAAAGCCAATGTCATGGTGTGCATATCAATTTTACATTTCCTTTACATTTCCACATGTACAATGGGACCCTAAAAGACATGTGGGGACAAAAAAAATTCTTTTCATTTTAGAGAATGACTGTTTGTACATGGCATCAGCATCTGCTGTGGAACATTTATGGCTGTAATTGCTGTCCCAAGAGAACTAACCATGGTTAGGTCACTTTTATATAGCTTTCTATTATAACAGACTTCTAGCCCAGCTTCAGATGTTTTCTTCTTTAAAACCTCTGCAGCACTGAGTGAAGCTACTTCACTAGAAGATACAGAGTTTTTCTTCATAGCTTTTCTTACACTGAATATATTGCAGTAATTATGCTCACATGAAGAATGATGAAAGTGATAGCATATTGGACTTGTCAGTGGTTCCCACCATTTCTCAAATTTGAACAAAATAAATTTATCCAACATGAGACAAATTTGACCCCAGTCAATGTAAATCACTGACATTTATCATTGGAAATGATGTCCAATAGTGATTGTGCATCTCAGTGTATCGGCTTGAACAAGAATACTCGTTTATTTTCCCTATCCCACCCAGAAATAACTTTAAAAAGGACAGAATTGGGTCAGGGGTAGGGGATCTCCCTGCAGTGTTGTTTCTCACATAGTTTTAATGCTCTAACCAAGCTAATATGTATGTATAATTTTTATGGCAGACTCATATGGACAAGCAGAAATTTGCTCCTGCAGACTTTGCTAATTGACCTTGACACTTGATCATAATTTTTAGCTCTTGACACATAGATTAGTGACAGTGGTTACTAGTTCCCTTAACAGAAGAAAGTATTTGTATTTCAGCATGGGATACTGGCCTAAGTATGCAAGGCATATGTCAGACACTGTACTGAAGAAATTTCAAGGGAATTTTATTAGCAGTACTACTGGAACCAGGACCAGACCTTTAATCTGTCTTGGTGAAAGCAGGAAGATACGCTGTGCTTCACACATGACTGAATGAAGATTCAACAGCACCTTGCTACAGTAATCAAAAACACAGAGGGAGAGGCCCACAAATGTGCATGGGGACCACATGGCCTTTTTCCAGCTATGTATTTAAAAAACATAGTTCATTAAGTAGATTTGCCATACTTTCATCACAAGCATTAGCATGCTTCTATGCTCCTGGGTTTCATGCTTGTGTACTACAGAGGTGCCAAGTATTAAGCAGGTTGCTTTTGCCTGTAATCATGAACTTCATTGGGAGACCATAATTACTAAATAGCTTTGCAAGAATTCTTAATGGTGAGCACAGATTAAAATAACAACTGTGATTAGCTTTAAACTGCTTGACTAGAAAAGGACTTACCTTAGGGGAATAAGTTGCATGGCAAATAAATGAAAAACCCTATGTATATTAGTGTAATGAAGGCTGTGAAAAAAAACCCCACAACAAATGCTCCCCCAGCTAAATGAGGTCATGTTCTGCACAAGTATCTTTTTCTTGTCAGGGGCTTGGTAAATTTAGCCTGAGCAGAATTAAGGTCAAAGCAGCCATTTTAACCCCTTCTGGAAATTTCTAATAACAAAAGTTGCCTCTGGTCTATGATGCTAACATGAGTTATAGACTACATATGGAATGAGCCATCTTCCAAAACTGTTGTTGTAGCCCATGATCAGCACAGTGCAGTGCAGTGCAGAAGAGCATGAGGCTTCCTTCTTATTTATTTCCTGACTCACCTGTCTTGTCACACCATCTTGGCAATGAACAAAGCCAGGAAAATAAGGTGTTCAGTGCTATTAGCCAACAACAACTGTCTCATCTCTTTCTCAGTCTTTTGGTTTGCTGGGTTGTTTTTGAGGTGGTGGTGGTGTTCAGGTTTTTTGCTATATCTCTACAACACTACTAGATATAGTAGTGGTATTCATGATAAAATTGAAAGATCTATGAAAACACTGATGTATTCCTTTCAGTTTCCTTGGTGCTTGGAGATGAGGCACAGCAGAACCCAGTTTGGCAATTAGGGGTCATTCAGTCACCACAAGTACTCATATGTTTACAACTGACATTATAACATGAGTTATGTCTCTATAAAGCTGAGCCTTCTGATTCCTGACTTTGTATGGGGGGAAAAAAAATCATACAAAAAATGTAGGGAAAACCCACCTAAGGCTACCAGGTTGTGTAAGAGAGTTCACAATGCTGCTGCAGATATGCATTTCTACTAAGGATTAGTATTTGAATATGCACATTAGGAGACCAATTAAAAATGTATCAGATTTCTGACCAAATGTGCTTTTCTTTGGCTGAGTATAAATTTGGACGGTTCAGTGAGCAGTGCAGATGTAGTTACAGACCACAAAAAGCACGGTCATTGTATTATCTGTGCATGAGAACGGCTCACTTCCTCTGACTCCCCAGAACAATGCCTATCTCACACCACAGTTGTTAAAGATACTTTTTCATGACTGAACCGGGTGAGAGTAATGTGAATAAAGACCATACAAAAGAACATGTATTTTACTGTTTGCCTTATCAATCATATTCTTAACAGGATCACAGAAAACGAAGAGAAAATAGGTTAAAGATTACAAATTAACCTTATGGACTATGCAAACCCACTATAAATACTAACTTGGAACCAAGAGAAAAGACTGGGTAGCTGTTAGAACACTTGTTGCAGCTGTAGTGAAAGTAGTGCATAACTGAGTAACTTATCTCAGTGTTCAAATCAATACCAATCACTGTCTTTTAAAACAAGGAAAATAAATGCCTTACAGAAGTTTACCCCACATTTTTTATTGTATCCCCTCAACTTTTTACCTGATCATACATAAATCTCCTTCCACAGTAAGCCATTTAAACCCTGATAGGGCATACTTTTGTGGAGTATTTACTAAATTGACTTGACAGTAAGCTCAACTCAGTGTGCTGTGGTACATGAGAAATATGGCCTGGGTTGATTTTGACATCATACATTCACAACAAGTATTAAAGAATATGAATCTCAGCCCATTCCCTTTAGTCAGAGAACATTCCCATTAACACTGCCCATCATTGCTGCACAAGTCAGGAGTGTCAAGCCTCAATTATGGAAGTTATTACATAAAGGATTTGGAACCATCTGGATAGAAAATAATTTAGATACAAGCCAGTCTCTTTGTATCTGTGCTAAACTACGTAGATTTTAAAACTGTGGGCAAAAGATGGAAAAGTCTTCTTTAAAAAGTAACTTCATATGGTCTTGTTTACAACATTGAATACATTAGCCAATGTTAAATTAAAAAATGTTAATAACATACTGTAATTAATTAGGGATTGGGGTATTTTTGCACAGATGTATGCTTGTCATAATAGCCAGACTGCCTGAGCCACAGATTGATTTGTTTCTTTTAAATTAAAATAAAAAATAGAAGGCCTCGAGCAAAATATATTCTTTAGATATATTTGGTGGAATAAGGATCACAAATGCTCCCTACCAAGTTGAAAGGGAAAAAAAACTCCAGTAGGGAAGTATGTGGAAGGTCTATTTGACATATGGATGTTTGTTAAAAGCAAAAGCTCAGAGTAAATTAGATCCTCATTTGTATGCTGGGAAATGAAATGTATAATCTTGGTGTGGTTCTCCGTTTGTTTTGGATTTGTTGTAAGAACAAGCTCTTTTGTGTATGCAGATATACATGTTATTGTGCTGCCTACTTAGGGATGGGGGAAAAACCATGCTTTCAGACGATTTTATCTGAAGCTAAATGTAAGTGGCTGTTTTTTCATCCATGTCTCCTGAAGTGTAGACTTTGATTCAGGTAGCAGGCACCCAGCATGCCACAGATGCTCAGCACAACTGCTGCATCACTGCCTGAGAGAAACATGGGCTGACCCAACAGGCCTGGCCATGTGGGGAAACGTCAGACCACCTACTCATCTGAAACAGTACCCAGCTTTCAGATAGGAAACCAAATGGACAGGTCAACACAGCAATCCACGAGTATGTAGTTATCTGGTTTGGTGCTCAGTTTATCTAGTCCCTTTAAAAACCAAACCAAACCAAACAAGAAAAACCCAGACCCCAAACATCTCCAAATGGAAAATGCCTGTAGTCTCTTTTTATTATTCGATGTCGAGTTTAGCCTTTCACTAATGTTTAGACACAGCCACTCTTCCTCATGTTGAATCATATTTCACTCCTCAGAAAACTGCAATTATTTTATTGGAATTATTCAGAGACTAAAGAATAATTCCTGTGAGTAACAGTGACATTGCCCTGCAGTCTTCTCTAAGACTGAACAACCATATCTTTACACAGAGCCTCTGTTTCCTATTTGTCAGAGGAAAATCCATGGATTTACATTAAGGCAACAAATGAGAATTTGGGATCTTGCAAAAGTAGGATGTCAAAATGCATTATAGAAATGAGTAGTGCATTGATACTGGCTGTGAAATGGGTTTTTAGAAGGGATGGTGGGTTTAAAAAAGGAGAAATGGGAGAATTTATGAGTTTGTTCTGCTTTAAAGAATCATACGTCACTGATCTGTTTCAATAAAATCCACAGAGCAGTGTTGATGGCAGATGTAGAAGAGGACAGTGAGAAAATGTACATGAATTCATGCAAGTTGGGTTAGCACCTTTCCCTGTAAATGTTTCATTCATGAAAGAGAAGATAAATAATCAATTTTAGCATTTCTATTTGGTTCTGTAATGCCCAACCATTTTTATTTTTTCTGAATTACACTAAAGACTTTAAGACTCCCAAGTAAGAACAGAGCCTTATTATTCTATGGAAAGTGAGAAATAGTTTTCATCTCCTCAGCCCCAAGGATGAAATAAGAAATAACATAATTCCCTTTTTACAGAGAAAAATAAAGTTGTGAATAATACTAAGTAATGGAGCTTATACAAGAGATCTGTGTCTAAGCCAGGGTTTTTCTGTGTTCCAGTTCAGTGTATCAATAATAAGGTTTTATTTCTCATGTCACAGCACTCTGTGTTGTCAGCCTTTTCGCTCCAGTCTAGAGGATGAAGTTCCCACATCACTGCTTGAATCTTTGAAAGGTTTTATGGTTTAAAGCAAGCTTGGTGACAATCTTAACCTGTGCTCTCTGTTGGGAGATTGTTTTCTTGTGTATACAGTTCACAGTATGAGGTGCGGCAGGAGACCTATCTTTGTAAGTGCCCTCACCAGCTCCTGTCCCTGTCCCTTGTCACTCCACAGCATAAGTCTGTATAAATGACCTACTCCATCAGGGGACGGGTAGTGGCAAGAGAAGGAGACAAGGGCTCTGCTCTGTTTTCTTGAGGCATCTTACTTTAAAGTATATAAAGGCTGGAAGAGCTTGGGGAGGTACTTCACAGCTTTCTGAAAGTTTCCTTTAATTCAGTAGGATTTGGCTGGCTTCCTGTTTACACCCATTGCAGGAGAGCCAGTGTGCCCTTCCTATCAGTTCTGCCTGCTGTATGAAGCTCTTTCCATGTTAACAAATAGTATTTTCCATTGCTTTATTTGTTAATAAAAGGTCACGGTTATGTCCATTGCAATCCATATTCTAGGACTTGCACATTATTTCTAATCAGGAATAAATTCCAGCATTTTCTGCTGTAGGGAAAAGATCATGCATTTCTGTATAAACATGATTGTAATGGATTCCACTAGGGACAAGGTTTCAAATATAAGGCGGCATTCATCAGATATTAAAGACCTGAGCATATTTTTGCCCTACTTAAATCAGCATAGCTCAGAATTTGCAAAGTCTTGCTTATGTAGATATTCCCCTGAGATTTAAAAAAAAAAATAATAAAAGCATGCAAAACACAGACCTCTTAGTTTTATTCCTACCTGTTTAGCTAAGCAGAGTCTAGAAAGTGTTACTTATGTAAGGAGAAAACCTAGTTTAATCTCCAACAAATGCACAGCAGTAAGGAGATAACAGGTTTGCAGGATATTTAGTTTGTTGTAATTTATACAGGACCTTTAAAGACAGCAGAGGGAGAAGCCTGTCTGCTTCCACATGCTGCCAGAATCAGCACATGCTTGTACTGCCCAGTACTTCAGGAGGTTTGATGCTACCTCTCAAATTCTTTCCAGTCTAGTTCCTGTATTAATGCTGTATTAAATCCAATATTGTTTTCCATTAAGCATCTTCTTAGTCCTCTACCAGGCAAGTCAAGAGCCTCTTAAGCCTTTTTGAGAAACAAGTACATACAGCATGGTTCCTGTAAAGCTTCCTGTATTTTTATGATCTTCCACTCTTCCCAGTTGGGGAAGAGAGATCATATGCAAAGGAAGTACCTATCTTCCTGCAGAGCCCTGGGAGAGATCAGTCCAGAAACATGGGTCAAAAGTTGTAAGCACTCTCAATCCCTTTTCTCCTTTTCTCTAATACCACTGTTAGAAATGCTTGAAAAAACTGGCCAGACGCTGCCCTTGTCTGTGACAGGAATGTCAAGATTTCTTTTCACTTCTATTCTGAAGTGTCGAAATGTGCACATGGCAGTATTGACCCATTCAGCAAATTCACATCATACTCAGAATTCCCATGAAGGATCTGAATTCAGAATTTCCACTGGGATCAAGAGAAAACTTCTAGGGAACCCAGCAGCGAGTACTCATATAATCATAGAATGTTTTGGATTGGAAGGACCCTTTAAAGGTCATATAGTCCAAATCCCCTGCAGTGAGCAGGGACATCTGTAACTAGATCACGTTGCTCAAAGCCCTTATCCAACCTGACCTGGCGTATTTCCAGGGATGGGACTTCTACCCCCTCTCTGGGTAACCTTTTCCAGTGTTTCACCACTCTCACTATAAAAGTTCCTTTAGTTTAAAACCATCACCATCCTGATATTTGAAGTCCTCAAAAGGGGTCCCAGTGAACAGCATCCTATGTCATGCTGAAAGAGCAAATTTCTATAAACGACATCAGTGCACACCAACTTCTACCCTACTCATGTTAAAGGAGTTTTGGAACACAGCTAGTGTTAACTGCTAATAACCTTTAGGCAGCATATCTGAAAAACAAGTATTGCATCACCTATACAGAGCTTTACTTCTATGTTAGTAAATATAACACTACTTAAAAAGGACAAGAAGCGAGTCAAATTTAGCAAATTGAGGCTTCTTCTGCTCACATTTTTAAGTATGAGATTTCTCCATGAAGCACAGATGCCCTTGAAGATTACATGGCTTTTTTGGCACTGATCATTGTGCAAATCCGTCAGTTCCAGCCTGTCACTGTACCCATTCCTTCCCAAGTATGTCCCATTTGAAAGAGATGCAGAATGCGACAGTCAGCAGATGCAATCACCCCCTCATGTACCTCATGCCAGCTGAGAGTTAGAAGTCAAGTATCTGTCCCTTCATCAGTAGCTTGGTGTCTCTGAGAAAATGAGAAAATTCCTACACTGGGCAATTACTGCATTTGTCAGTGCCAGCTGTTAGGTTTCTATATTTAAAACTCTGGCTACCATTAACATATTGAGCTGATGCTGTCATCCACTGCATTTCAGTGTTCTGAAGTATGAGCATTGCTTTTTTTGCATCACTCCAAAGCAATGGTGAGCAATGAATTTTCTTTGAAGACAAACATTATCTTGTGTATTATCTTGTAAATGTCTATGCTAGATAAAATTACACAAGCCTAGGGACAAGAAATAATTAATGATTTGGAACATACTTATTGCTGTGTAGGAAACTGAGATACTAGTAATCTTAAAGAGACACAGTACAACAGTATCTCAGCTATCAGGAGCAGCACAGCTCCACGTGGATAAAAAAAACTTCTAAATTTTAATTACACCTTTAAATTGTAGATAAATACTGGTTCTTTTTAATTCCATATCACTTCTAGTTACAGAGTAGGAGACCAATTCTATTGCTCTTGATTTAGGTGGGTGTAAGCTCAGGCCTGAAAATAAAGAAAGAACTGGCAATATTTATTTTTTCCATTCCTGTAGCCCTGGTTAATCTGGCATATCTGGTGAAATCATTTGGTGATTTCCATAGAAAGTCAGGAAAGGAGAATTGTGGAAAAATAGACATGGTCTTTACATAAAGGCTTTCTATGCAGTAATTTACAGATTGACAGAAAGATCCGTTAAGCTTTTTTGACTAAGCAGTATTTTCAGATCTGCAGTACCACACCTAGGAAGGGATGATAATTTACTGCCTCTTGCAGTTCTGTTCCCCCACTTTAGTGCAACAGAACTGCAGAAGTTTAGGGCAGAACAGAAAAGGGTAATCAGAAGTGCGAGATGATTTTCATTCATGCAATGATGAGTACGAGTCCCGAGTCTGAAAAAGCACTAACTTAGGCAAGTGAATAAAAGAGCTAAACCCACAAGTAGCATGGAAAGGAGCAGATTGTCTACTGCTGCTTTCTGTGCAAGAAATTCAGGGCATCAAGTGAAGCTATCAGGTAGGACATCCAAAAACAAATGAAAGGAAGGTATTTTTGATGTAAGCAAGATTCAGAACATTTCCAGCAGGCTATGATAGATCTTGAAAGGGTATATTTAAAAGTGTTCAGTTGGAGATGGAAAAAGCCATGGAAGAAATCTAGCAAGATGCAGTAAATGCAGATAGGAAGCTTGGCTTGGGACATCTCTGAGCTCCCAGGTAGATGAGAGTGCAAAAGTGGTGTGTCTTTCCCTGGAAAATTTGATTTTGCCACTAAATTCTACTGAGACCTTCTGTGCAGATCCAGTGCAGCCCTTGTATGTTACCTGTATCTGAAAAACCATGTAGTCTTTGCAGTTTCAATCACTAATTATGAAGGAATCTGGATAGGCAGTTTGACTGTGCATTAACAGGCATTATAATGTGATTACATTTTATTGGCATGTTTATTATTTCTATTTAAACAGAAAATGAACACATTTTGAGCTCAGTAATCAAAATTGGCTCTTAAGAGAGTTGGCTCAAGGTGTTACCCTGTGCAACAAAGCAATCAAGCAAGTCAGTAGACATTACTTCAATACTATGCAATTGCTACAGGATCCTGGTTTAAATGATGAAAACCTGTTTACATAGAGAGTAACAATCTATTTGAAGCCCCTAAATTTTAGTGGAGGCTCTGACCTCTTAGTTTCCATTCTGCCTAGTTCCCTTCTGCTTCTTTGCAGCTTGTTTTAAGAGTTTCATAGTACTTCAACGTCATTGGTATAATCACTGGAGGTGTTTTGGAGACTTGATAGGGTGCTTGGTTGCATGGTTTAGTTGATTAGGTGGGTTGGATGATAAGTTGGACACGATGATCTTGAAGGTCTCTTCCAACCTGGTCTATTCTATTCTATTCTGATTTGCAGTGTGCTATAGCCTTTATACTTCAAGTTACACTGAATTAAACCTAAGGACTTTGACTAGTACTCTAGATCAGCCCTCACAAACTGAACGCTTGTGTCTCATCAGGAGAGACCAAGGTGCCTGGTGCCTTGACAGATTCAAGTACATTTGGAGCTTCCCATTCCACACTGGAAAAAGGCATTCCCAACTGGGGAGAAAATCTGCATTAACTGACCTGGCTATCCCTATATCTAAGACAACCCAGTCATGTATTTGGCTACAACGACTGCTCTCTGTACTGCCACAGGAAAGGGTTCCTGCTGCAAAATGCACTGTCTTCAGCTAGTGCAATCTGTTAATCTGAGCATTATTGCTGGTGGTATATTTACTGCTAATGACTTATTCTCTCTTGAGGGTGTCTCATCCCTCTGCTCAGAAACCTCCAAATTCAAACCCCAGAAAAACTCCCGCCACCTTCATTTTTGAAGCTTTATTTAATTCGTACTTCTCTTGTTCTGATTCTCAAGTACAGCTCTGCTCTTTAATCCTTGTCTCAGCATTTTGAGGCCTTATTTTACACCCTGTGTTTCCTGCAGTCTCTATACTCCAGCATACCCAGCTGTCTCTCATTGTACCATCTCAGGTTTTTTCACTTAGTTTCCAAGACACCTCTCTCACACCTTCTCTAATTAAACCAGAAAATCTTGCCTGAGCTCTTGCTCACTCTACACTTTCTCTTGAATGTACTGCGTCTACAACCTGCTTATGTATGTGTGACCCACTCTGAGAAACTTTCACTACCAGATGACAAAAGCATTTGGCAATTCTTTAGGAATTTTTTTCCACATGCCATGCATACTTGGGAACCTCCATCCACCTGAAGTCTTACATCCTCTTGTCCATCCAACCAGGCCCCCAGCAGCCTGCTTGGCAGGGACCTTCCTGGGCAAAGAGAGTTTCCCAAACTGAGTGCTTCCCAAGTCATAGGATGTTTAGGTTGGAAAGGACCATTAAGCCCAACTGTTAACCCAGCACTCAAAGGTGCAATTCAACCTGTCTCATGGACTAGGCGGCTATGCCATACCGACTGCCTGCTCTCCTAACTTTTGAAGCCAGCCGGAAGGCTGTCACCTCGATCTTTAGAATTTCTGACTGTGCGGAACCCGGGGTCGGGCTGCTGGCCGGCGGGGCAGGGCTGCCAAAACCCTGCCGTGAGGCGGCCTGAGCGCAGCTGCCCCTATGCCGTCGGGACGATGCTGTGCCCAGAGTCGCCATCCGCGGGCAGCTCCTGCACACCGCCCCCAGCCACGGGGAGCCCGATGGCCCCGGCCCCGCAGACAATGGCCGCCCTCGCCCGGCGCTCCCCCTGCAGCGGCGAGCCCCTGCTGCCGGCGCAGATTTGCCGGAGCCATTCAGTTGCGACCGATTGCGATCGCAGCAGATGGGCTGGATCTGACAGCCCCGCTCCTCCGCGGGGTCGGGGGCGGAGGGGCCCGGCCGCCGCGCTCCCCGCCCCGCCGAAAGTGCCACCCCGGGCGCCCGCCCGCCCTCCCCAGGCACATGTTACGCGTCCCGCGGCTGCGGCGGGAGGAGAAGCCACCGCGGCGGAACAAAGCGGAAGAGGCGAGCAGCGGGGCGGCCGGCCCGTGGGGCGGCAGTCGCTCTGCCCAAGTTGGGGGCGGCGGCGGCGGGCTCTCCGGCCCGCCCGGACGCGCTGCCCCCGCCCGCCGCAGCATGCCCCACCGCCAAGCAGGTAAGGAGCTGCCCGCGCCTCCCCTCCCTCACCTGCCCGCCCCGCCGCCGTCTCCTCCCCTTCCCCGGCTCCCCTTCGCCGGCTCGGCGACGTCCGCCGCTCCCTGGCCCGGGGGCCGCGGGGCTGCGTGGGGCCGGGCGCGGCCCGCGGGCGGAAGGAGGCACCTGCCGTCGCTCTCTGCCGCCGGCCCGGCCTCCTTCCCGCCCCGCCAGCCACGCAGCTCGGCAGGCTTGAGTGTCCGTGCGGCGCCGACCGGCGGAGCTGTCCACGGCTCCAAGAAGCCCCACAAACCCGCGGAGAGACGCTTCGCGGGCCGCCCGGCAGGCAGCGCAGCGCCGCGCCCCCCCGTGGGCCATGCCCGGCCGCCTGGGGACCCGCACCGCGCCTGTGCGCGGCCGTCCGGGGGCTCTGCCCCGCCTTAGCCGGGGGAAAAAGTGCAATACGCATTTTTATTTTTTGCCCCCCCTCCCCCCTCCTAGAGCTGCAGGGAGGGGGAGCGGCGGCGGTGTTTGCAGCTGAGCCCTGTTGCTTCAGGGACAGTGGATTCGCTCCGTATATTGTGACTGACAGGAGCATCCTAACGGGCTTTTTTTCCTTTACTGGTTTTATTCCTGTTTGTTCAAAGATTGGCACAAATCACTGGAAAGAAGTTGTTGCGATGGAAGAAGTGTATCGGGCAGAAAAAAGATATTTTTGAAATGAGTTTAAGTTGCACAGTGCGCTAAGGGTGTGAAGTAAATGCAGTGTTTAGCAACCCGCTGCTGTCCGATGAACCGTCGGTGGTTAATTCTTTGGGCTTTAGTAAGGTGTTAGATCCACCATCCATCTTCTGAGGTGGATTTAATCAGGAAAGGACTGAAATAAAATAGAATAAGCGGGAGTGGGCCTTGCAGTTTCCTACAGGAGAAAATCAGAACCACATAAATACCATGTTTCTAACTTCATTTTATACATTTGCAAGTATTTTTCTCCACATAACACTGTAAAATTTAAGTCTCTATTTGAAATGGTTTATAAATGTAAAGTGTACATCCCTTACAAATCGATATTCCAGATAAATGCCTTGTTTATTGTGGGAAGGCTTGCAAAGTTTTTAACAAGTGAAGTAACATTAAGTAGTCAAGTGATTTACATCTGAGGGGTGGCTGTATACATTACTGGATTGCAGATAAGCTATGTAAGTAAACAGAAGTGCAATGCTCTATTATTGTGCATGTCTATGGAGATATCATGGGACTTTTTTTGTTAGTTAATAGCATAAGGCTTCGTGGGAACTGTTTGATCTGCTGGACTTTTGCTTGGCAGTAGTTTACTTAAGGTTATTACACTCTGTTTGGAGACTTGTATTTACTCGCCACTAGCATTCTTAGCTGCAGACTTCCAGAGTCACAGGTTAGTAGGTCAATAAAAATTGCACTGAAATGCTGGAAAGGGCAGACTGGATCTTTAGATGTGGTTAGGGAATAATTGGGCAGTCATCAAAATGCTCAGAAACTTTTTTTCAGTGAATGTTGATGCTGGTCATTGGTGACAAACCAAAAGTATATATTTTTTTTTAATTTGAATACCACAGATGTTTTTCTACCTCTTGTTAAAAGGGGAAACAAGTCATAGAAGCTAAATACAGTGTTCCCTTTCAGGATAAAGCCACGAGTTCCCTTAGCTGAATTCATCAAGACTTTGTTCCTTTTGCCAGGGAACACTGGGATTAATGCCACTGGCACGAGATCAGGCTTGCCAGTAGCAAGAAGGAAAATGTCATCAGCTTGCTGCTGCTGTAAATTTACATGTTTCTTTTAAAACTTGCAGTTTGCTGTGCAGTGCAGGAAAATAATATGGAAAAGTGCATTATTAGATTGCCCTTGCATTAAAAATAATAAAGTTTTGAATTATCTAGGTTAAAGTGCTCCCAAAACTTGTGACCCAGTGGATTTCAGGCGTGTGGAACAGAAGCCTGAGCCTGACTTTGTGCTACCCCTGTCTGGAGCCTGGCTTCTTCCTGGAGTGGCTGCAGTGTGCGGTGTAATCCCCGTCCTGCCAAATCCCTGGAACTGGTGATTGAATGTGTACATGGAGCAGTTCCATTCATGTCACAGCGTACAATTTACGCGGTTAAGTGAGCCATATGGTGTGTCCCCCCCCCAGCGCGGGGCTGTGCTGATCGTTAAGGATGGATTGGAAATTCAGTGCAGAGCTCTTGCTCTGTTGGATAAATGAAAAAGAACAGATAAATGAAAAAGATCAGAACTTCAGGGTGGTTTCAGCATCTCTCCTATAGTTTCATCTTTCATTAGGAACACTGTGGGCAGAGACATTGTATCCTTTAGCTCAGAAATATGTTGTACTCTTTGGATTTTTCTTTCTGGTATCTTTGTACCTTCCTCATTTTAGTTTCCTGAGAAAGTTATTCCTGCTTCAGCTTTCTCTCATCTGCATTTTTGCTGTTAATTGCATGTGGCGCAGACTGACATATTTTCTTGCTGGAGTGATGTATAATTGCATGCCTTGTAGAGACTTGGTGTTGCCCTCTTTCTTAAGCAAAGAACCTCCCTTTCTGTAATAATTATTAAGGATAACTTCTCCACTTACCTGCTACGTGGTGTTAGTTACAACTGTTGCAGAGCGTTACTGCTCCACCACTGCTTGACTCTGCCAGATAAATCCCTACTCAGATAAGCTCAGCAGCAGCAGCCAGGTGTGGTGCGTAAATCCGCTTATTACACTGATTAATTTTTCATTTAAGACCCTGATTTTGCAACCAGTTAGACACCTGCTTAACCTTGGAGTTACAGCATTGAAATAGATAGGCTACTTGTGTGAAACGTGTGTAGCTGTTCACAGGATTAAAGCTTTCAGAGAGGTGCTGTGAGGAAAAAACCACAACCCCTTTCACTCTGTTCCTCAGGAATTATGGTAGGTAGCTGCTATTAGCTTCATTATTTTGGTAAAATTTAGTTGAATGGTGTGATGGACCTGTCTTGGAACTGGTATTTAAGATACAGGGGTTGTGTTTCTGCTTTTGGCTTGTGTTTCCATGTAAGCTTGAGACCTCTTTTTCCACCTGGAGCTGCACTGTGGTGAAGTTGAGGCTCTCAGAGTACTAACACAAAGTTGCCACTGCTCAAGAACCAGATGATGAAAAGGTAGTTTTCATAACACTCATGTAAAAACATCAACCAGCAGCTTGGTAGGTTTTGCATTTATGCTTGCCTTCTGAAGAAGGCCTGGAGCAATTACCACAGCAAAATTCTGTTTAGTGATTCTGACTCTTTGATATTTAGATCTCATTGACATTTCCTAATGGAAACTCCTAGGAATGACCAGAGAATTTGATAGTATTATGATATTAGGTGATGGATACTGTTCCAGGGTGATGTGGATGGAATTAAAATGAAAACAAACCAACAAAACAACTTTGATTTTGTTAATATTTCAAATTATATAAACATGAAGAGAATGACTTGTGTTCTGCCAGCAAGACTCACATAGGCAAAATTCTTCTAAAAGAGACTGTTAAAGAACCTGGTTCTTTGAGAATTTATTTTTCTTCTATGCTTATCCCTTGAAATTAAAATGGAAAGTTGTTCCTTTTTTTTCAGGAGAGAATCTTTAAAATGCAGAAATTAATAGCTCATAAAGGAGAATCAAGTGCTTATACCTCTTGCTGTCATGTGTGCACTGACAGTTCACATATAAAACATAAACCATTCTTGAGAATAATCAGAATGCAAGTAAGAGCAGTAGCAAAAAAATGAGGTGTGGGGGAAAAGAGTTCATTATATCACAGAAAGTTTTCAACACTGCTGTATGCTGTGAAAGAGCAAACAGAAACATTCTTCTTTTCTCTGTCTCTCTTCTTGGGATTTCTCTTAAATCCATATGGTTCTGAGTGTCTGAGCCAAACATTTACCAGTTGCTTTCCACATACATCTTTGTTCCATCTTATAATAACTTTCCTTGCATTGTGTATAAACCCATTTAAATAGACTCTTGGCTCCTGGTGGCTCTTTTTGTTCTAAACAGACAATGCAGCTGCTCTCTCATTATGTTCACTTGAATCCTTTGGACTTTTCAGTTCTTCTCCATGCCAAGATTTTGCCCATGTTGTTGGTCTAAGCACTGCAGGAAACTAAAATCCTTATCCCCTTGTGTATTTGATGATAATAAAGTTACTTGTGCTGGAGTACACTACTTCCTTATTCTGAGTGGTTCTTGTTTCCTAAAGATGAGCTGTATGTTGAAGCTGATAGAATGAGATTTTCAGGTTTCATTGCAAATAACTGCAGTCATTTCTGTGGTAATAGACACTGGCCTTTACAGAACTTTCCTGCTATTTCTTTCCCTTTCTCCTTCTTTGAATTAACTGCCAGTGTACCTCTTCTCCATGCCCACTGTGTGTTTCAGTGTATGTTCATATGTCAGGTATAAAAACCAACATGCAGTTTGTAAAATGATGAGTGACTTTCTGCAGCCTGAAGGGTAGCTGTGTTCTGAATAGAACATAGCTGTGTATAATACAGTGAGAATGGAAGCCAAAGCCAGTGCAATAAACACATCTTTCTGTTGAGTTTGGGTGATGCTAAACTCAGCATGTGGTCCATCGTTGCCTTCTTGAGATCTACACTGAAGTGATTCTTGGTGACTACCAAAAAAGAGATTGAATCATAATCATTCCTGTTGATGTTAATAGGAATCTGACATGCCAACTTACAAGCATATAAAAATATGCTTTCATATACATAGCACATGTGGTAGACAGGGGACTGCTGGGAATGCCTCTGGTGTTTAAGCTCTAGAGGAACATTTGTAGTCCATGAAGTAGGAGCAATTTGCTTTTTTACTGCAGGGTTCTCTCCCATGTAATACTGGATTTACTGCTACTGCTGGAGATTGTATCTTTTGGATGAGTAAGTACATATCGGTATCCAGTCATCATTTTTTACCTGATGTAAACACATAATTATGCTATTGTAGTATGCTGCTGTGGTTTGATTTTTATCTTTCTAAATGCTTGTGTGAAAAAAAGTATGTTTATTTACATTTGCACTGGCACTGTAGTAGAAG
This sequence comes from Melanerpes formicivorus, assembly GCF_026170545.1. Classification (NCBI taxonomy): domain Eukaryota; kingdom Metazoa; phylum Chordata; class Aves; order Piciformes; family Picidae; genus Melanerpes; species Melanerpes formicivorus. The sequence continues at coordinate 34,932,232 of NW_027142357.1, read as the reverse complement.
CCTAACTGAGGGCTTAGTAGGTATTATCAACTGACATTGCGCAAAAAAGAACTTGATTATTTGCTTCAGTCCTCTGTGGGTCCAGGACTATACCTCCACTTTGTTTCCCACTTGGCCCAAGAAGTTAGAAAAACATTCTGTTTTGGCTTAAACCTATATTAGAATAAACCAAACCAGTTTGGAAGAGACCTTCAAGATCATCGTGTCCAACCCATCAACCAATCCAACCCACCCAAACAGCTAACCCATGGCACCAAGCACCCCATCAAGTCTCCTTCTGAACACCTTCAATGACGGCGACTCCACCACCTCCCCGGGCAACCCATTCCATAGCGCAATCACTCTTTCTGTATAGAACTTCTTCCTAACATCCAACCTGAACCTTCCCTGGCGCAGCCTGAGACTGTGTCCTCTTGTTCTGGTACACAGTTGCACCAGCTGCTGCTCCTACACATGCACAAAACACCCCTTGCATCTGCATTTTATCTGGGTTACTGGTTGTCATCCTGGTGCACCACTACAGAGTGGCATCTACAAGATCATGAATGATGTGCTCAAGACCTTGAATGTTGATACAGGACAAGTTTCCACCTAAAGGTGTCTCTTAGCATGTTAAATTACCAGTGCAAATTCACCTATGATCAGGAAGAATGTTTGGCCCAAAACTCTGACAACGTATGTGAGAAAGAAAGTCAGTAAATGATCAGAGAAGCAGACTACAGAGTAAAAGGAAGAAAGAGGAAACGTTGGTCAGAGAGCAGGAATTGATTTCTTTTGAAATCAAGACTTCTATTTATTCTCAAAGTCTGATGTTCTCACAACTAGAGGTAAGTTATTTCAAAAGTGCTGACACTGTCCAGGAGTTACGGGTTTGAACTAGGATTTTGGGGTCTTCATAGTTCTCTAATGAGGAGTTAAGAGTTGGTTCCTGAAGAGTCCAGCCTCACAGAAAGTTGAAGAGTGGTTCTGGGATTTTGCTAGGAAATACATGTGTGACAGAGGACAAGGATGAGTGGCACTCTAGGCCATGTTCAATCATACTAGAGAATGAACCAGGACTAGGGATGACTTGTTTTCTCATGCCAGGAGTGCCTATAATAGACCTGTGTGGTAAGGAAAAGGAATCACAGGCATCAGAACCCTAAGAAAGGCAATATAAATGGGTAAGAGGAGTGACTGAGAGGTCAATACCTTCTTGGCAGGTGAATGGGAAGAAAATGGCATTGTTGGATTTTGATTTAATTCTTGGAAGTAAATGGTGAAGTTCAGTTGTGTGCAGGTTTGCTGGAATTAATCAAAGGTAGAAAATACTTAATTGCAAAGGGATATTCTATAAAGTTTGAAAAGCTGTTATAGAAAAGTGTCAGAAATAAAGGAATGAAAAAACCTGCAGTGGAACAGGCTATCAGATCTTGAGATTCTTGATACAGGTGTTATGAAGTGTGAAAGCAGGAGTGAAGATAATAGGATCTGCCACAGCATGTATTTCAGTCAGGGAGAAAAAACAAGTTGTAAGACTGGTGGAGAGCAAGTGCAGTATTAGAAATCTTGTATTATACTGGGACTTGTTTTCTGGGGTGGAGATAATTGCATCAAAGAATAGATCAAATTTTTCCATAACTAGTTAAAAATATTTTTCAGAAAAGCTAATGTTGCAGCTCATTGCTGTGGCATGCTCTTAATATAAAGCAGATGATGGCAGTGGCCTCTGATGGATTTACTTCATAGGGTAATGAGAACGTGGGTTGAGTATTGTGCATTTTGTTTGATTTTGGGTTTTGTGCTAGGGTGAAGGTTGGATAGGTTGGGATGTATCAATATGTGAGTTTATTTCTCCTTTGTCATTATTAAGGGTTTTTGAAGAAAGGTGTTTATAGCAATATTTAGATAAATATTTAATAGAGTCTAGATGAATCTCCTTAACATCTTCACTTGGCAGTGGTGTAGCTGTGGTAATCTTAAGGATGATAAGCAAGAGTAGGTTTTCAGTTGTGGGTGTCTCCTATGAGATTAACGTGGGAAAAGAAGTCAGGCTTTGGCAAACAAACTCTATTGTCTGTCCTTTTAGTTCTGTTAATCTCTTTTTTTGTGTTGGCAGCATGGACCACATATTTTTTGAGTCAGATCCAAGTTAGTTGAAACATAACTTTCTTTAGTAGTAGCTGGTTCAAACCTCAGCATGTGGCGCGTAATAAAAAGTTCTGGTGTGTTGTGCTGCAACCTTACACTGATAAATCTAAGTAAAGGTAACAGGTGAATTAATGAGAACTGTTGTTAGATCTAAAATACAGCCCATAGTTCCAGTCAGGCATGGATTTATTGATGCACTGAGGGGATCTAAGCATGGCATGGCCTTCTTTCCTCCAGTCCCCCCAATCAATTTCAGATGCAGAGCTCCTACATGGCAGGACAGGTCAACAGCAGGTGTCTTTGCCCTCTTCCTGTTTGGATCAGTAGTGAATTTTTTTGTGCCTTCAGAAAATTTGTCCCTTTTTGATTTTGTTTTTAGTTTTGTTTTACAGTGATACTACAAGATATGCCATCAGCGAGTTCTGGGTAGGAAATGTGGAAGCTCCTCTCCCATATGGTGAGGCGAGCAGTCAGCCAGGGAAACAATTTGGATTAAGGCAGCATTGAAGTTCTTTATTTATTTGACTGTCTAACATACAATACAACTAGATACATATTTCTGAGAGACTTCATCCTCTGCTTTGTAGAGAAAGCTGACTTATTAAAAAGAAGGAATGAACATTAATTGCTAGATCCTTAATCTATACAGCTTAAAGATCTCTAGTAAGAGAAAGAAGCTTTCATCTCTGGAAAATAATACAGCAGCTGGAAGATTGCTGAAGGTCATGCCTAAGGTCACAAGGAGACAGACTAAGGTGTCCAGAAAATACTGTGTGAAGGTTTTTTGAGGCTGCTCTTGGGAAGCTGTGGTACCCTCTCCCTGTCCATCCCAAAGGGATGGCTGTACCACCCTGATGAGGGACCCACATGGGTTAGTTGTGAGCAAGAGAAAAGGCAATGGAGAATGTGGTCTTGACCTACTTGATATTTATAATAACCCATATTGTTTTAATGCCCTGAAATTAGCATGCTTGACTTCAATTTAAAATAGGTTGGCGAGGTTAATAGTTGGTTTAGAGAAGTGTATCTCCAGGAGGTAGTGGGGAGCCACACTAATACAGGCCTCCTGCCAGTGAAGCTTTCCTACTTACATCTAAGCTCTTACAGGTAGAGCCTCTTGAGCTGAGGAGATGAAACATAATTTCTCTGTGGAAGCAACAGAACGGAGACCTAGACATCCACAAATAATGGTAGTTGCAATCTGTGAGATGAATTAACTTTTAAAATGTTGTAGGTATCCTGTATTTTAGGCATATGCCTTGTTTTTTAATTATCTTCTGCCAGTAGGCATAGGCTGTTTTGAATGCAGCTGTAACTGATTGGTGGATGCTCTGTGGTTACCTGGATAATTAGCTAACAGCAGTCCAGTGCCTCTTTGGTACGGTAGCCTGTGGATCATACACTCACATTTGGGTTTTGTAATGCACTTCAAAGCACCAATGTTTCAAACCACATGCTTCAAGATACTTCTTTCCATAGCTCCCAGTAGACCTCCACACAGCTGATGCCATGTGGCACAGGATAGAATCTGTCCTTCTGTATAAGACATTTAAATAATAATTATTGATGTGGGCAGAGTGCAACCAGAGTGTTGCAGAATCATATGGTTGAGTGAAGTACCAACAAAGCTGGAAATTTGTACTTGAGGTACATGTAAACTCAGGCTTCCTTTCTTTTAGGTAAGTTTCTCAGTGACTGAAATCTTTCACTACTCTGTGAATACCATTCTGGGTTGGATGAGTTGATAGGTTGGACATGATGATCTTGAAGATCTCTTCCAACCTGGTCTAGTCCTATTCTATTCTATTCTATTCTATTCTATTCTATTCTATTCTATTCTATTCTATTCTATTCTATTCTATTCTATTCTATTCTATTCTATTCTATTCTATTCTATTCTATTCTATTCTATTCTATTCTATTCTATTCTATTCTAAAGACATACTTCTTCCAAAGTTTGAGAGCCTCATTAATGATTGCTGTTCTACTGGAGATCTTCTGTGGTCAGCAATGGAAGTTGCCACATGAATTTGTAGTAGTGATCCTCTGGCTCATTTGTGTCTTGCATTTTGAGGGAAAAGCCCTTCATAATCTTTCAGCAATCAGAACAAATCATTATTTTGTCATGCTGTATAAGAAATCACAGCTTTTGTTCTGGCTAGCCCATAGGGGCTAAAACCCATGCAAAAAGACAGGAGTTTCTGTTAGTGAAACATGACAGTTAAAGAAGATCAGAGATTTCTTTGTTGGCTACAAGTATCTACCTGAGGATAAGGCAAAATTATTTCTATCAGAATAATTAGCAAAACATTTTTTATTGAGAAAATGGATAGTTCCCACATGGGTATTTTTGATACCTGTCTAGTTTTACAGGGTCTGTGTGTTCTTGGTACCAAGTTATAATAATAATGACCAATGTGAGCACAGTTCATAAGGCTCTGTATTATCTAAGCTGCCATAGTACTTTAATGTCTATCAGCTTTGCTCCCAGCAAAACCCAAGGAATATTTTGATGAAGCAAAGATGCAGCAATCTTGTAGAAGTTGACAATTAAGGCTGGTGCCATTGACTAACCCAGTGAAAGTAGCATTATGATTTTTTGTGTGTTGTGCTGGGATGAAGGCCAGTTGGCCTCTAAAGATAGTTTCCATAGCTACTGTCCTACAGAGGAAGAAAATGCTGCTGCAGCATTTTTCCTTTGGACCTTTATGGTTTTTATGCAAGCTGTCAAGACAATTAATTTTCATCAAATGTATTGGTTATTAGCTGTTGAAAGCAGGGGGGCATGGGCGGGTACATATGATGAAAAAGAGCATTAAATTAAGTAAAACATCAAGAGATTTCTTTATGTACACAATATGAATACATTTCAGATTTATGAAATCCCATTACTGCAGCATCTGATATGCTAGAATGCAATCTCTGCTCAAAAGAGAAGGTTCTGAAACTGCTCAGCTTCATTTCTGAGAATAAGCAAACCTGGCACCGGCTTTCGCTGTCGCTTCTTGTTGGATCTTTTGATCTAGATTTTTAATTCTTTTGAAAAATGAAATGAAAAAAAAAAAAGTAACCCCTACCCATCAAAAAATCTCTCAAACTTTCACTGGTTTAAAACAAAACTGTCTTTTTTGTGCCTGTTGTGTATAGAAGAGCATAAAAAGGGCAGTAAATGTTATGGCAGTATGCCGTGTAAAATCAAGCTTTGAGCATGAGATTATTTCTTGAGGTTAGCATGGGTAAAGTCTCCATTTCACTCTGCAATGAGGCTTCAGGGCATGTCATTGTGAAGTTGGGGCTGGTTCTGGGAGTCATTAATGTGTGGTTGTATTACCAGCTCAAACTGCACATTTCCTGTAGATCGCTGAGGCAGAAATAAGTATTTGAGTACTCAGATCATAATATTTGAGCAATTTGTGTAAATTTATGACACCTTTTCTCATTCTATTTAAATGATTGAAGTGGCTCTGTCTGCTCACTCTAGTTATGGATCCATCTGCTGTAACTGTGCTTCCAGGCAGCCTCCACACTAACCTTTTCCATACTAACCAACCTCTTCAGAGATTTTAATATCAGCTCTCACTCCCCAAGTTTGTCCTCTTTTGTGATGTCAAGGGACAGTATGCAGATGTTACTAAATGGTGTTAGCCATAATCATTGACTCGAGGGTCAAACCAGGTTTGCTTAGGAGAACCATCACTGAAATTTGGGAATTGCAATTGGTGGAAACTTCTTGGCTTCACTAGTGAAAAAAGCAACATGCTTTGGAGAACTGGAGAAAGTGGATGTGAAGGGAATAAAATACCGGCATAGAGATGATGGGCATTAGGGGCACAGTCAAGTAGGGGAAAGCATGGCTCTGCCTTTCACTCTGGCCATTTGATAGTTGGCCAGTGAGCTGCTAGAACCCTCTGATCATTGCAGAAGGAGCAGATTTATGACTTAAAGATGGGAAAACTCCATCCAGCATGATGATGATGACTGAAGGCCTCTACCAAAGAGGAGATAAAATAAACTCAAAGTCTGAAGGGCCATAAGGGCATTTTGCTGTGTGGCAGTGAGAACACGTTCTTTTCTAACAAAACTCTAGTTGTCTGGGTTTTGGCTAGCTAGGCACTAGCAAAAGAGCTGTTACCTGTCTGAGGCTACTGGTGTTCTAGCTGCAGGGATTGTGGCTTTCAGGACATGGCAGAGCATCAGGGCAGTAATTAAAAGCCCAGCTGGAGGATTGCAGCTGAGGCTGCAGGAATGTCCCGCAGGTCCTGCTGAGCTGCTGGGGTTTCCAGCAGGTGCCCAAGTTACCCTGCTGGCTGTGGCTTGCCAAGGGCTGTTGAACCCCAGCCTTAAGTAATTTCTAAACCCTGCTGATCTCCAGCTCTAGCTATCTCGCTCCATCATTGTCTGTCTCTGAAAAATCCGGGCTAGTTATTTGTCTGGGGTAACTCAGCTGATTAAATACATGTCAGTGGAAATAGCCTGACTGAACCCGGCCATCTGGCTGCCTGTTTAAAGTATTAAATGCTGCTTGGTATGATGGGCATAATTTTCTAGCATTTTTAAATACTCTTCTTCATTAATACTTTCAACACTGTGAGATATATGTGTCTGTTTACTGAGAAACATTTTCCTCATGGAAGGAAAGCTGGTTGATGTTGCAAGGAATGCTCTAAGATACATCACATTTCTTAAAGAAAATGCATCTCTGAGAAGACTTGTAATGCATGACCTGTATATAGGGAAAAACTGGAAATTATTTAATGCCTGTCTAGAGAATAAATAGTTTTCTCTTTCTGTCACTTGCAGTTCTGCAAGACTGAAATCTTTTGATTATTAAGTAAAGCTATGGTTTTTGTGGGTGCATGCAGAAGTACCATATATAAATACATAGTTTTCCATCATAATTTCATGAGGTAATACTGGGGGAAAGTGCCTGTTGATAAACCTCATGTACCTTGACAACTTGTCTTTACCTACATCTGGCATAGGAAGAAAAGCACAAGAATGCAAACTAAAGTAATTTTGACTTTAGCAAGTAGCTGCTTAATCATCTAACTCGCCAGGACTTTGTAGAGGTCAGTGGATGAGCTGCTGGTGTAAACCTTCATGGCCAGAGCCAGCAGCAGGGCAAACCAAGACCTTTTGTGCCTCAATTTTGTGTTCTCACTGACAATGTTTAATGAAGGGATGGATATGTGGGTGTTTTGTGCAGACTAAAAGCCTAGCATTTCATTTCCATGCAAAATTAGATGATAATAGCTTTCAGTATCAACTGTGAAACCTGTTTTCATCTGATATGCAGTAATGAGCAGGTACTGGTTTTATAGTAAGGAATAATATGCAATCTAAAAACATACGTGTTTTTTCTGCTTCACTAAAATCCTGAAGATGTCTTCTAGATAACCTCTAGAGAGATAGATGAAACTAATTAAGACAAAATCTCGTTAAGGAAAATATGTCAACATGGAAGTATCTTCATGTATCAAAATATGCTTGTTCTTGCAGAATGACAGAAAAGGAGAAGGTCTTCTGTACTGCTTTGGGGACATTCAGAAAGGAAGGTGAATGCTAACCTCTCTTAGATATTGATCCCCTGAGTACAGAACAGCTCTGAACACCTCAGTAGCAACTCAGACCATCACTAATATTTAGATTATAACAATAATATTTTCTGTATAGGAAAACACTTTCAGTTGTTGGGTTTGTTTTTGTTTTGTAAAACACTGTTAAGAGCCACAGCTATAATTCTGCTAATGAACCCTGGGTATGGAGGTGAATGCTTCTGTTGGCTTTCTCTAAGAAAACTGCGAATTATTGGCGGTGGTTGTTAAAGTAGGTGCTTACTGCAGCCTCATTCTGATCCTTCAAATTTAAGGTAAAAGTGTACCTTAGGCTTAAACAGCAAAAAGTAAAAATGCCCATGTATGTGTTTTCTGTCAGCTGGTTTTGATCTTATATAAACTAAAGGCATGGCCACCTAATGATGCAGGAGATTTATTCACAGACTTTATCTCCAACTTTATGTATGGCTGTTTTTCTTCCTACTCTATTAACAGGGTTCTAGTTTTATGATCTCTAATATCAAAGTAACTTAAAATCAAGATTAGACTCACTTACTTAATTGGCTAATGCCCTTTACTGGATTTATTTCCTTCTTGTAGCTTTTGACTGGGGAATTAAATTTTGAAATAATCAATACCTTGATTTGGAATGGACTCTTTCCAGGTTCTGCAAATGAAGCAATACTTGTGATGATGCTACGTGAGTCCTCTGTGTGATTTTTATTCTACTTCCTTCCAAAGGTGATGTAGTGATGACTATAGTAAGTCATTTCAGAGCACAGTTCATTACCCAGATACAATACTGGAATCTTTCTGCAGTAAAAAAATAGCAAGGAGCTTTACTGAAACATCAAATTGGTTTCAAAACATGCTATTTGATGTGGAAACTGGAGAAACACAGATTTGCCTAAGTATCTATTTGACATCTGAACTGCTGAAAATGTTTTGATACTTCAGACAGTTAATCTTTGAAGTATTTCTTAATATACATTTGTTTGTAAATGCCTAAATGCTAACTCTTAATCTGCTACCTTTTGAATGACTTGTTTTGTTTGCTGAAGTTGGACTTCATTGAAGTTGATGTTGTTTGAGCTTTGAGAAGCTGGTGATGAATCAGGCCTGGCTGATGTCTTTGGGGAAAATAATTCAAAAGTCCCCGAGAGGTTGGTGGTTGTTGTTGTTGTTGTTTTCCTGCGGTTTCTTGAAGGTGTTTGTTTCCCTGATTCAGGTTTTGAACAGGGAGTTGTTTTTCTAGATTGTCTTGTAAAGTGAGGGCAGTTTGCTCTTATAGTAATTGGAGACAATTTTAGTGATGGTTCTGGCCTAACTTTGAACTGTACTAGCTCTAACGATAAGTACCCAAGTTTCATCTGATAACTTTTTATCATTTAATATTCCAGAGAGCAGGTTTTAAGGATGTTTTACTAAAGCAGGTTTAGGCCATCGTGTATGAGCTCTTTAACCAAGCTCAGTAAAACAACATGATCAAAACAGGAGGATCTCGTGCCTGTTGCTATTCGGTCTTCCCTGTTGCATTCCTAGCCAACCACTGAGGTTGTGATTTGACTATATGTGAATTTAAATGGCTTCATAAATACACAAAGAAATGCTGTCATTGCACCACTGATATGTCTGATGTGCTCTGGATTTCATTTGCAGTGTTGTTAAACGCTAGACTGCTATATTACATGGTAAAGCTGTCATTGATAACTTAATTTCTCTATCTCTACTTGAACATGTTGGAAAACATTTTGCATATATTACCATATGCCATGCCCATTATTTAAAGTGACAACTCTAATTTCTATATTAAAATTAGCCCATGTGCATGCGAGCTGCTGTTTGATTCAGTACAAATAATGCTCTTTGAGTAGCTCAGTCTGGGCTGGGGTCCCTGTAGATCTGCATCCTTTCAAAACCAAGTCTTTTCTTCTCCTCTTTTAGGTCTACTGAGATAATGAAGCTTGAGTTTGAGGTTTCAGTTAATCATCTAATTTGTCAAAACATATAATCAGCCAGAGGCCACTGCCTTTATCTAGTTTTCTTTTGTAGACAGAGTGATAGAAGAAACAATTTTATCCTTAGCATGGAACTGATTTTACTGCTGTAAGACTGCATGAATATGAAATTGTGTGTTGGATTACTGAAGGATACTTCAAAGTGATATTCAACGTGCTGCTTTTTTTATTCTTTCTGGCATGGTGGAACATGGTTTAGAGGAGGTTATATTGTTAAAGGGATTCTGAAACACACTTCCTAGACGGGGAGAGAACTGAGGGAAGCCCTGCAGTTTATAACCTTTTCCAAGGGAATTTGTTATGGTATCACTCTAAAAAAATCCTTGTTATTAACTTTCTTCTTGCCCCCCACCCCCCTTCCCACAAAACTAGTAGGTGGCTTGAAGTTCACAGACATTTGTATAAAAGTCTGAATTTCCTTCTCTTTTCAAGTATTTGCAGTCAACAAATAGGACTACATTCCTGAATCTACAAACTTAGTGGCAATTGTTGCCTAATGGTACATCCAAAACACATTTTATCTAGGCATTTGATGAATGCTCTCAGAAAATACCAATTTTACTTATGTCACTTGCTGGGACTCCTATTGGAAGGTGCCTCCAGGGTCTATATTGACACTAAGAGCATGCTGTGAGTGATGTGTTTGTGCCGGTGGCTGTTTGCATGTGGCCCAAGGGCCAACTGTTGCACATCATTGACTGACCTGTTGCTCTTGAAGTACAAATCATCCATTTTATGTTTGACCAAAAGGGCATAATGGATATACACATGTAAAATTGAATAGCTGATTTCACAGCAGTGCTGTAAATATGGCATATGCTTCATGTCTTTCAGCATACATTCTCCATATTGATCAGTCGCCTTTTTTCCTCCGCACTTGTTGGTTGTTCCCTCAAAGTGTATGGAAGAAAAAAAAGAAAAGTACTTTTTTTTGGTCTTGTATGCATTCATTCACACCTGATCTAGTTACAGATGTCCCTGCTTACTGCAGAGGGATTGGACTAGATGACCTTTAAAGGTCCCTTCCAATCTAAACCATTCTGTGAGTCTATGAATTTTTAACGCCACTCCCTCTGCTACATTTTCTCATTGAGCACCTGCTGGCTCCTCTGTGGTTTCTATAGGCTGTATCAGCCACTGGAAATATAGAGATGCTAATACAAGAGCTATGTGGTTTCCCTTGTATAGAGACTATCTATATATTTTTTAAATGTATATATATATATGATAGACTGATTTGTCATATAATGATGCATTCTGATGATTTTCTGACTACAAAGTACTGTGTGTTACTGCTCTGTAATCCTAGTGCCCAATACTCAGCCTAGAGGTGTGAAGGTAATGCCCATGGAAATCAGTGCTCTTGTTCTGCTGTACCCAAAGGTATATGTGGCATCTCACTGTTCAATTTATTTGATTTTCCATGAGAAATTCTCTTATCTCTTGGGTGAGCTGGTAGAGGAAAACAAGGATGGGTTGCAGCAAAAAACATCAGTCTGGGGGCCTGATCCAAGTTTCATCTGCCACTAGCCTTAAAATGAAGACTGTCCCCAGCAGAAATATGTTCCCCTGACTGAGCAGCATTGCTAGGTTTTAATAGAGTAGTATTCTTATTCTTGAGAGTACAAAATGAAATTACAAGGAACAACAACAAAACCCCCAATTTAAGCAGCAAAGAAAAGTATTCTTTCTGAACAACTTTGATTCTTTTCTGTATTTTCTCCTTGAGTGGAAGGTTGCTGCAGATTGCTAGCAATTTGTACCAGAATATGTTTGGTATTGAACAATTGTGTAAAGAAAAAAGGTTGAGAGAGAAGTCCAGTGAATGAAACAGAATAAAACTGCTTTGATTTTGCTTCTTGTCCACAAACAAACAAAACAAAAGCATTTAAAAAAATCCCAACCAACCAACCAAACCACTACAAACCAAAACAAAAGTAAAAGCAACCACAACCTACCCCAAACAAACAAAAGTATTTTTTTTTTTCCCAAGGTGTTTTAATGTTCAGTTGGAACAGGACATGAATGATGACTGGATAGTTACAAAATGTGCAATAAATGTTGCTCAGAGAGAGAAAGAACAGTAAGTGCCAACCTAGGAAAAAAACCCGAAGTCTTCATGCTGAATGGATAAAAATGCATCCTTTCTGGATGGATAAAACCTCTCATGCTGTCTAACATCTCCCCCTCCCCCCCCCCCCCCCCGAAAAAAAAAAAAGACCACAAAGAATACCAGAAATGTGTTGTGATGATCTGGGAACAAAGCAGTAGAAGACAGAGGTAAGAGGCCAACCTGTAATGAGGCAGAATCAGAGTCGTCTTTGAATTTTAAGCGCAAAACTTAAAAGCTTTGTAGAGAAAGGGAGCAAAATCTTTCTAAACATTCTCACAAACAAATAAGAACTGGATGTATCACTTGGACACAGCAGAAGGAAAGCTAGTTATGAAGAGAACAGCAAGATCAGAGATTGGTTGAGCCTGGTGTCCAAATTGTGTTTGGCTTAGTGTCTAAACAGTGTGTTTGAATTCTGTTCCTTACATCCCATTTTTCTTCAGTTGTGCATTTGTTTATTCTTCCTTTTATTTATTCCTTTTTTTTTCCTGAGGAAATACACTTCAACCTTCTTCTTTCTATAGAAATACAAGAGATGGCTTAGTGCTGTGTTTCTGGGATCTCTGGTGTACAGACCCAGTTGCCTATACCCATCATCACTCTGTTGGAAATTCATCGAGTTTTAAAAGGTGCTAATTTTCTGTCAGGATGTGGAATCAGCACTTTGCATGAATGTTAGCCATGGAATTTAAGAGCAGTCAGGATTAGGAGTAAGCAAAGATCTTCTGATACCCCTAAAAGGTCTATGTGGAAGGAATAGACACTATGAGAAATACTATCAGTCTGGCAGCAGTCTGCTGCCATTGCTTGCTGTTAGTTTATGTCTGAGTGGTTTTGGTTAAAAAAAAAAAAAAATGTGTCCACAACTTTCAGGCTTATCTGAAACAAGAGTTCTGACTTAATTTTTGTAGAGGACAACCCTATAAATTTCAGCTAGCACCCTCTTAGACAGCCTCAGGGGATAAGACTGAAGAAGTGAGAATTCTTTTGTGCTTTGATGCGTTGGTTGGGAAAGCAACACTCCTGTTAAGTGTGATGCATTTTATGTTAATAAACAAAGATCATTAACTGAAGACTGAAGTGCTGCCAATCCTGAATCTTTCATGAGCAATAAATTCTCATTAAAAATCCTTTGGGGAAATGCATATTCTTTCAAAAGAACTTCCACAGCACATCATCTCCATGTGACAAATCCCCAGAGAAATAATGTATGTGAGCAACCAGTGATTAGAGGATTTGTTAGCTCAACTTCCAAGTCCACTGCATAAAGAAAACCCTTTTTGCTTGTTTCTTCTTTTGTTTTTCATTTTCCAAGGTCTTCTTAAGTCCAGCCTTAGTGAAAAAAAGAATTCACAGCTAATTGTGTTTGGATTGCAATCAGAGGATTCATCACATGTTATCTTCTGGATTCCAAATAATAATTATTTTTTTAAAAGACCCAGCATGAATAAACAGCATAATGAAAAATAGTGTAAATCTCTGTGCTGTAAGGATCCTTTAGTTAAAGCCATGCATAAGATCCCTACCAGAAACATAACTGAGACTCCATCTAGTCCAGAGAACAGCTTGACTGAGCTTAGAAATGAAAATCAAAATACAAACTAAGAGCCTAGATACTAGATATGCTGCTAGGAGTGGTTAAATCATGAAGAAACAGCTACATGATCTCCAATGGTGATGCAGTGCACAAGCTACAACAGTCGCTGGTTTTAAATCTAGAGCAGCAGTGCTTAATGATGGAAGGCAAGAAGTGAAAAGTACCCTTATGCAGAGCGGTTTCTTTCCAGGGTTTGCTCTCTCCTTTCTTGAATGTTCCTTAAAACAGTGTTTCAATGGCTATGTTGAGAGGAAGTCTGTGTTCACATCTCTGCTGTTACTTTCAATTTCACTAAGTCACAGAAAGCAAAATCTGACTCTTTTGAAAGTGACATCTGCTTTAGCCGTATCTCTCTTGTGCTGGTGACTGATGTGTTGCCAGGCCTCTGCCAGCTAGGCTGAACGGTCAAAATGGCCTGGCCTTTGATACTTCCAGCAATGAGAACAGGTGTATCTGGGGAGGAGGACCCATCTTGTGTGCATCTGAAATGAAGAATGGCAGTTGTGTGCATTGGAAATGAGAAGGGGTGAAAGGTGGTGTCTCAAACTATTGTGTTTCTCCCATGGGCCAAGCTGTTACGTAGCAATGACGCTGTGCCTCTTTCACTACCCCACTCTGAACCCAGCTGCACTATCAAGATAAATTGGGAGGTTTTTAGCATCCTCTCTCTGTCTTACTGTCCCATTTAAAGAAGTAGACCTGCTGGACTATATACTACAGGTGAGTTAGTAGTGTACCAGAAGGGAAAGGCGGTAGTGTAAAATTTGCTTGTCACATTGCCCTGTACTGGAAAAGGCCATAAAAATGCTGCAGGGAAAAAAGAAGATACAGACTACTATTTTGTTCTAATTAGAAAAAATGCTGTGAAAGAAAGAAATTTTATACTATTTTAGAGCATTTTAGGGCTTCCATTAAACAGATGCTTTCAGGTATTTCAAAGTAGCATCTCAAAAGAGGAGCAAGCAGTCATTCTTGGAGTAAGGGATAGGGATCTGTGTGCAACTACTACCTGTATTGTAATTTAAAGTTTCTTTTGCTGAATTTAAATTCCAAATTGCCTTTTATTTTAGTCTTGGTTTTTTTTTTTCCCTGTTTGAACACTGAGGTTTTCCATGATGGCAGTTGTTTGAGAACTTGGCAGCTTGCCTAATTGTACAAATTCCCACTGTATGCTTTTTGTATTGCAGCTTATTGGCAGAAATAATACAGCATTAAATACAAATATTCCAGTTAATGTAACATTTAAACAGATAAATCAGTCACTTAGGTAACAAATTCTGAACTGCAACAGTGTGAACTTGTCAGACTGCTTTTGCTAGGTATTTTGTGGTGTGGATTGCAGAACAGAGACAATAAGGTTTATGGTTAATGTGCCATTTCTGATAATAATAATGTTTTAGTAGTTCATAGGATGTATTGATTCAAAAGGTTCATAGAGGGATCAAATCTGTGCAGAATTTCTCCTTGCCAAAACCTTAACTGTGCTTTTTGCTAAATCCAAGGTTTACATAACGCATAGGTGATGTAATTTATAATGTCAAAACCTACACCTCTAAGCTGTTTCAGAGTTCAATGCTGCAGTGCTGTTTACTCTTAGGTGTTTGATGTTTCACCCTTGATACTGCATAGTCAGGTGTTAAACTCCCTTGTCTGTTACTGTTTACTGTTTGGACTTACTTTGAAATTACATTTGTAAATCTGTCGCACTACTATCTACAGACTTTAGAAGTTTTTAGGAAATGCTAATTTTTTTCCTCCATTTTTGTGTTTCAGAAACAGTTCAGCTTCCCCCCTCCCCACCATTTTCTTCTGCCACTTGGAATCTTGGCGCCCCCCCCCCCAAAAAAAAGGCTTCAGAATCTTTATATCTGGGGGGATAAAATGCAGCTGAATGTATTATCTTATGAATAATGGCCATAAGTGAGATGTTCCAGGAGATTTGTGAAATGATTGCTTGGTATAATTCATAATTATCCTGGTGATTTGGCATTGTGTCATACAGGCATTAATCTTTTATCCTACAACTGAATGTGTATGTAGTTGGGAAGGAATCACTTTTTTTGCTTGTATTTTGCTTAATCAAGAGACTGCATTGGTTGTGATGGTTGGTGTCATCTCCATGTCTTGTCAAGGAGTTCAAAGGGCGGGTTGGTAGCTCAATTTATTCTCATTCTGGTTATTTAGCAGTTACTAATGAATGTTATTTAAAGGTTTGATTTAAAAAGCTTTTGGCTTTTCTAGATTTCTAAGGCTACAAACCATCTCAAGAGTAAAAATACCCACCTTTGGGTACAGACCTCCCCACCTATGTCTGATACTATAGGCCCAAACATGTACAGAATTTGGGAGAGGGGCTGTGCCGTGGAGTCAGCTCTAATACTGGAAGGAGACACCCCAACATTAAAAAATAGATATATTTGAAACAGTCAGAAATACCAGTGGATCCTTGAAGTGTGTGGGCTTGCACCTATAATTTCAGTGTGCAAGACAATAAATGTCAGTGAAGTAGTAAAGATCACCAACATGAGAGAAGACGCTTCTGTTGAAAATGCATTGCCGTCTGTCCCCATGCACATGCTTAGGACAGGAGAATTACCATGCTCGAGTGTCCATCTGACCCCCGCTGCTGTGCCAGTGCCGAGAGAGTCATTTGTCATCAAAACAGCTCCTTGATAATCTTCCATGGACTCCTGATAACCTTTCCTTTTGTAATTTCTTTGCCATGGCTCTGCCCCACTTCTTTTGCCAAAGGCTTTTATGATGACGGCTCTGCCTCCTCTCTTTGCCTTCTCTTTTCTGACCAGGGTACGTGATGCAGCCCTGTGTCATGCCATGACTTCTTCCATGATATGTGTTTTTGTATTTGGCATCATTTGTGTGCTTCTGGAAAGTAACTAGATGGTCTTCTTTGCACTTCTGCTTCAGATTTCATATACATTAAAATTGGGGAGGAGCCCCTGGGGATTGCTGATACTTGTTTTAGATCAGAGTCATAATGCTATGGGTTTTTTTTCCTTTAATGTTAATTTCACTCAATGAAAATACAGTTTAAATAAGTTACTACCTGTTTTGTTTGCCTGGATTTGGCAGTATCATGTCTTTTAGAAGAGAAGTTTAATGTAAATTATGTTTTCTGTATGCTTATCTTTTATCACAAATACCTGAGCAATAAGTGTGAGTCTGTGCCTTACTGGTGGCTCATCCTATCTATTCTGCTGCTTTCTTGACAGCATTAGTACTTCAGTTGCTGTAACTCCAGTCTTTGGAGTTACTGTAAAAATACTTAAATAAAGCTTGTATTTTGCTTTAAGTTTGCAATAAATATTTCTTTGCAAGCTGGCTCTTTTATTGCCAGTTCTAGTTTAACCCTTGCAACTCTAAACTACACTTTCAAAACGCACACGACACTGATGTTTGCAAAGCACCAAATGCCTCTGCTGTCCATGATCTTCAGTAGGAAGGAAGGTTGCAGCATCGCTAACCACTGCGACTGCAATAGGAGCTGAAAGAGGTGCACTAGCTCACTCCAGCTTTTCCACCTTCGGCTGTTCCCTTGTCAGATCTTGTAGACTCAATGAGGTCAAGCCTGGTTAGCATTTAGCTGGGAAACCTCCTTGGAAAACCAGGAGCCAAGGGAAGCCAGGCTTGTGTCTCTTTGCACAGACTAGTGATGTTTGATTTTTGATTGTGTTCCTCATTAAAGCCATAACATTGTTTTTCTTTG
Source organism: Melanerpes formicivorus (assembly GCF_026170545.1). NCBI lineage: Eukaryota > Metazoa > Chordata > Aves > Piciformes > Picidae > Melanerpes > Melanerpes formicivorus. The sequence goes on along the minus strand of NW_027142357.1, from coordinate 34,915,095 downwards.
TTAAAACAGTAAAATTGTTGTTTACTATTTGAAACAAGTATGGATTCTGTACCACTAAGATCTTGGCAAATGGCTAAATCAGCACATTTTAGAGGCATCCTTTATTTCATACTTTATCCAGGAGCTATTTTAAGTAATATCTGTGTTAGACAGAGAAGCAAAACCCTGTATCTAAGATCTTCTGAATCTGAGGTTTCATAGTATGATAGTATCAGTCAGGGTTGGAAGAGACCACAAGGATCATCCAGTTCCAACCCCCCTGCCATGGGCAGGGACACCCCACACTAGATCAGTCTGGCCAGAGCCTCATCCAGCCTGCTCTTAAACACCTCCAGGGACGGGGCCTCAACCACCTCCCTGGACAACCCATTCCAGGGCTTCACCACTCTCATGGTGAAGAACTTCCTCCTCACATCCAGCCTGAATCTCCCCAGCTCCAGCTTCATTCCATTCCCCCTAGTCCTATCACTACCTGATATCCTGAGCAGTCCTTCCCCAGCCTTCCTGTAGGCCCCCTTCAGATACCGGAAGGCGACAATTAGGTCACCTTGGAGCCTTCTCTTCTCCAGACTGAACAGCCCCAACTCCTTCAGTCTGTCCTCATAGGAGAGGTGCTCCAGCCCTCTGATCATCCTCGTGGCCCTTCTCTGGACGTGTTTCAGCACCTCCATATCCCTCTTGTAATAGGGGCTCCAGAACTGGACACAGTACTCCTGGTGGGGTCTCACCAGGGCTGAGTAGAGGGGGAGAATCACCTCCCTTGCCCTGCTGGCCACACTTCTGATGCAGCCCAGGATCTGATTGGCTTTGTGGGCTGCAAGTGCACACTGAGAGCTCATGTTGAGCTTCTCATCAACCAGCACCCACAAGTCTCTCTCCTCAGGGCTGCTTTCCAGCCAGTCACTGCCCAGCCTGTATTTGTGCCTGGGATTGCCTCAACCCAGATGCAGGACCCTGCACTTGGTCTTCTTGAATCTCATGAGGTTGGCTTGTGCCCACCTCTCCAGCCTGTCAAGGTCCCTCTGGATGTCATCCCTTCCCTCCAGCGTGTTTGCTGCACCACACAGCTTGGTGTCATCAGCAAACTTGCTGAGGGTGCACTCAATGCCACTGTCCATGTCACCCACAAAGATGATTTAACATTTTATTTCAAAATTTGTGAAGCTGAAGTTCTCTGCTGGAGTTCTTTGGTTTTGTTGTATTGATGTAAAATAGCGCTATCAGGAAGGGAAATGAAGAAAAAGGGAATCTTTCACACATCCAGTGTAGCTTTCACTGTGTTGTTTGATCTAAGGATATCTGTTACCAGATCAGGAACAGTATTAGCATATCTTCAAAACTGTGTCACAGGTGGGGGCGTGTGATTTCATTGCCTACTCTGCCTTTATTCCTGTGGACTGGGAGGAGTTCAAGGAACACAGTTCTGTAGTGAAGCCCTAAGCTGTGTTAGATGTCGCTGGCATATGATACAGGGGTGGGTTTTCTGTCTGCTAGTTGAATGAGTTGAACCTATGGGAAGGGAGGGTGAAGGAGAAATTTTGTTTTAAGGAGAGTTTGGAACTTGTAGGATTATTTTGCACATTTTTTTTTTTCTGGGACTAAATGGGTTTTCCTCATACTGTTGTTTTGTAGAGCAAGCTACTGCAATATCTACTAGAGATAGTGAGACGTGAAATGTATCTTGCTTCCATCCACACAGTGACTACTTGTGTGCTTGGTTTCATCTGAAAAGGATATAATTGAATCCTTGTTTGGCTCCTTTAATTATCTCTTTGCTAAGTGCTTGGCTGGGAATTTTGCCACTTACAATGCAAATATTCAAACTTAAGAGCATAAACTGTGCCTTCTGTAAACCTTTTATCATTTGGTGGCTTTTCAAAAGCGAACATGAGAACTTCTCGATGAGCATTGTTCAGTTTTTTTAATCCTCAGAAGATTTTGTTTTCTTGCAGGTTGCTAATTAACTTTGTTAATTAATCATGCTATAAGGGACGAAACATGCTTGATTAAAAATAAATAAAACTGTATAGCAACAAAGTAATGCTACTGATTTTTTTTCTATAGAAACCAAAGATTAAAAAAAACCTCAAGATAAACTTTGAAGCTGCATGTCAAATACTCTTTGCATTTGAAACATCTGTAATACTAAAGCAGCTAAAAGCTCATTACTTTCACAGCTCAGTTACAGCAAAATGCTTATCCAATCGTAACACTGTGTTAAAAAATGAAGGCTCAAAATAGTTGCTCAAGGTTCTGTCTTAATCAAAACGGTCTGCGATGGTGGATAGTAACAAATAGGTTTATTTGTTCATGCTTAGACATGAAATTCCTTGTTCTCTCTTGTCCTGTGTCTTTTATGGAAACCTCCAACTGCTGTTAAATGCTGTTGGCTCCTAACAGGATTCTGACCACATTTCACAACCGTTGTACCAGCATACATTTGAGCAGAGGTGGTGAGAAATGGCTCACTGCAGGTGATGAGCCAAGTACATCACAAATAAAACTCTGCGGAAGGATCTTGGGAATGTCTGTGGTCCAGAGGCATTCTAGGCCTCTGCCTCACATCCCACCTTGCTGAAGTTCACTATCTGCAATGGTCTGGCTATAAGTGCTGTCTCCATTGCCTGCGGAATCAAGTCAAGAGGGAGAAGATGCTCTAGGACCTCTCTGAAGTGGGAGCACAGAGTTATAGAATAAATAGAATAGAATAATAAACCAGGTTGGAAGAGACCTTCGAGATCATCGTGTCCAACCCATCAACCAATCCAACCCACCTAAATAACTAAATCAACTTTGCTTGCTTCAAAGTTGACATTTTCAGATACCATTGGAACAGGTGGCTCTTCTGTATCCACTATTGAATTTTTTTTCCTCATACATGATACTCATGTTTCTTTTTCATCTTCTATTGAAAAGTAATTCTGTTCCTAATACCAGCAGCGTTGCGAACACACTATGAAAATAGCAGTCTTTGCTCTCCTTCATAGAGGAAGTCATTAAGGAAGTCCTTTCAGAACCTTTGGGATCCTCACCCAGAGAGGTTAGAGTTAGGAGGAGCCTTCTTTATGGATGGAGCTTAAATGGAATTTACTCTGATAAAATTCCATGCTTCCAGAAATGTGGGACTGATTCCATGTTGTAAATAACACAGAGAGGGAAGTAGGAGTATTCCTTACGTCGGACTAACTGAAATCTCTGCAGACCACTGGCAGTAAGGGCATGGAAGAAGTGATTTGTGGATAGTTTAGGGTTTTGTTTTGTTTTTTTCCCTCTTTATCTTTTCTCATAAAATTCTTTAGGCATTTGTTTTTCAATTAAAAAGTCAAACCCTCCTCAAAGGGTATCCTAGCTTTTTCCGCTGAGACATATTAGGGCACTGAAGCGATGAAAAAGGCAATGGGCTGTTTCCAGCAACTGAACTAAATCCTTAAAATAGGATTAACCAGTTCTGTAATATGCCTATGATAGCATCAGCACTGAAGAAGGAGGGCAATACACATCTTTTTGTAGCTGCTTTTAGGGTACCTGCATTAAGGCTGTCAGTGCTGTGGCGTCACCAGTCTCAGTGGTTAGTAAAGAGGACCTTGATACTGTGCTATCGTCGTCTCTCGTTTTGCCAATATGTGGTGGTTTCAATATCATACATGTTTATGAATCACAACATTGGCAATGCCTTTTATTAATCTGGTAATTCCACTAGCCAGCTGTGCCTGGAGTATTGTGGCGGTACTGCAAGCACGTGTGGGCAGGTGACTCTTAAGGACACTTAATCTAAATACAACATTTTCTGCCAAAAGGGGAGGACCAGTTTAGTGATCAAAGCATATGTTGAGCTATGGCTACATGACATGAGTTCTGTCATTCTTGCAGTAAGTAGGCAAGTGTGGGCATATCTTCCTTCCTCAGCAGACAAGAGTTCTGAGAATTGGGATAAACTGTTATAGAGCATTTAGCTTTTCCTGCTGGATGAGAGAAACAAGAACAGCTACAGAGCCTGGGGACATCTTCAGCCACTGGGTCCTCCCTCACCCATGACTAGGCATTTTGCAGGTTTTTTTGGGGGACAAGAGTTTCCAGCCTCAGCTCTTCTCTGTAGCAAGAGGGCTAGGAGGCAGGTCTGTTTTCAAGACTTTGTCTGCTTCACTGCAGTGTACAGGAGGAAGGTTTTCTTTCCTGAGCTCAGTATGACTGAAGGAAGGTGGATGGCGTGTGTCATCCAAACCAGCAATTAAAATGATGACATGTACATTTCCACTAGCAAAACAAAACTTAACTGTTGAGCAAGTGATAAATGTAATTATCACATTGAACAAATGCTAAAGTTGTGTATTCACAAGGAAGAACATGGTCTTAACTGGTGAAGGGTGATCATAGAATCATAGAATAGTTTGGGTTGGAAGGGACCTCCAAAGGTTTTGCTTCTTCCATTCCAGCCCAGGGATGATGACAACTTCCCTAGCAACTAACTCATGCTTTTTATCTGTAACATTGAATCCACAATCACTCTTTAAGGACCCCTGCTGCAACTTGGCCAGTTTTAACCACAGCTCTTGCTCCCTAATGAAAGCACTGCTCAGCTGGCTCTGTAGACATCTGCAAGCATCTCGTCTTGCAGGTGTTTTACCCACTCAGTTTCAAGTAGTGCCTGCAAGTCCTCAACCAATTCCCCTAATGCCCTCTTCTTTTTACTTTCTATTTGATTTACACCACATCTATTTTTCTGTGCTGCCATCAGCACTATCCCTGAACCAGCAAAGATTACTGCTGTCAACATTTCTAACAAGAGGGAGAGTTAAAATCAAGCTGGACATGGGCAATCCTGATTATTTGCCAGGGAACTCACGCTCAGCTGATTAAACTCCTCTTTTTCTTGAGGCCCCCACAGTGGAGCTGAAAATAAAACTGGTGAACCCCCTTCATCGAGGACTCAAACCAAAGCTGCCAAACCCCCTCCATGGGGATCGCAAGCTAGCATTGCTGAACCTTGGTCTGTGGGGCTGCAAGTAAGAATTAAGGGTGCAGAGGTCTCTCTTCCCTGTCCTCCAGTAAAACTTTCCCCTGAGAAAAACCTCTAAGTCCTAGTCTCAACAGCACTTACACAGGAAGGGGTTTCTGCTGACTATGCCAACTAAAATGTCACAAGCTAGTATCCTGAGCCAGCCCTGGGCAATGGGAGAGGTTGCACTAAGATTCAAAAATTCCCTTGTAGTAGATTAAAGAGAAATGACACCAAATGGCTGATGAGTTAGGTTTATTAGATTGGACCAGAGCAGAGGGAGAATGGGGAGAAAGAGACAGTGAAAACAAAAAGTTACGAAGTATGAGAAAAAAAAGAAGATACCACCACTCCTGGATCCAGTGATGTTCTCACAGAGTTAGCCACGTCCCTCAGTGGTGGGTATACATCCCACCAGGATCTTCTGTAGTAGGTGCAACATGTTGATCCCAGAAGTTGTGGTCCTTTTATACCTTTCTGGAAAGGGATGGGGAGGGTGAGGGTGTCATGGTCTGTCCAAATCACAAAGGGAGGTGTGCACCAGGCCCCTGCAATGAAGTGTCTGTCACCTGGTGGTGTTAAGTGTGGTTTTAAAGAAGGAGTTCCTGCTTCTGTAGGAATTATCTCTTCCCACTGTTAAGTCAGCAACTCCCCTACATAGCTACTAAGGCCATCACCCTGTCTGTTCAAGACCAGGTGCATCACACCTTGTTTGAGACTATGGAGTCCATAAGGGGTATCAGCCCTCCCCTGCCACACACAGTGTTTTGAGTTGAGAGTCATTATGGACTAACACCCGGTCTTGTCACATGCATTGTTCTACAGAATCACAGAATGTATCTGGTTGGGAGAGACCTTGGAGATCATCTCATCCAACCCTCTTGAGACAACAGAGGATTGGGCTATCACAGTGTGGCTGGTGGGCTTGTAGCTGGAGCCCTAGGCAAGTGGCACAAGGCTGATCCTGCTGGTCCTTGAACGGTGCTAGGATGCTGCACTGGGATGATTCAGGCCTTTCTTTCCAATTAGACTGAGTAGAATTTCCAGGCAAAACATGAGTAAATGGAAAAATTCAAACTTGATAAAGGATATGTTCTGATTTTAAAATACTTTTTTTCTTGAAGTTTCCAAAGTTGATCATTGTAAATAACTTACTTATCTGAAAACTTTATGTTTTGGTGTGAAATTCTTCTGATCTGCTTAGACTGATAAATTGCTTTGACATTTCTGCAGGGTGCTTTTGTTTCAAAAATAGATACTCCTCTTTAAAAGTAGTCTGCTTGGAAAGGTATCTTTCTTTTTTAAATTACAGTAGATTGCTTAAGTCTCACTTGTTCTGTAAAGTATTTTCTTCTTTGCTGAGCTTACAGATCAAATTCCTCTCTTCCCATATTCCTTCTGCAGTGGTGGATTCCTGCAGCACCTTCCACTGTCTTGGTTTTGTGATTCACATACTCTGTACCTAACTGTGTGTTGCCAGTCCATACATTCTGAAAACCTCTTTACTTTTTACTCTACTTTAATTCCTTTTGTAACATTTTTCATGTGAAAGTATGTTGTGATTACCAGATCCTTAGCTAAGCAAATTGTTACTTAAGTCAAGCCAAGCATTTGAGTAAGGATATTCTATGAAAATAAGCTAATTAAGAAAAATGATAATTCAGGACCTGCAAAATGAAGCACAGTATGTCTAGGAATAGAACAGATTTTTTTTAGATTCATTTTTATGCACACATTTATTGATGATCTAACAGCCTTCCAGCTTGTGTTAATGTAGTGTGGAATAAAGCTGATGTGCAAGGCCGTAGGAAAATAAATAACACAATCTGATTTGCACGGTCTGTTTCCATATTGCCAGCGTGATGAGCTACTTTGTTGTTTGAATGGAGCAAATGATTTTAAGATTTCAGTTGATTTATTGACAGTTCTGTCAGACTAACACAACATGAAACAGTAATGGAGCCACTAAATATTGCAGAAGAAGGTGGGTAGGAGAGCAGAGTCTGCCAGGAGGGTTACCCGAGTGATGTGCAGGAATGCCACCCTGATGGGGAAGCAGTGAAAAATGAACTGCTATTCACACGCTTTTCTTTCCACAGGGAGAAGCTGTCTGTGGCTCGGCTGCAGCGAGAAGTTGCACAAAGTAAGAGTGAAGGAGCAATGGTAAGCTGTGGCAACTTGCTGCTTTGCAATTTTTGTCTTACTACTTCAGGTCATAGGTATATTTTGTCTTGCTGAAGATGGTCTCTGGAGCACTAAGACTGCCTGGGACATAATGATGGATTGCCAACGATGTATTCATAAATCGGAGGAAACTCAAGCCTGTATCTTGGCTGTCTTGGGAAAACCATGGTAGAGAAAAGCTCTTTCCTTTTTCCTGCTGCTGATGCTTACTGGAATTGGAAGCAGGGCAAGCACAGGCAATTTCAGATCAAAATGTGGTAGACTTGCTTGCCTGTTTATCTTAGCCAACTGCAGAAAAATGGAAGAACAGAAGCATGGAAGCTTGAAAAAGGCTCAGTCTGCTAGTTTTGTAAATCATGTAAGGCTCCTTCTATCTTTATTTTCCATATAGCAATTTATGAGATTAGGCTTGTGAGCAAAAGTAGAAATGGCAGATTTTTGGTTAACCATAAATCTCAATTTATGTAGTGCCTTATCTCTTCAAAACAGTTTTCTTTAGGAGCCAACATGTGCTGAGTGTGCTTAATTACTTAATAGCTAAGGAACTCTTCCCATCTGTTAAGGAGTTTGTTCATCCTGATCTCCAGATGAAATGTCTTAGGCTTCCATGGGATAAAGTAGACCCATTCAAAAACCTTAAATCCCAAACCACTCTCAAACATACTTGTGAAATTCCTCCTGATTTGAGTGAGTTGCATAGTTGGCTGTGGAAGAATTTGGTCCAAAGTTTGTTTACCTTAGTTGGGAGAAGTTGTAGAAGGTCTCTGGGGAATGGAATGTTTTTTAAAATCCCAACTGCCTCCAGTGAGTGCATTTTGTAAATCATAATTAGTGACTAATACAATTAAATGAGCTTTGTAGGGACCTAAGTGACAGTAGGAGAAACCTCCCATGAATATATAGCTCTCACTGTGGCTACACATGGCTGCAGAAGAACTGAGGGGTACCTTTTGGGGGCCTCTGCTAGGATACAGGCTTTTGGGCTCAGAATGCCTTGTAGAGAAGGGAAGGAGAGGGGATGAGGCAGACACTGCTGATTTGCCCCAAGCCCCAACTCCTTGCCCAGTATGCCATGACAGTTATTGCCCTCTCCTATTGCAACACTATCCCCAGTGTGTCTGCTCTTGGGTCTGCAGAATAGCCGGCTGACCACCAGGAGTCTTCAAGATGGGCTTTAAGCAGTTGGAAAGACTGGCCACTGGGTAATGTCTTGTGTGTTTTGGGGCAGAAGTCCTGGAGGAAGAAACTTTTCTCGGGTTAAGCTGCATTCCAAGAGTCTGTGACAGAGAGAAAATTCCCAGTGCCTTTTGGAGGAATTTTGCCTGCAGAAGAATGCCAGAGATGAGGCATTGGATGTGCAATTGCATTTCAGTTTTCAATATAAACAAATTTCAAAATCTGAGAAGAGCTATTACTCTATTTTAAATGTTTCCTTTACTTTTTTTAAACTAGCTTTCCCTTGGAGGCATAGCAATAATTTATTGAGTGTAAAACATACTTAGTGAGATAATCCAAGGCATTATGAAATGAGCAATATTGATTAGCGTTCTAGAGCTTTTTGTATGTGCACCCACCTTGTAGTCTCATCTCATGAGGCTCAGATACTTCTTTCACTGTTTAAATTGGGCTTGCAGGATTAATCACATCGTCCTGTTAACTGAGTGTAATTTTGTGTAATTTGTTGAGAGGCCGAGTGTTGTAACACATTAGGAGCTGGCAGGTAGATCTCTAGGGGTGCAGTCTTCCCCCAGGGTAAATACTAGGTGGTTTTTCCCCCTCCTTCCCAAGGGGTGATTTCTAGAATTATCCTGCAGCTGCAGCCAAGGACAATTGCTTTGAAGCTGTTGATGTATGGAAACTTCTTTGTGTGTGAGGCCTCAGAAATGGAGAGTTTAATATGAAACACAGCAGTCAGTAATTAACATTAATAAACTTGCTTGGCTGTGAACAGTCTGAGAGTAGTAAGGGTCCAGGAGATAGAGTATTTGAACACAGAGGAGGCCAGGGGTGAAGTAACTTAGGTAGGCTGGGCTGAGCAGCAAGAGGCCTACAGTAAGTACCAATTTCGGAGCAAATGCTTCACAAAAATTCACAATGAAATTTCGGTGAAGGATTCTGAGCCAGCAAGCCTCTGGCAAATGGGGAAGCTTCCTCCAGAGAAGTGCTGGCAGGCAGCAGCATGCCCACAGGGTACTGAATCCCATGTGCTGCTCTTTTTGGTGTGATGGATATCCCCCTGGAGACAGCATGGAGTCCTGTGAGGCTGGCAACCAGGAGGCCAGGCAGTAGTACCAGCCGGCTGCAGGATGCCTGAGGGGTTTTGCCCTGCTGTCACCGGCTGCAACTCTGGATAAAAGGGATGGCACCCCCTGCAGCCCCCCCGGCAGTGACAGGCCTTGGCTTTATTTAATCACTAATTAGCTAATCGCCTTTACTTACTCCCATTTTCTGTTTTGTTTGCTGTACTCGTTGATTAGCATGACGATTCTTAGTGAACTGCCTCCTTCATTTGGGAAGAGAACAGGTGACAGCACATGCCACCTTTAATGCCAGCATTTATGGCTTGCTCAGTCTCATGGAGAGCAGTGTTTGTGGTGGGCATGATGCTGGGCAGGGAGCACGAGGAGCCATGTGACCACACTGCTACCTGGTGTCCCGGGAACTCCTTGAAGCATTACACAAGCCTTTTGCAGAGTAGCAGCTCATGTAATACCTGAGAGCATTTCTTGCTTCTTTTAGGTAAGTATATCTTGCTTGGGTTTTGAAGTCACAGATAGGTTGTGAGGGTAAAAGGTGGCCATGTTGTCAACCCACACTCATTTTTTGAGTGAGCAGAGTCAGCAGGGAGTGTGTGCTCTGTCCCTGTTTGTGCTGCCTTGCTGCTGCCATGCTAGAGTGACACATGATGCTGTGGGTTTGCCTTGGCCTTCCTGCTTCCCGTTTGGCACCTTTTTGATCACAGTGTGAGAAATCTGTGGATGCTCTTTCCTGTTGCCTTCCCAGCACAAATCAAGGGGAGAATATACTCTTTAGGCTTTGCTTCTCTGCGTGGGGGGTTGTCAGTTAGCCTTTGCCATAACCTTCAACCAGCTGTTGCCTTTTTGCGTTTGTGCCTTGGAAGTGATGGGTGGGAAAACCTCCTGGTGCTCAGGTTCACAGCGTCACAGGGACTGCTGCAGTGAGGTGGACATGTGCATGAAGTCAATAATGACAAATAAATAGGAAGCATGTGCTGTAGAAGCTACTTACTCTGTGATGTCTTTGCTCCAAAAATGTCTTTGTACATCTGTACAAATAATGTAGGGTGAGTGATGATGAAATCCATGTTTATGAGGAGATATTTTTCTGAGCTGTCTCACAGTGCTCCCCATAAGAAATGTGTTTTTTAATATGACCCAGAGTGACATTTTTCATGACTGAGTTATGATTTGGAGTAGATAATTATTGGAAGGTACTACAGAAGATAGTACCTTTCAAGATAAATGTTTATTACCCATATGATCATATGGAAAATCTGATACCTCACAGGTAGGGTGGAGTGAGTATGTGTTTATAAATTACTTGAATTAGGAGAACTGAATAAATTCAGACTGTAACTATCTGACAGTTGCTCAGGTGTCTATTTCAGGAACCACCATTAGTAAATATTGATTATTCATTACCAGAATGCACAATTAGTTACTGCCAATTCATCTATTGAAAGTTTCAGCAGCACTGAGACTGGATTGCCAGGTGGCTCTTCCTGTCACTTATGGCCTTTAATTTCATGATGTGCATGTTTGCAGTTTTCTCAGTCATGTTGAGTCTGACTCATCAAAGAGATTTTACCTTTTTGTAAAGAAAATGATGATCACTTCATATGTGTACAGTTCTTACAGCATTTGATGGAGACTGTGCAGGTGTCTGTGGTGACAGGGATTCCATTCTTACAATGAGCAGCTTTCAAAACAGATGACAAGTTTGTTCCAAAACATGGCAAAGACTGAAAACTGCTTTAGTCATCAAATTTTTAACATTTTTAATTTTTTGGGTTTGTTTTTTTAAGCTGGGAGTGTGTGACCTTGTACCATTAGGACATGGGACAAGATAAAGTGTTCATTTTAGCCAAATTTTCTTACCAGTGAACACAGTGACAGAGTTCTCTTGACAGTTTACTTGCTACATTAGCAGAAACAAGATTAAAAACCTAAAATTAATCAAAAAGTGTATACAATTATGTCATGTTTTAATGACTTGGATTAATTTAATAATTACCCAAGAAAATGTTGCATATTTTATTTATTTGACACCTCTATTTACATAGGTTAGACCTCAGTTTGTACTTCTGCATCCAAGTCCTTTAATTCTGCTCTATTTTCCATTAGTTCAGTGGCCTGTAACCTACACAAAAGCAATTGTGGCACTCTTGACAATTTAGCTGTGAAGGTTAAAGTGGGATGATACTGCCTTTTATATCTACATGGGTTTCACTTAGGGTGGGCCCTAGGCTCTGATTTACCATGTGTCCTGCTGCGTTTTTAAGTGATGCAAAGTGATTATCATGGGCTCTTCCTGGTACCCGTCTATTCCACACCTGCACCCTTTTGTTAAAAAACCACCATGTTAAGTGAATGTGAGGTCCCCACTGAATAGGTTTCCACCCTCTGGTAATCCTTCTGCATCAGATTGATTTATGAATGTATCAGATTCTTTGTTAGCATGTAAACCACTAATTAATTTAAAGCTCTCTGTGGAAAAATTAAAGCCCTGGTTAAGGCTTTCAACAGGCTCAGATGGTGCTAATAATGGAAAAACAAGTTATATTAATGAGTTTTGATGCAATCAGCACAATTCTTGCTTCACAAACAGTTTTTCCTGTAAAAGAGTAGAGACTGCAAGTTTTAAAATAGCGTGGAAGAGGTAAAAAGGAAAGGTGGGAAAAAAAAGTTGCAGAATCAGTAAGATATCCCGTTGCTACTAGGAACTGAGTCACTTCTGCTTGTTACAACTTTCTTAAATGTCACATGTTTAGCTGTACATAACAGCCTCTCACAAAACCACAGGAAGTGCAAACCAGTCTTTTTCCCAGATTGAAATTGAACTTCTAAAGTAACCAGCTCTGAAAAGATCTCTGCCTCTTCTCCTCATCACGTGTAACCAAATTTGAGCGTTCACGTGGAGGTGGACATGCTGAAGTGCAGAAATTATCTTGATTGAAATTGTATTACAATCAGTAGAAAAATTCTGACCTGCTTTTACAAACTCCAGGTGTTTTGTATGTAATTTCAGCTTCTTGGTCTTCCATTCAAACTTAGACTTTTAATGTAGGTGCTAGGTTTTGGTTGGGAAGAAAGAGGAGATCAGACCTTGGGGTGATGATGCTTTATTGAGCTGACTGAAATGAAGCTGAAAATAGGAATCCAAATCTCCATCTCTCTTTGTAGGATGCTGAAAATGCAGTTATGGCAGCAAACCATGACTGTAGGAAATTGTGCTTTTGCTGCATCTCTCCCAGGAGCTGCATTTACCTCTCCTGGCTCTCATCACTGCCAGGGTACTCAGTCTCAGACCACCATCCTGGCTCTGTGGTCAGCACCACAGCTGATACTAATGCTGCCCCATTAATCAGCTAGCAGGGAGCCCTCTGAAAAGGAGCAAGGTCAGCATGTTCAGAGGCCCAGCTCCTAACATCTGCACTATGTACCTTGTTTTTATGGGAGAGGAGGGGGAATCCTGTGGTTGCTCTTGAGCTGGGGTCTTACAGATGGCAGCACAATGTACTGCCACTAGCATGGAAGTGCTTTCTGTCACTGACATGATGAATCTCTGTGATCGCCTCCAGCAGCTGGGAAGGCTGCTGTTGCAGAAGGACCCAGGTCATTCAAAAATAGATGATATTTAGTAATAAATGAAGTGTTAAAGATGAGATACAAAAGGCTAAACTGTCTTTCCCAACTTCTGGGTCCTTACATCTATGAAAACATCTCTCTGTGCTTCAGTTAGAAAGCAGAGAGGGAGAGGCAGCCTCACTATTTAAAAATGTCTCTTTCAATATTAAATATCCTAAACCAGAAATAAACAATCTGACCTCTGTGCTGTCTTCTCTGTGAAGCTGTGTATTTATACATGGCTGTCTAGCTCCTTTTCCTTGGAAGCATCATCATACAGCCCTCACAGAAATTCAGTGACATTAGTGGTATTTAGCATCAATAATAATTATTGAAATTCTTTACAAGCCTAGTTTAATGCTCTTGGACCTCATTAGTTGTTCACACTTCATTAGGCCAAATGTCCTTATTCACAACTTTGCAGTTTTATCCTCTGTGGGTTTTTTCAAAGAAAAGAAATTAAAATTTCTTCTTGTTTCCCAACTATTACTCTTTTGTTGTTGTTTGATTCAAGCTTCTGAATATGTAGATGTTTGGTATTTTAAGACTTTTATGAATCTCGTGATTCTTTATGACTTAAAATTGCTGACACTTTCAACAAATCTTTTTCCAATGAAAAAAAATCAACCTACTTGTTCCCTCTTCCTGAACCAGAAGTAATGAGAGCCCGATTGCCTCTGGTCAGAGTTGTCTGCCTTTCAAAGCCTGTGTTCCTCCTTCCTGGTTAATTAATTTCAGAGTCTGGTTTATTCACTACGTTTCACAATGTATTACTAAAATCAATTTCCTTTCGTTCCATTGTTGTTTTAAGTGTAACACAAATGGTGTGAGTGCCTCTGGGAAGATGCTGGGCCCTGCGTGGCTGGTGGCCTCCCTGGCTCTGGCTTTCCACCAGGAGAGGGAGCTGCAGCCATTGCAAACAGCGCCGACCTCCACAGCCCGGGTGAAGAGCTGACAGACGGCTTGCTGGAGCACAGTCGGTTCTGGCTTCACTGGGATTTAAGTTTGGTGGAAATGCAAGGTGTCAGCCGCGGTATTTTAAAATACACAGGACTTTGAAGGGGCTCTTGGTACTTTCCCTTGCAAAAGCAGCAGTTGCTCCATCCTTGTTTTCGGTGTTTTCTTGCTCTGCTTGCCAAGGATAATATTGTAGGTATCACAAAGACCAAAGGAGCAGAAATAAGTTTTGCCTCTTAGCTGGAACTTACTGAAATGGTCTGTCTCTTCAAAAAGTTTCTGCAAGTATTTAGTTGACTTGAAAAGGAGTCAAATAATACCATGTAAGAATCACTGAACACACAAAAACACCCCAAAACGTAAAAATGCATTTATGTAAGATCTGTAAGTAAAACACAGGCAATCTGTAGAAAGTATGTCATATCAGTTAAACTGCCCTCAAGTAGAAATTGCCATTTATACATTAGATAACAAAGGCAGGGGATGCTGAAGACAGAAAGGGCGCATGCAGCCTCGCAGCATCTCTGGGTGTATTCAGTATTGCAGTGGCAGTTGGCAAATCCTGCTTTGTGACTAGAAACAGATGTAGCCTGCTCTAGGCAATACCTCGCTGCCTAATAGGAGTGATGTGCCCATGCACTAATAACAGTGAATTGCAGCCATTTTCATATCAAAGGTTAAGCTCTGCAATCCTGGGCTCCTCCAGGCAATGGCAGGAGTTGACTAGAGGAAGCCACATGCTCACTGGATTAATATTTGTGTAAGGATGACCTGAATAGAGGCACCGATCTGCAGGCTGAAGAGACAGAACATTTATCGTTAGGTGTTCTCTAAAGCAAGAAAAGGATCTCAGCTAGCACAGAATTAGTCACAACATCTGAGGCCAATAATTTGAATTCTATGCAAACCAAAAGAGTACTTTAATACAGATCAATATCAGTGACTCTGCTGTGGCATACTTGGCTTTGCAACTTGGGAAATAGCCTATTACAAGAAAAAGAAAGCACTGGATTTTTGGTTAGTTGGTTGGTGGTTAGTTGGTTGTGTGATTTTCGGTTGGTTGGTTTTGGGTGGTGTTTTGATGTTGGGTTTTTTGGTGGGTTTTTTGGCCAGTAATTAAACTGTTAGTGTAAAATCTATAATACTTCTCAGCAACTCTAACGTCTAAAAGGTCCATTTACAGTGTTAGTTGTGGGAACAGAAAGAAAAACTCCATTAATTTGTCTTACAGGACCATTCATACTTACTTCCTAAAAATGTTTTCTAGTGTTTTAAGGTTTTCTTCTTAAACCTTGTAGACCTGCTTGCAAAACTAAATGAAAAATTCTATCTTACTGATTTAAGTAAGTTGATTCCTGGAGAAGAGGAGGCTCAGAGGAGACCTTATTGCTGTCTGTAACTACCTGAAGGGAGGTTGTAGCCAGGTGGGGGTTGATCTCTTCTCCTGCATGGCCAGTACCAGAACAAGAGGACACAGTCTCAAGCTGCATCAGGGGAGGTTTAGGCTGGATGTTAGGAAGAAGTTCTTCACAAAAAGAGTTATTTGCCATTGGAATGGGCTGCCCAGGGAGGTGGTGGAGTCACCATCAATGGAGGTGTTTAGGAAGAGACTGGATGGGCCACTTGGTGCCATGGTTTTGTGGATTAGATGGTGTTGGATGATAGGTTGGACTCAATGATCTCAAAGGTCTTTTCCAAACGGGTTAATTCTATTCTATTCTATTCTATTCTATTCTATTCTATTCTATTCTATTCTATTCTATTCTATTCTATTCTATTCTATTCTATTCTATTCTATTCTACTCTACTCTACCCTATTCTATTCTATTCTATTCTATTCTATTCTATTCTATTCTATTTGGAATATCCATTTCAACAACTCCTTCTTTTTCCTGTTGTTTCCATACTTGCTTTCCCAGCATCCTGATCTAGTTGGGAGTGTCCGTGCTCACTGGAGGGGGTTGGACAAGATGCCCTTTGCGGGTCCTTTCCAACCCAATATAATCCATGAATCTGTAACTCTGTAATTTGGATTTGTTACTGATTCCTCTTTAAAGCAAGGCAGAGAAGTTGAAGTGGTTCAAAAATACTGATTTGCCAAATTTGCCTTAATCTAATCAAGCCTATCAGGATAGGTGAGCACTTTCACTTCTGGACAGGGAATATGGTCTTTAATTTCTTCATTGTTGTCATCTAAAGCTAGACTTAAATATTCCTCCAGTGATTGTTGGTTTTACTATTTTTTTGGGGTGTGTGTGTATGTGTGATATGTGTTACTAATCCCTGAACAAACCAAAGGAGTTGTCGTCTGGGTCCAGAAGAATAACCTTTTCCTCCCAATTGGGACAGAAAAGGCTGTTGGGAAGGAGAAAAAGTTTCTGTATAAGGAAGGACATAATTTGTGTACCAAGAGCATTGCTTGGTTGTGCTGTTCCCATTAAAAGCCCATTTATTGAAATGAATACAGAGCTCTTGGAACATGCAGTGCGAAATCAGTGCTGACCCTTGGAACGAGTCAGCTCAAGCAGTGCTTTAAATTGCCTCATGTTAGAGTAAAAACTGCAACAAGTTCTTGTTCAGCATCTAGTACAGTGGAGCCCTGATCTGTGATTGCTCCATGGCACCAAGATAGCATGGTAAAGTACTGTTGTTTTATGCAGTTCCCTCTGGGTAAAACAAAAGGGGGTGGGGTGGGGGTGTGGTGTGTGAGGGAAGAGGGAAACAGGAAAAAGGAGAGAGAAAAGGAAAAAATGCATAGAGGAAGTAGTCTGTTGAAGATGAGTGAAAGAGAGAGAGCAGAAACTGGGGAAAACTTCTGGGCTATTTCCAACGACTGAATGCTTTGCAGGTAGATACAAGAACTAGTTGCAGCTCATCTGAGCAAGATTTGAACTTGTCGGTATTTGTTGTGCCATTAAGCCGCATTAGCTTTGTTGTGGGTTTTTCTTTCTCTTTTCAGAGTATAATCACCCATTTCCACAACTTCTGTTCAGGATTTAAAAGAAATACTAAAACATAGTAAGGAAATAATGGCTTCCTGTACTAAACTGCTGTAGCTTTGCATAGATTCATATAGCTTGAGCTAGCAATTTTGATTCTTTCTTTCTTTCCCTCCCTACTACAGTCTCATAAACTTTAATTCAGTTTTTGCTTTGTCAGGAATTTGCTTTTACATACTCGCTGTTTGTTTTGGCTCTGTGTCTGTTGCATTGTGATAAGGCATCTTTTGATATTCTATGGGATTTTTCATAACGAAGATCTCATGACATCGTTTTCCAAGTCTGGAACTGGCGATCAGACTTGCATGTCCTGCGAGAGGAGACTGTCTAGACTGTGGGAATGACTGTGATGTTTGGATTGTGTTATTTCCATACCGCTTGGCATGATGCTCTCTGTAGCTATTCTGGAAACTAATAAAAGTGCCAGGCCTGATACAGGACCATACCTGGCTGTGAAGTGACTTCATTTGTCTCCTAACTGTACTGATAAGTTGTGTACCCTGTTGTGTGACTTTGAATAACCAGCTGCTTAAAATCTCTCTTCACTATTCTCATAAAGGGTCATGCCTTTAAATTTCACATTCAGCAAGGCCTGTCACTGCTTCTGCCACCTTATTTCTTTATTATTTTGAAAAATACTTAATTCCTGATCTAAATTGCTCATTTGTAAGCTAGGTTTTATTCTCTTCTGCTTTTGTCTAATTGCTTGTGTAGGCAGTGAACTCTTTGGGGAAGAGACAGGGTCTTACTGGGCATCTAAATAATGCCAAGAGCTGTTTGGAGCTTGGGGTGCTGATGTGCCATGAATAATCACAGCCTGGATACTTGGGATGAATACCAAGAGAGGATTTGGCTCACTATGCACAGTCCAGACGACTCATTACAGCTTTATGCTGCACGTTTGTGATTGGCATCCATTGTGACACTGCTTATTTAGAAATTTTTTCTGAGTGCTGGAGAAAAATTATTATCTCTTGGGAACACCCAGTTCCTGGTAGCGTCTATTAACAAGTGCTCTGTGGCAGAGACTGGCAGAGTTTTCCATGGCCATTGCTAGAGGAGCAGGTCAGAATTCCTAGGTTGATGTTGGAAATCTTGCATTATGTACTGTTGCCCTATGTCACTGGTCACCTCAAAGAGGAAAACTTGCTGTGTAGGAGGTGTGGTAGGAAAACACATGCCTTAAATGAGACGCTGAAAAGTAATTTTTTACTAAAATAGACTTTGAAAGTTCTTAGCTGTGATAGTCTAAAGGCAGGTTTCTGGAGGTTGTCTCTTCCATCAGTTGATGGAAACCTGTTCACAAAGTGAAAAATGTAGGAGGGGGCAAGTGGAATTCAAGATGTGAAGAACATGTGAAATCTAACGCATTGCAAAAATCAGAGCTTTGGAAAGAACAGGTTAGCAGGAAAACTCTTGTGAACCTCCAGGAAACAAGAATACCAGCTCCTGGAAATGTTTTTAATCTGACAGAGAAGGCAAGGAAGAACTTGTCTTAGTTTTATTCTTTTCATGTAGTTAGTGACCTACATCTAGATGCCAAGGCAGGAGCAGGACCAGTGGTACTCAATGGGCTGTGTCCCCCTAATCCCACAACAGCTGCGGCATTGAACACTTTCACACCCTGGCTCCCATGAACCCCACTCTGCTTGGCTCTGCTTGCATGGTCAGTGCAGGTAGGGTGTTTCTTTTGAGCCACATTTAGACAAAGATTACTCATATTTCTTTTCTACTGAATTTGTTATTAGGCTTGATGTCTTGAGTGAGTGGCAGGAAGTTGTTTGCTGTAGTAAGACATTACAGTAGCCACCAGAAGCACTGGTGAAGAGCAGATTTCCTGTTCTGCAGATGCACGGCAAAATTTCTTGCTTGCCAAAGCTTCAAAGACTAATTTAAAGAGTTTGCTAATCCACTCTTCATTCTCCTTGTACCCAGTGTACAGACAATCTGGTATGGTGGTGAATCAGGAAGTCTGTAAAGCATTACTAAGCTGCCCTGGTCTGAGACAGGGAGGCAGGGTTACTCTGTTGCTTTTACAGAGCATCTGCCACTGCGAAGGAAGAGCGTGCATAAGTGATGTGGAACCTTGGTGTGCTGGCCAAAACACACCACAAATTTGGAATGACTCTCCTGACTCCTGTTCTAGTGCTCTACGTGGTAGAGAATGCACATAGGAAGTCCCGAGTGTTAATTATGTGATTATGTGGTTTATTGTCCAGGAACAAAACTTCTGCTCAGCCTAATAGCTGTAATTACTTCTGTTGGATTTTTTTCAACTAGTGCTGAAGATGGAAGAAGCAGAAGAGAGCTGCACTCCTGAGTTTTAATAGTTGGTCTTTTCTGTAGAAATAGAAACATTTTCTTTTTTCTCTTCAAGAAAATCAAACTAGCATTTGTAATTGTCAGCACTTGCTGTTAAGTTAAAAAAAAACAACAAACAGCAGATTCTTGTTAGTTATATCTTAAATGAGAAATGTGTACATAACTGTGTGTAGTTAAAAGATTAGAATAAACCATGGTTAGATACAATAAAACAGTTGCATTCTGTGTAAAAGGGTAAACATGGAAATGAAGACCAGAGAACTGTGTCAGATTTTTATATCTGGTTTCAATCTTCTGCTCTAGAAGTGTCTAGCCTACCTGTTCTGTAAGGGAATAGAGCCTGGCTGGCACATAGAGTTGAGCTGCATTTGGTCTTTAGAAACATCAACAGTGAACCTGTTACTGGGAAGTAATACTGCAAAATGGGCCTGGGTGTAGACCCAGGCTTTTAGTTACTCCAGTTTGGATAGAATAGAATAGAATAGAATAGAATAGAATAGAATAGAATAGAATAGAATAGACCAGGTTGGAAGAGACCTTCAAGATCATTGCGTCCAACCTATCATCCCACACACCTAATCAACTAACCCATGGCACCAAGCACCCTGTCAAGTCTCCTCCTGAACACCTCCAGTGATGGCGACTCCACCACCTCCCTGGGCAGCCCATTCCAATGGGCAAGCACTCTCTCCGTGTAAAACTTCCTCCTGACCTCCAGCCTGAACCTCCCCTGGCACAGCCTGAGACTGTGTCCTCTTGTTCTGGTGCTGGCTGCCTGGGAGAAGAGACCAACCTCTGCCTGTCTACAACCCCCCTTCAGGTAGTTGTAGAGAGCAATAAGGTCACCCCTGAGTCTCCTCTTCTCTTCTTTGACCAGTGAACAGATTAAAAACAGCACAAAAACTTGTTACTTTATTTTTTCAACATCTCCCATGTACCAGGCTTGCAAACTCAGTCTGGCCCCTGAAAGTCGAGTCAGTTCTTCTGCATGTGTGCATTGTCAGCACTAATCAAGGTTTTGCAGTGACAGCTCTGTTAAAAATACCATTGAAGATGCACTGGCCAAGAAAAAAACACCACATTTCCCTATCGCCTGTAGCAGTGCCTGCATTGCTGAAGGAGTGAATACGATGAAGAGGTCCATTTGTCAGAGAACTAAAGTGATAGGACTCTGGAATACATACAAGGAACAGCTGAGTAAATAAGGTATCTTTTTTTGCAGTCACTTACCATAAATGGACTCTACAAGCCAATACAGAAAAATTGTAATAAGATCTGACATGTTCATGAGCAATGCTGTAAAGAGCCTGGGAAAAAGAAATGTTTTATGGAAAGGTAGCCAGCAGCAAAGTAGTGATGCCGGAGGTGTTGAGTGTGTCAGCTGAGAAAGGCCAATAGGAGTGTGTGTGTGAAAAGTTTAGGAAAGATGTTGAGTTGCTGGAAGGTGTCCAGAGAAGGGCAACAAAGCTGGTGAGGGGTTTGGAGCACAAGCCCTATGGGGAGAGGCTGAGGGAGCTGGGGTTGCTTAGCCTGGAGAAGAGGAGGCTCATGGAAAACCTTATTGCTGTCTACAACTACCTGAAGGGAGGCTGTAGCCAGGTGGGGTTTGGTCTCTTCTCCCAGGCGTCCATCAACAGAACGAGAGGACACAGTCTCAAGCTGCACCAGGGGAAGTTTAGTCTGGATGTTAAGAAGTTCTTCACTAAGAAAGTCGTTCACCATTGGAATGGGCTGCCCAGGGAGGTGGTGGAGTCACTGTCAGTGGAGGTGTTTAAGAGGAGACTGGATGAAGCACTTGGTGTCATGGTTTAGTTGATTAGATAGTGTTGGGTGATAGGTTGGACTCAATGATCAAAAGTTCTCTTCCAAACTAGGTAATTCTATTCTAGTCTAAAAACTAAGTATTGGCATATCCTAGATTTGTGAGGGTCTGGTGGTACTGCAGATTGTTCTGAGGCACTTCTCATGACTGGCATGCTTAAATTCTACTTCTCCCTTCTTCCCAGTTTCTCTTTTCTATTTCAATTAACTTAATGGTATCCTGTTTATTATCAGGAGATACAAACAGATTGGTGAGGATTACAGAAAGTGAAGAAGTCCTAACTCCCTCCAGCATCAGGGCAAAAAACACATGCCAGACTGTGAGTAAATCTTACAGCTTCCCAAAGCAGCAAAGTGGAGTTCCCCTGGCCATTCCATTAAAGTGAAATAAAACACTTAGAAGAGTGTTTTTTCCTAATGGTTATCCAATGTGTATCCTGCTGCCTGACTCCTATCTCACTAATACAGATCGAAGTAGGAAATGCTTGATTCAGCCACATGCTTATTTGTTCTGTGAGCATTCAGTTCTTCAGAAAAGAAACCATTTGTATCATCTAAAGAACATGTTGGTCAGTTAGAGGAGGAAACCCATTTACTTTGAGTGCAGCCACACAGTCATTGCAGATAAGGAAGAGTCATTTAAGATGTCATAGTCTCCCTGCTGGGTGTGACTGTCACCACAGCAGAGTGGGTGGGGATTATGCTAGTGCTCCATCTTCTGCTTCATTGCACACCCACCAGGCTAGTTCAAAGCACATCTGGTGGTGGGTTCAGTTAAACTGTCTGCTCCGTACCCCATCCTGAGCCTCAAGCAATTTTCTCATTTGGAAGGCTGGTGACCTCCAGCTAGTAATCAGGAGTGATCAGAGTAGGACAGTGACCTCTTCTACCATTACAGCTGGATCTAGAAGAAACCTGGTGGCTGCTCCCTCCTTTTTATTTCTGCTCTGGGGCTGTGTGCTCAGTGCACACTTTAGACATCATAGAAACGAATACTGCAGATACTGTATTGCTTCATATGAATTCCATAGGTTAAAATCAATACCAGGCATTGATGGTATAGTTTGAGTGACATCTCACCTTTCATTGTCTTTTTACCTGTTCCTTGTTTCATAGTTTCATAGTTTCATTCAGGGTTGGAAGGGACCACACGGATCATCTAGTTCCAATCCCCCTGACCCTTCCTACAGACTATGCTTTATTTCTGGAAGGGCACTGTTCAACTGTACTGAGTCCTCTGAAATGGTCAGGCATCAATGTTTCAGAAATTGAACTCCACCATGACTACAAATTCATGGCTTCTTTCTCCTGACTCTGTCTAGACTTTATAGCCACTTGCATGTATGCCAAAAATGCTGGTTTGTGGTAATGTTTATATAGTGGCATATCAAAATACTGTTACGTAGTTAAAAGGAACTTGAATAAATCTTCTGAGCCTGAGCTGACCACTGGCTGCTGTAATTCATGGGATTATCATTTATAGACACGCCAGACAATGCAGACAAGGTCTGCAAACTGCTTGCCTTGTAAAACTTCCTTTGAAAATACTACTTAAGTTTTGAAAGAATGTCAGCTGTGGGACTACACTGGTTTATAGAGCTCAAGGAATCTCTTCCCTCTTTCTTCTTCAAGTCTATGTCTAGACTGGAATTTCATCCAAACAGACAGCAAATACCTATTACAGAACCACAAAGCAATATAACATGGCATATCAAGAATTAAATGTGATCTCGGCAAGTTCAAATGTGGAAACCACCCTAAATTGTATTGCTGAGAGCACATCTAGTGCAGCTGTCCATCATACAGTTGTCTTGAAGGTGGCATTGTAGGTCACAGAAAGTCTAAAGACCATGCAATGCACTTGAGAGAACTTCAGGGAAATCTTCTGGCCCTCACCACAGGGCTTCTGATCCAAGGTGGAGTTTCTGGTTACTAAACATAGGCAATATCCCAGGGGGTGAGTCCCTTTCTTGAGTCTGGATCCTTTTCTAAATCACCTGGGTTCGTTTATTTCTTATTCTGTGAAGAGGGAGAAGAGCCCCCTGGCCTGTTTATTTAAATAAATCTACTAGAGAAGAGTGAGAGACTTGCAGCCTGTCATCACTAGAGCATTCAGCTGTTCAGGTATAGCTCTTCAAGTCTGTGAAGTTTTTCGATATATAAATATAGGCTATAACTCTGTTACTACTTAATGTTTTGGTGTCAGTTTTACTTACTCAAATATATTGTTTTGTTCTGATGAAAAACTCAAATTGCAAAACTGCAGCTGTATTTCTGTGCCCAGAGCTTTTGTTTCACCAGACAACTTAGCCTCTGTGCTTCATCCATTGCCATGTCAATATTCCTTTAGGAAGTGTTCAAGAGTAGTAAAAAACTGTAGATGAGTCAAAACAGTTGACACTGCTGGCCCCAGTGGTTTGACTTCTGCAAATTGTTTTCTACACATGCTCTTTTCTGCTGCTTTGTTGTTCAAAACAATAATTCAATTATTATCATTTTTCTTCAATCAAGTCTGAAGCAACTGGGCACAGAGAGGATTTTTGCTTGTTTACAACTGGATTAATAAAGGCTTGGAAAGAAGTTAACGTTGGCTAGAAAATTTTGTCTCTAATAAGAGAAGATCGTACATATCTCCTGTAAAAAACAAATAAACACCTTTATGCTTGGTTAGACATCTTCATATAATGCAAGTCACCTTATTAAAAAGCCCCTGTGTTTCAAAGGGCTTGGAATGATAATTAGCCATTAGAATCTGTCTCAAGGAAATTATTGTTTTTTTTACATTCTATTTATTAATTCCACTGTTTCTTCTTGTAGTGCTGACAGAGGTTTTTTTTCCTCACACTTCTGAATACTTGATAGTCATACAAATTAGGTCTGTCTTAATACTGTTTACAAGTTTTTATTTGATCTTGAAAAACATTTAATTGTGTTTAATGTAGAGAAATGAGATTTCTTTAATTACTCTCTGTAGAAACTATTTAGAAGCTCAATTATGTTTGCAAATTCATATTTTTAAAAGTGCTGTCATTTTAAGATTAATAATTCTTTAAAAATCCATGATCTGACTATGTGGGACTTTAAAGTTCACTGAGAGTATTTTCTCTACACCCTTCCCCCTATAAGGAAATAATGTCTAAAATGGAAGCATTAATTTTGCTAACAACTGAAGATCAATACAAGTCTTTGAAACTAGGCTAGCTGCTGTGAATTTGAATGAATAACATTTGTTTTATTAGGAAGACATGATTATCAAAAATATGTATTGCTTGCCTTCATTCAACATTGAAAATATGATGCAGGGATGACCTTTAAGAAGTTGAGGGAGTGACAGCTACCGGGGATGGAAATGTTTCACCTGCAGGAAGCATGCCTGTGCATACATCGCTGCCATGGATTGCATATAACCACTGTGTGTATAGGTGTGTCTCCAGGCAAGGTGCTAAAAGAGCTCCACATAGATGACTTCAATTTATTAGTTCCAGGAAGATTATGAGTGGGTTTTTTGGTATTTAATTTCTTTTAAAGGTGACTCTGATTCACAGAATTAAAGAGCTGTAAGAGCTGCCTTGCAGAAGACTGGCCACACACCATAACTGTTGAAAGCAAGGGGCAGGACAGCACTGCCGGCCATGTAGCTCTGTGCTTAAAGGGCTTCTGAACTATTTAATTCATTATTTTTTCCTGTAAAATAAATGTTGTCACAACTCCAACTATATACACAGTACTGCTTGTGTAATAGCCTGCCTAATTCAGATTAATTCTAGGCTTGCAATGATAAAGGAGCTTCAGCACAGCAGTTATTCTGTTGTACAGATGCAATTAAAACCATATCAATGCGGTATAAATAATGCTAAATTAAGTTGCTGTCCTGCCACATGGTGGCAATTTTGAGCTAGTGCACAATGAAAGCTAGCATCTTTTATTCAGGAGGAGTAACTACACCAAGAAAGAGTTTCTAATTTACTTGAATTGCTTTTGGAGCAGCGTTATCACCCAAGAATATAAAGTGTGTAAAGTCCTGTCACTAAAATATCACTAATAATAATAATCCTTTCCTATCTTGCTATTCATCTTGGAGCCAAGCAAAGCCTGATGTTTAGATCTGGTAGTCAAGGGATACATGTGCTAGTGCTACATGAATCCAAAAAGAGAGATCTATTAGAATATTGAAATTTCATAGTAGAAAATCAGCTATTTGCTTCAAATTATTGACTTTAACTGATTTCAGGGTAGTTTCAGAAAATGGTAATACAAATTATTTAATGCCCATTAGATTGCCCTGCTTTATTCAGGCAGCTTGTCATTTTAGGAGCAGAATCCTCTTCTCAAGAACCATCATTTTTTCTTACTGAAATGAAAAGCTAGAAGATACCAGCCTAAAATTAGGATACTGCTTTTTAGGCTATTTATATCTTGCGGTTGCAGAGCTTTAGTGGGAATACATTTAGGAAAAATGATTACATCATAAAATAATTAGGAAAATAAAATAGAAGCCTACTATAAATCAAGGAAATGTCTTCTTCAGCCTCTGTGGTACGAATCTTTATCAAGTGAAAGGGTAATTAATTTTGATTACTTAGCAGCCACACAACTTCACCCTTAACTTTCTTATTTTGTGGAGATGTGGAAATAAAGATACTTCTCCCTCCATGGACCTTCCAAGTGCTTATGTTGTTACTGTTTATACCTTAATGCTTCACTGTGCTTTAAAAACACCTGTAACTTCATCCCTGGGAAAGCTCTGAGTGTTTAAGGGTGTTTGTCAGTATTCCCAGTATTGCTGGAAACAGGAGACAAAGGCATATTAACTGCACTGGCAGAGAGCTCTGGTTTCAATAGCTACCTAATTTAATAAAGTCTTGTTACAGTAAAATGATTCAGCTGTAAGCAGCCTGTAAAAATTATAATAAGCACAATAAGCAACGCACTTCTTTTTTCCAGTCTTTGGAGCAGTATTTTTTCATGCTGTCAAAGTCCACTGCAAGGAATTCTGTGATGTGCTGCAAAGTTGTTTGTCAGGGCCTTGGTTTATTTTTGCAGAGAAGTATTGATTACAGAATGAGAAACATTTGGTTTAGCAGCAATCGATGAGGAGCAAACAAAGGACACTCTGATACCTGACTCATTTTAATTTGAACGACAATATAGTACCTGCTACAGTGTATGACGAAATAAAAACTATCTGCTCCCTGTACTTGTAATCACATTTCTTGCCTGTCATCTGTGAGTGAAATTTAGGCACGTAACACACTGTGCTGTGTGCTGCCTTTGGGACCAGGTTGCACAAGGAGTGTTTGGAGGAAGGACTCCTACCTCATGTGGGAGGCTTTGCAGGAGGGTGATGAACAGGTCCATCTGCCTCTAGAGGTGACCACACCAAAGAGATTTGATCTGCCTTCTATGTGAGACAGGTGAGGGTGAACCACTTTGAGCTTCTTGACCTGTTGTGTTGTTTTTTTCACAGAACCCAAACATAAGCTTTCACAGACTGTAGCATGGAGAACACCTTTACTTCTCTTTAACTAATACCTTGGGCAGCTAGGGCTCGGGTACACTCTGCAGCACTTGGCCAAATACCATTTGATCACAATGCATTATGTTGAGTGAATTAAATATTCATTGCATTGGAAAAAATGAGTTACTTTGTTAAAGTAACCAACTGGGAGACCCCAGTTGCAAATTCCAGTTTCTATTTAAATTAATATTTCATCATTAATTATTGAAAAATGAAACTGTTTCACCATCCTTCTCTCATCTCATATCCCAGGCTGTTCTGTGGCTCCTGTCTGCAGCAGTCTTTCAAAAGTGGCATGAAAGGGAGATAAAAAAGTGATTTTGAGTACTTTGAATATGCATATGTATTCATAACAGTGTGACATGTTGACTTGCAAGAAAAACTATACTTCTAGTAACTGCCTTTTGCTTAATTGTGTTGTTCTCTACATTTGTGGTGGTGGTGTCTACTTTGGTGGAC
Source organism: Melanerpes formicivorus (assembly GCF_026170545.1). NCBI lineage: Eukaryota > Metazoa > Chordata > Aves > Piciformes > Picidae > Melanerpes > Melanerpes formicivorus. The sequence goes on along the minus strand of NW_027142357.1, from coordinate 34,887,972 downwards.
AGTTAATTCTCTCTAGCTCATGGTATGTTATGCTACAGATGAGGCTATGATTCTATTAAATTACTACTTTTATACTGAGGTACTAGATACATAGCATCAGAAGATGCACTAAAACTTAAAGAAATACTCAGCTTGGGTTACCAATGACTTAATGGTACTTAAAACTGTAAACAAAACAGTATCGTATTCTTTTCTTCCCCTCATTTAAATTCCTTGTGAAGTATCTGTTTGAAATCAATATTAATTACACAGAAATTGTGACCCTCTTTAGCAAATGCTTTAAAATACTTGTTAAAAAATTAATGTGAAGGTTATTAGCCTGATTTTGAGCAACATTAACCCTGTGTTAAATTATCTCATGTAGACTTTTTTTTTTGGACAGAATAGTGCTCCCATATTAGCATAATTAGTAACAATAGTAAAACTCTTCTTGCAATGTATTGGGGAAGCAAAGAACAAATTCAAGAATACAGAAGAACCTTATTTCTGTTTAAACAGTAGTGCTTTTCACTACTTGCTAGATAACCTTGAAGATGAGACTGTATTTTAATTTATCAGTACGGTTATACCTAGCTGTTCTTAAGAATTGCTCATGATAAGATTCAAGTATAAGCTGAACAGAGTAAGGTGAGACCAGTTCCAGTGTTGAGATGTTGGGCTGCTCCCTTATGAGTAGCAGTACCCAATGTAGTGTGCATGGCATGTGTGTGCTGAATCCCTTTAATGTTTTTTGCTTGTAATTAGCTGTAATTTTAAATCTTGATGCACAGCTATACTTTTGTTTAACATATAGATAACATTATTGATCAAAGCAATAGTATGTTTTTCATCTGAAAGATAAACTAAGAAGTGAAAAATAAACCATTCTGGTGTGGTGGGCTGACCTGGGCTGGCTGCCAGGTGCCACCCATCCACTCTCGCACTGCTTTTCCTCAACAGGACCAGGGGAGAAAGTAAGATTAAAAAGCTGCTGGGTCAAGATAAAGACATGGAGGTTGCTTACCACTTACCTTCAGAAGCAAAACCACCTCAGCTTGGGGAAGGTTAACTTAATTTATTCCCAAAGTCCAGATTTGGACAATGTGAAAAAATGACCAACTTTAAACAACACTTTCCAAAGTGCACCGTGTGATAAGACAAGGGGCAGTGGATATAAACTGCAGCACGGAAGGTTCCACCTCAACATGAGGAGGAACTTCTTCACTGTAGGAGCCGCAGAGCACTGGAACAGGCTCCCCAGAGAATTTGTGAAGTCGCCTCTGGAGACTTTCAATACCTATCTGGATGCATTCCTGTGCTACCAGTGCTAGCTTCTATGGTCCTGCTCTCGCAGGGAGGTTAATGGTCTTCGGCTTTCCCTTCCAACCCCTAACACCCTGTGATCCTGTGAAGTGGAGTTTGATTCCTTAGCTTCCGCCGCTGCGCAGTGCAGGGGGATGGAGTTGCAGGCTGAGCTTAGTCTGTGACAGTCCCTTTCTGCAGGACCTTTGTCCTCACAAGTGTCCCTAATGGGGCTCTCCACAGGCTGCAGCCCTTCAGGAAATACCGCTGGTGGTTCCTCCACGGGCGGCAGAGAAATGCCTGCCCCATCGCTGGGAATGCCTCTTCGCTCCTCCTCCCCTGCCCTGGGCTGTTTCTGCCATTTTTTTTGCTCACTCCTCACCACCTCTGTGGTATTTCGCCCTTTCTGAAGGGCCATTTGTGCTGCTGACGGGCTCACTGTGCCCCGTGGCACCTGTGGCAGATCTGGCTGGAGCCAGCTGTGTCTGGTACAGAGCAGCCGTGGCCTCACGGAGGAGCCTCCACAGCCCTCCGCTGCCAGGAGCCGGCCGCAAACACACAGTACACCTGATCCACTGATGGTAAGAAAAAAATAAGATTATTAGGACAGCACATTTTGAAGGAGCAGGGGAAAATGTTTTTGGGTAGAGAGGTGAGGAGGGTGAGCTCTCAGCTAAGCAGTTTTAACATGGGGGGGCACAAGATCAGCAGCACCGAGGAAGGGAGAGAAAGCAGGTCCCGCCAAAGGGGTGGAAGGACACTAGGAGGTTTTGGAGTAAGGAATCTGCTTGAGTTAAATGCTTGGCCCTCTTGGATAGTGCCTGAATACTTCTCTGAGAAGGTAGTGACATGGAGTCAGTTGCATCATTCAAACGAGACATTTGCTGATTTTAGTTACAATGACAGGTAGAGGAGTTCAACTGCAGGTCCCTGACTTGAAAGGCTTGAGTGTCATCCATGCCTAAGTTTAAAGTTGACAGCAAAATAGCCCAGAAAGGAAGAAGAGGTAAGAAGGCATCCTTTCTGTACAGAACCATAAGGTGCTATGTGTTCACCCTGCATGCTAGCTGTCAAACTCTGGCCAGAAATGACTGGCCTGATGTGTGTGGCTCCTGGCCCTGCAGCACAATGCTCTGCCAGTTGTTTTCCATGACTGCCATCTGCCACATCTGCTTCCATGTTTTGTCACTTCTGCATTTTCTGCTGGCTGTTGTGGCATCAGGGGTCATTTAAGAGACATTTGCAGTTTGGTAGAATGTGAAAGAACCAGATGCTGATATTTCAACACAACCCCAGGGGAATTAAAGGAGACATAAATTGTTGAGCACCTCTTAGGAAACTCTTGTTGCATGGCTGCACTGTGTCAGTCCTTAGACCAAGAGGAAGGCTATTAACCAGTAACTCTGAAAAGAAGTGGCTCTTGATCTCTTCATGGAGTGCTGAGGAGCGATTTAGATTCTTCTTGTCAAATGCAGATGCTATTTTCAGTCTCGCCATAAATAGTTTCCATGCATTTTGTTTTGATCATCAGTATCTCAGATTGGATTCCTTCCTTAACTTTGGGAAGACAAGTTAATGTGTTGTACATGTCCCTGACCGGATAAGAAATGAAACATTTTGACATGAACATTGCTACGGCTACACAAAAAGGAGCTCGGTGAAGTGCAGGCGCCGGCTCCCAGGCATAATGAGCAGCTAGTGAAACATGATTGCTGAAATGTTCATGAAAAAGTAATTGCAAACTCTATTTGTTCAGCCGTTGAAGTATTCCGGTCCTTGCACAAAAGTATTGGTGGAGTTTGCTTACACTGTCTTTCACTCTAGTTTATTCACATAAAATGTTGGCATATTTGGGGAGTTATCAGAAATTTGACAGGGTGGTGTGGTGAAAGTCAGGCTATCTGGAGAGGCTTAAAAAGGGACGCAAGAGTGAAGAAAGAGAAGCCAGAATGAAGTAAGGGTTATGCTTTGAAGAAGAGGAGGTTGTAGCTGTGCTGCAGAAGACAAGGAGAGGAAGCAGAGAAGAATATTTTGAGCAGAATTCATGGAGAGAAGAAGCTGCAATTAAAGAGGAATTGGCAAGTAGGAACACATATAACCTCTTAGAAGGTGGCAGTGATTTTCCTGGTATTAAAACACACTGATGCATTGCACATGATACTTTCTTTTTATGTGTTACATTTTCTTCATATATTATCCTAACTCTATCCTTTTCCAGTCAGCTTATATCCACTATAAAATAAACACTTTAAGGCTAGTTCCCTTCCTTTCACACACCTTTATTTCACACAGGAATAGGTGGGGTTAGCACAGAGCATCTAATAAAGGCGGTTATAATGATGCACAATTTCTGGAGAATTCAGGGATACGTTATCTGCTTTCAGGAGGCAAAAGAACAAAACCCACAATATTTTTAATCCTGGCATTTCTGTGTGTTAGGCTCCCTTCTCTCTTCTGACACTTTGTTATGGCTTTTCTGAGTTTGAATGAAAAATAGCTCTCTTTTCTTGCAGATAAGATCAGTATTGCTGGGAGCTACTTTTCTGTGTGTAGTATACATGAGTGTTTTGTGTCCTGGAGACTGAAAACTTTCCAAATGTGGGTGGTCTCTTACTCCTTTTTATCCTCCCCTCTACAGTACATAATGTCTGATCTGGCTGAAAGCAGATCTGCTTTCTGCCTTCAGGAAAATGGCAGAAGTGCCTCAAGGTTGCCAATAAATTCTTGTGAAGAAGCATAAAAATAAGGCGGATGGTGTTACTACTGTGCAACTATCTTGTGGGCAGTCTTCTGATTCTGACAGGAAATTTGTGCTAGATGGGAATTTCAGGGACATAGGTTAATGCTTTCATTTCTGATCTTGTGGCCTTGTGACTTGTTTGTTTTTTACCCCGTACCCTGAAAGGAGCATAAGTTTCATAGTTTCATAGTTTCATTCAGGGTTGGAAGGGACCACAAGGATCATCTAGTTCCAACCCCCCTGCCATGGGCAGGGACACCCCACGCTAGATCAGGCTGGACAGAGCCTCATCCAGCCTGGTCTTAAACACCCCCAGGGACGGGGCCTCGACCACCTCCCTGGACAACACATTCCAGGGTTTCACCACTCTCATGGTGAAGAACCTCCTCCTCACATCCAGCCTGAATCTCCCCACCTCCAGCTTCATTCCATTCCCCCTAGTCCTATCACTACCTGAGATCCTGAGAAGTCCTTCCCCAGCCTTCCTGTAGGCCCCTTTCAGATACTGGAAGGCGACAATTAGGTCTCCTCGGAGCCTTCTCTTCTGCAGACTGAACAGCCCCAACTCCTTCAGTCTGTCCTCATAGGAGAGGTGCTCCAGCCCTCTGATCATCCTTGTGGCCCTTCTCTGGACACGTTCCAGCACCTCCACATCCCTCTTGTAATAGGGGCTCCAGAACTGGACACAGTACTCCAGGTGGGGTCTCACCAGGGCTGAGTAGAGGGGGAGGATCACCTCCCTCGACCTGCTAGCCACACTTCTCCTGATGCAGCCCAGGATCTGATTGGCTTTGCGGGCTGCAAGTGCACACTGAGAGCTCATGTTGAGCTTTTTGTCCACCAGCACCCCCAAGTCTCTCTCTTCAGGGCTACTTTCCAGCCAGTTTTGTACAGCAACAGTGTGTGCTCATGTAACTAACTGATACTGTGTCGTAATGCTTGGCCATGAGGTTCCTAGTTTTCAGACACTTGTAACATTACTTGTCTTGTGAATTTGTTGTTGGCTTATGGATCCTTTTATTATAGTAATTCCTGGGTCCTTTCTTTTTCTTGGAAAAAAGAATCCAAACCACGTCGATGTGCTGATCTTTTTGTGTAGGACAGTAATACAGACTTTCTCACGTGAACATAAGGAACAAATGGTAGCAAGTGTTCTCTGACCTATCAGTAAGAGGTAAATTAAACCTAGAAATAGCTTATACAGCTCTTTGACCTGTAGAGGCAAGTTCAGATTTGTCAATCTTCACTGTATATTTAATGCCTTACTACAAAATGTGGTTTTGTGATTAGCAGTAGCAGCACAAATGGCTACATAGGCACAGCCTACTCATTCTGCAGGACAGGCACCAGAACTGCATGCAATTTGCAAAACATCAGGACAGCAAGGTTGGAGGACAGGAGAGTCATCTGCTTTCTGAAGTGTCATGTTTTGTCTATTCCCTTCTGTGTAGATCTGTGTAGATCTGTACTTAATGTAGAAAGAAGATTTATTTGAAGACCAGAGCATGGCCAGCATAGCAGACATACAGAGGTAGTTGCTCTATCAGAGTAAGACTATTGTGGCAGTAGTGATGCTGAATGAGCACTGAAGGCATGGCTGAATGTATGGTCTTCAGTTTGTTACTGTAGTTAAGCTGTTCCTGCATTGGATAGCTCAGGCACAGCCTGGTGTTTTGAGGCAAGTTGGGGACCCAAGTGTTCATAGAAGTGCCTGATTTTCCTCCAACATGGCTTATCAGTTATTGTAGAAGCAGCTACATATTTGTTTTTAAGACCATTTCTGAAAGCTTGTCTTGAGCCCTGTGTGGTAGCTGTATATATCTTGTATGCTGTTTGCCCTGCTACTCTCTGACTCTCTGGAAGCTCTAGATGTCTCCTTAGCAGCAGTGAAATGCTGCGAGAAGATGCTGACAGCATTCAGCAAGGGACCTTGAAACAGTATAATTTTGAAGCTGGTGTTGACAGGATATAAGCTGGAAAAATACTGACTGCTTTGGATATTCTTCCCATATCATTAGCTTGAGTTATCTTTCATGAGCTGTACTCTCTATACGGCTGCTGTGTATCTTCTGTCTGGTGCTCAGCACTCTCTGCTCTTCTGAGTTAGGGAAAAACCAGGGATTGTTCAGGACCTGGCAGAACATGATTATGTAACAGTAAGGACACTAATTAGATAATTAATTTAGGACAATGTATTTATTTTACAGCAACTTGTTTCTTTTTTTTTCCCATTTTCCAGCTACTACAGAAGCCCTTTGTTCCCTGAGTAATTTCCCCTATTTTTTCACAAGCGTATAGATATTTCATTTAATCCTTTGCAGCCTCCCTTTGTGGCATCTGCTTATTTATCACTGTCTTTAAGATCCCTTTTCCACTTGGTAATGTTCATATTTTTGGTCCCTTGGTTAGTGCTATTGTAAATTATTATGTAGTAAGATTTATAGCTGTGAGACTTGTACAAATAATTTGTCTCCCCCATTTAATGGCTTAGCACTAAGATGCCTTTGTTATTTTCTAATGAAGTGGTATGTATACTTTCTAGATAAATTTTTGCACGTAAGTCATAAAAATTTAGGTCAACAGTGGGACTATGTCAGACTGTTTGACAGGCTGCAAATCACACTGCACCATGGGCACGAGGTGTTTCAAAGCATATAGGTGGTGAACCCACTGTAGCTGTACAGTGACTTAACCTTTTCTTAGACAAGTGGCACCGGAACCCCTTTGCTGACAGAGGATAACGTAGTATCATGCAAATTGCTTGGAGTTTCCTTATTGATTTATTATCTCATTTAAATGCACAAGGGGAAAATAATAATTTCATTTCCATTTAACAGGGTTACATGGAAAAGGCCATATATACATTTTTGAATTCCAGTAGCATTTTTAATAACTTTTCAGTTCATTCCCCTGCTCCTCCCAAATTGTGTTTAGCTGCTTTTAAAAGAGTTTGAAGTTATTAAGTAACCTTTTAGATGATGTTCTTTCTTTAAAAAGAGACAACAAAAACCAGAGAAAGATTTGGCCATGACATATGTGCATTTATCCAGGTAGTACTGTATGTTGTGGGTTGGGGGTCCTGTGTTTTAGGAATTAGCAACCATTTGCCAATTGATAACTATTAGTAATGACTTTTTTATCTCTCTCATACTTGATTGCTTAGTATTCAGTCTTTAAAACCATATTCTTTGTCACAGTATATTGCTAAATAGATTCAAATATACTCTGGCCAGCTAATAGAATAGCATAGAATAGAATAGAATAGAATAGAATAGAATAGAATAGAATAGAATAGAATAGACCAGGTTAGAAGAGACCTTCAAGATCATCGTGTCCAACCTATCATCCAACACCACCCAATCAACTAAACCATGCAACCAAGCACCCTATCAAGTCTCCTTCTGAACACCTCCAGTGATGGTGACTCCACCACCTCCTCGGGCAGCCCATTCCAATGGGCAATCACTCTCTCTGTGTAAAACTTCCTCCTAACCTTCATGAGCATAGGGATCCTCATCTTAGCCAAACCAAGAAAACCAGTGCCTGCAGAATCAAGTTCTTCTCTGCTCATGAGATTGAAACACTAATGGATGGGCAACAAACTGTTCTTGTTACATATCTCATGCTTCCCCATATCTGCATTCAGGTGCAATAGATCACAGATCTGAAGATGATCACAGCTCTGGAGGTGAAGAGAAAGAACTTTGAAGGAATGGATTGGTGTTTGTTTTTAAATATGTCTGAGCCAAGTTGAGAGTAGATCAGTGTGTTGGAGATAATCTGAAAGGCTTTCCATCTCTGGTTAGTTATTCCATGTAACATTGCAATGCAACAAAATGGATGGACTGGATGGTTAGGGTAATTATTTTCATTGTTTGATTTTTCCCAAACCAGATCTTAAATTTTTGCTCAAAGTTATGTTTTATGTGCACAATTAATGAAATCATTTTTGTGGTCTTCCAGCGTGAGAAGCTGATACATGAGTTGGAGGAAGAAAGACATTTAAGGCTTGAGAGTGAAAAAAGATTACGAGAGGTGACACTTGAGTCAGAGCGTAGCAGAGCTCAGATGCGTGGGCTGCAAGAACAATTTTCCAGGTATGTGCTTACATAAACTGTGTCCAAAATACGGGAAGCGCGTAGTTTGGGGCAAAAAGGTTGATCCAAGCCTGTGGATGGCTCGAGTGGGTGAAGTCTCAGACAAAAACTGCTCTCCCTCTGAAATTCTCTAAAAATGTAATGGGCTTTTGGCTAAATGGTTATTAGTTATGAAAGGCTTATACCAGCATTCTGTGTCATGGTGAAAATGTTAATCTCTAGAGATTTTGCATTTGTTAGAATGCCCAACAATTTCCTACGTATCAGTCTTCACTTCCTAAAAAGTGCTTGTTCTTAATAAGTCAGTATTTGGTTGTTTCTTTCTGGTAGCCAACACTAATGGGATTGGGCAATTTGCATAATAGAAATCAAAAAGTGACACCTTTTACCAGCTAGCAGTTATCCTGCTTGGACATGCCTCAAGTATCCTCTTGCACTGACTGGACCAGACCTTTGTGCTAGAATAGAGCTTCATTTACAAGGGAAGCATCCTAGCACTAAAATTTAAGACAAACCATTCACATGACAACAGTAAGGATTTGAGCTATTTATTGTCTTTATGATGCATGATGAGATCTTGTACATCAAATGGTATTTTTTATTGTTTTGGTCACATGAACAGAAACAAAACAATCAAGGCAAAATCAAAAGAGACAATGGAATTTTATGCTGTATATTTTCCATCAAGACTGCCTAGTAACGCTTCCCTCAGGCCCCTGAATCATTGAAAAGTTCAAGTTCAGTTTAATATTGTGAAAACAATCTGTTGGGTTTTTTTTTCTATGATTATTTTTGTTGGGGTTTTTAGAATTTTCTGTGTTGGACCTTTTTCTTCTGTGTCTGCCATGCTGCTCCTCTGATCTGAAACTGAGTTTCTAAGCAACACTGCAAAAGCCATTAAAGGCAATAATACATTTTTTCTGATCTGTTATTTTGGTTTTGGAAAATTTCCATTAGTGCTCCTTAGATTTTAAAAACTGTGTTCAGATAAGTCTGAAATTCTTTTGCTGTAAGTGCTGAGGATATTTCTTCTTTAGTTTTCTGTTGTTGTTCTATGACATTTGGTTTAGTTCTTTACTTATTCTGATGAGACTCCCTGAGTACTGTACACTAAAGAAATCCACCGTATGAATATTCTTGGTTATAATATTTTGCTCATTATACATTAGCATTTCTTCATGGAAGAATTTCCTGAGGTCCTGATTTTAGTACAGTATTATTGTTGTGATAACTGGAAGCCTTTGCAATAATCTTTGCAGGTGATGGAGCCATGATTAAGAAGAGGTGAGGAGAAGCCAGTCTCCAGAGTAATGATCCCAATAACTTGGCAAAATTTTAACTGCTGTATATTCAGATCTTTTCAGGATAACCCTTCATTATTCCTGTGAAACTGCAGTAGTCTGATTCACTTCTACAGTGCTTCCAAAAAGAATAGCTATATTATTAGATAGGATCCCTGAAGTCTACTATCTTAACCCATTTGTTTTCTTCCATTTCTGTTTGCAGTCTAGCTCGCTCTCTTCTTGCAGGGAGATGCAAGTCCTTTGGATTAGAGTCGTTTATCTCTTTATTTTGATCCCTCTGATTAGATAAAGGTGAATGCCATCCAAATCTGTATTCTGTTCTTCTTGGGGCTATCTGCACAGCTGTTACACTATTTGAGAGCAAACTTAAATACCACTTTTCATCAATGGCACCCTGGTTCACCATCATTGCCAATGATGAAAACTGCTGTTGGCTTCACTGGGTTGTGATTTTCTTTTAGTGTAGACTAGATGCTAGGAAGAGAATGCATTTCTTAAATACTCCATTTGCTTTAAAAACATTATATTTATTATGATGAATATTAGAGGTTATTTTTTTCCTTGTGTTTAGCAGAATAATGAGATATTTGCTTATACAAACAAACCTTTTCTCTAAGCCAATGTATTTTTTTTCTGTCTCTGCTTGAGCAAATAATGAAACTGGCAACTGGATAATCCTGTGGTGGGTAGAGATTGAAGGGTTTGAGACTTTTTTCTCAGCTGACAACAATTAAATGGGACAAGACAGGTGGTGATGGGAAGAGATGTTAAAATCAAATGAATAGGGAGAAAATGGGTAGAGAGTAATACTTTGGGCCCAAAAGTTCTGGCTCTAAGATGCAGACTATAAAGCAAGATCATGTATAATAGCATAAAACTTAAATGTGTGTAATTCCTGAGCTAAGTGGATTTATATAGGCATTCCTACATACACGTGTGGAGCAGCAGGTAAAACTGTGATTTGGAGGGTGTTTCTTTGCATCTCAAAATAGTTTCTCTGCATCTTTGAAAGAATGAAACTGAATAGTTTGTGGAAAGCTGTAAGATGACCTTTGTAATCAGGGGAGGAAACCTGCATATTCCTACCAGAAACTGTGTGAAAACTTTAAGCTGCATATAAGCACATAGTTTGAGATTGGGCTTCTAAAGGCAAGGGGTTTCTTTTATTGATTGACGTTTCTGTTCTTACCTAGTAAGCAATATTCCAGGCTAGAAGCCCAAAATAAATCGAAGTTCTTTTTCTTAACATCTGTGTAACCTAGTAGAGCCTTAAACTGACACAGTGTTTAGTTTGATAAATATGTGACAGTTTCTGTAAAAGGAGAAAGAGCTTTTAAAATAACTTTTTTTCTTCCCCAAAACTTGTATAATGGTGTATCTCTGCTGCTTTTGAAATAACATTTTCTTTCCAAAATTGTATAGTGGTGTAGCTCTGTAGTTTTAATTCTTATTGGAGGCAAAGATATTTAAGGTGTGGGGAGATCCTGCAGGAAAACCAGTTAATGCTAAAGCTGGAATTTTACACTGAAGTTGGATGCAGCTGTTTTTGCATTGCCTTAGTGTAATCTCACCTTGAGGTAAAATTCTTGATGTTTTCTTTCTCAGAACCACTGAGACCTGTTGCTTTGGTGCAACTCTTCTGTTAAATACTATGAGGCCATTTTTGGCATGACAGTGCATGGATGTATGTTGCTCAAATGCATGAAGACTAACCGTATAAATAATTACTGGCCTGGTTTCTTTCAAGGCAGTGTCATGCAGTCTCACTTCCCCATTTTGACTGTTGGCAGCTGCCATGATGGGACACCATTTAAAGTAGTATTATGCCTGCTGCTTCTTATCCAGCCCTGGGGAAAATTAGGTTAATTATTATTTTGTTTGCTTGTTTTGTTTGTTTGCTTCTGATGTTCTTTTGTTTGTTTTTTAATTGCTTACAGTTCACCATTAGTTACCTCTTTAATTTCATACATCTTGGACATTAAGGGAGAAAATACACTGTCTCATGTACCTCCTCATTCTTGGTTTCAGCTCTGCTTTTTCTAATTTCATCATCTTAAGCAGGAATGGAAATGCAACCACTCTGTCCAAAGCAGTGGGTGTGATTTACAGTATCATTCTAAAAAGCACACTGATAGTCACAACATGCATTCATTTCATTTCTTTACTGTATATCAGTAAGCAGTAGAAATCATTTGTTGAGTGCATACAGTCCCTGGGACTCCAAAGTGGGATTAAATGTTAAAGCAGTAAAAGAGGCAGACTTACTTAATTTATTTTGATTATTGTTTTGGTCTTAATGAAACAAGTTCAATAAACAGACTATTGTCAAGTGTATCTGTAAACAGTAAATGAAGAGCCTGGTATAAAATCTTAAAGTCCCCTTTGGGTGGTAAATTTCAAAAGTTCTTTTGGTTAAGGTGTTGTTGTTTATAGGTATCAAGGTTTGTGACTGAAAGACTGCCTCAGGCTTTTAAGAATGGATGCTATGGGAGAAGTAGGACCCCTTACTTGATCTGCCAGGGTCCTGTGAATAGGATGAGTGCAATTCTCATTAGGTTGTATTTCAGCATTTCCCTCACATCAGTATTGACTGTAGGGTTAAGCCTGTCATTTCTGAGAAGGGGAAAAATAAGTACTACAAATGTGATACACTTTGCATAAAAGGATTGCATGACTGTTGGTTTAAGCACATCCTACCTGGTTTTCTCCTGGTTTTCCCCGTGCTCCATTCTGGCTTGCCAGCAGGTGAGCAGAAATGAAAACTGTTTTCCAATGCAAAAAAAGACATTTTTTGCATTGCATCAGCATGTTAATGTTGCATCATCACATTATACTTTCTAGTGATGTAACATCTGCTTGATCTAGAAGTCACCTCCTGCTTGCACTTCAGTGGCCTTACTACCTTAACTGGTAATCTATTTACAAAAGAGACCATGTCTGGAAAGTATAAAGCAATAGGACACCTCAGTAGCCCCTGCAATTGGTCAGTTTGTCTGATGTCCATTGAATGCCAATGTAAACCATTAATAACATTTTAATCTAGTTTCTGGGGAGATTAAAATGCTCTCCTGGAAGCCATTGGATAGTATTACCTTGATTCTGTCATAGCAGGGATGAGTAAAATACTATGTGGGAATTCATTCCTTGTCTCAGAAGAAGATTACAGAAGGAGCTGTCTACAGTTTTCCTCTTCTCTTTTGTGTAGCTCTGCAGTAATCTCTTAAATTCCTTCTTGAATAGCCTGTGTGTAGGGTTTTTGGGGTAGGCAGATTGTCACAAAGATAGAGTTTATATCAAAGTCTGACCTTGTCATCCTACCCTACATTTTTAGATACCACTAGATTTTATTAGATGTGACTGTGTGAAATGTTACAATGAAAACTAGTGAACAAGTATAAAACACAACTTGCTGACTTGAAAATGTCTGGTGCTTATCTTACTTGTACACTTACCTCCTGCTATGTACTGACAAGACATCCATCTTCAAGCATGTTACACTAGGTTGACCTTGGCTGGCTGCCTTGTGCCCACTCAGCTGCTCACTCACTCATTTTCCTCAAGAGGACTGGGAAAAAAAATATTAAGAAAAAAACCTTATGGGTTGAGATAAGGACAGAGAGATCACTCACCAATTACCATCAAGCTGAAAGCAGACTTGACTTGTGGAAGTTTAGTTTGATTTTTTGACGATTAAAAACAGTGTAGGGCAATGAGAAACCAAGACAAACCTCATAATACCTTCTCCCAGAGATGGGGCTTTTTCCTCCCTCTACCTTCTTTACATACTCAACTTCATTTCTTTATTCCCAACACTTCTGCCTCCTTCCCTGAGCACCATGATGGGTGGTGGGAGGGTGGGAGGACCTGTTGCAATTAGTTCAAACACTTTGTCCCTGCTGTGCCATCCTTGTTCCTCATGCTTTTCCCCTGCATATACTGAAGGGCTGCTTAGCTCTTGGGTGGACTTGCTGAGCCTCAGGACGTGGTGTGACTACTGTTTTACCAGGGTTGTGCCCTAATGCTTAGGATATCGATCTTGTCTTTTGACTGGAATTGACAGAGTAAAAAAAGAATGAAGTTTCTTTTAGATTAACATTGATGGGGTGAGTATATTAGTAGTTTTATTTATGTGCATGCATGCCACTTAGGTACATATTTCATCTCTAATGTTGCTCAGAACTGGCAACTGCTATTTTAAGTAAGATCAAGGAGCTTTTGTGTGAAAGTTTTCATCTGTCAGAAAATAAAGGAATGCTTTTGCTAAACCCATGAAATTAAGCACATGGCTTTGCTAAACCCATGAAATTAAGTCCAAAGAGGAGGTTGCTCCAAGTTGTGGTATGAAGTTTGACCCCACTCAGTTCCTGGGTTGCTTTGAACTAAATATACTAGTTTGCTGTTGTTTGACCAACAAGAAGGGGAAAAAAGAACTTTATAATTTTTCATACCAGACTTAATTTTTTCCACTATTCCTATCTGCCTATGCATACGGTGGTTAGGAAAGCATATAAGCATGAGAAATGTCTTCAAAGAAAGTGTTACCTCCTTTTTCTTCAGAAACTGCAGTTCTCATTCTCATGCAGTTCTCATTTCAACCATCAGGTTGAAATAGGTGTTTTCACACACAGGTTGGGATAGAGCAAAAGCAGTGAGTGAGGTCAGAGTGACTGCAGAGGACTGAAGAACCAGTGTAAACTTGAAACAGAGAGGCCATGCAAGGACCAGAAGTTATAGCAGGCCATATTGCATGATGTATATTGACTTGGGTAACACTTTAAGAGAGCAGTGGATTACTTTGCTTATTAAAGATGCACATGGAGGTTTGTGCAGTTCCCCATCATCTTCTGTGGACTCTTCAGGTGCTGAAGCTACATTAAGAGCCAGCCCTATTTCAGTACCCTAATGCACTAGTAAATCATGTCCTGGTACTTCATGGCAGCTCTTACTTGCTGAAAGCTTCTTTCACAAGGTCCAGGGAAACTGGTAATTTTTTATCTTCCACATACAAAAATATGGCTGTGTGCTTAGAAAATCCTGGGTCTGGTTTGTATTTATTTGTATGTTGACAGTATACAAATACTTGTATTTCTGGAAGGTTCATCTATTGCTTTTTACTGATTTATCAGAGCATGAAATGATACTCTGCTTCAGCCATTCTAGCTAGCACTACAAATTAATAGGATATAGTGGGGGTTTTCCTTTGCATAATGTATTAGATTAGTACCAAAGTAGCACTGTGTTGCAGTGCAGTCTTTTGGCATACCCTATCTTCTAAAACATACAGGCCAGAGCCTAAGATGAGAACAGTATATCAACATGTTCTCCAAAATTTGACAGTAGATTACCAATGCCTATATAAGGAGGCATATAATCCCCTCCATGCATAATTTTTTGTAATAGAAAGATGGTTTGAATAGTCTCTGCAGTCTCATACCCTGGTCCTCACCAAGTAGAACCCATTTATATTAGGTAATGTCTGGTATGTATCCATCATCTGTCTTGTCATATGGCTGTTTCATTCCCAAAGCAAGAAATCCCCACAGATGATGAAGGAACCTACTGGAAGCATGTACCAAATAATATTGTGCTTGAGATTAAGAGCAAGGATTCCTATTTTTTATTGGGTTTACAGACCCTTTTATGTTGGAGGACAATGTAATTCTCCTTTTGGTGAGATTGCAGACTCCATTCCTAATGCAGTTCAAAAAAACTGAACTTCATGTTTGTTGTTTATGTACTGTGATATCCTGTACTTGTTGAACTTCACAGTTTTGTGCATTTCATTTTGCACAATAATATATTTTTGCAGGTATTTCTAGCTACAGATAACTCTCCATTGTAAGACATGTTTAGATTTATGAAAGTACAGTGCTGATATGGGAGGTAAATTTTATTACTGAGTAGTGTTGCTGCCTAAGAGTGGTGTTTCCAAAGTGTTTCCAAGGTAGATAGGGCCTGTGGTTGTCAGGAGGTCTTCCTGTTGCTTATTGCTAATCTGATGTATCACAGTACAACGCACAAAGTTATAAGTATTGACTGTTCCTTTCCTGTCAAACTTGTCGTGATTTAGTATCTTTGGAACTCAGGAAATCAAGAAAGACACAAATGTGACACATGCAATTCCTTGATGCCATATAAGGTAAAGAGACTGTTCAAAACCAACACATTCCTTCACATATTTAATAAAAAGATTCCTTGCTAGACATGATAGATGCCTTAATTCCAAAGACCAGCAGAAGGAGCAGTAGATTTTTTTCCCTTTAAGTCAAACCATTTGGTATTAATTAGCTGTGGTATAAAAGAACATATTTTAAAATATTTTTTCCTAACATTATATTCTTAATTCTGAGCAGTTTTTTCAGGAAAGAACCTGCCCTCATTACACTGTGTAAGATCATCATCACTTTTTCTCCATAACTTGCCATGATAATGCCCTGTATGTGAAAGACCAAACTGTTTCATTTTAATTGGAAATATTATATATATATATACTATATATATATATATAAAACTGTATATGCATACACACACACAACTAAGGCATTTTCATAGAGATGATAAAGATGAGAAGTGGTTTTAGACAAAATCATGTGGAATATAGAATGATGGAAGGACATATAATAAATGAGATAGGAGAATGCCTAACGGCTGTTCTTAGTCTTCCTTAAAGGAAAATCATAGTGTTCAGACACCAATAAAGATTGACAAGGGTGATTTGAGATCACAAGATAAAATGTGAAAGGTAATCAATTGAAGAATTAAGATAAGTAGATTCAGCCAGGATTTCCTCATCATACTCACAGGTATCAACTGTAGTTAAAACACTGATGATTAAATGTATAGGCAGGTGAAGAATGAGTGAAGTCATAAAGGAGTGCGTTGTTAATACAACTTAGATATAATTCCACAGTAGAAGAAGAATAAACAATTGTGGTCCCAGTGCTCAGTTCAGTTTCCTGTGCTCTAGTAAACAGTTCCTGAGAAACTCTTCCAGGAAGAGTTTTTTTGTGAAATACTTTAGAGAAGAACAGCTGTGGTTAACACTATAGCATCTCTCCTCAAGTGATGTTGAAGTCAGGACATGGCTAGAATCGGATGCTACATCCTTAGTGGCAGCTGCAGATGATCTGCTTTGGGAAAACATTTTCATGATAGGGAAAAAAAAAAGTATTAATATTCCCATGTCTTGTGATGAGAGGTTAATCCCTTTCGTGACTCATTACAAACTCCTTCCAACCAAATGTATTAGAATAATTTTTACAGTGCTCTGCAGAAAAGATGATAAATGGCTGTGTATTTAAAGGTGATATGCTTCAATCTAGACTGCAGTTGGAAAAACTCTAAATCACTTCTCGTGTTGAAAGTTCACATGTGCTTTAAAATTATTCAAATTAGAGATCACCTTTGCTTATAAGACCACTTAGTTTGGTCACTTCTATATACCCGTTCTCTCCTTGTTGAAGGACATTTCTGGTGACATTGAAGAACCATAGAGTAATGGCTACACTAATTTGAATGTTCTTATGTTTCAGAAAAGAAGGCTTTACTTATAAGCAGGTGCTTTTAAAAATATCAGTAATTCTTTATGCTGTGTTTCCTACAAAAAAAAATAATAGGGAGTGTTCTTTTTAATCTGGAGAGATAGAAATAGTCAAAGTTTAGTCTCTGAGGAGAGAGACTTGGGGGTGCTTGTGGACGAGAAGCTCAACATGAGCTCTCAGTGTGCACTTGCAGCCTGCAAAGCCAATCAGATCCTGGGCTGCATCAGGAGAAGTGTGGCTAGCAGGTCGAGGGAGGTGATCCTCCCCCTCTACTCAGCCCTGGTGAGACCCCACCTGGAGTACTGTGTGACACATGGGTTTGATGGGTGGACCACTAGATGGATAAGGAACTGGCTTGATGGCAGCACCCAAAGAGTGGCTGTCAATGGCTCCATGTCCCAGTGGAGGCCAGTGACAAGCGGAGTCCCTCAGGGATCAGTCCTGGGACCTGTCTTATTCAACATCTTTGTCAGTGACATGGACAGTGGCATTGAGTGCACCCTCAGCAAGTTTGCTGATGACACCAAGCTGTGTGGTGCAGCAGACACGCTGGAGGGAAGGGAGGCCATCCAGAGGGACCTTGACAGGCTGGAGAGGTGGGCACAAGCCAACCTCATGAAGTTCAATAAGAGCAAGTGCAGGGTCCTGCATCTGGGTCGAGGCAATCCCAGGCACAAATCCAGGCTGGGCAGTGACTGGCTGGAGGGTAGCCCTGAGGAGAGAGACTTGGGGGTGCTGGTGGACAAAAAGCTCAACATGAGCTCTCAGTGTGCACTTGCAGCCCGCAAAGCCAATCAGATCCTGGGCTGCATCAGGAGAAGTGTGGCTAGCAGGTCGAGGGAGGTGATCCTCCCCCTCTACTCAGCCCTGGTGAGACCCCACCTGGAGTACTGTGTCCAGTTCTGGAGCCCCTATTACAAGAGGGATGTGGAAGTGCTGGAATGTGTCCAGAGAAGGGCCACAAGGATGATCAGAGGGCAGGAGCACCTCTCCTATGAGGACAGACTGAAGGAGTTGGGGCTGTTCAGTCTGCAGAAGAGAAGGCTCCGAGGTGACCGAATTGTGGCCTTCCAGGATCTGAAGAGGGCCTAGAGGAAGGCTGGGGAAGGACTTCTCAGGATCTCAGGTAGTGATAGGACTAGGGGGAATGGAATGAAGCTGGAGGTGGGGAGATTCAGGCTAGATGTGAGGAGGAGGTTCTTCACCATGAGAGTGGTGAAACCCTGGAATGTGTTGTCCAGGGAGGTGGTCGAGGCCCCGTCCCTGGGGGTGTTTAAGAGCAGGCTGGATGAGGCTCTGGCCAGCCTGATCTAGTGTGGGGTGTCCCTGCCCATGGCAGGGGGGTTGGAACTAGATGATCCTTGTGGTCCCTTCCAACCCTGAATGATACTATGATACTATTCATGTAAAAGCCAGATCCATCCTTCTGAACCTGAAAAAATTTGATACTTCAGATTGTATGTGTAACTTTGTCTTTTGAAAAAACTATCTTCATTTCATAATACCTGTATAAAGAAAAGTATTGAAAAGGGAGGAAATACTTGGGAGAGAAGGATGGTGTGGTGGTAAAGATCTTGAAACCTTACAGGAGAATATACTGCAGGGAGTCACCTTTGAAACAGCATTGTCATGTACAATTTTGAACCCAGTAATTAAAAAAGATCTATGTAAATGGACATGATATCCCAGTAAAATGTGTAGAGAAGTTAAATTGGCTAAGGAGAACAGGCAATAAGAAAGCTGGCAAAGAACAGATATTCTTAGGGTCTGTCATGGATGACTGTGGGAAATGTAAAGACTTTCTAAATGCATCGGTCTGGTTTGAGCTACAGGTTTGTCTACAAGAGTTGGGTTTTTTTACTAACGCAGTGGCTCAGTGTAACTTCAAAGTCTTTTCTTTCCTTGTTATGCATTGGCACCTTTGATAAATTTCCTCTTCCTGGGAAGGGAGAGGATATGAAATAGAAATGACAGGAAAGTTTTGCAACTTTGATTGCACACGCCTTTCACAACTGGTGGTCTTGTGTATCATCATCCATCCCAGGCATACAGGTGCTGCCCACACATACAGGCAAATTTCTTCAAGGTGAGCACCTCTTGTGTACAGTCAAAACCACACACAGGTTTAAAATGAGTATGCATAATGTTAGTTTAAGATTGATCCTCTGATTCCATGATTAAATTTGTGTCACTACCCAGATCATATTCGTTTATTCAATTTTAGTTTACTGATCCCAACACACTTGTGTTCCTTTTGTCCTGTGATTGTGAACCTATACTTAAAAGCCATATCTGATACACAATTTACAGGTTCCAGACTGTTTCTCTTTACTAATGGATCAAAGAGAAATGTGAGTTTATAATCACAATTTTTGTGGTTGTTTTTCTGGTAGATGCCTGAGGTGGCCTATGTTAATAATTTTCCTGTATTATGAAACTTGTGCTATATACTGTAAATGTATCATTAACGGGCAGTGGTGTATATTCAGATTGATGGTGGTAGGTACAGAGCAAGTTAAACCATGAAGGAATACTATGATTAAAAAGGTAACATAAAACCAAATGATCTTGATAGTGATAATTCTCTTTTATGAGCATGATTGGAATCTTCAAAGGATCATTGGTTGACTGAGTCTGAAGTTCTACGTTTACAGTTTTACAACAAATTAAAACAGGGAGCCTACACTCCCACTTTAATTGCAATCAGATAAATTCTGATCCAGAAAAGTGCTCAGCCTTATTAAGATACTGGTGTGCCTTCTGCTGTCATTAAAGGCAGAAGGAAAGGAGTGCTTCAGGTACCTTTGAAGAGTTTGGTGGCTTAATAGTACAGCTGTACAGATTTGTGGTACGTGGGATAAGAACATGAAATCCTGAATGTTATCCCTCTGAGTATTAGGGGAATCCTTTGTCCTGTCTAGATTTCAGAGTAAGATTTTTCTGGTTTTCATGTCTGCATGTGGCAGGGAAGAGAAAAGAGTTTTCTCAGAAATACTCTGAAGGAAATAGTTTGGGCAAGAGTACAGGAAAAGAAGCACAAAGATGTCCCCAACTTGGTGCTGCTTGTTGTATCCAAAAGGTGGGCCCTACCTATGGGCTCTTATCAACTGTTGTAGAATCCTTTAGTCAAAGTTTGCATAGTTGGAGTGCAAGTAAAGAGCTGGTATTTGAATGTGACCAATACATAATTTGTAAATATAATCAGTTTGTCATCCTGCTCTGCATAACCTCTTAAATACCTACACTAACTAATGGAGATAGAATAATTTATCTGCCTGACTTGAGGTGGTAATATATTTTTTTTTTCAACCTAGTAGCAATTTGTAGTCTGCACAGATTGGATTGATTCACAGGAGAATTATTATGGTAATTTTAATTTTATCTTAGAACTTGTAATTATTCCACAGTATTGTTCTAATATAATAGGCCATGCAGCAGTTCATTTGTTTGTTAGGGCTCAGAATTGGACAGGGCAACTAAAAAATGTAGTTTCAGTCTCTTATTAAAATATTTTGAGTGTGTGTTTCCCTGTATGAGCAGATTAAAAATTGCAGTGATTCAATTTAAAGCTGAAAAACTATGATATTAGGTGCAAACTGTTCTGGAGTTTTGATTTTCAAATGTATGATAAACGCTCAGGGAACAGGATGGGATTGGTTTTTTCGTATAGGTTTATAGACCTATTTCTTGTAATTATTCATCCCTTACTCTGATACTGCATTTTACTAGATGATCTATGGGTGCATCTTCAGGAATTTACACCCTAAAGGCATAAGTTCATTTCAGCTGCATGGATGTTGCTTGTGTGTTTTCTTCTTTCTGGAGCTTGCTTAAGAAAAAAGGGGTTGGAAATAAAAAGGTACCTGATTTTATTCCATTAGTGCCATTAAGGACAGCTGTGAGGTCTTTCTTAACTCCTATGTGAAGGAAAAGTTGAGGATTCTCACTGAGTTTGTGTCTAGACCTAGGAGAGGAAATGTCCCTGGGAAAAGAAGCGGCATTTCCCTTCTTCAGCATGAGGAAAACATTGAAGAATTAGTGCTACAGTTCTAAGTAATCTGACATGATTTGAGCTATTGAAATACATTAAGAAAAACTGGTGGCCCAGGTCCTTTCCAGCTCCTGAAATGTACTAGATGACTGCACTAAAAATGCCATGAGAGCTGACTAGACCTAGTTTATGGCAGGAGTGAACCTAAGTAATTAATGTGGGCTTTGCCCATAAGGGATTTATTGCTTAAAATCTTGATTTTTTTTTTTGTAGTGTCGTTAATCATGCTGAACTTACATGGTTGTAATCCCTAACTCCATAAGGATTCTGTTACAATTCAGTAACAATTGCTGTCAACTATTTCAGATAGCTTTTGTTGTAAAGCATTGCAAAAAATCTTAATGTGATTATCTTTGGTCAAACCTTCAGTTTACAGGTACTGCAAGTATAGATTGATTTGAATGGTTGTTTCAGTGTGACATGGTTTTAATTACATGTGTAGTGCCTGCCTTATAATCTCAAATTGGGCACTGTTGCCCTTCAGTCAAATTGTGTATTAAATAGCATTAATTGTGTATTTCATAAGGCATCCATTGTCTTCCAAGGGGATTGGACGTGGCACTTGGTGCCATGGCCTAGTCATGAGGTCTGTGGTGACAGGTTGGACTTTGCTGATCTTTGAGGTCTCTTCCAACCTTTGTGATACTGTGATAATAACTATGTATAGATTATTCTGAAAACATTGTCTGAAGGACAACAGAATCTTGTATTGCATAAAACAATGAACTCTTCTTGTGACAATCAGATGACTAAGAATGTGCTGCAAAGGGATGCAGAAAAACTACAAATCCTGATCAGAACAAGCCACAGAGAACAATTCTTGTTCTTGATACACACTTCGAGTTTACATATACCTTGAAGAAAATTTTTATGTTGCATCATTCTGCTTCATGATAGCTGAATTTGAGTTCAGCTGCTGTCTTCTAGATAAGAGATTTTACTCTTCTTGGTTCTCACCACCATTCTGGACAGGAAGGAATAAGCAACATGTCAAGGAAGAGTTGTGTTTGTCATGAGAAGAGCGGTTAGGAGGAAATGTGAGATGCTGAGGCTTAATGTTGCAGAGCAGAGATGTCTTAGTCTCTCATTTTGGCATAGAAGATTGTGCTGCATTTTAGAAGTCGGTATACCTTTTTATGCAAGCATGTTTAATCCTTTTTATTATTCTGTATTTGTGGGATTGAATTGTCCAGTTTTTCATGCCTGTACATGGCAGAGAAAGCACATAAAGCACATCCTGCCATGCACTGTGCCTGCATTAGAAAACCAAGCAAACTGTGTTTTGAACAAAGTTTTCATTCTCTAGAATACATATCAGGTCATTAAGTTACAGAGCCCTTATCAGTGTTTGAAAGCTGCAGAGATGATTACCTGAATGGATGTGGCATGAGTTGTCTCATGTCTCACCTGATCAGGAGGTAACCTTTCCCTGTCTTTAGCTATAGGTTTCATCCTTCATCATAAAGCCTTTTGAGAGGCACTGACTTGATTGTGGTTTTATTGCTGTGTTCCATTTGTCTTCAGTTGGCAGATACTGTCCAGATTGTATCTACTAACTATAAGAAAGCTAATGGTGTGGTTCTTGTAGAGATGATAAGTAAGTAACAGTAAGCCTTTGTGTATATTCCTTTTTACTAGAAAAATCAGTACGAAACTGGAGAATTCTGGCCACCTGTACTACTTTCTGAAAGACAGATAAGGCAGAGCATGGTAATCAGCAGATTAAAAAGGCAGGGAGTTTACTGACTTCAAAATTACAGTTACAATTGTGGTATACCAAAGTGGATCTGTGTTAAAAGTGGAGATCTCTCCCTTTGGATTGTTGAATACAAGTGTATCTCAGAATTTGAATTCTGTTCAAGACAAAGTACTTATTTCTTAATCTCCTCAAGTACTGTAAATGTCTGTTGCTACTACACTTGTATTCTCCAGCTGAAGAGAAAAAAACCCAAAACCCAATCCAGCTGTCAATGTCTTTCTTAAAAGGGCAAATGTTCAACAAAGTTAGTTCTTAGTCTCAACTCTTCATAGAGAAAAGAACTTGTCTATGCAGTAGTGAATAGTGGGAGAGTATTTATATTGGTGTGAATTTACTGTAAAACCTGTAAGAAAGAATGAAGGAAACATACTTTTTAAAAAAGAGAAGCAATTTGAATCCATTTGTGGAACATTCATTGAAGACAATTCTAGTCTATACAGGGAAGAATAGTGGGTCACTGGTTCACTAGTTTCATACTTCGGTGACTATTCTGGTTGTAATAATACTTTAACCATTCTGGGTTTCACTCAGCTCTTATAGTCTTACTGTATTGCTGAAATTTATGGCATTGCAAAATAATAACAGTATTTACCCATTCCAGATTTGCCTGTGTTTCACTGTGAGCCCTCTGTTCCATATTTTGTGACATATTTAGTGTTCATTGCAGTGTTGTATGCATTTTCTCAATGAGTGTGTTTGTGATAGGACAATTGTCCTGGCAACTGTAATGTGAAATGCTAGCATCATGATCCATTGTACTGCTGGCAGGATGAGAAATGTCAGATGAGGCTGTTGTAAGAGGTTTCCTAATCCTGCTGAATTAAGGAGTGAAATTTCTTTGTGAATCATTGCCATCTGGAGTATATAAAAATGTGAAATAACCTTTTATCATGAGGTTGACACATGCTACTGGAGCAGTATTGGCATTGATAAAGTTCTAATAAGATGAAATGCTGATCAAAACTCACCGCTTCATTATTTTGTCTATGTTCTTCAAAAGCCTCCCCTCCAATTTATGAAGGTTATTGAGTAGTTAATAGTGTTTTAAATCTAAGAGACACAGAGTCTTTATTTACATTAATCTGGCATTTCAATACAGTTTTTCACCTAGTTATAACTACAAAGCAACATGCATATGGTGGAGAATAATTTGTAATTCATACTGTAGCTCAGTCAGTTTCTGTTTTCTTGGTTTGTTCTACTTACTTGACAGGTATTTATTGCCCACAAATTTTAGGGTTTAAAATGAGGCCAAGAGGCTTCATCCCCCACCCTGTCAGAAGCAATCATGGCACATAATCCTCCCATAATCTGATCATACCCACTGTAGAATAGTTGTCCAACTGTTGCTGTTGCATGCTTGTTCTGTACTGAGCTGCTCTTATTTGTAGTAAACACAATGCTGCTTGGTGTATGTTTGTTCTTATACCAGGTTCATTTTATGCATATATATTGATCTTTGCATCACTGGACTAAACTTGCCCAGCATTTTCAGCCTGACCCTTTCCTGTGCCTGTCCAAATGTCTTGAAGATAGGTGTGAAGATACATTTCAGATGGGTATTACCAATTTCACAGGTATCACATGTCTGCTACTGTCATCTTCCTAGAGCAGGTTAAACAAAGCCAGTGAAGGGTCTGGAGAACAAGTCTTCCAAGATGATGCTGAGGAAACTGGGATTGTTTAGTCTGGTGAAGAGGAGGCTGAGGGGAGGCCTTATTGCTCTCTACAACTCCCTGAAAGGAGGTTGTAGTGAGGTGGGTGTTGGTCTCTTCTCCCTAGTATCAGGTGATAGAATGAGAGAAAATAGCCCAAAATGTTGCCAGGGAAGGTTTAGACCAGGTATTAGGAAAAAATTTTTGTGATGGAGTCACTGTCTCTGATGGTGTTCAAGAAATGTGTGGACATGGCTCTTTAGCACATGATGGTAGCCATGGTGGTGTTAGGTTGATGGTTGGACTCAGTGATCTTAGAAGTCTTGTGTAACTGAAACAATTCTATGGTTCTATGATTCTTTTGATGCTGTCCTGAACCCTTCTGTGTCTGTCTTCTCTTGCCTGTTCTTCCTTCAGTGTCTGTTTATCTGGATTCTCTTTTACTTAAAACACCCAACCGAGTTTCTGAATGGACAGTATTAGAATTCTTGCATCCGGGAGAGATTGTTGTTCGCTGTGTTTAGCAAAGCTTATGTGGTTAGGCACATTTCTAGTTAAAATACTGTCTGAGTCAGTTGTGGAATCTTAATCACTTTGAATCTTCAGTCTGTGCCTTACATTCTCATTTTGAAGGGTTAATCTTTGTGGAGTTCAGAGACTAGATGACAGTCCTTCTTACTCTTCAGATTAAACAATATGAAGGCTGAGAGGTAGGGTTGGATTTAGAAGATGAAGGATTAGGACTGTTTAACTAATTCTTTTGAGGATGTAATTTCATTCTATCATGCTTAAATTGAAGTGGGCCGGTGATTTTGTGATTCTATGAATATTGTGGATGAGAATATGTTTTATTTTAAGCGTGTTGTTTACTCCCCATATATTCTTATCTAATTCTAACAGAAATTTGTCTGCGGTATTGAGATTAACGTTTAAAAAGTGCTAGCCAATTCTTGTGCTAATTATGTTTATTTTTGCTACATAAACAAAACCAAAACTGCTGATTTTTCAGTGATATAGCTGTCAGTTTCATAAATGCATTGGGAGGAAATAATAAAGATGAGTATCATTTTGTTACTCTCTATGTTTTGTGTTAACCCTTTTCTGCAAACCCCCTTAATGTCTCTGCCATCATTTGTTGTGTGTACATACATACATAGCTCAAGCTAATAAGAATGCACAAGAGCACATTTTAGGCATTCAGAAAGTGTACTTGATTTACTTGCTCTTTAATGTTTTCCAAGACAATTTCTGGTTTTACAGTTAACTGTAAAGCTACAGAGATAAATTAAAATGGAAAATAGCATGCCTCCTCCCGCCAGAATATTTAGAGATAAGTCCAAATTATGATGGTAGCTAACATGCAGGTGTCTGAGCTAGCATTCGGTGAGTAACACAGCACCAGAAATAGTGTCTTTATCAGTGTGCTTTCTAAGCCTTCCTGTTCCCAAGATGAATATTCTGTTGACTGCCCTGCACTGAGCTTGATGCAGTGCTGTTGGTCAGGATCTAAGCCACCTCATTTAGAGTTTGCTTGGTTATTTGGGCTTGCAGCAATGGTTTTGATGAAGAGCATGTATCTCTTGCAGAAGTAACGCTCAGCAAATTATGTTAGGCAGATAAGCAGTGCTTTAGAGGGGGAATAATCACACTTTCAGAAATTTAAAATCTACATTTGAAAAATACATTAATTTTAAAAGTGGAAGAAGTATTATCTCATGGTAGTAATAGTGTCATTGCTTTGCTGGTCCATGGACATAGAGAAGATTTGTAAAGATTCTTATCTTCTTTTAGTACAGAAGCTGACACAAGTCTAATAAACCATGCAAACACTTCATAATAACACAGTTTTTACTTACCTTGAATTTTTGTTTCTGACTGGAAGGAAAGCTTGTGTAAACATGTTTCACTGTTTTTCTGAATCTAAATCAGTTTGCTTTTAAAAAAAATTATGAAAGCTACTTAAAATACATATCTCTGTTGGCTGCTAAATTAAAATAATGATGCTTTACAGCTAAGCAACCAGAGAAATTCTGAACATTTTGCTAGCTAATTTTGCTGTGAGATCATACATAGCATTAAGAACTAGACCGGGGAAATATTTAAACTCTGAAAGAAAACTTTGGTAACTACAAATTCAATCTGTCTACCTGATGAAAGAAGAAATGCATGCAAATGAAAATACACAAATGAACTCTGAATGTCAAGTCTTTCACAGGCCTACTGAATGTAATGGGAGCCATATAAATGTTTTAAGTGGCTACTGACCCCATTGTTTCTAACCTTTCACTCAGTGGCAGGACATCAGCACAAATGTCTTTCAAAGTAATCATATGTGTATGCTCATAAAAAAATTATCTATGTTGTGCTTTGTTGAAAAGAGCCCTGTAGATATATAATCCACAGATCTCTCTGAGGTTGTGGGCAGGAGTGTGGTGATGTGAGAGCAGAGGGCTTCCTTTTGTCACTATTTGGCAATAGAGCAAAGAGTTGAGAGGGAAAAGTCCTTATTTCATTACATGGATCGCACTTGCAGAGGTTTCTAAATGCAGCAGATAGGTTTGGGGGTTTAGTTGTTTAGGTAGGTTGGATTGGTTGATGGGTTGGACACGATGACCTTGAAGGTCCCTTTCAACCTGGTCTGGTCTGGTTCGGTTCGGTTCGGTTCTATTCTATTCTATTCTATTCTATTCTATTCTATTCTATTCTATTCTATTCTATTCTATTCTATTCTATTCTATTCTATTCTATTCTATTCTATTCACCTCTTCTGGGTAGTGCAGCTGTGGGAGCTGGTTAACCCACCTAGATCTCTGAGATGGGGATTGCAGTCACCATCTTCACGTATCCTGTGGAGACAGTGGAAGAAAATGCTACGAAAAAGAAAACAGAGTTGTTTGTTAAACATATATGTAAATTTCTATAGATGGGGCTTCTCATCTCTAGAGTTCTTGAGTGTTTTGCAAAGTAAATGTTTGTTTATTCAGTTAAACAGTGTGATACCTGAGACTACAAATCCTGTTCTTGATTCTGGGGTAAGCTTCATAGGATCTTCATTAGGTAAATGTCGATCAAGCCTTTTAAGCAGCACTGACTTAATTAAAGCCAACCAACTCACCAAAACCCCTAAAAATATTGAAATAGCACATTGAAAATGGGGCAGGTGGGAGAGGATAATGTTGTTGGATGTCAGGAAACTGTTTTCCTCTCTGAATTTCCAAGCTGTGAGGTCTAACTGCACATATGCTATTGATAATAATACAAGACATTTTTGCAGATGCATTTTCTAAATGAGTGGGAGGGGAAAACTTTACATTGAAAAATACCTGATAGCCATTTCCAAAGATGCCTGTCCAGAATAATGAAGTTCTCAGTCAGCACCTTTTTTTTTTTTTTTGTTGCTGAGAAGATGAAAGCTTCAGTTACCTGGTGCTCTAAGTCTGTATGATGCCAAATCGGCTTAGGAAGAAAATCTTTGGAAAGAAAAAACTCCGCTGTATAATTTTGGGTTTCAAAATTTGATGTGACATAGATGATGGTATTTCAGTAAGCAAGTTGCAGGTCCGGTTCAGAATGTTACTTACTGTAAGCACATTCTGATTGAGTTCTATTAAAGCTGATTTAAAAGGTTTATTGTATTAAAAACTAGGAAAGAGATACCTAGCTTTCTCATAGGTGGAGTACTGGCAGATCATATATTTGTAATTTATGAACACAGTAAATTGTTATAAATGTCATTAATTCACTCCAATATATTTTTGCAAAGAGAACAAAAGGAAATGAAAAAGAAGTTGAGGAGCAGGAATATTAAATAAAAGGTAGGGGGGCAGGAATAATTCTTCTTGTCACATGCCTGGCTTTCCTGTTTGGGGTTTAAGAAAGTCTGGTTATTAGGATGTGGATTAGAGGAAGATTCATTCATCTTCATGATGTAGGTCAGACACTAGCAAACATGTGGTGAAGAAAATGCCTGGGTTTTCCCAGGAGCAAGTGGAAAGACTGTAGCTCTGTGGACCAGAGGACCAGACAGAATGATTAGTTTTGATGTCCTATGTGCTATGCAACAGATATGAAATGTATGAGTAATGAAGGCTTTATGCAGAAGAATCTCTGACTGCACAGTGTGGGGCCACGCTAATGCTTTTTTAAAAAGCAGCTCACTTCCTGAGTAGCCTTTTGTGAGAAGTCATTTGTCCAAGTCAGAAAAAAGGAACTGTCAATGTCGTGGAACATGCACAAGAGGAGTGTCCCCGGGAGAGCCTATTCACAGGAGCCTGACTTTAATTTCATGCTAAGGGAGGCTGTTTGCAGGTACTGCGTCTTTCTGGAGAAACTTTTCGTATTGATTGTGTTAAGTCTGAAAGAATTTAAGATGAATGATACAGTGAAGTTCATAAAGCTGATTATATACTAATAGTTAGAGTTCACACTTGTGTGCAATCAATTTAAAGGGGTCTTAAGACCTCTTACAGCAGTTATATGTTGGTCTGTGGAACTGTTTCTTCTTTCAGTATTTTATGTGAAGGCTCATCATTTTTCATGCCATGGAAAGCATATAACTCCTAATGCGTAGCAATCTGTGATTTATGCGAGCCGCAAATTTAAGTGTCATTTACCCATGGTTTAGATGCTTTTATATTTGTAATAGCCTCATAGATTTATTATGGGCTGGTTCCACTACAGCAAAAATGTTCAGAAGGCTTTCTTAATCTCATTTGCAAGTTCTGATAGTGGTGTTGTTGACTTAGAAGTGAATTTCCAAATTTTACCCTTCTTCTGTCTTCTTCCTCTCCATTTTTAGTTTGAATTTTAAAATCCCTATTATTTAAAAACTTGTCATGACAATGACTTCTGAGAACTGACTGCAAAGAGACCAGCTCATTCTCATTTGCATCTCTGACTGTGGATCCTTAGCAGGATTGCCTCCTTTGTAGAGGAATTTATAGTTGTCATTAAGCATCTATCCTGTTTATAATTTTGTGGATGCTTTCACTCTTGCAGTTAACATTTGTATTTTCTAAATTTTTGCTGCTCATTTACATGTTGCTCTTCGAAGAGCTCATAGATAGAAAAATGGTCAAGGACAGAGTGTAGTTGTAAACAGTTTTAAAACATCCACACTAATAAACCCAATTCTAGGCATCTTTTTAACACTTCTTGCTTCTGCTGTCAGAAGTTGCTCAGCTTAATCATCAAAGATGTAGAATAAAAACATAGGGTATGGAGGATTATTTCTATGCTGTTGAGTCCCAGAGGTTTTAAGCTTTGCCACTAAGAGAGACCCTTGTTGTCTAGGAATGGACCGTGCACAGGTTTGTAAATTGTGTGGGAGGATTGCTAGAACATAAAAACTAATAAAACCTTCATGATACAGTACGAAGAAGTTTTTGTAAGATGCAGAAAATCTGTCATTTTGTAATTTGTTTATTTTTCAAGTAGCAGCAGCTTCATTGCCCAGCCCTAATGTACTGGAAATCTTAAATGTGAAGGTGAGTTGAAACCATAGTCAGGATCAAGTAGTGAAATCATAACTCCCAACCTGTCACTGAAAGATGTGTGCATACTGTAATGAAATTAGCCATGCCCATCCAGGTTAACTAAATACCTTTTTCACATTTTCAAGTAGTTTTTCCTCTTGGCAACTCCTCTTTCACATATCTCACAAAATTGTACTGGTTAATACTAGGTTAAGGAAATTTGCTGCAGAAATTTTAGCAATGGTGATATTGATTAGCTGTTCAAACCATAACACATGGAATCGTATCTTTATTTAATTTCTAGGAAAGATTTTATCTACCCCCTGTGGATGTTTTAGTAACTAATCTGGATGAATCAAGTTCTTCCTGCTGAGTGTAATTAAGTTTTAGCCCAATCTAATATTTTGTAGACTGCTTGTTTGGTATAGATCAGCTTAATTGCAGTGATACTTCAGCTATGAAACTTCTTTTGGGTTAGATCAGCCAGCTGAAGATATCTATCTATCTGTCTTTCAGTAGATGTATATAGTTCCTGCTGAAGTAGGAACATATAAGATGTTTCAGTTCCAGGAATTGTGTTCCTCCCTATTATTCTTCCTAAGTTCAACGACTGCATTTACATTTATACAAAAGCCAATTTTGGTCATATGACAACTCTAACAGTGCTGCTTACATGGGTATGTTCCACCCACTTAGTGTAATGCAGCAGTAAAATGTGCACATTTATCTGTAGGCTTTTCTGTATCTCTCAGCACTCAGAAAATCCTAGCAGAGGAATTCTGTGATAAGTGTGCAGCCTTTCTTTTGAACTGGTGAACTGTATTCCAGGGGATTGTTTCAGCTACAGCAATGGCTTTTTTTGGCAGGTGAAGTTAATGGTTTCTGACAGGAATCACTAGGTAGGCTTGTTTTCCTCAGTTTGAGCTCTCATGTGTTAAGCTTTCACATGCTGGGCTTGCAATAACTTACCTGTATTTACAAGTCAAAGAATTATAAATAGAACTGGTTTTGATGCCTCTATTCTACGTTTGTTTTATGGATTGTCTGTTTGTCATTGATGTAAGTTTGCACTTCAGTTTTCATCTGACTTCTGAATCACAATTTAAACCTGAGTTACAGGCACTAACTCTTTTTAACCAAATTTTATCAATGATGAATTCTCATGTGCTTAAGATACTGTGAATAACCTTTGTTCTTGCAGGGAAGTTACCTGGTATAAAATCTGGTGTTTAAGTGTTCCATACTTAGGAGATACCTAATTGACCATAAGCCTCTGTCAAAACAGAATTGGTGGTGTTTGGTTCTAAAAAATGAAGACACTGTATAGGAGAAATCTAAATTTATTCAATTAGTCATACAAAATCTTCCCAGTTAATCAGAAAATCTGCTTCTACTTCTATGTTTGTAAAGGGCATAGCAAGTTTTAAAGAACTATGTTAATCAAAAGAATAAACCCTCACAAACAACAACAAAAATCACATATGTTGCCCACAGCTTGATGTGTGACACCTGCAAGTTGTGATTGCTGAAATGTGCACATGAGGAAAAAGGGAACAGTGTGACAGTATCATTTGTTCATATAATTCCCAACTTCCACTTGCAAGTGAAAAAAAGTAAAAATACTGTATGAAACTGCTATAAAGTTTGTTGATTGTGTCAAAAATCAAACACAAATATTAAAATGCAAAAAAAAAAGTATTTGTTGCAGTGTTCTGGAGTTAAATATTCTGGTGGTGATTCTAAATTGTGGAGTTGTAGCTTAGTGCAGTGTAGAATAGAATTCTGGAGTTAAATATTCTGGTGGTGATTCTAAATTGTGGAGCTGTCGCTTAGTGCAGTATAGATGAGCAGTCCTAACATACTTCCATTGTGTGGAGTATTACCAACTTGTCCAAAGACAGATACATTCCTGCATCTGTTACTCAAACTATGTGAAAGTAAAAATGGAATTGTTTTCGTGCATAGCTTTGAGAAGTTATCTGAGTGGATGCCAAAGAAACACATAAGGAGGGTACTCATTGATCAAGAAATTGAGCACCACTGTGGCCATCTGGAGAAGAAAACTCCAAGAGACTTAACCAGAAAGGATAAATACTGCTCTCTCACATAGGAGCTTTATTTTTGGTGTTTGGCTTTTATGGATCTGAAATATAATTAATTTAGATTGAAAATCCCCCTAGAGTGGGGTAGGGACGTCTTCTGCCAACAGGCCTGTAGAAACAAACAGACGTGAAGCTACTTAACAGCAGTCACAACCTACAATGTGTGAATTGTGGCTGTCACCTGTCTGCTGTGAAGCCATATTGTTAGATGTGAATAGAGGTAAGTAGGTATTCTGTGATGAGTTTTTTGGCTTTCCTTGAACTTACATAATTCATAGGCGTACATTAACATGCACACAAACCAGCCTTTCATACTTAAGAATCTTGTCTTTGTACTGAAATATATATGTGAATATAGATTGCAATAATGCCTGTGGCTATTGATAAAGAGAAGAAGTTGCAAGTGAGGAAAATTAATGTCTTCCAGCTGAGGATGAATGTGGTGTCTGATGTTGGAGTAAGTTATGTTAATACATGGTTAGCATTTAATTTGCTGCCCACTGTCATCTTTTTTAGAAGTCCTTAAGCAAAAGCTTTGCTATGTACAAGAAAATGATGTCTTGAACACTTCTTGTGATTTTGCATATGAGCCTGATATCCATACTAAATTTCTGATATTCTTACTAAATTTTTAGTCTATTGGGAAAAGCCTCCCACTGATTTCTGCAGAGCTGCATGCATACTTCTGTGGTGCAAGTATCTTCCCCAGGGCTAGTTACATTTATAATATGGATGCTGTTAACATTAAAATTACTTGAAGCTGTTTTACTCAAACTTTATTGACCATTTACATGGTTTTCAGCAGCTTGTTGATCTCATGTTCCTTAGAATTACCAAGGTATCTCTGACAAGTAAAATCTCTTCCAGTTACCTGGATTGGCATACTGGTGATCAATATCTTTGTGACATATTTTAAAATAAAATAAAACAAGCAAACAGAAACCTTGAAAATAAACTCCTAGGAGAACTTTGATTTTGAACACATCATTCATCTGACATTGCTTAGTAATAGCCCACTGGAAGCATAAAACAAAAATCTCCTTTTTTATTGACTTAAAATACACCAGAGTTTCATGCGCTGTCTTCTGAGGATCTTAAGGTCTAGTATTTTACAAGGATATTTCTTTTCTCTAAGCATTGTAAGGGTCTAAATACAGTTTTTTGCCTTTTGCTGTCATACCTTGCTCTCAACATATATTGTCTTTTTGGTTTGTGAAACTCCATTAGTGTCTCTTCAGTCAGCAGTGTCCAAGCATGACTCACTGAAGAAATATAACAGGGGCAATGCTGTCTTGTCTGTTCCACAGGCCTCCAAGCTCTGCATGGGTATGTGTGTCACTCTTCCATACAAAGTAAGAGGAGAAGAGGAAAGCTTATGGAAGTTGCCTCAGGAAATGTGACTACAATTTTAAGTCTTTATCCTATTTATTAGTTATTTTTTTCTCCTGGAGAGAAAAGCTTGTACCTGCCTTTCCATTTCTACAGCTCTAGGTACCTCTGAACGTGACAGGGAATGAAGCAGGCTGTAAAACTTCAACATATAGATCTGTGCTTGGGAGGGGAAACTGGTAACTTAGGTAAATCTTATCCTCAGAATTGGTCAATGTTTCGCTTAGTCTCTGCAGTATGCATTAACATCTTTCATGGTATAATTGGCATTAGTAATGTGGTGTCATAGAAATTGAAATGCTTCATTTTGCTGCATGGTCCCTAAATTTTTGGTAGGTGGCCCAGACCATTTCCTGCTGGAGACCCATAATGGGGCTGCATTTTGGGTTAATTTAAAGGAGTTACAGCCCTAACATGAAGTCATTGCAAGAGTCTTGTGCATGAGTATGTAAACAAGCCAGAAAGGACAAGAAGTGAAATCTGTTTCCTAGTTTATCAGAGCTATGAAGGAAGTTGCTATTAATTACTGGA
Organism: Melanerpes formicivorus; assembly: GCF_026170545.1. Taxonomy (NCBI): domain Eukaryota; kingdom Metazoa; phylum Chordata; class Aves; order Piciformes; family Picidae; genus Melanerpes; species Melanerpes formicivorus. The sequence continues at coordinate 34,854,048 of NW_027142357.1, read as the reverse complement.
CCAGAGTGATAATGCTCTTGTCTGAAGACAGGCTTGAAAAATTTGGGGCTGTTCAGCCTGGAGAAGTGAAGATTCTGGGGAGACCTTATAATTGCATTTCAATATCTGGTGGGAACCTACAGGAAGGCTGGGTAAGGACTGCTTAAGAGGGCTTGTAGTGATAGGACAAGAGGGAATGGTTTGAGACTGGAGCAGGGTAGGTTTAGGTGAGTAGGTTTAGGTTAGACATAAAGAAGTTCTTTGTGATGAGAGTGGTGAAATACTGCAACAGGCTGCCCAGGTGTAATGGTTTGAACTGCATCATATATATAAATATCCCACATTGTTTGACCTTTGAGGGTCCCTTCCAACCCAATGTAATCTGTGAATCTGTCAAAGTGTTTGCTGTCTTTAGGAAGCAGAGGCTCAGAATTAGTTCCACTTTCTCTGGGCTTTGTCTGTCTATTGTGTAGCTGGAATATAATAGGAAAAAGTGAAGGACTTTTAAGTGAAATAAAAACATACCTGCAGAGGGAATAAGAAAGCCTAAATTAGGTGCTCAGATTCCCTTTATAATGTGCAGAGAAATGTGCTGCTGAAGGGTGATTCATGAAGCCTTCATGCTGAGTGACAAACCAGCTAGAGCTGACAGAAAGACTATATCCCTTCATGGAGCTCATGCACGTAAATCAGTGCTACAGGCAAGCTGCTCAGAATTTGTCTTTCAACTCTTTGGAAGATGAAATGGTGGTAGAGGGGGTTCTGTCTTCTGACCTCTTCACGATGCAGCACCTGAGCCAGAATTGGAAAGCATAGTATCTCTGTACTGCTTAGACTGTGGGAGTCTGGCTAGTTTGTCCTCTTTCAGGAGGGTGTCCCTTAACTGGCACATGAAAGGCCTCTTCATGTGAATACTCTCTTTTTTTCCCTTTAAAGCTGGGCTCCTGGAATGATTTCATTTTTGCATGGGCCCCCTTCAGGTACTAGAAGGCCACTAATCAGGTCTCCCCAGAATCTTCTCTTCTACAGACTGAAAAGCCCCAACTCTCTCATGCTGTCTTTGTAGGAGAGGTGCTCCAGCCCTCTGATCATTGTTGTGGCACTCCTCTGGACTCTTTCCAGCAGGACTGTGTCTTTCTTGTGTTGAGGGCTTGGGAGCTGGACACAGTACTCTAGGTGAGGTTTCACCAGAGCAGAGCAGAATGACAGAATCACCTCTCTCAACCTGCTGGCTGTGCTTCTTCTGATTCAGCCCAGGATACGATTGCCCTTCTGAGCGGCAAGTGCACATTGCTGCCTCATGTCCAGCTTTCTGTCTGGGCTTTTTCCTGTATTAATTGAATTTTGCTAAAAGAGTCAAAATTTGCTCATGTTTCAACCTTCTTCATATTGTACTCAAACCATATTTTTTCTTGATTGCTGATAGCAAGGAATATAATTTTTTAAGTAGAGTTGAGTTGGTTTATGCATTCACTTGTAGCCATGCGTTAAGGGGACTATTCATAATACAAACAGCAAAAGCAGAATATATTGAATAATTGGGGGGGTGGGGTGTGAGAAAGCTCTAAGTATATAATACTAAGCGTTGCCAAAAGTAGGGATTTTTAGAAAGTTAAACCAAGATATGAGCAAAAGAACCTGAAACTGTATTTTAAAACTGACCCTTTAGGCAACTTAGACAATGAAAAATCATCATTTGGCCAGGGAGAGTTTAAATAGCAAAGAAAACTGAGATAAGATTTACCAGGCAAATGATGGTCATAGCCTCATGCCACATGGTCATGACAGAATGCACAATTAAATGTTTTAGTTTTATTATACCTGCTTCAACTACCTGCAAGGTTATAATATTACCCTGGGAAAATGAATTCTGAGTGACCTACTGCTAAGTGATGACATGAATGGTAACAAGAGACAAGAGGTGCAGTGAAGTGATGAGCCTTCTTGCTTAGCCCCTGAACCTTGCTAACTGTGTATGTTACAGTGTGTTTCATTCAAGTACTTAGTTATCATGTGTTCATTTTCTAATGATTCCTTACTGTGGGGTAATGTTAAAGCTTCATAAAAACGTTACTTGGGCACTGCTAGTCATGGAACAAACTTATTGTGTTCCTAGTTTACAGTATGTTGCTGTCTAAAAGTATTACAGAATTTTGATGTGTAGCAGCAGTGAAGGTGTGTGAACATGCTTGGGACTTAAGGTCTGTTATTGCTTGTCCTAACTCCCTGTGTCTTTACAATGTGTTGAGTTTACAGGTGTAAGTAGTGGAAAAACGGCTGTAACTATTTTGCCGTTCTAAAATTCTTTTTTTTGAGTCTTGTAAGTTGAAAGACATGAACTCATAATCCTCTTCTTCTAAATAGAAGTTACTGCTATTGCAAGATACTTGCCTTGTTAGTAAAGTAACATTACCCAAAACATCAACCTAAATCTAGCTGCATTCCACTGAACTCAATCAGACCCTTCACAGTTTCTTCACCTGTTATCAGCATCATTTCCATTCAGCACAGCTATGCTTGCAGAAGCTAAATGACCTTCCCGACACTTTCCAGGGAATGGCAAAAAAAGAACTTTTGTAATGGTTCCCAGCCAATTATTCTATTAATAAAAAGTGAAAATTGAAGGAAGAAAAATAAGCAGAGAGCTTCCAGACAAGAACTGTCCAAAATAAGACCTAGGAACTGGATGTTGATGATTTGGAGAAGCTAATGACCAGCTAATAAGAGCGAAGTGCTCTATGAATGTTTCATGTTAATGCTATGTGAATTTTAGTCTGGAAAAAAAAAACTGTTTAAACTAAATGATGTTATAATTGGGAAAATTAATATATGATATTTTTTTTTGCAAGTATTTGATGCAATTAGTATAGGAAAGCCTAACACATAGTAAGAATGGTGATACTTCTGAGGGAGGCATCCCATGAAAAATGGATTTGATTTACTAACTGTATCTTTAAAGGAGAATTGTTTCCTTGGACTGGAAAGAGCTGTGCACTTGACCCACTGCTGAACTCCAGGATTTAGCTTCAGCTGACTTCACGAAAGTGCTCCTGTACAATGGGCTCCTGTTCATGCCTGAGGTCTTGCTACATTCGTTGTCACCACACCAGCAGACTTAATAGGCTAATGATTTTGTTGTTACTAAAATATCCCAGGTAGTGGGGAAAGAAGCATATTTTGGTTCTTCAGATGCCAAGACTGAAAGAAAAATGTATTTTGTTGCCCAAAAATTTCTCTTAATCATAGCAATACATCACAAACACTTGCTGTTTATTCTGCAGTTCAGTCTTCTGTTGCAAGAATAACTCAGAGAGAGACTAGGGAAAATGACACGTGAAAGGGGAGAAGAGGAAAAATATAACAGCCATGCATAAAGGATTTTTTTTTCTTAAAAACATTTGATTGTACTTTTGCTTAGGGCAAAAAGAAAGACATTGCTGTTTAATGTCTTGCAGACAGGCAGTATACTAAAATCAACCTAATGCCACTGAAGCTGAGGTCAAAATGTCTTTTTTCTTCATTATTGCAATACTCTGCTTCTAATAGGAATCCAAGGAACTTAAAGTCCCTTTTGTTTAAGGGAAGCAGTGTGGATAGCATCTCCAAAACATAATGTGCTATCCTAAATGACAAGTAGAAGGCACCAAGTGAAACACACATTTCCATCAGTTTCTTGTCTCTTGTTTGGAAGATCAGGTGTTCCTTACACAACTGGAGAACAATTTTATTCATTATTACTTCCTGATTTGCATTAACTGCAATAACTGATTAATCTGAACCATTAGAGTGAAAGGTTGGCTGTTGTGAGGGATAATTGTAGATGTTGATTCACTGGGCCTATTTGAAAAGCAAACTGGCTGAGCCATTTAATGAGGTTTTCCTGGAATATGTACACATTTCTAATAATTAAAATCAAATTGAATCTGAATCCCATGTAATTACAACTGAATTTATTTGATTATATTCCCTACCAAGGACGATAGATACAAAAGGTTTCAGTAATTTTAAAGCTTCTTGCAGTTTGTAAATATTATGTCTCTGTTAATTGTCAGTTTTGAAGAGTTAATGACATCGGAAGTACTTCTGGAGCACTTATGTCATCTTTCATCATAGTTTCCAGCAATGTCCACTTAATTGCAGCTCCCATTTTTCCTTTCCTAAGGACGGTTGTGTGAACAGGTTTGTGGAAAATTATCTAACACCCTGTGACTATAGACTGGGGATGGACCAGAAGTGGAGCAGTTTTTGACTCTTCCATTCAAGCCCTTAAAATAATTTTCAGTAAATATTTTCCTTGACATTCACTTTGCTTATAAAAGTGAAAGCTGAACATAGAAGAAAATATAGCAGCCTCCTAGACCATTTATGTATTGGTGATTATTTCTGCGGTGCTCCTTATAGAATCACAGTATCAGTCAGGGTTGGAAGGGACCACAGGGATCATCTAGTTCCAACCCCCCTGCCATGGGCAGGGACACCCCACGCTAGATCAGGCTGGCCAGAGCCTCATCCAGCCTGGTCTTAAGCACCTCCAGGGACAGGGCCTCAACCACCTCCCTGGACAACCCATTCCAGGGTTTCACCACTCTTCATGGTAAAGAACTTCCTCCTCATGTCCAGCCTGAATCTCCCTACCTCTACGTTCATTCCATTCCCCCTAGTCCTATCACTACCTGATATCCTGAGGAGTCCCCCCCCAGCCTTCTTGTAGGCCCCCTTCAGATCCTGGAAGGCCACAATAGAATAATAGGGTCACAATAGAATCATTCCTGTTCATAATGGAATGTATAGAACCGAATAAACCAGCAATAAAAGAAGGTTCTCTGTTTAAAAACAAGAAGTTGTTAATTGCTGTTAAACTAGTGTGAATTGCTGGTTAAATTAGTGTGAATGTGTAAACTTTGAAAATCTGTCCTCTGCTGTTTGTTGGACTGGACCCATAATAATAAATAGCTCAACAAAGTGATATTCAAAGTAAATCTTTAGGGTAATGCGGAATAGGCTGTCAGAGTGTCTCCTGGAGAATGTCTAACTGGAGTTTATGAACAGATTTTTGTTAAGTGTTCCTAAGTAAAGTATGCATCTATTATCTATTTCAGAAGTTAAAAAAAAACACTGCATTAAGATCATCAAGATTGCTTCTCATAGTGATGGATATACTCAGTCAGTAACACTTAGCTAAAAAGAAAATACAATCATAAGTTCTTGTAAAAGTAACACTAAATCTCTGAGATACCATTTTCTTAACTGCAGAAATATTTTACAGCAGTCCAAATATTTAAGCAAAACTGTCCAGCAGAATTCTTTTAATTATATTCATGGGAATTCTTTATTTCTTTGCTATTTTTTGCCTTTAATTAAATTAAGTTCATCTCAAAATTCAGGGTAGCTGAGGGTTTGAGTAAATTAAATCTGCCTATCATGTCTGTGGCAGTATCAGCACTAGACAGTAATCTAGCACGAGGACTGAGCTTCTGTAGAGATTTAAAAATAGGGCACCAAAGAGGAAGCCCTGGAGCCGAATAGATAACATACACCTGTAATGCTGTACCTAAACATTCAATCAAAATAGCAGTGAAGCTCTACGGTAGTGAAGGTAGAGTCAAAAGATTCTTTAAAAAAAACAAAGCCCCCCCATATTTCCCAACACTGCTCGAATGCCACAAGACTTGAACCTTGTAGTGGCTTTCCTCACCTCTTTGAAGTGCAGAGTTAGGCACATCTTTAACACAGCAGATGCTGTATATTGGTGAATTTTGGAGTTAGTATTTTTCAGTAGTCATTGTGTGAATCTAGCTATTCAGTTGTCCTGCTCTAGCTTTGAACATTTTCTCACTGAAGAAATTGGAGGATTTGTTTTTGAACTCTACTAAGACTTGTGTTCTAGGAGGTGGCCTCAATTAAGCAATTATTTTTAAAACACAGACAGTGGCTTGCTCTGTCTGTCATTCCTGTTGTATTATGGGAACAGAGTGGCTGGAGAACGGCCAGACAGAAAGGGATCTGAGGAAACTGGTCCACAGCCAGCCTAGCATGAGCCAGCAGTGTGCCCAGGTGGCCAAGAAGGCCAGTGGCATCCTGGCCTGTATCAGGAATAGTGTGGCCAGCAGGAGCAGGAAAGTGCCCCTGTACTCAGCACTGGTTAGGGCACACCTTGAGTTCTGTGTCCAGTTCTGAGCCCCTCAGTTTAGGAAAGATGTTGAGTTGCTGGAAGGTGTCCAGAGAAGTGCAGCAAACTGGTGAGGAGTCTAGACCACAAGCCCTGTGAGGAGCAGCTGAGCAGGGGTTGCTTATCCTGGAGAAGAGGAGCCTCAGGGGAGACCTTACTGCTGTCTACTACTACCTGAAAGAAGGTTGTAGCCAGGTGGCGGTTGCTCTCTTCTCCCATGCAACCTGGGTCAGAACAAGAGGACACAGTCTCAAGTTGTGCCAGGGGAGGTTTAGACTGGATGTTAGGAAGAAGCTCTTCATAGAAAGAGTGATGGGCCATTGGAATGGGCTGCCTGTGGGGATGGTGAAGTCACTGTCCCTGGAAGTGTTTAAAATAAGACTGGACAAAACACTTGGTGCAATGGTTTAGTTAGATGGTGTTGGATGATAGGTTGGAATTCATGATCTCAAAGGTCTTTTCCAACCTGGTTAACTTCGTGATTCTGTGTTTCTATGAAATATAATGACCTAAATGCAGGCACACTCACCAGGAAAAGAAAAAAAAACCAAACAAAAAAAGGAGTTGGTTTAGTGTAATTAAATCCACTTTTAATCTGCATGACTTTTTATTTGAAGTAAATCACTTCTTCTGACTGTATTTTCCTGTAGATATTTGTACATAGGCTGGATGGCAGAATTGTGTACTGCCACGGGAAGGTGTGCTTTCTTATGGTGTTGGGCACAGATACCTCCTGAAAACAGAAAAGTGACAAAAGTGGTTAAAGCAAAGTCTTGTTTGCTTATATTACCGGATCGTATAAAAAGTCTATATGCAAGTGGTATTGAAAATTGCTCAGAAGCTGATTTCATCACTCTTGGAGAATGGTAACGTTTCAGCAGTAGCTGAAAGAAGCATCAGCTGTTGGTGATACAATCTTCCGAGAAGACCATCTGAGAGTGATCTGTTCTATTTTTTTTTTTTTGTTTATTTTCTTAATAGGCCACTTACATTCCCAGGTTATTGCATTGCTGGTTGTGATTCACAGTTCTGTCCAAATGTCAAATTTATCTTACAGAAGTGAAGCGCTGCTGGCCTTGTGTTTATAGTTCATAAAAGTTTGGCTTTCATTTGTTTATATACCTGGCATTTTATCTTAATTTTATGCAATGTGTGGGCAGAAATACATGAAGTTTATGTGAGCTGACCATTCATTAGTGTATATATACTTATAAGTGTTGTAATGTCATGAGGTCTGGGGTGACAGGTTGGACTTGATGATCTTTGAGGTCCTTTCCAACCTTAGGAATACTGAATACTGAATTCAGTTTAATCTGTGCAATCTACATGGCTTGAAAACCTCAAGCAAAGGTTTTGCATCCCAAAGTGAACACAAATGAAAAATACATATACATTTTCCCATGCTATTTGAAAAAGGAAGATTAACAGTTGGAACTGGCATTTCTTAGCAAGGTTTAAGTTCAACTTCCATAACTTGAATAGATTGCCGCTTTAAAAACAGTTTTCTTCAAAATCAGCCTTTCACATTTACAGTACTCTCACATGTATATATTGCTACACTTTCATGTAGCATGGATAGTAATTTGTTTTTTAAAACTAGGTTTTATATATGCTTTCCCCATGTTTTTTTATGTTGGTATTTCTGCATTAATTTCTAAGGATACTGTATGTGATGCTTTCCTCTTGAGTTTCTAGAAAGGGGACTTGCACACACCCATTCGTTAAGTGGCCTGCTTCAGTTTTCCTTCCACATCTGAAATTTCCACAAAATCTTATTTCAGTGTGATTAATCTAAGTTTGCATTACTTCCCTAAAGTGTTTCTGTTGAGGATATAAGTACTTGGCGTTGTGCTGGAGTTTATATGAAAATCCTCTCCCAGCAGGCTGCTAGTATCAAAGCTAATTTCAAGTCAAGATTTCCTGTTGGAGAAGAATGTGTAAGCTCTGGGTCTGACTCTTTGAACAGAAGAGCCTTTCAGATTGCCTCTTTGTAACTGGTAATCCTGTAAAATTTTAACTCAATTCAAAGTTTTTGTTCCTACCAAGTGCCATCTGCACCATTTATCACCTTATATCCTCACTAGCTTGAGTTGATTTGTTTTTAAAACTCTGAAACAGGCAGTTTCATACCTCACTGGGTAGAGTGGGGTGTCTTACTCTCCACTTGCATTAATCCATGATCCTGCCTTGAGGTTTTGACCTGCTGTAAATAACACAGCCCTTGAAAAATCTCTGTTTGATAAGGAATCTGAACTCATGATGCCAGTCGCTGTCTTCATCCAGTAGTATGTAGTAGGGACAGCACCAGGTTTATCTAAAGCATGTAAAACCCAGTCACACCAGTATCATAGTATCAGTCAGGGTTGGAAGGGACCACAAGGATCATCTAGTTCTACCCCCCATGCGCAGAGACACCCCACACTAGATCAGTCTGGCCTTGTCCAGCCTGGTCTTAAACACCTCCAGGGATGGGGCCTCAACCACCTCCCTGGACAACCCATTCCAGGGTTTCATCACTCTCATGGTGAAGAACTTCCTCCTCACGTCCAGCCTGAATCTTCCCACCTCCAGCTTCATTCCATTCCCCCTAGTCCTATCACTACCTGAGATCCTGAGAAGTCCCTCCCCAGCCTTCTTGTAGGCCATACCTCAAGCAGGTGAAGCTCAGTTACACCAGTATCTGGCATTCCTAGGGAGTGGAGAAGGATGGTGCTTACACCCCCCAACCCCCAATTAGACATCTAGTTTTGATGACTGAACTATGGTTTTCAGTAATCTAGCAGAAATGTAGAGACGTGCATGAGTTTTGAGTGCTCTGAATTTGTACCTTAAGTTAGATTCCACGAGTAACACAATATAAGGAATGCCTCTTTATGACAGTCCTAAAGACCAGGCACACTTACAGGATATTTTGATAGATACTACCTTCCTGTTCTGGTTTTGTGTTTTTCTTCATGGAATCTGAGGGATGTCTCAACTGAAAGCAAACTCTCAGGAGTGATATTCCAGCAAAAATGCTGAGTATGCCCACATATAATAAATAGGTCTGAGTTTATGATGATTGTCAGGCTCATTTGCAAATGTAGTGGGTAAAAAAAAAATATAATCCAAACTTTGTAAGAAACCTGCTTTTCTATAAATCAACTTCCCCTATATTTTTGGTGTACATTTCTCACATACTGTGATTGTATCTGTAGTTGTCCTAAGACAAATGAATAACTAGGTCTTATTTTTCAGCCCTTAATGCTCCCTAACACTTAGGTCCTCTAGTTTATATTTGTCTGTGTATTGTTTGTAAGCAGGCCTTTAAAACAACTCTCTTAACAATAGCAGCCTCTGATAAATAATTAATAAAATAAGTGATTGCATACATTTTAAGTTAGCAACAGTTTTTTCTCTCTCTCACTTTCATCAGTAATGCATTGAAAGATTTGCTCCCTAATGAGTTCAAAATCCAGACGTTTTCCACTTGCTCAGAGATGTGGATGTTATCTATAAAATCAAGATGCACTTTCTCAAATATTAAAAGATTTGTCTTGAGCAAACAGTTAGGAGTCAAATGCTGGAAATGATCACACCACCAGGTGTGGATTTGTCTCTCTTCTTCCCCCTGGACTGTTTTTCATTTGGAGATGCATCAGTGTAAATATCAAAACAGAAGAGCTTGTGTTTTACAGAGGAATGTGGCCTTTATTGTGAAATGAGTTCCCATGTTCCTTCAGCAATTCCAAGTATTGATGGATTTACAGCTTTTACATTTTCAAACAGTGAGTTTGTTATTCTAGCAGGTTTAGTTTATGCTATTTACAGGCCAAGCAGTTTCTCAGAATGTACAATGTACTTAGTGGCATGAAGGGTGAATGAGGGTTAAAAATGATGAAGATTAAGGAAATACACTACACTTCCTTCCAGTAATCTGAAAATACTTTGAAATGAATCATTAGCAATGAACTTGAAAAGATACAAAAATACTGTACTAGCACTTGGCTAATAAAGAGACTGTCAGCATCTTTATTTTATAATAATCTTGAAATAAAGGTGGTGCTGTTTGGAAGGCACTAACAAAACAGGCAAATATAGATAGTTTAAAAATTACTATTGTAGCAGTTATTTTAAAAATAAAGCGAAGGTGGATGGTCTAAAATAATTCTGTTTCATTTTAGCTTCATTTTACAGTCAATGCCAGTATTAGATTTTCTGCAAGATGACATCACTTGCATTTGTGTCAAGTAGGATGCCTCTGCTGTGAAGGTAAATGCCAGATCTACTCCATCAGCACTGTGCTGGTGTGCAAAACCAGCAGTGGATGCAATTTTCTGGCAGGGATATGACTTCTGCTCTCTTGCTTTATTCTTCTTTCTGCCTCCTATTGCCTGCCATCTATCTAAAGCTAACTAAGCCAGCAATGACTGTGTTTTGCAAAGTACTCACAGCTCCCATGGTGGGAGGTTTGGCCTACCCTGGTTTCTGTTAGCCAGAGTGCATCCTGTGTGCCATTGCCCAGCTTTTCTGGCAGCAGGAAGACACAACGCTGATTTGGGCTCTCGTGGTAGCATCTGCAATAAACATCTTTTTCCCTTGTAGCTGCAGAACATCAAAATATGAGTGAACTTTTATAATCACATTATAAAGCATAGCTTAACTTTGTAACCAAGCAAGCAGGAGTCTTGCATGTCTCCCATACCCGCAGTTATATGGCTTGTGCCCACCTGGGTGAGAGTCCTGTCTTTCTGCCTGGACAGCTGTGGATATAAAAGGACCTGATGTAGCTTCTTCTCACATTAATAGAGTCCCCTCTCATGGACATCATTTCCTGCTGTATATAGCATTTTGGCTCATGATGAAGGTAAACTTCTTTCTTTCTGAAGAACAAATGGAATTTTTAAAGCTTTGGTACTGTGAGATACTGCTGTTCAGCTCATGCCCTGCATTCCCATCATGTCCCACTCAGCCTCTCTTTCATGTATCATCCTGGCTTTCTTTGCTGTTTTTACTTACTGCCCTTTTCCCCTCCTGGACATGGATATCTAAATTGGTTTTTCAGAAATTTGGTCTCCTACATTGTAATGGTGCATTATAAGATAATGATTGTTTTCTTTCAACTTTTTATAATATTTAATTAAGGATTCAAAAGGATCTTTTCTTTGTGTTGATTCTTGCTTAGAGGGGGAAAAAGTCCCTCCGGAGAACTACTAAATTATTTCTTACTAAGGCAGGCTTGTGAGGCTTTGTTTCCACCAGATTAGCTAAAATACATGCTGTCTGTTCACTTAAGTCACAAAGGCCCTGATTCTCAGAAGTGAGCTGTTAAGTTCAGTGGAATGCCTTCTGCCCCAAGTTTCTCAGTTTTGAATTCCTGCCCATACAGTTTGATGCTAGTAGACAGAGTCGTTTTTAGAGTAATTTACTTTTTTTGCATTCCACTGGCAGGAATGCAGAATCTTGCAAAATGCTAAGCTTGTGTTATGGGTATTTCCCAAGGCTTTCATAGTAAGACCTTTGTGTCCCTTATGTGTTCTGTATGTCCAGGAAAAAAAAGTACTTCACTGGCTCATGACAAGAGTTGTATTTGCCAATTTCAGGGATATTAAAATATGTCTCTATTCCTAAGGTCATCTTCCATTTTCATAGCAGCACAGATTGCATAGATACAATAACAGTTTGTAGTAAATGAGCTAACAGTATTACATCTAATGTTCATTTGCTGAAGCTAGAAATGTAGGCTCTGTATATTATGTTTCCTGTTCCTTGGCTGAACTTTTGCCTAGTGAATGTACCAACCTTTTTGTTTTTCTCTGCAGTGATGCTTTTCACAGGTTGAAAAGGTTGAGGATCTGTTCCCTGAACTGGCAATCCCTGAAACTTTATATGTAGCTGAGCCTATTTGGTTCATATTCCAAAGGATAATGGATCTACTGTTTGGGTGCATGAAAGCCAATTAAAATTATGCCTTCATGAATTTATTCTGAATACTGCTTCTGAAAGGTGAAAACAGTGGAACTGAAGTCTTCATGGCAAGGATTTGTGTTTCTCAAAACTTTCTTGTTATCTTAGACCTGATCACAAAAGCAGCCCTCATCTTGAAAGGAGAGAGAGAGAGAGTGAGTTAATATTTGTCCCTTCTTTCTGTGTCTGATGAATGTTTGATTAATGCTTCACTAGTATTTTTTATCATCATAAAGCTGTTGAAACAGAAACCATTAAATCAGTTTTCAGAGGGAAGTCTGAAACAAAGCCACAAAGGTGTCAAGCCTTGAAGAAGGCCTTCTCAAGTCCTAGACCAATAATGTCAACCACTGGATCTTATTTTCTAAAGCAATGATCTGAGTTGATTTTGTTCTCCTTTTTAGGTGCTGTGGAAAAGTAAATCCTAAATAGTCCCATTAAATATTTTTAGAGAGGAAAAATATCCCTATAGAAAACACTGATGAGCTTTCCAATAAATACTACTTTTATGAATGACGTAACCTTTGTTTCATTTTAGTCATGTCCCATGAGAAGTAAACAGAATAATGTTCAACTAGTGCATTATTTAGAGATTTCTGGAGTACATTTTGAAAGTCTCATACCGAGCTCTGTCCGCAGGATTCCCATTAAACACAATAGGAGCTGCATGGATGAAGTCCTGCAGAGCAGTTTGAAAATGCATCCCGTGCTGCGCTGAAGATAGATGATTAAAGAATGAGTGCTTGAACAGGGACGAGGGAGTGATGTTGTGATTCTCCATTTAGGGCTGTAGTTAGACTAAAGATCCTTCTTAAATGATCTTCTGTTGGAGTCCTAATAGCTCTCCTGTTTCTTCAAAAGAAATACCAATGTGTTACAAATAATTAAACATTCGTACCTTAGAGATATCCTTTCACTTCACTGTATGCTAACCTATTTTACTGCTGTGCCAGTGACAAGTTTGGCATTTTGATGATGTGTATTCTCATGTATTTCTTTCCTATTGTTACTTCATACAATAACACAGAGGCTTGAAAGTGTCACTGCCTTTTCTTTCTCCCCTTCGCCTTCTGCTTTCCCCTTTTTCACTTCCCCTTCCACTTCCTCCTCTTTCTTTCATCTTTCATGTCATTTGCACTTCACTAATCTTCCCTCCTTTTCTCTTCTCTTTGGCTTTTGCTAGGCTTGCACATGTAAGTTATAAATGACAAAATGTACCTAGGCCTTTCTTGATTGTTTTTACTTGCAGTTCACAAATAGTTTAATTCAGACTTTCTTGCTCATTGCTATCAAAGCTGATGATGCTATATATGACACTATTCCAGCACTCTTTTGTGTGCATTGTCATGTATTTTTATTGCCTCATTATCAACTGCTTGGTTGTAGAAGGACTGTCAATATAATTGTAGAGAGGCTACCACTACCTAATGACACAGGTAATTAAGCCCTTGGAGACCATTACTGTGACCGTATATTACTTGTTTAGGCCATTTTGCTATGCTGCTAGGGTCTGGAAATCTACAATCAGTAAGCTTTCCTTCTTATGTCTCTGACATGATTTGCTTTTGTGGTTGTTTTCTAAAAAACTGAAATTTAAGCCCTGAATAGTAATTGCTTCTACATCCTAGGTTTCTTTGATGTTATTGAATCTGTCCTCCCGAAGGCTGAAGTCCTTTTGAGCTGTGCACCAGTAGAATAGGAGACTGTGTTGTTCCAGGGCAGTGCTGCAGGAAACCTGCATAGAAGGAAGCTATCCTTCAGGCTCAAGAGTGTTCACTATCCTGGCAGTCATTCCTGGTCTACTTTGGGGAAAACCACATGGAGGCATTTTTATTTTTGTATTTTTCATTCCCTGACTTGATAATTTGGAGACTACTGTTTGGTTGTGTGTGGTTTGGTCACCTTTGTCATGTGAGATGGTCTTTGTGACACTGAAAGTGCATCACAGCTGATCATGAAGAGAAACTCTTGATCCTAGCTGACTAACAAAGAATGGTCTCATACCCTTCTTTTGTTATTGTAGCTTTTCTGAGCTGAAATTTGGAAACTGAAAAGACATTACTAAGAATTCATGTTGTCTTTGAAAGTACTATTAAGTGAATCTTACAGTTGGGAAGAGCATCATGATTTCTTGCTATTCTTTGTGATCCTCTGAGGTGACCCGTTTCAAGGGGATCCAAGTTTGAAGTGGGAAACCTTCCTGTCATGCTTGAGTCCTGTGTAGTTAACATTTACAGGAGTTTAGCCTTTTGGCCTTTGCTGTTGGCTGTACACTATCAGGAAAGGGCTGTTGGTGTCATGTGCATTTGACTTTTGATGTAAGATTAAGGTTATTGAACCAAATGGGAAGTGGTTTCTTCAGTGTTTATTTTAGAGTCGCATTCGCTCCATTAGTATTTTTTAAAAGGCATTAAATTCACAAATAACATGGTAAGGGAAAAAGAATGCAAGAATTTAGTGCCTCTGAAGGCATCAGGTCATGTTTTGTGGTGTTTGATATAATGAAACTTTCTGAACAACTTCAGTGGTGTGTGTGCGTAGTAGTCACTAAATCAACCTTTCTGTACAGCAAAATATGCACGCTCAAGAGCCACTTAATCAGAAGAATTATGTACTGTAAGTGTTTTGCATATAAGTGTTTGACTGAGGAGTCAGAGGCTGAAAACAAATCATGATAATTTCTGCAGAAGGGGAAAAAAGTCTCTCCTCTTAGCTGCTGTCTGTACTCTGGACAGCTCAGGTGGGTGTTGACCACTGCACTTTGCAGTCTGAGCCTGAAACCTTCTTGATGGGCTGTGTAGCGTGAAAATGCGTAAGAACAGCTTGTTTACATTGTGCAGGGTTCAGCAAATGCTCGTTGATGACAGATTTCATTTTCCTCTTGCATTTCTCTTGTACCTACTTTAACTCCACAAAAGCTGCCTCCCTCCATACAGAATCTTGGCTGTTTGTGGAAGACGCACAGAAATTTATGTAGCTATGTCAAGGTGGTCCTGGTCCCACCTTGAAGCTGTGACTCAGAACTGAACAAGAGCTTTTTTTAGTGTTGAGTGGCTTTACATTCCAGTAAATAAATTAAAGCAACAGCAGTTAGTTTGCATCAGAGTGCTTATATACAAAATTAATTATGTGTATTTGAGGGAGCAGGTAGACATATGATTAGATATGTATACACATATGTATGCATTTGCAAACATGGGAAAGCAAATACCTGTTTACAGTGTTGAAAACAAGAAAAAACAGTGGAAAAGGGCATTATTTGAAATTAGAAATATTTGCAGTCTGATTGTGTGGTCATCTGCAGATTTTCTGATGCTTTTAGTTATGCTGAATCACTGTGACTATTTCTGGTGTGTGTAGCATGGAGAGAGTTTGGATTTAGGAGCATATGTTTATGCTGACATGAGAATTAACTTTCTCTACACGTCTGGCTATACTTAATGAAAATATCTCGTGTTCTAAGGTCCCAAATGTGTAACATGCAAGTTGTAGGAGGAGCAGCAGTCTTTCCATTTGAAAAATCCTTTCAATTGCCTGTGGGAAGCTTTTCTGTGAGGCTTAGTCTTGGAGTGTTTTTCAGTTTTTCTCTCCATGCCTGTGACTTACAGACATTGCAAACTCATTTATGGGACTGGTGATGGAAGGCACCCATGCAGTCCATATGGCATTTGTCTGTCTACTCAACACAGGAATAAACATTAGTACTGATTTCTGTTGCAGTTCAGAAACTTTTTGCTGTAGGTGTAAGCTTGATGAGTGAAATTTGTATGGCAGAAAGAACATTTCCAACGTTTCCTGGCTCAGATGGCAGTTAGTTTCAGAGAAATGTCAGGTCTGCCATTGCATGATAACACAATTCAGACTTGTTTGGGAGCTGTGCTGAGGTCTTTCAAAACCTCACTTACACCTTGGAAATTGCTGGTGCTCAGTGGCTCAAATATTGTAAGTGTACTCAGCCATTCAATTCTGTGTAATTTTAAGGTGATGGTATAGTCTAATGGACAAAGCAGCTGGTTAGGTCATCCATTCAAAAGAAGAATCTTTCCCCAGTCTTGTAGGTAGAACTTGAGACCTGTTTCATTCCAGCAGAGCCTTGCAATAGCTGCCCACATCACGTACAAGTTACTTCATTTTATATGCTATTCATCTTTAGATAGCTTGCCCTTCAGGCAACAGATTGAGTATACTTTGAGTATGTTCTTGGAAGGGGAGTTTAGCATGGGTATGTGAAAAAAGTGAGCGTCATTGGGTTGAACTAGCACCACAGAGCCTGTGACTGGGGGAGAGCCTGTGACTGGGGAAGATCCCTGTTGGTGCTGCAGGAGGGAGAAATTGCTGGAAGAGGAGAATTTCCCTTAGTATTTCTGGATTGATAAGCATCCATACTGATGAACAGAAAGAATAAAACTAAAATGTATCTGTGTTTTTATTATTATAAAGGATATTATTACTTTATTTCCAGACTGAAACATTAAGGGTGGATACTGTGCATTCTGTAGGCTTTGCCCAGCACACTGCTAAAAGGCATGTACCAATGTCATATCTTAAGCAGAACTGAAAATATGGAGAAAACCCCCAAGGGTTTCAAGCCCCACCATTTCCCATCTGTCACTTCTCTTTTAAGTTTATCACATATGTGTTTTCACGTCTCTCTTTGCTTTTTTAAATCCATTTCCAATGTCTAAATTCTTTGGAGAAGCTCATGCCTGTCTCTGCCTGCCTACCCACTCAAAGCAATGGCCTAACAGTGTGCTGCAGGGTCTCTGCAGCAGGTGCACTGAGATCAGCAGGCTTAGACACAGCCCCAAGAAGAAGGGGACACTTCTTCCTGGGGATCACCGTGGCTTACTGAGGAGAGCAGAGGGTCTCCAGGCTGTCACTGTGGCTGGCAGGTCGCTGCACAGCCTGGAGATGAGCCTGCAGATCAGTGGGATTGCTGAGGAAAGCAGGCAGACCTGTCTGGAGTTAGGGGAAATCCTTGGGACCAGAGGGGAGTAAGCAGAGTCTGAGGTTCAGAGAGCCACTAGTTTGAAACCAGGTAGAAAGACAGAAACCTCCTGCAAGCATGCAGAAAATGGAAACTCATGTTTGATGAGCTTTTTGTGTTTCTTTTAAGTCTTGTAGTGGCTACTGTGGTATTTTCCCTATTCAAAAAAAGTTGAGTGCCTAATCTAAAATCTGATTTTTTCACTTTTTCAGGAGATGGGATTGTGTGTGTTTGTTTGCTCTGAAACCTTTTGGTAGTTTGAGGAATTCACTATAGGGAGAGAGTCTAACCTGACCCATTGCAGAGCTTTGAATGGAGTGGTGGGGGAAAATGAGGTGCAGGTAACCCCAAACTTGAAGTTTGAAACTATGTATGAGTAAGCAAACAAATTTATCTGGAAACTGAGTCAGAGAGAATCTTTTTGTTTGGTTTGATTGTGGGTTTAGAGAAAGAGCTGGAAGGCTTGGACAGAGGTGCAGGAGTGTGCCTCCAAAGCCAGATGGATTGCTGTCTCCAAAGAAGCAACCATAGTCCAGCTGGTGAATACACCAGCTGGTTCCTGGGTGAACCATGAGCTGAAGAAACTGAGAAACCAAGTGGGAACTTGTTCCTTTTTCTGTGGTAAAACAGTAGGGAGGGGTTGGACAGTTCAAGATGCTGAAACCCAGACCACTTCTGCAGGGAAGCTCTGGCTGCAAAAATAGAATTCAAGAGACATAAGGCAGAGGCTGCCCAAGAGAGAGGCAGGAAGCTCTCACAGGTAGCAGCTGTCTCACAGGTAGCAGCTGGGTGAAAACACTCACCTGAGAATTTTAGTTACACAGGCCTAAATTAAGCTAATAATAGAGAAATATCTGTGCTTTGTATTTTTCTCCAAGACTTTAAAAATGTGGAGTATTGCACCTGCTGTACAGCATCAGAGGAAAGAAAAAAGCTGAAATACAAACCTCAACCACTGCACTAAGATTCTATAGAAACTTCTGGACACCCCTCTGTGAGCCTGTAAGTTGGTGTCACGTTGACAGAATCCTTGTCACATGCATTTGAAATAACCACCCACTACTGTCACCTCAGCTTGAGGGTGATGAAAAGGGAAGGTGATAGCTACCTAGCAAAAGGTAGCTGCCAGCCTGTGGAAATCTTGAAGGAAGTAGGTCAAAGGAGAAGGGATTGAAGCTGTCACATACCTTCTAGAGTGGGAGCAACTAGGTGCTACCTGTCCCTGAAGGGACTGTTGTGAAAAGGGTTGTGTGGGATGTGGCTGAACAGAGCATGGGCTTAAGAGAGTATTCATTCCCTGTGCTAAGAGAATCAAAGAACAGGATTTTTGTCAAGGAAAAGTTGTTCTGTCAAAAAAAAAAAAAAAAGTGTGGGAAGATCAAACTTCTCTAAAGGATATTCAGTAAAAAGGAAACAGAGAAGAGAATGGGGTTTCCTCTGCAGTGAGATGGGGCTTACACAGTGGAGTGGTTGCTCAGAGAAAATCCTTTTCACCTCCAAAGTTACTGTGGCAAACTGTGAAAGACACCTGTCTCAAGGAATGGAATCATTAAACCTGGCTGAAAGGGATCTGAAATAACTTTCTGGGAACTGAGCAATATATGCAGAGTTAGGGGGCTGAGAGAACTCTTGTGCCTCCTTGAGTTACTATATTCGAGGGAAGATAATTCCTGTATGGTGTTAAAAATCTGTTCTTGGGGAAGACCTTAACATAATAGCCTGTGGCTTTGGTTCACTTGAAATGACAGAACTGGGAGAGGTACAAAGGAGGCAGGTTTTCTGACAATGTCCCAGCATTGCTAGGCAACAGCACAAAGGAGGTGACCATTTATGAAGATGATGATCCTGAAAAAATGGAAAGTCAGGAACCTAACTGCCTAGCAGGGACTTATCTACAGTACCCAGCAGGCGCGTGTGCAGAGAAGGGCTACAAAGCTGGTGAGGGGTCTGGAGCACAAGCCCTATGGGCAGAGGCTGAGGCAGCTGGGCTTGCTTAGCCTGGAGAAGAGGAGGCTCAGGGGAGACCTTATTGCTGTCTGCAACTACCTGAAGGGAGGTTGTAGCCAGGTGGGGGTTGATCTCTTCTCCCAGGCAACCAGCACCAGAACAAGCACAGAGGACACAGTCTCAAGCTGCACCAGGGGAGGTTTAGGCTAGATGTTAGGAAGAAATTCTTCACAGAGTGATTGGCCATTGGAATGGGCTGCCCAGGGAGGTGGTGGAGTCACCACCACTGTAAGTGTTCAGGAAGAGACTGGATGGGGCACTCAGTGCCATGGTGTAGTTGATTAAATGGTGGACTTCATGATCTTGAAGGTCTTTTCCAACCTGGTTTATTCTACTCTACTCTACTCTACTCTACTCTACTCTACTCTACTCTACTCTACTCTACTCTACTCTACTCTACTCTACTCTACTCTACTCTACTCTACTCTACTCTACTCTACTCTACTCTACTCGCCTTGTTGAAACCATGCTCTGGCACATGCCATGAGTTGCAGCAGCAAGGCCAGGCAAGGAAATGGAGCAACACAGCTGTCAGAAATATAGCAAGAAACTTAAAAGAAAGTTTCCTACAGTTCAAGATATGCGTTGCAGGAAAAGTACAGAAGGATCTTCCTTCTGCCATCTTGAATCCTTAAGCATCTTGCCTTGTGGGCATGGAACAACGTATCCACCATTCCAGAGATTCCTCTGCCCCCCTTGGCCAGAAACATACACAAAGGAGACAATGTAAATATCAGTCCCTTCCAGTTGGGTTGATTTCCTGGTATTCTCTCAACAGCACAGGACAATTTACGTTTTTTAAATGTAGGAATGACTAATTTTATTACAGGAGGAATAACAGCAAGGATCTTTGGATCATAAATTCATGTCCTCATCTCTTGACTCTGCTGTGTAATTAATTCTACTAACTGCTCAGCTCTGGTTTAAAATTGCTGAAGTTTCTCATCTTCTTATTCTACCTGGCAGGCTGGTTCACAGTTTCCTTTGTCAAATATTAAAAAACATCCTAATTTCAGCCTAAATGTATTTGTAGTCACTATATTCCCATCTAATTTTGCCTTAGGTTGATGTATTTTTCTTTCCCAGTTTATTTTTTCTCACTCATTCCTTTGTGGAATTCATACCCATGTAAGCTCTTGGTCTCTTAAGTTTAGCAAGATAAGTTTAGTCTTTTCTCATGACACAAACTCTCAATTCCTCTAAGTCCAGAGAAGGGCAATGAAGTTGGTGAGGGGTTTGGAACACAAGCCCTATGAGAAGAGACTGAGGGAGCTGGGGCTGCTTAGCCTGGAGAGGAGGAGACTCAGGGGTGACCTTATTGCTCTCTACAACTACCTGAAGCGGGGTTGTAAACAGGCAGAGGTTGGTCTCTTCTCCCAGGCAGCCAGCACCAGAACAAGAGGACACAGTCTCAGGCTGCGCCAGGGGAAGTTCAGGCTGGCGGTCAGGAGGAAGTTTTACACAGAGAGAGTGATTGCCCATTGGAATGGACTGCCCGGGGAGGTGGTGGAGTCGCCCTCACTGGAGGTGTTCAGGAGGAGACTTGACAGGGTGCTTGGTTACATGGGTTAGTTGATTAGGTGGTGTTGGATGATAGGTTGGACGCGATGATCTTGAAGGTCTCTTCCAACCTGGTTTATTCTATTCTATTCTAAGCAACCTCAGCACTACCTCTTTGGTGAATACTCTTTGAATGAGCTCCTCCTGAACACTGATGATTGTAATTGCAGATAATATTCCAGATGAAATCTTGACAGTGCTTTCCACAGTAGCATTAATATTTTATGTTCCTTAAACTCTCATATTCCATGAGCAGATTATGGTTTCAGAGTGCCTCGATTCTACTATTGTCTTTGAGAAATTTTATCCTTCGATTAGGACTGGCGGAGGAACTGTTTCCCTACTCTAAAGTGACTTTTTGTCAAGAAACTTGCAAGGCTTCTCTCAAACATGGATTTGGTTGATTTTTCCCTTAAAGATTTATTTTTTATTTTTTTTTTTTAAATTTAAAAGGAACACATCAGTTTTAAGAAAACTTTGATTTTCTATTCAAATAATAGATGTAACAGAAAATGTAATGGTACTAAGTGAGATGATTCAGATGAAGAGATAGTAAATTGAGCACTAAAGAAAGGGGAAAATAAGTGTTCTTAAATAGCAACTGAAGAATGCAGACCCAGGAATGGTGAGCTTTAGAGACTGTTTTTGCAGATTATTACAGCTTGATAGTTACACAAGATGCACAGAATCCTTGGCAAAACAATGTTTTTAGCATAGTCCAGCATGCAAGCAAAATACATGCATGGGGGGATAGCTAGTCTAGATGTAATCAGCAAGTGCTTGATGTTGAAATGGGTCACAGTATCGCTAAGGTTGGAAGAGACCTCAAAGATCATTTAGTCCAACCTGTCACCACAGACCTCGAGACTAGACCATGGCACCAAGTGCCATGTCCAATCCCCTCTTGAACACCTCCAGAGATGGCGACTCCACCACCTCCCTGGGCAGCACATTCCAATGACTGATGACTCTCTCAATGAAGAACTTTCTCCTCATCTCGAGCCTAAACTTCCCCTGGCGCAGCTTGAGACTGTGTCCCATTGTTCTAGTGCTGGTTGCCTGGGAGAAGAGACCAACCCCTTCCTGGCTACAACCACCCTTCAGGTAGTTGTAGAGAGCAATGAGGTCTCCCCTGAGCCTCCTCTTCTCCAGGTCCATCTAGGATATTGGAATCATGACCAAGAGAAGACAACCTTTTGTGATGACCAGAAGGTGGTAAAGTATAGGTCAATGTGTAGAAATAGCCATTCATAAAGCTCCTAATTTTTCTATTTCACTTCCAAAATTTACATATCATTTGGAAGCCTTGTTCAGGGAGCAAAACATGGGGTTTCAAGTTAAGTTTATAGAGGCTAAACTTTTTTCCCCATTCTTTAAAAGAATTTATACCGAATCCTTTTGGCGTGCACTGTCATTGTGGAGAGTGTTATAGACCAACTTTTCCATTGAGGTACCATTAATTCATGGTTCAAGAATTCTAATTTATAAGAAACAAGTCTCAATTGCCATGTTTGCTTAAGCAATCCTTCCTAAAAATGGATAACTGGCATGTTAGTGAAGCAGCAGCAGCTTATAGCTTACTAGCTATCAGAGCTTTGCAGTAAACTTGACTGCAAGCATATTTCACCTCCTTGTTTGACAGAAACTTTCCTTTCAGATATTCCGTGGGTACATAAAGCATATAAGATCCTCTCAGTGCTGGCTTCACAGTGATGTGACCACACACCCACGGTTTAGCTTTATGGCTGTCAACTCTTACAAACTCTTTATAGTAGCTACAAACAACAAAACAGGAAGTCTCAGCTATGTTTAACTGAGCTCTTCATCACGCTACAAGGATTTTCTTGTGCCATAGAAACCTGAGTGCTTCTGGGAGGTGTTTCTGATTGCCACATGACACTGGATATTCACCAAGTTCCTCTGAGGCTTTTCAACAAGATAGGCATCTTGTCCAAAAACTACTGTCTGAATTTGACTGGAGATGAAATGACCTATTCAGGTTTATTTCTGAGCAAGTTAAATTGCTTATACTAATATGCATCTAGACTATATTTTCCTTAATACTGTTAGGCCTAAATTGAAAAAACTCCGACTTTAGTGGTAGTTGAATCTATTCTTTCTCCGATATTTGTTTGTTTATTAATTTGCAAGAACTTTATGTAGGACTAGAGTTGGAACCACAATAATTTAAGAATCCTATTATATCATTAATTTTAAAATGGAGTGATGAGCAAGAGGTGAAGACTGCACAGGAATGTGTGTTATGAACCAAAATCATTTGGTCTTTTGTATAAAAAGACAGCTGATTAAGGTCAACCTATGAGCAGAAATGGTTCCAATCTGCAACTGAAAAACTACACCACTGTCTGCACTAGAGATTAGAGCTGGCTTGGTTTTATTCACATTTGGTCAACAGATGGTCCAACTATTCTGTGGGCATTCTGGCAATGTAGAAGCCTGCACATCAATGACAAAAAAAAAAATTAAAAAAAAAAATCACACAAATAAGTAAAATGTCAGTGTTCATCTGAGTAGAATGAATATCCAGCACCCGCCTCTGAAAACCAGCGTGGCTGGCTGACTTGAAAGGAGAAAACATAACAAAACATCGTATCATTGCTAAATTAGCCAATACCATTCATTCTGATAAGACTGAAAGAACAGAAGGACTCTGAGGCTTGTATGAAAGATGCTGTTGGCCTTTGGCCAGAGCTGTTAGCTAATATTTGCTGTCTCACTGGATTGTTACCTTAGACATAAAAACCAAAAAATAACTCTCTGAATAACTCTTCTGCTCAATTGCGTTTCCAAAGAATGGGACACAAAAATCATGTTTCCCTAAACACAGAGGAGATAAACAACAGCAGACAGTGTCTGGTCTGATGTGCCTAGGAATAGTGGCTCTCTATTCAAGGTCACATTTTTTATATATAATATATCTAGCAACGTAGCTTAAGATACTCCCTGTCACCCACACATCTGTACCATTAGCAGCTTTCCTTTCTCCAGCCCCTCTTCCAGCTGGGCTGTTTTTCTAACTATGTCAAGGGATTGAGACAGCTTAAAAGGAAAAGAGCAGACAACACGAAACGGGGGGATGATGTGGGAGAAAAAATGGTATATCTGCACAGCTGCAGAAGCTGTACAGGGGTGAGGATCTGGCTGAGGAGATGGAGAGTGAGGAGAAGTGAGAGGACCTTTGGCTGGTGTTGTCACTCAGCACTTTATGTGGTGAAACCCAGCATCTTTGTTGTGGCTATTGCTGCTTCTCTGGCTTTTGATCCCTTTCCTTTTCTTATCCAGACTCACAGTGCTGAAACCAGATATAGTCACAGACTCTTTATTTGTGGTCGGCCATGGTGACATCTCCTAAGCCTCAGTGACATCTCGTAATCCCATGGGATTTAATTTGTGATCCATTTTCAATAGCACCAGTGTTTGTAGGTGGCTTCTGTAATTCCCAGCAGTCCGAAGGAGCAGAACTCTGTTCCGTCCAGCCTCCATTCAGGAGGGTTAGCCTTATCTGTTTTAACATGCTTGATGAATGTGTGTAGATCAAAGACAACTTTTGATAGTGTTTATTAACACCTGAAATGGAAGTGCAAAGCGTTCTTCTTTCATTGATGGAACTGAAGCTGATTATGATTTCATGAGCCAGTAGTACCAGATTGTAGCCTACGCTTGCTTTTTACATCCCGTTGAAAGGGCAGAGAAGGGTGAATGTTCTCAGCAGCAGTGCCTCTATAAACAAATGTACTGGCACACACTGCTGCACCTATAACGTGGAGAGTACATACTGGTAATGTGTTTGACAGTCTGTCTAAATTGCACAAACCTGACAATTGGCTAGAAATACAGCAGGCTATGGGGTTTTTTAGTCTGACTCATTTTGTTCCTAAATGACAGCAATTTTAAGGTGGTGTTTGGTTATACTGTTGATAAGGTGATGTCTTTTGCACACATTCGGTTCTAATTTTTGTAACGGAGCTCCAGTTGGGTTTTAACAATGCAACTAATTACTGTGCATATTCCAAAGATAAAAGAATGCCCTTAATGTGTTATTCATAACGTGGAGTATGAGAACATTACAAGGCCAGGATTGTCTTTAAATATTAATTTCAGGGTAGCCATGGATGCATTAGGCTCTTGGAAAGAACAGAAACTCTGTATGCAACTCTTGTTTTTGTTTTTCCATACAGCTGACTTTTATAAATATTTTTATTGTCTAGAATGGAGGAGACAGTGAGAAATCTGCTGCAGAACCAAGGATCCCCAGGCCAGCATGGAGAAGGAACAGTCAATATCATGAAGGTATATCAGGTATTGCTGACTTACTACCTGTTTTCTTGTGGTAGAAAAGTTCTTTAAAACAAAAATCACACTATTAAGAGAAATGTATCTGGCATTGTTTCCTCTTTTTGTTCATTAGTTATGAATATTTGTAAGTGGAGATCGGTGCCATCTACATTTTCCCCAGGTTTTCTTTCACAAGGATTTAAGGGGTTTCATTTAATTGCTCAATATTGTCATTGTGTTACCTGTGGTGTTCTTCACAGTTAACAGGGGACAGGAAAATAAGTTTTGAAGACTGTATTAAAACACTTAAAAGATTAAGTAGTATATTTCAGCATCCCTAAAAAGCATAGATGTTTCTGACATCTCAACCGTCAGATTGTGATGGGTAATTTATCCATTCATGTTCTTACTGGGGGTGAGACATCCATATCAAGCTCCAGAATTTCTTACTGCTCCATGTGGCAGGTGCACTTCATCATCCTCACTTCGGAGAGAGGGAGTGTTCAGGGCAGAATTTAGGAGAGCAAAGATGCTAGGCATTTTTCAAAGGGAACCAGGTTTGTTTATGCTGTTTATAAGACAGTGAGTTTTACATTTTCCTAATGGACTGGTGTATTCTGGAAGCAGTGACCCTGAGGTGGTGGAAAGCCCTCTTAAGTGTCTTGAAACAGGAATGAGAAACATCCTATTTAATAAGATATTCTGCACATGAATTCCTAAAAAGAAGCCCCACCTAATGAAGTCAGTTCTGTCCTGTATCTGTTTAAATAGAAGGAGAATTCCTTATAAAGACATAAAATGCTGAAATAATATAATAAAGCCTATTCTAGGTAGCAAACCTTTAGATAAAACACTTTTCAACAATTGTAGTTCTATCAGTCCATTCTCACAACTAATGGATCAAAAATTCAGCAATCCTGCTAAACAAAAATGTATATTAAGGAGCGTTTATCACTGTAATTAAATTTTCATTTTAAGCTTGGATTGAAGAGAAACAAATCTTTTAGATTAACTTTCCAAAATAATAAATTTTTCCTGTTCTAATGATAGCCTGTAAAATTTAATTTCAGGACAAATTAAACTTTTTGTTGAAGTTATAATAGAATATTGTGCTTTTAGAAACTGGTGATAAAAAGCATCTGTATTTTACTCACTTCCCTTCTGGGATGCAAAGATGAAACTCAGTTCCCTTCCCTTGGTTTAGAATATAAGTCCATACTCCATGTCACTCCTGCCACTATCCAGTGGGTATTCTGAATGGGCCTGATGTCAGTCTCTTCTTCAGGTGGATTATTTGTCTATCTATTTAAGACAACTAGAATGATTTTGTTATCTGCTTGTCCATATACCTAAGGTAGGGTGGCACCACAATTAGATTTTAGCTTCTTTGGGGTTTGATACGCAGTCAACAAGAAAAGCAGAAAACTACTTCAGTTTCTTTCTATCAAACTGAGCACTAAACAGGAAAAAAGTTGGCTTTTGAAATTTGAAATTTTGTATGCCACTTTCCTGGAGGGGAGATAAACCAGTCGTCCCAATTTTGGTACTTGTATATTTCCTCCATCTTTTATTTGTGATCAATTCTTGAAAAAAATAATTTGGTTGTGGTTTTTTGTCTTTTCTCCTTTGGGGCCATACCAGCATAGGCCTGTGATATTTTGTGCCAGCCAGAAGAAGAATTTCTGTGGTGTGTTTTGTGTAAAATCTCTTGGATTTACTTTCTGACCAATAAACGAGCATAGAAGCTTCCTTATCTTCCTCTTCTTCCTTGTTCTTGGCAAGACTTTCATGCATGATTAAAGTAATCCTGGGTTTTAGCCATTTTCATTTTTTCCATATTACCAGTGTGTAATTTTCTTTGCTTACGAATTTCTTCTCCTAATTCATGACTTGCAAGCAGTGTTTTTCCCTTTCTTGGAGGAATGGTTAG
The DNA here is from genome assembly GCF_026170545.1 of Melanerpes formicivorus. NCBI lineage: Eukaryota > Metazoa > Chordata > Aves > Piciformes > Picidae > Melanerpes > Melanerpes formicivorus. Next base: position 34,827,174 of record NW_027142357.1, on the reverse strand, counting down.
GCTACTGCATCATATACCAGTCTGTCTTTGGTAAAACGGGTCAAAAATGCAGAACGTTTCCATTTGAGCATTGTGGTTTTTCTGAATGTCTCTTTGACTCATTCATCCTCACATCTCTGTAGTTCACTTTTATGACAAACTTCAGATAGTTTGTTTTCTGGGAACTTCAAGGAATGGCTCTATTCATGTGCAAAACAGTCCATTGCTGCCCTTGTATGGCTATCTGCCATGTAGGTCAGAGATGGTTCACTTGGATGTGTTTGTTATTCAGGCACATTGTAAAAACTATGCAGTGTGATTTAGCCAACAGCTGCATGCAATAATAAAGGCTAATAACTGAAAAGCTCTTCTAAACAAGTAGCTGGCAAAGAATCTGTGATGTGAAATGTTTCCTGAGTGTTTTTAACATTGAGAAACTTACTAATGTGTTACTACAAACACTCTGTCTAGATATAGGATAAATTTCATTGCAGAGACTGTGTCCAGGTTCGGCAAGAGGCATCAATATTGCAATAGAAGCATTTCATTTGTATCTTTCAAATGTATTCAGACAGTTTTGTTTGTTTGTTCGTTTTAATATATTTATAAGGGTAATGCACAACTGGGAATAGAAAGTGAATGCACAACCTGGGTAATGTTTCTTAAGAACAATGGTATACTCAGGGTTTTGGGAACATGATAACTGTATCATCATCTGCTGTTTGTAACTGAAGTATAGATCTGAAGTAACACATGGAAAAAAGATTTGTATGGTCTGAATTCCAATTGGTATATCTACATGTTCTTATGCATATACAAAAATTATTGAATGGATAAATGCTAACATTGTTTTGAAAGCTGTCCTCTACAGTCAGTTACCTTATGGAGCACATTCTGAATCATACCTGTGCCTGTTGTTAACTGTTGTATGATCAGAACAATATTATCAGTACTTAGTGCAATAGAAGACGAGATTTTACTGCAGTTTCATAACCATGTATTTCATAACAAGTGACCTAGGTGATCTCTGGTGCCAGCATATATATCCCATATTCTCTGACAGTATGGTTAGTTTTAGTGGGTGAAGCCTGCTCAAATTAATATCTGAGCAGTCATAAAAGATAGCTCTGTGCAATAAACGCTTTTGATCTATTGACCATTGTCTACATGTTTGTTTTCTGCAAATCTAATTATTGTTCTGGGATGTATGAAATTGAGTTCTTATTATATTATCAATATGCCTGACTCCAGAATATATATTCTTGCTAATTAACATTAAATGTTGCATAGTGATCATGTTGGAAGAATAATAATGAGATGGAGCCCAGAGTGTACAGTATTATTACAATATTGTGTTATGTCTTGTGGGGATTCTTACTTGAAACAAAATACTCTAACCCTTTCCATAGCACTTGCTGCCCGATGGGTATTTAATTTGCCAGATTTACAAACTGATGATGTGATTTCTTTAGGGTAAGTGAATTATGAAATGGGACTGTAAATAAAATTATCTTTTTATCATTTTACATAATAATAACTGAGGGAAGATTGATAATGAATGCTCACATAAATGTGGACTATAATATGTGTGATTTGAATTGCTATAAACCATTTTATTTCTTGCTTAAAAGTTGATGTGATTAAAAGGGTTTAGTATGTAAGCGCTCATGACGTTTCCAACAAGCACTGTCCACCTAGAAGTAAGAACATACCAATACCTTGTATGTTAATATTATTCTCATTCAAGACACAAGTAGTTTTATCTGAGGACAGTGATCCCCTGAAATAATTTTGTGAAGTACTTGAACTCAAGGCATTAAAACAAGTATACCACAGACTTCCCATCCTGCGTTTGTACTTGGATACTTGTTTGCTACTTATTTCGTACTGATTTGGGTACCAAAAACTAAGAGTCTTTATTCCATTTGAACACAATACTGCATGTCTAGGTAGAGTCTTATCCGATTGCAGGTCACTCAAAGACTTCCATGTTTTCTTTTTAACTTCTTTTGACTTTCTGTCAGTGTGCGGTGATCAAAATAGATGAAGAAGAGAGTTTGTAGTAAGTTCACAATTTATTATAATTCTGGAATTGTCAATATGTGCAATAACGCTCTGGACTGACACAGTGCAGTCACATCGGGGAGGAAGGACAATCTGCTGTGAGAAGCATTGTGTTTGGCAGACTGGATTTTGATTTTTGCATTTGCTACGAATTTCTCTATTTCTATGGACAAATTCACTTTGTCTTTCCATCTTTAGCTTTTGTCTGTAAAGAGAGGATAACAACGTGTCATTTCATCTCAAGTATATTTGAAATGTCATTATATGTATGAGCTGCTGCTTCTGTGGTAACAGGAACTTTTGTAAGTGCTGATTCAGATAATGAAGAGATTTTTACTAAATCAAAAAGGCTTTTCATATTTTGTCCTAAACTTGGGAAAATGCTCACTTCCCTAAGGATTGTATTTAACATAGGAGTACTTTTAATAGAAAAGGAATCAATTTCAACATGAAGCTTGCATGGTCTTCAGGCAGGGCTGACCTTTCTTGTATTGAAAAATATGGAACTGATGTTTTACTGTTGGGAACGTGGGCATTTTGGTACATGAATTCATATGAAAAACTTAGGGAAATAAGTTGTGATTGCAGGGCTTGTAACCTTTCCAGAACTCCACTGTGCTGCTTTGAGATTTGCACACCAAATGAATATTGCTGTGGGCACCAGGCATCTTCTTTTGATCAGCAGGAACTGAAATCCTGGTTTGTAGACAGCCTGAAGACCACCTCATCTAATGTCACAGGCCCAGTCATGCCTCAACATTTGTGTAAGCGCAAAGTGTCTCTGCTCCCCAGCTGACATGATCTGACTACTTTTTACGGAAGAGATTTTTGTCATGCTGGGCAGTGCAGGTCTTCAGAGACTGACTACACAGATTCTTAAGGGATGGGTTCTTCTCACCAAGTAAGAGCTGTGACTGTGGTTCATCTCTGTTGGGATTTTTTTCCTCACTCTGGAGAGGTGACAACATTTTGAGATGTAATGATTGCAGAAGAGATTTTTAAGGTTTCTGTGTGCATCATGGTAAGAATGGAGCACAGCTCTGTGACGGACATGTGTCCCATTTGCCAGTCACCACCACCAGTGCAATCTTCAGCTCACAGCATAGCTTCACAGGAGTGACTCTGAATATAAGAATGTTCAGTTCCATTTCCTGCCTTCTTGCTGGATGTAAATACGTGGATATGTGCCTGCTGTATCCAAAGATACAGAAAAAAAGATTTATCTGTAAAGACTCAGTACTGACAACTTCAATACAAAGATAAAATAGTTTCAGACCTGCAAGACTTCTAGTTCTCAGTCATGAAGTTTGAGTGTTTCGCTAATTGCTTTCTGAAGCACGTATCAGAGAGGTGTGACTGCATAAGTGATATGAGCACATTTCAGGTGGCGTTGTTGCCAGATCAACCCAACTTTTTGTCTGCATGCTTTGTGAGACTCAAATGTGGAACAGTTGTTGTGACTGTCACTTCTAATTTGCACAGCCGTTGGTGTCAACAGCTCTTTCATGAGAAGAAAAACTATCTATCAGCAATACAATTTTATTCTAACACAAAATTATACAAGCTTAATGTTCAGGCCATTGATATATATAACATTTTGTAGATAGGGCATGGCCATGAATTGAAATAAAGACACTAGTCAAATTCCCTAGCTGAAATCCACAGTGGATTTTTAATGCTAACTGCCATTGCAGAAAGGGGAAATATATCCTTAAAATTAAACTTACATCTCTGGATTGCAAGTGCACACAGGAGACTGAATCAACAAGGCCTCCTCAGCTGCTAAGAAGAGTATTATTAGGCAAAACTTAGCAGTTTAGTCTCTCCCAGAGAAGAACAGAAGGAAAGCCACCTGCACCCTTGGGATCTCCACCGGAAATGCAGGGCTGTCAAGGACAAAGGCATTTGCTGTTGGACAACTTTTCTGTAGAGAAAAATCTCAGGCCAGATTCATAACAACTAATTCTCTATGGCTTTTATCCTGGTACATTTCCACCACTGTGCAAAGATTCTGATAACTTTTTATTCCCATATTTAACTAAATGGAGGTTGGATTCTTGCCCCCAAAGGAGAGTGATGGTGTGTCTCAGACACTGTTTATAATTACAGTTTCATTGCAAGGAACATATGTGCAAATAGTTCTCCCTTGTTGATTGTTCGTTACAAAGCAATGGAGTTCTCTTTAAGACAACAAAGTCTCCTAACTGGAATGTGCCATCTGTGTGCCTGTTTCTCAGAAAGCACAATGTTCTTTTCTTCCCAGAATCCTCTGCATAAAAACAGTAGCAAGAGGTGAAGATTGACTCATTTGATGGTGCTATTATATATTGTACTGATCATAACTCCACATTTAGATTTTTCTTTTCCTGTATCTTCCTTCTAGTTATTACTTTTTGAATGAATGCACAGAAATCAGCCCCTATACACCCCTGAAGCCTATACATATGAAACAGGCATAACAGAAATTCAGAGGCACTCTATGGAAAGCAAGGTGATGATGTGGTTCACAGCCTGAGGGTCATGGGTCATCCTAATGCATATAGGGACTTCCTATTTATTCACAGCAGGTTGTCTACAGCCTTAGTCTTGTCCTCAATGGTGTTCTGGTTGCCTTTTCTTCTAATTTTGGGGATGTAGCTGAGAGAAAAGAGTATGGCTGTAACATACCTCTGCTTGGAAGTCTTAAGAGAGACTGGAATAATCTGGAGTTTATAGCAATACCAGTTTTCAGATAATCTATCTGCTGCTTGGAGAGAAGCCAGTATCTTTGTACGTGAAAGTCAACTTGTTGCTCTTTATCTGAATGGATTCCTCATACCGGTCAGACTGTGGCTACCGGCAGTGGGGGTGTGCTGGCACACAGGCTGAGGGCAGCCCACGCTTTGGCTGTGTGAGAATGTGAGCCTGCAGGGCTGCCGCGACACGCTTCCCATGGGACCTGATGCCACTTCCAGCCCTACTTTGTTTCTCAGTAGAGCCATGAGATCCCCAGGGAGTTGTTGTCATCTCCCATCTGGCAATGGCTTTGAGAGCTCCCAGGTCTGTCATGTGTCTGCTGGCTCTTGACCAAGATTTTAGTAAGAGGATCTTACCTATCTGTAGCCTATCCACATCCCTGTGAGGTTCCAGATGTGCTTTGTTGACCTGACACAGCATTGCACATCCTGCACTTGTATGGAAGAGGTTGGGCAAGAGGGTTTGGCAAGTAAATGAGAACCATTTTTATCTTTTGAATCCTTTGTGTTTTCTGAGTAAGGATAGCGAATAATAAATACAGTCTGTGTACTGCAATCAGCTATCCAGTGACAGAATTGTTTGGAAGACTTGAAAAAACAGTTTGTATTCTTTGATGTTCCAAGGCTGGGTCTGTTATATACCCAAGTCACTTGCTCACTCCCTGTTTCCACATCTTCGTGAAAGATACTGTTCATTCTGCATTTTGAACTGTAATTCATTTGTGGTTTCAAATCAGCTATTTTTTAAGTTTCATTAAGTTGAAAAAAACCTAAATTTTTGCTAATTTTCTAAGGAAAAAAAGAAAAAAAAGAAAGATATTATTTTGCTATATCCACAAACATACTCACTTTGAAAATCATTTTAACAGAAGAATGCACTTGCCAGGACGCCAATATATTTATTTTGGATAGAACATGCACTACTGAGCATGAAAAGTTGTTTTAATTTCTGTTAAGTATATTTCTTCTGAACCATAACAGCACATTTGAAAAGTTCAAGTCTTGATTTGGCCCAGAATGATTGTTTCTACATGTTATTTTTGTGTGAAGATACATTCTGAGCTTTTCAGAAGTTTTCCTGAATAGAATTAGAATTAACCAGGTTGGAAAGGACCTTTGAGATCATTGAGTCCAACCTATCACCCAACTCCAATCAACTAAACCATGGCACCAAGCACCCCATCCAGTCTCTTCTTGAACACCTCCAGTGATGGTGACTCCACCGCTTCCCTGGGCAGCACATTCCAACAGCCAGTCACTCTTTCTATGAAGAACTTCTTCCTAACATCCAGCCTAAACCTCCCCTGGCACAGCTTGAGACTGTGTCCTCTTGTTCTGGTGCTGCTTGCCTGGGAGAAGAAACCAACCTCCACCTGGCTATGACCTCCCTTCAGGTAGTTGTAGACAGCAATAAGGTCTCCCCTGAGCCTCCTCTTCTCCAGGCTAAGCAACCCCAGCTCCCCCAGCCTCTCCCCACAAGGCTTGTGCTCCAGACCCCTCACCAACTTTGTTGCCCTTCTCTGGACACATTCCAGCAACTGATCAGAGGAGATCAGGTTGGCCAGGTCTGTAATTCCCTGGCTCCTCCTTATGGCCCTTCTTGTGGATGGGCACCACGCTGGCCAGCTTCCAGTCTTCTGGGATCTCTCCAGTGAGCCAGGACTGTTGAAAAATGATGGAGAGTGGCTTGGCCAGCTCGTCTGCCAGCTCTCTCAGCACCTAGGGTGGATTCCATCCGGTCCCATGGACTTGTAGGGATACAAGCAGCTAAGGAGGTCTCTAACTACTTCCTCTTGGATCACAGGGAAGCTGCTCCCTGACTCCATCTGCCAGCTCAGGCAGATAATCTGTCCTGCTAATAAAATTTGAGGCAAGGAAGGTGTTAAGTACCTCTGCCTTTTCCTCATCTTTTGTTACTATGTTCCCCTTCATGTCCACCAAGGACTGGAGGTTGTCCTTGCCCCTCCTCTTGCTATTAATATGTTTGTTGAAGGATTTTTTGTTGTCCTTCACAGCAGAGGCCAGTTTAAGCTCTAAATGGGCTTTTGCCTAATTTTCTTCCTGCATGACCTAGCAGTGTCCTTAAACATTCCATGGGTTACTTCACCTTTCTTCCAAAGATGATATACCCTCATTTTTTCCCTTAATTCACCCAGAACTTCATTGCCCAACCAGGCTGGCCTTCTACCCTGGTGGCTCTTCTAGATTGGTGAGACAAACCAACTAGTCCCTGACATTTGCCAAAAATTACCTGGTTATGTAATAATATAGAATCGCAGAATCACAGAATTGTCACAGTTGGAAGGGACCCCAAGGATCATCCAGTTCCAACCCCATCACCATGGGCAGGGACACCCCACAACAGACCAGGCCACCCAAAGTCCCATCCAGCCTGGCCTTAAAAACCTCCAGGGATGGGGCCCTCCAACCACCTCCCTGGGCAGCCTGTTCCAGTGTCTCACCACTCTCATGGTGAACAACTTTTTAAACATCCAATCTGAAGCAACCCACTTCTAGTTTTGCTCCATTTCCCCTAGTCCTATCACTAGCCAACACCCTAAAAAGTCCCTCACCAGCTTTCTTGTAGGGCCCCTTAAGATACTGGAAGGCCACAGTAAGATCTCCTTGGAACCTTCTCCTCTAAACTGAGTATCCCCAACTCTCTCAGTCTGTCTCCATAGCAGAGATGCTTCAGCTCTCTGCTCTTCTTCATGGCCCTTCTTTGGACATAATTCTGATGTATTTTTTTTTTCCTAATCCCTGACCTCCTTAGGTCAGCTTCTGCAATTGTCTTCATGGTGATAAATAGTTACTATTATGCTGTGACTCCAAAATACTTGTTTATCTTCACATATGTCCTTTAGAGTCTCTTGGTGGTATTGCCTAAGGAAACCATCTATGGGAAACTGGATCAACAAGTCTAAGTACTAGAAAACTTTCTGGTGGCAAAAAAAAAAACCCAAACAAAATTGCACTCAAAGTTTTCAATTTCATTAAAAAAGAGTAATTTGGCCTTCATCCAAGTAGTGAAAAGACATTAAAAAACCAACCCAAAACCCAACCACCAAAGTGCATCACTGCAAAACGAAGGAAAATGGTCTTATTTCTAGCAATTTAAATCCAGAGTAATTCTATTGCCTTAATTGCTGTTACATAAAATGTTCTGAATTTAATTTTCTGAAAAGTGTGTGGCTTGTTTGTACTTCAGTCAAAGGTAGGTATTTTAATACTGTCAGTTCAGTCAAGTGTAGTCACTTTAATACTTACAGACTCCTTCAGGAAAGTTTAAATGCTGCACATAAGTTTCTTGGGAGGAAAAATGATTAAGTGTGCTACTACAACAAATTTCTAAGAAAAATATTGCATGAAAAATCTCACTGCATATTCATCTCACAGTGTCATGCACACACTTATGAAGAAGGGACAGCTTAGCTTATAGAACAATTAGGGTTTTTTTCCTGCTGATAACCTTACTAGTCAGCTGAAGCCCTCATTTTGAAAAGGTATGGCACAGATGATGCACTTCTGCCACGCTGCCCTGACACCACTGTGTCTGAAACCCTGTGTCTGGCTTCAAAGTGTCCCCTCCAGAATGGTCAGTCTTTGATTTCTCTTCTGACAAAGTGCTGGAGGAGAGGGTGCTGTTGGTAACGTGAATGTCCATTCATTCGAGATAGGATGATGTCAAGAGCAATATTTGGGCACAAAATTAGAGTAGTTCATTTTGACACCCAGGGCTGACATTCAGCTGGGGACCAGAAGACAAGAAACTCTGTCTACACCAATCTCTTAAGCACACTTAATAGTCAACTTCACTGTGAAGTTTTTTACTTTTACAGCCTTTTTTAAACTGAACTTTTAAAAAGAAATAGATGCTTCTGATGCATGGAACCAGCCAATAAAACTGTCGTCAGGAAATTTATTGGTGTTACTGCAGAACTGTTCAATAGGGATGATAGCTTGTACTAGTGAGAAGTGTTTCGAGTGAAGAATAGTATGTGGTACATTTAGATTGATATGTGCATGGTAGAAGGCTCATATCAGAAACATAAAGAAGGTACTCTGTTCTCTTATCCATCACACATATTTAATCTAGGGAACGTTACTGCTCACTCTGTTCAATTTTTAAGTGAAATCCAGAGATGAAAAAGAAGAATTTTTATGCTTTTCCTGACAATGGTAATGTTAAACTGGGAACAGTTTGGGATGTTACTGTAAAATGTTGTGATGTATGTGAATTCATTCCCTTTTTTTCCCCTTCAGTTTTGGTCAGCTTGTTCAGAACAAAAGTTCTTAGCTAAACAAAAATATATTATTATTACGCTTGCTGATGTGCTATGCAAAACTATATTTTACTCTATCTTTCCACTGGGAGTAAATAAAGCAAGGGCAAACAGCTGAATATATAGAGAGAAGTAAGCAAGGTAAAGCAGAAGTCATATTTGTAGCCTTGTTCTCAGGGATCATTTATAATGCAGGCTAGTTGGGTGTAAGTTTTTTTTCACCATGTTAACTTGTTTGCTCAGTTGTGGTTATTTTCAGCCCTGAGTCATGGTGTTTAATGGGATTCCCATCAACCAGCAGAGAAAAAATTTTAATAGATGTTGCAGATGCAATTTGTTCAAGTCACAGTGGTATCAATGACTGCACCAAAACTTCTTGCAGAAAACACTTAATGAATTTGTCAGTCTTAATTCACATTGCTCTCACTTCACATTTAAGCGTCTTCTATATATCTCAGGTTTTACCAAATGAAGTAGGCTCTAAAGCATATCAGAAGATATTGCTAAATTTCAAAGGGCATATTTAAGAGGGATTGAGTCACAGTAAACAAGAGTTAATTATGATTCAGGGAAAAAAAGGTCATGGTGGAGGGAGAAAAGAAGCAAGGTGCAACTGGAAAACAACTTTAACCTTGTTGGAATTTTAAGCCAGTAGTCCTTGGAGCAGTTGCTGGTTGGTTTTTTTCAGCTTGTGCAGTTAGATTGAGCTACTTGTGCATAGCTTGGGGCTGTTTTCTTCATGAAAGTATAGAGAAACCTTCATCTACAGTTTTTATCTACATAAACAGTCTGAAAATTCTCATTTCATATTTCTTGCTCACAGTGAAGAATAGCGATGAACACTAGGAGGTCTGCAGTGGAAATAACGCTGGAAGTACATCTCTGAGAATATATCAAGACTGTAGAATGGCCTTGCCAAATAAAAAAAAACATTCAGTTTATTATAACATTGTCATGGTTTAACCCCAGCTGGCAATTAAGCACCATACAGCTGCTCACTCACTCCCCTAATGGGGAGGAGACAATTGGAAGCATTAAAGTGAGAAAACTCACATTTTGAGATAAGAACAATTAATAATTGAAACTTAATAAAATATAATAATGATAGTAATAGCAACAATAAAAACCCCAACTTATGGTGAAAAGGAAAAGAACAAGGAGAGAGATATGAAACACAAGAAAGACAAGTGATGGAAATGAAAAATTGCTCACGACAAACTGACCAATCCCCAGCCAGTCCCCAAGCAGTGGCCTCCCTGCCAACTTCCCCCCTAGTTTATTGCTAAGCATGATGCCTGTGGTATGGAATATCCCTCTAGTCAGATGGGGTCAGCTGTCCCAACTGTGTCCCCTCTAAACATCTTATGTCACCCCCAGCCTACTCACTGGTGAGACAGAGAAGCAGAAATGGCCTTGATTCTGTGTAAGTACTTCTCAGTAACAATGAAAACATTTCTGCAATTATCAACACTGTTTCGAGCACAAATTCAAAACACAGCCCCATGAAGAAAAGTAAATCCATCCAAAACTTGTTACCAGAAAGAAAATTAGCTGTATCCCAGCCCAATCCAGGACATACATAAACAATTCTCTATATCGATTTGTAAATTGCAATTTGGATCTGGAAGTTAAGAGTTTGCCTTTATTACAGCAGGAAAGAGTGTTAGAAATGCAGTATAGTATACTTGGCTCACCAAATTCAGACACTGAAAGGTAAGATAACTCTTTATTAAATAGCTTAAATAAAAAGTCTTGTGGAAGCTCCTAAGACACCATGTTCTGAGATAGTGAGTTATCCACTTTGCTTGGGTTCCATAATGACTGGATTCTTGGATGCCTGCTACCATTGCTTTTTTATATGATCCCTTAATAACTACATTGTGAATCATTTTGAGTATTTTTTCTCAAATAAGTGGTTATGAGCAATCAAGCACCATTTAATTATGTATCCTACATGCATTTTATTCTTGGGTTAAATGTGTGATTAAAGTATGTTTTTGGAAAATTGCAGGCATGACTCTCAGAAGAATTAGAATTTGTAACAGTTACAAAACCAATGCTCCCATACATTTCAGAAGCTGGAGAATTAACAGGAGCTCAGAAAAGAAAACCCCACTCAGGCATCACAATCTGACACTCAAAATCGAAATAGAGATTGTTTGTATCCGAGAGATCTTCACCATACTTCACTTCTCTGAAGGACTTGTGTTCATCACGTGAAAATGATCTTTAGCTTCTATAAGCAAAGATGTCTTCTCTACTTATTACTTGCCAGTTTCCAGACAAGCAATTCATGTCATCCATTTTATTGGGAAAATCAGCATTTCAAAGATCTTGATCTTTTAGTAATTCTTGCTTGGTTCAATCAGAATTATGTCACAAGTCCTGTTGAAATATTGCTGCTCATAATCATGACTGTAGAGTCCAGGTCCAGTTATATCAAGATTAGATTATGTTATGATGTATTATTATAGCCACTTGCCAGTGAACTTTGCAATGTCTTTGTGATTCAGGAGCCTCCCTGGGTAACATTTTCTAGTGACCAACTGCCCTCATATTTGGAAAAAAACGTACAATTAGATTTGCAAAATCTAATTGTAATTTCTCAGATTCCAAGCTGTGTCCATTGTATGTAGTCTTTTCATGTGCCACTTCCCAGAAGAGTCTGGCTCCACCTTGTCTCTCTTCCCTGACACACATATCTACCTATGCCTTTGGACACCAGCTTCTGCTGGTGCAGAACTTTGTATTTCATAGTTTCATAGTTTCATTCAGGGTTGGAAGGGACCACAAGGATCATCTAGTTCCAACCCCCCTGCCATGGGCAGGGACACCCCACACTAGATCAGGCTGGCCAGAGCCTCATCCAGCCTGCTCTTAAACACCTCCAGGGACGGGGCCTCGACCACCTCCATGGACAACCCATTCCAGTGCTTCACCACTCTCATGGTGAAGAACCTCCTCCTCACATCTAGCCTGAATCTCCCCACCTCCAGCTTCATTCCATTCCCCCTAGTCCTATCACTACCTGAGATCCTGAGAAGTCCTTCCCCAGCCTTCCTGTAGGCCCCCTTCAGATACTGGAAGGCCACAATTAGGTCACCTCGGAGCCTTCTCTTCTGCAGACTGAACAGCCCCAACTCCTTCAGTCTGTCCTCATAGGAGAGGTGCTCCAGCCCTCTGATCATCCTTTTGTTGAGAGCTGCGGCTGTTGCTATGCTGCTGGTGATTCTGCCTGGCTTCCTCCTATGGAGGCTTGTGTGCTTGTTAATGGTGTTTATGATCTCTGTTTTCTTAAAGCATCTTCCTTGAGTCGGTAGTTCTGCATCATAAAAATTGGAACATGAGTTACTTGGGAGCTATACAATCAGTTTATGTCATGTATTTGTTGTTGTTACCAGAGAATTGCCCTTATTGCAATTAGTGCCTAATCATGGTTTTCACTATAAAAAAAGAAAATCTGGAACAGATTTTTGCTAGCTATGTTGGGTTTTTTCCCCCCTTTTGTGTTAGCTTGGTGTTTCTCTTCTTGGTTTGAAATGTCATAGTTACAAATATTTTTAAATGAGCTTCTTTTTTTTTTCAGCATTTTTTTTTTCTTTGTGTGTGGTGTAATTTCTAAAAAGCAGCTTGAGAAAGAAGAAAGGGCAAAGAGCAGTCAATTGATCTTACTACCAATAAAACCTTACATAATAATGCTTCCGAAATAATAATGGTTAAGAAATATCAGGCTAAGTGTCCCTATGACATTTCTGTTCCTTGAAAAGGTGACAAGACCTAGAAGGCATTTCAGTGACTAAGACTGTGTGCAGAGGGACAGCAGCCTCTTGCCTTTCCTTAGGGTGACGGAGGAGGCAATTTCTGAAATAGGCAGTTTGGTCTCTTATCTTTTGAAAGCTTCCATATGATCTTTTCTATCACTATAGTTACTGCTTTTGTTTATAAACAGTGAAAGCACTTTCTTGGTGAGTGTTCTGAAAGGTAGGTGAAGGGGAAAAGATTTACTTTGTATTCTACATATTTATTTATGTTCTACAAATTCCACTAAATTATCCTTTAGAATTTCAGGTGGATTTCCTGCTTTCTTCATGTCTTATTCTTACTTTTATTTATTAGTGAAAAGAAGGAGTATTATCCTGCTTCTTCCTGCTTCAGATAACTGAAAACCAGCTTTCTGATAAGTCTCAGTCAGGTCGCTGCATTGTACAGCTTCATAGATCAATGTCCTCAGTGATTTATATCTTCTTATTGATTCTGCAAAGCTCCCCATTTCCAGACTGCAGGGTCTGTTTTCATCTCTTGTTTTCTATTGGCTATAGGGCCTATAGTGTTTGATCAAAGGGTTCATCATCAGTGTACTGTTTGTTTGATTTATAGAACTAACTGAATACTCAGAAATAATGGTCATGGCAGAATGTCATTTAAGATTTGCAAAGTATTGTTGGCTTCAGGAAAGCGATGACAATTTAAACCAACTTGACAAGCTTACATTGATCTTAAAAGTCTCTTCCAACCTGGTGAAAGTCTCTTCCAATCTGGTCTATTCTATTCCTATTTCTATTCTATTTCTATTCTATTCCTATTTCTATTCCTATTTCTATTCTATTCCTATTTCTATTCTATTCCTATTTCTATTCTATTCCTATTTCTATTCTATTCCTATTTCTATTTCTATTTCTATTTCTATTTCTATTTCTATTTCTATTTCTATTTCTATCCTATTCCTATTCTATTCTATTCTATTCTATTCTATTCTATTCTATTCTATTCTATTCTATTCTATTCTATTCTATTCTATTCTACATAATGTGGGACTTAATGGTAAGTTTGTCACTGATTTCTGTGAGAACAGGTCTACAGTGATAGCTTCCTTTTAGTAAGATTTAAATATTTAATATTTGTATTGTCTCTTTGTTGTCACAGAGCATTAATGATGTAGATGAGCCTTTACTGTAGAATTCTCATCAGGCTGCTATGTTTGCATCCTCTCGTGGTACAGGCATGTGTCTTAAACTCTTAGCAGTCGGGGACACCAAGAGCTCTGTTGTTGCTTTTACTTTTCCTTTTTTATTTTATTTTTTCTTTAACCTTCCAGCTTACTTTCAGAGCACCATTTCTGTGAGTTATCTTTTCACAGAAATGAAAGTGCATTGATCAGCAGGATAGCACTTACTCTGCCTTTGCTGGACTTCCAACCTGGAGAGTATTTTGCTATTCAGCTGGAAAACCCAGCCTGCCTTTAATTGTGAAATGTGTGAGGCTTATAGCAGAGACTGTGTGGCATCTAGAGAGAAAAAATGAATAAGCTGCTCTGTGCCATTGTTTGCTGCCTTCAGCATGCTCACTCAAGAGCTTTCTGTAGGATTTGATCACCATCATGAAGAAGGTACACATTTCCTCTTGTGAATCTCTCTGCCCCTTCCTGACTCACCTCAGCAGTCGGCTGCCTCTGGTATTAGCAGATTTTTCCCTCTTAAGAGGATCCTGTCATTCCAAAAGCCTTAGTCATCCTCCCTCTTATTTGATATGCCTTTAAGCACAAAGGGGGGGGGGGGGGGGGGAGCCGTGTTTGTCTGTGTTAAGCACCTGTTTTCTTTGCTTTCTTTAGTGAGGATTTTCCACTTTACCTGTGTACCACCCAGGTAGAGCTGCTTAAAATGGTGGGGCAGCTCCCTCAGGAAATTGCATGACTAAGCATAATTTTTATAGTTAGTAATGATTTTCTGTATTCTGCAGCTTTTCCAGGTAAGGGAGTAACATATCAGGGACCTTTTATCATTGTTCAGTAATAAACTAATTTTTAAAACATGTGAGCTCTACTTAAACACTAGAGCAGGGGTAACAGTAGGAAGTATGATGAGGTATTCGGGTGTACATCATGGTAAAGGAAGATGCATATTTTTGATTATGCCACTAGTGTGCAAAATTCATCAATTTTTTTAATTAAAAGATGGATGGGTTACTTCATTAGGTGACTGGGATTTACTCTGTGAGAAGTTGCATTACTCCCCTTTCTGTAATTGCATTTTCTACCTGTCCCTTGAAATTGCTGCCCTCTAGTTTGAGCAGGAAAGGTGTCCTTGTGCAAATATTTGTATTTTCTTCCAGTGTTAGCCACATCTAATTCATGTCACATTCTCTCCTAAAAAAATGATTGTTTGTGTTTGGATTACATCAAATAGATACCTTTGTCATTTTTTTTCCCCTCTGACTTCATCAAAATGTTTTATGTCTGCGCACTCATCAGGGCAACTTGGAGGGAAAATGATTTAATAGCTCTTTTACAGATGCTTGATCGTTGCACCAGTGAGTAGCAAGCAAGAAAAAAACACAACACCTAACTACTGCATTTATGGTTATGAGGATGGGACTAATGATGGAATGGCTCTTTGGCGTCTGTGTTTTGAGGTTGAGACTGAGCTTTCTGCGTCATGGATTGTGCAAGAGTATTCAGTGATTTAGCCCATAGCTTATAAAATTGATTCTTGATTAAAGTTTTAACACAGTAATAGTCAATTTATAAGCTAGTTAATATTTAAAAAAGACATCGTTAGAAATGTGATTCACAGTACTGATTTTTAATTCACTTGTGTTTATGGGTTTTAATTAAGATAATGTCTTGCTGTTAACTGTTGAAGAGTTATATTTGCACAGTTATTCAAGCAGGATCATTTCTTCACAAAAATACATATTTTTATGCTTAGAGTGTGTTCTGTTGTGGTTATGGGAAATACAGTTCACTTGTAGACTAGCCCAAAAATCATGAATGTGCGTACCTTTGTATATGGAAATTAACATAAAGGTGCACAAAGAAAACTAAATGCTCAATAAAGGACTTCTCTAGATTTGTCTTGACACCCATTATTTACTTCAATTTACTTCACAGTTTCCATTCTTAGTCTTCTCATTTGCTGTCACACTGCATCTGTTTATATAGTTAGAGAATATGAATTACAAGGTAGAGACTGCCACTTTGGGCCACTCTTGGATGAAAATTCAACCTGTACATCTGTGTAGTTCTTTTACATTACCTGCTTGTAGTTTTGATGTTTTCTTGCTCTATCTCATTCTCTCTCTCAACACAGAACTTGGACACATGATTAATGGAGTTAGTAGGATTCAATGTTCAATCCTGTGATTTTTATAGACCTCATAAAAAGCTCAGCAGCTATAGTCCGCTCAGCAGCAGCAGCTAATAATAACCCAGTCCCACTAACTTGTCAGAGTGGGGCACTTCAGAAAATGTTGCTGTCAATTTGATTCTCTCCAGTTATATATTAGTGGGGAACTTAAATCATTATTCAGGTGGTAGCTTGGTTCTCAGCCAATTATTCAGTTATTGAAATATTAGCTCTAGATGAAGAGAGGTTAAGTAAGTTAGGCATGAACATATGTTAACTTTTTCTCAGTAAACTGTTTTATATCTCAATAGCAAAATGCTTCCATTAAAAGCGGAAACAGAAACAAGGGAAGTTCCACGTAAAAGTGAGGAAAAAACCCTTTACTTTGAGGGTGACAGCACTGGAACAGTTTGCCCAGTGAGGCTGGGGAGTCTCCTTCTCTGGAAACTCTCAAAACCTCCATGGTTGTGTTCCTGTGCAACTCGATCTAGGGAAGTCTGCTTTTGTGGGGGGCTTGTACTGGTGATCTCCAGAGGTCCCTTCCAAGATTCTGTGTGATTCTGTGAAAGCTGGTGTGCTCAGTTTTCTTTGCAACTTTTGAAGAAAAAATTGTAAGTTATCTTATTAAAAAGATGACAAATTACACTTAAAAAAAAATCTGGAGTAGATGAAGCAATTAAATTTTGAATACAATTCTGCAGAATGGCATAGCAGCATCTTTCATAGGCCCTTCATAACTCCACTTATTTTAGAACATGTAACTAGCAACTTGTTCTGTCTTTTTTTTCAGTCATATACAAGGCAGATTTCAGGATTTTTGCACAGTTGACTTCATTTCCACCTGTGAATAATGACATTTTTAAAAATCATTTCAGGAAAAGCTGTCAGAAGACAGTAGAAAATGTGAAGAAGGCATGGAAAGAATTCACACGCCAGCAGACGAAGATTCAAGAAGTGAAAGCAGCAGCACTGAAGAAGAGAAAGAAAAGACAAAATTGCTGTTGGAGCGTTTGAAAGCTCTGGAGGTAAGAAGTGCAACAGTTTCACACATAAAAGACCACCCTGCTCGCTGCCTCATTCATTTACTGGCGCTGAATCAGCCTGTAGTATAAATCTAATCTTTCACAGTTCACCTGTGCTCATGTTACGGGATATTTTTTTTGTGATTCATTTACCGAGGATGAGCAAGAAGCTTTGTCTCGGAACCACTGAGCGTATCCTTCTCCAATCTTGAGCAGCAGATATTTGTTAAAATAATTTCATAGTTTGTTTTAATTCAGGTGAGATAATTTCATAAGAAAAAAAAAAATCCTTTTTTTGACTCAATTAGTAATATTGTAAGACTAATATAGGTGGTATAAGAACTGCCATAAAACCAGTGTTGCTTCATGGTAGTTTGCTGCTCAGCTTTTAACTGCTGGACTGCATGCTTGGGAGAGCTCAGGTCTTTTTACTGCTAGATTGTGGAAAATCTGTTTTCCTGTAAGCCACATGGAGAACTGCACACTCCACATTTCTGGAGTGCATTTCTGGAAAATTAGGATGTGCAAAATAGTGCATCTTGTAGTAACTCTTAAGGAAAAGTTTTAATGTTTCATTAGGCAACCATGGACGAGGTGCAGGTAAGATTGTAACCTCTATATGAACTTTGTGCTTCTTGATAAAAGCATGGGCTTCAATATGTACAAAAAATAAGACTGTGTATATTTAAGTAGAATTTTGAACTAATACAGAGGCATATTTTTAACTCTTTAACTTAACTCCATACTCAGGTATCTATGTAGCGTTGTATGTATGGATGTACGGATATCTTAGAAAATTGTAGTGACGTTTTGCCTCAGTAGGGTCTTGGTAAATAGAGATATCATCGCTAGGCCTATACAATTTTGGTTAAGTGTGAAGGCCTTTTGCATCATAATGTTTATTCTAAGTTGTTGAAAACTGCATTTTTGTTCTTGAGGGCTTTGTGTAAAAGTAACACATGAACAGTTATGATCATGTTTGGATCTAAACACAGATTCTATATTTAGATTCTGCAGTCTCTGCAGTTTTTCTTGCCTTTACATTTGTAGGCTTGTTGTAAAATAAACACATTTAATATTCATTCTTATTTTGTCCTGAGAAAAAAAACTTATCACATTTTTACAGCACATAAAATCTTGACCGATGCACAGTTTACTGTAGTCTTGCTTATTCAGTCAATGGAGAATGACTGTAGGCTCCTTGTTGTATTTTGTTTCCAAATATGCATGATTTATGGTTGCTTCACCTTATTCTTTATCAGTCTGCATGACAGTGACAGTTGTTTATATCTTCAGGTGATAGGAAGTTGTTCAATAATGTCACAACCTTTATCAGTTGTGGCAAATTGCCCAGATACAAAAGATAACGTTATGGACAGACAGAATCTAGTTCTCAAAGGTCAGTGACTAGGTCTCCTCACTGATGTCAGCATTGTGTAGTGGCTTGTTCAATGACACATATTAGTGAAGGCCAGTATGTCAAGAATTAATACACATAAATAGTCTAAAGCGCTATTGAAGTAGAAAGATGAACTGCAGAGCCAACAGTAATTGTGATCCAAGGTAATTAAAACAAAGTGTTGTTACTTGTGTGTTGTTTAATGTTATATATTCTCTCACTGGATTTTTCTCTTGAACAATATAAATTGTAATGTCTGAGACTCTGAGGCTTAGTAATTAAGAGACATACTTTTTTAAAGTTATATATAGTTAGCGTTTTTAATCCTGTGATATTTGCAGAGTAATTTTTCAGTCTATACAGAAAAGAACGAAAAATTACTGTTTGTTAGTTCCTGTGCTGTGTCAGAATCTTTAATCTTACTTTACATGATTAGATGTTACTCAATCATGCATGATTAATAAAATCAGCAAAGCTAATAAAGTACTTAATATTGCATTGTAGAATCTGAGACTGCCTTTAAACAGCACCTAGTAATAGTCAAAGTGTGGGACTTAATCCATTAATGCCTATTACTATAATTTCATTTATATCAGCAATTTGAAGAAATCTTTTAATATCTATCTATCCATGTTAGTTTCTTAGTCAAGTGTGGCTCATGACAAAATGTAGTCTAATCTCTTAGAGCACAGTAAAATCACTCCATCCTCCTCCATACCTATATTCATTGTCCTGTTGATAAGATGAACTTCTGTTGAAATGAGGGCCTCGTATGTTTGTTGTATGTGTGTATATAAATGTATGTGATAGTGTACACCTGAATCTAAGCTTCATATAATAAGAAGTATTACAGCACTCAAGCTGTTCCCTAGGTGTACACATTAAACCAAAATATGTTGGGCAAGTCTGAAGTAAGTTTTAAGTGAAGGAAATATCAAAAGAGAAAAGCTATCCAGCAACACTGAGACGTTCAAGAGGGGATTGGATGTGGCACTTGGTGCCATGGTCTAGTCATGGGGTCTGTGTTGATAGGTTGGACTCGATGATCCTCGAGGTCTTTTCCAACCTAAGTGATACTGTGATACTGTGATACTGTGAAATGGCTAAGTTAGCCAGTACGTATACAATAGAATACATTGCTTAGTTGCTTTTATTTTGAATATCTATATGGGAAAAGTGTTCCTCTTCCATAGATGAAATAAATTGTTTCTGGAATTCCTGAAGTACTGCCATGGTAAATGTGAGGTGCATGGTTGTTTCCTTGAGGAATTTCTGGCAATGTGATGGAAAATGTAGTCATATTGGACTGTTGGTTATAGACCAGGAAGTTATCAAATCTAAGTGTGAAAAAAGAGGTGAGGCTTCATTTTCACAGAAAACTTTCCTTAAATGGCTTATCAGTAGAGTTGTATTTCACTTTTTTTCCCTCCTTGTAATTGGGTTCTGTCAAATGTATTGTCAAATAAATTTCTCTAATACCTTTTAGGTTTTAATAACTTTAACCTAGAAATTTTGTCAGTACAATACAGTGTCTTTGTAGTCAGCCTAAGTGCAAACTGTCATATACTTTGATAAGAAATATATATGCATATTCTCCCATTGCTTCTTTTACCTATAATGTTTTTACATCCTTTATCATTTACAGCAAATTCTATTTCCACACTGCTGACTGATAAATACCATACGTTTCTAATCAAATGAACAAGATGACAAATAACAAATGGTTCATACCATCTTGTATCCCATTTAATGTAGCTGAAATTAATTGTGATTTCCTGGATATCAAAACTCCTTTGTGCCTTGAGCGTTTTTAGTTGGCTGCTCTTGAAATGCCACTTAATTTACTTCAGCAGTTATGATCAAATGCCTTCTAACTCTTACAAAGAAAAACAAAAATCTCTGATAAGTTCTCTGTGTATTTGGAGTGCTGCAAAAAAATGAAATATTAATGAAGTACAGTGAATAACATGTCAGCTCCTTGGTGGAATTTCATGTTTTTTGATCTACTTGCATCACCAGAAGAATCATGAATTTTATTTTTAAATAGTAGCCAGAAATGTACAAAAAATATAATTTATTCTGGACATGGATCAACCCCCATTCAGATACATGTAAGTATATACACAGTTGTAACAGTAATGTTATAGTTCCAAAATCATGTGCATATAAGTTTGCCATGGGTTAGCTGTTTGAGTGGGTTGGATTGGTTGATGGGTTGGACACGATGATCTTGAAGGTCTCTTCCAACCTGGTTTGGTTTATTCTAAGTTGGAAATTTTCCACAAAACCTTAATTTGTCCTTCTGGGTACATTAGGTATACAGACTCTTGTTGCAAGGTTGTATGTTATTTCTTGTTTCCATTAAGAACAGTTTACACAGTCCCAGTGCCCAGAAGAGAGCTTTGAGAATATCCTGTATCTGAAAAGCAGTGTACTTAAAGGCCTTCAGAATGTCCTAGAGCTCTGCGAGCCAACATGGAGCTATGAACTCTCTATCCCAATTTAGCCTTGAATGACTAAAACACAGCCTGCCCAAGCACCTGCATAATTGCAAGTGAATTAAACTGATAGACTGAGTTACTGTCAGCATTAATCCAAACATGTCTGTGAAAGCCATAGTTACTTTGATTTTAAAAATTCAATCAGTGATAAATACTGTGTCAACTTTGAAGGCTTATTAAAGTCTATCATTTGCACAGACATTTATGCAATGGGAATAATTCAGTGTGAATTAACTATGTCTAATATATGAAATGTTCCAGCTCTTCTGGACTTTCTTCTTTGCAACTGCAGTAGTGCAACTTTCTTAGAAAGTATTTGCCTTTGGCTGATTATGAAGAAAGTGAACTGACTGGATTGCTCCCAAGTAAACTGACTGGATTGCTCCAAAGTAAACTTCCCTTCCATGTTCATGGAAATTGTTCTTCATGATGCTCTGCTTTGCCAGTAAAAAAGGGATTCTGTAAGTCTCATAAATTTTGGTCATGGTGTAATGTCCTTTCACATGCTGCATGGCCTCTTGATTTGTCAAAAAGAAACTGGATGAAGTCTCAGTTCCCATTTCAGCTGCAGATTTTCTGCATTCTGTACTGCCTGTTTCATCTAATTGTGTCTTGGTACCACATCTGTAGAGAGCTCAAGAGCTAGAATGTGGCATCCAGTAAGATACATTGGGAAGCTGCCTGGTTTCCATATGAATGTATTCTTTTACTAGGACTCAAAGACATGGAAATGGAAGCAATGCAGAGGAGAGGGCCATAATGATCTGCTTTAATCTGATAGGGTAACATGTTTTACAGAGGAAACAAAGAGGGAAACAGATTACAGAAAAGGCAGAATTAAGGGCTTGAGTCTAGATGTGTCTATCCAGCTTGTAGATACTGTGAGTAACCACATATAAGGAACACCTAAAGTATAGATTCTAGAGCCACTCTACAGGAAAAATGAGTATGAATTGCCCCTACTCACTCCAACCCTCTCGCTGTGCCTGTTCCCCTGTGAAGGCTGGCACAGGATTGACTTATCAGCTGCATTTCTGAAGAGCCACCAGCCCTTCCTCCCAGAAATTACTAGATGTTTTTCACCTAAGCAGAGTGCAAGTGTACTCTTTCCTATGAGGCTTGTAAGTTGAACTGAATGGCAGGAGTTGGCATGTGCATTGCATCATATGGTGTACTGCGCATGTTTTGTGACAAGATGTGCACCTCACAAGATGTGAGGTGAGTAGTGCCGGTGTTCAGGATAGGACATCATATTTTTGCTAGTAGCTGTTCTGTAGGAACATGCCACATTTGACCACACATGGTCTGAATCCACTCGCCTCTGTTAGATGAGCAATGTATCATCACCTTCTTACAGGGAATTAATGTTTTGATTGGGGGGGGTGGGGGCAGTGTCCACTCTGCAGAAGAGATGATTTACCCACCTTAGCCTATGGTGGTTCATAACTAATGCCTTGCTAAAAATGCAGTATTTATGTTCCAATTGAAATAAACATTGCCAACAAGGAAGTGGTTCCACTGGTTTGCTGACTGTACCCCTTCCCTCCCAGAAGTTCAAATTCCATTAGCCTCAAAAAATAATGATTGAAGGCTGCTCACAACCTTGCATTTTTCACCAAATAGCAAGCCACTAGGACAGCATTAAATTGTAACCTTGAGTTATCAAATGAAAAGCCTAATTCATGTGTGAAAATCTCATTGCTTGCGGGTGACTGAGATTCAATGAAAGTTTCAGTAAACTAAGCTGCAGCAGAAGCAATATCTGCTAGGGAAGAACCACAAAATCACTCTAATTTTAATTATAGAATGTTGCCCTCTTGCCCTTTGCAGTTCATCATAGAAAGATGTGTTTTGTTTTAATAAATTGAGCTTTGGGAGAAAACCTACTCAGGATAATAAGCTAAATGTTCAAATATATTAGAGGGGTAATTTCCCTTGTATCATCACCATTAAACAAATGAGGAAGTATGTCAAGTATTTCCCATATTATGTTTTTGCTACCCTTTGGAGGGAGAAAGACATGTTATCAATGAGCTATTAGAAAGAAATATGAGAAGAGTACAATTTCCTTTGAGTGACTTGAGAAAATAACTTTGAATGGCCTGCTGCTCATTTTTGCTTTTCTCTTTTTGCTCTTACATTGTTTTCCCTTCACTTTTTTCTTATTTTCCATATACTGTAATGTAAAATGGTAAGAAAATTAAAAATTATCTTATTTTTCATGGGAATAAACATACACTATGCAGGGGCAGAGAGCCCAAGTTGCTGAAAGTAACTGTGAGGAGAAAAACTCTTGTTTTTTGAACGTCAGCTGGTTTACTCCAGTTTATAGGAAATTTTATTCAGTTTACCTAGATGCATTGAAGAATTATGAAACTTTTGTTAGTAGTGTTCTAAATATTTTGGAGCAGCTAGTCTTGTTCCAGCCAGTGCATTTAATCTGATTCAGCCAGAAGCCTCTTCTTAGCCCAATGCCTTGGCCGTCCATTATGCTGATCAGTTACCAAAGGCCAACCTACTTAATCCTAATTGTTGGATTATTTTACTTCTAAGCCTTGTCTATATGAGACTTTTGTAATTAGTTTTCCGAACTGTGCCTAAGAACTCTTTTTGTATAGCCAGGGATCAGAAAATGAGGCAGTGCAAGTCTTATTTCCAAACTTAGCCAGTGGCCGATAATGAATCAGCAGTGACTTGCATCACTGGTTTCAAAAACAGCCCAGTTTATTCCATCTCTCTGCTGGTAATAATATTGGCAAACTGTTTTAGCTTTCCAATAACTTGAGTAAATTTTAAATTAAAACCGAAGTGCTATCAAGCTGAATGTATTCTATAATCTGTTGATGCTTGAACTTTTCTACTGTAGGTTTGCAGTGGCTCAGTTATTCTTAGTTTTTGAGAAGCAAATCTCATGGCTCCTACCTGTTTCTCCGTGCTGTTGTGTCCTGGAGTACTTTCCTCTTTGCCATTTGTCCTCACCCACTCATGATGCAGTCTTTAAATGCACCTCCTTCCCAGATACTTGTACCCTTCCTCCTGCCTGTTCATGCCCTCCTGCTTTTCAGATCTTGTACTGTGGCTCTTCCATCCATCCTACATGCTGCTCACAGGCACATGGAGCTGCATTCTCCATAGTTGGCACAAAGAGTGAATTGCTTTAAGTGGTCAATACACCCCATCAGTTGAGGTGTTAATAGAAATAAAATGTTCATATAGAAGTTGAAGACTAATAGAAACCTGTTGTGGACAGAGTTAAATTTGGTTAATATGTGATGAGTATTTAACAGAAAAGAATGTACTTCTTGCAGACATGTAAAATATTTAGGATCTAAAAGGATTTTCTTTTTATCTCTTTCCTTTTACACTTTTTTTCCTAAGCCAGTTGAAATTTATAGGAATTTCTTTTCTGGCATGCAAAGATCAAGATGATCTAGTAGGGATATGAATTACACAGGAATGTTGAAAATAGCTCTGCCCACTGTATGTAGGAAGAGCTGTTCAGATTTGCTCTGTTTTTCATTGCTGTAAGCATTTGCTGCTATCGTTAGAGAGAGACTGCTGATCTACTGTTCCATCAAAAACTTCCATCTCCTGAAATGGGAGAGTGCCTTAATAAGTCTGTACATGAGGCCATTGCCTCCATGACTGTTGGAAGAGGCATGGAAGAGGCCATGCATATCTGTATGTTCCTGACTGTTCAGTTCAATGAAAGCTTAAAATACTTAGTTTCTAAACAACTGTGGTGCCTCCTGGGAATTTTAGACTTGAGTATCAGATGATACTGTTTTCTCCCTCAGGCTAAGGGTAAAAAAGAATAGTACAGAATTGCATCTCCTATGAGGCACCACAGCAGTGGCTCAGGAGTTAAATGTTATGGGTTACAATGTGTGGAGCTTCTACCTTTTTTGGGGAACATGTTGAAAAGGTTAAAACTTTCAGATAGACTTTTTCTACTATGGGATACATACGATGCAGTGATCTGTCACTATTTGCTCATTCAGTAAAGGGCTCAACACCCTGTGCTCCCACTAGTGGTCCCATTCTGAGTTTGAAACCTATTTAATTGTTCTAAGTGTGACATCACGTCATACCCCATCAGCTATGAAGGGAATTTTGCTGTGTAACAGAACAGAATTTTTCTCCTTTAGCCTGCTCACACGGTCAATTTAGGTTTTACTAAAAGTTACTAGCTTTCTAGCACCAGATATTTCAGTGCTTTTATCACACACATCAGTCTGTTCAAGTGGGGTACAAGGCACATTGGAAAGGCAGTGTGAATAATTTATGGTGTTTCTGATTTCTGCCTTCTCAGGTTAGACTGACATAAAATACCCTTTTCCAAGGCAGTGGGTACATGTCCGAGCTGGAAGAATCATTTCTTACATGAAGTTTTTAATTCCCATTAATATTTTAGTCAGGATCTACTAGTCTGGCATCTACTGTTTAGAAGATCATTTAGTTTACTTGTTGTGTTGATTTTCCCCATAAATTATGATGCATGGAGTTGTGAAAATAATAGGTAAAATACACTATCCTCAAGACAGTATATTGAGCTCTGTAATTCTTACAAAAAAATATGGAGAATATAGATAAGAATTTAATGTCATTTTCAGCCCAACCAAATGTAATTGCATATATTCAGTGTAAAAGCAGGTAAGATTTATTTTTTTCCTATGACATCCCAAATTCCAGTACAGTGACTCTTTTCTTACAGTTTTGTACCACAGATAAAGCACTGTGGTACTTACCTGGCTGATGTAACAAACGCTCTTTAAATAGTTCAAAGTATTGAATAGGGCTACAGGAATAATGATTAGGTGCCAGAAGGTCTGAGAAATAGGTATAGTCAGTGAAGGAAAGGTACAGCCACAGAAGTCAAGGAAAATCGTCTTGGTTTTATTAAACCTGTCAGATTTTCTCTACTGAAATAAATGTTAACAGTGTTCTGGAAAGAGTCCTTGCTAGGCTGCAGTGAAGGAATCTGATATTTCAGTCTGACTTTTATAATTTAAATAATGATAGTTTTCCAGTGCCCTTCTCTCCATGTATAGTGCCTTCTTGCACATAATCAGTAGATAATGTAACTTACCTTTTTTAGCAATCAGGCATGTGGTACTCCTGAAAATTCATTCTCCCCTCTGAATGAAATGAGGTTTCTCAACACTGTGTTATAGATCTAGGTGACTGTGTTTATCCCAACACATCTATCATTTCAGAGTGAGACTCAGTAGTTTTTTTAAGTAGTTTCCATCAGGCATGCACTCCAGGCCTGGTTTTACAGAAGCACTTTCTCTGAAGCTTCTCATGGCTCACGGTGGCACATCTCTTAGAGGAAAGGTTCTGTGCAACACAGATTTTAGAATCAGACCTTGTATTTTTAAGCTACATACTAATGCATGTGATTTGGCTGACAGTGATGACAGCTGTATATAGTTCATAAATGAAGTAAACAGCTGTGTGTCAAACTAACATCATTAAGAAAATCCCAGTATTCTGTGGACATTCTCCACTGGCCGCCTGGGAAATCCCAGTTAATTTACCTCTGTTGTTAGAGCTGAGTTTCTTGCAACTCTTACATAATCAAATAATTTCTCTCTTTTTGTTTCTCATTACTGGCCTTGGAAAATGAAGAAACAGTAATGAGGTCTGCATGGTGAGGCACTTAAAGCTAATTTGATAGTGATTTCCTTTTTGTTCATCTTGTAGCAATGCAGAATTGGAGATTATAGCTGGAGTTCTGGGCAGGTATAGTTGCACTCATGTTACTAGAATTACTGGAGCTCTGCTAATTTCTAGCATAAAAGGGTCCTATGTTGGCCATATGTTAAACTACACATTTGAAATCTGTGTGATTAACATAATGAAATTCAATATTCACTGGCTTTAGTGTGCAGCCACTTTTAATAGCCCACAGCAGAAAATAAACATTTCTAAATCTACTTAATCTCAGATTTTAAGATTATATATAAAAACATGAAGAGAATGGATAAACAGAATAGATAAATCAATTGTGGAGTAGCCTGACTTTGGCCCATTACATGTTACTCTGATTTTTGATGGTGGTTCCCTAAGTACTTGGTTACTTACTAAATAACTATTTGATTCCAGTGTGACATCAAAACAGCTATACATGGGTATGACATAGCCTTAGATGCATGGGTGTGTAAGTCTACATGCATGTACATTTTATACAGGATCTCAGGTAGTGATAGGACTAGGGGGAATGGAATGAAGCTGGAGGTGGGGAGATTCAGGCTGGATGTGAGGAGGAAGTTCTTCACCATGAGAGTGGTGAAACCCTGGAATGGGTTGTCCAGGGAGGTGGTCGAGGCCCCGTCCCTGGGGGTGTTTAAGAGCAGGCTGGATGAGGCTCTGGCCAGGCTGATGTAGTGTGGGGTGTCCCTGCCCATGGCAGTGGGGTTGGAACTAGATGATCCTTGTGGTCCCTTCCAACCCTGAATGATACTATGATACTATGATACATTTTTAGATCTGGAGTGCTGTTAAAAGCCAGTTATTGGGAGAGGTTTTGTTTTTTCATCAGTACAATCTTTTTTTCTGCTTGATTATTATATTTTTTTGTTATTATGTGTTTCCACATATTGCTCATCACTGCCACATTTAAACTGCCTTTTCCCATATGGGGTCAGGAAGAGCCTCCATTCTGTTTCATCTCAGGCTCAGCACTTTTCCTCTGCTTCCCACATCAAACAGCTGAAACAGGGTCTGTGCCCCAGGATAGCATCTGTTCTGCTGTTTAACAATGTGCAGCTGTCACCTTCCCATTGAGACCAAGAACTGCCATCAGATCTTTTTGACGTATGTGCTCAGGCTTCCTTTGCAGGTGGAGAAAAGCTTAGATGGCCTGTCAGGGCTCCCCAGGTCCATCTGGGATTTACAGGTGCATAATGCCATCTAGAGGGCAGAGTTCCTTCCTGTCCCACAGGAATACCTCTGATAACTGCTGGCCTTCCAACACATGGTGATGGTCCTCATTCATTTTTTGACTCATGCATTTTCCAGTTCCTTTTCTGTTTACTATGACTCATACAAGGCCAAGACTTGGAAATTATTTAAGAGAAGAAAAGCAATTAGTGGTTACAAGTGTTTCCCTTTAATAAGCCTGTAGGCTTCTTTGTTGTCTTCATCAGTCAAATGGTTTGTTCCCCTAGAATAATCTGATCTTAAATGCTCTGGATCTTAGTGTTTCAGTTCTTTAGGAAAAAGATATTTTATAAAGAGGAAGTAAGTAAGACCTAGGTTTGTCATTCAGCTTTTTGGTAAACTGCTGAAAAAAATAGTACTTACAAATTAATTGCTTTTCTAGACAAAGACCTCTGCAAATTTATTGCCACAAGTTTCAAGTCAGCTGAAGAAATGGGTATGAGGGTTGTGCATTACATAACTGTTGTTTGGACAGAAGAAGCTAAATTCTTTTCTTACATTACTTCTCTTTCTATGAAGTACTTGGCTAGCACTTCTGTTAACAGTTTACAGTAAACTGAAAATGAGAGGACAGGCTTTTCAGTGAAGAGGTCATATGGCTGAAACAGCTAACACTTCTCCTTACTTGCCTCCCAACAGCTCCTTCCTTTTCTTCTTGTGGAGTTTGCTTATTTACACGTTAGACACACGCTAGGGAAAAGCCTGTTGCTTCCTTGATAATTTCTGTCAGTCTTGTATTACATTTGATGTCATTAAGTTTCAACTGCTGTGACAGTTGTAATATTCTTTCCCATAATCAATGAAGGTTCTTTCTGTAACCCAAAATCTGATCCGTGTCTTTACCCCCGAACAATTTTGTGAGATGTAGTGTCTCCCCAGTGCCATGCAGATAGCTGTTCCATGCGTACCTACATTAATCTGATTAAATTAAGTTAGATGAGTGAAAGAGAGAAGGAGGCCATGTTACAAGCTTTATTAAAAGTACAATCTTTTACACAGTACCCTGCCATGCAAGATAGTTCAGGTAGCAGAAGCAGTGTAGCTGGATGGCATAATTTTAGTCTGAACTAATTAACTCTTGTGAAAACCAGAGTATTACCCCCAGCAGAACAGTGCGTTAGCAGCCTCAGCCAGCTTTAGTATATCTTAGCAGAGCTGCTTGGTGTAGTGTTGATATAACTTCCCTGCCAAGGAAACAGCTTGTGTTTTCCTCTTGGCTCTGCTTGGTGTGGCAGAGTATTTTTTTCTCCCATTCCAGTGGTGATCTTCTTTCTACTCTTTTTAACTAATATTTTGTCCTTCACAGTGACCTGAGGGTTAACTATTCCAATTTTTACCTAATTAGCTGGATAAACCCTGATATTCTTAAGCAACTTCAAACAGGAACTGATTAGTATTAGGCAAAAGCTGTATTTTTCAGAGAAGGATTCAATAGGAATAAGAGATGAGAACTTCTACTGCTTTTACGCAACTGATTTATCCTGTCAGTGACCTCTGCCAGGTAGGAATGTGTCCCAGTTGCAGACCATTCTGACAGAGCAGTAATGTCATCGATTCTGGGTACTTCTTACATTACACAGTATTTTATATATTGATTTATTTTTGTTCTTTTCACTGCATTTTCCCTTTAGGCCAATCAATTAATCAGTGATACTACTTTTGAACAGCAGCTCAGAATAAGATACCAGCAACATTTCCTCATGTTTGCTAGTAGTTTAGTGTGTTTTGCTATCAGATTTGTCCATGGGTTAAGGGGGTTAAGTTCTGGTGGATGCACTTGAGTTGCACTTACTTATGTGTGATGTGAATTTGGCTCATTACGTAGCTCAGAGCCGGGCTGTTGGGCTGCTGCTACTGCTGCCTTTTTCATGCCTGAGCTTCTTACTGGAGCACTGCTGAATCTCATCAACTTTGTCTTAATGCATCCAAAGCTTGTTTTTTAAAGAACTTCTACAGTTTGCTACATTATCCCAAAGTATCTAGTCTAAGACTTCAGTGACCTCCTAAGGATGTAATTTACCAACAAATACAAGCACAAAGAACAAAATCTGAGTTAAGTTTTATATCCTGAAGAGCAAGGTTAAGTAAATAATTGGAAACTATTTATTATAGCACAGTACCATGTAATAATATATGATTAAAATAGAATTTACTTTCCACATAGCTGGCTTCAATGTCTATGTTTCTGTACAGTTTCATATTTTACATTTTTATGAATTGCAAAGCTGTACAATTATCCAAGTGAAAACTTGCTTCAGGCACATCTTGGGTGTACGTAGGGAAAAAACTTTCCCAATAAGCCTGTCTTTTACTGTGTTGTTATGGGATATGTTCTTCTCCTGACAGTTGACTTCCTTGTGTCTATCATGGTTAATTTAGGATCTGAAGATAGTCTATTAATAGGTCTACTTTAGCAAGCAGCACAGCATAACAGGATCAGACCCTCAGAGCCAAGCTGTTTTTGCTAGGGACCTGATACCCACATTGTTTACATTATGGTGAATTGACACTGATTAAGCTCTATATCCAGCAGAGACTGGATTTCATCTTCCCATTTCAAGTAAAAGAAACCCAGGGTGCTGGGTTCAAGGCCACACAGCGGTGAAAGCCAAAAAGCCAATGCAGGTGCACAGCACAATAGGAGAAATTTCATGTGACTCATTAGGACAACATTTGAGTACTGCCACATTAATTTCTAAGGGATCTTCATCCCTCCATCCTTCTTCTCTGAAGTGAGCATAGTCTGCAATGCAGAAAAGATAAATACAACTCCAGGCTACTGAAGCTTTTAGAAGAGACAGGGGTTTGGTCTGGGTTGTTGTTCTTTTGAGCAAAATACAATTACTCTGTGAATTCACTATTCCACTGTAAAAGATTAAAAATTAAATGGAACAGAACTTTTAATTTAACAAATGTCAGTGCAGAAATGAACCTACTGCGTATTGCTGTGTGGAGTGAGGGGGTTTGTTTGCTACTTAACTGTGTCTATAATAGCAAATGGGAACAATGTTCAAAGCTGTCAGGAGAAGAAAGGTGATGTTTGCAAATAGTCTTTTATTTCAGTTAGCAGGAAATGAACAGTATTTCTGTGATTCAGTTATCAGAAGTTAGCTATTGGCTACAAAACAATTGCTGCCTGTTATGTGGCATTTGATCCTGTTCATAATACAGTGCACCAATACCTGTTCTGCTTCGCTTTACTTCACAACTCCTTAGCTGGAAGGGAGAGAAATAACTGAAGCCATCAAATGAAGTTCATTTTGAAATACCTGGGGCAGTTGACTTATGGGCGACTTCTGATAAAGAAAGTGAAATTGCAGGAAACATTGCCTTCAGAAATAACACGCTGCTCCTGTGTAGTTAAAACCAGAGAAAGTTGTTTTAAATTTATGATAGGAATTGTGAAACAGTTTACATTAATAGCTTCTTGTGGTGGAAACCTTTTAACTCCACGTCTTTAAAGAAATAGAGTAAAATGATTCATCACAGGACAAGGAAAATAGTGTATCTTGTATTTTATTATGTTTAGAATTATTTTGTGAAAATAGAAGCTACGGCGTTATGTAATACTTTGAATGCATTGCATAGCAAAAAGCAAAAACCATCATTACCACCAGTCCTGGCTCACCGGAGAGGTTCCAGATGACTGGAAACTGGCCAATGTAATCCCCATCCACAAGAAGGTCCGGATGGATGAACCTGCAAACTACAGGCCAGTCAGCCTGACCTCAGTGCCAGGAAAGATTATGGAGCAGATCATCTTGGGGGGCGATCACAGCGCACCTGCAGGACAGCCAAGGGATCGTGCCAAGCCAGCATGGATTTAGGAAGGGCAGGTCCTGCCTGATCAACCTGATCTCCTTCTATGATCAGGTGACTGGATGTGGGGAAGGCTGTGGATGTAGTCTGTCTGGACTTCAGCCAAGGTCTTTGACACCGTCCCTTGTAGCAAACTCTTGGCCAAGCTGTCAGCCCCTGGCTTGGACGGCAGCACTCTGCAATGGGTTAGGAACTGGCTGGAGGGCCGAGCCCAGAGAGTGGTGGTGAATGGTGCCACATCCAGTTGGCAGCCAGTCATTTGTGGTGTCATCCCGGGGATCAGTGCTGGGCCCCATCCTGTTCAATGTCTTTATTGATGATCTGGATGAGGGGGTTGAGTCCATCATCAGTAAATTTGCAGACAACACCAAGTTGGGGGCAGATGTTGATGTGTTATAGGGTAGAAGGGCTCTCTAGAGGGACCTTGACAGGCTGGACAGATGGGCAGAGTCCAACAGCATGAGATTTAACACATCTAAGTGCTGGGTTCTGGATATTGGCCATAACAACCCCATGCAGTGCTACAGGCTGGGGTCAGAGTGACTGGAGAGCAGCCAGGCAGAAAGGGACCTGGGGTACTGGTTGACAGCTGGCTGAAC
Source organism: Melanerpes formicivorus (assembly GCF_026170545.1). Taxonomy (NCBI): domain Eukaryota; kingdom Metazoa; phylum Chordata; class Aves; order Piciformes; family Picidae; genus Melanerpes; species Melanerpes formicivorus. The sequence goes on along the minus strand of NW_027142357.1, from coordinate 34,794,707 downwards.
ATGAGCCAGCAGTGTGCCCAGGTGGCCAAGAGGGCCAGGCCTGGCCTGCATCAGGAATAGTGTGACCAGTGGGAACAGGGAGGTCATTGTGCCCCTGTACTCAGCACTGCTTAGGCCACACCTTGAGTACTGTGTCCAGAAGGATATTGAGACACTTGAACATGTCCAGAGAAGGGCAATGAGACTGGTGAGACGTCTCGAGCACAAGCCCTTTGAGGAGAGGCTGAGGGAGCTGGGGTTGTTTAGCCTGGAGAAGAGGAGGCTCAGAGGAGACCTTACTGCTGTCTACAACTACCTGAAAGGAGGTTGTAGACAGGTGGAGATTGGTCTCTTCTCCCAGGCAACCATCACCAGAACAAGAGGACATGGTCTCAACCTGTGCCAGGGGAAGTTTAGGCTCAGGATGAGGAGAAAGTTCACAGAAAGAATGATTGGCCATTGAAATGGGCTGCCCAAGGAGGTGTTCAAAAACAGGATTGGATGTGTCACTTGAAGCCATGGGTTAGTTAGTCACGAGGTGTTGGGTGACAGGTTGGACTTGATGATCTCTGAAGTCTTTTCCAACCTTCTATGATTCTGTGATTCTTTTCCTCAAAATTCAAATAAAAATAAGCACAAGGGATATTTTTATAAAGGAAAACCAGTGATACACTTTTCCCCCCATTTCATAAAAAGCCATTCCATGTTTCTTTAGAGAAGAAAAAAAAAGCAAATTCCCTCTTAAAGACTCATTGGATAACAGGGAACTGATGAGAGTTTCCTGTCACACAGCCAGTGAATGTGACATTTAAGCATATGGGATCAGTGTTTTCCAGGCTGTCAGTTTAAATAACTTTATTTCATAATTATTTTTGTTTAAACTAAATGATAGAACTTAGGATAAATAATTGGAAAAAGATATTTCTTGATAACAATTCTCTGTCCGCTTTCTCTGACAACTGAGCAAAACATCTGTTGTTTCACCTTCCACTGAGAGCCAAAATAACTGGTTATGGGAGACTGGTGAGGAGGATGTTCTTCACCATGAGAGTGGTGAAACCCTGGAATGGGTTGTCCAGGGAGGTGGTTGAGGCCCCGTCCCTGGAGGTGTTTAAGACCAGGCTGGATGAGGCTCTGTCCAGCCTGATCTACTGTGGGGTGTCCCTGCCCATGGCAGGGGGGTTGGAACTAGATGATCCTTGTGGTCCCTTCCAACCCTGACTGATACTATGACAATAATAGTGTTGTTGATCATACATTGAGACACACAGGGGGAAAAAAAGGAATGCATCAAAGTTTTGAATCTTCTCTTTCTATTATCAACCCCAAGAACACTCAATTGCTAGTCTCCTGTGGGATGGTGGTGGGTGAGTGGGGGGGAGGTTGGTGTTGGTGTTCCTTGTAGTGCCAAATTTAGCTCCAGATTTGAGCTGTTTGGTATCATTTAGTAACAGCCTTTCAGCTCAGGTGCATGAAGCAAGCCTAGAAGTATCAGTTATGGCATGAAGGCCTTTTTTTTTCAGTGACCTGTGAAATTGTGTTTCATATTCTTTCTAATGGTATTAGAAAAGAAATGTACAAGCCTCTTTACAATGTAAAGAGGAACAGCTATTGACAGATAGTTATCTATTTCCACAAATTAAAGTGGAAAAAGAAGTCCTGTATGTACATACATGTATGTAATTCCTGGTACTTAATTTCAAGGTTTCCTATTTAATTCAATTGATTTTAGTTTTTAATTAATCTTAATTGTTTGAGAAAAGTAATTTTTTTAGTTAATTTGATTCTAAAATGGTATTCTCTTCCTGAATTGAATATTTTAATGTGACCACCAACACTTGAAAAGGCAAATTAAATTTGCTAAAAGGAATAGCTAAATTCTTGAATTTCAGCTTTTGAAGAAAATGAGACTAAGGCCTTTGTAGCTTATTCCTGTGCTTAGATACTGAGGTGCCTCCCAGTGCAATGAATCAGTAGCAGCATTGCCTGTATTTACCATGAACATCTCAACTAGACAGGGAAAAATAAGCAATGAGTTCTGTTAAAGTTGCCCAAGGATTAATTTTCATCCATAGAACCGAAACACCCTATTCTTTTTGAACTCTACATTAGTTTAACCTTGAATCCGAGTATGCTACTCAGGAGGGTGTGGATAATGGAATCACAGAAAGTAGAAAACTGTCACCGTGTCTGTAACCTCATGGCCAAAACTGTACAGGTTTGAAGGATAACTCATTCAAAGTAAATTACAGAGTTGCCTTTTTTAATGCTTGAAAACCTGTCTTGAAAGCATATTCTTCTTCCTCAAGATCTGAATTTAACAAAAGCCAACCCCCCTTCTGCTCTATGATTAAGCAAGGGAACTTTTTAACAAGTGGTTGCCATATATATCCGTCTGGAAGGACACAAACCCCTGGAAATATTTGTGCTGGTTTCAGTATCACTTTTAAATTTGATCCAAGTCCTGTCCAGATTTTTTTGCTTTCAAATCAAAGCACATCTTTTCTTTGAAAAATGGCTGCACTGGAAGTTTTTACTGGAGTGTTGAATGCGTAGATAGTCATAGTGATTTCAAAGAATTAGTATTTCAAAGAATTAGAATTTTCCCTGCAGGGTTTGGTCTTTTGGCAGGAAAAATTGAACAAAATGTAATGATGTGATTAATTCATGTAAAAGTTTATAACACAAAGCTATTTATGTACCTTTTAAATATATGTTGATACTAAACACAAAATGCGCTTTTAGATTAATCAGGTCCACGTTGCTTGCCTTTATCCACTGGTAGTAGTTACAAGAATTTTAGTTTGACTTACAGAGAATTTTGGGATCTCATACTTCTTTCATGGATCATGGATTTTATTTTTAGTTCTTTGATAGAGAAAATAACTGCCTGTTAATATTACATGGGGAAGCACAGTAAGTCAGTCGGAGTGAAATGCTCTCATTTCTTAATCGAGAACATCATAACAGAACAAATCACATAAGAGAAAGAGAAGAGATGGAACAGCTGCTTCTGGTTTACAGTTTCTAAGAGGAAGGATCACCAATAGTAAATATTAGAAAATCAGAAACTAAACTAATTTCATGCTACACACCCCCTGTTCCTTGCATGTCCAGAGAAGGGCCACGAGGATGATCAGAGGACTGGAGCACCTCTCCTATGAGGACAGACTGAAGGAGTTGGGGCTGTTCAGTCTGGAGAAGAGGAGGCTCCGAGGTGACCGAATTGTGGCCTTCCAGTATCTGAAGGGGGCCTACAAGAAGGCTGGGGGGGGAACTTCCTAGGATCTCAGGTAGTGATAGGACTAGGGGGAATGGAATGAAGCTGGAGGTGGGAAGATTCAGGCTGGATGTGAGGAGGAAGTTCTTCACCGTGAGAGTGCTGAAGCCCTGGAGTGGGTTGTCCAGGGAGGTGGTTGAGGCCCCGTCCCTGGAAGTGTTTAAGCCCAGGCTGGATGAGGCTCTGGGCAGCCTGATCTAGTGTGGGGTGTCCCTGCCCATGGCAGGGGGGTTGGAACTAGATGATTCTTTTTGTCCCTTCCAACCCTGACTTACACTATGATTAAAAAATCAGTCTTATGTCTTTTATTTGTGATGGCTTTGTGGTCTCTGATGTTTTGGCCTGGTTCACATCCTCACAAAATGCTTAGCATATCATTATTTGAAATAATTTTTTTTTTTTTTTTTTTTTTTGGGGGGGGGAAAGACATCATTCATAATTTTAACCTATTTGCTCAAAGTTTTTTATTGACACTGCTTTACCTGTGAACATACTGCAAGTCTGTTTTATATTTGCTGGTTTCTACAGTTTGCATGCAAATAAACATAAAAAGCCATTATTGATATATTCATTAGTAGCCTAGATATTTATTTGCTGGAAGATAAACCTAGGATTATAATGCAGTCTGTTTTGCTAGATCTGTTCCTAACCTCTTTAAAATGTCAGCTCCAGACATTTCTATGGTGTCAGAAGGGAAAATGTTGAAGGTTTTAAAGGCTTGTCATGCTTAACTACTTCAGAGTTAATCAAAATCAAAAAGGCAAATACCTCCATTTTAGAACTAGCCTAAAATTTTCAGCTCCAGCTTCTCAAAGGAAAAAAAAAAGCCAAAACACCACAGAGGAACATGAGCTTTACTTTTAGCCATTTTTTTAATAAGACTTCCCCATGAGCTTGTATATGTATCTCATTTGGTTTTGGTTTGATTCAGCTACTGACATTCAGATGTTTATCACAGAATCACAGAATGTTAGGGGTTGGAAGGGACCTCAAAAGATCACCTAGTCCAACCCCCCCTGCCAGAGCAGGAGCACCTGTATCCAATATAAGTAGGCACAAAGAATTCACCTTTAGTTATCCCTTTCTTTCAAGAAGGAGGCTTTATCATTTAGGTCAAACACATTGTTTCTTCTTGTGAGAACTGGGGAACACTTAGCAAACATGAAAAGAGGTCTGTGGTTATGACCCTGGATGAGAGTCTTTCCCTGCAGTCTGCTGCATGTTTGCAGATAAACAAGCAAGTTCTGTCTTCTGATCTCTGGCAGCATGAATCCACACAATTAATGCTGTTAGGTAATTTCCAGTGCAAATTCTTGTTTAAATACATGAGTCAGCTCATCAGTAAAAACATCACATGCATCTTCACAGGCCTTGGGTTGCTTTTTGTTAGGACTGTTGAAACACAAGTTTTTATGTAATTTTAAAAGGTTAACTCTCTGATGTTGGAAAAAATATCTTCTGATTTCTATCACGCTGTAGGAGAAGAAGGGTTTACTGCTCCCTATGAGACTACAAACCCCTTTCATTGGTAGCACTGTTATAGCATGGCCTGTGAGATAGACTGCCTTTGAGATCTGTTGGTGGCTTTTTCTAATGTCACTATGTTTTTGTGTCAGTAAAGAACTAAAAATATGTGTTACTGAAAGTTTGAGTTGCAAGACTGATCCCTACCAGTATTGCCCAGTAAGGTTTAATGTGACCTTTTGAAAGACAGAATTATAGTTAACACATTTATGGTTCTGTATGTTCTTACTTAACCTCAGATATGCTGCTTTCATGCCATATTTTACTGGACTGTGAATTGAACAGTGGCAGAGTTTTACAGATAAAATGTATCAAATGTTTAAGTGGGGCTAAAGAGAATATACTATTTTGTCATGCTGAAAGAAATTGGAAAAAGATGCAACTGGGAAGGCTAAAGGCCCCTGTGTTTTAAAGCAAGGTGGAAACAGCCACAAGTTGACAGGCAGGCCATGAGATGCAGGTAGTGATAGGACTAGGGGGAATGGAATGAAGCTGGAGGTGGGGAGATTCAGGCTGGATGTGAGGAGGAAGTTCTTCACCATGAGAGTGGTGAAGCCCTGGAATGGATTGTCCAGGGAGGTGGTTGAGGCTCCCTGGAGGTGTTTAAGACCAGGCTGGATGAGGCTCTGGGCAGCCTGATCTAGTGTGGGGTGTCCCTGCCCATGGCAGGGGGATTGGAACTAGATGATCCTTGTGGTCCCTTCCAACCCTGACTGATACTATCATACTATGCAGTTCCCATTTTACTCATAGCAATGAGCTGTCTGTAGCTGGTAGAAAAAGCACTGAAATGTGACTGGTGGAGATATTTTTGTAGTGCTAGAGTTACATTAAGGCTTTTATTACTATAATTATGTTGATTTAAAAACACAACTATAATTTTCAGTACTACTAACCAGCACAACTATGCTGTTACACTTTTCTCTGCCAATTTGTTGAATTAGTCTTTCAAAGGAAGAGTTTCCTGTGTGACATGGGTAGAATAATACAGAGAGTTTCCAGTGACCAAAGATAGGGACATGGTTCAAGTGGTTAAGTCTTCCTAGAACAGCAATGTACCAAGAAAACACCATAAGGACCTTTCTTCTTACTTTACAAACAACAGGCTTTGACCTAGGGTTTGAGCTTTCATGCACTCTGTGAAGCTGTAACCACAAGAATATACAAAAGTCAGAGGCTGAAAGCAGAAAAAATGGCTGGGCACCTTTGAAGTTCTTGGACAGCTATTAATACACTGTACAGGGCATGACAAATGAGTGTCTGTGTAAATCAATAAAGCTTTCTATAAATGGACAAATGGTTTAGTATGAATAACAAAGAATTGCACATGGTAACCTGTGTTGGAGCATTCTGTTGGGGATTTTAAAGTTCACTGTCATAACTTTGTTTCTCTTGACCTTTATTGATGATACCTTCAAAGCATGTTAAGCTGCTAACTTGACGTACAACCTTTAGACCATCATCTCCTGCCAAAGCAGGGTGGGTGGACTAGATGATCTTTAAAGGTCTTTTCTGATACAAACCATTCTATGATTCTATCATTTCCTTCAGTGCAAAATACATCCCGCTCTTTGCTTTCTTCTCTTTTCCTCCTCTCGTCCTTTCTTTTTGTCACATCTCTACAATGGTTGAGTGAGGAGAACTGTCTCCTATGTGCTTCTCTTATTCATTCCCTCTAGTAGAAAATTGAGTGTTTAAATTCATTTCATTGTGGTTATTAAAGTGTAGAGGATTGTCTTTTGAGGACTTTCTAATAGTTACAGGAAATGCTTCTTCATTTGAAGGCCCCAGTGCACCAAATACGTCCCAATTTAATCACTGAAGCAGGCTAGTTATGTAATAAAATATTGTCATTCCTGTTCTCTTGACTTAAACAATCAAGGCCCAAAAAGGTAAAGTTTAAACTTTTTGAAAAACACTTTAGGGACATCAATGCAAATCTTATTTTCAAGACTGATTTAAGCACTTCAGTTCACTCTTTCAAGAAGCACACAGAAATGGCTTTTGCAGGATGTTAAGTGAAAGCTGTCTTCTCCAAATGCCACTTAGAGATGCAAATCTGAAGGACACAGGAATTTCTCATGAGATTGTGTCTGCCACTTCTACTAAATGCAGGTAAATGTTGAACAAAGTATAGTTACTAGACAGTCCTTAACCTGAAATCATCCCAAATGTCAGTGTTACTGCAAGAATACATTTAACTTTATTTCAGCTATGTATAGTCTGGTGCTTTTTGGGAGACCACATTTCCCTCTGTTTTGAGACAGGTTAGGGGGGCTTGTATCTGATCTTTTTCCTGTCACTAAGGATATCTTTGAGACGCATTTTGGACTTCAGGTAATGATACATTTTCACAAGAATTTAAAGTTGAGGTGGGTTTACTGCCTGAGTGGATGCTTCCTGTGTTTTGGTGTTGTGGGTACACTGAAGTTAGTTATCATGACCATTTTAGGAAGTTTTTAAGAACTGTAACTAAGTGGCTTTCCTTTATTGATGCAGTATTTAGCAGATGTATAAAAGCATGTAAAGGGCTAAGCCTGCTTGTTTCTTCCATAGCTTAATGAACAACAAATCAGAATAGAATAGAATAGACCAGACCAAGTTGGAAGAGACCTTCAAGATCCACATTGTTGTGAGCAAATGATCTTCTGCTTGCCCTAAAGATGCTTTGCAGAATGATAGGGTTTGGAAGGGACCTCTGGAGATCATCTAGTCTAGTCTTTAAGAAAACATTGTATATTGTGAAAGGCATACAATTTATTTCATTCCTGCTGATGTCTACCTTCATGGCAGCTTCTTCTGGAGTTGACCAGGAATAGGATGAGACCTTAGTGCGCCAAGTGTGTAGTCTCTCTGTTGCTAGCCTTGAACAAAACCACTCCCCCTTGGGGTAGTTCACTGTGTTCTTCAACATCTGTGAAAACCCAGAAAGATCTTAGTTGATCTGAAGGTAGAAGGGCTGTTTTCCATCCTGAGAAAGGGATTAAAATAAGAGTTGACAAAGTCTCTTGTAATGGCTGTACCTTAGCATCAGTACAAGGCAACCTCTGTTTTACATAAAGCGGTCTGAAGTTTTCACATTCAAATGGATTTCCCATAAATCCAGTCTCACAATTCAGAACAGTTGTCTCTAATTTAGGCAATTGCAGGCTGTTTAGCATTATCCAAACCATGAATGAAATCTTTTAATTTTCCAATGTTTGGAGAGACTTTGTCAAAGTACTTTCTTCCAAATTGGAACTAGGAAGTACTTCTGTGTTGACATTTTAGCATCCTTGAATCTATAATGATCTGAAAGCAACATGTAATGTTTCATTTAATGTTTAGTTACACCACAGTTACTTTCAGTGGACTGAATGATACTGTGCTTTGAGAGCTGACCCCACAAGGAAAGACAGGCTTGCCTGCAGGCACTGATGGCAGGTGCTGAATGTCACTTCGCTGCAGCAGTTTGCAGGGCTGTGTCACTTTTAGTGTTTGTGAGGCTGAGGGATAGAGATGGTGTAACATAAAATATACATAAATTCCTGGAGGACAGCTATACTTACAACTAGAATTCATTACAGAAATCAGTTGATATCTAAGGGAGTACTGCTCCCAGTGAGCTGGTTTTCTTCTTGTGCAGTCCCTTGCTAGGTTAGGTATGGGAGGAGTAAGTATATTAGGGGTCATGGCTTCTCCCCCACTGCCTCTGGGTGCCTCCAAGTGTGCAATAGCTTTCAAGCCATGAGAAGTGTGGGCTTCTTATTGAGGCTTAACCTAGTGTAAGTATGACCTGAAAATAAAAGTGAAAATAAATTTTAATAGTGGTTTCCTCCAAGGAGACCTACTTTGCTTAACTGGCAGAAGATGCCTAGAATATGCAATAGGCAGATCCCTCTGAGCAAAAATTGACCAGACTTAAAATATCATCAAAAGCCAGCACTTACTGCTAAAAAGAGAAAGGCTTTGATTAGAAGACCAGGGGTTTGAGACCACAAGTGCTATTACAGATTTTCTAAATGAATACTTTTGGGGGGAATGAAGGTTATTATCCAGTATTCAGTTGCAATATAGAGTAGTTTAGTATATCAAGTACTGTTTTTCCCATGCTGTGGGAACTCGCACAGGATCTTAAGCAAAGTCAGTCATGTGTTCCCTTCCAGTCCAGTCCTCATTACAAAAATACCATATAAGTAGGCATGATTTGCTTGGCAATCAAGAAGCACAAAAGTCAAGCTAACATTGACTACATTACATCCTTTCACTACACTTTCAAAGGCAGTGGTGTGAAAAAGGGTTATATTATACAGATGTTTCCACTGTGGCTTGATAAGAGGGCAAATGTAGTATTTATTTATAATGCTGTCAAGTTCAGATTTCCTAATTTGGGTAGGCTATTTGTAAAGGAATAGCTCACTGAAATCAGAGATTCAGCTAACAAATACAAGCAGACTTAGCTTCCATATCACGTCCTTAACAGCATTCCAAGAAAATGAAGTTAAAGAAATGAGGGGAGCTCTCTGAGAATTTTGCATAGTGTAACTATGTTTTGTAGTTCTTTTAGACACTTGTGTGAGGGACCAATCTGTCCTAACTATCTTAGGATAAAACCATGCAATAGATTCTTATGTCAGTGAAAATGGAAAAGAAATATAAACCTATAGGTATACCAACATGCATGGGATAAAGGCTGGGTAGGCTAATCCTTTAATAATTGCTTCAAAGCAATAACAGGAATTTATTTTGGATGGCATTTTAGGCTGATATTTGTAAAGAAAATATCTGAAAATCTTTAACTCAGAAATGCATTTTTATGTAGCAATTATCTCTTTATTGTTATCAATCAACCTAGCAGAATGTGTCTGTAAAAGCAGACTGATAACTGTATATGATAGCCTTTTTAGTTCAGAGGACTACTTAACCTCCAGCTTCTGATTTCTTACTGCTGCTTTTACTTTCGCAGCTTCTGCTTCTACTTTGTTACTTCTGCATCTGCACTTCTTGCAGCCTCATGGTGCTCTCTGCAGGATCACCCATAGACTTTTTATAGCCATATGTTGAATCCATTGGTAGGTGACATTGTGAAAATATGATACAGAGCATTTTACCACCTTTGCTAGCTTTGATTGTACCCTCAAGATAAAGCACTGATGCTGTACAGTTGTTTACTTAGACCTATAAATAAGTAAACTCTATATGCCCTTGTTTCTTACCACCCTTTTATTCTTTACTCTCTTTCAATGTGCTGGATAATTATATATGTTAATTTTTTCTTCCTAATGTGTTTTGAATCCAACTGAATTTGAAGTTATTGTTAATGAATCGGTTTATTGGGCTTTGGGATTTTCATTTGTTGAATCATTTTCTTAACAATGAAGAGAGAACTATGTTTCTTTTCATAGATTCTTTCCATACAATACATTACTTTTTGCCCCTCTAAAATTACAAATGTTTATTTGTATATGTTTATGTATACAATATTTATGACTTTAGTTTTGTATAACAATTCTCTTGAAACAGCACTTGTTAAACTTTTATAGGTGGACAGAAGGTTTAAGTGAAGCAAATAGTGTAAATTGTATAATAATTGTAATAATGTGAATTCATTGATTGTGGTGTTACGGTTATGTAATCTGAAGCTATGCATTGGAGGCAGAGAGGTTTCCTGAGCCAGTTTTAACTTGTAGATTTTTATGTATCAATTTAATTTCTCAGACATGAAAGACTAGTTGAAGCCAGCTCTAAAGCAGGTGTATACAGCACTCTTAAGAGATTTTTCTTTTCCAATTCTGTAAGAATATATAGAGAAATACATTAATTTACTGTAATTCACATACCAGATTGTGCCATTTTCAAGTCTGCACTGTGTAAAAATACGAGTGTAATGGAAACTAAAGATAGATGAACGGCACTACTATACAGGAAAATGTATCGTGTTTAAACTGACAGATGTGAGAGAAAAAAATTCTGACTTCTTAGTTTGCATTTAGATTTAGTAGAATACTTCTTTCACTGTAATTCACCAGTTGGTTGTATCATGACCAGTTATCCACTGCAGAAACCAGGCTTATGAAGAGCTGCCACAGTTTACGTGATTGCCTTTTGTTTCCGTTTGATAATAGCTGCTTCAGTCTGCTTCCAGGTCACTTTCTGACATAGCAAGTTCACTCTAAACCGAAAAGTGGGAGGAAGAAAAGATACACCAGTGTCTTTTATAATGTTTCATTGCCAACTCTATTGCACCTGACAAGATGAGATCATGGAAATACTTGGAGTACCTGCTTTGATATTGTTCTAAATTATAATGCAGGGTGTGAATAATGGCATAAATTACTGTAGCTTCTGGTTACACTTAAAATACCAACTTGCAGCAAAATAAATACCATGGTTCTTTTTATTCTGACTTTTGAAATACACAAAGTAAGCACTCTGAGAATGTTTATAGATTGTCATGTAGTACAAGATACTCTTAGATTCATTTGTGTATTTATTTATTTATTTATTGTATTTTACTATAGGCAGAGAATTCAGCACTGGCTCTGGAAAATGAAAATCAGAGAGAACAGTATGAAAGATGTCTTGATGAGGTAAGGTAGATAAAAAGGTTGTTCTTACCTGGTACTATAATGAAATTAATAGAAGTGAATATCTCACAAGATTGAAATTGTTCTGTAATTCCTAGTATTACCTCATTCTAATTAATTCTGACACAATGTACCTGGCAGTCATAGATAACTGTTCTTCATGACCTCTACTGTAAATCCTGTTTTGACCACACTTCTTCACTGAAAAGTTGATGTTATCCCTGTGACCAAGATTTGAAACTGATTTGCTTTCATTAGGAGGAGAAAATTATAATTTGCCTATTAGGTGCTGTGTATTCTTTCTTTCCTGTAGAGTGGAACACAGGTGGCTGTGGCTAGATCCCCAACTTCCTTGTGCAGTGTTTTCTGTAACAAGGGATTTGAGTCTCTCAGCTCCCCCTTAGGGTTACATACCCAGCTTTTTATGCTGTGTTTTTCCTAGCCCTTGGCTAACTCCTGCTACACAACTCAGCTTCTGATCAGACCTTACAGTGTAATTCACCCATCAGTTCCTCTCTGAGCACTCAAGCCATGCAATCTCCTATTGCATGCAACTTTCTATTTACCTATCCTGATGCTTATTTCTTCCTCCCCTTTATCCTGAAATAAAGCTGTTTGGCATACACAAGAGCTTTAAAATAGTTTTAAGACTTTTAGTAGCTTGAAGAGTTACTTAGTCGAAATCATTTAGCCATTCCATAATAAGAATGCGCAGTGGCACAGTAGCTAAACATGCAAACAGAACAAAAACTACACCAGCTTCTGAGGTGTACCATTGAGAAAAGAGTGCCTGAGTGTGCAAACCACAGAGAGCAGATGGCAATTCATACCAGATTTTTAAATTTTAAATCAGCATTTGCTAAAGTGTCACTGGCATGAGCAATACAGCTCTAGCACAAGAAGCCCCCAGTTTACTGCAGATTTTCATCAGCAAATTGTACTTTTGCCATTGTAGCATGGTTTTATTGGGGAGCTTGAGTAAAATGCTTGCAGATACACTTTCCTGTTCACTTATGTTCTGCCTGTTCTGTGGCTCTGAGATACCAGCAGAGCCTTGTTCTGCATTGGCCTGAGTTACTGCATTCAGTGCACACTTGAAAGATATTTGGATACTTTAGTCATAAGGATTAAATTACCATATAATTACTAACTTTAGTTTAAATTACGGAGCTAAACTTAAAATTATTCTGTTTGTCTAGGACAGAATCTGCCCACATAATTAATTTTGGAAATGAGTAAAGCACCATAACTGCCCCTTCCACAAAAACACTCCAGGCAGATTATAAGGACAGAAGATACTTTTTTATTGTGCTTGTAGTAACATGATGGCTTTCTGAGCCAGGGATGTGTTTCTTACATGCTGTTTTAGTTTGGAGAACAAATAATTATATCAAACTATACTCTGAACGTTATTATCTTCAACATTTTGTTAGCTGTTTTTCTGTTCTTCCATATCATCACAGCTGTGCCCATCTTCTCCTACTGTGTCAACTTTTTCAGGAGATACTGCTTCTCATCATATGTGGTTTTGTGCTCCCCAGCTTTATTTTTTCGTTTGCTTATCTTCCTTTTGTGTGCAGTGATCTCTCTTTTCCTTCCCCATGGCACAGTATCATTTTTTTTTCTTCTTTCTCCCATTTCAGCCACCACAATGTTTTGATAGTGGTTCTGTAAGCGTAATTGTTTTAGCTGACACAAACTTGGACCTAATCATTCTGATCACTGAAGTGAAGAAGTTCTTGCCAGTGACTCAAGCAACAAAGCCATATTCAAGAATTGCCATTTTCTACAGGTTGGCATCTTCCTGAGCACATTCTCATGGTGGAGCTTCCTGTGAAATCACACATTCTCACTCTATCTTATTGTAGTAACAATAAAGAGAGCATGAGATGAGACATAAACGTAATTAGTGCGTCACACAATCAACAATTGTGAGAACTTTTGCTTCCAAACAGAGTCTTCTGATGATGTGTTGTGGCAGTCTTTTCCAAACAGGGATTTTTAGATTCTTACTGAAGAGCTTAAGCAATTAAAATGCTTTCCATAAATATTTTTATTAAAAGAAAAAAGTCTTGCACTTGAAAATTTCTTCCTTGTAATCTGATGCTTCCTCTGCTTACAGCTCACACTAACCCCACTTTCTGAAGGTGAAAATCTCTTCAGACCTTCCCTAGTTTCAGCTTCAGAACTCCTCCAGCACCTTTTGGAAACACATATAACATGTACAGCTAGGTATCTGTGCTGCAGCACCATTTTGCCCCAAAGAGATGTGTTGGGCTTAAAGAGGTGTTCTTGATAACACAAGGCTGTGATCACACCCAAACCCAAGACAGCTAGGCCTGCCACCAAATATTTGAGTGCTTGCTATAACCTTTATTTTAATTTTGCCTCTGGAGTCCAATTAGTCATGAGGGTGTTGAACTTCTGAGCTGATGCACAAGGAGGAGCGCTTTCCTCCAAAGCTAATACCTAGCCATACTGGGTAGTTACATATTTAGAATGCTTGACAGGCCCTTGAGGTAATGAATGTTGGGAACATCATTTGATAACTATTGGGAGAATGCTGCCATCTTTCACTCATCATTGAGCATCCTCAGAGTGCAGCTTCTCTCCCCTCGGCAAAGGCAAACTGCTCAGCACACTCAAGCATCATTTAATCTGGCCCCTCTGCCAGTAGTGTCCCTGCTTGGTCCCTCAGGCCTCTATAGCAACATAAGGACACTTGCTATGCACAGTATACTTTCTGCTGATGTGTTGGTGGCCATGAAGCTGCAGATGAAAGAAGTTAAAATATCCACTGTGATTTTTCTTTTTGTGTGACAGAAACAAACAAGAGCTGAGTTTTTAAAGCTATGCCTGCCATTATTTTCTCTTCTTTTTTCCCCAAGCAATTATTTTACACAGTTGTTTTCATTCATATAATGCCCCACATTTAATGGTACATGACTGGTTGTACCTGTGACTTAAAACTGCATATTCTCTAGTCATTTCTGTGGGTAAATTCAATTCATTGAAATGTTCATAGAGATGTCATCTGAAAAGATTATGGGTCAAAGATGAATCAAGCCCTTTATGAATTTTAATAAATATTCACTGGTTTTTAAAGTAATTGCTCATCTCTGAAGAGTACATACAAACAACTTCAGAAGAGTATTTGGAAGAAAGCGTCACTGAAATCTTCCAGTACTTCAAAAATAAGAAAAGAGCTCATTTAATTTCAGAAGTACTCCATAGATGTATCCCTCTGTCTCTGTAAAATTTAATGGAAAAACCAGGATTGTCTTCTTGTACCTTTGGGGTTTGAGGTTAACATGGTTAATCCTTGTTTCCTATCCTGGAATTCAGCTGTCAGTTTACTGGTAAGTGGTAATGTCATGTTTATTCACATCACTGTGCCAGCTGAGATTTCTGTCAAGCTTCACCATACTTACATGCAGGAAATGTGCAATTTAGGGTAGATTATAGTTATGCCGATGTGCTAAGAATTAGCTAATCAAAAATATGAAGTTATCTTTAAAAGGCATCATATTTTTAAGATTTGAATAAAATGTAAGGCATTTTTAGTATGCTTGAAATATTTCTGTGTGTATGAATTCATCCATTCAAGGCAGCTATGTAACATCTCAGTATTTGTGAAAGGTGTCATAGATGTTACAATAGAGGCTCTTCTCTTTGATTCATTCTTTTTCCTTTGTACTTTTTATATGAAGACCACTTTATAACATGTATATGTAAACATAACTGTGTAAGGAAGAAGTCAAGCTGAATCTCTTTTATTGCAATCCATGAAAAGAAACCTCATCAAATATCTTGGCTATGAAGTTGAAAGGAAAGACAGGCAGTGTGAAGACAAGCAGTATCACCTGCTACCTAATAGACTAAGGAACCAGCCGTCTCTATTCTATTCCTTGTTTCACCTTGGTTAACTGTCATTTTACAACCTCCTTTTTCATAGTTACATAGTTTCATAGTTTCATTCAGGGTTGGAAGGGACCACAAGGATCATCTAGTTTCAACCCCCCTGCCATGGGCAGGAACACCCCACACTAGATCAGGCTGGACAGAGCCTCATCCAGCCTGCTCTTAAACATCCCCAGGGACGGGGCCTCGACCACCTCCCTGGACAACACATTCCAGGGAGGTGGTCGAGGGTCGAGGACTGGGTTCCTGGGACTGAGCTGCAGGTCTGCCTCATATCAGTGGGATTTTTGTATATTCTGCATCTCAGGAGTCAGTTCTTCAGCCTTCTGTTCTCAGTTTCCTCAGTTTTTGGTAGTTGTGACAATTAGTTTTGCAGTGCTGTGTTATGTTGTTCATTCAGATCCGTGGTTTCTCTTCATACCTGTAATTGAAAATGAAGTAGATTTGTTAGCTTAGCAATTTATTTCCATCTGCTGTAGGAGTGGAATGGCAACCTTATTTGAAATGCAAAAGTTTGATTTCACTTACTGACTGCTAAATTAATTCTGGTAACTGTGGTACACTTCATGAACGGCTTCCCACCTCTGTTCCTACTGAAAACCAAGAATATAGACCTGAAAATCTTTGAATTGTAATAGCAACACAGTTTGCCAAGGTGCTAGATACTAGAATAAAATAACGACATTCTGTAAAGAAATTAGTTGCATATCTCTGTATGGATAACTCACAGGTACTTTCCTTTTAGAGACCTAACTTCATGCACTCAAAACTGGAAAATCTGTCACATATGCATTGTCAAGTTGTTTTTTCCCATTTGGAAGATTATGCCATTTACACTCCTCCATGCAATGTGTGAGGCTATAGGAATAATTTTGTAGGCTACACTGTTGTGAGTGACTAGTACACCCTTCAAAGAACCTTTAAGTTCTCCCTTGGTAAAGTAACTCTGTGTCAGAAAGTAAAGAAATAATGTATTCAGTATGGTTTGTTCAATTTTCAGGTAGAGCAAACAGACTTTAGAAGTACATGCCAGAAGGAACACTGTCAGATGTGGATCCTGAAAACCTGTAGGGCAATGCACATGATTTTTCAAAAATGTAACATATTTACTTCTGTTGGTTATTGCTATTCTAATATTAGTCCATGTCTTGTGTTAAATCATGTATGGAGCTATTTTATGGCACCATTGTTCCAGGGGCTGCCTTAAGTTAGGGACCAGTTTGGAGGAAAAAATGATACTAGGCAATTTTATAAGAGTATGAATCAAATGTAACTTTGGGATCTAGCAGAACTGAATTATTCACAGAAATAAATTAGCTTTGACTCTTTCCTCACAACTCATTTCACATCAATGGTGTGGAGTTTTTTTCTTTAATTTGCCAAGAGCTAAAAGAATCAATGCAGATTTGGTGGTATCTGCCTGTGCTTTTACTGTGATTTCTGAAAGTCAAAGC
The DNA here is from genome assembly GCF_026170545.1 of Melanerpes formicivorus. Classification (NCBI taxonomy): domain Eukaryota; kingdom Metazoa; phylum Chordata; class Aves; order Piciformes; family Picidae; genus Melanerpes; species Melanerpes formicivorus. The sequence goes on along the minus strand of NW_027142357.1, from coordinate 34,777,983 downwards.
CAAACAAGAAATCATAGCTCCTGTCTTTTTCCACAGAGTGAGATCTTTAGCTTCTCTGCCTAAATGCAAGAGTAGAGAAGTAGGCAAACACATTGTATGATGGATGATATATGCTTATATAGTTTTAAATTACATTAGAAACATAGAAGTTAAAAGCCATCAACAGAAAATCTTATCTCAGTCCCTCATTCCATCCTTCCTTCTTCCCCTTCCCTGCCCCTGTACCTGCCGGTAAATATAAATTAGAAGGGATGTATAAAATAAATAACTTCAAAAATTCCCCATTGAATATATAGTTCTACTAATCAATGGCATGTAATCTCATTCAAGTCAATTATGCTGTGTGGTGTGAATGCCTTCCAACCACACTCTGATGACAGCAGGTACTTTAATTTTCTGTGGCACTTTATGTTTTCTGCCTCCCATGATAGATGTACCGTTTTGTCAATATTGAATCAAGAAACAATTAAACTTCATGAAAACATTCAGGATTCCATCCTCAGCTGGTAAAAATGAGTGCTAGTGAATGCAGGCAATCCATGCTGATGCACAGAAGCTGTATATGGAACTGCAAAAGTTTAGTCCAAAGGAGAGATAACAAAAGTTTACCAAATTCCTATCATGTCATACTGAAATTCATGTAATACACATTGGTTTATAATGAGGACTAGCACAGAAGTGGTTAACATGCATTTCATATGTTCTTACCAGGATTATCTGATGGAAATACTAGTAAGTAATGAAAATACTGGAATTGGTATGGATATGCCAAGAAGGTATAGATATGCATAAACACACATGGTTGCATAAACATACTTAAACTATTGTATTTATTTATTTCAGGTAGCTAATCAAGTTGTTCAGGCTCTACTTACTCAAAAGGTAAGTTGTGATTTGGGCACTGTGCTATAACTTAAGGCTTGCAGATGTTCATTGCTCATTAAGAGATCTATAGTATACCTTTCTTAAATTATGTTCATTTAGTTATCAAGGCTGCCACATGTCAGGCCCAACATTAATTTTTTTCTAGTCCAATGAGACTGTACATCTTCAAGGCTTGATCATATAGCACCCATATCTAGGTTTTATTGTGTAACTATGTTGAGACAGCAGCATCTGAAAATCCTTCCTCCAGATGGTGATTTTTTTCCATTCCCTATCCATAATGCTCTCCCAGTCCCTTCCCATGGAACATAAAAGAGATAAATAACAATGCATGTCAATAGCTGGCATGCCCATTCATATTCAGTGGAAGGAAAGACTTCTTGATGTGGGCTTGTGCTTTCCTTGGTAAAAGAGAAGGCTCCACGTATAGAATAAGGATTCAGCTGCTCTACTTGTGGGCTCAGGACCAGCAATAGGGAACTCGTATTTTGTCTCAACCTTTTGACATGCTTCCTGGGAAGTACTGCACAGGCAAAATTCTTGTATGCTGACTGCAGACCTAGCAGAATGGAAAGATTCACTATGGCTTCTGTAAAGGTCTGTTCTGATCAAGTCATGTCTGAAGTTTCTGTTCACATTACAAATGGCTGGATATGAAGTGTGGTTGTTTCAGGCAGACCCTAGCAGGAGAAGTAAAACTGAAAATTGTTAAAATGAATAATCTGGAAAAAAAGAAATAAGATGAAATTAAACAGAGAACAAAACAAGATAATGCATATAAGCAAAAATAATCATCTGCCCAGAGAGGGTTGGGAATAACTGGTAGGACAATTCCACCAAAATGTGCTCTTTGAGTTTAATGTGATTCCATATTGTCATTTGGGGGGGAGGAGGTGGGGAGAAGACAATATATAAAGATCTGTAACAATAAGCAATGAACCCTTCAATATTCATGAAATGATCCTTTGTGAGATCTAGACCACTTGATGAATGTGACGTTATTAAAATGCTTTGGATCATTTAGCTTTAAAAAGACAAGCGTGGAAGAGACATAAATACAGTCTTTTAGTGCAGATAGTGCAAAGAAGAATATAAACTGTTTTGTCTACACTGAATGACAGGACAAGAAATAATATTCTTTAAATGCATCAGGAAACACCAAGTCAAGATAATCAGAAATCTTTGCCACACACCCAGATGTTTTCTAGTGAAATACTGGAATAGATTTTTGAAGTCTGATTCCAAAGCCTTCATTATGGACATCATCCATAATGAACAGCAGAACACGTTGGAATGTGCTGCCCAGGGAGGTGGTGGAGTCATCATCCCTGGAGGTGTTCCAAGAGGGGATTGGATGTGACACTTGGTGCCATGGTTTAGTAGTCATGAGGTCTTGGGTGACAGGTTGGACTTGATGATCCTTGAGGTCTTTTCCAACCTTACTGATTCTATGATTCTATGATTCAGAGTGCCCTCTACAAATGGGGCAAGCAGGGACTGAGGGTGGTGTCAGGGCAGGTAGAATGGTGAGTACGAAGTGTTAGTGTCAGATCTGGAGACAGTGATCAGTGTCAGCCTTGGTGAGTTCACTGGATAAGCCCATGTGGAGGAGTCAGGTCCAAGTAAAGCCAAGCAAAAGGGTCAGGACACAGCTCAGGATCAAGGAGGAAGGAGGCTGGGTGCAGGCATGGCTACAAAGTGGCCGCTGCAGAGCTCAGACATGAACAACATGACCTCCATGTCTGCTGACTAAACTCCTACAAGTAGGGATTGTGCCTTGACAGCAGGATAGACAAATGTCTGCATCCATTAACATCTTTACCTAAGTAAATGATAGATAAGTGCAGAAGGTTGCATTTGGCCATCAGGGAGAAGGCCAAATACCCTTCTCAGCTCCTTACTGGGCAGACCTTTTCTGGATCAATTTTATGACATTCTGGATAGACTAAAAGGTGTGCAGGAAGATGTTCTGACCCCAGCAAGTCTCGTCTTGGTATCCTGCCCTGAGGATGGAGATGTCCAGGTAAGTGGTAGATGAGTAATGCAAGACTCTGGAGGGTGCAGCTGACCATTCATAGATAACACTTTCCTGTGACCCAAGATAGTATCAATAATTTAGAAGTAATAACATTCCCTAAATCTCTTCACCTGACAGCAGGGACCACAAAACATCCATGCAGCTGTTACCACAGGTGAAGGTTGAAAGCATCATTGTTCAATCCTATGATTTTTTGATTCACAACAAAGGCTTCTACTCTAGAAGAGGGATTTTGCCTTACAATGCGCTGAATTACTCTTCCTGTACTCTGTATACAGATGTTCTATATGGTCTGTGCATCATCAGGGGACTGCTCTCTGCAGAGCTGTTACTGCCACACCTTAGAATCATAACTTCAGCTGTCTTTAAAAAAAATAAATCCCAAATCTGTGTTTGAATACAGCTTAAATGGAAATGGAGGCATTTTCTCTTTTTAACATCTATAAAAACCTCATCCACATTTTGTAATATAAACCCATTCGTGATTAAATATTTACCAGAGGGTTTCATCTCAATATATTAGTCTCTAGTTTGGGAATATTATGGTTGTTTCCCAAATAAAGAGAGGATCTTCCTGAGTCCCTTTGCAAAGGTGTCACATATTTTGATGACTACATACTTTCTCAATAATGAATCCTCCCAAACCCATAGGAACCAAGGAGTTCATATGGATACAATACACCCAGAGTTGAATACGTTTAATAAAGTAATTTACGTAGCATTGATGGGATTTAACAGCTGCTTACCTATTACTGAGTAATAATAGGTAATTTAATATCCATAGAAAGAGGAAAGAGGGTACTCTTCTAAATGCTAATGAATATTAACTGTAAGAGTGCTCCTGACACCATTCATAGAAGTCTTTTTATAAGAAAAGACAGGAGCACAATAGCATACAATAAAGAGGAAATTGGACTCCTCACACCAGTCCCAAGTAGGTAGATACTGGAATCCTAATAGTGAGTAGTAAACAGATAAATCTACTATCGGGCAGCTAAGCAGTAAGACAGAGCCAGTCATGCCACAGAGAGATAACACACCTCTGGGGCATAGTGAGAGGAAGAAAAGCGGAGAGCTTTCAGAAAAGGGAGAAGAGTGATTTTGCACAGTAACGCGCACCGCGTAGGCTTCGCTGTGAATTTGAAATTGTCCCTCAAGGACTAATTTTTGGTTAAATTAAGTACATGCTGTAATGGAACGAATAAAGCGCTGTGCGCTTGCCAGTGTGTGGAAAGGCTGTGATTCCGCAGAGAGATTCTGGTGACACAAATTGAGTGAGCAAAGCTTGAGTGATTTATCAATGTCGCTGAAACCTTGATATGGAATTGCAGTCTTAAATGTGCACTTTTCAAGTATAAAATTTGTTACTGTACATCTAGAATTTCTCTAATATGAAAGGCTTTTTTTCTGAAGAAAAAAAAACACCCAACCCAACTCTGACTATGGAGAAACTGTGTTAAATTGAGATTTGTGCTGAATTAGCCACACAGCAAAATTTCACAATTCTATGTAGCAAAATTAGATGGATTTTCTAGCTTTACTAATAGAAAATTTTACCTCTGGGAAATGTAAGTCAGAAAGCCAACACAATTATATGGGACAAACCTATATAGTATCATAGTATCAGTCAGGGTTGGAAGGGACCGCAAGGATCATCTAGTTCCAACCCCCCTGCCATGGGCAGGGACACCCCACACTGGATCAGGCCGGCCAGAGCCTCATCCACCCTGCTCTTAAACACCTCCAGGGACAGGGCCTCGACCACCTCTCTGGACAACCCATTCCAGGGTTTCACCACTCTCATGGTGAATAACTTCCTCCTCACATGCTGTGATGTTTACTGGAAACATCCATCCTCTCTCCCCCCACCCAAAGGCTTCTCATATTGCATGAGTTCTGGGTACTGGATTTTTTGTTGCCATGTGAAACCTGGATCAGCAAGTTGAAATTTGAGTTACACCACTTAATGAAATCATTTTATGGTTTGAGTATCTGCTCTTTGCATATTACCCTCCTCCACAGCAGTGTCTTCAGAAGAGTTTGGGGTTTTTCACTCTGGATTCTATATGAAAGTAATTTCATTTTCATCAATGAAATACAGAAGTTAATGAAAAGTTAAAACAGATGAAGCATCTTCAGAGGAAGAGCAGTGTATTTCTGGAACCTCTAATAAAAGCATTTAATCCCATTTTGGGGAAAGTGAGTCTCATACTGAAGAGAAAAAGCAATAGAGATGCTCAGGTATCACAATAGTGAGGCCAAAGGAGTACTGGAGGTGTGTGGGATATTACTAACCTAACAGTTGGTCATTTTGCCCATGGGAGAGGAATTATATGCTTCAGATATTTGGTAGTTGTATTAATTGGTAATTCTAGAGCTTCAGTTTTCTACACTCAAACTTTATTTTACCATACTACTGCTACCTTTATGTGCCTCATTTGTCCTCTGGGCTGTGTGTGGTATTACCACTGGCACAGTTTATAGCATCTGGGCAAGTAATCTACTGTCTTCTATTTCACTTTTTACAGAAAGTCTAAAGTTGGAAACATAAATCTTACAGGTTTAAAACTGTAGGTTAGGAAGGTTTTGAGCAGTGGTATTGCTAAGATTTAATTTTTTTTCCTATGTTGTTAGTTTCTGTGAATCATTTTCCCCTTTCAGTGCACTTAGTAGTGTTGAAATGTTAAACACTGTTATAACAGACTCTAAGTTCTCTGATTATTTCTGAAAGGCAGGTAGGTATTGATGCTTGCAGTTTCCTAATAGAGATTGCCTTCTGCAAGACCAGAGATAAGAGATCTCACTGATAGGAATCAAAGCTTTAGGGCTTTACAAAACATCAAACTCAAGATTTTTTGGGGAGACATGTTGGAAGGCTCCAGCACTTTTACTTGAACAAGCACCGGAAACAAATAGAAACTATCAAGAGAAAAACAGCCTGTGGTATCACAAAGTTTGATACATACTATATGTATAAAAAGATGTTTACAATTTTCTGAAAGTCTCAAGATGAGCTTACTTGTGTGTTCACCTCTTATAAACTCAGTGCTGGTTATAGTGGAGTTGCTCTAGAGCAACTCTACGCAAGAATTAAAGCTACATCCTCCTCTGAGTTGTTTTCTCATAAAGCCAAGTCATCATGCTGATAATGATATGGACAGGACAGCATATGAGGATCCAGAGGCCTGTTTCTCCTCCTTCTTTTGGTGGAAAGTAATATCAGCTAGGCAATACCACAGGGCAGCAACTGTCCTAAATTTGAAGGAATGTGGGGAAAATATTTTTGATATTTAAATATTTGATTTTAAATAAAGCTTATTGTATTTGGTCTTTATTAGGAGACTACTATTCCTAACCTCTGAAGCTCTCACACCTCACAATGGACAACTACACCAATTATATTGAAAGACTGAGTGTCACATCCTTCTCTATCTCCAAAGTCTTCTTTATGGTAGAATCCTGTGGCAAAGAAAAGTGGATCTTAATTTGAAGTTAGATAGATAGATAGATAGATAGATAGATAGATAGATAGATAGATAGATAGATAGATAGATAGATAGAGTTTGCAGCATCTGAAAGCCATTAAGGGATTGTTCATCATGAACCTGATTTGGCTTTGACTAGAAGACCTGTATCTTTCGGTTTCAACAGTAATATCCTGGTTTACACTCCACTTTTGCTTCTGATAGCCTGTTTTAAGGCTTCTTGGTACCTCATGTTGGAAGTCTCAGACAAGATCATGCTACCACATGTCTGGTGCACCAGCACCATACCATAGCCTAGCCAGTTCTACAGTGGCAAGTTACAGTGGGGAAGATACAGACCATCCACGCTATGCCAGCCAGCAATGCTGACTTGGTTATTTCGGAAAAAGCAGGAAGTGAATCAGTCTTCTGAAGAGTACCTTGAAGGCACAGTACCACTTTGAACTCCTTCCTGGTTTGGTATAGCTTATACTTTCTCATTAGCTTATGCTTATTACAATATTCAAATCTTAATTGCTGCTGTCTGCTTTGCATCGTGTACAAAATGAAATACAAAATGAAATAAAGTCACTTTTTACACTAACAGAAAGGGTATGTCAGGTAGCTGCTGTTTCTCAGTACAAGAGTTTTTTAATGTTGTTTTGCAGTGATCAAACAGCCAGAGAAAATTAAGTAGCGCATTTCTCTGAGGTGTACTATTTTGAACGTTGTGTGTGTATTTCGTCTTATCCAACATTACTTAGAGCTTTTTAAGTGCTTCTATTACTTGCTTTCTAATCTTCCTATTTTCCATGTGCTGCAGGATCTGAGGGAGGAATGTATCAAGCTGAAGACAAGAGTTTTTGATTTGGAACAGCAGAATCGAACATTAAGTGTACTTTTCCAGCAGAAAGTCAAACCAGCTTCTGATCTCCTTCTTCAGGTAGGAAAAGGCCTTTGCAGAAGGAGAACTGTGAGCTTTTTATTCTTGGTGTTATAAAACCATGTTCTTCTTTTTAAAGTTCTGTCAATAAGCAGGAAATGACAGCTGATAGATTTAGAAGCATTTCTGTTATCTATAATGTGATAATATTGAAAGTGAAAGTGTATGCCAATGAACTATGACTACCTATTATGTGCAAATGTGGAGAGAGCAGCACACCTGCAGAGTAGCTTACTTTTTAGGTGCTTCTTCACTATGATGAATGGAATGATATGGGATCATTATCCCTCTGCAGGGGAGAAGCTCAGGTTCCTTAGCATTCTGCTTGATGGTGAACAGTGTAATTTCCTGTGAGAAGACAGCCCATTTATTTAACTTTTGCCATATGTGTTACAAGGGCTTAAGTACATCTTCACAGGCTTAGAGTGATTTTATTTCCTTTTTTTTTTTTATGGGAGGATGCAGCTGAGAAACCAATTGACCCATCTCCCACTCCTTTGCCTTCTGGAATAATAAGAGGTGTTTCAGTATCCCTTTTCATTTGGCATAGTCCATAATTGTGAATGAACCAATTGCTTTGTCATTTTCTTATAGAAGTAGAATTGCATTGCAAATGTTCTGACAAATCTGACCGTGGGCTAGAGAAACAATAAATGAGAAATAACCACAACTTTGCAGGTTGCTAACAATAAGGCCAATTCTGTTTTTAGCAATGTATGTTATTTTGTATTAGAGAAAAATGCATTCATTTTGGAGGAAAAATTTGAGTCAGCTAGGTAAATGGTATTAAATGTGTCTTATTTAAATCCTCTGATGTGGTGCAGCTGTAACTCAAAGTAAAATTTGCCCCTTGCACTCATGCTTGGCATCTGAGGACTGCTAGCTCTTGTCTGTTTGGGCCATTGATTGCGAAAACTCACCAGCTGATGCTTAAAGGCAAGGAACCTGCACAGTGAGAGCAAATAGCTGTACTTACTTACTACAAAGCTCTGAAGCACAGGCAGAGTGATGCCAGCTCGCCATCCCAGGGATTTGGGTTCTTAGCTTACCCTCAAGTTCTTGTTCTGTCTCTTGTACCCATTTAGGTATTGTTAGGTCAGAACCTTATCCTTTCTGATTTCTTCTCCCTTGCCCTCTGCTTTTTCCTATTTGTTCATCCTTCATAGACTCCTGCATAGGACTGATCTCTTCCTGCTTTGGTTTTGTTTTTTCTTTTCTTTCCTTCCTTCCTCCCTTCCTTCCCTCCTTTTTTCCTTCCCTCCTTTCCCCCTTCTTCCTTCCTTTCTCCCTTCCTCGAAATCACACATTGCTTATTATTACAGATATGGCTTTTCTTGCCAATTCCTAGCATGCCAACAATAAACCCTGGTTATTCTGCAAATGTTGTAGATGTGTTAGATACCATCTGAAAAATGGGATCAATGCTTTAGCAAGTTCCTTGAAACTGGATTATGTCATCATCATGAAAGAAGTTGAAAGAGATGAACCTGCATCAAGTGGAAGAAAGAACCTAATGATCTAGCAGGTTTTCCTGAGGGATTCAAACTGTTCTACATCATTATTCCTGCACAGTTTGGCAGGAACTAATGTGTATAGATTTTTTTTATCCCCCTTTTCACTTTCTTTGTCTTTATTGGCTGAGGAAAAAAGAGAATTTAGATATTTGCAAAGTCCACATCTCCCAAACAAGAACAAAATTTGCTGTTATATCCCTGCTTTTGCCATGAACAGATTTTAACCCCTCCCAGGGAAAAAAGGGCAGGGAGCAAGTAGTCATATATATCAAAAAATTAGAAACTTCTGTGCCATGTTTTACCAACAAAACCCATCAATCCATTAGATTTATGACTTTCCAGAAATTTCTTTATCCTCTAACTGTTTCTCCAGACTTGAGTAAAAGGTGTGTAGTCTGTGATCTTGCAGTCTGAGATGTAAAACCTGAAGAAGGGTGTTTTCCTTGGACTGAAATTAAGCAAATACTGCTGTGTGCCCGCACACAGCACAGATTGGGTTATGTCTTCTTGGAAATGCACACATCCCAGACTTAGGGCAGGAGCTAAATATTTATTTAAATCTGTCATTCTACAGCAGAGTACTAAATATGAGGCTGAGGACATTCTGGTTAAATCATTACCCTAATCAAAGTGAATGGGCAAGAACTGCTGACGGGCAAGAGGAACAAGGACAACATGGTGTTAATTTCACCTTTCCTGTGCTGTCTGATAAAATACAGTTCAATTCTATTGAATGCTGATCTCATCCTAGGAGTATTCACACTCACTACAACTATAAATTTGGAAGATTGCTGCAGAAGAGGATATAAGCTAAATATAAACAATATTTGTGACTTTTTTGCTGCATATCAACTTTTGTTATCTTAATGTTATTCTGTAATTGACATTAGAAGATTCTTATATTACAAAGTAAGCTCGTTTTTAAACCATAAACATTCTTGACATCTCAGATTTCAACAGAAACATAGATTTATTTATAAACAACTTTCCCAATGACATTCACCATGACTGTATTTTTGTTTTCTATATGTGGGTTTAAGCAAATAGCACCTGGTTTGTGTGTCTTCTTAGAAATCAGATCATTCACACTTTTTTTTTCAATGAAGAGATTGATACAAGTGTTTTTAATTTGACTGCAGAGATTTTTGATTTGACTGCAGAGTAATGGCCCACATACTATATACTGGTTGCACTGTGCTGTTTTTCCTCATGCTTCTCAGACAGTTCAGAACGAAAACTGATCTCTACCAGTTGTAAAAAAAAATCACGTGGCAAGGTTTTCATGACCACTTCAGGAATCCTTCAGTGTGAAAATACTATTCCATGCATTTACAAAAGTACTTAGGAAATCAAAGGGCCTAATAATATTTTAAAAGAAACAAGCATGTTTTCTTAGGGTATGTGGTTGTCTATACTGCCCTGTAAGTTCTTTGCTACTAGGAATATTGACGTGCTTGCTGTGTGTAGAGAGTGAAACAGAGGATGTGTCACTCCTATCTTGAAAAGAGTAAGCAATGCACTCTTTATGACTAAGCAATGCACTCTTTAATGCAAAATGTAAGGAGTAGAAACAGATAACTGAAGTTGGGTGGTTTTTTGGCACCTCTTTGATATTGTAGATGATTTTTAGGGCTACCTTATCTTTCTGAGGACCTACTTTCTTGCTGAATAGTGGCAATTTACGGAGCCACTATTAGGGTAGACGAATAAGAAGAAGCTTGATCACTTTATTTTAAAGAATATTTTATTCAGCTCTGAAATAGCTTTCTTTAGATGATAAAGCACTGGAAAAGTGTCTCTGTCTCAGCACCATCTGAAGAAGAGCAATAGTTTTAGTTAAAAACCTAGCACAGAAGAGCAGATTCTGCCCAAGCAGCCTTCATTTTCCTCAGTTAATGTAGTTGATAAAAAGAGATTAAATTTTCCCTCATAGCAAGAGAGGTTTGGGAATGAAAACCAGGAACTCCGTTTTGGTGAGCCACCTCATATTTCATTTGCAAGTGAGACAAGTAATTTGAAATAATAGACTAAGGTTTAAAAATTAGTAGAGCAAAACTGATTGTAAGTGAAGAGCAAAATCTGTGGAGCTGATATACAAAAGGTTGCTGAAAGGATAAGGCAGATCTGTAGAGAAGATACAAGAGTAAGCATAAAGAGCCTTAGATGAAACTTAGCACTTCTGCTTTGCCCATGACCTTGTATAGCAGCGATGAAATATTTTGAATGTGGATGTCTATACCACTCTACTCCTGTCTTAGCTTTAGCTTTTCTAAATGATGCAGTGTTTTTATCAGAGAAACTTTAAGCTACTAAAATCACCAAATAACAGTGGTTTTCCACTTCTTTCTTAGGTATAGCATCTCACAGGCTTGTTTTGACCTTATTGGTGGGTATAGACTTCTCGGTTTTAGGACATGGATATTTTCAGAGATCTTTTTATTCTAGTTAGCCCTCTTTTTCCACTCATACCTGAAAATACAGCTAATGACATTGGCCTGATTCTGGTACATGTCATCCTTTTACAAAAATGACGACTTGTGTAAAGTTACTGAGGATGACACAGGGTCAGAATGTGCCTTCTGACAGATATCACCATAATTTGCTCATATTATGTAGCTCTGTTTACATAAATTCAGCATGTTTGTTAGCTGCATTGCTCCCGTGGATGAAGCCTTGCTTTCACTTTTCACCCAGAAAGTTGCTGTTGCAGTTTCTCTGTAAAGCATTCAGAGAATCTTCAGTGAAAACTCTTTAAAAGTGGCAAGTAGCAACATTTATTGAGTGGATTTATTTGATTAAATAAGTAATAAAATTTTCATAGTTAGGAAAGTATAAAATAGTATTTCTTATAATAAGATTTATAGTATCTCTGATCTTAAACTATATTTTCATTGCCATTTTATTTCCATCATAAAAATTCTACTTTATCAACCCCGGAACAAATTGTGGAGGATGCTTGAGGCACCTATTTTCTCCTTGTATTTCTCTGGCTGGATTAGTTGTATTTGTTGCTCATGGACCATCCACATTGTTTAATTTTATGTCAAAAATTTTGTCTAGAATGCTGCAACGCAATCCACTGAATTCTCAGAAGGTCAATTTAAATGATAACTACTTTGTTATAGCTGCATTGATACTAGCTCTTCCAGTAAAACCTGACAGCTCTGCCCTGGCATAAGGGATAGAGTGTAGCTGAACATGCTCGGATGGAAACAGTTGTGCAGCTTAGCAGGAAGGGGTAAATTGCACCAATGGCATTATTATATATGGAAAGAAAAGGAGGACAATTAATTGCCCTAGCACCTGACAAAAGGAGATGGACTATCTGGCATTGGAGTCTGACCTGTAGGTCAGACGTTGTTAGACATGGTGATGTCAGAATGCGGAAGGTTAAAAGTGAAGCTGCATTGCTTTAGAACAATCAGATATACAAAATACTAAAGTATTTCAGAAAGTGAGTATTTGAGGGTTTGAAGTGAAAGCTAAAGGTCATCTCACACAGTTAGAAATCAGTTCGTCAGCAGTCCAAAATATATTTAAATAACTGGGTTGTTATATGCTGAGCAGCAGCATAATTCCCACCTGACAGAAGCCAGCTACTAGTCCTGCCTTGTGCCCCCAGGTTCTTCAGAAAGCAGGCAGACTCAAGACCAAGATCAGCAAATTGTAGGTGAAGTTTTGAAACTCCTGCAGCTGACCTGCTTATTTTCTTACTTAGGATTTTTTCCTTTGTATCCCTCTGATTGTCAGGGTACTCTTGATCTGCAAATCTGCAAAGTTCCAGCTCCAGATCACAATCTGTCTTTTTCTTCTCAGCAAGCAGATAAATATAAACCAGGTGTCACATTATCTGTAGTGATATTTACTTACTCAGGAATTGGGACTGGTGGCTTGAGGGAGAACGTAATTTCAGATCTGCTAATTATTTCAGCTGTAATGGAAACTGCCCTGAAAGTTATGACAATATCAAGGGCTCTGTCAACAGATAAAAAGGAAATCACATAAATTCAAAACATGTTTGAGATCTAGTAAGTTTAAAGTATTACATTAAACTTTATCCATGTGTTGTGTTCCTAGTAGAGCTCCTATGGTGGAGATGGTGGATTTTATACCATTTGCCTTTCCAAGAAGATTTCAGGCTGTAGCCCTGCTGGAGTGCTTTCTCCAGATCAATGCTACCAAAGGTGCATAATTGCCTTTATTAAGAACCTGTCCCAAGAAAGAGCATCCAGTCTTGTAACAGTGAGAGATTACAACAATGCTTCTGTGTATCAGGAATCAAGATAGAGATCTAGTAACGAACATGAAATTTTTGAGACTTTCAAGAACAAATGCTGATGTTGTTATTTCCTGTCTTGCATTATCTCAGTAAACTGGTACCTACTTTCTACTTCTGTTATGTCCTCACTCACCACTAATATCTGAGAAGACAGAATGACAAAGCATTGAATCTCTGTATTTCATCTCACCTTGAATCATCAGCATGTAACAATAATACCTTATAAACCATATTTCTTACCTGCCCTGTTTGCAACTCCAAATATATACTGAAGAAACATTACAGATACAAGGTATTCATGAGAGCCCACTGTTGACCTAAGTCAGTGATGAGAGAAGAAAAGGAAACAACCCTCCTCTGAAGAAACTCCATGTAACCTCCCTAAGGTGTATGGCTTACAGTTTTGAGTGATTAGCAGCAACATAATACCTGAAAGAATTAGACTAAATATCTTATAGCCAGCCAGCTCTGGAAGGAGGCTTTCAGATAAGCAGATGTTTGGGAGAGTGCTGAGAATCATTGTATGGGATGTCATCCACAGCAGTGGCTCTCTGCAAGCCATTTCTAGTCACAGGGACTTAAATTTGTAGGTGTGTAAATCACAGCTGCAATGTGTAGACCTCCAAGATGCTTTGTGTTATCCCTTGAGCAAAATGTCTGAAGCAGCTTTTCTTAGCCCTCAAGAACACCAGTCTGTAACACAGGGGAACCCTGAAGTGCTCTTTTCTGATTAGGGTAAACTATAAAACTTGCAGTTTGAAAAGAAAACATTTGCCAAAATGATTTGCTGATCTAAATCTAACTCAGACTGATAAAGGAACATCACACAAAATTGTTATAGATTGTGGCATGCTGTATGAGAGCAGATAGGGCAGTATCCCTCACCACATTTAGAAATAAAGCAATCAAAGCACATCTAGAGGTTCAGTGGAGAACAGTATTTTAACAAGGAGTTAGATTTTCTCCGTCTGTAATTTGTGTTTTGGTGATCTCCCTTCTTGTCAGACTGTTGTCCCTTGTTTCAGCACCTAAATTCTTACCAATTTGCTCTCATACAAAAAGAAAACATTAACTGAAGCCCAACAGGCTTGTAGGTCTGATGCAAATGAGAATGTTTTTAGGGTAAATTACTCCCTGCTGCTGGAATTTCCTATGTCCAGGTATGTTAACTAGCCTTGAGAGGTTCCAAAGAAAAGCATGGAAAGGCTTTGCATATCTACACAAACATTGTTTTGTGACACACTTTTAAATATACAATCTTTCAGATACCAAACGTAAAAATGAGCTTTCTCCATTATTATAATGATAATAGATGGCCTCAGCAATACCAAAACCAGTAAATCAAATGAGAAATAATCTTTAGGAAAGCCACAAGTGATCTTTGGTGAAGTATTTATGTAGGATTTTGACTGCAGAGAGCAATGTATTCTAAGTTTTTAAGAAATATATAAGCACTGTTCTGAAGAGCAAAGACAGAATATCAGAATAAGCATGTGTCAAGAAAACCATGAGACCATGCTGCTGTGACAGGTCTTAACAACAAAAGTAAGATTTTACTGCTTATTTTGTAGACAAAAATATGCAGCTGACCCTGGGTGAACCATGGATTTCTCTTTATTTTATGCATAGATTTCTATTATCAGTGATGATACACTGGTGGCAGGAATCCAATATGGCATTTGAAACCCTAAGCAAGTGTGTGGGCAGACTCATTAAGTACAAGAATGTTTTCTCATGGTTTTTTTCCTATTATTGTGTGCATTCAGAGTGGGAATAAGCTTAAATAAAAAGGAAGGAGTTCCACAATACCAAATAGCATTGTTACATTAATTTCCAAACTTGCTCTGTGCTTCAAGCTTCTAAAAAGATAGGCTTGTTTATTCCATGCAGTTACATTTAACCTGTGACATTGCTTAACCTGTTGGATGCCATTTCAGCCTGCTCTGTTTGCCAAATGTATTAGCAAGATGTACGAGCAGCTTAGCGTAAATGATCTAGTAGAGAGACTGGTTAGAAGCAGCTTTTATTCTAGATTGTGAACTTTGTGAAAACTCTGAGTTACTGATGTTTGCCTGACATATTTCTGGCTTTGAAGTTTTATAAATGTATTTATTTTTTCTATCTATATTTAGTGTATGTAAGTCAAGAGCCATTCATTCAAGTTTCCCTTCTAAATGGAACATTCATTGATGTTATGATAGTAAAAATTAGCATGGAATCATCACAGCATGGGGTATGTGAAGTACAAGCCACATATTACATATGAAAGTGCAAGTTCCTATCCTCAAGTCAGCTTTTAAAGCCTCCCCAGTTTGGATTTCACAGTGGAATACAACAGTAGCCACTGCAAGCTCTGCTTAAATACAATATGCACTAACAACAGGTGTGCTACATAATTTTCTCATCATGGTACATATTTCACACTCCATAACTCCCAAACCAAATACCATAAGAATGCATAAAATTAAATGATTCAAAGATTTAGAGGGCTGCTTTGTGTTTTGGTAGGATTCCACTGAAATTCTAAAGCACTATAGAAATATAACTATCATTATTACAGATCTGTAATGTTCATGTTGCACTAATGGAGCTAAGTATGCAGTTCATTTTTGTTTTCTTAAGACTTAGAAACAAATATAGTCTTAGAAACAAAGGATAACTATGCAATAGTGTGTGTGTAGGAAACAAGAATAGAAAAAGGATTAATTTAACCAATTATTACATTCAATATATCTAAAACCTGATGTATATTTTTAACTGTGGTTTTGCTACTATTATTTAAGGGTGGTAGAGATGAACTAATATAGAATTATGTCTATTCTACTTAAAAACCGTTGTGCAATAAGTACTCTACTTGGCAACCTTTAAGGTGTTTGGAGTAGATCAGGACAGTGTAATTTGCTAATAATTTTAAACTACACATTCTTTATTCAAAGGATACTTTGTGTTGCCATCTGCTAAGAAAAAAAATCATTTTCCTGTGATATACTTTGTATGTTTTGTATACTCCTACTGCACATAGAAGAGAAAGGGGTGGCAATTAGAATAAGTGATTATTCATAATGAATCATAAAACACCTACTGAACCAACTTCATCTTATAGTATTGAATTTTACTAATGCTCTCCTTTGTTTCCCAAATGACCTATCTTCTTTAATGATGGTTTGGATACTGGTAAGATTCAAATCCTCATCCAAAGGCCATGACACTATTGACTAAATCTCTGTTGACTTCGCTGAGAATGTGAAATACTGTATTGCAAGATAAAATCAGCACGTAGGTGCTCAGTGAAACTGAAGAGTCCATTAGTGCCTTAACTCCTAAATTACCATCTGAGTATCTCTCTTGATAAGGACAAGCTAAAAGGAAAAGTTACCTTTGTCATTAAATCTTTAATAATGTGATATTGACAGACTTGAGTATTTCTGTATTTTTAGCATTTTTAGATTGCATTCATGCTCATTTCTTTCTCTGGATGTGAGCAAGCCATGTTTCATTAGTCACTAACTGAAGTCTGGGTGCAGGGAGGAGCAGTGATTTGTCTGTGTCCTGTGCACATTACAAGGGCATTTCCAACATAATGAATTAAACTCCATTTTACTGCATTAGAAGCATGGAAACCAGACTGCCAAAGTAATGGTACCTTGAATTAATACCAGTGCTTTAAAAATCTCAAATATACACCCACTCTTCAGTTCATCTTTCTGCTACCTAGTTTCAGAGATGAACTACTTCATTTTGTAGTGTTTTGATCCTTAATTTTTATAGTCAGTCATATTTTAAAAGCAGGGATGCTCTATCTGTTGGGTTTTTTTCTTAAACTTTCCTATGACTATTAACTTTGTTTTTTTCTCTAAACAAGCCTTGAGTAATTTTTCTGTACAGTGGATACAGGCAGAGATGTAGGCACAATTGTTATGGATTATACAAACTGTAAGTGTGAACATGAATCAGAGCCACTGTGATTTAGAGGCTTGCTTAAATTTATTCTATGAAATGGTCCTTAGGAGATCTTGACACTAATTAGAAATATGAGTACTCTCTGCTCTGTTCCAGACTTCACCAGTTTTAAGGCCAATGGCATCGTGGCCTGCATCAGGAATAGTGTGGCCAGCAGGAGCAGGGAAGTCATTCTGCCCCTGTACTCAGCACGGGTTAGGCCACACCTTGAGTCCTGTGTCCAGTTCTGGGCCCCTCAGTTTAGATGTTGACTTACTGGAATGTGTCCAAAGAAGGGCAACAAAGCTGGGGAGGGCTTTGGAGCACAAGCCCTATGGGTACAGGCTGAGAGCTGGGCTTGCTTAGCCTGGAGAAGAGGAGCCTCAGGAGAGACCTTCTTGCTCTCTACAGCTACCTGAAGGGAGGTTGTAGCCAGGTGGGGATTGGTCTCTTCTCTCAGGCAACCAGCACCAGAACAAGAGGACACAGTCTCAAGCTGCACCAGGGGAGGTTTAGGCTGGATGTTAGGAAGAAGTTCTTCATAGAAAGAGTGACTGGCCGTTGGAATGTGCTGCCCAGGGAGGTGGTGGAGTCACCATCACTGGAGGTGTTTAGGAAGAGACTGGATGGGGCATTAGTGCCATGGTTTAGTGGATTAGATAGTGTTGGGTGATAGGTTGGACTCAATGATCTCTGAGGTCTTCTCCAACCTGGTTAATTCTATTCTATTGAATTTAGATCTTTAGGTCCTTCACACACATGGGATCAGACTTTCAGGTGTTCATGCATTGTGTTGAGCTACTCTTAAAATCTGGCTCATTATTTGGTGCCAAACTGAGACATGACCCCTTTTGAAATTCCTAGATAATATTTCCTATGACCTGCTTTTATCTACCATGAAAGAACAATCAATTCACAAGGGTGCAGATTCCTAATCAGATGTTGGCATCACTTCTGAGCACAGACAGATGCCAAAAAGGTTTGCAGCTATTTGCCAGTTATGCTAGAGGCAAAGCTCACCGCTGCCTTGAGCCTCAGGGCAGGCTGCCTCTGGTACTGGCTGCAGAGTGGAAGAAGGGACTGTCTTTGGTGTCGCTCTTCGGTGTCTCTTTGGTTTATGCCAGAGCCTAGTCCTAAATAGTTCTTAGAGCACAGTTTGGTGCAGGAGCCATGACTGATATTTTTCATTTTCTGGTATTCCTCCTGGCTGCAGCAATAGGAGCGAGGTGCAGATGAGCATGGTCAGTGCATGTGTGTATTCTCATATCATCCTGTATGGTGCACCCTCATTGTTGGTATCAGCACTGCCTCTCACACCTCATTTGTGTTTCAGCCTTGTTAAGGTGGCTTGCATGGACAGGCTGATTGTGACATCCTTCTGTGGTTTCTCACCACTCTGGAGTAGGTCAGTGGAATTCCAGAGGTCTGAAGCCAGGATTTGAGGTGCCTGTTCATATCATCAGATCTACAGAGCTGCACTCTCTCCTGCACACAAGCCCTATAGTTTTTTTTGCATAAGAATAAATGTTTCAGAACTTGAACTGCCATCTGGAAATCTTGTGGTCAGATCTGAGGCTTTCAAGAGTGAAATACCAAAACACATTCACACTGTGACACTCTAGCAGCTCTGTTTCTGAAAAGCAGGAAAAGTTTAGGAAGTCTACAAGACAATTCCTGACGTGGCAGAAATTCTTTTGATTTCAGTACAAGTGGAGCCAATAATCCTTACCAGCTGGGAATCTGCCCACTTACTCTTTCTTAAGCCATACCTCAAGTAAGTACTTGGAGGAAAAAGGATAGAATAATGTACCTTGTATCCAAGTGTTGAAGAAAACCTTCTTAAAAACTCGCTCCTTACTAGAAATTACTCTGCCTGAGCCAAAAAGAATGCATTAGAGTTGGAAAGAAAATATGTATGTAAAAGCCTTAAACTCACAATAAAAGTGTTTCTTGAATTCCTATCACTATGTCCATCTGACATTTCAACAATATTACAATGTTAAAACAATTGGAGGGCTGGAGAAACCTTTTAAATGTATAGTACTGAGGCAAAGAAAATGTGGCTTGTTCAATGTTAACCTTGACAAATTCATGCTCTTGTCATTTGAATGAATGAACATTTCCAGTGTCAAGCTTACTGGACCTTGGGAAATAGCAGTGAGGAAGGACTGTAAAAATGTTGCTCATCTCTCTGAAATTATTTTTCTGTGCAAATGAATTATTTCACTGAATCCCAAATGAGGATGAATCTGCTCACTTGAGTCACCTGTTCACAGCCAATGAACTCGTATGTGAGACAGAGCTTACCCTCCTTGCTTACCGTATATTGATCTAAAGCATCTTCCCTGAGCCTTCTCTCTGTTTTCCTCCTACAGGCAAAAGGTTAGAGTTAGATAATGGTATTAATTTTCCAGACATCTGCACATGTTTTAATAGCCTTTAGAAGGTTTGAAATGGTATCTGTTTGACCACCACGGGGCTAAAATGCCATTAAGGCTTAGATTGTAGCAATACATAACAATCATAGACCCACAGTTCAACCTGGCAATAAAAAAAGCTAATTTATTTTATCGGGGATTTAAATTAATGTGATGAACTCCTCTCTCAACAGGAGCTGTAACGCCACTCTTACAAAAATACCATGGCCTTGCTCATGTTCAAAACCTGATAAAACCCTTGCAGCAAGCATATTTGTTTGGGGTGCTTGTTGACAGTTTGCACGTCTGTTTGTGTGTTCGCTTAAAGTACCTAACTGTTCCTGAGACCATTTTGTTTTTTCTGTTATATTTTCATTTTTAGCCTTATTTTTTTCTATCATCTGACTCACACTCAGCTGGAAGAAAGTAATTAAGAGATCCAGGGCAGTCTCCAGCCTTGTTTTTCACATGCTGAGAACTGGAATTGTCTTGTAGGCAAAGATTATTACTGATTGGGTAAACTGAGTTTAAAATAACCTTTAAAATAGACATAGACAGTTAATAAGGATAGTTTTGGAAAATCTGTGAAAGAAATATTTAGGGCTCACACTTGTTCATTTCCAACTATATGCTAGAGGAAAGCTTCAGCTTATCCCATTATAAAGTGATAAAGCAGCATTTGATGGCAGCAGCTTCTGTGATAAAATGATCATGGCAGCGCTGAGAACGAATCTAATAAGGGAATTGATCTGTAGATTCCAATTCTGTAAGAGCCAACATCGATCAAGGTAAATGTCAATAACAAGATCGTACTGAGGTCTCCCTAATTCCTTTAGATGATTTTGGGGCATAGTCAGAAAGTGAATGTGAAAATTAATTTTAAACTGTAGGAATCATAAAGACAAAGACCAAAGTTATGTTGTGCTACCAGGAATATCCCTGACTATTGTAATACCAGCAATTTAGTGGGGTGTTAAAAATTAGTGAGTAGCATTTAAACAGATAATGAGCGATAATGCAGTGCCTGTTGTGTGACTGAAACACCAGTACTTTTCATCTGTTTTCATGTTAAAGCATTTCTTACATACACTGAAACAATAAAAAACAGCTCATCTTTTTGCTGCTAATGCATCCAATGGCATGTGTAGAGTGTGCCATAAAAGATTAATGGTACAGTTGTTCTTTCTCACAGGAGTTCAGTAAAAAGGTGTTTCCTAGGCTGGTTGTGACCATGCTGAAACGTTAAGGAAAAAAAGGGTCTGTTTGTGAGCAGTGTTATAAGAGAAGGTGTCAGGCTGTGCAGGATTCTGCCTCTGACTCTTTGATGTTCCCATTATTCATAACACCTATGTGAAGTTGAATTAACATATTAATTAGTACTAGATTAGTAGAGATGTATTTACAAAAAGCATTTACGGGATTGTACCAAATTACTAAGAAACAAAATGCAAATACGTGCTTAGGAAGGAGCTTGACTCTTCTACAATGTTACTCTCACAAAACTGCTCTTTTACCATACTCCAAGGAGTTTTCCATGAGCCAGCTCATTAAAAACATTTATTTCATTAATTATTTACATTCTGACGAGCTGATTACCGGGTCATTGATGTAAACTGTTGACTTTACGGTAATTACAAACCACAGGGAACTTTATACATACATTTTCCTAGGACATTAAATCAGCTCATTTTATTATTACTGCAATATTTACAGACTCCTACCATAGTCTTATTAAAATGAGAACTAATACTTTGGAGTCTCAGAGCTTGAAAACACTGATAGAGTTATAAAATGAAAGCTAGGATCAGAGAGGATTACTTTGTGTCTTTCAAATGTAACTTTTATTTAAAGCATTTTATAAAAATTAATAAAACTAGGGGATTTGGAACAGTAATTGTAGGCTTACGTTAATGTTGTCAGCTCTCTAAAGAATATAGAAAGATTATGTTATTTATGTTTGTGCATCAACCATCTGCTGAATATCTCCCAATTTGTGCCCTAGGATACAAGTTTCCATCTTTCTGAGTTCCTTTAGAGTCTAATTCTCTGCTTTTTGCCTTTTCTGGATGGTTCGGTAATACTGGAGAGTACCAAGCC
Source organism: Melanerpes formicivorus (assembly GCF_026170545.1). NCBI lineage: Eukaryota > Metazoa > Chordata > Aves > Piciformes > Picidae > Melanerpes > Melanerpes formicivorus. The sequence continues at coordinate 34,756,407 of NW_027142357.1, read as the reverse complement.
TGGAAAATCTGAAGCAGACACAAGTGAAACCTTTCTTATCTTTTTTTTCCTTTTCTTTTTTTTTTTTTGATGCTGGATTTGCCATGTTAACAGGGTTTTCTGATGTAGTTTTAGCACCCTAATCTTCTCTGCAAATGTTTGTAATATCGTACCCTTCTATTTTGTCTTGGATGTTGTCAGTTAAATCTCGGTAAACTCACCCGGAAGATTTGCCAGCAAAGCTGACAAACCACAATTAATACTGGGTTTGAATTCAAAATCCAGCATCTGTGTCATCAGGCTTCTAGGTATTTTAGAAAGTCAGCCAAGTAGGAGTCAAAACCCAACGAAGCCAAATGAAAAATATCAAATTAGAAATGTCATGGCAGGGTTTTGGGGTTTGTTTGGTTTTTTTTAAGATTAATAGAAAACTCAAATCCACTTGACTTGACATTTCTGGATTAGCTTGAAACTTCCTATTTTTTGTAGTAAGATGTCATTTAGCTCACTGAAATGTATTTTACTGTTAATCCTTTAATATTTATTTTTTGTACAACTTTTCTTCTCAGTACCACTGAGCAATACTACATGTTTGTGATTGTTTCCTGTATTTTTCACAGCTGCAGGTAAGACCAATAAATAACAGTCTCCAATGACTTACTCATAGCACTGTGAGAGTTATCCTGGGGTTCACTTGCTTGTATTAACTCCCACAAAAAAAGGAGTTACCGGGGTAAGTCTTCTGTGATACAGCTGTTGAGATACCTGGCAGCAACATAGAGTGGCAAATCCCTACAACTACCTGAAGGGAGGTTGTAGACAGGCAGAGGTTGGTCTCTTCTCCCAGGCAGCCAGTACCAGAACAAGAGGACACAGTCTCAGGCTGCGCCAGGGGAGGTTTAGGTTGGATGTTAGGAAGAAGTTCTATACAGAAAGAGTGATTGCCCATTGGAATGTGCGGCCTGGGGAGGTGGCGGAGTCGCTGTCATTGGAGGTGTTCAGGAGGAGACTTGCTGGGGTGCTTGGTGCCATGGGTTAGTTGTTTAGGTGGGTTGGATTGGTTGAAGGGTTGGATGCAATGATCTTGAAAGTCTCTTCCAATCTTGTTTATTCTATGTAATTCTAACCTTTCAAGCAGACCTTAAGAAAGAGTAGACTATTAAATATGAAGACAGCTTTCATCTTTGCACCAAATACTATGCAGTATAAGACTTCTGAGTCGTTTTGCCCATTCCAGACTGAGCTGTCTGATGTTTCATTGTGTGCTTTTGCAAATAGTAAGAATCTTCAGTACCAGCTTGGTCTGCTGGAAGTTGTGCCTGTAGTAACAAAGAAACAGAAAGAATAGCTTAATATGACGCATTAGCTTTGCAATCAGCAGGTATATGGTTTTGCTTGCACAGAAGTTTATTACTAGCTTCTAGAGGTCTAAGAAGTGATGAGTGTATAATTATTTTGGGTAAAGAAGAATAATTTTAAATGGTCAGAGATTGTTAGTTTCTCACTCTAATTTTAGCTGTAACCCTGTATATGGTTAAAAATGACCCAACAGTAGGAGAAATTAGTAACTTGACAAGTTGACTGCATATCAGATGTTCTCCTAGATGTCTCCTGTGACTCACTCCTGTTACCCATATTGCGCAGCTCTATTCGCTTAATCTATTGTGTGTTCTGCAGCAAAGGAGGAGAGCCAGAAGAGAGCCATGGCGAACCTGTGTTTGTCACTATGCTTTACTGATACTTTGTCATTTTCTTTTTCCTGACTGCTTGATGTAAAATGTTGTTGCTTAAGGAAATGCACAAGTACAGCTTGATTGGTCATGGTTACTATTGTACAAGGGAAAATGTGAGTCTAAATATTTGATGCAAAATAGTCTCTTAGAGCCAAACACACAAACATGTAACAGGTTTTACAAACAGAAAAATAGAAACTCGGAAGAATTGTTGAGCTATCACATTGCTGTCAGTGAACATGAACGTGGACTCAGAACACTGCCTTAATGCTGGGAGCAGGAAAAGTTAGTATCTGAACCTAGTGTTTCTTCCATTGAAAATGCTGTACTTTGGGATTTTTTCCCCCTAGGAATAACAGTTGTCTTCTTACTTCCTCATGCTTTAAAGCTTTGTCTCTTTTTAATACACTTGTGAAAATCTAGAGAGAGGTACACCTATATGGATGTTCCTTTGTAGCTTAGTCTAAGATAAGGTCATGTTTTATTCCTAGAACTGGCACCCCCAAAAAAATAATTAAAAAAAAAAAAATCATGTTGTTGACTGTTTAGTTCTGGACAGAGATACAGGAATATGTATCTGAGAGACTGAGGGAGCTGGGGCTGCTTAGCCTGGAGAGGAGGAGACTCAGGGGTGACCTTATTGCTCTCTACAACTACCTGAAGGGGGGTTGTAAACAGGCAGAGGTTGGTCTCTTCTCCCAGGCAGCCAGCACCCGAACAAGAGGACACAGTCTCAGGCTGTGCCAGGGGAAGTTCAGGCTGGAGGTCAGGAGGAAGTTTTACACAGAGAGAGTGATTGCCCATTGGAATGGGCTGCCCGGGGAGGTGGTGGAGTCGCCGTCACTGGAGGTGTTCAGGAGGAGACTTGACAGGGTGCTTGGTTACATGGGTTAGTTGATTAGGCGGTGTTGGATGATAGGTTGGACGCGATGATCTTGAAGGTCTCTTCCAACCTGGTTTATTCTATTCTATTCTAATATGAAATGATTGTGCATAGGGGACTTTATTTCCTGTAAAGGAACTGCTGCTGGTGCAGGAATGGTTCTGAAAGACATGCTGTATTCTGCAGCTGAACCACCATAATGCTGGACTACATGTTAATATAAAATATTTATCAGAAGTAGCCACAGACACAAGTGACCTCATGCTGTTAAAGTAATTGATGACTGCAAAGCAAATTATCAGAGAATTAGAAGGGAAAATGCACAGCTATTTCCACAGTGAAATGTCCTTGAAATTATCCTGAAGGCTATAGGTTTAAAAAGGAATCCGGGATGGCACATACCGTGATCAAGGAACTCTGCTGGGAAGCTGCCTTTCTTCACATGCAATAAGCAGCTGGAAAGATGAAGGCAAGTTCCTAAGCAAGCTGGTCACTATGATAATTGCTGTTGCTATTACAAACTGTGAAAATGGGAAGACTAATTTTCTTTCGCTACAAAGTTAAACAGTAATGGCCATGAAGTTCTGTTCACAGGAAGTGAGTAGTATGAAAGTAGGACATAATTCTGAATTTCTATTAAACATAGAACTTCCAAGAGCTGAAAGTATTATTATAACTTTATTTTCATGGCATCAATTATATCCAATAAAACATCAGGCATTGCTGTGTGTACAGAGTGTATAATTGCAAGTACATTTCCTATGTTAGTGATTATTAGAATTAAATAAAATGGAAGCATCTTTTTGCAGCTTTCACTTTCTAATATTTAGCTGTTTTCTGATGACAACCACTTGTTCTGCTCTCTTTAGAAGAAGAATTACCATATGTCAAAAGTGTATGTATTACAAACTCAGATTTGTCTAAAGGCAAAATCTATTTCAATTCTCAGAAGTGTTGGGGTTTTGGTTTTTTTTCTTTAACTCTACTTAATGTTTACTTTTATTTCAGAGTGTTTAGTGTATGAGAACTTCACACATCATACTTTGTGTAGTGTGTGTTCTTAATCTAGCCAACTTTTGATGGACTGGGTGAGAGATGTTCTCCCATCTCCAGCTGAACACTCCCTCTGCAATGATTCCAAGGACTAAAAATCAAATGAAAATATAGTTTCATGAAAGGTTGTATTTCTACATAAACTAAAACTACATACATTTCATATGTAAGAGATTTTTTTCCTTTCTCTGGTATGCTGTCTTCTGTGGTATAATGGAACTGTAGTATAGCGTACTGTTTCTCTAAGTCCTTTGAAATTAAAGCTGATACTTGATGTGATTAATTCATAGCTGCGCTCTGCTTCTGATGGCTATGACAGAGATGAACAAGGGAACAGGGAAAGTGAGACAGGTCAGCTGATTGTAAAAAAAGTCACCTAGAAAGAGCTCTTGTCTTTCATCAGCCTCTATTACACTTATGAAAAGATCACATTAGCACTCTTCTGCTGCCTTTTTGGTTTTTCTTCTTTCTTCCATGTTTTTGGTGGTTACTAAGATGTAACTCATTTAGTTCAACAGAGGAAAAGTTGGAGCTGTGGTATTGCTGACTTGAGTATAATCTTCTTCATGAAGAGAGTTATTAAAAATGAGTGGTGTGAAGGCTGCAGAAGATTTATTCCCTGCCAGTCCAGTTACAGTGGTCAGGTTATATAGGAGAGTAGTCCAGAGTAAGCCTGTTTGGGTCTGTAATATCCTAGATAATGGCAAAGATGGGATGAAGCCACACACACCAAACAAACATTTATAGCTCTAGCGTGAAGCAGCAGGTTGAAAACGAGGCCTTAGAACCTAGAGAGGGGGAGAATTTCTTTCATGTGAGTGATAAACTTTGGCTCGTGTGAGAAAAGCAAAGCCAATTGATTTAATAGCAATTAACTCACCCAGTATTGGAGAGCTGTGTACACTTTGGCATAATTCATTGACAATTGTTCTGGCAATGCTGCAGGCCATTAGATGTTTTAAAAGGGAGATGGGAACTGATAGATATTCTGCACAGATACAGTCAATGGACACAATAGTTAAGGGAGTCTCTCTAATATTGCCTCATGCCGGCCTTCTTTTATCTTCCTAGAAAGCCTTAATAAGTATGCTGCTGGGGGAAGGGGAACTGGCCTCCTTTTTGATGGATTGGTTATCTACCTGCCAGATAATTGTATTTCCAATTGCACTTGATATAATAGGCTTCCACCTAAATTATCAATTACTTTGTTTTTATTTTTTTATGTGGGTTACACAGTTAATCTTGACATTGAGCCACAAGGAGCACGACCTTTTCTGTATCAGTCTCACAGATGACAGAGGAGCTTTGCTGCTGCTGGCCACAAGCAGCCACAGAGAGGCCCTTTCTGCTCTGCCCTAGCCTCTGAGCACCCACTTTCTGTAGAGGCATGGCTCCAGTCTAGCTAAGATGCTATCAACATTGTTTTTAGTTTGTGCCTGCCCCTCCAGAACTCAGTAAGGGATAGTTTCCAAACAATTTGGCCCAGCCCATGCTTCATTCACTTCATAAGGGTTTTCCGTTCTCCAGTCCAGTGCTCCTGATGGTTTCCTGCATTCAGACGGGCCCAGACGTTCCCCACCATGTACAAATATTGCCCAGTTTCCCCTTCTCATTATATACAGAACCAGGAAATGGGGTGGTTGGCTTGGATTTATAGTTGTAACTCCTCAGTTTCATGTTCAAATATTCATTTAAACTGCTTGGAAGTCATTGTGTGTTGTGGTTTACCTTTTGTTGCATCGCATCGTGATAACATCAACAGTGGTTTTAATATTGTACAGTTATCAAGGCAGCAGTAAGTCCCTGATCTGGTTATGTGACTGTCATCTGAAAATAACCATAAAGGACACAGTACATTTTGTGTATCTGTGAAGAAATCAAGATATACAGATAGGACCGTCTGCTTACTTGGTTTTAAATGGATTATTAATGAGGTTGTTTGGGGTTTTGTAGCAAATACTGGTTTTTCCCATTATTTTTAATTAGAAAATGGAGAAGGAATAAGGAAAAAATCAAATTTCTTATCATTTTTCTTTTGTAATTGGATGACTTGCTTCAGTGCAGTGCAACTATATTTAATTAATGATCTCAAACTTTGTTATGCTGTTTAATGCTAGTCATTATGCTGGCTGTGTGTCTGTTTATTTGCATATGTGTGGGGAGGAATATTCCCAACGTGATGATCTTTTGTTTGATTCAGAAATATAATCACATTATACATCTTGAGAACACGCTTTCCCCCTTTGTTAATCATTTTAGTCTGCTGATTCACCTTTGTTATATGAGTTTTATAGAGTCAAAGTGTCTAATCCTGGCCAAGATGATTCAAACACAGCATGACCCATATGCAGCCCAGATCTGCTGGACATTGAGTCAGTGTGGAGGGACCCCTGTAACTCTGAGCCATTTACAGCATGCTATGCTGGGCTTCTTATCACTGGCCAAAAATTGTTTCTGTTTACTGCCTGTTCCAATTTGGCTGATCTCTGCTCTTCTGTCTGATGTGGACAATAGCAGCAGCAGGCTAAATTCTGTGGGGTGACATTAATTGAGACTAGTTAGTTTCCCATATTGTGATGCATATATTTTGCCATTTAAGTAATGAAATATCTAAAATGCCTTGCTGGAAGAATGGGAAGGCAGTTTTGCAGCTGTAAAACTCCTACAGCACTCCTTCTAGAATATTTTTTTTCTGAGAAAATAAATGTACAACTATAAATGATCATCCATCTTGGGTGTCCTCAGTCGTGACCTCTAATGCACAGATCTGGCTACAGTGATTTCCCCTACATTATCTGTGGAAGGAAAAATCAAGTGGCTGGTTTAACTGGAGAAAGTAGTTAATTCCTCTGCAAAGAACAAATACACCACTTGCTCCTAACATGGGTGACTCCTGGTTCTGAAAACAGTGCAGTTCTCTGGTGGTTCAATAGTGCCATTGGAATTACTGTGAAGAATAACACATGTACTAAATCAGTAAAGCTGTGAGTCTTGGAAGGCAGTTTAGCTTGAATTTAAGTCTCAAACAAACACCAGACAGTAACTCTAGTGGTAACACTTTGAAAGATGCATGATGAAGAACTAGGCAATAGGCATCACTGATGTTAAAAAACATATAGCCTGGATGTAGTTAATACTAATAATTAGAAGTATTGGGGATACAGAGTGCTTGTAGCATTTTAAGTCTACTCAACAATATACTGGGCATGTTTGTACAGAATATTGATCATCTAAAATATTTTCCATATGAAAACTGAAAATATTTTCCATAATCTGTCTGCAACAGATAATACCTCCTGAAGAAACCTGGGTGAATGTGCAACTCTTACAAAATTACTCCCAAATTTATAACTACTATTTGTTGTTTTGTTTTGTTTTTAAAAAGCAGGGTTATCTGGAATAGATACCTAAAGCACAGCATGCAGATAACAAAGGCTGGAGGAATGGCTTCCTGCTTTGTTATCTAACAGATTAATTTCTGCAGTAGGTACCAAGAGAGTGGGCTGAGGAATAACTGGATATAAGATACTGTGTGACTGACATTTCAGGGCCCTGCACACTGTCTTGACAATGTGGATGAGGTTTTGTGGCTACAAATTCTTTTTCCCCTCTATGACCAGGCTTCCTAGATGGACGTGGTCGTTTGCCACTCATGCAGCCTAGATAAGTCTTCATGGTTTGCATCCTTCCCAGGGTCTCCCTGGGAAGCATCCCAGCAGGATCTGCACCATTCGTTTCTCCAAGCTGAGCTCCCTGGTGCTGAAGGGGGCATAGATGTGGTCTCTCTCTCCAAGTGTGGAGAATTAATGGGAGAATGAAAAGAGCTGATTCAAAGTCCTTATGTTTGTTTGTTGGGCTTTTTAAAATCCTTCTTCATTGATTTCAATGGATTGTAAGTCAGATCCATACTGCCTGTTACATGATATGTTGGTCTGGTGACTGACAAGAGCGCAGGTATTTCTTCTTCTGAAGCCATCAGCCAAGGCATTCACATAAATCATGGATTTTATTGAAACTCTAATTAAAACAAATCAGGCTTAATGCAAACTGAAAGCCTTAGTAATTAGAATACAGGTAAACATGGAGGAAAAGGCACAAGCTTAGCCATCCTTCCAAGCAAAGCTGAAAAACCCACTGTGTATATAATCGAACAGCATGTGAATATTAATGCACAAAATCCTCAGAGTCCCTGGTTCCCTGATGCAATTATTTTCTATTCACATTAATTGTTCCTAACAGATGACATTAATGACTTTGAGTGAAAATGCGTGCAAAGGAGGCCTTCAGCAGATCAATGCTGCTTTAAAATAGGGTCACTTTTACAATCATTCACTCAAGGTGTAGCAGCTCGTAAATAAAACAGCATTAACAGGTTGATTGATTTATAAATGTTAATTTTGTAGTTCATTTTTATGCTGTTTTCCTGAAACCTGTCAAACTCTGTGGATAATGGTGGAACTCGTGTTTATTTGTCACTGTTGGCTATGAAGTAATGATAAGTTGGAAAACAGTGACTAGAAAAAAAAAGTAGTAGAGTTTGCTTTGGATGAGGAATGATCTGTTCTGCAGACAGGAAGTCTTGGACAAAGTAAGCACAAAGAGAAACATTTCAAATTAGAGCAAATCCTCTTTTACCTCAGGGTCTTCATTTCCCTTGAAATTTAACAGCAGAGTTTGGAATTTTAAAAATGCTGATCTGCTACATATTTGACAAATGCTTATGCTTTGCTTATTCCTTTCTGCCCCCCTCAGAAACTCCATTCACGCATCTTAGACCTCTCATCTGGGGATTTGCTTTCAGAAGTAGAGCGAAACAGAAGCCTGATGCAATCTCGAACTGCTGATGCTCAGATTCATGTGAGTTTTTTGTGCTGTACTTGTACCCCTCTTCAGAACCTTCCTTTTTGCCTTTAAAGTCAGGGATGAGCCATAAGGCTGATTTCTGAATTGAAACACTGTTGAGGCAGATAATAATACTCCTTCTTCCTTCTGTTCTCTGAAATTCAATATTGTGTCCTCAGTTGATATAGTAAGCAGATAGTGTCACTCTGTGCAAAAAAAGCGTAAATCTTAGCAATGTCCCCAATATACCTTTTTGGGTATTGATTACATCTCAGAATCTCTGAGAAATGGTCAAGGAGCTTTTTATTAAAGCCAATGCAACATATTATTCATCCTACTTTTATGATATATTATGTATGAACTTTTAAAAATTCATGGGCTCTGCATTTTTTTTTTTCAGATGGGCTTAGCTTTGTGCTTATTTGGCAAAACGTTAGCCAGCGTGGCTTTCATGTTTCATTGTCAAAGAGAAAAGTAGCTTAAAAGACAAAAGGCATGTAAAGATAGAGGAAAACAAAGAGGACAAGAGCAGAACATTGAACCTGTGCGTGCCTTTGATCTTGAGGTGGTGTAGTGTCAACAAAAGTGTAATCTCCTTTGTAATACATACTTTAATGAAAAGGCCTTGTTTCACAGAGTCACCGAAATGCTTACAACCCTTTGCATGATATGTAATGAAGCCTTTAGGTTAGTTTTTTCTGATACAGGAATTTGTGTCTTTGATAGGCTGATTCTTTCAATTTTCTGTTATTTCTAGGGAGAAATAGGTATTTAAATTAACAATACTGAATTCAGGCCTTTTTTACTCTAATTTTATTAAAAATAATGACTCAAGAGTCATTATTACAGAAAAATTAACATTTCCCTGTGTTAGTTATTAGACTCAGACACAAGTTAAATATACTTACTTAGTGCACCATAAACATACTGTTTAGAGTATTTCCTTGGATAATTTGTAGAATAAAGGAAAATTGCATGAGAAAATTTTACTCTCTCTTTGGTTATCTGAATGCAGTCCATGAATTGGATAGATGGCCTGCTTCAGCATCTCTTTTTGCACATTTCCTCACCTCTCAAACAAGAAAAATTACTCCTGTAACATGCTGTTCTTTTGCTTTGCTTAGATGTCTCCATTTTCCCCATTGCTGAAACTCTAGGACCAAATGCCTTTCTCTTCTCTTTAGGTGCCAAGGAAACAAAGTGAGGGGTTGGAAAGGCTCTCAGATAAGCTGAAGATGACAGGAAAGGAAGGCAGTACTCATTAGTGTGCTGTGATCTCTTTTCTCCTACAGGAGATCCTTATAGGAAAAGATTTTGCAGGCATCCTTCCTTTAAACACTATGATAACTATGACATAGCCGAGTATAAAGGGCAGAAATTTGACATGACATGTTTTCCCAGTGCCACAGCTGAAAGGCAGCAAAATAGCCAGAACAAGCAGATGCTGCCATTAGCCTTTAAACAGTCAACCTTACAGGGGAATGACGGCATCATAGCTGAGGAAGCTGATGAGAGAGGGTCTCCCATGGGAACCACGATGTTAGAAATAAAGAGTAATTTGTCTCAACAAAGTGAGAAAGTCTGCTTCTGAGCCAAAAACACAGGCACCAGCCTGCCTCTGATGTTGAAAGATGTATTCTTCCCAGAGCCACTGCATTTAAAGGCTATTCCTCCTGCATCCATTTGACTTCCTAGGAGAACATGTACCAATAACTCCCAGAGGTGAAATGTGCTCTTGCTACCTCTAAATGATTTTCCCATTCATAGGTTTTGCCTGTGACAGAGAATAATGATTTGCCCTGTAGTTAGGTTTGTCAAAACCAGAACATTATTATGTCAGTTGAGCAATGAACAGCTGTACTGATGAACTCCTCAGCAGTAAAAATTCTGCTCTCTCCCATTTAACTGAAAAAAGGTTCAACCCTAGTAGTAATAAATGGGAGGACAGAGGGGAATAAATGGGGGAAATTAGCAGGCCAACAACAAAAAAAGTGCCTACAAACTGAGCATTGTTCCAGAGATTTGCATGAAGAAACTGCATCTACTACTGAGACAGTTTTGATAGTTGTTTTGTGGGCTCAATAACTAGATTTCTTGTGTCCTCCTGAATATAAAGGTTAAATTTCCATCTAAGCAAAATTGACTTGGGGTATATTATTTGAGCTTGTCTTAATGAAATCCCAAACAAAGTTTTATGCAACAGAGTCATGTCACTCTGTCTGGTGTTCCTGGTAATTAAAAAGATATCTGATTCTGTAAGGAAAGTGGAAAATAGCATAACAGAATGGTGCAGGCACTTAACATTAAAGAAACTCTAACACTGTTAGGCACAAGAGTATTAGTTTGGAAACAAATTAAAGGCATCCTAGATAGTCCTGCAGAGGTTTAATATTTAACCTAAAGTGCTATCTGCTCTTCATTACTCTCTTACTCAAAGCTGGCACTTAGTCACAGTCAGCTGAAATTGCATTTGGAGAGGGGCGATAACTACACAAGTACTAAAGGCAACCATAAAGTGTCAATAAATTGCATAAGCAAGAGGCTTCAGCTGTCTGCGAGCGACACAAAGATGGATTGTCCTACGTCAGAGAGTTTCTTAGACAAAGCTTTGAACTAGATAGGAAACCAAAATTAGACTGTAATGGAGAGATTCCATTCTCAGTGGACATTCTGGTTGGGATACTAAATTAATTTACCTTGTCCAGGGAGTACAGCCTCATCTGTTACTTTGCGGGGCTATAATGCACTTGTCAAGATGTACTTGTATTCTTATAACTTTGTTTTCTATATCTTACTGGTGCACGCTGCTTATGTACAAAGCATAATTCAAACAGACTCAGAATAATCTTTAGCAAAAGAAGAGGAAAATGCTGCTTGAAGAATAAAGAAGCAAACATGGAGAACTGTGGATTTTCCCCCGACGAATAAAAACGTTAGCAATTTTTAGTTGGTTCTCTATATTAAATGCACCAGACACTAATGACATAACAGGGAGCTTTAAGTAGCTTGCTTGCATTTTCTTTGTCTTTCTTAATCAGGGGAAGAGTAAATGATCCTTCTCCACCCATAAGATATTTCTGTTTCTTCTAACATTTTAGGAATGCCAGCAGAATGTGAAATCCAGTATACCTGCCTTGAAATGCCAGAGTCAATTAAATATGATGGGTCCTAGCCGCCTGTATCCCCGGAGCAGCTGCAGCAGCAGTGAGCTCTCCCTCTCAAGTGCTTGCAGTGAATATTCCAGTGGTTCCTCCTACACTTGGAATGATGGAAAGACATGCAGCAAAAGGGTAAATCGTATTAATTTTCTTTGTAGCTTAAACTCATCTGAAATAAGAATAACTGAAAAGCTTCCTGTTTCAGGAATCTTTTTTTTACTTTCTTTTTTCTTTTGTGTTTAAAACAGTTATCAGGAAATGCAGTAAAGGTTTTCTCCTCAATGTCTCCCTCCCTCTTACTCTCCCTGCTTTTAACTTTTTTTAACAATTCCTTTATCACCCCAATTTGCTCAGTTTCCTCATTTATTCTGACATTTATTCTGCCTTTCACAATCCAAATTGTTCTTCTTCTTTATCTTAATCCTTCCACTAATATTGTTCTTCCTACAGGTTTTAAATGCAGTGCAGCCTTCACACCACTGTGAAATCCTTTATTAAAAAAGAACATTGCTGTTAATAGCAATGGATCAAATGAAATGCCCTATGCAACTCCTAAAATGGCAGCACTTTTTATTAACAGCACTTGTGAGTAATATGTGAGTTTTATTTTGTTTTAACAGTCATCTGTGTGCTGGGATAAAAGAATAAGCATTGGTTCTTCGCTCCCAAGCAACCTCTCAAGTCCTGCAGATGATCTACCTCCAACTCGTATCAAGGAAAACCATATCTTAGAAGGGCTGAAAAAATTACAGAAGCAAAAGATATTACTTGAGTCTCCTTCAGTAATATCAAAATGGGGTTACAAAGATTGCATGAACTCTAATGAGGGAATATATTCCCCAGGAGTTAAATGTGGCAGCCATAATGAACAGACTCTTTGCAAGCCAATGGAAATAGGAAGTATGTGCATTGAACATAACAAAACTTTCTCTTATGATTCAGATTCACATGATGATGCAGACGATGACTCTTCATCCTTACTCTTGCTGCAGGAAGTACCAAGCAAAGACTGCAGAACCTACTCTAACAAATTAACTCACAGCATTTCTGACAGTCTCTTTGACTGGGATCCTGATAGGAAACATTTGCCAGAAAGAAGTTTGTATTTTAATTCAAAGGAAAGACCTGAAAAATTGACTAGTTTTGTCAGTGGATTTCAGGCAGAAGTAAAGTCGTGCAGCAGAGCAAAGCTGCCTGAGATACAATTAAATCAAAGCCATGTTAATACAGGCTGGAAGGATCTTAATTTTCAGCTTTCAGATACTGATGACAATGAAGTCTTGGATGAACTGCATATAGAAAGCAGTGATGAGAAAAGTCCATCAGATTTATTAGCATCTCCTTTTACTGAGAAGTACACAAAGGCCACTGATGTGCTCAAAGTCGCAGAGAATTCTCAGGAGGAAAAACGGATATCTGCTCACTCAGACATTAGGCCAAAGACAGGTACTTTCATTAAACAACAAAAGGTTATTAAGAAGACCTCTTCTGAGGAGTGCATTACCGTAATATTTGATGCTGAGGATGGTGAGCCTATTGAATTCAGCTCACATCAAACTGGAGTTGTCACAGTAACAAGAAATGAAATTTCAATCAACCAACTGCAAACTAGGTCCAGTTCAGAATACACTGAACTTCTACCTCAGGGAATGACTGATTTGCAGACAGGAACCAATGCTAGAAACTACACTGTGTTAGAAAGACCTGAAAATGAAACTGAGAAACAAACTTCTGAGGATAATACAGGAAATAAAAATACAGTTGTTCCCACGACCTGCAGTGAATCTTCACGCTGTGGAAGGGCAACCCTGCAAAATACTCCACAACAAAAACTAGTGAAGCCAGTGTATGATGTATCATACAAGACCAATTCAAGCTCCACTGTGCATGTGGGAATCATTCAAAAGCCAAACATGACTAAAATACCCAGCAGAGGTAAATTCTCTCCACAAAAAAATGCAATAACAGAGAATGAGGAGACACCTGCAGCTCAATCAGTGGGCCCTGCAGCCCTTGAGAAATCACCTGCTCTGCCACCTGTAAAGCTTTCAAGATTCAAAAAAGCACAAAGTCCACCTCATAATTTTGACTCAAAAGTCAGCTTCCAGGTTCCAAAGCCCCCTGCCCACCTCCTTCCTGGCTTGAAACGTCCAGGCAGAGGTGATGGGTCAAAGTATCCAAAGAGTTCAGCATCACCACTGTTGCCTCAGCGCCTTGTAGAGCCCAGTGACTACGGAGAACCTCCAACCAGAGACTTTAACTGTGATTTAGCAACTGTAAATACCCGATCACCCTCCCCACCCCTTCCTCCAGGCAGGTCAACATCCCTGTTGATTCGGCCTAATTATGCTCCTTCACCACCTGTAGCAGTAAAATTAGGAGGAGCTGGTCCCAGTGAAATAGCAAAAAATCTACTGAAATCATCACCATTAAAAGGAAGTGTGAACTCTGGCTTTCATAATCAATCTCGTCAGGAAATGCAAGCAAAAACTGTATCTTCTGGGGCCAAAATTGAATTATCTTACCTTCAGGAAAATGCAGAAGCAATTATGCAAACTAAATGCGTATCTCAGCAACCCCATAGTGCATGCCAAGGACTTTCCAAAGTTTCCACAAAGCAAGTCTGCCCAAAAAGCCCTAATCAGCTGGACCTCCACAGGAATCGTGAATTTTCCAACACTGATTTTCAAATAGCCAGGTCCTTTGCTGTAGGTTGTCCATCTATGGAAAGAACTTCTTCACAAAACACATACTGTAGGGGAAAAGATATTTCCAGTGACAGTGGAGTGGATCAGCCACAAAAGATGCCAAATGCGCTCTCCACAGCTCCTCAGTGTCATACAGCAAGCACAGGTGAGCCTTTACTCTCTCAGGTAAATAGTTCCCTGATGCCAACACAGGTTTGTGGTAGTGACGCTGCCTATGCTGCCCATAACTCTGATGAGAAAGGAATGAAAACCCATCTCCCTGTGGGACTGAAATTGTTTGTCAAATCTCCCCAACTTCTCCGAAAGAGCTCTACTGTACCAGGGAAGCAGGAAAAAGACAGTATAAATGCAGCTTCCAAAAGTAATGTGAGTTCAAGCAAGTACAAGCAAAATGAATCTGTAACAACTAGAAGCACCACAGATGCTGAATTAAAAGAGACTACTTCTGATACTGAAGTAAAAAATAATCTTGCTGTGGGACTTAGTATGGATGCAGCATCACCTCATTCACATGAAAGCTGCAACTTGGTGGCTGACAGAGTAGATGGATTAGAAAACAAATTAGTTAAGAGATCTGTTTCTTCTAGCAACAAGTCACACTTGAAACCAGCTCTGGGCATGAATGGAGCAAAAGCTCGTAGTCAGAGTTTCAGTGCTCATACAGGAGAAAAGCCATCTGCCGCTGTGACAGAAGGCCTCGGGAAGGTACGGACTCAGATTATTACAAACACTTCTGACAGAGGAAACTCTCTGACAAGACAGAACTCAGCCATGGAAGGTCTTCAAATCAAGGCCATTCCTGGATCAGCAGTGACACCGGAGACTCTACCATTTACTCCTAAAACCACAGAAAATTCTTATTCTAGACAAAGTTCGCTTGGAAATATAAGTAGCTGCAATAGCCAGCATGGCAGCCCGAGCAAACTGCCCTTCAGATCATCTTCCAAAGTAGACTTGTTTCACAACACTTCAAAGTGTGAAGGAAATAAGCCATTTTCTCAGAAGCACGCATGCAGTCTGTCTGTCCAGAGTGAGAAAAGCACTGAAAGTTTTAAACATGAAGCTCTGAGTAAAAAAAGTGTCCTGCCAGCAGAACTGGAGTTAGAAGCATCAGCCACAGTATCTTCCAATCAAATGTCATCATTTCAAATCTCAGAAGGAATAAAATGTCCTCATAAACTGGAAGCAACAAAGTCAGAAAGACAGCAAATGTCTTTAAAATTGTCAGAAGCCTCTGAGAAGGTTGCTGATGTTTTGAATTCACCAGCTCTACAACCTACAATAGAGGAGAAAGTCATGCTATGCATCCAAGAAAATGTGCAAAAGGGTCAGGGACAAACTAAATCTCCCACTGCAGAGACTAAGCAAAAGACTGGGCCCTCTATAGCTAGCTGGTTTGGCTTTAGGAAGAGTAAGCTCCCAGCACTGAGTAGCAGGAAAACTGACATTCCTAAAACCAAGGTAGGAAAAAAGGATGTCAAAGTTTCAGGATTTGGAATTAAGCAGGCAAAATTAGAGAGAAGAAAAGAAAAAAAGAAGACTGAACAACACTGTGAAACAGAAAACGAGATTAACAGGAAAGCAGACAGTGGTGACATTTTAGCTGGTGTCACGGAGAGCAAGATTCTGAAACCTTCACAAGACATGGCTGGTGAGATCGGGCGTGAGAAAATCAGAGGCTCCACCACAGCCACATACTCACCAAAGGACAGTTTTATGAAGGAGCTTCTAAACAGGTAAAACTCTGGAACACAGTTTGGGGTGTGTTGTATACCGTAGCTTTGCAGATGCTCACATGCTGGGTTCAATGTACATTCCTTTTAGATTAAGAAGGCACAGTCATAATCAGGAGTCTCATCTCTACAGGAAAACACGTTAATAATGAGATGATAATTTTGTTCTTGTTACTTTGTTAACAAAACCTTTGAAACCAGCCTTTGAAATTAAGGAATGAGACGTTACATCCAAGTTGATAGAAATGCAAATGATTCCAGAAATCAAGAATCTAGGCAGATGGTGTGCAAAGATAGAGGATAATTAGGTACATGTTTTAATGTATTCCATCTTCATGTATTGTAACCAGCATACATACATTTGGTAACTAGTCAGAATTACAGATTGCATTGGGTTGCAAGGGAGACCCTCAAAGGTCACCTTGTCCAACCTCCCTGCAGTAACTGGGGACATCTCCAACTAGACCAGGCTGCCCAGGGCCAAATCAAGCCTGATATTGACTGTCTCCAGGGATGGGGCCTCAGCCACTTTCCTGGGCAACCTGTTCCAGTATTTACCACTCTCATTGTAAAGAACTTCTTCCTTATGTCCAACCTAAATCTGCCTTGCTCCGGTTTCATCATCTGTGATTTTGATATTTTGAAATTTGTAGATAAATTACTTTGCTTTTTGCCTTAACTGTTTTGAATTAAGCATGATCTTGGCTAATCTGGAGAGAAACAAGAATTAATTATATTTCTAGCTACCACAACCTTTGGCCACAGAACAACTTGACAGTTGCTGTCCTGTGTTTTCACGTTTGCCCCACAGCAGTCCCAAATATAATATAAATCATTATATGTGAAAGACTAAATTGATATACTACCTGACATTGCAAGTGACAGATTTGATCAAGGCTAGTTAGAAACATTTATCACTCAAAGGTCTAGAGACAGAAAGATACAGAGAGGTTACTTTAAACATTAAAGGAATGGAAAAGTAGAGTGATTGAAGAAGGGCAATGTAATTTATCAGAGGAATCACTCTCTACCTGCAGAGTTGATAAGAAAGCAGCTCGGCAGACAGAAAGTGGATCAAATAATGTTTCCTACAGGAGTATGTCAAAGGGCAGCTCCCAGGGCTCCTCTCTTCACGGCAACTCTATCAGCTCTCAAGGAAACCACAAGAAAAACAGCAACACAAAAGCTGATATGGAAATGCAGAATCAGACCCTGGTAAGTGCTTAGTACATGAAAACATTCTTACGTTCTTTTAAACTTCTGGTTGGGCTCCTTATTGCCAGTACAGATGAAAAGGATAATAACTGTTTATATATGACAGAAAGATTGTGTGTAGTGGAGAATTGTGAATTAATACAAAAGTTGGTAGCTTGACTGTGGGCCAGATTATACAGCTAGTCATGAAGATCCTACTGCTTCTGCTGGCAATTCAATTCCAGTGGAGATATATGCAGAACGATGCTATAATCATACTGTAGTAGAGTGAAATAATAGGACCATTTTCTTTTCTTCTCCTTTTTTTCCCCATTTCCCTGAAAATTGCATGCCAGTGTTGAACATTATAGAAGTCATTAAGTCTAAAATGTGCACTGCTGATGTGGAAAAGGCACAGTATTTGACCACATTTGGGAATATTTGTCACTTAAGAGAGAGTCTTTCAAAAGCAAAAACATACATTTGACCCATGTCTCTCTTTGTACCACAGAAATATCCCCATTAATGTCCTGTAGTTAGTTTTATGCTTCAATAAGTTACTAACTATACCTAGTAGTTTAATTTACCCAGAGAGTAGGAATGTTGCAGTTCAGAAAAAAATCATTTTATTTTCTGTTAACTGCTAGATTCTGGTTCTTTAAAGGTTATGTGAGTGGCTAACTTTTCTGCATTGAGAGTCTGGGATTGTGGCCTAAAGTCAGACTGAATGGGTGCCCTTCTGTGTAAAGCTTCAAATAATTAACCTTAGAATGTAGTGAGCAGTTTCTTGCCCAGCAAGGGCTTTTCCGGTGATATTTTAAAGCCCAAGCACTAGGAGAACACAGATACTTTAACTCAATGAGCATTCTTTTCACATTCCTGATAGCTTCCTTCACCGTATTATGATGATGATTATTGACAATAAACACACAGTTTTCACAAAATACTATGAAAACTTGTGCCAAAAATATTACTGAACATGAAGTTGAAGCTATTACTTTTGATGTTCTGATAAAACTGAGTTACTGAAGTACAGCACAGGCAACTATTTCATCTGAAACTTACACAGAAATTCTTTGGGATGTGTTCCAAGGGTAAAATAAATTTTTAAAATGGGAAATGTCAAATTTCATAATGGGAACTGGAAAGTCTCTTAGCTTAGCTTAGAGTGCTTAAGGTTAAAGTATCCCACACATGGTTTCTACTTCAGGCAATTGTTTTTTCACTTTAAGGCAGATGTCTCTCCTTAGAACATCTGCAAGGTCGTTTTTAAAAACTTAAGGGGGACATATGCAGAATAAATGCGTTAGAAAACTTTTTCCTCCTGACTCTTGTGGTATCATCTCCTCTCTGAAAATGTAGATGTCTTCTGCATTATAAAACCACAAATTATAAGCATATCTAAGGCTGTCCTTGTAGTGTCACTGAAAGGAAAGAGAGAGAATGAAAGTCTGGAAATGTGCAATATGCAGGAAATTCAATCCCACTGATCTAGAACTTTGATAGCAAAGCAGAGCCCCTTATCAGAGCCACTCAGTTTAACTATGCTCCATTTAATATTGTCCTGACAGCTTTGGATATATCTTCACTGTACAGAAATACAGAAACCTCTACATGTTGCTTCTACAGTTTCTAACTTATTATTTTCTAATGCTTCAGTAATCTACTGTGCCTCTCTTTTTTTTGTTGGTCATTTTGTGAAGCTTTTCTAAATGCAACAATAATAGTCAGGCCTTTAATATATCTACAAGAAACACACTTGATTTTATCAGAGAACTCTAAAGATTGCCTTTAATATACATAAATAGTGGAGAAATGCTAATTACACTGTTTATTTTTTAAGAACACTTTAGTCATGAGGAAGAGGCATCACCTCTCCTATACAATACACTTTGGCTGCTGGAAATCAAAGCCAGGGGTTTATAACTGTTTTTGAAGATGAAGTTACATTGTGTGCTTCATTTTATGAAGTTTCATATGGTGGGGTTTTTGTGGTACTTAATTCCTAAAAAAAAAAACCCCAAAACCAAAAAACTTTTTAAATCCAGTACCCAAAGACTGAGGACATCTAGAATAACAAGATTAAAAACATGCTTCCAGTTCTGAATGCTAACTTGTGAAAGAGATATACTGTAACATTGCACAGTGTGTGATATTTCATCTTGGCCTCCAAACTTCTTCAATAAAAACAATGGAAAATCTTTAAATTCAAAGCTCATGCATCTTATTAATGTCATTTCCAGTTATTCTTTGGTATCCACTTACTTTGAAGGAGATTGCAAAGGACTAGGAGATAGCTGTGACTGAAAACAGTTTCATGTAGTAGAATGGGCTGTCATGCATTTTTTTCTTTGCTTGTAAAAGGCAAAATGAATGCTTTGTCAGAAAACAACCTAAATCCTTTGAAAAGCCCTAAACTAAGAAGATTTCTTTTACTTTTTGAACAATGTGAAGTGCACTCAGTCTAATGGGTTCAGTGTGCATTTCAAAACTGCATGTCATATATACACTGCTTCTTTAAATCCTGGCCATACATTAATTTTCTAACAAGCTTTTTCTTTAAAGCCTATTGAATTCTTTTATTATTAAATCTCTTTTCTTATGATGTGCCAGGTAAAGACTTGGGGCACTATTATGCCATAACATATGCACCAATTACCTCTGATTTCTGTTCATGCAAAGAATGTTATTGCTTGACTGCCACTGAATTTATGGCAAAAGCAATGTTGCCCCAATGGCAGCCTTGTGCATTCACCTTCAGAGGCATACACTTCCCGTTAGTGTTCATCAAAAAAGCACTTTGCTCTAAAGGCCAGCCAACAGAAATACATAATCCTTTAGCCTACACCAAGGATATTCCACATTCCCCAATACTTTTTCGTGTCCTTGGCTGGAGCTTAAGGTGAGATACAATCATTTCTGTGCTGCGCTGCTTCATTTCATCTTTGTGATTTTATTACAGCCTGGTGTAATTTAGAAAAGCCACAGGCTTTTCTTTGTGAGGTGGAAGTGTGGCACCAAAATCAAGTCACCAGAAGTTTTCTATAGCACTGTCTGCCTGCAGTCTGTGTGTTTGGGGAATACCCAGAGATCTATCCTAATATTGTGAAATGTCATAGCAGCAGCAAGCCACAGACCGCCATGCAGTCTGCAAATGTGAGAAATTATTCTACCCGTAATTCGATGCCAAACGATCATATACTCTCTTCTTAGTTTCTCTCTGCCTGAAGAGCATCATTTCAGAAGAAAAAAAAGAGACATAATCAAATCTCTGGGATTAAGAAATTGTAAATGCACGTTTATAAATGTAGAGAGTGAGCCTTGCATGTCTCGCAGAGGCGTAGTCACAAGAGGTCAATAGGGCTACTTGTGTAAAACCAAGCAAGTAGAAAATATGCAATAATGGAGCATATGTCATGGAAGTGATGATAAATTCTACTGGTTTAGATTACAGAACATATTTAATGTTATTGTAAATGTGCTGTAAGTAGTTTAAAACACCAGAGAGTGATTAACAAATAATTTAAGATCTCTGAGATGTTGAAAGTAATTTTTTCTGCAGTGCTGGCTTTCCTCCTCTCATCACCTTTCATTCCTGACTGATTTATACAGCCTGGCAGGAAAATATGTCCCTGGATCTGAATTATGGCTGCTGATGGCATGTATTCGAAAGGGGTTCTCACTGTGTGCTAGGAAAATTCTCAGATTTTCTGTACACTTGGGAAATAGGAGTGCAGAAGAACAAAGCAAAAATACATCTTCATCTGAAAAACAGACTATCTAGGGGATTTGAATAACAAACACTTGGATAACACACAGAGACCCTTAGAGTGCCCTGCTTTTTCAAATAGCATTTCTCTCTCTGTTTAGCTAATAAATGCCTTCAAACAGAAGTGGAAACAAAACCACCAAAGTCCAGTGCTTGGAAAATGAACTAGTAGGGTACCACACCATGTACTAAGCTCACTTGTTTTTTAGCATAGAGAGTGTAACATGGTATTTCTAGAGAGCAACAAATAAGAGGTAAGGAGAGCCGAGCATAATTCTTTTTTTCTTTATTTTTTATTTTAATGCAGAAAGGAAACTTTTCTTTTTGAGGAATTGTGTCTTCCAAGGGTAATTTTTGACTGCTGTATATTGTGATTGTGAATTAGGTTGTTATTCTCACATATCAATCATAGAATAAGGCAGGCTGTATACTTCCACTCTTGGCTGCCCTGTAAGTTTATTCTGGTTTATTTCTGTAAAGGTATTCTATAGTTACCATGAAACAACATAAACAGAGTCACAGATGTTCTTCACTTTTGTTGTTGTACTATGCACAGGCTAAAGTAGTCACAGAAAACCTGCAAGAAGAAGAGGAGGACACCATGACAAGGACTACATGTCAGAGTCATGTGATAGGTACAAAATTATATTTTACACTGGATTTTATTGCTGTCACAGTTCCTGGGGAAAAAACAACAAACCAATGTTTAACTCTCATTACTTTGTTTGCCCACCTAATGTCAGCTTTAGCAATTATGTTACTGGATAGACAGATTAATCCAACTATCATAAAAGATCAGTACATACCATTACCGATTGCAGATCAGTGTGATGCAAGCTGTGGAATCTGGTTCTGAAAGATCATTTTAGCCTCTAAAGCTAGTGGGATACATATAGTGATACACTGTAATTGTCATCTGGCCTTGAATTAGTAAAATTCAGAATAATCTGAATAGCAAAATAATTGTTGCAATAAACTAGAAGGTGTTACTCCAGAAGGAGTAACAAACCAGGCATCTGTTCAGAAGACCTTGAAATTGTTGAAAATAAAGTTGCCTTTGCTCTATGCTTTTTAGGGGGGTAGGACCATCCACCCTAGACAATCTGCCCTGCTTTTTGATTGGCATGTACTAATTTTTAGCCTCAGTATGTGTTGAAATACCTAACAGGCAATGGAGGGCAAAACAGAATTCTACTTAGGATCTGTTTTAGAGCAGTATGTCACCAGTATAAGGAACTGACTTGGAATGAGATTCTCCTTTAGCAAGCAGAGACTGTGGCAATAGTTAAAATCTGATTCAGAATTTTAAGGACACTGTAAGTGATTTTGCAATCCAGAAGCTCTTATGTTTCACTAATACTGTGAGCCCACCAAGTGGGTCTGAACAGAGGTATGACACTGAAACACATTTCTCTTTGAATGGCTTTGCACGCTTTACTGATGTGTACATCCTTTTCAGTCCCACATTTAGTCATCTTACTTGCAGAAAAAGATCCCTAAACTCTTCCCTCTCTAAGAACCCAGCTATAATGGGGGTCCATTACAGCAACTAAATAACAGGAATTTTGACTGATGTTCAGAGTAAGACTCTGAGGGAGATTCAGTGAGTGGGTAGGCACTAGCCCTGAAAAGAGCTCTGTGAATAAAGGACTAACTTTCTATTATGACAAATTGTTCACTTAAGGTTCTTCAGAATGTTTTGTCTCTGCCTCAAAATTCTCAAAACTTACTTTGAATTGATGTTAAATGTTTGGGTTGAATTTTTTTAGGCCACATACTGAACAAGAATAACCAGTGCTTCCTTGGTGTTGATCAGTGTAGTTGGTGGTTGTGGCCCATACCTAATTGCTATGTATTTTGATATATTACTTTGTTATTGGGTCCTGCAATATGTCATGCAGGTGGCTTTCAAGAGTGTTAATATTTCACTCCTCCCACAGGCACCAAATATGAGTCTCTGACAAGATATAGTAGTTATGGAAAAGGTTGGATGGAACTTCACAAAGTCAGACTGTAGTTGTGCCTTAGGTTCATGAGGCCCTCAGTTAGCTAAGAAAGTTTGTCACTGTGGGTACGGCCTTCCTATGCACCAAAGTCATTTTTTGTAAAGAAAAGACCTTTTTCCTCACCTTTTTGAGGGCTGATGACATGGGTAAAATGACAGGTAGGTCTGTGGCCCAGGTCTATGCAAGTCCACAGTTTGTAGAGCTCCAGAAACACCAGGCAGTGCTGCCCTTGGGAAATTTGTGCAAAGAACTTTCTGTGATCCGAGTTATACCAATTGCAGAAGCATCTTCTTTTCCCTAGACAATGCCGTCTCTTAAAGGCTCAACACAGATAGCCCTCTTGTGCCTTGTCAAACCACCTAGACTAAACTCAAGGAGTTTGCTCAGAGGATCTAGTTGTTAATATCAAGAAACTTTGATGGTGGGAGACATTGTGTGCAATAGGTAGCAATGGCACCATAAAAATAATAGAAGTCTAATCAAATTTGTTAACATTTGCATGGTGAGTCCTATGTCAGTATCACACTGTGTTTTATTCCTCTCTCATCAGGCTATGCTTTATCTTACCTTGGTATTTTTCCTAATGTATGTCCACATTGCTCTTTGAGGATAGCAAGCTTTCCTAGGTCTTGTTCAGACTCTTTTACCAAATTCCTTGCTATGGCTTCTGGCATTTTTCTGCTACAAAGGTTTTCATAGCGCGATAAGCAATGCTGATTGTTTTCAAGACCAAAACTCTCGGCAGCTTTAAGAAACGTTCATTTGGAACACTTCCCACATCAGCTTGCAATTTTTAGTCAGAATCATACACAACAAAGAACTTGTGAAGGTTATAAAGAAATTGTTGCTGAGGAGAATTATCTGAGATGTGAGAAAGCCAATTTTGTCCTTGTTATGAACTAATAAGCTTCTGGTTGTCAGAAGCAGAAGGGAATAATGCAGGAAGGTTGCCTCTATAAATGCTATGCCTTGCTGCCATCAAGCACATGATAGTGAGCCAGGTCCTTAGTCCAAAGAGGGCAGTTCATGTCATGGTTGTGGCTTTTGGTCTGTTCTTTTCATGGAACTGTTTCATAGCGTTGGGAGTTCTTCCAGAGCATGAGCATCTTTGAAATCTTAAGAATTTCACTGGGCTGTTAGTTCATCTCTTACTGCGTTTTTCACCGTCATAAACAGTTGTTTTAAGAGAACAAAGATCACTGTGGTTTTGCAGCTGTACTTTAATGAGTTCATTCTACTGTTTTTTTTATCTAAACTGCTAAAAAATGGAGCAGAATATTCATAAAATGTAGAAAGGCTATGATGAAGCAGGTAAGATGTTTTTTGTGTAATAGGAAGAACAGGTACTGCTGTAGTTGTCACTGTGAAATACCTAAACTGACCTCAGGTCTGCCCAGTTAGCTAATAAGCCAGATACATGTAGCTGAACAGTCTTCAAGGTTGGTATCATGTAAGACAATGCTGGTTCATCACTTTCTGATAATGAGATACTCCTGGGTGTATTAAAAATGTGTAAAATGTCAGTTGCTACGTTTTTAATTTATTGTCAGTTGTTAATCTAAACAACTTTAAGTATTTTGCTGACTCTTTGGATTTGCTAGATTGAAACAATACAAGAATGCTTAATGCACAGTAACAGAAAATTGCCCTTCTTATATACCTGTGTCTCAGGAACACATGGTCACTGCCATATGAAGTGATCATTTGCATTATGCTCTGCTGTATTTAAACTTATATTCAAAATATTTTCAAACAATTTTAAACAAGAGTATGTCACACCTTGGATGCTTCTGCTGTACTGTTAGTGAGGATGCCAAATGTGGCCCTGGCAGCACAGATGTTACCTGTGCTCCCACTTCTCACAGAAAGGTCCAGACATCGTCAGAACTCCTTCTTCAAGCCCTCTGCAGTAAAGTCATGGGTTTTTGAAAGGGTGATGAAATGGGAAGGGCTGAAGAACCTAGTATGAAGAAGGACATGAATAAAAGGTCAATTCTCCTTTCATGCCAGGAGAGATTCCCCAGCTCAGACAGGTACAGCAGGGTCTCCAAATACTCCTATAAATAAAATTCTTCTGTTGAATACAAATCATAGTACCATAGTATCAGTGAGGGTTGGAAGGTACCACAAGGATCATCTAGTTCCGACCCCCCTGCCATGGGCAGGGACACCCCACACTAGATCAGGCTGGACAGAGCTTCATCCAGCCTGGGCTTAAACACCTCCAGAGACAGGGCCTCAACCACCTCCCTGGACAACCCATTCCAGGGCTTCACCACTCTCCTGGTGAAGAACTTCCTCCTCACATCCAGCCTGAATCTCCACACCTCCAGCTTCATTCCATTCCCCCTAGTCCTATCACTACCTGATATCCTGAGCAGTCCCTCCCCAGCCTTCTTGTAGGCCCCCTTCAGATACTGGAAGGCCACAATTAGGTCACCTCTGAGCCTTCTCTTCTCCAGACTGAACAGCCCCAACTCTTTCAGTCTGTCCTCGTAGGAGAGGTGCTCCAGCCCTCTGATCATCCTTGTGGCCCTTCTCTGGACACATTCCAGCATGTCCATATCCCTCTTGTAATATGATATATCAAGCTCCTGACAGTACTGCTGTGGTGTAAACATAACACACACACCCTCCTTGATTTTACAAAGAAAAAGCACTCTACTTCCCCCAAGGGAGCAAAAGTGTCACTGTTTCTCTTGAGTTTCCCCGTTGTCACAATAGCAAAAAAAAATGACAAGACAGTTACACATGACACCTTTACATAGAGAAGTTAATAATTGGACATCTGGAGAAGAAAGAATTATTTGTGAGAAAGTTTATTGCTTCATATTTCAAGTACTGCTTCAAATTAGCACCCACTCTTGGAAAAGTGTGATTGTATTAATTATAACCTATTAAGAGTTTTCATTCATAAACAGCCCCAAGGGAAAAGGCAAAATTCCACAGCACCAGCAAACAAATGTTAATTACTGAAAAATTCATTCTTGCAGACAACTTCACATGAGAGTACTATGGTATACAATAACAGTCATGCCAAAGACAGTTTCCTTGATTATAGTACTCATCTGTTATGGCTAAAATACAGGCACCTTGAGGTGCAAAGGCTTAGTGATTCCTAAATTAACCAAAGTACCTCTGATCTAAAGCACTGAATTTCAGGGAGTACACGAAAACATAATTAGTTCATCTAAAGGAAGTGTTTTCTTGAAGTGGAAAGGTTTTTGCTTTCAAATGTTATCTTTAATATGCCACCGATTGAACTAAAAGGCCAAATTAAGTCTCTGATAACAAAACTTGTTGAGCTTTGACAGCAGGAACATCAATGGAGGTAGGTTTTGTCCTCAGAATAATATCATTGGTAAAAACAAAATAAATAAAGAGTAGACCTGCAGTTTGCTTGTGTGTTGTGGGTACCCTAGAGAGCAAATGCTTACCAGTGAAAGAAGTGGTAGTAGCAATCAAAAATATGCCTGAGTGTTAACTGGTACTATCTGCTCCACTGGAAGCACTGGATACTACCTATTGGAGTCACATGGGGAGTTTATTCCCTGAGGCAGGCTGGGGTCAGTACCCACAGTAGAAAGATTCACGGTTCTTGGAATGAAATATCTGTGGCATTTGGTCCTATTTTTAGTTTGGAGTATTTTAGGTGAAAAACAGAGTCAGAAGATTATAAAGATAAATGTAGTCAGATTTTGTGAAACTTTGAAGAAAGACTTGGTTCTAATTTTTGTCAGATTTTTCATTAGAGGTCCAGGACAGACACTCAGAATTGATTTGTCCAACAGTAAATGGGAACTTTGTAGATAGTGACATTTCTATAATACAAAGATGTCTGTAGATCCTTGAAAGGGTTTTGAAAAG
Source organism: Melanerpes formicivorus (assembly GCF_026170545.1). Taxonomy (NCBI): domain Eukaryota; kingdom Metazoa; phylum Chordata; class Aves; order Piciformes; family Picidae; genus Melanerpes; species Melanerpes formicivorus. The sequence goes on along the minus strand of NW_027142357.1, from coordinate 34,729,482 downwards.
TTTCTAGCTAGATAGAGGGTTGGGCTTCCGTGCTAGCAAAACAGCATTAAAAGTGCATTGTAGACTGCTGCTTTGTGCTAGAACAAAAACACACACTGAGGTCAAGGGATTCTTTTGTAGCTCTGCTCTAGCCCAGTGCTCAATTCCATTAAAGTTCTAGATAATCGTCTCCCCTATAGCAGGCTTTATCATCATTTTTTTCTGCTTTCCAAGAGCAACCTTGCAGAAGGGGTTTGCAGTTTAATTTAAAGGCAGTCTGGTCAGAAAAGGGAAAGTCTGTCTTCTAAGCAACTTTTTTGAGATTTGCCTTCTTTAGGGAACAGTTGGTTGAATCCCTTAGATGCCTGATGTTCCAGAAAGGAAATGTTGTTACTATTTTATATGTTGCATTGTTTTTTAAAGTCCACCCCTTTAACTTTTATATGGAGCAAACAGAAGTGATCAAACTACATTTTCAGTGGAAACCAGGAATGTCCTTCACAGCAAGTTTTATAGATAAGTTGCTAGTAACTCCATAGCAATTTTACAGATGCTCTGGTAGCAAACCCAGGACATATAACATGTTGTAGATGTAAGTGGGTTTGCCTTAAAATGATATGTCAGCATTCTAATTATTTGTATTGAAGTATCCAATGCTGAAGATTATAGCCTTATCTTTGTATTCTGACACTGTTTTATTCAGCCCCCAGTAGCCTTACTATGAAACTATATATATGATAATAAAACCCCACACATCATAAGCAGACTTTTCTGTCAGAAAGACTCAAAACACTTAATTGTGTTATCCAATGGCCTGTTTCAAAACTTGATGAAAACTATTGCAGCTCATCTGCTTGTTTAATAAGCAAGGCACCAAGGTTCCAGTAAGAGGATTAAAACTACTGGACACCCTCCTCTGCCGAACAAAAGACTTTGTTTTATCAACCATTACATAAAGTGCTAGAAGTTTGGGTGTTTCTTCTGGTGTACTAAGTAAACCAATATTGAATTCATGTTTTCTTATTCTCAGGGAATAGAAATAGATGTGAAAGAAACAAGCCTGATTAATGTGGTAAATACATAAAGTCTGACATGCATCTTCCTAAAACATGTCCACTAAGTCTGACATATTGAAGCAAATACATTTACATTACAGAGCCCTCAAAATCTGGAGACAGATTAGGTGAGGCCCTGTAATGAATTACTGAGAGAACTGTAACAGAATAAGTGACGGAGGAAAGATGGTGAACAAATTGATTTATATTACAGCCTGTGCATTCAGTAGGGGTGAGCAACAGCACTGGAAAGACAAAAGCATAATCCAGAAGTTGCTTAAATATCAGGCAAATTCTTGGATACCTCTAATGCTTTTAATGAAGAAAATATTCAACTGATAACATGTATTGTGACCTCACCAGAAATCCTCCCTTGTCATGAAGTCTCAATGCCTGAGAAAACAACTTATCACTGTCAGTGTTAATTTCTTTCATCAGGCCATTGATAGAAGTTGAGAAGAACCATTTAGCAATCATCTTATCGCTGATGGATCAGTTGAATCATTCATTTACACATGATCAGATAAAGGAAAAATATTTGTTTTATCTTCCCCATCACCACCCAGTAAAGCTGTGGAATACCTAGAAGTCTCTACATGTGAGATTGCTGTGTGTATAAGCCATCAAACAAAACTAGTTATCACCAAAGCTGTTTCCAGCCTAAGTCTGTTCCTTTTTTGAGTCTGCATGCTCAGAAAACTTTGGTTTTGATACAAGTTGAATCCCCTATTCATGAGCAGTGGTACAAATACGCCTGCATTTATTTGTACATCAGTAACAAAGCCATTCTAAAGCCCTGTGTGCATGTGGAAGCTCAGAGGTAGGTGTTAAATCTGCAGGTGCTGACCACATTGCTTTAGAAAGAGTGATTCCAGGGCTGGAGCTTTGAAATGGGACTTCAGAGTAGTATGCAATTTAACAGCATGCTCACCTGCTATGTCTAACCAGCTTGGATGTTAATCTAAAAGAGTAGGTTCTGAATTGCTAGAATAATTATGAATTATTTAATACTAAAAAAGCTGTTCACATCTAGCAACATCAGGATCAAACTTTTTCATAAAATAACCCCACAAAGCAAGTAAACAAAAAATAGCCAAAAACTTCAAAACCTAGTGGCATAAGGAGCCTGAAAGATGTGGGAGAGACTTTCACAACCTCCTTATCTATCTGGGCCCACCATCCTCAGAGTACTTCAGCCAGGAGAGATGTGTGAAAGTGTACAAACAAAACTGAGCTCAGCTGGCTACAAACCATTTATATTTGTACTTTCACTCACCTAAATTAATTTGTTAGGTCTTCAGAGTTAATGCCATTTCACATCTTCACCTAATATCCTCAGAGCATTTACATTTTAATGTGATTATCAAGCAATGCTCTTCCCCTTTTGTACTTCAAGATCTTAATTTTCTTATCCTTCAGTACCACTGAAACTACCTTTGCTTGTGGTTTACTTACTTTTCTTAACCAGAGTAGCTAAAATGAGGCATTGCTGAGGGAAGCACTTCCTTGATAGCCAGTAGGCATTGCAAGAAGAACTGACAGTTTTGTGCGTACAAACGTACCCTAGAAGCACATAGGTTAGAAGTCCTCTGCCTCAGGCACTTCATCAGTTGAATTTTGAATATCTTCAAGGATATTGTTCTAAATCTGTCTATAACCAATGCACCATTTCTTTGGGAGCCTTTACACAACACTGAGCAGTCCTGTGTTTTTATGTTGCAATGCTCACGATACTAAAGATTTGGTAGGATCATGCTGTTGAGCGTCCTTCCAGGGCTGTGTGGAGCAGCATTCAGCATTTACCATGCCAGGACTTGCTCATCAGAAACAGGTCACACTGGTACATAAAGATGATTGAATAGCCTCTCCTTCTGCTCTGGTGCTCTGTACTTTTCCAGTGGAATTTTATTATTGTGTGTTTTTCCTATGGGTGAGAAGCTGAACCAGGCTGTTGTGCAGAATGGAGGGAGCTGTTAGAGGAAAAGCATTATGTAGATTTGAGGCACTAGAAATGGGATGAATAGTGTCTGCTCTGCTGTGTTCTTGATGCTTGTTTGGCATTTGGATATTTCTGCAGGGATTAATTTTGAAGTGCTTGTCTGAAGGAGCCTATAATAATAGAGTAAAACTTTCTGTGTATTTTTCTAGTCATTACTTGTGTTCTGTGAAGATGATGGAGAACCTTGCCAATGTGAATAATAAGAAACTAACATCTATTAGTGTCTTCTAATTTATGTCAGCTTACCTTCTTCACAGTCTGGCAAAGACAAATCATCTCTTTGTACTTTAAAAGACAGTACACATAGCAATTGTCTAATTGCCAATTCTTCTGCAGCACTGCTGCAGCCTACTGTCTAGCTTGCCTTCCTTCTGTGAGGAGAATTAATATTTTGGATCAACACTTCCTTATTAACCACAATGATTTGCTGTTAATTTCCTCTCTGTCATTACATTTATTCACCCAGAAATACCAAATTTTATCACTAGAATGAGAAGAAGTCTGGTTCTTCATACATTATATATAGGGTACAGTCTAATTACCAAGCAAGATATTGAGAATCTGCTGGTCTCATTCAGGCTTAAAATGTCAATTAAATGGGATGGCCAGGTTCTTCAACTCTGAAGTTAATGGTGCTATGTTGATTTACACAACTTTATAGCCTGCCTGTATGCATTTTTATCACTCAAAACAGGACTGTGCCTGATTATCATACTTATTACAGGATAGTACATGCTACTATTCTCTGTTACAGTACAAGTCTGTCTGTTTGAAACTCTTCTTACTTTACATGGTTTTTGCTTCTAGCTAGGGCCATCTGTAGATGCATGTATGGAGCTTCAGTCGTGCATTTCCTATTAACCCTATTTCATATACCTGAAGTACAACTGAGCACACTGAAAAGCGTTTTGAATGAGGATGTGTGGAGTTATTTGGAATGTATGTTTGATCTGTGCTTAAGTGGACTTGCTTCTCCTGTTCTGCAGTGATTTCTAGTGGAATTTTTCTGAAAAATACATTTTCACCTGAATTATCAATTATATTTGAGTTCTGTCAGCATATGCCTTTCCAGCTTCTCACTCTCAGGATAGGCTGCTTTGCTGTCATCTGTGGCATTTTTAACTGAATTTGAGGAGCTTTGATTCATGTCTTCAGTCAGAGACCTGAACTGTTGACATTTGATTATGCAATTGGCCATCATAGCTGATCGTAGAAAAACAAAACTTCTTCTTTTTTTTTGGTGTAATAGAGAAATAATAATACACAGTTAGTGCATTGTTTGTAATCCTAGATGAACATGAGACATTCGTAGTGGTTGGACAATTTTGGACACTGCTAGGAAAACACATGTACTATGAATGATATTCCTACTTCCTCTCTTGAACAAGCAAAGTCCAGTAGGTTGTTTCCAAATGATCATTCTAATGGTGTTTTCGTAGCATCATGGAACATTGTATACCTCCTGGCACACACACACACCCCCTCCAAAAAAAAAAGAAAGAGAGAGAGAGAGAAAGAAAGAAAGAGAAAGAAAGAGAGAGAAGGAAGGAAGGAAGGAAGGAAGGAAGGAAGGAAGGAAGGAAGGAAGGAAGGAAGGAAGGAAGGAAGGAAGGAAGGAAGGAAGGGAGGGAGGGAGGAAGGGAGGGAGGGAGGAAGGGAGGAAGGGAGGAAGGAAGGAAGGAAGGAAGGAAGGAAGGAAGGAAGGAAGGAAGGAAGGAAGGAAGGAAGGAAGGAGAGAAAGAAAGAAGGAAAGAAAGGAAGGAAGAAATTAATTGCTGTTCATTCTTCTGGCTTTAAATTGTGATGTTTTCTTGCTTCTTACTTATGCTTCCATGCAGTTACTTTCACTGTGATTCAGCAGATTTAGAGAAGCTGAACTCAAGTACCAAAATGGAAATGGTTCACCTCAAAGTTACTCAAAGCTCTCTCTGCTCACTCTGTTAATGAGTTTTCACTACGTTAATTAAGAAATATAATCTGTTTCAGGTGTGCATGTGTATTTCTGACTGTTCATTAGTAGTATCCTTAAGCAAAGCCATCTGCAGGGCAGAACTAGTAACAAAATTATTTAAAGCTTCATTTAATATTCATGTGGCTTTAATTTCAGTCTTTTTTTTTCCCTTTTGTACTAATACACAAAAGCCAGTGTTGTTGCTAAAATAAATACAGTGTGTTCTCCTGTGCCTTTGGAAAACCCAGACCTTCCTATGCACTCAGGCATTGGTCAGTGCTTACCAGAGACAGAGTTTATGCTTAAAGCACTACCACTAACCCTGTCTGCTAAGAACAGAAAGCCAAATAAATTGTCTCAGTGTGAGTGAAACCAAACTCCAATTTCATAGTTTCATAGTTTCATTCAGGGTTGGAAGGGACCACAAGGATCATCTAGTTCCAACCCCCCTGCCATGGGCAGGGACACCCCACACTAGATCAGGCTGGACAGAGCCTCATCCAGCCTGCTCTTAAACACCCCCAGGGACGGGGCCTCGACCACCTCCCTGGACAACCCATTCCAGGGTCTCACCACTCTCATGGTGAAGAACCTCCTCCTCACATCTAGCCTGAATCTCCCCACCTCCAGCTTCATTCCATTCCCCCTAGTCCTATCACTACCTGAGATCTTGAGATGTCCTTCCCCAGCCTTCCTGTAGGCCCCCTTCAGATACTGGAAGGCCACAATTAGGTCTCCTCGGAGCCTTCTCTTCTGCAGACTGAACAGCCCCAACTCCTTCAGTCTGTCCTCATAGGAGAGGTGCTCCAGCCCTCTGATCATCCTTGTGGCCCTTCTCTGGACACGTTCCAGCACCTCCACATCCCTCCTGTAATAGGGGCTCCAGAACTGGACACAGTACTCCAGGTGGGGTCTCACCAGGGCTGAGTAGAGGGGGAGGATCACCTCCCTCGACCCGCTAGCCACACTTCTCCTGATGCAGCCCAGGATCTGATTGGCCTTGCGGGCTGCAAGTGCACATTTATAAGAGAGTTGCTTGAAAGCAGGTAAATCAGTGGTTCCATCCCATTATCCTTAAATGCTTCAGACACACTAGTCAGCAAACAGCAACCCTCAATGGAACAGCCAAATACTGGTGGCAAATACTCCCTTGGGCACCGAGTGCAGCAGTATCTGAGATGCTAAATGTGTCCTCTTCTCTTTTGTAATTGCGGTCTACTACAGTTGTTCCCAAACTAAAGCAAAAGTAACAACTTTAATGCTTCTTTCAAGTATTTTGAAGCTTGCTATTGATTCCTGAACAGCCTTCAAAAAAGCCAGAGCTGAAATTTCAGCACAAACTGAATATTATTCAAGGTTGGTTATAATCTGCTTGCCAAACTTCTAGGTTATTTGTCCTCAACATGGCTGTGTAATGGGGAGATGTGATTAGCTCTTATGTTTCAATATGAAGAACTGAGATGTAAAGAAAGAGGTAGGCCCGTGGTTACAAGGAAAAAGCATGGCTGAAGCAGCCCTTAGATAACACCTAGGTAAATAATAAATTGTATTTTCTTGGACTCTTATACTGATAGGTACAATTCCTGAAAGTTGGGATATGTCTTCTCAGAAAACCGCAAATGAAGGGACATATCCATCCATATCCAGTACTTGAATGAGCAATCCCTAGTAAGATGTTCCTTGGAAAGTTTGCAATTCCTGGCTCCCAAACTTTACATTTCAAGCTACTAAGGGAAACAGAAGGCTATTCTCAGTGAAAGAGCTGGGATAAGCCACATTTCTGCACTGCGTCAGGCCTGTTGCATACCTTGGATTCACACCTTGCATCAGATGTGAGGACTTCTCACCAACTACTCATCTATAAGGATTTCTTAAAGATTCTTGCAAATCTGTAAGGCTGATTGGCAAAACCAGAGGAGGACATACAGCCAAAAAAAAAAAGAGGGCTAGCTGCCCAAAGTGTTTTGAGGCTAGCCTCAATGACAGCCAGGATGAAGCTGAACTGCATCTACTTACATTTTACACAGAGCTGAAAGTTGCTCTTCACATGAATTTTAAGTCTTAGTATTTCTAGTAGAACCAAAATTGTGTCTATTTCTAATGTCCTGGGAACAGTGAGTAGATTTTTTATAAAGTATTGACAGTGTAATGCAGAGAGGTCACTCTAGATGTCATCAGTTGTAGAACTTTTCCAAATGGAAGCTGCATGTAGACCTTTGTATTTAATAGGCACTGAGAGATACAGAATAGAAAACTCCAAGAAATATCCAAGCTCTTTTCCCAGCTCATTTAAAGTTGTGTTCTTTGTAACAACCCTGCTTTCCACCATTCCTTCCAAGCGCGTAAGGAAGCTATCTAAATGTCTGGAGGGGGATGGGGAACACTTAGTGAAAGAAGAAAACAAACAAATGAAAAAATGCACAGCTAACTGCCAAGTAGGAGCACAATTATGAGTACTTGCTACTTATTAAAACTAATCTTTTAATTTACTAGTAGAATTGTATTTTATGGTGGGATTGGAATTCAAATGAGGCAGCAATTGTCTGTTTCAATGCAGAACAATGGGATTGTGGTTGTGGAAAACTCTGAAGACAACTGTCAAACCAGTGGGCAAATGGCATATTGAAATTGGTAAGTTTTGCTTGATTAGGAAGAAGCAGTAGAAGGAACACTGAGTGAGTCAGTAAAGTCTGTATTTATCGTGTATGTTATTATTATTGTGATAAGTAAACATAAATTAAATCCTACACTGAAGCAGCCACAAATGAAGTTCATTTGTAGATCCATCATTTGGAAATACACTGCACAGCCCTTCACCCCTTTACCCTTCCTTATATATTAGAAATAATTGCATTTCACCAGTGCAGTACCTATGGGAGCGTCAGGGCTGTGAAAACTTGTGTCTTTTCTGGTTTTACCTAGCATGGCCTTTGGGAGGTTTTGGGTTTGCATACTGCTTATAATTCAGATCTAGATAGAAAACAATAATGCATTCATCTTTGACTAATTGGATTAAATTATGGTGTAAACCCAGAAGGAATAATCTATTTTAAATTGACATTGATTTGGCAGAAATTCATTGCCTTTTTTTTTTTTGTGGTTGCTTTAGCATTGCAGATGAAGAGAAGGATGTGCAAATAAAGAGATCTGGTTTGCCATCTGTAGTTTAAGTTCTTCATGCCAATGCCACATGTAGCTTAAAGATGTTTTATTAACTGATAAAGCACATTTTTAGAGACCTATTTACAATTTGCAATATTATTCTGAAAAAAAAAAAAAAAAGTTTTAATTAATAAATTGGCATGTTTCAAAATCCTGGAAATATTACTCTCCCTTTCTGTTTCAGAAGAGAACAGCTACGTGTTCTGTGGTTTTCTGTGTCAGTTTAGTAGAAAGTCTTGAACTTTCTAATGCAAAGAAAGGTAATTTGTTAGAACTTGTGTATTCTTTTACTGATGGGAATTATGCCCTCTTATTTTTAGTGTCTAAATACCCTGAACAAAGCCCGTTCTGTGTTACATGTCCTTCAAAACCTCCTTTCAAGAACTGTCTGTACTTCTGAAAACAGCTTGCTGGAAATTTCCCAGTGAAACTGTTCCTGATATAGAGCTATTTTTGACTGATAATTTTTTTTTTCCTGAAGATGCCTGCTTTCTATGGAAAATTCTGGTGGTTACTCAAAGGTTTCAGCTAAAATTTATGTCAATCATGTGGAGTTTTTTAGGCCAAAACTTGAAAATTTATGTGAGGAAGATCTCAAACAAGCTGTAGTGGTGTGCACGCGGGAGAATTCCACATTTTTCATGAGTGGGATGCTTCTTTGAAAGGAAATATGTGCCTGTGCTACTAGCATTAGAGAAGGCCTGATGAAAGTAGAACTACCTGTGATCTTTTTGATGTAAAATCCAGTTGTCCTCTTTGTTGCTGTTTATTTTTAATGACAGATAGATTGTCCATCAAAGTTAAGTAACATACCCACTTCTGTAACTTTGCCACCTCCAAATGGAAACCATCAGTTTCAGTCACTTGAAGCAGAGATAATGTCTGTTTACAGTAACTGCATCTGGTATCCACCAATGTGTTTCAGTAGTTAACACTGCGGGTTTTACCTGATGGGGAGTGGATGAGGTTATTGAGCTGCTTCTGGAGAACTTGACCCCCTCAAGCAGCACGGGGAGGACGCTCAATTCTGTCAGGCATGGCATGAGTTAATAGAGTGGCCAGACTTTACTTACAGCATGATAGGACCTATGATTATTTTCTCTCACAACATGCAGGTCCTTCCCTGTATGCTAACACCCAGAAATATCTCTTTTTATTATGTTTAATTCAAAGTGGGTGCACTGTCTGACCATTTTCAATTGGCATTATATATGCACACAATACCTGCTTAATAGATTGCTGACTGATGCCTTATTTTAGTTTTGCTCTGTGGGTAAAATTTTGGATGTTGTGGGTTCCATAAAGATTATTATAGATTATTTAAACAGTATTAAAAAAAAACCACCAATTATTGTTTTAACTGGATGGTCAAAAAGCCAATGAGTGAATATATGGCCTTCCTAAAACTGTAGCAGTCTCTATGTAAAGAAAGACTGTATATGATTTGTGAAGAGAATAAGCATCCATGAAACTAATTTTAAGCTACAAGATAAAAAGTCTCTATTAGAATGTGAAGCTTTGCTTTGTTTGCTTTGCTCTGCTTTGCTCTCCAGTTACCCAGTTCAAGATTTGTTTACAACAACCTGTGGCATTTTATCCCTCTTAGTAAAAGCATCTTTTCACATTGTTGAACAAATGTGTATCAGCAGCTGTGTTTAAAAGCTGTGTGTCATCACCTTATGTCTTCTTTTGTCTAATATTTGTGGAAAATCTTGGATATGTGCTAGGACTCAACATAGGTTTACAGAAGTTCAACATTAAAAAGACTAACATATACCAAGTCTAAAGTAGGACACATTTTACTCCATTGCTTATTTTGAGTAATACCCTATTTTACAACCATCAGTGCAGAACTTAGCCTGAGGGAAGCTGGACGCACATTTCCTGTGTTGTGCTGGAGGCAATTCCCTTCATAGTAGGTGCTCTGTGTTTTCTTTTCTTTTTTCAGCCCAAATTGATTTTCCTTTCACATGGATTGTATAAAAAGAGGAGCAGAGAAGGGTGCTATACAACAACATAAACCAGCATGTTACCAGCTCAGACTGAGAGCTCCTCTCACTCTTAGGGTGTCCAATACCATTGCCTCTGAAGGAACACAAAAGCAAAGTCAGCAGTCCCTGGGTATTCTCTTCCAGTCTCCAGTGATTTGCACCTAGGGTAGTTTCTGAACTAGAGCTGGTGAGTTTGTAGTATCTTTGTGTGTTTCAGAGGAAATTTTTTTTTAAAGCTGACAAATAATTGGGTTTAATGTCTCATATCCATGGTCAGGAGAATGTCCTAAAAGACTTCAATGAGTTCTAGGGTGCCAGTTCTTGTCAGTGGGCTGTGTTTAATTCTAACTCTTTAATTTTTACAGTTCAGAGGATGATGGGGAAAAAAACCATAGAAAGAGCTCCTATTGTAATTTTTTCCAGTGATGATCTCATTCTTAGAATTCCTGGTACCTACCAGCCTGAATATATGTCCCTTTTCTATTACTCTCTTGTCCATACTTTCACAATGTTTATCCCATCTAATTTGGATGTTGACTCTATGTTATAGATCTTGGAGGTTACTGATACCAGTAAGCTCTGGTAAAACACCAGTGATGCTGCAATATGCCAAAGCCCACTGTACAAATTACCATGATGTCCAGCTGATGTAGGACATGAACTGCCTGATCGTCTTGCATGTGAAAATACTAAACATGAAAATTAGTGAGAAGCAGGGAGTTCAGGAAACTCCTAGAAAACTTCCTATACAGTGTTAACTCCTTTAATTTAGTGCCTGAGCAGCATCTCAACATTGCCCTGCAGGGAGGGGAATGCTCTTACAAGCCCTCCCCCCATGCTTCCAGGATGGGCATTAACCCATCACAAAGGTATACTTCAGATTGTCCACAATCTCTTACAGAACCCTGTTGTCAAAAGATTCCCATGCAGTCAGGAGTTTCTTGTTCTCTGTGAAATTTCTCTAAATTCTTCCTTGTTTCTGTTTTCAGTTTTGAGAATTGTTACTCTGAGGTAGGATGTGATGGGAGGGAAGGAAGATGCTATTTCAGGTTTTTGATTCTGTTCTGATTATTCAGTGAAAAAGCAGATGGTGAGTCTATCTGTGTCCACTGTAAAAATCAGTATCAGTGCATGAGCTTTTCTCTTCCCTAGCAAGGAGAGAGTTAAAAGCCCCAGCCAACCAACCAACCAAAGCACCCCAACAGAATCAGGCAAAAGCTTTGGCTTGTATGCCAGGAAAACATTTGTAAGCAAAGGCAATTAAGCTCATACATAACTCTTTTCAGACATCAGTGTTGTGCAGAATCGTTTTTCACCCATTGAGTAGTACTGTCGCAGCATCAGAGATTTAACTTTTACATATTTTCATTTTGTAGTCTTGTGCAGCTCTGGCTGATAACAGTCATTTGAAGTGTCAGTGTGCCACTGATGAAATCAGATGGGCCATGAACGGTTCGGTTTGAAAGCTGTCACTGAGATATATAACATACTCTCTTATTTTGCAGTTACCTCATAAAAGTTTGAAAACAGCCCAAGATAATGTATATGCATTCCTTCAGTAATACAAATTGTTCTGAGAGATACTTTCTTACTGGTAAAATACAGTTTTAGGGATCAATTGCTTAATTTTATTATAGAAAAATTAACATCCATAAAAAATGTTGTGTGGTACTCTGTGGTTTAGGACTAGGAGTTTTGAGGGTCAATCAACAGAGCTGAGTCACAGCATTTTTCAAGAATCTTTTTAAGAGTCACAACAGGAGCTGCTGAGCTTTGAGTCATTTGAAAGCCAGACCCTTTTGTGGTTGCTCAGAATTAAAAACTAGCTGGTTTACAAACCTGTATTTCCATTATTGTGGACAAAGGCTCTATGAAGGAAGACTATCATCGATTAAAAAAACATTAGTGGTGTGCTCTGTAGTTTAGGACTAGGGATTTTGAGGGTTGCTCAACAGAGCTGAGTCACAGCATTTTTCAAGAATCTTTTTAAGAGTCACAACAGGAGCTGCTGAGCTTTGAGTCATTTGAAAGCCAGACCCTTTTGTGGTTGTTCAGAATTAAAAACTAGCTGTTTTAAAAACTAAGCTCCCACCTGTATTTCCATTATCATGGATAAAGCCTCTGTGAAGGAAGACTACCATCAATTAAAACTATTTTTCCTTATGATGAAATGTGGCACTGCTGGTGTGCTTCTCCATCGCTCCTCCAATTATCTTGGGAACAGCAGGAGATAGTATTTTCTTTCTCTCTTGACTTTATGCCATTGCTTTCATGTTCCAGACCTAGACGTACACAAGGTAACAATGAACAAGACAAATCCTTACGCTGTTCTAAGAAACATGGCCTTAGGAGATAAAATAGTATTCCTCTTCCAGTTCATCTTGATCAAAGGATGTAGCTTTGCTCTTTGGTATACATTTTTTATTTACTTAATTTTCCTGTAATTAGGAGGGAATGACTTTGTAGTTTCTCAGAGAATGCTCAGAAAGGAAACAATGCTATAAAATCATTCAGAGTCCCTGTGGAACTGGATTGCAAAATCATTTCCATCATTAGCACTACAGATAGAGGGAAAATTCTTCAGATTTTTGTTTCCAGGATGTTCTTTCTGTGGTACTTCCATTTTACTCCATGTCTCTGCTGAAGACTTCTGCCTCTCTAGCATAACCAGTGTTGTACAAATCTTTCTTCTGGTCAAGAGGCAACTAATTGAAGTCCTTTCTTCTTCAATATTTTCCTTTATTTACTGATTCTTGCCAGTGATAGTCATTAGTTGGAACATTGCCTGTCCATCAGCAAACACACTGTTTAAGCTTGATTATCTACAGAGAAAATGGCAAGGGCAGACACCTAGCATTTTAACTTACTTTTCTGTGCTCTGTTATATGCTGAAAGGAACAGTTCACCCACTTCTACCTAGGATTTCACTATTCCAAAACAAAACAAATAATCTCTTAGGGAAAGCAAAACTACAGTAAGAGAGTTAAGTGGCTGGGATACCTCCCTTTGATTCATCAAAGCCAAATACAATTATCTTCATTTTCACAAGAACCAAGAAACATAAATAGACATTTCATTTACCTGTAAGTGGTTTCTTACATGTTATCAAATGAAGTCCATTGAGATTAAGATTTTAAGAGAAAATTACCATGTTAGTGTTCTTATTTCAAAAGCAAATAGGCAAGCCCATAGAGGAGAAATATTTCTGAATTTCTAAGAGTATTAGAAACAGTGCAGTGGCAAAAGTCATGAAAATGAATTGGCAGGGGACTGCTAACTACAACAGACTTAAATAAGAGATGGGTATATCATAAAAAAAAGAATCAATACTCAGGAACACAGAAAATAGAGATGGAAAAGAAATATTGGGTCATATTCTGCATCTCCTTCTAAAGTACAATTGTTCACTGCAGTATATCTTTTACCCAGTGTAGCCTTAAATTGTTCAAAGCTAAGGAAATTCCTTTGCTTCCTCTGGGAGCGTCTGCCACAGACTGAAGATGTCATTGTCAAGGGATGTTTCCAGACGTTTAACCTAAATTATGTTCATTTTCCATTCATTAGTGCTAAAGTTCCCTCCCTGGTATTTATACCTCTCAGAAGGACCTTGCCATCATTGTCTCTTTGAAATTGTTTCCTCATTGTACAAACAAAATTGACATCTCTGGAAATCAATAGAAAATAACAGAGTGGAGTGGTGCTGTCACATCCTGGTTGCTGGAATAGCAATGTGCACATATCTACGCTTGCATCCTTCTCTGTTCCATGGTTAGCAGAGCATCTTTCCAGTAGGATGGATAAGCTGGAGCACTATGTGTAACCATACTACATTCAAACCAATTACTTCAGGTATCCCTGTCTGACATTGTGTTGGAAAGTGTGCATTTACCCCTAATGAGATATACAGAACCAGAGCATAACACAGTGAACAAAGGCACGTGTGTTGCTATCCAAGTCTCCCAGGATGCTCCGAGAGGCGGGTATCTCTGGTAAAAGCTCCAGATTTTAGCTTTTTGTAAGAATAAATGGTACATTTTGATTAATAACTTTTTGTGAGAGAAACAGTTAAGAAAGCAGAGGCTTTTGTGGAGCATGGGTTTATGTAGAAAGAAATACATTACACTGCTAGGTCCCTGACATTGATACTCTCCAGACTTCGTGAGTCTTCAAACTAAATAATGTAAAAATTCCAGCTGTAATCACTTTCTAGCACGAGCCCATCTCACTCATTTTCACACTAACTCTGAAGCAGGCCAGTTTCAGTGTTATGGCATCTGTTAGCTTAATTGCATCCCAAAATAGTATTTCTGTTGTATTCAGTTAGACAGATGAGTTGAAAGCATACAAACAACACGTAACAGCACACTCACAAAGTCTTCTTTCCTTGAATCCCTTCCTCAAAGATAACCTTTTTACCCATAGACCCTTTCACTATCTTTAATACCAACAACACCTTTAGCTCCACCCCATCACACAGTTTTCCTGTATCTTAGAGTCTTGCTGCCAGATGAGGACACTGGACAGTGGGATTGGAACTTTCCCCCTCCCCGACTCAGGAAACCGCTCTACAGGGCGACATGCTTCTAAGCAAGAATCAGCCATGGAAACAGAAGTCCTTGCACCGTCTGAGCAAGTCCTTCCTTCAGCTCCTTCAGTAAAAGCCAAAACTCTTGAGCGAGAAGTGCCTTCAACAGCGAAGAGCCAGGAGTCTGTAGAAAGCATAATTAGTCACTCAACATCTGATCCAGCCATGACTGCCAAAGGTATACGACCTTTTCAAAGTCGCCTTCCAAAACCAGCTTCCTCAGGTAAAATGTCAATTGCACTGAAAATCACATTATTTCTGCCCTGGCATCTGTTGTGATTAGCAGAAGTCCTGTAATAATGACAGTTGATAACAGAAATGTTAAATGAAAAGCAGAAGATACTCTTTTTGTGAATGTATAAGGTTAACAAGTTTGTGACCTGAGCCATATGGTAATTTCGTTGCACATAATGCTTATCTGAGGAAATAAAATGTGTTAAGCACTTAAATCCTTTTCTCAAGGAACAGTACTTGAAGAAAAAACATATGCCAGGCTCAGAGTTTGACTTGAATAAGAATGCAGATGTTCACCAATATTCAGTATCAGCCTGTGTGGCAAAGTACAAAGCATAGCCATGTTGTGACACTGAAAAGACATATTCATAAAGATTTGCTTTTGAAACCAGATTTAAACTAAAGACTGATTTGGCCTTGGTGCGTAAATTCTGTCCCAATGAATGCAGGTCTTGACCTCAAGCAAGGCTCTCATTACTCCACTGCATCATACAAATACATTTCTAGGTACGAACATAAAATACCTTACTTTCACTCAGCGTCTCTATGTGTGTTTAAACCATAAACCAAAAGCTGACAAAGGAATAAAAGGGCTAGAAATCCAGCAAAGCACCAACAGATGCCTTTCTGTTAATATATAGCCCCACTGAAATCTCTGCAATCTTGAAGGTGTTTGAGTTACTGATATATATGTCAATAGCATTAAAAATCATTATGTACAGCTTTTATTTACAGGGAAGTTTTTATAGTCAGCATGATAGATATGGTACAAAATGCTTACAGTAAAAGTAATTGGTTTAATGGAGAGGAGTATTGTTTTATCGTGACCAGAGGCAGTGTCATGCATTTATTGGGATTACAGCTCTTAGCACTTTGTCAGCATAAGCATTTACTGCTTTTTTAAATGTTGTGTGTTTAACTTGCATAAATCTGTATCACTGCATAAGAGATATTCCATATAATTAACATGTAAGGTTAAATGTAACATTTAAGCTTAGTTTAAGGCTATCAAATATGTGCTCTCCTAATGAGCTGATGTGAATTATCATAGAGTCATAGAATCCTGTATGTTGGGAGAGACTTTTTAAGATCATCGATTCCAGTCCTTAATGCAGCGTTGACCAGGCCACCACTAAACCATGTCCCTGAGCACCACAGCACCACATCTTCTAAATACCCCCAGGGATGGTGACTTCACCACTTGACAGCCTTTTCAGTGAAGAAATGTTTCCAAATGTACGCCTAAACCTCTCTGACACAACTTGAGGCCATTTCCTCTAGTTCTAGTTCTGTGTGTTACTTGAGAGACAACCCCCACCTTTACTACAGCCTCTTTTCAAGTAGTTGTAGAGTGAGAAGGTCTCCCTTGAGCCTCCTTTTCTCCAGGTTGAACAATCTCACTTCCCTCAGGTGGTCCTCATAAGACCCTTCACCAGCTTTTTCACGCTTCTTTGGGCACACTCCAACCCCTTTCTTGTAGTAAGAGACCCAACTTAAAATTGAGCCTAGGAGGAAAGAAGCCTCTATGTTCATAAGGTGCATAACAGAAGAATTCTAATTAAACATCCTAGAACTTACTTGATTTACCAATATTCACAGTGCAGTATTGTAATGGTAAAATAGACTGCAAACACACATTGCATGCTTCATTGCAGACTCCTCTACTCATTTCAGATCAAAGCTAAATAAAAGATATTTTAATGCTTAGTTGTTTGGTTTTTTTTAATAGAAATACTGTTAATTAATGGTACAGCTAAGAAGGATTCAGAAGAAAAATCTTAGTTATAGATTATATGCTACATGCTTGAACAGGCACATGTGTGACCTCAATTCAGCAGTGTGCTATAGAGTCGAGTCCATGATTAAACACTGTCATTATAACAAATTGAACAGAAACAGCAAGCATTGAGTTGCTTCATAAGAAGTCAGTAGCAGTAAGATTGTTCTGCTTTTAATGCTAATATTCACTGCACCAACCTTGTAAGGTTTGTATCTTAATTAAATTGTCATGAAGAGATGTTAAAAAAGTAGTATACATCAGATGGTGGGGTCAACTCATTCCTGACTAGAGTATTTTCATTCCATTCTTCACTCTCCCTCACTTTCTCATCCAAATTACAATCAATTTATATCAAATGCACCACATACATTCTTTGGTGTTATGATTTTGCATAGTGCATATATAGCAAATAAAAAGGCTAGCTGAGAATTTCTGCTAGAAAGGTGCTTGCAATTATATTTATGTTAACAGCCTGTTCTTTCTCCAAGAACATAAAAGAGCAAAGCAGATCCTAGAATGCCTAAAAGTAGTTATTGAATGCTGTTTCTTATGTGAAAGAGTATATACATTAAAACTATTAGAGGGATTTAAATCTATTCCTTCCTCTTCTTTTGTTAACTGGAAAGAGCTTTGGATCAAATTCTGCTATTGTAGTTGTGAGAATTATTCCAGTAAGTTAGTAAGTTGTGCCTTTGAGTAGTAAGGTATTATTTGACATCATGAAAGTGTCACGACTTGTCCCCGTTTTTACTGAGTTATAATTGAAACACTGCCACGAGGATGCTGATGAGACCTCCAATTTAAATAATGTCTCTCTTAATTCAGGAATACTTAACCTTGCAAAGCAAAGGGAACAAGTACCAAGCTCCGTGACCTCTGCCTCATTAGAGCATACTGAAGAAACTGTGGAAAACAGAAAAGTTCTTCCAGAGTGGACAACCAAGAAAACTACTAAAGCAAAGGTAAAGTGAAGTGTCATCTGTCAAATGAGATATATGCCGTGGTGTACAGAATTAGAAATGTTGAGTGTTTTTAATATAGCAGGAAGAATAACTAGCAATCTGGCAGCTACATCTACTTCCATGCCCTACATTTGCAATCTCATTTATAATTATAATACAGCACCCAAAGGTATTTTGTCCCCATAGTTTACAAACATGTTTTAATTACAATCCTCACAGGCGTTTTATAGACAAGGAAATGGAGACCTCCTACCCTGTTTCTCTCTGTAAGAAACTTGATCTTATTTGTTTGCTTTCCAGTAGATTTGGATCTCATTTTTTCCCTCGGGCCTAGGTTTCCTTGTCTGTCTGGCTCTGTAGTATGAGCATTTGAGCAGATGTGCTGTGAAAGTATGGTGAAAGGGAAATATTCTTACATGTTTCTGTGTGGGATTGGGTTAATCCCTACAATCATCTGTTTGTTCTTCAGTCTTTTCATGAGAACTGCAAAAAGAACAAACAGGTAAATTCACAGACCGGTGTAAAAGCTCCTGCTGATGTTGTCAAGTTACAGATTCAGGAATGCCAGGCTGGCAAGTCCCACAAGAACTGCAGGGTCAGCAGGTTAGCAAACAGAGAAAAAAACTTCATGTGAAAAAGAGAGTGTTAAGCAAGGAAATTGTCAGACACTACTAGCTGATAAACCTTACATTACAAGAGGCTAAAAACATTTTGTTGCATAATTTGTTTGCATGTCTGCTTTATCAATGATTTTACCAATTGGAATATCTCACGTTTTTACCTGGCACATAACAGAAACAGAAAGATAAATGTACTTGCATGTCACTGGCAAACTGGTAGTGAACCCTCTGCAGTGCAATAATGCTGGCTTCCAAGTACCAATGGCATCAGTGCGGTCTTCACCTTGAGCCAGTGATGACTAACGACCTCTAGTCCCAAAACCATCTTAACACATTACATGTGTTACTGCTAATTAGTCTGCCTAACAGTCAGGAGGTCAGTGGTAGCAGGTGGTGTTTTTACCTGTAGATGCCATTAACTGAGCAGCGTGAGGCTTAGCTTCTCCATACTCATTTTGTGGGTTTTATTCAGGGCTGCTGCTCATGAAAGGTTTACACTTTTATGTCTTCCATGGTTAGAAGCTCTCCAGAGCTGTCAGCATTCATCTCTTTATTCCCAAAAGAAAATCCTTAGTGTTGCTTCCTGAAAAGAGATGGGATAGGAATTAGCTGGAAACCAAGGGCTCTCCAGTACTGTAATGTAAATGGCAGGACAAGGGACAGGAATTTAGGAATAATTTAGGCCTTACTGGTGTAGAAAGCTTAAGAATTGTCTACTAGCCATCCTAACAGTCTCCAGAGCTGCTTGCAGCAAACCATTTGTTTTCTGACAGCCCTGCATGTTACAAATATGCTGGATTAAACATACTGTTTGGGTGGGTTGGATTGGTTGATGGGTTGGATGCGATGATCTTGAAGGTCTCTTCCAACCTGGTTTGGTTTATTCTAAATAAAGTTTATTCTAAATACTTCAGATGTTTTAAAGTTGAACATGGTGGATGAACTTGGTAGATTTGGAAACAGTATTACAGTGAGGAACAGAAGAAAATGGGGGGGGGGGGGGGAGTAAAATCTGAAATGTTTCTGCCAAACTAAATCAGCAGGCTTCCTAGGGCCAAAATGTGTTATTTCCCCCCTAGGTCAGACTGATTGTTACTGCTTGAAGGAGGGATGGTTAGTAAAACTGGCAATGCAGAAGGTTTTTCCAGCTGAACTATCCATTTTTGCTGTGTGATGAATATAAAATGTTCCACTGCTAATTCCATCTTTGGCATTATTTTGATATATATGCATCACCTGAATAATTACATTACCCTTATTATTGCAGGACAGAGCTCTGAGAGTGTGTACTTACTCTGCGAGCAGCAGTGACACTGAGCTGGAGCCAGAGTATGAATCAAATTATTTTAGAACTGCAGAGGAGACTTTTGTAGAGTTTACAAAGAACAACAAACAAGGTAATTGAAAATTCGTACATAACCATGTATATCCCTCATCTCCACTCTGACTCAGCAGCAGATAGTGTCCTTCATTGAACTTTCTGTCTAGTTTTCTCTTTCTAACCCCCAGATTTTACTTCATATTTTCCATTAACTTTTTATAAATTTCTGCCTTTTGTTCTATGTGTGGATCTTTTTCTCCTCTCTTCCACAGTTTTTGCTGGCAAAGGCTTAGCTTATAGATTTTTATGCATACATCCCTGCTGTGTAAGTAAAAAGAAGCCTTCTGTTGCATTATTACAAAATTTAAAAGGTGACTATAAAGACAGCTTCCCTTTTTTTCTTTTTAATCATGTTAGCCACTTGAAATATGCAATGATCAAGGCCATAGTTTTCCAGCCTCTGTATTGAAGTGCCATTGGTTATGGTGCCTCTCCCATTGTCCACTCTGTATTGCCATTTTGAAATATCAACCCTTTCTGTGAGAATTGGTGGCAATTTGGAATTTGCTGAATTCTACTAGATAAAAACCCATTAAGTTCTTGAGATAATAGTTTTCTCTGTGTTTAATAACCCAAGAAATTGCTGTCTTGTTTTGACCACCAGCTTGCCGTGCAGCAAGCCACCTTTCATTGCAGACGTGTGCCCTCTGGGAGAGGGAGGAGAGCGTGGCTCATATCCTTGCCAACAGCTTCCCTGCAGGAGATAAATTCTGGCGAGTGCAAAGGCCAGTGCAAGGTCTCAGCACCACTGAAGCCCTGAGAGCTTAAGCAGTACTTCAGTGATTCATAGGATTTGTGCTGACCCTCTACACAGCAGTGAGCTTGACCTAGCGGAGATTAGCACCTACAGTAGATGCCGCAGTGATGAATGCATTAAAAATGCCATGGATGGCTAGATCCTGTTGACAGACATACTGTGCTCTTCTGTGTGTGCTGGGAGTTGGACTTAAACATTTGACATTTTCAGAGCTAATCCATTTTTTTGTGATTCCACTAGAGAGATCAGAGTAGGACCCTTTATTTACATTACCTCTGTAAGTTTACATTTTGGATCTGTATGAAATGTTTTGAGTCCTTTAAATCAGCACATAAACAATTAATCTTACGAATTTTGCTTTTTACAAGTCATGTTCTAAACCAAGAAAGATGTGTTTTGTTAAAAAGGTAGATAAGCATTTTTTATTGTATTGATCACAATTTGCAAGGAAAGGATTTTACTGTATGTAAACATTTGCATTTAATGGCAGCATACTCCAAGTTTAATGATACCTAGGCATGACTTGAAGTCACCATTTTGCATAGCAAATCATTACTTTTGTGTACATGCCTAACTTTTGGGCTGGTAACAGAACTCAAATTCATAATTGTGACTGAGACAAATAGAAAAGAAAATTATAAAGTGTTACTGCAAAACTGTTTCTGCTGTGTTCATTCCTTATGGTCAGGATTTCTGTCTTGTTCTCTGTAAATGCAGTTCTCACACGGTATTAATAACCCTATTTTATTCCACTCTGCTGTGGTGGTTTTATGTTTAATGTTGAGGGGGGAAACTTCAACCCACCACATTTGCATTCAAAGATCTTAGCTTCTTTATAACCACAAGCGATCTAAGCTCATGATGCTAAGACAGGGGCTGCAGCAAACTAATCCATAGAGAATATTACTGTATGTGTACACAATTACATATATTAGATGAGTCCCCAAAACATTAATGAACTTTCACTGGTTGCACAATTACGATGCTGGTGTGATGTTCATTTTCCAGTTACGAGCAGGGAACAGAGAAATTGAATGCACAATGCAAAAGCTATTAAAAGTCAATGATACTTCATTGCACTGCCCAATGTTATGGAGAAGGTCAATAGAATAGCAGGGAATAAGCCAAATATTCCAGGTTCTTCCATGCCAGCCATGAAAATGTTTTGATTCCCCATTTCATGAAAGTTTTATCCTGAGGCAATTCTCTCGGAAGCACTGAAAGCAGAGGCTTTTCTAATGCTATGTGTTATAACACAGAGTTGAATTTTGTGTAACAGGATGTGTGAGAAAAGAAGTTAATGTTCATGTAAGCCTCTGCCTTGTGCATTTTCATGAAGCTGAAAAAATTTCTTTGGTTTTATTTTCACCTTCTGAGTGTGTTTCCAGCCTTGGTCTTTGGAAACAGGTTTTATTCCTCATGTTCTTCTATTGCAGAAGGATTTATAACAAATAGGTAGGACCTGTTTCTTACCTTACTAATGTATTTTTTATGCTGTTGTATTCACTAGCTGAAAGTGTACTGAAAAGGCAGGAATGATCAAATATAGATAAACTGAAAGACATGTTAAAGGAATGCTCTTTCTACCATGAGAGAGAAGAAAACCTTAGAGCAAATAAGTAAAATGTTTCTCCCAAATAATCTTGTCTATAATTAAATAAAAAAGGAAAATTCTGACTGTCTCATGCCATTTCCTTCACCTTGAAGTATGAAGAGACCCCTGTATATGCATTGATTGGAGTGTTAGCAACTAGTATTTTAATGTTTATATTGCATTCAATTCCAGCTACCTTAAACCATTTGAAATACATTTTAAAATTGTCAACTTACATTACAATCTATGTAGAGTGCATTTCATCAATTAAACATGCCATAATGCTGTTATTTTTAACATCACTTACAGCTGATCAGGAAAAACAAAATCAGAGAAAGTCGTTTCTGGGGAATCCCATGTCAATTTTGGATTTATACCAACACAGTCTCTATGGCCATTTTGGAGAGGATGGACCTGAACAATTAACACATTACAGTTTAATTGAGAAGCTGAGTGGAGCTTCCAGTAAAGACAGCAAGGGCAAGGAGAGCTCAAGGGTGAGTTACTGTGATTTCTGTATTATTTTCATCATTATTATTTTTATTTATCTTGTATTCATTCCTCAGTGTGTTGACTGTTTACAAAAGCCAGGCAGAACTGAATAGAACAGCACAACCTGGGGAAGAGAAAAGATCAAAATATGTTTAGAAGAGTGTTACATTCTGATGCTCACCTGTCATAGAATTAGATGTCCAAAACTGACAAGTAGAGACAGGCTAGCGCTAACACTCTACCATTAGAGAGGAGCTAGCAGTAAACTATATAAATATCTTTTAAGGCTGCTTCTTCACATATAGTTAGGTAATATGTACAGCACAGCATGTAGTAAATGACTTAAACATCTGAAGTGTAGTATTCCTGAAAGGTCAAATGAAGTAACGCTGTGAAACAGCTATCATCTGGTCTCTTGAAATAGCTCCTAATTTGAGGGCTTTAAACATTATTTTGATAAAGATTAGTCCTGATCTGTTTGGTGGATCTTAATGATAAATTTTTCTCCACTTCATGTGAATCCACTTGCTGTTTCTTTCTCTGAAAATGCTGACCCAAACATCATGCATTCTCAAGAACCCTGGAAAGCAACTTCTCAGTCTGCTTTTTCCCTCCTCTTTTCTCATGCCTTCTTCTCTCATCCTTCACACGTTCAGTTCTCTCCTTTGCTGTAGCCTGTTTGTTTGAAAATAGAGCCAGCCAGCCATGATCTATTGTAATAATTTTGCCTCCACTTTCAGTCTCTTTTCCCAGCCCTTCTCTTTAAATACAAGCTCTGTTGTTTCTGTATGTAGCATGCAGCACTTTTTGGGTATGTTACAGTATAAACAAAGGTGGTAGCAGAAAATAATGCATGCTTTTTTAGCATACTGCTGTTGTTCATAAGCAAAAAAGAATTTTTAGCTCTTCCCAGACTCTGGTATTTTGTCTCTGGGAAATCCCTGTGTGTTACAACTTTAGAGGTGATTAACTGTGACCAAAGTTAAGAGTCTTACAACTTTCAGGAATTGGGGCCAAATGTGCAGAAGGAATGTGTGGAACAAGCTGGCAGTGCCCCTGTTTATTCCTACTCTGCTGGCATGGAAGCCCCACTTAACTGAATATTAAATTGACTCACAAACTTCCAAAGAAAAATCCTGAAATATGTATCTGCTTCATTTCCCAAACAACTAAATTTCACTAGTACTCGGAATGTGACTCAACTTGAAAATATTTGAGTCAAATAAAAAGAATTTGTCTTCATAGTTGGGAAGAAAAAAAAAAGATAGCAAGAACAGTATGAAAAAGGATACATGAAGGAAAATAGTTAGAGCATCCGCTCAGTTCCTCATCTAGAACATCTAGGAATTCATAGCTTATTATGCAGATGAGATAACTTATGTATGTATGTATGTGTGTGTATATGTAAAAATGTATATAAAAAATACTTCTGCTTTCCAAAGGCTGTCTTTTCCCATTAACAGAGCAATTAGATTTGGTTCCACTACAGGAAAGTGGAAAAGTAGTTGCATCTACTTTTAATTCATTCTTCTCATGCATTTCTTGTATATGACATCTCTGAAACGTGCCAAGTCAGCAGCTAAACTTAAACAAAACTCACTGAAATAGCCTAAGGATCCTTGTAAAAACCCATCATTAAACTAGGAGGCAACATGTATAACTCAGCACTAGCATTCTTCAGGCATTAGGATGGGGGGCTTTTGAGATTACCTTTTGAGCATCTGAAATATCTCTCAAAACAGCATTGCCTCTCAGTGAACAGCAAAAGCTCAATAAAGCAGCAGAGATTTGCCTATTAGCATTAAACTTTTCAGAATGACAAATGAGAAGCAGTATCCATGAAAAGCAGGTTGCCCTGAACTTGTTTGAACCAGCATGGAAAATTCTTCTGAGTTGCAATTTATCGAACCCAAGAAGAGACACGGTCTGTTTAAATTAGAACTGTGTGATCTGGAACGTTACCCAGAAAAAAACCAAGGGGAACACCAGAAATCGCAGCACTGATGGCAAACAACTCTAAAAAAAAACCAGATAAATTGTGTAGGGTGGGGGAAGAAATGCAGTTTTCATGCAGAATATTTGGCATTTTGTAAAGGAAATGCTATGTGCTTTGAATTTTTTCCCAAATGGTGTGGCCAAAAAAAATCGGGGCGGGGGGAACAACAAACCAACAACTAAGCGTCATGATGGGCAGAATGAGTTTGTGCTGCTTTCCTAAAGAGCAGTGTGATGTATCAGTCCCTCAGCCCAATTAAATTGGAGTATAGAGCAACGTTACAGCAGTGGTTTTACACTGGGTGGTCTAATGAGACATTGTGGCAGGAGGCTCTGTTACCCCAGAGTTATTGTCATTTGAATTGTCATCTTCTCCCCAAACATGTTCACCAGCATTACCCCCAAAGTATATACACAACAAGTGCTATCACCAAAGTTATTGCACAGAAGGAGTTCCAGAAGGGAAACAACCCAAAGGCAATTACTATGATAAAGGGACACTGAATGGGCAGTTTGGGGAATCAAAAAAGGCTTTTACACATTGTTCCGGTTTCTTATCTGCCAAGTCTTAAACTGCATTCTGGTTGAACTCTCTTGGCCCTCAGATCAGTTTGATGTTACGTTTATTCTGACCTAGGAAACAGATTCTGAAATCATGTCATCCTTTTCTACCCTGCAGAACTTTGGACAAGAAAAACAAATCAGAGTTTCAAAGAAAGGAACAAAATACATTGAATCATGGACATAAAACTTGCACTTAAAGTAACATCCACGGTATATTTTACTCATGT
This sequence comes from Melanerpes formicivorus, assembly GCF_026170545.1. Lineage (NCBI taxonomy): Eukaryota > Metazoa > Chordata > Aves > Piciformes > Picidae > Melanerpes > Melanerpes formicivorus. Next base: position 34,704,154 of record NW_027142357.1, on the reverse strand, counting down.
AGGATTTTGAAAACAAGAAACTATAATTTTTACAAGTATCAATTGCATTCATTTTCATTAAACAGAAACTTTTCTGATTTAATAAAACACATGCAGCACCTGAGCCAAAGTCCACTGCAGTCACCCAATGGGATACACCAGTTCAGTGAACCTTCTGTGAGGCCTGCATTAAAAAGCTGCTCCTCTTCATTGTAGCAGTGGCTGGTTGTGCCTTGAAGCGTTTGTTGAAGTCATGACTGCTACCATATTTTTGCAAAGAAAAAAAAATATTTCACATGTGAATTAATTTACTGCTTAGACTTTAAAAGCTCCATGATTTATTTTTTGCCTTACCAGAATTTGGAAAACAAGATAGAGTTACCTCACCCAGGCCCATTGTTTATTAACTTATTTTATGATCAAATGAGAACTGACACAAGACATTTTACTGTCTTTGTTGTTCCTTTTCAGAAGTAACTGAATTGGTCAAAGATTTTATTATTTATCATGCTTAAAATCTCAAAGCATCTTGAAAAGCATGTTTTATTCTCTGTCCTTAGCCATCCATCACATACTTTTCTTTTTCTAGAATACAGCCCTTCTTGCTGTCTTTTGTGCCTATGTATTACCCATTTGAGTCTCCATCAAGGCTTGCTTGTATTTCAAGGCATGACTTGAGCACTTTAAAGAAAAAATCCTTCATGGAGGGGATGGTTACTCATCACAGGTTTCTAAATCCTCTTGTTTTACCTCAGTTGTGATGACATACATGAGAAATCTGACATTTCTGGCACAGTTACAACGTTAACTACATTAGCAGTTAACTAGGGGCTCATTTAACGAAAGTGGCTTGTGTGTGCAATGTGAAGTCATGTTCTTATTCGACACAGCACAGTCTGTATGTGTTGTACAGATGATTCATGATGGAGATCAAGTGCTCAAATCACCGTGTCTTGTAATTCAAGTAGATATTAGAGCTTGCTGGCAAACAGGGGAAAGGAAAAATTAGAGAATTTGCCACTGTTTTGGCTGCACTTACAAATGGGACTGATGTGGCGGCATTCCCAGATAAACGCAAGGGTTTTTACAGCTGAGTAAGCTGATTGGGAGTTAATGCCGTATGATTGACTCACTGTGCTCACAAGCCTTCTAATGTAGCGTATTAGCATGGGGAAATAGCCACGAAGGGACTAGAAACAAGAATAAGAAAGTTTGGTAATTGCACAACACTTGCTGTCCTCAAGGATCCCAGAGCATTAAATGCTACTGCAGAAGATGTTCCAGCATTCCTGAATTACAGCAATAGTTAAAGCAGCCTAGACACCTCTGCAGGCTACACTAAACAAGAGTAAGGGGAATAGAAAAACATGAGCTGCTTCTGCTTGTGTCTTGTCTCCTACAGAGATCAGTCAGTCTTGAGCTAGGGTATGAATTAGCAGCACACTGAGCACTTTGCACTGTTCACCCACCTATTTAGGCAGCTCTTGGAGAATGTACCAGCAAAGTTTATGTGCCTGATTTGCATTATCTGAGTCACTTCCTGAAGGTGCCTTATTTGCTCTGAGAGAAGCTCTTAGGCTTTTAAATGGGGGCCTCTCTTAAAAGTGACTCTGTTTAAGTCCCTGAAGTAGTTTCAGAGAGAGGGTGTGCACTCTGCTCTCACAGAGAACCATTTTATATATACATATATATTATGAGACATACTTAGGGAGGGATTCTGCTTATCACATGTGAAAAAGCCTAAGATAATGATTTGGGTTCGATTAGCAGTTAGGAAGAGCTGCATTCTAAGTGGTTAATGTGGGAAGGAGGTACTGACCTTCAGAATCACTTGCTTCCTTGTCTTGACCAGAGAAAGGGAGGCCATCCTACACTGAGTAACAAATTTTCAACTAAAGATAGCAAGATGAACATTGCCCCAGGCTTCTCTCTGTGGGGAATTAGTAAAAAGTTGCTGTTGTGGCTACCATTTATGTTTTAGAGAGCGAATGTTCATCTCAGTGCACCCTCAGGTAAGCATTAAACAATTACCTTGCTTTTACTTGCATAGTAACAAGAGTTCCTGCATCTAGGGAAGCACCAGGTGATACTTGAATTAGCTGCCTGGTTTCACTGTCAGTTGGAGACAGCAACATCTATCTCATGTTACATCCGAAAAGAAAACAGCAAATGGTTTAGGTGACCTAAGCCTTAGCTTGTTGTGTACAAACTATGTGTCACTGCAAATATAGGATTTGAAGCAACTCTTACAAATTATTACACTAGAAAGTATAAAAGTGGCCCCTTGTCAATGGAGGAAATATCTAGATGGGCTGGATCATATCCTGGAATTAGTTATGTATTTCTGTGTACTGATTGTATAATTCAATTTACTGTGTATCAAGCACAGAAACCTCACCTCATCTTTGATATTGTCTTTGCCAGGCTAAAGACATGAAGATGGTGAGGTGAGAAAAAAATCATATATATTTCCTTTCCTCAATTTGATGAGCCTAAGAGGTACAATTTTTCAATGGGGAGTAAGTCTGCAGACTCACTGGCCTGGCTTCTGTGTTTTAAGATAAATGCTTTTCTTTCATGTAAGGAATTAGTATATCAAATCATTGCATTTGTTTAGAGAGGTGGTCTGTTAATGTAAACATTAGGTGATGCTAGCCTAGAAGCAGACATTCTAATTTGGTCAGAATCAGATATCCTTTTCATCCTCCTGTGACAAAAACTGAAAGTAATGTTTACTATATTTAGGCTTTTGTATTAGCTCTTCAAACTCACATTATGTTAAAACAGGATGTATACAGAAGTTCCAGCAATAGTTTCATTAAGGGCAGTATTACAATGGGAATGTAGTCTCCTCCAGATGACTCATATATCAATCTAGCACCTCTGAGCACCTCTGTTTTGAAAGCAGAGTGAACTACCTCACCCAAAGACAGGGAGCATGTTCTGAGCACCTCACTCAAATTGGCTAGGACCCAAACCCAAAGTCTGACCGTGGTGTAAAGCCACACAGATGTACCCTCTGGGATCACAGTACAGTCCAGTCACAGCATCTCTGAAGTGGCCCAGCAAGAGCTAGGCTGCTCCCAAGCTCACTTGCCTCATGCGTGGTGCTTGGAGCTGCCTTGGACCTCTGTCTCTGGAGCTGCTGCTGCTGGGCAAGGTTGTGTCTGTCTGCCAGCATCATGGGCAGTCACAGAGCTCTCACATAGGCCTTACTGGACGTGGACTGCATAGCCACCACCCCGTTCCACAAGCATGGCAAGTACAAGGGTCTGTAAGCTACACACACTTCCATTTGTCAAAATTCTCTCAACAGAATTCACCCACTGACAGGCTTCGGGCTGTGAGATTTCCTTTCCATTTAATCAAAGGGGTTTGATGCTCAGATGAATGATGCAATACTTGTTCTGTCAAAGCAGAGGTTGTCTGAGTAATTACACAAGTTGATGTAAGATCTGTTGTCAGGGGAGTTTTATAGGAGTATTTGACAACATAAGTGACAAAAACCACAGGAGCATGATCTGATAAGAAAACAGATTTTTGCCAGGCCACCCAGGGGAGGAGTATAGAATTAAAAATATTTCTTCTAGCCTCAAGTCTGATTCAACTCATGTGGGGAAATGTGAAATTAGAAATAGGCTAGAATGTCTCGAGACATCAATAAATCCCACATCTCTGCATGTTTTTTCCCCTTCCATAGGGCAAATTCACATTTTAAGATCTGCTGCCAAGCTTTATATTCCTAATCAGGTCTTACTGTTGCTAGTATCTTGCCGTCAAAGTTGCCTCCAAAAAGTAAAGTGAAGAGACAGCAAAACAAGCAATTTTAAGACTGCCAGGCAGTCTCTTGGGACTAAAGTCTCACTTGACGTGTATCACTTAAAAGAAACGTTGAGTAGTGTGGAAGAACATTCTTACAGTTAGCCTGAGGAGCTAGCTTGGCAACAATAAAAAGCTGCAGTTAGAGAGACTCATTTCTCTCCCTGTGCCTTCTAGGTGAAACAACTGGGACTTCTTGTGCTGCTGAGAGTGTTAGTGGAAAATCATGCAATGGAGAGTGGCTCAGCAAGGAGGATGATAATATTCTCCATAACTTTTTTAAAGTTTTTTTAAAGGGTTTGGCAAGGCAAAATGACATTTGGAAGGCAGGGTCCACCAGGAAGAATAACTTTTTTAATGGTATGCAAGGGGTTTAGGAAAAGTAGACCCTGAAAAAAAAACAGAAAAAAGAAGAGGAAGCTGTTATCTGCTGATGCAGTTCTGCTTCTCTCAATAATGGACTCAGTAGTGCTAGTGCTGTGCCACCAAATCCCGTTGCAACTAGCCCTCCAGCTCTCTATTTTATGTTTGGTTAGTGTATTTATGGCAACGGGTAGGCGGCAACATTTTAATTCAAATATCTTTAAGCACAGAGTTTTAAAAGAATATTTGGATATTGGTGGGGGATAGAAAGTTTTTGGCATGGTACAGCAGGCTGTGTGGCATTTAAAACACATGGTGTGCAAGGCTAACAGGAGAATAGTTTGGATGTGAGTCTGAGAGAAGACGCGGAGGAAGTGAAAAGCTGTAGCTATGGGAGGGAAGTGAAGGACTTGAAGCGTTACTGGCATGTAGGTGCAGTTCTAGTGCCTATGTCATTTAACACTAAATCCCCAAATAACTCACAGCACCCAGTAAAGTGTGCCTGTGGGGTTTGTGGAGTGCCAGATGCAGATGTGTGGGCTTGCCTGATTTAAGGCAACATGCTGAGCTGTCCTGTGGCCACAGGTGGAGTGATGTTCTTACTGAATATAACCCCTTTGGCACTGTAAGGAGGGAAGAACTTTGCCTTTTTTCAGTGAAAAAACTTGATCAGTGGAGCAGAAACCCCATATCCCACCATCTCAGCAAGTAATTTCAAATTACAGTGAGAACCTTGTCTTTTCAGCTGCATAGCCACTTTACACATTGGCCCAGATGTCACAAAAAGTCCTGCAGCTTGTTTGCTGTAGTCCCTGGAGGAATGGTCCAAAAGCACTTGTGTACAAGTGCCCAGAGCAATGCAGAACTGTGCAGAGCTAATTTACAGTGAGCCTGCTTGGGCACAGAGCTAGCACAGCTCCTTATGGCCTGGTTACTCCAGGCCATCTCTCAGCAGGGCTGAGTAGCTGAAGTAAGCAGAGTGTGGATGAGACCCCATTGCATTTGTTCGCAGCTCACCCAGCTTGCTTACTGATACCTTGCATCACACTGTGCTGTGCCTTGCAGATACACCCTGAGCACTATCATGGGTATTTTCCTGTATAACTGAAGATTACATAAGGATTTAATAGGCCCTGGCTCTCAGATTTAAGTAGGTAGATCCTTTAGCCTAATAAGAACCGAAAGTACATATTGAGTAAAAGTGTCATTTGCTAGTACTTTCCCCGAGAGAAAAATGTTCTGAGCTGGTTTTCACAGGTTTGACAGGTGGAGCTGCTGTGATTTGCAGCATGCCCCACAGTGCAGTAACATTTCTGCCATTTGTAACTGGAAGCTCTTCGGTCCTTCATCTTTGGAAAGAAAGCTTTAGGTTTCATTTTTCCTCTGTGTTGAATTGGAATATTTTAATAATACTGTAGATCAAAATGGAATTCAGGGCACATTAGCAGCACCAAATGATAAATATTAGTAAGCTTGTGCGATAGGGTAAGTGTCGTAATGGTAGAAATTATATTAGTAATAAAAGAAAAGGCTAAGAAATAAATTGGATACAGTAAACATTGGATTGATTCAATCAAGATAGGAGCAGTAGGGCAGAGAGGTACTCAGTGAGCTGTTTGTTTTCTGAGGCTGGGAAATATTTTTACTCCAAGAAGAGCATTTGATTAGCAGAGTTAAATGAGATGAATAATGCTGTGATATTTTTGTGAATTGTTTTTCCAGCTGAAACTTGCCTTCCCCATCTATAACAGTGATATGTTTTGCATAAAGCACTCAAACATCATGCAAGGCCGGGTAGGAAATGGCTGATCTTTTACATGAGAGCTCCATTCTGAGCAGAGTACGTGAGGAATGAGTTACAGTGGTGATGGTAGCAGGAACTCTGGCAGCACACTGAGGAGGAGGCTTTTTCTTTTCATCTATATACAGGCAATAACATCCTGAATAACATACTCTTTGAAAAGAGTATGTATGTTAAACAGCAGCAAAAATTCATATTAACATAATTTGCAGGTGTTTATAGTTTTTTTCACGAGCTGTTTTCATCTCCCCAAAGTGATTCACCTGTTACTCAAATGAGACGGTGCGCTGGATTTTGTGCAATACGACACACAAATTGTCTAAATCGTCAAGGAAAATGTTAACTAATATTATTTTTATCTTTTTTTGGTGAACTCAGACACTCTGTAGCAAGTCCTAAAGGGAAATGTTCTATTTCTTACTTTATTTTCATGCCCTGGCACATGAATTCCATACCTTGCGCAGCACCCATATTATTTTAATGGAAAGTAATATTTGTGTGTGGCAGGAAAGACAAATGATGGGTTTAGCAGACTTATTAGCAATAAGTGACATGGGGAAGTTGGGGAGGTTTGTAAGATGTCTAATTATCTTTCACAAAGGCCAAGAAGAGTGATATAAGTTTGCACAGCACATGGCAGAATCTTCCCAGCCTGAACTGCCCTTCAGTAACTGAGGCACATCCTGATAGTTCCTCTCCCATTAGTGCTGCCTGCTCTGGATTACTCCATTCTTTGCCTGATCATTAATAGAGGTCACTAAAACTTTTACATCCTATAAAAAGCTGCAGACCTTAAGAACTTCCCTTAACTACTCTGGTGTTATTCTCAGCAAATAAAACCCCAAGTGATTATTTGAAGAACTGTCTGAATCATTGCCAAACATTTAAAAGTGCTTTTTCTGCCATCCTATTACATATGCAGATATCCTATGGGCTATTGAATGCTCAGCAAAGCACACTGTGAAACAAGACCTCAGATGGATTTGGGTGGATGAAGAGTAGAGCAGAAGTGGGTGGGAATGAAGAATTAAATATGAATATATTATGTTGCTGAACAGTAGAAAATTAAAATGTTAACCATGCAGTGGTATTTCTTATAACAGGAGCATCTAAATTTTACCAAGACATTGTATCCACAGAAAAGTTACTGGAGTGGGATAACTGTTGATAACACATGAACTAAGGTGCAAAGCAGATTTGGAATGTAAGAGTTTTTCAGACAATGCCTGAAACCAAGGAACACAAGTAGCTAAGCAGCCAGCACACACTTCCTGATTGCTGTTGCAAGAATGATTTTGCCATGCATAGCCTAACTGGAGAGTGTTGTTTGTGGTCCCCAATCAAGTTAAAATACAGGCCAGCTTTTTTCAAGCTTCATTTCCTAATGGTTGTGCCTAAATTCATATTTAGATGCTTCAGCTGCCCAGTTTTCAAAAGTGCTAGAAATCTGCAGCTTTTGCTGATGTCTCTGACAGATTCATGTAACTGGATCCTGTGACAATCATGGTTTTAAATAGGTGCTTGAAAATTGGTTTAGATTTCTACCTCTATCTGGCAGAAATGTGGTCTGTAGCATCCTGTTTCTGTACGTACGCTCTGTGGGCAGTGTCACAGAACATCAGCAGACATTTTCCCTTAAGTTAAAAGGAGGGTGAAATACTGTGTATTTTTCAATCTGCTCCTACAACATTACAGCTAAGGTAATCATAGTATCAGTCAGGGTTGGAAGGGACCACAAGGATCATCTAGTTCCAATCCCCCTGCCATGGGCAGGGACACCCCACACTAGATCAGGCTGGACAGAGCCTCATCCAGCCTGCTCTTAAACACCTCCAGGGACGGGGCCTCAACCACCTCCCTGGACAACCCATTCCAGGGCTTCACCACTCTCATGGTGAAGAACTTCCTCCTCACCTCCAGCCTGAATCTCCCCACCTCCAGCTTCATTCCATTCCCCCTAGTCCTATCACTACCTGATATCCTGAGAAGTCCCTCCCCAGCCTTCTTGTAGGCCCCCTTCAGATACTGGAAGGCCACAATTAGGTCACCTCGGAGCCTTCTCTTCTCCAGACTGAACAGCCCCAACTCCCTTCAGTCTGTCCTCATAGGAGAGGTGCTCCATAATACCATAATGAAGGTCTTTGTATTTTAAACCCATTTCTTTATTGCATTTTCCATATAATTAGTGTTTGAACAGCTAAATACTAAAGGTTTAATATGTGTAATTTTTACAGAATGTTTTTATTATTACTGGAACATCATCCTTTCTTTTCGTATTCTGAGAACCCCTGTAACCCAGGGTACCAGAGAATTCAGCATCTATAAAATAACATTTCTAGAAGTAAAATCCATTGTAAAAACATGAAATCTGTATTTTGACACCATTAGTAGCACAGTGATCAAAACAGAGGCAGCAGAGCAAGGCGAGGAACAGCAGTCATTGTCTAAAAAAGTGTCATAGTGTAGAGAGCTGCAGCCTTTCTGATTAACTGCTAATGACTGAATAGTCTGGAGATTCTGTTTACTCATGGTAGTTTCCTCACTTGTAGTGGTGACACTGGGTATGTAGGACATCTACATATAAAGATATTTATCTTCTTACCTTGTTCTGCAAGGCAAATAATGTTGGGGATTTTTCTTTATGTTACATAAAACTACTTGCTTGCCCAGTTAGTAGGTTTCTCACATGGAAAGGGGGCTAATGTAGATGGCACCCACTAGCATCATATGCCCTGCATTTAGCTCAGCAGTGTCCTTCTGTCCCTGTGAAAGTGTTTGGGAACCCACACGCTCTCCGCCACAGCCAAAAATGTCAATACTATGTAGAGAATGCTCTGCAGTTGGAATTTCAGGTGTCTCCTGCCAGTCCTGTGAGAGATAGAGCTTCTTTTGCCTCCATATCCTGTTCCTCCAGAAGGTTGTAGGGCATGGAGTCTGGATGTGAAAGAATAGAAGACTCCAGATTTATGAATATGTTATAGAGGTAATTACCATTCAGATTTACTGAGGGGCAGAAGCTACTCTCTCCCCAGACCATAGGACACAGGACATGAACAAAAACCTCTCCACAGACTCCATAGGCTCTGGATAGCAGAAACCCCATGAGCTTTTACAAAGGGCAGTCCAACAAAAAACAAATTATAGACAACTCCAACTGATACATCAGAGTCTGTCTTGCTGTTACTGGTGGCATTAGCATTTGCTAACCTGTGCTAAGCCAATTTTGTGAGACAGTTGGGAGTTTAACAAACCTATTTCAGATTGTATTTTGGAAGAATCTCAAGCATGGGAGAAACTGGTCATGTTCTGTTCATTGCAGCAGATGGTATCCCATTTGGTGTTTGTTAGCTTTGTTTGCAGCTCAATATTTTGTTTCTAGGGGAACTCAGTAAGTTAAATAATTTATCTCTCTAATGCATCAAGAGTCTGATCCAAAGTCTACTGAAGTCAGTGCAAAACATTTGATTAACTACCGCATACACTGGATAAAATGCCAGGTCCTGTAAGTTGAAGAGCATTTCAGATGCTCTCCAGTGAGAACGATACAGGCTTCTTTCTTTCCATGGAGAGTTTTTTGCCTGGAAAGAAAAATTAAATTTTCAAATAGTGAGAAAAAGCTTACCAGTTAAGAATGCAGGACTGTGGAGAGCAGGATGATGTGCTGGCTGGCTGTCCAAATTGCTAAACCTCTCTTGCTATTAAATTCCCCATTTTTAAATAAAGCATATAAATAATACCCTTCAGCTGCATTTAGAATCTAATCCCGTCCTGTTGGCAGGCTGCTTTGAGGGCTTTGAAGGTCCCATAGCAGTGCTAAGCAAATAGTCATTATCAGCTAATATTCTCATCAAGTATGCTTATTCAAGATGGGATCTTGCATTGCGAGGGTGAACCACAAACACATCACCTCTCTGCTGAGGAATTTTCAGAATGTCAGAAGCAAATTCACATTCTGATCCTGCAGAGTTTTCCATGAGCAGACCTGTACCACCTTTAGCAGTCCTGCTGCCCATACAGGGCTCTTACCAGTGTCTGCACGCAGGGGAACTTTTTATTCCATTCTGACAAGTATTGGAATCCTGAATAATCTAAAATAGCTGATGAGAAATCAACATTTTAAAGATTATTGTTTTTAATTCTAGTAAATATCAAATGTCCATTCATTTTCAGCCACACCTTTCAAATTATCCATTCACTGGCAGGCTGTGGGAACTGCTCTATTCTGTGTTTTTATCCAGATTTCCTATTTGTTTCATCTTTGATCATTCAAAAAATGAATGCATATTAGCTCTATAGTGTGTCTGCATGAATTCCAGTTGTATTTTAGTCCTCCTAGTGGTCTATCACATTAACAATATTATAATCTGCATTTTAGGCATAGAAACATGTTCTTTATTACCAGTATCTCACAACAGTACACAGTGTTAATACTGCAGTAACACTTCTTTATCACTAAATTCAATAAGTCTTCTAAAGCATTTGTCCAACAAATCCATTCATGTGGCTGTACACATTTCTTTATTTATTGTAGCAAGATCAATACAAAAAAATACTGCATTATTCTGTCACTGCAGGAAGCCCACTGTAGGAACAGTAGTCTGTCCTGGCTCCTCACACTTACTTCCTTCTTTGATCATTACCAACAAAGATTTTCTCACAGCCGAATTGGGGGGGGGTGAGGGGGTGGGGGGTGGTAAGACCCCACAGAACTGGAGTTCCCAGTATATATTTTCACTGTGCTTCCTTTCTCTGAAAAAGTCTCCAAAGCTTTGTCACAATAACACCTCAGATTCTAAGAGCAGGCTTTTATAGCCAAGGTGAACTCAGCACAAATGTTTACCAGCCTTTTAGATCCTATTAGCTGCATAACCTGAACCTTGCTGGTATTCAGTGAAGGCAAAGGTTATCCAGCACACCAGTCCTTGCCTCCCTTCTTTTTCAAGGCTGTGGCCCTCACAGAGAAACTGCAACCACTGATACCTTCTACCTGATGCAAGTGAGAGGCATTTTGTATGCCTGGCCGAAGCACAAAGTAGAACAGAGTTTTTCATGACCAGAAACAGATGTAGTTGTGTCTAAAAGATAAGACAAACAAATCTAAGCCCATAAATTAACTAAGATTCCCCTTGAATTGCAGCCAGATGATAATGTGTATTAATCAAAATATACATCACTGCTTTCATTTTGTGAGGACACAATTTGAATAAATGTCATAAATATCCTGGTTGTAGGAATTTCCATCTGCATGTCCAGCATTACTCTGTTTAACTTACAATACTTGGTTTTGATCATCCTTTAGAGCTGGGCAAAGGAATGTCATCTGCAGTCTGCATTTATGGCAGCACCTTCATCTCCTTTTGGATTAATCCACACAGTCACTGAGTCACAGCCCAGAATTACTTCTTGGAGTTGTCTGGTAAACATTAGATTAGTTACAATATATTTTTTTTTAACATATATTTTTTCAACATCTATTTTTTCAACATATATTTTTGTCTGCTCATTACATTATTAAATCTAATCTTAGCCTGTGTCTGTTCTTGGTGGTGTCACCACAAGCACAGTGCTGTCTCTTGGTACTGGTGGTGGACACCACAAACAACGTGGATTCTCTTAGCTACCAGACATACTGCAGTATTTGAACATATTCCATATGGAGCATGGTGCTCCATAAATCAAATGAGGAGGCCTGTTCCTTGACCTCACTTTCTCATGAGACAAGTGAGAGACTGAGCCAGGAAGCACAGTTGTTATCATTCCACAAGTCCTGCTCCAGATGGATGCAGGCAGGAGGGCTGATGTGTTTTGTATACACAAAGTCGGTATTTAAGAGTGTGAATGAGTAATCCTGACAGTGGTAGTGGTCAAAGAAAACTGCAGCAATTACGGAGGTGAGGCCAGAGAAGGAAACAAAGGGCATCTAAGACCTAGCTCCAGTGCTGTTTGGATGCCAGGAACCTGTCTGTGGGATATGGACAGCACAGGAATCACTGCAGTGAAGTAATACATCAAAGATGAAGCAGAAAATCTTTGTAACATAACTGATGGGTAACACTGAAATGAGGCCTTGAAAGCATACACAGACAAGAGCTCTGCCTGGCTGGTCTCTGAGGTGCCTTACCATGCTTCCCAGTTCACTATTTTGGCACTCTTCTTCACCCTTCCTTGTATAAATGATGGGGAAGTACTTCTTGCTTTCCTTGTAAGTTATGCCATATAGTACCATGTGCCATGGTCCTTGCTCCATTGTTGTCTCTGTTTCTTCCCTTGTTCAGCAAATGTTTCTATGGTTCTTGTTTAGCATTCAGCAGGAGACACCCAGGGTGCAGCCATAATGCCTTCTTACTGTTCACTACTGTTCTGCAGGAATAAACATAGGCTTGGGTCACAGAACGATTTCCTGAGCCATCAGCACCTCACACTGGGCACATTCCTTTCTTCTTCAGCACCCTGAGTGGTGCAGCCACACAAGCACACACCTGCAGCTCCCCGTGCTTTCACAGGGAATCTTGGAGCTCCTGCCAATGGGCCTGACTTAACACACGTGTCCTCAAACACATCTGAAACTAAGCCATGAATTCCTTAGCTTTTAAATTACATTTTTTACTCGATTCTCTTCCACTATTTTTGTTTAATTCTTGATTCATTTGGGGATGGCTATTTAATACGTTGTTTGGTTAATGAATTCATGTAGCTGTTTATAATTATTTCCTTACTATAGAATCATCTTAATAGAAGGTTGGTTGGGGTTTTTTTTGTTTTCTTTCCACTAGAATAACAAGTTATTTTATTATTCAAACACAGCTTACTTCCTGCTGGTTTCAATAAGATTTTTAATAAATATGTAAATTTAAAAATTAATTTACTGCATATGTTTGGCAGTGTGATTCTTGAACTGACAAAAGTTTGATGGATTGTAAAATTATCCTCCATAAAAATCATCAGTCATAGTAAACAGAATTTATCAACCTCTGGTAATTTTGCAGCTTTTTCTTCATCTTATCTTCTGTTAGGAACTCACTCAAAATTGATTATAATATAGTGTGTTTCTAGAACCGTAATTCATTCATAGATTAATTAGATTTTAGGTTAACATCCCATCATGATACAGGACACGAGCCAACAGTGTTTTCCAGTTGTTACAGAGCCACAGCAGAGAAACCTTGATTACTGTCCCCATGCGGTTTAACCACCAAGACTAATCACTAATCAAACAACATAAAATGGAACATCCTTCACAGCATTTATTTTCTAGCTGACTTATACAATGGGCTCTTTATTGATACAACTTGGTGTACTGAAATGAACTAAAAATTGCAAGAGAGGATTTATCCTTTAATTTAGCTCTGCAGTCTGTATCTGAAACTATTGCTCAGATTTTTGTGCATGTCGTGCCTCTCTCCCTCAAAGTTTTCTGCCCTACAGCACTGATAAATTGTTTTCATGAATTTAGAAAGCGCATGTTACATAGGATTTGGTGGTAGATGAACTTAAACATAGGCTTCCATTCTGCAATTCTTGCTTTGCTTGAATCAGTACTAGAAAGTTGTGATGATTGTAATGTCATCTGAAGAGGTGGCAAGAGCAGTCATGTAACCAGCATCAGTGTTTGCATCAGTCCTGTCCTGGTTTTCTCTGATTACAAAGGAACATTTGTAGTCTCTCTGCAAAGGGTCAGAAAAAGATATGCATGTTGTTTAGGCTGCAACAGGTTTACTGGGGAGGCAGCCCAGGCTACAGCCTACGGCACTGCTGCCTCCAGGAGCACTTAGCAGTGCAATATGTGGCATAAGTGCCAGGACACAGCCCGCAGCCCTCACTGAGGGAAGGTGCTATCCAGATCCTTTTGGAGGTGGGCACACTTAAAGGGCAATGGATTTTGATAGATTCATTGGAGGTAAACAAACTCTGACATGTAGAGAGTTGCCTAAAATCTGGAGTGTAAAAGACTTTAGGCTTCTAAAGTAAACAATTTTGTTGGGGTGAAGTTTAAGCATGCTAATCCAGATTGTTTTTAAGAATAAAGAAGATACTGCTCCAAATGTGAAAATTATCACCTTTCTATTTCTGCTTGGTGAGAGCTTGGGAAAGGCATCCTTCTGACATGTGTGCACTGTGCACAGGAACATGGAGGCTCCCTCCAAGGCACCTACATGTGCAGTCATGCAGAGATGGACTGATGGATCTGGAAAGGTTATTTATTTCTTCCCAACTGTCCTTCTCAAAGGCTAAGAATGAAAAAACTATTTGCTGTGGCGCTCACTCCTTTGTTTAATTGACCTCTATGAATCATCTTTAAAACTTGTAAGGACAGAATCACAGAATGGTAAGGATAGGAATCAACCTCTGGAGATCATCTAGCCCAACTGCCCTGTTAAAGCAGATTCACCTAGAGCAGGCTGCACTGGAAACATATCCAGGCAGGTTTTAAGACTCCACAACCTTTTTGGGCAGCTTGTTCCAGTTCTCATGTCACTCTCAAAGAAGTTTTCCCTCATGTTCAGATAGAACTTCCAATGTGCTAGTTTGTGCCCATTGCCCCTTGTCCTATTACTGGGCACCACTGAAAAGAGCTTGGCCCATCCTCTTGACACACAGTCTTTAAGCACTGATAAGATCCCTTCTCAGCCTTCTCCAGGCTGAACAGCCCCAGGTCTCTCAGCCTTTCCTCATAAGGCAGATGCCCCAGTCTCCTCACCATCTTCATAGCCCTCCACTGGACTCTCTCCAGCAGTTCCTTGTCTCTCTTGAACTGAGTCCAGAGCTGGACAATGGAACTCAGAAATGTGGCTTCATCAGGGCATTCATACTCTCTGAACTCCTCTGCAGACAGTGCAGCCCTCTTAGTGCATATAACAAGCCAGTTTTCATAGCTGAGAGATTATTTCTGCGTAGTTTCTTCTTACTGCTGGTTTGCTTTTGGTGCTGTGATGTAATATTTCACCTTCTCTATCTGCTGCTTCTGTCTTTTTGCCTTTATGTCAGCTGATGTACCTTGGATAGGCACAAGCTAACTCAGTTAATCCAATCCAGTACGCAAAAGAGGATTACTAGTGGGGGAAAAACATTACCTAGTACCAATTACCATTTGTGTTATAGTCTCAAAGGGCAATTCTGTTTTCCATCAGTATGCTGGGTTACTAACTTAGATGTTACAGACCAGGAGCTCAGACATCACTAGATAGTGAGAGGATAGGTGTCTTTGCAATTACCAAAATAAGTAGTCTTGTTCAAAAAAGCAAAAGATGGAAGATGTGTAAGAACACATCTGATACTCAGGAACAGCAGTCTGAGAATAGTTCAGCCAGACAGAAAAATTACCTCTATTACTGAAAATGTCCATGAGATTATAGTTTGTATGAGTGCAACCCTACATTTAATGAGTTTGAGAGGAGTTTCTTGCTACAATCAAATGAGGGACAGAATCCTTCCCTTTCAGAAGGGCATTTTCTGTTAGATATAAAGAGTATTTCTTGAAATATACTTTTTCCCCTTCTTGGTTCAGTTCTGGATAAGTGTCTAAGCTTAAAAAAAAATACAGAATCCTGCAAACCTCTAATCTAGAATAAAACTGTAGTCCCCTTTTTATAGAGTCCCTTTATTGAAACAATCAGCCATACTTTCATCAAGGTATGGACAACTGCTTCCATTCAGCAGGACAAACCTCTGTATACTTAAATGCTGAGTGGTTAATACAGTCTCATGAAGACTGAAATGATGAAGGAACTTAGGACTGCATAGTTCCAGTAGCATTCAGGAGGTTATCACTGGCAATTCAATCCTCAACACAGTTCTGTCAAGGAATAGTACAGAACTTATGGTTGAGTTCAGTAACTTTGTCAGCAGTCTTATCTTTCAGTATGATTTTTTTTTTACACTAAGATTTTTTTCCCATCACTAGAAATCAGAACAATTTAATTCTCTCTACAAGTTAAGCTAAAAGGATCTCTGAAAAGTGTATGCTATGCATGTCTTGTTCATTTTCAGTCTACCAGGTTGCAAAAACTGAGTAATGGCTTCCTTTCTTACTATGGGTATTTCTTCCTTAATGCCTTTTGAGGAGCTTCTGATTGCAGTAAGCATTGCTTTTAGTGTATAGATTCCCTTTGTGAGAAGCAAAATCAGTGTTTCCACCAATGTAAAGAGAGTGAGGCCCTGCTGCACCTTGCTGGTGTTCAATGGCTTTTCTTTTTAATATATCTCTTCGGCACACTTGGCTGAGCACGCACAATTTGACTATTTTCCAAGGTAATGCCACCTAGACTTATATTTTCTTATTCCATTTAAAATAAGTTTTGTCCATGCACAGCTGATGCAGCCCGTGGCTGTTCTGAGGCACTATGAGAAAACAACCACATTTGTGTCATTCAGTTTGTAACTGAACAGAAGCTTGATTTACCCAACCTGGAAACCAGGAGCTGAAAACTCTTGCTTATTAAACTATGCAGAAGTTCAAAGAGGGTTGGTACATACCTAATCAGGTCAAGAAGTCTTGCCATATCACTAAAATAATCATGTAGTTTGTAAATTATGAGGATGGTATCTTTGGCATTCAAATGCTGAATGTACCGAGCCATCTCATCATTCTATGAAAATTATGCTTTTGAAAGCCTAAGGTTTGTGGCAATGCCAGCGACAAGCAGTGTGACCAATCTGGCAGTGCAGGCCTAGAGCCTGACATGATGGTAGGCCATGCTCAGCATAAATGCAGAGCCAGCTAGCAGTTTAGCAAAACAGTGCTGTGCCTGCAGCATGTAACTAAAACAAGACACTGGTAGCTATAAACATAGAAAGTTATCTTGGGACAACAGGACATGCACCTGCATCAACAAACCTCACATGTCATTAGTAGTTGGACCAATAATCTATAATAGTGTGATGTGTGGGCACTCATAGGGAGCCAATGAAGCCATGCCAACAAGGCACTCCGAGTTTATAGAAGTTGCAGAAGTTCCCTTGCTACGCACTTCTGCCTTTCCTTTCTCTTCTTCTTCTATGCTTTACTGTGCTATACTCGCAGCATAGGCCTGCACCATAGGCCTGCAATACTGGAACAATAAAGGAACAATACTCAATCATATTGGTCACCCATATTGATTCCAATCTCTGTCACCCCTTTAAAGGTTCAATTCACTAAACTGGCTTTTATCTCCTGGACCATGCAAGAATTCAAACTCTGTAGGTCTCATCTCCTCAGTCACCCATTCATTAAGTAATAGGTGTTTTGTCCAGATCTGCAGTTATGAATCACATACAGTTCATGCTGATCAGCTTTATTTCCTCTAAGGTAATTTACTTACAATTTAGGATCATCAGAAACGCTGTTCTTGTGATACTAAAATAGATTTGTAGGTTGTTGCGCTCTTAGAGACAGTAGAAAAGCATTGGTTCTGTTCTTGTTGTTACATTACCCATAACGCCAGATATGCACCTATGTATGTATGGCTTTCCTAGACACTGCTGAACAGACTCATGAACTTAAATATGCTTCATATCAAATCTGGTTTTTTTTTCCCCAAGAAATGAAACCGGCACTTATTGTTTAGGTTGAACTTCTGAGGGTGTGTCTTTGAGAATGTCATTGTCTGCTACAGCAAAATAATTGTGCTATTTCTGCTCAAGTAGAAAAAAGAAAAGCGGTTCATTATTTCAAAAATTATTTTACTGTCATGCCAGAAAATAGATGAAAGCTTCTGACAGTATACAAGGGAGAACAAGGCTTAGCTTATTATTTAAGGTTATGCTTTAAGGAGAGAGAAGTTCAAACATCACATTTTTAGCTCAGCTGTAGTACAGGAGAGGTCATGCAGTCACAGCTTTTACCTTTGTAGTTTCCTGAAAGTGACTGTACAACTATTTTCACTGCAGAGTGTTACCTGGCAAGGTAATATCCACCTGATGTTAAACGAGATCTGGGGGTTGTTCGTTTTCCACAGAGTCTACCATTGCATTCTCTCCTGGCTAGTTAATAGAAAGGTACTACCCAGGAGATCAAGACCAACCCTTCTCACATTGCACCTTTCTACAGCAAGCAGGTCATGTAACACCACTGAATGCAGTGAGAAGGTGCTTCTGATCACACCAGTACATCTCTGATCAGCATACAGCCCTGTATCTCTATGCCTATTTTATGAGAAGATGTGAACGTATTTTAAATGTCCTACTAAACAGGTTATGTATGAACAACCCATGTAATGCTGCAGCTGCATATCCCACTTAGACCCTTTATGTCGTAAATGCAAAGCAATGATAGGACTGGAGGAAAACTGAATTGGTCAAACTCTTAATTTAAAATAAGAAGCAGTGGCATTGCAAGATCAAGTTTAGCCTGAACATATGCAGACAAAGTAAGTAGCAATTTTTTAGATTGTAAAAAATGTAGGAAACTGTTTTCTTTCACAGTAAAGTTTTAAATAATAACTAAGGAAAAAAAGTGAACATATTTTGTATCTCCTATTAGAGATCAGATCTGAAATGAAAAACCTTGAGTTACACAATTAAGTATTGATTTTGTTGATCTATATTTAATTCTCATAGCAATTTAGTTGTTTTTACCCAATAGTGTTTTGCAGTTATACTTCACTTGAAGCAATGCCCTTCTTGCTTTTGTGTTAATCTAAAAACTAAATTGCCCAGTGCATGAGAGACATAAATAAAGTTCATTTTATTCTTGTGTGTAACTGATTCTGAGCCCTTTAAAGTGCTGGTTAACTAAACTTAGACAGCTGGAAAATACATTTATCCTACAGAATGGTTCATTGCTAATTCTGGGTTCTGGCATGCCTTACCAGCATAGCCTGACCTCCCGACAACCATAGTTCCTGCATGTTAGCATAGAGAAGAAAGGGGCTTGCTGTTGCACTCCTTTCTGCACGCCAGCTGTGGGGTCCTTTGTACCTATCAACCAGCCCATCCTTCCCTGCTCCTTCCTATTAGATCTGCAGAGTCTTTGTGCCATTCCAAACAGCTGCACTTGTGACTGCTCCTTGATCACACAGTACTGAAAATGCATTCTACCCACATGTAGCCTCTCATTTTGAAAGTTTAAAAAAAAAATCCCATTTGATGTATTAATGTAGAAATAACACCTATTTATAATGTATCAGTGTAACTGCAGGCTAGTTTTGTTTTCCTAATTTGCTGTGCTTGAAGTGACATGCCAGCTTTTATTATATCACTAATGGGTTTTAGTTATTCCCTTTAGGATGTTGCCAACAAGGAAACATTATTCTGATTCATGACTCATGAGTTTATTTCAAAGTGATGTGACTTGTGATGAATGTCTGTATTGTGTCAGATTGAGTTTCTCATCTTCTGACATGTAGCCACTGCTCTCAGGTGGCATAAAGCACCCCATACTGACTAAGAAGCTCCAGTGGTGGGAAGCTGTCCGCTTACACAGAGTAGAACAAATGCTCCCCATACCCTAAGGCAGATTTTCTATACAAAATATAGTTAGTATAAGTAAAACAAGCTCTCCCTTGATCTGCTTGAAGATGATAGGCCAGTGCTTTTAGAGGCACTGTGAAAATCAGTCCTTTTCTACACTAAGCCTTCTTTTCTCCTTTTTCTCTCTCTCTGTTGTTTTCTTTTCTTTTTTCTTAGATCAAACTCCATGACTACATGTTTTTATCTTTTCTCCTCAGATAGTACTTAGGAAAACATATAGTGACCACACCAAATGCAGCAGGCACTTTATTTATTCACAGAACAGATGCAGAATAGTCAGCCGCAAAGTCAACGCCTTCAGGCTGAAATGGCTTTAAGCATTACTTCTGAGAAGAACCCCACCTGAGAGCAAGCACGTAATATTGGTCCCATCTTAGCTCTTCTTTCAACACTGGAAAAAATCACACACCAAGTCCCTTTTTTCCCTATGGTGATAAAACCACCTGTTCATTATGCAGAGAGTCACTTCTACTGCAGGAAAGATTTGACTGGAACCCGTGATTTAGAGGTTCGGTGCTTTCTATGATGCTACCAAATCTCACCCAGTTCTCATGGATACATAACGCATCTGATCTACTGCCAAATGATCCTGTCTTCAGGAAAAGCTACTGATGCACATTAGTGTGACTCTCAAATGCATTAAGGAATTAATTACTTTAAAATGCACACTGCTAATGTCTTTGGGCTAACCCTTGTTCTTTGTTATATCTGTGATTGCTGAAGTCAGTAACAAATCTATGTGGCCAAAACTGAAGATGCACACAATTTATCAAACAAATTCTAATAATAGGTTGCTTTGGTTTTGCCTTTTGCAAAATATCTAGCAGCTGTTGTGACTGCCATGAAAAATAAGAAACTTGATTAAGGACAATTCTAAATAAATACTGTTTGGTAATTGTTTCTTGATTGTATCTATAGTGACTAGGGAAAACACTCTTAAAGTACTTGGGGGGTAGCATTTTTTCTGGCACATAAAGTTTAAAGAAATGATCAGTGACTTCTCAAGGACTGTACATAGTTTTGTTACTGTGAGAGAAAGTGATTTGTTGATTATGCAGATTCTTACATTAATATCTCTGCTTAAAGTTTATTTTTTGTTCATGGAGCTCAGGCTGTGAATGAGTTTCCTTCTGCATGCCAAGGACTAGACTGTCATATTTTAACTTTCTAACTGCAAATATGCTTTTATTCCATGTATTATTTAACAGAAAACAGACTTAAGTGCAGCTGTACTAATAAAATTGTGGTGTAGAATCATATTGCATGTATTGTGCATCTGATAGCATATATTATGTCTAGAGTATTTCCTACCAGAAGTGCCATCCAGATGACCCCACATTCTTACCTGATTATAAAATGAGCAACACTTAGCCTGAAACACTGTATTGTGTATATAGCATATACCTGCATCACATGAAAATACCTTAAGTATTACTTCCCACAACCATGGGATACTTGCTTACTATTGCAGTAATGTGCTGAAGAAGGGAAAAGATTTCTTTCACAAAAGGATGTAACTGGGCATTAAAACATCTAAAATAGGAGACTGGTATGTCCAAAAATTGGCCATAACTTACTTCAGAATCCTATTTCAGTAATAAATTTTGCTACAACATTCAGAATCAGGTTTATATTTTATTTCTGATGTATTGTGGATGTACGGTTCACTACTCCACATGCCTTTAGTCAGTGGGTTTCACTGATGGTTTCACTTCAGTTCACTTCAGTTTCACTCGTTTTCAGTGTTTTGTAGAGAATACTTTTGATCTGTGCTAGCCTTACATTAAAAGAGGAAATAGGGTGTGATAAAAGAAGGATTGTAGCCTAGGTTGTGCTTGTAGGGTATAATAAATGATTGATACTACATATATGCAGAATATAACACTGAGCTCGCTGCAGTCCTTCCTGTGGTGAAAATGTATCGTTCAACCTAAGATCCTACTCCTACCACGATTCTTCATCTAGACTGCTCTGTGCAACAAATACTCCAGGTGTCCCTGCCACACTCCTGCCCAAGAGTTGAAACTGGAATCAATAAAAGTTTTACCACAGACCTTACTAACACCAGTATTGACTTTTGGCAGACCCAAGTCTGTGATAACTAGCCACATTAAATTTATCTAAAGGGAAACTATGAAGTGGGAAAAATATACACAAAGAAAACTCATTTAGTTTGTCATATAATAAAGTATTTTAGGTTTGCTACTCTGGAGAGAGCAGAAAGTGCAAATGTGTGTATTATTGATGCCGTGTCTGTGAATTTTCTCATGTGGCCTACACAGAAGTGAAACGACTGCTTTGCTAATAGTGTATAATATTTTAAATGGGGGCAAAGGAAAAAACATTTTAAGCTGAAACTGTGGATCTTAATTTTGTGTTTGTTCCCATTACCAAGGGTTATAGTCCTCTATTTCAGATAACACTGTAAATACAGATATTGAAGACCTTCGTTTTAACTGCCATCTAAAATCAGAATCTAACATAACATCCCCTAAAACCTTTTAGACTGAAGATTAATGAATGAACCAAACTGAACATTTTCACCTTTTAGACTGAAATTAATTAATGAACCAAACAGAGCATTTTCATTTGCTAAGACTTTAGCATCTCCTTTTGCTTTGCCTAAGTTCATTTGAAACATTTGATTAAAATATGAAGCTAAGCCAGGCCATTGTCAGCTTATGAAACATGACAGGATCACAGCATACACAGTCATTGGACTGGCATTTCAATTTTTATCTAACTAGCCATAAAAACAAGCAATCAAACTATGTAACAATTTGTCTTCCTCTTGCCCAAGATCTCCAAGGATGAGCAGCACAGCATGAACAACATTTGACTGACTCAAACCCTGAATTCTTAAAAAAAAATCTCATGACCCTGTACAACTGCATGTGTAATGACCCACATCATCCATACATCTGGCCATGCTCTATTTTCAGTCTGCTTAAAATACAATTTCATTTTCTATCCCAAGCAAAATATTAATGTCTTGGATTGACAGTAATTTACTGGTTCAGTCTTCGCTATCTGATGGTAATACCAAAAATGAGGAATGGCTTGTGCTCTGACAGTGTATCTCAGAACTCCTGTGTCTTACCTCTCTGAGAGAGTGTTGAGTGTTGAATGTTATCTCATACGTCTGCGATAATGTTATCTGTAAAAATAGTTACACAGATTTTGAAATGCCCCGTGTATCAATGGCAGGTCTGCTCCCCATGCAGTTCCCTAACTACTCCTTGGTCTGATCTCTGATTGAAAATACCTGTAGCTAACAAAGGGCTAAAATTACTCCTGTATAATCCTACTGTGCGTTTTTAATATAATGTGCTAATGCACTGTCCGGTGTTCCTGCAGAATTACAACACCTCTCCAAATAGGCCTGGCCGGTATCTGATTGATTCTGGTCTATTGGGATTGGCCCAGTTCAGTATAATTTCCTGTCTTGTTACTCTCTTGTCTGTTAGAGAGAGTTTGGGTCCATGGAAATCAATAAGCTTACAGGTGAGGTTATTCTCTAGCAAGTTTCATTTGCATCATTTATTTCCATGTATGGAAAATGCTGTTTTCTTCTCTGAACATGTCTATGCAGCATTTTTTTACACAGACTCCAAACTCTGATCCCCCTCCAAACCTCTATTTAAATATTCCCCTGCAAAGTATTGGTAAAAGAGAAGATATAATTTGCTGTGAAGATACTAGAGATGCTTAACACATCCAGATAGAGGATCCACTACTCCAGACATTAATAGCACTTAACTGTTTGGTAAATGGAGTCCTACTTATCTCAGCAGAATCACTGAAGTTATGATTTATCCTAAAATGGGCATTAATGCTCTCTTTAATTATATCAGCCATTTAAGGACCTAACACTCTATTTCCTTTAACCCTGGGAACTTTGGAAAGGTGGTAATTAATGGGGTACAGTAGGATAACTTTATAAAAGATGTGTTTCTAATATTTCCCTCACTTATTGCAGAAATCGAAGCAAACTGGAGAAACAAAAGAAGATTCCCAGAACAGACTATCTACAATTTCCCTGGAGTCTCTCAATAAATTTAACAGCAATAATGTACTTTTACTAGAAAAAGAGAAGAACTGTCTGAATAAGGTTGAAGGACAAAAGGAAGAAAATGGAAAGAAAGAAGGAGCTTCCTTAAATAGCTCGGGTAGGCACAACGTGGACAATTTAGAATCCTTGAGTGATTCTCTGTACGATAGCTTCTCCTCTTGTGCCAGCCAAGGCTCCAATGATGTCTAGAGACACTTTCCAGTGGGCCATGGCCATGGAAGAGAGCTGAAGCTGAGCGGGGGGGCAGGAGGGGAGGTGGTTGTTGAAAATTCTCCCTCCAGACCACTGTACTGGCAGCAGAGCGTGCTGACTTTTCACTACATAGCAATAAGAAAGGCAGGACAGCAGTCATCAATGACGCTTGAGGCTCATCACTGAACACAGCGAACGGTTACAAAGAGAAAGTCTTAATTTTGCACTTTTGTGAATACATGTACAGTTGTAAATATCTTGGGAAAATATATTTGTAGGGATAAATGACAGCAATAAAAATTAAATTGGTGCTATGCTCCTGTAATGGCAGATTACTAACTTAAAGAAATTGATGTTAATATTAACAAGAAAAGTTAGATTTTTTTAAAGAGATTTATAATTGTTCTAGTCTTAAAACTGTGTGTAGAAACACTGCATTCCCATAAACCTGAGCCTGCCAAATTGTTTGTAATAAACCTTCTTGGACTCCCTTTTACAAAACCTGTTTTTACTTTTTAGTGCAATTCCATACCGCTGTTCTAGGGGAATGTTCATTTCAGTTATTACAGCCTCACAACAGGTGTCTTATTTCAAAAGGGTTTTGACTTTTGACATGGCAAGAAAATGAACAGATTAAAGGGCCTGATACTGCTGGTGCTGACTTCATCAATCCTGTGCATAATGGTTTGAAAGATCAGGGTCGAAGCAATTCGCTGCTGACACAGACTGAGTCTCGTACGAGTGAGAACTGCACAAACCACCCTCAACTTCTGACTGTAGCATGGCTTCTCTGCTCCCAGCTCCTCTGTACTCATTTCCTATCATACTATGAATGTACCCTGTTGTGTTAACCTTTTGTAGCGCCCATTTGGTCTTCACCAGGACCTAAACACTGAAATTGTGTTTTAAAAGAAGAAACTCAACTCCTTGTTTGTGACACAAAGATGTTGGTGCTAGCCAGTACTAGTTCAAACATATCTAGGAGCAGGGAACTTGGCCTGTAGTGGGTGGGGTTTTTTTTTGTCTTTTTCTACAAAGGCTGTTTATATGTAAAGTCTATTTCAAAGGTTCTGTGTATTTTTTCTAGGTGTGAAGTATTTATAACTGCTTTTTGTACAGCAACCTGTAAACTAGATCTATTTGGGATATTTCTAGACTCTACAGTTTCTTTAGCACATGCCTGTTAATCTCTGAAAATATCGTTATGATCAGTGTTCATATTTTGTGCAATTGGTTACATTTTCAGTCACTTCAGCCCTAAACTTGCGTTGTCTTTTTCGACTTTTAAGAAATTTTCTTCTTCGAAACCTCTTTCGTAAATAAAACCTTTCTTGCAAACACGTCTGAGGAAGGCTTTTTGGAAGGGGTTGGTGTGGCACCCGAGATGGTCAGGATGAGCGCAACTCAGCCGGCCTGCCGTACACCATTGGAGGAATCGTGACGTGGAGACTAAGCAGCAGTTCCAGCTTCATTCAGCCTCTTCCCTCGCAAATCAGCCTGTGAAACGATCAACGACAAATACGTGGCTGTCCGGGGGGCGGTGGGGGGAGGCGAGGTAACAGCCCCTCGGCCTGGGTTACATCAGGGCAATAAAAACAGCTGTTCCGGGACCTGCGACTTGTCCGCAGTACCCGGCCTGCCTCGCTCCCCTGTCCTCCCCTCACCCCGGCCCTCCCATGGGGAGCCCGCCAACAAGGGCTGCGGCCGCTCGCGCCGCTTCAGCCCGCTTTCCCCCGCCAACGGCTGCCGCGGCTCAGCCCGCCTCGCCAGCCCCGAGGCGCCCACGCGCTCCGGGCCGAGGCAGCCGCAGCCGGCTCCGGGACCACCGGCTGCGGAGCCTCCGCCCCACCCCGGCCGCCGGTAACGAGGTGCCTGCCTGTTAGTGTTCGCGGAGGAGGTAAGGGATCGCCGCACCGACACGTCCACGGCCACCCCACCCGTTCGCTCCCCGCCCCCCGCTTGAGTCGTTTTCAGGGAGCAGAAGGGAAGGGACAGTCTCTGTCGAAGCGAGCGAGGGAGGGGGGGGGGGGGTGTCACATGTGTGGCTGCGCCTTCCCTCCGGGAAAGGTGAGCTTGGCGGGATGTTGGTAGGAGAAGAGCGACGCCTCGCAGCGAGGCCGGGCCTGTAACTCCCTCACAGCCGCGCTTGCAGCCACCTGTGGGCTTCGGGCGGGCGGGAAAAGGGAGGGAGCTGCCTCGAGCTGCGGTAGGGGGACGGGTGCGCGTGGCTCGCAGCCGACCCCGGGGAGCAGATGCAGAGGGGTGCGCGAGTCGCCTCTAGGCAGAGGGTCGCGACAGGGACTGTGTGAGTTGGACGCCGAGTTGCAGTCGGCGGTGCGGGCAGAGCTACGTGCGGGGGGCTGTCTTCTCCCTCGCTGAACTTTCCTTGTCGCTGAGGCGCGCTGGGTGAGGCAAGGTGCGGGGCGGCTGGCGGGGATCCCCGCCCCGCTCCGCCGGCATCACATGGTGCTGGGGAGGGAGGGGGGAGCCGCCCCCCAGCTCTCGCTTCTCCTACAGTTTCTTCCAGTCTTAGTGCTCAACTCCGGCGAGGCTGGAGCGCGGCGCGGGGCTGGGCAGGGCGGGAGCCGGGCGGGCTCCGCCGCCTGCTCCCGAGGCGCCTCTCCGCAGCGGAGGCGGCGTGAAAGCGGCACAAGTGCACGGCGCCCTCGCTGCCTCTCTCCTTCTGATGCCCCTTCGCGACTGCCCGCCAGCCCGGCGGTGGCGGCTCTGGGAGGATGCGGCTCTTCCTCCTCACTGCAACTTTCTGGGGATTGTGCCTGGCTCCAGGTAAGAGGCTCCGCGCCGCTTCTCCGGAGAGGCCAATGAGAGCCGGGGTTGGCCACAGCAGCTCCGGGGACGCTTCGTCCCCTCACAGCCCCTCGACGGAGCTGGCGCCGAGCGCTCAGCGGGAGCCGGGCAGCGGAGCCTGCCGTCCTGACTGTGGTCGGAGAGTTCTCCCCCGCCGGCAGTGGGGCAGTGCCGGCCTGTGGTCTCCGGCGCTGGCCGGCCTCCGGACGAGGCGAGAACCGCTCCGCACGCAGCGGCCGGCACCGGACTCGGAGGGATGCTCTCTGCTGACCACCAGCGCCGCTCACGCCTGCCCTGGGCCGTGGGTTGGCGGTCCCTTCCCACGGGGAGCAGGCTCTGTCGGCGGAGGGGAGACGCGGGCCGGGACTCTCCGACTGGTGTCCGTGAATCGCCGCGATGCGGGGGCCCAGTGGAGGACCGAGAGAAGCGGCTCCTGGGGAGCACCTCGTTTGCTTGATAAAGGAGGGAGGTGAAGGATGCTCTGCAGCTGTAATTGTGCATGACAAAATTGCAATTAAATAATTTGTAATTAATTAGTAGTTAAATAAACCCGTCGGCACGAGTAAGAGCCGCAGCGTAACTGTTAGCTGGCTTGCTCTCTCTCTGGAGCGCCGGTAGTTGTAGACCGCTGTGCTGCGGATAGCCCTGGGGCCGGGCAGGCTATGGTGCGGTGCCCGTGCCCATGCCCATCCGTTGTTGGTGCCGGTGCCCGCCGCCTCCTGGCGGCAGCCTCCTCCGCGCCGCGTTGGGGAGGCAGGGCCGGAGCGGCTGAACAGCGGAGTCCCCGCGGAAAGGAGCCCGCTGCTCAGGCAGGTGTTAAGCACTCAAGGCATAGCCTCAGCTGAGTGGGCGACTCGTTTCTTTTACGTTATTATTGTCAAAGCCCTACATCTGCTGAGCTGCTGAATAGTGAGGAACAGCAACGCGAAGAAAGATTTCTGGCACATGTTGTTAGGGTTTCTTTTAATTGCTATTATTATGAGCAAAATTCTGTCTGTTCTAGGGTTGGGTTTGCAAATACAGTGCTACCAGTGTGAGGAGTTCCAGCTAAATAATGACTGCTCTGCACCGGAGTTCATTGTGAATTGTACAGTGAATGTTCAAGATATGTGTCAGAAAGAAGTAATGGAAAAAAGTTTTGGTAAGAATTTTATAATACTTCTGGATATTCTGGGTAGCATTTGTTGCTTTTGGCTGCACTCATTTAGAGTCTTCAGCTACAAATGGAATGTCGTTTCTACCTAAGCGGACCAGAATCAATTACATATACTTCTAAGTGACTTTGCAACTCAATAAAGTTAATCATTTTCCTTTAAAACTGGTGTAAAAACTGAAGGATGCTAGCCAAATGTTGATAAAGCTGTTAATACACAGTCTTATGGTCTCAAAGTTAGTTTCTCAGCACTGGGAAATTAATAACAACAAGTTAGTTTAATCTCATTACAGTTAATTACATGGGCTTTTCCCCCCAGAGATGGAAGAGCATTAAATTAGTAATTCCCTCCTTTCTTTTATTTACTCTAGTAATTTATATACTCTGAAGGTTCATCTTAAGGGGAAGTGTAGTCATCTTTGCTTTCATCCATGGAGGAAAATACAAATAAAGAAGGGAGAGGGACGTGAACATTGAGTAGTCTGGCAGGGAGACGATGGCACAAATGGATGTATGTGCCATACTCACTTTCTAAGTCTAAGTGGGCATTATCCTACTGTAATTAATTTAGCATATTTGGAGATAAATGTGTTCAAGAGGACACTAGCTGTGGTTCGGCATCTCACCTCTATTGTCTTTGAAGCTGTGTTATAAATTGAGGGGGTTTTATTCAGCATTGTGGAAGGCATTCAAAGTGGGGTGGGAACTGTCTCATTTTTTAGGCTTCTACTGGAGGATAAGTCTTCAGGGCTGGGTAGCATGGCCAGGGAATGTGTTTTTGGGAGTTGGAGTTCATGCAGCATCCTGCCCTTGCTACGGACAACTGCTGAGACACCAGGCTCCAGTAGCTATGACCTCTGCACCAGGCATAAGGAGTGGAGGGCAGGTTGGGTCTTGAGAACTCTGGCTGAAGGGGAAGCTGCTGTCTGGAGCTGCACATCTGGTAACTGAGGGCAGTGCTTTAGAGCGTGGAGTCGTCTGATCTAGTGGTCTGTTACGCTGTGAATGTAAATCAAGTTGTACCCTGTCCTTTCTCAGGGAGTCCTTCAGTAACAGGGGGCTCTCTACCTAGCAAATGTGTGCAGCCATCCGTCTTGAACAGTAACATTGGTTCTTTGCAGTAGGAAGCTGTTCATCAGTGTCTTTGATTTGCTTGTCAATCAGCTAGTACTGCTTGTGGTGGTAGTTTCAGATCACTACCTTATGAATCATAGATAAATAGTAACAATTGTTGTTACCTATCAAAAGTAGCTGAACTGCTGGTACTTCCTTTCATCCTGGATAACACTATCCCCACTGACTGTACTGAGAAGCTCCAGTGCAGAGACAAAAATCTGTGTTTAATGGTAGGTTAGTCGCTTCCAAGCTCTACCTTAGTGGAGTGTTTTCATGTTTATTTCAAGTTTACTTTGAAAAGGTGGTGGTGATGGGAGATAGTTAGGGCTTAGAAGGTGCTTTTGAAGTCCCAAGTACCGCTAAATAACTGTTTGAAAGCTTTGCTATCTGCACACTACAGCTTCAACAGTACTTCTAATAGGTTTAAATGGATGCTGTGGCGATCTGAAGGGCTGTAAACAAGGTAGACTATAATAGAATAAACCAGGTTGGAAGAGACCTTCAAGATAGATAAAAAAGCCCGTTTGCATTTCATTCTTAAGTTGTTTGGTTTGGGATGGGGGGAATTTGTTCACTTGGTTTGTGTTTTTGTTGGGATTTTTGGTTGTTTGGTTGTGGGTTTTTAATATCTTCCCTGATTTCTTTGTGTTTTCATTTTGTCAAGGGTTAATACAGCAAGCCCCCTTGTTACACAGCTGGGAGGGAAAGTAACACAACCCCCCCCACTCCCGGGTAGATAGAGTTAGTTTTACTGGAAATGATACAATGCGCAATGACTTTAGCCTATTTGCAGAAAAGCACAGCAAAATGCAGAAGCAGCAGCCAGAGAGCTCCCCTCTCTCCCCACCTTCAATCCTCAACCTACCCAATGGAAAACACCAACACCCCAAAAAGCGGAAACTGGAAGCAGCAACCAGAACAGGAAACCTCTCATGTTACAATCTAAGCTTCAAGCCCCATGATTTTGCTCCAGCCAGCACTTTGATTTTGAGGCTGGCATGATGGCAGCATGGTATGGAATATCATCATCACATTCAGCTCAACCCATGACATCAGTTCAGTTCACCCTCAGACTGTCTCAGTCTTCCAGCAATATACCTGTAATCTTCCCTTCCAGGTGACTGTTAGAAAAGAGTTTCCAGTCAAGTACGCCCCTCACAAATTAAAGTTCAAGCCTTTAGGGTATGTGGGCTTGCATGTGTGCACACCCCACAGGTGTACTAGGAGACAGCCTTGGGTGTGCTCTGTGTGGAGGGTGGGGAGAGTCTTGCATCTTCCCAGACCAGCAGGCAAGACTGCAGTCTGGCCAGTTGGCAGTAGCACACTGACATGCAGATTTGGACTATTTTAGTAGATTTTAGACATATTTATATACATATATATAATGTAATCTTGTGAAGAACTTGGTTTGCAATGTAGTAAATAAGGAGTTCTTAAACTTTCAGGTGGTGGTTTTTTTTTACTGAGCAGATCCTTGGATTCCTCCTTTAGGAGGTAACTAACAAGCGGTGCAAAGCAGGTACCACTGCTTCATTTTATTGCATTCACTTCTGCAAATGCAGTTTTTATTCACTTTAAGCTTAAAGACTGTAAATTTCAGCTAGTGAATAAATTTGCATTTTTAACCCAGCTATTTCAAATTGAGTGCAATTTAAATTGCAAGCTTAGTTTCTCTGTTATCCTCAGTCAATTCTGGAGAGTATTGGTTGTAAAACAGAAATGATTCAGTTCATCATCCTTTATTGGTTTTTTTTTTCCTAATTGATATTTAAATGTGTGTAATATAAATGCCTTATTTTCCAAAGTTTTATTTAATAATTCATTCCATTTCCACCAATGTATTTCCTAACTTGATTCTTTCAGTTGTTGCTTATCGCCGAAAGCTGAAATGTTTCAAATATTGATTTTAATTTATAATAGGCTCGAGTTTGAATTTTTAACCCAGAATGTGAAAGATGTGAATTTGCATTTATTTGACAGCACAATCTTGTAATTGGAGTTTTTCCTCTTGACTAGATACAGTCAAAGGAATATAATTTAATTTTTGTTAGGCTAACCCATTTTTGTTCTTAATAAAATATAGTAGTGTCAGTGGGCAAAATGTTACAAGCCCTCCTCAACCTTATTTAAAAGTTAAATGCGGTATTTTGAGATAAAGTTCATGGTGTGAATCAGTAACCTATTGATGTGGTCACCCTTCCTTTGCAGCATGCATTGATCTGAGTATTTGCTTTACCATCAAGGGGGTTACTGACTTACATTCTGTGGTGTGCCTCCAATATAGTCCTTGGCCTGTAGCAGTGACTTTCTTTTTCTTACTTTTTTTTTGGTTAGTGTTTTGTTGAGTTGTGGAATGACAGCTCTGTGGTTCCTCTTTGTTTCTGCATTAAACTTTATGTAAATAATGCAGCAGAGGACTACAGATCTCTGCAGTTTGTTTCATTTATGTTGTAGTTACTTATGCCTGAGATAGTTAGGCCAACCGCTCCTCTTCAATCACTGCTTTAGATGCCACTGTGTTCTCTCAGAATATTATTTCAGTGTTTGGAGAGCCAGTCTTGGCTGGTCCTTTCAAGCTCCCAGTGAAAGAGAACCATAGGACGAGAAGGTTCCTAACTGAGAGCTTAAAAAGTGATGAAAGTAGTAAGGATGCGGCATTGGTCAGTAACATTTTGAAGTAAATCAGCAGGCACGTTGCCCCAGCTGTTTGTAGTATCAGGCAGAAGTTTGCTCCATTGCACAACTAATTTAAAATTAGTTGAGCATCATGTCACCATGTACCTGACTAAATGATTATGTGTAACTAGTATAATTCTCTCTCCTGCAAACAGGCCCTTTGCAGTGGCGGTTTATATTTCAGTCGCACTTTGGGGATCTGTCACTGCACAGAGCTGGAGACTTTGTCAAGTGACAAATGTCCTTTTTCACTTCAAGCAGGGTTGTGTTTAAAGGTTTGGCTAGAACAAGTTTTATGCAGTTATGTTAACATTCTGTTCCAATGGGAGATACAGAAGAATAAGAGAGTTCTTTTCCTGCCATGCAATACCTAAAAAAAGTAAAAGCCAGTGCTTGCTTTCTTTCAAGGGAAGAATGATGAGAAAGGAAAGGGACATTGCAGATTATACCAAGTAATTTTTGTCCCACAGACATTAACATAAAAGATGAGTTTCTAGTGCAGTTTTCAACTGAATTAGCAGGTGTTTGAAAAACATGTAATGTTTGATAAAGGATCAAAGTCCTGCATATAATAATTCCACTTGCAGATACTTTGTGGAAATACCCATGGCAGATCCTCCTCTCCCACTTGCCTCTCTCTTTCCTCCCTATGAACTTTGATTGGAAATGTCAGTACTCCTTTGGTTTGAGAGTATGTGTAGGAACAAAGAAGTCCCACAGAATGCTGGAATCAGATGAAACATCCTCATAAGTAGATGAATATATAATGTATATATATACTTTTAAACATATACCATAGAAAACATACTGATAATGAAGGTTACCATTTACTGAAGGCAAGAACTATCTGAGTAAGGGCTGATCTAACACCTACTTGAGGCAAAATGAAACTTGCAATGTGAATAGATAAGAAAGAAAATAGGAAGGACGAGACAGTCCAGAAAGTCTAAATTTCTCTGAAGTCTCCCATCCCCATATGTATGTTTTGAACAATACCCCTTGTGCTCTAGTGTAGTTATGAACATACTTTTGCAAGGAAAAGTAGCTGGTGTAGCAGGACTGATTGAAGTGGCTTGTCTATATAAAAGTGTTTCCTGATTTGCTTGCAAAGGAAAATTCATAAACAATCTCATTATTTCTATTAATCTGCAATATGAAACTTCTCTTACTTGTTTGGTTTACAATGGTCCTTTTAATGTGTTTACATAGAATGTAATCCTGCAGTGTAACTGAAGCAATTGCTTTAAGGGTGTGCTTAAAAGTAGTGCATGGAAGCATCATGAACAACATCATCATCTGACTGTTGAATCAATCATAAGTTGTTTATTTAACTCTTCTCAGTATTGCTTTCCCTCTCATTTGATTATCAGGCAGAGGAAACCTAAGTTGTGTGATGAGTTGGCCTACACCTGTAGTTTGCTACTTTGTACACCTGAGTTTGCTACTTTCTTTAATCTTCCTGTGTTGCTACCATGATTAAATTGCTTTCTGTATGACTGTTTAGGATTACAGAAACACATACTTATTTTTTCTGTTTTCCTGTATAGCTTCCATTAGAACTAATACTAATTGCATGCTTGTATCAAGGGGAAATTATACTCTGGTGTACATTTATTGGCAATATGATTAAAACAGCAAACAAAGTTTAACATCTCCAGAATCACTGTAGGCATTAAAGTTTTATCAGTAAGAGCTGCATCCCCAGTATCCATTTGGAAATAGTTAGGAAACATCCCCGGAGCTGGTGGTGAAGATTTAGTGGTTTTTATTCTACACCGTCACTTGTGGCTAAAGCAATATCAACACAAAAGAACTTTTAATTGTTATTTTTTAATTAAAGCATAGTAATTTGGTTTTTTTTCCTCCTAAGATTATCAGTAAAAATTAAAACATGGCCTGTGACCATTGTGACCTGTGACATCACATCTTGTGATGCCAGGCAGCCCATGAAATGAAGACATAATAACCAGTTATAATAACATGCAGTTTTTTTTCATGCTGGCTAAAAGATTTACAGTATGTGTAGTTATTGTCTTCTATGTGGTGAAAACTTGGAGCTGCAGTTACATTACCCTTAAGAAACGCTTCTCCAGATGCCAAAGCTGTTTTCTTACTGGTAAATTCCTTCCAATCTTTGGGTTGCTCAGAAAACTTCCAGCCACATCTGGAATGAACTGAACTAGTGTCAGCTAGAGAGAAGTTACAGACAGTGTGTAGTAGATTGTTTTTCTGACGGCCTTTCAAGTACAGAAAAGCAAGTGGAGTTAGTTCAAGTGGCTTATGACCTAGAAGTCATGACAAAGATCCAAGTGGTGAAGGGATGCATTATTTTAAGAAGTTGTGGTATCTGGTTCAGTGAATTTCATTTTTCGTAGGACAGTAGCTTTTTATGTTAGTTTATTTCTTCAACTTGTGTGAAAGGTACACAGATAAATTTTGTGATGATACAGTGCCCATAGCCTGGTGCCTCTTAAATCTCCTTTAACAGTTTCCTATTGCATTTCACACACAAATAAGTCTGTATTTCTAAACACTTCTTTATGACCCTATCACTTGTTTCAGCTCTCAGGGAGCTTATCACAACATTCGCAGGCGTATTGTAATTAATCCAACCTGGGTTTGTTTCCACTTTGTAGTCTGGTTTTGGTTGGTTGGTTTGTTTTGTTAAAACTTGATATAACCTATTTTGCCAAATTACCAATGAGTCTTTGAAAGTGGAAAAAATGGTACAAAATCCAGGCAGGTCCTTCTCAAGTCAGGCAGGCTGCCCATGGCAGCGGGGTTGAACCTAGATGATCTTGAGGTCCTTTCCAACCTTAACAGTTCTATGATTCTATGAAACTGTAAGCATGAAAATATCTAAAGATAGAAAAGCTAAATGGATTTCAAAGGTACTGGCATGCAAGTGTAAACATGTGAGCCATTCCATTAAAACTGGTCTGGACAACCAAGGGTATTGTCATGGATAGGGTGCCATAGGATGCAACAAAATTGTTTGTGTGTAAATTTATTTATGGGACTGTCAAGGTTTTAACTGCAGCCAGCAACTCAGCCTCTCACAGCCGCTCGCTCACTCACTCCCCTGCCCGGTGTGATGAGGGAGAGTATTGGCAGAGTTAAAAGTGAGAACACTTGTGGGTTGAGGTAAAGACACAAAAAGCTGTGTGTGCAGGCAAAGCAAGGGATTCATTCACCAGTTCCCATCAGTAGGCTGATGTTCAGCCATCTCCAGGAAAGCAGGACTCTGTTGCAGTTACTTTAGAAGACAAAAACCATCTCTTCGAGTGTCTGCTCTTTCCTTGTTCTTTCCCTAGCTTTATATGCTGAGCATGACATGATATGGTATGGAATATCACTTCGGTTTGTTGGTGTCACCTGTCCCAGCTGTGTGCCCTCCCAACTTCTTGTGCACCCTCAGCTCACTGGTGTGAGAGTCAGAAAAGGCATTGACTCTGTGTAAGTACTGCTCAGTATTGAGGAAAACATCCCTCTGTTACCAACACTTTACAGCACAAATCCAAACCACAGTCCCACAGCAGCTACAGTGAGGGAAATTATCCAGCCAAAACCAGCACAGGGACTTAGTTATTACAAGGGTGCAGCATCTGAACATTTGCAGAGACAGAAGGACAGTGTCTTTCCAGTTTGTTTCAGCAGATAAGGATTGAGAAAAATGCTCTTAGAGAATTCTGAAAATCAAGTCTAAATTCATCTCTCTTGCTGAGATATATTTAGATTGTGATATCCAAGGCCATTTAGGTCTTGATACCTTTGTATCAGGGCAGAACAGATTGATGGAAGGCTGTGAGCTGGCTTTGTTTGAAAGAGTGTATGTTTTAGTGCCCGACTGTAAATCCATATTAGCAGAGAAATTAATTGACAGTAGAAAACAAAATAATTAGATATGCAGGTGAAAGTTCAGATTTGACCTCTGGTTTGTAGCCTCCTGTGGCCTAAAAAACCCCAAACTTGATAATACCACCACTAGCAACTGTACCTAACTTTCTCGGTCTATGTATTCACTGCCTTGCTTCTGCTGTGTGATCCTGCAAGCAGCGACAAAGACTGCTTTGTACTGTCATTTTTGTTATTGATAATTCAGTTTTGAGTCATATTTCCAGTACCAGAATTAGAAGGCATGTCTTACAAAGAGATGTCCTGGTTTCTTTTGAGATGATTTAATTTCTGCATGATATCAGGTCAGTTAAGGTCAGGAGTGTGAGTAGGCCAATCTTGCATTATAAAACCCCTCCTATTAGGCTATCACATTAGTTTCTGAGAAAAAGAGGAGCTTTTTAAAAGTGCCCAGTGTATGGAAGGGTTGTGATGATACTGAGCAAGTGTTGATAGAAAATTATGATGAAAGTAAACCAACCTAGTAGGGTTTGGGGGAGGCAGGCTGAGTGGGGCGTATTTTGGGTTGTGGGGTTGTTGTTTGTTGTTGCCTTTGGTTTTGGCTGTATTGTGTTGTATGTTGTGGGGTTTTTATAGAACTGTACGCTCTGTAAGAGCCTAATAGCATGAATACACTTCATCTTGTCTACTGAATGCATGAAAGGGAGGGGTCAGGATGAAATAGCTGCAGTCCCAAACCGCGGGATTAAAACTCAGGAAGTGTGTGACACGACTCTGCGGCAGACTTCAAGTTACTTAATTTCAGTGCCTCAGATTTTTCACCTGGAAAACGCTGATCATGGTTGCTTATAGTATTTAATTAGCTGTTTATAAGACAATTAGTAAACTTCACTATAAACTTCCTAGCAAGGTGCAAATTATTTAAACCACTCGAGTGCCAGAGAGAAAGTTGAGAGGAGGACAGGGAAAATAAATGTAAAATGAAAGACATGGGACATGGTTGGATGTGGTTATACTTTGGACTGGCTTAAACTGTGGTTTGGGTTTTTTTAACAGTGCATTTACAATCATAGATAAAAGGATTTCTAGTGGGGAGGCTTAATTCATGTTTTAAACCAATAAAAAGATGATCTGATTAAACAATGGTTTGGGGAAACACAATATCAGAAGAACAATTGCTTTTCAACACTTGGTTACCTTCTAAGATATTTAGGAGCTTATTAGATCAAATACTTATAATCACTTTTTCCAGAAAATAGAGAAAATCACTGTAGGACCTTTTGCAGTCTGTCACCTCATGCTGTATGTGAACAGGAGCTGGCTAAGGAAGACAGTTATTACAGCAAAACCACAGTAGCCAGAAAAAGACTGGTGTAAAACCTATTATAGGAACTAAAAAATGTAGTTTAGAAACCTATTTGTCTGTGGCCTATACTCAGTCTTCAACATTACTAATGTAGTAAAATCCAGAAATAGTCACATGTATATTTTATGTTCCTCAGGAAGGAGTATTAAATGTTTAGGTGGCGTTCTTGCACTGGTGTAGGTTCTCACTTGATTTCAGCAGGTATCACAAAAGAGCTTTTCTAACTCCTACTGGGTACTGAATATCACCAGGACTAGAAGGTTGGATAGGATAGCTGAAAGTATTCAGGATATTAAAACAAAGGGAGAGTATCAGTTCATAACCACTCTTTGGGCTTGTTTTTATTAACAGCAACATTAGAGAACACCTAAACCAAATGATATATTTATCATGAAACTATGCTAACACTAGAGCTAGGACAACTGTCAGGGGTGTCTCATGAGTTGTTTGCCACAGTATGAAATGTCAACTGTTGGCCAGTTTTCTGCCTTTTGCTTGGAGGAGAT
The DNA here is from genome assembly GCF_026170545.1 of Melanerpes formicivorus. Taxonomy (NCBI): domain Eukaryota; kingdom Metazoa; phylum Chordata; class Aves; order Piciformes; family Picidae; genus Melanerpes; species Melanerpes formicivorus. The sequence goes on along the minus strand of NW_027142357.1, from coordinate 34,666,999 downwards.
GGGCAAGATTCAGCACCAAATCTAAGACTGATGGGAAACTTTCCTCAAAACTGCCTGCTAACTTTGAGTTACTTACCTTGAGATGCTGAAACTTTTCTGTGTATGACCTCAGCTCCTGGTCCAGTCTTGAAAAGGTGGTTTTGTGACTGCTCAAGAATGTCTTGCTGGTGGGCCCACTAGTGCATAGACTGCTTGCTAAAGCAGTGAAAAGTGAGCATTGAGCAAAGTGGCATCTCCTCAATGGGAAGACTTAGAGCTAAGAGTTTTGTGGCCATGAGGCTGTGGACTGTTCTGGGGTGAAGCAGAAGGCTGTGAATTCCTGCTGAGGTGTGGCACTGCAGAAAGCAGCTTCAGAGCAGTTTGATCATGAAATTGGAAGGTGACTTTTTTAGAAATGAGGTCACTGATCTCAGAGGTGCTATTCTAGTTGCCTGGTTTGGCTTCAGAGATTCTATATTTTGCTGAAGGACAGTCTTGAGAGTACAGGTGCAAACTACAATTTCATACTGCTTGGATTATGGTGGCTCTTCAGTTGGGGTGTAATGCTTACAGTTGCTCTTTTTTGCCTCTACCTGCTATAGCAGCAGAATTAGAGATGCCTAATAAGATACTTCTCAAGCAGGAAAAGAAAAAGCTTCATTTTTCTGGTGCCTTCTGTATCCACAGTGTGAGATGTAGAAGTGATGTCACCTTGTTTTGCTTGGCCTAAAATGCATTAGGCTGTGTTTCAAGAGAACATGTACAGGGCCCTGCAGACAGGGTAGGTGGAAGAATTCTCATTTTTGGATTTGAACTAATTGTAGCATGAATTGTTTGTTGCTGTTAAGACCAAACACCTCTGCATGTGGCCAAAACAGTGCTAAGGTGTGGCTGCACAGGACTAGACTGCAGCTAGGCAGAGTGGGTCAAGCTTGGCAGTTGTGGGGTGCATGTGCATAGGATCTAGGTGAGACAATCAGCATTACAAGCAGGAACTGTAGAAAAGCTTTCAGATTTACACCATTGCTTCATTGCATGGGGTAAGGCAGAAATCCTGCAGAAATAGTATATTGGGCCTTTACATGGGCTGAAAGTATGACCGTGTGGGGCAGAGTGCCCAATGATGGGAAAGCTGCTCAGCTTTATTTGCTTTCTTGCTTATTCTGGGTTTTGTTAAAAAAATGTAGCAGGTGTATGTGGAAGAAGAGGGTGTGCAATACTCCTGCTTTATCACACAGATATTCTAGACTTGTGTACTCCCTTCTCCATAAAAGTGCTTGTGTCTGAACTGCGTCCCCAGCCAACCCCACAAACCTTGAAGTCAGAATGAAGGAAAATTATTTAATTAGTTAGTAGCAGGTATTTCAGAGTGAAACATTATAGTACCTACCCACAGGCCTAACCCACACTGCAGTTGGAGGCTGCTGAACACACAATAAAGGACACATTGTTTGATACTCATCCATCAAGAGACTAAGCAGTAAGTAGATTAATTTTATATTAGTAAATATACTGATTGAGCACTAGTGTAAACTACTGCAGGTGAACAGCTTACCCAGTAAAAGCAGGGTGTATTCTTACTGCCTAGCCAGCAACTCAAAACAGTCTGAGGTAAAAGAAAAGCTCCCAGAAAGGTTTGCTGTTACATTTCTAGGTGATAATGAATGTACCAAGCTGATTGCTCAAGCAAGAGTATCCAGTAATTAGCCATTATGTCTGTGGTATGAACTTAGGAGGCAGATAACCACTTTGCAGTCTGCCCATGGCAAATGATTCAGGAAGATCTCAGAAATAGGTTCAGAATGGGCTCAACAGTACAATACACCCACTGCAACAGAGGAGTCTCAGGAAAACCCTCTAGCGAGAATCCCAAATGGGTGGGTGGCTGCTGGCCTCTCTGAACTCAGCAGGTGAACTGCTGTAACTAGGGTGCACTGACCTGTGTGCTGGAGGAAGTGGAGTAGTGTACCTGGCATCAACCCATAGAAATCAGTTTCACTACTTTATTTCCTACCACAATTAAGCTGGAATCACAATATGATAGTAAGAAGGCTTAAGAGTCCTTTTCCTGCCTTTAACTCACACTATTTAAAGTGTCACTGCTTTTTCACACTCATGGTAAAAATACATTATATTTAAAAAAAAAAAGGTGATGGCTAGCATTTAGAAAAAGTCCCTCCTGTAGTGCTAGCACTCTTTTTCCATCAGTCTTCTATGCCTGACTCTTTCTTTCTCTAAGAATACTGCAGTATTAGAGAAAAGGCACAGCCTTTGCACCCTGATCAGTGTAGATCACACCTGATGCTTCATTAAAAGCACGATGGGAACTTACCTGCAAGCTCAAAAGAATCTATCATTACTGAAAATATAAAAAGCCTTGGAGGTGAAGGGCATGTCTTTAGCCTGGTAGTGGTCATAGGTTTTGAATTATGTAAATAACCTTGTTACAATTCAGATTACTAGACCTGGGAATGGGAATAAGCAATTATTTGGGAGAGTGAGTCAGAAATGCCTGTAAGTCAGAAACAGCACAGGAGAAGCCTTACAATGGGATTTTACTGCTAGTTAGATTATTCTCTCTATTTAGGTGTGAATGTGTTTCCAGTTGTGGATTTTCAGTCTGTACAGGAATAACTGTTTCAGCGTCAGGAGGAGCTCAGGATTATGCTGTGGAATTAATTCTGGAGAACAGAGCTGTTGTAAACATGTGGAATTAAGTTGCAGGATTTTGATTTTGTTACAGGAGAGGTCTCTCAGAGTTGCCTGGTGCAAACCATGCCTCAGAGGGCATCATCTAACTGATCACAGTACTGAACAAGTCTAGTCTCCTAGTCTTCAGGTGAAGTATATGGTATTTTAGGGACCTAAACCAATAAATCACTTACCAGTTCCAATGGCAAACAGGGCTTTTCAGTGAAAAGCAAATGATCTATAAAACAATGGGAACAGGAAATCAAAAGGGTTTTGGAGGCTTTGAGGGGAAAGTCAAGATTTCCTGCTGTTTATATGGAAGACTGAGGAATGGATGAGTCTGGTGGGTATCTGTAGCTGCAGGGAAGGAATATGTGATGGAGAGATGCAGGAATGGAGAGGAGAATAATTTTTGTGCCTACCTCCATGGAATACAGGATTCCTTTCTCAAGAGGGAAGGGGAAAGAAAAAAAGTTCATCAAACTATGGGAGGGGGTCATGTCTCCCGCAGCTCTTTGAACAGGAACATGTACAGAGCACCAGGTCTTTGTGGGAAATATCAGTTGCGCTTTCAGTCTTGTAAGCTGGTAAGTGACAGCACAGTTAGGGTGCTTGACAGCAGTGGTTTGTCAACAGAGACAGAGCTCCCTTCTTTTTGGCAAGCTATAGTAATAAAGATTGTGCTTCTTGATCTGTGTGCCTTTGCTGTTGCAGCTAGAACAGCCTGTAGCTCCTCTTCCTTCTTGAGAAGAGGCTCAACCTGCTGTGCTGATTGATTGAAGCTCTCTAGAGACAGAGGAAGATTTAACACTGACTTGAGGGCTCCTCTTCATAAGTTTAAGTAGATAGATAGCCTTAAAACACATTTCAGAGTTTAGATGTGCAGAGCGAGCACACAAAACTGGGAAACCCCTGCATTGTCAGGATGGCAGCAGTGTTGTGACAGTATAAAAGAATTGCTTTAATTAAAATTCTCCAAAGACAGGAAATCCTTCTTTCTGAGCATCACCCAAGCAAAGTGCTCTGCTGCTGTGCGCAGCACTTGGTAGTGCAGTGGCAGTTGGTTCTGCAGAGGCATTGCCTGGACTGTGTAGGTGCCATAGTGTTTATTTTCCATGTCCCTGGGACATGAATAAGTATCTGCAGGTTCTGTAAATTCAGTACCTACAGGTCACATTCCTGCCTCACCCATTCCATAAACAAGTCTCGATTGCTGTGTATTTAACAAACATTCTGGGACTGTGCTACAGGATGCAGAGGCTCCATTGCCCAAGGGAATCCTGTTACCACACCCTTCAGACAAAAAAAACCCAACAACCAAACAAAAAAACCTTTTGAGAATCTCATGTTCCAAAGGAATAGTAATTTTATTATCCTTAGAAATATTAACCTCCTTTACTAACCACAGGGCAATACAAACTAGCCTCCATTATCTATTTATGTGTTATGTGTGTGTTTTTCCAATACACAATTTCAACTGCATCACTTGCAGGAAAATTGTAAAGAGGTGGAACTGCCACAACCATTTTCAACTGCGAGGGGAAAATGCAACTATGTATTCTAAAGCTTCTATAAGCCATTTCAAAACTGCAAGTTACCTACATCAGAAAGTGTCTTTTTCAGGTAAAAACAATCTGAAAGATTACAAATGTAATTAGATGATTAGTTAAAACAAGAGTAATTTAAATTAACATTTTAAAAGACTTTACAGTCAGAAAAACTATTTCTGTACAAATGGAAATGTTTGTTGTTGAAGATACTAAGCTTCAAAGACAACAAAAACCAAGATTACCTGGGAAAATGCTTCTAGTTTGTCTTTAAGAAACATAAAAGGGGCACAGGGAGGATTGAAAGTTTTGCTGATAGTCAGTCTCCTTTTACTGTTCTGTGTCTTGTCTCTGTGTGGCAAAGCAACAAGGAGGAAAAAAGTGCTCAAAAGACAAATTCACAGCACAGAAAACTGTAATTGCTTAGATACCTGAAACAACTTGGACATGTTCAACAACAGAAACAAAAGCCACCTTCAAACTAACTGAATTTCAGTTACAGCTATTCAAACAGCTTATTCCAAAATAAGACAATCTGGTTATAAAATGCACCGTTTAATATACATTATGTAAATCAAATTTGTAATGTTTTTGGTTCCAACGAGAATCAAATAAAAGAAAAATCCAAACCAGTGACTCTGCTGCTCATGCAGCACAGAGCTGTTAGCCGTGTCACGGCTGAGGTGTCTGGCTTAATCACCCACCCTGCTTTGCTTTGGAAATGTAAACTGGGTTTGCAACAGTTTTCAAGCGTGAACCATGTTGTAAAGCAAACCCCTCTTGCCGTTAAACTAAGTAACCTTTGCTCTGTGTCACAGGCATCATGTATCGTAAATCCTGCGCATCTTCGGCAGCCTGCCTGATAGCTTCTGCTGGGTACCAGTCCTTTTGTTCTCCGGGGAAGGTGAACTCTGTCTGCATCAGCTGTTGCAACACCCCGCTCTGCAACGGACCCCGGCCCAAGAAGAGAGGGAGTTCTGGCATGGTGCCGAGGGCGCATCTGATAACCACCGTTCTGCTCGTCAAATTGGCTCTGTTGGTTTTGTATTGCTAAACTTCAAGCACATTTCTTTTGCCCTGGCACAATTTGTTCTGGCTCCTCCTTTCTTCAAAGACACTGCAATTATTTTCTGTTTGTTCCCAAATCCCTGTCAACAGCAAGTGAAGCTCAGAGATTGTGGGGAGAGATGGGCTGATAGATTTGGCAGCTAATGAATTCAGTTAGCAGGTTGAATTTCTAGTGTGCACTAAAAAAATCCCAACAGCAGGATGCAGGACTCCTCTCTGTATAACTGGAAAGAAATTCGTCTGTCTTATTCCTTTTAAGATGTAGTCAGTTCCTCAGTCATTTTCATTACCCTGTTTTCAAGTCTGTTGCTAATCGTTACCTCTGCCTTATGAAGTCATACTCGAAGTTCACAGAGGCCGTTTTGTGTGTCTGGAGTGGGCTCTGAGCTAGTCTCTAGTGGCACTATTTCCAAGCTGGGTGCTGGTGGTTCAAGACCTGGTTTCTGTGGGCTGCAGTCAGACTTGCTCTCATGCTGGAAAGTACTCAAGAACACTTTGGTATTGCTCCTTGTAGAAGACTTGCGCCTGGCTGAGGAGAGCAGTGAGCGTAGAGACCTTGCTCTGGAGCTCAGGTTGGCTCTGAGAAACTTCTCCTTGTTGGCATGCTGTATTGTCAGGCGGCAGCGGAGCACCTGCAGGAACACGCTGCGGAACTGCTGAGAGGAGATGTTGTACAGGAGGGGGTTCACCACCGAGCTGAGGTAGAAGAAGATGTCAGCGATGGGAAAAAGAGTGATGTACGCTCTGAAGTAGGGGACAGTCCAGTCCTGCTTCGGTTTAGCAGCAGCCATGATCCTTCTAACCTGGTTTGGCATCCAGCATATTGCCAGAGTTGCAACAATCAGTCCTGTGAACAGAAAGAGGAAGAAAGGTGTGCATACATGGGGGGGGAAGCATAAAATATTTAGTATCCATTCTGCACTTACTTGTTAGGAAATAGTACCAGCTTTTCAGTGTTTTCCTTGACAGATTTTTCTGTGGGTACTGTTTTTTGGTTGTTGTTTTTAATAACTGCTACAAGGTCACTGCAGCACATGCTCTGACAAAAGACTGCAGAGTGCTCGGATGTTGTTTCTTTGTACCTGTTGTCTTTTATTAGTTTTCAAAGTGTCCTTTCGCTGCTCTCTGTATCCTTAGAATGTGTTTTTGGTTTGGTCAGTGTTCTTACACTCAATGCAGGGCTACAAAGATAATGATGGGACTGGACCTCTTACAAGGAAAGGCTGAGTAAACCTGGGGCTGTTTAGCCTGGAGAAGAGAAGACCAAGGGGATCTTATCAATATCTAAAGAGTGGGGGGCAAGAGGATAGGGTCAGACTCTTCAGTGCTGCCCAGTGATAGACAAGAGGCAATGAGCAGAGAATGAAACCCAGAAGGTTCCGTCTGAACATGAGGAAAAACTTTACTGTGAATGTGCCAGAGCACTGGAACAGGCTGCCCAGAGATGATGTTGAGTCTCCTCTGGAGAGCTTCCAAGCCCACCTGGAGATAGTGATCCTGGGCAACCTGCTCTGGGTGACCCCACTTTAGCAAGGGGGTTGGACTAGATTGTCTCCAGAGGTCCCTTCCAATCCTACCATTCTGTGATTTATGTATTTCCCTTTACTTGGAAAAACAAACACAATAAATAGAACCTATAGCCATATTAGATCAGGCAATACCCAGAAGAGATCAGATTCTTGTTTGTACTTTACAAAAAAAGAAAATGTGTGCATAATAATATATTTCATGTTATTTTTGGTAAATTTCCTCTTAACAGAAGATATTTTTAAGTAAAATACGTATGGAACTTTTTATGGTAATTAAGATATGTTGAGTTTTCTTAAAAATCAGATTCCAGTGGAATTAAATTATGAATGTAAATGAGCAAAACCCAAGCCTCATCATGAAAGTGTAAGCAGTTTCAGATGATAAATTATGCTTTAAAATGTGGTATCTGACCATTTTGTATTTATATGTAAATATAAATACATGTTGCTGCATCACTAATGGCATTAAAAACGGGGTGACTTAAGTGATGGATGTCTGACCATTCTGGCTCTGTGGACCAGTGCTCACTAGGGTTCCAGTGCTGATACCATCTTCAGAAGAGCAGCCCTGCAGAAACGTGTGGGTGAGCTCTAGCAGGCTGTGCTCTGGACGGGACTTGGAGCAGGGGAAGGGCTCTCTGGTGCATGTAAGGCACTGGAAGTCCTGACATCGTGCATGAAATACCAGGTACATAAGAAAATTCTTAGTGCTCCCCCAACCCTGAGCATTAAACACATGCTGAAACACACACCCCCAGTTCACTGTTTCCACTTTGTTTCTATGTTTGCAGGAAAGACTCCTTATATGAACACAGATGGAGCAGAAGCTGCAGGTTGGCTTCCCTGCTACAGAAGCACAGAAGAGTGAAGAGCATCCCAGTGATGCACAGGTTTCACTTCCAGTAGATTTTGGTTTCATTAGCTTCTTCCAAGGTCCTTGTTTCTCAACAGAAGCACAGAGGCAGAGCAAGTTTTACCTGTCTAGACTAAATCAGATGGCACCACAGATCCCTGAGGCTCTGTGATAGTGTGTTTCCAAGCCAGGAAAATGCCACTTCAGTAGTGGGAAGACATGAACATAACAGGGAAGGGGGGAAAGAAAAGAAAAGAACAATTTGTCATAGCTTTGAAACTGCCAGGGCTTGAACCAAGTATGCCCAAGTTCTCTGTACCACACCCCCCCCATCCCCAACAAAGAAAAGGTATGAAGTGTCTGTTGGTTGGTTGTTTTTAAAATAGGTGGGGTTTCTATGAAAGCTCTAATTAAAGAATTTGTGATCTCGCTGAATGAGCTACTGAATAAAAGTTGTGTTTGATAATTTGCTTCTGTAATCACTTCATGTCAACATCAGTTTGGTAGATTGGGGAAGGATCCTGAACTTAGAGCACTGGTTTAAGAGCCCTGTAAATGCACATACAAGGACATTTGTTGTTTTCCATTCTTAAGCCCCCCCACAACTCAGGCACAGGCTCTTCTCATTCCCATTCCTATGCAATCCCCTGCCCCTCTGCTTGGCTGCCTTACTCTTCTACTGCCTTCTTGCCTCACTTTTCTTGTGTCTCTGTCAAAAGCTGATCTGAATTTTGTATTAGTCCTGCAGATTTTCTACCCTTCAGTGCTTTTTTTCTCTGCTGTCAGCATAACAGATACAGGGGTAGTGGTCCTGGTACAGACCAACAGAAACTAAGGAGCCCTGAGCAGTGGCTTGTGACAGGCCTTATAAAACAGGCAGCAGAAGGATGCTACTGCTGCTCCTGGCTTTTCCTCCCGTGCAGTTTAAAGCTCACAGACCCAAGTCTGCAGAATTCTTGTCAGATTTTACCAGATGATTCTTTCCAAGGGAAAATAAGCTCCATAGTGCAATTTTTTGGTTGTTAATTACAAATACGATCCTTCATCATGCTGGTTAAGAGTTTGCTAAATGATGAATGCTGCTCTGAAAAGCTGAGGAGGCAATGCATGCATTTAGTTCTAAAGCTCACATGCAGTGCTCTGAGATGTCTGATTTTAGCTCATAGCTGAATTCCTTGCCACTGAGCTTGCCAAATGCTTCTGCTTCCCCCTTATATTCTTTAGATGTTTCTGGGGAACCGAGTACTTCATGTGTGTACAGCAAGTGAGAAATGATCTGCTTGTGCCCTTGCGCAGTGGGGTGAGGTTAGTCGTGTGGATGGCTGGGAGGAGATGTCTGTAAAACTTTGTTGCTTTCCAGGATGAGGAATTGTTCATTTTTACACTTGAAAAAAATGCTTGTTGATTCAAGGGTGATGCACCACATAAACAGACATGCTGACAAAGTCACAGCACTTCTCCCAGCCGGTCACACTTGAGGTGGAGGCACAAAGCTTTATGTTCAGATCTGAACATACTAAATGTTTTGCCTTAATTGCTGCTGCTATCAATTGGAACTCGTACACAGGCTGTAGAAGTTTGTGTTTTGTTTCAATGTGCAGAAGGTGCTTAAGCAATCTTGTGTCAGCTTGACTGTAAACCAAATAGCATCTCACCCAGTACTGATGCATTTTTCCTTAGAGCCTGCTGCCTGCTAGGAGTTCAACTCCTTTATCTTGTATACAGATTTCCCTTCCACTGTTTCTTATTAAAGTGAAAAAATTAGTAGCTCTGTTATTTTTTTTTTTGCCATTTTCTTGACTACTGTGCTGAAGTGACACACAAGATGAGAGCAGAGATTTATCTTCCATGGAATAATGATGTTTATAAACAAAGCGATGCTATGGTCCAGTGACCTCCATCACTGGTGCTTGAAATTTCCAACACACATTTGAAACTCAGTTTAATCATCAAAAGTGCATTAGACCATGCCAGCAGAAGCCAGGAGCCCTTGTGTTATCCAACAGCCTATGTGTAAGTGAATACATCTCAACCTTTAAGTAACTGTTAGAGCTTACAATTCATTCAATATTGATGTAGGTATTTCAAAGTAACAGGGAAAACAGAAAAAACACCAAAAAAAACCACCACCCCTTAAAAGATCCTTGGCTAAAAACCACTTTACAAGCCTAAGTCATAACCCAGCCACAAAACATTTTACCCAGAACAGGAATTGCCACATTCCACTACTATTTTAGTCTGCCCCAAATCTCTTTAAAGCATACAAATGTATCAGTGATTTGAATTTGGGAATCGCTAGTCTGACTTCCCAAAAGTGGATCTTGCAGTATTAATTCATGGAGTCTGACAAAGGATCATTTATGTAGCAAAATAACCTCAGCATTTCAGTGCCAATAATCCAAATATGCATTGCTGGCACATAACGGGCAGTTGGCAGCCGTCTGTCCCTCAGCAGTGCTGTTTTATTAGAACATTCCTCTGGGCCATGGGGGACTGAATTAAATTCATTATGAACTTTATTGGGAAGGATTTTAAATTGATGAAAATGTCTGGTAGAGAGGGCTTCCTTCTCCACCCTTCCAGATTTTCCTTGTTCTTCTGTTGAATAGATTCTTGTCATCTTCTTGCCACCTGAGCCCTTAAATCTGCCTCCTTTTATAGTCCAACACTTCCTCTCTGTCCTGGCCACTGCCAGCCATTCCCCACAACTTGGAACTGTCTACAAACTGCTGTCTGTCACGGGGAAATACCAACACTGTGCTTTACTTGGCTGCCATAGCCCATTAACCAAGGCTGCTGTGGTGACCTCATGTACATGTTCCTTTGCCCATGCCACCTAACCCTGCCCACCCTGATCTGCTGGCCCCTGCTGCTCCTCACAGTCAGCCTAAGCAGCATTAAGCCTCAAACTTTGATTTCTGCAATTTAATTAATGGCACAAAGACAGGTTCTCAACATCTGCTTGTAAACTGACATTTAAATGGCAATTGTCGGTGGAATATAAACATATGGTTACTGAGTTAAGAGTCAAGTGCAGGCACTGATGCAGTTGGTTCAGAGACCACCCCTACCCCCCCCTTTTTATTTTTAATAAAGCATTCATTTTACATTTGCATGCTTGGGCCAACCTGGCTAGCCTCAAAAGGCCTAATGTGACATTAATGCCCTAGGCCTTAGTCACAAAGTCTTACTTCCATGCATCAGGAAGCATTGGTTCCCAAAAGAACAAAGTACTGAGACCACCCCTCCTTATTAAGCTTATTGTCACAAAGCAGTACTGAGCCTGAGGAAAGTGCTACCAATGAGTTTGAAAACAAGCAAACCAACCTTCTCACTCCTCAACTTCTCCCTGATCATAATAGCAGTAACTAATAAGCCAGAAGAAGGGGAAAACAATGACTCCAGTACTAACTAATTTCTAGAGCTGGGGTTTTAGCATATATTTATGTTTATTTTTGTAATGGGGGGAACAAAAAAATCTTGGTTTTCATTAGAAACCAGGAACATAAGACATCAGTTTATTGTCTCTAGCTTCTAAGAAAAAAAGCCTCAAAAAGCAGTCTTCAGTCACTGAGATGACCTTCCCAACTGCGGATCAATGCAGTGCTGTCTTCCAGCAGCTGCATCTGCTCCGTGCCTCTGCTGCTGCAGTTGCCTGCATGCGAGAAGTCAGCTACCATATGCTTATTGTCTGCTGACAATTGTCATTTAAATGTCAGTTTACCAACAGCTGCTCTTTCCATTGCTGCGAGCCTGACTTGCGGATGCAGTGAAGGAACCAGCCAGGATGTTTCTGAAGGGCTGTTGGCACTGCTCAGCAGAGCTGTCAGCAGCAGGAGCAATGCAGACTGCACTTCCTCAGCGGTGTTAAACTGAGGAAGACTGGAACACCTCGAAGGGGGAATCGTCTTCTCTCCAGCTTCAAGGCTTTCCTACCATTTCTGCTTCTGACAGGTAAGAGTTTGGAGAAGTTCCTCTGGTCAGCAGCCAGGTGGAGTTTCAGATCCAAACTTTCAGCTTTTAACAGCTGCAGGTGATTATCTGGTGCCCAGTGACCTATACCAATTAACCCGTGATTCAAACGCCCCTCTGTCGCTAAACAACAGCAACTACCTCTTGGTGGACAGAGGGCTGCACAGTGGGTGGGAGACTGGAACACACCTCTAACTAACTGCTCCCAGTCTGGTTATTGTCTACCCCTTCAGCTCCTCTGTGTTTCAGCACAGGAGGTTTAAAAGATGCAGAGAGGCGCAGCAACATTTCTTCAGTACTCCTGTGGACCTTATAATGGTTCTGCCTAATTGCCAGCACTGGTATCTCCACATGAAAGGGTCCCTACAGCGTAAATCATCTGCTAAAAGGCCTTTGTAGATACCAAATAAGGCTCATGACATTCAGTGCCTTCATGCCTGCATCTGCTAGCTGGGAAGCCTTTGTCTTGTTTTCCGAGATCGAGTATTAGGCTAAAAGGGCAACAGGACAGATCAGAAGGATAATCCTTCAGAGCCAGTGAAGTGGCCACACTCTTAACTGCCCACCGTTGCTTTTTGGAACAAATGCAGTGGGCCCCAGTAGGAGGCCTCTGCGTTCTCTGTGGTATTAGAGTGCTCATAAGTAACATTCCTGCTGGCACACACATGCAGGGTACCACACATGCACCACAAGGTTCCTAACAGATCTGTAGGTGTCCCCCTGCTCAGCATTCACTGCATCATTCTGTAGGCAGTGATTCACAGCTGGATCTCAGAACCGACTTGAGCCCTGCACTCTGCAGTGCACCTGCCTTTCTGTGAGCTGTGAAGCAGCTCCTTCATGGCTACAACTGCTACAAAAAGCACACCAAACAGAAGAGGAGGTTTTGCTGCCCCTTCCCTAATGCAAATTAACTTCACATTTCCCAAAAATCAATTGCTCAGTCCTGTATTCAGTGCAGAGTCACAAACATCTCTTAAGGGTTTTGCTTGAATGAGGGCCACAGTGTGCCCCATGTGCAGGATAAAGCAGCTGATGAAGTTCAAAACGAGAAAAGAATGTTAAGACAAACCTCCCTTTTCTCTCTGAACCACATGCAAGGTTCTTCTGCTGAAGGACAAACATTATAATAATAATAATAAGCACATATTGATATGTGCTGAGGTGAATATAAAAATGTATTAACCTGAGAGATAAATATTGATACTGCTTTGTCTGTGTCAATATTTAGTTCAAGGGACAATAAATGTTGATATTCACTGGAACATGTCAGTGTGCATTGCTATGTACATTTTGTATAAGCTCTAATTATTCAGCAGCTCTGTTCCTTTTACCCTCAGCTTTCAGAATCACAGATCTGCCTTACTGAGATACCTCTCTGGAAGGTAAGGATGCAACAAGTAAACTATCCCTACTCAGTAACTACAGGGAGAAGAGAAGGAAGGCATGGGCAGTGTATACCTCTCAGTGGTTTCCCCATCAGAGGTCTTCTAACTGCCAGGTAGATCCACAGGCTCCATTTGGGATCTGACATTGGATCTGGGCTGGCTGCTGAGCATGCAGCCTCCTCAGAGTTTCTTCATCGCTGCACACCAGTGAATTGCTGCCTTTGCTGTGGAACCACCTCACGTATCCATCGCATACACAAGGCTCCACTGGCAAAGCAAGACAGATAAATCCAGCCCCTGCTCTTGCCTGCAATGATACTGCCAGGATAACAAGGACAAAGGAGACAGCAAGACAACATTTTTGTCACCAGCATAAGCAGGCAAATCTCCACGCACGCAGAGAGAGGCTCTGGCAAATACACCACAGCCCTTCTCAGAATGGGTTTAAACTGAAGAGAAGCCAGGAACAAACTGGTTCTCTTTATAAATACTGCTGGAAGGATTATGCACGGGGCCTGAGACAGCAGTTGAAAACCAGCTATGTGTGCATCTGATCTTGTCAACAGTTTCCAGCAAAACAAAACTAATGGACTAGCAGTTTCTATAGCCTTCAAAGGGACCTGGGTCCCTCTAGTGTTCATTGGGCTCCTCCTGGCCTCGATGATGCTGTGCAACGAGGCCCCATCTCAGTGAGCACAGCTGGGTGATAGGACAGTGCCGTCCCACAAAGTGGTGCAGAAGTGAAAAGCACTGCGAAGAACCAGCCTGCCTCTTGGTGCAATAAAGGAACCAAACCTGCAAGGTTTTAGTAAATATGTTGCTCTTCTTTTGCACATAAATTTGCCATTCTTCCAACTAAAGACACCATTAATGGTCTTACTGAACCACAAATGCTACACCAATGCATGGTTCTTCCTGCATACAGCCATTCTTTCCTCAAAACAGCAACATGTTCAAGTGTGGGGCAGTGACAACATGGACAATTGAATTTTTTTCCTTATTAAAAGCTTCCATAGATCACTGGAGTTGTCAGGCATATTGGGAAAATTTCACACAAGTATCTGCCACAAAGGTCTTCCATATCAGAGAATCACCTGCAGCTGCTTTTGATACTTCACAGGTGACTATATGCTAAAGTAAATCATCACTGAGGCCCAGGAGATACTAGCAGTCTGAAGTTTCTATTTTCTCACTTAGATTGGGCAATACTTTTTCCCCTCTTCAAATACCCTCAAGGGTGCTAAAGATCATTGAGACCAAATTGGCTTGCCTGAGGTTTTGACCTGATGTTGTGTCATTGGGTCAAATCAATGACACAACAGAACAACTCTCTCAGGTTGAAAATCCTGCATCACCCAGTGGTTTGCTCAGTTCAGGACCTCTTTGCTCTGCTGCAGGCAGTTCTTCCTGACAGGCAGTAAAGAGCTGCTCTAGCCTGGACATGGCACAGCAGTATCACATCATCTACTCAGTGGCAAAAGGTGAGGCCAACAACTTATCTCTAACAGAAACCAGCGCTAAGGGAACCTGCCCAGAGGGATACCCGCTTCTTGCAGGGTGATGCTTCAGTCTCTGTTGCACTTCCATCCTCTACACCTGGTAAACTGCACACTGGGCTGAGAAATGCAAACATTCCCATTAAAAAAGGAGAAGATAACAAAGAGACTTAGATAGAGCCGAACCAAAGTTTCAAGTTTGTGTATCATTGATCCATCCAGCTGGGACTTACAGGGCACTGCAGTAAAACCTTTTGACTCTGCAGCACTAAAACGTAACAGCTTCTGTGGATCCCATCAAATGCACTAGCAATAGCACAGAGAGCTCTGCAGAGGAATAAGCTGGTTTTGCTTTGCTCTGTCACTTCACAGCCCCCAGCCATTAGGTAGGGTGATACCAGGAGTCTGACATTGTCAGGGACATGTAGATACGCAGAATATAATTAGTGAGGACACAAGTATTAACAGTTCTACTTCGTAGCCATTTAAAATATCTGACAGTCATTTTCAGTCCTTCTCAGGGTTGAGTTTTGCTTCTCAAGTGTTTTTAAATACTGCCATTTCAGGGTGCAAACACTACCAAAATAAGCTAAAAATACTCAGGAAAGTTTCATGACAGAAGTAGAGTAGAGTAGAGTGGAGTAGAGTAGAGTAGAGTAGGGTAGAGTAGAGTAGAATTGAATCGAATAGAATAGAATAGAATAGGCCAGGCCAGACCAGACCAGACCAGGTTGGAAAAGACCTTCAAGATCATTGAGTCCAACCTATCATCCAATGCTATCTAATCAACTAAACCACGGCACCAAGCACCCCATCCAGTCTCTTCCTAAACACCTCCAGTGATGGTGACTCCACCACCTCCCTGGGCAGCCCATTCCAATGGCAAATCACTCTGTGAAGAATTTCTTCCTAACATCCAGCCTAAACCTCCCCTGGTGCAGCTTGAGCCTGTGTTCCCTTGTTCTGGTGCTAGTTGCCTGGGAGAAGAGAACAACCTCCACCGGGCTACAACCTCCCTTCAGGTAGCTGTAGACAGCAAGGTCTCCCCTGAGCCTCCTCCAGGCTAAGCAAGCCCAGCTCCCTAGGCTTCTCCTCATAGGGCTTGTGCTCCAAACCCCTCCCCAGTTTTGTTGCCCCTCTCTGGACACGTTCCAGCAACTCAACATCTTTCCTAAACTGAGGGGCCCAGAACTGGACACAGGACTCAAGGTGTGGCCTAACCAGTGCTGAGTACCATCAGAGAACACGAGTAGCCATTTTGCAGAACAGTGATTAAAGTCATGGTCCCCTTTTCACAGCCATACACACTCATACACTACCAGAGGAAATCATTTGGGTTTACCTACTTTGTACTGGGTTTGTGTGGCTAAGTTTTGGTAAGTGGTTTCTGTGAGAAGCTGCTAGAAGCTTCCTCTGTGTTCAACAGAGCCAATGGCAACCAAGATGGACCTCTCCCCACCCCATAACCACCCCGCTGGCCAAGCCCAGCAGTGATGGTACTAGCACCTCTGTGACAAAATGTTTAAGAAGTGGAGGGGTGAGAAGAGTGTGAGGAGTCCTCCCAATGAGGAGGAAGGAGCTGCAGAGACAATGCATGATGAACTGACCACAACTCCCCCACCCCTCCGTGCTGCTGAGGGGACAGGGGTAGAGAAAATCAGGAGTAAAGTTAAGCCCAGGAAGAAGGGAGAGGAGGTGTTTCAAGGTTTGCATTTTATTTCTCATTATCCTACTTTGATTAGATTAGTAATAAATGAATCTTATTTCCCTAAGTTGAGTCTCTTTTGCCCATGACAGTAATTGGTGAGTGATCTCCCCCTGTTCTTACCTTGACCTTCGAGCCTTTCATTCTATTTTCTCTCCACTGTCCAGTTGAGGAGGGGAATCATAAAGTGCCTTTGGTGGGCAAATCATTATGGAGATGGTAACATTTATAGGCACTGTTACACAGCAACAAAAACACCTTTAAAAATCTTCCCCTCACAAGCTCCCACCTTTAATGACCATTTCTTTCTTCTGTTCATTATGTTATAAACTATACTTCAAACACAAGTTTATTTTGCTCTCCAGCTGCAATCCTCTGATTTTAAACTTCATCTTAGTGCTCCTCATCAGCTATAATGCAGTCTTAAAAATGCACAGTGTTAGCCAGAAGTGCTGGTTTAGTCTCTGGTACTGTAATGGGATAATTCATTTTCAGAGTGGAGAGCTGAAGCAGCTCCCCTGCAGCATGGCAAGCCTCCTCCCCACCCCCTGTGCCCCGCCACCCCCATGCCAGGTTAGCCTTTCAGGTCACTATGCAAACACTCCCTGGTGTTCTGGATCTTCAACTACATGGACAAAGCAAATTGGTCACTGCACAGCCAAAGCTGCTGTGAAACATAAAAGCTTAAAGAAGAATCTCATAGTCCTTGTCCTCTGTGGTATCAGTATCACCAAGGTTGGAAGAGACCTCAAAGATCATCGAGTCCAACCTGTCACCACAGACCTCATGACTAGACCATGGCACCAAGTGCCACGTCCAGTCCCCTCTTAAACACCTCTGGGGATGGTGACTCCACCACCTCCCTGGGCAGCACATTCCAATGGCAAACAACTCTCTCAGTGAAGAACTTTCTCCTCACCTCAAGCCTAAACTTCCCCTGGTGCAGCTTGAGACTGTGTCCTCTTGTTCTGGTGCTGGTTGCTTGAGAGAAGAGACCAACTCCCTCCTGGCTACAACCACCTTCAGGTAGTTGTAGACAGCAATGAGGCCTCCCCTGAGCCTTACGGTAGCTACCAACCTGGCATTTGAAGCAACAGTTGCCCATCCAGGCGCCCATATCATTCAGTTTGTAAACAGAAACTACAAAACCCAGCATCTCATTTTGACTCACTCATTTCCACTCACTACAGCAATTATCCAGTAAAAGCACAAAAGCTGTTTTAAATGGGGGCTAACCTGGTGAAAAGAAGATCAAGAGTAATGTGGAAATACTCATAGAGTCACAGGCTCACAGGATGTTAGGGGTTGGAAGGGACCTCTGAAGATCATCAAGTCCAACCCCCCCTGCCAGAGCAGGACCATACAATTTACCACAGATCGCACAGGAATGCATCCAGATGGGTCTTGAAAGTCTCCAGAGAAGGAGACACCACAACCCCTCTGGGGAGCCTGTTCCAGTGCTCTGTGACCCTCATGGTAAAGAAGTTCCTCCTCATGTTGAGGTGGAAGATTTGGACCTCTCCTTTCAGGAAAGGCATTTCTAAGCCCATTAGTTAAGACAGAAATCCATTAGAGCTAGCCAGTCATTTGAGGAGGTTTACATGGCGGTCATGTTTATGTCAGCAGTCCTGACACATGCAACAGAACAAGTCAGTCTAGCTTTTATGTGAACCAGTACAGTTTTGCAACAGTTTGCAGTAAGTCCTGTCACAGAAAGGTATTATGCAACAAATTACCCTTCTCCAGTTTGGTTTCATTCCAACACGGTGAAAAAGAAGATGCTTTGGTCAGTCAGACCAGTCAGAAGTCAGAAGTCAGTCAGAAGACTGACTTTATCACACACAATATCCACTTAGCTGGACTGCACACTGCATGTGAGATTTACAGGGTGGGGGAGGAGGAAAATCCATCCAGGACTATGGAGTTCTACTAATTTTGGAATCACAATAAGAATCAGACGAATGTAGACTCACAATCTGTGAAGCTGTTGCACAAACTTTACAGCATACAAGTTGAGATAACTTTACTTGTTCAAATCATTGCTCCTCCCTTTTTTGTCATTTCAGAATGGCAACCCTGTTCAAATACAAAAGTAATGTACATTAATAGGTGTGAAATGGATGCCGGCACCGGAAGACATACCGCGGTAAAATAAATGTATTTTAAACTGCTCATTTTCAGCAGGGTGAACATTCCAGCTATCAGCAAAGACATGCTTATTGGAAACACTTATCTCTGCACCGAGAAAGTGGTTTTACAAAACAATAATAGGGTCACAAATATGCAGAAGGGAACAGGTTCCGTTTTTATCGGCGCTTCTGTCTTTCAAAACAAATTCTTGCTATGGTTGCTTTGATTCTCCTTTAGAAAGAGTGAGGGCTTGTTTTCTGTCTGCACTGGCAAAACAATGGGAAAAAATGCATCTTCCATATACCTCTCATTTAAATTCTGCCTTCTAACTAGCAAACACAATTTGGAATTGAGAGGTTTTGTGGTCTTACGTTACAAAATCAGCCGTTGCAACATTAAACAGCTCCTCCATTGCAATTCAGCAGGAGAAACCACTGAACAATCAACTGCAGCATACAAATACAAAAGGACAATACATTAGCTCAGCAGACACAAGATGATTGTGAGCTCCACCAGAAAGACAAGTTGGAGCTATAGGTCGTGTGGAACTGATCATCGTGGGGCAATCAGCAAAGGTCTTCCTAAACGAGAGAGGTATTGCCAATCTCCAAGTCAGCTTTCTGTACCAAAGCAAGAAAACTTGCTGCTTTGTAGCAAGTGAAATGGAAATGGAATTATTGATGCACAAATGGTAACACAACTATGCTTGCCAGCTGCCTTAAAAAACAAATGCAGTTGGAGTTTGTGTTCAGCAGCCTAAGTGAGAAGAGAAAACAAAGCAAATTGTCATAAAAATTGTGTGCAGTTATCCAAATTGTACCCCAAAACCTGCAACAGAAAGCAGGAGTCAGGGAGCGGAAGAGCAGAAATGCACCAAGGCAGATGTGACACCGGTGGCACAAAGGCTGACAGCCCAGGGGCTGAACTTTGGGACTGAAGGCAAAGTTATGGTTTTCCTCTGTCCCTGAGGAAGGTGACTGTGTCAGTCCTATATGCTACTGGTACTGCAGTCTCCCTTGATGGGAGGAAAATGAGTTAAGAGTGCTGCACTGGATCCAACCTCCCATTTCTTCACTCAGATTTACAGCCTGGCCACCACAGTGAGGGACACCACCCAAACAGTTTCTGGAGCTAACTCCTACTGCCTACATTATCATAACATAATGTATTCCATGAATTTCTTGGTGTGGGTGAGGCTGTCTCTCTCCATCAGAAGGTGTGTTTCTGCCAAAGAAAAGACAGGTGGATGTTGCAGGGCAGGGATGCAGTGTGGTGTAAGGGGGCAGTGAGGCGGACTGGGACTGTTGCATCAATCTGTGGGTACAAACAGGTCCCACTCTGTATCAGCACACAGGAGCACCTAGTCCAGAGGAGCAAATCCTAGGAAAGCATCTAGACAGCCCAAATATTTTGGTTTATCCACTACAAATCTGGCACAGGCAGGTGAAAGGGCTGCCTGAAGGACTCTCACATTCTCCTAAACATACTGACAGCCTGCTCATTCTGACAACAGTGAGCCTTCTGCTCTCAACAGATTTCTCTTCCTTTTGGATGGAAAACAATAAACGAATGGAGTCAAAATGAAAAGTGAAGTTTCACACATCTTCAAAACCAAGTTGGTTTAAGGTTTTAGGAAAATCATAATCCACAGGAGAGTAAGGAAGTATTTCTTCCCTGGAAAGAGTGTCATGAGAAACAAAATGAGGCATTTTAGCGTGGCAAACAGCTTGTCTTTTGGAAAGGCTTGGGAGAGGGGAATCTCTGAATCACAGAACTGTCAGGCTTGGAAGGGACATCAAAGATCATCCAGTTCCAACTCCCTGCCATGGGCAAAGACACCTTGCACTGCTCAGAGCCCCATCCAGTCTGTCCTTAAAAACTTCCAGGGATGGGGCTTCTACCACCTCCCTGGGCAACCTGTTCCAGTGTCTCACCACTCTCATGGTGAAAAATTTCTTCCTAACATCCAATCTGAATCTACCCATTTCTAGTTTTGTTCCATTCCCCCTAGTCCTATCACTACCCATCACCCTAAAAAGTCCCTCACCAGCTTTCTTGTAGGCCCCTTTATAATACTGGAAGATTACAAAAAGCTCTCCTCAGAGACCTCCTCCTCCTCTTCTCCAGACTGAATATCCCTAACTCTCTCAGTCTGTCTCCAGAGGAGGGGGGCTCTAGCTCGCTGATCATCCTCATGGCCCTTCTTTGGACATGCTCCAAATCAGTCATCTCCAGTACAGCCACAGTGGCAATTCCAACACCACAGATGAATGGAGACAAAATTCTAGTCTGGCATCTTGAAGCATGTCCTGGCTATTATGTTAATGAGGGAAACATAAAGTGACTATTAGTTTTATTCTCTAAATTAAGTCCAACCTTTGATAACTTGGATCAAAGCCTTGAGTAGTGGTGAAGACAATCAAAACTGCATTAAGAATACTTCCTGACCAAACAGTGCTTGTTTGCAGTTTCCATCCAAGAAGGCTATTCAGGGAGCAGCAATATCTCCATTGCAGCAAAGTCTCTTCACTGGTAATACCTGAATCTCCTTTTATTTACATTTCAGAGCTGTTCAGAGACTCATAATGAATGCAAACATCTCAAAATCTCTTTTTCCAAGCCTTTTCCAGGAATATAAATACAAGATAAAGGGTACTCCTCCTCACCACAACCTTGGCAGCAGCCTAATTCAAAGTCTCTGGGATTCAGAGCCTCCATATCAGGTGAGAAGGCAAATGTGGTGTGCAAAATGGCATTCAAGTGAACACCTGAAAATGGACTTGCCAAGCAGGGAGGCACCATTTGTTTTGGGAGCCTTGTGTCTGTGCTGTGATATTTGCACTTCGCTCTCAGATAGCTGCTGGGCACTTCCAAACTGTCTCAGCAAGCCAGAACACAGCAACAACTCCCAGCAAACATCACACAGCATTTCTTCCTCTTCTCTCGAAGTGCAATCTCAGTCTTGAGTCTCAGCATTAGCAAAGATGTCAGCTCACTTAGTTATAGGCAATTTATTTGAAGTAAGCCCCCTTATAATGAATTTCAACTTCAGGAAAAAACAGTGCATGTTCCTGTCTTTATCCAAGCCACACAGGGTACATTTTTGCTGGCCTTTTAACTCCTTTTTATTTCCTTGAGGTGAATCCACAGCTAACTAGAGTATTCCAGGTGGAATTGGAGCATGCAGCTCACTCTATCTTTTGTAGCACCTTTCCAAGAAACACTAAGAACTGTGAGATATTACTGCAGACCTGAGAAAACTAATTAAGCCAGAGCTCCAGCTACCCGACAGCTTGCTCTTTCCTGCTCTCCTAGAAAATACAGGCACAAGACAGTGCTTCCTGGAGGAAATCCTATAAACAGAGAGGAGGAATCAAGATGGGTCAATGCAGTTGATTCAGTCATGCCATTTTTACTGTAAATCCTGGTGTCTGGTGATAAATATGGTGCTTTCTGGAGCATGGTGAAGATGCAGGGAATTTTAGCAAGGGCCCTACTCTACACATTTCTTTTTCCAGCCTTATGCAGCTGGCTCCAGCTTTGAGCACACAGGATCAGGGTGATATCACAAAGACCCTTACAATAACCTTTTCACATATAATAAATATATGACTAGGAAGGAGAGAAAGAAGATCACTGAGTATCAGTATTCACAGCAACAGAGAGGGCAATTACAAGCATTTGGGAACTTTCCTATGCATTTATATAGCACCTTAAGTTCAATTGCTGGTCTTCAGTTTGACCCATACCATGACAGAAATAGATAATCCTATTGCTTCTGACATTGCTGTGTAATTAAGTAGCTGCTCTGCCCCCATTAACATAGCTATAGCCACTAGACTTCCATTTCCCCTTCTCATTCCAGAATGGCCTCTTACTTTGAAACAAATATTCCTGCCCAGACCTACTGACTAAAACAGTTTAGGAAGAGAGATTTTTAGATACCTTCTTCTCGAGCTTTGTAAGTTCTCCACCTACTAATTGAGTGCAACTCTAACTCCCTAGAGGTAATAGAACTATTTTTTTTCCTTAAAATATTCAAAATAAAGAGATTAAACAAAAAAAAATCTATGTCATCTCATATGGCAATACATTTCTTTAACTGCTAGGTTGCACAGCAAATGACAAGCATCTCTCCCCTAAGACAGCAGAGCAAAAACAGACTCATCTCTTTGAAGGCAGAGAGCCCAGGGCCAGAACTTGGTGCTACAGTGAACCCCGGGCAGGTGAGTTGTGAGCAGCAGGCTCCCCTCCCACCTCTGAAGTCAGGGAAAATTGTGTTGGCTACACCAGTAAAGCCTTTTACAGCAAAACCTACCAGGGGTTCTGCTCTGGGGCACTGACAAGATCCTGGATCTCTTTATTAATGCAGCTGATACACACAAGGACCTCTAATTTGGGACCAGAAACTGAGCAAAACATGTCACCTGCTTTGCTGCAAGAATCTTCCCTCTACAGCATGCCCCTAAATCCAGAGGCAGCATCTTCAAAAGCCTGACATTTCTTTCCTACTGTTTTCCATTTACCCAAGTTAACTTTAGTAGATAAGAAAATCCTGCAGGTGTAGAAACTAATTCAGGGAAGGCAAAAGAAATTGCATCCTCTGGTAATCAACAAGAAACAAGGCGGAGGAAACCCATATTTTAAAGGTGGGTGCATAACACTGAGATTGCACTTGCTCTGCTACCCTGCACCACCTCATCACCTCAGCGGCTGCAGGAATCCTCTTACCGTGAGCACTGCAGTAGGATCAGATGAATGCAGCTTGTGGTGGGTTGAAGCCCCATTTAATTAGTCGCTGATCACAAAGACCAGAATTTACTCACTTGTACCTTCCGACAACATCTTTAACATCTCTTAACATCTCTTTAACATCTTTATTGATGATCTGGATGAGGGCATTGAGTCAATCATCAGTAAATTTGCTGACGACACCAAGCTGGGGGCAGGAGATGATCTGCTGGAGGGTAGAGAGGCTTTGCAGAGGGACCTTGACAGGCTGGGCAGATGGACAGAATCCAACGGCATGAGATTTAACACATCCAAATGCCAGGTTCTGCACCTTGGCCACAGCAATCCCATGCAGAGCTACAGACTGGGGTCAGAGTGGCTGGAGAGCAGCCAGGCAGAGAGGGACCTGGGGGTGCTGGTTGATGGTAGGCTGAATATGAGCCTGCAGTGTGCCCAGGCAGCCAAGAGGGCCAATGGCATCCTTGCCTGCATCAGGAACAGTGTGGCCAGCAGGAGCAGGGAGATCATTCTGCCCCTGTACACTGCACTGGTTAGGCCACACCTCGAGTACTGTGTCCAGTTCTGGGCCCCTCAGTTTAGGAAGGAGGTTGACTTGCTGGAACGAGTCCAGAGAAGAGCAACAAAGTTGGTGAGGGGTTTGGAACACAAGCCCTGTGAGGAGAGGCTGAGGGAGCTGGGGTTGCTTAGCCTGGAGAGAAGGAGACTCAGGGGTGACCTTATTGCTCTCTACAACTACCTGAAGGGGGGTTGTAGACAGGCAGAGGTTGATCTCTTCTCCCAGGCAGCCAGTACCAGAACAAGAGGACACAGTCTCAGGCTGTGCCAGGGGAGGCTTAGGCTGGATGTTAGGAAGAAGCTCTATACAGAGAGAGTGATTGCCCATTGGAATGGGCTGCCTGGGGAGGTGGTGGAGGAGTCGCCATCATTGGAGGTGTTCAGGAGGAGACTTGATGGGGTGCTTGGTGCCATGGGTTAGTTGTTTAGGTGGGTTGGATTGGTTGAGGGGTTGGACACGATGATCTTGAAGATCTCTTCCAACCTGGTCTGGTCTATTCCGTTCCATTCCATTCCATTCCATTCCATTCCATTCCACTCCACTCCACACAGGAAAAGGGTTTCAGTTCTTACTAGTGCAGCCATATTTCTACCACATTCTGTATTATTTTTTAAATTCTGTGTGCAGTCAATCATTTCACCATGCCCTGCAGGAGGTTCTTGCTAAGTACTTAAAAGAAACCCCCAATGCACACCATGCAGAAGAGCATCGCAGCATACCATGAGGACTCGTGCTTAATTTTGCGTTCTTTATTTGGCCAAAATAGTAGTTGCTCTGCTCTCAAACTCGTATTTGTAATAAAAACCCCACTCAGCTGCTCATATATTAAAGAAACAATTCATGACTGAATAATGTACCAATTCAAAAGCAATCTCTCTGAGCTACAGGATGCCTCTCAAGTTGCTGGCCTGAACAAAATGAAGCCTCAACAAAATGAACCACTTTGAAACTAAATGAAAATTTAGCAAATTGATCCGAACAAGAAAACCTTGTGTACAATGCAATGTCTCCAACCACAACAGAAAAGCCTGTAGGAGGCTGCCTTTGAAAGGAAGAAAAGGGGGAGGGGGGGAAATCACACCAATAAATCAAAAGATGGTGTTATTGTTTGTTTGCTCACTTTTCTAAAGCAGGGGATTTCACTTTATAGCAGGACAGTGGGTTTATAAGTTTGTGTTTAAATAGCAACTGGCAGCAGACTGAAGGAGTTGGGGCTGTTCAGTCTGGAGAAGAGAAGGCTCTGAGGTGACCTAATTGTGGCCTTCCAGTATCTGAAGGGGACCTACAAGAAGGCTGGGGAGGGACTTCTCAGGATATCAGGTAGTGATAGGAGTAGGGGGAATGGAATGAAGCTGGAAGTGGGGAGATTCAGGCTGGATGTGAGGAAGAAGTTCTTCACCATGAGAGTGGTGAGGCCCTGGAATGGGTTGTCCAGGGAGGTGGTCGAGGCCCCATCCCTGGAGGTGTTTAAGACCAGGCTGGACGAGGCTCTGGCCAGCCTGATCTAGTGTGAGGTGTCCCTGCCCATGGCAGGGGGGTTGGAACTGGATGATCCTTGTGGTCCCTTCCAACCCTGACTGATACTACTACTATGATACTAAGTGCTGAAAGGATAAAAACCCAAACCAAGCAGGAACTGAAAAGTTAGATGTTTTCTTAAAACGAATGTTCTCTCTTCTGGCTTTAATTTTTCATCCACATTTTGGTGCACCTGGCACCTCACAAATTCCTCAGCTCCAAACTTACTCTGTGATCAGTACCCCAGCAGTCAGCCCTGTCTAGAAAAGCAAGTGTTTGTTTTGTGCACTGCCATAAGCTAGTGGAGCAAAATGATTGCAGATCAAAATTATGAGGTTGCTGTAGCAATTTATACTGCTGAGATGAAGAGCAGAGGGAGGGACAAGATGCAAATGCTGGAGGTGCAGTCGTCCAGCAGCACAGCAGGAGTGTAAAGGGTAATGGAAGAAGAGGAGAGAGGGACAGTAAGAGAGGAGGGTTGAAGGCGGTGATCACATCAAGAATCACTTATTCTTCCAAAGCGTCGTGCCAAAGAAAAATGTTATTCCCACTGATCCAGTTAATGATTCTATTTTCCAAGGAAATAAGAGGCTGGTAGGGAAGAAGGTCTAGTCATGCAAAAGCACAATTTAGAGCTGGAAGCTGATTTCAATCAAGAGCCAGACAAGAACACCTTTATGGAAGGCGCAGCTCAACTTCTTCTAGGATGTTAAAGGACGGTTACACAATCAGCAAGCACAAAAGGCTTTTAAAATTAATTAATTAATTGGTAAGGTCAGGAGGCTCAAGGCTGGGTTAAAAAGCGTGCTGGTGCACGTGCCAGCAGTAGGCAGGGACCTTTTCCCAAATTGAGTCACACACTGGGTTGAGCTCTAAAGAAAGTTACTCCCCAGTCTGCTCCCAGGGGCAAGGTTTAAAGTCTGTTGTAACAAGATGAGCTGCAGTGCTAGACATGAGGGACTCAGAAGGACATTTTCCCCATCTGAAGCATTAAGAGAAAGGATTTGCATTACACATTTGTATGAAACAAAGGAATTTTTTTTTCTTCTAATTAAGTGGCATTGAAATATGCAGACTGTGCTCTCTTCTCTCACTCTGCTTGAATTAGTGATTTACAATGACAGTTTACTTTTAGTTCCACACCTGGAAAGAGAAGATAAATCAAGTTGTAAGCTGCCGACGATGGTCTCAAAATGGAGAGCACTTTACCCAAGAGTTCCTTGGAGCTTGCTGAGCTGGCACTGCATTATAGCAGATCTGGCAGGATTATCAGGTAATGACAGGAACTGAAGCCAGTTAAAACACTGTAACAAACTCTTGGTGCACACTAAACCTTGATGTTTATAGAAGAAAGAAAAAAGCTCCTGCCTTCAGAAGGTGTTTGAGAAGCAATTGAACATCAGCAACCAGCTTTTCATGAGCACTAAGTACACCCAGAGATAAAGAAAATTTCCTGGGAGCCCAAGAGCTGCAGGTACCTCTGAGACCTCAGACAAATCCCCAGAGAAGGGCAATGGCCTCGACCCTCACAGCCTGGTGAGAAGTGGAAGCAAGACTCAAAACATTTCCCCGGGATGATGGGCTGCTGGGTCAGTGCAGCAGCCAAACACTGTGAAGCTGCTCCTAAAACCACTGTGACACAGAGAGGAGCACACACAGCTCCTGTTCAGTACCATAGTACTTGCCATGGGTTAGCTGTTTGGGTGGGTTGGATTGGTTGATGGGTTGGACACGATGATCTTGAAGGTCTCTTCCAACCTGGTTTGGTTTATTCTATTCTATTCTAATAGTACTTCAGAGGCTGCTGCAACCAACCTGCCTTCCTAGGGATTAGGGTCACAGACAGCAAGACCCCTGCCAAGAAAAGAGATCCATTTCCTAATGTTTTCAGTTGTCCATTCAGAGTAGCAGCTTCCCTGCTCTGCTGGCTGGTGAAGCTCAGCAAGGCTCCCCCCTCTTACATCTCCTTGGGAATTGTCTGTTCCCCAGCCACAACAAGAGTTAAGCAACTTCTCTTGAAATCCAGCAGACATTTATGCCTTGTTACCAACACCCAGGAGCAAAGATGGGGCATGGGAGTTGGGAGTGAAGAAAGACAGAAAAAACCCTTAGGCCAGAAAACAAAACAACAGCACAAAGAAACCAGGCATAATGGTGAAGACTGACTTCTGTCTCCTAGGAAGAGTTTCAAGAAAACATCACAGTTCATTTATGCTGATCTACTCTGGGTTTTCTTGCCTCCACCAGCCAATTTGGCATCTTCCTCAACAGCGTGCAACTGGTTTTCAGTGTAATGTGTCTAGGAAATCTAATTGTTTCAAGAAGCACTTTCTAGCTCATGAAGTTCTTTAGAGCTGCCATGCTCTGTGGCAAAGTGTCTAAACAAATGTGCAAAAGTATGCTCGAGCCAGAAAGCCTTTCAAGGAACCAAGA
Organism: Melanerpes formicivorus; assembly: GCF_026170545.1. NCBI lineage: Eukaryota > Metazoa > Chordata > Aves > Piciformes > Picidae > Melanerpes > Melanerpes formicivorus. Next base: position 34,639,382 of record NW_027142357.1, on the reverse strand, counting down.
GAGGTTTCTTCCCCTGTTCAATGCAGACCCAAATAGTTCAGTCTGTTTTTCTCAATACCAGTCATGCACCAGAGCTCTTGTACCAGTACAGGAGGGCGCAACACCTTACACTTTTGCTGTGTACCAGTACAACAGGATTAACACCAGGGACATGAACACAAGATACTAGCAGCCAAGAAATACACACACATGATTTAACTTGTTCTATCTTGAAGCTGGTGAGAAATCTCCCTTAATGTTGCATGTAGAAATGCCTGATAGTTGTAAATACACTCTCTGCGTTTAGATATTATATCATGAAACAGCAGTGGGCAAATGCGGTTCATCACTCAAAAGAAGAGGCTGCTCACGCAAATGCTTCTTCAAGCCTGCATGCCAGAGCCACTCTCATGGTGCCACAGACTAATGGATTTCAATGACAAAACATGGGAGTTATATCTTTAGATTTGTTATGCAGCTTTAAAGGCAGATTGGTTGTTTCCACTTCCAAGAATGGAAGGTTCTATTCCCTTCAACTGAAAATGCAAGCCATAAATTCACTTCTGATTAGAAAAACAAGACCAGTGATAACACAGCCATGGCTACACTTCAGAAGGAAAAAAAAGGATAAAATGTAAAGTTTTGAATCTGAAGGTCATAGCTGTTCCTTCTCAAGGCCTCCTTGGTGGAGGAGTTCAACATTTGTTGTTATCTTGGTTAGGCCATGAGCTAGTTCTTGGATTAAAGGGCTCTTACATCATGCTGAAGCTGAGCCACAACCTGTCAGCAGTCGTTGGAGCACCAAGGCTCCACTTTAAAGCACTGGTTCTCACTCCCTAATTCACATAAGATTTGAATTGTTGGGACCAAGACATTGCACCAGGCTGCTGATTGCAGGTCTCCTCAAGTGAACAAGTGTCTCACATCCAAACATGTACAATCAGGGCTCCCTGGTAGTGGTATCAAGGATAACAAGCTACTTTCAGTGAGCTCACAGCTGTACCATGCTGGGTACAATCCAAATTCGAGGCAGAAAGACAATTCCTCCCTGAACACAGGGGAGGAGGTGGAACAGGTGAATGTGCAAGTAAACTGTAAAGGCCTGCACAAAAGAATGCAACAAGTATGTTTTTTGCTCTTTTGTTAATAGATTAGAAACAGGAAGAGAGCAAAGGTGTTAAGAAATTTCTCCAACATCACCAAGAAGGCACTGTCCTGTGGCAGTGCATCAGACATGGACGTCCACATCAAGCCTTTCCTTCTCAGCTCTGATATCTTAGCCTTAGCATTCAGAGCAATAGGAAAGCTTTTCTACAGCCCTTTGCCATGGTTAGCATATTTGCACTGTGCTGGCAGAATTATTTTCAAGCATCTTATAAATAAAACAAACCCAACCAAATAACAAACAAATCAAAATATTACTGTTTAAAATATCAGAACGCCCAAATTCCATAGTTTACAGAAGAACTTCTCCATGCTTGTTAAATGTTAAATGCTTTACCACAACAATTAAACTATGTGAAAACAAAAACCCAGTGACAGGTACATTTTTTTCAAGATCACTGATCTTTCAACTAGGGGGGGGAAAAGAATCCCAGCTTTAATTGCAAGAAGCTGCATATCATACTTCCCACTCCTGAGATTTCATTATAGGCCTGAAACTAGAGAATTGCATTGCCAGCTCTTGCCTGCTCTTCCAGCTATTTCTGGTTTTTAATAATTATTCATTAATTGCACACTATGATAAGATCCTTGCTGTTTTGAAACATTTTCCCTCTGGCCCCCATACTATTAAAGACCCTGATTGCCTGCCAACAGCGTAAAATTAAAAATCAAAGCACTACCTCTGAAAGGTTTAATATGTGCCACATTGAAAGAGTTTCTACAGCTTACAGCCATGTAATTGCATCACCAGCTAACTGCACAATCTCTCACAACGTTTGAAATGTTTTCCTTTGAAACATTAGCCAGCTGAGAGCAGAGGTTTTGTTTAACACCCTGATTTACTCTCCCTGCATGCCAGAATTTTGTGCATCTCCCGCATCCTTCCCTACTTCTCTGCTCTGCCTGGGGCAGGTGAGAGGGGAAGGGCCATGGGGAATCCTACTTCCACTGGGGAGAGCAATGAGAGAGAGAAGAGTGACCAGTTCAAGCATGAGATTAAACATAAAAGCTTTTTATTAGATGAACCACCTCTCTTTCCACCTCTTAAAAGCAGGTGTTTTTCTCTGCCCATTGAATCCTCCTCTTCTCCCCAGCTCTACAAACCTCTCATTCACTTTCCTAGTGCTGCAAGGACCTCCTGCTCCTGCCGAACCAGCAGCTCCTGAAAACTCCCCTCCCACCCTGGGCTTCCAAGCCTACCTAGACCCAGCCTGCTCGGCCTAGGACCACAGGAGGCAGTTCCATTTAACCATCAGTCTTTTGTTTATGGCTCTCCTCTTGAAAAGGGGTGAATTTTCCACATTTTGCCTGCGGTCACATGATGGAGCAGGTAACCCACCCTGCTGGCTCGAATAAACCCCGGCGGCACCAGTGACAGGCAGCAATTCACAACCGTGTCCTTTCACCGAATCCCCTGAGATCTAAATGTTAATTTCTTCATCTGAAAATCTCATTTCTAAATCTTACTTCTTCATCATAAGGGTTGTGTAGATAAGGACAGGTCACCAGCGACCAGCCCAGCACACAGATCTTAACTATGAGCCAGCCTGAAGAAAATTGTGCAATTGAGTTGATCAAAGCTGGTTTAGACAAAGAAAACCGTGGAGACGTAGCTTGCATTGATCGAAGCATAGTCATGATGTGCCAAAGGGGAATAAAGATGCCCTTCACACAGTTTGGCTGCTTTAATGATTTCAATATTAACAGTGCTCTTTCCCAGAAAAAGGCAATTTTCTACCTTCGGTTTTTTGGACTTTGTGATTATTACGAGTGCCAAAAACTGTTTAATGCGTATAAAAGCGTACCTTAGAAAGATATTCCTCTGCATGCCCTTAAATTAAGAGGCTTTGGTTATTTGTATCTGCGTGTGCACCAATACACACTTTTCTCTTAATTCAAAACCTTGGTCCTGCCTGCACTGTAATCTGGCTGTCCTTCCAGTTCATCAAGTTTCACTTTCGAAAGTTTCACTTCTGCAATCAGCTCCTGCAGCCTCCCTGGAAAGCTGGGTGGGTTTGCCCTGATTGCTTCCTAACTTACAGGTTGGTATTCTTCTCTGTATTCCCATATTGTCATAGCAATTAAAAACAGGGACACTGTAGATAAGATTAGGCATTTTAGGATGACAATGTGTATTTCTCTCCACAGTAGCTTTAGGCAGCCAGGAAAGAAGCTGGACTTCACTTTGTTTTCTAAATCACCATTTAGAGGTTGTATAATAAAATGAGTACTTTGTTTTGCAGGGACTTTCTGTATTCCAGACTATTCCTTGGAGAGGAGGGAGGCTGCTGGTGCAGAGGCTTTTTGGCTGCTGATGCCTACATATGGAGCAGGAAGGGACATGGAGAGAAGCTCGGAAGGGTAAATCTGTAACACGGCTTTAGGCTCATAACATCAGATACTGAGACCTTAAAGATCTTGGCCTGACTCAGCTCCAAAGCTTGGGCCTTAGAGTCTAATTTAAAACACAATTAATGTGTCAAGGTATAATTTTTTTTTCAACTGGAACAGTACAGATTTATGTTTGAAGGAAGTTTCTGTGCTAGAAAGCAAATTGCAGACCCAAAGAGCACTTTCCCCCAGATCTGTAAGGATTTCCATGCAAATTGATGCTCCACAGGGTGTGTTCATTTGAAATTAAGAGATCATGAAATAAACAGTACCATGTTAACTACCAAAAACATAAAATGGTAAATTCTCCAATACATTTAAAACAACAAAGCACTTCCATTTGGGATCAGTCTCTATTCCCAGAGGGAAGTCTGCAGTGGCAGAGAACAGCACAGGCCCCATACCAAGTCCTGCACTGCACAAGATCCCCACCACAATGCACCACTGCTCCATGGGTGAAGGGGCATCGCCATAACCAGTGGCCAAGGAGGATCAAGGGCCTGAAAGCTCACAGAGTTAGTCACCAGTTCTCCTAAAGCATGTTGTGTGTGGTGTAGGCTGCCCTAGGTGCATGCTGTGCTGGGCATGTGCTGTGCTGCACCCAGCCCCAGTGGGTAGTTGGGTGCAGGCAGGGGAATTTGTACCTCTTCTCTTCTGATCCTGTCCACTGATTGTGTGTCTCTCCCTTCTGAACACACCTGGTATCATTTACATATAATTCCTCTCCTGATTTGGTCCTGCACAAGCAATACAAGAATGAACCTGATGTATGCAAACCTGCTTTCTCCCTCCCCAGCTTCTCCTGCATCCCAGTGTGAGCCCTAGCTGCTCCTTTTCCCTGAATTCCTGGCCTTGGTACACAGATCTCCAAGTGCACAGAGGAACAGTGGAGATAATTGAGCCCCATACTCCTGAGAAAGTGCAGACATAAACTTCATTCTGCACAGACTGTCAGGCACAGAGGTATTTTTCACCTGTGTAGAACAGTACATAGACGAGTAGCTTGCTGTGCAAATGAGAGGCATTGATGGGAGGCAGCTGTCTGCCTCCAGGCTTGGGGCAGTGAGGAACAAGGCCACAGTGCTGTCTTGTGCACTTTTCAGGAGAAAGAAGCCTGCACAGAGCTGGGAGGGGACAAATTACAACGGACAGGGAGTGGATCATGGATTCTGAAACTGCAAGAAGATGCAGCATTGTGAAGTGAGAGGATTTAAGCAGTTACAGCCATGATGTTTGTTCAGCCACTGTGCAGCAGCCTGCTACACCAATCTCACATAGCCACTTTGCATTGAACCTATAAGCTTGTTAAAGAAAGTGCCTATTAGGAAGATGATGAACTGGATCTACACAAGTTGGCTATTACAGATGTTAGAAAAATCCTGTGTATGCTGCTCAGGTGAATATTCTTTCTCTTTTTCTCTCTTTTCTTTCATTTTTTTTCATAGTTTCATAGTTTCATAGTTTCATTCAGGGTTGGAAGGGACCACAAGGATCATCTAGTTCCACCCCCCCTGCCATGGGCAGGGACACCCTACACTAGATCAGGCTGCCCAGAGCCTCATCCAGCCTGGTCTTAAACACCCCCAGGGACGGGGCCTCGACCACCTCCCTGGACAACACATTCCAGGGTCTCACCACTCTCATGGTGAAGAACCTCCTCACACCCAGCCTGAATCTCCCCACCTCTAGCTTCACTCCATTCCCCCTAGTCCTATCACTACCTGAGATCCTGAGATGTCCTTCCCCAGCCTTCCTGTACGCCCCCTTCAGATACTGGAAGGCCACAATTAGGTCACCTCAGAGCCTTCTCTTCTGCAGACTGAACAGCCCCAACTCCTTCAGTCTGTCCTCACAGGAGAGGTGCTCCAGCCCTCTGATCATCCTCGTGGCCCTTCTCTGGACACGTTCCAGCACCTCCACATCCCTCTTGTAATAGGGGCTCCAGAACTGGACACAGTACTCCAGGTGGGGTCTCACCAGGGCTGAGTAGAGGGGGAGGATCACCTCCCTCGACCTGCTAGCCACACTTCTCCTGATGCAGCCCAGGATCTGATTGGCTTTGCGGGCTGCAAGTGCACATTGAGAGCTCATGTTGAGCTTTTTGTCCACCAGCACCCCCAAGTCTCCCTCCTCAGGGCTGCTTTCCAGCCAGTCACTGCCCAGCCTGTATTTGTGCCTGGGATTGCCTCGACCCAGATGCAGGACCCTGCACTTGCTCTTATTGAACTTCATGAGGTTGGCTTTTTCCCTCCAAATACAGAAAAACTGGACTGTTCATTGGCTGGGGTTGGTGTGCACAGAACAGGCAATAAACACACAGAAACACTGCATCTACCTTGCCCATAGCTCATGCGTTAGATTCTCTGTCTCTTTGCTAAGCAGCAAGGAGCAAAGGCCTGACCCCAGAGGTATCTGGGTTGAATTATCTTCCTTTGCTTCTCCTGATCCCAGTAGCTTACATAAATTAGTATCTGGAATACAAAGCTGAATTGAAAGTGGAGGGAAAGCACTCAGAGCAACTCAGAGGTTTCTGTAGGCACTAAATAACAGATAAGGCCCTCAGCTCACAGCTGATATGTGCTGTCACGTCAAAGGCACCACATCCCTCCAGAGTTTTTCCTTTTACCAGCACCTCCCTCACTCCCCTAGTTCTGCATTTGGGATATGATAATCACTGACTCGAGGGTACTGCTGGATCCAAAGGTGCTAACCTTATCTCTAAAAAGCAAGCCCCTTGCGTCGCAAAGGGAAGGCTTTATTCCGAGTTGTAATGTCAACTTCTCTTTGCTGCAATCTGGCATTGCTCACACAGACAAGCTGGCGATACAGCCACAAAGCCAAGGAGAGAAAACAGAGTTCCCAGCAGGATTCATAGGGCAGGTTAAACTTTAAAAGGCACAGTTGTACCTGCAGGACAGACTTAAGTAGTACCCAGGAATCCTGTACTTCCCACAAGAAAAGTAATTGCTTTCTGGGGCTATTCTCCTGCGCTGCAGTGGCTGCCTTTTTTCTTCTCCATTTCAAAAATAACCAATGAAAATTCTCTCCTAACTTTGCAGTGTTGTAGTGCTGCAAAGGCAGTACCAGAAAGATTGCACCACTCTTTTCTCTTTTTTTTTTTTCATTTTTCTTCATACTTTTCAAGTCCACACAGAAAAGGACAAAGGCTTGGGTTTTAAAGCCTGGACTCTGCCATGCACCATCCTAGACAGATGAGCCCTGGTAACCTGTTTGCTTGCAGCCCAGCACCAGTGAATAGAATTGAATTGAATAAACCAGGTTGGAAAAGACCTTTGAGATCACTGAGTCCAACCTATCATCCAACACTATCTAATCAACTAAATCATGGCACTAATGCCCCATCCAGTCTCTTCCTAAACACCTCCAGGGATGGTGACTCCACCACCTCCCTGGGCAGCACATTCCAATGGGCAATCACTCTCTCTGTATAGAACTTCTTCCTAACATCCAGCCTAAACCTCCCCTGGTGCAGCTTGAGCCTGTGTCCCCTTGTTCTGGTGCTGGTTGCCTGGGAGAAGAGACCAATCCCCACCTGGCTACAACCTCCCTTCAGGTAGTTGTAGACAGCAAGAAGGTCTCCCCTGAGCCTCCTCTTCTCCAGGCTAAGCAAGCCCAGCTCCCTCAGCCTCTCCTCATAGGGCTTGTGCTCCAAAATCCTCCCCAGCTTTGTTGCCCTTCTCTGAACGCATTTCAGCAACTCAACATCTTTTCTAAACTGAGGGGCCCAGAACTGGACACAGTACTCAAGGTGTGGCCTAACCAGTGCAGTGTACAGAGGCAGAATGCCCTCCCTGCTCCTGCTGGCCACACTGTTCCTGATACAGGCCAGGATGCCATTGGCCTTCTTGGCTGCCTGTGCACACTGCTGGCTCATCTTCAGCCTACTATCAACCAGTACCTCCAGGTCCCTTTCTTCCTGGCCACTCTCCAGCCACTCTGACCCCAGCCTGTAGCACTGCATGGGGTTATTGTGGCCAATGTGTAGAGGGGTGCCTGTCTAGAGCTACTTACTGCTGCTGCTGATGCTACATGAGTTGGTTACTCTTCTAACTGTTGAGGCCGGAGAGATTAATCCCTTTCAAGACCTGTTTATGTCTCTGTCAGCTCTTGCCTCCTTGTGCACAGCCCATCAATATGGCAAGCCACCAAAGAGACACTTCAGCCAAGAATGAGCCATTCATGCTAGGAAGGGCCTGATTCCAACACCTGGAATAATCCTGGATTATGTTTTATCAGACACACACAGAGATCTGCATTTAACCCACAAAATGCCCAACGTTTCCCATGCAAAATGGATCAGGGGGGTTGCAGCTACTTTACAAATAATCTCATTAATAAACAGGTTAATGTAGTCTTGCTCCAGCTGCACATTTCTGAATTGCAGTAGTGGTTAGCCCTATCCACAGATCTTGCAACTGAAGTTAATGGAATAGCTCATTTAAAAAAATAATTAAAAAATAAATTAAATATCCCTTTTTGCAAAGTTATTGCCTCACAGATACAAGTGAGGAATGAGTACACTATATTCTCCCTTTACAGGTCGCATGGGAACAATATGCTTAATCACCTGAATAAAACCTGTATTGCACACTGCCCAAACAACTCTCTCTCTCTGTACAAACCCTTCTGCTGTACTGAAAATTTCTTTTCATAGACTCATAGAATTAGTAAGGGTGGAAAAGACCTCAAAGATCATCAAGTCCAACCTATCACCCAAGACCTCATGACTACTAAACCATGGCACCAAGTGCCACATCCAGTCCCCTCTTGAACACCTCCAGGGACGGTGACTCCACCACCTCCCTGGGCAGCACATTCCAATGGACAATCACTCTTTCTGTAAAGAACTTAAACCTCCCCTGGTGCAGTTTGAGACTGTGTCCTCTTGTTCTGCTGCTGGTTATCTGGGAGAATGCTGGTTATCTGGGAGAAGAGACCAGCCCCTTCCTGGCTACAAGCTCCTTTCAGGTAGTTGTAGACAGCAATAAGGTCTCCCCCAAGCCTCCTCTTCTGCAGGCTAAACAACCCCAGCTCCCTCAGCCTCTCATAGGGCTTGTGGTCGAGCCCTCTCACCAGCCTTGTTGCCCTTCTCTGGACACATTCCAACAAGTCAACATCTTTCCTAAACTGAGGGGCCCAGAACTAGACACAGTATTCAAGGTGTGGCCTAACCAGTGCTGAGTACAGGGGCACAATGACTTCCCTGTTTCTACTGGCCACCCTATTCCTGATACAGGCCAGGATGCCATTGGCCTTCTTGGCCACCTTGGCACACTGCTGGCTCATGTTTAGCCAGCTGTCAACCAGTACCCCCAGGTCCCTTTCTGCCTGGCTGCTCTCCAGCCACTCTGACCCCAGCCTGTAGCACTGCATGGGGTTGTTGTGACCAAAGTGCAGCACCTGGCACTTGGACTTTTCAAATGACATCATGTTGGACTCTGCTCATCTGTCCAGCCTGTCAAGGTCCTTCTGAAGAGCCCTTCTACCCTATGACACATCAACATCTGTCCCCAACTTGGTATTGTCTGCAAATTTACTGATGATGGACTCAATCCCCTCATCCAGATCATCAATAAAGATACTGAATCTGACACTTCATTAAAAAAAGAGGGTTTCTAGCTCACACAAATATTTCTGTTCAGTCTGTAACCCAAGGAAATATATCACTCTCTGGTCACATCTCTAACTAATGCTAATGAGGTTTTGATGAGCCTGGAAAAAATACCAACAGTTCTAATACGCCACAGGTAAAACATCATATATGTGTGTGTGTATATATATTACATGCTTGGAAAAGAACTTGAAAGATGTCACTATCTTAGCAGAAACCACCTAATGGGATGTGTACGCTCAGGGAACCAAGTAGCACAGTTATAATTAAAGTTTCATTAGCATTTCCATTAGAAAGTAGTTTTTAAGGGATTTGATTCAACAGTAAAAATTGGCTCCATGATGATCCTTTGTATGCAAGGTCCCCATACATGTCAGGAGCAGTAGGTGATTCCTAACATGCTACAATCATGCTGACTTTAATAGCACTGCTGTCAGTGCAGTGTGTGGCATAAGGAAAGCCCCAAAGAGCCAAGGCCAGCTCGGCAGCTGGCATGAGGCTCGCAGAAGGCAATACAGTGACTTTCTGATGGATGGGAATGGCTGTGCCTGGCTTTGCAACCCCAACCTGCCATACAGTTCCTCAAAACAGTAAAGGTAATTCATACAACATACACCCTTGTGCCATAAATATTCTTACTACTCCAGGTGCAGTGGAAGGTCCTGGCCCTTACTTTAACCTGGCAATTGCAGAGCACAAAAATCAAAATGGAAAATATGATCTGTGTTTAAGACAGACATCCCACCTGTGTGGCACACAAATGAAGCTTGCAGTTACAGCATGAGTCCACACAGGGCTGATGAGGAAGATCAGAGCACTTTACTTTGTAAGGTAAATAGGAAAGCCCTCATAAATTTCATTAAACACAACTCATTCACACTGTACTGTTAACAGCATATCCCAGTCACTGGGGAGTCTGCTGTTGACTCAGACAGAGTTGCTGCTGGCTAAGCCTTCTCCTGATGGGTTATAACCAAAACAATGCTCATACCAGGCATGAATTTACTAGAAATGAAGAGCTGAGGCTTTCCACATCCCTCTCGCTTCAGTTCTCACACACTGCAGCTCTACAGAGTATCATGGATTTTGCCACCACATTGCAACTTGAAGGGCATCTTTTGTTTAGAGCAATAAAGGATTTTGTGGGTACAAAGGCAGTATCACTATATATATATATATGTATACATCTCAATACAGCACGATGATACATTCAAATGTGGAATGCAAAGATAGGGAGGGGATAAAAACCACTCAGTGCTGGACCAAATACTTTTCAAGTCTACGATCACAGAGTCACTCAAGTGTGCTGTATATCATCGCAGTGTGCAAAGCCTCAGCGGGTGAGCTGAAAGCAGCGTCTGCAATGGAGATTGGCATTCCAGATAACAGATCTGAAAGCACAGTTTGGAAGGGTGAATTGCTTATTAGCTCAAATAAAATTAGCTGAAAGCTTTATCAGATTAAAAAAATAATTGAAAATGTATCAGTATTTAACAGAGACTATGTGGAGGAAAACAAAACCACAGTAAACAGCATGACAAATCCACAAGTTCAAGCACACACAAAAGCCAGAAGTGGAGATTTATCCCACGTGAATAAGAAGAATCAGGTGGCAATACTACAATCAGGCAAAGAGGAGTGAAAACCTATTTTAGCTTCAAGCAGATCATGTGAAATTAATGTTTCACTTATTTATGAGTTGAAAAGTGCACATTACACAGCATCTCAGCCCTCGTGAGTGTCCAGAGGCACTGAGACCACCTTTTATACCAGAATTAAATTGCATCTATTAGGCAGCATGTACAAGATCTTTTTATTAAAAAGTCAACTCACCTTTAAACCATTCATCACAGCTAATCCTGTCCCTGTCATAGGCATTCACTGTCAGCAGAGCTCTCCCATGCTGTCCCAAGGCACGATTTGCTAGTGCGACATTTACATGATTTTAGTGAGTGGGAAACAGGAGCAGAGAAACTCTTCTGACACCAGACACTGATCATTGACTCACACATTGATCTCCTATGGCCACAGGAAAAGGACACAAGTGAAGCAGCCTAGCAAAAAAAACCCATCACCTTAGATCCCAGTTTCACTTCTCATGGTGGAATCATGAAAATTCACAGCAAACTGATCTCAGACGTGCCAGCTCACAGCCACAAATCTGGAAAGCCTTACAATGCTGGTGAAATAGGAACAGGTCACTTTTTCTGCCTGCTTTGGTCATTTCACTCAGCATGGCTAATACACAGGGCTAGAACTGACAGCGGTGACCTAATTGTCGCCTTCCAGTATCTGAAGCCTACAGGAAGGCTGGGGAAGGACTTCTCAGGATATCAGGTAGTGATAGGACTAGGGGGAATGGAATGAAGCTGGAGGTGGGGAGATTCAGGCTGGATGTGAGGAGGAGGTTCTTCACCATGAGAGTGGTGAAACCCTGGAATGGGTTGTCCAGGGAGGTGGTCGAGGCCCCATCCCTGGGGGTGTTTAAGAGCAGGCTGGATGAGGCTCTGTCCAGCCTGATCTAGTGTGGGGTGTCCCTGCCCATGGCAGGGGGGTTGGAACTAGATGATCCTTGTGGTCCCTTCCAACCCTGAATGAAACTATGAAACTATGAAACTAATTCTTCTCAAATCCTCAAGTATGGAGCTACACAGGTGTGTTTTGAAGCAGAGCAACTTGGCTCACTTCCCCACTGGTTAATTTGTCTGACACCTCACAGGACCTGCAGCGTGACCCCAAGGTGCCGCTACACCTCCTTCATGCCACCACCAGCACTGTGCAGAGAGCAGATGGAAAACTGAGTTTATGCTAGCGGAGGTCTATTGACAGCAGGTCAGAGGTGGTGGATTCAGTTCAACTTGCTGAAACATTAGTTTGCTTTCTCTGTCAGTGGAGCACTTTACAATAGATCTTCCTGAATAATTCATTGAATGGGCCTTCATGTGTGCATTGCAGTGTTTGATTTTCCAACATACTGCACTAATCTATAAATACCAACTATAAACATTCCTAGCAGATAGCTTTATTTTATGTTCCATTGGGTTGGTTGTTTTTTTTGTTGGTTTTTTTTTTAAAGTGTAGCAGAAGACAGCAGAGATATTTTACTGTCTTTCTCTTTCAGCAACACCAAATGCTACAACATTAGTGTTATTAACATATGCATTAGCTCAAGCTGATCCGCTGTCCCAGCTGCTGCTCACAGCTCCCAGTGAGCGGCTGCGGCAGTGAATCAGATAGCTCTAATGAGCGTGTTAATGAAGTTCCTGCAGTTGAACGCCGAGCTCCAAGAGGGGCATTAAAAGCATATCCTGTAGTCTTGAAAACTGAAATGGTTCATGGCAATCGGTTCTATTTATTTATTTATTTACTCGCTTCACCGTTCAGTGCAAAATTCCAGCTCAGGAGAAGAGTTCAGCGAGAGGGAGGCACATGACAGAGAAATGACAATATTGCAACCCAGCCTGAATTTAGAAGTGGAGAATTAAAGTTAATTAGGGAACATATTCCAGCTGGACTTTTGCCAGCTCCACTCTGCCCTGTAGAGGGCTGCCAAACCCTTACTTGCCTTTTATTAGCTATCTTTCTGCTCAAACTTTCCTCTATTTTGTCCTCAATAAATTGTTTCTTTCACTTTTATTACTTTAATAACACAGTTTGTTAGTACTGTAGCAGATATTGTTTCTGCAATTTAATTAAAACTGCATTCCATAAGTCAACTGTTGCTAGTTTTTATAAACATTTCTCCCATGTATCAAACTGTTTTAAAATAAAAATAACTGAGGACACAGGAGAAATTTACCTTTTCTTTTTTTTTCCTCCCAATAAAAAAGGTCTTCCAATTGGACCAGGAATTGTTTCCATGGCACTCTGCAGCTGCATATGGGGAATATAAAAACTTAGGCCCTGAGTTAATGCTGCTGGGAGCCTCATATGTGTCTTTATAAAGGAGGACATAACTAGAGGTAAAAATAAAAAAATAAGATAGTGTAAACCAAACCAGGAGCTGGCACTGCTATAGGGAAGAGCCCTGCCATCTTCTAGCAAAGCAGGCATTAGCTTAATAGTGACAGTTCTGTCCCTTTCCTCTATGCACAATTCTTGCCATGCTGAAGAGGCTGCTTTTATCTCTGCTCCCTCCCCAATAAACTGAACGATTGCAAGGTAATCTGGCAACCTTTTGCTGCACTTCTGTTTGATTACATGGCAGCTGTGCTGGGTTTTGTGGCAAGGGAGACTTAAACACTGTGCAGCCTGTCCAAACAATCATGCCAGGACAGAAGAACAGGGTCAGAGGGGAAAATGCTGACCAAGTCTTTTCTTTCCTGATGACTTCCTCTGGCAGACTGATCTACCTGCAAACATCTGGGTTTCTGTGAAATTCTTCTCCTTAGAAATAGCTTTGAAAAGATAATGGTGCTCCCAAAGTCAAAGGATTTGGCCTTAAAACTCATTTGCAGTCTCTGGCTGCTCTTGGTCTCCATTGATTTGCCTTTGATGGAGTTTCCTACCCATCAGAGGCTTGGAGGACAGATTGCACTCAGCTCAGCATCCCTTCCTCTGCGGTTTGTTGCACACCGAGATACTGAAGCCAAAGGCACCTCTTAGTGCCAAAGACAGCAGCATCCATTTAATCTCTTACTACGTCACTGCCACCACCCACCTCCCATTGGCCATGGCTGGTGAACTCACCAAGGCTACTGCCAGACACATGCATCTTCAAAGCAAAGCACCATGCTTCCTTCTCACCAGCAAGCCCTCTGCATTAACTGCCTTCAATAACACATAGCTACCACAGGTCACTCCAGAAGTTTGTAAAAATCCAAAGCAAAGCAGCACAAGAAGATGTTTATGAGGCAAATTTCCAACCCCAGCATCGGGAAGCCACCGCTCAGCAAGGAATCCTGCCTATGAACAGGCTCAGCACATCTGGCCAATTCTTTTCCCAGGAATTTCGGTGCCCTGGAAGGACTTCTCACAGACACCACAGCACTTCCTCTCCTTGTTGTGTGCATTGGTTCTTTATTGTGTATGAGTCTGACAGCTGTTGTGGAAGTCGAGCGTGGGGTTTAGCACTCAGCTAGAGGATGAAGAAGCTCAGCACATACCAGCTCCTGTACACTGTTCCACTTGACAAACAACAGGGATCTGTGAGTACAGGCACAGGGAAAGATCACCTAAAGCAAGGCATAGGATTTTGAAGAGCTGCAAACACAACATGCCGCTGCTAAAAGCCACGTCACATTACTGAATGGTGACAAATATACCTCCTGTCAGTGCAGGGGCATTTCTCCCATTTCTAGATTACAGCTTTGAGAGGAGCAGCTTGCCTGCTTGTGTACAGCTGCCACCACAAGATTTTCTCTGCTAGCACTCCTTGATCTTTGCCTCCCCGTTAATACATCTGTAGGCTTCAATGTTTGACTACGCTACTTGTAGCAGAGTGATGGCTGAGTGTTTTACCAACCACATTATTCTTCTCCACTTCTCTAGTTCTCACTATATGAAAAGAAAATCTCCACTACTCCAAGGGCACAGCCAGGCACCAAGCTTGATGTGGGCACCCTCACACAACTGAGCCAAAGATAAACGATCATCAGAGCTGGTCCCCACAAATCAGTGTGTTGTAAACATTTACTCTGTTCTGAGGTTTTGCCCTCAGCACTTCCAACAGTCCTGTTTTGGGTTTAATGATGATGGGGAAACGATACTTTTTGGTTGCAGAGAAGATTTTCAGGTTAGGACATGCCTTTTGGATGTTTTAGAATAAACCAAACCAGGTTGGAAGAGACCTTCAAGATCATCACGTCCAACCCATCAACCAATCCAACCCACCCAAACAGCTAACCCATGGCACCAAGCACCCCATTAAGTCTCCTCCTGAACACCCCCAATGACGGTGACTCCACCACCTCCCTGGGCAGTCCATTCCAATGGGCAATCACTCTTTCTGTATAGAACTTCTTCCTAATATCCAGCCTGAACCTCCCCTGGTGCAGCCTGAGACTGTGTCCTCTTGTTCTGATACTGGCTGCCTGGGAGAAGAGACCAACCCCCACCTGGCTACAACCTCCCTTCAGGTAGTTGTAGAGGGTGATAAGGTCACCCCTGAGTCTCCTCTTCTCCAGGCTGAGCAACCCCAGCTCCCTCAGTCTTTCCTCATGTTAAATCATTCTAGCAAGTGTAAGGCTGTTGGTTATCTGGAGCATGCATTTTCAGGAAAAAAAAAAAAAAGAAGTTTTAAAATGCAGAAGTAATATTAACAATCTTACAGACATGCTAAATGGCAAATATTCCACATCCCCAAGCAGCTTTGATATGTTGGGTTTTTTTTTATTCTTCTTTGTTTAATCACTGGAACAATTAATTCCTCACTCTCCTTCCTGTAGGATTACACAGATCAGTGCTGGGTGTCCCCTCTGCTGCCAGCACAAATTCAGCTGCCACTTCCATGCTGACAACTTAGATCTGCCTCTCCATTGCAGACCTGTCTCAGTGTGTCCCACCAAGAGGCTGAGCCTGTCTCCCTGACATTCCCCTGGATGTCCAGCTGTCAGCTTGTCACTAGTTTAGCTAGAGTAAAAATTGAAGTCCTGCTTTTACCACATCCTCTTTTCCTGATCTTTTTCAGATGCTGTTGCCTCACTGGTAACCTCCCTGCCCACAGCTCAGCCTTCTGTCCTGCTTCCAGCCTGGACTTTGTCCTCACTGAATGCCTGGGACTGACCTGAGCTCTCAGTATGCAGCACTCACTGTGCTTGTTTCTTCTTCAGACTTAGCAAATGTTGCTCTGCTTTGTTTGCATCCATCCAAAGTGCTCAAGGGACCTTTTCTCCAGGCTGCTGAGAGGAACATCTCACTCTTCTCCCTCCCACTTCAACCTTATGCCAAATAAAAGAAGGGATGCCAAGATGGGACCTAGTTTGCAGTGTGTTCTGACCCAGCACTGACTCCTCACTAGCAGATGAGACATCAGTTTTCTTATACACTTCTTGGTTTTAATTAGTAATTCATGCTATGTCCCAGGAGCCTCCTCACTCTGTGAACATCTGCAAAACTGAAGTGAGCTTACTCTAGAAACCTTTCAAATCCCTGTAGAAGTTTCTGCAGTATTTAGTTGCTAACATTCCTTTTTAAAATTCTTCTGTGTACCTACAGCATGACACCTGGTTACATGACCAGGGCTGCTATAAGCTGCAGTGCTGCTCTTTACCACTGAAATGAAAACAGAGCAAACAAACTTAAAGGAACTGGAGTTTAACTGCAGCAATACCAACCCTTCAAGGGCAGTGAGCTCCACAACACTTGCTGAACATCCTCAAGCACTCATTTCCAGAGACCTATGCCCAGGTGGAATCTCTGCTCCTCCCTGCTCCTTCTCAGTCTGAAAATCAAAACTCCAATAAAGCCTCAACCATTATTCACTATGCCCCAGGGTGAACTCCTGACTTGGGAATTTACCCCTGGAGCAGAGCATCTCATGTGGTGGGAACTGTGGTCCCTGTGGTACCCTCTTTACATCCTCTCCTGCAGCAGTGACTGTCCCACAGCGCTCTTACAGCAATGCTTTGAAACCCACTCACTGTCCTTTCCTAACAAGCCTCTGACAGGGGACAGGGAAAATCCACTGCTGCAGGAGAAAGCACCATGGTACATTAGTCCAACATCATGTTTTTCAGAAATAACTTCTTGTGTCAAAATCCCTCAGCTGGGCTCTTACACAGCTCAGTTTATTCTTGCTGTAAAGGGCGCAGAGTAGATACTGAATGACCCAAGAGTGTTACTGGCATCACCAAACAGAAATGCTCAAAATGCATTAATTTGCTCTGGTAGGGGATGAAATAGGTTGCACTCATGTTTTTAAAAAGTGTTTACAGTTTGAGAGATTACTTTCCAGTCTGAGTCCAAAGCATGCCTCAAGCTACATTTCCTTTCTTCCCTTGGAAAAAATGGAGATTGTAAAAAGAAAAGAAAAACTATTTCATTCCTTATTTGCATATCATTTGCAACAAACTAATTTTGAAGGAGAAGTTGGTCATTTAGTTCAGAGACTAAGAGTATCAGATGGAAAAGCACTCCAGATGTCAAGTTCTGCAAAACATCATTTAATTAGGATTTTCCCTCCTATCACTTCTCCCTTGGCTGGGAGGAAAACAGACTCCAACGTCGGTAAATACTAACTTGGCTAAAAGGACTAGAACATAGGGAAATCTGGGGCTAATCTCCAGTCATTGCAGGAGACCTACCAATTCAAGGTACTTCAACAGCAGAATACCTTTTTCTTCCTAGTGATGGAACTGCTAATTCATAGTGCTCAAAGCAGGAATGTACTGCAGATACAGTCCCAAAACAGCAACCTTTCCACATGTGCAGAGCAGCTGCACTGTACGTGCTGCAGAGGCAATTGGCAGACATGTCACAAATGCGATGCCTCAGAGCTCTATCAAAATTTGAGGCACTTATCAACTGGAGACACAGAATAAGTCCAACTTGCATGAATGAGACCTTCACTTTTATACCTGCCAACACAAGCAGCTCTGTGCCACACTGTGCTACTCACTGCACCAGAGTGTGAAGCAGAACCCAGTGCTCAAAGCTTTGTGACACACCACTATCAATACCATGCACGAATCTTTTAAAACCTAGATAAATTGCACTGTATGATTGTGCATCCTTCATGCAGAGGATATTTTCTGAGCTTATATGTGGTTGTATTTAGATTTCTTTCTTCTCTCACATTCTTTGATCTGCTTATTACACCTTTTCTAAAATGAAAATGAGTTTGGGGACCAGGATCAGATTCTGCTGACAATCACAACTAGGGCACTCTGTTCAATGCAAAACAAATTATTCTCTCAGACTAGTTGTTTATAATGCTTACACAGTAATAATTGCTGGAATTTCAGCATTAGAGTACATTCATCATAGCTTGGCTTAATTTCTGAGGCCTCTTATCCTAGGAAAAGCAAGGCTCTTGATGTGCTTTTCAGCATTTCAAAAATCAGACTCAAACCCCAGGATTTGTTTTCTCTTATTTAGCTGCTGTTGTGACCTGCGAGAGGATGAATGAAGGAAAAATAATCACTTTGTGCAAGGTGTTGGTTTTCTCCCAGCTGGGAATGGAGGTCTTTCCTCTCCTCAGTGTATCAGTGGCAGATGCCAATCACATTCAATTAGTCTCACAAGACCCATTTTAAAACTCATGCTCCCAAGAACAAAACTAAAGAGTGCTGTGGTGCTTTTTTAGCAGCCAACTGCTTTTTCCATTGCAACTGTCAATCAGCCAAAAAGAAGGGAGGGACCTGAAAGTGATGGTTCTAGGTTTTCAAAGGAAAAAGGGTAACGCAATTTCTAAGTAAGAAATCGCTTTCTCAGTTGCCTGAAGTGTTTACCACTACAGCAAGTAGTAAGCAGTAATGATTAGTTTCTGGTCTTTCTGTGGACAAGGCTGTGCTAACACCTAGTATATGCGATGGCAGCTCGCTGTCCTTAATCATACAGTAACCTTGAATATTATATATCCTCTAACACTTCCAATCCTAAGTAGCCAATATTTTTCAGAAGCACAAGTTTCAGAAATTAAATTAGTTATGGAGTGGGGAGAGATATGGCCAATGTCCTCTGAGTGACTAAAGCCATTTAGTCCCCAGGTTTCATTTTAAACTTGGTTAAATAAAGAGGTGCCCTGCACAATCCTTATCCCTGCACATTTACAGTTTGATATGCTTCTTGAGAAACAACATTGTATCAGAAGAATACAGCACTTCTCTGTCCCCAGTGCACTCCAGCAATTCAGAGAGAATTACTAAATATAATAAGTAGGAACATGTCACTAAAGGGATGTATAGCTCAAGGGACCCAGTCCCTCAATATTGGAGACAACCACATCACACAATCCCTTTAATAAACTGATTAAGATCCATCTGAAAACTAGTTAGGTTTTCACCCCCTAAATCCCAGTGAAAGGCTTTTCTAGAGCCTCACCTTTTTACTGATTAAAAAGCTGCTCCTAATTTCCATCTGAAATTTATTCACAGCCAGTTTAGTACCAATTTGTTCTTGTGCCAGCACTGTCCTCTAACTGAACTAGCTCCTTTCTCTCCCTGGTGTTTACATCTCTGCTGTATTTATAGACAGCAATTCACATCTCCTACTTCCATTATGCTGGGATAAATAAGGAGACTATTCTGATACCCTCATGCAACCAAACCACACAGTCCCTGTGTTCATCCTGAGACCATTTCCACTGGATTTCCTTTCTGTCCCCCACAGTCCCTACCATGTTCCAGAGGAGAGCTCACTGCCATAAAAAGCTTTTGTTCCAGTGGAAACCCCAATGACACAAAAAGTGTTTATTTCCCTAACTTTTCATCATGGATCACATTTGATTCATTGCTAAGAAGCCTGAAGGAAGTCCCTCTAGGTAAGTATTTCATCTGCAGTTCTGCCCTGTAAAATTCATGAGCTTACACTGAACATACTTGTCATGGGTGCCCCTGTTTTCTTAGTGTGAGAATCAAGTGGTCTATTTAAATCCAAAAATATTAATCCCAAAATTATGGTTGGCAGACCCTTATTCAAAAAGACCTGGGAGAGGTGAAAATTATGAAGGTCTCTCAAGCCTATAATACTCAATGGCAGTGCCATACAACACCTGCAAAGCCCCTGCAGGCTCATGCATCACACTATCACAGTACACTCTCAGTGCCCAACTCTAGCATGAGGGATCATGTCATGGATGTGGGAGCACAAGGGGCACCATGGGATTATCTCGGCTCCCTAGTCTGAAATACAATGGGGTCATATCCATGGACTCATTCCCTTGGAGACCCAAGACAGGGTCCTTCCTTTTGAAAAAGTCCTCTAAAGAGGTGAATTCTAAAAAGCTCCTCATCTCCAGTGCCTCACAAAATATAGTGCCAGCTCTTTCCAAGCCCCCCCTGAAGAGAAGGGCATTTCTTCTCTATATGGTAGGGCAGTGGCTCTAGACTGGCTGAAGAACAAATTTCCCTCATTTAATTGTGGAGTTTGCAGCTCACATCCCTTACCTGAGGACACCAAACTTTCATTTCTATGGCTGTTCTGAGCTAACAAGCCTCTGCAGGAACCAGTCATCACTAAAATGAGATTCATGTAGGGCAGGACAGCTGAGAGGAGGAGGATTGGCATAGCCCTATGGCTCAGGCTTCATCAGCAAGTCACATCTTGTGTCTACTGTTTCATCATTATTATTAAACATAAAAGGATGTTGATTGCTATCAACATCAAAGGATGCAGTAGATACCATCCATTAAAGCCTCCAATCTGAACATTATCATCTGTATTGCAATCTCCTGGAAATCATAAAGGTAGTTTTCAGTTAGGTCATGACTACCACCTCTATCCATTCTTACTTCATCTTCACGGCTCTCCAGAGACCTTGCTCAGTGAGCCAGACTCCTGTAACTTGCTTTTTACTCAATGATGAAATCTGATAAAACTTCAAGGAATCCATCTAATTCATCTCTTAATGCTCTTTTACCTCTAAGCAAATAAGAAGAAAAATAAAAGGGAAGAAACTGTTTTTCTGGATTTTACAGATCCTTAGTGACACCCTCTGCATCCTGTTGCTTTCTCTTTTCTCTAAACATTTAATACTTGTAGCCTTTAACATTGCAATCTTTAAAACTCCAAGCCAAATGAAGTCAGACAGTGATCCAGTTAAAAGGGTCATACACAATTTAAATGAACTCTAAGACTCCTTCCAGTAGTTGTAACTGAAGAGGCCTTCAGTGGCCCCAGAGAAAAAAAATGTTATAACCTCCAGGCCAGGCACTGTAGTACAAGAATTGAGCAGAAAGAATTAATGAGTTTGGACTCATCCTTGCACACAGGGGAATATTTGCTGTTCTGCATTTAAGGGGACCTTTACTGGAAGCCACGAAGGTCAAAGATTGGCACAGTGACAGCAGAGTGAGCTACTTGTTTGGACTTCCTCAACTTTTTCTCTGACTCTTGTTATTAGTAATGCAGCACCACACATGTGAAGCACACCAGAGCTCATGGGCACCTGAATGCTGCAATTCATGGGTAATACCTTTAAAATCACCACCATCAGAAGTATTATTTGTTTCCTATACACTGGCTCTTTGAGGTTGGTTGGGTTTTTTTCCCCCTCCCGTTTCTCAGAAGTATTTCAAATTCATAACCAATCAAGTAAGCAACACAACATGTTTTTCAAAGTATAATAATAAAAAAATCACATTAAACAGATCCATATTTTCTGAAAATAACCTCTGTCCCTCTGGGACCAGAACTCCAGAGGATTCTCTATCTTGGGTTTGTTTTCTCCACTCCCAGTTTTAGAAAAAATACATATTAAACCAAAGTTGCTACAGAAATATATGCATATCTTCAAACAAAACTTTCTCCAGGAAAAGATCATCCAGTCACAGAGAAAATTTATCATGTAGTCAGAGAGACCCAACCTCAAAATAGCCAATAACCCAGAAAATCAGACTAGGTTATAATCATGGCTCTGCCATTTACCTTGAACGATACTCTGTTGTGCTGAGTTTGTGTCTAGCAGGGCTTTGGTAGCAGGGATGTGGACTACTGGCCATGGCTCCTTTAAGAAACTTCTGGAAGCTCACCCAGCTTCCAGTCAGACCTGCCTTTTGCCAAGGTCAAGCCAATCAGTACTGCTGTGACATATTTAAGAGGGGGAAAAAAACTGTTGGTCAAGTTCTTTTGTTTTGGAGAAGAGTGGGACATGAGATAACCCCATGCTGATACCCAGGTCAGTAAGAAGGAACAGGGGGAGACACTCTGGAGGAGCCATTCCCCTTTGGCCTGTGGTCAGTTGGCAGACTAAGTCCCTGTAGCCCTCAGACATCAATGGGGGATAAGAAACTCATCTGCAGCTTGTGGAAGGCCTCCACGCTGGAGCAAGAGGCTGCATCCAAAGGAAGCTGTGACCCTGAGGGAAGCCTATGTTGAAGTGGTCCATCAGTGGGAGGCTTGCAGCCATCAGCAGGGGAAGACTGTGAAGAGTTTTCCCCCTAAGGAGTAGCAGAATATTGTCTTCAATTTTGGGCCCCTTGCTACAAGGAAGACTTTAAGTTGCTGGAGCATATCCAGGAAGGGCGACAAAGCTGGTGAGAGGTCTAGAGAACAAGTCTTAACAAGCAGTGGCAGAGGCAACTGGGTTTGTTTAGTCCGGAGAAGAGAAGGCTGAGGGGTGACTTCATTGCTCTCTACAACTACCTGGGAGGAGGTTGGAGTGAGGTGGGCAGCAATCTCTTCTCCCTAGCATCAGGTGATAGAACAAAAGGAAATGGTCTGAAACTGTGCCAGTGTAGTAATATGGGTGTAGGTGTTCGATCACCCTAGAGTCACCACAAGCACAGCTTCCAGGCCAAGATGTTACCAGGTGAAGACATTTATTACATTACACAGCAAAGTTATATACTATTTCAGAGAGCATATGTGTCACATCTTAACTGGTTATTTTCTGTTGGCATGTGTGTAATTAAGGCACACAGTAAGTTAAAATAACAAAACAATATTTCAAAATATCCAACCAAATTCTGCCAAGTCTTTCTCCTCAGTTACAAGATGCTTACATTCTTTTCTAAGTCAAAGATTAAACGTGGCCATCTCTAACTCAAGCAAGGGCAAACCTTCCCCTACATTTCCCTCTTTCTTTCTGCCAGTTACTGATAAGGTGTGCATTCCTAACTCAAGGGCAAAACATAGCTGTTCCAAAGCTGTCTGAAAACAACCCTTCTTTTACAGGCCAAGGGAGGTTTAGATTGGATATTAGGAAAAAAAAATCTCTTTACTGAAAGAGTGGTCAGGCATTGGAATAGGTTGCCCAGGGAGGTGGTGGGGTCACTGTCCATGGAGGTGTTCAAGAAATATGTGGGCATGGCACTTTGGGACATGGTTTAATGGCCATGATGGTCTTAAATTGATGGTTTGATTCAGTGATCTTAGAGGTCTTTTCCAAATGGAACAATTCTATGATTCTATAACAAGCTTGATGGACTGAGCAATTCTCATTCCCCCTTTCCCTGTGCTGCTGAGGGGGAGAGAGAGATAACGGGGAGCAGAGTTGAGCCCAGGAGAGGGTAAGGGTGAGGGAAAGGTGTTTTAAAGATGTGGTTGTGTTTATTATTATCCTACTCTGATTCAATTTGTGAAGCAGTGATGATTTTGTAGTTTAAATTGATTTTGTTTCCCCAAGTCATGTCTGTCTTTTGCCTGTGACCATAATTGGTGAGTGAACCTTCCCTGTTCTTTGTCTCGACCCTGCGGAGGAGGGTAGGACTGAGTGAGCGGCTGCATGGTACTTTGTTGCCAAGTGGGTGGGTTCAATCCATGACACCCTACCATCAAATTACTGATAGGGAATGTTTTCTTCTGATGGAGTAAGGGAAAGAAAGATGGTGAGAGTTCAATCTAGTGCAGAAGAAGAGGAAAGCACTAATATTTTTAAATAGAAGAGGGAAGGGCGGAAAAGTATTTAATCTGCCTATATTTCTTGTTGCTGCCTTCTTTATTAAAAGTCTTCAGTTTCCAAGCTTCAAAGTATCCATATCTGCAAACAGACATTTGATATCTTCAAGTGAAAACATGTGTAAATTGGTCCTGCCTGTCCCAGTTTGATGTCACTTGCGGTGTACTACTGACAATCCAACATACTATACCATCACACATTGTACCAGAGCTGTCTGCTGAAGCCTCTGCACAGATGCAACTGATGCATATTAATAACCCTAAATATATAAAAATATCTTTTCTTTTTACTAAATCACTTTAATAGAATAGGATAGAATAGACTAGACTAGAATAGAACAGAATAGAATAGACCAGGTTGAAAAAGACCTATCATCCAACACTATCTAATCAACTAAACCATGGCACCAAGCACTCCATCAAGTCTCTTCTTAAACACCTCCAGTGATGGTGAGAGCACCACTTCCCTGGGCAGCCCATTCCAATGGCAAATCACTCTTTCTGTCAAGAATTTCTTCCTAACATCCAGTCTAAACATCCCCTGCTACAGCTTGAGACTGTGTCCTCTTGTTCTGGTGCTGGTTGCCTGGGAGAAGAGACCAGCCTCAGCCTTCACCTGTCTACAACCTCTGTTCAGGTAGCTGTAGAGAGCAATACGGTCTCCCCTGAGCCTCCTCTTCTCCAGGCTAAGCAACCCCAGCTCCGTCAGCCTCTCCTCACAGGGCCTGTGCTCCAAACCCTTCACCAGCTTTGTTGCCCTTCTCTGGACATGTTCCAGCAAGTCAACATCTTTCCTAAACTGATAGAGATGAGAAAGCTACTATCTCCTTACTTTGAGTGAAAACAGTCAGAAGCAACATTGCAGCTTTAACATCTTGCTGAAAGAAGTTTAATACAGCAGCAACTTTGTGGCCATGGTAACTGGTTGCCTTCAGGAAATGCTACCTGTGAAGAAGGCCAAACAGCAAAGTTTTGGGGAAAACAGTAGAATATTCACCTGGCAGTCACTGACACAAAGGCATTTCAGTAATGGGTTTTGTCATTTCTCAATAATGAGGAAAATTATTTGGAAGGATTCATGTCAGGCGATGGACAGCAGCAACAGTAGTTTGGGATAATGTGCCAGCTGGACTGAATTCAAGTCTCAGTATCATACTTAAAAGGAAAGTAAGATCTTTAAGAGGGGTGGAGGGGGTTTGCATTTATGTGAATAAAATAAAATAAAAAAATACACAAGCTGAAAGGCAACTCTTTGGTTTTTGTTGGGTTGGGGTTTTTTTCTTGTTGTTTTTGGTTTTGTTGTTTTTTTAATCATCTACTTCCTTACAGCTATCTCCAGTAGGCAGAGTACCTAAGCCCTCTGAAACCACTTGTCACTTCACATCTCCTAATGAACTGAAAGAACCTTCTTCTATTCACAAGATTTATTACAGATAAAGAAAGATTAGGGATTTGGTTATTCTCCAGCACTGTCCCCTAAGAACATGATTTCCAGAACCTCTAACATGCATCTGTAGATTAAACAGCTGCCATCTGTACATGCTTCCCCACCAGGCTGTGGGACTAGAAACCTGAACGTCCTTCCAGCAGGTCCAAAAGGAAGCCCCACTGAAGATTATAACATTAAAATTGCGCTTTCTTCATTGGTTGGCCTAAAACTTCCAGAGAATGATGACAAATTCCAGATAAGGACATTGATACAGAGAAGCTATTTTTAGTCAAGAGAGCTGATTTCAGCTTCTACGTTTACAAACTCTCACCTTTAGTAAGCACTAAAATAGTGCTTAAAATAGGTTTATAGCACGCACAAAGGCTTCAACAGAGGAAGGAACCTGCATGTGGAAACATCTAGCTGAGGCTTGTTTTTTTTCTTACTAGCTAGAAAGACTTAAAGTCACTTTGATGCTTCAACAATGAGCCTTCTAAACAATTTTCTTGATCTAAATTGGCAGCATTCTATTACAAATGAACCCACTGATACTGATGTAACTGATACAGTTTTTATGCATTTAGCTTTGTTAAAGCCGACTTCCTCCATGAAGCAATTAAGGCCATTTGTAAATGTGCAAAGTTAATTTAGAAATTATAAAATTAAGGCTAATGGACTCAATTATAATAAATGCATGGGTCAGTGAGTGTGGCAATTTCTTTATTTCTTAATAGCACACTTCATCTCACAGTGGTGATGGTGTGGCAGGATCTGATCTTCAGAGTGGTTGAGAAAGCAGGAGATGACAGGCGCCAGACTGGGAGGGACCAGCTGCCTCTGCCTGGCTAGAGCTCGTCTGCAAATCTCACCCCACAGCGGGTTCAAGGCGGTACCCCACACTCCCAGCTGCATGACTCCTCTCTGCAGGGCCATGGGTACATGTAATGGATTAATTTCCTCGCAGTGATGAATGTTTTGGGAGTCTACAGCTTTCACACAGCTGACCTAGAGCAGGATGTGACTGCTCTCATATTAGGACTCAGAGAAAAGTGACAGCTATCCCCTTGCTAACTCCTTCCTCTAGTGCACACACCTGGGGCTCCTCAAAGTATACTCTCCCTCCTCTTCTGCACTCCTCCTGGATGTGAGGGCACCCACACAATGCCTGGGCCATCATCCAGGGATACTTGAGAAACCTCATTTCGGAGCACTTCCAATGACTAGGGTCTCTCTTTTTTATTTATTTCTTATCCTTCTCTTGCCTGGAGTTTCTTTGTAGATCCAAAGACATTGCTGATTTTATTCTCCTAAACACATCTGCTTTTTCCCAGACTGAAGTCCTCAAAATCCTTTTTGCGATGTCACACTCAGTTACTGAGAGAGTGTTTTGAAGTGAGTAGAGGGTTTTAGCTTCAGAGCCTGAACAGCAGGAGATGATTAACACTTAGGGAGCAAAGCTGTTTATTGTGTTTTAAATAGTGCAAAAGAGTTTGGTTTTTAAATTGCCTCTAATTAGTATAATGTCCTTGTGTGTGCATGCGCACACCTGATTGCTACTTCACAAGCACCAAGGTCCTTATCAGACTACTGAACAGAAGCACCAAAATCTACAACATGAAAGACTGGCTGCTTTTTTCTTCTACAAATGCGTGCTCAGGTGGTCTCCTCAGGTCAGGAGACCACAGGAACTCAGCTGCCCTCATCAATTCTTAACACCCATCTTCAGGCAAAGGGAAATGAAAACAACAGGTTAAATCTCCAGTGGGTCCAAGCAATAGCACAAAACATCAATTGAGCCAGGCTCGTCCTTGCTGCATTTAACACTTGTTCCCAAGATGCTTTCCTTAAGGGATTTTGAAGCACCACTTGCCTCTTGCTACTCTGAGTAACAACTGATGCAGCAAAAGAAATACCAGAGCCTTAGATGTTGTTCTCTTCCTCAGATGCCAGCACAAAAGTCATTTTCGGATGCAATTTGCTTGCAAAAGGTGGCCCTGGCTGAGGAGACACACAGGTGAGTGCAGGCAGCTGGGACATCCCATGGCCACACTCAGCTCTCCTTTCTATTTCTGTCATCCTTGCCTTGCTCACACACAAATTTGACACTATTTAAGAAGGATTGCTTTCTCTACAAGTTCACAGCTGAGACTATGTACCACAAATGTCTCCAGAGCATAAGGCTGGGGCATCAGTCTGCACCACAGAATGGCTGGGCAGAAGGCAGGGAAACCTAAGAGGTCTGATCCTGACCCAGAGATTCCAACTACTGCCGCAAAGCAAAAGACAAATGTTACGCTTGTGTTCACATCATCTGGATGGTTTGGCATGTCTCTGGTTATGCTACATCCACCCAGGACCACATTAAGTTGACTAAGGTAAGAGCCCCAGTGTTAACCCCCAGGCACTTAGTTTAGATGTTGTTAATCATAGAATCATAGAATTGTTAGGGTTGGAAGGGACCTCAAGGATCATCTAGTTCCAACCCCGCCCCCGCCATGGCCAGGGACTCCTCACACTAGATCACATTGCCCAGAGCCTCATCCAGCCTGGCCTTAAAAACCTCCAGGGATGGAGCTTCTACCGCCTCCCTGGGCAACCTGTTCTCGTGTCTCACCACCCTCATGGTGAAAATCTTCTTCCTAACATCCAATCTGAATCTACCCATTTCTATTTTTTTTCTATTCTCCCTAGTCCTATCACTACCTAACAGCCTAAAAAGTCCCTCCCCAGCCTTCTTGTAGGCCCCCTTCAGATACTGGAAGGCCACAATTAGGTCTCCTCAGAGCCTTCTCTTCTCCAGATTGAAAAGCCCCAACTCCCTCAGTCTGTCCTCATAGGAGAGGTGCTCCAGCCCTCTAATCATCCTTGTGGCCCTTCTCTGGACATGTTCCAGCACCTCCAGATCCTTCCTGTAAGAGGGTATCCAGAACTGGACACAGTACTCCAGGTGGGGTCTCACCAGAGTGGAGTAGAGAGGGAGAATCAGATCCCTTCCCTTTATTTTATGGAAGTTTGTGGAAGGAGATTCAGAAGCAAAACCCTTACCCACAACAGCTGAAGGGTGTTTGTTAGCAACATCTCTAACCTACACTAACACATCTGTAATGAGAACACAGCAATATCTCACCAACAATAATCCAGGCAGCTTAAAGGAGATCTTTCCATAAACCATCAACTGTATCTATTAGCCCTACAGGTGCCTGATAAGAAGCAAATTAAAATAGGGGAGATCAAAGAAATGGGAAATTATATTTAGCTGGCTCACATTAAATAAAGTTTTTGACTCAGACTCACTGGAGACTGATGCTTAAATTGCTACAAATGGAACTGCCATAAAGACAAAAGAGATTATTAAATCTCTGTGCCAGTCATTCAGATATAGGACCAGAGCTCTGCATTTTGAAAACATCTTTCAAGCAAGAGAGAGTGAAAGATATGAACTAAATCTAACACTGAGGCTTAAAATACGTCTTGGTATCCAGTCTAACCATCTGGAAATCTATCCCAGAGATGCTATCTAAAAGGATAACAATCTGAAAATATACATTTGAAAGGCGGCAAAAATCTTAAAAGTGCACTGTAAAATTCTGTTGCAACATGAGAAAGCAACCTCATTTCTCTGAAATAATAACAATAAACAATTTCACTGAAAATGGTGCATGCAATCACTAAGACCTAGATTTACCCACAGCAGTAGCAGGGGTCACCCGGGTGTAAGTCTCACTGAAAGCGTGGCGATATTGTGGAGACAGTTGTCCTAACCCGGACGTGCAGGCATACAAGGTCTAGTCTCAGTGCCATAGCTATCACAGATGGGAACAGTTACACAGAGCCATCCCTTCCATTTACTGGAGTAAAATATGACAAGCTAGACAGGTTCATGTAATGCAGAATTGATGATCACAGTCTGAGTAAATGCTGGAGACAAAAACTCAAGTTGGAATTCAGAGAGAAATAACCAACAAGAGCTCTTGGTTTTATACCTCTGAGTCCAAGTTCTGGGAAAGGGTAATGGAGTGAGAGGAAAGTATCTTTACTGATTTGAAGAAGAAAGCACTTCTTTACTGGAAAATGAGGAAGGAAAAAATACAGACATGATTAATCCCTCCAAGCTTCCTATATACTACAGGAATGAAGTAGTCATCATAGATAGGACTTGACATATGTTAAATTTCCTCCTTTGATAAAGACCTGAAAAATATAGAACATCTGTACTGATTTCTAGTGTTATCATCCTATACTCCTAATGGCTTCTAATTATCCTAATGATCCAGACCTCTCTGTAAATTGAAGATGCACTACGTGATTAAGGTATGGTTGAAAAAGTCATCTTAAATTAAAATGAAGAACCAAAAATAATACAGCATATCTTGCCTCACTGTCAGACCACCCAACACGGTTACAAAGGCAGCTTTTAAATCTGGGCACCTTTACTGGGGGGAATCTGGGCCCTGAGCAGTCATTCTGTTGGATGAAGGGGAAAGATTTTGGAAGCAACTTCTCTGAAAAGAAAAGGAAGTGTAAAATCCTGATTAAATGGTTTTTGTAATTCTGATGTAGTTGATAGCCAGTCCTCCAGAAGCCCCTCGGTCTCTTCTCCCACCCTTGCTGCATGCGTTCGCAGACCAGTCTTGGCTCAGCATCTCCCTGTGGTGGGATCACGCCAATACTCACGGCAGGTATTGCGCACACAAGACCACAAGGGCAATAACACAAACATCTGTGGCTGCCTTTTTATGGCTGAAACACGCCCATATTTTTTTGGAAACTGAAATCACACCACCACACACAGAGCTTCTGGGATGGTGAGTACAGCAATTCTTTACCCTATGGACTCTAAGTGATGCACAGAGCAGCACGGAGTGCTTCATGCTGCGCAGTACTCATCATAAATCAGACTGAAATAAATTAGTGCTATCTTATCAACTGTGTCAAATGTGTAGTTATTCCTTTACAGATATATCACAGGTCTTTTATCCAGGGTAGCATCAAGGTTAAGATGATTAAGTAAGTGATTTCATTAACTATGATAAATGTTAACGATGGTAGAGAGAGATTTTTGGATACATTTGCACGGAAGCAGGTTATTCTGAAGGGCTACCAGTAACTGCTGTTATGTACAAGAGTCAAATACATCCACCAGGACTTAAAGAACTGTCTTTCCAAGCCACATTTAACACTCAGATTTTACATTAGAGATGTGGTACATTAATATAGCACAAAATTGGATCACTTTCCTGACACGCATATGCAGCCATTTCGGTTAAATGCTGCAGCATAAAGCTGTTTCCTCAAGGCTTTAAAAGCAGAAACAGAAGTGTGTGGATGGGGACATTCTGTGCTGCACAGCACCCACTGCATGCCCTCTGTGCCCCTCAAATTCCAAACCCCATCCTTCCTGGGACTTGTATTTGTTTTTACAGAGGTTTTCAGCAGGTGTCTCAAGCCTGGCATTTTCTTTCTTGTGACAGTAGAGATACTCCCCACTGTCCCCATCTCTCCAGCATGGCTGTGGGGAGGGCAGGCATCAGGAGCTCCACTCAATGGCTAGAGAGAAGCAGTGAGGTGAGAAAGACAGAGACCCACCAACTCCTTTTCTTTCCTTCTCTCCAGTGAAAACAGCTCCAAGATGCAAATTGTTTTGTGCAAATAGGTGTCCCTGTTAAATTTTGTACTACCACCTGCTTGCACTTGAAGGCAGACTGAGATCGTCTTAAAAAGAAGAGGAAGAAATAAAATATGTACAATCTAAAGTAAGAAAATGCTAACACTGAAAATGTTGGAGTCTTGAAGCCCAGCACCCTGTCTGGAGAGAAGCAGTGCTGGCTGGGAGGAGCAGCAGCATTTACAGTGCTGGCAGTACAGCCAAGGCAGGAAGCAGAGCCTTTACTCAGCAAAGCAATTTCTAAGCAGATAGGTCAGGAACTGCTAAAAGGTGGGTAAGGACTTCGAGGTTAGGTTAATTTGCTTGTTATTTTCAGCCCTCGGCTCTTAGCACTCTATTCCCATAAGCCAATACTTGTCTAAAGCAGGATCTGTATTAACAGTGAGTCTAAACCTTGAAGCAGAGTTAAGTAGCAGGCTCTGAACTCTGGCCCAGGCTGCTAAAGCCACAACTCAGACCGCAGGGACAAATTCAGCCCCAGAGAGAGATATGAAGCTGGTCCTCACAGGGCTTCTGCAGGAACACGCAGGCACAACAGGGTGGTACGCATCAGTGCATTTAGAACACTTTTAGATTACTGTACACCTGTTTGATCCTCTGTTCTACAGAGCATATCCGTCAGCAGATGCTGTAAATATTGTGATAGAGGTCTTTGAAACAAATCCAGTCACTCTGAAAATGAAGTATTTCCCGTGGTCAACATTGCATTAGAAACACTAGACTTGCATTACTCAGAATTCCCCACTGCATTTTGGGTCCCAAATATGTTTATTTAGAAGGATGGCAAGTGTGCTACTTTCTGCACCCATGTGTGACAAAAGTGCTTTAGCAAGACAGCTTGAACAGAATGTAAGAGCCTCCAAGTAATGCAGCCTTAAAGGCTTGAAGCTGATTCAGGTTAAAAACATTAGGGGAAGGAGAAAAAACACAAACATACCCCACCTAATGTGTGTGCATGAAAATGCTGACATCCAGAGCATTCAGAACTTAAAAACATGGAACCAATTTTCTCCAGAACTTGGAACTCCCCAGTGAGGGCTATAAACAAGCTAATTTGACATCGCTAGTTCCAGTCAGCTTAGACTTATGAGTGTGCACATATTTTATTCTGAAGATATGGGAAAAACAAATTTTCCCCATGCTTGCATAAATCAAAACCAGCTGAACCAATTCTGCTTAAATTAGAAAGAAAGAAAAAGGAAGGAAGGAGGAGGAGGAGGAAAGGAGGGAAATAAAAAGTTTCAACCTTATGGGTAAAAAAAGCCCAACTCACTAATAGAAAAGCTTCAACCTTATGGGTTAAAAAAAAACCCAACTCACTAATAGAAAACACTCAAGGCACACTCAACATTAGCACTGAAAATAATGCACTACTTTATATTATTTTAAGGATTAAAATCTCAGAAATTTACTAAAGATCTTCACGTTACTTAAGCTAGTGCCTAATGTGCTATAGTAAATCTTCTCCTATTCTCCCCTTTAGTTATTTCATTTCCCCCACTTCCTCTCCCATTCTACTGAGCCTCTCCTCTCTAGCTCCTCCATTCCTCCTTGCCATTCCTAGAACAACATTTTCTTGGGACACAAGTATACATGCTGGAACTCCCCCCACCATTTGAGGCAGATACAGCCTCGTCCATCACCACCACAGGAATGGTCTCTGGAAAATTTTTCAGGTGTCATTTTGGAACCCTCTGACTCAGAGACTAACAAAGACTTCACCATTGCTTATGATTTACATCTACAGTTCCTTTCTCTGCTTTTCAGAGGCAGGAACTGTAAACCATGGGGCACAGGAGACGGGGTTACAATACAGGACAGGTAACAGGAAGGACTAGGGAGAAACCACACTGTGCAAGGGAGAAATTACAGGGATGCTGTGCAGCCAGCCCCAGCATGGACTACATGCAGGGCAGCACCATGACACCCAGTTTGCATTCACACGAAGCTGGCAATTGAATGACACTGCATAGTACCTGGAGGCGGTTGTTTTACTCTCCTTTTAAACCACAGATTCAATTAATGCCATAAATCCAATGGTAACTGATACACAACTGTAAGGAGAGGCTGAACCTCCTGGAAGGAAGTGTATACTGACCAGTGCAGCATCTGTGCCACCCAAAACATGTGTTGCCACCTTCAGGGATCTGGAACATCAGGGACAGAGGAAAAGTCCTGCCAGGATTGTTAATTTTCCTTCTCCTCCCTTTCCTGTTCTGTTCCCACTCCCACCCCTACCTCAAGTTCACCCCTCAGGAAAGCTCTCTGCCTCTCAGTTCACCAATTGTGCCTCCCTTCCCCATCCGAGCTATGGTAAACTCCAAAGCAGTAAGTGCTGAGGATGCAGAGACATGCAAAACTCAGTAAGAAGTCAAAAAGAGATAAAATTATCAAGCCACTGCCTACACCAGCACTGCCACCACCAGCTGGTGTTAACAGCCAGTTTCAAGTTTCTGAGATGCTACCTCTGTTGCTGTGCCCTCTTCACTCTCAGTAGAGCCTTCCCATAATAGTCTGCAGCACTGCTTCAAAATCTGACTTCTAACCTTCCTTGAAGCCTGCCCTGGCTTCACAGCATCAGGTGCTGTGGGGATGCTATTTGCTGTGGTCTGGCTGTAGCACCAAGCAAGCCTCCTGCTCCACAGCAGCTCTTACTCTGTACGGCCACATGCACATGGAAAGCCTCAGGCACACCGAGGCTGTACATCTACCTGTCAGCTCCGACTATTTATGGTCATTTGTAGTTGATGTCTACAGCATCTGTTTAGCTACTTTGTTTATAAATAAATTTGGAATACCCAAATTACAATAATCCGTCCAGATTTTAAGGTATTTAATACTCAAAATGCAAATCAGAGAGTAAATGAAAAATTAAGTGACTGTGAGAATCAGTTTCTACCATGCAAAGCCACTTTCATTATAAAAATGAGAGGCATAATCTACTTTACATATAATTTTCTGCAGGGTTACGCAATTTACAACTTACACAAAGCAACAGGAAGATTAAAGACATCTTTTGAATTAAAACTAAAATGCTCAGCAGACGCCCTGCAGTAACAGTTTGTTGCGCCTTATGCGGCGCTAAGGAAGCCAAAGAGCGTTTGTCCGGGGAGCCGAAGGTGTCATTTCCAATATATTTCCTTGGAATAGGCACCAGCAGCAGGTACGAACCCGTCCCAGTACATCCCACTCCCACCCTGGGCGCCTTCCAAGCAGACGTTTGATGAAGTACCGCGGTGCACTGTGTGGCGCCGAGAGGTGCCGAGCATTGCTGAGCAGTGCCGCCCTCTCCTGCCGCTGTGGCTGACCTCCGCTCCCTGCCCGGGGCCTCGGTCGGCGGAACAGGGACGGTAGCACTAGCACCTTTTGCAGGGGCCGTGCACAGGGTGCTGGCTGTGCTTTCTTACCTACTCCACGGTTTAAAAACTCTTGTGCCGGGAAAAGACGGGAGAGGCGGCACACTGCCGGGGTGGAAGCGGCCCCTTCCAGACCCGCCAGCAGTCCAGGGGATGGCTTTAAACGAGAAGGTTTGCAGAGAGGTCTCTTGCAGTGCCTCACTGCCGGTTCTCACACGCACTGCTGTGACATTGCTTTCGAGAGGAAAGCCAATACAGGAGACACTTCCACACAAAAAAAAAATATTCCCTCTCTCTTAGTGTTTCTGAAGAAAGTAAGGCTACATTAAATCACTGAGAAGAGGCTGTCATTGGGGCTTGTGTCATTTCTCTTGGGGAATGTTTTTCTTTTAGGATAGAATAGAATGAACCCGGTTGAAAAAGACCTTCGAGGTCATCGATTCCAACCTATCACCCAACATCATCTAATCAACTAAACCATGGCACCAAGCACTCCATCCAGTCCCTTCCTAAACACTTCCAGTGACAGTGACTCCACCACCTCCCTGGGCAGCACATTCCAATGGGCAATCACTCTTTCTGTGAAAAACTTCTTCCTAACATCCAGCCTAAACCTCCCCTGGCACAGCTTGAGACTGTGTCCTCTTGTTCTGGTACTGGTTGCCTGGGAGAAGAGACCAACCCCCACCTGGCTACAACCTCCCTTTGGGTAGTTGTAGACAGCAAGAAGGTCTCCCCTGAGCCTCCTCCTCTCCAGGCTAAGCAACCCCAACTCTCTCAAGCCTCTCCTCATAGGGCTTGTGCTCCAAACCCCTCCCCAGCTTTGTTGCCCTTCTCTGGACACCTTCCAGCAACTCAACATCTTTCCCAAACTGAGGGGCACAGAACTGGACACAGTACCAGTGCTGAGTACAGGGGCAGAATGACTTCCTTGCTCCTGCTGGCCATATTATTCTTGATCCAGGCCAGGATGCCATTGGCCTTCCCGGCCACCTGTGCACACTGCTGGCTCATGTTCAGCCTTTCATATTTCACATGTAGAACAAAACCATAAACTACCACCAAGACAGCAAACTCCTCTTACTTGTGAGTTAGAGAATCCCCCAATTCTTTCCCCACTGATGCATTTGAAAGGCTGGTTAGATTCATGAGATGTCCAAATCTGGCTATAAACTCCCTACACGTTTATTTTTAGCAGTATTGTGAGCATTCATTGTGAAAGAAAATAAAGCATTAAATGATTAGTTAAGAATATAAATTTGTGCAATGAGCATCTAGGCTTTAAGATGCATATCACAGATCTCCAGTGATCCAAGCAACAGAGTCTTATGAATTCAAAACTGAGCAGATTAATTGATTCTTTTAACATGTCTCCTAGGTAAACACATCAGGTTAAAAACAGATCTGAAGACAGCAGTCTCATTTCAAAGAGCTGCTTGGTAAGCTCTTCATCCTAGAAAACGTTTAGTGCTCCACAAAGAGCTTCTGACTAAGTAGCCAGCAGGATTACTCACTGGAGCAAGCATTATTCCAGTTTGCAAATACCCTGCATCGATACCTTGCAGTAAAAGAAACCAGTGTGCCTGGGCTCCTAAATCAAACTTCAGCTTTTAATATTCAATCAGAACAAGAGACTTTACAGTTCCCACATGCACAACATTTAGCAGCAAAATACCTCCAAATGACACAGCAGCACTTTCTTCCAAACTTTCCTGTGTTTGAGAAAAGGGTTCAAGAAACAGCCCTGCAGAGCACACTGGCTCACCACAGATTTTGTGTCCATAAAAGACTATGTTCAAATGCCAAATAATCCAGGGGCCAAACAGGTTTCCACAGACATTTTTCTGCCGTGAAAGCTCAGTGAGAGATACATCAATGTAGAAAGTGTGCTTTGTTGCTTTGTTGACTGCACAAATGTGTCACAATGTTCACAATAGAGCTCTCCTGAATGCCTTTATTTCATTTTAAATGGGCATCTGTGTGTCTCCCCTACACTGCAAGGCTTAATCTAACTTTGGAGTGGATGTGCCAACAAGAGGACTCGGTCAATCAGATTTCTCTTATTTCCCATGGTGTCCAAACTTCATCAAGCATTTGTCTTGAGGTCTTGAAAGTGCTCAGTGTGCCCTGGGAGTTGTACTTTGGCAGCAACAAGAGCAAAAGCCCTGGGGCCTGTGTGGGTACCTGTGCCCCCTTTCAACCCTGCCCCAAAGCACCCCTTTGTGTCATCTGTCTCCTACCGGTGCATGGTCAAATGATACCCACCCCATGGCCAGTTTGCTTCTACTCCTCTCACTCCTGCAAAGGCTTCTTTTCCCAGCTCCCACCACTCTCACAGCCCCACAGATCCTGTGATCTGCACACAGAGATTTTAAAAGATTTTAAGGAGTGGAGAAGGATACACATGAACAAGTAATCCTGGAACTTAGGGAGAGCTGAGCCAGACTGCAGGGCTACAGGCTTCTCTCATGATGATCCCCTTCTGCTCACCCTCTCTCTTTCTTCCACTTGTGCCTTGTGGGTCTCCAGCTCCACAGCAGCATAGTAGGGAATGTCACTAAAAGTAGTTTTGTATTTTCCATTTTCTTTGAACAAAATCCATGCTTTAAACATCAAAACAACAAAAAAAAAAACCTATCCCAGAAACACTTCCCAAAGAGGAGTTGGTTGATTCAACATTGTTCATTATATGAGTCAAATCAAATCAATATCCTATTTTTCCCATTGAACAACTTGGTTCCTGTTCCCCATAGCCCTTTTATCTCAACCACAACTTAATGAGGCCTCATAAAAATGCATGGGTCTGCATGTGTACATAAAATCTTGTTTCCAGTCTAATTCCTACTTCCTACAAGTCCCTCTGTGATTAGACAACAAAACCCTATTCTGCTGCCACCTACTCACAGCACGGGCATACACACATGGTCCTCACTGGGGAAAAGTGTGCACTAATGAAGGGCCCCAGAGCTGCCAGGTTTAGTGGCAACTTTAATGCTCTCTGCTGGAGCAAAGCGTTGGAAATAAGTCTTCCCCAGTGCAATTGCAGGACACAGGAATCATGCCTTGCTATGGGAGCACTGAGATGTTCCTGCATGTACACTGCTCTCAGGAGCACATCCATTTTCTCTTCCTGGGTTTGCACTAATTTCTCACAGCAGCAAGTTTCTAAGTCTGTGTCAAGTAAAGTTGCTTGCTGATATTTCTCTGAGTTCTGAGTCTTTAAACTATAATTTAAACCTACTGTCAATGTTTTCACTCTATTGCCATTCCAGAAGTCATTAATCACTGGGAATGACGGTCTGTTTAATGGAATAAAATGCTCAGAGACACTTGTCTCTACAGCAGCGTATGCCTCTGTATTTTCTGTGCAGGAGGTGGTAGCTGTTACAGCTCAGGGCTACTCATTCCCAGCTGCCCATGCAAGGCAGGCAGGCCAAACAGGACTTAGGTGGCTGCAGCTCACTCCTGCTTCTCAGCCCCTGTTTCAGACAGTGCGTGTGGCATTGCTCCCCTAAGAGCTCAATCATTGTGTGAATAGAGCGCAAAAATACACTCATATTAGGATGCTTGCTGAGTGTGAGTTGTTCTGGAGGTGAAAACCAAACCAATTACCAGGAGTTTAGTTATAGCTCAAATCCTAGTCCAGTAAAAACCTTTTACTGGTCACAGCAATTTAAAAACACAGCTTGGATATAAAGAGTGAGGACATTGTTGCTAAGCCCTTATTTCCTTTGGCTGGCAAAAAACATGTCATCCTTCTCATCAAAAACTGAGAGTTCAGGAGGAGGGGAGGAAGGAGGGAAGACTAATAAATACATCGAGACAGGCCATTCAGAGGTTGAGTCTTCAGTTCTCATCATTTATTACATGTTTTTTGCCAGTTTGATTTCTGTAAAGCAATCTGTAGCTCAGGCACAACACTTAAAAATACACTCATTCTACACCACATACCTACTCTGTTTTCTCCTGTCCTCTGCAAATGTACTCCCTTCCTAAGGAAACATATCTTAAAAGGCAGGTACAGTCCTCAATTCAAACACAGTGCAATTGTAACAGCTTTTTAGTATTCATAATTATATTTTAGGGGGGAAAAAAAAAATTCATTCTATTATAGGTGTACACAGAAGAATAAAACCTGTAATATGAATGAGGACACAGGACATTAAAAATGTAAATTAAGAATTAAATAGCAAAACAATGGAATTCTGCCAATATTTTTATAACCATACAAATTGCTCATCAGTATCCAGTGTCATGTTGGCAGATTTGTTCAATGGGGAGTATAAAGCTGGAGACAAGATGATAGACTATCCTTTCTAAAGGATGTACTCTCAGTTCTGTCCTGGCTGCTATGCATTCTCTTGCTTTAAAATAGAGAGGTGAACATGCTTGGAGCATGAGTGATGGGTTATGAGGAGCCTTTTTTTTTTGTTTGGCCAGGTTGTGAAAAATTGGACTCTTCTGCTTTATGCACATTCATCTGTAAGCTATTGTCATCAAAAAAGGAGCAGCCCCTGTTACGAAGCCTCCCAAAAAGCCCTGTTGTCAAAATATTAATATACGCTCAGAATCTTTTTATCTCAAAGCATGTGTAGCGCCGTGAATGCAATCTTTTTGTGCCAGCAGCATTGTACAAAGCACTTGAGTTCCTACACCAGAAGAGCAGGATTCACCAACAAGGTTTGTATGTAATGTGTGTCTGCACAAGATTTTGACACTTCTAGCAAACTGCAGAGAGAGGAGAGGGGGAGAACGCCTGATCTCATCTGATCTTGGAAGCTAAGCAGGGTCGGGCCCGGTTAGTACTTGGATGGGAGACCGCCTAGGAACACGGGGTGCTGTAGGCTTTATTCGTGGCACTTGGTGCCATGGTCTAGTCATGACAGGTTGGACTCGATGATCCTCGAGGTCTCTTCCAACCTTAGTGATACTGTGAGATTTCCCTGAGAGTGCAAGGGGGCTGTAAGCCCCACACTCCCTCCCCAGGAGGAAGGCCAGCTCTCCTCCCCATTGCAATGAGACAGGCTGTGTAACTGGAGCCCTCACATCACCCAACTCCAAACACCTACACCCTTTCCCCTTTGTGCAGTAACAAACAGCAGAAAACTGGTTTGTGACACGGACACTTTCTCATCAGAACGTCTTTGTCACAAGGGTCAGGTGAACATCAGCATTCACTCAAGAGCCCCGCATGTCCTTGCCATGTAGGCAATAAAGTCTTAATTACACTGTGGAAAGGTGCTTTGTTTTAATAAATTAAAATGTGAACTACAGCATATATCCAGGTGATCAGTATAGGCTCATGGGATTAGTACTGATTTTTCCCAATTCACTGAGCAGGTCATGCTTTCCCAACCACAGCAACAGCCACAGGAGAGAAAAAACAAGAATAGATCCTGTTATACCTGGAGCCTCTCCATCCATCTCCAAAGTATAACTCTCTTTATCCAGCTGTTTTGCTGGAGGGATCCTTGAGGAGACTGATTCCACCAGTGTCATGGTTCCTTCTCTTTCCCTAATACCACCTGGAGACACATACCCATTAATAACAAAATCAGGTGTCAGGACAAGGTAATACAGAGTTACTAATGAGGGATGAGGCAGATCAGATCATCCCCTTGCTTATGCAAATTCAACAGCCACGCTGGCAATCCAAGACAGTCTCTTAAGTCTTGCACCATGCCACAAAGCCAACAAAACAATACCTCACAGAGCTCTGATTTTCATAATAGTGATAAGGAAAGGGGAAAGCTAATCTAGCCACACTTACTCTTTGACAGATGCAAGTTACAGAGAAGAATGTGGCTTGCTCCTTGCCATAGAGTTAATTTCATGAATGAAACTGAACTTGGGGCATAAGGGAGCACAATACAAACCCAAGAGGAACACTGCAAGCCAATATCATAACATAGGGTTGCCTGACTTGCATGCCAGCATTCTGCAGAGCCAGGGCATCTGTCCCACTGGGCCAGTGCTGGCTCTGCCACAGCCAGGCAGGCAGGAAGTCCTGCCAGGTTTTCAGAAAGGAGGTTCAGTATCACAGCAGCTATCAGGAACTGTGTGAGAAGGATGGCACACAGACATCTCACCCTGCTAGGGGGAAGAACACTTTCTGATGGCAGATGTGGCCACCTGTCTCTCCCTGAGGTCACTCCTGTTCCTCCATCTCCCACCACCTCTGGGACACCCAGTCAGAAGAGGTTTTCGTCCAACCAAAGAGCACGTCTTGATTTATCAGTAAAAAGGGGGGGAAAATGGACATTCATCACATGCAACTGCTAACCAATTCTCAGAGATACAGACTGATGACATTTTAAACCCCAATGCAAACACTACCTAATTCATGATACTCACTATATCAAAGCACACTTGGAAATGGATGTGTTGCTTTTCTCTCAGGAACTTGAATTTCTATATTATTAAAACAGTTTGGGAGGTGGGAGGGGGAACCTGATAGATTTAAGGTTTATACTTTTCTCCTAGTACATTGCCAGGAAGATAAAATATTTAGTGGCTTCGTATTCCCTAACCATATTTTTGACAATATGCTTCATGCTCTATTTGCCACAGAAGTTGTGACACTGCAGTCAGTCTTCAAAGAATAAGGTATACATTTTTCATGGCAAAAGATCAGAAAAATCTCATTTTTTATTACCCTGCCATTGGTTAAGTCAAGCTCTGATAATTAGGGTATTGGATATTTATGAGGAGCTATTCTGCCTTTATTACTGCTTTAGGTGCCTGTTGACAGATGCAGCAAGACAATTTACAATGATGTGTGAATTTGCCAGTATATCAGTAATAATATCCAAGTCTAAGTCTATTAGAAAAAGGTTCCACATCTCACTCTTGGAATATATCTTTACAATTCATTCTGGGTTTGTAGCATTTTCTCTGGCACGCTGTCATTGAAGGTTTCTATCATTTGTTTGTGGGCCGATCAAATGGTAGCTCAAATTAAAGTCCAGAGGGTAACTGGATAAAAGCATGTTGAAAGGCAGAATGAAGCACTATAATCTCCTAGTTTGACCCACTCAATAAACACTGGCCATAAGACTCTCCCTCTGAATTGATCCCCACTGCCATTGCAGCATGGAGGAAGGAGGGGAGAGCAACTCCTTCCCCATGCCACACTAAAGCACAGAGACTCGGTGACAGAGAGAAATTTACCAGAAGCCAGGTGATGGGAGAAAGCACAGCTCAGTACCAACATCTTTTCCCTGTGATCCCCCTCAGTGGTTTGTTGGTTTGTTTTTTTATTTATGAAAATTTTACTTAAACTGGGACTGAAGTCTGCTTCCAAATATTTACTTGTATTCTGGAGATGCAACTTTGCCCTGCATCTCACACCCCACTGTCTCAAGGTGTCCCCCATCTCCTTGTAACTGCTAACAATTATATTTTCTCTTTTATCCTGCAGAAATTTTCATAGCATCCCAAAGAAATTGATGCTATGTGATAAAAGAGCACTGATCCATTCCCAGTTAATCTATGTCTATTCTACAAGTAAATGGTTCAATACTTCCTCTAATGATCTGTACATTTCAGATTTACTTATGCCTGAAAAGCTCCAGCAGAAGTTTATGTGAGTAGAACCATAAAGTCAAGCATGGAGCAACATATAATTGCAGTGGACTATATGTGTGAGACCACCAATTTAAGCAGAGCCAAGTAAAACCTTGATGCCTTCAATTACTGACACAAGAAATGGCCTTCCTGTCTCGGGCATTTCCAGAGAGGAATGAGACAGAAGGAAAGCTGTACCATTACACTCTTGGCATTTGCTCACATCAACATCATACACCCTTCCTGCTCATTGCCAAGAAGAGTTCAGTGACTTCTAGAAGTGTTACACCCTCAGAGACAGATGATAAATCTGACCCTCACAGCTGAAGTGACTCAAGGCCCCACATCACACAAAAGGAGCCCAGGGAACAAAAAGCAAAAAGCAGCTTACCCTTCCAGCTGAGCCCTCAATGAGTCTCTGGGGGGTTTCTTAGTGCTAAGGAGGAAAGGGTGCCATGAAAGGAAGGTGAAGAGCAGCAGTACTGCCTTTTAAAGTGGGAAGTCCAGGGTAATTATTCTAGCAACGTCCTCTCTCCCCAGTTCTCCCTTTCACCATCTCACCAATAATGTGCAAGGTCCTCACATGGTCTTTGCACAGCATTGCAAATTAGGGCTAACCACTCTAAATAGCCATGTTTTATTAATAGGGTATTTACAGCACTTAATGATGCTTTGGCATTTTGCTGCAACGGTCAACACATTTTTTCCCAGGAAGACTTTTAAATTAAGCCACTTTTTCTTTTGTTTTGCACTGGCTTCCACCTGAAACACTCTTCTGGGTCAGAGATATTTACAACATGGATGGCTACAAAAGAGCTTAAAAGGAATAGGCAGGCAAAGAATAACACTGCTTATAGCTTGACCTTTAATAGGGTTTTAATATATTCTTCCAAGTTTGATGGTGACTATGCTCCTTTGGCCTGACTGACATGGTGCTCTGTCAATTGAGGCAGCTGTGGAGGGGAACGTATACACGGGGAAAGCAAAGAGTA
Organism: Melanerpes formicivorus; assembly: GCF_026170545.1. NCBI lineage: Eukaryota > Metazoa > Chordata > Aves > Piciformes > Picidae > Melanerpes > Melanerpes formicivorus. The sequence goes on along the minus strand of NW_027142357.1, from coordinate 34,596,712 downwards.
GTGTTCAGCCCTGCCATATAAGTTACATTTGAATAAGCTTTCCTCAGCTCTCAAGCTCTGTCAGGTCCATAAAGATCCTCCAAGCAAGGGAAAGGTCAGCCAAAGAAGGTAGGAAAAGAAGAGTTACCAGGAAAAAGTCCCAGTTTAAATAACTTGATTTATTCATAATAGTCAGCCCTACCATGGCTCTTCTGCAATGGGTTTATTTTGCATTAATTTGCACGATCACGTAAGTTATCACAGTAAGAAAACAGATTTTGCTCTTGTGCACTCTCTCCTTCAACTGACAGGAATAAGAAGAGCAGGGCAGAAGCTGTGGCTAATGCTAAATGGTGTAGTTATACCCAGGCAAGGGCTTAACCAAGGAAACATCACAAAATTAATGACAACAATATATTTCATGTGGGAGTTGTCAGAACTCAATAATATTGCAGTAAATGGATTTCAGACATCAATAAGAAACAAATAAAAGGAACACAAAATAAAGCATCACCACTAGGACTCGGCTTACTTCCTCAAGGCTGAAGCATCCATTAGTTATAGGGCATCTGAAGATGCCCAATAACTTTGCAGTGAGTTACTATCTTCTGAGATCCAAAATACTACACATTAGGTGCCCAAATTGAAGGAAGTCTGGAATAAGATTAAAGCTATCAAGCTTCAAAGACACACAGAAGTCTATCCACAAATCTGAAGGAAGAGCAGAAGAAATGAAAAGGAATAGAACAGAAGTTATTTTTGACAAGTTTCTCATTTGCAGAAGTACTTGTGGAAGATGATAGACTTCTGCTTGGCAAACAAGATGTTTGGGTTTTGTTTTTTTTTACTAGTATGAAAAAAGCCAGTGTAAGACATGTTTTTATTTAAAGGAATTTATTAAGGTGAGCTTTTCTTTTATGTCTTATTATACCAAAAAGCCACATCTGAAAGAAGGACAGCGCTGCTCAGATCTTAGTGCTCAGATCAGCACATCGATTTGCTGCATGTTAAAGAGAAGTTCAAGTAAACAAAATAAAGACAAGTTTGAAGCTCTGTGGACATGGACAGCGAGGAGCAGGATTGTCAGGACATCAGCTAGGGGAAAATAGTCCATGGGGACCACATCACTATATATGCAGCATACCTGAGACCTGGGGGATCACAGGAGCGTTATGGTCCACTGAGCTAAAAGAAGGCTCTGCCCACAGTGCTTGTCTTGCTGCTTTTGTACAGGTGCAGATATCCACAGCATTAACTGTGGATCTAGTGCTTAGCTAGAGATTAGCATAATTTCTCAGTATTTCAAGATTCCTGTCTTATGGCTCTCAGACCCAAATTCCAGAGAGAAACTCACCCTGAAGTCATGAGCTGTGCCAGGAGCTGTGGTGGCTGTGATCACATGCCTCAGTATTCAGGCACAATGCTCTAATGTCTTCTTACTCAGTAGTTGCACAATCTTTTGTTGTAAAATCTTAACTTATACTTAGACCTCATAGTCTGTTTTGTGAATAGCCTGAGCCCACCTGATAGGAGCATTAAGCATACTGTAAGCCCCAAATAGCTTGTGCTTAGATAAAGTATGTGCCAGTGGTTGCCTCCTGCAGGCCTCCAGCCTCTGCAGAGAGCTTTAGTTGTGACGGTGATACACTAAGACCTTCCATTACCAGAGCCAGCGGTGTCTCCAAGGCAAGCTGAATGCCCAATTGTTCCGTCAAAAGGCAATTCAAAACCTACCCTGCGAGGCATGGGGCAAAAATGCTTAATTCTGCAAAGACACTCAGACATTAGAGCTCAGGCCTGAGAGGTGCCAATATTGAGGCCGATACTGAGAGCAGCCGTAATCTTCTACACCACAGCAGTCATCTGACAGCAGCTGAAAGCGTGTGAGGGAGGTGCAGACAGTTTGAGTCCCAGTATAGGCTTTGCTTGGGATAATGTCAGCATTTGTGTTTAACCCCTTTCTGACCTCTGTGTAAAATGAAGGTGCCGGGAAGCAAAGCAGAAATAGTAATGAAACAGTTCATTGCTCAGTTCACAGTAAGCAAGGACATCAGAAACTTTCATTACAGAAACCAGCAGCTACAGTAAGATCAGTCTATTTGATGTTTGAATTAGAGGTTAAGGGCGGAGGAAAAGGAGAATTTCACTGTTTATGATAAAACTCATCCCTCTCTCTGGATACTGCTAAGCCATCCCTGGCAGGGATGGACTTTTATCCCTGGCTCAGACTTCTGAAGAACAAATCTTTTTGCATTTTGAATGCACCAGATGGTATGCCTTTACAAAACTGTCCTCCAGGGAAGATACCTCTAAAATCCCTTCATTCCCTCTCCCCCCACAAATTACTCAGTCCAGGCACTGCGTAATGCAGGACAGAAGCATATGCCTTTCCTTTGGCAATTTCATTGTGTTATGCTATTAAGAAATATGCCCAATCTGCCTTCTTTTCAGCTCAGTATATTGTACTTTGTCTAGATTGATGTATACCTCAGACCAAATAGTTCTGCATGGCCTAGACTGGGGTAATTGGATTACATTTATGTGAAACCCAAAGTGCTAGCCGTTCTCAGGGGTGATTTTCTTTTTCAGACTGCCATTAGAGTCCCAAGGAAACCAAGTACAAAAGCCTAAACTAATCTCACATTAAACAGGATTTTTTTTTTCAATCAAGTTGCACAGGGAGGTTGACTTTTAATGGGAGTTGCGCAGCTGAGAGACTAACATACAGGGAATAAAACCTCCAACTCCTTACCCCAAGGAAGAACTTCAAAACAGGAAAAGTGGGGAAATCTGCATTAATGTCCCCATGTGCTCAAGCTCACCCTGCTGTGCCCATAGGTGCTAGTAGCTGATAATTCATGCAGTGGCAAAATCCAGGATAATTGGACTCTACTGTAGCAAATAAAACATGCTTACAAGAATTATTCTCCCTATGGTGCAGAAGTGTCCAAGGCACAGGGAGAAGGTACCACTTGAGCAAGGTCACTCAGAGGGACCACAAAGGAGCTGAGATCAGAGCCTCAGAGGTCATAACCAAGGGGCAAGTGCTTTTATGGCTGCTGAGTACTGGGAAGATACACTAACAAGTTATTGGCAAATTTGCTATTCTAACTTTTCTTTCACATTGGAAGAGGGGAAAAAAGTCCTCCATTTTGGACATAATAAAGGAAGGTACTTGTGATACATTTTGAATGTCTGAGATATTGGTGAAATGTTTCAAATGGCTACTGTGGAAGGTCCAAGGACACATTTAGAGGTGCCTGCTAAGAAACAGGGCACAATCAAAACTGCCAGGTGAGAGAGTGTACCTATCACTCCTTATTCCCAAAGGACAAGTACTCACTCCACAGTGTCTGGATCTGTGCCCTGTGGCAGGCTCAGGACCAAGGTGATTTCTTTGAACTGTATGATTACCATACCATAAATCAGTTTGGACTGTGACAGGATTTCATTATATTTCTGTAGGGAAAGGATATTCTTGCCTGGAAATACAATTCAGAAAACACTTTCAAGAATACTCTGAAAGAGAGGGCAGAGCATTCTTTCACACACATGAGGGGTATTAACTATTTTCCATTATCTTACTAATTGTCTCATAACATCCCAGCAGCATTTTTTTTTCTTAGTGCAATGCAACTGAATTACATCTGAATGGGGAATAATTAAACTAGTTTGCTCTTTTTATTTTGCCTCTCTCGTAAACACAGACCTAATTTGGGTTCATCTTGATTGCCATTGCCATGTACTTGGGGCTGAATGACAAGGAACAGAGTAGTAGTTTAACCTGCAGGGCAATTTGGCAAAAGAAACATGAAAAATCCCTTGAAAATGGAGTCAGATAGGCTCCTCTGACTAGATTTATACTTTTTTTTCCCTGTCAGGACACAAGCCCTTTGACCAGGAAACTATGCATTGTGTCTCCAAAATTAGCTGGTATGCAGATTTTTGCGTGTGCTCACAACACAAAACAGAAGCTATGATGGTGTCTGTAAAGACAGGGAGTGACTGGGAGAGGAGAATAAGCCCAGAAACAGATGCCAAGATCTAACAGCTATCTCCAATGCAGCAGGCTTATAGGTGTGGACAGATCCAGCTCAGTACTGCCAAAGCTTAGGTGCCCCACTGGCTGTTTGTATGTGCAACGTGCAGAGCCCATACATCAGCTTTGGTTTCATCCAGACAAATGTGCACCAGTTTGAAAACCAGCCCTTGCAGATCACTGTGGAGAAAGGTCACACTGTTTGGCTCCTGACTCTAGGAGACCACCATGTGAGGGGAATAGTCATTGTCCTTTGTCTCACACCTCATACAGAGACATGTTTTGGGTGGGTCCCCAACCATCCGAGGAACAAGTCATGATGCACTGGCTGAGCCAACTCATTCACACATACCAAGTATGCCTGCTGTCACTGGGCCTTGTCACCAACCCAGAACACCTGTGACAAAGCACACTCAGCACTCCCAGGACTCTCCCAGACTTCACTAGGGAGGGGCATCTTTTAACTCAGCTTTCTTTTTCCCTCTTGGCATCACATAGCTTGGTTTCCAGTTGGTGGCTGATATAATTTTTATGTTTGGAAAGGAAATTAGTCAGAGCACAAGGACAACAGCATTAATTTCTGGTGTTGCAGCAGGTGTATGCCTTTGGGCTTGTTCATGCCAGAAGTGACATTAATGTGTGTCAGTAGGAGGTGCCAGTGCAGATGTGATACAACCTGGAGAGCCCCAAAACCAGGATGTGCCCTCAGTTCTTCCTTCTCCACTGCCTCAGATGGATTTGCTATTTATGAGGTTATAGGAACAGGGAACACCTCAAGTGCTGATCTTGCAGATAAGACCAAACTATCACAGCAATGCCTTTTGGCTTTATCTTCTTAATACAGTAGGGCCTTCCTATTCTCATATTCTTTAGTGCTGAGATAAAGAGACCAGGAACATTTATTTCAAGCTTTTTGAGGAGAAGAAAAATAAACAAACACCACCTCCTCCCAAACAAACAAACAAAACACCACCCCCCAAACCCCAACAAAACTGCTGTTCCAAATAGCTCCAGTTTGGTGAGAAAAAAAAATCCTGAGCTTCAGTTCTGAAACAAATGGGTGAGCTTTTTACCCCATTACCCCTCTCCCTCCCTGTAACTGCATGGTCATCTCACCCTCGGGCCCATTTCAGCTAATAAACACAGGTGGGAGGACAGGATGAGAACTAAAACACTGAAGAAATGGAGGGTTACTGCTTTCATTCTAACAAAAGCACACAGAAGATTTTTCTTTTTTACTTTTAAGACAGCTTTAGAGCTCAAACAAACCCTAGCTTCAAAGTATGAATCAAAGAAAGCTGATTTTTCATCAACCTGTCAAAATTAATTCCAGAATAAGCTGCTAACATGGGCTAGACAAGTCACCTATAAAAGGGAATAAGGAAAAATCTAGCACTGGAAGTTGCAGAAAGAAGCTTGTTGGACCGTGCACACCTTATTAAGAGAGGATGTAAAAAGTAACTAGCCCAGTAAATTACTTTTGGTTTAAATGTTGTGTTTCTAAATTTGCTTCAAACTGAAAGAATCCTGGTGATTTAAAACATTCCTCTTAAAACCAAGCAACCAAAAATCCTCAGACTTACGCACTACAGATATTTAAGTTGGCAGTTATCATTAAGAATACTCTCTAAAAGAAATATGGCAACATGACAGTGCATGTATCATTGACAAATTTACCTATAGATCTCTATTATGACAAGCATAAAATCTATCTATACTACAATACAGCCCTTCATAATAGGTTCTGATATTTGGGTATGTAGAAGCTGTCATGAATACAAATGGAGGGAAATCCTCTTTCCAGCTCTTCTGCAACACAGTTTCATAGTTTCATAGTTTCATTCAGGGTTGGAAGGGACCACAAGGATCATCTAGTTCCAACACCCCTGCCATGGGCAGGGACACCCCACACTAGATCAGGCTGGCCAGAGCCTCATCTAGCCTGCTCTTAAACACCCCCAGGGACAGGGCCTCGACCACCTCCCTGGACAACCCATTCCAGGGTTTCACCACTCTCATGGTGAAGAACCTCCTCCTCACATCTAGCCTGAATCTCCCCACCTCCAGCTTCATTCCATTCCCCCTAGTCCTATCACTACCTGAGATCCTGAGAAGTCCCTCCCCAGCCTTCCTGTAGGCCCCCTTCAGATACTGGAAGGCCACAATTAGGTCACCTCGAAGCCTTCTCTTCTCCAGACTGAACAGCCCCAACTCCTTCAGTCTGTCCTCATAGGAGAGGTGCTCCAGCCCTCTGATCACCCTTGTGGCCCTTCTCTGGACACGTTCCAGCACCTCCACATTCCTCTTGTAATAGGGGCTCCAGAACTGGACACAGTACTCCAGGTGGGGTCTCACCAGGGCTGAGTAGAGGGGGAGGATCACACAAAGCTTTTTGTGTAACATTGAAATAATTTCTGCTGCTTTCTAAAAGATGGGGGGCAAAAAAGCATCCAGGAAGGTTCTTCTTCCAGCTACAGCATTTTAAGTTCTTGTCCAATATTTCTACAGTAAAACCAGAGGACCTGAAGGCATAGTCCCTGCGTGTAAGGGTTACAAATTTAGCAGTTATTGCTAGTAAACATATTTACTTCAAAGGTGTAAAGAATGAGACCTTTTAAATAAAATCATGGTGACGGTGCCATTGAGACAGAACAACTTAAGGTAGGGGCTGAGGGAAAGAAATTAAATCCTATTTACTTTTGGTTTGGGGGAAGAAGGGGAGAACGAGAGAGAAAATTTGCTACTACTGAGCATTTAAAAAATTGCTCTTTGCTCCAAAATAGTGAAGGAGATTTTGTTCTAGAACCCTAGTTGCAAGCAGGTTAAATAACAAACAAACCTGGCTACACTGTAAGCAAACTATATGCATATTCTTTAGTGTATGGTGCTAGGACATGGAAAGAGGGTTTCATAAAGAAAAGTCCTTACTGATTCTCCAAAAGAAACAAAGAGGCAGCTGGACAGTAGGATAAAATTTTGAAGTTGTAAAAGCTGTAGCTGAAGTCAGACTCCTGACTTATGAAAGGAATAAAATCTTTAGTATGCTGTGGATGGGCAATTTCCCATATAGAAAATCTTCTTCTGTCCAGTGCTTTCTGTTATTAGTAGTTCCTGTGTTTCAGATTATCTTCATCTGTAACTGTTAACAATAATATGGCTTTATGAAGCTGCCAACTCTTTCTCCAACCACAGAATTAAAAAGTCTTCTTAGGCTAGGCTCCAAAATAAGAGAGCAGACAGTATTAGCTCTTCTTCAGTCAGACTATGCTTGTATCTCTGGTTATCAGATTTGGCACTTGTTTTCAGGCAACTGCCAGGCCCTCTTGAGGAAGAGCACAAGAGTCATAAAAAAACTATTATGGGGTATAATGTAAGAGGGAACCATAGATTTTAAGAGCATGGGACATTCCTGGCTTTAGGATTTTATCAGCTACAGAAAGGATGTTTTCTTTGAGGCATAAAGTGGTGGCCACTTTGCAATCACTTTTTGTTTTATGGGCATTTAAAGGGAAATCACCTTCTGCCAAGTCACAGCCTATATAATCATATTTTCCACATATAAAATACCAAATTAAAGTCAGGGAAGATACTCAAGGAGAGAGGACGTCAAAGCAATTTATTGTATATCTGCAGGTACATACTCACAGACTGATGTTCAATCAGCTGAAGAGAAAGGGATTGCAGGGAGGACAAAAAGGAAGATCAGTCTCCAAAAACTGGTTAATTACTCATGTTAGGTCTCAGATCAAGTGGCAGTAATAAATTGCACACATTCATCACATTTAGAGATACCACATGTCTGTTCATTGTTAGAACTGGCATATTGGTGGAAGATGTAGAGGAAGAAGGGAAAAGGAAGGATAGGTTTCAGCTTCCTTTCCTCATGTCTTGATATCATGGGTTAAAAGATTCTGCAATATTAGCATCACATCTTTTGAAAAGTCCAAAATATTTTAGTTGTACATTAAAGTGACACCCACATCACTCATACAAATGTCTATTCCTGTAGAATGATGTGTGCCTGCATTAAACTGTACAGTTTCATTGCTCTGTTAATTTTTCTACACTCCATATAGTTCTTTTGCACATGAAGCTGCATATTAGAAATGCTAAGCCTACACCCTGCATGTCCCAGGAAGCCTGCCATCACAAATGCATGAAGCAGACATTTAATACACTAATGTGTCTGAATGTGCAGGTCTGTGAACAAACAAGCCTGCAGGATGTCCCTGTGTTACTCCAAGACAGAATCAGACAGAACAGACTCACTCAGGAGAGCTGTAGTCAGTCCATTTGGAAATACAACTGCTCATCAATGACAAAACAGAGACACTGTAAAGCAAATAGACTACTGCACAAGCTCAGGATGGGGGGGTGAAACACAACAAACAAAACAAAAAAAAAAACCCAACACCCCAACACCTCTATGCTCAAATGAGAAAGAGAGGAAGTGTTTAAAGCAAGAGAAGACCCTTATCTAAAACAGATAAAAATGAAGACTATTCAAATGCAGATCAGGGAGAGATGAGGTTTTCTAATGCTGCCAAGGGAGAAATACAAACAGCCTGCACTTCAGAGCCTCAATGCAAGTTACATTAAGGAGTTTTCTTCAGAGAAACAGAGCCTATGTCTAGCCTAATCTGCAAACACGCAGAAGTTGTTTTTCCTTCGAGCAGCTACAAGCTGGTGCAAATAATCCTCTTCATCTTCCAACACCGGCATCAGAGGTGGCTGACAATGAAAGTCTACTAGCAGCATTTCTTGCTAGTCAGATCAATCTCTCCTTGACAGCTGACTGCAGTTCACTTTAATCTGCTAACCCATGATGAATATCTTAAAAATGCAACACGTTGGAGCTCCTGGTAATGATGAGCTCTTCAAAGAAAAAGAATTGTTTTTATAATGAAGATTCTTGCATGTGCATTGTCAGCCAATGCAAAACCAAATTACCTAAAACATGCTACATAGTTGTCACGTAGCCTGTACTGCTCAGAAGTAGCTGGGCCACTTCAATAAACATTTCTTACTTACAAACATTTCTTACTTAGTTTCAAAACATTTAGTGTGTGCACTCAATATGCAACAGCTGTGTTAATAAAAAGCTAGAGAAGATCAACTGTATGTGTCACATTTCCATTTTACCATTCTTTCTGGCTCTAACTATGTAGGGTGTGTATGTTTTGACATAGAGATTCTTTCTCCTTGTCTGAACAGTGCATATAAAGTGGTCCCCCGGTCTCAAACTGGGCTCCAAAACACTGCCATGTAATAGATAAATGACAAGGCATGTCACTGAAGTGCCTACATTTGTATAAATCAGCACTGCTTCTGCTAAGTCAGGCTAGGCTACCAGACATCATTGTTTTCAGAAGTTGGTGATACTAAATGATCAGCATCCAGCTGCTTTGAATTTTTTTTAACTTGTTATTATAGCCATAATAGGTTGCTTGCAGAAACATTTTATTCATGAATTGTCTGCACATCTGCAGAATGTACAAGATTTATTTTAACTTGTCTTTTTACAACTGGTCTGAGGGTGAAATGCAACTTTGCCATAAAGTTCACCAGCTGCAGAACTTTTTCCTGTCCCATAATACTCCTTAGACGAGGTTCAAGTGCTTTGGCAGGGAAACTTCCAAAGCAGATCCTTTTTTATCTTCCCCCAGCTTTAAAATGGTGTATGTTCCTCTATGGGTACATAGACAGAGCTTGCAAATACTAACGAGAGCTACTCATGCATTCCTGTGGGAAGGCAGATCTAATACTGAAACTTTCTGCTCTGTTATGGTGCTCACCTCAGTTTCATTCACTTTGCCTAGAAGTGCCTATGATTTAGTCATTAATCTTGAAAAACATTCCATACTGAAGTGATAGTTTAGCCTAGGATTGTTTAGCCTGGAGAAGAGGAGGCTCAGGGGTGACCTCATTGCCCTCTACAACTACCTGAGGGGTGGTTGTGGCCAGGAAGGGGTTGGTCTCTTCTCCCAGGCAACCAGCACCACAACAAGGGGACACAGTCTCAAGCTGTGCCAGGGGAGGTTTAGACTCGAGGTGAGGAGGAAATTCTTCACCGAGCGAGTCATTCGTCATTGGAACGGGTTGCCCAGGGAGGTGGTTGAGTCATCGACCCTGGAGGTGTTCAAGAGGAGATTGGATGTGGCACTTGGTGCCATGGTCTAGTCATGGGGTCTGTGTTGATAGGTTGGACTCGATGATCCTCGAGGTCCTTTCCAACCTAAGTTATATTGTGATACTGTGATAGTTAATGTAAAGCAGTGTTACTACATTTAAAATAATAATACAGTGTGTAAGAATCTCAGTGTTTCTTTCCCTTCACACACAATTTCACATGCCTTTACAGGCTATTACCTACCATAGGTATGAATGTGCTCCCAACCCAAAGAAGACTCTGATCATATCTCACTGCAAACACAGAGAACAAGTTTTAACTAGGCTAAAGGGACTTCTGTTTAACAGCCAGCTTTTAAAGTTAACAAAAGGACAACCAGGAACAAGCCCACAACATCTCCACAACTGCATGGCTCCTGGTCACCTCCCACTGCAGCCAGTATCTGCTCACTTCTCTCTTTCTTTCTTTCTCAGTCCAGAAGATGAATGGTTGGAGGGAAGGGGAGATGCAATTTTAGCAAAGATGGACCTTGACAGAGCTAACTTAACCTGCTTGGCATAACTAACAACACAGCAGAAGCTATGGCATTCTCTACCAGCAAGCAGAGAATAAATTCTCATTAGACTAGCGTAACAGGCAAGGCCCACACAGACAAGTCACTTTATGATGACCTCCTGGAAAGTAACTCAGCAAAAGTACCTTGACCCACCTGGTGTCACAATGAAACAAAGTCACTTCACCCATTAAAAATTTTATATGAAAAACTGTTTTGTTTTCCTGAAGCTATCAATTCCTAATTTAATTATGCTGAATATTGAATTCTACTTGTGTAACCCCAAATTGTCGATACATTATTTTGCTCCAAAGAATTTCAGGTCCCTTCCTGTAAGACAATGCATCACAGTTTATTGAATTTCTATAGCATTGCCCAATTTTTCTTCTTTGCTTGTATCCCAGAGTTACTTATTGTAAAATACTGATTTTAAAACTCCAATGATGATAAAAACATGTCTGCAATGTGATTTCAAGGATACACTTAAAAAAGCAAAACAACAACAAAAAAACCCCCACCAAAACCTCAGTAATGAATAAGTTGCATGTCCACGGGATAGGAAGCAGAATAATTATTCAACTGCTTTAAATAAATTGTGGTACCTAATGTTAATGAGCTTTAGTAACCTCAAAAAAGGAAGTGAATGTACATTCATTTGTATTCATTAACTAGGTAGGGTTTCTATTTTAGGCAAGCAGAGGGGTTTATCATGAGATTTTTGTTTCTGTTCCTCCTATAGAGCGTCAGTGCTTGGATCAAAAGCATGATGTTTCACTTGAAACAGATATTTTTTTTTTCCACACTTCAGAATTTTCTCCTCAAAACCACATTCAGCAAAAAATGATCAGAAGCATCAATATATTAAAATAGAAAAAGAAGAAAAAAGATAAAGAAGACTTGGACCTTAGGGACCCTGGTTTTCTCAGCGTTTCTCCAAGGAATAAAGAATTTTTAAATGGTGCTGTAAGGATGGCAAGTATTCCTGACCTGCAATGACTTGAAAGCAGAGTTCAGTCAACAACATTTTTGTCATCAAAACTCTGAAATGCCTCTAGCTCATACAGAATTCAGTGCATTGATCTGCAGTGCACCCCAACAAACAAGGCACTTGCCTCACTCTCTAGGCTCTTCAGGATTTTCTGAACGAGACTTTTTCCAAAGCATGGCTGCTCAGGAGGGCTTCTGGGCCCCCTTGAGCTGAGTCTGCTTGAAGACTAAATCAAACCAACCAACAAATCAAAAACCTACCCCAAAACTGAAATCTCCAAGAGTTCCAGATATCACAGTATCACAGTATAACTTAGGTTGGAAAGGACCTCGAGGATCATCAAGTCCAACCTGTCAACACAGACCCCATGACTAGACCATGGCACCAAGTGCCACGTCCAATCTCCTCTGGAACACCTCCAGGGATGATGACTCCACCACCTCCCTGGGCAACCCGTTCCAATGACGAATGATTCGCTCGGTGAAGAATTTCCTCCTCACCTCGAGTCTAAACCTCCCCTGGCGCAGCTTGAGACTGTGTCCCCTTGTTGTGGTGCTGGTTGCCTGGGAGAAGAGACCAACCCCTCCTCCCAGTACTGTATAATCATATACAGTAAGCTGGGGTACTCCATCCTCATCCTGCAACACAGCCCCAGGCTTTAATTCATGCACTTGCAGCTGGGTCATTGATGAAAATGTCCAGTAGTTTCAGATGTTGTTTGAAATACATCCAAGTTTTTCTGATTCCCCTTGTTCTGGTGCTGGTGTTGGTTGGATACACCAAGAGGAAGCAATTGTTTCATGCTTTTTGCCTGCTTGACTTGCAAAATGCAACATGTTGCAAGAAGGCTCTGGGCTGCTATTAACTCAGAAGAGTGAGGAAGCTATTCAGCATAAGAAACGTGTCTCAAGGTATCACAAATGATCTGATGAGAATGGCTACTCCTAATTACTCAGTACTGCTATGTATGCACACACACACGTCTGTGGGTGTATAAATAAAGACTGTTTCAGCATGCTCAGAAATACACTCCTTTTTTTCCCTTTTTTTTTTGTTTTTTTTTTTTTTTTGTTTTTTTTGGTGTCACACAAACCCCTAGAAAAACAGAAAGAGAGTAGCTCTCAGTCTGCTGTTTCCATTCTTTGAGCTGGTATCAGCTACTGGGTCTTACATGCCTCAGCAGTGCAGGCAACTCAGAGGTCTGAAGGAGCAGGGCAAAGTTTAACTAAATGAAGGAGTAAAGGCTGACTGATCAAAAGCTCTTGGGAGCCACAGTGCTGAACTTTTAAACTAATTTGTGAAAGGCAGATGACGTCTGATGCAGGAACTGAAACACACGAGCAAGCTCGATGCTTGCTCTGCAGTGTGCATGCCCACACCAGGAATTTCAGAGGTCAAATACCACAATGTGTATACACTAAAGGTAAGGTTTACTAATTAGTGCCAATTATAGACTAAAATCTTCCTTTTTTACAAGAGGGAAAATGGCTGCTCTTGGCCTGTTCAGTGAGCTGACCTCCTTCTTCTACAGGGCAAGAAAGGTAGAGAGCGGACCATAAATTCACTTTCAGTGGAAAGAAAAAAGCCTTCCCCAATGGCTACTTTGTGTTCCAAGACAAAGAGAACCAAAAACCTAAGCATCCCAAATTACCAAGAATTCCTCCCCCCCCCCCCTTTTCTTTTTTTTTCCCTGCTGTTTTTAAAGAAGCTTTTCATTAGAATGTAGCAGAGCATCCTGCTCTCAATGAAAGCACTGGGAAATGTTTCAGAGAAGCACAGTGGCCAAGGGGTCAGGCTATCCGTTTCAACTAATATAAGACAACTGAAGTGAAAAGTGATATATCTGAAAAAGAGGAAGCAAAATGCAGAGCTTTATTACCAAGAAAATGAACCATAAAATAGCATACAAAGGTTTGTGGACAATTCAGTAGTAAAGAGAGGAGGGAAAATTCACCTAAGCACTGCTGTGGACTGGAGTCCTAGCCATGGTCTCAGACTGCATAGTGCCTATCCCTAAGTCTACCTGGAGCAATATCAGATATCTTTAATTCTCCACTGATGTCTATTAAATTGCATTAATGTGGTACAGCTCTCTCATGCCTCAAGGGGTTCCCCACAGAGAGCAAAGCACAGGTGCCAGCTCAGAGAAAGGAACACTTCTGTCTCATTCCATTTCCACAGAAATGTCAGTGCCTTGTGAAAGGCCTGTGAGAGCCTATTGTGGCTCCTTGACACTGTCCATGCAGTGTAGGAGCCTTCCTCCTGACATGTTAACAAATTTGGGAGTAATTCTTCACCTTGATTGCTAAAGACTAAAACCAAAACAACCATAATCAATTACAGCATTCAAGGCCCAGGAGGAAATTTAAAAACAAGCTTTCAAGGTCAGGGTTTTAGTGGAAATAGATCCTTGTTGACAATAGGCAGAGTTTCCCGGAGCTGACAGCTGCTTTTGCAAGACAACTACACTGTGTACATTTCCAATGCGTTGGAAAAGCAGGCAGGAACACATTCAGCTGATTCGCAGCACACAGAAGGGTTAACCTTACATTTCATGGCAGATGTTAACCCAAATAAGGTCTATGCTATTCAGTCTGAAGGGAACAGAAATCAATTCTGGTTCCCGAGGGTAGGATTTCACCACTTGATTAGAGAAAGAAATGAATCTTTAAAGTATACTTACAGGAAAGGTATTTACCATTTGTGTGAGAGATGGGAATGGCTGCATCCCCAGTTAATGAAATCAAGTCTTCTCTACCTGTTTGAGAATCTTGTCTATTTGCATTATGCAAATATCGAATATAACTTCATCGTATACAACTTAAAAATGAAAATGCTATTCATACCTCCAGGCAGGCCAAAACAATCTTCCCACTCCCCAAACTTAACATTGTTTCATTGAAAGCCAACAAGAGGTTATGATTTGGTCCTAAAGCATTTCATTTGAGCTGTGACAGTCAATTTAGAGGACATTCCTGCCTGTCAGCAAATAAACATTAAGTCATTTTAAATTTCACCTCTATTTGATAAGGTTAAAGCAATTCTCTCTTGGAGATAGGGACTCAGAGGCAGGCTTTTGAATGGTAGTCATGGAGCACAGGATGACTGATGGCCATGCAGGTTGTGAAGTGGGTAATCAGAGTGGATCTGTGACAGAAAGAGGAGGAGCAGCACAGAAAACACCTTGATCTTGATTCAGAGACCAAAACACATAGGATATGGATCCTTTACTTACAGCAGGGGACTCATGTTTGCACCAAGCTGTACCAGATCAGCTTTCTGAAAGTCTCCTTTTGGCATGGATATTTGCCAGGAAAATGTTCATGCTTCATAAGCATGCTGGACTTTCTTTGCAAGGGCAGCATCTTCCCAAAGGAGGACATGAAGTCACACATTGTCACACCAAAGAGCAATAAACAACTTCTTCCTTCCAACCCAGCAAAGGCTTGGGCTTTATGACCTGAGTCATGTCTCTGCTGCACTACATCATGGGCTCACAGAAATGATCACATTCTCTACCCAAGAAACTGATCTGGTATAGAATAGAATAGAATAGAATAGAATAGAATAGAATAGAATAGAATAGAATAGAATAGAATAGAATAGAATAGAATAGAATAGAATAGAATAGAATAGAATAGAATAGAATAGAATAGAATAGAATAGAATAGAATAGAATAGAATAGACCAGACCAGACCAGACCAGACCAGACCAGACCAGACCAGACCAGACCAGACCAGACCAGACCAGACCAGACCAGACCAGACCAGACCGGAAGAGACCTTCAAGATCATCGCGTCCAACCTATCACCCAACACCACCTAATCAACTAACCCATGTAACCAAGCACCCTTAGTTTAGTTTAGTGCAGCTCTCCATGTGGAAGGATGTCCCTGAACATGTCCTTCTCATGATGAGAAATTTTCTCACTTCTGTCTGCATGCATTCATGTCCCCTATAGACCTATTAGTTCCCATGCCAATGCCATCATTTAGATCAATGCAGAGAACATAGCAATATTTTGCAATATCAGAGTGTTTGCACTGCAGGACATCGTTTCCTAAATTGTCAATATGCTCTTTAGAATAGAAGAGAATGCATTAAAATGTTGGCTTGGACCAGAAGACAAATAGAAAGGGAACATTTGAATTCCAAGTCACCATCAAAAAGCTTTTTAGAATTCAGCAGATGTGTATATGAGCAGGAATAGGAAAAGGGAAGGGACTCAAGACCATGGAAAGTTTCACTCTCCAGACATTAACTTTTAACCATGAACTCTCAAGGCTGCTTCCAAGTACACTAGGTGAGGAAAAACTTTTAAGAAAGGTCACAAGAGAAGCGCTGAAAGAGAGAAGAGGTACATGTTCACAAACCTCCACAGGCACAGAGAGATTAGTTCTGTTCTGGCTTTCTTCAGAGACTTCTCCAGTTGCGGGGTGATGGCCTTTCATAGCTACCAGACCAGCAGTTTCAGGAGAACTCTCTCATCTTTCTCTTCTGTAGCTGGTTGGTTTGTGGTTTTGTTTTTGTTTAACAGACCAAGCTAACCAATCCATATTCAGCATGGATTTAAATCTTTGCAAATTTTATCAAGGGTACTACAACTTTCTGACTCAAGTCTCTAAACTGAAGAGGAAGATTTGTGAATACTGGAGGAAAGGTCCTTGGCCCTGCAAATGAAACAAAGGCAACTGCAATCTCCTTGACATAAAGCCTAACTTAAACAGGCTGGGCTCCCTGGGCAGTGTCTGAAGATGCACAGCAAGACTGCTAAGCTTAACTCGTTGCACAAGGAGATCAGATTCATTGTACTCAGAGCCACTCTGCATATAGCTGTTACCCAATCAGTCGGACAAGATTGTCAATCCAGGGTACAAACCAGACCTTCCTCATTCCTTGGTACTCACTACACCAGTGTACATACAAATAACTCAACGCCAGTCATATGCTTCTGTTAAAGGTTTGTCTCTCCATTCTCCAGTCATCTCAGTAGCCCTTTTCTTCAACCTCTACATGGGTAGTTAGACATTGCATTTTTTTCAACAGTTCAAGTTTAGGAAAAAATCTCTTTTAACCCAATATACTTCAGTAGCTGAATTGCTTCCCTGAAATCATTGTCTGAGATTTTCAAAGGTATGTGTACGTCTGAAAACACCAGCAGATGCTTTTACACATTTTGGCAGGAGTTGATGTCATCATTACTGCCACGAGAACTCAGGTATTTCAGCTTTCCAGACAAAAATATCACTTAAATATCCTCTGTGGAGCACCTGTGACACAAACCATTCCATCCATTTCAGACCTGCATTTTCTTTCAGCCGATCAGAAAGATCCATTAAATAAACTTGTCAGTAAGTCAGAAGGCTTTTAGCAGTTTTACTGTCTGAAGGGCAAAAGCAAACTTGACCAGAGTGCTCGCTTTTGACTTCTGTTTGCCCTTCACTGTACCACCTTAGTTCTTATCTAGCGCTTAAAAACCTGACATGTTAAAGTTGTGCCCACAATAAAGGTTCTTTGAATCTCTGTGCATGATATTGCTGAGGTACTGCAGTCTTTAGTTACCTCAGAAGTTTAACTCTGGTTGTTGGTTCAGTTATAGCAGTGTGAAGAACTTTTCTATAAATATTCTTCAGCATTACTAAGGGGCTCAGTTCTGAGGATGCTCATTCTTGATGCTTTTAATGGACAAATGTAAGTTCAGTTTTCATTTGGAAATCAGGGAGCTCAAAGATTGTGCTTATTGGAAAGGCAGAATGTGAGGCACAGGAATTTTTTTTAAAAGCAACAAATACCAGAACTTATCAAGCAAGACACATTTTTGGCACACATACACAGAGATAAGAGCTGGAGCTCCTCTCTTATAAGGACAGACTGAAAGAGTTGGAGCTCTTCAGTCTGCAGAAGGCTCAGAGGTGATCTAATTGTGGCCTTCCAGTATCTGAAGGGGGCTACAAGAAGGCTGGGGAGGGACTTCTCAGGACATCAGGTAGTGATAGGACTAGGGGGAATGGAATGAAACTGGAGGTGGGGAGATTCAGGCTGGACATGAGGAGGAAGTTCTTCACCATGAGAGTGGTGAAGCCCTGGAATGGGATGTCCAGGGAGGTGGTTAAGGCTCCGTCCCTGGAAGTGTTTAAGCCCAAGCTGGATGAGGCTCTGGCCAGCCTGATCTAGTATGGGGTGTCCCTGCCCATGGCAGGGGGGTTGGAACTAGGTGATCCTTGTGATCCCTTCCAACTCTGACTGATTCTATGATAAAAAACTCGTGCATGGTAAGGGGTACACTTCTTTCTTGAACAGTTTGTGTCTGAGGGGGCAGAGAGGTGTAGGAAAAAGGGAACCAAAACTTGAGGGAAAGAGTTTTAATTGCCTTTTTCTTTTCCAATCAAACTTTTTGTTCTGCCATCTTAAAAAGCTCATGCTCCTGAACCTGGCTAAAGCCAAACTGATTACTTGCCTATTTTGGCACATACAGAAAATTTCAGATTAAGAGCAGCCTATTGGAACAGAACTAGAACTCATATATGTCTACCTATGATGATCCTACATAGACATCTATAGGAGGAGAAATAAGCATAGAGAATTCATACTGATATTTTGGCACTCAACAATATCAGGACTTTCTAATACAGAGGTTATAGCTTGTTCTTGACAGCACTATCCTTCAAGGTTACATTTAACCTCTTTTGGAGACCTCTTTCACATTTGGTCCCCATGACAACAAGTTCCATGATTTGAACTTTGCACTTTGTGGGAAAAGTGGTAGAATAATTGTGGGGTTTGCAGTTTAACAGAAAGGGTATGCATATGCTGAACCCCAGGGATTTCTCTGGGAAGGAGCAATCAAGGCAGTCTCCTGATATTTCTTCAAATCAAAATCACCTTCAGCAGCACCATGTGAGATATACCACTAAAGCAAAAGACTGAGCATAAGGTGAGCCCTCTTTTAGCTACACAAGACAATCATGGCATTCAACAAACACCAGCTGCTGATATTATATGGAGGAGCACATCAAGGTCTATGTGCAGAAATGCTACATGAACAAGGACAAAATATTTTGACTACTCTTTGAAAGAGGCTGTGGCTGAGTTCTTTTGCAGGGTATAGCTAGGGATTGGAACAGAACAGCTTCTTGAATATCTGTGCAGACACTACCTAACAAAACATGATAAAAGAAAACCATTTACCATGAGTGAGGACAAGGATGGATAGCTAAGCAATGTTATCTCCTCTAATGCACCTCTGTGCTCCTGGGTTTCTTTATACCCATGAATAAATTCTCATTTCCTGGTAATTATTTCATATGTGCACCTGTTTGCAGGTGGATGTCAAGTGTTTTTTGAGTGCTCACAGAACTCTCTCTACATGTTTCCATATCAAGCATATACTTGCTGTCAGAGAGATCCCCAACCCTAGCCCCATAAGCTGCACTTTCAACTTAAATGCCTTCTTTTAAAAAGTCATAAGAACACACACAGTAAGTGCTTTTGAGAGAGAATTAAATGCAACAACCTGAGACCTAAAAGCAGCCTAAGGGAAGATGAAGAAAAGTTAGCTCATAACAATACCAGACCTCTTTATCAATTTCACCTTTCCTTGTAAGTCACTAAGTATACAGTTGCAAGGTCCTTGGCAGACTCATTTAATCCATAAGATTTTTGTCCTTGATATTACTCATGCATCCAGAACAGAGATCAGAATTATAACTGCTTTTCTCACTTTAGCATTGGGGTTTTCCCCACTTAAGTATAGGGTTAACATCTAGCAGTATAAATATGTTTACAGTGCCCTCAAAAAAAGGCTACAGCACATTGGGCCAAAGCTGAAATCTTAACTGTTTATCTTCAGTGGACAACATAATTTCAAAATACCTTCTTACTATGTTTTTAACTGTACTACCTGTCCACTCACAGTATCACAGTACATTAGAGGTTGGAAGGGATCTCCAGAGATCACAGTATCACAGTACATTAGAGGTTGGAAGGGACCTCAAGAGATCATCAGGTCCAACCCCCCTGCCAAAGCAGGATCACATAGGGTAGTCCACACAAGAATGCATCCAGGTAGGTTTTGAAAGTCTCCAGAGATGGAGACTCCACAACCTCTCTGGGTAGCCTGTTCCAGCCATCACCTTCACTGTGAACAAGTTTCTCCTCATGTTGAGGTGAAACCTTCTATGTTCAAGCTTGAACCCATTGTTCCTTGTCTTATTAGTGAGCACCACTGAAAAGAGATCGGCCCCATCTACTTGACTCCCACCCCTCAGATGTTTATACACATTGATGAGATCCCCTCTCAGCCTTCTCAAGACTAAACAGCCCCAGGGATCTCAGTCTCTCTTCACAGGGGAGATGCTCAAGTCCCCTAATCATCCTCGTGGCTCTTTGTTGGATTCACTCCAGCAGGTCCCTGTCTCTCTTGAACTGGGGAGCCCAAAACTGGACACAGTATTCAAGGTGTGGTCTCACCAGGGCAGAGTAGAGTGGTAGAAGATCCTGCCTATGCCTGCTGGACACTCCCTTCTTGATGCACCCCAGTATACCATTGGCCCTCTTGGCCACAAGGGCACATTGTTGTCCCATGGAGAACTTGCTGTCCACTAGGACTCCAATGTCTTTCTCCATGGAGCTGCTATCCAGCAGGGCAGCCCCTAACCTGTACTGGTGCATGTTGTTATTCCTCCCCAGATGCAGGACCCTGCACTTGTCTTTTTTGAACATCATGAGGTTTGCCTGCACCCAGCTCTCCAGCCTGTCCTGTGGCTTCACTCACATTGTAGGATTAGGAACTTGCATGCAACAATGAAAGGGAAGAAAATAACCTTTAAGCTGTTGGTTGGCAGCTGGTTGGGTCTCACTTTCTAACACAAATATTGCCTTTAGGAAACCAAGAATTTAAGTAGGATAAAATTGAAAGCATCACATTACTAATAAATGCTCAGATGTTAATGTTCTCTTCCATTAAAATTCACAGAGTAGCAATCATTATTTAAAGATAATGGTCTAAACATCAGCTAGGAAAACAAAAGATTTAATTTTGTGAAATGTGGCATAATTGGAATATGAAACAATAGAGAAATAGATAACACATCTAGTTTTCACAGGTGAAGACTTCAATAAATCATCTGTGAACTTGTCAAAAATTAGTCCTATCTACTGAAACTGGGGAGTTGCAAGAGCAGTCTGCACGTGAGATGGTATCTGGCTCAGGAAAAATAGCAAGAAAACAGAGAAACTGGAAAATTAAAGCTTAAGACAATAGTCTTTTGACCAAAGAATGAGGGAAATAGGCTGATGTTGATGGGACAGGGTTACTCAATGCAGGGCTTCTGTACCCTAACTGAAAGATGTCACTCTCAATTGATTTTATACCTGAAGCAACATCTGCATTTCTCTGCTTTGAGGGAAATAAATCTTCCTGTTTTTCTTATCCCCTCTTAGAAGAAAAAGAGCATTTCCAAGGCCTCTATTTGTAAGAAAGCATGTCCTAGAGAGGGTTTGCCATGATGCAGTGTGCTTTTCAGAAGCTGAGATTACACAGTCAGACCTCAGCTCCCTATAGGCAGCAGTCCCCTGCCTGTTTCTTAGCTCACACTGCCATAGTGAGGGAGGTTTTCTGCTCCTCCCTACCTCCCTCTCTTAGCGTATATTTAGGGACACCAGAAGATGCAAGGGTCAATAGGTTTATTATCTACACCTTGTGTGAAAGAGAGAGATATTAATGATAAGTGTAAGGCCAACACTGGTAAAGATCTTTAATGAGGCTTAAAGACTTTGGGCAGATGCAAGTAAAGGGAGAAGTACTTAAGAAATCTCAGTTGTCTACTTAGTCTCTGGATAACACAGATGGTAGAGCATAAAGAAGTTGAAAGATACTTGTGCAGCATGTGTCACAGGATGAGCTAGGCCAAAGCAGCACACCAACAGCTATAGAACAGAATAGAATCGACCAGACCAGGTTGGAGGAGGCCTCCAAAATCACTGTGTCCAACCCATCATCCAACACCACCTAATCAACTAAACCATGCAACCAAGCACCCTATCAAGTCTCCTCCTAAACACCTCCGATGATGGTGACTCCACCACCTCCCTGGGCAGCCCATTCCAATGGGCTCTCCCTGTGAAGAATTTCTTCCTAACATCCAGTCTGAACCTCCCCTGTAGCTCACTAACAGACAGTTTCCAGGTAAAGGTAAAGACAAGTGTGGCCACATTTTTCACTAAACAGCAGTAAAGCCCTCATGGTCTTCAGGGGCTTCTCATGCACAGAAGCAAAGATAGCAGTCACACATCAGAGACCACATCTGCCTGGGTATCCTATACAGTGAATTATGTGGATTACACTACTGCTAAATTTGGTTCTCTGACTACAGTACTTGATGGGTTGGGTTCTTTTTATTATTTTTTTTTTTTTAAGCTGAAGACTTTTCACATTGAAGCCATTTTTAACTACTCTAATGCAAAGTATAATCACACATTGATTTTTCCATTAAAACTATAAAAGTCTTAAATACCCCAGGAATGCTGGCCTCAATTAATCCCTATTCTTCCATTCATTTTCCCTATATACCATTTTGCCATCTCTTGGCATAGTGGGAAAGGAAGGCTGTCTGCTTAAACCAAAAGCACGGTCTTCTATTACATGAGTCCAGGCAAAAGCAGGACCAGATAAATTGCTTTCTATACAATAGGCAGGAAAACTCTCCTGGTTTCTGCTTATGCTAACTTTTAAATTGCACTACAGGAAAACTGAACATGGAGATACCTAGATTTTGGACTTTTGCCTTGAGTCTATTTTACTGTGGCTGTATATTCTTTTTTAAACCAACAGAAGTCCTACAGTTCTTCAGAGGAGGTTATTTGTACACAATTACCCTGAGAAGCCATGCTCCCTGAATGCAGCCTTTCTATTGTGACCTCTTGAATAGCTGAGCTTGAGTTTTGTGCTACCAGCATTCAGCAGCATTGATCAGTTTTGCCTTTGACACCAGGTTAATACTTCTGCAGAGAAGAGGAAAGCAAATTTTACTGAACACCAGACAGTAAATCCTTTGCTGTTATCTCTTTTCCAGAAGGCATCACCTAAAAGAAAAATCTTACTAGTGGCAGAGGGTGGGTGTCCTATTCAGTTGAATGACCAGACCTCAGTCTGCTGTTCTAAGTGCTTCATGTTTCCTGCTCAGCCCTCTGCTACTCATTTCAGTGCATTCAGTCTTCTATTTGTCTTCTGTAATTTGAAGCCCTGCTCAGGGAAATATATAGATGGAGACACCAGAGACGAAAATCATATATAGCATACACCGTCCTCATCTTTGGGCACCTCTCCAACAAAGTCTTTGAAGAAAGGCAGCTGAGTGGAACGATTAGAGAAATGAACCAACAGGAGTCAATGAAGCTGAATTTAAAGAACATGGGATAGAGCTGTGGTCTGGAATCTAATCAGTTAGGTTAGTCTTTCAATTGTTGTTCTATCCCTAATCTTTACCTTTTTCAGCAAGGAAAAACCCCAGCCAATTTCCAGCCTAGGAAGAAACATCTAATTTTCCTGTAACTGAAGTCCTACCACCATCAGGTTATACTGTGCCTGAGTCATCTGTAGATGACAGCCATGTATTTTTCACAACCACTTGAAATAATCTACCTGCTGAAAACCCTATTGCCAAGCATCTCACAAAACACATTGCTACAGTGATCGTTGGAAAGGCTATTTCTACAGACAATGCTTTTATTCTGAGCAAAAATAAATATCTGCCAGCACAAGTCTCTGGGGGGAAAATGGCACTCCATCTTCAGCTCTGAAAGGTCTTTTTAATTTCCCACTCAGAATTTTATCTAGTTTTTATTTATCACGGAATCATAGAGAGGTAGGGGTTGGAAGGGACCTCTGGACATCATCAAGTCTAACCTCGCCTGCCAAAGCAGGATCACTTAGGGCAAGGTCACACAAGAACCCATCTAGGCAGGTCTTGAAAGTCTCCAAAGGAGACTCCATGATCTCTCTGGGCAGTGCTCTGTCACCCTTATAGTAAAGAAGTTTTTCCTAATGTTGAGGTGGAACTTGCTGTGTTCCAATTTGTATCTGGTGCCCCTTGTCCTGTCACAGAACACCACTGAAAAGAGACTAGTTCCTTCTTGACATGCACCTTTCAGATATTTAATAATAATAACAATAATAATAACAATAAACCAGGTTGGAAGAGACCTTCAAGATCATCGCATCTAACCTATCAACCAATCCAGCCCAGCTAAACAACTAGACCATGGCACCAAGCACCCCATCAAGTCTCCTCCTGAACACCTCCAATGATGGTGACTCCACCACCCTGGGCAGCCCATTCCAATGGGCAATCACTCTCTCCATATAAAACTTCTTCCTAACATCCAACCTAAACCTCCCCTGGCACAGCCTGAGACTGTGTCCTCTTGTTCTGGTACTGGCTGCCTGGGAGAAGAGACCAACATTTGTGAACATTATTAAGATTTCTTCTCAGTCTTCTCTTTTCCAGACTGAACACCCCCAGATCTCTCACTGGAATTATTATACAATAACCTGGCATTGTTGTAACCATTGTCATCAAAAAGTGGCAGGAGAGAGGCCAGGCACCCCACTAGACAGGGCACCAGCACAAGGTTTATCAGATGCATTTATGACTCTGTAATTTGTGGCCTCAGTCAGATCACTGACCTCTTTCTGTCTAGCTTTTCCAGCCCCTTTGCCCATTTTATATGGATTTAGAGGTAAGGTCTCTCTTTGCTTCTACGGCACTTACTGGAGTCACAGTAAAGCCTCTAGCTACTACTTCTCTATAAAAATCTGAAGCTAACTGTACCATACCACATCACACAAAACCACCACTGCTGCTGTCTTCAATTTGACACTCGGTGTACTTTGCCTACTTAAGTGTTAGACCAATGAAAAATATAAAACCACACTGCTTTTATCAGAGCACTGCCATAGATCATGATAAGCAATTCCCTCCCCTGCCTGTTAAAAGGTGCTGTAGAATATTTGCTGTCCAGCCATGTATGTAGAATTCATTTTGCATCAGAAGGTCCAAAAGCAGAAAAGCTGCAGCTTTGTAATGATGGGAAGGAGATGGCAGAGAGATTTATCTGCCCTGCTTGACATGGGTCTGGCACCAGCAGGGCTTCCAGTTTAGGTAGGTCCAGCTGCAGCTCTGGCTTTTGCCAGCTGCTGCAGTTACAACAGTGCTTCAATGCACTTTCATGTCAGCCAAATTACTCTGATACCTCTGTTTTCTGGGAGGAAGAGCTTGATGTGGCTGGTCATTACATCATGGCCATGAGACAGAAAAATGCTGCCCAGATGCTGGTTGGCAAACAGCAAATCACCCACAGTGCCCGGCAGCCCCATGCAGTGGGACCCCTCTGCTGTGGAAGCACAAGAGCATTGTTTCAAAGGACAAACTGGAAGTGTATACAAGAAAACCAGAGGATGGAGCAACACTAAAGTACTTTTTTTTATTTCCATGTATTTACTGTGGTAGACTTGAGGCTGCTTCACACAAAATAATTAAGGCTTTTAACAGAAGCACAAAACCAAAGCTGCCAAGGGAAACATCACAGAAACTTTAGAAACAATACATTTTTCATCTGGGACAGCCAACACCCATCCCACCAGCAGCTTACATGGTGGCTTGTCCCATACCGTTCCTCTTTCCCAGTGGCCTTTCCCAATTAACATTCCCTAAAGATTTTTAACTTGCATAGTTTCAGCTGTGAAGGTGCCTTCTGTTTGTAACACTTATAATTATTGCACTAGCTGGATGTCTCTTTTACAGGATTATCCCATTACATTCCCTTACTTTGCTTGCTGCAATACAGTTATAATACATATAATATATATAAGCCTCCTTACTCATTCTTTCCTAAGAACTCGCTGCTACAGTGGCAGGAGCCTCAGATCAGGTGTTGGAGCAGCAAGACACTCCCAACAGCACCATGTGACCATTTGGGAAGCCCTCTGATGATTGTCCTGCCCTCTACAACCGTAGGAAGATGACAAAACCACAGAATAAAGACAAGCTCAAGTAACCCCAAAGGCTGAATCAATCCCTGTCAGGGTGGGTCGAGCATTAGGAGGTTTTAAATACTGCTAAAAGCTTGTGTTTCATCAAAGTGCCATTAGCCAAGTCTTTTCATAAATGCTACAGCTATAAAGTTTCTGCTGCTGGCAGGGAAACTTTTATTAACAAATGCTTCTCTGAACCACTTTAACTGCATTTTTCCCTGCTACTCATCACAGGCTATACACTATGGAGAATATCATTAGAAGAGAGATTTGGTGTCCTAGCATAAGCAAAGCTGCTTTGGAAGTGCACAGTCTAATTCATAAAAACAGCACCTATTTTCTCCAAAACACTAGGACAATTTTGCATTCCTCCACTGGGAGAAATCTACCAAAATTTAGAATCATAGAAATTATCATAGAATCAATGAGGTTGGAAAAGATCTCAAAGATCATCAAGCCCAACCGGTCACCCAAGACCTTCTGACTATTGTATCTCAGCACATTCAATGGCACTTCCCTGAAAGCTTCTTTAGGACAACTTCAAGGAGCACACAGCAAAAGCAGCTGCTACTGTCAGCTCCTTTGGGAAGTCAAGAATGTGGCAACAAAAGCTCAAGATGACAAAGCCTCAGCACTACAAAAGTAGAGGATGGGGACTTGGTCTGTGAACTTCTCTGGCTGCCCATGATCCCCTTTTCCCCCCACCCCCAAAAAGAGGCAATGAATGCATTGTTGCCTTTTCCATCAAGGAGGACACAAATAAGGTCTCATATCACTTGGCTCCCCTCTCATTCCCTTACCATTTGAACCCCTGGAAGCACCCTCTCCCCAACACCAGGCTTAGAGTTGTTATGGCACCCACTGGGCCAGACTCCTTTCCATCACGAGCATAGCAAGGTAGCCAGAAACAGAAGAAACCATGGGTTAGTTGTTTAGGTGGGTTGGATTGGTTGATGGGTTGGACACGATGATCTTGAAGGTCTCTTCCAACCTGGTTTGGTTTATTCTAATAAAGTTTATTCTAAACTGACATCTCTGCGTTAAGGACTTCAAATCCCCAATCTGATTGTCTTGGCTTTAAACCAAAAGTTTCAAGCCTTGCTGCTGACTTTGTTGGACAAAAGCTTTTCCCCACATGAACCCAGTCTGCCCAGCACAGTGGCACTGTCTTTGCTTGGCCCCTGGTCACCTTTTTCCTCCATCATGCCAGTGGTGGTGTCCCGTCTGGAGCCCATCCTGCAAGCATCATTCTTACCTATGGCAAGCGGTCTTTCAACATTGACAATTAATTTTCATGCATTTTCTCAAACGCTACAGGATAGAGTGACACCAAGAAAGCACCGGTTCCTTCTTGTGTCTCCTTCTACTTAGCTTTTTCTCATCCTCAAGAGATTTATGAGTGCAATTTCCATTTTATAGAACTTATCACTTTTAACAACTAGAAGAAGAAAACGCTAAATTGTTTTTATCGCCCTTAGATGTTCAAAGACACCATGCTATCTACTGTCATTTACATTTCACATTAAAAGTGAAATATGTTGGGAATGCATAAGTATTTGTTTTAATTTGACCCATCTGCTAAATGGAAAAACAAATCTAAATCACTATGTTTAAATTGAGAGATTTGTAAACAATTTATATGTTCATTTCTTCTGGGTTAAAACCTGCCCTAAAGCATCGCTCTTATGAAATCTGCAAATTAAATTGCTTTGTGTTGCTCTCAGGGAGGAAGGCCACTGTTTCTTCCTCTTCAGTTTATTTATTGTCCTACCCAAGTAAATTGGCAAGGCTCATATTAAGAATCTTGCCACTAAAGTAATTTTGGGAAATCCATGGATATATCTCCTGGCTCCAGAGAGCTGAGAGCACAGAGGAAGTGTCAGATACGGGCAGCAAATTCCCTTAAGATAAAGGACAAGCCAATCACTTTCATTTAGCTTTTAACACTTCTGAAAGCAGCGGTAGGCCTGCCCTGTTCCATGCTAGAGCATTATCAAGCAAGAACAATAATCAAGGAGGGGGGAAAAGGCCACAGCAATTCACGTCTCAACCTAGCTAGAATTTGCTACAGGACTTGGATCTTAGACTGGACTTTAATGTAGCTGTGGATGATAATTTAAGGGGAGAGAGATCCATGGACATTTAAAGATCCCACAGTAGCACTTAACTTAAAGAGCAGAGCCTTATCTCTTGGCTGCTTTGTTCAACATGCTGTATTTAGCATTAGCTGCTATACCTCCAGCCCAGGAATCACTATTTCAGTGGAGCACGGATACCAAGAGCCCTTTTAATCACCCAGATATGTAGTCCCTCATCCCAGACTAACACATCTTGCACCAGGAGATGATTTCTTTGTTGATGTACATTCTGGGCACAAGGAAGCTCTCTGTGTAGCCTGGAGTGTCACAAGGAAGGACTCTGTATAGTCTGGAGTGTCACATCTCCATCTGAAGCCCTTGTCACTCTCTCTGCTGGTACAGTGTGCAGCTCCACCCTTTCCCCAAACCTTTAAGTCAAATGCCTTGCCTGTATGACAGGTCTCTAACATGTTCCCAACTCTAACACCAGTGGAGCAGAGAAGGAGCTGGGTGCAGCCTGGGCTCCTTACCTGCTACTTCACATCCCAGCCATAGACCATGGAAAAAGCAGGACCAGACAAAGAGGTAAAGAATGTTCAGGGAAAGAAGGGCAGGGGGGGGGGAAAGTCTGTTTTATGTATATATATGTGTATATAAATTGCCTGAAAGTTGTAGAAGCAGAAAGACCTACAAGTTTCTATTTCCCCTCTGCAATATCAAGCAGAGCACCAAAAATCAACACAGGGAATACTATGTCTACTGTGCATGCCTACTCTAGATGGTTCATTTTTTCCAGTATCATATTAAGTAGCCCAACAAAACAAGAACTAGCAGTAATACTGCAATGGAGTGATTAAGGGTGCCTCTAAGAGCATCAACTAACAGGGTGACTACATGGATCACAGCTCAGAATGATTCCAAGATGGTGAAATGACAGCTTGATTAGGTTTTGTCTGACAAATGCGGCAACAGATATCAGAACCAAACATAATTCCAAGGTTATAGGCCTCCAAATAAAACCAGGGGCGAAAAAAAATAACCAAAGAGGGCAACAGCAATTTGCAAAAGCTGCAGCCCAACTTTTTAGGGCTAAAATGCAACACGGCCACAACTACTGAGCCTAAATAAATATCCGCTAGGAAGCATCCTTAAGTAACAGGAGCATGCCTTTAGAGTGAGACAAGCAAGACAGTCTGATCCTCCCCATCAAGACCTTTACTAAATATATACTTTTATATATAAATAAAATTTAATTGGAAAACATGGAAGTAGAGCTACTTTACATCCAGGCAACTGTTGCCTTGTGCTACCCCAAAGGTGAAGCAGCAACACCCTGTTACCCACACTGCAGCACGTAGGCATGCAGTACAATGAAACAACATAAATATCAGACAGAAAATTAGTTTCTCCTTCTTCTTTCCTCCCACCTGCTCTAATAACAAAACCAGAAAGTCAAAAACATGCAGGGAGGTCGGGTTTCTTAAAATATACCATCACAACCTCACAACCTCTTCTCCCTTTTGCATCAGTTTCAAAATGTGATAACATGGAAGCTTCTGGGTTTCCTTCCCATGAGATAAAGGGGCAAGGAAGAGAAGGAAAAGTGGACAGGTGTCTTACCCAGGAATAAAGTGATCTGTCTCCTGGAGTTCTTGCCCTCTGAGCTCTCACTTTTTCTTAGGTACTGCTCCTGGTGTCTTAGTCCACCTTTCACTGTCACAGTTCCTTCCTTGTGGATTGTCAGGGTTTTCATCATACTGTGACACATGAAAGTGACAGATGCCAGCACTACGATGTACACAGCAAAGGCACTGAAGATGCTGGCCTGAAAGACAGACCACTTGGAGGAGAGGTTGGTACAGATGGTTGTGTTGTACTTCAAGTCAGGGAGGTGGTGCCTGGGTGTAGGCTTGACACAAGGAGTTTTACCTTGGTATCCCTCGATGGTTTCCAGGGGATATTCTGTTCCCATGGCAAAAAGAAGAGGCAGAGCCACTATGACAGAGGTCACCCAGACAAAGGCAATGAGCATCTTCACTGTGCGGGGTCCAGAGAAAGACTTGAACTTGAAGGGGTGGCAGACAGCCACATACCTTTCAAAGCTGAGGGTGGCCACATGCAGCACAGTGGCATAACTGCAAGCTTCAAAGAGAAAGCAGTAGAGCTTGCAAGCCATGTTGCCATTAGGGGTGGAAAAGGGGCTCCAGATGGCACTGAAGAACTCCACGGGCATACCCAGCAGTATGACCAGCAGGTCAGAGCAGGCCAGGCTCACCATGTGGTCTGTGACCTCCTTCTGTAGGTAGCCTTTCCTCTGCAGGATCCTGGTGGCCTTGATAGTGATACTGTTTCCCAAGATGCCCGCAACAAAGATGAAGATATACAGTGAGGCCAAAGTGATCTTGGCCCAAATAGCCACCTCAAATTCAGGGACGTGGCTGTGATCAATGAGATCAGAACAGTCTGAAGGAGATGTCTGTCCTGCCATGAGCAGCCCCTGAGGGGAGGAGGAGGGAAGAAGAGCCTTCCTGCCCTCTCTGATCTTCAAATTCACAGCAAATAGATCCTTTCTCACTTTGCCCTCTCACCGAGACACACAGGTTAGAGAAGTCAGCTACAACTAATGTGTCTCAGTCGGCCACACCTGTGGGTTTTATTAGCAGCAGCCACTAAGTCAATAAGCCAAGGGGAAAAGTGTTTCAGCTCTTACCTATCTTTATGGTAAACAGCTCTTGCTCCTTTTGGATTTTCCTTCACCTTTCTCTACTGAGTGAAGCTGATGTTCTCCAGCCCTTTGCAGAGTGAACTACACTCCTTCCAATGCTTTCCTGTGCAAGCAAAGGCAGCTTTTGGTCTGTGCCCCAGAAGGCGGAAGTCAGAGTTTCTGTGTGGTTATAGCTGCTGTTAACCATTAACCTGAATCTTGGCTACCCCTAGTCATTGGCAGTCAGGCAGGTTTCTGGGAGGTGGGGCCAAGAGAAGGAAAAAAGGGAAGAAAAAAGGCAAGTTACTCATGTGTTGACGTTCACTTAGTTAGGCTGGCAGGGTCAGGCTAAATGTGTGAACAGGCACTGAAGGGAAAGTATCTGCTCATGAGTTTAACATTAACTGGGCTTCAGACTTTACTTCTATATGTGTTAATGCCAACATGCTTTGCTGCTTTGCATTTCCCTTAAAGAAGACCTCAGTATCTACCGCAGCAGTTTCTTACACAGCTTCTGCAGCCACAAACTGATTTACATCAACATGAAGTTCTGTTTTTTTGTTGCTGCTGATGGAACTAGTAGCTTCTTACAATAACTTTAGAGTCTAGTCTTTAGAGTCTAAACAGAAGTTATATAATAATAAGCTGAACTCTACATTTGGGCACATCAGTTTTCTCCCTTCCAATTGCCATCATCTCATGTTAGATAAGAAAAATAATGAATGTAGCAATCCAAATCATGCTCATGCTTTCAAATAATCCAAAGTAGCAGGGGATGAAAATGTACTTCCCCCTCCTGTGTCTCACCCCAGGGGGGATGAATTTAATGCACTCTTTAGTTTTAGTTTCAAACCATAGCACTGAAGGCTCCCAAGGTAACCCCTGGAAACATTTAATTAGAGGGTGTGTATATGGATTAGGAAACCTTTAAATTACAATGCAAAACGGCTGAACAGCTTTTGCAGCTATAATCAAGAGAGAAGCCCCAGTACAGTGATCTCCTCCAATACCAACTCTAAGAACACTGGGTTCACAAAGTGATTTTTATTAACTAGACAAGCTCATGTGACACTTTCAGTTCATGATAAAAGAGAAACATTAGAAAGCTGTTATTAAGCAGTCTCCTCACATTCAGAGGCTATCACTGTATCTCAGCAGCCCAAGTATATACTGAACAAAAGATGCCCCAAACAGGATAATCAGCACCTGTTTCTATGCATTATTTATGCATCCCTGTTTCAGAAAAATCACCTCAAACCTTGCACAACTTCAAGCCTGGCAGTCCCAGTCATCTTTCCTTATGTTTGATAATTCACATTTGTTCTGCTCAGACAAGCATTCTATTATTACCCAATTTCTTTCACTTAATTTTACTTTATAAAAGTGTGAACAAAGATTACATATGCATGACTGAATTGTGGAAATGAAGCTAATTAAAATTTGCTGCTTACCATCAAAAGGGGAAAAGGGAGAGAGCAAAAGAGAGAGAAGACCCAATAGGATTAGATCTCCCCCTTTTTCCACACCAATTATAAAATGCAGAGCAGAATTTTGCAGTTTTCAATATTATCTTCAGAACATACACAAAGTTTATTAACTTTCTAATAAAGAGCGGGTGCCACAAAGGAGATAGGAAGGGAAAAGAAAAAGGTGGATACTCATAGACTGAGACCATTAAAAAAAAAACATACATAGGTTACTGGACTAGGTAAACCACTAGTGAGTATTCCAGAGATAGGTATAAAATACCTACAATGGATGATTATAAAGAAAATGGATCTTCCTGGAGGGAGACATTCTCCCCAACTCAATGTGCTTAATCCCACTCTGTGGCATGGAGGTTAAGAGCTCACCGTCGTTATCCTGGTGAATTTGATAGCAATTTATAAACTTACAACTTGTGTAATGGTCTACTTTAAAGGCATTTGCTAAGTTTTCCTTGATACCTTGTACCATTGGGTTAATTTTTGTGGTACTGTCTTTCCCTGAGAAATTTGGAAAGTGGATGTGGCCTGTGCAATTGCATCTGGGACAATCACATTATCACAGTATAACCAAGGTTTGAAGAGACCTCGAGGATCGTCGAGTCCAACCTATCAACACAGACCTCATGACTAGACCATGGCACCAAGTGCCACGTCCAGTCTCCTCTTGAATGCCTCCAGGGACAGGGACTCCACCACCTCCCTGGGCAGCCCATTCCAATGACGAATGACTCGCTCGGTGAAGAACTTTCTCCTCACCTCGAGTCTAAACCTCCCCTGGTGCAGCTTGAGACTGTGTCCCCTTGTTGTGGTGCTGGTTGCCTGGGAGAAGAGACCAACCCCTTCCTGGCTACAACCACCCTTCAGGTAGTTGTACAGGGCAATGAGGTCACCCCTGAGTCTCTTCTTCTCCAGGCTAAGCAGCCCCAGCTCCCTCAGCCTCTCCTCATAGGGCTTGTGTTTCAAGCCCCTCACCAACTTTGTTGCCCTTCTCTGGACACGCTCCAGCAAGTCAACATCCTTCCTAAACTGAGAGGCCCAGAACTGGACACAGTACTCAAGAACTGGACACAGTACTCAGGATGCTCCAGGAAGTCCCTTCTGACCCAGTTTGTTGAAATTGCACACCATGGCTTCAGCCCCCAGCACCGAATAGAATCAAGAGTATTAGGGTCTGAGATCACTGCATTGCTTTCTGAAGTCAGCCCACATGGATGCTGCACAGCACAGCCAATCATTTGTTAGCCCCTTGGTGAGAAAACAGAGCATCCTGAAATCACAGACTACTTGGGCAGCGGGCGGGAGTTGGCTCTGCACACCACTTGCTGAAGCCATAGTCATGCTTACCTAAATGCTTGCAGTGGTGCAGTTGTTGGTAAGAGATGACAAGTGGTGAGAACCAGAAAAAGATTGATGTGGAGTATGCATTGTTGTCACTGTAGTATATAAGGTGATTTTTCACTTTCAGAGGTAGTAAAGCTGTTGTGATCATCTGCCCCAGTTTGTTCTCCAATGGTCTACAAGGTTTCCTGAGGGGCTGCATGGTCCTTGGATAATACCCTGGTAAAAGGTCTTTTGAGACAGAAGAAAGTGGAGCTTTATCATCCATCTCCTAGGCTACTACACAAAACTCACCTTCTACACCTTGTGTGGTACAGCATCCAGCACACCATGCCTATGGACTGCTGGCTGAGCTGCAGGGTGGGATGGGCTGCAAGGCACTCAGTCCTTGGCCAGTTGCCATCTCATTAAAAGCCAAGTCCCCCAAACTCCTGATGAGGTTGGGGCCCTGGAAGTGGCATTTAGCACAAGTTGCAGCTGGAATGAGCCTTGGAAGGACAAACCCATTTGACAGATGTTGTAGCATTTTAGGTAAGCAGATTGTAGATGAACCTTTTCCAGTGTGCAGGGGTATCGCATTCCTACCGCCTCGCAAATGGACTTTCTTCCCCAGCTGTGCAGTGCCAGCATGTGGATTGGCTTGGGGTGCCCAGTCTGCAGAATCATTCTGTGGTTATTTCTCAATTACCATACAGGATGGGAGCCAGGGTGCTGTGATTGGCAGAGCAGCATTACCACACTTGCATTATCTCTGCAGAATTATTTCTCGATAGCCGCGTTGTGAATATGCAAATCCACCCTAATTGGCTACGCTAATCACACTGCTCTGACTGGTTTCTGTTCTCAAATTGTTCCAGCTACTTGACAGGAACAAAGAAAATAACTTGGTTTCTCGCTTCTTTTAGCTGAGAAACTCTAAAACTTAACTGAAAAAAAGGAGAGCTATCTCAAAACCAAAGAAAATGAAGCTGTGCAAAGGATTAAATTGGGGTTTTTTCCCAGATAAAAACACACTGACTTTTTCTTCTTGCCAGTCCTTACTGTCCTCCATCTCAACAAACCTCTTGTCCCTAGAATAGCTGTGATACCTTTGTCTTGCCAGTATTTGTTTAGAGAAAGCGAATCCTGGGCTTGTTCAATTCTCTTTGAAACACAAGGTAAACAAAATTGAGATTGGTGTTCTGCAGAAAGGCAGCTACTCTGAGCTGCACAGGCAGAGGGGAAAGTGCTGTGGGAATGAAAGGGAGAAACGACACAGGCAAAAGCGAAGCCTCCAAACGATTTAAAATGCTTTAAGAAATCAATTTGTGTGAGACAGCTCCTGTTGGCTTTTAAAATTATTTTTCATTAAAAGTTTAAATAATTAAAGACTGCATTCAGGCAACTGAAGGTTTCTCTCTGTTTTCTGAACTCTAACAAGCCTCTTCTTTACTCTTAAGGCTCCTTTGTATTCTTCTGGTGAGTTAGTCTTGAACTGTATTTTTCTTCTTTTGGAAGAGAATGATGGTTGGTAATATTATAAATAAGTACAAGTAATTGGTGATATTTATTTCTTCTTAATTTCCTTATGAGTTTGGTTTTGGGCAATGCAGTCTAACAACCACTGTTCTGTTAACTTTGTGGCTTCTTTTCTTCCAGCAACATGAGAGACTGGGTTATGCAATGTGGGCGATGGATGTGCTGTGTAACCTACATACCCATAATGAAATCTAATTAGATTACCTCTAGAAAGGTGACATATGGAAAGCTGCCATTTTTTATTTAACAGTGTGCAGTGATACCTGCTGTAATGCTGCCCTCTTGGAATATCATATTGTGAGTGCTTATCTGGAGGACAGAAAGAGGGGTTTCAAATATGCTTCCAGGATACACAGTACTCCAAATCATCCTGTCTAAATAAAGAGATCAAAGCACTTCACTATTCCAGGGCATTTTACAAATTGGCAAGCAACTTGAAGAGAAACTATGGACAGTGAGACTAAATGGTTTATCTGTGATAGAGGAAATCTCTGCAACACCTGAGCCTTCTCACTGATATGCTAGATTCCAGCTAACTTCCTCACATGAGCTGCAGCATACTACAGAGCAAGAAATGCATTTTCACAGCTGTTCACTAGTTGCTCTGGCACTTTTAACTGATATTAATTAATAATAATTAACACACATCTTCAGCACCAACACACATCATTATGGTACTTAGTCATATCTGAAATTGCTGAACAATACACCACCTGTTTTCTGATCACATCAAAGCCGTTCAAAGCCTTCACTCCATTGCAGCATTGTCTGAAGTAACCCTAATGCTCTAGGAGATCTGTGGATTCTGTGATTAGGTGGGAGTGCACTTTGCCTGGTAAGAAGGTGAAAGCGTTAATGTTCCACTCTTGGAGTAAAGACAGACACGTTTCTCTCTGTCCCTTGCCACTGCAGTAACTGTTAGGAAGCCAGAAAAAGGCAGGCATCTGTGGCCCCCACATAGAAAGAAGACAATCAGAAAGGCTGGGAAACACAAGTAAAGCAAGTCTCCTCCCGAAATGAGGTGGTCCCTTTTTTTTCCCCCCATCCTTTGGGAATAAGGCACCAAGGGAAATTAGTTTATTCATATCCCAGGCCTGACAAAGGAACTTTAACTTAAAACCAAAATGACCTAGGTCTCAGTCATCACAAATTGACTGTATTGAATGCATTTCCTGAAATATCCACTCAGGCTGGCCTTTGTCTAAAGCACAATGGCACCAAGCCACAACATCTGGCTCAAGAAATCACACTGTGAGCCTCGGGAAACAATCCCCAGCACACTGAATCAAATCTCATTTTTCTTGCTGTAACTCAAACTCCTTTGTCCAAAGAGCTGTTAATGGCTTCAAAACACAATTCAAAGCTCCCATTTAAGAGCACACTAACTCTTATGCCATAGTTTTAAGCTGTCAAGTAAAACCCTTCTATGCAGTCTAGTTTTCCAACTCGTCTTTTAACAGAGATTCATACTTTTGGCTGCTGTTATGCTATTATCCTAGAAAGATTTTCAGATTTCTTTCTCTGAATGTTGCTTAAAGTTACAAACCAGAAAGACCATCTGTAAAAATACATCATCTCATAACCTGGATTCTCCATAACTTTTTGTTATGAATCTGCAAAGTCAATAAGCTGTTGAGTTGGCTGTCACATGCAGGTACCAAAACACTGTAGTTCAGAGTACACACTCTTTATTCTTTTCCTAACAAGCCAACTGAGAATCTAAAAAATGTTGGTGTTTCACCCTTGGTCTCATGAAAAAAGTCTCTTAATAGCAAAAGTAAGCTTTACTGTTGCAAGGAGAAGCAAAAAAGTATTTCCCTACTTCCTTCTTTTGCTTGCCATCTCACCACCATGCACTCATGTGCCCAGCTGAAAATCATTTTGCCTCTCTTTGAAACCCAGCTGATGGAGGTTTAGACTGAAGCAAGCTAATGACAGTGTTTTGACCTGCTTCTGGAGTCCTAGCAGCACGTCACCACAGCAAGGGCACTTGTCACCCCGTTCTTTCTCATTTGCAGCACATACCTGGTGTGAAGGCTCAGAATATTTTAAGGAACTTGTACATTACCATTATGTAGTTCCTTCCTTTGCAGGAACTTCAACAAATTTGATGTTAAATAGCTTGTAAAAAAAGGCAGAGTGTTTCACCTGTTAGCGGCCTATGGGTAGTGCAGGACAATTACCATTACATAGTAGCTTGTGGGTATAGGGGAGGACACATCTGGTTTCTAAGTAAAATAGTGAAATCTATCAGATTTGAAATGTACTCAGAATTCAGGGCTTCATTTCTGGTTCTCAGGGCAAATTCTAGGTGAATGAAGTCCCTGGACAGTATGTGTTGCCCACTTGCTTTGGGTATGCAGTTGGGCTTACTTTATCTGTGCAACTGCCTTCTAAAATTCTCCTACTAAACATGGACGTAAGAAGTGGCTGCTCACTGTCCTACAGATCCAAATCCTGAAACTGAACATAAAATAAATAGGAAATGAGATCCCAAACTGCTTTTTCAATGGTGTTTTCACCTGTGTTTATGAGGTACCATATTCTGTCCAAGTGGTTGTCAAAGTACAAACAGGACTACCTATCAGTACTTATATATGATCAATAAATTGTTATGACTTCCAATGCCAGGTAAGCAGAGCTCTTCTGTTTTGGAAAAACACAGAAACTTCTTTGTCTGGAGCAAACCAACTGCTATTATATAATTTTTCAAGCATGAATTATCTCAAAGTTCATCTGAACATGTTTTAGTTATCACTTTTCCCCCTTTGCTTTCTGAAACTCTAATTCTCTCCCCCTCATTCTCCTCTCGACAATAGTTTCTATCTTTGTTCCGTGGCATACCATTCCTACTAAGGAAATATGTGCTTTAAACAGCTCTAAATGCCAACCTGCTGACACAAGGCCCCCTCTGACATCTGACACTGTCACCCCAGGATTGCCTGATGCCAGTGAAGATCTTCCTCAGTGGAACCAAGACCTGATTGATACCATCTTAAAGAAGATGTATAAAATATGTCTGCAGCCCCCAGAGAACCTATTTTTCTCTGTTGACAAAAAGGGCTCCTAGCACAAATAACAGCTGTAATATCTACAATGTGGAGACAGTATGAAAAGGGAAGTGAGACAAATCCAATCTTTGTATCTATATCAGCTGATGTATCCCACATGTTTTGTGAATGTTGCTTTGATTGTTCAACTCTTGGGTGACTTTTCTTTGTTATTGTAGCTTCCAGTCCTAACTCCTCTTTGACTTCAGAGCTATCAGGAAGAATCATTGCACACAGAAAAGAGCTAGCAACACAGAGTGCTCAAGAGTCATTAGTTTTGCTGGACATCCATTCAAATAGATAAAAGGCTTGGCTCTAGGCCAAAAGAAATAATTCTTTCAGAATGGACTTTGCCTGGTTTGCTCCTAAATAAACATTTGATAAGGAATAGAACTTATCTGGAGACACTATGCTAGAAGGGTAGTCACTCCAGATAGTATCTTCAGATACTACCTGGAAAGAAGGAACTGAAATTTGTTAACACTACAAAGTTTTCCTTCAGACTTTTGTACTACCTACAAGGAGAAAAGACTGTCTAAGGAGAGAGAAACGTGGAAGCTAAGGACAGGAAGGTGTCCTAGGAAATATTTTGTATGTAGGTAGTTTTAAGTTGTAAGTCTTGGATTTTGTCTACATGTGAGTTAAGTTTAAAAACACATTTGCAAAATCTGCATGAGACTTGTACAGAAGTCTCCAAACAAATGATCGATTCAGGGCCTCCGCAGCTGCAAAAGAAACCACATTCCAATTTTCAGCACCCATCTCCAAAAGAAATGCTTGGAGAGACAAAGATCACTTTTTCCACACAGAAAACCTCAAGTAGGTAGGGTGGTACAGTTTCATGAACATTCTTCTCTCCTAGGTGAAGTGTATGTACGCATTATTTGGTGAAGGAAAGGAAACATAAGTGAGCAAATCAAGAGACAGCCTTGACAATAATTGTTATCTTCCCTTTAGATCAGGCTCAACAGACTTGCAGTAAAAGACTCCTATATGCGGAGGTTTCTCTCCTGTTTTGGTCCTAAAGTGGCAAAGCCTCATACTACAAACACTAAGGTCAAGCCTAACTGCAGGAGTTGTAGGAATCCCCAGCATGAAGGTAGCAGCTCTGGAGGTTATGTAGTACTGCAGTAAAAATAAATGTCGGTATTTCATGTACGTACTCCATGCCTCTAACACCACCATACGATGAATCCAGTGAGAAGGAGCTGAAGAAGCACTAAATGTGGTCAAAACAGCCATTCCCTTTTGTTAAGTGGAAATACAAGCTCTTTTATTTGCTCACTTTGCTGTTATTGACCGAGATAATTTGCCTCCCACACTGAAACGGTTTGGAATATAGTATCATGCCTGTTACCCTTCCTGTGACTGCGCTGTGTAAAGCACCATTGTTTCATTCCCACTTAGATTGCGACATCGCTCATGGAGACTGCTGTTTCCAAGGCATTGCATCTCTTACTTTTAAGCTGTGAGAAATGACAGATGAAGCTTCTCAAACTGCAGCATGCCCTTCCCTGGCAGCTTGGGATATCTCCCTGAGAAATGCTCCTCTCTACGTGCCTACCAGAAATGTAGGAGGTGACTCTCAAATACAGAGGGATTTCTCTTTCTCCCTGACAGGGTAGCTGTAAAGCTCTCCTTCTCCTGTGATGCGCTGTGTGGTGGATGGAGGAATCATCTCTGGTTTTAATTACTGAGAATAAGTGGGGGAAAAATGCCCTGCTACTCAAGTGCAAAGCTGAGGGTTACTGTTAGGAACTCTCCTGTCTAATACAGTCATGAGGTGACCAAGAGTGACATGTCCATTGATATCAGTTCCCACAGCTGAAGGCACACTGTCTTTGCAAGACCACCTTTTCAAGGAAGATTGCACCTGCTCCACAGCAAAGAGGTAGCTGTTGTACAAGATGGCAATGTTTATCTGACTAGAGAGGTTCTGAAAGATCCAGAAGGATCATTTCCAAATGTTCTAACCATCCAGATTATTTTTTTGTGTATTCTAACCTTTGGGAAATAAATTATTATGAATTTCTACATATATGTGAGCTCTAACAAATCACTACTCTCTTTTTTCAGTCATAAGCTTTTTGAGACCATTTATGTCTCTACCATGTTACAAATTACTTAATAATTGTTTTTGACAGGTTAAACTGCCAGTGAGTATAAAAGAAAATAATCCCAAGGTAGTGAGCTGAACAGTTCAGTGATTCTCTAACACATTACAGTACTGGAAAGCCTTGTGAAACACAAGAGACAGGAATCCCATAGACCAAGGTTAGATGTGACACAGGTTAAAAATAAAAATTACTCCCTAGCCCTACAGCCCCCACTGGAAACCAAAATTCTTCTGCAGAATTTTTGAATTGCAGCATTAAAAAATAATAATAATTGATTGGAACACCATGATGTTTGTTACCAGCCTATGGAAACACTGTAATGCCTTTTTATCTCCTATGAGATCCTTCCCACAAGGATTTCCCTAAATTATACCTCCTGTCCTTCAATGTTATGGATTAATAATGCTTCACTAATGAGGATTAAATAGCTCAAGAATTCTGTGATGTGTGCAAACAGCAGCACTG
Source organism: Melanerpes formicivorus (assembly GCF_026170545.1). NCBI lineage: Eukaryota > Metazoa > Chordata > Aves > Piciformes > Picidae > Melanerpes > Melanerpes formicivorus. The sequence continues at coordinate 34,556,233 of NW_027142357.1, read as the reverse complement.
TAAGGCAGGATTTGTATTTAGAACCAAGAACTTCGTTGAGTTTTCAAAACCCTAGAATTATGCTGCAGTAGCTCTCTAGGCAAAATTGAACTGTCTTCAGTGGAAGCGCTGCTCTTTCATTCATAGGTCCGTTACACTGAAGATCAGAAGTGAACAGGCCAGCTGGATCCCATGACAATCACCCAGTCCCCCTGCAGTGAGTACATTAGCTTCTGTTTGGCTAAAAGATCTATACCCTTCTTAATGCCATTCTGGGGTGTATTAGAAGGGGTGTGGTTAGTAGGTTGAGAGAGGTTCTCCCCTCTCTCTACTCTGCCCTGGTGAGGCCACATCTGGAATATTGTGTCCATTCTGGGTCCCTCAGTTCAAGAAGGACAGGGAACTGCTTGACAGAGTCCAGTGCAGAGCCACAAAAATTGTTAAGGGAGTGGAATATCTTCCTTATGAGGAGAGACTGAGGGAGCTTTAGCTTGGAGAAGAAGAGCCTAAGGGGTGACCTCATTCGTGCTTATAAATATGTAAAGGGTGAGTACTAAGAGGATGGAGCCAGGCTCTGCTCAGCAATGCCCAATGACAGGACAAGGGGCAATGGGTGGAAGCTGAGGCATAGGAATTTTCATGGAAACAGGAGGAAGAATTATTTCACTATGAGGGTGACAGAACACTGGAACAGGCTGCCCAGGGGAGTAGTGGGGTAGCCCACAACAGATATTCAAGACCCACCTGGATGAGTTCCTGTGTGATCTGATACAGGTGATCCTGCTCTGGCCAGGGGGGTTGCACTAGAGGATCTTTCAAGGTCCCTTCCAGCCCCTAACATTCGGCTATTCTGTGAACCTCAATAGATGAGGGCACCAACATTTCTTTTTGCAGTTCCTTAAAAACACAAGTACAGCTTCTCATTTCTACTCATTTGATTCTCACCTCCAGACACTAGTTCTTACTGTGACTTTAAATTAAACAGCCCTTGAAAAAGTACTTAAAGTCTATTCAGTACCTGCACATTGTCACCTATCTGTGATCTTTCTGATGATTTCCTCCTTACAGCAAGGTGCTATTTCATGACCTTCTAGTCATATTTGTTTGTTGTTTACATGAAACCTAGATTTACATCTTTTATGTCAGGGTTTCACATCAAAAGGCATTACTACATTTAGCCTCACCAGGATGGTACATCTGGGAGATACTTTCTTAGTTCTATCAGCTGTTCCTCAGCTTGTGCTTCTTTCTTCCTCCTTCTGCTACAGCATCACTTTGGCAAGTTGTATTGAATTTCACTTGGTCTTCTAAAACATCTTTGAAGTTGCTGTTTTCCAGGAAATTATCTCTGCTGCAGATGTGTCCTTTGTAGTTTGTCTTTTTGCATTGATCACTTTTTGTGAATGGGCTCAGATGCACTTTGGCCACAGCAACCCCATGCAGAGCTACAGGCTGGGGTCGGAGTGGCTGGAGAGCTCCCAAACAGAGAGGGACCTGGGGGTGCTGATTGACACCCACCTAAACATGAGCCAGCAGTGTGCCCAGGTGGCCAAGAAAGCCAACGGCATCTTGGCCTGTATTAGGAATAGTGTGGCCAGCAGGAGCAGGGAAGTTATTGTGCCCCTGTACTCTGCTTTGGTTAGGCTGCACCTTGAGTACTGTGTCCAGTTCTCAGCCCCTCAGTTTAAGAAGGACATTGAGAGATTTGAATGTGTCCAGAGAAGGGCAACAATGCTGGTGAGAGGCCTTGAGCATAAGCCCTATGTGGAGAGGACAAGGGAGCTGGGGTTGTTTAGCCTGGAGAAGAGGAAGCTCAGGGGTGACCTCATTGCCCTCTACAACTACCTGAAAGGTGGTTGTAGCCAGGAAGGGATTGGTCTCTTCTCCTAGGCAATCAGCACCAGAACAAGAGGACACAGTCTCAAGCTGCGCCAGGGGAAGTTTAGACTGGAGGTGAAGAGGAAGTTCTTCACCGAGCGAGTCATTCGTCATTGGAATGTGCTGCCCAGGGAGGTGGTGGAGTCACCATCCCTGGCGGTATTCAAGAGGGGATTGGACGTGGCACTTGGTGCCATGGTCTAGTCATGAGGTCTGTGTTGATAGGTTGGACTCGATGATCTTTGAGGTCTCTTCCAACCTAAGTGATACTGTGATAATACTGAGATTATCATATCACAGTATCACTTAGGTTGGAAAGGACCTCGAGGATCATTGAGTCCAACCTATCAACACAGACCCCAGGACTAGACCATGGCACCAAGTGCCACGTCCAATCTCCTCTTGAACGCCTCCAGGGACGGCGACTCCACCACCTTCCTGGGCAACCTGTTCCAATGACGAATGACTCGCTCGGTGAAGAACTTCCTCCTCACCTCCAGTCTAAACTTCCCCTGGCGCAGCTTGAGACTGTGTCCCCTTGTTGTGGTGCTGGTTGCCTGGGAGAAGAGACCAACCCCTTCTCCCAGTACTGTATAATCATATACAGTAAGCTGGGGTACTCCATCCTCATCCTGCAACACGGCCCCAGGCTTTAATTCATGCACTTGCAGCTGGGTCATTGATGAAAATGTCCAGTAGTTTCAGATGTTGTTTGAAATACATCCAAGTTTTTCTGATTCCCAGAAGGGATGCCTGGCTCCAACCTGTGATTAGCCCTAGCTGCTTGGTTGACCTGCCACATTTTGTTTAAGGTTCCCTGAGCCAGCCACCCTAGAGCACTTTCAGAGTTCTGTAAGAACTGCCAATATCTCCTTTCGGAGATCTATCCATTAACTAATTTTTAATGCATCTTTCACTGGAGCTGTAGAATGCAAAACTTTTCATCAGAATATAGGGAAAATATTATCAAAGTCCACACAGCCCCCATTATCAACACATTTATAATCTCATTCAAAATCAGGTTTGCTGCATAAGCTATATTTTTTGAGAAAAACTGCTCTGATGAACATTTATTATACTTCTGTCCTTTGAATCTCTATCATTTAAATCCCTTATTAACTTTTCCATTATTTTGCCCAGGACTGACATAAGGCTGAGATTATGGTTTCATCCCCATGTCAAGTTCTTTATGCTTTTGGAATATGTTATTAGATGAGCTATTTTACCCCACATTTCATGACTTTAAAAAAGCATCACAAGGCCAGGGATGCCCTTTTAAAAATCCTCTTTTCAGTTTTGGAGAGAGCAAGACATCCAAGTCTGCTGGTTTAACTTGTTTCACTCCTTCTGTGATACTGACTGGGAAACTTCATTGAACATCTCCGAATTACAGAATCACAGAATACATCCAATTGGAGGAGACCTCAAAGATCATCCAGTCCAACCTTTAGCTCAGGACCGAAGGGTCAACACTAAACGATGTCCCTAAGCACCAGGCCCACATGCTGCTCAAACACCTTCAGGGATGGTGACCCTACCACTGTCCTGGGCAGATCATTCCAATGTTTGATAACCCTTTCAGTGAAGAAATATTTCCTAATATGTAGCCAGAACGTCCCCCAGCACAGCTTGAAGACATTTCCTCTAGTCCTGTTGCTTGACACCAAGGAGAAGAGGCTGCCCACTCTTCGCTCCAACCTCCCTTCAGGTAGTTGTAGAGAGCCATGAGGTCTCCCCTCAGCTTCCTCTTCTCCAGACTGAACAACCCCAGCTCCCTCAGACACTCCTCACAGGTCATGTGTTCCAAGCTCTTCATGAACCTCATTGCTTTGTTCTGGACACTCTCCAGCACCTCAATGTCCTTCTTGTAGTGAGTGGTGCAGAAATGAACATGGTTCTTAAGACGTGGCCTCACCAGTGCTGAGTACAAACAATTACAAACAATTTTGCTGTCTTTACCTGGAAACAACCTAACACTTGGGTGGAGTCTGAAAAAATTGGCTATGATTTGACTGCAATATTCCATTGCATCACATGGCTGTATGTAGTTTCTAAGCTCTTCTTTTCTCTACCTGCAGAGTAGGTATCCTACTACAATCAACTGCAATAATTCTTTGACAGGTTTGAGCCCAACCCCAACTGAATTATGAATTAAAAACGATGTTATGAGCTTTCCAGCTCCCCCACATCTCCTTACTATTCCTGAACTAGAAGTAGGAAGGCAGTATCTGGAGAAGATGAATCACTTCCTTTTGCAGTTTTAGAAAACTGATGTATTAGCTTTGCTGTAGGCTTCTTGTGGGGTTTTACTGGCTTTTGGTAGGGATGCAGAGAAATGTAGGTCGTGGATGCCAAATTATTTCTTTTGTTACTAAACTGCTCCTAGTTTAACATATATTAAAACACATACTGAGGTACAAATGGGCAGCCTCCACCCAAGGACTGCACTGACTCTGTGCGGGAGGAGTCTTCTCTGTTTGGTTCAGGACATTTACAAGGACAGTTGGTTACTTCTGCATCAATAAAGAATTAAGACTTTTGGGTTCTGCTGAAATAAACATTCAGTCTTTATGCTACGATTTCAGAAGGACAGATGTAGCAAAGCACATAATGTTCTCAATTTTACCTTGTTTGAACAGCTAACATAAGCATGCTGCTAGGAAATCTCTGTTTTTAATGTTTTAATGGTGCACAGGCTGCATTTTGGTCCTGAATACTCATATTGGACAGTAATGCCCAGAGGATGGTGTGCAAGTGTCTGTCATTTATGATAAAGGAGTTGCCAGTGTAAATTCTGAAGCAAAAATTGCAGTGCTGGATTTCATGTCCAGCAGCAGATTTCCGAACAATATACTTTGTACTATGGTCATGTTTCAGTGCTGAGCTGTATAACTTATCCTACACATATCATTGTACACTCTCAGATCACTGTGAACTTCGGACATTGATAGAAACTTTTCATTAAGTTGTTGTAATACATTGCTGCTGTGATGAAGCTCTGGAAACAGAATTGATTTGGCTTGAGTAAGATATTTCACAGTGACTTCAGAAGTATCTCCACAGTAAAAAATACACTGAAAAAGAAAACTTTCAAACCCCAGAATTTAAAGGGAAACAAAAGATAGTTTTGTTTGGAAAGCTTGAGCTCAGAGCTGGTCAAGTAAGAAGTGAAATTTATTGCCTCACTATCAGGAAACTGCATGAAACAAGATACTGGTGTCAGAGCAGCTCCTTGACAAAAAGACTGTGCGGCAACTCCTGCCCTGTTGCTAAACATGAGAGCAAGAACTAGAGGCAATAACTCTGAGGCAGGTGTACTATCCCTTGGACTCACAACAGCAAGATCACAGAATTGTAAGGGTTGGAAGGGACCTCAAGGATCACCTAGTTCCAACCCCCCCTGCCATGGGCAGGGACTCTTTCCACTAGATCAGGTTGCCCAGAGCCATATGCAGCCTGGCCTTAAAAACTTTTAGGGACGAAGAACAAAAGCTGCTCTTGTGCAAGATTCACCACAGGGTCAGCTACAACAGGATCAGTCTACAAATCTATTGCACAAGCTTCTTGCTGTTAAGGCTAGCTCCACTCTCTCACAACTCCCTTTAACTGCTGTAAAAGTCTGTTCCACCTTTGGACACACCAGCATTTGACATCCATAGAGATCCTGTTTCCCAGGCTTGAGTCTCAGTTTGGTCTCCCCTGTCCCTACCCACAGTCAGGATTGGGGTGCTTTAGCCACATGGAATTACTAGTGAAGTAACTTCATTCTTTCACTGATGCCAGATAGGACAGGGCAGTAATAAGCACACATTTGGCTTTGACTTATATTGGCTGAAATCTGGAAAGTAGCTACACAACTGAGACATAGCTTTGTAGATGACTGAAAAACTGGTGGATTTATGACTAAGTTAGTTCTGCTTTTTTTTCCATCTCCGTGAGTCAATCTGAGTAGTCCACAGCACTGAGCTCTTTCTTCTAAGATAAAGCAGAATGAGGAAGGAAGAGCTACTGCTGTCCTCTGGGGACATCTGGCTGGTCATTATCCTTATTTATTTTACCCTTCTCTTCCATACTGCAGAAACCCTGGGCAACTCCACAGAAAAGCAAAAGCAGACTGGGGGCAACACACATCCAGTTTTCTTATAGAACAGCAATAAAACCTTAAGTAAGAGTATGAAGACTTAATTTAATAACCTGCTAGGAAAATACACATTGTCTGTGCTTGAAATTGGATCCACACAGCCTCTGAAGAGTTTAGCAAATTGCTTCTTTCACATTTGAGCGTGTGTGTATCAGTGGTCAGCTCCATCAGCATTTGCTAAGACTACTGTTCATTTCAGATAGTTCTTGCCATTTCAGCCCTGGAAAAAAAATCTCACTTTTTGTGACTGTATAAAGTATTATTTAAAAGTCAAAGACTTCTGGTTACCTGGCAACCTATAAATGAAGTCTTTGGAAGAAGAATCTGAAAGGAGGGTCCTACTGAATATAAGTCTTATTTCTACATTGTAAATGAAGCTCTCTCACAAAAGATTTCAAATATAAATGGGTTTTTCCACTCTGGGACTAGTTTATAGTTAGGAATATCAACAAAATACAAAAATATAAATATCTTTATATGAATAAATAATGATAGCAAACCTTTTCACTATCCTGACCTGCCTGTAACTTTACCTGAGCTGCAAAAAAGATATCTTTGAAAGGCTGCAAATGTTTAATTAATTTAACTATACTGGCTAAGAACAATTAGAGAAGTATAAGTGAGTAACTGGTGCAGCTAGGCCATTACAATTTTCTCTGTTTTAGGCTTCAGCCCTTCATTGAAAGCCTGCCTTGGCTTCCCATCAGAACCTGGCATCTGTCCAGTAGCAATACACTGAGAAAACATTTTTAATTGCTCCTGTAATTTTGAAGCATAAATTTACTCTAGATGTGAGCTAAAAGAACATTATTAGCATTAGAGAAAACAAGATAAAAATGAAAGAGTAAAATGGCAAACAGACCTTTCTGATCTGGGTGGTGAGCCCAAGAATGAAGGCTGCTCTTTCCTCTTGCCATTCCTTGCTAAACACAGGAGGAAGCTCAAGCTGTTCTCTGCAGGTGCAGTGGCAGCACACTTGCAAGCAGCTGAACATACCTAGCACAGTGATTTGTTATTAATATTATTTCAGATGTACACTAGAAGGGTTGAGGTAGAAATCTAGGACTGCATCCAAATTGCCTTCTAAGGCATGAGATAATCAGTAAGAATTTCTTCCTTTTTATGGCTGCTCATTCCTCCTTCTGTCCCTTAAAAACTAAAGAAAGAAAAATGAAGGAGGGGGAAAAAAAAACCCACCACCCTAACAACCCTTTTCTTAAGAACAACCTTTTCTTAAAAAATAGAACAACAGATTGAAGCATCACAGTTGATGCAGTTCTATGGCACATCATCAAAGACTTGATTATCTCTACTAGTGCAATGGCTTTTGAAGTTAATAAACATTTTAACCTGCCATACTATAAAATGACCCTATTTAACTGTGGATCAGACCCCACTTAACAGCTAGTGCCTATAAAGAAGAGAAGGGTCTTGAAACATATTTAAATGTTTCTTATCACAGTTCCTATCAACAGTTAACCCCTCACTCTCCCACAGAGGTGTCAGTTCTCTCTGCACTCTTGGCAGAGTGCACTGTAGGATGCCAGGCATCAGACAGGACTTTGTGCTCATACAGTTACTTCCCATTGCTATAAGCAGTGAGGCAGAAAAGATAAAAGCCAGAGATGCCACTCACCTGCCTGGTAAATTCAGCAGGTCAGAGTAGGGTGGGATGCCAGCAACCCCACATTGTTCCCAAATCCACATGTTCTTATGGAATGAACTGTAAAGCCATTAGAGACATTTTCATGTGTTTCTTTTGAATTGTATAGATCACCAGGTAAAAGCACAGGTAAATAGGCTGGAAGGAGGGAAAAAAATCCCTGCCAGGCTTAACCCCACCTGTAACAGTATCCTTTAATGTCTTAGAATAATATAGAACAGATGATTTTTTAAATGAAGCTTCTTTCTACTACTCCATTTTTACTACACAAATGAGAAGAACAAAAAAGGCTTTGCAGTGCTGCAATCAAAATTCACTCTTCCTGGGGTTTGGTTTTGAGGACAACTATAGAAGTTTCTATGCTGAAAGATTCTAGCAAGTAAGGACTATTATAAGGTTTGCTATCTACATCATAACAATGGCAAGTTCATCAACACAGACAGGAAAAAGATCTGCTACAGTATTATGCAATACATTCATCCCTGGCAGGGAAAGAGAACTACACAACCTGGTGGCAGAGTAATTACAATAATATCAGACTTTATTTTTACATCCCCCCCAAAATCCAAGCCCTGAACCCACAGCTGTTTTTCCCACAGAAATGTCATTTCCCAGAAACATCATAAAGGCTTTGTAATGACTGAGAGCTGTGATACTGAATCCATGACAGCAACAGAGGGCTGGCTTGGGGTCCATTATTGGTGAAAAGATGGGAAACAGTCAGATCACTGCTGACAACTTGAAAGCTTAGCAAGAGAAAAAACGAAGTACAATGGATTTTCACAACTCACAGGTTCACAGTGATAAAAAAGTTTCACTTACTTCTAGAGAAGCAAATAAATTTTTCCTGATCCTGAATCATAGGCTGTGTTCTAGCTGGATGCACTAGCAAGATCCAGCAAACATAAAAGTACTCAGGAAAGAAAAATAATCTAATTGAAACAGTTACAGATTACTGAAGTAACAAGATGAAAGTCCAGTAAGTATCACTCAGATACTTAAGAATGCACAGATAAAAGTAAGAAAACCCGAACCCTGTATCTGCTGGAGAAAGTCCAATGGAGAGCTACAGGAATGATTACAAGACTTGAACCTGAAGAAAGACTGAGGGGCCTGGAGCTGTTTAGTCTCAAGAAGAGAAGGCTGATAGGGGATCTTATCAACATATATAAATATCTGCAGGGTGGGTGTCAAGATAAAGGTCTCTTTTTGGTGGTGCTGGTGCCTAGTGATAGGATAAGAAACAACAGGTACAAGCTAGAGCAGAGGAGGTTCCACCTCCACAGCAGGAGACACTTCTTGATGGTGAGGGTGATGGACCACTGGAACAGGCTGCCCAGAGAGCTTGTGGAGTCTCCCTCTCTGGAGACTTTCAAAACCTGTCTGGATGCATTCCTGTGTGGCCTGTCCTAGGTGATCCTGATGATAGAATCATAGAACCAATCAGGTTGGAAAAGACCTCAGAGATCATCAAGTCCAATCTGTCTTGAGAGGTACCTCCCAACTCTTAACATTCTGTGAGTCTATGACTATTTACAGTGACACTGCTAAAGCCAAAGACCTTCCTTATGAAATTCTTGTAGCTGAAATCAGAAATAAGACTCCAGTTACTTTTAGCAGATGCCCACAGGTAGCCTATGGAGTATAGTTATTCATCTGGAAACAGGAGAAACAAAAAGAAAAAACATTCTATGATGATTGTTTTCGTTTTCCTAAGACAAAAACCCAAAAGCATAAGCAGATTAAACAGGCATACATCAAACACCATCAGGTAAACTTCTTCCCAGCGTTCAATACAAAAATTTAGCACAATGCAGTCAAACTCCTAGAATATAGTACTGTGCACCATGCAGCGCAATAATTATGCACAATTAAAGCCTACTGTGCAATTTTGTTAGCATAAAAGCTCACTGACTCACACCAGTTGAAAAACCTAAACCGCCCTGCTACAGCGTCGCTTCCCCCGATTAAATGCCAATCCACAATTTCACCTCTAGGGCCAAAATACATTTCTCAGTTTGGTCTGATCTTTTCACAGTTGTTGTGTTTAAAGCTCAAGCTCTGACAAAGTGAACAAGAAAGAATTAGCATTAAAATAGCTCAGAAAACACATCAATGTTTCATTTCTAGGAAACGCACTCCTCGTGTTCCACTCTTGGAGGCTCATAATAGGTACTGAATAATTAAGGCCATCAGGACGATTTGTAAGAGATCTTTGAAATACAGGAAAGCTTTGTTCACACTGTCTGAGAATGAATGGTGTTTTGTATGAAAACCATAGTGTTTAAGTGCATGCTTATGTTTGTTATTTGATGCCTGACAACTCGTTTAGCCCATACACTTACTTGGAGGAACTATTCTATAGAGGTCAATTGCACATAGTTCCTTTGCAGAATACAATGCAAAGAGTAAGACATGTAAGACTTCTAAGTTTTAAAATTAAGAAATTAAAATTAATCTTAGAATTGAAAGAAAAAAAAAGTCATACTTCTAAGTCTTAAAGTAACAGTAAAGGTACTTGTGAGAGTCAGAGATTTACAGATTCCAAAACTTACCAAAAGCCACTGTGATGGGAACTGGAAAAGGAGGAATCCAATAAGAACATAACAGGTATTGTAGCCTCTTTGAATGGACAGCATCATAGATCTCTAGGTGATGTATTATAAATATATATATATAAATATCATAGAATCAGTCAGGGTTGGAAGGGACCACAAGGATCATCTAGTTCCAACCACCCTGCCATAGGCATGGGCACCCCACACTAGATCAGGCTGGACAGAGCCTCATCCAGCCTGCTCTTAAACACCTCCAGGGATGGGGCCTCAACCACCTCCCTGGACAACCCATTCCAGGGCTTCACCACTCTCATGGTGAAGAACTTCCTCCTCACATCCAGCCTGAATCTCCCCACCTCCAGCTTCATTCCATTCCCCCTAGTCCTAGCACTACCTGAGATCCTGAGAAGTCCCTCCCCAGCCTTCCTGTAGGCCCCCTTCAGATACTGGAAGGCCACAATTAGGTCACCTCGGAGCCTTCTCTTCTGCAGACTGTACAACCCCAACTCCTTCAGTCTGTCCTCATAGGAGAGGTGCTCCAGCCCTCTGATCATCCTCATGGCCCTTAATATATATGTACTTGTACTTCCCAAAATAGTGTCTCTCATACCTGTCCTTGAAGGAGATGCATTCCCACTGGCTTCACTGAGGTTATAAATTCATTCTTTGTACATTTGCACAAATGGGGCCAAGGCATCCAGAACATCACCACTCTTGCATGGATAAAAGCTCATAAGGGGTCAGTTACCCATGATCATGAATACTGTACAACTTTTAGTACAAAAAATTTGTTAGATCTAAATTTATCCAAATATTTATCCAAACATTACCAAGATGTCTATTCTGGTGAGTAGAAAGCAAGAAGAAAATGAACCAGAAAAACAGTGGAAATAGACAAAAAATAGATTTTTGAAAAAAATACAGTTACTGTTGTCATTTAACAGTCCCTTTGTGGTAGCTATAAAAGATGTTTTGTTAGGCACCCACTGTGTCCAGTTGTGGGCCCCTCAGTTTAGGAAAGATGTTGAGTTGCTGGAACGTGTCCAGAGAAGGGCAACAAAGCTGGGGAGAGGTCTGGAGCACAAGCCCTATGAGGAGAGGCTGAGGGAGCTGGGGTTGCTTAGCCTGGAGAAGAGGAGGCTCAGGGGAGACCTTCTTGCTGTCTACAACTACCTGAAGGGAGGTTGTAGCCAGGTGGGTGTTGGTCTCTTCTCCCAGGCAACCAGCACCAGAACAAGAGGACGCAGTCTCAAGCTGAGCATGGGGATGTTTAGGATGGATATTAGAAAGAAGTTCTTCACAGAGAGTGATTGCCCATTGAAATGTGCTGCCCGAGGAGGTGGTGGAGTCACCATCACTGGGGGTGTTCAAGAGGAGAGTGGATGAGGCACTTGGTGCCATGGTTTAGTTGATTAGATGGGTTGGTTGATGGGTTGGACTTGATGATCTCGAAGGTCTTTTCCAACTTGGTCTGGCATATTCTATTCTATAGACAAACTCAAAAGAATTTGCTGCTTCTCCTGACTTGTGTTCTTCAAGAGCTCCTTAGATAGTATGACACTATCCAGTTCTCATCAACATGATATTTGAAGTCCTGACCAGACACAGAAATAGAGATGAAATAACCTGAAATAGTATCTCTATCAGCTTGAGCAACCCACATACCATCAGGGAAAGGGAATTTTAATTCCTGATATTGTCTTCTCCCTGATCTATAACCTTTTTCTACTCTAAACTACTCTTCTTAATGTTTTCCCTTTTCTCTAATGAGAATCTGGCTTAGGCAGCTTAAGCCTATCTTTGGTAACTGGGGACCAGGAGAGAAGCTTTGAAAAGCAACAACTTAATGCAGCCTGGCTGTCATGCAAACTTGCAGTCTCTGGGTGGCTAAGACCGTCTGCTGTCTCTGTAATTCTTCAGCTGTGAGGCTGCAAATGAGAATTACCTCTAGACAAGAAATTTTTATTCTGCTGTGATGTTCTGCATGGTTGTTTTATTTAGTTTTCAAGAAAGGTAATTTCTGGAGCCACAGCAAGTGTGTCCATTTGAATTAACTTCCCTTCTTATGCAGAAGAGCAGCATTGCCAATACTACCTGAAAGAGCATCACTTTGTGATGGACATGCTCTTTCTTAAAAAAAACCCAAAACCAACCCACACAAAGATTGCTAAGTTATTTTGTGTTTAATGCTCTATTTTTCAAGTCCTTTAGCTCCCCCCTTTGTATCTTCAAACATTTTTACTCAATTTAAAAGTGTCTGTATTCAGACAAAGAAGCCAAGGTTTCTTCCTCAGGAAATCATGGGCTCCTTAAACTGGAGCCATTAGGTCTGGTTTGCTTTCAAAGTCTACATATTCAAATAAAAATTATAAATGCTATTACATTCAGGCCTGGCTTGAAAGACAAGGCACTGTCCTACAAGAAAGGATGACAAAGAGGATTTGAATTTTAGCATTTAGTAAATATTTGTACATTGCATTTCAAACCAGAGAGCAATAGACAAAAACACATTGCTTGCTGCCAGAAATGGCATGTTTTGGGATACTGAGATCTACTCAGGCAGTTAGAGTCATGAGTAGGAGCAACACTGCAGGGCAGAGAGTGATCTGCCATCCATTTTCCTCTGCTCTGTGAAACTCAGGCTGGATTGCTAGCTAGATTGTTCACTCAGAGAGTACATACCTCATCCAGGGAACACCTTTCCTCTTACATCCTCTTGCCGGAGGCTAATCCAGTGAGGTGCTATTGACTGCACCCAGATTCAGACCTAAGTGTTTAGGGATAGGGGCAATCTCTCTCTCTCTCTGCAACTTTCAGCCTGAAACTTAAAATCTTTCCTTAAAATCTCTGCCAGCAACCTGCTGCCCACCAAACACCTGACCAAGCCAAGCAAAGTCATGCTGCCATCACCAGAACAATAGGTGCTGGGGATGAATTCTCATATTTCACAAAGCAAGCACATACCTGCAAACTCCCCACAGCACAAAAACCACGTTAAGGCAAAGGCACTGCAGGGCCTGGGGGAGCAATGGAGTCCCCAGCCTCCGAGAGCAGACATGTACTAAGTAAACAAAACTGTAATTTGTTTTTCTGAGCTTATTTATGTGCTCACGACGATCAGCACAGCACACCAGCTGTGTGGGATGGGATTGCACTAACGCCAGTGGTGAAATGAATTTAGGCAGCCCTTACAGAGGCTGCACTGTCCTGTCCAGATGAAACAAAGGCAACATGAAAGCACGTCTCTAGAGACCACATAAGCAGGTCAAAATGAAGCAGCACCAGTAGGAGCTTATGTTAATAAGATTATGATTTCAAGGCCATATTTTGGCAGGTCTTTGAAAACCATTGCATGTCATTGAGGCAACAGGCAAAATGCTTTGTCCACAAAATCTCAGGGGTGTGCAGTTGTGACTGCAAGGCCACTGAAGGACAAGGTTATGGGAAGACGCAGTGAAAGGTGTTTCTTCATGGAGAAAGAATAAACAAACAGAAGCTTAGCCAGTTTCTGAACCCCAGACTGCTATAAACCCTCCTACTCACATACACGTGTCTGAGGCAGGAGCTTCTGGAGTCCACCTGGCCCTCACGGTGTCAGGAAGCTGAGGCGCAGCCGCTAGGCCTCCTTCTCCACAGCCGTCAGCACCAAAATCCTCCAGAAGTGCACTGGACTCAGGACCACAGCTCAGAAATCCTGCTGCACCTCTGTGAGCTGAGGGTAGGACTGCCCCTTGCCAGACAGAACCGGTTCCAGCTGTCTCTGCCACAGACCCATCACAAGGCACAGCTGAACCCATCACAAGGCACAGCTGAACCCATCACAAGGCACAGCTGAACCCATCAGCAGCACAGGTGGCACTGCAAAAAGTATTTAGGAAAGAGCAAAAAGGGCCCAGGGGCAGTGAGGAGCAAGACAAAAACGTGGGAGAAACAGCCCCGTGAGTGCCCAGGGCTGGGAAAGAGGAGCAGGAGGAGGTGATCCCATTGTCCAAGCAATAAATTGAATAAATTTTGTCCATGAGGGTAACTGGTAAATGATTTCTGTCCTTACCTTGACGCACAAGCTTGTCATTCATGTTTGTTCTTGGGTCCTGTTGAGGAGGGGAGCGTGCAGCTGCATAGACACCTGGCAATCAGCCATAATTCAGCCCACATCATCTGCCCTGCGCTGCATTGAGCCACCTCTGGCTTTCCATGGGGAAAATTCATTGTCCACATGAAGAACTTAAAACAGTGGTTTTGAACACCCAGAAGCCTCTTCATCCATACTGGCAGTGAACTGCAGCTTCTCACTCACTCTTCTTTCTCTGATCTTCAAACCTGGGAACTGAGCACAGCTGTTAGGATCCTGCACCCTCTCAAATTTTCTAGACTGCCTAGTGTGGCACAGCTTGCTGCCTGACGTCTCCAAGAACAAAGCAGCAACAATCAGCCAGGATAAGAAAACGGGACTAAGATACAAGGATACATTTATTTCAATTTGGCAAAACAGTCCATGCGTCTAAGCCCTTCAACATCAGTCAATATCACACCTGATTACTTTGTTATTGCATCTTATATACCTAGAGCTGTTTTCTACAGTGAATTTTAAAGACACACTTCAGTATGATGATCTGTTAACGCAACACATGCATCTGACTGGCCATGTCTTGCTATCTGTTAGGCCAAGGAGAACTACGGAGCTGAACACCAGATACTCTTTCAGCTCTCTCAAGTTAGGCTTCCTGCATTTATCTTGCAATTGTCTGAATATTTGAATAATTGTGCATAATATAGTATTACTATTTAGATAAATCAACTCATACAGTGCCTATTAGAATCTGATCTCAGCTAGATAACTAAACACCTGAAGAGTGAATCAGTTTCCTAATTTTTACAGCATACTTCACTACAAGGTGTCTTTGCCTTTCTTTTACTTAGGACAAATGATGATTGAATGGAGTGAATAAAGCTCAATTCTGAATACCAGACCAGTCTGCTAGCCTGGAAAATTCTATACTGCTGTTTGAGCAAGATGGATATTTACAGGCCATTGACTAGATCCAAGGGGTTCAATTAGTTGTATGTCTTTGTCTCAGGCAAAGAAATTTTGCCACCCCTGGATTTAAAATGAAAGATTACCAGTAAGGTAGCCATGAATAAAACTAGCATTATTTCAGAGTGCACAACTGATTCTTGAAAGAATGCTCTGCAGACTGAAAAGCTGAGTAGCAAATACCTACTTACTTTACAAATGGATCAATATTGGTGCCATAAGAACCACTTCCCAGACAAAACCCAAGAACAGTAACTAGGGTAAAGGGCAGACTGCCCTTTTGCTCTCCTGGCATGTATTGTTAAGCCATGTCCAAATATGTCTAACAAGCCTGTAGCCATGAAACTATTAAAACCAAGAAGCTATGCACTCGAGCTACTAAATTCTTAGCAATACATAATTATTGTAACGTTAACATAATTAATTTTAAAAACCATCTTTTGAAAGAATATTAAAAGACATCACTCCAAATACAGTGCAGAGAAGAAAGGAGGCAGTAATTAAGGAAGAAAGAAAAGGATACATGTTAAAACTGTGTGTCACATTTAGGGGGGTGGGCAACCCACTGTATTAAAAAATTAATTCACATGACCCGCAGTGCCTTACGCAATCAGCAAGAAGAAAGACAAATCTCTGCTCCTCCTCACTTTCTCGCTCCTCACTCTCTCACTTTCCCTTTAACAATGAGCCCCAGGTATATCTTCCCTTCCAGTCATTTTAATTTGCTACATTTTAATTTGCTACCAAACAAATAAATCTGTGGAAAAAGTGCAAAATCAAATTAACAGAAAATAAGTACCACAATGGCCACATTTACAGACAGTTACTTATTACCTGCTGTGGGCTTAACTGCAGATTATCCTTTAAAATCAGCTTTTTTTTTTTTAATGTATGTAAATTAGCATAGCACCATTCAAACAAATGGGGCCATGCCTTTTTGTCCCAGTTGATGATCCAGCCTATAACATGGATTTTGTTCACCTGAACAGAGACACTGCGGGATGCCTGTGAGCTGAAAGTTTTAAGTCAGTGTTCACAGCAAGTAGATTTTCACACCACACCTGCTGAGATGTTTCAGCTAGCCTCAATTCTCTAAAAGTCCACTTTGTCTGCAAAAGAAAGTGAAAAAAAACCCACCCTAATAGAGCAGCAAATTAAGAAGGGGGGGGGGGGAGGGGTGCCCTATTTTTAAACTTCATAAAACGCAGAGAAATCTCAGCTCAGTGGGAAAGTGAATATATGGGCAAGGGGTAATTTTTGAGGTACCTCTTCAGAGAGCTACAATTTACATGTAAGTAATTAACTGTTCAGTAAAAGGCACACACACTTTGGATTCACATCTTTTGGAAGCTACATTGTCTCCAAGGAGTACATTTTTGCGTACAAAGACAGGGAGAAGAAAAATGGACTGGGTTTGTGGGACTACCACATGATTAATAAACAGGCAAACGCCACACCAAGGTGCCACTACAATCAGTCCATTTGCCAGTGGAGGAATTTCTCCTACCTAACCTGAGCTTGGTGATTTGCAGAGTGCAGCACAAGCATTTTTACAGGCAACGATGTGGCTCAGAAGAAGCAAACATCCAGTCTCAATAGATTGTGAGTGGAGAGTGATGAAATATTATTGCTACCAGGATGTTTTCAAACTGTTTTTTACTATACGCAGATTTTTCTAAGACAGAAAATATACAGGCAGATATCTCCTGGGTGTTTTGATGCTGCAAGGCACATCTGGGCTAAGGGGACCCTGATCATAAAAATGATTTCACCGCTTTAAAAAGGACTAGCTCACAGAATAATTAAACATGGGAAATGTTGTGTCTAGACTGGGCCTGGCTGTCATGTTCTCTGTGAGTTATCTCCTGGCTATGAAAGCAGCTAGGAGACTCGCACTAGGATAAATCTGTGGTTATAGGTCCTACATTGCATCATTAAGAGCATAGTTGTGCAAAAGGGATGCTGAGGTGTCTCTCCAGCGTAAGACATATCTCTGCACCTAGATAAACTAATATCAAGAGTGCTGTGTTCAGCATAGTCCAACTTGCATTACAGCATTTAGCAAACTCCAGAACTTGAAGATCAGGTTCTACTTCACTGCACTTTGATGGAGATTGCTGCTCAGCTTATCAAATGCATTGACTTCATCTAAACATTGCAATATGATTCCTGCTAGATTCCTATGAATTTGATGTAAATATTATCTTTTCCATTTGCTGGTATCTCCAGAGACCATCTTATCAGAGTTAAGTTAATCTATAGATTAATATGATCCATTTCTTCTAGCTTTCTACCTTAAGAGGTAGAATTAGATATAGGCAAGTAGAGAGGACTTGCACCATGTTCACTTTGCATCGCCTCTCTCTCTCTACCTCTCTCTCTCTACCTCTCTCTCCTCCTTATTCTAGCCTCCCACAGATGTGTTTTTTTTGGGGGAGCCTAGGTCTGTTCAAGCACCACAAATCTCAGCTGCAATGTCTAACTTTTCTGTATCACCATTATTGTGGTTCTGCTACACTAGTCCCTTTGATACAGGCACAGCTTCTGCAGTAGCAGCAATTGAGATAAACTGACATTTGTTACATTGAGGAAATAAGTCTTTTAGCTGTTAGAAGCAATCCCTACTCTCTTTTAAACAGCTAAAAGACTTCCTTTAAAAATCTAACAAATAGTAGTTAATCTTCATTGGTGTCTCTCTAGTGGCATCTGTATTAAACGTCCTGGCCCAGCGCTGGCAATAGCACTGATGTATTAGTGTTGGCATTTCCAGTGAGGACTGATTAAGGACTTTGGAAAGTGGACCAACTGCCCAAATAGCACAGGTCAGACAGGACAGGAGAAATTATAGGACAGGAGAAATTGTGGAGATTAAAGGGAATATGAGGGAAAAGATGGCAGTATTGCTGCAGAGCTTGGACTGGAAGCTATAGTTATCACTCCCTCAAGAACGGGGACATTGCTAGGGAAGTATGACCTACAGCTGTCTGCTCAAGTCCTGCAGCAACCTTGCCAATGATTTGTTATCATGTTCTTACCTCATAAAAAAATAAAATGATACTCATTACCATCATTTTAGGAAGGGAAAAACCCAGATTGGGACTTTCCCCAAGGATAACCAGTAACGATAAAGAAGGTATAGGTACTATTGTGTCCACTCTCAACATTCAAAGCATCACGTAAAAGATCTAGTCCTTGGTGTAGGTCAAACTCAGAAGAAACACTATGGAGCTGACTGTCATACTGTGGAATTTCTTTAGAATCTATTTTGTGTTGAATTTACACATAGCAACCTGCACCTAAAAACTATTACCCTCTGCTGAAAACAAATCTAAGCAAAAAGTACCATGTTCTCTAATGTAGAGTAGCACACTCCAGAATATTCTTATGTGAAACAAGGACCTTTGTGAAGAGCATTCTTGAAGATATACTTCAAGGCCAATGAGCACTGTCAGATTTAAACAGTCTGGTATGTGGGGAGAAATCTACAAAGCCAGTATTCTCAGCTCCTCTGTCCATGTGCCTCTTCATTATACTACTCAGAGGCCTCTGTTGCCAATACTGCAAACAATTTAGAATTGAACAGTCTTTTTTTAAACCTGTGAGGGGGACAAAAAAAAGGGCAGCAAAAATGGAAAGATTTATAAAGGGAGATATAAAAATATCAGTTTTAGAAATAATCTGCAACGGGAGGAGGTAGATTGGCAGGTATATTCGCAGACCAGAGCCAGAAAGCAGAGACACATCATTAAAGCATTAACTGTGTATCCTGAAGAATTACTCTGGTAGAGAGCCAATGTGCCATCAGTATTATTTCATGACACCAAAGCTTTATATCAGTTAGATCCCTAAAAGGTATGTGACACCAAACCTTTGTATCAGTTAGACCCCTGAAATCAAATAGTATTTTTAAAATTAAGGAAACATTTCTGTCATTTAAGTTTTGGGGTCTTTTGAAACTTTTAATCAATGAGAATTTGAAGGTTATTCATCCACTATTCACTTAACAGCGGAGAATCTCACAGAATTTTTCTGTCTTGAACTTTATCAAGAGCTCTGCCTCTTACCCTACCCTCTAGTACAAAAGAAACAGACAAGAAAAGAAATCATTTCAGGTCAGGCTGACTCCTTTTGCAAGAGCTCAGGTCTACCTCATTTACTGGAAATCCATTTGGCATCTCCTCCTAGTTCAGAAGGGCTGTTCATTCCCTTACTATGGCTCTTCATCAGCTCCTGGTAGGTCAGCATTTTGTTCTTTTTCTTCTCTGGGTTAGGCTGGTCCCAATCGCCCCTTTCCATCTCAGAAAGGACACTGGCTTAGTCCATACCATTTCCTTGAGAAAAATGCTTTGGTGAGACTCTCTTTGACCCTGTTCTAGCAAAATACTATTCAGGAGCTTCTCTTCCTACAATTGAAATTGACTATTGTCAACAGACTCCTGGATGAAGAGTAATGAATCCAACTTCATTTTTAAGCACTTCTTGCTTACAAGAATAAGCCACTTCAATCAGCACCAGCTGCTTAAGTCAAGATATATTTCCATTCACTAGTGGCTGATCATATGCAAATTATAGGGGAAAAGCCACATGCAAAAGAGTGACAGATGGAGCTGTATCAGCTTTTACCTACCAGTAAAGATGGGGGGTATGGGGTGGGGGGGGTGGTGTAAAAATCAGTGTCAGCACTTTTGTCAAAATGTGTTTTTAACAAAAGACATTTGTTAAATTATTAATGCACTTCCACAATATTTTACAATATTTGTACTATGAACTAATGATGTCCTGTCAAGGAGTGCAAAGAGTCTTCTGCACATTCTTTTGTAAGTAAGGTAATATATAAAAAGGCAAGGAGGGCTTGGGGAAAGATACCCTTAAGATCAAACTCTATATTCATCAGTGGTCCTGGCACCAGACTTCCTCCTCACCTCCCTTTTCTCTCAGATCATCACATGCCCCATGGTCAGAAACCTGCCTTGGGGTATTGCTTTCCTCTTTGCCTGCAACACCACAGCAACAAAAGCCATCTGCTTATGACTTGAATTATTTCATTTATTCCAACAGAACTAAAAAAATTAGCTGTATGGCAGATGAGCTTCTTTCCAAATGAGGACACTGTTACAGAAGACAGAATGCTCCTTTATGTCTATGAAGTTTCCTTCACTTTGTATAAAACTTGCAGGGTAATCATGAGTTTTCCATCATCATTAGCAGCAGGATCCCAGGAGTTAAATCAAAGAAGCCTAGCAAATGGCACAACACTGGAAGGTTCTCACAAAGAGCCTATTCAGATAATTGAGGCATCTTTCTGGTATGAACCTCTTCATGACACTGAAAACACAAACTAGAACTAGGTTTTCTTTCACATAAGCTTGCAGTAGGAGTTGAGAGCACAGGAGGGGAAAATGAGGGGAAGAAAGGAAGAAGAGTTCATACTGAAATAATAAACCATTGTTTCTCTAGAAACCTTAAGATTTGTCATGTTATATAAAAAAGAATCAATATTAATGGGATATACTTGTGTTGCAGATGTAGATAAAACCCAAGAATGTCTCCCACATAACATAGTATGCACAGATGAAATTTTAAAATAGAGTTTAAATCATCTCTCTCAGAAGCTTTAAACACCACCTTCTAGTAAGTGACATTGAGCTTCCAGCAAGAGCCAGTTCCATGTATGAAATGTGTCTCCTAAAACTGAGAAGTATATAGAGTAACATAATATGTCAACAAATGATGTCCTAGAGATTGAAAGCAATCTACCCAGCCTGCTCTAGCTTATCCCACTGTACACAGAAAAGTACCAGGTGTCAAGGTATCACAGAAAATAGTTTAGATATTACTAGCCTAACAGAATAAAAATACTTTGATTCACATTTTGGATAAGGAAACAAACCCCCCCCAAAAAGAAACAACACCCCAACACACTCAAAAAAAACCCCACAAAACTACTTCTCATCTACTGTGCCAATGGCATCCTGGCCTGGATCAGAAACAGTGAGTCCAGCAGGAGTAGGGAAGTGATTGTGCCCCTGTACTTGGCCCTGGTGAGGCCATAGCGTGAGCATTCAATTCTGAGCACCACAGTATAGGAAAGACACTGAGCACTTAGAGAGTGTCCAGAGAAGAGCAATGAGGCTGGTGAGGTGTTTGGAGGGCATGTCACATGAGGGGGGGCTGAGGGAGCTGGAGTGCTTGGTATGGAGAAGGCCAAGGGGGAAGATCTTACTGCTCTACTACTTGAAAGGAGGTTGTAGTGAGGCTGGTGTCAGTCTGTTCTCCCAAGTAACTAGCAATAGGATGAGAGCAAATGGGTTTAGGTTGTGTGGGGAAGTTTAGGCTGGACATCAGTAAAAACTTCTTTACTGAAAGAACGGTGAGACATTGGAACATGCTGCCTAGGGAGGTAGTGGAGTCACCATAATTGGAAGTGCTCAAGAAGAGTGTAGATGTTGCACTTCAAGATACGTTTTAGTGGCCATGGTAGTTGGGCTGCAGTTTGATTTGATGATCTTAAAGGTTTTTTCCAACTTTAGTGATTCTATGACTTACCCAGTAGCTCCCCTGCTTACGGGGCTTGTGAACAATGATAAACCATTGCCAACTCCCAGCAGTCCTTTGGGTGCCCACACAAGTCCCTGGCCCTAGCTATTTATGCAGCCAGCTGTCAATTCAGCACAACTCATGAAGTACTGATATAGGTCAAGAAACTGATAAATTTTAGGCTATCTTTTAAGGAGAACACCTGTCAAAACCAGAAAATTATTCCACGTTCTACTTCTGACTTAAAAGGGAGGAATCACACAATGACTGGGATTGTAGCCCTCAGCTAGGACACTAGAAAAAAAGAACAGGCATGTTATTGCCAAGTTGACTTTGCAAGAATATAGACATTTATAAAGCCAGCTGGCTTCAAATTCGAGTTCCACAATTCCTGTTGCTTGTCAGGGAGCATCATGAGATGAAGTCCACATTAACTAGTTAAAACATCCCCCCAAAGCTAAAAGTACTGAGCTGCACTACAGCTTTGACAAAGACATTTTGCTAAATTAAATGTCTCTCAAAGTTCTTTGCCAAGTGAGATAGAACAAAGACCCTGAAAAAAAGGGGCACTATGACACCTGCCCATTTGCTGTCACAAAGTGCTGCATAACAGACACTTTCAGTGGATTTTTATGTATCCTTTTTAGAGTAGAAATTTTTTAAAGCAGTTAAACAAATTCCTTACCACAATTTATTAGTATACTGTAAAAAAAAAAACCCAAACCCCCAAACAAACAAACAAAAAAACCCAAAACCCCAACCAAACAAAAAAAAAACCCCACCACACAACAACAACAAAGAAAGAAAAGTCACGGGCCAATTATTGTTAGATTGTAATAGATCGTCCTGGTCCTGGAACAGTCATGAGACAGTGCAACAGCCACTGTAAGAACAGTTCCTGTGAAACAACTGTTTTGATTACATCATTTTTGCTCATTAAGTTTCCATTTTGGGCATTGGGACACAGCAGTGGCAGCGACACCCACGGCTCTTCTCCGGGGATTTGTGAAGATGAAGGTGACTCCGACAGGAATCCTCCCTGCATTACACTGTCCTGAGTCCACACTGTGATTTGTATTTGGCATGATGTCTTTATGTCTATGCTTATGATTTTTCTAAGAAACTCTCATTTGAAATGTTAAGATTCATCTGTTTGGTACTTGCATTGTCAGTAAGCATCATACAGCATTTTGGCATATTTTAGATAGGGCACCTTGTTTTACTATAAAAACCTGCTTCTTGCTACACCTGTACAGCAACACGTAGACAGGATTCAGATTTTGGTAACCCACAAGACTCAGAAAATACTTTCTCTAATTTTACTCTTATTTCTGTACATGCCTATTGTCCCCAAGAGATTTTTAATTATTAAGGACATTGACAGGGAAAGATCAGCTGTGTGATAGAAGATCAGTATCCAGTCCTACTTAACTCCCAGAATCAGGGAAGATAAACAGATAAATTGTCTTTCTACTGCTTATATAAATTCGTATACTAGAGTTCAGGACTGGGACAGATGGATACTACAGTAGCTCCCCCTGCTGATGAAACGTTCTCTAATTCATATATTAGCAAGTTACAATCACCTGCAGTCATGAAAATGTATTAAAAAGCAGTGGTTTACTACCTAAATTGGCAGATCTGACAACAAATTATAAGCTTTTGGCATCCCAGCTGACTTCAGGTGAACCAAAACAGATTCACTTTTAAGGATGGAAGAGAGAATTTAAGTGCATCAGTTCAAGACCTTTTCACTACTACATTGTTTTAAACTGCAATAGGCAGAGCTACTAAATGCACCCTTTTTCTCTGTCTGTACTGCTGGAAACTGCCCTCAGGAGTCCCAGGCCCCTGAGGCCACATCTGGCATACTGTCTCCAGTTGTAGGCCTCTCAGTTCAGGACAGACAGGAAACTGCTTGGAAGTGTCCAGTGCAGAGCCACAATGATTAAGGGAGTGGAATATCTCCTTTAGAAGGAAAGGCTGAGGGAACTGGGTCTCTTTAGTTTGGAGGAGACTGAGGGGTAACCTCATTAATGCTTATAAATACATGAAATGTGAGTGTTGGGAGGACGGAACCAGGCTCTTCTCCATGATGTCAAATGATAGGACAAGGGACAGGGGGTACAAGTGGAGCACAGGAGGCACCTCACGAACATAAGGAAAAACTTTTTCACTGTGAGGTTGACAGAGCACTGGAATAGGCTGCCCAGAGCGATTGTGGAGTCTCCTTCTCTGGAGATACTTAAAACCCACTTGGATGAATTCCTGTGTGACCTACGCTAGGTGATCTTGCTCTGGCAGGGGTGTTGGACTAGATGATCTCTTGAGGTCCCTTCCAACCCCTGTGATTCTCCTGAGGCAGCCCACCCTTAGTGACCTTTGTTATTTTAACCTGATAGTATAAAATATATTCAAAGCATTAACCCCAATGAAATACTTATGCCTGTTAAGAAAATAAGATTTATAATCTTTATTGTTTACTTACATATAATAAATACAATACAGAACAAAAACATCACATCCATTGATTGTATTACACAGGCTGTTCATCAGAATACATTAATTTTTTTTTTCATTAGCCCTTTTATAGGGTTTTGGTATTGGATCTTCAGAATTTCAATTTATAAACCTATTAACTCCCCAGAACAGTCCTCCAATTTTCACCTTCATATATTTCAAATTTTTATATATATATATATACACACACTGATTTTGTTAAAAATATATAAGCACTGTTTGATATCTGCAATAATGGCCTTTAATTTCCATTCATTAGATCTCTATTAATATAGAGAATTTCAAAATAATTAATAGTCTAAATCTGATTTGAATTAAAAATACTTTTTCTATACTTCCCATTTAACTGACCCTCCTCAGAAAACGAAGTGACAGGACAAAGACACTCCAGGCAAAATCAATGTTCACTTTTAAAAAACAAAGGGTAAATGTTCATGCCCTCGCTTCACCTGTATAGTTCTGGAATAATGGAGACATCAATTTGCTATAAAGAAGGGAGGAAGAAACCAGAAGCCAGAGTTTCTGAAGAGGCGTGAATCTCCTTTTCAGATTTACCACTGCCATCCTGCTGTTTCCTTGGCTTAAAATCCCTGCATCAAGCTATAATTACACATTTTTCTCTGCATGAATATACTTATCATTAAACAGAAATTAGACAAAAATGCTACATTTTGGTTTTTATCAAAAATAGATCGAGGTTTAACACACTCTGAAATCTGGTATTTAAGTGCAAATGCAGTACGCATCAGCAATTCAGGTTCTGGTCTCACTAAGGAAAATGGTTAAAAGATGATGCATAAAGATGTTTCAGAGGATATGTACCTGGAACTAGCTGTGCTCTCAGAGCATCTGAATTATCAGCATATCATACAGACTTCACGCAAACAAAAGTTTTCTTCAGTTGAAGGGCCTCCAGTTAAAGCAGCTTCTGCTTTAGGAGTGGTTTTCAGAATTCACTGAAGCTTAGTACGCAAGGTAACACGAAAATGACCAACAAAGCTTACTGGGTTTGCACATCTTTTAGTGCACTAATGCTTTAAGTTTCACAAATGAATTTATATAAACAACGAAGCAAGAGGTTCATGAACAATTTGGGTGTACTAATATTCACTCCTAAGAGAATTTATACAAATTTTAGATCACTATAAGGGCCCCTTCAGCTGTTCAGTGTCAACGCTGTATCATGTGCTCATTCACTTCTCCAGTTCCATTCAGGTAACGTTAATGTGAACAACGTGACTAAGCTCACAATATAGCTTTGAGTGAACAGCCCCTCCTGATTTTCAGTTAATAGAGCATCCATTTACAACTGTGGGACTACACAAAAACTTCAGGACTTCACACTTCACAAAAAAAACTAAAAATCCCCAAATGCAGAGGAGAAACTCCTTAGCATATACATTCTCTCCTAAAATATATTTTTTTTTCCATGATTACAATCACAGATCTTAATTTAAGCACTCAGCCTCAGTATGAAATGATTAGTTAAAATACTTACATTCTACATTAAATCAAGATCAACCCGAGAGATCAATTCAATGCACCTATTGCCTACGCACCTCCTATATGTAATTGTGCTACGTAAGAAATTACCCTGATAATTTTACAGCTGATTCCATATGCTGCCCAGTAAAACTCTTTATTGTTAATTGAGATCTTTAAAGTCTTTCTTTTTCATGAAAGGCATGTTGTTTTGGCTGGAAAGCTTCTACTGTCACTAACTAGAAGAGGGAGATTCTTAAAATATTTTAGAAGTCACCCATTCTGGCGGAGGATTTAGTTTAGTTGGCAAACAAGAGGTCAGATTATAGGTAGAAAAGAAGCATCACCTAAACACAGACAGGATTAAAAGAGTTGTGGGCTGGCAATATCAGTAATATATTGAAGGATCTCTTTAATGAAAACACAGTAATCTGTCTATTACAAAATTAGTTCTAAGCTAAGTGGCTAATTCACTCCAGCCCAGAAGTGTGGGCTCTGTTTGGTTGCTTAATAAAACAAAAAAGGGAAAAACCTCAGGAACACTACCAGAACACACCTGAATTACTAATTCTGAGGCCATTCCAATATCCTATCATGTTTCTTCTGTGGAACATATACAAAATTTGTGCACTTTCCTGAATAAAACAGTCAAAAGTCCATTAAAAAAATAAACAGAGTACTGGGTGAAACTTTACAAACCAAAATGCAGTTAAAGAACTTTGCACTTGTAGAACAAACAGCTACTTTCTACAAAAAAAATCCCCAGAGAAAAGCCTCTTATGCTTTTAAAGAAGTTGGAAGTGAAAGCCAGATGACATTCTGAATGCATTCCACATTGCAGTAGGCATTCCAGAAGAAGTCTAGTTACCCATAAATACCAGATGTAATGATGCAATACTTTACCTTGGAGGAGAGTGAGAACACAGATAACTAAGCAGAGTCACATTTATATCTTAGGTTTATGTTTTCTGTTAGATTTCTAACAATATAGAGAACTGGAGCAGTCAAAATACAATTTGAGTAGCTTTACCTAGAGACAAAATGCCCTACTGTGTTCTTTGCAAAATGAATGGAAATAGGAATGACAAAACAGAAAGCATGGCGAGGAGGTTGATCCTCAAGGCTCACTATGGACAGAAAAATCCCCTACAAGTATACAACTAAGCGAAACAGTCAGCACTTCTTATGCTGCTCATTTTAATGTCATGTAGCAAGACAAATTCACCTTATCAAGACAAATTCACCTTCTAAATAATTAAGCTGCAAGCTGCCTACAGGGAAATATTTCTTGTGACCACTTACAGTAGTACATTTACCATTTTTACCAGCACTAAAAATCCCTCAAATTCCTATTATTGAAATTTTAAGGCAAACCACTCCAAATGTATGCCGCAGACAGAAATATCGCAAAGACATAAAGGTCAACCTGACTGCAGAGTTTCTTTTCAATACAGTTTTACTTTATTAACGCTGTCTATGACTCTCATGGGCTTTGGATCAAACCCCAGTCTAGACAAAGTAACTTTACTGGAAAAACAAACAAAAATCCTCAAGGGGAACAGAGTTTGTGAAAATTTAATGATATATATGAATATATATGTGTTAGAAGATTTATATTGGTACTCTACCCCCGAGTCAGATTATGTATTACTGTAGCATTGCCTAACCCTGGAATTTAATGTCACTGTCACGCTGGAAGTGCAGCTTCCAAATCAGCAGTGCAACTATTAATTCGTATGGAGCATAGCACAATAAAGTAGAAAAACCACCCATATGCAGCATCAGCTTAGAATGGTGGTTTGTCCAAAAAGTGAAAGTGTTGGGCAGAGTGTATTTTACTGACACCTTGAAATGCTCTTAAACATTCTCAGCATGATTTACTTGAAAAGCCTAATGAAGCTCAACATGAAAGTTGCATGATGTGAAATGTTTGAGTTGAAACCCAAAAATTATTTGTAACAATTCTAAAAGCAGGAATTAGTTATCAGCTCTCACAATGCACGGCATCACCCATATTTCCCTGAGAAATCATGCCCTGCAATAACCAAGTAAAACAGAAAACATCATTAATGCAATCCTGGATTAGATGGGGGGGGAGGAGACATCAAACAAAACATGCATAACAACAGTTTATGAGCCAACATTTAAATGCTACTGCAATTAGAAGTATTAAATTGCAGACTCTACATAAGACATAACAAAAATGGTAACTAACTCAAACCTCTCCCAGATAAAGAAAACTGATCAAAAGTACCATTCTATAATCAGTGAAGTAACTCAAAATTGTGATATTAACATTCATCTCTGTTTCTTGTTTTGAGTATGGCACCTCTTAACATTTACAAACACATGAAAACTCTGCCTTACCGAGTCCTATTTTCATATGAAATTTGAAAGTGTGTCCATAAACTCATCCTATGTGTAAAATGTAACTGTTTCCCCCACTCCACTGATAGTTTAGCTTAATAACTTAATTTCTCTAAGATAGGAGGACAGTTTAGTATGGCATAGGCAACATTCAACAGGAAGAGATGGAACTGGGGACTACAATAAATCAAAGAAATCATTTTACCACCTTATTTAAAGCAATAGTGTCATGAATAGCAGTACCTAGGCACAATGGGGATCGTAAGAAAGAGTGACAATCACAACACCACACACAAGGAAAGTAATTTGGAGGCTCTCCTATTTTTGCTAATACATTACAAGGAGGTATGCAGTGCATATGCCAGCATACTGGGTCAAGTATCACACGCAGCACCATGGTTTGTCAATTCGAAGAACGCCGCTGCTTAACACCATGTACTTTGCATTTGCAACACCACAGTACCTTAGCCTCCCTGCTTCTGAGGTTTAGTGTGCAGTTCACTTTAGCCCAACTCCATGACCAGCCAAATCAGTCACATATCACAGCCCCTATCCCATTACATGGATTTTCACAGCCAAAAAGACAAAAAGCAAGATGTAGTGTGCACTAGGCAACAGAAATAGTGGGTCCTCAGTGTCTTCACTGGCATTCACGTGCCCCATACTTTCTAAGTAATTGTTGATTACTGTTGTTACATGTTATTTCAGTCCTTTGTTGAATTAGTTTTACACGAAGAGCAGCCCCTTGTAGTGAAAACATTTTCAGTATGACTGAAACCTAACAGAAATTAGCCAGAAAAAAATTAAATCCTTTTCTCCTTTTGTTCTGGAGCGCAGTACACAGTACATCACACTAAGTGAGACTCATCAAAACCCTAGAAGCAAAGGCATGCTACGTGGCATTTAGCAAATTATCATCATATAAAACTTGAACAGCTCCATAACCTCTATCACACACAGAAGAAATTGTTGGTTGTCTCATAGGATTACAGTAATTAGTTCAACTGTTTGACAGAGCAACACATGTACTATTCATTTTCCATTTTGTAGGCATAGGAAATCACTGCTACTTAAGCATCTAATGGCATTCAAAGAAACGCTTGACATAAAAATTCATTATTTTTTTAAAGTGTATGTGCTTCCGACAAGAAATAGGCCAGAATAAAGACATTCTGAAATTGAAAACGCAGAAGCAATGACAGTTTAGGCTAGCACACAGAGGTGAAGCATTTATGAGAGAGCTCCTTCACATTCCAGTTGTGTCATGAGGAAGAAAAACCCAGCATGTCTCCATTACGTCAGAGGTACCTGAGAATCAAAGCTAAATCTCTTGTGCATTTACCAAGCACCCATTAGAGAGCTATGCAATCTACATTTCATATTAGACATTATATTTATAAAATATTATTGTACTAAAAATCACAAGATTTTATAGAAAAAGCTTATCACATTCTATTAAATGCAGGAACAACATTACAGGTCATATCTTCTATAATGAAAACTGTAACATGTCTTGTAACTACAAGGGCACCACTGTTTAAGAATCCTCTGCTTCTATCAGTACGGCCAATTTCAAAAGACAGCATCAGAATATTTTGATCAAAACACAGTAATTACCCATTTGAAAGCACACACACTTCTCCCAGGCCGAGTTTGCTGATGCCACAAGTCCCAAGCAATTCAAATTTACAGTTAATGCCTGGTGTTATATATTCAGTATGATCTCACTGAAATATCATTAACTGAAAACAGACATTGGCTTTTTATTGCCAGTAGGCCTTAATGTTTCTTGGAAAAAAGTTAAAACTAACATACTCCCAACTTGTCATTTAGAGGGGGGAAAAAAAGAAAACACAAACCAAACAATACAACTAAGGAAACTCCACTTTCCCCAAAATCCCTGAACATCATACTGGAGCATGTAAAATTAGTTCTGCATACTGCATTTTCAACTCCTTCACTTGTGAGGCTTGGGAATTGAACTGTGAAGTTTCTCAAAATGCCTAGATAAAGGCAATAAACTTTTTTGTTTGTTTTGCCTTCTTGGTTCTGCTGTGTTTATTGGGTGTTGGGTTTTTTTAACTCCTATTCCAGATGTCCACAGAAGAACAACAACTTACTATCTCTTCTTAAAGAGACATCTCAGATCAATGAAACTTGTAGTGCTATCCAACATTCACCACTGGAAAGAAAAATTTGATGAAGGTGCAATATTTGACCAGAATGGTCCCCAGGTTCTTTTTTTTTCAATCCCTTTCTCTACTTACTGATTTTTACATTAAACTGTAGCTGTTGGCCTGTCAATCCCTCTAAATATATAGCCAAGCATGTAGCTTTCCTTCATTATCCCATCTAGTAGTTGTATGACCAAACCACCAAAATGTCTTTTGGAAGGATCATTAATGAATGTCAAGACATGGAAAGACATTTGCATGATGTCATCCTCCTGTATTTGTGTGGAAGGATTACTATCAATAACAACCTTATGTGGAAGAGAATACTGTTGGCTGAAAATTCATCTCAAAAACACCCAAGAAAATCCATCAAAAGCCAAAATTAACTTTAATATAAGTGTCTTATAGGCCAGAAGATGGAAAATGGCACTGACTGATTTCAAATATTGCTGAATGTAATTATCCACAACTTCTCAGAATCGCATAGGACAGTAGCACTTCGGTGGAAGGAAGATGAAGATTATAAGGAAAATAATTCATTTGAGAATAAATTAATGTGACTGGAAAAAAAACTTTCAAGAAAAATCAATGCAAATACCTTTACCTTTCTGGTTGTTCAGCAGATTACTGTAGTGCCAACCCACCGAATGAAACCTTGGACAATTAATTTGATCTCTTCCATAGCTTGGCAGCTATTAATGTGAAAACTCACCAATTTAGTTTTCCATGCAAGATAACTGATTTTTGAGAATGCACACCCAGGTGTGCTGCAATTGCAAATACTTTACAATTCACTAGATTTTAAACACTCCAGATTGTTAGGGAACAGAAGATTTTTAAACACCGGCACCCATTGCCATCGCAAGGCTTCTCAAAATGGTGTAAGACAGCATCTGTGTAGTGCTCCAGGACCATACAAAGATCCTGCCTCAATAATTACAAGAATGCACTTAATAAATTAATATTTCTGTTTTCTTCTATTAATATGCAAATAGTTTATACAACATTAAAAAAAAAGATCATTTTTTACCTATTACAGGTAACATCTCTCTTTAGCTTTTCACCTGAAAGCCTGTGCGACGTGATGACCTGCAAACTTATTTACAGAACACGTTTGAAAGTATTTTTAAAAAATAATATTGTTCAGCATTT
Source organism: Melanerpes formicivorus (assembly GCF_026170545.1). Lineage (NCBI taxonomy): Eukaryota > Metazoa > Chordata > Aves > Piciformes > Picidae > Melanerpes > Melanerpes formicivorus. The sequence goes on along the minus strand of NW_027142357.1, from coordinate 34,524,747 downwards.
AACAAAATTGTGAGTTTAAAAAAAGAAAGAAATCACTTAATAGCATTTGTTTCCTTGATTTTTGTCAAGTAACTTCACCAGCTCACTGTTATAAGGCAAGTTGGTTGCTCAGATGGACTGAAACTCCCTATGGTGAGAGGCATGTAGTAAATCTTCATTTATAAAACCAGATGAAAGCAAGAAAGAGGAAAAGTTTAGAGTTTCAAAAGAATTGAAACTTCATATTTTTACTACAAATTCAGAATAGGCACTGAAACATGATTCCTTAGGGACCTTTTCAGAAGATTGTCTCTTCGCTGGGCATAACTCCATTTCTAAACTAAGAAGAAGCAGAAGGGAAAAAAAATTATCAACACTACACAATTAAAGAATCCATAAAAAAACATCACCATATGTATTTTCTTCCATCTTATCAATAAAGGAAATAACTTGTGCATCCTAAGCTCAAGACATCACAGTTACTGTTCTGGTTAAAATATTTTTCAAGTCACAATTACATTTAAGCAATATCAGAAAATAAAAATACACTTCTCCTTGTGTAATTATGGATGCATTATTTGAGAACTAAAGCCCTGAAGCACAGGGTTAAGAGAGTACTAAACTACATCTATCTTTATGCTCCAAGACAGTACCAACTTACCACGTAGCATTCCTGTTACAGGTTTGTGCAAACTCCCTAAACATTCTACTCTGGTTTCCCTATACCTAGAACAAAACATAGCATTTCATGAGCTGCACTACCACAAACTGAGACCTCAGAAGTGTTAAAAAGAGTGAGATAATTACTTGAGATCTCTTCCACACATATACACACCAACCAGTTATATGCCTCTTTTGGTTTATCAACTCATGTCCAGTTTTTGATGAATGTTGTAATACTCTTAAGAAGAGAACTACTTTACATTTCAAGAACATTGACCAACAACTTGGTAACAACTAATAGAAACTGTCAAGATAACCTTCAAAATTCTATTCATCAACAGAACAAGATTAACTATGCTCTGTAAAAATGTGTCCTTACGTAACACAAATGCCACAATGAAAACCAATCCTCACCTTTCTCTGCATTGTTTGATGCTTATTAAGCACACCTCTTGTCTATGAACAGCAACTGTCTCCATCTTGTGAAACACTATGCATAGGAATCAGACTTTCACACTGCTCACTTTCCTCTGGCAATCTTAAAAGAAACAAATTTATTTCTTTGAAGCTATACAGTAATATTAAATTGGTTATTGAGAGGCCTAGTACTGAGTACTAGTTGTTTGAACTGCAACCATTAAAAACATACAAAGACCCTTAACTTAGAATAGAATAAACCAGGTTGGAAGAGACTTTCAAGATCATTGCGTCCAACCTATCACCCAACACCACCTAATCAACTAAACCATGTAACCAAGCACCCTGTCAAGTCTCCTCCTGAACACCTCCAGAGACGGCGACTCCACCACCTCCCCGGGCAGTCCATTCCAATGGGCAATCACTCTCTCTGTGTAAAACTTCCTCCTGACCTCCAGCCTGAACTTCCCCTGGCGCAGCCTGAGACTGAAACTTCATAAAGTTTCATGGCATTAAGGGGAAAAAACCAACCAAACAAAAGCCGTGTGACAGCCACTAGGAAACTTCTTTTAAAAAGGTAAATGGACTTCACATCTTTCCATTCTCTGATCATTGTATAGGTTAATAAATGGATTAGTTATTAACTGCTACTAAGAAATTAGTATGCCTAATAAAATTAGATGAAAATAAATCCAGTAGGATTACTGTGGCTTAGAAAACAGTATAGGATATTGGAAAAGACATGAGATAGGATTATCCCTTGTGACAGCCCTACCTCTGAATTCGATGTTTTCTACAAATAAAGGCAAAAATTCTTCTGATTCCCACCATTACTGGATCCCAGTTGTTATAGTGACATAAGAGAGTTGCAATGAAGAAAGAAAAAAACACAGGCACTGCCCCTGCGAAAAATAACCAGGAAAACTGCACCTGGAATTAAAACACAAACATTATTCACTCAATAGTTTAAAAAAAACCCAAACAAATCCAAGAACAAACAAATAAAAAAAACCACCAAAAAACAAAACCCACAACAGGAGAGAAAATAAAACCCCACCACATGGCATGCTGTATGTTTGGAATAATTATTATTGTGTGGGATGTGGTGTCGGTTCTTTTAGCTATGGTGAAATATTATAAGTATTTTTATAAGTTATTTGGTACAATTTCTATAGCTGCTGTTACTTCTAATAAATGAATTCAACCTTTCTTCACTGATCCATTCTGTACAAGACCATTCTGTTGGCACTCTGGTGTGGATGATGACAGCTATCTCCAACTAATCTCATTTTTAGGTTTTAGCTGTCTGACTGGTACCAGTGAGAAAGTCCCCTGGACACTTCAAACATTTTGAGTAAGAGATCTCACATTCTGCTATTGGAGATTTACAAAAAATCTGGGGTTTTTTTCATTTTTAAAAAAGGCAGGGCACATTATTTGCCCAATTTAAACTAAACTTTACTTGCATTTATACTACTACTCTCAGAAGAGATCACCTAAGGCTGTTAAAATTATATAAAGAACTAATCTCTGAAACACCCTTAGGGCCAACAGAGCCATGACCTGGGAATGCAGCTCCCCCGTGTGGAGAAAACTTCCAAAACTGAAGACTTTGGAGAAAAAAACAAATTTGTTAGCTAGCATTGATATTCCCTCTCAAAAACCTAATCAACTGCAATTGTTAGAACCTTCTGTTATCCTTACAGACTTCTAAAGTAAATTAATAAACGCAGAAGTTACCAAACTGAATATTTCGATAGTTGTTAACAATCTTACTTACTTAGGATTCAGGTTTATGACAGATTACTACAAAATTATAAAGACTCAGAAAGTGTTCATCTAAGGTGTGAATCTGACCAGGCACTGCTGATGGCTTTGGGTACTCTTCATACAAGCTTCATCTTAATCAAATACATTTAAGTGTGCAAGTGCATATCTGCAAGCGTAAACTTACTGAAACTTGTTGATATCATGAGAGTATTAATTATGATGCAATCCAACAATTATTGACAAGTGACAGAAGCAAAATACTGTTTGTTGTTCACATTGTTAAAAAGTAACACTGCCATTTAATTCAAAGAAGTTCTGTCAATAATGCTCAACACTTAGCAGTACATTACCTTTTGCATGCACATGTCAGCTATTATGGACAGAGGTATTGTAAGGCTTAGAGCAAGTGTGCCTATCAGTGATGAGGTAAGAAAGCATCCCCTAAAAGACAATAAAAAAAATAAAAAGAGTAAATAAAGAAGTCTTCCTTAAAAGTTAAAAGACAAGTAAAGTAATACATCAAACTGCAGAAGACATTTACTCAAGCTTTACTGTTAGTCACTGTTTTAATAATAAAGAAAGGAGATAGCGATGCTCTTCCATAAATCTGTAAAACTGCATAAAATTCTTTGCCAGACTATTGATGGCTTCTGGAAGAAGTTTAATTCCCATATAAACCTTTTGAGATAAAAGTAAATTCACTACTTGCCATGCAATAACTTCATCTGGAAAAATCTGCATTTTTGTTCCCATTTTGAAATAAAAGATTAATACCAGCTTATAGGAACTGAATCTCTTTTGCCCCAGCCTGTTTCATTAAAAATAGAAAGGTGATAGATATCTAGTAATCCTTCCACAAAAGAGAAGTACTTTTTACAAGGAGACAAATTCTTAAATTCATAGATTTGGATTTTGACATTCAAACAAATCAAAACAAACAAGTTCAGAGAATCTCAAACTTACATAGGACAGACCTAAGAGAACATGTGAGCTCCTGAGATCTTTGGCATTTCAATATAAATGCAAGGCTCTATAAATAAGCTTGAGCCATTTTGCTACCTAGTGATGAGAATAGAATAGAATAGAATAGAATAGAATAGAATAGAATAGAATAGAATAGAATAGAATAGAACAGAACAGAACAGGTTGGAAGAGATCTTTGAGATCATGAAGTCCAACCTATCATCCAACACTATCTAATCAACTAAACCACGGCACCAAGCACCCCATCAAGTCTCCTCCTAAACACCTCCAGTGATGGTGACTCCACCACCTCCCTGGGCAGCCCATTCCAATGGCAAATCTCTCTTTCTATGAGGAACTTCTTCCTAACATCCAGCCTAAACCTCCCCTAGCGCAGCTTGAGACTGTGTCCTCTTGCTCTGGTTGCCTGGGAGAAGAGACCAACCCCCACCTGGCTACAACCTCCCCTGAGGTAGTTGTAGACAGCAATGAGCATAACATCCAAAATGAAATCCTGCAATTCTCATTAACCAAGGCAAAAGTTACCAGGCATAGTGAGGCTTGTAGCAAATACTCGTCTATGAACTAGCCTGTTCTACCAAGTACAACAGGGTCTCTAGCCAATTCAGATCAATAATGCCCAGCTATTGAGTCAGCCTCTTATTTTAAAAACATCCATCATTTATTAAGGTAAAGACAATTCTCATTAGTGAAGGCAAGTACTGAAGGCAGTACCATCTATACTCTCCTGTGGAATTGCAACCAGTTCCACACACAACTAATTTTAAAGAAGGAAACTCTGCAGTTGCAAATTTTGATAAGATTCTGAAATTTGTCTTTTATCTACTCAATCTTTATTCTGCTCACTGTGAAAAATAAACAGGTGAAGCATCACTGAAACTGTATTCAAGGAATGTAACTCAGTGAAGAAAATTTTTCAGTCATCTCACAAAAGTTTGTGAATGCCTGTTAAATACAAAGATTTGAAACCACTTTTGGAAAACATTTTCTACAACAGGACTTCATGCATGTATTTCTATAATTAAACCAGAAAAATACTCCCAAAGCAAGCCATTAGGTCCTCTCAGTTTCAGCCAAGCAAAACAGATTAGTATGGGCATTTGTATTCACTTTGCATTGTTCTGTGTCTTTAAGAAGTAGGTCCACAAGTGAGAAAGGAACAGAAAGGAAATAAAGCATTTTTAGATACTCTGCATTTTTGCAAACTTTATCTGCAATACTTTTAAGGTCCTTCTATTGCATAAGAGAATACTTCTGTGTCTCTGCATTGGCTGCTTCTGGATTAGAATCAAGCTGCCCATCAAAACACTCAATAAATGATACAGAATCCAGTGAAAACTTATCTGCAGGGTAAAATAAATAAATAAATGAATGAAATTAATTCAGTGTCACAGCTACCACTGTATCACTTGGTTGGCAGGCAGGTGGTTGAGTGCAGTAAACACTATTTACTTCCCAAAGAAGAGGACCACGCCAGTGGCACACTGGACAGGTAAAAGGATGATGTCAGCACAACCTGAAATTAGCCCTACTCCAAAATTCTAGGTAAAAGGAACAGGGAATTAAAATGGCTCTTTAATTGACAGGATTATCATTCTAAGTAATTACACAAATAGCATGTGTATGAATAAACTGTGCACACTGATGTACTGAACCCTATGCTAATATTTGATTTTGGATGAGAGCCAAGTTTGAGCTTTCTGGTAGGGGCTGGGGTTTTGTTAACTTTGGGATGTTTGTTTGGGTCTTTTGTTTGCCTGTTTTCCATATGATGAAATTGCACATAACCTTTTTACCAGCTAATCTTACAGGAGGACATTAGCATCACAAAAATAGTCTATCAACAAACAAATTAAATTACAAAAGGAACACATGCTACAATGCATTTATAACTTGGACTGGTGTAAGAGTTTGCCAACAAACAAAAAATACCATGATTAGATTTCCTAAATAATTTTAAACTTCATCTGAAACCAAATAAACAAAACAACCAACCAATCAACCAAGTTTTCAGGGAACTCCAGGGAAATCTTTTGTTGTAGTAATGTCACAGAACTCAGGATCCTAGGATTACAGATGTCCCTGTTTCAGAGTAGCTATCCCCTACTTTTCCAGTCTCTCTCTACCAAAGACTTGAGAGCCTGAAGCTCAAAATCTCTTGGCAAAAGCTCACAAACTGATGAGCCTATTCAAAATATAGCACTGAAACTGACCTTGTCCACTAACTGTATGGCAATGGAAGCATACCTTGTTTTGAAAACACTTCCTAAGCATTTCCAGAATAAAATGGAACTTTTGAACCTGTATAATTTTCACCTCTATTTTAAATTAATGCTCAGAAGAGCTCAGTTCTCTCAGGCTGGGAAGCCTGACTCCAAGAGCTCACCAATAACACTGCCTTTCTAAGAGCTATACAAAGGTTTGCAAACTGCAGCTCTTAAGCCATTCATCTGGAAGTCTAATGTTCAATCTTCTATTGTCAACCTATCCAGACTATCATGTAATTAAATTATTAAACAAAAGCTGAACTCCTTTTTGAGTTGCTATATCTTCATGATTAATATAGTGTGATTTAGCTCATTAAGTCCTTCTAAGTTTTAAACAAACATGTCAATTAGAGAATACCAGATTCTGACATGCACAAGGCCTTGGAATCTGAACTGTTACAACAGAAATTTATGCTCTCCTCTTACTCCTGCAATCATATACAACAGTCTTTTCCTCTCAAAAAGTTAATTCTAGAATGAGCTAAGCACTTGATCTCAATCAATACTACAGAGTTAGCTGTTGCTCTTGAACAGGACATTGTGACACGGTGGATGACATCCTCTAACTCAAACTGCCTATATGGACAGGAAAAAGCGGGGGGCGGGGAAACCAACCAACCAACCAAATGAACCAAACCCAATAAAATAAAATAAAAGGGAAAAAGAGCCAAAAAACCTACCAAGACAACATCTGAGAACACAAGTAAGACAACTCATGTGGAATGTATACAAAGCATGTGGTACGTACCATAGCCAGAGGAACTCTGACAGAACTGTTCCAATAAGGCCATTAATGACAATGCACATCCATATCAGCTTATTGGGAAACTCAAATGCTTCAAACCCAGTATAGTGAAGCAGGAAAAACCCTGGCCAGAGCAGCAACAGATTAAACAGCCCCACAAAACCTGAGTATAAAAACAATATTAAGTAAATCACAAGGAACATCATTCAACATCTCAGCCAAACTCTGCTACTTTAATGACGTGCATACATAAAAGCATCCACAAAGCCATATTATATTCCTTAGAAGGATTTACAAGAAACTCTACCTCAAATTCACAAACAACTACATCAGACATTTATTGGGAAAATAAAAAAATCCATTGAGTCCAAAGGGACTCTTTGCATTCCTAGAGGTACTGTTATCTTTCACTCTTAAGGCTGTAGACAAAACAACAGTCCCTGAAGCACTCACAACCATGAAACAATGGATTTTCTCTATTTCCTTGGCAGTTCTGAACCCCTTTAGCACTCGGTTCAATGCCTGGAAGGAAACAATTTAACAACAGTCTGCATTAAAACTTTGGATACAGTTATTCTTAGTCTTACCAAAGAACATTGGTATGTCAAGTTTATCTTCTCTATCTACTTTCCTCTTTATCATTACTATGTAGACAGCATACAACATTGCTCCTACAAGAGACCAAAGGGAACCTGTGAAAATGAAACAAGAAAATCTCACTTCAGACTTGTCAAACATGTTATGCACATCAGGATCGATTATCCTAATCATATACCTATTGCCAAACTCTCAGAGATAAATTCTTCTATTACAGAATCCAGTACTATATGAAGAGCATGGAAATATACAGAAACATTTTAAATACAAATATTTTCCCAATTTAAATATACATGTAGGGAGAAAAAAATAAATCATGTGTCCAGTTTCAGAACTTGAAACTGAAAAGTCAGACTGAAATGTTACATGAGTAGAAATATACAGGCTGCTATATGACCTACTGGGTATTGTCAAAAGATGGTACTCATCACTGCGTAGCCTAGGATGGAAAAAAAAAAAAGCAAAGAAAAAATAGTAAATACCTATTGTATCTTTTCCTGCAGATTTCTCAGATCCAGAAAGGTTAACAAGTACCACACCACCAATGCTAGCAAAAGAGAAGAAATGCAAAATGCTACTTAAAGCCAAGAATGTTTTTACAAAGTCAGAAAACAGGGAGGAGAAAAATATTTAAATATGGTTCTATCTTTAGGTAATTTTTGCTTATCAAAATCCACTTTTGGAGGAGCCAAAAGGAGTTCTCTATCACCAAAGCTTGATTCTAAGCTAAAAACAACCAACCTCCTCCTCTTAATTTCCCTGAACAATGCATGAGACATTTAATGAAACAGGCTGACAACACTGAATGCCAAGCCTCTTCCTTTCCCCCAAAATTTTACATTAAAATAAAGAAACCATAATTAAACAACAAGAAAATAAGTTTGTATTATTTCCAACAGTAATATATGATTAATCTAACTGCCTACAGGAGCATGAGTTGGTAATTGGTATGAAGACTTCAATTAATTTGCTCAGTTTACCTGCAAAGCACTTCATAATAAATGAAGTGTCACACATACCACAGGTACAGAACATAGTATCATAGTATCAGTCAGGGTTGGAAGGGACCACAAGGATCATCTAGCCAACCCCCCTGCCATGGGCAGGGACACCCCACACTAGATCAGGCTGGCCAGAGCCTCGTGCAGCCTGGGCTTAAACACCTCCAGGGATGGGGCCTCAACCACCTCCCTGGACAACCCATTCCAGGGCTTCACCACTCTCATAGTGAAGAACTTCCTTCTCACATCCAGCCTGAATCTCCCCACCTCCAGCTTCATTCCATTAATATATAGTTGTTCTCTCACTTTATCAGGAAATTCCTGACCATTATCTTACCTTAAAATTACAGCTAATAATTTGGACAAGGTAAATCTATCTCCACTGTTACTGGGAAAGACTGCAGCCAAGATTAAAGTAAAAAGCCCTGCAAGAGAAATTAAGAAGAGTTTATACAATCAAGTTTTGCTTTACTTTGAATTGTATCTATTTTGAGAAAAAGTTACTCCATCTTTCCTTTAAATCACACTCCTTGATACCCAGCCACAACCACAGAAGAACACACACAGAGGCTTGAAAAACAAAAAGGAAGATAATGATGAATATAGCCCAAACCCCTGCAAGTACATAATGGAATTTCTAAATGCATTTTCAATGGCTTTAAGCCTTACTATTCCTCCAAAAACACAAGTAAATCATTGCACAAGTCCCTCATAACCAAAGTATTTTTATGTTATAAACAGCCTTATAATGTATATTTGGTGGCATAAATAGAACTTACCAGAGGTTGAGGACAAGATATTAACTATGGCAACTTGGGTATCTGACAGAGCTTCTTGGTAAGAGAAATTTGCCAAGAACCACTGTGGGGGGAAAAAAAATTAATTGTGATTAAACAGCAACAACATAGTTGAATATTCTCAGTGCAATAAAATTCCACTTACAGAAAAAAATCCAACCACCTATTTATCCAAAAATAAAATCAGCACAAGGCTTTTACTTCAAATAGATTTCTAACTTCTACTGAAGTGGCTAGTACATGGAAAGACAGGGGCAAAATCTGAACTGGTCCAAACCAATCACATTCAAGTATGTGTTTAATAATGAAATAACATGCTTTGGAACTTAAAACTAAATAAATAATTAAATTTGTATTATAATAGCTACTCTATAATAACTAAAGGTACTTTTAACTTGTTTTGCAAGTGCTTCAAGATGACAGCTGCACAAGGGCTGCAAAGACATTTCAGAGATGCATGGGACGTTAGTCAGCCTAATAAGGCTTTTTTCAGAGTACTTAAAATTGGCATACATCTCCACCCAAAAGGTATTACTTTTATTCAATACCTCAAACACATTTTGGAAGGATTCCTGCCTGTTAGTTCCTCCATAAAGGAGACAAGTGGCATTTGTTGATTGAGATCTCAATAATAAAGTCTCCTATCTATCCTCAGAGAAGTTACCACTCTCTAAAGTCTTTGGTGGAAATACAGTCCAAGAAGAAATACATATACACGTCAGCAGTAACAACACCCTGAAATAGGATAAACAGGATTTGTTTTGAACATGAGGACCCTAGCCTAGAGAATCTGCCTGTGTAGATATATAAAAATATACTCAGACACAGAGAATTTTAAATCATCTTCTACAAAGCTGTTTTATCCATTCAAAATAGTGAATGGGTAGCTTATTGTCTTGCTGCTGCTTGCATGTTCTTTATGTATATAACCAGAACATTACATCACCATTTTCTGATCCATGCAGCAACAAGTACTAATTATTTCTAATTATTATTTTAAACGTTTAAAGAGCACTCTTTCCTGTGGTGGGTCCACACTACATATAGCTTGTTTGGCAATATCATTGAAACTACTTCTGGAAAAGCTATCACTGATCTACGTTCTATATTTTTACTCTCAAAAATGCCACTGTTACTTATCTCTTCCTCTAGACATCATCAACTAATAGATTTGTAAATAAATCTTGCAGCCCTCAATGGAGCTTAAGGACAATTAACTATGTTCTCTTCATACTACTGCAGGGTACAATGCCACACTGAAACCTGAGATGGTGCTCCTTCTGTGATGGCCCAGAAAAGTCATAGTGACATTTAACTCAGGCAGTCTCACTGCAGCAATTATCTGCCTGTATACATGTAATACCAGATTTTAATAGAATCATAGAATTGTTTTGGTTGGAAAAGACTTAAGATCATTGCATCCAACCATCAAAATCAACACCACCGTGACCATTAAACCATGACCCAAAGTGCCATGTCTACACATTCTTTGAACACATTCAGGGACAGTGACTCCACCACCTGCCTGGGCAGCCTATTCCAATGCCTAACTACTCTTTCAGTGAAGAAATTTTCCCTAATCTCCAATCTAAACCTCCCCTGGCACAACATGAAGACATTTTTTCTTGTCCTATCACTTGATACTAGGGAGAAGTAACCAACACCCACCTTTGGCCTCCTCTTCTACAGACTAAATAACCCCAATTCCCTCATCCACTCCTCACTGAAGTTGTTCTCCAGACTCCTCAGCAGTTGCACTTTCGCTGTATCAAACATACCTAGTACTGGACAGATGACACAGAATCTTGGCTTATCTTACAACTGACCTTGCAGTTACCTACACACTCAGGATCTCTTTTTATTAGCCTCCCTTTAAGAAGTTGCACCTTCATGTCCAGCACGAGGGCAGCTTTATTTATAAAGTCATAAAGAATGCAAATGATCTCCATATGTTTCACTATTATTAGACAAGCTTCAATTGCATCAATATTTAAATTTTATGAAAGAAGGGAGCACATACCACAAAGCAAAAGAAAAAGCTAATTTTTGCTACTTGAGTTGCAGTGAGTTTTCCAACAGTTTTTAATATTGATTCCTGCTCCTTAACTGTTGGATATGACATACGAGACAACTTTGCTTCCAGTGCGTGGCTTGATGGGAGTTGTCGAATCTCCATAATATTACTGAACCTTACTCGAGGCTTTTTGGGAGCTTAGAGAGAAAAGACAAGAAAAGAAAAAGTTAGAAAAGAAAACAAGCTTTATGTTATTAATGAACTTTAAGCCAACACAATATGCAAATAAAACTATGGTGTTCTCAGACAGCATCAATTACAATACTTCACAAATGACAGGGGTTTATCCAAACAGAAGATATGCCATTATTTTCATTTATTGAACTAGCATTTCGCCATTTGATAGGCCACTAATAAGACAAAGTAAAGTTACTGTTTTCAAGCAGTACAGTCGTCCACCCACAAAAACCTTACTGAAAAGTCTCATCCCTCCTCCCTTTCAAAAAATGCTAACAACATTTTTTTTTTTCCAGGTGGGAATTCTGTTAAGTATTACATGTCAGATTTGCTTTAATTGTTTAATAGTTAAAGAGCAAAAACCAGACAAAGTTTAATAGTCAAAACAGCCAAAACCTGTTATCCCTAACTGCAGTGTTTCATTCAAAGGATGAGATAGTCTGAGAAATCTCAAAGATTATCACAGATCATAAGGTCACTTGCTCACTTTAAATCTACCCTCTAACTAATCTTGGAATCAGATTTTATTTATAAGGGCATCATAAGTATCATTAGTTTCCTGTGTGAGGAAACCATTACACAGTACATATAAATATTAGCCTAATTCAGGACAAACCAGTAGCTAATTTCCTTAAAAAAGCAAAGGGAAAAGCTGCAGTTCAAACAGCCCTGAAGTGACTAATGCGTGTTATCAGAGGACGACAGAGCCTACCAAAGTGGCTCTTAACACATCACCTAAGAGACTTGCTTTTCTAAGCAGGGACTCTTTTGCTGAGGATCAGATAATTGGATTCTTTGACAGCCAACTTTTCCATAATTGTCTGGGGCAGTTAGGCCTGTTTCAGCTACTATCACAAGATAGTGAGGCTTAAATAAAATCAGAATGCATGTAGACTGTTAAAATTCTTACTTTGACTGCTTTGCTCCTGCTCTAAAAAGGACAATAGCTTGTTTTTCCAGAGGCTGACTCACTGCTGCTGGTCATACAAGCCCAGAAGGAAAGAATCACAAGTATTGAACCCAGCTGGTCCCTTGAGATAAACATAGGCTGGATCTGTAGTGACCAAGAAAGGTAAACTGAACGACAGGCCTATGTTTTCTCTACCTGAAAGTAAATATGAGACTGCAATTCATGCAATAAGAGATTTAAGGAAGAAAAAAAAAGAGACGGAAAAAAAAATAATAAGAGGCAAGTCCTGCAACATGACAGCAGTTATACCAATAAAGAGGAAGGTAACTCCTTCACCAAAGTTCTAGCATTTCAGCATTCCAGAAGTCTTTACTCACTTTTGTCTGCATCACTATTATTACTGTCATTTTTTTCAGTTGGCAAATCATGAAACTTTACAGGAACATATAAAGGTTCACTCTGAAATGAATCGGCATAAGTAAAAATACAGTTAAGCAGGATATTCAAACTATAAGCAAAAGAAATAATTTAGTGAATTAGAAACCTAAATCAATAAAAGCTTGGTGAATATTAAGTGAGTGAAATTTAACAAAGGAGTTTTGCACGCAGTGCCAATGTTCATACACAATCTTTATTTTATGTTAACTGTTATTACAACTCAAAGCTAATTGTTCACTTCTGTGTACCTCCTCACGAACACAAAACTCAAATTAAAACCTACAATTTAAAAGAACTCATGAAAAACATTTCATTAGATTTACAGCCTCTGCCCAAATGATATACTAGAACATAAAAACCAGATTACAGATGCAAAATTGAACACATACTCCTTTTTTCCTCCATGACCCTAAAACCTCATGAACTAGAATGTGGAGCCAAAAAACTTTGCGAAAGGGACTTCAATATCTAAGGCACATGCAGACGTTTTGCTTAAAAGACCTCTAAACAAGACAAGTTTTAAGGTGCTTGCTTAAATTAAATGAATAAACTGTAACAGTGAAGTAATGAAAAAGATCTCACAGTTGCATTCTCATTAGGCTCCTCGTTTATGACTGAAATTGTTGTGGACATTTAAATTAATGCAAAATTATTCATGGTTAACGATATATCCTGCTTCTAGAGTCAGAGGATCTTAATGAATTGAGTGGATGAAGATTTTATTCCCAAACATAGTTAAATGAAGTTAGAAAAAGCTCCCAAAGAATGGAATTTCTGAAAAATCCCTCTTCAACTCCCTGTTTGGTATAAAATACCCATATGATAGTTTGTCAACACTCAATTGCCTGCCCCTACTCTATTACAGATATGGTGAGAACTTTAAAAGTTCTGTGTTTTGGATATATTTCTGCATGTGGCCTCTGATTTAGGTATGCAGATTAAGCAGCGGTCTGTGATCTAAAGGGGCATAACAAACCATCATTTATGGATGATGAAAATCACCACCAAAACACCATCTGGCAATGCAGTTTATCAGTAGCACACCAGTACTGACACTTGATTCAATAAACAGTAGCTACTCCATCTACTGGAAGAAAAAAGGCAGCCCATTTCCTGTCTCAAAATGCAATGCAGGATCACAGTGTACAAGACACTCAACTAGCTGAATAGTATCACAGTATCAGTCAGGGTTGGAAGGGACCACAAGGATCATCTAGTTCCAACCCCCCTGCCATGGGCAGGGACACCCCACACTAGATCAGCCTGGCCAGAGCCTCATCCAGCCTGGGCTTAAACACCTCCAGGGATTCAGTTGTGGATTCTAGTCTTGAAAGTGGTTTGGTTTTATCACTAACTAGCTCTTCCCGTTTTGCTTTGGCAGCTACTGAGCTAAATATGTAAAGATTTCCTTTGCATGATAAACACTTCTTTCACAAACTACAACAGAAACATTCAAGTAAGCATTTTACTGAGCTAAGAACCTGGATTTCTCATGATAAGCCATGTCATCAGCTGCAGCACTCACTGCTAATAATGCACAGGTTACAAACCCTCTTTGCCAAAAACTATTACTATTTCACAAACAGTAGGTCAGGACAATGATGTCATGCTGCTGTAATTCATTGACTTTCACAAACTAAGGCACTTACCAGAGAACTGTTTACAGTGTTATCTGTTGTACAAGCAGCAAAATAACCTTCAGCATCTGCAAACTAATTACAGAATCTTAAATGTAGTAATCTATCCAGACAGAATTATTAATAACTGAAATTTGTTGACAATAAGTTTTTTTAATACTCTTTTCCACAATTTTACCACAATCCCCCCTCTCCCTCTAGCCCTCCTCCCCAGAAACAAGAGGGTTTACAGTATCACAGTATAACTTAGGTTGGAAAGGACCTCGAGGATCATCGAGTCCAACCTATCAACACAGACCCCATGACTAGACCATGGCACCAAGTGCCACGTCCAATCTCCTCTTGAACACCTCCAGGGATGATGACTCAACCACCTCCCTGGGCAGCACATTCCAATGACAAATGACTCGCTCGGTGATGAACTTCCTCCTCACCTCGAGTCTAAACCTCCCCTGGTGCAGCTTGAGACTGTGTCCCCTTCTTCTGGTGCTGGTTGCCTGGGAGAAGAGACCAACCCCTTCCCGGCCACAACCACCCCTCAGGTAGTTGCAGAGGGCAATGAGGTCACCCCTGAGCCTCCTCTTCTCCAGGCTAAACAATCCCAGCTCCCTCAGCCTCTCCTCATAGGGCTTGTGCTCAAGGCCTCTCCCCAGCCTTGTTGCCCTTCTCTGGACACGTTCAAGTGTTTCGATGTCCTTCTTAAACTGAGGGGCCCAGAACTGGACACAGGGCTCAAGGTGCGGCCTAACCAATGCAGAGTACAGGGGCACAATGACTTCCCTGCTCCTGCTGGCCACACTATTCCTAATGCAGACCAGGATGCCATTGGCCCTCTTGGCCACCTGGGCACACTGCTGGCTCATATTCAGGTGGCTGTCGATCAGCACCCCCAAGTTCAGTAAATAAGTTCAGTAAATAATTTCAGTAAATAATTTCAGTAGTTCCTTGTACTACTTTGAGAACCACACTGAATTAAACTACCCTGGTGGCAGTGCAGGATCAGGCTGCTAGAATGTCAAAGCCTGCAAAGTTCAGTCTGTAGCAAAACACGCTTCACTAAATTATTGTGTATGTATTAACAACAAGCCTCTTGTTTCCACATTCCATCGAGGCGAAGTTCCTTTGCATAAAAACTTGGAACTCTGCCTTAGTTTTAACAAGACCTAAATTAGGATGAGGTCAAGTGCCATTCTTCCTGTGTCCTTATAATCACTACCACCCCTGTTGCCTGGCCTGCAGCTTGCTGTTCTACCATGCTGATAAGAAATCTATTTAGCAAAGCCTTTAATGTGGATAACTGCCTAAGCAATCATTATTGGAATAAAACTCTATAAATGTGTAACTTTTATCCAAGATTAATAAACACAAGACATTTTAAAAGCAGTTGTAGCAACAGTAGAGGGGAGTATTTACCTGAACTCCTAAGGAAAAAAATTTAAAATAAATGAGAAAAAAATTCTAACTGGACACAGTCCTGCACTGTTCCTTTGAAATATGCAAACATCAAAAAGTAATGGAGATTATTTGAAAAATTACCTGTTATAGGATTAGAAAGAAAAACTAATGGGATTCAAGTAGTGGTGCATTGAGTGCCACACACAAACTGCCACAGATTGAGCACTCCTTGCTGTATGAGTTCCTGCTATCTCTTTATCCAACATAGTCCTACACAAGGTTCAGCTGACCAATATAACCACTGCACTTCACACTAGGCAATAGCCACATATTCCACTCAGGAGCTCAGATTAATAAGTTTGGTCAATATAACTGCTGCGTACATCTAACCATCCTTCAGCACTTTCTTCATCGTTATTTCTCCTTACTGTCAGCAACGAACCTGTAAATCCTGCTCATTTCCATTATAACATTTATATTATATATAATTATATCCCATGAAGATCCTGAAAAGCATCAAGTCTAGGACATGCCATGCTACACATAGGCACTTGGTATTAAAAGTTGATCTAGCAAAAATTACTTCAAGATTATCAGACAACTTTTTTTAAAGTTCTTTTTTTTAAACCAAAGATTTAATTTTGGGGAGGTTGATTTGTAGGGTTTTTTGGAATAACAATAGTTTGTCTTAATGTCATGCAACACCTCAATTTAAACATGTTACGCCTCGGTGAAATCTAACATGTCCAGAAGAACTGAAGTCAGTTCCTTTTGCACAAACTATTTGCTATAGAGACATGCTGATTAACAGCATGTTCTTGGATCGCATTTTCTGCAGCTTTAATGTCAGATTAGTCTCAGGCCAAATGCCTTACTGCTTCCTGAGTCCTGCTGTTCAGCATTTTGAAACACTGGCACAGAACAAGTGCTCATCCCAGCATCTCTTACTAATTTCCTTAAGAAAAATTTCTCTAACATGACAATAATTTTAGTCTAGTACAAACTATGTCTCGTTATAGAACAGGCAAGAGAAAGTCATTCACTCATAAAGGCTGTAACAATTATAAAAACTTAATTCTACCACCTTTCCTACACTTAACTTTGAAAACCTTGAAATCTCTTAGTAAGCAGTTCATAGTTCTGCCAGAAACAAAAAAAGTCAATAACAAAAATCAACTACTACAAAATTCAAATTCAGATTCTATTGGTTACAGATGATGGGGATGTAAAAGGGAACCAACAGTGGTGAGTCTCAGAAACTCTTCTTAAAAAGAAATATTCTCTGCAACTGCTCAAGATAAAACACCAGCCTAGGTGGGCCAATGGTCTGGCCCAGTACAGCATTTCTTATGATTCCTCTCAAAGACAACTACTGTGATTGCCATCTCTTGCTGTACCATGACTCTGTTCAGAACTGCATTTCTGAAAGCACTATTTCACAAACAGTAAACTCTGCTTTTCTCTTGTCCCTATCATGTTGTTTTTTTTTCTGTACAAACTTCAGCAACTATAAAACCATTTACCGAGTTAAAATACTTACAAAAGCTGCATGCCTTCCACGAAATCCACGAGTACACTGTTGCCTCCATGGTTTCCAAACAATAAATCCCAAGAGGTATAGAACAAACATGGATGTTTTTGCAAACGTACTGAAAAAAGGTTTGTTGTACTTTGTAAAAACATACTGTGGAAAGAAAATAATTGCAGCATCCAAAATTACTAATTAGGTGAGAATTCACAAATTAAATGAACAGATTTAAGTATATATTCCAGCACAGTCTGGTTCACAAATTGACAGTATTGCAACTACTGGCATGTATAACCAAAAGACATAAGTGGCCCTACCTATTCTGGGGTATCCCCTGCCAAGCTATCTTCAGTTCCAACAAGGAGGCACTGAGCCACTTTCTAAGATACAATGCCAATGGACAAAAGCTCTTTATTACTTATAACTAAGCATGAAACATAATTGATATGCCACTGGCCTCAAATAGGACTGAAAATACAAATGCTTTCTACATTAAAGACCACTTTCATAGGCATAGTAATCACAAATCAGAGAAGATTACTTTGATTAAGTAACATGTCAGTATCAATAAGGACTCTACCAGTTCATTGGAAGAAAAAAAGTATTACTGTAATAACTAATAACTGTAATAGCTATACTAACATGCTGTTAGTTATTAGTTTCCAAACCAATACATAACACAGTAACTTACAGCTCAAAAACCTGCATTTGACAAAAATTTATTAGAACTCAATTTCCACCACTAAAGCTCTGTTTTAAGCCATAAAACTTAACATGAAATAAAGACTAGATCAGTTTCAAGATGGTGAATATATGAACTATATTATGACAAACTTGTCTGCAATTTTAGGGCTTGAATTCCAGGACTCGAGCCCTTTAATCCTAGACTCCTAGATATTCTGAAGTATAATCTACCATACTGAGCCTGCAGTGTTATAGCTCATTTACTACTACTACTACTCAGGCAACATATGGGCATTACTTCAATCACTAGGGAAATCAACAAAATTAATTCCCTAATTAGAGCACATAGTTATGAACTTATGTTTAATTTTTAAGCCATCAATAACACCTTCTGTTTTGAAGCAACCATGGTGGAGTTGATCTTATTTGTAACTTTTAGTGGATACAAACTAACCCAAAGGGTATCATCAACCAGTACTGAAAAGATGGTTAAAGGTTACACTAGAACACTCACTGAGTCATTTACGATGTTTCTGGTGAATATGTCTCTTAAATAGGCCTTTATTTCCCTTTTAAGATGCATGGAGCCATACTTACAGAAGTGAGTTCTGAAGAGGCAACCCATATCACATCAACAAGGAGAAGAATGACGATTCCTAGAGCCATTCGCCTACGCTGAGCGGTTGAACTGCTCTGGGAGCTCATTCGATTCATGATAAAAATCCACACCATTTGTAATCTGTTCCAAGATTGATAAAGGAATAAAACCCAAATGATTACACTGACAAAACAAACAAACAAACAAGAAAAAAAGAGAAAACAAACCCAAACTAACAGTATGGGGAGTTTCTATTTGAAATGGAGCCAGTATGCCAGGTAACACATGATTGTGTTTGTTTAAAAGCACATATTTGACAGATCTGGCATGAGATTTTCAGAGACATGAGGGGAAAATGCCTTTTTGGAATTTCTCTGCTGCAATACCATTGTGTTTTGGCAAATTCAGATACTATAAGATGACATCAGAAATCACTTTGATGCTTTATGTCAAAGAGAATTCTACTAAAGGTAGACAGAAACATAGTATCATAGTATCATAGTATCATTCAGGGTTGGAAGGGACCACAAGGATCATCCAGTTCCAACCCCCCTGCCATGGGCAGGGACACCCCACACTAGATCAGCCTGGCCAGAGCCTCAGCCAGCCTGGTCTTAAACACCTCCAGGGATGGGGCCTCAACCACCTCCCTGGACAAACCATTCCAGGGTTTCACCACTCTCATGGTGAAGAACCTCCTCCTCACATCCAGCCTGAATCTCCCCACCTCCAGCTTCATTCCATTCCCCCTAGTCCTATCACTACCTGAGATCCTGAGAAGTCCTTCCCCAGCCTTCCTGTAGGCCCCCTTCAGATACTGGAAGGCCACAATTAGGTCACCTCAGAGCCTTCTCTTCTGCAGACTGAACAGCCCCAACTCCTTCAGTCTGTCCTCACAGGAGTGGTGCTCCAGCCCTCTGATCATCCTCGTGGCCCTTCTCTGGACATGTTCCAGCACCTCCACATCCCTCTTGTAATAGGGGCTCCAGAACTGGACACAATACTCCAGGTGGGGTCTCACCAGGGCTGAGTAGAGGGGGAGGATCACCTCCCTTGACCTGCTGGCCACACTTCTCCTGATGCAGCCCAGGATCTGATTGGCTTTGCGGGCTGCAAGTGCACACTGAGAGCTCATGTTGAGCTTTTTGTCCACCAGCACCCCTAAGTCATGTTTAAAGATAAGCAATCGACAAACATTTCCAAAGAGACACCAACACATTTGGGTAAATTATGATCCCTCAAAGCATAAAGTGTTTCAAGAAAAAAAATAAGTAGCCAATATTTAATTTTAAACTTACAAAATTTAATTACTCATGCTCTTGAACATAAAAAAATATGTATCTATTTGGTAATTTATGAAACATAGGCACACACCAATTCTAGCAAGAGCAAGCATACAATTTATGCAGCAGAAAGCTTTGCCCATTGAAGAAAACCAACCCAAAACACTGATGATGATTTTGACTGTGCCTTGGTATGCGCCACACAGGAATAACCAATTAAGGCAACTTTATATTATGAAAAATCCAGACTACAGCAGTAAACTAGCTTCATGCTTGTCATCTAGTACAAAAGTCATGCAGCCTTGCCAGAAATTACAACACAAACAACTTCAGATTTTGACACACCCAAATCTGTTTTCGTTTTCCTATAAACACCTAACAGCTCCTAGAAGTCTTTGTTGAAGGCTGTAATAGAAAGGTGTCAATTTAACCAATTCTATTGAATTACCAGAAAAGCACAGCTGGGTTCAAATGCTTATAGCCAGCCGTTTTCACTGGAGAATTAAGAATATACTGCTCAACAGAAAATTTTGAAGATACGGCTCGAGCTGTAAAAATTCCCATTAGGAAGAAGTCTATTTGCAGTTAAAACATTAACATTTATGACAAGCACTACAGCAGTGTGTAAATAGCTAATGACCAACTTTCTTTCAGTCGGCAGAGTACTTCTGGTTTATTCAATACAGAGAGTAAACACAAGAGAACAAAAGTGACACTGTTTGGGTGGGTCAAAAAAGTGGTACATTGTGACTTTAGAGGACTTGACTTTGCAGAACTTGCACTAGAAGTATTAAGGTTACTGAAAACACTGAAGTTAAGAAATGACTACTTTCCAAAAGAAGGGAGGTCACTGAAGTAATTTCCAAATAGTAAGCAGGGCAAGACAAACAAGCTTTTAAAAATGTTGCTTTTTAACTCAAAAAAAAAAATTACAAGACCCGCTTTACCTACTTCCAGCAAGTGCTAATCACAAGCACATCAGACCTACCTGTGTTCATAGTATCATAGTATCATTCAGGGTTGGAAGGGACCACAAGGATCACCTAGTTCCAATCCCCCTGCCATGGGCAGGGACACCCCACACTAGATCAGGCTGCCCAGAGCCTCATCCAGCCTGGGCTTAAACACCTCCAGGGATGGGGCCTCAACCACCTCCCTGGACAACCCATTCCAGGGTCTCACCACTCCCATGGTGAAGAACCTCCTCCTCACATCTAGCCTGAATCTCCCCACCTCCAGCTTCAGTTCTTGTACCCACTAATGCTACTGGAAGGGGATGCAGATTTTATGACTACCTATTAGAAGATCTAAATTTAGAAAACCTTCAATTTTATGATTAAAAAGCTTCAAATACAAGTTATATAGACTGATATCTTATTAATGGGTCTACTTGTACTAGACTGTTTTACACAGTCTCTAATCAACTGCAGTAACATATGTATATGGTAGTTCAATGACACACATATTGGTTCTTAAAATATATACCTAAGAGTTAATTTGCTACAGATTACACAACATACTTTGCTATTTATCATTACAAACTCAAACACTCACTTATATTTGAGACAATTCCTCAAGTGACTGAAATCTAATTCACCTTTATGGAGCAGTTCCTGACTCTCTCAGTAAACAGAGGTGATCTGTGCTGCTAATACAATTTGGTGAATCTAAATTTCTTTCCACAAATCAACATACAAACGCTTGGTGTCTTCTCAATTTATTTATGGGACAGTTGCACAATCCCTCAGTGAGGAAGTAACGCATTTTTGCCAGACTAGTCTGTTCCTCAGATTAATTATTTGAATGTCTACACATACACAAGTGAATTTGAGATCACTAGCCTGTTTCCTGCCTTTGACTCATGCCTCTCCTTTGCAGTATGGTCTCTGCCGTGCTCAAATCATGACACTTCTTTCTCCGTTTCTCGAATTATTTCCTTCCAAAGAAAAATCAAAAGGCAGGGTTCCTAATGTATAATTATACTACTAGATCTATGCTGATATATTCCATGTGTGGGCATCAGTTCTGGATAATTATTCTGCTTTTCTGATAAAATGGTGGGACTGACAAAAGAAAAGCAGAAGCCTGTAAGCAGGGAGCAGCGAAGTTATTGAAAGGCGCAGCAAGGAATTGCAGTTTGTATTTGACACAGAATAAAGGAAAACATATTTACTCTCAAAGAGAGAATAAATAGGGATATTATCTTAAACTTGAGTACACCAAAAGAAAGGTTTTCATGCTTGAAGGCTTACAAAGAATTTTTTTTCCAGTCTTTCTGAATTGGTCTAACAGAAACTACACTTTGCCTTTATGTTATTAAAACTAATAGCCTACGAGCCATTATATGAAGTTATACTATATATAGACTAGAAATTACTCATGTGTTTGTGTAATATATGGTAAAAATGGAGGCTGGGCATAAGAGTTTCAAAGGAGCTAGAAGAAAAAAAGTCTCAATTCTTTCTCATGCTACTATAGCATAACGCATGAACAGCAGCAAGGTATACCAGAAATAGAAACCAATACAGCCTTCCACCAGTTATGTGCTGCAGGTAGGAGGGCTGGACTCAGGAAGGAATCACAGTAGTCTCAAAAAGCTGATCAGAGGGCTGCAGCACCTCACCCATGAAGACAGGTTGAGAGAGTTGCGCTTGCTCAGGCTGCAGGAGGCTTCAGGAAGACCTTACTGCAGGCTTTCTGGTACCTAAAAAGGGCCCTCAGGAAAAGCTGGAGAGAGATTTTTCACAAGGGTATGTAGCAATAGGACAAAGGGTAATGTCTTTAAACTGATAGAGAGTAGATTTAGATTAGATATATGGAAGAAGTTCTCCACTGTGAGAGTGCTGAGGCACAGGAAGAGGTTGCCCAGAGAAGCTGTGGATGTTCAATTTCTGGAACACTTCAAGGTCAGGTTGGATGAGGCTTTGAATAAATCAGTCTAGTAGATGTCCCTGCCCGCAGACACCCCCACAAACACTGCAAGGGGACTGAAACTAAATGGTATTTAAGATCCCTTCCAACCCAACCCATTCCATGATTCTATGATTTTATGATCAATTTGACATTTCCACATCAGATGCTCACATCCCTAGCTTTTCTGTCCGTACACTGCTTCAAAGCATATGTCACATATACACTGTGCATAGAGATCATGCCCAGCTACCGTGCACACTCTGTACTTGCTTAATATTGTACTCAACTTGTCTGTACTAAGCTTGTACAAATCCCTTGCTTTAAGATCCCTCAGCAGGAAGGAAGGAAGGGATGACAAAATATCTACTACTTCTTAGATAAGAGGTTACATATCAAGTTAAGAGCCTAAGTACACACTGCAGCATTTCATTTCTACCCCAGCAGATTTTTAAATTCTAACTTAAGAACCCATACTTATGTCTTGAAGTTGAGGGGTTTTCTATGTTACAGTAATAGCAGATACTGCTTTGTTATCGGACTATAGATATTTCTGTGGGCCCAATACAATCCTTTACTTGCAGATAAGAACTACTACTTTGACAAGTTTTAGACAAGACCTGTTATCCCACTTAGTGACAAACTAGCAGTACTCATGAACTCGTCTTGAAATACAGTTCCACATGTTTCTATTTGCTTTCTGTACATTGACAGCAACATGCTCTGACGAACATGAACAAACACAGAAATAACAAGGTTGAATTTTCCCATACATACCTTTCACAATAACTGTAAATAAACAAAAAATGCTAATAAACTTCACACATCACGTCAAAGTGAAGATAGTCTCCTAAAAAGGAAAAAAAAAAACATTAGAAAAATGGTGTGTCTCTGTATATTCACCACAATCATACATTTACCTTTGTAAAACATTTTAAGTTCCCTAAGTGTCTGCTACAGTTCCTGTCCTAAATTCTGGGGATGGGATAGAATAGAATAGAATAGAATAGAATAGAATAGAATAGAATAGAATAGAATAGAATAGAATAGAATAGAACAGAACGGAAGAGACCTTCAAGATCATTGTGTCCAACCTATCATCCCACACCACCTAATCAACTAAACCATGCAACCAAGCACCCTATCGATATACAGATATAGAACCTTAAGAATCAGTCCACATCAAACATGCTAGCAGGATGGCACTGAATTGCAAGAACACAGAATCATTTACTAGTTTTGATATTTCAAAGAACATAATCCCTTCCTTATTTAATTGAATATAAGAGGCTTGCATGAAAAAAGAGCCTGATGACGTTAAGTTCTATTTGTTTAAAGTATGCAGCGAAAGACCTTAAGTCTTAAGCCTACAATCGTAAGTAAAGAACTTAAACAGAATTAGGAATGTAGTGGAAGAGCATGTAGACTATTTGGTCTTAGAATAATCTAGAAAGATATAAAAGACTTCCACATTATTTCTTGTGGAAGCCCAGTATCTTTCTTCATTTATACAGCATTATTATTGTATTAAAAAAAAAACAACCTTACATATTTTTCTTCTTTATTTTAAATTCAGATCCTATAAAGACATTCAATAAAATCCACTTTAAATTTGTTACATAAGGTAAGACACATACATAAGGGTCTTTGCCAAAAAAAAAATATGTACTAGACCATCTGGAAGCCCATCAAATCTGCAACTATTTGCAAATCCAGATGTTAGCAAGTATAGGGTGCTCTAAAAGAAGGCACAACAAAACTGGAACTCAAAACCCAAAATAAGCTGCAAATTTCATTGTCTGAAAGTGTTTTTAATGTGAAACCTTACTAAGCTCTGGTTTAGGGATATCCTGTATCAATGGGAGTCATAGCCTATATTAATAACTCACAAATCAGTGCACACAAGAGGTAACAGTAAGTGCAAACCTAAATGCTCACCCTACATTTCACCTTTGATTATCTGTGAAGTATGGCTGAAAGTTTGTGAACAGGAGGTTAAAATTTAAACTGATGCTTTTCATCTAATGCAAATTAGGTTAAGAGGTAGACCATAAGGATGGACCAAGCAACCCTATGATTCAATCCTCACTGAACTCATCAAGATTTACACATTGCATAACATTCAACAAGTTGAAGTCCTTTACCACACAGTTAATCAAATGAATGTAGCTGGTTAAGAAAAAAAGAAAAATGTAGTTTTAAGACACAGGCATGTGGTTACCTATCTCCTATAAAACAAAGCCCATGCACATTGAAGATCCTAATCACCTATTTATTTCACTGTCCTCACATACAAACTGTAGCTGCTGGTCATATTTTTCTTATGCTACCAACCTAACTAGAGATTAAGATCAGTACCTCAGACAGCCAAGACTTAAACCAAAACTTTTATCCATACAAAGCTTGAAGAGTTTGTGCATGTCTCATTTATGCATCTAAAAGAACTGAAAATAACAACAACAAAGTACAAAAGATGCTTAAAATTTCTTTTTCTCCAGGCACACTGTACCAAATATCACTAAGAAAAAGATTCAGATTATTACTGTCAGCCCCTACTTAATCTATATATGCTATACTCAAGTAACCAAGTGCAGAAGTTGCACCTAAATTCAGTCATTATGAGAGACATGTATCAGCATGGGAAATCTGCTGTGGGCTGTGACTGGAGCTAATCCCACAGAACCCAGTTCAATGCTTATTGCCAACAATTAACCCATTTCATGAAAGCTTAGCATATTAATATAATATCTGACACCTACAAGAAGAACTGTATGAGACACTTCTCTCTAGGAACATGGCATTACCCTTGCAAAACATTTAATTGATCAAGTACACAGGCACCAGAAAACATGTAAACTGAAACAGAAAAGATGGTTTAAAAGTAAATACAATAGTGTACTCCAACAAATACAGTAGAAACTTCAGCCTTTTGTTTTAGATTATCAGGAAATAAATATGCTTTCTACATCATGTAACTTTGTACCAGCTGAAATTTGAATATTCATTTTAAAGGCATTTATTAGTACGTTTTTCAGCAAATGCAATAGAGATTTTTCTAAGTGGGGGGTATTTTTGTTTGGTTTTGGTTTGGGGTTTTTTTGATTGGTTGGTTTTGGGTTTGTGGGGTTTTTTTTCTTACCATTTTAACAGTATTACAGTTGGTGCTGTCATCTTCTGTAACCATTTTTCAGCCTGTTACACAAAGATCTACTGGGAAGACAAATAAAAGAAGTTAACTTTCCTTGTCATGACACTGTATTTTGGTTTATAAAATGTTACAGTATGCTAGATCACTTAAACAGAGTCACCACTTTATTATACACCAAAAAAGGTAAAAAATGGTCTCACTAGGAGGTCTACAATGTACATTCACATGTAGCTCATTACACCAAAACCAACAGGCTCAATGGCCTGTCCTACTCTACCATTCTGAACGCACATGAAGTGACTTCTGAGGACAGGACATGCCTCTGCCATTGATACTTGCACATTAAGATACACAATCTTATTTCTATCGAACTAAATGTGCAGATTATCACCTTTTGTCATATTAAAAGTTCCACTGTAAAAAGCAAAAATCCTACAAAGCTCACAAAATATGAAGTAGCTTTTACCGCGCTGACAATTAGAGAAGACTGCAAGTTGAAACTGCTAAAATCACTGCAAACCAGAAGTATTGCTTCCAGCTGTTCTATGAAGAAAACATACACACACCCAAAAGAAAAAAGTACATAATAACAAGAATAACAAGAAAGCCAGAACTGCAGCTCTGTCACAAACCACAGTACAAGTAGGGCAACTTGAAATTCTTCCTTGTATTTACCCAAGATTATTTCATATGCAATTTGAAAGACAACATTCCAAGATAAGGCCTGCACACAGTAGAAATGGGTTTAGTTTTTCCAGTTCTACCAGCTGCTCAAATACTACAAGTTCTGGGATACACCACCACCTTCCTCCTTTACCACCATCATCAGGTGACTCTCATTTTATATTTGATTTCTTTCAAGACAAGAGACATGGCTTTGACTCTAACCAGTAACAAGCTAGAGCCGACACATTTTACATCCATCCTTCCAAATCTGGAAATGTGCAGTAAAGAAATGTTAGTTTGCTCTGACTCCCACTCAGTTTTCATGGGGTATCACACAATGAGAACAAAGGCAAGAATCTTCAGAAGAGATGGAAAAGTGAGCCTTATTCAACGT
The DNA here is from genome assembly GCF_026170545.1 of Melanerpes formicivorus. Lineage (NCBI taxonomy): Eukaryota > Metazoa > Chordata > Aves > Piciformes > Picidae > Melanerpes > Melanerpes formicivorus. The sequence goes on along the minus strand of NW_027142357.1, from coordinate 34,497,685 downwards.
GACAAATACATTCACTACAGCCCTGTAATCTTTACTCAAGTAAAGTTTCATGCAGAATATAGTGAAGCAAATGACCCAAAAGAAACTGAAGCCAAGGTTTTAATGTCAGTGTGGAATACTGCAAAGAGAGATCATCATTCTCAGTTAAATAAAAGAATTTGCACAGAAAACACATTATTTTCAGCACCAAAATAAGATAGTTTAGCTTAACATAAAGAGATGTTTTAGGAATCTTGCCATGCACAATGTAACAGTCACAGTATCTGTCATTGCACAGCTGGATCCTGGGATCTAAGGAGCAAATGGAATACTTGAAAGAGTTTCCTATTCACCACTTACTAAAAAACTCATGAAACAAAATTTCTTATACAGAAATAGTAATGAAGAATATTAATCTGTTGCATACTTTGGAGTCTTTGCCAGCTACTAGAGCACCTAACCACATACTTTTCAGATTGAGTTATACATCATCCCAGTTACGACTACAGCCCTGTTGGACACAAACATCTGTCACCCCATGGACTTAGAAACATACTAGTTTCAGTTCAGTAGCATGAAAGTTGACAAGTGGAACTGACATTGATCTTCTTCTTATGCTCTTCCAATAACATTAGAAAAACCCTCAGGTCACGCTGCTAAGGCCTCTTTTAACTGTTACCATGTACAGAGCAACCTCTTTTCTTTGCCACCAGTAGCCATATATTTAATATTAGCTAAGTACTACACGTGACACCCATTTCACATGCTACCCATCAGATCTTGTCTAGTGCAAGATCTATCTTGTGACAAAGCCTGATGTATTTAAGCAACCAGAGATCTCTGATAAGAACAAGCGCAGCAGCTTCTAAAACTATCCATCACTCCTGCATCTGGAAGCTGAGCCTTCCAGGCATGGTAGAAATCGGAAAAATCACTGCGTTCACAAACGTGCTTTCAGAGTGCACGGGGTCTTTTCCTTCCTTCCTCCCTGCTGACAGATAGCTTGCAGAAAGTGTAGCAGGCACAAAGCATAGGAAATGAGTAAATCTCCTAAAGACACTAAGGGAAAAAAAACAAAAAGTGGATGCCTTATGAGAGAGAAATATAGTTCAAGCCCTGGGGATCGTAGAGGAGGAAGAGTCCTGCTCTCGCCCGTAAAACAAGCACTGGAGACGAGCAGGGGAGAAGAGAGACGCAGCTCAAGCAGGGGGAAGCACGAACCTCCTCGCAGCTCAGGCGAGGCAGGACGAGAGCTCGTCACCTGCCAGCTTGCTCCATACACATCATTCCCCTCCTTCCGTGGGCAAGGCGGGCAGCCTCGGCTCAACTGAGGAGGGGAGAGAAAAGAGCTTACTCCAACACCGCTGCCACAAACGTGCGTGGGATGGAGCCAAGGTCCGGCAGACCGAGCGGAGGGGGCGACACACACTGCCTCCGACCACCTCTGGACGCCGAAACGGCCGCCGGGAGCCTGGCCATACACCCGGACGCACCACCCCGGCACTCCCCGGCACGGGCAGGCGACTCCCCCCCGCCCACGCGCGATGTGAGGGGGCAAAGTTCCCGTCCCGAAGCGAGGCGGGGCTGGTCTCGTCCCCATCAAACCCACGGGCCGGGGCGGGCGAGGCCCTCGCCCGCGACACCCCCGGTGACGGCTGACAGGCGCAGCAGGGCTGAGAAGGCAGTAGTCGCGGATCCCACGGCTCGCCTCCCGCCGAGCACGGCCGCCTGGGGCTCGCCGCACCCCGTCCCCGCGACGGCGGCGGTACCTGAAGCCGCGAAGGTGCCCGGAGCCCCGTCCGGCGGCGGCACCGCCCGCTCCCCTCCCCTCCCTCCTTCCCGCCCGCCCTCTAAGATGGTGGCCTGCGCTAGCGGCGCCAGCTACGCCGCGCGCCGAGAATCCATCCCCGAGGCCGCGAGCGAGCGCTGGTCCCGCCCGCAGGCCGGCGCCATCGAGCCGCTCGGCCAGCCGCTTGCCACCCCTGCCGGCCGCGCCCCGGCCCGGCCCTTACTGGGTGGGTGCGCTGCTCCGCGGCCTGGCTTCGGAGGGAGTTGGTGAGGGGCAGCCCGCCTCTCTCAAATCCCTTCCGTCTGTTCAGACACTGAGCCTAAAGCGCCCTAGGTGGCCGCTGCCGTCCGCCTTGCGGAGATGGGCAACAGCCGGGGTTGTGAGGCGGCTTCACGTCTCACTGAAAAACACGAAGCGTGCCGCCGCTGGCCACGCCAGTGCTCGGCTTGCCTCCAGAAGACTGGCAGCAGAGGAGCCCTGCTAGCTCAGGCAGCCGCTGGCAAGCGGCGGAGACCTCCTGCCCGAGGGCGGCGGGGCACCGAAGGCTCTCACCGGCGTAGTTACTGTTGTCCCACCTTGGGTTCTTTACCCGGTGTGTAAAAACCAGTCGTCACAGAGTCAAGGTACTTGTTTTACTGCAGTTCTGTGCAGAAAAGGGCGCCAGGCCATAACTGGCAAACCTAGCCCACCTCTTGAGAAATGAGGCAGGTCTTGCATACGAAATGACAACAAAGGAGAAACTAAACCAAAGGAGTGATTAGTCGTTGCCACACCCGACTTTACACAGGAAAGCCGAAACAACTGATCACTCTTATCTACGGACTGCTATCCGTGTTTGAGATTGGTTCGGCGCTGGCAAGGGTCGCTGCCGCCACCGCCTTGCCTCGCCTCGGGCAAAACCTGGAATTTTTATAACTATTAACCCTTTTCTTTCGACAGTACTACTGCTCCTTACAACGGTGAAAAGCTGCCAGTGGGCTGGGAAAAAGTGTGGCAAAGGCGGGGGTTTGCTGGTTTCAACAGAAGCCTGGGTCATGCGCCTATGGTGGGGTAGTTCTGCCTTGGCTCTGGGGGAGCGGTTCCGGCAGCGCACAGCAGCGGCATCGGCTGTGCCGTCTGGTTTGACCATCTGCAACGAGAGAGTGGGTAGCATAGCTCTGATGGAGAACTTCCTTCGGACAGACAAGCTAGCTTTCACAGTCTTTTTCAAAGCAGTGACATAAGCCTGTCAAAAAAAAGAAACTAAAATATGGAAGAACAGAGAATACAGAGGAAGAGAGATGAAGAACTAGAGCCGAAAACCTGAAGAACTGGAGATGGAGAAGTGGGATGGAGCTTGAAACTAGTCTGTCAAAAAAAAAGGGAAGAAAGAAAAACCCAAGTGAGCAATACCCGTGAGAAACGCCCTAAAATGCAGTGAGGTGGTGGAATCGTTGTTTCATAGTTACTGTAATCTTTACACTGCAATACAAAATCCCACAGGGCCGAGAAGCGGCAACTAATTAAATTCCTAAAATAGATTTTTGCTTTCCTGTCGACACACTATTAATAGCATTAAAAAAGTGAAACCAGATAGGTGTATAAGCTACGTTAAAGCACAATTACCTTACATTTAATTGTGAGATGCATGCTACTGACCAACCAAGCTGTAAAATTAAGTACTTGAAACCCACCAAAAAAAAAAAAGAGTGATTAAAATAAACTAGCTTAAATGAATTTGCAAAATCAGGTTCTGGTTTTGTTTGTGTTTGTATTACCTTTAGTCAGTGTTGATTAGTATTTAAGAGTTGAGCTCATAATACCAGCGTATGGGTAGCCAATGGTGTATGTAATATGCTACAGGTTATTCATTATTCACCTGCTAACATAAATGCATTGTTTTGAAAAAGCCAACTATTAGATATGTCAGGAATTTTAAAGTAAAAACTGCTAGGAAATAAAAATTATGTATACAGATCAGTGGAAAGGTGACTCATAGAATCCTTTTAAGTTGGAGGAGACCTTTAAGATCATTGACTCCAACCGCTAACACAGCACTACCAAGTCCACCACTAAATCATGTCCTTCAGCACCACATCTACACATCTTTTAAATCCCTCCAGGGATGGTGACTCCACCACTTCCTTAGCCTGTTCAGGGCTTGACAAGCCTTTCAGTGAAGAAAATTTCCTTCATATCCAATCTAAACCTTCCCTGACACAACTTGAGGCCATTTATTCTTACCGCCCTGGCAAGTGCTGTCCCACTGTGAGAGGCAGCAGCTGATGCTAGGGATGACAAAATATCTGGAGATGTGCAGATTTTATATATTTTTACCTTCAGTCTCTTTTGACAGTGTAAAGTATATGAAACCCCAACTGTGAATCAAAGCCATCTTCTTGAGTGTAGCTCCACGTGGCCTCTCTTGTATGTGAGCTTTCTCTTTTATTTTTTTATGAGGTTATGAAGTGTGCATCTCAATGCAGTCACACAGCTAAATCCAACTTGCTAATGCTTTGATTTTAAACAATGTGACTGAGGCAGGCCAACAGGAGAAAATGGGAGCTCTTAAGATGGGGTGCCAGGATGTTCTACATCACAGGACAAGGCACTTATTGCATGGTTCCTGAGGCATTTGAAGAAAAATGGGGCAATATTGTCAGAAGCCCAGATGTTCATACTTCTTACACTCAGAAATATGACAGGACTCCTGTATTTTTAGCTCTTCACTAAGTAATTTGCTTCCTGTTGTAAAAGTTCTTACAATGATCTTGTGTCTTCTCTGAAAAAAGCTTGTAAGAATTATTTACTTCCCCCCCCCCCTTTTTTTTCACCATGCCTTTTTGAGAAATTAGTTTCAGCAATCATATGTAAAAAAACCCCACAACTCTGTATGTATATTGCATACAAACACATATTGCATAATTATTTTTCTTGCTGTGGACATTTTAGTAACATAAATAGAACTTCTATAGGCAAAGCAGCACTGTAATATTTTCAGGTGGTGAGAAAACATCTTCGGTTTTGTTTTACAGACCTACTAAAATGCACTGATAAAGAAAATTAGAATTTAGCTTCTGCTCATGTATGTTCTAAATATGAGAAAGTAATTAGCTGATTTGGGTGAAACAGATCTCAAGAAGGAAATTTAATATTCTGTAGGTATCATAATAGATCTCTCCAAAGGAACTGACTCTACTCATTTTAGAGAAATGCTTCCTTCAGAGGTATTTGGGTCAGCTCTTTGATTAACAAGATGTTCATGTTGATGAATAAGGCAAAGCAGCAAAAAAAATCAAAACCAAAACTATTAAACTGATAGAACCAGTTTTGATCAACTTCTGTTCTCCTTAGTGAAGGATGAAGTCTAAGTGTTCAAAGACTAGCCTTGGTGTAGGATGCATGACAGCAGTTTTCGTTGTTCTGCTGGGTTAGACTGAAAGCCCATCTAGCTCACAACTGTGTCCCTTTGATGACTCATAATGGATGCCTGGGAGAAGGGTATTGGAAACAAGGCACCTACAGGGTAGTCATTTCCATGACACATCCTTACAGTGTTTAGAAATAAATGGTTAACAGCATCCCTACCCAGAAGTCTGTATTCAGCCAATAGCTCTTGATGGACCTATGAACTTGGCTAATGCCTTCTGTGAGCCCAGCTGCACTGTAAAACATGAGCATTTAGGCAAAGTCTTGAAGCAATACTTCGTTTTGCTTGGGCTTAGCCCTCTGGTTAATAATCTTATCACATAACTTGTAATAGCTGTTCCACTTCACCTTCATTGCACCATTGGAGTTTTAATGTGTTTTATAGTTGTCCTCAGCTGCCCTCAAAGTGTCCTTGCAGGGGACTTGTGGTTGTGGGGCTGGTTCTATTGCTTGATTACGCTCCCTGCCTTCCCCTGCTCCCAATACAGTTCATGAGATGCTGAAGTGAAAACAACAATATTTGGGTATATCATGAGTTAGACTGCAATAGTTACAATTTCCATTTTGTTCTTAGTCCTCCTTTGTGTATTTATGAACATTCTGTATTTTTGACCCTTGCTGAGCTGTTATGTGGCTGGTTTCTTAGCAGTTTTACCTTATGACAAAGCACTAAGAAACCTGAGTGATCAAAACTGTATTATTTTGAATACAATTTATGCTGATTACTATGAGAACTACCAGTACTTACAGGAATAATGGTACACTACAATTTTATTGGATGCAAAACCCACAAATACTCCTGAAATGCATTTTTTAATCAATCATTGCTTATAATAGCTGTAGAGAAGGAACTAGAATTGAGAGCTTTTTCTGCTTCCTACTGAGCATTACTTGCAAATATTAAGTTGTAATAAGATGACAGATTAGAAAAACAACTCATGTGGGGAACTTGTCATCACTTACTTCAGTCCTTATACTTAGCTTATTTATAATAGTAAAGAAAACAGGAATCTTAATTGGGAAAGGGATTTCCCAGGCTGCAAATTACTAAATTGCTGTCACTCAGTTATTTTCAGTAGGTGAACTGTGGTCATAATTTGTTTTAAAAAGACAATTTTAAAAACAATTTGGAAGCCTATACAAGCAAAACAAAAAGCAAATGGAAAGTAAACCTTCAGAAGTGTTCCACATGACAGAATTAACATACTGTTGAGAAAAATCCCGTGCAAGAGGGGACTGCATGGGTAACGCTCATGCATGTTGACAAGTAGAGAGTCATTTGAGTGCCATAGCTAGCAGAAATGTATGTGTGAGCACCAGTACCTGCTCTGTCTGGAGATGCAACTGACAAAGACAAACAGGCCTTAACAGAGAGTCAAAAGTGAGTTTTACTCAAACCGAATATTCCCATAAAAACAACTTTCTAAAGGTTGTCAGTTTGCCCAGTGCAAGGCTGAGCAGTTGGAACTGCATGTCACATGACCCTGTATGTTCAGAAGAACAGATTTTGATATTTGTGCCTTTTCACATTCCTGTATGAATAATCACAATGATTCACTGAGGCTCACTGCAACATAAGGTACTCTTCAATGTGAATGGCAGTATTGCCCAATATGGTAATTGTTAACTGATCCCTTGCTGGGCATGCATAATGTTCAAGATAAGTCAGGTATTCTCATAAGAGAGGCCTACAGCAAAGGAACAATTGTCCCATAGTGATTCTTAAGACTATTAGCGTGGGAGCAGTACTGTGTATATATAGGTTCTATATTTAGAGCCTGCCAGTGGATTAAACGGGAAATTACTCTGCAGAGAAATACAGGAGGGAAAGTTTCTGGGTTTCACATCTTGTAATGCTAACAAGTACCTATGGTCTTTTCAGTGCAGGTGCTCTTAAACTGTACAAAAAATGAAAGTTTACCAGGTGAGAAATTGTGCTGACAGAGCTACTGATTTTGGGCTTTGCCCGTATGTGCTTTTCATAGTAAGCTTTCAAAACACATCATCCTTACAGGTCAAGTAAGTTGCCTTGTTAGGATGTGTGGTGCGTTAACGCCCTTTCTGAAAATAAAAAACCAAAGCAGGGTGGGATGGCATACCAACCTGAAAAGGCACGAAGTGCTCCAATTAGGTGTTTTAATACCCCTGTTGTTACATTAAGCACTAACATTATTCATGTAATCTGTCCACCAGCTTTTGCCCAGCTTACACATTCATTAGCATCATTTGCCAGTGTTTGCTTTTAGTAGTATTTCAAAGCAGTAGAGTGGTTGAAACATTTAGGTACCGTGTTTCTGTTAGTTTTGATGTATGTCTGGTATTAGGCAACTGAAGAGCACATCTCACAAATTAACTGTGGTCTTCTTCAGAGATATTCATGTAATCCTTACTGTGGCTGAGAGCTGCAAATCAGCTTTTACACTTTTGATGACCCATAAAGTTATTATTTCAGGCAAATTTCCTACAGTTTTTCAGCAGGATTCCCAGCTTTACAGAAAAGAGTTAAGTTTCTTTCTCTCTATATGCTGACTGTGAACAGATTGAACAAAGCTAGTGTGGATGTATCCAGCATTCAGAAACAGTACTTTGAAATGGTTTCCATTTATTTGTCTATGCAGTATTATCACTAAAAATAGATTTATTTATTTAGTAAAACAGTATTTTTAAAGTGTTTTATCTGTTGACTAACTTGACTATTATTGTTCATTGTTTCTAAATAAATCATGCATCTTAACATGAAGCTTGGGCTCCAGATTGTGACAACTGACAAATCTGTGATAATGTGAAAAGATACAGCATGAGCTGTTGATTGCTGTCCCCCAGCTCTGCTGGAGAGTGTTCCCTACTCTGCTAGAGAGAACATTCCTTATCCTGCTGGAAAGAAGGCAGCCAAATCATTTAACCTCACCAGAGATGATATTTTTAGTTATGCCACATTTTTTTCTGGAGACAGTTAGGGAGTGCTTGTTAACGTTACAATATCCAGCTGACTAGAAAGGCTGGTACCATTTCCAGCAGCACACTGCTGCATCCAAAACCCACATCTCTCTGTGAGAACTCCAAATTCTCCGGGTTCTCCTCTCCTCCTCAGGTTACCTTGAAGTAAATATATAGCACAATGACCATAGATGTGAGTTAGAAGCCTTTAACACCTATTGTCTTCTAAAGCTAATGTGAGGAGTTGGTTGAGATCAACTCAAGAGAATAGGCTTCCCCCCCCCCCCCCAAAAAAAAATGTCACAATACAAGAAAAAAAAAAACAACAAACAACAGAAATGTGAAATACAAATGCTTCAAAAATTTTCTTTCATGAAAAGCCATTTAGAATGAGAGGTTAAGTATTAGCACCAAGACCTTCTCAAAAGTTAATAAACATCTGTTAAAGTCTGAACAAGTGTCTCAGAACAGAAGCCAATTTGTTTACCTGCCATAAATAACAGTTTGAAATGCCGGAATAGCTCAAAAATCCATGGTGCCATTGGATGCTCTGTGACTCTTCTTGCCACTACTTTTGTGAAATAACCCATTTGGATCATCTTGATACTCTTAAGTATTAATAATATGGCACTGATGCCAAAAGCACAACCACCAAGGCAAGTTGGATACTTACAGCTGTGGTTGATTTAGGTTCTCCGTTCTGTTGAAGTACATAGTAAGTCATACAAGAAAGGTAGCAATACACATTTGTTCCAGGCAAGAAAGTAGACAGAAACAACTGAGAACACATAATAATGTTTCTATTACAAGAGAAAGCACAGATTTTCTGGTTACAGCCAAGCTGTGTGTTAACATAACTTGTCTCCCAGGTGTGAGTCTGTGGAGCCTGTGCAGTACAGGTACAACACAAAGCCAGAGGCTTTTACCCTGCTTTGCTGTGGTAGGAATCCTGCTACCAGCTTTCTGCTAAATCATTTACAGAAGATTTATAAAGGAACAAGATGTATTTGTTGTGAAAAAACACAGAATGGCAACATAAACAAATTTGTATGGAAATGCAAGTGTAAATAGGAATGCAGTGCTTCTCTGGACAGCATGACTTTTGCAGACTTTGTCTCTGCCCAGAACATCAAGTTCCTATTTAAGTCATCCCATTTTCAGTCAAACTCTTCCTTTGTTTTTTCTAGGTTTATCTTTTCACATATTTTGCTTTATTCCTAGCAAGTATAATGGGCAATAGTGGTGTTACAGCATCATAGCATTGTTGTTATAAATAGAATCATAGAATCAATAAGGTTGGAAAAGACCTCAGAGATCATCAAGTCCAACCTGTCACCCAACACCTCATGACTAATAAACCATTGCTTCAAGTGCCACGTCCAATCCCTTTTTGAACACCTCCAGGGACAGTGACTCCACCACCTCCCTGGGCAGCATATTCCAATGGCTAACAACTCTGTGAAGAACCTTCTCCTCACCTCAAGCCTAAATTTCCCCTTGTGCAGCTTGAGACTGTGTCCTCTTGTTCTGGTGCTGGTTGCCTGGGACAAGAGACCAACCCCCATCTGGCTACAACCTCCCTTCAGGTAGTTGTAGAGAGCAATAAGGTCTCCCCTGAACCTTCTCTTCTGCAGGCTAAATAACCCCAGCTTCCTTAGCCTCTCCTCATAGGGCTTGTGCTTGAGGCCTCTCACCAGCCTTGTTGCCCAAAATAGTCCAAGGGTATAAAAAGAAACATAGTTTGTAAGTGTCCCTCTCTCCTTACATACCTTGTTTCAGTATACAAAGAACTAAAGTTAATTTTTGGGTTTGTTTGTTTTTTACTACATATATATATATACATATATATACATACATATATATATATATATAAAGGCATGCACTAATTATATTTTGAAAGTCAATGGTTTTAGTTGATCTAAGTCAGAACTGTTGGAGAATTGCCACATCAAATGACATCCTGATAATCTGCTATGACTTCACCAAGTGCAGCTCCATGAAATTACATGCCTCCCATATGGCTGTTGCTACAGCTATGCCAAAATCAACCAGTAACATTATTTTTGCTTGTGGCTCTTCCTGGAAGATATCTAGATACATCTTATATCAGGGTAGAAAAACATTTTCTTTATCTCTCTGTAGTATTCTAGCAACTATGTGGTTACATTTATCAATATTATAAATCCATCAGAATGTGATGGATAAATGATTAAGCAATATACTCTGTAATAAATGTTTACAATAATACAAATACTACAAAATAGTGGCTATTGGCTAATGGATATGTCTAATGGAGTCTGAGAAGGATGGAGCCAAGCTCTTCTCAGTCCAGTGACAGGGACAAGGGGCAATGGGTGCAAGGTGGAGCGTAGGAGGTTCCACATAAACATGAGGAAAATCTTTTTCACTGAGGGTGACAGAGCACTGGAACAGGCTGCTCAGAGAGGTTGTGGAGTCTCCTTCTCTGGAGACATTCAAAATCCACCTGGATGCATTCCTGTGTGACCTATTCTAGGTGATCCTGCTCTGGCAGGGAAGTTGGACTCAATGATCTTTTGAGGTCCCTTTCAGAAAGCCCCCAACATTCTGAGATTGTTATGTCCTAGACCTGATTTTCATTGGCTGTTTCTCTAGCTTTCATTCTCAGCTTTACTTGGGGTTATGGGATGTTCAGTGTGATGTACTGGATATTAACCTGCCTTTTAAATTCAGTTAATCCAGTCTAAATGGCAACAAGCTGACCAAGGAAAGATCAGATTCTCAGCTCTCATGAGCATTTCCAAGGTACCTTTAGCCCTGCAACTTTTACTTCCTTTTGTTTTACCTTGTTCCTTGCACTTGACTGTACTTCCCAGGACTTGATCTATATATAGATTCACAGAGTTCTTTCTGAATGCTCAAGGGCAGGCCATTAACTGCATGAAAACGATCCAGAATGAGCAGGATGCTGAAAAGCTTCCCACATAGCTCAGCAAGTGATTTGTAATGCTTTTGTCTAGGTATGCACTTCTTCAGGCTGAAGGACTTGTGAAATTTTAATATGTAGTATTGCTGGGGCTAGTCAGTCACACCTGCATCATGGAAAAGTATGGAACTCCAAAATATTTAGATACACATTATAGAAATTTGTCTGAAATTTCCCTCCACCTGAAGCAAACAGTTTGAGGACTCCTGTGTTTACTTGTTGACTAATAGAAATGCTTTCCTTCTGAACATTTTAATTCTGATTCCTTATGCATTTGTATTCATCTGCATTCCCTTTCTTATGTTTACACTGTAAACTGCCAGGAGGCAGACACCAGCAGAAGGAGGATGCCCTGTAATGGTAATTACTTCTGTTATCATGGGTATTCAAGAAAGGATCACCTGCAACCCAACTGTGCTTATAAAAGCTGGCTGCAGAATGATAATATTGCTGGGTGATGTGTGCTGTATAGGATGGTACCAGATAAAGGCAATTTAGGGTTTTATTCACTCCTGTTCTATTGGTAAGATTGAAAACATACTAAGACATTGCCTCTACACTTTAAAACTTTGATTTCTGGTACATCCTGAAACAGTGAAAAGTTTGGAACTGACTTCTGGCAAAATGAGGATGAAAATACTGAGAAAACTATACCAAGAAAACAGGCAGTAGGCTCTTCCTACTGCTTCTGTGCTGAAAAAAAATAAGTAATGTCTGGAAAACATTTCAATGCAAGACAGTTTTGAAATGTATCAGTCAGCACTACAATCCTGCTGCATCTAGCTGAATTTTAGCATTATAAGCTCAACTTTTTAACTTGAGCACAATATTTATAGCCAAGATAATCTAAATGCCAATGTACAGGGATATAAAAAATAGAATAGAATAGAATAGAATAGAATAGAATAGAATAGAATAGAATAGAATAGAATAGAATAGAATAGAATAGAATAGAATAGAATAGGACCAGACCAGGTTGGAAGAGACCTTCAAGATCATCATGTCCAACCTATCATCCAACACCACCTAATCAACTAAACCATGCACCCAAGCAAGAGTCTATGTAGGAAGCAGCACTGACATTTAGACTGATCTATTTGAATCTTGATAATACACCAAACTTGCATTTATGGTACAACAATGGGAGAAATATTGCCTAAAGAGAAATCTTGCACTTTTCTTGGATTGGACTGGTGTCTGGGTCCACAGCCACATGAAGATCTGCATCTGACAAGACTAATAAAATGAAACAGGAGATCTTGTGGCCAGGGAGTTCAGTCTTTCAAATCCTTCACTTGCAAAACTGTGATTGACTTGGCATATAGATACTGAGAGAAACCCTACATTTTTTTGGTCCTCAGGGGTAAATTCTAATGTAATTCAGTAAAATAAAATGCACCAACACTACTCTTTTTCAATGTCATCCTTAATGCAGACTTAGGAATAGCACAAATTGAGTGCAAGAGATTGCAGTGTCGCTTAACAGATTTGTTTCATTTTCTGTATGAACAGCACTATTTTTTTGTTCCTGCTCAGAACAGAAAAAAAAAAACAAACCCTCACACTTACAAGGAGGAAAAAAAATTAAATCCAGCCATGGGGTATTTTCTGTAGAGTGCATTGCAGTAAGTGCTTGTGGGCGTGATTGTTCGCAAGAGAAATGCTAGCAAAAAGTCAGCATCGTACTTTTTATCTACTATTTGTCTTTTGACTTCACTATTAAAGCTTATCTAGACTAATCCAGAGTATTATTTGAAAATATTAGGTAGTAAAGAACAGTCAGGTATGGTACACTAGTGATTACACTGCGCAGAACTATGGCTGGGCATTCTAACTCAGTGGTGCAGATCTCCTCTGTAATGGCTCTATGAGCTGTATGGCCAGGACAAGACCTGCCAGCTCCACACTTTCTGCCTGCCATAGTTTTTTTGCCCTTGCTCTCATGTGCCTCCGAGGGTTATTTCAACTCCTGCAACTGGAATCTCCGAAGCCAATGAGATCCTGGGCGGCATCAGAAGTGTGGCCAGCAGGTCAAGGGAGGTGATTCTCCCCCTCTACTCAGCCCTGGTGAGACCCCACCTGGAGTACTGTGTCCAGTTCTGGAGCCCCTATTATAAGAGGGATGTGGGGGTGCTGGAACGTGTCCAGAGAAGGGCCACGAGGATGATCAGAGGGCTGGAGCACCTCTCCTATGAGGACAGACTGAAGGAGTTGGGGCTGTTCAGTCTGGAGAAGAGAAGGCTCCGAGGTGACCTAATTGTGGCCTTCCAGTATCTAAAGGGGACCTACAGGAAGGCTGGGGAGGGACTTCTCAGGATCTCAGGTAGTGACAGGACTAGGGGTAATGGAATGAAGCTGGGGTACTATGATATTATGACTGCTAAGTTGGACTCATTCCGGGGCTCCATCTGCCACATACAGCAGTTGAACCTGCTGCATGTATAACCCTGAATACCAGGTTATAAAACCAAGAGGAAAGTGGAAAGTCCACATAGTATTTTATATATTAAGTTTATTTATTTTAGATAAATATATACCTATGCATACACAGGCATGGCTTTAAAAAAAGGGCTATTTGCACTTTCTCTGAATGGCTTTCAGATAATCATCTTTCATATTCTAGCACAGCATAGCTCACAGGTTAGACAAGATCCTGCAGAAATCCCTTTCATTATCTGTAAACTGCCAAATAATGTCCTACGCATAATTGGCTTTGACATTAACATAAAAATGTTATCTCCTTTCCTTGATTATGTTTCTCAGGTAGATCTGGCAGCCCACAGAAGCCAGATGGTGGCTTGAACTTCACAACTGAACTGTAGCAGCTGCTGCACAAAGGGAAGTTCTTGCTCCCTCCTACCTCAACCTGAAGGGCTTGTACCTAGTCCTTCCTTTGCACTGGCACTGACTTTTGTCAAGCCCTACAGTGAACTCGAAGAATATGCTTATTATTTAGAGACAGCTTAAACTAAGGAAGGAGGAATAATGCTTGAAGAAGGAAGACCTCTATGAGGATACTGTAACACATCCAGCAAGGCTGGGGACTCATCAGCCTGGGCATGTCTCAACAGTAGGTGACTGAGATGAGGTGAGCAGACCCCCATATAATCAGATTCAACCAAGTGTCCAGGCTATCAAACAACATGATGGTGAAACAGATCCAAAGTGAAGGCAGGATACCAGTCTGCAGACCAGGACAAGGACCCCTGATGGCAACTAGGGAGACCCATAGGGACAAACCAATTTTATTATCAATCCAGAAAGTAAGGCTAGGGCAACACACACCTACAGTACAGGTCAGAAAAAAATGAAGGCCCAGGTCTGAGTTTCAATGGTTCTTCTGTGCCCTTGAGCAGGGATTGTGGAGTGAAGGCTCCCGGTGGGGCTGATTAAGGTCATTAAGGCCCATTAGTACATGCTGAGCCTGACAATTACCCCTTTTGATGGACTACTGAACTTGTCCTTAGCATGATACTGGATTATAGCATCAAACACATCCTCCTATTACCAAGGTGGTAGCAGCACAGGACTGAAAATATCTGAAAGCCTCAATACTGGAACTGTTAAAACATTAAAGTATTTGTAAACAAACACAAAATTCACCTCGAGACAAGAACGGGCCAGGCCTGGTCGACACAGCAGTCTGTCTTTCAAAGTCTGAAGGGCTCTGGAAGGTGAAGAGAGAAGGCAAGCTCGAGAATTTTGTCCACCTGAGCACCAGAGCCCAAACAGCACATGTCCTTAACCCGCCTTGGTGCCAAAAACCCTGATGGAAGCCTACGGCTGAGCCCAAGAGGCCATGGACACCACTGAGCTCATCAGCAGCTGGCTGATCAGGGCAGGGCCATGGTTCTTTGCCACAGTTACACGGGAGCATGGTAGAGAGCGACGCTGGCGGGCGGCACTGCGGGCTGGCGGGCGGCGGTGCGGGCTGGCGGGCGGCGGTGCGGGCTGGCGGGCGGCGGTGCTAGTGGGAGGCTGGGAAAAGCTGCACGCTCAGCTGGCCTGACAGTGCCACCCCACATCAAGCTGTGGCTTTTAAAGGATGGGGAGCATGAGAGGTGGGTTTGGGGCTCCTGTGAAGGTGTAAAGGTTACAAGGGCTTGAGGATTTTCTTCGAATACAGCTAGGTGGAATCAGGTTGTCAGGGGGAGTATTTCTGCCCGGGGCTGGGGCTGTAGGGTTTGTAGTACCTCCCCCAGCAGGTGTTTCATTCGCCAGCCCGGTTAGCGTCTGGTAGTGCCGACGACGACCGGGGCCTCCTGCACTTGCCCTTAGAAGGCACATTTTCTGGGGAGGGCTTCCACCTCTCAGCAGCAGGGTTTGCAGGAAGTCCTCCTCTTCTAATTTCTAACACACTCCTCACACCGCACAACCCCTTGCCCCATTTTCTCTTGAGTTTTCAGCGCTATACCACCACCTCAAACTTCCTCCCTTGCTCGCCGCCCCGCACGAAGCCGGCAGAAGTTGGGTAAGAATCCTCCCGCCCGCTCCGCTTCGCACCGCCTCGCAGGGGCGAGGCCGCAAGATTCGACGTCACCGACGGCTGGGGTTGTCGCGCCCGCCCTCGCCGCCGC
This sequence comes from Melanerpes formicivorus, assembly GCF_026170545.1. NCBI lineage: Eukaryota > Metazoa > Chordata > Aves > Piciformes > Picidae > Melanerpes > Melanerpes formicivorus. Next base: position 34,482,030 of record NW_027142357.1, on the reverse strand, counting down.
GCGCAGGGAGGGGCGGGTCAGCCATCTTGGGCTCGCCGGGCCGTGCCTGCGAGAGAGCGGGCGGGGGAGGGAGCGCCCGCCTTGCGGAAGTGCACTCACTCCCCGCCGCTGAGCCCAGCCCCGCCGAGCCCCGCCGGAGCGCGCCTAGGGCTGCCCGCCGTCCCCAGCACCGCCGCTACCGAGGAGCATGGCAGGGCGGCTTCCGGCCTGTGTGGTGGACTGCGGCACGGGGTGAGCGACGGCCGGGGCGGCCGCTGACAGCTCGGTGCCGCCCGGGGCGGGGCCGGGCGGGTTCCGCTGCTGCAGATGGCGGCGGGGGTCGCGCTGCCCGTGGCTGGGCCGGGCAGCCGCGCCCGAGCCGTCTGCGGTGCCGGTAATGGGAGGGTCGGGCCAGGTTGAGGGAAGCAGCCGGCTGCCTTCTTTTCCCCTCCCCTCCCCTCTTTCTTTTCGTTGGGCCCTTCACGGCCACCCTATGGGGACCGGGTGTCCCGGGCCGGCCCTGCTTACTCGCCGTCAGTCGGCGCCTCCAGCAGCCGAGTAGTACCGGGGCCGCGCCAGCCGCGCCCCCTACCCATTCCCTCGCTCCCGCGGAGCCCTCGGGCCGCCCGCCGGATGAGGCCGCTCAGAGCAGCCGCCTGCGGCTTCTCGGCTGGTGACTGCCGGGGTGCGGGGGACCCTGTGCGGCTGCCGGAGCCAGGGGCGGCAAGCGGGGAAAAGGATTGTGGGGCTCCCTGCGAGCTCCTGAAATGCCCCCGCTGAGAGCGGGCATCTCTCTGCTGGGTGCTGTCTGGGGGCTTTCCTGTATTTTTTTTTTTTCTAATTTTTATTTTTTAATATGTGGATAATGTCATTTATTCTGTGTTACTTCTCTCTGTGGTAGAAAAAGAACCCTCCCCCTCCATTGAGCAAGCGCAGAGGAACTTCCTTAGTTTTGTCAAAGCCTCTTCCTGCTTTCGGGCTTTTATACCTTATAAGGCAGTTTTCAGTGTCAAACCTGAATCAAATCCGTTTTAGAAACTCTTTATTTTTATTTAGCATCTACTAGATGATGAAGAGAATGCAGTGCCAGAGATATGTAGTGTAAAAAGCGATTCGAGAGAAGCCTCTTGGGATGCAGGCTCACTTTTACACCGTGGCATGGCTCCCGGAGGCTTTGGGTGGGGGAGCAAGCCCTTAGAGGTGTCTTGGAAATCGAAGTGGAAGGGTTATGTGGTACAGCTTGCAGGAATGCACTCAGGAAGTGAAAACCGCTCTGTGACCTGCCATCTGTGGGGTGATTTTCAAAGCTCTTCAGCTAGCACTGACGGCATGCAGATTGTTTAACTTGTGCTTTTCTTTTCACTTCTCATCAGTCTTGCTGAACATAGTTAAATTTCTCAGACTGCAGTGTAGATACAGATACTTACAGTACTCTAAAATGACATTCGTTTGAAATTCAGCCACTTGTTTTTTGAAAGCACGGGCTCGTCTTCCTTTCAAGAGTCTATTTGCTGCATGATATTAAGTTGCTCTTTAAGAAGATATATATGTGTTTATAAAGTCTGCATGCTTGACAGTTGTATCAAGTCATAGCTGTAGTTAGAGCAAGGGTTAAAGCATTGAGTTCTGTAGGATGAAGGAAGGTTAGCACAGCAGGAATGAGTGTTACAGCTGAGTGTAGTGGAAGTGTATGTGAGTTGACCATGATATGTACATGCACTATTTATCTTAAAAAAGCAAAAGATCTGTAATGTACTCTGCTGCAGTGCTGAGTGCTGTAATGCACTCTAAAGGCTTTTTTCCATCCCACCTGTTTGTGCATTACAAGTAGTCCCATTAAAGTCAGTAATTGTGCCTTTATAGGTTTGCAAAGCATAGGTTGTGACCACTGAAGTAGAGAGGCTCACTTAGAGCTTTCAGAGATCCCATTCAGGAACAGCATGCTAGCATATAGCTGCATAAGGAATGACTGTTTTTAATGAGAGTTATACTGAGGAACCTGTGTGTTAAAACGAATGTTCCTGAGGAGGATCTGTAAGTACTCCATTAATTGACCTAAGTGTATGGGATGTACTCTGTAATGTATTTGAATATGATGTTAAGCAAGTCTCACTCCTATTTTATGTATTTCCCTCCAGTCTTCAAAGAACTCTTAAGATAGGTTTTTCATGGACCTGTTATATTTTAATGCAGCCCAACCTTTTCTGCTTTCTAAGCTTTTAATTTCTGGTGCATTTTCTAGTCCAAGGTTGTTTTTCCCTGAAGTTCAGGAAACTGGAGGCAAAGATTTTTAGCACTGCAAACATTACAGAGTGTTGGAGTTGATGCAATTCATTGATTTCAGTAGAGAAAGGTATAAAGTGGTGACTTTACAGAGGGGAAAAAATAAACTTGAGATAAATAAGGAACAGGTGGGTAGTAGTGCAGTGGGATGTGATAGCATAATCATGCTTCTAGCTTTGGGTTTAACTGGTGTAGCACTCCCAGTTCATCTCATTTTGTGTGTGTGACAGCACAACATAAATTATGTCAGCTTTGTGCTCTGTGCAAATCAGCTGAGGTCTCACCTAGGTTACTGTCTTGTGTAATGAAAGAAAGCAGAGGAACTAAAGATAAGCCTCTGAAAACAGGAAGAGGTTCTGAAAATACAACCGTCTCAGAAAGGAACTGCATTGTTTAGGACAGGCAAGGCACAAATCTTCCAATAAGTAGGGTTTTCATTTAGAGGGAGGGGGATGATAATTTACAGCCCAAAGAAAGCTGAATCAGCAGAAGGGCAAATGTAGGAGAGGTGTTAAAGGTGTCCTACTACGTGTCTTGTGCTTGTAGGCATAGGTTCAGTTTGTTGATCTGAGTGTTTGGTTGGGTATGTTCATTCTTGTCAGCTAAGATTGAGGGGGTAGACATGAGTGAGAATGGTGTCAGAGCTGTGCTTTTCAGCATCAGCCTGCACAGATAAACCATGTTTTAAGAAGCCCTTTGAAAGCATTGGGAGACCAAAGCACAGAAGAGGTTGGGAAGATAACATAATTTCTGTCATTTGAGGTTTTAACAGGTTATTCAAACTTCTTAAGGGACTGTAAGTCTGCTTGCCATACAGCTAGAGCTGCCAAAAGGGTGAAGTCAGTGACATGGCAATCAGATTATGGCTGCAGCAAAAATTCTTGGTGTTGCATTTGTTATCTAGAAATTTGTATTCCTTGCTTAAGCAAACCTGATACCTAGAAAATAAGGTAATTGATACCTAGTAAGAGTAGGTAAATACTTCATTGTGGTTTTTAAAAGCTACTTGCCTGAAGTAGTGTCCTTTTATACACAATAAAGTTACAGTCATGGAAATGAAAAATCTGAAGGTTTTAGTTAATTTAGCACAATTTAAAGCCAGGATTATTTCCTTTTGTAATTGGTAGCATCATCTGGTTTAGTTTTAAGTCTGTTGCTATCTTGCTAGGAAATGTATAAAAAACCATTGTGGACTTAATTTTCAGGAAGTCGTTGTCCACATTAATGCTGAATTTGATTTCCCTCAGCTGCTGTGAGCCCCTTTCTTTCCCTTCTTTCCACACAATATGGGCATCATGACCTATGAAGAAGTATTTGCATGCTGTCCTCTCCATATCCATCAAAACTGGTAGGTTTTTATGATGTTCACTAACCCAGTATGATGCTTTGAGTGAGAGTTACTTCAGAATATGGTGTGTCTAAGGATCACACACATTTTAAGGTAAAAATGCAGAAAGGGAAAAATAACATGGAATTATTTCCATGAAGTCTATGAACAACACACTAAAGAATGAAAAAGGCTCTTACTCATTTTGTGATCTCAGTAGGCTGCAATCTTTGCTCTGTGCCTTTTGGGTATTTGAATAGTCCTTGCTGCCTGTTCTACAGGCGAACAGTGCACAGCCTGCAAATCATGATTAAAAGCTCTTCCTACGCCACTTCAGAATTTAGCTTGATTACATTGACAAGTAGATTTTAGCTGTGTCCTTCTGTGTGAATGTGTTTCTTTGTTCCTCTTGGTATAAACTTCTGTAACACTGAATTAGCTCATTTGGGATGGCAGATAATTGCAAGTGTCCAAATTAATGACTCTTGAGCTGAGCTAAAGTAAGTGGCTGTGTAACCTACTGCAGTTCCAAAATCATAACTTAATTTTAGCAGTACAATGATTTAAAGGAAGCTATTTGTGTATTCTGTACCTAAACTTTCTGCTTTCTTTAGGCCTGTGTACAGTTTTTCTGTGGCTGCCAGGTGGATCCATTCAATACTTAAAGTCTTGCTGGTGACCAGTTATTCTAATGTACCTTAGAGTCTTTGTTGGTAGTATCATGTATGTTCATTATCCTTCTCTTGAGTAAATTTTGGGGGGGAAGTATCTTTTCTTGAGTCTTGCATTCTTACATTTCCTCTCCTATGCTAAGCTAGACCCCATTTTCACTTCCTTTTCACAGGGTATTTTATTCCCCTCCTACTTTCTTGAATGCTAGGGAAGAATTAAAGGTTTTGGAGTTTACAGGAGAAAGATTCACTGTTCATGATAGAGGCACAAGAGGCCCTCAAGGCAGTCTAAGGTCCCTCTGAGCTGAGAGCCTGGAAAGTTGTGATAGTGGCTGTTCAGGATTTCTAAGCTTTCTCAGTGTGAATTTGCAGGCTGTTCTTTGGAATGAGACATATCTCTGGGAGTTTCTTGGCTGTTCAGTTTATTTAACTAGTTTTGTTGTGAATGAAGGATAAAATTTGGCACATGAAACCTCAGAGAAGCTGAAGTTGGCTGGTACTCAGGTGGAGTGAGCTTTGCATTGAGGGACCTCTCCACAAATCCAGCTTCTCTAATTTTCAGACAACACTCGTGCAGCCTTATGTTCTTATGTAGACCAAAGTTTTTATGAGTTGGGTATTTTCTGATGTGAGAAGTTATGACAGGATGATGTCCTGTTTCTCTTCAGGTTTTGACCTGATAGTGTAGGTTACAGGATCCATGAAGAGCTAATAATCTTCACCAGGCAGCAAAGATACAGGAGACAAAGAATCCAGTGCTATAAAGCAAGATGAGGGGAAGTAGCAGCCTGTATTTGTTTGCTCCACAACTTTTTTTAGTACCTTAACTGGACCTTGAAATGATTCTTCTTTCCTAATGGTCCGGATGGGTTATTTCCACAGATTTTCAAATCATAACTTGCCTTTAGTATAAATATTTCAGCACTGCAATGTTGTGGCAGTCAATATTTCAACTGGATATCTTGTTCTGACCTTCTGTGGGTTACAATGTTCATAAAAATGTTCTCTTTTGGGATGTTGTGTCATTGCAGAAGTAAATTTTCAGTACGGAAAGCATGAACAGAATAATTCCTTAATGGAGTATGGAAAAAGAGATTCTTCCAGGATTTTAGGAGTATCTTTTGCTTGCCATTAGCCAAAGGGCTTAGGGAGGGAAGGGGAAATGCTTCATCCTTAACTTGGAAAAAGGAGTTGTGATAAATTGAGAATTGTGGTGTAGTACATTTAAAAACTAATTGCAAATGGGTTTTGAAGACCAATGATGTCCTGTGGTGGCTCTTTAATGACTCTTAATAGATCACAGCCTGTGCTGTAATGCTAAGTGCAAAGAACATACAACATCATTAGCAATAACAGGAATCCAGATAGGAATATATATATTCCTATATGCCCATTTATTTATTGAATTCCTTTATAGGAATTGGGTTTTATCTTTTTTGGATGTGTCAGAAGCCATCCAAGATGCACAGCACCTTCCAGTCCTCCTGTTTCTGCTTTTCTTTTCCCTTGCATCCCACTTAGGCTTGATAGATATAGATAGATAGAACTGGGAGGAGGGGCTAGCACTTCAGAGTGGAGGACAAACCTACTCAGATCCACGGGCTGAATCTCTAAAAGTTAATGATAAATGAGCCACCTTCTATGTACAGCAGAGTTTGTACTGAATTACTGAGAGCAGAGTACTGTCTGGATTGTGAGGAAATACTGGAGGGAGGATAGGGTTGTGGGTGGGACAGGGCAGGTTCTCTCCTTGTTTCATGGTTGTTTAGTACCTGGCTTGAACGCTTTGCTCAGGAAGTCTGTTGGTTTCATGAGTCTGATGGATGTTTGCCTGTCTAAATTAGTTGAAAATAGTTGCTAGGAGTTCAGTACATCCTCTATTACTTCATAGGCACATGTATGAAACATTGCAGTTGGTCTTTTAGTTCATGCAATTTAGAAGTTTCAACATAATGTTTCAGCACTTAGTTTCGTGGCTGCAGATGTTCTTTGGGAAATGCAGAAACTCTTTGACAATCTCAAGCAAACTTTAGTTTAAATGAAAAATCTTTATCCAAAAATTAAAAGACTGTGGGGAAGCACTAAAGTCAAAGGTAAAATAATTAAAACCTTATCTCAGTTTGTCCTCAGATTCATGAGTTGTTTTTTTTCTGCTCTGCACAGGAAAATACAATTAGATGCACCAGTCTAGCAAAAATAACCTTTCAGTATATGCTTAAAAATACCATTTTGTTTGGAAGCTGGTTAGTGTTTTATGGTTATTTTAACCACAAAAAACTGTAGCATCTGACCTTTCCAAGGGCTACTGGTGATAATATTTTGCACTTTTTGGTAGCAATCAGCTCTCAAGGAATAGATCCCAAATTGAAGAAGTCATTGCTTCATCCACTGGTGTAATGTAGGGTATAATTCAGTTTCTTTCTTTTGTTTTGTTTTTTTATTCTGATCATGAGTTTGCATTTTTAAGACTAGACATGGAAAAAACTCTAGATAAATTTAGATTTTATTTTTTTTTTTCTCCCTGGGATTTCCTTCTTATTATTCTCTTGTGGTCATTGCAAGTGTTTGCAGCTGTTCGCAGGATGTGTTTTGGCATGAGCAGTCTGTAGAGCGCAAGATGCAAACTGTCTGTTGATACTTTATTTTGCTTGTAGCCTGCTATCAATGAATCCAAATTCTTACTCAGTTGATGATCTCTTACCTGTTTGTTTGTTTTATAGTACTGGCAGGTTTTGGCATGACTTGATTTATCATGCTGTTTATCATCTGCAAGAGCTTTCCCAATGACTGCTTGCATATTTGCATTCAGACATCAGAATCTCTGTGGTCTTGTTAAGTGAGACCTGCTTTTTATATTAAACAAAATCCAGTGGTATGTTTTTGTCCACAGATTAGTGGAGTGTTTTTTCCTGCAAGACAACTGTCTCTAATTGGAAGCTGCCTTGTATTAAAAGCATGGGGTAATATGGTAAATATGTCAAGTGTTCGTGGTGGGTTTTTTTTTTAATGCAGGCCTGTTCTTGATGGAAAACATTTGGTTACCTGCTGAAATGGTAGCCTGTGAGCTCAGCAGATTGGAAGTGAGCTGAGGCTGTGCTTGCAGTGTGCTGCTTTTCTACTGTCTGTGCTGTCTCTGGTTTCATTTTACCCTCTGCTCAGATTGGTGAGATTGGGATGATAGTATGGTACCTCTTAGTTCAAAGCTGGAGCTCTCAAGTGCTGAAATTGTTCAAATAGCAAGCACATACACTTCACTCTTCTATGCGGAATAACTTCACAGTTTCAGCCACCCTAGTGCATTTATTGGGAAAGTTCTGCCATGTTTCTCTTGGCTATGGTCTTTCTGTATTGTATGACTTACATTTTACCTATTTAATTTCCTCAAGTGTGAGATTTTTGTTTACTTGGAAATTAGGAATTTGTTGATTCAATTATCCCTCCTTGTTTCACCTGCTGAGAATTCTGTGTAGTTGATCTATACTCTTGGGTTTTTTTCTTCCTGATAAATAGAATAGAATAAACCAGGTTGGAAGAGAACTTCAAGATCATCGTGTCCAACCTATCATCCAACACCACCCAATCAACTAAACCATGCAACCAAGCAACCTATCAAGTCTTCTCCTGAACACCTCCAGTGATGGTGACTCCACCACCTCCCCGGGCAGCCCATTCCAGTGGGCAATCACTCCCTCTGTGTAGAACTTCCTCCTAACCTCCAGCCTAAACCTCCCCTGGTGCAGCCTGAGACTTTGTCCTCTTGTTCTGGTGGTGGTTACCTGGGAGAAGAGACCCAACCTCTGCCTGTCTACAACCTACCTTAAGGTAGTTGTAGAGAGCAATAAGGTCACCCCTGAGTCTCCTCTTCTCCAGGCTAAGCAACCCCAGCTCCCTCAGCCTCTCCTCGTAGGGCTTGTGTTCCAAGCCCCTCACCAACTTCGTTGCGCTTCTCTGGACATGCTCCAGCAAGTCAACGTCCTTCCTAAACTGAGGGGCTCAGAACTGGACACAGTACTCAAGGTGCGGCCTAACCAGTGCAGTGTACAGGGGCAGAATGACCTCCCTGCTCCTGCTCTCTACAATGCTAGCTTTTTGGGCAAATGATGTGTCAAGTTGCCAAATTAATCTCTCATAATAAGTAATTTATGCTATTAAGGAATTAATCCTACAGACTTCCAAACTTTTGGGGCATTCTTGCCTCGTGTTTTGGAAATACCGCTTGGAGCGATCGGACTGTGGAAAATGCTCTGAAATCTTGCACAGAAGTGAAACAAATGTATTAAAAACCCCTGTTGGTGTAGGTTGTATTGTGTGGGTGTGGTGTAACACAGAAGCACTATTAAGACACTTTTAAAAATGAATCAGTCTGGAAGTCTCAAAGGAAGCAGTAAGTAAAAAGAGAGCATTCTACTTCTGCCAACATAAACTACTTTAATTATACAAAGATAGTATCCCAAGCCATTTGCTCTTCTTACTTTGAGGAAAATGTAATCGAAGGAAAGCTGACTTTATTTTCTCTGCTAAAGTACATGTCAGCATTAAAGATTTGAAATGGATTTTACAAGTATAAATAAAATTGAGGATTCTGAATGTGGATGGTAGTCTCACTGGAATGCCTGCACTTGGATTTTGTTAAACACTTAAATACAGGCTGATTTTCCTAGACTATTTTCATGACTCAGTCATGAGCTAGTGTCTTGTGGTAATAGGTACCTTCCTGTTTACTTTTAGGGGAATACTTTCAAGTTATCAATGGTGGGTTTTTTTGTTTGTGTCTATCTGGCCAGCCTGATCTAGTGTGGGGTGTCCCTGCCCATGGCAGGGGGGTTGGAACTAGATGATCCTTGTGGTCCCTTCCAACCCTCACTGATACTATGATACTATGATATGTTTGGTTTGGTTTTTTAAAGTTTTGATGCAAGTAAACAGAGAGAAAATTTGAAAGTTGATTTTCTTCTATTCCATTCAAGTATTAGTAAAATTAGAAGCAGCACAGTGTGGTAGATTCCTCTGTTCTCCAGACTGTTGTAACAAAACTGTTACCTGGAGACTTACTACAACACATGTGAATGCAGTGTAGCACAGGATGCTTTTGCCTCTGCTTTCCCATTAGTCATGCACCTGGAGGGTTCTGATCTGGCCATTCATGGCTGTGACTTAGTGCTTTTTTGCTATCCATTTTAACTAGATTTACTAGCAAGCATTACAGTCATGTCTGTGCTTTGGGTTGTACATGTACCTGCTGATAAACAGCAGCACTGAATATATATCCTGGACAAAAATATAGTTGTAAGCTAACCCTTTTTAGAGGTGTTTTTTTCCTATTTAGGAAAGAAACGTTTGTTAAAAGTGTTTCTATTCCAAGCTGCTTTTGAGCTAGTTTTCAAATTGCACACCACTTCAGTCTGCTTATGGTTTGTTTTACTGTGACAGCTACAGCATGTAGCCAAGAAGTATTTATTGTCAAGGTTAAAGTTCCTGTTCAAGTGGACTGATATTTTTCAGGAGAAATACTGTAAGAAAATTTTCAAGTACCATTAATGCAGTTAATTCCAAGGCCAGGGTTGCAGACTGCCAGATTTGTAACATTTCTGGCGTCTGGGAGTCCCTTTTGTCATTGAAATAATCAATTTTACCATCCTCCTGTGTGTCTCATCTGCAATTCACAAGGTTTTTCATCTGAAAGCACTTCTAATCTTGTGTGCCTTTTTTTTTTTTCTATTTATAGAGCAAATTCTTTGGCTTTTGCTATTGATTACTTAAAACATTTTTGATCAAGTGTTTTAAAACTTGACAAAAACTGTTGCTATTTAAAAATGCAAACTAGTGATGTGTAAAAGGAAATACATGTATTAGCTAAAGATATACAAGTGGGAAGAGCATGACTCATTTAGAATTCTTTTGCTATCTTGAGTTTTATCAAGGACATTTGAGAGGAAATAGTAAACTAACACAAGTCCCATTTTCCTAATATAATCAGTTCTTCAGGGACTTCTGCTGCTGCTTAACCAATTAGTATCTGATGCTAAAGCTGGGACCTTTTTTAAAGGGGTGGGATGGCTTTCCTTTTTCACCATAGTTTTTGCTTTATTTCTCTTTATGGTGATTTAAACAGTAGACAACTTCCAAGGCTTTTCAGTGTCATCTGGTATACAAAAAGGATGATAGAAGAAAAGCAGCAAATGAAAACATAAAGGCTGTAACAGGAGGCTCTGTAAATGAGGGCTTGGGGCTCATTTGTATTTGGGAAGTGTAGAGTTTATCCAGTTAAAAGAAGAAAGGATATTAAACCCTTTTTGGTGAAGTGTTTGATGGACAGACATCTGTGACCTGGGCATTGAAAAGCAGAATCTCTTTCCATTCTGTTTGATAGCATGGGAGGTTTTGCTGTTTATTTCATGCCCTTTTAAATACACTATCATGTGCATCTTCTCCTTAGGTTCTCCCCACTTTCTGTGGTTTTCTGTAGTGCCTTCAATGAGCAGTGCCTGCTCATTTAATTGCAGTTTTCCTAGAGTAAAGGTAACTTAGCCAGTTGAAAAATTTTGCTGCTTCTGTGCATACTGCAACAGAAAGTTTGCATGCTTCAGTGTAGACATAACTTATGTTTTCTATCTTGCTTGCCTTCTGACAGTAGCCTGCTGAGAAATTGTGAAATCCTAAACTAAATATCTCTTGGTTTTATGTCTCTCATCTTGGACATTCTTGATATCATTATTTACTTAATAGTAATTTAAAGATCTAAATGATGTTTGAAATGTCATAAACTGAAATATTAAAGAGAAATATTCTTGTGCAATTGCTTTAACTATCTGTAAAATTTGTTATGCAGCAAAGTGTCAAGCTGTCATGGTGGACATCTGCACAAACAGCTTATTTTTGCAAGCAAATTCACACACAAACATTACAGTGTCCCTTGGTGGTGTTCAAGCAGTATGTCTGCAGAATTTACTGCTCTGGTGTTTTGAGAGAAGTTGAGATTATGAGATTGGATTTAAATGGTGACGAAGAAAATTCATGTGCAAAGGCAACAGACTTAAGTGTCTTCACTGTTCTTTGTTTTATATGATTAAGGCCTCTCTGTTTAGATTTTCTCTTAGCCTCTTGGTTTATCCAAAGGAATGGCCCTATGCAGTCCCTTTTCCAGTTAAATTCTTTGGGCCAGATCCATGAAGGAGCTTCAGGAAGCTGTGGAGTGAAATCCAGATTGGCGTGTTTGGGTGCTCAGTGCAAGAATTGGAGATGTTAGCATGTAAATGGGAATTTTCTGAGCAGGACACCATAAATGCCAGGGTGTCTTTAACATTTCCAGGTCATGGGCATCTGATTTCAAACTGTAGGAAAATACTGTAATCAAATAATGATTGTGAGCTCTGAAACTCCTGGGCATCAGGAGTATCACTGTTGCATTCAGAAATTACCAGGGATTACTACTTTTGAACTGCTCATCTGTTACTATTTCTTTTAAATGGCCAATGTGCTGTAGTAGTAATTTTTGACTTCTATTAGCAAACATCACTTGAAAAAACTCTACATTTCTTCCAGAAAGTACATAGTATGTCTCTAACCTATCTGTATCTATGCCTGTACTGTCACAGAATATATAAGGTAAACAGACTTTAGAGTAGGGATCCAAATGCTTCAAGGATGTGTGGTCTGGTTATGGGGCAATCATCTTACTTTCTGGCTTTGATATTTGTTTCTTAGTCTTTTTCATATAGTTTCAGGAAAGAAATTTAAATCACTCATGCCTCAGAAGAGTTTCTAAGCAAAATGGCAAGAGGCTCTTATGGGAAATGAGATATTTACTCTAAACCCATTTGGATGGAAGAAGATAGAGAGTAAGGACCTCCTGTACCCTGAGCAAGTGTGGCAGCTTGCAAAAAGACAGTATCACCTTACTTTTAAGAATAAATGCAGTTTAACTTTGTGTATAGCCTAATCCCAGTAGTGACTTGCTTGGAGCATGACCCTTTGGATGGGTTCTGCATAGGACTTTGCAGACGTGTGCTTAGTTAGACAAATTGTGCTGGGCTTAGTGCAGAGGCTGTGGTAGACACCAAAGAAGAATTTTAGGACTTGCATACACAAGCTAACCACATGTACTGCACAGGTTACTGTACTTGGGAAGGCCATTGCCTCTCCAAGACAAATGCAAGGCAATTAATTTCAAGTGAGAGCTTTCACAGAAGGGTTGCTATGTCAGAAGGTGGGCACTAATTCAGAACTGTTGTTAAGAAGCAGCAATTAGGTAAACAAAAATTTTTCTGACTTTACACACCTTGAAAGTAAACCAGAAAGAGATCATTATGATTTCAGCCTGGTCCTGACTTTCCAGGGAGTTTCAGATTTGTTGCTCCCACTCCCATTACTCCCCCATCCCCACAGGAAAGGGGTTCTTTTTTGTTCTGTCTTTAAAGTTGCATTACATCTTATTCCTGTTTATGTGTGCATTTAAACCAAACCAAAAAAACCCACAAACACACAACCAAAAAAACACCAAAGAAAGAAACAAAAATCCCAAACCAAAACCTAGAATCTTGTGCATGAATTTGCTTTTAGTTGAGGTCATTAGAGGTATCTGAGGGGTAGGCTGTAACTCACAGTTGCTCTACAGAAGTTGAAGGTCAGGTGGCATTTGCACCCTGGAGCTCTTCAATACTTGTACTTGGCTAACTTCTGTCTTAGCATGGAGCTGCTGGGAAAATGACAAGGATCCACCTTGTGTTGGGCCACCCCATTTCTGTTGTACTTCTCTGAGCAGCTACCAAAACACATTGCCCATAAAGTGGCTGTGCCTCCATTCCTCACCCTTTTGTTAAAATTGCAGTTTTGCTAGAGCTGGGGTGTATTACCTGGGAGAATATATACAGAATGACATTTGTGGTGGACAGTAAAGAAGTCAAGCAAAGGTATGTGGTCAAGGCTTGTGGTTTGCATAAGGATGTTCTTTTAATGACAGTCTCATTAGAAGCTCTTACCTGAAGTGCTGTTAACTTTTGGCTTCAAAATTGCATGACTAATACATGCATAACCTTCAGGTGACATTGTTGTCCTGTCATAGTCTCAGAAACATCTCTTGTGAGATATAAGATATGCCATCAGTGCAGTTGAGAACATTGTGGAGAGCCTTTTGGCTGTCCCTGCAGGGAGATCTCAGGCAGATTAGTACAGAGCTACTCCACACTTTCAGTGTGTGATTTTGAGATGGATGTGATGCTAAAGATACTATTGAGATGTAGATTAGTAGAAGAGACTTAGAATTGAGAAGGAACCCTCATTAATTGCTATCCCCACTCCATTTGTGACATAAATTTTCCCTATTAAAAAAATGTTTAGTTTGTCACATCATTACATGTGCATAAGCCAGAGGATGGTGTGTGATAGATACCCCACTGCCTTTTGGAGAAGAGGTTGCAGGGATGTCACTGGGGAGTATCAGCAACACATCTATGTGTACAGATAGACATGTAGTATGGGGTTGTGTGTATATATTATGATTGTCAATATACCTACACACAAGACTTTGTGGACTGCTTTTGGATACTTAGTAACTTTCCTCCTGAAGTAAATTGGAAGATTGTGATTATCCAACAAAAGTTTCCAGCATGCTTGGGATTCTGGTTTCTTTTCCCCTGCTCTCCTTTTCTGCTTAGCTAATATAGGCCTGCTGAAACACTTCAGGTCACTGAATGTGGAGAAATAAAGGAAAATACCTCAATGATCAAGGTTGAATTCAGGTTTTCACCTTTGGGATTTTGTAAATCAGTTCTGTGTTACAGATTTCAATAGAAATCTGCTTATACCTTTGTACTCATCTGTACAGTCCCTTGCTGACTTACTGCTGAGGGCTCCAAATTCAGTATGAGGGAGCTGAGTCCATGTCTCATTAAATGACATGAGCCTGCTTTTCTCCATGGAAGTTTCTCCTGCCACTCTTAAGAGCTATGTAGCAAGCAAGACAAGCTGTGGTTTACTGGGAAACTGTGATCCAGTATTGGTACTGCCTTATATCTTTGATATCAGGAATTTTTCTGTCGTGGCAATGATGGCTGCTCTGAAGAAGACTGGGTGTGCCTCATTCCCCTGTGAATCACATGTTAGTCAGAGACACTTTGCCCTATATGAACTGCTTGTGGAAACTGTATACCTGTGGAATGTGGCTCGTCCATGGTACCCTTTTAAAAGGTATTTACACCAAGTAACAGTGGTGGGACAGGTCTGATCATTCTGAATAAAGTCTTCTGTTTGCAAAAGTTAGTTAAAAAATAACAAACCCACTGTTACTAGGTTATGCATTTAGAGAACTGAAGAGTTTTATCAGTTCTATTTTTCCAACTTTGTTTTGCTCTCATCTATCACATTTTTAAACTCTATTTTAACTCAAGTATAGCTCTGTGTAATGAAAATCAAGCCTACTGTTTATTATGTGTTTTAACATAGACCCTGCAGCCCTAGTGACTGTCCAGAGCCCTATAGTGCTACTCACCATTTGAACACTGAAAAAATCTTGTGCCTAATCATGAGGCTGGAGGGCTGAGGAGCAGGAGTTACCATCAGATCCCTTCCTTGACCCATGAGTGAACAGTGGTAGCATTCTTGGTGCTGAAGGGAGAGCGTGGAGACTTGCTGATAAAATGCTTTAATAGTCAGCAGAGACCAGAAGCCATAAAGGTTGTTTGTGTGTGTCCCCCCTCCTCTTTTAATTTTTTTCCCCCCCTTTTTTTTGGAAGCCTAAAAATGTGACAGCTTTTAATGAGTCAGGAGACTTCTTGCTGAGTAGGCCATAGTATTTTTAGATGTGCTGATTTATGTCTGAATACTGTCTTTTTATGTAAAATGCATCTTTCATTTGACTGTTTTTCTTTCAGTCTACTGGCAGTGTGTGTGTGCTGGGCAGGCTCCCACACCACAAGCAGCTATGTAGTCCATTACCTGTAACAGTTTAGCTTTTGTTTTCTCTGAAATACTGAGTATAATAATCAAACAGTTTTAACATTTTTGCTTGTTAAGGCACTGCTGATCTAGTTGTAAGTTTATGTAGCCACAGGCTCCAAAGTCACTGTGTACATGTAGCTGTGGAATCTGTGCCACAGGTTCTGATTTGCAGGGTAGGGTAGAGTGAGTGAGTCAATATTTGCTGATTTTCTTGGTAGTCTTCTTGTGTCACTAAAAGCCTTTTAAAACAATGTGACGAGTGAACAGCTCTATTCTGCACAGGAGGTCATAGAGGCATCAGTTTGTGAGAGTCTTGGTATTGTAGGCACTGCATTTTGAAGAAGAAAATGGAAAAAAAGCCTTGCATCTTGAGTTTCCAAAGACTGACTTGCATGTTCTGAGTACACACAGTGCATAATGCTAATCTCCTCAGGAAATGTGAATTTCTTTCTGATACTTCCTTTGGGTTTTTCCCTCGTTATTTGTCTTGTTTTGGCTGTGAGGCTTTCAGTGAATGTTGCTGTAATCCGTATCAAGCCAAGGCTTTTTGCATGGTTACTCACAACTGTTACAGTGTATTCTGGACAAGATCAGCCTTACAACTTCAAAACTGCTTTTATTGCAAAGCATTTTCAGTGTTAGATGAGGTCCTGTGCTAACCGCGTTGCTGTTCGGAGAGAAATACACCTTTTTTTTGAGGATACCCTTCTCTTGGCCCAGCACTAATGTGAGCAATTAATGTCAGTGATAGAGATTGTGTGGGTGTTAGGGGACATGTGAGCACGCTGTGAACAGCTGCAGCAGTAGCAGCGTCACAGCAAAGCTGCCTGAAGCAGCACTCCTCTTCTGGCCTTACTGTATTTGTTGCCAGGCTTTTTGCTGCATTATTGACTTGAATGTATGGATTGCTAAAGTCAGTGCTGCCTTATACTGCCCAAGATCTTCCAGGTTTATATCTGAGTGCTGAAGATTGTAGAGGTGCTACTACAGAGTTTGGTGCTTTTGCTGGCAGTGCTAATTCAGTGAGTGCAGCTGTCTGGCTGTGTAAAGAAAATGAGAACTTGCTCATGTCTGTGTTTGTTAGAAACGTGTAGGCTGAAATTCTTGGATGTAGCAGGCATTTCAGTCTGCATGTTACAAAATGTGTGCTGTTAAGTTAATGTAACGACATTTGTAGCAGCTGGATGGTTGTGGTACTGAGTTGGGTAGTTAGTTTTCATGAACACACAGGTAATGTCTTCAGTTTTCTTACATCATGACACTGATGGATGCAGCCACAACACTTTCTGGAAGTTGGATGAGTGAAGGTGTGTAGTTGTTTTCCTTGGTCTTATTAAACATATAGAGAACTGTGGCCAGCAGGTCAAGGGAGGTGATTCTCCCCCTCTACTCAGACCTGGTGAGACTCCACCTGGAGTACTGCGTCCAGTTCTGGGGCCCCTATTACAAGAGGGATATGGAGGTGCTGGAACATGTCCAGAGAAGGGCCACGAAGACAATTAGAGGGCTGGAGCACCTCTCCTGTGAGGACAGACTGAAGGAGTTGGGGCTGTTCAGTCTGGAGAAGAGAAAGCTCTGAGTTGACCTAATTGTGGCCTTCCAGTATCTGAAGGGGGCCTATAGGAAGGCTGGGGAGGGACTCCTCAGGATCTCAGATAGTGATAGGACTAGGGGGAATGGAATGAAGCTGGAGGTGGGGAGATTCAGGCTGGATGTGAGGAGGAGGTTCTTTACCATGAGAGTGGTGAAGCCCTGGAATGTGTTGTCCAGGGAGCTGGTTGAGGCCCTGTCCCTGGAGGTATTTAAGAGCAGGCTGGATGAGGCTCTGGCCAGGCTGATCTAGTGTGGGGTATCCCTGCCCATGGCAGGGGGGTTGGAACTGGATGATCCTTGTGGTCCCTTCCAACCCTGAATGATACTATGATATTTCAAAGATAAATTTGTTTTGTTACCACTGTCAGTATCAGCTGTCTGTACTTGCCACCTATGGCAGTCCATCTTGGGAAATGCTTGTGACATGACAGTGGCCAGCCTTGCCATGTCCCCAACTGGCAGTCCATGGGCAAGGGACTTTATTCCCCTAGAATTAGCAGTTACAAAAGCACTTCTACCACTGGCACTTAGTATTTCTATACAAATATTTTCATATAATGACTGCTGAATTATGCCCTTAAGCATTGATAAATTGAATCACTTTGTGTTCTACACCAGGTAGGGAGCATTGTCTTACCTTTTTCAAAGTGAGAAGCTCTTTATTCTTTCTTTTTTTGTGTGTGTGTCTATTTGTTATCTTGGTTTTGTGTATTTTTGTTTGTTTGCTTTAAAAGGCAAGTCAGTGGTTGATTTTGATATGGGTACCTTCATGAAAGGGTAAACAAAGACTATAAATAAATATTATAACCCAACTTTTTTTTTGGTCTTAATAGGTATACAAAGCTTGGATATGCTGGTAACACTGAACCCCAGTTCATTATTCCTTCATGTAAGTATTTGTTACTTGTATGTGAATCTTGAAGTTAATTTCCATTAAATGTTATGTTAAAAAGGAGTGAATTGTAAGGACCTTGTGAGCGATGACATGGAGTGATAGAATGGCTCTATTCTGTTTTACTGGGGATGCTCAGGTTACAAAGTTGCATTCATTGAAATGGTATACTAATACTTGGAGTGACTTTGTTGGACATCAGAATCACATTAAAATACAGCAGCATGGCTGTATTTAGAATAGAATAGAATTAACTAGGTTGGGAGAGGCCTTTGAGATCATCACGTCCAACCTATCACCCAACATCATCTAATCAACTAAACCATGGCACCAAGCGGCCCATCCAGTCTCTCCCTAAACACCTCCAGTGATGGTGACTCTACCACCTCCCTGAGCAGCTCATTCCAGTAACTTACTTTTATTATTTATCAGGTAAATTTATAGAGTTAATTCTAGAGTTAATTATATAGAGTTAATTCTACTGGGGGGTGGAAACTGGATGATTTAATATCTTTACTTGCCAGCTATTTTTCAGTATTACAGCTATGTTAATTTGCTGTTTTGCAAATAGAATAACAAAACTCTCCTTTTTACCCCCCACCCCCCCCCCCAATGTAAAATTGCCTATTTATTAGCTCCCTGTCTTTCCACTTGAAATGATGCAGCTCTGCTCTAGAGAGTGGAACTCAATCAGCTTCCTTTAGAAACGCTTCACCTTTCGACCTCTTACACCCCTTGGCATTTTGTCATTGTTCATCTGTGCCAAAGTAATCACGTATTACATCCTGGTAAAAAGGAATAGTTCGTACACCCAGTTTTCCTTGTTAATAGAACAGGAAAAGAGCTGGAACTAATAATACTTAAGTGCAGTCACAGGAAAATGGAACTTGGTACTGCAAGCTCTAGGCTAATTTTTCTAGGAAATACATCAGAAAAAGCAATTTTCATGGAATGCTGAGATGCATTCTCCTGTTTTCATACAAGTGATAGAGATTTTTTCAATCTCTATACTGGTTTCAAATATATGGTCCTAAATTTGTTTGGTTTTCCAAGTGAATTTCCTTTGGTTTATGTAAATGGCACATGAAATAGACTCCACACTTTTATCACACACAAGCTGGTTTCAGCATCAGATTAAAAATGTTACCTGAACCGTTGGGAAAAAACTTTACACTGTTCTTTAGACTTCCTATCACTCTTTAAAAATGACCAAATGGCTATTTCATTTCAAATGAATAGTTCACTTTTTTTGTTTGGTTTTGTTTTAAACTTTAGGTTTTGTTTAATTTTAAAATAACTTTCTTGTTCCAGAAAAGGAGAAGAGCTACCTGGGAATGAAATGACCTGTCAGATCATTAAGCAGAGAAATTTATACAATAGGGATGCTATTTAAAGTAGAAGGGAAAGGGGCGGGGGGGGGAAATGGGATTTTGACAGCTTTTTGATATAGTGTGATGTAATTTAAAACAAAGGACTCTAGTCTAGATGCTCCTACAGCTGAAATGGTCCTTGACTGCATATCTGTCAATGAAAAAGGCATTTTTCTCATTTGTACTGTAATCCAAGTTGGGTAATTAGACTGACAGCATCATTTTTGCAGTGTTCTCTGCCTCAAATGAAATAGCAGTGGTGTCCACGTTAGAAACTGTGTATAGCAGCACCTAGGTTTACAATAAAATGTTAAGAAAAAAAACCCTGTGGATCTCTTCAAAGCACTTTTGTGTCTTTAATTTCCTGAATATTATCTCCAGTTGTGGTGGGTTTGAGGGAGAAATGGTTTGGTTTCTCCTTTGACTTCCAGTAATGGTGATTGCATTTTATCAACTTGACTCTCTAGAAAATGTTTGCTGTTAAACGAGCTTGAACAGCATTCCTTCTGCCTTATTCACTTGCTGCTTATCTTACTCTTGTTCTTAAGAAACTTTTATCTCCTTATGTTCTTGATTTAATTCTGAATATGCTTCTGTAGAGGTGATAAATGCTTGCTTGAAAAATGAAGTAAATGAGAATATATTGGGGCAATTTGTGAGGAAGCTTGGGTTCACTGCTTTCTTCCATGACTGCTTTTCAGATCATTCAGTTCATTAATTTTTGCTTGATTTTTATTCACTTAATCTTTTTTTTTCCCTGCTATGTGTTAAAATAGGAGTCAGCTTCTTTCCATTGCTCAGTAATTCCCTTGATTTATCATCTATTTCAGTTTAGCTGTGATAGTTTATGTGTTAGATGTGCCTTTCTTTAAAAGAAAAAAAACCTGGACTTGAATAGTGGCTAAGCACAAAAACTGTTTGTATGTCAACTGCTTTTTTTCCCTAAAAGCTCTTAATTCTTATGCCAAGCAAACCAAAGGCAAATGCTCTGAGTTTGTGCTGGAGTGCTGCCCATCTTGAGACACCATAGCAGACTGGCTCTGGTTTCAGCAAGATTTGTTTTCTTGTTTGTATTTTCAGGATTCAGGTTGTTTCCTTCTCATTTCTGACTTTCAAAACTGGAACTGGGCAGGCTAGCATCAAAGTCATCAAAATACTGAGAGCTTGTCTTAGTCTTATAACAGGGTGAAACCACTTTGACTTGAAAGTTTCTATAATCCCAAGGCAAGCAATGGTATTTTACTTGAAAATTCTAGACGATAACATACATCTACAGAAAATTTTCCCCAAATGTGTGTTCCTTGTAACAATGACCTGAAGAATACTTAGCAACTGTCTTTTCACTTGCAGCAAGTAGCTGGCCTTGCAACATCTTCACAACCATTGTAGCTTCTGCTTCCTATCTAGGCTTCATGTTATTCAGCTTCCTCTCTGCTCTCTTGTGAACTGCAGCAGGAGTTGCAGTATGATTCAGTTTTCTTCTTGAAGAGCTCAAAATGTCTATTTTAATCCTGTTCAGTCTTTCACAATAGTTAACTTTTTAAATTTCTCTGGCTGCACAGCTCTGCTTTTATTGCTCATTATGGAAAGAGAAAGGAGAAGGATGGGGAGCATCAGTGACCAGAGGTTCTTTATCCTAGTGTGTTACTGACTTCCAGGTCCTGTAGCTGTACAGCCCTGTGCCTGCTGGGCTTGAGGCTGCAGCAGCTGTTTTAACAACATTTCCTAACTTAGTTGTGAACAAACAGAACTTCTTACTAAAGCTGAGAACTGGCATAATAATTCTGCCTTTGACAGATGTTTTGGATCAGAACCTTTGAGAAATTGAGGCTGATAATAATGCTGGTTAGATGCATGAATTTCCTCATCTGTGTAAAAGACAGTGTTTAAAAGAATTTACTAAGACTTGGAAAAACAAGAGGAGTTTTGCTGGCACTGTAGTCCTGGTAGCCAGGGATACAGATGATGAGGGAAGAGAACATCTCTGTCCCTGTGATATCACTGATCCATCTTTCCAGGATCCTGTGTTTAGCCATAGCCAGTCATTTTCTCATTAAAAGCTTTTCTACTATATTTATGATGAGTAATTATCCTGGAAGGAGTAAATGGCTAAGATACAAGCTTTTAACTTTTCTCAGTTATTCCTTGAAGTGAAGGAGAGCGTTATGGCCATGTGAAATGAAATTCTTCACCCCATTCTTAACGATAAGATAGGAGTTAGGATTTACAGGGAGAAATTAAATATAGTTTGTGAAATCTGTTGTAGAGTATCTAAAGGTGCATCATGTGGCAATACAAATTTCTGTCCTTCTACAGATGTCACCTCTGTTTCTTCACAATTGTCTTCTTCCGTGTGCCTTATGTGTTCTTCTGCTGCTTCTTTCCTATCTTCTTTTCACAATTTTTGAGCTTCTTTAGTTGCTATTTGATCCCTTTTGCGGGCCATATCTCACTGTGATAATATGTTCAGGAGTCAGTGTAAGTGAAAACATCTATTTATATAATGGCAACATGTTTTCTTTCTTTCTTTCTCTTCATACAACTTCTGGTACTGCATTCTTTTTTCAAAAAAATCATTGTTATTAGCTGAGTGCAGAAAATGAGCACTTGTTGAATAAAATCTCACCTGTAGGGATATCCTGCCTTAGTAGTTCTTTTCATGGTTTTATCTCCCTGAGTGCATGTTGGGTGTCTAAGTCTGTGTTTAGGTCTCTGTTGTATTACTCCATGAATCCTAATTCTGTTTACCTGTGATACGAATTCAGAATACCTGTTTTATTTGGCTATGCTGTGCTTATGCCTGAGACAAAGGATAGATACAATTGCAGTGTGTTCCTGCTTTCAAATGCTGGAATTTTCTGTTTTTTAGTGTAGGTTATGTGATCTACAATACTGTTTGTGTGCTCTCCTGCAGGTATTGCTATCAAAGAGTCAGCAAAAGTGGTCGATCAAGCACAAAGGAGGGTTTTGAAAGGTGTTGATGACTTAGACTTCTTTATCGGGGATGAAGCAATAGAAAAACCAACTTATGCAACCAAGGTATGATATAGAATCATTTTGATATAGAATAAACCAGGTTGGAAGAGACCTTCAAGATCATCACATCTAACGCATCAACCAATCCAGCCCACCTAAACAACAAGACCATGGCACGAAGCACCCCATCAAGTCTCCTCATGAACACCTCCAGTGATGGTGACTCCACCACCTCCCCGGGCAGCCCATTCCAATGGGCAATCACTCTCCCTGTACAGAACTTCTTCCTAACATCCAGCCTAAACCTCCCCTGGTGCAGCCTGAGACTGTGTCCTCTTGTTCTGGTGCTGGCTGCCTGGGAGAAGAGACTAACATCCGCCTGTCCACAACCTCCCTTCAAGGCAGTTGTAGAGAGCAATAAGGTCACCCCTGAGTCTCCTCCTCTCCAGGCTAAGCAACCCCAGCTCCCTCAGTCTTTCCTCATAGGGCTTGTGTTCCAAACCCCTCACCAACTTTGTCTTTCTCTGGACTTGCATTTCTCAGTACTCTTTAGAAAGCATCAGCTATACAGTAAGCTGCTTCTTAAGAATGCTGTTTGGGTTAGCTTTAATTGTATTCTCTTACTAACTCTGTTTTAGTGGAAAATAAGGCTTGCTATTAGTTTTATTGACCTTCAGGAGCCTGTGGGAATTCGCAGCACAGCATGTCAATATAGACTGCTTTTGAAGTGAAGGAAGGCTGGGGTAGTTAAGCAGAAATACCACGTGCCTTCGCGTTCCTTGGCATCTTCCATCAGCAGCGTCAGAATCAGGACGCAGGGCTGGGGAACCCTTATTGTCTCTGCCTTTCAAGGTTGGAATCTGAGTTTTGAAGACGTATCAGATGGGAATAGGGAGAACATAGTGGAAGATTTCTTGCATCTGTAGACCATATGATTTTGCTGCAGTTGAAGTCACAGTTCTGTAATTTTATTACTTTTATTCATTTTAATTGTGTTTAAATCCTATTTTGTTACTCTTCTGCGACAGTGGCCCATCCGCCATGGTATAGTTGAAGACTGGGACTTGATGGAGAGGTTTATGGAGCAAGTAATCTTCAAGTATCTAAGGGCAGAACCCGAGGATCACTATTTTCTTTTGGTAGGTAAAAGTAGATCTTACTTGTGAAATTGCATATGACAAATAAGAATGCTTGTGCTGATATGTGTGATAATTCTTAAGTGTGAACATACTTATCTTAAACTGAAGCTAAGATTAAACTACTTGGAACTTTTGTAACCCAGCTTATCCCACCCAGGTTCTTGAATTATCTAAAGGTGTCAGAGTGTCTGAACTGCAAATTTTTTTTTTTTCTTCCTCTCCTCATTTCCTTCCAAATTGTTTCTTTCATCACTTCCCCCCCAGGCCCCGTTACTTATCCACTGAGTTTAGTCACCAAGTTTACATCTTTAGAGGTGCCTGTGTGTTTTGACTGCATAATTGTGATCATTTTGTTTTTACAATGCTTTGCCACCTGGATGATATCATAGTATCATAGTATCATTCAGGGTTAGAAGGGACCACAAGGATCATCTAGCTCCAACCCCCCTGCCATGGGCAGGGACACCCCACACTAGATCAGGCTGGCCAGAGCCTCATCTAGCCTTGCTCTTAAACACCTCCAGGGACGGGGCCTCGACCACCTCCCTGGACAACCCATTCCAGGGCTTCACCACTCTCATGGTGAAGAACCTCCTCCTCACATCCAGCCTGAATCTCCCCACCTCCAGCTTCATTCCATTCCCCCTAGTCCTATCACTACCTGAGATCCTGAGAAGTCCTTCCCCAGCCTTCTTTTAGGCCCCCTTCAGATACTGGAAGGCCACAATTAGGTCACCTCGGAGCCTTCTCTTCTCCAGACTGAACAGCCCCAACATCTAGAATGTATGTGGCTTTGAGTGAAATCAGAAGGCTCGATTCTTATCTTTGGGCTGATTAGATGTGAAATAATGTCAATGGTATTCTGAAGCAGCTGCTATTCCTTAGTATTTCATGTAAGGCCATTGAAATAGGTAATGTTAGTCTAGTGTTTATAGAGCAAATTTGGAACTAGAGGTGTTGGCCATGTTTGTTAAAGAATGTGTAATGCAACCATCTTCTTGCAGCAGATCTAATTAGGTTCACTTTCTCAAGGCTGCATCCAGGCAAGCTTTGAATGTCTCCAAAGATCAAGATGCCATAACAACTCTGAACCCATTTTCCAATATTTGATCACCCTCACATTCCCTTCCCCCCCCCCCACCATACTTAGGATTTGTCTGTTGCAGTGGCCCCTTGTCCTGTCATTTTTGTCTGGCTTTCTCCTCTTCTAACCCATCTGTTACATAGTTGATACAATGAAAGACTGATTTAATTTTTAGCTTGTGAAACACTCTGTAGCCTTATCCAAAATGCTCCTTCAGAGGAGAGACAACATTAAGTATGTTTGGAATTTTAACAAAAATTCTAGCATACTATCATTGTGTATTTTGTGTTGCTAGCTTCTCTGTTGAGTACATCTCTACAGCTGATTATGTCAGTTTGCTTTATGGTGATTGCCTTCTGAGGAGAACCAGGTTTTCTTATTAATAAATCACTAAGGAAATTTTAAAATAGTTATTCTTTCAGTGTGCTGAAGTCTTTGTCTTTTGACTCATTTTGATTGATAGCCTTTGACTCTTTCAAGTGAAGTAAAAAAGCAGTAATGAGCTCACTCACCCACAAATGGGACCTTCGATGTAAATTGTGAAGCAGTAATTACTATGAAGTTCTTATTCAACTTCTGTTTTTCTGTTTTCACTCAAATCATCATGTTTTTACAGTACACTCTGCATAAATTCTGTTAATGCCATAAAAGTTTCTGGATTTGTTTTCTTAATCACACCATTTGCCTTTAAAAACACTCTTTGCATATGAGTATTTTTACGTGCTATTGTTGTTGAATCACTCATCTTTCAGAATTAAGGTTTGGTGGTGTTCTGTTGTGCTTGTTGTTTGTTTGTTTGTTTTTTCTTCTTCTTTTCTTTTTAAAGTGTTTGATCAAATCTAAGTAAAACTTGGGGTTTCTTTTGTCTCACAGACTGAGCCTCCTTTAAATACACCAGAAAATAGAGAATATACTGCTGAAATCATGTTCGAGTCTTTCAATGTTCCAGGGCTATATATTGCTGTTCAGGTAAGGGCAGGGCTGCTAAAAGTTAGAGCTACAGTATTTCTGCTTGAGCTAAAGCTGCTTTCACTAGGAGAACTGTATGAATGGTGTTTAGAATACTTCTGTGTACTTCTGGCTAGCAGTTTCACCATCATGTACTTGATATGCGATGATTTTGTGGTTCATTAGCTAGCTACGATTCCTCTGTTATCTGTATCACAGTATAACTAAGGTTGGAAGAGACCTCGGGGATCATCGAGTCCAACCTATCAACACAGATCCCATGACTAGACCATGGCACCAAGTGCCACGTCCAATCCCCTCTTGAACACCTCCAGGGACGATGACTCAACCACCTCCCTGGGCAACCCGTTCCAATGATGAATGACTCGCTCGGTGAAGAACTTCCTCCTCACCTCGAGTGTATACCTCCCCTGGTGCAGCTTGAGACTGTGTCCCCTTGTTCTGGTGCTGGGATAGAAGGTGGTCTCTAAGCTCTATAGTGTCTGTTGCATCATAAATAAAAAACAGCCAACAAGACCAAGAATTGAATCTCTCTTTATATGAAGCAGCAAAAAGTTGTTTGGACATGGCTAAAAAAGTATCAGGCTGCAGTCAAACCCTACATTTATGATACAGCCTCTCTTTTGTAAACTTTCCATACTGTAAGTCACCATGTGGGTGTCAGCTTGGGTATTCCAGGGAGGGGTGTTGGAAGGTGGGATCAGCAGTGTGATGCTTTCATTAAGATTTGGCTTTTGTGTGTTTTACAAGGCTGTCCTTGCCTTAGCTGCATCTTGGACGTCAAGACAAGTAGGAGAACGAACACTGACTGGCACCGTTATAGACAGTGGTGATGGTGTCACTCATGTTATTCCTGTGGTAAGTATGCATAAAAACTGTGGAAAAAAATTTAACTGGGGAACAGTTTGTTCTGTAACTTCTCTGAAGTTTAGAGCTATGCAGAGTGAAGTCTACAGCCCTGGAAATTACCTGACATTTTTGAAGATGTGGGCTTTTGTTTATTTTGTAGTGAGCAAACTCTGAAAGAACTTCTCTGTATCCTGAGTCATTCCGGACATGTTCTCTTTCAGTGACTTAGAAGGTGGTTTGCCAAGTGTCCTGGGTTAGAGGCAGATCCTCCCTTGCCTCCCACCAGGGCAGAAAAAATGAGACTCACACAAATAGATTGCAGAAGTGATGGAAGGTTTAAATGGAAAAGCAGTGAATGTTTTGCAGAGCTACAAGCACAGTGACAAAAGAGATCCCAAAGTGTAGAGGGTCCCTTATAGCACACCCAGAAGCATCCCAGGATTTCCCTTCTCCCTACTGAGGGTATACCCAAAAGCCCCAGGGCTCTTTTCTTGTCCCCATCCACTGTTAGGCTGATCTCAGCTGGCCAGATCTGAGATTGCCCTTCCCCCTTCTCCTCCTGGCATTAGGCCTAGCCAGGCCTAAGAGGCCTTGAGATAACTCCCCTTCCATTACCAGATAGGGAGCATCTCCCACAGGAGCAGCGAGGGAAGAAAGAGGAAATGTGAGGCCTTGCTGATAGTTTTATAGGGAGCAGGACATTATGGGAATGAAATACACTATTTCCTGTGTCCACCCACTGGGCTGGACACTTGGGACACCAGAAGTGAGGTGTATCTTGTGTGGCAGCAGCAGGAGGCACCCAGCCTAAACTGCCACACCAAGGCTGTGCTGTGAGACCAATGAAATTAATATTTCCAGTTTGTTTTGCTCATGAGAGTGAATATACTCTTAACAACAGTCAGTCCAAAAAGTTTGGAAACTTTTTTTGATTCAGTTAATTCACATATCAAATAGAAATCATACAACCTATTTGAGGGCAGATGTAGTATTGTTTCAATTTTTCTCCATCTGTGACCACTGTTTAGTAGTATGCTATCCTGCATCAGCAGTTCAAGCAAAAAGAAAGAGTTCCTACCTGATTTGAAAAACCCCCCACCCCCAGAGGTTAATTAATGTTGAATATCTGTTCCAATATATTTAGAATAGAATAAACTTTATTTAGAATAAACCAAACCAGGTTGGAAGAGACCTTCAAGATCATCGCGTCCAACCCATCAACCAATCCAACCCACCCAAACAGCTAACCCATGGCACCATGTACCCCATCAAGTCTGCTCCTGAAATAATATCAAGTTATTAAAATATTAATTTTAAGTTAATTAAGTTAATATCAAGTTATTAAAAGCAAAACTAGTGTGATTCTATGATGTTTTAGTAAACAATTAACCTTTACAGCTGTAGTTTCTTAAGTGTCAAATTGGTTTTGCTGTAGGTATGTATTTCCTTTTACAAAGCTAGATACTTGGAATTTGAGTATTGAATAGTGTTCTTCTATTTCAAGTGGCTGACAGTATGGCTGCCTATCTTCCCTTGGAAAGTTAAATGCCTGCCTGCACACCAGACACCTCTTTCTTTTCAAAGTGAAGCTAGATTGCACTTTTTAAGATTAACATCTATACAGAACTGCTTTTGTGCCACGGTAGATTCCATTAAAAAAAATGATTTGTTATACCAAATAGTAGCATCGGTGGTGGTGAAGCACATGCTCTAATGTAGCTGTTTCTTACCAATCTTGGCAGAATATTGTGGCTAAATCTCTGTTCAGACTGTTCATCCAAGGTGGCCTGTTTCAAATAAGACTTGATTTTTCTGGAATTTTTAATCAACAGCAATAGTATGTACTATTTCTAGAATGAAATTGATAAAGAGGAATTAGCTTACCTCTAGTGAAGCTAGCAACAGTGGTCCATTTTTCAGTACTTTATTATTTCCTATGTTTGTAATAACTTTTTGTAGGCATGTAAGATGTATATAGGAAGTTTCAAGCATTTAATCTTAGTGTGATGTGTGGGTGTAGCAGGTCTAGTGAGGCTGAAGGAGCACTTACTTTCTGCATTTAGACCAGGTATTTTTAATACCCTGGTAACTGGCCCCTAGGGCGAGTGTGACTTACAAGGGTAGACAGATGGATGAGGATGGGCCGGTCTGATGTTCTGAGCAGTCTCAATTAATGTGCTGAAATGATGCATTTTCTCCCTGCTTTCAGAAAATTAATTTTGGTTCATGTGGATTGTCACGTCTTGCATCAGTGGCTGTGACTGCAGAGCCACATCATTTATTCTAAAGTAATATTTCATGATACAAGGTTGCTTGACCTTTTTGGTAAGAGTAACCTCATTTTGAAGAGAAAATAAAGGCCAAGGAATAGTGAGTATAGCTATTTGTCTGCCTTATGTACTAGTGACCTTTCTGTTCCTCCTAACCTTGTAAGAATTATGAACCAATGCAAACATTTTACAAGTAAAATAAAGCTACTAAAGAATTGAATTTCTGGTAAATAGCCGGTCTTAAAGGGCTTTGGTCTCACAATTGCAGGTAGTGAACAGGAGTGCATAGTCCATGTCTTTCCCTCTCCCTCCTAAGCTTTGTTGAAGGGATTTCTGGTCTTACTTACAGGCTGAAGGTTATGTGATCGGCAGCTGTATCAAACACATTCCAATCGCCGGGCGTGATATCACATACTTCATTCAGCAGCTGCTGAGGGAGAGAGAAGTAGGAATTCCTCCTGAACAATCCTTGGAAACAGCTAAAGCAGTGAAGGTAATGTGAACGTTGCAGGCATGAAGGTTATTTTAGGTGATTTGGTATCTATTTTTAAAAGGCAATCATCTCTTAAAATCATTGTTCTTCCAAGTACTAGTGCTCTGCTTCTAAATCATGTAGATGTGTCTAAATGATATAACAACATGAAATACCTTGGACTTGAGGTATACACTTGGCTTGTACTCCATTTAGCCTAAAATTTCACTCTTCACTTGTCTCCTTTTTCACCTACCCTGCCTTATTATTCTAATACTAAGTAGGAAATGTTCTTGGTGGCATGTGTAATGTAAAGAGCTGTAATTACTTTCTGAATGTTGATACGTTCTTTTTTTGTAGTACAAAGGCGTCCTGGAAGACGTTCAGCTTAAAGTACACTCAAACCTTGTTTCTATGCCAATTCTTCAATATACTTTAGAACCCATTTATCACAATCATAGAAGTTTAGAGGAAAAATAGAAGCAATTTAGCTCAGCGTGATGCACTGCTTTCAGTGCTGCACAGGAATGATTTGTCGTAGCAGAGCTATTATCTGATTGTGTACAGTAAATGTCAGTTCAGCCATTTTTGAGGCCTGTTCTCGATCTGGCAGTGTAAAACTCCTCAAAGTTTAAATTACTAGACTTAAATTTTAAAGTTCATACCATCTTCTCTGCTATACCTAAGAAGATATTTCTAACTGTGCATATTCCATTTTCAGGAGCGCTTTAGTTATGTTTGCCCTGACTTAGTAAAAGAATTTAACAAGTATGACACAGATGGTACAAAGTGGATTAAACAGTATACTGGAATTAATGCTATCTCAAAGAAAGAATTTACCATTGATGTTGGCTATGAGAGATTCCTGGGGCCAGAGATTTTCTTCCATCCCGAGGTAAGTTTGATTTGAGTTGTCCACACTTCTTGTTTTTGGTGTCTTGTACTAAACAATGTCATAAGTAAACGGTTTACTAACCCCATATTTTCACCTCCTGGTTTTAATTGAATTTCCATGTCTCAGGTGCATTGTACCAT
Source organism: Melanerpes formicivorus (assembly GCF_026170545.1). Taxonomy (NCBI): domain Eukaryota; kingdom Metazoa; phylum Chordata; class Aves; order Piciformes; family Picidae; genus Melanerpes; species Melanerpes formicivorus. Next base: position 34,452,186 of record NW_027142357.1, on the reverse strand, counting down.
GTCTGAAAAGTCAAGTTTCTCTCAATATTCTGTCATCTTGCCTTTATATCCTCAGTCCCTCTTCCAGTGCTGAGAAAAATTACAATGGAATAAAGCCTTTTCAACACCATATACCCCCTAGTCCTCCTACACTCTTCTATTGCATCTTTTATCATGTTGCACAGTTTTCATGTAGCTCTGGTGCTCAGCATCTGAGAAGGGCCAGTATCCTTTGACCTGTTATGGCTAATCAAAGCTAAGGGAAAAGCTGGCAAAATGGATGCTTTAGGCTTGCTATTTCAGCCCCTGTGTAAGTGGCAGCAAAAAGAGCTAACATAATTACTTCCATTATTGGTTTTCATGACGTCTCTTGCATAATTGGAGGGGTTTTTTTCCCTGTTTTATCCCCTTTCCTTTGCAGTATGTGATCCTCCACGTTGACTCATCTTGATTTTCTTCTTGATTTGTAGTTTGCTAATCCTGACTTTACACAACCTATCTCAGAAGTAGTAGATGAAGTTATTCAGAATTGTCCCATTGATGTTAGACGTCCTCTGTATAAGGTCAGTAGTGGTAATGCCATTTTTTTTTCAGTACTCTTTTTCAGAAGGATTGTGCTCTTCATTGAATCAGCTGTTTGAAACTCTTACTTAAAAAACATCCCACAACTAAGTGAACCTTTTTCTAGAAATGAGTCCAACATGCAGCAGGCTTTGTTGTTCAGCTGGACTTTTTCACAGAATCACCAAGGTTGGAAGAGACCTCAAAGATCATCGAGTCCAACCTGTCACCACAGACCTCATGACTAAACCATGGCACCAAGTGCCACATCCAGTCCCCTCCTGAGCACCTCCAGGGACGGTGACTCCACCACCTCCCTGGACAGCCCATTCCAATGGCGATCAACTCTCTCAGTGAAGAACTTTCTCCTCACCTTGAGCCTAAACTTCCCCTGGCGTAGCTTGAGACTGTGTCCCCTTGTTCTGGTGCTCGTTGCTTGAGAGAAGAGACCAACTCTCTCTTCATGATTCAACCCCTATTAAGAAAAGAAAGATAAAAGGAATAAGGAGAACAGAACTGTGAGTGAAAGAAGTGAGGTGTACTAAGATATAAATGGATTTTAAAGCAGAGGCAATTTTAATATGACAGCCTCTTTGTGAATTCATATCTGTCATGCTTAAGTGCTAGATAATTTAAAACTTAAAGGCGTGCTTCCTAACTGTACTTTTAAAAACTGTATTTAGAATCTAAAACTGGATGAAGTTGGAGACTTACATTTTTCAGGGGCACTTAATTGTTTTTGTTATTCACCACAGAATATTGTCCTCTCTGGAGGCTCAACCATGTTCAGGGACTTTGGTCGTCGTTTACAGCGAGACTTGAAAAGGACTGTTGATGCCAGACTGAAACTTAGTGAAGAACTTAGTGGTGGCAGACTGAAGGTTAGTTCTTGCAGGCAGTGTGTTTACCAAGCATCTTTCCTTTCCTTGTATACCTGGAACATGCCAAAATAATGTACTGGAATGATACTCTTGCTTGCTGAAATGTCTTTATTTTCATTGAAAGTTCTTACAGAAGCTTTTCAGAGTTCTGTGTATTATAGAGAATCCTGGACTGGTGTTGGAAAATACTTGCATAATCCTTTCATTATAGGAAGCCTTAGTACTGTTTCTCCAGGTATGCACTTGTGCTGCCTGTCCTTTGTTATTGAAGTGAATCAGTCTTACCTAACAAAAAGATGGGACTTCTGGCTGTTACATAGAACCAGATGGTCACTCCCCAGCATTTTTTGGTGCTTGGTGTTTAGCGACCAGTTGCAAATCATCATCCTCAGTCTATTGAACTTAATAAGAGAGATGGAATGAGCTCATTGTTGAGCCACCAACGTAGTCAGAGCACTGGAGCACTTGTCCTTGAAGAAAGGCTGAGGCAACTGGCTTCTTTAGAGAAGAGACGGCTTTGGGACTCCTACTAGCTGCCCCTTAGTATAGGTGGGAAGAAAGCCTTGCTGGTTCTGAGTAGTGAGTGCATGAGAGACCACAGATATAAATTGAAACAAAAAAGATTCAGCTTGGATAAAAGAAGTTTATTATTGTGGAGGTAATCAGGCATTGGAGCAAGCATCCAGACAGGTTGTGCAGTCTCCATCCTTGGAGCTTTCTGAGTTTCAGCTGGATAAACTGGATAACTACCTCTGATACAATCACTGGCTTGAATTTTGCACATGTACTACCAGTGATCTTTGGGTACGTGTTCAGATTGTTCAGATTTGTTCTTGGAACTTAAACACTGAAGTGTTGTGGGTTTTTTTTAAGGGCCAAGTAGTATGGATCTGTTCTTAAAACTGCATGCATGAACAGTCCCTCAAGAATTTAATCAGAAAACAGAATGTGGATAATTAAAGAGGAACACTGTAGTGGAGCACTTGGGAGAAAATTGGTCTGAATGGAAGTAGCTTAATGCCTGATAAAGCAGGCAACTGGCAATTTAAAAGCAAGAGCTGTTTCTTAGTCTGGAATGTTCAGCAGACAGTCTGGTGCTATAATTGTAAATTTACATACCCAGCATTCAAGTAAATACTGTGAAAAGTAAGCTTGAAATATACACTCTTTGCTTTTTTATCAGCAAAACTGACTTCTAATGATTCTTTTTTTTTACTCCCCCCTTTTATAGCCTAAGCCCATTGATGTACAAGTCATTACACACCATATGCAAAGATATGCTGTTTGGTTTGGAGGATCAATGCTGGCTTCCACGGTAAGTTAGCTGTACAGCTGAGGGTGTTTTAGTCTTTCTGGCTACGCTTTCGGATTTCTCAGCTTCACACTTCAGATGCAGCTGGGTGATTTCTGATAGGCCATAAGTAGCAAATAGACTCTCTCTGCCCCCTTTGAAGTTTTTGCATTACACTTTAAAGACTTCAAAAGGCAAGTGAAAGCTGAATTACAGCTTTGTGTGTGTCGCTAAATAATAGAATAGAAGAGAATAATAGAATGGAATAGACTAATAAACCAGGTTGGAAGAGACCTTCAAGATCATTGAATCCAACCTACCTAAACGGTATCGCAGTATAACTTAGGTTGGAAAGGACCTCGAGGATCATCAAGTCCAACCTATCAACACAGACCCCATGAACAGCTAAACCAGGTCACCAAGCACCCCATCAAGTCTCCTCCTGAACACTTCCAATGATGGTGACTCCACCACCTCCCCGGGCAGCCCATTCCAATGGGCAGTCACTCTCTCTGTATAGAATTTCATCCTAACATCCAACCTAAACCTCCCCTGGTGCAGCCTGAGACTATGTCCTCTTGTTCTGGCACTGGCTGCCTGGGAGAAGAGACCAACATCCGCCTGTCTACAACTTTCCTTCAGGTACTTGTAGAGAGCAATAAAGTCACCCCTGAGTCTCCTCCTCTCCAGGCTAAGCAGCCCCAGCTCCCTCAGCCTCTCCTCACAGGGCTTGTGTTCCAAACCCCTCACCAACTTTGTTGCTCTTCTCTGGACATGTTCCAGCAAGTCAACCTCCTTCCTAAACTGAGGGGCCCAGAACTCGACAGAAGACATCGTTTGCTGTTTAGCAGTGTGTGATGTACCGTTCCTTTCAGGGCTTCTGAGTTACCTGTAGTTTTTGGTTGGGTGGGGTTTTTTTCTCCCCTATTTGTTATATAAATGTCCTAGCAATATAAAGTGTACATGGCAATGACTAATTGGCTTTTTTTTTTTTCTCTCTCCTTCCTTTTACAGCCTGAATTCTACCAAGTATGCCATACCAAAAAAGATTATGAAGAGATTGGTCCTAGCATCTGTCGTCACAACCCTGTGTTTGGAGTCATGTCTTAAAGCTGACCTCAGAGGGGTCAGGGGTAGGGAGGTGGGGAGGAGGAGGAGGAGTCTTTCTGATTACTTGTTTGTCTGATGGCTGGTTATTAATATAACAAACATGACTTGACAATAAGAAAAAGACCAAACACAAGCAGGATTATCTTACTAAGTGTCTCAACATGCGGATGTAGTGGAAAGCCAAAACGATCACCTTTTTTTCTTTAGATTGATTATTTGAACCCGTGCGTAACAAAACAACAACAACAAAAAAAAGTGGATTTTAGTTCTTTCTGTGCCCTGATATTTTGTATATTAGTGGATTATCCAAGATTTGATGGGATTTGATGGTGTGTAGATAGTCAGCTCTCTAATGCTTCCGTTGCACCCTTTCACGGGCGCGGCGCAGGAGCTTGTTTATATTTCATACTTTTTTATACTTTGAGGACAAATATGAAACTGTAATATTTGAGGAGGGAAAAAAAAAAAAATCAATTGCCAGTGACCAACTTGAAAGTAAATTTAAAAACAAAAAAAAAAAAAAGAAGAAGAAGAAGTCATGACTCATGCAACTACTTCTTGCAAATCATGACCAGTCTAAATCCTGGGTTCCATGCAATGCGAGTGCTTTTGGAACTAAGAAGCTAGTATCTTGGATTAACCGACGCCTGCTAGTGCTTTCTGATTACTTGGTGCATTTTCATACTCTCTCTTGCTTTAAAAGAAGGAAAAACACAAAAAAAAAAAACAAAAAAAAAAAAGAAAGAAAAAGAAAGAAAAGGAAAAAAGAAAAGAAAAACAAAGAGTAAAGACAAGACTGTTGGACCAGTATTGCAGTTCTGTAGTGTCATTTCTAATTAAACCAAATAATCAGGTTATCAAAATTGGTGTATTTAAAGCCTAACACCATTCCAATAAAGGCACAAAATTTCTTTTTATGTTGTTGTCAGACTTGTTAATCTCCTTCCCTGGGAAGCTGTGAGTATGGGTTGCTACATATCCGCTGTGTTTTTTTTTTTCCAAGAGTCAGGTTGGTCTGTGAGGTAGAGGTCTTTGTGTGCATTGTGTCAGCTGAAGTGTGAGCAATTTAGAGCTGCAGTTTGTATGTTCATCTAGATAGCACTTGCCTATATAAACCTAACACCTCCTCTGTTGTTAGGTTTGTTCATCTACTTTGTTCTGTAACTTTTCCCCTCCACACACTCTCTCAAGTGGTGGTATGCAGGAGGCAGCACTGCGTTTTCAATCTCTGTGGTTTTTCTGCAAGAAAATACCATGTAGATAAAAATAAAGTGAAAACATTCTCATTCTCATTCTTTCTAGGAAGAATGCTTCATGTGTTGGATGGAATGATTTACAATTTCTGTTAACTGGTGAAAGAAAACTCTTCTTTAGATGTGTCTGAGCTCACTATGTAGTTAAGGTTGTTTATGTAGAAGACCACAAGAGGGCGATCTCTTGGTTTCTCCTGAGTTGTAAAGACGCTTCAGATTTTCTTTTGTGAGAGAAATTTTTCAGTTGCCTGAGCTGCTGAGTCAATTGAGTCAAAGCATGATGAATGAGACTCCAAAACAAGGATAAATATGGGACTGTGGTTTTGGTGGCAAACACAAAATTTCACATGCTAGCATCAAACAGAACCTTGGCACAAACAAGAAAATGCTAAACAATTACATTACAAAACTCTGATTATTAAGATCGTCCTATCAATGGTACAGGTTTTAGAGTTTTCCAAATTGTGACTTTGAGTCATACCTGCTGACTGTGGTAAGAAAGACTGATAGGCAAATATGTGTGAAATAAAGATGTTCATTTAAGCTGTGCTTTTCTAACACTCCTCTGGTTCTGCAGCTGCATCATGCTCTAGTGACTGGATTTTTTGATACACTGCCTGAAGATAAGGCAAGGTTGTGTGTTTTTTCCCCTCCAGAGAGCAGAGTTGTAAAAATTCACATGAAAAACTCAGTAGTTCTTGAAGCATAAGCATAGTGAAATGCAAAGGAGTTGAGTGGTAGCTCCTGGCACTCACAGCTACATGTAGACCTCTAGGATTGTGTGCAGATATCTTCATCCCTATACATGCTGTGTATAACTCTTAGCTGAGGCATGAGCCTTATTTGTATTAGCTGAAGGTTGTGCTGCAGCTAGCCCTGGATGTAATCGTAGCTCTGCTTTAGGAACCTAAACTGGACATCTATTTTCCATTGTTTCCTTCTGTTGTCATGTTCAAGCCTCTGTTGAGGCCACAGCTTGAGTACTGTTTGGAGGGTATGTTGTATGAGGAGTGGCTGAGGGAGTTGGGATTGGTTCATCTGCAAGAGAGAAAGCTATGGGGAGATCTCACTGTTCTCTACAACTACCTGAAAGGAGGTTGTAGTGAGGCTGGTGTTGGTCTCTTCTCCCAGCTTTAGTGGTCATGGTGGTTGGGCTCTAAGATCTTAAAGGTCTTTATCAACTTTAATGATTTTATGATCTTGAAGGAGCTCTGGCAGTCAGTAAAAAGGCAGTAGTGGAATTCAGTTGATGTGCAAGGAGCCCAAGGGATGAGGGCTGGGTGGCAGAGCTGAGTGGTCATGAATGATTCGAGGAGGCTCAGAGAGGTACTCAGAGTGAGGCTCTTTAAGCAAATCTGGGTTTGTATGGTTCCCTTACAGGCTGTAAGTTGATGTCCTGGGCTTGGGTGGAGTTGCTCTGCTCAGAGCTGTCTGGCTTAGAGTGGTGGCATCCAAATATTCAGAATTTGGCAGTTCTCAGGCATGGTGGTGGGTAACAAGTAGAGCCAGGTGATTTTCATGTACTGTGTTTCAGCAGCTCGTGTCTTGCAGGACAGGAGAGATGGAACAGGAAAAGAACAGGCTGCACAAGGAGGGGATGGTGTGTGGTGGACTTGCTTCAGGCAAGTCTGTGAGATGGGTATTTTACTGCAATAGGCACTCCCTGGTGCTGGGAGCCCTCTACAGCTGCACTCTGTCTGGCACAATCGTAACTGGATTAGCAAATAGCTGTTGTGTCAAGGAAACAAGCCAGCTCGTAAACAAGCTCTTTGATGGGAGGAAAAGTTGACATCTGAGCATGAAAGCTGTCAGACTGAGAGCAGGAATTGCTGCCAAGTGTAAAATAAGATGAGGTTTGTGTTCCAGCTGTATTCAGTGGGGGAAGTGCAGATACTGATAGTGTTTTCATCCTTAATTTGTAATGTTCAGCTCTAAGGCCAGGAGATTTTTTTTTTTTTCCCCAACTTTTGAGAGATCCCTGCTGGCAAACTGAATAGAAATAGCTAAAAAGCCCAGGACAGTGTAATTTCATCACATTCTGCAGCAAACTCTTGAGTCTGTATACAAAACTAGAAATCTCATGCTCTGAAGAGAAGCTGTGGTGTTTATCTCAGTATTGTCTTGCTAGTAGACCTCAGCACTGAGAAGAGGTGGCATGTGTTTCCCAATTGCTGCTGAGCTTGCTCTGGTGCTGTGTGTACGATTTTATCTAGCTACCTACACACTAAGCTCCTACATCCCTGATTTGGTAATTAGTTTTCTGTTATATTTGTTCATTCCAATGTGTTCACAAAGACTTGTAGTGATGGGACGAGGGACAGTGGCGTCAAACGAGAGTAGATTTAATTTGGATGTTAGGAACAAGTTCTTTACCATGAGAGTAGTGGAACACTGGAACAAATTGCCTAGGGAGGTAGTCGTGGCCTCATCCCTAGAGATATTCAAGGTGTGGCTTGACAGGACTCTGGGCAACTTGATCTAGTTGAGGATGCCTCTGCTTACTGCAGAGGGGTTGGACTAGATGAGCTTTGGAGGTCCCTTCCAACCCAGACCATTCTATGACCTTACTGTGGCTATAAGGATGTTGCTTTAAACTTTTGTTAGTAATTTGTGTAGAAGAGAAAGGGGAACCAGAACCTTTACACAGCAGTTGTTTTCTTGCAGCTGTAAAATAAAATCATGTCAATCTTCTAGAATGAAATAAGTAGGAGGTTTTTATGATGTTTTTATATTGTAGAGCCATGGCTGATTTTTTTTGTTTGTTGAGGAACTAAAAATCTATGACTAGCTCTTACTAATGACTTGGACTGAGTGGAGAGTCATCAATACTTAAACAGACCAGGTAGTAATTGCAGTCCTGTGTGCTGGGAATAATTATTTCTGCACCTGTAACATTGGATCCAAATTTGAGCTGGTGTTGCTGGTGAGGCGATGGAAAGGCTGCCTGTGAGTAGGTCATCCTGGGGGTCATGTAAGGCAGACACTGTGCTGTCAGTAAAGGGCAGCTTCAGAAAACCCCTCTGCTCTCCTTAGCCTTTATAGATATTTTAAACCAACCCAGCACAGGGTAACAGTGAGAGGTACAAGCTTAATTGAAAAGGCAGATGTTTAAATGAAAAAAGAAGATTGGAATGAAGTGTTTTGCCCTCCTAAAGCTTGTTACTGGGGAGATTACAATTTGCACCCATGTACTCTTGGTTTCAAAATCCTGTTGTGTTCATCATTAGCATCCCAAAAACACACAAAATGCTTTACTTAATCTTGAGGTGTGGAGAAAGTTCTTCACAGAGAGAGTTGTCAGCCATTGGAATGGGCTGCCCGGGGAGGTGGTGGAGTCACTGTCCCTGGAGGTGTTGAAGATGGGACTGGATGTGGCACTTGGAGCCATGGTCTAGCAGTCATGAGGGCTTGGGTGACAGTTTGGACTTGATGATCTTTAAGGTTTTTTCCAACCTTGTTGATTCTGTGATTCACTTATTTGAAATACAAGTGGACAACCTGGCAAGGGATGGATGCAGCATGCAGCTGTAAACACCTTTCCCCTCCCAGTGCTGAGCTAGGTGCAGCTGGGGCAGAGCTGTGGCTGTGGGATGCGGTGGGTGACTGAGCTGGAAGTATCCAAAATGCATGCACAGAAGTGTGAGGTGGCAAAAAGCCTATACTGGTGTTTCTTCTTAGTCCTCAAAGGCACCATGAGGTCATTGTGCTTGCTGTGTGATGGAGGAGTTAATGGGACTGATGTTATGAAGTAGCATAAAGGAGACTCACATGTCTATTGTCTTGGTGACTGGCAGGAGACCTGGAGCAGTGCTATTTCTGCACAGAACATTGCAAGGAGCAATAAAATGTCTCAGAGTGGCCTGCCTGAACTTGGCTCACTTTTCTGACCTCCAGGAGTTTGATTTTATTCCACAAGACAAAGTAGGGCTTGGGGTTTAATTGGCTCTGTGGTTCAAAGCTTATGTTTTCCTGCTGCTGAACTTAGAATAAATCAAAGGTCACTGCCAAGCCATTTGAAGCTCATCTTTTCATTTTGTGAAAACATTTGTGACGAAACCTTAAGGGGACAGATGAGTTACTGACTTGAAAAGCTGACCATAGGCAGCTGCTGAGCTGTGTGTGCTCCTGCTGCCAGCTGTTGGGCTGGCATTGTCCAAGTTTACCACCTCTGTCACTTTTTGTGTAGGATGAATTATTTTCTTTCCAAACTTCTGTGGCAGTAAAATGAAGATAGATATGTTAGCTATTATTGTCACTTTATTTTTTTGGTGATTTTTTTCCTCTGTAGAAGCAAGCACTGGAATAACAATCAGCTCCCAGTGCTGGTCACTTTCCTTGTGCTGGCCTAAGCATTTGAGTTTCCAGATTCAAACAGAGCATTGCTGCCCAGCTCCTGTGGCCACTCAGGTGGCTCTTTCATCTCTTCATGATGCATGTCAAAAACCTGATTACCAAAAGGAAGGCACAGTGTGACCTGGGCTTAGCTGTAGGTATGCCTTACCCCTATGAGAAGCTGTGTTTGGACATAGCACTCCCTTGTGAATCCTTACAGCAGTGGATAGATGGCAACGTCTGGAATTCATCTTTTGCTGCTCCATATTGCATGGCTTGTACACATTTTCTGGTATTAGTAGTGTGCATTACTCAGAAATGCCTTTCATGACTGGTGCTATTCCAACTGGCAAATGCATTTCTGCACCTTTCTTGAAGCTAAACTATAGATGCAGAACAATGTTTTGAGTGGAGGTTCAAGATTGCTTCCTGGGTTTTTCTGTTTTACTGCAGAGGTTTGGCAGCCCACCTCATCTGCTTCATTTCACAGTAACCTGCAGAGTGGCTGCAGTGATTTTCCCAAACTTGCATTTAATTCTGGAGAGGTACCCAGATAAACTCTTGCCCTTGTACTGTAGAATCTGAAGATGTAGTGCTTGATATGGAACATGGAACACGGATGAGGTTGGGAGAAGTTGTGGGTTGGTTGGTTTGGTTTTTTTCCCCTCGAGTTAAAATAAAGATCAGGAAAGGAAAGACTAAGACAGAAGCAGCCATTTTCACTTCTCAGAAGCTCAGAAGATGTGCTGCTTTGTGGACATCCAGGACAATTCTTTTTTTTAACATCTTGTCAAAGTTGTTCCAATTTTTGTAAGGGAACATTAACTGGAGCACTGGCTCCTAAGCTGTATGGTAGGTCTGCTTCCTGGTCTTGTTGTTTGGGTGACTGATCCTGGGAGAAAGTTTGCAGCTCATGATTTGGAGGCCGGGTTTGTATCTCCCCTGGTTTTGTACTGGGTGATTAATCTTTCACTGCTGAACTGAGGGACTGGCTCTTCCTTCTCCCCTTCCCTGCCCGGCTGGGGTGAGCAGCTCCCAGCTCTCCCAGCAGCCTTCACAGGCCTCGGCTTAGTGCCACATGCGAGGATAGATGAACCTGAGCAGGTCCTTGGGGACCCAAGTTCCCCTGCTGAGCAGAATCTAAAAACTCTATAGACTGCAAGAGCAGCAACAAGCCACAGCTCCTCTGTTCACTCTGAGGTGTGACAAGTATGGATGGTAGGAACAGCTCTGCAACCCTTTCTGCATCCACTGCTGGTACTTCAGCCTCAGCTTCCACCCCTGATCTATAAAGCCCCATGCAGACCTCCTTCTGCTTGCACAGGTGGGCTCTGCCACTCCTGCCCTTTTTTCAGTTCACCTGCACCCTCTTTGGGTCACATATGGTGGGTGCTATTCCTCTTGCTCCTGTACATACTTCCTGGAAATCCATCATTATAGCAAACCCTGCCAACCTCTGATGGAAATTTTCCAAACCTGCACGTCTGTGGCACGTCTGTGCTTTGGTTGTTAGCCCAGTTTAGTGCTTTCTATTTGTTGAAATCTTCCACGCATAGGTAGGGTCAAGGTTTAAACATGAAGATCAGATTACATTGTCCTCTCATCTCCTTTCAGACAAAAATCCTGTAGACATAAGCTCAATACTCATGTCTTATGGGAAGTATTTTTGATGTACTGATCTCTGAAGTTTAGTTATTCAAGACAATGCGACTCTGGCTTTTCTGAAGGTGAAATATTTCTGAAGCTGTGCTTGGGGCCCAGGGGAACAGGAATTTCTAAACTGCCTTGAGTTGGGAAGGCAAAAATATGTCCAGGTGTCTAGCTTTGTGGATCTGGGCAGACATACCCAAAGTGTCCCTACCTCTCCCTTGCAGCAGATCCCTGAAGCTGGGTGCTTCTGCCAATGGTGCAGCAAAGGGTCTGTCAGTAGTGGCTCTGGTCTGAGATGAACACACCACCCCCCTCTCCTCTGCATCTGGCAGGGTGCTGATTAGTTTGAGTTTGGTTTTGTTTTCTTCAACTTCTAAACTCTGAGATTTAGCCAGACCCTGTTAATGGTGAAAAATAAGAAGTCTTGCCCTGAAGAACAGTAACAGATAACAAATACAAAGCATCTGGTAAAACTCCAAGGAAGCCAGAAAATAAGGAAGATGGAAGTGTCTGTCATAATGAAGATTTGCTGCTGAAACACCTTGGGGATGGGAGGTGGGCAGCTGGCCTTACTGCAGCATGACTGTGCTTAAATATGTATTTGCTGGTCATGTTAGAGTTGTCTGAGGAGGCTTTGCCTGGTGCGTTTCCAGGCACGATGGTCAGGGTTTGACTCTCAGTTTCACACTTAGCCACTGGATGGCGCTTTCCCACAAGTAATCCTGCATTGCTGCAGCCTGGAAAAGCCTTTGGCACAAAAACCGCCTTGAAAAAAGGAAAAAAAGGCATCTAATTGAAAGCATCTGGTAACAAACCTTCATAGAAGGGCAGATGTCTTCTAGTCACAACAAAGTGAGGAAGATTAGAGCCTTGTCTTTCCATTTGGAGCCAATAAAGCGGTGTCTCCCTGCAGATGTGAGTGCTCAGATGCTCCAGGCGACAGAAGTGGTGTGAAGTCAGCTTTGGATGCTGAGCTGGACTGTGTCCCTCAGTGCAAGGGGTGTCAGAGATGTGGTGGAGAGGAATCAGCATATAGGGAACTGTAATGCTGTACATGAAGCCACTTCAGAAGGTAGCTATGGGGAGGTCTTTGTACTACTATCCACTTCTGACTGAATTCAACCTTTCTTTGTACCTTGTGAGACCTGATGCACCCACAAGCAGAGATAAAGCACGGCAGAGTTCTGCTTTATCAGAGTCTGGATAGAGACCTGTTGTAAGCAGGTGCCATTAGCGTTGTGTACTTGTCATCCATAAAGTGTAGATGATGATAATATTGCCCTGATATGCTGATACTTAGCACATGAATGTCACAGTATTGCTGTGGTGGAGCTCATCAGGCCTGTCTGAGCAAAGCATGCTCTTACCTGAGTTGCTCTGTAAAAGGGGAATATTTGTTTTTTTTTCCCCAGAGTTTCCCATCAGCATGATGTTTCCATCAGGAACATTTCTCTGCTGCTCAATGAGGTTTCCTGTCAGCAACCATCTCTGGCGCAGGCCCAGCCTCGAGTTAGGGCACTCCCAGGCCCACATTCTTTTTGCTGGAAAGGGCAGTGTGAGTGGGATGGGTAGCTCCTGCCCATCCATTCTGGTCTCTTTCTGTTGTAGCTGCTGTAAAGCCACAGCTAAACCTCATGCTCCCCGTGGGTGCAGGGAGGAGACATGGTGAGGGGGAGCTGGTGCTGGTGGCCCTCATGCAGCTGAGCTTCCCCAGATGTGGTCACACATCTGCAAACCAGCCTGCAAGCCAACCTGAAGCACAGGCACTGGAGTCCCAGAGGACAGCAGGGAGGTCAAAATCTATGAAGATACATCAGGACTTGCTTAACGAGAAAGGAGGCATTATGGAGCCACATGCCAAGACAGTCCTCACCTTGCAGCCCTCTTTTGAGGAGCTGAGCCATAACCAGGCTCTTTTGGTGCAGTCATTACTGAGGCTGAGCAGATACTGTGGAACTGGGCTGGGACTCTGCAGCATCTGTGTGCACCTCTCACCCTTAATGGACCTCTGAATATTTTTAGAAGTCCTTTAATTTTTGCCTAATGCACTCTGATTTTATCAGTCATGACCTGATAACCTTCTGCTTCTCTCTCACCTCCATTAACTTGTCTGAGGATTTATTTGCTAGACCATGCAAGCTGGCAGCAAGCTTCAAAACCTTCAGCTAGGAAGCACTTTGAGGTGGGGAATGATTTTGCTACTTCTGTACCATCATGTCCAACTGATCATCTATCTGCTCCCCTTTTCCCTTGCTCATCCTGCATGCCCTTCTGCAGGACACACCTTGCTGCAGCACCCTGGAAGTTGCTGAAATCTGTCAAAGAGAGATGAACAGGGACTTTAAGATTGGAGTGAGAGAGTGCCTGGTGCCAAAGGGGCTGAACGTGGGTTATGGAGTTGGTGAAGAGTTGCTGCGAGGAGGTGGCACAGACAAAGCTGCATCCCTTAGTGCATTTCCCCTGGGTAATGCTGGTGGCTCTGTGTGCACAGTGGTTTCTCCTGTGGACTTGGTCACTTGATAATTCAGCTCCTGGCTGCATGGATGTTCTGCATTGGCCAAAGCAACTGAGGTTTTGCATTGAGAAACTAAGGTAACAGCATCTCTATGCTGGCCCAAATAATGCTCTTAAACACCTACAGTCCCTCACTTTCTCTTCTGCTGTACTTAGGGAAAGGCTCCCTCATTTATCATCTTCGCCCTACAGAACTAAATAGGTCAAAATTAATGGTTGCAAGGATGACAGGGAACAATGCTGCACAACCTGTGGGGTTGATGTCTTATTTTGCGGTGCTCTACAAATGCCTTCCTCTGTGTTTTTCTTTCCTTTGTGCCTATCAGTTCCTTAATGAGTAGGGTGGGCTTGCTGTGGCACTGTCACCAGAGCTGAGCATTAGGCTGAGAAACTGGAGAGGGTGCTGAGGACTGGGGGCTCTGGGCCTTTTGTGGTGAGGTCCAGGCTATGGTTACTGGCTAAGCACACTGGCATTCCTCTTCACTCCAGCTTCCTGCCTTCTATCCTGGCTGAAAACCTGGCTGGAGAGCAGGGCTATTTAAATACTTTCTGCAGGTAATGGCTGTCAGAGACAACATGCTGTGACCCAGACCACCACTGTTGAGAAACCCCATGGAAGCTTTTCCAGCCTCCGAAAGACAGAAGTAGAATGATGTAGTATTTTCCAGCACCCTGAAATTTCAAATGCATTGTGAAAGGGTGTGATAGAAAGAAAGAGAAAAGAAACCCAGAGCTCATATACATAGAGGTCAGTACACAGTACAGTGGGGTTTGAATTGACAGCCCTGCAGTCGCTAGGCTCCATCACCCCCCTTTTCAGTATGGCAGCTGGGGTTTCCAGTTTGCCCAGCTGCAGCCTGGCCCCCTGGCTTTCATACTAAAGGTTAATTATCCTTTAAATGAGAAATTTGTTTGGCCCCAACAGCCAGAGCAAGGTTACGGAGTTTCATAGTTTCATAGTTTCATTCAGGGTTGGAAGGGACCACAAGGATCATCTAGTTCCAACCCCCCTGCCATGGGCAGGGACACCCCACACTAGATCAGGCTGGACAGAGCCTCATCCAGCCTGCTCTTAAACACCTCCAGGGATGGGGCCTCAACCACCTCCCTGGACAACCCATTCCAGGGCTTCACCACTCCCATGGTGAAGAACCTCCTCCTCACATCTAGCCTGAATCTCCCCACCTCCAGCTTCATTCCATTCCCCCTAGTCCTATCACTACCTGAGATCCTGAGAAGTCCTTCCCCAGCCTTCCTGTAGGCCCCCTTCAGATACTGGAAGGCCACAATTAGGTCACCTTGGAGCCTTCTCTTCTGCAGACTGAACAGTCCCAACTCCTTCAGTCTGCCCTCATAGGAGAGGTGCTCCAGCCCTCTGATCATCCTTGTGGCCCTTCTCTGGACACGTTCCAGCACCTCCACATCCCTCTTGTAATAGGGGCTCCAGAACTGGACACAGTACGCAGAGTGATTACATGGGGCTGAATCCAGCGCAGGGCCAGCCCATGAAGAAGGGGTAGCTGCTTTACTTGCTCACTCCTCAGCCCATCCCAGCATCTTGCCTGCCAGCTTTCATCACCAAATACACACTTTCTGATAGGCTATTGGTCTTTAGGAGTGGAAATAATTTTCCTAAACATATAGAATAGAATAAACCAGGTTGGAAGAGACCTTCAAGATCATCGCGTCCAGCCTATCATCCAACACCACCCAATCAACTAAACCATGCAACCAGGCACCCTGTCAAGTCTCCTGAGTAACAGTTCATTAATTTTCACAGAGTTCTTGGTCTTCAGGACAGGTAGGTGTTTGGAACTCATGTGAATTGGAGTAGTTTAAGTAAAAAAAAAACCAGAGGCAACATTTACTAGGAAAAAAATGTTGAAAGTTTCATTCAAACTGTACTGAAAAGATGAAATTTTGTTAGCAGGAAACATTTGAACCTGTCTGATTATCTCTGGTGGGCTGCACTGGCTTTCCCTGGCAGACTCAGCCCTAACCCAGGCAGATGAGGTGCAGCTGCTGCTGCAAGGCAGTACAGCTGCTATGAGTCTTCTGAGCCTCCTTGTAAGCATGACCCCTGCTACCTGCCAGTGCAACCAAAGCGAGAGTAATGAAAGTCACTTTGCTGCTTCCTTTGCTCTCTTTTCCCCAAGGAAAAATTATTCTACACTTGAAAAACTTCAGGGAAATGAATAGAAATGCAGGATTTATTTTCCTCCATTGTGAAAACTTGTTTGGGGGGGATGGATAATGTTTGAAAATGGAGAATTTCCTTCTCTGGATGCAAGATTTGTATGTGTGCAAACTTTATCTGCTGTGTGGCTTTCAGAAGTGCTGTCTGTGCAAACTGCAAGGGACACTCAAAAGGATTTTAAAAATGCCAGCAGAGCAATCAGCTTGAATTTGGATGGAGGGGCAGCAGCATGTACCAGGAGCTGGAGGTTCTCTGTAGGTAATTTATCCCCTGGTCTGAGGCAGAGACAGCCCCCTTCTCTTTTGGCAGAGTGGATGGGAGCCCCTGGGATTGTCTCACTTTTCTTGCTCAGGGAAAACTTCACATGTTTTGAGCTTGGTATGTTTCAGCAGCAGAGAAGATGGGGACTGGGAATTCCTAGAGACTGTGCTGAGACAGGGGAAAAAAATGCCCAGACATGAAGAACAAGGTAATAATGATACAGGGGCTGCTGTTTACTGGATTGGGATGGTGCCCAGGAGGCTTTCCTCCATCCTCCTCCCCTTGCCCAGCTGGTGGCTCCAGCAGGGTCTGCCTGAGGAATCTGCTGCTGCACTGCCTCTGCATGGGGACCTGTAGATCAACAGGAGTGACAGCAGATATCTGCTCTGTGCCTCAGTATCTGCCCTGTTCCCGGGACTGAACAGCAGTAGGACCCTTTTAGTTTCTTTTACTTTGTGGTAGTTCAGTGCAGAGGTTGGATCATGGTGCTGTGTATCTTCAGGAGTTATTTCTCCAATAACAGCAGCACAATTTCCCATACCCCAGCAGCACTGCTGAAATTTCTGTAATGCTTATTATGCTGCATCATAACCAGGTTTAGACTTTAACAAAGCAGATCTGTCCAAGGCGAATGATTCACTGACACCAGCACTTTGCCTGGTTTCATGTTATTGCTTTCCATGAAATTTGTAACTAAAAGAAATTGGGAGCACTGCCAGTGATATGTGTAAGTGATAGAGGAGAGCTCCCCTGTCCTTGCCACTCCACTCTCTGTCCAGCAGTAAGGCACAGCTTCTAGACATGAACCACTTGCCTGAGGTACCAAAATGACCAAAGGTAGTCTTGAGGCAGCTGAATTTCAGAGGGAGTTTGAGACAAACAGCTCCAGAGTAGAACTGTGAAGGCAACTAAGAGAAAAGTAGGGGAGGGAGCTGACTGTTCTTAGTGGCTATGAAGTTGTAGCAGTAAACAGAAATTTAGACTGCTCCCCAACATCACTACCCAATGATTGGTCAAGGAGCCACATAACTTACAGAAACCTAATTTTTATGTCTACAAAAATGCCTGTTGATGCCTCTTCTCTCTATTCTTACCTTGCAGGAGAACAGACTATTTTATCAGTTAGGTCTTATGGCAGATTAAGATGCTAATACCACTTGAGATGTTTGTCTTTATGCATTTATTACACAACATTATTTTAGGGAAGACCACAAAGCCTTTAGGATATGATGTACTGCAGCAGCAAAAAGTGCTCATCCCTTCCTTCACTCACTTGAGTTTAAAGTACCATCTTCTCTTAAAACAACCCTGCAGACAGTTGGGTATAATTCAGCCCACAGCTTGTACCACCTTAATTCACAAAGATCAATTTACAGAGTGGAAACCTACAGCTAACCTATTTCAGGTGGTGGCTTCCTGAGGTAGGGGGTGACAAATACAAGTGGCCTGAAACAAATCAAGGGATAATGCTGTGCTGCAGAACAATGTCAGATGCCTTCTGTCTGCGGGAACCTAATGCAGCTAATAAGCAGCTAACACAACTGCCTGATTTGGCAGGAATTATTACCTGCTGAATAACTTAATAGATTTCTAGTCCCTATGTGTTTAATTTTCACTTGTCCCCAAAGAAAAGCTGTATAATGTTTGCCACAGTTGTTTGTAGAATTGCGATGCACCACAGGTGTACTTTGAACTTCATAAAGCACTCTAGATTACGTCCCATTACACCTCTTGTGGGGCTGTAATTACTGTGAGCTCTTCTGGGGCAGTGGCTGCTACTTGAGATGTGATTTTCCAAAGCAGGACTTTAACCTGCCCGGCCTCTCTTTGTCCCTGCAGTATTGGCGTTGATTAGCTGTAATGCATGGGCATTGTTAAGTCAGCCCATATAACTCCTGGGCAGCTTGGAAATATGTTTAGTGTTTTCAGTCAGAGGTTTTTGTGAGGGCTATGCTTTTAAATAAAGCAGGGTCTTGAAAAATGGCCACGGAGAGATGTAGGGCTTTTTCAATAGCTTTTAAAAATAGTATATTTAATTAAACAACACGGTCACAGGTTTAATCATGTAGGTAGCCTACCTTATAGGAGGATAATTCAGCATTTCAGATTCTAGTTCAAGAGGAAGAAATAAATTCTGGCCACTGACAGACATAATAAATTAGATTCTGACAAGATGCTGTATACATCCATCCCTGGTGGAGAATGATGTGATGTGGGTGTGAAATGAAGAGAAGGACCCAGTCATTGAACAATCTCAATGAAGATTATTGCAGCAGCCAAATATTTGATTAAAAGGGCGTATAAAAATAGACATGGAAGAAAATAAGCCTGCAGGATGCTTTGGCTGTGGTGCCTGGGAACGCCATAACCCCGGAACCACAGCGTGCATAGCGAGTGAAAAGTCTCTGAATCGCCCACCTAAGGGAGCAGTGAAAATTAAGGGCAGAGCAGAAAAGCTCTCTAAAGGTCAACCAGAATCACACATGGAGGCTTGCTTTTGAAAGTAGTCGCTTAGCACAGGGCTGTTGGTTGCAATTGTTTCCCAGCAAAAGGATTTTGATTACACTAACGCTTGGTGCATCTGATAGTGCTTTTTTTTCCTGAGGAGTTCAAGGAACTCTCCACCTCACAAACCATCCCCAGTCACTGCCTGCTCAAGGTTGTTGTGTTGCTGCTGCTTACTGGTGGTTAAATGAAGCTGTGTTGGGACTGACTGACCTGTGTAGTTTTGCACGTTGTAAAGGAGGCGATGGGTGAAGGGCATGCAGTGGGGGAGATTTGTCTGCTCCAGTGGGGATGGGACACTGGCTTGCTCCACACCAGCTCCCTTTGCAGCAAAGGGAGAGAAACAGGACATAACTCATCAGAGTCTAAAGGAGTCCTCTTACACAAAGCAACTGCAAGGGAGAACAAGGGCCTTGGTTTGTGTGGGTTACCTTGGTTGTAGCTTGCTGGGGGCTCATGGTGGGATACACATGGGGTCAGAGTGGCTGGAGAGCTCCCAAACAGAGAGGGACCTGGGGGTACTGATCAACAGCTGCCTGAATATGAGCCAGCAGTGTGCCCAGGTGGCCAAGAAGGCCAATGGCATCCTGGCCTGCATTAGGAATAGTGTGGCCAGCAGGAGCAGGGAAGTCATTGTGCCCCTGTACTCTGCCTTGGTTAGGCCGCACCTTGAGTACTGTGTCCAGTTCTGGGCCTCTCAGTTTAGGAAGGACATCAAGACACATGAACGTGTCCAGAGAAGGGCAACAAGGCTGGGGAGAGGCCTTGAGCACAAGCCCTGTGAGGAGAGGCTGGGATTGTTTAGCCTGGAGAAGAGGAAGCTCAGGGGTGACCTCATTGCCCTTTACAACTACCTGAAAGGTGGTTGTAGCCAGGAAGGGGTTGGTCTCTTCTCCCAGGCAACCAGCACCAGAAGAAGGGGACACAGTCTCAAGCTGTGCCAGGGGAGGTTTAGACTTGAGGTGAGGAGAAAGTTCTTCACCGAGAGAGTCATTCGTCATTGGAATGTGCTGCCCAGGGCGGTGGTTGAGTCACCATCCCTGGAGGTGTTCAAGAGGAGATTGGACGTGGCACTTGGTGCCATGGTCTAGTCATGAGGTCTGTGTTGATAGGTTGGACTTGATCCTCCAGGTCTCTTCCAACCTTGGTGATAGTGTGATACTGTGATACATATCCTACACCTTGCACACAGCTGTTCTGGCCAGGCTGTGATCCTGTGATCCCAGGCTGCTTCAGGGTGCCACCAGGTGCAGCCAAAACTATGCTTGTGCCAAATGGATTCTGCTGTGATTGCTTGTGAAATGTCTCCTTTAAAATATGCAAGGAGTCCTGAAAAACACTGACTTGGATATATTAAAAAAAAAGAAAGGGCAAAAACTTTGGTGCTCTAACAGCAAAAATGAGGAAAATCAAGCAGCTGTAAAGGGTGTTTTAAAGCTCCACTTTCATTACTGCTGCTACTAGCATTGCTACAGCTATCTTAAAAAGAAATGCCCATGTCCAATGATTTCTTCAAGTAGGAAATGGAATGAAAATCCAACAGCTATTTAACAGCGAGGACAATCACTATTTCCTGGGAAGAAAATCATGTTTTTATGCTATAGGCAAAACCTGGAAATTATCTAAAAAGCTATAATTTTTGCAAGGATTTTTCATGCTGAAGCTTTGCCGAAAATGTAGAAAAGGCCTAATGGAATCTGCCAGAGCAGCATTGCCTTGGGAGGGGGGAGGTAATCTCTGCAGCAGCAGCAGCAATGAAGTGGTAGCTGGGCTGTGGGCATGCCTTGGTGGCAGCACCCATGAGGAGAAAGAATCACAGAGTATGTCTGGTTGGAAGAGACCTTGAAGATGATCCAGTCCAACCTTTGACCCAGCACTAGGGATCAACACTAAACTGTGTCCCTAAGCACCAGGTCCACACACTGCTTGAACACCCAAGCGTGAGGTAGCTCACACTGGTCCAAAATGGATGCATGATGTCCCATTCTACCTCTTGGAAGCTGCAAGACTTTACACACAAGATGATCTGCCTGTCACAGAGGTTTTCCTGCTCTTTCAGGTGGCCACTTTACATTCCCTCCACACATTGAAACCTGCTGGTGTTTCTTTGGATACTCTTGATTTCACAAAATCCTCAGGAGTGTAGCTGTCATGTCTCCTGCAGAGCCCTCCAAGGCTGTTCCTGCTGTTCCTCAGCAGTCCTTGACATTCTGCTCCCCAACCCTGCCAGAGTATCCATCCAGAATTGGTACCACCTGCCTGTATTCCTAGTGGGGCATCAAAGCCTATGGCTATTCCAGAGAACAGCCCCAAGTCATGGTCATGTTTTGGTGACATCTACCAGTTTGTGCTTACACTTACTTTATTGTCCATTCTTGTCTTGGACAGCTTCTCTGTTATGCTTTGCAAGCTTCACCTGCTTTCTGAATAGGAGTCCCACATTTTGGATTTTATTTTCTATATACACAAGGCAGCCTTTCCCCTCTCTCATTTAGCTGATATCTGTGTAACTTCATAATCCACTCCAGAATTCCCAGCATCTGAATTAGTCTCTTCTACAAATGTCATGAATCTACTACTAACTCCCCAAGACACATGGCAAGGGAACATGTTAAATAATGTTGGTCCTAAATGGTCTGTTTGGTACCCCACTAACACTTGAGCCAGTATTACTGCATTACATAAGAGGCAATGAAACAACCCAGGGTTGCCTTGCCCCCTGTGGTAACTTGGCAGGCATTGGAGGTGGGATGAGAGCAGCAAGTCTTTCCTTATGGGTATGGGGATAGGATGCTCATCCTACTGCTCCTTTTCCTTTTCTTAAACAAGTAACTGAGGTATAAAACTCACACTCTGCTCAGAGGCCTGGAGCAGGGTGCTGGGGATCTACTGCCCTGGAGTACACTGACAACATTTCTTCAGGAAACCTGGGGTGCAGCATGCTGCCATGCAGCCCTGGCCCCTCTGCCAGCTGAGACTCCCACTGCCAGAAGGAAATGCCAGCTTTTATTTGCATCATTAACCTCTAGATCTTTGTTTCTTGCTTTTCTCTGACTGCTTCTAAAGATGCATTTCTTTATCCCAGGTGAAAAAATGGGAGCTCCTGAAGTCCCTTTAATTCCCTTGGAGGAAAATGCCAAATCTGTCCTGCCAGATGGACGTGAACAAGAGATTATAGCATTAAGTGAGGTTAAGGGATGGGATATCTGAGACTCATGGGGTGTGGGCTGCTCTTTCCTGCATCTATTAATTGGCAGCATTTCATATGGAGTTGAGCTAGAGGAGAAACCTTGAGTTTAAATGCTAGGAATAATAAAAGAATAATTCAACAAGGAATATGATAGGAGCATGAGGAAAATGTAAAGCCTTTTTGCTAGATGGTCTGCAGAGCCTCAGTGTACCCTGGAGAATTTAATAAATCTAATGAAGCTTTCATACCTTCGGGGACAGGGCTTAAGCTGTTGGGCTTCCTATCCATCTTGGGATCAATAGTGCAGTTAAGTAAAAATCACCTGCAAATAAAGAACACAGAGCTGGGAGTGCAGCTCATCTCTCACAGAGGAAACAGAATAATAATCAAAAAAGCTCAAGCCAGTGATTTTCAGACTCACAGCCTCATCTGTGGCGGTGCTTTTACTGGGATGACCCAACAGTAAATCAGGAAAATGATTGTGGAGGTGTAGGTAATTTCACACGTGGTAGGGGCCTTAACTGATGTGGAAAAAAAATGAGCGTCAAGATGTGTAGGAAGCACAAAGGCAGTTGGCAAGCTTCCTCCTTCTCCCCTCTCACCTGCCATTCACTGCATCCTGCTGATCCTGCAGTCCTTCCTGTGCAATTAGCTGTGGTTCTGCCTTAGAAAGTGGCTCCTAAAATTGCTTAAATGGAGAGCAGATCTTGCTCTCTCATTCTGGGGAAATGGGGATTCATTGCTCTCTGCTGCTCTGGCCTTGCCCACCTGGTGACTGCCTGCTCTGGGAAGCCTGGGGCTTAGATCAGGTATAGGGATGGAGTTTGGCTCACAGGTTCTGTTCACCCAGTCCCAGGCATCCTTGTAAAAAGCACTTAGCTTGCTAAGGTGTTTGCATGGTGGGCTTTACCAGCCCCTGCCTTTCAGCTCAGGTGCTTTTCCTTGGGGTGACAAGACCTGTGCACTTATCTGCTTGGGCAGACCAGGCAGCTACAGTTTCCTCCCCAGAGGGAGATGGCATGAAAGTACGGACCATGGAAACCCTCTGAGATGGAACATGGCAGTGGAGAGATTGCTGGTGGAAGCAAGTTTCCTTCCACATGCCCATCTCCCTTTTGGTGCCTCAACTTTGGTGTCTGTATCTTCAAGGCACTTGGCATTCAGTTTTTATTATGAGGTAGGACCCATTCTTCCTATCCAGCCTAAACAGAAAACCAACTCAGATTAATTATCTAATGACTGAGCTACCTCACAGCATAAATAATCTTATTTCCTTTGGCTGTGGAATTGTTTTTCTTCCTTTCATGCTGTGCAGTGTGGCCCTGACAGTGGGTAAGTGCTAACATAATGGAGTTGGAACAGTCCTGCCTTAGGAAAGCAAATCAAATTTTTGCTTTTGCCTTTGCAGGGGTGGAAGAGCTATAAACTTATTCATCTCTGAGAGGTCACTGCATAACAATGCTCTGCCTTCTGCTGAAAAGAAAAAGTAAAACAGAAGTTATGTTCTAGAGAGTGAAAAGTGAGGGAGCTGACAGTAGTGCTTAAATACATTATGCATCCCTGGGTGATCTAGTTGACATGAACTTGTGTGATGCCCAGAAGTGAAATCAAACCATCTTGGCAAGGGAGAAATCGGCAAAAAAAGGAACAGGAAAGTAGAGGACAGGAGTGCTCAGCTGCAATGAACAGGTAACCATGAGACAGACATCAGTGAGTGTGCAGGGTCTTCTCTCCAGGCCATTTCTTTTTCCCTCTGGACTGGCAGCCCTGCTGAAAGGGGATATTAAGCTTTAGCCTTGTTGATATTAGGCAATGGAAGAGGGAGGGCTGGTTGTCAGCCCACTTGCATAGGCTTTTGGGAAGCAGATAATGCTGCACGAATCATGATCCTATGTCTCTGGACCAGAGATAAGAGCTAACAGGGCTGGGGAGGGTGCAGGCAGCTTGAAAAGTAGGCAGAGGTGTGAGAGAAGTCCTTGGTTAGAGACCCTGGAGGTCTCTATGCCTCTACATGCATTACACCCCAAAAGAAATTAATATCTTCATAGTTTCTGCCTGAGTAATAATCTTGTGTTGTTTTAATCATCTCAGGTCCTGAATCTCTATAACAAAGGAGTGGATAGGTAAAAATTTGGCCTTTTTGTGGCCTCTTTTCTCCTTGCTCACTACAAAACCTATCCTATGTGAATAATGTCTACCTGAAACTGGAGCAAAGGATGGGGAATTAAATGTATTGTTGATACAAGATCAAATTTCATGGACCATCAGTGTCCCTTGGTGCGTAGGGCTGCATGTCTAAGGCTGTCAGTGCAGTGAGTGTTCACAGAAGGAGACGAGGCTTAGCCATCACTCCTTCTGCCATGCTGGGACTGTCTGCAGGCAGGTTTTGTCTTAAGAAACACAAACGTAAAGAAAACTTTCCCCCCATACATTTTTCTTTCTTTTTTTTTTTTTCCCCCTTTTGCTTTGGTTTTCAGCCTGGCACCAAAGCTGGGACATCTATAGCTTGTCACAACACACAGGGGAGTGTGTAGGAGAATAATGACCCAAAAGCACGAGATCTGCTGGTAACTGCTTAATAACAGAGTGTTTTAAAATGCATCTCTGACACTTCCATTTTTTATTTGTAGAATGTGGAGTACAGGCAAAGTGAGTGTATTTGGGATTGCGTGCTGAGCCCTGGGGCATTCACAGATACCAGCTATAAATCTGGAATAAGGCAACACATGCTGACTGTGATATTGGCACCGGTGTAATAAACACAGTATGTTTGCTCTTTTCATTCTTCTCCTCAGTCAAGGTACTCCAGACCTCTTCTGCCCTGTCCAGTAGAGGCACCATCTGAAGACATCAGGGCTTTCAAACTGGCTGGTCGGCCCTAAGCTGCTTGATTCCTCTTAAAACCCATGGAAGTTAGGACTCAGGTTCTCAAAGATATGAAGTCATCTAACCCATGTTAATAGCAGGTGGTGACAGCAAGAATTACTAGGTGAATTGACACCAAAGCCTTGCCAGCAACATAAATTAAAAGGCTGAGGAATAAAATAACCTGGGAAAAGCAGAAGGTGAAAACTGATCAGTAGAATGATCACAGAATCACAGAATGTTAAGGGTTGGAAGGTACCTCTGGAGATCATTGAGTCCAACCCCACCCTGCCAAAGCAGGATCACCCAGGGCAGGTCACACAGGAATGCATCCAGATGAGGCTTGAAAGTCTCCAAAGGAGGAGACTCCACAGCCCCTCTGGGCAGCCTGCTCCAGAACTTCAGCACCTTCACAGTACAGAAGTTTTCCTTCATGCTGAGGTGGAACAGGACTATGATGGGGTGATGGAGACACTGTTGGTCTTCTCTTTCACCTCTGCCCTCCTGGCAGACCCTCCAACCCCCATATAATGGTGAAGCCCTGGAATGGGTTGTCCAGGGAGGTGGTTGAGGCCCCATCCCTGGAGGTGTTTAAGACCAGGCTGGATGAGGCTCTGGCCAGCCTGATCTAGTGTGGGGTGTCCCTGCCCATGGCAGGGGGGTTGGAACTAGATGATTCTTGTGGTCCCTTCCAACCCTGAATGATACTATGCTACTATGATACTATTCCCACTTTCAAGCCTCTAATTTAATCCCATAGCCCAACAGACTCAAAAGCAGTGGAAATATGATAACATAGTCAAGGATAATGTAAAACAATAGGACTACAAGGCAACTGTCTGGAGATAGAAAATAAATGGTATGAAGTGGAGTGAGAAGGTAGTATGAGAGAAGATGTGTAGGACCATGCAAGGCATGATGAAGTCCTGCCTAGCAAACTAAAAGAGACAATAACATGTAAGCTGGTGTAGACATGATAAAGAAGAGTGAAAGGGAAAGATTAAAAGTAAGGTTTTGCTGTGCTGCAGTGAAGATGAAGACAGATGTTGTAGCTGACAGAATGAGACAGAAAAAAAGCTATATTATGCAGAATGACATGGAGAGCAGTATATAGCTCTGCCCTCTCCCAGTGATGAAACAGACTCAGACTTCACACCTGGTCACTTTTTTTCAATATGGAAAAGTTGTCTCTGACTTCCCTTTCTACAGCCAGCTGAAATAGCATCCACAAAATCCCAAGAAGTAGCTGTAACATCTGATACCACTGGGCATGGCATGGGCTGACTCAGGTGCAGGTAGAAGCAATAGGTAGTGTGTGACACTGAGTAATTCCTAATGTGCCTCCATGGTTTTTAAAGAAGTGTTTCCGTTGGGTTTCCCCACTTACTTAGACAGGAAATTTGGAAGGCAACGAGCAAAGAAGCATTGCTCAAGGAAGCAATGCCTGGAGAAGAGGAGGCTCAGGGGTGACCTCATTGCTCTCTACAACTACCTGAAAGGTGGCTGTAGCCAGGAAGGGGTTGGCCTCTTCTCCCAGGCAACCAGCACCAGAACAAGGGGACACAGTCTCAAGCTGTGCCAGGGGAGGTTTAGACTCGAGGTGAGGAGGAAGTTCTTCACCTAGAGAGTCATTCATCATTGGAACGGGTTGCCCAGGGAGGTGGTTGAGTCATCGTCCCTGGAGGCATTCAAGAGGAGATTGGACGTGGCACTTGGTGCCATGGTCTAGTCATGGGGTCTGTGTTGATAGGTTGGACTCGATGATCCTCGAGGTCCTTTCCAACCTAAGTTATACTGTGATACTGTGAAGACCTCAGCTGGGGCCACATGTCTTGAAGAAATCCTGTTTTCTCTATTATCTGCCTCTTTGCCAGCTCTACACTAACCAAGTGCAGTGCTGGTGATTAGAGACAGCTAGTGAAGGCTTTCAGTTTTTAGTCATTCAAGACATCTCCTCTGCAGATATCACTTCAGCCTTAGAGAAGAAGTGAGGTAGTCCATATTATAGAGAAGTTGCATGTATTTTATGGCAACAGGGAACAGCTGACAGGACATCTATGTTATGTATTTATACTGAGCAAATGGATATCAGAAAATTTAACAGTGATATTCATTTGGAGTTTAAGTAACTAGAGGAAACCATTACAATTCAAGAGGTGGGTTTTCTTAAATATAAAACTGAATCCAGCTAGTAAAAATCTTCAAGAGATAGAATAGGAATCTATTTAAATAATGTGTTGGAAAAATGAATAGCAATAAGCTGTGTATCATGTTGTAGTGATGCAATGACACATGAGAGAAAAGGAGGGTTGTGTCTTTGAAGAGATCATTGTTCATGATGTCACAGGGTGGCTTGGATTATCAGAGAATGCCTTGAAAAATAAGTGCTCAGAAATGTCACTTTGCAGCCAGGCCTATTGCTGAGAGCCTATAAGAAATGACACACAGGTAACAACCAGCCCAGGCTTAAATTGGTCCAACCGAAAGATCTTTCCTGGGAATACTGACAGGCAAGGTGGTCCCTTGGACCTGTAATTTTTATCCCAGTCTGCCTCCTCCAAAGTTTTTAAGGTACAAAATGTGCATTTTTGAGAAGTGCACCCCCAAGTTACAGTCCAATGGGACAACAGATGTCTACAAGGTGGCTGTTCAGTTGAACTGCTTCAACACAGGTATCTGGTGTCATTTGAGATGCTCCATGCAGCAACCTGCTCCATCTGCAGCTAGGTGGGTATCTGTGGGTCCTGTGCCACATCTGACTTGAGGATATTTCAGATGCCCTTGAATCACCCCTCAGATGGCACTAGCCTTTCATATCAGTGCTGCACAGAGTAGCCTTCTAACATGACAAGATGCCAGTGCATCATATGCTAGATCTGTTTGTAGTGAAACAAGAGTGGTGAATTACTGTCAGAACTGAAGGAAGCAGGTTCAGGCCTCTCTGTGCCACTTTCCTAGGATGCTCTCTGTTTGACCTTGCTCTGGCTGTCCCCAGCACCTGGTCTTGAGCTTTTGGTCTTGGCCCTGCTCCATTATAAAACCATCCTGCTGTTAGCTAGGGAAGAGTTAAATGTGCTTCTGCCCCTCACCTCAAAGAAGAAAATGGAGCAGAAGCCCTGTTTGAAATGGAAACAGCACACAGGGTTGCTGTCTTGCTTGATGTAAGCTGTGCATTATTAAAGGCCCAAGTCGTGTTTATCCCAGGGCTCTTTGCTGAAGCCGCAGCATGGTTAGAGATGGGAATGAGGGTACAAGAAACCCTTCCCTGAGGCAGCCCCAGGGCTGTGCGTCATCTCCTCAGTCAGCCTGTGTCCCAGAACTGACAGAATGTTGAATTTCTCTAGTGTTCTCCAGGCAAGCCTTGAAAAGCCTTTATTTGAGACTCACAAACACACCAGGGGGTGTGAGGAAACCCTCTTCATTTTTTTCCAGCATTCTGTGACAGATGTGTCCAAGGAGTGGGGAAGACAGCAGTGTTGAAACACAAGGGCAAGCATCATTGCTGCTGCCTACTCACTGGGCCACCTTCACCAGTTTTCAACAACATTTCTGTATGCTCAGAATGCTTAGAGAAGCACTTTAGGTGGGAAGAAGTTGATGTCTGTGTAACTGCCACCCTGGGGCCTCTCCTCTACTGTGTTCTGGCCTTTGTGAATGGGTCTGGGAAACGTAGCTGAGGAGAGAAGGGGAAGGTATTTACCCTTTCATGCATGGGTACTTGTCTATGACTCCAAGTTAGACAGTGCTCCAGGGCTCTGGGACTTGTTATTAGGGACATATTTTGGAGCCAGAACTCTCCAGGTGAAAATTCAGGGCTCCTAATTCGGTTTCAGCTTGAAAGTTCTTACTTGCATAGAAGCCTACAAGAAGATCAATCACAAATGATGAGACAGCATCAAGAATTTGTGTCTTACAGCTCATCCAAAATGGTCCATCTGAGTCAATAACAATGTAGGGCTTAAGGGCAGCAAAATGACACATTAAATGAGGAAGCATGAGCTGTGCCTAGTCTGAGCCCATTGGAAATACCAGATAGTATGATTTTGCCCATCCTTCCCTCCTGCAGACAAAACTGAATCAATATTTTCCTGTGTGACTCACACTAAAACCATGGACATAGACAGCTCCTGCAGCCCAGCTGCTCCTTGTAAACTTTCCAAACCAGGGTAACTTGTTTTTGAGTACAATGTTTTCTGCTTATTTCTGTTTCTCTGAAGCTCAGCATGCTGTGTAAAAGGAATCAGTCTATTAATCTGTTACTGAGATCTACAAAGTGAATTAAATGTGCTGTGTACTGATTGGTGATCTTGCTGAAGGAAAAAGCAGAAAAACAGAGAGAAGATAAGAATGATCAGGCTCGATATTGTAAACAATTAACATTTTGAGGCCCTTTAAAATGGAAGAGAGCATCTGTTAATAAAAGGAGAAAATGGGAAAATCAAAGGCCCTACAAACAATTATGTGAATCAGCAGCAAGGGCTCAGACCTGTCATATGTTACTTTGAATTTTCTAGTAACTTTTTAAATCCTCAGTGTGGAGCCACAAATGGGTTTGTTTGCATCTAAAGCAGTTTCCCAATTGGAGAAGGTGACCAACATGCACAGAAGTAGAAGAATAAATAGGAGTTACACAGGAGAATGCATGCAGCGAGAGGCAGTGCTCTGGCCACATTCAGAAAAGAAAAGGGAGAAACTCCAAGTTTATCATTTTGGCAGAACTGATGGAAAATGGAAATTTTCAACCCAAATGCAAATTAGATTTTCATGGAAAATTTGAATGGTATATAACAAAACCCCCTCACAAATTAAAATGAAGTGGAAATACCTTCCTAAACACATCAAAGTACAGATCTGATCACTGCATCCAAAAGGAAATCCCACCAAATTGGTGTCTCTGCATGTGGCTGCACCTTTACAGACCTGCTTTTTCCTCACTACAACCATCTTCCCACGTCCCAGGGAGCTCCGTGAGTTTTGGCCTGATTAGCTGCAAACAAATGAGCTGCCCCTAAACACAGCAGTGGGGCACTGGTACACTCCCCAGGCTTTCTGCCAGGGCTTCACTTAATGCCACTTTTTGCTTTTCTGCTTCTCAAGATGTGCAGTTCTTGTAACTGCTGCTCTTCTGGCAGTGAAAAGAGGTAATTTTGATATCTGCACAATGAAAAATTTCTTCTAAACTTGAGAAGGCAGAATTGGATTGGCTGCACCTCTCAAGTTAACAGGATGACCTACAGGTGGAGTAATTTGAGTTAAAAATCAATTACAGGAAGTTCTAGACAGAAGAAGAGTCCTTGTCCAGGAAAAAAGAATAAAACCAGAAAGAACTTTCCAAAATGGTAAATAAAATACATTTCATTGATATTAGAAAGAATAAAACTCTTTAGACTCCTACTGCAGTGTGATAGGGAAAAGGAAAGTATATTGTCAGCACACACAATTCTAACCATAAAGTTCTGGAGCTGACTTTCAGCACTCCAAGGCAGGTGTGTTTCATCAAGCATTAAAGCTGCTTCTTGTGATTGCTTTGACTCCATTAGCAAATCAAACAGTAAAATTATTACAGCTGCGTGGTTGGAGCAGGAGGGAAAGAGGGAAAGAGAGTTCAAGTGTGTTAGTACTGTATGGCACTTCAAACCATCTGCTTTACAACTGTCTGCTGCTCTGAGGGCTGAGCTGGCTGTATTGTGTATCCTTCAGTGCTATATCAGTGCTCTCATCACACAGTGAGAGTGAAGAGCCTCCTGCCACACTGTGATCGCACCAGCCAGCAAAGAGGCAATGAAGAAAGCTTGGCGTTTGGTAAGAGTTTTGGTAAGAGCTTCTCTGATGTTAAGAATAGAATAGAATTAACCAGGTTAGAGAAGAGCTTTGAGATCATCAAGTCCAACCTATCATCCAACACCGTCTAATCAACTAAACCATGGCACGAAGTGTCCTATTAAGTCTCCTCCTAAACACCTCCAGTGATGGTGACTCCACTACCTCCCTGGGCAGCCCATTCCAATGGCCAATCACTCTTTCTGTGAAGAACTTCTTCCTAACATCCAGCCTAAACTTCCCCTAGTGCAGCTTGAGACTGTGTCCTCTTGTTCTGGTGCTGGTTGCCTGGGAGAAGAGACCAACCCCCACCTGGCTATGACCTCCCTTCAGGTAGTTCTAGACAGCAATAAGGTCTCCCCTGAGCCTCCCCTTCTCCAGGCTAAGCAACCCCAGCTCCCTCAGCCTCTCCTCATAGGGCTTGTGCTCCAAACCCCTCCCCAGCTTTGCTGCCCTTCTCTGGACACATTCCAGCAACTCAACATCTTTTCTAACCTGAGGGGCCTAGAACTGGACACAGTATTCAAGGTGTGGCCTAACCAGTGCTGAATACAGGGCAGAATGACCTTCATGCTCCTGCTGGCCACACTGTTCCTGATCCAGGCCAGGATGCCATTGGCCTTCTTGGCCACCTGGGCACACCGCTGGCTCATGTTCAGCCTACTATCAACCAGTACCCCCAGGTACCTCCAAAAAAAAAATTCCTAAAGTATGAACTTCCTCCTTCCCAGAAGACCAGTTGAGGCTTTTATATTATCTTTAGTTGTAAAACCCTAAATATTGTCAGGCTTTGCTAGTGTTGACCCCTGTGCTCCTCAAAGAATGGTGCGCGTGACCAGAGGCCAGCACTGCTGCTCATTTTCACACTTGCTGGTACCTGCCTCCTTGACAGCCACCTTCTGTGTACACACAGTCCTCTATTTGCCAAATTATAAGCTATGACAGGTCCTTGAGTAATGGCTGACCTAACTTAAGACAACACAAGAAACAAGTTGCTGTAAAGAGCTTCCTACAGAGTCTGTTTTCCAGACAATTTTGTGATGGAAAGATGCTGTCCTGTTATTTCTTTGAGGAAGCCCAGCAGGCTCAGCTTGGCACTCCCATTTGCAGGAGCTGCCTTTTGCTTAGAATGGCAATAGTGTCTTTCTGGCACTTGTTTTATTTTTATTATTTACTTTGTCTCTGGTTTCTAATTCTGCAGCTGCAGATCCTGTAAAATGTAGAAGCTAAATCACATTACCCACTCGTGACTGAAGGAATGAAAAAGGGGAATCCTGGGAAGGATTTCACAAGGCATATTCTGAAAAGATGAACAGGTCTTTCACTGTAACCCCATTTTCCTTAATTCCCCCTGACACAAACAAAACTCAGTTGAATTATAAACACAAACCACAGTAGGATTGTGTCTGCAGCCCCAGAGACATCAGGGCATAGGGTCCACGCTTCTTTTCACAGTATCACAGTATCACCAAGGTTGGAAGAGACCTCAAAGATCATCAAGTCCAACATGTCACCACAGACCTCATGACTAGACCATGGCACCAAGTGCCATGTCCAATCCCCTCTTGAACACCTCCAGGGATGGTGACTCCACCACCTCCCTGGGCAGCCCATTCCAATGATGAATGACTGACTCTGTGAAGAACTTTCTCCTCACCTTGAGCCTAAACATCCCCTGGCGCAGCTTGAGACTGTGTCCCCTTGTTCTGGTGCTGGTTGCTAGAGAGAAGAGACCAACCC
This sequence comes from Melanerpes formicivorus, assembly GCF_026170545.1. Taxonomy (NCBI): domain Eukaryota; kingdom Metazoa; phylum Chordata; class Aves; order Piciformes; family Picidae; genus Melanerpes; species Melanerpes formicivorus. The sequence continues at coordinate 34,420,037 of NW_027142357.1, read as the reverse complement.
CTTCCTGGCTACAAGTCCAGAAGGTCAGGCTTGTAGCCATGGCCAGGACTGGTTATGCAAAAATCTGTGGCTCCAGGTGCAGCAGGCAGGATATCATGAAGTAGTGAGGGCAGCAGCAGAGAGAAACTCTTTTGCTACTACCCCTCTGTCATTCCCCAGCCTTCATTTTCTTAGTGTCACTCTTGTATTACAAATAGCATTTTTAGCTAGGCTAGGAAAATGCATCAGGGAACTATTTCTGATCTTTTTGTCTTGACTGAGCTGGACACAATGACACCACTGGAAGAAAAAGAAAAAAACCCAAGAAGATGAGACACCTGCAAAAGTACTGTCATGAAAAAAAGGACAAAAACAAAACAGTGGTTTGAAAAAAGGATATCTGTAAAATGTTGAACAGCTGAAGTTCGTCTCAGAGTTACAATTGCTCATTTCACATCTCCTCATGGGCTGAAGGGTATTGGTACACAGCAATGGGACTTCTGTCTGCACCAGACACATCAGCAAAAACTTTGTGTTGTGTGCCTTGCTTGTTTGTTTATTATGCTGCCAGCACAGAAAATGCTTTGACAAAATAATGGGGAGTGAATGTCACTGTATTACACAAACTTAATGGTTCTTGTGAGACAAGAGAGATGGCTGGAGCTGATCCAGAGCGGTGCAGGGGCTGAAGCTTGCCTGGCCTATCTGTCTGCACTCTGGAGGGTCAGGCACAACCCCTATACACTCCTTCAGCTTTCTGTCATTGGAGGGACAGGTCACAGCTTTGCAGGATCAGGCTGGGAAAAAGACAGATGTCATGTGGCATGCAGAGCTGCTACCTGCCCTGGGTGGCTCTGGGACCACTGGAGAGGGGCACCCTTCAGCACTACTGCACTTCATCGAAGCAGATATAGCAACAGAGATTATAAACTTGTGGCTGGTGCAAAGTGAGAACTAACATGAGGAGGGGGAAATCTATAAAAGTCATGCAGATCACCTGGGAGGTGTGGCTTATTTGGGCAAAATGCATTTCAATCTGATTTTAATGAGACTAGTACTTTAAAAAAGATGTTGAAGAATGCTGCTGGAGATTTAGGGGGCGAAAAAAAGCTGTACACAGGATTGTTTAGGCTCCACCTGAAAGTGGCAGCCTTAAAAAGTTTATATTGTTTAGATTATTAGAAAGGAGATGGAGAGCTAACTTGATTACAGTGAAAATCAACAGGGGAAAAGTAATGGTCACTATAGAGTTAAGTGGCTCAGGGAGAAAAAAAATGTATAAAAAGAATGAATAGCTGAAAGCTGAAGCCAAATAAATTCAAATGAGAAGCCCAGCATAGTTTTTAGCAGTGAGGATGATTAATCACTGGAACAAATTACCAAGTGAAGCAGCTGATTCACTGTCTCCCAGTGCTTTCAAATTGTAACCAGTAGTCTTAAGCCCAGAGTGGACATCTTTAGTTAAATAAAAAGTATTTGACTTAATAGTGAGGTAAAAGAGTGGTATTTAATTATTGACAGCATGAGTGGTCAGGCTAGACCTGCAGACTTCTGTAATCAGATGTGAAGCTACTCACCTTCCTACATCCCAGCACTGAAGTCTGCCATGGCCCAAGCATGCTGTTGACCAGGGATGGCAGGACCAGGCTTCACTCCCCATCCCTGCAAGGGGTCCAGGGATGGTGGCTGGCACTGAGACCAACAGTGCTGGAAGCAGGAACAGAGGCTGCCCAACCACCCCTTAATGTTTAGCTCTGGCAGCCTCTAGCCCTGCCAGGGCTCCATGGTGCCTGGTGACATCCCATGCTGCCAGACACATCCCCAGGCACAGCTCTTGAGAGCTGCCTGGATCAGCTAGCCCAGGGCTGGTTTGGAAACAAACCTGGGCTTTACCTCAATGTTATACTGCTTGCCACTTTTCCCTGGGTTTGTTAAATGTGATTATATTTTAAAATATCACACAGAAATTTGGACTGGAGATCTCTCTGTCAGGAAACCTACCCAAATGTACTGAAAAAGAGAGATTCCCACACGCAAGGCAATAACTGACAACTTCCATCTTTCCTCAGTTTCAGTGCTACATTTATAACATTGGATGAAGTAATGGGTGAAATAATGGGAGGAAATAAAAGCCAGAGCCATCCTCCCACAGCCTGGCAGAGTTCATTAAGAAAGCCCATTGGCCCTCTGGAGAGCTCTCAGAGCACAGGCACTAAGATGCCACTTTTAGACAGATAATGGATAAAGGTGAAATCAGTTTTTCAGATGGATCTTCCCTTTCCACAGGGGCTGTCTTTATGGTTTCAATGATGCTGAATAAAAGGAAAGAGTATTCGCTTCCTAATGAAATGAAAAATTTCATTAATTTGGGGATTTTCATTGCTTTAAGAGCTTCACTCCTTGACTTCATTAACTCCACAGATGTGGCTTGCACCGATAATGCCCTGCAGTCTTTGCCAAGATTTTCTCTCTGTTCTCTGGTCTAGGCCAAGATGTAGACAGTTTGCCAAGCCCCAAGGTAATGACTGCGGTTTCCAAGCAGATACACAGAGATATTTCCTATCGAACGATGAGAGAGAAATCCTCTGATATTCTCAGCTGCTCTCGATCTCAACAGTTGAGTCTGGCTGACTTCTGCAGCAATTACAGTGCTCATCCTGATCCTCCACACTCTCCAGAGCTTGGTAAATTGTGAAACTTTCAAGGAAAGTTTTGTAAGCTCATTTGCAATGAACCATGCAAGATGTGGCAGCAGCCTCAGCTGTGCAGCTGGGAAAGCCTGTGTGCAAGTGCTCTGCAGAGCTGGGGAGCATCTCACTGGGGCTCCTGGAGAGACTTAGTTACACAGGATCCCATTAGCAGCACTGGGCATTGGCTTTTGTCTATTTGATGTAAGTAGCCACCAGTGTGTGTAAGGATTCAGCAACAGCACATGATTTGGAGAGCTTTTCTGTTTACAGTATCAGAAGTGGACCATAGAACAAGCATAAGTACTTGAATTACTGTCTCGTTGGAGCCCATACCTGGGGCTAATCTGTAGGAGTTGTTCTGTCACCCAGTGGCCCCTTCTCAACTGAGAAGGGAGATCAGGAAAAGGGGAGGAGACCCATGGGTTGAAAGGAAAATGGGTTTAATGAAATATCCAAACTAATACCAATGACAGTATAAAGTCTACAAAGTTATACCTGGCCCAGTGAATGCATGGTGGTCACATTAAACAGGCAGGAAAGCAGTCCTTAGGATCAGAATGGTAAGCAAGCCACTCCAAGGATGGGGATGAGAAGGACAAGAAGGAGCAGGAGAAGCTCCATCCTCAGCAAACTTCCCTCTTCATATGGAGTGTGACTTTCCTGATGTGGGATACACTTGTGAGCCAACTGGGGTCAGCTGCCTGGGCTGATTCAAAACTGCTAACAACTGGCATACCATGTCTGGATGATCATTCTGTTCCAGCAAAACCAGGACAATGACAAAAAATAATTTGTGAAATTGTTTTCTATGTAGTCAAAATGGTGAAGAAGAAGGTGTTATAGAGACTTAAAACTGAACTTCTGATCATCACTTTCCTCTCTCTTTTCTGTCTCATCTCTTAAATGCTTGGGAAGGGAGAGGCATTAATAGTGCCAAGCATCGACTGGGCAGCCCAGCCCTAACCCTTGGCAAGAAAAAAGAAGATGAATTCAAGACAGCAGACAGTTCCCTCTTGAGGCTTGGTTGAGGAGGCTTGGTAGTTCCTCAAGGAATTTAAGAGAAAGGTGTCCTGTTGTGGAGAGAAGGTGGGGTGTTGAAATGTGAGCCTTTTAGTGACCAGACATTTTAAAAGGACTTGTTACATAAAGTAGAAAGCAGGTGATAAATGATGCCTATAAAATGGAAGTTTGAGGGACAATGACTTACCCTCCAGCTGTTGTGCTATGTCAGGGAAATCATAAACATCATACACTTGCACCTTTCCTTCTCCCCTCCAAAACAGCAAGTACTGCAATATTTAAGGACAAATGTGACATTTGAAATCTTTGAAGTAGTTTGTACACAGCACTCTTGAAGGTCTCACTGGTGTACTTAGTGCTATCCTTAGTAATATGAAGTGAATCTGTCCAAGAGAGTTCAGAGTTACTGAAAGTGAGATGTATGAGCAGACTGAGGTGCTGTATCTGTGTCCTGTAGAGGAGAGACGATCAATAGAAAATCTCAGCCCTGCAATATAGCTGAGGAAAATGTGGCAAAGAGAAAGAAACTCTTTCCAGAGATATGACAGGTAAAGGACTTAAATGCAATGAGAACCTAGGTATTAGGAAGATGTTTGAACTTCTGCACTAGCTAAGCACTCTGCTTCTCTAAGGATGCTTGAAATATACCATGGTCTGCTAAAATATAGTCTAAATCAATGCTGCTCAGACCTGTAGCTGGTTAGTCTGTCACTCTCCCTTGGTGTATGAATCCTGGGAAAGGATTTTCTTCTTTCTCCAAGTCTCTTTTTCATTTGAGCAGCACTGAAAAAGGCTGTAGGATTTCCACTGCTGAGGTTTAAAGGACAGATTAGAGAGAGATTTGGCAGGATCTTTTTTTCTGCCTGTGTGGGTTTGATATATAGGTTCAATGCCAAGTGCAGAAAACCTGAAAACTTCCAAATTTTCTACCAACATATCTCAAATGTCCAAATAAAGGATGTTCCCTTCCAGCTTCAGTCCTACCTTTGCAGCAAGAATTTGGAAGCTATTGGAGCCCATCTTGATTCAATACTCTTGAGGCTTTCTAGCTTGCAGAGTTGGAAGGCTATTTTCCTAAGTGTATGGCAGAAATGAAAAAGTCTTGGAAGAGCTGGCAGAATTTGGAGGTAACATCCCCTTTCATAGAAAATCTGCCTTGTTGCAGATCTGTACTAGATCTATGGATCCTGGCAAGGTCAGCCTGGAAATCAGCTCTGATCTGTGAGCCAGGCCAAGGATTTGGCAAAAGTCCACTGAACTAAAGATGTTTAGAGAGAAATATTTCAGCTTCCATCCACTGTAGCTATTTTCTGATGAATGCTTTTGATTAAATTTGACCAGTTCCTGGCATGAGCTGTTTCTCACTTCTGATATCAGAAACACATTATTTAACAACATTGAATTCCCTAGAAACCTGCTGGGTTTTTTGATACAAGGGAAGAATCTTATGTTCCTGGAGCACTACAAGATGTGTGGTCCTCGGAGGTTTGCCACACCAGCTTGCTTTGAGCTGGATCCTCTTCATTTTGAATTGTGCCAGAACTGCATCTTAAGGTGCAGTGGATATGGGCCTGATGTAAAGACAGAAAGGCTAAGAATCATAAACGGTGTGTTGCTGATGGTGAGGAGGGTGTTGCAAAACAAGTTGTGCTCTAAATAACTCAATCAACTCAAGTAAAACATCCTCCATTTTAGCACGTTGAAGATGTGTGAGGTTGCAGTCAGTCCACCACAGCTCCTCCCTGCTGTTCATTCCTTTTGAGACGTTTTGCCTGCTCCACTGTGGGCTCTCCAAGGCTGTAGCAGCTTCAGGCAATGTTCACCTGTGCCAGTGGGGGGTCCTCCACGGGCTGCAGTGTGGGTGTCTGCCCAACATGGTCCTGTCATAGTCTGTAGGGAAATATCTATCCCCTTATCCTCCCTAGCCCTGGCCACTTGCTGAGCTGTTCCTCATGCTGTTTTCCTCATCACCTTGGTGGTGCTTTGCTTTCTGAAGGGCTGCTTGCACTGCTGATGGGCTCAGCTGTGTGCCACGGTGGGACTCTCAGAGCCGGATGGAACCAGCCGTGTCTGGTGTGGGGCAGCCCTGGCCTCTCCTCATGGAGGAGCCTCTGCAACCAGTGCCTGGCCATAGGCACACCTCATACAAGGCTTGACTATAAACAAACTCAAACTTTGAGTCACAAGTGAGACAGTGAGCATGCAAGAGCTGGCAGCCCAAAGTGTCTTCAGGAGCAGTCCTTGGCAAGCTGTTGCCATTTCCACATCTTCCTCTGTAAGTTGTTTTTAATAGTTTTTCTTCTCTCCCCTTTTTGAATTCCCCGCTCCCCCTCCGCCCCCCCAGCCGCAGTTCTTTAATGATGCTCAGACACTTTCTCCCTTTAGGAACTAAGTTTAGGAAACCAATGCTTCCTCTGTAGCCATGGCTGTAACTAGCCTGGGGCCCTTCTTCCCCAGTCATTCCTAAAAGGGCTGCAGCCACCTAACGCTCTGATGTGGCCGTGGCTAGCCCCTCAGGGCTGAGCCCAGCTGGGCTGTTACCCATCTGCAGCAGCTCCAGGGCTTTCTGAGTGGGCTGGCAGGGGAGTGTGAGGAGGTGCTCTGGGTTAGCACAGCTAGCTCTCACAAGCCCCCTCTCCCCACACAGATGGGAGGGAAGGACTCACACACGACAAAAGTGGATTGAGAGGAAGCCAGCGATAAAATGATTCCCCCCAACCCAACCACGCAGAAGCCAGCCCAGTGGAAATGACCAACATCCCCAAACAAGCAGCAGTTTAGTTTTGAAGCTGGCATGATAACAGAATGGTTTTGAACATATTGATCAGCAGATTCAACCCAACCCATGCCAGGAGGTCCAGGCAGCTTTGTGTAGACAGACCTTGGGAGGTCAGCAGTGGGAGCTGCGCCAAGCCTGGAACAAGCAGTGCTGCCTCAAAATGGAGGAACGAAGGTACGTGTGTGCACTTTGGATGCCTCTGTCCCTGCTCAGAGCCTCTAGACAAACATTGAACCATGCCACTCCCGGGATTTCTGTTGGCAGTGATCTCAGCATGGCCAGCACACCCAGCTGCCAATAATAACCTCTTTCATTTCTACTGCTTCTTTCAAGTGGGCTTCTGCATTATAGTGAAGGCAAGGAGCTTGCAAGCTGTGAAGGGGTGACTACTTTGGGCTTGCTCTACCCGTTTCAAACTTGCATGTGCTGTAATGTCTCTCACTGATGCCAGTGCCACATTCTCAGCAGCAACAACAAAAAGGCCACAGAAATGATTAAAGAATATCTTTCTGAATCAAACATGCTTGTCCATAAAAGTTACACATTTATAGAGTTTTATTCCAATAATGATTGCTTAGGCAGTTATCCACATTAAAGGCTTTGCTAAATAGATTTCTTATCAGCATGGTAGAACAGCAAGCTGCAGGCCAGGCAACAGGGGTGGTAGTGATTATAAAGACACAAGAAGAATGGGACTTGACCTCATCCTAATTTAGGTCTTGTTAAAACTAAGGCAGAGTTCCAAGATTTTATGCAAAGGAACTTCGCCTCGATGGAATGTGGAAACAAGAGGCTTGTTGTTAATACACGCACAATAATTTAGTGAAGCGTGTTTTGCTACAGACTGAACTTTGCAGGCTTTGACGTTCTAGCAGCCTGATCCTGCACTGCTACCAGGGTAGTTTAATTCAGTGTGGTTCTCAAAGTAGTACAAGGAACTACTGAAATTATTTACTGAAATTATTTACTGAACTTATTTACTGAACTTGGGGGTGCTGATCGACAGCCACCTGAATATGAGCCAGCAGTGTGCCCAGGTGGCCAGGAGGGCCAATGGCATTCTGGTCTGCATTAGGAATAGTGTGGCCAGCAGGAGCAGGGAGGTCATTGTGCCCCTGTACTCTGCATTGGTTAGGCCGCACTTTGAGTACTGTGTCCAGTTCTGGGCCCCTCAGTTTAAGAAGGACATCGAAACACTTGAACGTGTCCAGAGAAGGGCAACAAGGCTGGTGAGAGGCCTTGAACACAAGCCCTATGAGGACAGGTTGAGGGAGCTGGGATTGTTTAGCCTGGAGAAGAGGAGGCTCAGGGGTGACCTCATTGCCCTCTACAACTACCTGAGGGGTGGTTGTGGCCGGGAAGGGGTTGGTCTCTTCTCCCAGACAACCAGCACCAGAAGAAGGGGACACAGTCTCAAGCTGCGCCAGGGGAGGTTTAGACTCGAGGTGAGGAGGAAGTTCTTCACCGAGCGAGTCATTTGTCATTGGAACGGGTTGCCCAGGGAGGTGGTTGAGTCATCGTCCCCGGAGGTGTTCAAGAGGAGATTGGATGTGGCACTTGGTGCCATGGTCTAGTCCTGGGGTCTGTGTTGATAGGTTGGACTCGATGATCCTTGAGGTCCTTTCCAACCTAAGTTATACTGTGATACTGTGATAATTGCAAAAGATGCAGTTAAAATGACTGTGGAGCAAATATGGATGAAAGCTAAGAATTAAGACTCCTAAAATTTAAATGTGTATTAAAAAGTTTTCTGTGGAAAAAAATTGAATTTTAATTTATTTCAATACCTGTATGGACTCAAAACTTCAGCTATTTCCTGTTTTGTCATGGGGAAGATGATACCATTGACTGCAAGGAGCCGGCTTGATGTCACAGCTAGTGTAATTAAAGTCATCATTCCTTCTAATGTTGGATGTGGTCTAGCATCCAGACTGAGTAGTGTAATAATTTATCATCAGTGTAGGCATTTCCAGTAAAATGGCAAATCTAATAAACCATAATTACTTCTTGGCATTGGAACTGCTATACTGAAACTCATTTTAGTAGTCATTGATTTCTGTCTTTAAAAAAAACTTGTAGTATTTGTTTTAAAATTAAAAACATTGGCAAAATGACTTACCTGGAAAATGTTAGATTAATTTTTTTTTTTTCTATGACAGATTGGCAGTTGTGGTTTAAGAAGTTGTGGGTCTGAGTGTCTGTGGTGTGGCACCAGTCTTTCACAAGCCAGGACAGCAATTCATTTCATAAAGCTGCAAAAACCAGGACATCATTCAAACAGAAATACTATAACTGGTCACAGATGTCTAGCTTATACTTTTGATTTCTTTAATTGAGTAACTTTATCCTTTCTTAAGAGTGTTAATTCTTTGAGTGCTCTTGTCCTGTCTACAAAACAACTTCAGCTTTGATCAAGTGTTTGCTTTAGCTTCAGTTGTGACCTTATGCAATGTGGTGGTGGTGAATAAGCAGTTTTAAACAGAAGCCAGTGTGAAGGTGCATAATCAAGTCTCACAATGCACAAATCTAAATATGCAAGATGTGCATTACAATTTCACTGGTTGAAGGGAAGCAGAGGGTGTATGTTTAAGGCATTGGAATTTTTTTTTATTATGTTATCCTAAAATGAATAGATGTGTTTAAGGTCTGTTACCATTTGAATGCTATTATGCTGAGCATCTCAGTTCAGCAAACACTTTACCTGTCACTGAGTACTGAAGGATTTAAGAACATACTGATAGCTAGCAGGTCTCTGTCACCTGCTGTGAGCCTTACCAGCCTAGCACTGCCTTTCTATCAGTAACACTGTGATTAAGTTACCTGTACCCAAAATTCCCTCTTGACCGTGTCTGACTGGATAAATGTGCACTGTGTGCTAGGTGGGTGTGATAGCAAAAGTACTTTTTCCTGTAAAACTCTTTTTCCTTCACTGAAAATGGTGTATTCATCCAAAAGATGCTCTGGAGAGAGAAGCTTCAGACATTTCCTCTTTGTGCTTTCAGAGACTGCTGATAAACGTAGCTGTAAATGCTTTTATTTTGTGATTGTAATGAAAGTGATAGCCTAGGTATCTATACTCTCTGACAAGCTCTGGAGCTGCTTCTGGCTATTGAAACAGGTAGTTTCCCTGATGGTGCAGCAGTCCTGAGAAGGCAGGATGCTAGCAGGATTGCAACGAGAAAAGGAGTTCACCAGAACACTGCAGAAAAGAACTTTTCCTTCTGAAACTATTCACCAGGTGCAGAGATTGGAGGACCCTTCTTATCCTGTGGGGACATGGGCAGCAGCTGCTCTATTTTCCTCCTGTGTGTGGGTGTGTGTGCACATATAGGTCAGCTTCTCAGTCTGGCTGGATGCAGCAGCGAGGAGTGCTGAGTCATCTGAAGAGACTTTCTCTGAGTTTCTTTAAAAATAGAAAGGGAGGGGGAGAAAAATATTGTTCCTAAGTGGTTGCTTGGAATTACTTCTGGTAGGGGCCAGATTGCAATTACAGATGTGCTGAACGCAGTGTCAGCTCTCTTGACAAATTCACTATTTGTGCTGCTGTCCACAGTATCTATTTCAGACAGCTTGAGCCATAAAGTGTTCTGCCTGTAAGATTGAGAGCGTGAGGAGAGCCTGCAGATGCTGGCAGAGCCTTGGGTTCGTGTTCCTCACGTATGTTCACACTGATTGCTGTAATGAGGGGACCAAGCAATTTTTAAAGCTGGGGCACTGTCATGTTGCCCTTTTCCCAGCAAGCTTTGTGCCTTTCTGCCAACTGAATAAAACCTGAAACTTAAAACTTCAACTGTCTTTGCAGTTAGGCTGCTCAATCTTTATATTCTGAACGCCTGATATTCATCTGAGCACATTATTCTATTTTCAGCATTTTCTATCCCAATTTCTAGGCATCCAATTGGTTGATTAGATTATTTTTTTTTTGGACCATTGCTGTGCCTGGAGCAGAGAATTTTATTGTGATACTCTGGAAGACACTGTGTGAATTTAGATGTGTGCAACATGTACAGGTAGCTCTTGCAGACTATATGGCGTGAGTTAGTCAACACTGACTCTTATCTGATCTATGTGAATAAATAGAGTAGCTAAGCCCCTGAAACCTAGCTTCCTAATAGTGAATGCTCTTAAATGAATTTTCAGGTATGTTGGAGATATGGAACTCTGATGCTTGGTAAGACTCAGAGAATTTTAACTACTCTTAACCCTGCCAATGCCACATTTTTGCTGTCTCCAATGCTTTTTGCTATATGAGAACCTTCTCTTGCAATTTTAGCTGATCCATCCATGGCAGAAAAAAAAATGGCTGAGTTCATGAAACTACATGTGATAGTTCTTTCCTGAAAGCAGATTTTGAATCTTAATATCCTTAGAGCAGCAATTCTTACTGAAAGATCCCTCCATACTGACTGGCCTTTTCAATCTTCCAGAAAACAATCCTCAAAGAGCAGTTCTTCTAGTTGTGAACTGGCTTCTTATGAGGAGGTGTGCATTCAGACTTGGTCTGTTCACGGTTTCATTTCCAAACACAAAGTGAATGAGAGGCAATATCCTCTGCCATGCAATATCACCCGTTCTTCACTCCTTTCTGTGTTAGTGTTGAAATGGTTTATGCAGGCTGAATGACTAACAGAAGAGTATGAGACAGCATTTGGTGTCAGTAAATAGTTCATAACTCACCTGTCATCAAATGAGTTGTTGAACAATAAATTGCAACCTAGACCAAATGCAGTCTCAGCTAAATTGCAATTGGGAAAAGGGGATGATTGGATGGGAAATATCCACCAGAGGTCAAATAGGTCTTTCATCACAGCATTTATTTTTGAATCCACTTAGAACCTCCAGATGGGCTATGTGAAAGAAAAGATGTGAAACTCAGAGGGGCATTTTATGGCTTGGGATGTAGAAAAAGATGAGAAACTAATCTTTCACTGCTTTGAGTGGAAAATGTATCTCAGATTATCTCACTGTGGACTTGAAATGCACTGCCCCTTTGGCTGGTGAGGGCCAACTGCCTGAGTTTGAGGATAAAGGTTCTAGACAAGGAGGTGCAATGACTTCACACCACCAGGAAGGTGGAGTTCTCTGGCTGTGGGCTCCTCCCACCTGTCTTGTATTTGCTCTAGTCCTCACTGCATCACTTTTTGCAAAAAGACAAAATCAACACAGGGAAATGAATAATAGTCTCTTAATTTAAATTAAAGTTTGGTGATGGGTAAATCTCGAGCTGGCAAACGGGGGAGGGGGTGTGTGCACAACTGTCATAAAGCAGAGGGAGGAGTCCAGTTCTGGAGCCCCTATTACAAGAGGGATGTGGAGGTGCTGGAATGTGTCCAGAGAAGGGCCACAAGGATGATCAGAGGGCTGGAGCACCTCTCCTATGAGGACAGACTGAAGGAGTTGGGGCTGTTCAGTCTGCAGAAGAGAAGGCTCCGAGGTGACCTAATTGTGGCCTTCCAGTATCTGAAGGGGGCCTACAGGAAGGCTGGGGAAGGACTTCTCAGGATCTCAGGTAGTGACAGGACTAGGGGGAATGGAATGAAGCTGGAGGTGGGGAGATTCAGGCTAGATGTGAGGAGGAGGTTCTTCACCATGAGAGCGGTGAAGCCCTGGAATGGGTTGTCCAGGGAGGTGGTTGAGGCCCTGTCCCTGGAGGTGTTTAAGCCCAGGCTGGGTGAGGCTCTGTCCAGCCTGATCTAGTGTGGGGTGTCCCTGCCCATGGCAGGGGGCTTGGAACTAGATAATCCTTGTGGTCCCTTCCAACCCTGAATGATACTATGATACTATGAATATGGTTTTGCTGTATTGGCATCATAAACAGCCAAATGAGCTCTTCTGCCTGTGAAACCTTTGCTAAGCACCTAGTATGTGAGGCTCAGAGTGTCTGAGCACCATGGAGGAGCAAGGAAAATGTTCGTTTCTGTAACAACTCCAAACGTGGAAATTAAATTCATACTTGACAAAGAAGTAAAAAGCAATTCTAATTTTCAAATGGATGTCTGTGAAGCTTAAAACTACTGCAACTGTTTTTTCCATCTTTTTTGGTTAAGGACCATTTGCAAGTTTCATTGCACCATTATCCTCAGGTTTGTCGCAGTTTACAGCCCCACTTGCGTTGAAATTTGTGATATGCCGGAGCTGAAATTTCTAAATTCTTCCTAAAGTGTTTTACCTAATGAGATGTACCTTTGAAGTACCATTTATACTAACATGTAGAGCAGAAACAGTTTGACTAAAGTCAGAGCACTGTTATCTGAGATACTTAGATATCCAGGATCTAATTAGAAATCGTCCTAAAGTTCAGTTATGTCAGTGACTAGTTATTTCACATCCTTACTCACATACTGACTATATAACTTGCAGACTTAAAACTTGTTTAAAAACTGTCCTGCAAACAGCAGAATTTTATGAACATTTTGTTAATTCCCCATTTCCCCATGAAGCTATTTCACTTTAATCTTGTCCTCTTCTGCTTTTCTACTGGCACAATGAAATGTCTTACAATCAGGTTTTCCTCAGCTTGTATGAGTCAATACAGAAATGAGTCACATTCTTGAATTGTGTCTACATGGATACTTTTTCTGCTCCTCTAGACATGGTGTGATGTGCCTTGGGGAAACAGTAAACCCTACACAATGGCTTGTCCAAAGGAAAGTGTGTGGACTGCAGGCTTGTGTACTGGGGACCTGCCTTCAGGAATTGGAGTATAAGGTAAGAAACATACAATATGACACCTGGGCCAAGGAAGATGGCATTGGTGGTGTTTATCACAACTCCTCTCATGCAAAGACTGAAAGATGAAATGAACTGTTGGAGACTGCACTGAGAGCAATGGGCACTGAGACAGGCAAGACTTGGGATGAAAATTTAGCCTAAGCCAGTTGGCTAGTTAATGGTAGAAGCTGTGCTAACTGACCTGACCATGCCTTAGCCAATCCACTATGATGTGCATGGAGGTGAGGTCCCAACACTGATTGGCAATGACCATGTGGGTTCCTTTGTTCTTGAGAAAAGGTAAACCCATTCATGGATTGCTTTTACTCAAAGTCCAAGGTACACTTGATAAGTAATGCAGAATGACAGTAAATCTGATATAAGTGTCAAGGGGATGTAATCTTGGGGAAGAAAATATCTGGCATTTGAGTGAGGCCCCATGGTTAACTGGGCCCATGAAGGGGTATGTGTGAGTACAGTTTTTGGGGTCCAGGACTGACTCTATAATAAACCTTTAGAATAAACCAAACCAGGTTGGAAGAGACCTTCAAGATCATCGTGTCCAACCCATCAACCAATCCAACCCACCCAAACAGCTAACCCATGGCACCAAGCACCCCGTCAAGTCTCCTTCTGAACACCTTCAATGACGGCGACTCCACCACCTCCCCGGGCAACCCGTTCCATAGCGCAATCACTCTTTCTGTATAGAACTTCTTCCTAACATCCAACCTGAACCTCCCCTGGCGCAGCTTGAGACTGTGTCCTCTTGTTCCAAAAGTATCTTGACTCCAAAAGTATTTAGATTTGGGGATTGGTCCCTCATTCTTATGGTGCTGGTGAGTGCAGCTACACAATTGTTGGCATTGCATTAGGAGATTTTGTTGGGGTCATGGGGTGGGATACAATTTCTTTGGGTCAGAACCTGTCCCTGCAGTATTTGAGGCTGAGGCACAAAAGTATTGGGAAAAGTATTGGGAAATGGGGGGGAGGAGGAGGGAGAGGAAGAGAGGTCAAGGGGGAGGAGATGTCTCAACAGTCATTTAAGGATGGAGGGGAATGCATCCTCAATTATCTGGGGGTAGAGGAAGCAGCCTCACACACTTTGGGATCAGAGTTGTGTTGTCAGATTATATACAGGATTAATGGGGTGGGATCCAACCTGCTGGAATTGGAAGGATGGATGGCCCCAAAGTTGTAGGAGTTGGGAAACAGTTTCAAAAGTAGGTGCAGCATGTATTTGCCAAAGGGGCATAAGCAACTTGTCCCCAAAGCCTGATTCCTGATTGTGTGGGGATGAGGGTTTTGTTGTCCTGCAGCACTGTACTTCTGTCTTCCTGCTTCCTGATTTTGGCTCTCTTCATGTGACTGAGAAATGGATACTAGGTTTTCCCCAGAAGATTTGTTACATGTGTGCTTGCACATTTTTCTCATCTCTATGTATTAATCTGAATCATGAACACCTTTTAAAGGTGAAATGCAGTTCTTCATGTGGTACCTTCTAAATAAAAGGCACATTTATTAGGAAAGCATTGAATCATAGAGCTGCAGAGACACAGGAATAACATCTCAGTTTGATGTGAAGTGGATGCCTGTGAGAGACAAATCATGCCAAAAACACTTGTTATTTCCTTGAAGAAACCTGGCATGAATCATCTTCTCATTGATATTCTAATGGGCTTATATAGTACAAATACTCTGATTAAATCAGAACAAGCATAATGGCTTCATTATCAGATACATTTTTGTTCTATTGAAATTCATCCATCTATCAAAAACATTCAGTGAAATACTAGAAGGGCACTCACTGGTTGCAAAATAGATTAATTTCAAATCATAATGGACAGGAATTGATCTAATCATCACTCCAGGATTCTTGGAGAATTAAAACAGCTTGTCTTGGATGAATGCAGAATTTCAGACTATGAGGACTGGTTTGTGTTTTGAACCAGGGGTTCACCAGAGAACCCCTAGGACCCAAGTTTCAGTCCCTGGACATGTGATTGTTGTTGAAGTGCTCTGTGAGTGGGAAGTGCCTGTGAGATGTCTGTCAAGGTGAGACCAGGAGTTTCTACCTGTGGAGAAGTGTCCCAGATCGTGCAGCCAACCTTGTGAAGGGCTGGTATTGTGGGCAGGGCTCCTCTGCTGGTGGCAATGTGGTACACCTGGGAAATTCTTTCTGGTAGGTTTGGTTTGGATCACATGATCTTAAGCCATACTGCTAAATTTTGATGGTCTTCAATAATCTTCACCCTGCTTTCAAAAGAGTGGCCTGAATTTTTTGAAACCTCTTCTCCTTCCTTCTCTGCTCTCTGGTCTGTTTCATCCTCAAGCTGCCTCATCCTGTTTCCCCAACTCAGAAATATTTTGCATTCTTATGAAGTTCGTCTCGGCTCCCTCAAACCCTTTCCTCCCATCAACCAATTTCTCCCAGGAAAATTCTTGCACCTTTTCAAATCTTTGCTTGTTGCCCACAAGCCATTCTATGCAGGGACCCCAGTTTGGTGGACCTGCCTCATCCTGCAGTCAGATTGCAGAGTGCCCTCCTGGTGAGTCAGCTCCCCTCTTAGGAGACATTCAGGCTTGCTGTCAACAAGCCAGCTTTGGTGAATGAGAGACCTCCAGTATGACTGCATGAAAGGCAGTGGAAAGGAAGATGGGCAGCCAGCAGTTTAATCAAATTTGTCTAAGGCTCCTTGCAATTCCCTTCTTACATCTGAGAATGTCTTGAAATAGCTGTGAAGTTTATTCCCTTATGGGAATATTAAACAACAGTTAACATTTGTTTGCCTTTTTGAATTTTTCAAGCTGCTCTTTTAAATATTGTGGAGAATAGACAACTGCCTTATGGTTGGCATGGTCCACTCCACTGCACTCAGGTGACTCTGCTTAGCCATGGCATGCTTACATGTCCAGTAAAAACTAATGAAATTCCCTATTCTACCTCATAAATAAATGCATGAAGTTCACCTGTGTAGTTGCAGGCTTTTACCCTTGTTACTCTTATCTCCCACCCATACTTCAATGCCTGTTACACTCATTTGCAATTACATTACATAGAACTAATGTAATTACTTTGCACAACTGATTAGTATCTAACACCTGCTGTACTTCTAATTTAAATAACTGCCTTAAAATTATTCATGAGGACAGTATTTTGCTGATGCTTCTCTTAGAGCTAATCCTTCCTTTGGCAGTATAGGTTTGCTTATAGCTTTGTCCAAGTGCCAGTCCTTTACTGTGTCACAAGACTTGTTTTTCTTATGAATACTTCAACTGAATTTGTTGAATCAGAACCAAGTTAAATAAAAACAAATCTCATTTTATTAGTACAAAAAATGTTCACATGGGTATTTTCAGCAGTGTCTATATGCATTGTGGTCATCTGAAGACAATACACCACTGCAAAAAATCACCTTTTTATACAAAGAAGTATAACCTCAGTCTGTAGGAGGGTAGATGTTGAAGCAAAATCCAGTATAAACATGAACCTTTCCAGCAAATTAATTTGTACACTATAGATAAATGCTCCCCAAGTAAGAGTCTGAGCAAGAGTTTGTACCTGACGGTGTCACAATCCACAGCAGTGATCTCTTCTCAATTCTGCTCCTGCTTTCCTTCTTTCCTGGCTGTCAGGAAGGACAATTGTGGGATGCCTGGCTGCCCTCCTGCTGTCCCAGCTGTAGGATTTATCTGTCAAGTTCTGAGCATGTATAAACTTGCAGAACAAAAGATCCTGAAGGTTTGAGTGAATAGGGTTACATTTTCACTAAAATAACAAGAAGCATTCCTTATCTGGTGCTCCTCTGCCCACCTGAAAGCATGGAGACAGCAGAATCTCTCAGCTAAGCATAGAGAAATATCACTAAGGAAGAACTAATATAGAAACTTTATTCTGGTTAAAAATAAATGCTTATCACAAAAATTATTAACCCAATGTCTGATCTGGCAAAAATTACATGTTAACTGGGTGATGTTATCACCTCATGTTAAAAGTATGACCCTACACTGTGGGAGTGAACCCTGAGATGAGAAAGGAGGGTATGAGCCCTGTGAAGTACCACTATGGGAAGTATTAAAGATATGTTCATAAAACCACATGATTTGTGAGCCCCTTAAACACTTCAGTATGTAAAAACATTCTCTAGATGAAAGAAGAACATGGGCAAAGGTGTTAGGGAGACCTCTATTACTATTCTCTATTACTATTCTCATGATCTCAGGTAGTGATAGGACTAGGGGGAATGGAATGAAGCTGGAGGTGGAGAGATTCAGGCTGGATGTGAGGAGGAGGTTCTTCACCATGAGAGTGGTGAAGCCCTGGAATGGGCAGTTCAGGGAGGTGGTTGAGGCCCCGTCTCTGGAGGTGTTTAAGCCCAGGCTGGATGAGGCTCTGTCCAGCCTGATCTAGTGTGGGGTGTCCCTGCGCATGGCAGGGGTGTTGGAACTAGATGATCCTTGTGGTCCCTTATAACCCTGACTGATACTATGATACTATTCTCTCAGAAAGCATCTACAAATCTTCTACAAGTATTACATCTTTTGCAAACTCGCTGTTCATGTACCTGGGGAATCCCTAGGAGCTGATCTCTGTGTGATTGCCTCTCAATAGGTCAGCTCAAACAAGCCCATAATGTGTAAGGCTTTGTTTTTAATTATGTATGCCAAGCCATCTATTTCTTCCAAAGATTAAAAGTTTAGATGTGTTACAATGTGCAACTTCTGCAACTAATCAAAATACACTTTGCAAATATCAAAGTTTTATTAATGTATTTCACAAGGTGCCAATAGACTAATCTCTTTCAGTGATTTTAGTACAGTAAGTGAATACTGAGATTAAAATTACTGGGTAACCCCATAATAACCTCTACAGGACAGGTGATTTCTTGTGGGAGACTCTTTCTGTAGCACTTGTATTGCTAACAGGAAAAAAATGATGCCTGAATTTTGATAACAGCACAGTGCATTTCTCCCCATGCCAATTTTGTTAATTGTAAATGGTGCTCTAGCCACAGAGGTGAATGTCAGACACCCTTTTTCTCCTCCCTTCAGAATGAACTTGGCCTTTGCGCTGCTGAAGGCTTGCTACATCCTGACTCCCCTTTTCTCCTGAACTGCTGCTTTTTCTCCTAAACCACTCCCTTTTCTGAAGTCCTCTTGTCATTGGTTCTGAAATATTAAATGTTCCTGTTCTACAGATCTAGTATTGCTGGAAAAGGCGTGAAGGCAAACCAGATTAGGGCTTCTCCTTAATTAGATTATGATTCTAGTACCCATACACCTGAAGAATATATATTTATCCTAATTAAACCTCAGGAAAATTGTCATAGGAAGAGTTTTCATCTTTCTCCACACCAGATATGATTTGGTAACATGCACCAATAATTTCTGGATGTATTTTTTTTCTGGTATGGCTGTATAAAGTACAAATCTTCTTCTAAATGTCACAGTTTGGAGTTAAAGTGCTGCCACAAAAATTTTCAGTGCCCTTTCACTGGGCTCAGGCCATTTCAAATGACATTTTACAGGTAGCACAGGGACAAATCATCATCAGGGCAGTCATGTTTAGCTGCTCATTAATGAAATCAGTGTTATGAAGCATGGATTGGCAGAATGAAGAAAGCTAAAGCAATTACTAAGCTCTCTGTAGAAATGTGTAGAAAATTGAGGGTCTCATTTAAATTGTTAACATCTTACCAGTATTGGATTGGAACCCAGAAACAATTAATTTGTTCCTCTGCCATACATATTTATTATAATGATGCTGAAACAATTGAGAAGAGAATTGTCTTCTCATATGGTAGGAAGAGGAGGTAGGAAAGTCATGTAATATGTAGATGGTAGGGCCACTCTTAAATGGAGCAAAGTATTGAATCAGTTTCTCTTTTAAGCAATTCTTTCCCCTTTTGGTGGGAGGAAGAGCACATAGTGGAGGAGCAAAGGGAGGACATGCCAAAGATGCCACTATGATGCACATTGCTGCGTGCGCCTGTCAATTACTGTCACTAGTGGCAGTCTCTGAGCAGCAGAGCTTGCTCATCAGAGCCCGTGAATCACCAGCAAAGAGCCTTTCCCAGGTGTGGGAGTTGCATTCTCACCACTTACTAATCCCAAATCCCTTGAAGGAGACCAGGGTAGGCATTACAAATGTTTCACACCACACCAGCCACATCATTAATTTTCTGTTTAATGACAGTTCTTACAAAAAGAGACTAAACTGTGCAATACTCCAAACATAAATCTATTGCAGTGGCACTAAATTGGGTAGGAGTAAGTGAAACAGCCCAAATGGAGCTTATACCTTGCTAACAGGCCAGTTAGGTAGACAGGCCATAACTTTTGAAAAGCCTGGAACAGACCTATGACATATAGAGTTTCCAAAATGCCTACATTATCTATTGCTTAATCAGTGGTTGTGCAAGAAATCGCTGTGGTTGTTGGAGTATAGCAAACAGCTTTACTGCTTCCATTAAGAAGTACCATTATGTTATAGCAACATGTTATTTTCATAAATCATTTGTACTGGGAATATATTTGTCAGGTTTCAAACAGATTGTGTAATTATCACATAATTTTATTTCAGGAGTCCATAACAGGGAATTAGGTATGACATTTGGTAATATAAACAGTGCACTCGACTTGCAGAGCAGTTAGCCATAAATGTTTAAAGAACTTGGCTCTAAAGGATTTTCATAATGCTGTTTGACAGCAGGTTCTCAGAATTCATGTTGTACATGTAAGATATATAAGAGCAGCCTGTGAGTCATTGGATCAGTGGTATGTGTGGAGTGTTGTAGGATGAGCCCAAGTACTTTGCACTGTATCAGAGGTGCCAACATGATGTCTGCGACGCTTTTGGTGGAAAAGTTAAAAGGTAAAAAAGAAACCTAGGAAAAGTTAGAAATCTCAAAACTTCCTACATTTACTACCTATTAAATGTGAATGATTCAGAGGTATGAGAGGTAATGAACCAGTACTACAGCAGCAGCGTTAATGATGTCTGTCAATGTATTAATATTACTTTGTACATTAAACCTTCTTTTTTTGAAGAAATAGACTTGATATAGCCAAACCCCCAGTGATTTCTCATGTCCAGCTGTATGTCACATGCTTCTGAAACATAACAGTGCCCAGAAACATTTTTTCTTATGAGTACTAGGATTTTTAATTTACTGTACCCACAGTATTTTAAGGAGCTCTAATAAAACACATAGGGTACTATAGCTTCACTTATTTGCTGAATTGTCACAAAAGTAGCTGCTTTAGCAAGTTTCCTGATTTAGAATAGAATAAAATAAGCCAGGTTGGAAGAGACCTTCGAGATCATCAAATCCAACCTATCATCCACCACCGCCTAATCAACTAAACCATGGCACCAAGCACCCCATCCAGTCTCTTCCTAAACACCTCCAGTGATGGTGACTCCACCACCTCCCTGGGCAGCCCATTCCAATGGCAAATTACTCTTTCTGTGAAAAACTTCTTCCTAACATTCAGCCTAAACCTCCCCTGATGCAGCTTGAGACTGTGTCCTCTTGTTCTGCTGCTGGTTGCTTGGGAGAAGAGACCAGCCCCCACCTGACTACAACCTCCCTTCAGGTAGTTGTAGAGAACAAGAAGGTGGCCCCTGAGCCTCCTCTTCTCCAGGCTAAGCAACCCCAGCTCCTTCAGCCTCTCCTCATAGGGCCCCTCCCCAACTTTGTTGCCTTTCTCTGGATACGTTCCAGCAACACAACATCTTTCCTAAATGGAGGGGCCCAGAACTGGACACAGTACTCGAGGTGTGGCCTAACCAGTGCAGTGTACAGGGGCAGAATGGCCTCTGCTCCTGCTGCCACACTGTTCCTGATACAGGATTTGATTATTACTCAGTTTGTTCTTTTGTAAAACAAATGTGAAATCTTTGGCCTCCTGTGGGTGCCCAGGGAAGCTAAACTAAGTGAAATCTTCAAATAAACACAGTGTAAATGCAGTCTTGTTTTCACAGTGCAATAAGGCTGGCTATATGGCAAATTGACAAAGGAAAAGTTATGTGTGGAAAGAGCAAGCGCTTTCCCCAGCTCCCAGGCCAGCAATAAGGCTGGATATCCACACTTGTTACCAAGCACATCCTGCTTTCTGATTATTGCATTACATTGCTCAGTCTGAATGTATGATCTTTCCAAACTAACAGTTTCCCATCCTATTCTCGTGGTAGCCCTTTAAATTTGCAATCCACAGCCAGGAGCTGGTAGCTCTGAAATGGATATGTTTTTCTGAAATGTTATGATGAATTAGTTATTTTAAAAAGAATCCTAAAGTAGGGATGAATGTCTAAATGGACAGCTGTTGTGGGACTGCACCCACAGGGTGCAAATAAAAATGACCAGCTTTTTTTCTAGGTAAGTTTTGCCTGTAGGTCCTGGCTTTCACTGCTTTTGAACTGTTTCTGCATTACTGCCCAGCATTTACAAATTCAATGACACTGACTTCAGTTATTGCTGTAGCTATGAGTAGTACAACTTGAACAGAAAAGGCTTTAAGCTTGAGGAGGGTAGATTTAGACTGGATATTAGGAAGAAATTCTTTACAGTGTGGGTGGTGAGACACTGGAAGAGTTTGCCCAGAGAGGTCATGGATGCCCCTTCCCTGGTGAGAACCCACCTGGAGTACTGTGTCCAGTTCTGGAGCCCCTATTACAAGAGGGATGTGGAGGTGCTGGAACGTGTCCAGAGAAGGGCCATGAGGATGATCAGAGAGCTGGAGCACCTCCCCTTTGAGGACAGACGGAAGGAGTTGGGGCTGTTCAGTCTGCAGAAGAGAAGGCTCTGAGGTGACCTCATTGTGGCCTTCCAGTATCTGAAGGGGGCTACAGGAAGGCTGGGAAAGGACTTCTCAGGATCTCAGGTAGTGATAGGACTAGGGGGAATGGAATGAAGCTGGAGGTGGAGAGATTCAGGCTGGATGTGAGGAGGAGGTTCTTCACCATGAGAGTGGTGAAACCCTGGAATGTGTTGTCCAGGGAGGTGGTCTAGGCCCTGTCCCTGGAGGTGTTTAAGCCCAGGCTGGATGAGGCTCTGGCCAGCCTGATCTAGTGTGGGGTGTCCCTGCCCATGGCAGGGGTGTTGGAACTAGATGATACTTGTGGTCCCTTCCAACCCTGAATGATACTATGATACTAGGAAGTTTTCAAGGCCAGGTTGGATAAGGCCTTGGGCAACCTGGTCTAGTGGAAGGTGTCGCTGCCCATGGTGGGGGGGAATTGAATTAGATGATCTTTAAGGCCCTTTCTAACCCAAACTGTTCTATGAATCTATGAATGCTTGGGTGTGGGGGATGAGGTATGGTTTTGGACACCTCTGAGCTGATCTGGGTGATTTGACTTTGTTTCTCACTCTACCTATATTCTAAGGTTTTCAGTTTCCTAAGATATTTTAGATCCCCATTGCTCTGGATAAAATTACCAGTGAAATTTGATGGCTCAAATAACACTGGGAAATGCAGACACTTCTCACTGCTGCTTACTTTGAGCATGATCTGTGCAGCTTTTGTTATTTCAGAAACGCAGACCATAGCTGGCTGCTGCTGAGGCTTTTTCTAGTTCATTGTTTGCCCAAGGCAATTTGTTTTTACTTCTGTCACTGTCAATTACAGCAAAATCCATTATCCTCATGACTAACAAGTGGTCTTTATTTCCATTTAAAGGCTATGGCAAGGAACTTGGGAGCTTAGCAAATTGGGTTGATTACAGGAGTGACACACGGGTGATGTCCTTGACTCCAACACACAGATGGTGATACTGCCAAACTCTTTATGTCTGATTAATTGAGCAAAGGCCTTTGGAGAAACAATATATCC
This sequence comes from Melanerpes formicivorus, assembly GCF_026170545.1. NCBI lineage: Eukaryota > Metazoa > Chordata > Aves > Piciformes > Picidae > Melanerpes > Melanerpes formicivorus. Next base: position 34,397,021 of record NW_027142357.1, on the reverse strand, counting down.
TGAAGGCACCACGACTTGCATTTTTAATACATTGTTCCAGTCACCTCTCTGGAAAGATGGTTAGTATTTTATTTTTACAAGGCAAGTAGTAGACAACTCAATGGCAGAATCTGAACTGAAATTGCTGCAGGCTAATGACAAATAAGCCATGGCTGTGTAACTGGTCTTTCTATTTTCCAAAACTTATGTTGCATGTAATTTTACATAAAATCACATGATAGTTGGTAATCTGTCTTCCAGCAATAACCAGGAGCCAAAAGCAACTCAGGAAACCAAAGTGTGAAATGAGTGAATTGGTTTAAAAGGAGTGAATTGAGAATAGGTTTGAGAATCCTAATTAAGGAATACACAAAATAGAACTACTGTAATACAAATACGTACCTACAAACAAGATCACAAGCAGTGTCTGTCCTGGAAATCTGAAATATGAAGCAACACTAGTGACTGGCCAGCCTGAGAGAGATTAACCTTACTCAATCTTACTCAAAATCTTTTTCCATCACACTCCAGGAGTTTGGAGTCAGGGAAAAGGGTCGCAATACTGAACCCTTCCTTTGTTATCTAACCAGTGAGGTGGCACTTTGGTTACACAACCTGTGGTGCATAAGCTGGATCCACCTGATCCTGTCCTTGTTACCATATGTGTCAGGTCTTGTTTCAGACTGTTCTTGCTACTCACCAAATACCTGAACCGTGCCAATCTCACTCCTCAGGTGAAATCAGCTTGGCCAATATGAGACACTGACCATATCTGTGGTGGGTTGAAGTTTCCCCCCCAACATTAACTGTGCCAGACCAACTCCGTTAGAAGCAAATGAAGCTGTATTTACAAGCAAAATCTACACTCTATGATGGAAACCAGGGAATATGCACAGAAAATATACAGTATTTACAATATTATATAGATATTTACAGTTAGCAAACAACACAAACACTCCCCTAGTCAAGAGAACAGGAAAGCCTTTCCACTGCGCCCCCCACCTTCTGTCCCAAGAGAGGAGTGGAGAGAGAAAAGCAGTGGTTTAGATGTATCCAAGGTCATCCAAAGCATGTTATGTCTCCTGACTGAAGCAAAACAGCTGAGATCAGAAGAGAAAAGGGAAGAATTTTTATGGTACAGCTCCTCTTATTCCAGATCTTTACCCAGTGAGTTTGTTTAGAATAATATTTTGTTTTCCCTTTTACACCCAATAGTGATTGATTTATATTTTTCTACTGTTCTGCTCAAAATCTGTGACTAAATTTTAAAGGCATAGCCTAAAACCCCCACAACATCTGAAGTGGCTTGACTGTGAAAGGGGTTTTCCACCAGCATCTTCCTGTTCTTTAAAGTTCTACATGACTCATGTTCCCACAGAGTAAGGTAAGGCCTTTTGAATAGTGTGCAGAACTCCATTTGCACTATTGCATCCCGACTGTCCTGTCCATGCATTCTCTGCATACATGGGTGGGTTTGGCTTGCTATTTGCAGAGCACCCAATACAAGGGTATCAGACACAGAATCAGCTCCTGCTGAAAAGTTCACAGACCCTCTGTGCAGTGTTAGTCTGAGCATCTTGTAAGAGTGAGCTAAAATAACCAGTTTTCATGCCAGCCTCAGATGTGTTAGGTCACTAATAGGGATTATTCCTCTTATGTGTGAGATATGCATGGAATTATAACACCTCACATTCTGCAGCACTCCTTATCTTTCATTACTTGCAGGTGTTTAACAGACCATGGGTAGGATTTTATGGTATGTAGAAGGCAAAGTACTGAAGGTGTAGCCCAGGGAGAGAGTTTAAAATGGCTTTGACTGTTTTGCCACCCTCTGATTATTTGCTGCCCTGGAGCTGTGCGACATGGGCCACTGCTGCCCACCAATAGCAGAGCTGTGTGCAGCTGCTCAGTCCTGACATTGGCTTTCCAGTAGTTGCATTCCCAGCACATACCCATGTTGTGGTTTGCAAGAGAGTGGCCTGTGAAGAGCCTCTACAGGGCTTGTGTCAGGGCTCCTTTGTGCAACCCAGCACTTTCATGTGTTGTTCAGAGACCACTTGAGCATGGCAAAGGCCTTGCCTTTGGAAGTAAGCACACTGCATAAATAATGCAAAAGCAGCTGGCAAAAATGATACTTGCAGGACATCAGGAACTAAAGGATACTGATGTGAAAGACACAAGCACTTAATTGTCGTGTTTTGCTTTAGATTTTGCTTATTTTGACATACATCGAGGGTGGGAAGCCTTAACTTCTGCATTATTTTGGCCTTGTCAAACAAGATTAACATTTTGTACATTAACTTGGGTGATTTTTTAAAAGATCCAACACCATAGATGTCTTGGAAAAGTCTCTGACATCCAACATTGAGCAGCTCTTTATAAATGCCCCCCACAAACCTGCCCCAAATCAAATAACTTGCTAGACATATATACACAAAAGTAATTCCCAGAACTCCTGTTTGGTTTCCCACCATTGTAGTCTGTTTTAGGACTACACTGGCAAGAGTATCTTAAAGGTTGATTAGTTTCTGGTTCATAGGGGACGGGGTAGATATGAATTTCAAAGGCCAAGGACTCTAAAGGAGAGTCATATTGACAGTACTCAGCTCATGAACTTAAACACAGCCCCAGCAGTTATGTTGCTGGGAAATAGAGAGGTGCAAGCATAAGGTAAGGGTTTTGTCTGATTAACCAAACATTTCGGAGTCATTTGGGAACCTGCAAGAAACAGGCTTACAGGTGACAATGTGGGCTACCAAGTTTTGAAGGATTGCTCCTAAAGCATTTAATATAGGGCCTTGCTAAGATACTAAAGGTCTAGGTGTTTGTTACTTGGTCTTCCTTTGTGAGAAGAAGTGCCAAGCCTTCAGGTCATCTTAGCTGATTATAGGTTGTCTTAGCTGTGGTAATTTCTTGGTCTTTCAGCAGCAACTGAGAGCATACCAATAAGGTTTTAATTAGGCCCTTAGAAAAAAGTCAGTGTTTGATTTTTCCCTTATTATCAGGCTAAGGTCATCCAGATGCCCAGGTGTGCCATAGGAAAGCTATTACCTGGTTAAGGAAGAGTGAGGGAAGTACTGGATCTCATTACAACCTTCACAAGTCTTTTCATCAAGACCAGAGTATACTCAGACTAATCTTAAATCGTATTTACTTTGGAGCTTTCATTTAGAGGGATAATGGAAAGTGATGTGCAGGAATATTTAGCTTGCAAAGGGAACTGATGGATGTAACAGCAATGACGGCACAGAAGAATAGTAAGAGAATAAGAACACACTCTTGAGTGGCAGAGGGTGCTCTAGAGGAGCAAGGTTTTCTGGTCTCTGAATGGGGATGAGTACTCGAGCCTAAATTTGCTGAGCACGCACACTATTTTTGTCACGTTCTGGAAGAAAGAAAAGTTGATGTTGCACTGGCATATTTACAGCCTACAGAAGGCTGTGGAATTGTATTTTTTCAGCTGGAGGCAGCTGTTGTACACTCCCAGCCTCTTGGTGGGTGTAAAGGGTGGTTAGCACTGCACAGATAAATTGACCTGGATTATTTCTCCTCTCTCAGTGTGTTCAGTGAGCGGCAAACCACTGTGGGATGTACAAGTTCTTGTGTTACCCTTGTGTAAAGCAATGGAGTGGGGTAGAGGGCAAGCTTTGGTGTCCTTGCTCTCTGGTCCTCACTTTCCCAACAGCAGAGGTGTAAAATTATGACCTCCCTCATAGCCTGCCTCTTAAAGTAAATGAAGTTATTGCAGGTAAGCCCTAATAAAGCCTCTGTCAACAAATGTACAGGGAGTTAAAATCCCCTTCCTCTGGGGGGAATTCAGCACAAAATGAATAGGGCTAAACAATTCCTGCCAGAGAAAATTTCTTCCTGGTAAATCACAAAGCTAATACTGTCACATTGCAAGGGGTTATACTCTCACTGGTTTTCTACAAGATTTTTTTACATAATTACAAACTTTCATCTACCCCATTATTCCCATCTGTAGGCACAAACTGGACCTGGGGCTTAGTTATGTTTGTGGGATGTGGGCTTTCTTCTACAATGAACATGTTTGGCAAATTTTACTCTAATTTCATTGTGAAATTATGGTGATGGAGGAAGTTCTTTGGAGTGAAAAGTTAGAGGAATAGATTCTCCCACTTGCTGTACCTTCAGCCTAGCACATGAAACTGTCAAAAACCAAGGAGGGTTTTATAGAAACCCTTTGTAAGTCAACAAGAGCTATGGCAGTTCTTCGTTCTGGTGTCTCATAGGACTTCAGGCATAAAATAAAAATGTTGAAAATCTGAAATATCTATGGGCAATGAGTCTCCCACTGCAAATTGGAGGGAGGAGATCTTGGGGTGGCTACACTGGCATTGGGGTCTTAATTGCCTTTCTAACATTACATGAGCCTCTTCACAATGACAAGCAATCTTCTCAAGTGCAGAGTTGTAAAGGCAGCAATTGATATCAAAGCCATCTGCATTATTTTTGTTAGTTTGGAAGCAATATTATTGCTCTCTACAACTACCTGAAGGGAGGTTGTAGACAGGTGGATGTTGGTCTCTTCTCCCAGGCAGCCAGTACCAGAACAAGAGAACACAGTCTCAGGCTGCGCCAGGGTAGGTTTAGGCTGGATGTTAGGAAGAAGTTCTATACAGAGAGAGTGATTGCCCATTGGAATGGGCTGCCTGGGGAGGTGGTAAAGTCGCCACCATTGGAGGTGTTCAGGAGGAGACTTGATGGGGTGCTTGGTGCCATGGGTTAGTTGTTTAAGTGGGTTGGATTGGTTGATAGGTTGGACGCGATGATCTTGAAGGTCTCTTCCAACCTGGTCTGGTCTGGTCTGGTCTGGTCTGGTCTGGTCTGGTCTATTCTATTCTATTCTATTCTATTCTATTCTATTCTATTCTATTCTACTCTATTCTATTCTATTCTATTCTATTCTATTCTATTCTATTCTATTCTATTCTATTCTATTCTATTCTTTCTATGCTTTGCCACTACCTTAGGGAAACCTCAATGAGTTTAGTGTAATTGCTAATTTTGAACACTGCTGGATTAAAAAAAAAACATAATTTAACAATTTAGAGAGGAAAGTGTTTCACAAACATCCAGACTCTTTGAACTAGAGATTAATTTTTCTGTGTGGATTTCAAGTAAGGCAATGAACAATGTATGACTTGGCCACTCTAATTTTTCTTCTAAGGGATCTTTTGAGTTAGATGGAGGCATTTTAGCTTCAAACCAGACTGCAATGTCTGCTTTCACTGTGAAGGCATTATTAAATGAATATATAACAAGTGGAGAGAGAAGCACATGCTGAATAGAATAGAATAGAATAGAATAGAATAGAATAGAATAGAATAGAATGGAATGGAATGGAATGGAATGGAATGGAATGGAATGGAATGGAATGGAATGGAATGGAATGGAATAGACCAGGTTGGAAGAGACCTTCAAGATCATTGTGTCCAACCTATCATCCGAGACCACGTAATCAACTAAACCATACAACCAAGCACCCTATCAAGTCTCCTCCTGAGCACTGCTAATGATGGTGACTCCATCACCTCTTCGGGCAGCCCATTCCAATGGGCAATCACTCTCCCTGTGTAGAACTTCTTCCTAACCTCCAGCCTAAACCTCCTCTGGTGCACTGAACATATTTCAGTGCTTGTATTACACGTTAAAGCAAGAAAAAAAAAGTGCCCTAATTTGCCAAATGATACAAGATGAGCTGTCAGTTTGTAGGGTTTTCTTTGTTTTCAAAGCAATATGTGTTTAAAAGCGATTGTTTTAGTGAAGGTGGACCCTTGTTTAAATCTGTTCATGGAAATAAACCACACAGGTAAAAGCACCTTGAGTATTTCTTGAGTATTTCTTGAGTATTTCTTACAGCTACATTTATTTTTTATAAAAAAATATGTTCTTTAAATGTATTTTTTCCTAAGTCAACAGGATTAAACAAACTAAAAGCCTGTTATTTAGCTCAGTCTGCACAGTGAGCTGCTGCCCCTAAATAATGACTGAACAAATTACTCAGGGACACATAATATGGTAGAAAAATATGTAAAATGCATCTTGAAGGGAAACAGGAACAAATTAATAAAATTGTGTGTGGAGGTGAAAATTTAAATGGTGACAACCTTTGATGACAAGCAGCTGATGCTGTATTTCCATTCTTCTAATGGAAATTGATGGGTGACAATAAACACTGTCAAGATCTATTTGTGCAGCAAAATCACACCAAGTGAAGCCATTCAGAAATTTTTTGAAGGCACGTTTCTTGCCAGATTGTGCCCATTTCATGGGAACATTTTGAACTGGCTTAATCCTTCAGTGCAGCGTGAGCTTTGCTGGAAAACCACCCAGCGTGTGCCGGAAGGCACACCAGGCTTTTGCCTCTGATGAGTGCCCAGAGCTGGCCCAGGCTCTTGGGAATGTATTGTAGTTGGAAAGGGACTTGCTTGGGCAGGTATTTTCTTTCTTTGAGAAATGTATTTTATTTCTGGAAATGCTAAAATACAGCAGAACTCTTTCTGTGTTTGCTTTTTATCTCATTTTAATTTTCTAGATAGTTTTAATACAGAGCTCAGAGAAAACAGATTTGGAGATTAGTCTGACTTGTTTGTCCTGACCCATACAACAGATGAGCAGAGAGGCAGTCTCTGGAGGCAGGCAGTCTCACAATGGATTATCTGTTTTGCACGGCCTGTACTGTAGAGCAGTATTTACTGTTGCTGGAGATCAAGCCCTTCCACAAACACTGTGAGGGGGGAAAACCATAATTGTGATATTCAGATGAATTATGCTAAAGAACTTGTGTAAATACACATCAATTTTGTCAGTGGTTGCATAACTTCAGAATTTATTTTCTAAAATCACCCACAGCATTTAGTTTATTGGCAAGATGGTGTTGGACCAGTTCTAGGTTTCAACTTGTATTTGTCTCCAGCAAAGTGACACCAACAGTGCAATTGAAGAGAACACATTAGTGTATTTATCCAGTCAGATGTTTCCCCTAATTAATGCTAATCAAGCCAGCAAGAATTAGTGAACTAGTAAGATGTGGCTAAAAGGTTATAAAGCTTTGTTTATGTCCTGGTTTGAGGTCAGGCAGATCCTCTCTTGCCCCTGAAAGTGGCAAAAGAATGACACTCACACAAATGGATTGCAGAAGTGATGGAAAGTTTAAATGGAAAAGCAATTAGTGCTTTACAGAAAACTAGAAGCATAGTGACAAAAGAAACCCAAAGCATGCAGAGTCCCTTACAGCACACCCAAAAAAGCCTCCCAACATTTCCCTTTCCCCCACCTGAGGGTATATCCAAAACCCCCAGGGCTCTTTCTTCTCCCCCACCCCTGCTGGGCTAGTGGGCTAGTCTCAGCTGGCCAAGTCTGAGACTGGCCCTCCCCCTTTTCCTCCTGGCATTAGGCCTAGACTGGTCTAAGAGGCAGAGGGCGAAGAAAGAGGAAGTGAAAGACTCTGCAGATAGATTTATAGGGCACAGGATATTATGGGTATGAAATACGCTATTTCCTGTGTCCACCCACTGGGCTGGACACATGGGACACCGGAGGTGTACCTTGTGTGGCAGCAACAGGAAGCACCCAGCCTAAACTACCACAATTTAGAATAAAATGTAACCAGCAAATACATTAAAGCTAAATAACAACAACAAAACAACCCTGAGATTTAATTTGCCAAACAGCTTGCAGCAAATAATTCATCTCTAATAGTTGCTTTTCTTTTTCTCTGGTAGCATCTCTCAAAACCTCATTGTATAAGTCTCCTATCTACTGAATTAAGCTATATTTTGGCAAAAAAGCACAATGTTATTACTGCTTTCTGCCTAGTAGCTGCTCACAGATGTGCTGGGGGGAGGCTTGACTCTAACCAGCTTGTGGCCGTTGTCTCTCAGCCACTGTATGTGGTGGTGACACTGTGTATCAGATACCAACTCCCCTCAGTCAGAACGGTAACACAAGGATATCAAAATTGCAAAAGGCCACTCTGAGAATGACAATTTGGTCTCAGAAGTCATTAACTTGGCTTATACATTTAGCCCTGTCTTTCCATTTTACCATCTTGCAGAGAACAAGGGGAAGACAGCTCTACAGGGGCAAGTGTGTAGTAGATGCCAGTGCTGCTGGAGAAAGCTGTTGCTTGCCTGATCCCCAGAGCCCATCTCAGCCTCAGACATGCTATGAAACAGCAAAATTTGGTCTTGCCTCCTCTTCTCTTTGAAACCATGAGACTGGAAGGTTAGCAAAAATTCGAGAGAAATTAGTAGGTAACCTGGACTGAATCACTACCTGGATTGAACCTCTGCCTCACGAGTCTTTATGATTAGATGCTTTTAGGATGAGGCCATACGAAACTTGCAGAAACTTGCAGTGAGTGGAGCTTTGCTTTCAGAAGCCTTAGAAAGCTCTGAGTCTCTGTGTTTTGAGTTATGCCCTTCACCTGCCAGTGTGTGATGTGTGAACTATAAAACAGTGTCAACTCTGTGTGCATCTGAGATGTGCAATGTGATGTCTCATTGGTGTACGCACAGCTGCTGTGGCATTGCTTGTGGAGTCAAACTTGGGGTGGGGGGGGAATGGTCTCCAAAAGATTTATCTTCGTCTGTGGCTGACAGTTATGTCCTGCAGAAAACATGGGTCATGGTCCTGTGCCTCAAGGTAGCTGTCCAATAGCATTCTAGGAGCAACCACATGAGCGTTCTACATGAGAGCAATACTTTAGGGAACAATAGTATCACTGGGGCTTTTCTTCTGGTATAGGGGTTCATTTACCTTTTGGGCTGTTGCTTTCTATAGCCAAGGATATCACAGCTTTCTAAAAGCTGGAGGAGGCCTTCCTGCACTCCTGTGCAGATTGACTCCCCTGTGAGCAGCTGTGTTGCTGAATGCCTCAATCTCTGAAAACAGTGGATTTTTTAGGTAAACATTTCTTGAATAACCTGGCAAAACACACAGACTAATAAGAGGCGAGTGAAGCATGTGCTCTTTACTCCTGCAGTGAAACCAGCTGGTTATAGATTTAAGGAAATGAGTTGTTGTGTTCTGTGTATAATCCTTGTTATTACTTTGTAAATGACTCCATCCAATAAACTGTAATGTGCTGACTTTATTAGGTGATGGGAGATCGTGCTTATGCTTTAACAACCACTGTAGCTCACTAGAAAATAGGTGTGATCCAAGCAAGATGAAGCTTTGTTCAAACCAATAGTGCAAATAAAATTGTCCTCTCACTGTGCTTATTACAGGGACGATCTTAAAGCCTCTTCCCTTGGCTTGCCTGTGCTCACGCTTCTGTGTCAGTTGGAGCTTAGCCACTGACTTTAAAAGGAGCAAGCAGAGATCAACAGGAAACAATTCCTGAAAGTGTCGCTGTGTGACACCAAGGGGCAGTTTGAGTAGGACGGTTTTACTACCAAGGCCTTGGATGGGGCTTGAGAATTCTGGAGAGAGACTTCCCTTACAAATCTTGCGTGGAGATTAAATTCTCTGTCAAGTGGGGTTAAGGCCCATTTGGTTTCTCATTTAATTTCTCTCATTTGTTTGGCTCTGTTTAGACCATGCTCTGAAGTGGTGTTACTGTGTCTATGTGAGCTGCTTGAGCCTTTTTCCCAGGTGTGACAGAAGTTTGGTTGTAACGTACATTGCTCTTAATCCCAACTAATCAAAGCACTTTCAGCAATTTCTAGAGCTAAAGTTATCCAGATATTATTCCTATGTCCCTATGGCACATGTAAAAATGTGAAGAGTTGTGACAGCTAATCATAAATAATGTGTAGTGCTCGGTAGTGTATTGATGCGTTGCTTCCTGAATTTAACAACATACACTGTACTTGATCAGATAATGAAGCTGCAACTGCAATTCAGAAAAGTGACTACTTGAAAGAAGCTAATTTCTGCAGTTGTTTATGTACAAATTAATTTTGTTCTGCTTCTTTGCTTTAAAAAGTAGCCCTTGGAGATAGCATCTGAGTCCAGGGGGATACTCATTCATTCCAAATCTCTGCACCACTCAGTAGAATCAGATCAGAAGCTTCTGAGTGATAAGAATGTCTCCAGCTACTTGAATGACGTTGCAAATATTTCTAAATTCGTTGGATATTTACATGAAGTTGGAAGAGAGTATCTTCAAAAGAACAATTTCAAAGCTGGATTTCCCCCTTTCTCTCCCTAATCAATACACAAGCTGGCCCTCAAATCAGAACTAACCCCCCAGCAGAAGTTCAAAAGGAATAGTTGTGGTGCAGAGAAGAAGGCTTCATCCCTGTGAGAGGCTGAGAGGCTTTGATGGGGAACTGTGGGAACACTGTGCTGCAAAATATTACCTTTCTTGGTGTTTGTTTTAAACTGCTCATGCTTCTTCACAAGGCAGGATCCCTGTCAGGATGCAGGCCTTTTAACTCTATCAGCAAGCAGTACAGTGTAATTTGAATATCTGGGAAAAATGGGTGATCTGAAGCTTTTCTGTTAAGATGCAGGTTGGGGGGCTTTGACTTGCTTACGTTTACCCAAGTGTCATCTTCTGCTATGGGGAAATCTTCTCTGAATGACTTAATATTAGGGACTTTGTGGGCCAGTAAAGACTGTAAATATAACATAACCTGATAGAGATGATGGTTTAGCGTGGGGGCTGAACCCCTGTTTTCTGTGTGAGTTAGCCTGGAGGGAGCTTCAGGTTACAGTGAGGGTGGTGGCATCACCTGGGACCACACATGATCCATTTCTCTGTACCTCTGCATGGCTGTTTTTCACAGTTTTTTAGAAATCTAGGCCACTGTCTTCAAACAGGGCCGAGAAGGACAAACTTTTAGCTGCCATTTGACTTTAGTGCAGACTGAGTTCTATGTGTTTTCTTGTGTAGGGAAGCAAGCCTTTTAGAAGCTCTCTTTTCAGCAGTGTAGCTTATATTCACTAAACTGGTAAAATCTGGAAATCTAGTTTTTATTGTAGGTCCATGCCACTATTTCCTGAAAAGTCTCTTAAAGGTATTTCATTTTATTGATTTTAGGTTTTATTTGTTTTATTTTAAATCAAGTACTGCATTTAAAGAATCTCTATAAGACGTGAATGATCCTAACTGATTCAGAAACAAAAGCCAAGTTATGTGTCCTCCCAGGCAGCCAGTACCAGAACAAGAGGACACAGTCTCTGGCTGTGCCAGGGGAGGTTTAGGTTGGATGTTAGGAAGAAGTTCTATACAGAGAGAGTGATTGGCCATTGGAATGGGCTGCTTGGGGAGGTGGTGGAGTTGCCATCATTGGAGGTTTTCAGGAGGAGACTTGATGGGGTGCTTGGTGCCATGGGTTAGTTGTTTAGATGGGTTGGATTGGTTGATGGGTTGGACGCGATGATCTTGAAGGTCTCTTCCAACCTGGTTTATTCTATGTAATTCTATGTAATTCTATGTGTTGTGGTCCTGATTGGTAAACTTTTATTACCTTACCTCTTGTAATATTTGATTTGGAATCATAAAGCATTACCAGCAACTTATTAATATTTCTGAGTTCAAATGTTCTTAATCACTTGTGCTGCATTATGAATCACCCTGTTCTTTCCTGTAAGATTCCATGGCAGAGAAGGATGCTCAGGGACTGCTAATAGTATTAAGAGATGCAGAAAATCAGAGTACAGAGCAGTTCTTCAAATTTTGCACAAATTCAAATGAAATATTCCCTATTCCTTCCAGGTCATTAGTTTAAAAGGTCCTTTAGTGAGGATAACTGTGTTAGTCAAGAGAAGGCTGTATTAAGCAACTTGAAAATTGAATTTTTTATCAGTTTTATGAAGATTGCTTCAAGGGTGTGGAATTTTTAATAACTTTCTTTTATGTTGAACTGCCTGCTGCAGCTTTCTTGGGGAAATGAGAGCTGAAGATGAAATGAATGCAAACGTGTCTGCTTCCTGGCTTTACCTTAGCAATTTTGTAACTGGCAAGAAACACCAAATCCTTTTTCTGCTGTAAATCAGTGTCTTTGCAAAAAGCCCTGGGACAGTACAATGGGTTACAATTATTCTGTACTGTACTAATGGAAAACAGAACACTAAGGTAATTAAAAGAGCAAGCACACTGTATTTCTGAAAAGTTAAGATTATATCATTTTTTTATAATGAAAGAGGAAATAAGGAACATTTCTGGCATTCAACTTAGTCAAGCTTTCATCTAGGTTTCTGCTGACATTAATCTTTGTGCAGAGGCTGTTAAGGTTGAAATGTCAATCACAACTTACCCACAGCACTGCATTTCCCACAGAGGGTCTCTCTGAGCTCAGAAGGGGCTTTGCTGGGAAGGAGTGTGGGAGAGGCAGCTAAGGAGAGCAACACTTACATTCATCAGCCTGGGCTGGGGCAGATGCAATCATAGGAATTGTTGAGGCTGTGCTGTAGCATGGTGCTGGGGGTCTACTGCCCCACAGGTGCCCTGGAGCCAGTGCTGGAACATATAGGCCATGTGCTTGGAGGTGGATAAATACCCATGAAAGCAGCATTTCACCTGGCATTATTTCTTATGGAAAAATTTTGTCTCTTGTTTCTTCCAAAAGACATTGTTGGGTTTCAGTTATTGTGAATTTTCTGTTTAATTCTTCCCCTGGCTTTTCCTTTTTGTGCATGTTGGTTTTTTTCCATCTGACCTTAACTTATGCAAAGTCTTAGAAATCGGTGCTCAAGGAGCTACTGCTTCCCTCTGAGCATCAGTTTGAGAAGCGGCACTGCAGAACTTGCAGGAGTAATACAGCACATTATTTAATGGTTGCAGATCTATTGCTGGTGTATTTTGAAGTATTCCTGTTTTCAACCAATCATATTAAGGACTTGGAATAACAAAGTGGGGCAGGATTCACATACAATTTAGGAAGTAGAAATGCTGGATGTTTTCTTGGACTCAGAACAAAGCAAGCTCTCTTCCTTTCATGGTGGGCTCTCACTGATTCTTCACTCTTGACACAGCATCAGATTCACTCTGAGAATGCTAAATACAGCTCTGACAAACGGTGTTTCTCAGGTCTGACAGCTTCTATGTAAACCACTTCTGTCTTATATACAGGCTTATGATAGCTGGCATATCTGAAGTGTGTTTAGAGTTTGCTTAATTGAGTGTGGTGGGATGAATGCTGAGAGAGAATCCATGTAGAAATAAAACTAATGATGCCTTTAACAAATACGTTTAAAAAACCCATGAAAAAAAAAGATATAGCATATATAACATGAGAGTAACCAAAAATTGAAAAGATTTCCTTAGTAGCTATAACTGTTAAAATTTCCAAGGCCATGTGTATGATTTGAACATTTTAGCCATTGCGCAAGCAGTTGCAATGGCAAATCTCAATCCTTTGTCCTCTTATAAATTCAACCCTTTGGCTGTCACAGAAACATGACTCACAGGAGAGAGGTGACTAAAAATGTGGTGTTTGGTTTTTTTTCTTTTTCCCAATATTTAAATAATGAATTCATCTTTTTGCTATTGAAATCTGACAAATATCTCCTATTAGGTTTCTAAATGAAAATCTGGCTTGGAGGAAGCCTTCCTATGTTTATAGGAGAACTTCTCCCAATGCCAGTTGATAGTGTACTGAAGATGATGTTCTCAGACTCATTTCTCCAGGTGAAGAACTGGCTTCTTTGGTCTGTTTGTGGCACCACAGTTGCCTTTCAGTGTGGCAGTTGTGCCTGCCAGCTGCACCTGCTGCCATTTTTGTGTTGCTTTTCTTTCAGTACAAAACCTGCACGTATTTCAAAGGATTTCTGTGTCATGGCCTTGCAGATGAGTGTGCATGACAAAAAACACATCTATTTATATACTTGTGTACTGTTATGGAAGTATAACACTTAATTGGGGCTTTGGAAGTACAAATCTTTAAAAGTGTAGTTACAGAAGAGGAATCCTTGATACACAGTTGTTCTGTCTGTTTCTGACAAGGAAATGTCTCTGAAGTGCCAGAATAGCACACAGGATTACACTGGCCCACTTAACGCTGTGTATAATACACATGCATATCTGTATGGTCCTGTAACTGTATATGCAATGTGCACTCCCTCCTGCAGGTCAGCAGATAAGAGTCCTTCCTTGGGCTGGATTTCCACATCTGCCTCCATGATGCAGTTGGTCAGGGTCAGAATTTCCTTGCAAAAGTGCAATAAGTGAAAGTGGTGACTGAAGATGAAAAAGCATTCTGTAGCTTTAGTTTTCTCATCTTTTGTACCCTATTTGTTAGTGTGATCTTCAGTGACAGAAATGCCTGGTGTATGTTTACTTCACAATCCACAATACTTATCAAATGGTCTTAACATTAAGATCCAGGCTGAAGAAAATGCCCCAGTATAGGAATCTGATAAGGGACTTCCTGTCTGTGAAGTCCATGATGACAATGGGCCAAGGGGCAGTATTTGATCACAGGTTTCTCCTTTTTTGTGCTTATTGGCTCACACTGAATAAATACTCTGCATATGTAGTTTGTGGCTCAATGGTAGATTAATGTGCAGAGCAATGAAAATTTAACTAGGAAAGAGAATTTGATCTCTTGTCCTACAAGACAAATCCCACTGCTAGAGAAAAATGCAGCTTGAAACACTATGGGTTTATATTGGAAAACCATCACTTCTTTCCACAAATCTCATTTAGTTTTATCCCCTCTCCATGCCAATTCAACCAGGCTTTTCTACTCTAAGGCTGGCAAGCAGAAAAGATGCTAGAAGTCAGCTGTCTAGTTACTAGCAGCAGAGGAAAAGATGTGGAAGTACTGAGGTTCTTGTAAGAAACGATCTTGGAAGGTTTTCACTTTACTGTTTAGGTCTCAAAGGATTTGGATAACCACAAGAGAAACATAATTCTGAGTGAATCAAGACCTGAAACTTGAATGTCTGTTTCATGTTGAATGAGGAACCCACACAGCATTTGAGTGTTTATTGCTCAATACACAGGCTTCGGATACTGGCTGGAAAGAAAAGAGGTGGAAAATTTTGGATTAACTGAAAAGAAATGCAATATAAACAAAGAACTGAAGGCTATTATACAGCTTGTGTACCCTCTCCTTAGAGAAGTGCTGCTGCTTTTATATTTTAGAAAGCACTGAAGACATGGATTTCTAGTTCTTTCCTATCCCAAACTAGCTTATATTTTAAGCCATTTGACATAAAATCAAAGTGGTTTAGGACTATTGAAAACAACTTTATTCCCTACTTTGTAGTTTAGACTTTGATACCTTTCAGTAAGGCTGATGAATTTTCCTTTTTCTTCTTGGATTTCTCAGCCAAAGATACAGAAAGCATTGAGAATGTGCATCAACCTGGAAATGTTTTCTCTTCCATCAAGAAACATAGCATGTCCTTTCAAAGCTTAATTGAGCAGCACAAAGCTAATTAGCTGTCCGAAGACATGCCATTTAATTCACAATCCAGCATTAATTTGTTCTACAGGCTGAGCTTATCTCGTATATAAATGCCTTTGCCCTGTGGCTTTCCAAACAGCTGCAATATACAAAAAAGACTGATAACTCTGTCATTTAAATGTTGCTTGCTTTGTTCACTTGTGCATAAAATACTGAGCTGCCTGTGAATTGTAACTGGAAAGTTTTCACGGTCACAATGAAAACATAATTTGTGTTTTTTATTCCTTCCTAGCTGGGAATAATGTTATCACTCTGGGATGCAAAAACCATCATTTGAGGTTTGTCTTAGATTATAATTTACAACCTCCTAATCTAGTGTGTAGTTTTGGTGGTATGTTGAACAGTTTCAAAGCTTTTTGTGGGTAACTAATTACCTTATCACTTTCTTTTTGTTGTAAAAATCCTAAGTATATTTGTTAAGCTATAATAGCACAGAAAAAGTGCTACAGTTACTATGAAAGAATTTTTATGTTGCTAATCTTTGAAGCATATAACATCATTTGCAGAGACTATTTAACAAATTCTTTCCCTTCTCTATCTTCAGTAAGGAAGCTGTGATTTTCTTAGGATAGGTAATGAGTGAGTTTATGAAGTATGAATCTATAATGTTACACTGGATGTCTTGCTGGACTCATTGTTCTAGCAAATGTTTGAAATTAATTTCCTTTCTTCTTAATACCCATTGATGCCTTTGTACCTTGTACTAGAATAGAATAGAATAAACCAGGTTGGAAGAGACCTTCGAGATCATCGTGTCCAACCTATCATCCAACACTATCTAATCAACTAAATAATTGCACCAAGCACCCCATCCAGTCTCTTCCTAAACACCTCCAATGATGGTGACTCCACTACCTCCCTGGGCAGCCCATTCTAACGGGCAATCACTCTCTCTATGAAGAACTTCTTCCTAACATCCAGCCTAAACATCCCCTGGTGCTGCTTGAGACTGTGTCCTCTTGTTCTGGTGCTGGTTGCCTGGGAGAAGAGACCAACCCCCACCTGGCTATGACCTCCCTTCAGGTAGTTGTACACAGCAAGAAGGTCTCCTCTGAGCATCCTCTTTTCCAGGCTAAGCAACCCCAGCTCCCTCAGCCTCTCCTCACAGGGCTTGTGCTGCGAACCCCTCCCCAGCTTTGTTGACCTTCTCTGGACACCTTCCAGCAACTCAATGTATTTCCTAAACTGAGGGTCCTAGAACTGGGCACAGGACTCAAGGTGCGGCTAACCAGTGTAGTGTACAGGGGCAGAATGACTTCCCTGCTCCTGTTGGCCACACTATTCCTGATCCAGGCCAGGATGCCATTGGCCTTCTTGGCCACCTGGGCACACCACTGGCTCATGTTCAGCCCACTCTCAACCAGAACCCCCAGGTCCTTCTCTGCCTGGCTGCGCTCCAGCCACTCTGACCCCAGCCTGTAGCACTGCATGGGGTTGTTGTGGCCAATGTGTAGAACCCGGTACTTGGATGTTTTAAATCTCATACCGTTGGATTCTGCCCATCTGCCCAGCCCTCTGCAGAGCTCTCCTACCCTCTAACAGATTAACTCCTGCCCCCAGCTTGGTGTCATCTCCAAATTTACTTATGATGGACTCAATACCCTCATCTAGATCATCGATAAAGATATTAAAGAGCATGGGGCCCACCACTGATCCCTGGGGGCCACCACTAGTGACTGCCTGCCAGATGGATGTGGCACCATTCACCACCACTCTTTGGGCTTGGCCCTCCAGCCAGTTCCTAACCCATCGCAGAGTGCTGCTGTCCAAGCCATGGGCTGACAGATTGGCCAGGAGTTTGCTGTGGGGGATGGTGTCAAAGGCCTTGCTGAAGTCCAGGTAGACTACATCCACAGCCCTCCCCACATCCACCAGGCGGGTCACTTCATCATAGAAGGAGATCAGGTTGGTCAGGCAGGACCTTTATTAGAATAAACCTTTATTAGAATAAACCAAACCAGGTTGGAAGAGACCTTCAAGATCATCGTGTCCAACCCATCAACCAATCCAACCCACCCAAACAGCTAACCCATGGCACCAAGTACCCCATCAAGTCTCCTTCTGAACACCTTCAATGACGGCGACTCCACCACCTCCCCGGGCAACCCATTCCAATGGGCAATCACTCTTTCTGTATAGAACTTCTTCCTAACATCCAACCTGAACCTCCCCTGGCGCAGCCTGAGACTGTGTCCTCTTGTTCTGGTACTGGGTGCCTGGGAGAAGAGACCATCATCAGCCTGTCTACAACCTCCCTTCAGGTAGTTGTAGAGAGTGATAAGGTCACCCCTGAGTCTCCTCTTCTCCAGGCTAAGCAGCCCCAGCTCCCTCAGCCTCTCCTCATAGGGCTTGTGTTCCAAACCCCTCACCAACTTTGTTGCTCTTCTCTGGACTTGTTCCAGCAAGTCAACATCCTTCCTAAACTGAGGGGCCCAGAACTGGACACAGTACTCGAGGTGTGGCCTAACCAGTGCAGTGTACAGGGGCAGAATGACCTCCCTGCTCCTGCTGGCCACACTGTTCTTGATGCAGGCCAGGATGCCATTGGCCCTCTTGGCTGCCTGGGCACACTGCAGGCTCATGTTAAGCCTACCATCAACCAGCACCCCCAGGTCCCTCTCTGCCTGGCTGCTCTCCAGCCACTCTGACCCCAGCCTGTAGCACTGCATGGGGTTGTTGTGGCCAAGGTGCAGAACCCGGCACTTGGATGTGTTAAATCTCATGCCCTTGGATTCTGCCCATCTGTCCAGCCTGTCGAGGTCCCTCTGCAGAGCCTCTCTCCCCTCCAGCAGATCAACTCTTGCCCCCAGCTTGGTGTCGTCAGCAAATTTACTGATGATGGACTCAATGCCCTCATCCAGATCATCAATAAAGATGTTAAAGAGCTCAGGGCCCAGCATTGATCCTTGGGGCACACCACTAGTGACTGGCTGCCAGCTGGATGTGGCACCATTCACCACCACTCTCTGGGCTCGGCCATCCAGCCAGTTCCTAACCCATCGCAGTGTGCTCCCGTCCAAGCCATGGGCTGACAGCCCTTCCTAAATCCATGCTGTCTGGGCCTGATCCTTTGGCCATCCTGTAAGTGCTGTGTGATTGCACTCAAGATGACCTGTTCCATAATCTTGCCTGGCACTGAGGTCAGCCTGACAGGTCTGTAATTCCCTGGCTCATCCAACCGGCCCTTCTTGTGGATGGGCACCACGTTGGCCAGCTTCCTGTCATCTGGGACCTCTCCAGTGAGCCAGGACTGCTGAAAAATGATGGAGCATGGCCCGGCCAGCTCATCTGCCAGTTCTTTCAGCACCCTAGGATGGATCCCATCTGGTCCCATGGACTTGTGGGGATCCAGGCACCTGAGGAGATCTCTAACTACTTCCCCCTGGATCACAGGGGAACTATGCTGCTCCCTGGCTCCTTCTGCCAGCTCTGCAGGCCAGCTGTCTGGAAGACATTCTGTCCTACTAGTAAAAATTGAGGCAAAGAAGGTGTTAATTACCTCTGCCTTTTCATCATCCTTGGTTACAACATTCCCCTCCGTGTCCACCATGTTTGCTGCCCATGTTTTGTGCATTAGTGTACATGCACTTCAGCTGGGCTGCTGGTTTCACTCCTGACTCCAGCTTACCACTATTTGTGTAAAGACCCATTAGGAGTGAAGTTTGAAGCCTTTTTCTCTTTGCAGAGGTCAAATGATGCACTTGTTCCTTAAAATCTGTTTGCAGTGAGGATTTTTTTTCCTTACAATTTTTTGTTTGAACATCCACATCAAAGAACTTGGAGGTGCTCATAGGGGACCCAGGCTCTCATGTGTTCTCAAGAACCAGCTTCCAGCAGAACTTCCCTTCTTGCATGAGCCCTAGAGGCCAAAGCCTCTGCTTACCTGGGCTGCTAGAGGCTGGGAATAGGGAAGGAGCATGTGAAAGAAGGGAGAAATGAGTGAAAAAAGTTATTAGGGAATAGGCTGGCAGAGACAACTGTGTTAGTAAGAGTACTTTGCCAGTGTAAGAGAATATTTGCCACAGATGTGACATCCCAAAATGCTCTGTATGAAGTGACTAGGAAACAAAAGTTTCTGTTAATAATTTTTCATGTGCAAATCATGGGAAGAGTAGATGGGAAAGGGCTGTTCTTCTGCTTGTGTAAGGAGCGCTTTAGGGCAGTTTGGCACACTGGGCATTTTTTCTTTCACAAACAGGAAATGTGTTAAGAAAATGTGAAATATTTATAGAATCCACAAAGAAATATGGCACTTGCCACTTGAAGATGTTAAAGTTTGAGGGTGGTTAAATAATATGCAAAGTTCCTTTAGCTCAGGGGTGATCTGTGCCAGGGCAGAGTACTGAAAGGGGTAACCTCACTGGAGTGGGAAGTGAAATGGTGATTTAGGTTAAACCTAGATTTTGGCTGTCTTGGCTGTTCCTAGAGTGTGTGCATGTTTTTCTGAGGAAGCACTTGATCACTCCATGTAAGCACAAACTGTGTCTTGCAGAGTAGTTCACATCCAGTAGTTCTTGCTGACTGCATTTGAAAGCCTGGCTTTTCAGAGTTGTTGAAATTTTTTAGCTGGTCAAGACTGGCATGTGATTTAAAAAAATATGGTGCATATCTGTCTGTGGTTGCAAGATCTGTAGACTTTGAAGTAGCAGTTTCTATGTTGGTTGTTTGTGGTTGAAATTTAGCTCAGCCGTAGATTGAAAAAGGCTTGAAAAAAGAACTGTGATGACAGCCTGGTGGTCTGAGCTAAGCAATACAGGACTGAAAGAGGAAGGTTGAGGAATTCTCTGGGCAAAATGTTTGTAAGTTTGGCATGTGAAGTACCAAGAACATTCAGCCTTGATTAGAGTAATTTTATCATGGTTCTTGTTTCTTGTGGCTCTGTGCATGCCTCTTTCAGCCTCCAGTAGTGTCAAGAAGACGACAAACATCATTTATCATCTCAGTGCTGTGGAAGATGAGTAGCTAGCTTGTAGCTCCGGAACTGCTCACAACCCAGCTGCAACTCAAATACACCTAAAGCCATGCTGTGTGACAAATAGTTGTGCTGGTGTGGCATTTTCTGGGTGACCTTATTGCTCTCTACAACTACCTGAAGGGAGGTTGTAGACAGGTGGCTGTTGGTCTCTTCTCCCAGGCAGCCAGCACCAGAACAAGAGGACACAGTCTCAAGCTGCGCCAGGGGAGGTTTAGGCTGGATGTTAGGAAGAAGTTCTATACAGAGAGAATGATTGCCCATTGGAATGGGCTGCCCGGGGAGGTGGTGGAGTCACTGTCATTGGAGGTGTTCAGGAGGAGACTGGATGGGGTTCTTGGTGCCATGGTTTAGTTGATTAGGTGGCTTGGATTGGTTGATAGGTTGGATTTGATGATCTTGAAGGTCTCTTCCCACCTGATTTCTGTTTCTATTCTATTCTATTCTATTCTATTCTATTCTATTCTATTCTATTCTATTCTATTCTATTCTATTCTATTCTTTGCTGTGGGAAGGAGGCCCGTGAGTGTGACAGTGGTGGCTGTACCAAGTTGTGCTTGGATTTGTAGACTCCATTTCTGCTTGTGTCTTTCTGCCAAACGATTACTGAGCTGTCACTGTGAAACTCGAGGTGTTTAAGAAGCGTGTAGATGTGGCACCTCAGGATATATTTTTTAGTGGTCATGGTAGCTGGGTTATGGGTGGACTTGATGATCTTAAAAGTCTTTTCCAACCTTAATGATTCTGTGATTCTGTGATTCTGATTTTCTTGGATTAAAAAAACACAAACAAGCTAGTTTGTGTTTCTGACCAATTTTATTTTGTCTTTGAAATACTCAGAGAATGTGTTAAAACTGTTACTATTTATATTTCAGAAAAATTTGGATTATCTGTTTTATTACAACTGAATTAGTTCATTTTTGTTGCCAGACCATTATCTGCATCAATAACTTCACTGCACATCCTCAGTTGCCGCAATCCTTCATTTTGGCACCACCTTTAATCCCATTGTTTATTCTTATCTATTATGTTCCACATGATATTAAGGAAAGGTTTAATCTTTTATTAAATGGCAATAGTTATTGTTGAGGGATGATAATTTACAACTCTGTTACCAGTGAGAAAGAAATAAACCTTTTGGTTTTATTTCGCTCTTGGAACTGATTACTGATATAAAAGAAACAGAACAACTCATATACCCAGGAAAGCTTATTCCATTATTAAGCTATACACCTGCCTAACTGATGAATAGAACTCAGTCTTGCAGTTAATAAAAACCTGGAGTTATTTCAAGCTGAAACATAGCATAATAAAACAATGCAAATATTGTTCGTTGCAATTTCATCATCATAAGAGAATCAGAGGTCTTAGCTGGGAGTTGAAGGAAATTAGTGTTCTGCTGTAAGTCTAGGCTTCTGGTTTGTCAGATTAATCTTTTGTATTGTTTTCTAAATGTCAAAATGACCACTTTATCTTTAAAATTGAAGCTGAGAATTACTCTCTACTAATGTAAGCATTGCAAGTATATAAAATCCTGTGAGTTTTCATTCAGGTCTGGACAACAGACTCCAGTCATGCTAGCACTAGCTAATCAACAATTGCAAAATTTTGCTTAGCAGTATTATACTGTCCACCATCAGGCCACCATCTTGTGAAAATAAATATCTCAGCAGAAGCAAATAAAATCATTCCTCTTCCAGGCCTCCATCTTTGCCCATAGCAGCAGCACTGTGAAACAGCTTACGTGGTTCCACAGATGAAATTAAAGGACAGTGGAGGAGAATGAAGAGAGTTCATAAAGAAGAAAATGCAAACAAACCACCTCTCCCTCCCCAAAGCTCCCTTTTCTCTAAAACAGAAAGATACTTAATGAATTTGCTGTCCTTTTGGCAAGACACCTTTGTCTTGACTAGAGCCTGAGCAGCTTGTCAAAGCTCCAGGACAGCTTTTCATTCCCTCCTTGTCTTCTTGCTGACTTCTTTGCCTTGCTTTTTGGTAACTGAAGACAGGACCAGGTCCATGGGGTGCAGTGTGAAATAATCCAAGTCTGGTCTCATTAAAATGTAAACATTGAGGGAAGACCAGGCATGGGGCAGTGCAGAGGGAACCCATTATGATGGTTTACATGTATTTCATAAACAACAATTCTCAGCTCATGGTTTCCATAGCTGAATTAAATTTGAGTGAGAGACTGACCTACTTGGTTTAGGTAGGAGAAACTGATAAAGACTTTTTGTCCTTGTGTGCCTCGGGCAAGATTTCTTGGATGATGTTGCAAAGGAGGGTTGGACGTGGCAGCTTATAAATTCAATCAAAGTGTCTCTTACATTTTTGCCTCAAATAAATACACCTTCAAAATACATTTGAGGTAACCTTTTGGACCTTCCATGCCAAATATTCTTGTCTCTGTCTGTATACAGAAAACTCTAAGAGTATCCATTAACTGTTCCTTCTTTACTTCATTCTTATTTCATTAGATTTTATGTTAACTTTTTATGGTTCCACTTGGATACTACATTCTGAATCATGTCTCCTCTGAATGGGTGCAAACACAGTTACCTTGTAAATAAGTACTTTTCTCAGTTTGATGTAATTCAGGTCTTTAAGGCCAGGGCAAGTCAGTTCAGTGAAAGAACTCCTAGGTGACTTCTGAACCTTTTAAAAACGAAGCAAAGCAGTTGTTGGAAAATAGCTGTCAGATTAAAAGGTATTTGGCTCCACTGGTATGTTTACAACCTTCCCAGAAGTTAAAACAAATTGCTGGTTATCAAAAAAAGGAAACTAGGTCTCAAGTCTCATTTACTTTATGTCGTTCTCAAACATTGACACATAAATGATCGTGGAAAACAACCAGATAGACTATTTAATGAAACAGAAGAAGAATTATCCTTCTGAGAGGGCAAGAACATAAAAATTACAAATCTTTTAGTAATTTATTTCCAAGAGCCATTCTGGTTACTCTAGCTGACACATTCTGGCTTCTCCTTCAGTCTCTCAATAAAGAAGGCATCCTAGAATGGCAAATACTAATGTGCACAAGGTGCTTTTGGTATACTTAGGGAGCATGGTGCTCTCACAAATCAAATGTCTGAATTACCTGAAGTAGCATTGTGGTGGGTTGACTTTGGCTGTCTGCCAGACTCACCTAGCTCCTCTCTCCCTTCTCAGATGGCTAGGGTAGAAAATAGGATAAAAAAGCTCATGGGCAGAGATAAAGATGGGGGAATCACTCACTAATTACTGACATGGGCAGACAGACCAAACTTGTGGAAAATAAATTTAATTTAGAGTTGGATTATGGTTCCTGTCAGGAGCACCTACTCCATCATGGGCTCTCCAGAGCTGCAATTGTTTCAGGAAACATTCACCTGCTTTGGTCTAGAGCTCCAAAATTGGAAGTACAATGTAGATGTCCACTCCAATGCACTCCTCTCCATAAGCTGAAGGGAAATACCATCTCCAGTGCCTTGATCTCCTCATCCCTTTCCTCATTCTCTGACCTTGGTGTTACTCACTCCTCAGTGCTATGCATAGAGCCTAGTACAGGCAACTCCTCTAGGAATAGATGCTAGCTCTGCAGCTTCCTGCTGTCAAAACCTTGCTACTTATACCAAATGCAACTACAAAAACAGCTGTATATGCAGAGCTGTTCTTGGCAGAATTTTGCTTTCTGAAGACTGCTATAGTGTTTCAGGGTTTGTATGGATCTGTAAAGAGCTTTATGGGTAAGTTTGAGAGAACCTTAGAACTGGACATGTTCACAACTCAAAACCAGGCAAATTTTAAATCTTGAGAAGGGCAACAAAGTTGGTGAGGGGTTTGGAACACAAGCCCTATGAGGAAAGACTGAGGGAGCTGGGGTTGCTTAGCCTGGAGAAGAGGAGACTCAGGGGTGACCTTATTGCTCTCTACAACTACCTGAAGGGAGGTTGTAGACAGGTGGATGTTGGTCTTTTCTGCCAGACAGCCAGTACCAGAACAAGAGGACACAGTCTCAAGCTGCGCCAGGGGAGGTTTAGGCTGGGTGTTCAGAAGAAGTTCTACACAGAAAGAGAGTGATTGCCCATTGGAATGGGCTGCCTGGGGAGGTGGTGGAGTCACCATCATTGGAGTTGTTCAGGAGGAGACTTGATGGGGTTCTTGGTGCCATGGTTTAGTTGATCAGATGGGTTGAATTGGTTGATAGGTTGGACGCGATGATCTTGAAGGTCTCTTCCAACCTGCTTTATTCTATTCTATTCTATAAAATATGTTTGCTGAAGGTAGCACTGAAGGTAGGATTCTTGCAAGGTTTTGTAGACAACTGCCAAATAAAAACACTTTTCACTCCCATCTTCTGGATGACATCTAAATTGTCCTTCGGTTGTACTTGCACCACCACCAATGAGGCACATCGAAGATGAGCACAAAAAGAAGGTGAGCTTATTTTACCTATTTGATGCTGCAGAATTCAGACACAAGGCTGTATATTATTTCAGCATTCAGTTCCTCACAATTTATATTAAACAGGTTTCACTGGAGAGTATTCTGTCTCTTGTCATTTTTATAATGGACAATGAATTTTCTAAAAGAAAGCTGATGTAATTCTCTTGGCACTTTTGATGGCAGCTGAAAGAGTATAAATGAATATATCCCCTCTGATCATAAAAATCCAAGTAAGCACCACTCATTAAGAGCAGACTGTGACCCCAATGTTTTAGGAATCTTAGAGCAGTGTGTATCACCTAGGTTTTTCATGTTCAAAGTCTTCAGTCAAACCATAAGGTCTTGAGCAGTGTCTTATGCTCTTTTTGAAAAGCTGACATTTGGATTTGACAGAGTAGGACACTGAGAATTAAAAAAGTCCATCTTTGCCTGGCTCAATACCACAACAAACAGCATCAACAAAATGCTTGTCAAACCTTCAGCTGCTTTAGTGCAAGGTCTTGTTTCCTTGTAGCTCTCCATGGTACTGCATGTTGACATATTAATTCTTGTGAGGCTGAAGTTTCCTCCATGGAGAGACATTTTCAGTATCTTGAGATGGTTCCAAAGCAAAGAAACCAGCATTTTCTAAGGCTTAAGCTGTCAAACAGAATAGAGGGGAAGGTATTTTCTTGTAACACCTTTCTCCTTAGATGATCAAAGCTGCTGATTTTTATTTTTTTCTCTTATATCACTAAAATCATGAGGAGGTTTTCCTTCCCTTGCTTTGGAATCACAAATTTTCTTTCATCAGAGGTAAAAATGCCTGTTTTGTACAATGATTAACATCTAATAATCTCATTGCTTCCCAGCATAATACTAGCAGCTTCAATACTTACCAGTTTGACCTTTCCTTATTGCTTTACAGAACATATTTTAAAAAGAACGTGCTGGAAATGATTGTGTGCTTAAAACATCACCTAGATAAGTGCAGGCACAAGTTTTAAAATTGGCAGTGTATTGAAAATTCGGGAATTTCAATCAAGTTATTTCACACATTTGGGAAGAATCCTAACTGTCAACCCTTACTTAAGAACAATCCCACAGGAAAAACATCACAGAATCACCAAGGTTGGAAGAGACCTCAAAGATCATCAGTTTCAACCTGTCACCACAGACCTCATGACTAAACCATGGCACCAAGTGCCACATGTAATCCCCTCTTGAACACCTCCAGGGATGGTGACTCCACCACCTCCCTGGGCAGCACATTCCAATGGCTAACAACTCTCTCAGTGGAGAACTTCTCACCTCGAGCCTAAACTTCCCCTGGCACAGCTTGAGCCTGTGTCCTCTTGTTCTGGTGCTGGTCGCCTAGGAGAAGAGATCATTCACAGCCACAAAATAAAACACAAGAAATACAAATTTTGTTTTGGGTGGTTGTTTTTTTTGTTTTGGTTGTTTGTGGGTTTTTTTTAGGCTAGGCAAGCAACTAACTTCCAGAGGGTTTTAGAAATAAGACTGGGAGGAAAAGAAAATGTTTTTAAAACTGAGAAAATGCATAGCACCTGGACAGCATCATTTAAAACTTATCAGAAGAAAGGAAGTTGATTATATGTGTTATCAGTGAGTGAGCACTCCTTGAACAGCTTAGTAAATTTACTGCTTTCTCCATTCAGGAGGAAATATCTGGCAAGGTAAAGTGCCACAGAATTTTTTAGAGTGATATCATTTGGTCCTAATGCTCCTTTTATTGTATGTAACAGTGAATGTGCTGAGAATCAGAAAGTCAAGCAATTAAATAAGAAATCAATCCCAATTGCTTTATCAGCTGAGCATTCTTTGTCAAGTACAGAAAATGGCATGTGGTGGCTTTGTATGAGATCTCTTTATGTACACAATTCTTCCATGAAATTGCATTGACCTATTCTTACGATCTTGTATCCACAATGAGGTTTTTCTGAACTGCTAACATGCTGCATGTGTTTCCAGATCAAATTATGCAATTGCTTACAAATTTCTTCATCTTATGACTCATTACTTCTCCTCATGTAATGTTTTAAATTTCCTTCAAATTTTGCAGCTGCTAAATGAAAAAACCCCTTCCCAGGCATTTGTAATGTCTTTTACCTGCATAATGAGATAAGGTTTACTATCCCTCTGGAATTTGCCAGTTTGTCTTTGCCATTAAGAGTTCACTTTGGACCAAAATATTGCCTGCAAGAGATCTGAATTTTATTCTTTTTAGCATATTTCTGCGATGTTGTAATTCAGTAATGTTCTTCTCAGCACAGGAGCACTCCTACTGCAGCCTCAAGGGGCCTATACACGTGCTTAAATGTTTTGTTGAACCAAACGAGGAGTGGATTTGCATTAAAAGTGTGCTTGTCTGATCTAAAAATTGCTGTAACTATTAACACCTACTAACATTCAGGACTTACTGAACCAGAGCAAGCTTTACCCAGAGGCACTAAACCCAACAACTGTGAAGGGGTTACATTGAGTTGTGGCTCTTGCAATGCTGCAATGCACAGTTCAGCAGCAAACTCAGCTCTTTGCTTAACACCCCTTCTAAAAGGCAAAAAGATCTCCATATGTGCTAAAAGTGTGTTTGGTTCAACTATTTGTGACTGATTAGTTGGATTCTTCCTGCCTTTTATGCAATGGTACTGCTACTAGCTCCTCGAGGTTTTTATTGTGTGTTTCTTTTGGGTTGAGCTAAACCAGGACTGTTCAGTGATTTTACTTTTCAGTTCAGTATCTTCTAGGTAACTGCACTTTCTGCACTTAGCAAGGTGTTTTCACAGCATCTGCTTATAGTGGTGATAATGCTAGCTGTTTATAGTTAACACCAAGCATTGGTGTCCAGAACAAGGTTACCGGTGCCACATACAAGGGTGCAGAATATAACAGACTGCATCTGTAGAGGATCAGACAGGACAGGTGACTGTAAAGTGACCAACAAGATCTTCTGTTCCATGTACATCATATTTGGTATAAAACTGAGGGATTGCAAGTGTCAAGCTCTCTTCTTCAGTGGCCAGTATCCAAGGAGGGTTCTGTCCATTCTTCTATCTTCTCTGTGTTCTTGAATCCAGTTCCCATCTGCCACTGAGTCTAGTCTGGGACTTTCCCAGTGCCTGCCCACAGTATCAGTGGTGATGGTGAGATTGTTGTCATCAGGGGGTTGGTCTTAATATTTGGTTTGCATTTATTTGTGCATATTTCATTTTATTATGTCCATTAAAACACTTTTAATTTTTGTTCCAATCAAAAAATCTCTCACTTATCCCTTATTATTCCCCTTCAGGAATGGAAAGAGCTTAATAGAGAGCGTTTGTACTTCATTTAGTGGCTGACCCAGCCCTAACTTTTGACAGCTTTTAAAAATATGTTAGAAAGCATGATTGTGCAAAGGATCTTCATTTAGTGTTTTTAAGTAGGCCTGGCCTGGAAGTCAGATTTCATTGACTTTCCACGGGATTAATTATTTTTATCCCACTGTGAGCACAAGGTAAAACCTATCAATACAAAATCATACATACTTTGAATGAGTACTCACGATCTTCTAGAATAGAATAGAATAGACCAGCTGGAGAAGAACTTTAAGATCATCAAGTCCAACCTATCATCCAACACTATCTAATCAACTAAACCATGGCACCAAACACCCCATCCAGTCTTCTCCTAAACACCTCCAGTGATGGTGACTCCACCACCTCCCTGGGTAGCCCATTCTAATGGCCAATCACTTGTTCCATGAAGAACTTCTTCCTAACATCCAGCCTAAACCTCCCCTGGCACAGCTTGAGACTGTGTCCTCTTGTTCTGGTGCTGGCCACCTGGGAGAAGAGACCAACCTCCACCTGTCTACAACCTCCCTTCAGGTAGTTGTACACAGCAAGAAGGTCTCATCTGAGACTCCTCTTCTCCAGGCTAAGCAACCCCAGCTCCCTCAGCCTCTCCTTATAGGGCTTGTGCTGCAAGCCCCTCCCCAGCTTTGTTGCCCTTCTCTGGACACGTTCCAGCAACTCAACATCTTTCCTAAACTGAGGGGCCCGGAACTGGACACAGTACTCGAGGTGTGGCCTAACCAGTGTGGTGTACAGGGGCAGAATGACTTCCCTGCTCCTGCTCGTAGCAAGGGAACTTCTACAACTTATATAAACTCGGAGTGCCTTGTTGGCATGGCTTCATTGGTTCCCCATGAGTGACCATACATTGCACTATTATAGATTATTGGTCCAACTACTAATGACACAACGAGGTTGTTGATGCAGGTGCATGTCCTGTTGTCCCAAGATAACTTTCCATGTTTATAGCTACCAGTGTCCTGTTTTAGTTACATGCTGCAGGCACAGCACTGTTTTGCTAAACTGCTAGCTGGCTCTGCACTTATGCTGAGCATGGCCTACCGCCATGTCAGGCTCTAGGCCTGCACTGCCAGATTGGTCACACTGCTTGTCACCGGCATTGCCACACCTGCTGGCCACACTGTTCCTGATCCAGGGCAGGATGCCGCTGGCCTTCTTGGCCACCTGGGCACACCACTGGCTCATGTTCAGCCCACTATCAACCAGAACCCCCATGTCCCTCTCTGTCTGGCCACTCTCCAGCCACTCTGACCCCAGCCTGTAGAACTGCATGGGGTTATTGTGGCCAATGTGTAGAACTCAGACTGCAGCTTGCACCATGAGACCAGACAGTGTTAAGCATCTGGCAACACTATAACCATAAGAGCATGGGTAAGAGACAGAAACCCACCTAGGATTTAGTGCAAGTTTTCCCAGCTGGCACCTGTGCTGCAGCAGCAGTGTCAGTACCTTGCACAGTTCTCCAGCACAGAGAAATCTATCTGAATTACAATCATATATTTGACTGAACTGAAGGCAAGTTCTGAGCATTGAAGTCACTTCTGAAAATGAGATTTAGCTGAGTTTGAAAATTGGATTTCCCTAGTCTATTGACAGGCTTCCAAAGGACCAGCCAAGTGGGACGGAAAACAGGTTTATAAATGAAATATGTTATTTACTGGTGGAATATTAGGGATGCCTCTGGTGAAGTGTTTTGAATAAGTTTTCCACTGAAATTATCAGAGAGCTGAATTCAGAAAAAAATAATGACTTCATTAGTTGCTATGATACAAAACAAGGCAGAAATTCTCACACTGTTGTTACCGCTGGCATTGTAAAATAAAATAAAGTGCTCTGTCTCTGATGGATCCCGCAGGTTTAACCCATATTTGCAAATCTTCCCACAAGATATAAACAATTACTCTACCTTTTCACATCAGGTGCTTGAAGAGCTTATCACAGCCTGATTTCAGGGCTTTGCAGTTTCTCTAGAGTACAGTGATGGGTGTTTGATATGTGAATATATCAGACACGACACACCACAGACTATAAAAAGATCAAGAAGGGAATACTCCTCATTACCCTTGGTATGTGCTCTCAAAGATGTGACTAATACCTGAATAGTACTGGAAATATGTTTCATGCATCAATGGGTTCCTGCTCCCTTCACAGTGAAGTGTTTAAACTACAGCAACTCTTTTCTACAAGCACATAGGCCCCTGAAAGTGTTTGTGTCTTAATCTGAGATGAGAAATTGTCACATGACTGGAGAAAGGCCCAGTGTCCTAAAAAAATGACACATATACATGAGGAAAATTAATCTATTATTTGCATGGCAAAGCACTCAAGGCTCATCTGAAATCAGAGGTCCTGTTGTGCAAAGCTTCTTATAAGCAAAATTGTAGACATGTCTGTTTCCCACTTGCATATATTTTGCTCTAAAAGATGCTTCCTACCTCAGCCAGAATTTCTAGACAAGATGAAAGAGCCATTTGATGATAGTTTCATAGTTTCATTCAGGGTTGGAAGGGACCACAAGGATCATCTAGTTCCAACCCCCCTGCCATGGGCAGGGACACCCTACACTAGATCAGGCTGGCCAGAGCCTCATCCAGCCTGGTCTTAAACACCCCCGGGGATGGGGCCTCGACCACCTCCCTGGATGATGATGTTTTGGATGTTGGACTTGCCTTACCTTGAGCCCATGAAGATTACCAGTGGGAAGAAAACATTAAAGAGAGTTGTTAATGGAGAAATATTAGCAAAAATATTGTGTTCCTCCTTCAGAAGAAAGAAAACAAAAAATTACTGTATTCATATTTTAATTCGTCATTGTTATTTTCCTTATTGCATGCATCTAAGATTAAGATATCACTACATAAAAGAAAGTGTCACTATAAAATGTATGTTAGCCTGTGGAAGACCTTAGTATAATTTCGTGTAGTTTAGCTTTGTTTAGGAAACCAGTGACAAATTTTCAATGAATCTGCTGAGGGAAGCTTCAGGAAGCTGAATAGGGAAAGGGGGGGTTGGAGGGGAAAGGAATATTTTAGGCATATATTACAATATGAATCATTCTCTCCACTGAATTTCAGAGTGCTAACCTTTATTGCACGGTTTCCAAGAAGACTGGAAGCAAATATTTAGCCAACCTGAAAGGCAGAGGGAAATGTAAACTCTTTTGAACCCAGAACGGTCACGCTTCACTCTCCTATCTTGGTATCAGCACAGCATCACCACTAATAGATGAAGTGAATGACAGTGTGACACTGGTGTTGTAACACAGCTCAACAAAATCGGCTTGTATCTGAAAGCAAGTAAATCTGCTAGCGTGTTCAGGACTTGAAAAACAGCCTCTTGAAGGTGAGTTTCTTTAGAATACTTGAAATCCCTGGGGACATGGATCGTGCTGAGAAAACGATGGATGAGGCCTGGCTCACATCTGCTTTATAAACCCAACTTTGTATTTTAAAAATGTAGTATCACAGAGCTACTCTGGCACATGTAAATTTTTCTCTGCTTCTCCCACAATCCCATATTTTTCAGGTAGTTAATCTATAGGAAAAGTGGTCAAAACATCTTGGGCTTTCAGATGAGTTCATATGTCCCTAGTTTATAGGTTATTCACCAACAGGTTGTGATGTGTGCTGAAAATGTAGCACTTTCAGATGATTTTACAGCGGCAGATTCACAACGCTTTACTGCGTGCCTGAGTGCTCACTGCTGATGTCAGGTTACTAGGGGTGATTATTTGCTAGATTGTGTTTGTGTCTCCTTAGCCTATCCCTTGAAAAATACTAAAAGAGAGCATACAGAGTGCTTAGATGGATCACTGCCCTCTGAAACGGGTGAAATCATCAGCCTGGATGTCCCACATGACTTCTCTGAAGGTGAAGATTTCTAGTCTTTTGGTTAGTGTGATTTAGTCTTCATTTCCCCAGGATTTTCTGCATCTGGAGAGCAATTTCTGAAAACAGGAGGCATCAAGTACCAGAGGCTGCCTCATCTCTTCCTCCTTAATTTGGGTCCCATAAGACTGGGGAGTAGGTTGACTTACACAGGGTAGGCCAGGATTTCTGGAAAATCTGTAACTGGTGACAGCACATCCTTCTGTTCTCTGCTGTGTTCTTCTAAGGGTTCTGGGAACAGAAAACAGTGCAGAAGTGATAACAAATCCTTTGTGTAGAAGGAGAGAAAATGTCCACTTAGGTCTGTGGGTGCTGCTGCTGATTTGCACATTATTTCACTGACATGTGTCTTCGTATCTTGAAACATGGATTCATCTTTCTTTTACAAGTTGTCTCAGAAATTACTCTTCAAAAAGATGTCAAGCCATGTAATAGATTTGTGTGGCTATGACAAATTACAGGAAGGAACAAACCCAATTTTTTCCCCTTCTTGCTAAAAAATAGGGCAATTTGAGACACTTTGCAACAAGAGTGGTTCTAATATAATGGCATCTCAGTAGTCAGATCTTTTCAAAGTGTACTCCATGACAATACACACAGCCATTTGCAGTGGCCTTTGTGTCATTAAAGAAATTGAATGTATTTAGTCTTCCTGATGAATGCTCCTAAACTATTTTTTCACTGTTTTTAAGACTACAACAATTTCCAAAGCATTTACCTTGGATTTAATTTCAGGGAACTTCTGAATTGAACTAAATTGTTACCCCATTGTGCCCAAAGATTTCAGCAGTTTATGGTGTTTTTCACAAATCCATGCTCACTGAGAGATGTCCATAGAGGTGAAAATGTCATGATCTGGTGTCTGCTGCAAGGAGGTGTTCAAACACCTTAGATGATACCATCCAGCACAATAATTTCCCTAAACTAAATAGACTGACAGCCCAGAGGACAAAGGGAAAGTTGACTGTGTGGCTGCTGGACCAGAACAACTATATTGAGTTATGTACTGCTCTTTGCATGTGATGTCTTCTCCAGACTTCTGAATATCTTCTACTTGCCAAAGGGAAGAATTTTTCATATACCATGAAAATTTCCCTCTTAGTCCCCCAAAGATCTGTAGATATTTGTTTAAAGGCCAAGATACTCACTATCACTCCAGTTTAAAGAACTTTTAAGGAAGGTTGGAACCAAAATATCTTTTAACAGGAAGTATAAGATAGTACCCTTTATTTCTTTACTCCTGAGAAATCATTTGATGTTATTTTCTGGTTTGGGAAAGATGAGAATAAAGGACTGGCATGTTCTGCTCTCTCTGTACTCTTTGTAAGCCTGAGCATGTAATTATGGAATGGTTTTGAGTATTTTTCCTCTTGATTTTAAGTATATTCTTGTAAAAACCAAAAGAAGCTAAAAAGAAAAGATCACTGAGATGAGCTTTGACACATATATTTTCTTACTTAAATTCCAAATGTTGATTTGTTTGCACAGGTTTGCCTGTAATCCTGTACTTGTCATTGAAACGTTTTGCTTACCAGAGACTTTACAGAGAAGAACTTCTTTAAAAGAAAACACACACACACAAAACCAAACTGGCAAACTATTGCATCATGGATGATAGGTTGGACACGATGATCTTGAAGGTCTCTTTCAACCGGGTCTATTCTATTCTATTCTATTCTATTCTATTCTATTCTATTCTATTCTATTCTATTCTATTCTGTTCTGTTCTGTTCTGTTCCATTCTATTCTGAAATCTGAGAGCTTTATTCTAAAACATTGCTTTTTTAATCCACAAAACTCAAGTGAGAAACCTTATTTTCACATCATTAGGTTCTGAAAACTTTTTGCTAAGCTTGGCTAGTTATTGGTCCTGCCACTTATCCAGCCTGATTTACAAGGGCTATCAATGCCTTCCTCTCCCTGTGACTTAAGTGGGACTTGCAGATGCTCAGCAGTTTTAAATATCAAGCCAATAATTTTTTTTTTTTTCTGGCAATTTATTCTACCCTTCGATTTTTCTAGTCTTTTGTGAAATAGTATTTTGGCTGAAGATCTTCATTGTTGGCTCAGATCCCCTTTCCTTCACATGGGAAAGAACCAACTTTGCAGCCAACTTCATTTATCTCATCCAAAAGGTATATTTTAGTGCTAAGAATTAATTACCTTAATCATCATGAATAGTGAGAAATATATCAGCAGCACTCAATTTGTTATTCCATGAGTGTCATTCTTCTCTTCTTTATCTTTGTTCCTCTGTTGAAAAATATCAGTTCTCTTAGTTATTTTGAACTTTTTGGACTGTTTTTGCTGCTACACAAAAGTATGACTGCGAGATGTTTGGAAACCATAAAGCGTTACATTTAATGCTGATTTAATATGTGGCACTAATTTCTTTCATACTGGGGCTGTAGATTTTTGCAGCTGAGCCTCTAACAGATTTTTCATAGTATCATAGTATCAGTCAGGATTGGAAGGGTCCACAAGGATCGTCTAGTTCCAACTCTCCTGTCATGGGCAGGGACACCCCACACTAGATCAGGTTGGCCAGAGCCTCATCCAGCCTGGTCTTAAACACCTCCAGGGATGGGGCCTCAACCACCTCCCTGGACAACCCATTCCAGGGCTTCACTACTCTCACGGTGAAGAACTTCCTCCTCACATCCAGTCACTCCTGTGACTGAAGTCACTGGTGTCCTGCTCATGTTATATCAGGCCAAGAGCTGCCTTGAAGTGCAGATGTGTGCCATTAGTTAACAACTCTTTCAGATTTTGTTTCTTGATAGAAACATTTCTGTCTCAGCCTAAGTGGCAGTAGGATTCTTGAATTCTCCCTTCTTAGCCCAAATTATTCAGCCTCACAAGTATATTATTGAGTTTTTGCAAAATGCTTGGGGGTACAGATTTAATGAAAGGTATATTAGAAAGCTTTGTGGGATTGTTCAAGTAATGATCTCCCTGAAGTGATACTCAATTCACTCTGCGTCTGCTTTGCTAATGATGGTCTGAGATACTGGTAATTAGATCTGTGCCTGTTGAGTTTTTCAGAAGAAGAGGAAAATAGGAGAAGCTGACCTGAGGAAAAAAAGAAGGCCCTAGATTTGAGGTTTTTCAAAGAGTATATAGACAAAGGTCTCTTCCTGGTCTATAATGCACAGGAGTAACATGAAATCTTTGGAAAACCATTTAGTGGGATGTAAAAAAGCTTCAAGCAGAGCTCAGCAACTGCAAGCTATTAAGAAGCACCTGATTTTCATGGATATGCATTCATGTCAATAATACTTTGTGCATGCATGTAGCTGAAGGAGACTGTAAGAAACACATGCTGAAAGGTCTTGGTTCAGAGATGATGGTGAAATGAAAAGCTGAAGAGAGAAGCGGTGAGGGGAAGCAAGGAGAAGTCAGGAAAGATTGATTCAGATATGAGTGTAGAGAGACAGAACTGGGAATAGGAAGCATAAAAATACAAGAAAGGTAGACAAGAAAAATCACACCAGAGGAAAATAAAGAAGAAAAATTGCAAAGGAAATGGAAAGAAATTAATAGGAAAGAAGAAAGAAAGTAGAAAACAACACATACTTGTGCTGCTGCCGAAAAAGCTGTGCGCTGACACAATACAGAGATTAAAATAAGTAAAAATTCTCCATTTCCTCCTGCAGGGAACAGCTTGTGAGACCAAAGCTTGAAAATACTGTTCCAAGCAGTGACTTTGGGCACAACAAAAATTACTATTTGGCCCTAAAAAATTAGACACGTGCAGAAGTGACCCTACGGGACTATGGGGCTAGTGGGAGAACGTGGCCCTAGTAATGCAGTTGCTCTAAGCAGCCATGTTGTCTATTAGTAATTTCATTTATGAATAGATGAATTGCCAAATCCTTATTTAGTGTTGCACATGTGATTGAATGACCAAACCTGACAATGCTTTTATTTATCTGTTCAGGATTTAGTTTGGCTAAGTCCCAAGCCCTCTATAGCACTTTTGGCTGTCCCAGCTGCACTGTGTAGCAGTGCAGGATTTTGGCAGGAGGCTCCCACATAAAGCAGATTCCAACTCCAGAGCCAAAGTTCAGAAAATGCTGCTGGAGCCCACCTTGGTGGAAGAGTAACAGGGATCAAACACATTAGACTGCAATGAGGTTTCATATTTTGTACTTCCAGGAACTGTATTTTGGAACACAGCAGGAAGCTGCATTGTTTATGTGGCAATTGTTCAAGAGCAGCTAGGACATGGATGTCTTTGGTGGCTGCTTTGATACTGAGACCTTATAAACTATTATTCAGTTTTCCAGATGTAGGTTTAAGTCTGATCAATCTTTCTGAGGTTCAGTAAACATCATGTACTCAAATGGAAATCCACCTCCATGAAGGTGTCAAGGATTTCCTAATTTTTCTCAAATTTTGCCTTGGCTTTATTTTGAAACACACTTATTCATGGTAGAATGTATTTTTCCTTGGCTAGAACTGCTTCTTTTTGCTTTAAGACATGGAAATCTACCTGCGATGACTGGCATGTAAACAGCCTGCTGGAAAGGCATACAGGAAGGGGGCGTGTGAGGAGTTAACACACTTAACAATCTCTGTGGTTGTCAGAATAATTAATGCCACCAATAAACATGCTAATTAGTTGACATGGAGAAAAATCTTCCTGTGTACATGCTGGAATTTTTCATATTATCCTGACTGCAAACACCACCTTATCATATCCTTACCTTTGAACACTGCCTCTACATCATTTCCTGGGTTTAGACACTTGTTATTGACTATACAAAGAGCAGCAAAAAGACTTAATAAAATCTGACAGCAGGCAGCTTTTCCTGCCTGGAAAGATTAAGCGCTTAGCACTTTGCATTTCAATTACCTAAAACTAATGGAAAAAGTATTTTACATTTTAGCCTCTTATTTGGCAAATTGCTCGGAGGAAAAAAAATATTTCTGATCTAGAATTACATTATTCTTTTAAAAGTGGTTGAAAAGTGGATGAATCTGTTGGCTGCAACATGTAACACTGCTTTTTTTTAATTAGGCAGATATTATGCAAATTTTAATCAATATTATTGTGTGTCTTCTTTCTGCTAATGCAGCTACTGCCAGAATTTTAGCTCTTTCTCAATCTAAAAGTGTATTTTAGAGCTGCTTATATAAATTGCTTCCAATAAGTCATGACTATTCTAATCTTCATAAATTAGCTAAAATAGTTCCTTATCCTTATCAAGGCCTGTAAATGGATCTAATCAGTAGAGATTTTTCTATTTGAATGGTCATTGTATGGAATAAAGCACCGACTTCAATTCCAGTTGTTCATTTGTCCTGTTTGTACTCAAAGTTTTTCATGAAGAAGGATGGTTATTTAAGGCATCACATACAAACAACTTGAATCAAACTGTTTACTGAATACTGTCTCCATAAATAATAATGATATCCTTCTTTTTCATTAGTGTGTATTTCAGTTCTAACAAGTGAAATGAATCTCTTTGGCTTATGGATAAAGGACTTGCCAGTTCCAATATTTGAAGTGTTTTCTTGCAGAGTAATCATGTATTTCCCTGCAGGTACATCACAGTTTAAATATTGTTAGCAAGAGCAAAACTATAATAATAAATGATACAATATAAATGATGCAGAATGTGGCTTGAAATTATATATGAAGTATGGGGTAATTTTAAAGGCAGAAGCTTTGATGCTTCTGAGTTACTCAGTTAAACCTTCCCACTGCAGCTGACAATGGCACCAACTGAGTGATATTGTCCTTGTAGCCTGGGTAGTTGTCAGCTATTCGCATCCTTCAGTAGAAGAATTGATGATGCAGGTCAAGTATTCCCTTGGAGCAGCTGTGTTTATTAACACAAATTACACAAAATTCTGTATCTCTGAATGCAGTGGAAATGGACTGGTTTTAGGAATTCTTCTGCAGCAAGTCCTGCATGGGAAAGGACAAACGTCACTCTGTCCTACACTTGCTGTTGTCTCTTTCTTACTTTGCTTTTGGCATGTTCTTCCTGCAGAGATCACATTATCCACAGAGAGCTAAACAAAAGCTATTATTCTGGCAACCCACCAGACAATTACCTAAACAACAGTCAGACAGAGATGCTGGCATTTAAGAGAAAACTGGTTTCTTAAGAAACAGAAATTAGAGTGAATTAGAGTCACAGGGATGTAACTTCCCTTCATATGAAAAAATGATTGAGGCCCCATGTTATGTAGGTGTGTTGCTCACCAGAAGGGCTTGAGGCAAGTTGAGCTGGTCTCCCTATGGTCAAATGAATAATTGTGTGCAGAGTCCTTCTTTTCCAGAGCCCAGGTCTTATTCAAAAGTGAAGACTCCGGTGACAGGGGAGACCTGGGAGTATCTCCATGTTCCTAACTCAGGCAGAGCAGAAACGCAGAACAGCTTCTTTTGCCTCCTGGTTTCCAAGCGCGAGGCAACTCCAGCAGTTCATATGTTAAAAAAAAAAGAAACAAGTTTCCTTTAAAAATTCCTGGCTAGATTTTTATTTATTTATTTATTTAGGAAAAAACTGCAAATGTACCTTTGCAGTTAATAATAATAAAATTATGACAGAAGGTAAACATTTTGACAAGTTCTGGATCATTACAAATGAGAATCAAATCCTCACCTCCATGGAGCCAGATTTTAGTAAAGCTTCTTGAATCAAAGTTTCCAACTTAATGTTATTCAGTCTAAATAATGTCTGATATCTCCACATTATTTCATGGAATAGAAAAGTGACTTCATGCAGAAACAATAATAAGTGAAGCTTATTATAAATTGCCTTATACGGATCTAAGCAGTTGGCTGTCGGGTGACAAGCACAGTGACTCAAGAGTAGCTCTGCTTCTGGGAAATGGGTCATGGATCATCCAGTGAACTATTGAGTTACCTGCTACAATTATATTTGAGCAATTTTCAGTTAGTGAGCATGTAATCTGAGAATCATGATTGTTCTGAAACAGAAGGACCATAGTATGAAGTGAGAGATCCATCCCAGAGAGAGGCATTTCCTTGTGGCTTGGTTAAATATGGGTTTTGGACAATTAATGATTAAGTGGACTTCCACTGGAGGAATGAGTTCAGTTAACATGTTGTAGCAGGGGCTGAAAAGAATGCCAAGAAATGTTAAAGAGGGATTTTGCGATGGGGAAGCTTCTCATTGATGATATTTTTTTTTTCCTGTTTAAACTATAGATAGATGCTTAAAACTCACTGGATTCTACTTCATGCAAACATTTTATACCAAATGAAGCTTATGTCTTCTCTCTTATTGCACAATCTAAGACAAAATATTCATACTAATCCCTAAGATTTTAATCAAAAAGGCAAAGACATGTAATTTATACTTCAGTGGACATGTTACTCATCAATGGAAAAAGCTGCAAGCAAATTTGTTACGCAGTATTTCCCCCTCGCTTGGCAATATTTACTTCAGAGCCTGTGTAACAACAAGCAGAAATCTGCAGCATGGAAAAGACAATGGAGTGATTTGGGATTGTTGCTTTTGATGGAATCCCATTCTCTTAACTTTTTGAAATACCTCTACTGAGATGGAGATAATAGAGGAAAAGGGGTGTTCCTCAGGCAGGAGAGCTGTTGTCAGAACCCAGCTGATAATCTCTTACAATGTTCTCATTACTGACAAACAAGTTAGGCAAAGAGTATAGTGGAAGTGAATTACAGCTGCTGTCACCTACTTGTCACAGCAACACACATGCGTCACCTCTGAGACCATAGCCTTGAAGCAAATAGATAGTTTCAATTATCCAATTTTCACAATGAATGAGACCTGTTTATTGGAAATCTATAGATGGTTGGCAATGGCAAATGGTAACTGTGAATATATCCAGTTTGGTGTCTGTTAATTTACAACCTCTTCTGAACTGTAGATTAGTAATGTTATTTCTTGAAATGAGCAGAGGCAGTATAAGTACCAGAAGCAGAATAAGAAAACTTTATCTTCCTCCTTAATACTTTTAAGTTTGGCTTTGTATTCATTTATAAGTAAGCAGTGGCTGGAGATCCTCATCTGGGGGGTCACGTTCCTTTGGGCTGCATTGAATAGCTGAAGATAAGAACTGTTTTTCTGCAAGTGTGGTTAAAAATGTGAAAAACAAGCAAATAAAGGTGACATTTGCCACAGTAACAGCTTAATAGAAGCAAAGAAACAAACTGGTAGTAGCTTGTGAGAGCTATACTATGAATTGTTCTCAAGTATGCAGTGACATTTCACTATTAAATAGCTCATTGTTGTCTTGGGGCTTGCATGTGGTTTTGTGCTATAGTCCTTAAGTCTGTCCAATTTTTGTTTTAGAATTATGTGCATGAAAAGGATGGCCAAAACATCACTCAGCCTCTTTTTGGCAGAGACTTTTATGCAATGGAATATTTTGCTCAAGTCAGTGAGGAAGTGCTGTCCCTTGCCTGGGCAGCCCTTGAAACAAGAGGTGTCTTCTCACCTGTGAAACAAGTTTTGATCATGGCCCCAATCCTGAAGGTATGGGAGATCTCTGAGATATGCAAACCCATTGATAACTCGAGGGTTAGGACTGGGGACACTTTCTAGGAAGTTTCTGGAGAATGGAGAACATCTAGGATGTCTCATGACAGCCCATGCAGTTGTGTCCTGTGCTCCTCTCCCAGATATAGATGGCTGTTTTACAGACAGGAATATGTATGAAAAGGTCATTCAGCCTGGGACTAAGACATAGATAAAGAGAAATCTTCTACTGTGCAGGGGTTTGTGAAACCCAGGGTTGTGAAACTGTTGCTGCTCTCTGACAGAAATGTGGGACCATTCGTTGTCTGTGTTGATCTGGGTGACGTGATGGGCATCCACCACAGGAGGGACCAAGCTATGCCTGTAAACATTTTGCCATTCTTTTTCCTGCTCAGTGGTGTAACTCTCTCCTGGTGTGGATTCAGATTTAACTGTTTGATCCTTGCTGGTGGATTGATCTTCTCTAGCTCCTTGCAGAACTAGAGAGTGTATCAACGATGTCTCATTGGCAGGGGAATTCAGCTACTGTCAAATTTGCTTTCTGTGGAGCTATTGAATAGGAATCCATAAACCAAGTAAGTGTGGCATAAGCACAGTTTCCTTTCAATACTCTTAGGGAGGCATTTTGAAGTTAGGAATCACTTAAAGAAATTAGCCTATTGTCTTGAAATTGAGCTCAGAGAGACCTGCAGTAGCTCCTGACCTGCAGCACAGACAGTAAGGGATAAGCCTTAACACACTGTGGTCTGACAAATGCTGCGGGTCTGGGTTTCTGCCTGCAGAAACTTAACCATTGGCTGGAAAGAGGGAAAAATGTTTGAGTCTGAGGATGGTTGTGAGACTTAACATGGACATAAGTTCATATCTTGTAGGTCCATGTAGACGTGGGACTTAAAAAATCATAGGCAAGAGGCATTTTCTTATTTCCAAAGTAGTTCTTTCCTTTCATGTGGTATCTTGCCAATATAGATCCTGGAATCTCTCATGATGAGTCTGGGGTATTTCACCAGCATGGCTGACAGTGCAAACCTGAATGCCTTTTGTGGATTCATTTACACTTTGGTATATAAATGAACCTCAAATAAGCACTATAGTCTTCTAGGAGACTCCCAACTTCCCAGTCTTTGAATAGCTGTTGTTAAAACCTGTCAAGGACCCTATCTGGGCTTTCTCAGAAAAAAACAATATTAGAAAGGCAGATGAATGAAATTCTGTCTGAGAAAGGCAGAAAACCTAGTCTAGAGGCTTACATGAGTGATGAAATCTTGGCAAACCCTACAGAAGTACCTCCTTGGGAGGAACACTTTCACACAGTGAGCATAAAACAGCTATGAACAAATTTATTCTTGGACACAGCAAATGACCACCAGAATTTCTGGTTGCCTTTGCAGAGTGACATAGTCTTCTGTCCTTTGGGTGGCCTTCTTCATGTTACCTGAGTAACTTAAGATATGATGGATGCACAGCTAAAGCTAGTATGCTATTTCTTCTCTTTCTGATTATTTTTAACCTTAATGTGTACAATTCCTAGGACATTTAAAGGAACTTTAGAGGTAAATCAAAACCAATGACAGAGATTAAACATGGGCACTTTTGGCACACTGATGACAGAGGGCAATTAGAGGAACTGGGGTTATTTTATTGAATAATTAAAAAGAAGACCCTAGAAGCTGCATTTCATCTCAAGTTTCAGTTATAACACTCCATATATTTGATTTCTGGTGTATTGATCAAAAACTGATCATATCTTTTTTTAGTGGCAGATAATGACTGTTGAAGAACAGTGAGGAAAGTGATATCTTTGCTAATGGCCAACATGGCACCCCTAAAATAGGAGCTGCTTGCATTTGTGCTAAGTATAGGAAGTTTCTTATTTATATATCCTGCCAGTTTAGATATGAGGATAATCAGTCTAACTTCCAGATCAATAACTGTGTCCCTCTCCCTTCAGAAGACAGAACAGAGTCAACCTTTGGCTGGTATTTTGTTTACAGATATAGAAAATGCCATCTAAAAAGATTGCAGCTGCCCATCTTTTACTGATCAAAGATGATCTAGTGTTTGTTAACCAGGGAAATGGGCTTGAAAAGAAAGAGAAATGTGAATGTTGTCTTCAAGGTAGCAGAATGCTCAGGGAAGAATTAGTGAGCAGCAAGTGAATGTCCTTCCATTACTGGGGGCACTGGTAGCACAGGTCAACCCTGCTGCATTTCCCTGGGTCCTACTGCCCTGCCCAAAGAAGGGATTGCAGTGTGATATGGATCCTCTCCACATGGACCGCAGAAAATGCCTGCTGTACAGCACTTAGAATCTCTTACTGGTGTCTATATTGTAAAAAGCTGGGTTCTCATCTTATGCATTCAATACAAAAAAAGAAATGATTCTCAGATTGCATTGGGTTGGAAGGGACCCTCAAAGGTCACCTGGCCCAACCATCCTGCAGTCAGCAGGGACATCTCCAAGTACATCAGGCTGGCCAGGGCCACATCAAGTCTGATCTTGAATGTCTCAGGGATGGTGCCTCAACCACATCTCTGGGCAATCTCTTCCAGCATTTCACCACTCTCATTGTAAAGAGCTTCCTCCTTATGCCTAATCTAAATCTTCCCTGCTACAGTTTCAGACCATTGCCCCTCAATCTGTTGCTACAAGCACTTCTAAAGAGTCCTTCCCCAGCCTTCCTGTACGTTCCCTTCAGATATTGGAATGTAGCTATAAGGTCTCCACAGAGCTTTCTCTTCTCCTGGCTGGACAACTCCAATTCTTCCAGCATCCTCTTCTGATTATCTTTGTGGCCCTTCTCTGGACTCAGTCTAGGAGGACCATGTCTCTCTTTTGCTGGGGGCCCCAGAGCTGGACACAGTACGCTTGGTGAGGTCTCACCAGAGAAGAGTGGAAGAATCACATCTCTTGACCTGCTGACCACGGTTCTTCTGATGTAGCCCAGGATGCAATTGGCCTTCTGGGCTACAAGTGTGTATTGTTGGCTCATGTCCAGCTTCTTGTCCACCAGTACCTCCAAATCCTTTTCTGATGATGCTGCAAATTATTTTTTCCTACATAAAATATGGGGGAACCCTCTTCAGGAGCAGCTTGTCCATGCCAATGGGCTTAGAAGGACATAGTGGCTAACATATTTTCACTAAAGACTAGGCCAAGTTTTAACGTAGCAGCTGAGCTACAAATTTTGCAGTGCTTAGATCTGCCATTTCTTATTTTGCCTTATTTCTGATTTATACAGACCACAAAATTTATTAAAAGTTGATGTAATTACATCTTTGACCCATGAAAATCTCCATAGATGATTTTAAAGTCAAGGGTGGTGCAACCCTGAGATAAAATCTTTAAAGCTGGCTGTGAATTATATCCCCAGTTATAAATCTTCATGGAATTGATATATGATGTAAGAGTATAGACTGCCACAGCACAGTGTGAGATTTGCCACTCTTACTCAAATTTTATTATATTCCATTGCATTCAGATTCTGCTCACAGAGATCAGAGAGAGATGACAAAACATGGTTCTTTATCCAAAGAGCATCCTAGAAAGGTGCATAAATAAGTATTGGGAGACACTGGAAAACAGATGGGTGCAGGTAATGCTTGAAGGTCTATGTTGTGTCTTGCCAAAACACTGGATACTTTAAGATGACATGAGGGAAGAGAGGCCTGTGCTATTATGCATTTAATTTCATTTTTATGGCACAGTTTTTCACACTGTACATGATAACTGAACGCAGCAGCTGGATTAAAACCATTTATGTCTTGTTTCCTACGGAGGGAAATCAATCCTTTCTTTTCCTTGATGTATTTCCTATGGAATAAAATCAATGTAGTGTATTTTCTTTTATGTGAGTTGGTTAGTGATTGTTGGAGGGGGAAAATGTTATGCTTTACATGAGTGTAATAAAAGCAAGTTCTTATGGCTGGCAATTAAAATAACTCAATTTAGAATGAAAACATATTTTAAGAAGGATGTGGGAATACAGTTTCTATGACATCTGAAATGAACTTCATAGTGAGCCAGGACAGTCATGTGTCAGCCACCAGAATTAATTCAAGGAGACTGCAAGGAAATTAATTTTAGTGAAAGCCAGTTTTGATAGGTGCCCAAATGCCAGTTCAGCCTCTTGAGGATGTTCTTCTGGTTCTAAGGGATGAGAACAAAACCCAGCCTTGCTGACAAACACCTAGAATATCTTTAATAGAAAAAGATGTTGCTGTCCCAGCAGTGTGATTGCCTTGTTTCCTTTTTGCTCAAAGAATGGATGATTGAAAAAAGGGAGATAACTTGTTGTGGTCCAGTTCAAGGCAAGAAGAGGGGATCATGCAGCAATGGAAAATGTAATACAAGATACAAATACCCTGATCAAAGCTGTCTTGATCGCCGACGAAAACAGAAGCTCCGCACCATGCTGAAGGAAATGAAATAAGGAAGTTCAAGCACCAATTACAACTGCAG
The DNA here is from genome assembly GCF_026170545.1 of Melanerpes formicivorus. NCBI lineage: Eukaryota > Metazoa > Chordata > Aves > Piciformes > Picidae > Melanerpes > Melanerpes formicivorus. The sequence continues at coordinate 34,352,060 of NW_027142357.1, read as the reverse complement.
CCTCACTCTCTTACCCTGCACTGCCAAGTGCCCAGCTCTGGGTATGGACATCAAAACCCAAGAAGCTGCAGCAAGGTGCCTTCCTATGGGGTACACTTGGCACCATAAACTTTTCCTTTCTGCTGCAAACTGCTTAGAAGTATTACTGTTAATGGATAGTAAACTGCAAAGAGAAATTTGTGTCCATGATAATTTAATAAGCATATGGCAGGAGCTAGAGACAGCCTTGAGTAGTGTGAGTAATCATTTTTCACTGGAAAGTGTTTTGAAATGGAAACTTTCTGCTGAGAAACTGTGTTTCTTCAGGACAAGTTTCCTTGGATAGATTTCAGCGTTCTGAAACAACCAGACAAAAAATGAGCTTTGCCAGTATATCCCTCTAAGGCAAGAGCAGAGAGAGACACTCTCTATATCTGTGGTGTCAACATCAGTGATGTTTCAGGCATTCACAACTACATTGCTGCTTTTTTTTCACTGGTTATTATTCAGTTTTAAACAACAAAGTATTATTTATGTAGTGAAATAATATTCTTCATAGTAGTTATCATAAAATAGCATTAAAGTTTTCTATGCTTTAATGTCTTTTTTTCCCGCTAATCTGCTGGGTTTATGAGTAAATATATTAAGTGGTTTTCTTTGGAAATCAGCAAATCAAGATGCATTCTGCCTGACTGCACTGCATTTGTAAAGATATTGTCAGTCACATCTTGTCTTCATCAACATCTCTCCTCTAAATCTATCACTTGGGGGAGTTTTCAGTCAAGAGGAGAAGAGACACTAGTGAACAGAGTTGAGATCTGCATGTAGTGTATGGATGGGGATATAAGGATAGCCAGGAGTGCTAGGAACCCCTGACAGGAGCATGTTAGCACCCAGGCACAGTGACAGGTTTTAATTTGCTTTCTTATGACTGCTTTTCTTTCTGCCCCCACCCTCTCAGTGGGGCTAGCATGGTGGGGTCAGCCTTGGGTGGGCAGGGAGAGCGTAGAAGAGTGCCCAGAAAGGTCTCTCATCCGAACAGGATGCCTTATTCTGGTATGTCTCCAGGAGCAATTCTCTTCCAGGTTTGTGGGAGAGACTGATGCTCACGGCTTCCCAGTGTGCAGCTTCAAGTATCTCCACTGCTGTTTCCCAGGGAGCCTGCTGCATGCTGCATGCTCTGAGTGTGTTGATGATACACTGCTCTCATCAGCTTAAATCTAAAATACCAGCATGACAGAGGTCAGGAAGACCCGACAGGCTTTCACTCAAAGTTCACAGGAGAAAATAGTACTTACAGTGCTTTATATGCCTTGGGGCAGTATTTAGCCAGGAAACCTCTGTCTTCTGCATCCACTCATTCTCTCAAGTGGAAAAAAAATGCTGATGCTCTTGTCTTGGAGAGTTTAAATAACAAGCTCTGAACAAGCTACAGAATTGAGGTCAGGCAGTTCATGAAGGGCATTTAGCAGGTATGGTGTCCCAGGCTGTCTTTTGGTCCTGCTTTGAGTAGTGTCCACAGTGCCGCCACCACTATAAAACTCGGGTACATCTCTGGGAAAGAGGAGTCTTCTTTCCACCATCAGTAGCTGGACTTAAGCCTGGTGACTGCAATTATCTTTTCCCTTCCTGGCAGGTGAGTGTATGGACAGTAATCAAAGTCTATCTGTGATCTGATTCTTTGGAAAAAAAGAGTTAGTAAGAGAGACAGTACAGCAAAGAGAGCACTGTGTGATTTCCTTTATGTTGTTTTCCCTGTGACTTGATGCTTCTAAAGAGAACAGCCTACAGGGTGCAAAGTTCCCCAGATCATTACGGGTAGAAGGAGGAGTTAAAAATAAAGAATATACTGCACTATCTATTAATTCAGTGGCAAAATTGTGCTGTTCTCCTTTTCTCTCAGCCCACTGGATTAATTTTCAGCACTCAGACACTTTATTTAAGTAATAATACTGCGGCAGATTTGGTCCACAGTGTTTCCCCTGGCAAGTTTTAATTTATCTAGGGAAAAAAAAAAAAGCTGACTTTTTTTCTACCTAAAGGAAGAAGGGACATAGCATTAGATAACTGTTTGGGCATGTGGAAATTATGGGTTGTGTCAAGGTTATTGTTTCTCTACAGTGATAACAGGAATTAAATAACCTACAGAATTCATATTTTGGGAAAAAAAATCATTCACACCTCACTTACTACTAATGATATAGTTCAGATCAGTGATTTTTACATCCCATATGGTTAGCTAATGATTACAGAAAGGCCTTCAAAGAATGTATATTAATGACATCAGTTATTGCATATGATAGGCTTTATGGATTATCATGAATATCAAGTGGCAGGATATAAACAACAATAGCATGTGATGTGTGAAGCTATGTGAAGAAATGAGGTCATGAAAAGTTAGCTGAGCATTTCCTTTTGAAAAAGGTTACTCAACTGCAATAATGGTCAATTCTCAGCAGACAGAAAAAACATTCCTTCATCTGGTTTCCTCTTGGGCATTTAGTAATGGAGGTCCCACTTGCTGTACTCAGGACTGGTTAGGCCACACCTTGAGCATTGTGTCCAGTTCCGGGCCCCTCGATTTAAGAAGGACATTGATACACTTGAACATGTCCAGAGAAGGGCAATGAGGCTGGGGAGAGGCCTCAAGCACAAGCCCTACGAGGACAGGCTGAGGGAGCTGGGGTTGCTTAGCCTGGAGAAGTAGAGGCTCAGGGGAGACCTTATTGCTGTCTACAGCTACCTGAAGGGAGGTTGTAGCCAGGTGGGGATTGGTCTCTTCTCCTAGGCAACCAGCACCAGAACAAGAGGACACAGTCTCAAACTGTGCCAGGGGAAGTTTAGGCTCAAGGTGAGGAGAAAGTTCTTCACAGAGAGAGTCATTCGTCATTGGAATGGGCTGCCCAGGGAGGTGGTGGAGTCACCATCCCCAGAGGTGTTCAAGAGGGGATTGGATGTGGCACTTGGTGCCATGGTTTAGTAATCATGAGGTCTATGGTGACAGGTTGGACTTGATGATCTTTGAGGTCTTTTCCAACCTTACTGATTCTATGATTCTATGATTTTATCATGTCATTACTAATGAAAACAGTCTGCACTGGCAGCACTGACTGAGCGGAAGTTTTCACACATTATTTTATAGGAACAGGTACCCTGAGTTTTGCCTGCAACTATGTTCTTTGCTATCAGATTCCTCACTTGTTTTCAAGTCTAATTTTATCTATTTTTTTAAAGAAAAAGCATAAAACCCAGGGAATATCTGGTAAGGGAGTATGTGATGCTGCATCATGGACTTGTTGTGCCAGGCTGTGTGTTTTGCTTGTGTTTGGCCCCAACACACCCTTGCTGTGTGTGGTGCTGTGCTGCTCCTCTCCCTGGAGCAGAGGAATCTTCACAGAATGTGTGTGCAGCGTCACTGTACATGAACTCTCACACTCCATTTTGCAGCAGAAGTGGGGTGAGAATTAGCACTTATAATTGATTATCCAATAATAAGCATTTGTGATGAAATCGCAATCAGTCAAATTTCCTAACTACTTGTCATCTGCCTGGACAGCTGCCTTGTGGAATCTCAACACTGGTGGCAGAAAGCGATATGGCTGCCTCAACAGTAAGGGCTGAGCAACTTGTTGCCCTTGTTGGGGGCTGCTTCAGGCAGCAGAACTGTGTGGACACAATCCCTCTGCCTGCTGCTTGGTGAGCAAATGGTTTCTATGTACCCCAAGAAAGTGGTATAAGAGAAATAAGACGGTGTGATGTGTGAACCAGCTTGGGTTGTCCTTGGCACTGAACTCTGTGAGAGGGAGTGACCAAGACCCCCAAAAGTTATCTTCACCATGGGCTTTGGATAGCTCACAGATATTTTGGTATACCAGTATAGAAAAAGGAGTTGAAACTGAGGGTTCTTTTTTTAAGCTAAGAAGATGAACCCTAAAAATTTTGCTCTTTTGGAGGCTTACAAATGCTTACGAGACCTGTGGATCTGTTTGATGCTCTGTTCCACTGCAGCTTCCCTTTGAAGTGAGAGACTTTTGATAAAAGTGATGTACTTCATGCTTGGATCAGAATTCATATTGTAGGATGTCAAATGCTTTGGCCAAGGATATGGAGTGCATTACACAAGTTCCTGTGGACAGATACAAGCTTTGTCCTGAGGACCATTCAGGCTATGCCAATTGTTATAAACCTTTCGCTCAACACAACAAACCCCAAACTGTTGTTAAATACTATTACAATTCAAAAGAGCTCTTGAAAAGTGGTGTTCATCTATTCTGATGGCTTTTCTTCTTTGTCTAATAAGAATCTCAGCAAATAAATCAAACGAGTCAAAGTTAGCTGTTGTGGTGAAGGTAGAGTTTGCTCCAGCTGGGAGTGATGGACTAAACACATCAGTTTGGGGATAAAGGGATTCAGGCCCCCTCACATGTGTGATGTTAAAATCACATGCAAAGATGAAGAACTGCACTGCTTTTCTTAGCATTCTGTTATTACTGACATTTGCTTACAGTTTCTGCTTTGGATCATTCTGCTGGCTCTGCTTATGCCTGTAGGGATTCAGGCCTAGAGAATATTTTGCTTGAGCTGAATATCTACAGAATTGCACTAGGGCAAATTCACGTAAGTGGCTCTGCCATGAGAATGTTTGTGCACTTCTACAGACATTCAAAGGAGGGATTTAAAGTGTTTGCTGACACTGAATGTCAGGGCACTGTCACTGCCACTGCTCAGTTTATAAAAGCACAGAAGTTTAAATCACATTTTGGGCTCTTGGGCGGTTTCTCCATGGTTTCAGGAAAGCTTCTTTGCTGCTGCCTGTCTCCTTATCTGAGGAATGGAGGGCGGTGATGGTTGCCAGCCTGACACAGAGTTTGTGATAATTAACTTTTGAAGATGAAAAGCTACTTGATTTGGTAACAGGATTTTGGCTTACATGTCTGCTGATGGGAGACAAGAATAGCAACAGATGAAATTTCACAAAGACAAAATCCAAGTAACTTCAAACTCCACTGAGGTTTAACTAAAGCCACTGTAGCACATTCATTTTTCTTAGGGGTATGCAATAACTTAGAAAAAATATTATAATGGATAAATATAGATTTTAAGTCTTACTGAGCACTGCACTCCTTCCTTTCCTGTGCAATGATGCTAAGAATTTTCACTTCACAATGCCAACCACTGATTCTTCTTCATATCATCTCTTGCCATTAAGCTCTGGGTGAGTTTGGTTTCAAAGTGAAACTCTGAAATGGGGGTCATGTAGGAGATGGACCTCTTGAATTTAGTGTTTGAACTCTGGTTGTCCCACTTATCTTTTTAATGTTTGTTTCAGCCACAAACCCTTTTTTGTACCCTGTGGTCCAGCATGTCATCTTGGATCCAAATTAACAGAAGTACACAAACCATCTCCAGCTCCATGGCTTTGATGTTTTGGCACTGCCTCGTTACTCATCTGAACTTAGTCTGTAGCTAAAAATTGTTGTGTCATCCACAATGGTGAAAATTACTTTGGTTCAAACAGAATTCGGTCACTTCAAGGATCAAAAGCGTAATAGATGAAAACACAGTAAGTTAGAGGGTTTGAGGGTTGATTCGAGACATGTCAGCCTCAAATTACCTGCCTCTTTCTTAAAGTTAAAATGAAACACGAAAGATAGGCCAGGCAGAAACTGAAGTAAAGGGTCTTCCAATTATGCTGGGAGAAATCCTGGGTCCTCTGATCTCTTTCCTCTGAGCTTGTGCTGATAATTATTTAAAACTTTCAGTAAGTGCAGGCAGCTGATGTGAGGTAGCCTGTGAGGGAAACCTGAGCATTCCAAAGTGTATGCCCTGACGCAGCGTGGTGGTGCTCCTGCAGAAAGACACAAAGCAATTGTATGTTATTAATTGCTAGCTGGCTGATTAGATTTACAAGTAATTGTCAAACTTAAACCCTCAAATAATAATTTCTCACAACCCCCCCAATTTATTATGCCATTAACTTTGTTTTAGCACATCTCCCAAAGTGAAATCACTAATGGCTATTAAACTGTTATTGCACATTTTAATTTATTTCTCCCTCCAGTTAGGAAGTGTCTCAAAGACTTATTTTGGTGTTCTTAACTGTCACTATCTTTTCACATATAAAGCAAAATATTTGTAGCTACAAGCACCAGAAAAAGAGGACACAGTCTCAAGCTGTGCCAGGGGAGGTTTAGGCTGGAGGTTAGGAAGAAATTCTACACAGAGAGAGTGATTGGCCATTGGAATGGGCTGCCTGGTGGGGTGGTGGAGTCACCATCATTGAAGGTGTTTAGGAGGAGACTTGATGGGGTGCTTGGTTGCATGGTTTAGTTGATTAGGTGGGTTGGATGATAGGTTGGATGTGATGATCCTGAAGGTCTCTTCCAACCTGGTCTATTCTATTCTATTCTATTCTATTCTATTCTATTCTATTCTATTCTATTCTATTCTATTCTGTTCTGTTCCGTTCCATTCCATTCCATTCCATTCCATTCCATTCCATTCCATTCCATTCCATTCCATTCCATTCCATTCCATTCCATTCCATACACTGGGAATTTGAAACCTTTGTTACACTCCTTTAGGCTCCTGGAAGGTCAGAGATGAGAAATATCAATAGTTTAGTTTTTAGGGACTTCTTAGGAAGAACCAGATGCACATCTATGGCGACACAAATGAGAAGGATCAACATGAAGGAAAGACAGTAGCAATTCAGGGCATCTTAGTGAAAGTATACACTAAAGAGTTATAGATTTACCTCACTTGAGGCATCCAGGTTAGTAAATTATTGCACTGGGATATACATAGTCAGTGGAGAGACAGAGGTGCTTCCAGGGGGGATGATTATTTTTCATGGGTTATATGGGATCATCAGCAACTACATTTCTACCTAAGTGCTCTATGTGCCCAAATCTAGGTAAATTCTTCGTGCTCCTGTGGTGGGTTGAAGTGCTACCCTGAGTGGTATACAGTCTGTTTAACTGAAGCAGCTGAGGGCTCAGGTTCCCAGGACTGAGTCTGGGAACTCTGCAATATAAATTTCCACTGGGGTAAAGATTTACTGTGAGTTGAAAACATTTTGTGAGAAATGTATGGTGTGAAAATAAAGTACTGGGCATGTTTCTTCACTGTTAAGTGGATTACTATGTAAGGGACCCAGGGAAAGGTATTAAATACTTAGAGTGAGACCAACTGCATTTCATCCTCAGAATAGGTTTAATACTTAGTAAAAGATGCAGGAGTGGTCAATCAGCTCCAGTACAGGTGGAGTGCAAACTATTGGAAGCCTAAATTTTCAGTAAGGATGTGAAATTTCAGCCTTGAAGAAGCAGAATCTGCTATTTATAAGAGTAATATAAAAATAAAAGCTTTTGATGGGCAAATACATAAACAGAGACTTAAGAGTGGGTTTTGGCTGTATAAATAATGACTATTTCCCAAATGCATAGTGAAAGGTTCTTATTTTGTCCATTATAAGGAGTATCTCTGTAGATAAAATATGGCAGATTTTGTCAAATCATTTGTCATTTGCACTATTCCTGGAAGATTTCCATCCAGTTTTAAGTAGCAGATGAGGTAAGAGAATTTTAAAAAGGATAAATCTAATGTTGAAAATCTAGTGTTGAAGTCAGATTATTCTGAGCTTTGGAAACTTGAAACAGTGAAGTGCTAGTCGTGTCTCAGTGGATTTGGCAAATGGACAATTGCACTCTATGTTGACCAGGCTGCCAAACTCTTGAAGCTTTTCCCAAATGATTCTGAGTTTGCCAGGCCCTTGGCAACCATCCCAGGTCGCTCTAGCCTCAGGCACCCAGGAATTTTGGTTTGTGTGTCTGTGGGCAGCATGGTGGCTGTGCTGTTGTGATCAGAGCAGCAAGGGGTACCCCATTACACAGAGCATCCTATTTCTACCCAAAGTTTCTAGTTTTCACTTCAGGCTCACTCAGAATGGTAAACCATAGGGATGTATGGCCAGCCATGTGTTTGTTGAGGCTGTTATACACTCCTGTGTTCTTCTGATGAAGGTATGATTTAGTGGGCTACAGGAATTGCTGCTGGAGCTAGGGACTTTTGAAAAGAGGTGAGCATGCTGGACAGCTTGTACTCTTAGACCCCAGCCTTGCTGAGAAGAATTTATAGGATTGCCTTTGAAACATACTGCATGGGTCAAATTCAGCCTGCTTCCTCTTTCATTCCTGTCCAGCACTGATTGGACGTGCTTCCCCTGCAGCTGATTGTCAGTGTGAGATACCAAAATAGGAAAAGCACACTTTCATTACTGACGTGTCAGAGAGAGGGATGCGTAGCAAAGGGAGATGATGGGAAGTATTAAATCCTTCGAGCAAGATGCTTAGGAAAGCAGTAAGGCACTGTTAAAAGTGGCTGAGTGCTACGCCTTAGTGCACCAGCTCTGCTAACACCCCCTGTACCCACAGTGCAGGGAGAAGGTGTTTGTGTCAGAGGGGATAATGTGAATGCAGGCACAGTGCTAGAAAAGGACTTGTCCCCTAAACTTCCACACCCTTCATCCCATAATGGATGATATACAAAACACAGTCTGGGTCCATAATGCTCCACTCCTCCTCTGCTGTCACTGCATCAGCTCACCTCCAGCAATGCCACTGCCCTGGTGACTCCTGCTGTTGGGCTGGCAGGACTGAGTGGGATGTGGGTGGAGAGGAAAGGTAGAAAAGGCTGCTTATAAAGATAATGCACATTGAGTGATACAATACCAGGTTCCTTTAAGCTGCAAAATTTCCCCTTTTTAAAAGATGAAATGTTGACAACACAGTTATATTAATTGCTATAAGAATAAATGAATATTGATTAACGTGGGTGGGTGACTTACTTTGAACTGAATTGTCATGTCATGCCATTTAGTTTTCTTCTGAATGATTTTAAAAGCCAGAGTAACTTCAGAGCTGCACAAATACATGGCTATTGGTATTTATTTTCAATACCTTTTTTGCAGCTGTCTTTTTCAGTCTGGATATGGGGATAGAGTGCACCCTCACTAAGTGTGCAGATGATACTAAGCTGGGAGTGAGTTTTTATTTTCTTGTGAATAGGAAGGCTCTGCAGAGGGACCTGGAAAGGCTGGATTGATGCACTGAGGCCAGTTGGTTTAATGGGATATTAGAAGGGGCTTCACTTCAAGGGTTGTCAAATATTAGAACAGGTTTCTCAGGGAGGCTGTTTGATCTCCATCCTTTGAGGTGTTTAAAAGAGGCACAGATGTGGTGCTGCATGACATGGCTTAATACTAGACTTGGTAGAGTTAGAAAATGGTCAGACTCAATGACCTTACAGGTCTTTTCCAACCAAAAGGATCTGATTCCAAGGCTGTCTTCATCTGTATTCAGGAACCTTTGAATCTTGGTAAAAGTCTCACCCAGTAGCTTTTAACCAACTAAACTTGTCATTACTGTAACCCAGTAGAACATGTCATTAGAAGTATCATTCCTCTCTCTATGTGTCCATGTTTTAATTATTGCATTAACTTTGGCCAGACACAACCAGGTTTTCTGGGGGTAAGGTGGTAACTGTTTAGGTAAATTTAATAGCCTTTATTTTGATGTGTCCAAAGAATGAAAAAAACATTTGCATGTGTAATGTTCACACTAAGGTTATTATCACATGATTCTCTCTAGTGCTTCTTCATGTGTGTTTATGTAAACAAAAAAGTTCCTTATATAGGTCACCTCTTCACATTTTCCTATGAAAGCAAACAGCATGGAATGCCATTTTTAGAAACAATCTCCTAAGGTATAGAGCCTGTGAGCCATTGGTTTGTTCAGGTTCGGTTGAATTAGTCCTTTGTGGTGTCAGGTAGTACCTAAAGGAGAGCATGAAAAGAAGACAGTGTTTGTTAGGATTTCTAGAAAACTGTTCTAAATATTACCATGGGGGAGAAGGTTCTGAATATCTGCAAAGTTTAGAAAATGTTGCATAATTTAGTATCATAGTATCAGTCAGGGTTGGAAGGGACAACAGGGATCATTTAGTTCCAACCCCCCTGCCATGCGCAGGGACACCCCACACTAGATCAGGCTGGACAGAGCCTCATCCAGCCTGGTCTTAAACACCTCCAGGCATGGGGCCTCAACCACCTCCCTGGACAACACATTCCAGTGCTTCACCACTCTCATGATGAAGAACTTCCTCCTCACATTCAGTCTGAATCTCCCCACCTCCAGCTTCATTCCATTCCCCCTAGTCCTATCACTACCTGAGATCCTGAGAAGTCCCTCCCCAGCCTTCTTGTATTTTCTTGTATTTCTCCATTTCCAGGGCAAAACTGGCAAGAAAGAGAATATTAGCTGAATAAAAAAATCTTAGTGCTGCTGTGTGATAGGCGCAGGCAGTGTCATGACACCCTTTAAATCTGCTGTTACAATGACTTTCTACTTTTTGGGTTACATTTTCCAGATCCCAAATCAGCTAAGGAGTGTAATCACATACAAAGTCTGCCTTTATTCAAGATACTCCTGAGGATGCTTATCTTTCAGAGACTTCAGGAGGATCAGCAAATTGGAGTACATATTTAAGTGCTTTTCCAAAGGGTGATGTTCTCCTGAATCAGTGTGATGCAGCAAAATTTATTTTGAGGAGGATCCATTCCGTTATCTGTTTTTTGATCACATCCTTTTTGAACTGCAGCTGTTTAATAGACTGCTTTCCAAATCCACCAGCATCATGTCACTTGTCACTGCTGGGGAGCAGCACAATTGTGGGGAGAGCAATGGTTTGGGAGGTCTGAGTGCCCTGCATAGCTGTGCCTGCGAGGCATCATGCAGTTTGGTGTAACCCAGTTCTCCACACCTCTGATTCTTTTCCAAGAGCTGTAATGCAAATAACTAATAATAAAAGAGATGTTGCTGGGGGAAAGAATCATCCTTCTATGGGTAAGTTCACTTCAGACTGAGTGGGATGCCTGCAAACTTGAAAATTAGACTGGGGAGAACAAAGGAGAAGCCATAAGCTTATTAGATTTGCAGAGGCAGTTTTGTGTGAGTTTTCCCAGCTTCCTGTGAGAAGAAATATTTTCAAAATGGGTTTGATTGCTAATCTGATTATGGCAGCTCAAAAGCTAAATTGAATCATGAAACAAATGAAGGCTTTTGGAGTTATGAATTAATTAGAAAACTAATTAGGACCGATAAAAGAAACGCAAGTCGATGAATTGTTTTTCCTTATCTTGGAATAAGAACATTTAAATTGAAAAGATGGTATTGAACAAAGCCTACAAACAACAGGAAATCATGTTAGCAGAAAGATAAGTGCTAATAGGGGATTTCTTGGTTTTTTTGCATCATCATAGGACTTCTCAAAAAATTTTTCTGAACAGGTTATGGTAGCTTAGAAAGGTGTCAGTCTGTGAAGAGCAACGATGACTGGAGACTGAACATGTGGAGAGAGAGATTGGCCTAAAGTCTCAGCAAGTGCTGCATGGACGTCTGTTAAAGCAGTACCTGTGGGCTGGCCATGCTCTTGCACACCGGTGTTATAAATGGGCCACACAAGAAAATTTCCAAGTTTCTTGTGAGAGTTGTTTATTAAAAAAGAAATGAGCAAGCAGCAGGGAAAAATAAAGAGAGAGAAACAGCGCGCTGGGCCGCAGAGACTTCCCCCCACAGATACCTCCAGTCTCTGCCAAAAAACAACTTACAAATCCTAACTTTTCTTTATATAGGTACATCATCTACATATGCATGCTTATGCTGAATAGAAGGCAGGGATATGATAATGAGTTCTAGCAACTTCTTGGGCTTCTTGAGCAGTAACTTTCCTTGTAGTGGAGTTCGTCTTCTCACACAAGTACAAAGAAGTTTTTAATGAGTGCAGCTGTGTCCAGGCCTTCCTCATCTAAGATAAGAATTCCATGGCTTTGGGAAGATTTGTACAAGGCTCCTCGTTAAAACCAAAACAGTCTGAACATTGGCTTTCTGTTCTCAAAAGAAGCCAACCATCCAGCCTTGAGACTACATCCCTAAAGATGAATTCCACAACACAAATCACAAACCACTATTGCATTTATAACACCAGGATTTCAGAGCAGGAATATTTCTTTGTGCATTGTGTGGTCCTGACCCCATCTGGGTGATGGGACAACCCCTGGCCATGGCCATGCCTGCCTGCACTGGGGTCTGATCCTGTTTCATGGATGGCTGCAGGCACTCAGGCTGCCTCTTACACCAAGAAGAGGATGTTTTCTGAGTTACTAGGTTGGAAAAGTTGCCTTAAGACTTTTTCTCTTGTAGCAAGTCTTAGAGAAATGTACCATAATTGTCTGAACTGTCTGTCCATGACATCTTTTGTATGAAAAATGTTCCTGGGCTGTTTCATATATGGTAACACTGAATATAAACCACAGTGAAAGATGAAACATCACTGCACTGACTGGAGGAATGAATCAGAGGTAGTTTTCATAAATCAGATGAGAAGAAGCTGGTTGCTCTCAAGCATTGAACAGTGGCTAGAGAAAAACAGGCAGGAGAAACACACTGAAACCTCAGTGAGACCCATGGTCACCAAATTTCCCATGCTGCCATTGGCACTGTTAGCATCAGTAACAAAATCTCAGAGAGGCAGGGGCAGCCTCACATGGTGAGCACTATAGGATGGGGCAGCAGTGTTACTGCCCTGATGGGCACAGATGAACTCGGGAGAGCATCCCTGGCATGGTGCTGGGGGCAGAGGCAATCATGCTGTGCCTACAGTGTCCTTTGGGTGGCCAACAGCTTGAAAAAGCCACAAGTGCCTCACAGACCCTGTGTGCCCCAAATTTATGTTGCTTTAGAAAGGTTACTGAATCCATTACTACTGCTCCCTTAAAATACTAGGCCTATGAATGTAGCACATTTTAAAACCAGAGTGAACTTTAAGCCCAAATGGTCTAACCAGCAAAAAAGACTCCCTGCTCTAAAAGCTGGAAGCAGGTTAAGTATCAAGGAATTTTAAAGCAATCATTAACATTAATATATTTCTCTCATTGCCTACATGAACCTGAGAAAGAGAACCATAGAAGTGATGTATAATATTCATATTGCTTAATGTGTTACAGGAAAGTGTTCAGACACTGCAGAGAAAAGACAGATAAAAGGACCTGAGCAGGAGAGTAAATGAATATGCCCCTGAAACGTGTTGCAGTATTGGGTGATCACTCAGCCAGGAAGACAGACACTGCCTGGCAGATACCTGGCTCTTATTTATTGATTTACCTGGCTAGTAGCTTGCAATTCCTTGTTGAATTATATGTTAGCAAGCAACTTGGGGAGGAGGCAGAGAGAGGGAGGGGGAGAGGAGGGGTGTAGGAAATTTCCTGAAGTAGTTTCTCTCTAAGATCACAGTGAACAGCTTACAAACAACATAGTCAAGGAATTATGAATAGTCTGTAGATTACAGCTTCTGACAAGTGAAATTGTTGCAATGGTTTCTGTGAAGAAATTACCTGTTCATGTGATCTATCGAGCATTTAACAATGATTTAAGCCCAGACCAGAAACTGTGACTAGGTTGTGCCAAGAGTTAAGGTTGGGTTAGTCACTAGGTGACTGACAGACCTTCTCCCTTCCCAAAGGGAAATAATAAGGGAATGAAGGGGATTTATGGCTTGGAAAAGAAAACTTAAACAGCTTTAATGAAAATAAAAATAATAACAACATTAAAATTAAATAAAAATATGTACACAAACCCAATATTGAACCCAACTCTGCTGATGGAAATTCTGTCACCATCACCACTGGGAATTCCCAGACTGGATTCAGTGTCAGATTCAGAACCAGATTCAGAAACTGGATTTTGGAACTGAATTAGGAACAAAGGCAGAATGGAAAGAGTCTTCCTTGTACACTGGCAGTTGAGGAAGAGAGCTTGATCCTCATGATCTCACAGCTTTGTATTGACTTGATGTATACAGAATAGAATGCTTCCTTGGTCAGTTTAGGATCACCTGTCCTGTCCTCTCCTCCCCACAGGTGTGATCTCTTGCTCGCTGCACCCCCACCATGGCACAGCAGATTTAGCAGTGACCTTGGTCTCCATAGGAGCAAATATAAGCAAGAACCTTTCTGCATGCTCATCCTCGGTATTAACTAGAAACCTTGAGTGTTACAACTTCTACAAGCAGACATTGTCTGCAAACCCCTCCTGTTAATTTGAGAAGGTTCAGTTACTGAGAAGAGCCTGAGCTGAACAGAATTTGTTTTGTTTGAGCTCAAATGAGCAGGGTGGGAGTTAGATGCTTAAAGGGCTTTGAGGACCAGCACTTCTGCTTTTCAGCCAAGCCTTTGGGTTCAGCTAACTGAGATGATATGAGCCCTTGTGCATTTAGTCTGTGTGTTCTCTGACTTGGTGAACTGGGTTTGTACTTGCAAAATGCAAACATGATTCTGCTGCAAGTTCTCCATGCAGAAATGCAAATGCCATTTGCTTGCCATATTGCAGAAGTGACAGTCTGTGTTAATTCTTGTGAGAAAGTTTCCATTTGTTAATTATTTTTCTGAGTGTAAGCCTGTACCTGCTGCCCCTTTACCCTTGTGTAGAGGAAGATGCTGATTCTCTTTATTATCTCCTCTCAACAACATCTGCTTTCCTGATTTCCACTTGTGACTACCTCCTTCCACACCTGAGCTGGCACCAGCAGCTTCTTGTCAGGGAAAGAGTCACCCTCACACACACCCCTCCCCTGCCCCCACCCAGTGCTGACAAATAGCTTGCTTTAATCAAGAAGAAAATACTGCTTTTCAGATAGCACATAATCATTTTGTGGAACTTACTGCCTCAGGATGCCAACATTTATTAAATACACCAAAGGAATATGGCTCCACCCTGGCTGTTAGACACAGTGGTCTTCTTGCAGACATGGACTTGGGAAGGTTTTCTCCTAAGGCTGTAAGATGGAGAAATAGCCTGTGTATGTACTGATTACTTGCTGCCAGAACTCATCAGTTGGCATGGTCACTGGTGGTCACTGATCTCACTGGCTTCATGCCCACCTTAGGAAAGCAGGGTTCAGCGATAGTTCAGGGTGTGTACCTGTATATACATGTGTGTATACATCCACCCACTGCCTTTGTGCCTCACCCTGGCTCTTCTGCCTACACCCCAAGGCTCTTACCTACTTGCCATCCCCATAATGTTTTGCAGCACTTCAGAATCACAGCACGACACACAGAGGAGTGTTTCATGGGGTGTTAAAAGCCACTGGCAAAACAAATCAAAGACACAGGCATGGCAGATTTTTTGGATTACTACTTGAATGATCATGGGAGAAGTTGGAAGGCTGAGCTGTGCAAAATGGTAAACGTTGCAAAGAGAAGTACTGGTATACAATGACCAAGCTTCCTGGGTCCTCTGAGGAACATAAAAATGGACATGTCCTTATGCCTTTTGTTTGGTTGGTTTTTTTCATGAAAACCCTAGAAGAGTATAAAGGGAACATTTGCATACCAGTGCAGCACTTTGTCTTCATTATTGTTAACTAATTATTAATTTTTCCTCAGTAGCTTCACCTGTCCTGAGGTGACAGCTCCAAAGACTCTATGCATCAGTGAACTCTGGCAAATTTGAATTGAAAATTCCTCTGGGTTTAGGAAACAAAAATACAAAACAAAACCAAACCCACTTAAAGTTGTAGAAATTCCTGTTCTCAGGGGTTGTAGGTTCATGAGACAGTAGCAGGGATATGACTTCTGATCTCTGGGTAAATCATGTAATGCTTTTTCTGTTAGGTGGTGGTTTTATTTGTTTGTTTTGTTTTGGGGTTTTTGTTTGTTTATTTGGTTTTTTTCCTACATGTGAATGAAGGACAGAGCTGGGAATCCACCAGTAGCTATTCAGACAGACAAGCCAAGCTGCCAGAAACTGGTTGCTGAAGTTCTTGCTCTGGATTTGCTGGATAAGCACCTGTACAATCAAGAGCTCTATCTGCTCCAGTTTCATCATGTGGTGAAGTGCCTTCCTTTGGCATTTCAAGTGCAATAACTGAATCACAGACAATAGCAAGAGGATCCTAATAATTCTCTCTGAGTTAACAGTTGATTTATTTTTGAGTGAGCTCAAACTCTTACATTATCATGGGGGAGTAATTTCTGACATATATCCCAAAGGGAGGGGGAAGTCCTGTTCCCCAGAGCTTTGTGCCTGCCCATGACTTCAGTCTGTGCTTAGTGGAACACTTTGGGAGGCTGACTCTGATACAAATGGCCGGGGAAGGAGACAGCTGCACTATCCTGGAATGGTCCTAGCCTTGCTACCAGTGAAAAATGGGACGTGGCAGCTTGCCAGAGCAGAGCTGCAATGACCCTTTGGGGTCTTGCTTTTCAGAGGGCTGCTGTGCTGTCCTCCCTGTGTGCCTTCCTGATTACTTGTGATTGTTGGTCCTTTGGCAGTAATTGAAAATCTCAGCAGTTCTAATGAATGTGTGTAAGGGAGGAATGTACAAGGAAGTCATCAGGGAAATCAAAAGATGCTCTGGAATAATAAATGTTTTGGTGGTTTTTTTTGTTGTTGCTATATTTTGTGTGTGATAGGAGAGGTTATGCTTCTCCTAAACAGCATCATCAATATATACACAGTATCAAACTTACCCACAAAAAATATCTTGCCCAGCAACTTAATCTTCTATTGTTGTTCTTTTTTTCCTCTGAACTAGTGAGTTGGTGGCCTGCACTCAGCATACTTTACCTAGCACCAGCATGATGCTGAGTCAGTGGCATTTTGCAGGAGGGTTTGAATTTAGTTTCATTGAAAATAAAGGCAAGTGGTGTAGTCAGCTCTTTAAAGGCAGATGCAGTCACCACTGTCACATGAAATGTCATCTGAGGTAGCTTCAGAAGGGGTAGGCTGGGTACTGGAGCATGGCTATAAAGTTCAGAGTTAATTCAACTTTCTCTCCTGCAGAGCAGATGACTTTAACCTTAGCTGTGCTCTAGTTGTGTGGTAGGCAGATGTGAAAAAAGGGAGTGGCTTTGAAAAAATAGATTTCCATCCTAAAATAGCTAAAACACCCTCAGATCAAGACTTGTGGCACACCTGAGAGAATTGGCAGTGCTGTGTGGGTGCTGAAAAGAGAGTTTAGCAAGAAGATCATGCCACCAGTGCAGTTTGAAAAATAGCCCTGAAAGAGGAAGTTCTGAAGGTGTTTCTGACTAGTTGCAGAGAAGAATGACGTAAGGGACTGGCACTACAAGAATATCCACTCTTTTTCCTTTGTCACTGGTACTGCTCCCAGGCACAAGTCAGGAGGTAGTATGAGAAAAGGTAGTAAAATAAGCTCCCTCACCACCTGTTAGCCCCAGACCTGTTACACATGGCTGCAAGGGGAAATTGCTTCACCCTTGTCCTAATTTGGGAAGACAGGTGTCCGTGTCCTTGCAGCCACTCAGTTTACCCCATCACTGCTCCCCACCACAGAGGAGCTGGAACAATTCCAGTTCTGCATGTGCCTCATGGATGATATATAGCACATAATACATCTGTCATGCCCTTTCTCACCTCCAGCAGATGCTGAGGAATGACTTGAACATCACTGAGCCTGTGTTGCTGGAGCAGAGGGACATGGCACTAGAAGGGCAACAAAATTTGTGAGGGGCTTGGAATAAAGCCCTATGAAGAGACACTGAGGGAGCTGGGGTTGCTTAGCCTGGAGAAGAGGAGACTCAGGGGTGACCTTATTGCTCCCTACAGCTACCTTAAAGGAGGTTGTAGACAGGCAGAGGTTGGTCTCTTCTCCCAGGCAGCCAGCACCAGAACAAGAGTACACAGTCTCAGGCTGCACCAGGGGAGGTTTAGGCTGGAGGTCAGGAGGAAGTTTTACACAGAAAGAGTGATTGCCCATTGGAATGGGCTGCCCAAGGAGCTGGTGGAGTCGCCATCACTGGAGGTGTTCAGGAGGAGACTTGATAGGGTGCTTGGTTGCATGGTTTAGTTGATTAGGCGGTGTTGGATGATAGGTTGGATACGATGATCTTGAAGGTCTCTTCCAACCTGGTCTATTCTATTCTATTCTATTCTATTCTATTCTATTCTATTCTATTCTATTCTATTCTATTCTATTCTATTCTACACTGTCCAGTGGGAAAGGACTCCTGCAAAAAGGCTAAGGAGTTAATACTCTTTTCTTGGCTAGCTGTGAGAAAAAGCATGAAAGACTTATTTTGGGAAGGGAAAGGGGGAAAAGGTCTGTCTGAGGAGAATCCCATACATCCCTGAGTTGGAGGATCATGGAAAAAAATTCTTGCAGATTTTTAATAAGAATGATATTTTATTACAGAGACTTAGGAAGCAGCCTACCTCTGTGATCCAGCTTAAAAAAAAACCTCAACAGACCAACTTCAAGGAAAAATGCAGAAAAGAAGAATTACTGTAATAAAATAGAATGTAGGAAGACTGAGAAACCAAATCTTGGCTTAATTGACAAGAAGTGTCAGTGAATAAAGAGTGTGGTTCAATAATTGATCTTCTCATATTTTAATATTTTAATCCTAGTCAGATATCATAGAAACTGGAGATAGTGAAACACTGTTTCTCTGAGGCTTATGATAGGATCACAGTTGCTGTTCAAACCATGTTTTGTCATCATTACAACCCACAGGATGTATCAGTTTGGGTTGGGTTTAGGAGTGTACTGGGCACAGGAAGAATTCACACAACTGTTAGAGCAACAAGTTATGCGTTGTGTCTAAATGAAGCAAACCCTGCGACTCTACAAAGAAACTACAAAGAAAAATGTGATCAGAAACTATCTAGATTAGCAGGAACAAGGAATACTAATGACAGTCAATGTCAACTTTTCATTAAAAGTTCTGTTCAAGTTAAGCTCATTTACACTTTGTGGAATAATTCAAATACTGTTTCTAGCGATTAGATCAAACAAAATGGGGAAAAGGGAGAATTTCGCTTCTGAGTTCACAATTTTAGCCCATGCAAACCAGTCTTTTCTGATCATAATCTGCACAATAAATTCACCACTGCTGGAACTTCAAGCATGCAGAAGTGTTGTAAAGGGATTGGTCAGGTTTTTTTAAAACCCTACATCCTCCAAAACTTTCTCAAATGCTAAAATCCAAGAGAACTTTCTAAGTTCACAGTATCACAGTGTCACCAAGGTTGGAAGGGACCTCAAAGATCATCAAGTCCAACCTATCACCCAAGACCTCATGACTAGACCATGGCACTGAGTGTCATGTCCAATCCCCTCTTGAACACATCCAGGGATGGTGACTCCGCAACCTCCCTGGCAGCACATTCCAATGGTGAATGACTCTCTCGGTGAAGAACTTTCTCCTTACCTCGAGCCTAAACTTCCCCTGGTGCAGCTTGAGACTGTGTCCTCTTGTTCTGGTGCTGGTTGCCTGGGAGAAGAGACCAACCCCCTCTTGGTTACAACCACCCTTCACGTAGTTGTAGACAGCAATGAGATCTCCCCTGAGTCTCCTCTTCTCCAAGCTAAACAACCCCAGCTCCCTCAGCCTCTCTTTGTAGGGCTTGTGCTCAAAGCCTCTCACCAGTCTCATTGCCCTTCTCTGGACACACTCAAGCAAAGTTGTTAGTCTTGTTTTTTAAGGTTAAAATACTGGAATAAGCAAAGAAAGAAAGCATCTTTGTGAAATTTAGAGCTAAATTATTTTCTAAATTTAGACCTCTGAAATTGATTCTAGATCTGCTTTGGCTATTTTATACCTCTTTTAGAGTGTGTATACCCTCTGGATGACCGACACACGTGGGTGGAGCAGCTATGTGTGGTGTTTTTATCAAGTATTGTTGAAAATATTTAGAAGGCCTTTCTTCTTTTGCCTAAATTTACAGTTAGTAAGGCGAGGTTCATTGTCTGATAAGGAGTAAAATGAGAAAGGCTCTGCCCAAAATCTCTAAGTTTCCTTCCTGCCTGACACTGTAATGTTTATTTTGAAGATACTTAAACAAGTCTTAGCATACAGTTCAGAGTAGGTCAGAAATGCTACAGCCACAAATACAATTTGGAAATGGTCTCATTTGAAAGTGAAGATATTATAAATTACCTCTGTATCCTGAAAGAGTTTATGAGCATAGCTGGAACAGCACTGTTGCTGTATCAGGGAAGCAGAGACGTCCTTGAACTCAAAGAAGTGCCTTTAGTTGCTTGTGTGAGCATGTGAAAAGAAACCAAGGCAGAGAAATGCTACTCAAGCACTGAATCACAGTCAACAGTCAAGAGCCTAGGGTCCTAGTCTAGGGCTACTTGAATGCTAAGTAAATAACCAGAAGACAAGTTCCAAAGCTTGCTGAATTTGTGCTGAGCATGGTGCACAAATCCATGGTGCACACAGGTTCCTGCAGACAGGGGTTAAGCTGCACTGTGGCGGTGCCTCTCCCATGCTGGGGAAGTGCAGACTGGACAGCTGTGCTCAGTATGATTCATGCACCATAGCAGTGCTGCAAGCTTGATTTTATTTAAAAGGACATTGACATAATGTTGTATCCATTTAATTTTTTTTAAAACATACCAATTTTCTGCTTTTTAAGATTAACAAGGAGCCTTTACTGTGGAGACGTGAGCTGGCTCTATGAACCACTAGACGGTCGCCTCCCATTTGCACAGGCACACCGCATGGTAAGATGCAACCTTTGGATACAATTCTGTGCTGCATAGATGCAGGCATAAAAACTCGAACCGATTTTTTTGAGACTATAGAATTAGAATACAGGAGACAACCTTATTGCATGCTCACTTCTCAGATCATTATGTGTTTATATATGTGTATACAGAAGTATGTATAAATGCAAACTGTGTTTGAATAAGGTGACTTAGCTAGAAATCAATGCTAAATGTGATTAGTGTAAAAATAGCTAAAGTGATATTAAACCATAGGCAATTTTCACTCATTAACCTGATTTAATGCAGTACCAAAGGACAGAAACAAGCACTAATTGGATAGCAAACACATTTAAAGTACCTGTGCTCACTTGTCACAAGCCTGGCCTTTTAACTCTGAATCACGCCTGGATCCTCAGAAATATTTCAGAAATAAGTTTCTGATCATTATGCTATAATAAAATAGGAGGGATATGCACTGTTCTGGAATGATTCATTTGATAAGCCAGCTAATCTGCTTCAGGAATTCAGAGTGATCTTGTTCTGAAGTGTAATTTAGCTAATCAGCATGTGCCATCCTGGTAAGAAGGGAATTGAATCACTTGTATTACAGATGATACTAACAAAACCTGTACTAGTTAATAACACAGAATGGCTTGCTTACTGAGCTTTGAAAAGCAGAATGACTGGGAGTTACCACCTGCTTTACTGAAAGTGCTGCATAACACTTATGAATAAAACAGTACTCAATTTAGGAGACCATTGCCAACTTGGGAAGTAGTGATAGTAAAGTAACAACTCCATTCACCATCATTCTCTGGGTTCAACTATCCAGACAGTTTTTTACATAGCAAAGCATCCACCCATCGAAGCCATGAGCCACCAGCTTCCACAGGAGGATGCTGTGGGAGACAGTTTCAAAGGCTATACTGAAGTTCAGGTAAACAACATCCACAGCCTTTCTATCATCCACTAAGTGGTCACTTTGTTGTAGTAGGAGATCTGGTTCATCAAGCAGGACCTTCCCTTCACAAACTCAAACTGGCCAGGCCTGATTCCCTGATTGTCCTGCACGTACTGCATAATGGTACTTAAGATGACATGCTCCGTGACCTTCCCAGGCACTGAGGTCAGACTGACAGGTCTGTAGTTCCCTGGATCCTCCTTCTGTCCCTTCTTGTAGATGAATGTCACATTTGCAATTTCCACTCAGCTCTGACCTCTCTGGTTAGCCAGGACTGCTGGTATATGATGGAAAGTAGAAGCATGTGGTGGGCACTTCAGCCATCTCTTTCAGTACACTTGTGCGTATTGCATCTGGCCCCACAGACTTGTGTCTATGTGCAGCAGGCTGCTAAACATCTCTTGGATTCTGGAGGGTTCATTCTGCTCTTCATTCCTATATTCCATCTCAGGGGTTGAGTACTCAGAGAACAGCTGGTTCCACTACTAAATTTGAGGCAAAGAAGGTACTGAGTGCCTCAGTCTTCTCCTTATCCTTGATCACCGTGTTCTCCCCTACAACCTGTGAAATACAGAGATTCTCCTTAGTCCTCCTTTTGTCATAAATACATTTGTAGAAAGATTTCCTGTTTTCTTTAGCAATTGTAACCAGATTAATTTCTAGCTGGGCCTTGGCTGCTCTAATTTTTCCCGTGCATAGTCTCATGACAGCTTTGTGCATGGCCCACCCCTCCTTTCAAAAACCATAAACTCTCCTTTTTTTTTACGCTGGGTTGCAACAAAATCTCTCTATTCAGCCTTCTTCCCTGCCAACTTGTCTTTTGGCACATGGGGATGTCCTGTTCCTCCACCTTTAAGACTTCCTTTTTGAAGAATGTCCAGCCTTCCTGGACTCCTCAACCCTTCAGGCCTGTCTCCTAAGGGACTTTGTCAATCAGTCTCTGAAACTGCCATCTGGAATACTCCCCTCTTTATATATCTAACAGCTGACAACTCTGTCATTTCATGATTGCTGTGCCCATGACTGTGCCTCTTGCTGTGCTTTACCTCTGGATATTTCACAAGCTCAGCCCAGTCGCAGTGCTTGTGAGTCCTTCTTTAAGGATGAAGCCATCAAAGACAAAATGGAATGATAAAGGACGTATTTCTGCTGGCTCATTTTATATCCATCCTTTTGTTGGCCTTTTGAAATGTAATATTATGCCAGAACTTAATTGCAGTGCTGTTAATTGCATGCAGAGCTATAAACACTGACTTAATATATTGCATATGATTGTCTATGTGTAAATGTCACTCACAAATTACTTAACTACCTTTCTTAGACATTAAAGTTGTGAATATTAGGAAGGAAACCTTTGACAACATGAAGTATTTTGATCTCCAGTGATATTTAAGTCCTATGAAGAGCTTTCTTCCCTCCCTACCCCCTGCAAACAATTAATATTGGCAGGGAAAAGTTTAACACACCAGTCAACGACAGCTCATCTCTGGGTCAGAGTCAAATATATATACCTGTCAAAATTAATGAGGAATATTTCTTATAGGTTAGCAGTAATATTTTAAGAATACTGACAGAAATAATTTCACAGAAAAGATGTGCTGAGCTACTCATGGGCAGATCGAAATATAACACTTGTAGATGTTTACTTCTCTTGCAATTTTTGCTTCTGTCATCTTTGTACTTTGTGAACATCATTCATCCAATATGCTCAGCACTGTGTCTTCCCATTTAACAGCAGGGGTGTATGTGGGAAACTGCCCAAATCAGTGGAGTTTCCTGGGTACCAAACCAAGTGCTCCATGCATGGATCAAAGGGAGATTTGCTTCACCCTGTAGGCATTGTTGGATTTCTAAAATCCATTTCCATTATACATGAAGGAGGGTGGGATGGGTCATTTCCCCCCTCCTACCCTGGTCAGAATTGTCTTTTACTAGGAAATTAGTTTGTTAATTATATTAAACTTCTATTTTTCTCTCCCCTGAGAATTGTCTGATTTCTGCCAAAGCCAAGCTGTTGGGGTTTTGTTTTGTTTTAATCTAGAATTGAAATATAACACATTGAAAATGAAAGTTTTACTCCAAAACCTGGAACAGCAGCACCACCAGTTCTGTTACAACCTCCTGTTATTTCAGCACAGGTTTGAATTTAGAGGCTGCTGCTGCTCTAGTCAGCAACTGCCTGGCTCTGTGCTGGTCTCTGAGGGGCTGCTGGGCTGCCTTCCTGGATTGTCCCCTGAACTGACAGCCTTTCTGTGAGAGTGGTTTGCTAGTGGTTTCCTTCCTTTTTTTGACCAGAAAGGGGCCAGTTGTGTACTGGGCTCTTTGCTCAA
Source organism: Melanerpes formicivorus (assembly GCF_026170545.1). Taxonomy (NCBI): domain Eukaryota; kingdom Metazoa; phylum Chordata; class Aves; order Piciformes; family Picidae; genus Melanerpes; species Melanerpes formicivorus. The sequence goes on along the minus strand of NW_027142357.1, from coordinate 34,328,213 downwards.
CTGTCATCCTCCAGCAAGGCCTTTTTTAGAGACATGACTTCTAAATTAGACACGCTATGCTGTTTTATCAGGTAGTGATAGGACTAGGGGGAATGGAATGAAGCTGGAGGTGGGAAGATTCAGGCTGGATGTGAGGAGGAAGTTCTTCACCATGAGAGTGGTGAAGCACTGGAATGTGTTGTCCAGGGAGGTGGTTGAGGCCCCATCCCTGGAGGTGTTTAAGACCAGGCTGGATGAGGCTCTGTCCAGCCTGATCTAGTGTGGGGTGTCTCTGCCCATGGCAGGGGTGTTGGAACTAGATGATCCTTGTGGTCCCTTCCAACCCCGACTGATACTATGATACCATGATACTATGATTGTGTGCATAGACCTCACAGGTATTTATGCATCTGGATTTTCTCAAAACAAAATGTTACCTCTTGGGATGGAATTGAATACATTCCACTTCAGGTAATTTGTCAGAGAATTCCTATTCTTCATGCAAAGGAGGGATGCAAAGGAGGGATGCATTTTAATAGCCTTCTTAATGCATTCAGATCATTCCCATGGAGAAAATGAAACCAAACAAATAGAGCAAAACCTTGCTCTCAAACATTCTCAAGTATTTTTCCATAATGAATTTTGATAATTTTCCTGGCTCATTTGAGACCACTCAAATTTTGTCTGGGAAATGAATTTTAAAGTTAAAACTAAGAAACAAGGTTTGATATTTGTGCATGCACATATTCTTACTAGAAATCCTTCTGCTTGTGTTCATACTGGAGCAGAAATACATACAAGAGGCCAAAATACACCCAATTATACATTTCTTATTATTCAGAGAAACTCATACTACAGAATTTGCTACAGAACATGCAATGCATTTGGTAAAATACATAATGAAGTGGCATTAAAAAGAGGAAGAGAATTGTTTTTCTCAGGTTTGTCATAACAAACTTGATATAATTTGTCAGTCAAACTCAGGGCTAATAAGGCATTTTTAAGGTAACTACTTGCAAGCTCGTGGTGTCTTCTCTGTGACCTGGGCTTTGGAAAACCAGAACTCAGCCTTGCAACCATAAAGGTGCCCACAGGCACAAGCTGTCCACAGGTAAGGATCAATTAAAATATTTGAAAAACTAATTGATCTATGTTCCAAGGTGTTTATCTGTGGTGCAGGTTACAAGAGCATCAGAGGTGTGGGTAGCTGATGGGAGTCTGTTGCAGTGCTCTGTCTGCTGCCAGAGCAGCAGCCCCCTGAGGTTGTAAACCACACAGTAGACGGATAGTGCAAAATGCACCTGGTGGGTCAAGCCCAGAAGGCACAATCAACCTTTAAACATGCCAGCCTGTGTGATGCCTTGCAAAATATCCCAAAGCAAAAACCAGTCGTGCTGGGGCACTGCCAGAGTGACAGCACAGCAGTGCTGCAGCTCTAAATGTGGGAATAATTTAGCATACAGATTAGATAATTTTGTTGAAACAGAATGGCAATGCCAAGAAAGCTGCTGCTTCGTGTAGAGAGCTGGGAGCTTTCTTCTCTTCTGCCAAAAGTCCCATGGTGTTTAGGTGCAGGAAGTTATTATGGTGTTTGGAGAAAGAGGGTTTGACAATCATATCAATTATGCTTCGTTTCATGAGCAATTTCAGGAGCACAATAGGGGTCAGAGAAGGGGACAAGTCTTGTTCCATGGTTTGTTTAGAACCATGTTGCAGAAGTACTTACATCTTTCCCTGTCCTCCTTACAGTTATAACAAAAATGCCTCATTAAAACCCAAAAAAAGACACTGAAATTTTTATGCACCCATAGATTTTCCATTGCTTTCCATCTTCCTTGTGAGAGCTCAGGCAAACTGTAATGATTCAAATCTGTCCTTTATGTAACTCTGTTTTCTCCAGTTAAATTAAAACAGGGGAGAAAGAGCCCCTTTGATATTTCACCTCCAAAGCTAGTTGCAAGTGTTGTACATGTGGAAAACGAGGTTTTAAATGGAAGGAGAATGACTCATATTAATTTAAAACCCAAACTAAAGAGACAATTGCATATAGTATAACTTTGTTATAATGGAGAGTTAGTCATAAGTGATTACATAAATTTCAGAATTCAACTGATTTTCTAAAACTCTTGTTTAGAGTTAAATCCTGTCCTGGACAGGCATCTTGCTTCTTTGGCAGAGAGGCTGCTGCTGGCCAGACTAAGATTTATTGGAGTGGGCTCAGCGATTTGCTGAGGAAACATTTTGTTGCTTACTCCAGTTCACTCACTTATCCAGCCAACCTCACTGCTTTTTGGCCAATATGGCATTTATTCCCTATTCCTTAGAGTTTCTTGGGCTTTATGTTCAGGTTGGCCTTTTGAAAGAAAAATGTATTCCCTCTAATTTCCCCCTCTCCTCTTCTTTTTGACCAAAGGTTATCCCTTAGCTTTTTTTTTTGGTTTTGTTTTGTTAAAGAAATTCCTCTATGCTCTCTAAATACCTATTCAATATGAGCTGTGGAAGAGAGGCCCAGCTCTGTGGAGATCCAGTTCCTTATTCAGTTAGTCTTAGTGGATTGATTTGAATTACAGCAGAAGGCTTAATTAGCAGTAGCTGAAGAATAAAATGTTAGGCTTTGTATCAGGAAGCCTATACTCCAAATGCCTTGGCAAAAGGGATAGATGGCTGAACTATCATATGGGGATGAATCATGCAGATGGTTGGCAAAATCATAGCAATGCTACGTGCTAGTATTTATTTTGAAATGTTGTGTACATTGGAGTCTCATTTTATTTTAACACAAATCAGTCTTGCCAGTCCTGATGAATAAAGTCTTCTTGAAAAAAATTAATGTGTTTTTTTTTTTTTTTGTTTGTTTATTTTTTTAATGCTTATTCTTAGATCTTACCAAATTCCAAGTTCTTGGAATTGGAATGAATCAGTATCTCTCCTCTGCACAAAGCCTGATGTTGTGTATGTCCCAGAGTAATTGTGTTTTAAAAGCAGAGGTTAGATTCTATTCTATTCTATGTCCAGAGAAGGGCCACGAGGATGATCAGCGGGCTGGAGCACCTCTCCAATGAGGACAGAGTGGAAGAGTTGGGGCTGTCCAGTCTGGAGGTGACCTAATTGTGGCCTTCCAGTATCTGAAGGGGGCCTACCAGAAGGCTGGGGAGGGACTTCTTAGGATATCAGGTAGTGATAGGACTAGGGGGAATGGAATGAAGCTGGAGGTGGGGAGATTCAGGCTGGACATGAGGAGGAAGTTCTTCACCATGAGAGTGGTGAAGCCCTGGAATGGGTTGTCCAGGGAGGTGGTTGAGGCCCCATCCCTGGAGGTGTTTAAGCCCAGGCTGGATGAGGCTCTGGCCAGCTTGATCTAGTGTGAGGTGTCCCTTGTGGTCCCTTCCAACCCTGACTGATGCTATGATTCTATTCTATTCTATTCTATTCTATTCTATTCTATTCTATTCTATTCTATTCTATTCTATTCTATTCTATTCTATTCTATTCTATTCTATTCTATTCCTAAAGTCTCAGTAGAGGGGCTTTTTCTTTTATGGTCTCTACAAAGCTTAGTGTAACAGCCGCTCTTTTCTTAGGTCTTACTGAAATTCCTAGAAGTATTTCAGTGCTCTTTCCTAAATTATCCTGTCCTCAGCTTTGGTTCTTCTTGTTTGTGGCGGCTACCTCAGGGAAAGAAGCAACTAAAAATGTCTCAGTAACCTAGAAGGGCATTTTCCCATCATTTGGCATTCAGACCTTTTGCTGACATGAAAAGAAATTTTGCTTTTACAGTGATGCCAGTGTGACAGCTCCTACAAAATAAAACTGATAGGCTGCTGCTGCTGCCTGGTTTCTTTTCTGTAAGAAAGATCTAGCTCAAATAAATGTGTCCTGCATGAAGTCACATTACTCAGCTCGGTATTAGGATGAGAACTCAGTAGGTTTTCCAGACGGGGACATTATTGTGCCACATGTGTCCTATCTCCTTCTGAACAGGGTCTTCCTCCTGCAGTGATACAACAAAGGGTGCCTTCAGATTCCTGGCCCAGTGCAATGCCAAGATGAATGCCATTTGGTGGCACCTGAGCTCAGGAGGGTGTTTGGGACCTCAGGACATCACTGTTCTCTTTTTCAGCCTTTTCTTTGTTCTGGGGCAAATGATAAGGCTCCTCTGCTCTTGTGTTTCTATATCTTGTTTTTGGAGGTAGGATGGAAACAGCGACATCCTGGGTGTGATGGAAATACCAGTGTGTTTGACTGGATGAAGAAGTTCCTTGGTGCTAATGAGTTCTGTCACCATTACCAGTAATGTACAACACCCTGAAAGGGATGCTTCTATACAGTCAAACAGTAAACAGATACATATGTTCATCTCAGACATTTCTGTTTTCTGTCCTGATTTGTTACACACTGAATCAATTTTTCTGGTTTCTTTTTCTTGCAAATTCTCTCATTAAATTAAATAGTCTGAGAGGAATAGCCATTAAGTGTTCATTCCTTATTAATTAAGTGGTTTAAAATCTAGGTCTTTGAATGCTTCCCTAATTAATTATATAAAGCTGGGTACAAAGTTAACAGGGAGTGAGAGAGTACTACTTTAGGGAAGTGCTTTGCAATAAACTAGCAAGATATCTACTACAAGTAGTGTGGAAGCTGTAAGACATTAGTGTTCTTACAGGCAGAGGTGAAGAAGTCTCTTTCCAACAGCCACTGATACAGGACTGGAACCATTCACAGTTATGTCCTAATTACAAACCTACATGATATCAATGCTGATAATATCACTGTGTCCATCACATAACTCCTGTGTCCTGTTGTGTCCTCTTCTGCCTTCAGCCTCCTCTTCTTCCTCTCCCCTTCTCCAGCACTTTCAACAGCTCTTTTAAAAAGTGGGGGGGGGGGGGGGGGGGGGAAATCCCTCTTGGGCATTTTGGGTTCTGCTTATCATCAAGTCAAATATTTGTTTTGTTCTTCCTCTTCCCCCTTCTCAGCTGTGGAAGTCACATTTCACTGGGGATTTTCTATGATGAGCCTCTCACTACTACAGTGTCAAGTTATTCCATTTCACACCTTTTAAGGACCTTTAATGCTTGACATTTTTCAGTTTTAAAATCTGTGTTACTCTGTTGATTGATTTACATTATCTAGCAATTCCCATTATTGACCAGCTGGCTAATTTTTAATCTTACTGTGAATTTTATTAATGATCACTTATACTTGCTTCTAAATGCAATGTACAGCAGCACGGAACTAAGACAGATACTAGCATTTAAATTTGTGCTTTAAGATCTATCTGGTCTCTGATTTTCATCATTTAGCATGAACATCCTTGTGCAGTCTCATAGTGCTCTTTTCAGTTAGAGCATCTTCTGGAAGCAAATCAAATGGGATATAGAATCCTACTCTGGCAGCATAGCTACTTTGACATCTAAGTTTGTACTTTAATGGTAAGACAACTTGAATTTTATTTGAGAAGACCTATTTTCTATGCAGCCATATACACTATAAATAAGTCTATTTCCAAGTCCTAATTCCTTATTGATTGTGTGTCTTTAGGTATTTTTTGATACAGAGGTATTTGTTCGTTCTTAGAACCCTGCAGCATTTTGTGTTTCACAGGCTGCTATGATTCACAAACAGTGAAGATCCCAGTGCACAGGAAGAACATGCTGAGCCTCTCAGCTTGAGCACAGCATGTCATGGTGCACAGGTGTGTTTTGCCAAGTGAGTCTGCACCCACACCATTCCCTAGGTACCACCCTGGATCAGGCAGCAAACACACAGAAGCAGTGAGCAAAGCAAACTGGAATTGTATCGGTATGGGAAAGACTCAGATCTGTGTCAGATGTATATGAAGGATCTTTTTTTCCCCCCTCCTGTTTAGCTGAGGTGAGAATATGCAGATTTGCAGTTCTGAAATGGGGCAGGATAAATTGATGCTTCTGAAATTTGAAGAATTCAGCTCCTTTCAAACAACTTTTTCACTCAAGGGCACCTAATACAGTAATGTTGTGTCTGAGCTTAAGGTGCTTCTTTGGGCATCTGTCTTTTCTCCTCCCTTTCTTCCCAATGCTATAATATCCGGAGACTTCAAAAGACGCTTCCATCAAGAGGATGCCTGGCATTGACTGAAAGTTTCTGTAACTAGAAATAAAACTACAGGATGTGAAGTGTCTTTATGACAGAACAAAGCAATCCATCAGTACATAAAATGGATTTTATTATTTAGTCATCTGCAGTAGCAAGGGACTGGACTGAAAGTGTCTTTCTAGTCCAGAATAGTATGACTAGAAACATAGGAGGCAGCAAACATGCACTCCCTGTTATCAGGTCTCTGCAATGATTTTTTGATTGAACTCTGAAGCCAATGCAAGACCTATTGTGCTGATAATCTAAATCTTTGCCATTTCCAGACAAACTTCTCACAATGGCTGCACTCCATGACAGCAGTGAAACCACAGATGAAGATCCATGGAACCACAGGGTTCCTCTAATGCAGTCCCTTGCAGTTACAAGCTCTATGTTATAAATAATTTTAATAAATATATGAACAGAAAAGAGAAAACTGAAGTATGGAATTAACTCCTGTCTGCAGTAAAGGCAACGACAGGACCTGTTTTATCCAGAAGTTACTCCAGAATCTTACTCCTTTAATCCATTTTTCCCCCCTTGTATCCACTCACTTTTACAAATCCAGTTTTGAAATCTGCTCTTGTCTCAGATGCTCCAGAAAGAGTGGCAGAGAAAGAAACAGCGTTACTGGTGACACTTGAGTAATACACCCAGGCTAGTCCCCTGGCAGTTATATGTCAAGAAGTGGGGATGAACAAAACAGATTAGCACAGGGTGAGATTCCCAGGTGGTATAAATTGGCATAGCTTCTTTGGGCAGCTTTTCTATTAAATGAAATTGGTTTTCACCTCTTGAAGTTGTGAACCGCAAATTGAAGGAGTATGAAGATTGAAAAAGAAATAAAGTTCATGTATTTGTTGGTTTAGTTCTGGAGTTTAGCCCAAACCAGCCTCATTATGAGGTCTGTTATTTATTCACCTTTTTCACTTCAACATTTGTCTCTTAACAGACAGAAATGAACACTTGCAATTTCTAAGGGCTCTCTAATTAAAGAAAAATGTTCATTTTATTGCCTCTTTATCCCCCCCAAAAAGTGACAGGGAAAATAAATCCAGTGTGAAGCAATGCAATCAGCCTTCTCCAGCAACCCCTTATGAAAACTGCTTGAATAATTCACTTGTCTCAAGTATTGTTAGGGGATCACCTGTCAGCCCAGGAATCATGAAGAAAGGGAAAAAAAACCTCCCACCCAATCACTTCTCACTCTATACCTTCACAGCAAACTCCTGTCTCCCAGCTGAGTGATGCTGCAGCTGCCACCCAGGAGTGAAACAGAAATGTGGTGCCATGCGGGAAGCAAAAGTGGAAAGATTTTTCCCAGTGTTGCTTTATTAATCCCAATGTTACTTTATTAAAAAAAACACAAACCAACAACCCAACCAAACACCTCCCTCCCCCAAAGCAGTTGGGTTTCCTCCATCCCAAGCCAGTGACTCTCCTGATGATGAGCAGAGAGGCCAATGCTTTTCGCTCATCAGACTGACTGCAGCACATTAGCTATGCAGATCAGATGCTGCAGTCTTGTGGTATGTGCTGTCCTCATTCAATCCATTAAAAATCCTCTATTTCCCTGACAGGCCTATGTGTGCATGTTGGTAGAGAAATGTGTTACAGTGGACTGAACGAGAGAAAAGAGCAAGTTTCCTGCCCTTGAGATTGAAGCATCCCATAGAATGAAGGTGTTTTGATTCCATTTCTCAATTTTAAACTGCCCCTTAAAATGCTGGAGTTTGCAGGGATCTCTTTTGATCTCTTTGGACTTTGCTGTTGCTGGCATCTATGACTCCAATAGCAAAAGAGACTTTTTTTCCCCCAAAATTTACCTTTTGAGGATCCTAAAAAGCAAGCAGACGGTCCTTTCAAAGTTTGTGTGTCTGCTCTTTGAAGACTAAGGATAGCCAAAACAAAACTCATGCTTATAAAAAGAAGCAGTAGCCCTTTTCCATATTAAAATGGTCTTGAAAAGGTACATGGATTCCAAATTCAAAATAGGCATCCTTTCAGTTTCCCAAGCCTCTTTTCACCCAGCACCCTGGGGTGACGTTTGAGGACCAGGGAGCCAGCAGCTCTTTCACAGCTATTTCTATCAATTTCTATCCAATTTCTGTCACTACAGCCTGGTGCTATGAACAGCAAGCACCCACAGACTGTCTGCATTAATAAGATGAACAGCTGGTAGAACTATCACAGAAGAAGCAAAGCTCTGCCTATAGGCCAGTATTTACCTAGAGCTTGGATGGATCAGAAATAAAGGTGATAAAGGAAAGGCAAAGTAAGCATAGATATTGGGGCCTTTTTTTTTTTCTCTCCAGAAGAATAAGCTAGTCCTGGGCACATCCTGAAGCTGGGTGTGTCTGATCTGATGAACACTTACCTAATTTTTCAAAATAATCAACAGGAATTAAAGAAAGGTTCAGAACACACCTGTCAGTGTCAAACTCTTCCTAAATTAGGGACAAGAAGTTGTAATTGATTTAGTTTAAACTGCTAAGCAGTCTAATGGGCACAGGTCAAGTTTTGGACTGTAAAGGTCCACACGATTTAGAGAATCCCTCAATTCCCAAGTAGCGTCTTGGCACAATTATTTTGATATCAGTCACATCTATATTGTATATAAATTGCTTTGGGATCCTTAAGGTGAAAGACTTAGGTAAGTGTAAATTACTGTGTTGCCTCTAATTATTTTGAAGTAGTGATTGCCGGGCCGTGCTTTTTATTTGTATTGCAGGGGTTACGATTCAAGTATAGACATATGGCAGCTTCAGAATTGGAGAAGAAATATGTTCTGAGACTTTGATTTATGTTTTTCTATTCTACTCTTTGAACATAACTAGGAGGGCAAGAAGGAGAGCATGAACGTTTAGTGAATGTGTTCCCGCAGTGTAATTTATCTTTGAGACTGAAACAGCAGGTTTATAAACTTGGTTAAGCAAGCTCCAGTTCCTCTGCTCTTTTTCTTTCACCTGCTGGAAGTGCTTTTGACAAATCATTCACTTCAATAAAAATGTGTTCTCAAAATAATTTGGAAAACATACTGAAATTAAAATAATGACTAAATTATGTGTTTGGAGCTAGTGTCCTTTTACTGTATGTTGCGGTGGGTTAATGCCCATCCTGAAAACAGGGTGGAGGGCTTGTGAGTGCTTTGCCCTCCCTGCAGGGCATTTTCCTCTGGGGAAACTGAGACTGTTCCACTCTCTCTCCCTCACCCCCACCCCCCCACCCCCCAGCTAGGGCATAAAAGTGAAGACATTAGCCATTAGCTTGCCTTTTTGGCTCCTGCCTCTCCTGGACAAGAGCTACTGCAGCTGCCTTCCTGCTCCAGTCGCCATCACTTAGGTGCTCAGTAGGAGACTTGATAGGGTTCTTGCTTGCATGATTTAGTTGATTAGGTGGTGTTGGATGATAGGTTGGACACGATGATCTTGAAGGTCTCTCCTCTCCTCTCCTCTCCTCTCCTCTCCTCTCCTCTCCTCTCCTCTCCTCTCCTCTCCTCTCCTCTCCTCTCCTCTCCTCTCCTCTCCTCTCCTCTCCTCTCCGAACCTCTCCTCTCCTCTCCTCTCCTCTCCTCTCCTCTCCTCTCCTCTCCTCTCTCCTCTCCTCTCCTCTCCTCTCCTCTCCTCTCCTCTCCTCTCCGAACCTCTCCTCTCCGAACCTCTCCTCTCCTCTCTTTGAACCTCTCCTCTCCTCTCCTCTCCCGAACCTCTCCTCTCCGAACCTCTCCTCTCCGAACCTCTCCTCTCCTCTCCGAACCTCTCCTCTCCGAACCTCTCCTCTCCTCTCCGAACCTCTCCTCTCCGAACCTCTCCTCTCCGAACCTCTCCTCTCCTCTTCCTCTCCTCCTCCTCTACGAACCTCTCCTCTCCGAACCTCTCCTCTCCTCTCCGAACCTCTCCTCTCCGAACCTCTCCTCTCCGAACCTCTCCTCTCCTCTCCTCTCCTCTTCCCCCTGCTGCCTCCGTGCCTTTTCAGAGAGAGAGACTAGTTTTGTATTCTTGGTTTTTTTTTTTCCTCCCCTCTCATCCATCCTTGTTCCTTGCCCTTGTGAACCTTGCCCCCATCTGAGCTCTTAACTCCCAGTTAAGGCTCAAACCACTACATATGTTCAGGATGGCTCTGTTACATTTGTCTCAGGAGTTATAAGTAAATGTAATGAGCAGTGCTTGTCTTGCTTGCAGGTACTGCAGCTACCAGTGAAGCCTGCACCTGAAGCCCAATAAGCATACATTTCAGTATTTTATCTGAAATGAGAGCAGCATTAATCCAATTTCTAGATTAATTATTAGAAGATTGCACATTTGCTGCAGAATATGTAACTGTGCACGAGACTCAGTTGTTCTTGACAAATTGCTCCCAACACTGTGAGTTCCTCAGGTCTTCCACAGTTTCCTGGAATTTTGCCAAAGGGCTCACAGCCCACCAGAGAGAAGAAACCATTCCAATCTCTTCTCTTCCTTCTTGGTTAGATTAAGCATTCCAACACTGAAAGTAATTTCCATTCAAACAGTCCTCGGTTCACTGCAAAAGTAGAGGAGTGGTTGATCCACACTGGTTTTCCCCATGTATTGCTCTCCTTCTTTATGACAGGAATTAAAAAAAACAAATAAAAAAGTTGCTAAAGTATAAGGAAATTATTTCTGCTCGTGTTTAAGTGATACTGGAATGAGCAGTTGAGTCTCATTAACAAGGCAGCAGTACTCGATGTTACTGAAACTCACTGATACATCTGTGTTGAAGGTACATTGGGCAAATGGCAATAGATTGCAAGCATCTCACAGTTCTAACAAAAAAAAAAAAACAGCAAAAATGTTCACAATCATTTTGGGCTGCCAAAACTTTCACAGCTTGTCAGCCGAAGCACAGCAGCAATCATTGGTGGCTGAGTAGCGTGGGATTGTGACTGACACCCTTGTGACTGAAATTGAATTAAAAAAAGAGAGATAAGGGGGATTTCAGATGTTCTCTTATCGAAGAGGCATCACAAGCTGAAGAGACTGAAAAATGTTAGATGTGGCAGAAGAGGACATGTCTTTCAGGAACATGCTAATCAGCATCATTTATAGCTGGAAGCAACCGCAGTCAAGGCCACGTCTCTAACTCATGGTAGGGATTATATCTAAAATGTGAGGTTTATTGCTTCTTTCTATTCTATTCTTCTTCTCTTCTCTTCTCTTCTCTTCTCTTCTCTTCTCTTCTCTTCTCTTCTCTTCTCTTCTCTTCTCTTCTCTTCTCTTCTCTTCTCTTCTCTTCTCTTCTCTTCCTCTTCCTCTTCTCTTCTCTTCTCTTCTCTTCTCCTCTCTTCTCTTCTCTTCTCTTCTCTTCTCTTCTCTTCTCTTCCTCTTCTCTTCTCTTCTCTTCTCTTCTCTTCTCTTCTCTTCTCTTCTCTTCTCTTCTCTTCTCTTCTCTTCTCTTCTCTTCTCTTTCTCTTCTCTTCTCTTCTCTTCTCTCCTCCTGTTTCTTTCTCTTTCATTACTGGTGCTGTGGCCAACTTCTTTCAAATGCCTGTGGTCTGTCTTCTTCCACCTTTAACAACTTTAGTAGTTGTTTAAGATTTAAGTTTGTTTAAGCTCCCCAGGAGTGCTTTCATTTTCATTTACCAAAGCAATTAGGAGTTGTGGGGAATCCCTTCTTGATGATGCAGGTTCACTCGCAGATATCAGTCTCGCCAAAACAACCAGTAGCAGCTTGCATGAGGATGCTGCTATTCCCAGGCTGCTCTCACTTGCCCCAGAGATGGGGAGACAAAACAGTGTCCTGTTCACAGACAACTTGGAAATCTGAGACTCAGCCCTTCTAATAGGTCCCATCCTGTTTAATTAATATGATGGCTTTTGTCATTAGAAAGAAACATGAACATGGGCTACGCCCCAACCAATAAATTCATACTGTGAGAAAATAATGGGCAAAAAGATGGATTACTCATCTGCTCTTTCATGTATGTGGCAATGAGTTAGAGCCTTCTTCAGCATCTTGGGAGTCTTATAAAGCATCTTTGAAGTGAGGAGGCGAGGAACAAGTCTGTAGGGAAAGAAGGCTTTGGATTGGCTTGATGGATAGAAAAAACAACTTTCCATTTCCGATGGCAACCCTGTCCTTCTTGCTCCTTGAGCAAACTACTCTGTAATGTTTCAGGAAAAGCATTCATTTAATTGCAAACTGTCTTTCATCTGCAGAAAACCATCATGTTATGTGCTCTGGGATTTACATCAAGTGAAGGAAGGGAGAGTTTTGACCTGTTTGTAACAGTGATGCATAATGTTAAGGAATAACTGTGGTTTCAGTATTATTCTTCGACAGTTTGAGGTGTTTTTCTTATGTCCACAAGTGCCTTTAAAATTTTGCTTAGGTTTGTATTAACTCAGATAGATGAAGGAAATGGATCTGCTGTTGTCACTGAATTGTTTGGCTTTGATTTGGAAAGCATCTTTCTTTTCTGCAGCCTCTGAGATCTAACATAAAACCCCCTACTCTGCCAATTCAGTCTCCATAGCTACAAACTATTAATTAAAACTTAAAATCATCTAATAAATTTTCCCTTTCATTCCAGGTGATTTCAGGATGCTGCCTCAACACACAAACAGCTTGAGGTAAAATTTCTGAGCCCCACACAGTGGTTCAGGTGCAGAAAAATCACAGGGTACCTGCTTCATGTTGAGGGCATAGAGAATTTGATCAGATGAGGTTCTGTCATAATAAGCTTGGCAAAGCCTTGACAAGGCTCCCTATCAGGTACATAAATACTTGGAAAATTGGACTGACTCTCACTGTAGGAATTATGTTTTAGAAGTTTAGTAACTAGCTAGGGTCTGATCTTTAAAAAGGAGGTTGGGGGTGAATTGCTTCTTAGTGGCTTGTTATATATACTGAATATAAAGGACAGGATCCTGCTTAGACAAAGTATCCTCTTTAATTTAAATTCCATTCAAGTTTGTGTCCTAATCTTAGACCTTCAATAAAACCTCTCTGGACTGTGAATGTTTGGTATGGTCTCAACCCAGAGATATGATCCTCAGGCCTGTCTTCAGAGAGCAAAATATCTCTGTAGAATCAAGACTGTGAAGTTCTTGCTAAGTGTCATGTGTGGAGTTCTTTTTTTTTTCATGGTAAGCAAGATTTTTAAGGCTTAAAGAAGCATAAACTTGTACAGAAAGACACTTCACACTAGTTTTGGGATGGCTCTGGTATTTTGTGGCAGTTCCTGAGTGCTGTCCAATGAAACTGGGAAATGTGGCTATACTCATAGGCAAGGAGATGGTTAGCTGTGTTCCTGTCAGTCTTCACATGTGCAAAAACATTACTCAGTCTGTAGCTCTTGCATGGCAGAAATATTGAATCCCGTTAGCAGTGTGAGTAATAGTTATGCATGAAATTAAATCTACTTCTCATATCAGTCAGGTTCACCTTTTTCTTTTTATAATGCAATAGCTCCTGCAGATAGAAGGCTAAATGAACGCAGTAAGATGGAGTGCAGTGCTCCTGGGGTCTACTATGGATTTCATGCAAGATCGAAGAAAAAGGATTTGTTCTTTCCTCAAGAGTAAAGTATGTGTGTCTGTCATTTTTTTCCCCCCTATTTCCTACATTTTTTCTTCATTTTCTGGCTAGTTTGTGAATGCTAGGTGACTGGTACATTCATACTGAGCAGAGTAGAACTTTGGTTTCTGATCACAATGTAAATAGGTCCTTTCTTCTCATTCTCTTTGGGAGTCTGGTAACAGGCACACACAAAGCAGACTGAAGAGATCCTAAAGATATTGTTTGCTTCTGCAAATCATCAGAATTCATTTCTCAGCCTGGAGAAACCCACTAAGGGTTGCATTGCAAAGTACTGCTCACAAAGTCATCTACTGTCTGTGCAAGCTTTTGGAGGCAATGCATTGAACTCACTCAGGCACAGACTCTTTTCTCTTGCCTCTGCTTACAATTTTGTTTTTAATCTCAAAACCTGCTTGCTCCTCTTCCCTGGCAACAAGGCAGTTGTAAGCTGTTTTTCACTTCCATTGCTTCTGACAACACACTCCCTATACTGAGTCAGTAATATGTAGACATTACTGATCCAATTTTCATGATGTCCCATGTTTGCTGGCAAAATCGAGTCAGAATAATTCATTATTATTGTAACAGGGAGAACTTTTTTCATTTCCTGGTTGTAATATAATGCTATTCACCTTCACTTCTGCAGAATATTAATTGAAGGCATCATTGTGCATGTACCATAGTATTTTAGTACACCTTTCTCTTTTTTTCTGAAAGATGTACAAATATTTCATCTAAACGTTTTCTATTCGAATGAATGTAGTGAACAAGAACAGAAGTAATCATAACTAATGTACCCATATACTTCTGTGGATACTGGCTTGTGTAAATGAAGAAGATCTTTATTTATTTCTTCATCAGTTCCATATATTGGACTGAGTATTCCAAATTTTGAGCATGTATTTCAGCACTGGTGTGAACTCTCCTTGGTTTTGTTCAGAACATCAGTTACTGCACCACACCAGGCTGCTTTGAAAATACCCCTCAACACCTGAAGACAAAAATCTGTGAGGCAATTTCAGGGTGGTAGGAGGAATGAAAATACTTGTAGTGAGTAAGGCAATACCTCATAGGGATAATGCAGTGCTTTCCCAATGGGACAACTGTCCACTCAGAAGAATCTCTCATTCCAGTAACTAAACACTGACACTGAGGTTTAAGAGAGCAGCAGCAGTTCCTGGCACTGCACCCAGACTGAAGCCTGGCATCCTACTGATCTACTGAGTCTGTCTGAAGTTAGACTTGAAGGAATTCTTCACATTCCCTCCATTAGCTGCAGCCAGACAGACTGTTGCAGGGTACATGGAGGTGTGCATGTATGGACACATGTGTGTGCATAAGGTCATACTGCCATCCTCCCTAATGGCTTTTCCTGGGGTATCCAGAGCTGTGTGCAAACTTGCTGGCCAAGACCAGCAGCATTATGATAGCTGCTCATTTTGTCATTGATAGCTCTTTGAGATAAGAGGAAAGGAATAAGAAGTTTTGCACAGCTGACTGGAGAGAGGTTATGCCCTGTCTTTGTTTCATGCAAGCTCAGCATTAACACACATTGTGGCTCCTTGTGGCTAATAATTCTGAAGATGCTGATAGCCTAGCAGCCATCCCAAGTCAGCCTCCCTTGCAGTATTAAAACTTTGTCCGTAAAGAGAGAAGTCTGATTATGAACCAGTGTGAATTAGAAGTTGAGTTCACTCATGTCAATAGCTGCCAACATATGTGAGCACAGAATTAGGCCCTGGGTACACAGAACAGCAGTAAGAGTAAATTTTATGTGCTTGCATAAAAGACAGAAGAAAGCAAACAGCTCTAGAAAAACATGTTGTCATGGAGTATGTCTAAGTGCCAATTTACACTTTAATTTTTTATTTCTCAGAATGGTGATTATACAAGGTAATTCATGAAATGTCACCTAAAAAAATGAAGAAAGGGCTGGGTTGTGAGGTTTTTGTTAAGGAACATAAGGCTTAGAAAGCAAGTGAGCAAGCAAGAGGCAGGAAAATGTGTGACCAGGGAACTATATCAGGAGTTACTAACAGCAGGTTACTGCAGGGCTTGAATAGTGATCAGGAACCTTTGGGAAATGCTGCCTCCAGCAGCAGATCAGACTGCCAGAGGCCACTTGCTGCATTTGGACAGTGGGGCAGGCAGGGTTTTCTATCAAAACCAGGGATTTTCTTTCCACTTAAACTTTCTGGATAGCTTAATCGGTTTCCCTGGTGGATCACGTTGATTTCTTACTCATTTTAAATATTTCGGGAAAGAGGTTTGTTGAGTGCACTGAGGGGCTGCTCTGACACCAGCAGGTACCACCTGCTCTATTGCAATATGTAACAGAGGCATCTGCTCACTGCTTTAATATTCTCCAGCATATTTTGGTAATTACTCTGCTATTTAATTGCACCCTAAAGGCACAGAAATTTTTTGAAACCTCCTTGCAGGGCTAATATGGATGCTCACATTAGCAGTCAACATCTAGGGTGAACTGCATTTTGCTAAGCAGTCAGTTCCCAAAGAAGATTACATGCTACAGAGGATTAATGGCTGCAGTGAGGAACTGGAGAGGTGGCAGTGAGTGACATTGTGGAGAAGTGAGCAGCGGAGTGGTGCTCTGCAGGACTTCAGTCAGCATGTTGTGGAATCCCACCTGATTGATCTGTCTTGTTTCTGAGATATTTGATAGTGACAAACAATGCACTTATGGAGTCATTACAGCTGCTGATCACCTTTGTTAGGTTTATACTCTATTCAGGTTCCATCTCATGACAGTGGGAGGTTAATCAGCAAAATTTGTACTTTCTAGGAACAAATCTATTAAAATTTGTAGAAGTTCATATAAAAATGATGCCAGCAAAGTATTGATCTTATCTCAGCCTTTGGCAGCTTTTTTACCCAAGCTGTTTTTTCTTTGTTGTTATAAGAAAGAGATTTCTATGTTAGCTTAAAGCTGGTTTTGGGGCTTGCATGATAGGTCAGCCACTGTGAAACATAAAATCAAGCGTAACAACTTCATGAAAAGTTTCCATAGGAGCTTATAAAAATCCACAGATACTTAGTGCAACTAAAAATATCCTGACTTCATTCTTTTGGCTTAAAGTAGTTTCCATCTGAGACTGCTGAAGACAAATATATTTCAAGATGAAGAAGAAGAATGTCTTTGAATATTCCAGGTTGCCTCTGCCTGCATGAGCTCCTGGTGCCAATAACTCAGAGGTATCATTTTTTCCCCAGCATAAACGTTTGGGCACAAGGCAGAGTATGGTGAAAGTCAGATTGTTAGCCCTTTTCCCAGACAGCTGTTGACTGATTCCTTCTTCCTCAGTACAAACCAAAGAACCTTCAATTCAAATCACAAGTTTCATCTTTCCTGTGAGGTTTTTCCCCATCTGTATCCATTAAGTTTTACTCCTGCCTGCATATGAGGTGAAAGAGCACTGCTGAGCCCCTGATATGCTTGCTAAATGTGTTTTTTATTGCTCAAAATCCAATAAGTCCGATAAGGTGAAGGAGGCTAATGTGAGCAAGGCCTGCAGGCTAGAGGCCAGCCCTGATGCTGCACTTGCGGTTCATGGAGGTCACTGTGCCTGGCATGGGAGAGACCATCTTGCTGTGCCTTTACTCTGCATTTGGCTTCCATCAGAATGACATTTTTCTGGATATCATAGAAGTAATCAGTCTGACTGCTCTCCCCTCTCTGGAGTGGATGTTTGTACCCAGGGCTGGTTCCTGTACAGGGCTTCCTCAGCAGCTCTCTTCAGACTGAGCAGAAGACCAATCTTTTCCTCAACAGCTCAATCTCTTCTTTAACCTGCTCACAGAGGTACCTGCCTTTGAAAAGTCTGACTTCAGACAAGCAAAATTAATTTTGCCTTTGGAGATATTGTATTTGAGATGATTTAAAGTGGATTTCCTTCCAAGAAATTCAAATCTTCTGAAGATGAACTTCACTTAAATTCACTCAAGTGAATATCTGGTGTTATGGTGAGACTTACAAGCAGAGCTTGAGATCCCTGTAGTCCTCCCAGAGTATGTCTTAAGCAGAGGAAGCTCTCAGACTTCTCTCTTTTCCTGTCCCTCTCTTCCAGACTCAGATGGACCTTCAACTAGCATCTCTGGGCCTGAATGCAGGTGCCTCTGGACATACTCTTGGAGGAGGTGCTTGGCACTTCTTTGTGCTACTCTAAGCACAGCTTGAAGTTCTGTAGCAAACCTTTTTTTGTTGTTTTCTTGCATCATGACTTTTTGGACACAGCCTTTGTACGGCTTCTTCAAATTACTTAAGAAAAAGCAGGAGTGCAATTAGATTAGAAAACTGAGAGACAGAACCAGCAAATGAGCTCAACCTGGGGCTGAATTCTTAAAAACCATGTTATTTTTGAGCAGTGGCTTCCTGCACCGAGAGTGTAGCTTTTAATATGATACGAAATAGTGCTCAGCAGCCTCCTTCTTGAAAGAACAGATGCTTCAGAGATGCCTGAAGCTGGAGTCTCATGCAGTGAGAGACTCCAAATCAGCAGTTTTGTTGGGAGATTTGTGCCATGTCTTCTGGCTGGAACAGTCCTCTTCTGCTCCTCCCTGAGCTGAGTTTAACTGCTTCAGATGCTGTTGCACACACATCAGAGATGTCACAGGACCACCTTGGTGTGTGGCACACTCTATTTTGTTTTACTGGGATATTTGTCTAAAGTAAGAGATCATCTAAGAATGTTATCTATAGATAAATGATTGCATGCTCATTATTAGCTTGAGGTATAACAATCTGCTCACGGAGCTTTCCAGCTTGCATCCTGAAATCTTTTGGCTTTAATAGCAAGTCTGGGCTGGACCTGTGAAGAGAGCACTTTATGTTTCTGGCAAGTCCTGCTCATGAATTTAGAGGAGACAGTTTTTTAGACTGTACCACAAACAAACCCACAAAAAGTTAGAGTTGCCTTTCTTCTGATCTGTGAGGAAGCGGGGAGCTGTTGCAGTGCTGAGCAGAGCCCAGAGATATCGGCAGTGCCTTGTGCGCTGGCAGGGGGTGTGAGGCTGATGCTTGTGCCTCGTACCTGTCTTACATAACATCTTCTGCATCCCGGCACCTCCACGGGCTCAGGCGTCCCAGAACCGGAGGCGGACACGGCAGAAGGGAACGGGGAAAGAGAAAAAATGCCGGGGAGCAAGAAGGGAAAAGCAGCAACATAAACTTCCTGTTGCAATCTCACTAATTTCGGCTAAGAGCACTGTGGGGTTTGGCTTTCACAGAGGTGAAACAGCTCATCTGGTTCAGCCTCTGCTGCCCGGCCCCGGGGGCGAGGGCGGCGCGACTCGGCTGCGGCTTAGTCCCAGCCCCAGCGCGGTCCCTGTCGCAGTGTCTGTTCGGTCCCGGTCTCGGTGGACGGCGCGGGGCGGTGGCGGGCGGGGCGGAGCGGACGGGCGGTCCCCGCCGGGCGGAGCTGTCACGGCGCCCCGGGGTGCGGAGCCACCGCAGCCGGAGCTGAATCCGGAGCACCCCCAGACGCTCAGGAGGCGCCGGGAGCCGCGGGCGCCCCGTGCCCGCCCGGCGCTGCTGGCCGCCGCGCCGCCGGCACCATGAACCAGACGGCGACGGTGTCCCACCACGTCCAGTGCCAGTCCTCCCGCG
Organism: Melanerpes formicivorus; assembly: GCF_026170545.1. Taxonomy (NCBI): domain Eukaryota; kingdom Metazoa; phylum Chordata; class Aves; order Piciformes; family Picidae; genus Melanerpes; species Melanerpes formicivorus. Next base: position 34,308,958 of record NW_027142357.1, on the reverse strand, counting down.
CCGTCAAGGTAGGGCCGGCGGCCGGGCAGTGCCGGACTAGGGTGGGGAGGGTGGCAGCGGCAAACCCGGCACATTGGCGGGGGACCGCGGGAATGCCGCCTCTGCGCTCTATCGCCTGTCACCGCGACGGGGAGGAAGCGGGCCACCCACGGGGAAAGTTTGCCCAAGGTGCGGGCAAAGCGCCGGAGTGTGCTCGGGATGGGGGTCCCTTGCTGACAACTTTGTCCCACGAGTTTCGCTGGGCTCTGCCGGGCTCAGTGGGGCGGCTGCTGATGGTTACTCCCCCTCCACGGTAATTCGCCGGGCTCCTCCAGAAGTTGGCCCGGGAGGAGGTTGCTACTGGGCACGGAGATATCGTTGTCCCCCTGCTCATTGCTCTGTAGTAACGATGTGGTTAAAGGTATGGTGTAAAACAGGCTTGTTACTCGTGATTTTGCCGTTGTCCGGTCGGAAGGATCCCGGAAAGCAAGCGGCTGTGTGCCTGCTGGTTTTGTTGTCCCCACGTGCGAGAGAGGTGTGTGGGTGCTGTGGCTGGGCAGGGAGGATGAGGGTGGGGTAAGATCCCGGGGGACTAGCGGGCTCTATCCAGGCTACCTTCTTCCCTAGCCTCCGCCACGGTCCTGCCTTTGCATCCATCTAAGGCTACTTTCCAACCCAGTTACTGCTATCAACGGCGATAAAATGAAATCCCTAAACAGATTTGTATTCACTAGAAAGTATCTCTGCAGAAAGAAGTAGGGTTTTTTTTCCTCTTTCCTTCCCTCCCCCCTCCCCCCCTCCCGAAGTAAAATAATGCAATCAGTGACAGCATTTGATTATTGATTCTTAGCTCTGGAAAAAAATAATCCAGAAATTTGAAACCAGCTCTCTTCCCCCCCCCCCCCCCCCCCCCCCCCCCCTAAAATGATGTAAAAGCTTGAGAAGTTCACTTCAGTGCAATGCCGTGGGTGACTCAGGATCACCCAGTGAGAGGCTGCGCAGGTTCCTGCAGGGGCAGGAAAGCTGCTGGGGTTTCCATCCGATTGCAGGCAAAGTTGGAGGGTTTGGGATTTGTTTGTGCTCTCAAAAGGAGCAGCTGAACTGCGCATTATGGTAGCAGCTTGCCACTTGGGCATTACGCAGTTAGTGCTGGGAAGAAAAGTCATGACTTAGAGCTGAGGCAGGAGGGGATTAAAGGTATAACTCTTCTGTTAGGACTGTCATTTTTACATAGGCTGCATTAGCAGTGTATTGTCCGAAATGCAGAATGGCTGTGGGCTCAGGGAGAAGGTGAGGATTGACCTGTGGCTCTAATGACCAGGTGTGTAACATGTAATGACCAGGTGTGTAACATGTGTGTAATGACCAGGTGTGTAACATGTAACTGTATCCATAAATGGCTGGTTAGTTTGTGCTCAAATGGGCACTGTCATGGAAAGTGATGGACTCCTGTTGCCATGGCCCATTTCAGGAGTCAACCTACGAAACTATGAAACTATGAAAGTATTAAATTGCTGAAAATTATTTCATCCTCTTTAGGTCTGCCTCTGAGAGCACCAGAGAACAGAGTACAGTGTGGTACTTGCTTGGGGTAGTGTTCTTGTCTTACAAGAATACTTACATTTGGTTCAGTGATGCTAAATTTTCCCTGACAGCAACATTTATTAAATTCATTTGACAGGACTTTGAAGCCAAAACAACAACCACCACCACCAATATCAATATTCCATTAAAAAAACTCCAACAAGATAAAAAAAAGAAGACTGAGATGAGTCAATAGTCTTCAAAAGAGAGAACATGAATCAGAGCCTCCTAGACATGAGTCCGTTTTACAACCAGCGCAGTAATACTGATTCCATTAGAAATCTGTCTCATTTCTTTTGCTCTTAATTCAACATGTCAGGTGTAAAATGTGCTTTCTAAATAGTTTCAAGTGCTTCCATGCCAGGCAAATGGATACTCCATGAGAAAGTATTTATGACCACAGGCGAGCAGTAGCTGCCCTATGGTAATGAGGACCTTGTATTGGAAGTTACTTTGAAAATATATCGGTAGTGACCAGACAAATATAAATTGCATGTTAATCACAACTTGCCAAGAAACAGTGTTAGTTCCAGAAATCATGAAGATGAAAACAAAGGTTTACAGGAAAACTTCATGCCTATTGGAATGAGATCTATAACTTTTTCCCCCTTTCTCTTTATGTTTCTCTCCAGCTCACAAACCTATGACATCTCAACTCCTGGGTGTTACAATCAATGTAATGTTACTTCTCTGTGGTTTTTTGGATCATCTCTGCACTGCTCTATAACGCAGCAGAAAGATTCAAATCCACGCAACCAGAAGTAGGATGGTCCATCTGTCCACTAAACTGAACCATGCAGACTTTATCTGGGACAGTTGCTGGTCTGGATCACCCCGGTACTGAGGAGGGCTGGTGCCCAGGTGTAGGGACATCCTGTCCCTTTCTTCCTTGTTAAGGGAACAGTGCAATCCATAAGCATCCAATTTTGCATCCATAAGCACTGAGAACTGATTGTACTGCATCAAAGTGGTTTTGTTGATGGTGAACCAAGCTGACAGAGGAAATCCAATATAAAACAAGGAAAAAAAAAAAAGCTGAAAGATACCAACCCTCTTGGATAAAATGCAAAATCTCCTAATAAAGCCTTCTTTTACCTCTAAGCCTTTTTACAGCTTTTCTGAAATAATTGCAAATCCTACCACCTTGCTGGCACCACTATGAATAATGATCTTTCACTCTGAGATCTGTAACAAAAAACTTTTAGGGACTAGCTAGGAATGCTAAATACCTGCCTTATTCTTGTATCCTTACAGCCTCGACTTCAGGAGCACCCCCAGGGCAACAGACCTGGTTTTATTCTTCACATTCTTGGCTCATCTTGTCAACGCAGCAAGTAAATTAGCGCTTCCAGGAGGCTCGCTCTGTTGTTGTGCACTTTCATGTTGCACTGATGGCCAAATGATTTTTTAATTATTTCTCCCCCCTGACGGAGAAAGAGTCTGTTAAAACAGCGTTTGCCTTCTTTGGAGGGAAAAAAACCAAACAAACTGCAACTCAGAAACAGAAAATAATCATTTATCTTGGCTGGCCAGGGTCTGCCATTATAAATTCTTTCAAACCAGGCATTTGTACTGAAATTACAGTGGCCACAGACCAGAAATACTGATGTCTTGCTCTTAACACAGGCTGAAGTAAAATTTGCCCTTAAATAAACCCAAAAGAAAAGACAAATTAAGCTAATATTTCTGTGGCTTTCTACAGTCTTTAATAATAAAACATTTTCTACCAGATCATGAGTCGCTGCTGTTATCAACCCAATATTGATCTGGCTGTGAGCTGGATCATGGAAGGAGTTACTAACTGGCATTTCAGAAGCACATAATTACTGTGTAATATAATATGTATGTTGTACCCTTTTACCCTACTCCTCCTTCTTCCCTGTCTTCCTTTCACTTTTATTTATTCATTAGCTTTTAGATTGTAAACTACAAGAGGCAAGTGCAGATGTCCTTAGCAAAAATTCTGCAGCAGCAGGGATGGTATTAGGAATGTTTACATTTAAAGTTCGTTGTAGCAGTGCTTTAACACTCACTCATTGATAGTGGTTTACAAATAGTTTTCTTGCTTACAGTCAGGTTGAGGAGCACATGTTGAAAGAGTTTGTTGTGTTGTCTGTGGACTTACATATGTGTTTATGGTAGCTAAGAGTTTTACACCAGACCTACACCTTAGCAGGAAACATCTGCCTGCTCCTGCAAAGTGCTGTATGCACACCTCCTAAAGAGAGAGAGATACCAGTTGTTGGCTATTTCTGTTCATAAAGGCTGCTCAGTAATACTTTTCAGGTTAAACTTCAGGTAGTTAGATCTTCCTGTGCCCACAGGATGTGCATACACCAGGCTTTATGCAGGTATAGGAATGATTCAAATCTGTCAGCTGTTTAGGAAATAAATCCTTTAAAATGAGAACAGCATTTCTGAAATCCATTCCATCAAAAGCAAGTCACTAACGGATAATCTCAGCAAGTGTTCAATTATGAATTATCCAGGATGATACGTAACAAAGGGCACAAGTAACACAGGGCTGTGGCATTGTCAGGAAGGCAGCCTATGGCAGCATAATAATGCAAGAAAGCCAAGAAAAAGTGGTACATTTAAAGCAAATAGGTTTGGGTGGTATTTTGCTTAAGGCATGAGATGGTTAGAGCACTGTGCCATGTGGAAACGTGTGAGGAGCCACCGCGCTGGGGAAGCACAGTGTGGAGGTGGCAGTGGAGGCTGGAGGCAGGCTGGCCATGGAGAAGACAGATTGCTGTCATGCCTCTGGATGTGGCTGTCCCAAAATGCACACTCAGAACAAATGCCTTTTAGTGTCATAAATGCTGAGCAGATGTGCAATGCCCTTGTGTTTATCCTGCTCTTGAGTCTCTGTCTGAAGGTGTGCAGTGAACCATTAGGGGGGACACCAAAAGTGATTATGGCACTAGTCACAGAGAGTGGCTTGGAGAGTGAGAGTAATGCCTTGAGTCTTGATCACTGAAGGCTACTGGGGTTCTTTTGCATCCTCATCATCTGCAGCTGCTTTTCATCCATACTGGTAAATTGATTTTGCTCACATTTGTGCTGAATGAAGCTGCTGGTGTGACTTTGCAGACCAAAACCACACCTATGATGACAGACATGTACATAGGGGGAGAGCAAGCTGGAGGTCTCTAGATGAAATTTTGAATCTAATCACATCTTGTAAATCTTCCTGTTTCCACATATTACCTTTCTGCATTGTTTCAGTCTCTTTGCCAACATTTGTACTACCCAGGAATAATCAGTGCCTTTTCCTTTTAAAAATAATACTTCCTTCGTGGTCCGAAAATGTCTGGTTGCAAACAAAAAGCTGCAGCAGGAATGAAACTAATATATACACAAATACACATGAACATCATGATAAATTATATTTAATAATAGGTTAATACTTTCCTGGATTGTAATAGTATAAAATTTTTCTTACCTGTGATTCATTACTTTAAGAAATGGCATTAGGTTTGACTCCCTTTGAAGCCACTTAAGATATGGGTCTGTGAGTGTCAGATAACACCTTCCCACTTTCCTGAAAGGATACCACATCATAAGGAATTTAATCTTTCTCATTCTTAAATCCCAAACTGTTTTACTAAATATGTGTGAAGCTAATTTTGTGCTTGTTTTGTTCAGGGTTTCGTTCTTGATCTTGGCATGGTAAGGCTTGCATGCTGTCTACCAACTGAGCATTGTTCTGGAATTATTGAGGACCTTTCTTATTTAAAGATTTTTATCTAAGGTCCTCAAATTGAATTATAAATGCTAAATTATGCAACATCCAGCTTAGCAATTGTGCTGTGTTATTCATTTGGCAGTTTTTTTGGGTCAGTGACTTTGACTTCTCACATGTCAACAACACCCAGTGTTACTGTAAGCATGTGCCAGGAAGAGTCATCTTAGGCACCTACATATAAACCTCTATAATTCTTCTAAATGAGGCACTTAATGGTGGTAAAATGCTTCAGGGGCTTTTTCTTTCAGAGAGAGAGAATTCGATATGCAGGGTTGTCACTCTGTGAATGGAGTTAGGAGTCATTCACAGCAATATATGCCAACCCAAGGTACCTAAGGGAAGACAACACCTGGAATCAGCCATCAACTTAATTAAAGACTTTCCCCAGTCCTGAGCTGTGAAGTTAATGCAACTGCTGCAGATGAGGTCATGATCTATTTCATATGAAATTTACTCAGTAAAATAATTTGAGCAAATTGTGCTTTAAACTGTTCATTTTTCAGTGCTGACAAAGGGAGCACCAGCTCAGAAGTACAGCAGGTACTGTGAGGATCTTATGAGTCTCATCTCCGCATGAGGAGTGCCAAAAAGAGGGAGGACACTGGTGCCCTCCAGGGGCCTCAAGGGAAGTGGGATACAGTCCAAGGATTTTTAAAGCTTAGTGTTAGTAATGAGTTGCTGACCTCTTTCCTGGGGGTATATCAGAATAATAATCTGAAATTTTACTTCAAAAAGAGGGGAACTGGAAAACTGAACCAGTTGGTGACTCCACAACACAGAGACAGCTATTCAGTTTGAGTTGGTGTGTGATCTGACCAAGGGAGAAGGATGTGCAGGGCAAGCCCTGTGGAAGTTTTACAGAAAGCTGAGAAGGAAAGAGAGATCATATCTGAAGGACACCTTGAGGCTGTGATGGAAGCTTGGCAGGAGAAGGCAGTCACAGGAGTGACAGGAAGTTGGGATCTCAGAGTGCAAATGACTGTGAAAAGGCAGCTGACAAGTCAAGAAGTATTAGAATGGAGAATCGTATTGTTGCTTCAGCCAGAAAGAGGTTACCAGGGATATTGACTGTTAGATTAGATTACATTGCTCTCTCCGGCCAGTCACACTGAAGTTGTTACAGAAAGTCACAGCTTTAAAGGAGAAACCAAGAGACAGAGGTAACATACTTTCATTGACAGCTGCCAGAGGTGAGGTTTGTAACATAATCTCAGAAGCAAGGCAGCGCAGTGTCTATAAGCTTCATTTCACTGGGCAGTGACTGGCTGGAAAGCAGCCCTGAAGAGAGGGACTTGGGGCTGCTGGTGGATGAGAAGCTCAACATGAGCTCCCATTGTGCACTTGCAACCCAGAAGGCCAATCAGATCCTGGGCTGCATCAAGAGAAGTGTGGCCAGCAGGGCAAGGGAGGTGATTCTCCCCCTCTACTCAACTCTGGTGTGACCCCACCTGGAGTACTGCATCCAGTTCTGGAGCCCCTATTACAAGAGGGATATGGACGTGCTGGAGCGTGTCCAGAGAAGGGCCACGAGGATGATCAGAGGGCTGGAGCACCTCTCCTATGAGGACAGACTGAATGAGTTGGGGCTGTTCAGTCTGGAGAAAAGAAGGCTCCGAGGTGACCTAATTGTGGCCTTCCAGTATCTGAAGGGGGCCTACCAGAAGGCTGGGGAGGGACTTCTCAGGATCTCAGGTAGTGATAGAACTAGGGGGAATGGAATGAAGCTGGAGGTGGGGAGATCCAGGCTGGATGTGAGGAAGAAGTTCTTCACCATGAGAGTGGTGAAGCCCTGGAATGGGTTGCCCAGGGAGGTGGTTGAGGCCCCATCCCTGGAGGTGTTTAAGAGCAGGCTGGAATGAGGCTCTGGCCAGCCTGATCTAGTGTGAGGTGTCCCTGCCCATGGCAGGAGTGTTGGAACTAGATGATCCTTGTTGTCCCTTCCAACCCTGACTGATTCTATGATACTATGTGTAAAACCCAAGCTACCTCTGGAAGTAAGAGACACCAGGTAGAGTAACCCAGTGTCATTTCTGTTCACAGATTTCTAAGAATTTTTGTGTTCAGGTAATTGTGGAGCAATCAAAATTAGAGCTGCAAGCTTCGGTGATTTGTGGTAGCAAACATCAGAGGTGCTTAGTGTGTTGCTAAGCATGGAAAAATTGATGCTATTACATTAAAGGATGACACATAGGTTGTTTTATTTTCCTATTCCTCCTCCTCCTGCTAACTCCTGGGCAAATGCTGTCTGACTCCTTTGGTGATCCTAATTGTCCTTTGGACTAATTGTGTGTTGCTGGCTGGCAACATATCCTGCAGCCATTCACCAGAGAGCCTTGGTTCAGCCGTACTTGCAGTAGGCAGAGCTTTCTTATCCTGTGGATAGGTAGGTGAGATGCAAACATTTTCTGTGCTGACAAAACAGAGACCTGCTAAAAGAGGAAGGATAAAGTAAGGACAGATACCTGTGCCTGGCAGTCACATTTATGACTGTACATGCTCCATTTGTGCTCCTGTGTAAAGTGGGAGCATTTCCTGGGTACTGGAGCTTTGCTGTGAGATCTCCAGTGCTGTGCGAGTCAATACAGCAAAGTCCTTTAAGCTTAAGGGAAGCTGATCTCCAAAATGGTCAGATGTCAGCAGAGAGGGCTGAGTGCCTCTCTGGGGTTCACATTTCCTTATCTCCTGCCATTGGGGAAATGATCAGTCAGTGGTCTCTCAACTTAGTGTGTCAGGCACTGGATTTACTCTTCAGTACAGCATCCAAGGCATGAAGAATCTTGATTTAAATAGTGTTGGTTTATTAGCCTTATTTATGTTTTTAAAGTTGTGGTTCCTGCAATGTAAGGGCAAGTGTTCATCTCTTGGCTTAGCTTTCCCTGGATGTTATTGATGAGTAGCAGGTTTGTATTTTGAAATAAAGTTTTTTTCTTCTGTAAAATCAATTGCTTATACAGGAAAATTTCTGACATCCCAATTAAGAAATTTATCTAAAAGAAATCTTTCCCCCTTCCTTTTACATCATTAAACACTTATTCAGCTTGAAAGCTGCATCGGTCTGCCAGCTTGGGATTAATGCCACAAACATTTCTCTTCATATTTGCTGCAGAGATGACCTGCAGACATGAGCATCATGCTAAAAAATAGCTTTTGTAATCCCTTGTGCATGATATCTGAGAGCCGAAACCTGCCTCTCCTTTCCTTTATTTCTTTCAACTGTCTAGAGGAGAGGATCCAGACTCAATGGCCCTGCTTTATGGCCCATCCAGCCCCTTGTCCACCCCTGCTGCCTCCTCCGGCTTGGGCAGTTGCAGACATTGTTTTCTGGATGTGGTGGCACTGGCTCTGCTGTGTCCCTGTCTCCGTCTGCACCATGGGAACATCATCACATGTGGTCCCCTCTGCATTCAACCCTCCAGGCTGTTCATGAGCGCCCAGAACCTGGCATCCTAAAACCTGAACTGAGGCCAGTCCTGCTGAACAACAGGGAGGACTTTGGGCTTACTTTAGCTTTTATTTTGTAAATTGAAAGAAGGGAGGAGCCTTTTTATTTTGTTTTCTCTTTAACCTGTTTGCCTGTTTTCAGTATAAATAAGTTTGGACATGTTCTAAGATTACCGTTGCAGCTCCTGAACGCTGGACAGAATCAACCCTCTAAGTTTTAATCTTTCCCATCACTCACATTCCACCTGTACCAGAAATCCACTGTGTGTGGCACTGAGCACTATGACAGTCTGTTTATTCAATCTCTATCCTAACCTTGCTCCTCTGTGAGGTTGGAGGGAAATTGATGTGCTTCTGCGTTGGCCCCTTGTGGAACATATTACTTTCTGCTGCTTGTAAGGATCCTTTCTCCTACTCTCCTGGTAATCCAAACCCATAAAAGCATCTTAACAGTGCTGGAATGATTGACTAAAGGTTTTCTTACTGTAATTTATACACATATCAATAATTACTTAGTTGACTCTTTTTGATACAGGACATGATGTCTAATGGCTGGAGACAAAAACTGGAAAATTTGAGTTTAGGATTAGCTTATAAACTCTGTCTAAGACCAAATATATGCACCTGTGACTCTCTTTTCCTGTGATAATTTTTGATTTCTGAATTCCCCACAGCTGCCTTCATCAAAATATCAGTTTGCATCCACAAGAATAGGCTTAGTCTGGAGTGTGAAAAAAACCCTCAGTTTTATAATTCACGAGCTGTAATGTGTTTTCTGGGAACATTAATGTCTCTGAAACTTGATTATGCAAATATTTGTGGAGGGCAAACAAAAGCTTAGTGAAAACAAATCCATAAAATAATTAAGGAAATATGGGTGGCTTTCTATTTTTGTTATATTTGCCCCTCTCTGAACATTTCCCAATCTCTCTGGAACCTTCTTTCCCCTCGCTGATTTAGAATGCCACCAGTTCCATCCCAAGTCAGGTCACATCTATTGGAGATACTACATAAAGTTATTTCAAAGCTATCCCTGGCAATATTTGTAGTTTCTAATGACATACCAGCCTCAGCAGAATTATAACACTAAACACTGTTCAGATTTGAGCACTCTAAAGGAGTGAAGAAAAAGAATTGTAGATGGCCATTGACATGAGGCCTCTCGGTTATTGGTGAGGAACTGAGGTTCTCAACGTCTGGTACATAAATATGAAGCAATTGACTTGATGGTTTTGCTGTGAAAGATACGCATTTAATGAATTTCAACTCAACAGCTTTTTTTTTCTTTCCTTTTTCTCTCTTTTTCTTTTTCTTTTTTCTTTTTCTTTTTCTTTTTCTTTTTCTTTTTCTTTTTCTTTTTCTTTTTCTTTTTCTTTTTCTTTTTCTTTTTCTTTTTCTTTTTCTTTTTCTTTTTCTTTTTCTTTTTCTTCTTCTTTTTCTTCTTCTTTTTCTTCTTCTTTTTCTCTTTCTTCTTCTTTTTCTCTTTCTTTTTCTTTTTCTTTTTCTTTTTCTTTTTCTTTTTCTTTTTCTTTTTCTTTTTCTTTTTCTTTTTCTTTTTCTTTTTCTTTTTCTTTTTCCTTTTCCTTTTCTTTTTCTTTTTCTTTTTTTTTTTTTTTTTTCTTTTTCTTTTTCTTTTTCTTTTTCTTTTTCTTTTTCTTTTTCTTTTTCTTTTTCTTTCTTTTTCTTTTTCTTTTTTTTTTTCTTTTTCTTTTTCTTTTTCTTTTTCTTTTTCTTTTTCTTTTTCTTTTTCTTTTTCTTTTTCTTTTTCTTTTTCTTTTTCTTTTTCTTTTTCTTTTTCTTTTTCTTTTTCTTTTTCTTTTTCTTTTTCTTTTTCTTTTTCCTTTTATTTTTCTTCTTATTTTTCTTCTTCTTTTTCTTTTCCTTTTTCTCTTTCTCTTTCCCCCCCTCCCCCCCTTTTTCTTTCTGTAGGAATGTTTTTTTATTTTTATTTTTATTTGTTATTTGTTTATTTGATTCTTGTCATACCCATTGGCTTGAAATTCTGTAGGGTCACTGTAGCAATCCTGAGGTAGACAAGATAAATTTGGGTTGAGCTTCAGACGCATTGAATGGAGCTGTATGAGTAGCCAGAGCAGCAGCTGAAACCTCAAATAGGGCACAGTTATGGTGGTCTGTGTCAGGGATTCAGCTGAGCACTTGCTAACTTATGAAAGTCAGGTGGTAGGAAACCATATCTGGTCATGAGAGAGATAAAGTGGGAGCCCTTTGGTGGTTTATGTGATAGCTTTGCAAGTGAGAGAGTTGTTCTCTACCTGGCCTTGAGTTCTTAGTGCAGCTCTGTAATCTTTTTACTGGATTTGAGCTACACAAAATAAAGGTATTTATAGTCTCAGGCAGTGTTCAGAATGAGTGTTTATGCATAAAGTTGCTTGTGAAGTAATTCTCTTGATGACACCAAAAAGCTGGGCCAATAGAGAATTTGGGTCACCCTACCTAAGAAGATTCTGTAATTCAAACATCTTTTAGAAAACATGTTAACATTTTTACATGGAATAGGTGGAAAAAGCCTTTACATTTCAAACCAATCTATCCCCTTTGCTCCTAAAACATATTTTTATAGATCCAAATAATTTAGCACCAAATTCTGATAATGAAAAAAAATCATCATTGCAGTACTTTCAAAAACCTATTTCTCTTGTTGAGAAAGATCTTAATTTCTTTTTCCCCTGCTTGTGTCACCCTGTGTGCAAAGCTCTACAAAATAAAGCTGGCAGAGGTTACATTCAATGAAAATAAAAAAGAATGAGTTCAAATGAAAAAAAAAAGAGAGACTCGAGATTGTTGTCTTTCATTTTTAAACTGCAGTCAAAAAAGTACTGTATGCTCTGTATGCATGATGAATGCTGCATACACAGCAGAAAAAGTGCATTGCAAGACTTTGGAACAGTGCCTGCAACTGATACAGTGGCTTTTGGGCAGGACTTTATTTTTTTTCAGAACAGAATTTTTAGAAACAGTAATACTCCTCAAGCTGCCTTTTTAGAATAGAATGGAATGGAATGGAATGGAATGGAATAGAATAGAATAGAATAGAATAGAATAGAATAGAATAGAATAGAATAGAATAGAATAGAATAGAATAGAATAGAATAGAATTAACCAGATGGGAAAAGACCTTCAAGATCATCAAGTCCAACCTATCACCCAACACAATCTAATCAACTAAACCATGGCACCGAGTGACTCATCCAGTCTCTTCCTAAACACCTCCAGTGATGGTGACTCCACCACCTCCCTGGGCAGCCCATTCCAAAGGCCAATCACTCTTTCTGTGAAGAATGCCTTCCTAACATCCAGCCTAAACCTTTCCTGGCACAGCTTGAGACTGTGTCCTCTTGTTCTGTTGGTGGTTGCCTTTTTGGAAGAACAATTCATTGTGCTCATTATTTTCCAGTGTTTCTTCCCTGTTCCTACTGTGGAGAAAGCAGACAGTATATATCTGAAACCTCACAGATCAGACTTTCACGTTTCATGTATTTAGAGCAAAGAAATGAAATCACTAACAGTATTATTTAGCAAAAATTTTGGCTTTTATTTAATAGCTGCTTCTAATGATGACCTGTGTGATCATGCACACTTGGATGATTAGGTTTTATATGTTAACATTTAAAATTAAAATGTTAGAATTCCTATCAGCAGGGAATATCCAGAGTAGCATGAGATAATGTTAAAAGTTCTCCAGAATAGTACTATGAATGTTTGACAAAGTCTCATAATGTCAAAGTTTAAATTATTGAATAGCTACAGTTCTGCTGTAGAAAGTGCAATGTAGATTAATAGACATAAAAGGAAACTTCATGTTCCAGATGAAGTAGCTGAGTAAATATAGCATCTAAGTGGTTGATAAAGTAGCTAAATTACTGTAAACAAACAATAAAGCATCTTAGTGGAAATATCTCCACGAAGTTGCATATTGGAAGAGTAAAAAGTTAAATGCAAATTGTAAATAGATGAAAGGGAAAGGCTGGATGGAAGGTTTTTGATGCAATATGTAGGCTCTCTTGGCTCTCTGTCTAAAAACTTTGCTGTTCCTGAAGAGTAATGACTGTTCCCTCTGACACGGAGTAATGCACAAGAGAAGACAGTTGACGTAAGATGGATACAACCTATTTCTGCCATTAAAGGCTCATAATGGAAATATTTCTCAGCATTGTATTTTGAAAATTTTCAGGAAAAGTAAAATGCTGAGACTGTATACATCATTGATCAATTCTGAGCCATCTTAATGCATGCTGGAGTGAGAAATCGGAGTCCCTAGATACTTGTTTTATTAGTGAGCCCAGACTGGCAAAATAGCGATTCACTGCATGCCACACAAATGGCTTTTCCCCCACTTCCCTTTATCATTATCTTTGAAAGTTTTAGTTTCCAAGAAAATATCCAGGCTGGAACTGGATACTGGAACCCTCTACTCCCCTAAGGCTTAAGAGGTGAAATGTATGGGTTTATGCCAGAGGTATTTGTGGAAGCATCAAAATTCTTGTCTGCCAACCTGAGTCTATGTGCCCTCGGCAGCACAAGCAGCTGGGAGTTTTCAAGATGTAGCTAAGGTAGAGCTGTGTTGTGAAATAGTATTACTTACTTCGTAGAGTGCACCTGGAGTACTGTATGCCCCTTTGTAGTCCTCTGTACAGTGAAGACATTGACCAGTTTAAGTGGGTCCAGAGGAGGGCCCCAAAATTGATCAGAGGGTTGCAGCACCTCTCCTGTCACAACAGGGTGAGAGACTTGGGGTTGAGAAAGCTCCAGAGAAACCTGATTCTGGCTTTTCAGGATTTAACAGGAGGAGATTCAGGATTTCAGGAGGAGACTTGATGGGGTATTTAGTGCCATGGGTTAGCTGTTTGGGTGGGTTGGATTGGTTGATGGGTTGGAAGGTCTCTTCCAACCTGGTTTGGTTTATTCTATTCTAAATATTCTAAATAAAGGTTTATTTTATTCTATTCTAACAGGGTACTATAAGAAAGATGGGAACAGACTTTTTTAGTAGGGCCTTTTCTGACAGGACAGAGGGTAATTATTATTAAATTAAAATGAGGTAGATGTAGAATAGATATAAGGAAGTAATTTTTTTTATGATGAGGGTGGTGGTGGAACACCGTAACAGCTTGCCCAGAGAGGTAGTAGATGCTGCATCCCTGGAAACATTCAACGTCAGGCTGCATGGAGCTTTGATCAGCCAGAGCTCATTGAAGAGGTATTTGCCCACTGCAGAGGGGTTTGATTAGATGAGCATTAAGGTCTCTTCCAACTCAGACAATTCTAGGATTCTGTAAAAAAGGTAAAAAATTAAAGTCCTAGCAATGGCAGCAGAATTTCAATCATATCCCCTCCCGTCTAACAAGAGGCAGCCTGGAAAAGATGGAAGAATTTCTGTCTTGTGGGATCTTACCTTACTTTATGCTAAGTTCATATCTTTTTATTGTATTTTTTATCCTACTTCCAGTGGAGAACTCTGATGTAGATCAAAAGGTAATGGTAAGAAGCTGAACTGATGAAGGTTTCAGAAGAAAAGGGGAGGAAGAGAGATAAGATGCTGTAACAGTTTTCAGTAAGGGGGATTGCTTGAAAATGCTACATTTCTGATTCTCATTGTTTTCTCAAAATGATGCTTTAAAAAGGATGAAAAGTTTCTAAGCAAGTGAAGAGAGTAAAAAGTAATACTAAAATTACACTGAAAACTTCTAAACTCAGTATTATGTTATGTAAGAAATTTGTTCATTATGATCTATGGGGAACATCAATGGCTACAAAAGCTAGGTAAGAAACTGGTGTTTTTTTTGTCTTTTTAATAACAGACCTAATCTCACAAGCACAATTTAATCTAATATTTCTTTCAGAGGTTTTCTTACCCCTGAGTCAGCTCTGTGATATTTAAAATGTTCTGTAGGTGACAATTTACATTTCCAAAGAACACATGAAGAAATGGTCAAATTCTTGCCAGATGCCAACATGATGAATACTTAGGCATTATTAATTCCCTCTTATGATGGGCATGGGGGCAAAGGAAACTTAAATGACTTGCACAAGGCTGCTGAGGAATTAGTGATAAAGATGATCAGACCATGTGGGTTCTTTATCTCCTTTCAATACCCAGCTGAAATACAATGATATTCAAGAGGAAAACTACTGACATAACAGTTTGTAAAAGCCCTAAGAAAAAAGAGAATCAGAAGATGGAAACTCAGCAAAATGAAGGAGCCCCCCATTTTGACACATTCTTTGCACCAAATGACATCTCCCTGGTCAGCAGAGACTCATCAGGTGTCTCATTCATGTGGACAGTATTTTAATCCTTGGCATAATTGCTCATTCATTCTACTTATCTGTTGTGGAAATTACCCACAAAACTAATGACCTTTTCCTCTCACACTGCATATAGAGACTTATAGTCTCTTTGCTCATAGTAGAAGTTGCCTGAATGATGTGACCAAGGGAAGTGTTGTACTTCTTTATATGATCAGTCTTCAAAACCCCAGTTTTATTCCTTTTTAAGACAAAGTGGCAAAAATCCCATTGCTTTTTTTGAATCATTGGATAGGTGAGCTCTGAATTCTCATATTAAGGTGCCTTTAAGATAAATCATACCTGAACATGGAAGGACCATTGTGGCACAAAGTACATAAACCCCCTCCAAAGTCTGAACTTGAATGGCCTCTAAAATTTCATCTCAAACTTAGTATCTGCTGCTGAATTTTCAGGTATGCCATAAGCCACAGGTCAGCCTTAGTTTCTCAGACAAGGTGCAGAATATCACTGCTGGTGCATTTCTCCCTGTTGCTGTTTCCCACAGTTTCACCAGATGTGTCTGTTTGCCAGTGACACAGCACCTACAGGGGAACAGTTACTCCTGGCCAGGTTCCCTCCCTTTTGTGTTCCTGAGCAAGGGCAGAGAGCTCTTCTGGGGCAGTGATGGAAGTGCAGTATTTGTGTGTAGGAGAGCTGGAAGCAATGCCCTTTCAGATCACATACTTCTCCTTTGCTACTGTGTTGGGACTTGCTTATAAATGTTCCACTTCAAATTACCACTTCCTTCTAATTTCCCATTTTAATTTACTTCTGGTTTTCATCAATAGTGGTTTTGGCAATCCAGATTATTTCACTTTATTTCCCTAGATACTTTTTATGGCTTGCATTTAAAAACTCCCAATATCCTACTGAGTAATATTGAGCATTTAAGCCTAGTTTCCTTGAAGATGAACAAACAAACAAAAATAGTAATAACAAGTACTGGGGCAGTTCTATGTTCAAAGTACTGCTTGGTTTTGGTTTTGGTTTTGTTTTCTGCCTTTCAGCCAGGACTTACATGATTTGTATTTATCTTTCCTAAAGAGACAGAACTATCTGAAACGTGGAGAAAATATGTTCTGTAAATAAGGAATACTAGAATGAATAGTTTTTAATTATCTCTGCCCTAAGTGCTGAACTGATGTGGTTATGATCTTCATTGCTGGGTGAAGAACAGGGTAGGGATTGAAAAAATAAGCAAGACATCTAATGAAAATCTTCCCTGTCCAAACAAAAGTGATTGATTTGCTTGTCTTTCAGTGAGAAATGCCACAGAGCTGGAAAATCTGTCTGGCTCAGGCTCTGCTGAGGGAGTTTGAGTTATGTTTCTTAATAAAGCTACGTTATATTTAGTAGTGACTTAGGAAGATGTTGCCCTTCTTTCCCTGAAGGCAAGATATGATCCAAGTTGCCTGATCAGATGAAAACTGGTGTTGTTGAGTGTAATCAACATGTATCAAATAACATTATTAGGAAACTTGATAGTGCAACTTTCTTGAGGCAGACTCTAGACCTTATTGGATACATCATTTTTCTGCAGAAGAGGGGACATGCTGGAGGAAGATGCAGCATGTATAATGCATGCCCAAGTAGCACACTGATGAAATGTGGATGGAGTTGAATAGTACAACTGGAGTAATTGTTGAAATCTGCCCCAGGTGCTGTGTGTAATTGATAAATAACTACTAATAACCAGAGTAATAACAGTTTTGTTATGCATATGCTCAGTAGAAGTTTGGGTTTCAAGGGGAAGTTCAAGTATATCTGGGCTTTTCTCAGCCTTCAATAGCAAGGCTGCACTACAGCTGCTTTTTATTGCCTTCTTGGGGCACAGCAGCTGCACAGAGCCATGCTGGGAAGGGATCCTGCTGCACAGCCACTCTGTGCTCTGATGAACTCAGTTAATCAGGGCTGGATAGGAACACACAGAAGGTTACACCAGCTCTGCTGATGTATGGTGGCTGTCAGCTGCTGGAACAGGATCACATCTGACATGGCTTTGTAACACTCGTTACTTGACTTCAAGACTGTTTTTGAAAACATGTGACTGCACTGTTAATGCCTACTCTGAGAGCCACCATAGATGGTCCCTCAGCTATGGCAGAAAGACTTCTTTAGTATTTAAGCACATTAAATTCACACAAAATAATGGGTGGCTTTATGATTTAGTGTGATGACAGGCAACTTGCACTGATCTTCCTCTCCTTAATCCCATTTGAGTAGGTGGCTCTTGGACAATTAGGACTAGTAGCATGCCAATGACTATGTCAATTTTAATACCAGCTTTTAAATTTTATTTAATTACTGTGAAATTCACTTTATGTTTCCAATCCAATAGCATTTTATTAATTAGTGACCTAAGAGACATAGAGCACTGCAACAGACATTTTCATGAAGATTTTGTTTGTTAGAAGAGGATCAGGAACTGCTGCTATAATGAAGTGTGCCTTTGAAATGGAGGACTGGCACAGTCAGGTGAAGAGAGAGGATCTTGCTGCTGTAGGTGTATCCTGGTGGGGCAATCAGGCTTGTCAGCCAGAGGGTCAGGCAGCTAGCGAGGTCTCTAAGGAGAAGGGGTAATTACCATGAGTGTATTAAAGAGTGTCTTAAAAGCAACTGATGAAACTTATCTGTCTTCTGGCTGGGAGTCTCCTCTGGATTTCTCCTAGGGGTGGAAGGGGCACAAGACAGATTTTTTGAGAGAGTTGGAAAGGGTATTTACACCAGCAGCTATAACTGC
This sequence comes from Melanerpes formicivorus, assembly GCF_026170545.1. Lineage (NCBI taxonomy): Eukaryota > Metazoa > Chordata > Aves > Piciformes > Picidae > Melanerpes > Melanerpes formicivorus. Next base: position 34,291,157 of record NW_027142357.1, on the reverse strand, counting down.
AAAGCTAAAAGCAGTGTTTGTGTGGGCAGGGAGTGATAAGGGTGGCCCCTTCCCATGGACTCCTGGCTACTGAGGATATTTCTTTCATCACTGGAAAAGACTGCTCTGAGGTCTGGGATAGCAATGGGGCAGAGCTGAGGGTATAGCCACAAGCTCTGGAAGGGAACTGCTGGACTCAAATGTCATGTGTTGCTAGCTGGAAATTTGCAGAAGCCTTTCTAAAAGAGTTGTTTACATTAAATCCTCCCGAATCTGTGAGAATGAAGAAGTTGCTAGTTTCAATGAGTGGTTTTGTTCCAAAGAAATGCCTTCAAGAATAAAATGAGGGAGATTTTCTCATTTTTGTATTAATACATCAGTTAAATATTTATAAACAGAAGCCTCTGTGCTGCACTTTGAAGCCAGCCTGTTTCTGAGATACATGTTGGTGTCCAAATGTGTCACTATGAAGTCCTAAATGTTTTAATTAGGTTTGTCAGTTTATGAGCAAAGTAAAGTTTCTACATCAGATGTTTGAGACACAGAAGCTGTTTCCTTGATGTTTTGGGTTATTTAAATTATCTGCAATGCAAATTCTAGGCATAGTCTTACAGAAGGCTAAATTAGTTTGAAAAACAAAGGTCATATCAAAGCTGGTTTGAGTTCATATAGTAGAAATTGCTGTAAGGCTTCTCTCTTATGTGGCAAGAGACTTCCTTTCTTTCTCTTTCCTTTTAACATTTTTGCCCAGATGTTACAATATAAAACTCCCTATAAATTATCACTATAAAAATATACTTAATTGATAGACCTCTCTACATTTTCCAGAAGGAGCTGTAGCATTTTATAGCACATTTTATAGGTCATATTCTCTGTGGAAGGGAAGCTTTTCAGATTTCAGGGTTGTTGGGTTATTCTGCATGGCTGATGTGCTGGAACAGTCAGGGTCTGTATGTGTCATGGCTTTCTTCTTCTGACAGGGCATATGGCAAAAAAGGTAATACATATATAAAAAACAAACATGATGTAAGCTTTTCCACTGCATGTGACCAGGTACCATTCCACTGGGTTCTACCATACTTCACAGTATCACAGTATCACCAAGGTTGGAAGAGACCTCAAAGATCATCAAGTCCAACCTATCACCACAGACCTCATGATTAGACCATGGCACCAAGCGTCACGTCCAATCCCCTCTTGAACGCCTCCAGGGACGGTGACTTCACCACCTCCCTAGGCAGCCCAATCCAATGACAAACGACTGTCTCAGTGAAGAACTTTCTCCTCACCTCAAGCCTAAACCTCCCCTGGTGCAGCTTGAGGCTGTGTCCTCTCATTCTGGTGCTGGTTGCCTGGGAGAAGAGACCAACTTCCTCCTGGCTACAACCCCCCTTCAGGTAGTTGTAGAGAGCAATGAGGTCTCCCCTGAGCCTCCTCTTCTCCAGGCTAAACAATTCTTAAAGCAGTGGGGAATGCTGAGATATTTTAAGGGCAAACAAATAAATCTTCAGCCTCTTTCCATCTCCCTAATTTGTTGCAGTTTGTGGAATTGAACAGGTGAGCAGCAGAAGGCTTGCAGGCCTTTCTAGACAAGGAGCAGAAGGGTTGCAGGTGAAAATGCCTTTGAAGTTTTGAAAAATGCCAAGTATTTTTAAGAAAAGACATTCCTATTAAAGTTTATTTGACTCAAAATGGTAATAAAACACCTAATGTGCAGTGTGTGAAACAACTAGTTTTGACAGTGAAGATTCAAGCCAAATTCCAAGTACCATAAAATTGCAATGCTTTACAAAGTGTTAAAGACTGACATTTTCCTTCCTCTGCCTGGGACTGTCAGAAGTTTCTGAATCTGACTTCTAAAACTCTCGTTACTGCCTTACAGCCATGTTCACAAATACAGACACCTCGTGGGACGCCACTGTGGGGAGGATTTTTCTTGGAGATAAAAATGATGTTTTCTTTAGATTCAATCCCATGGCAGCCCTGAAGATATTTTTGGTTTGTTTCTCATCAGAAACTGGTGACTTAAAAAGCTAGAAACAGCACTTAGGAATTCTTCTCCCCAAAATGGTGTCATTTCCAGCTTCCAGTGAAGAAGTAACATCACTATTGGGTGAATTTGGTGTATTTTCTTTTTCTCTTCAGCTGGCTACTCAAGATGGCTCAAACAGATTTATGATAGAAACACAGTTGCTGGTGCTCCAGCTACATCAACTTTGGGCAACCCAATATGTTGCACTGCAACCCCATACAGCCCAGTCTTTGTTGGGTGTCAGCTGCAGACCCTTGGTCTACTTTGTCGTTTACAGCAAGCTGATTACTTAATTTGAGAAGTAACTGAAGTCTAAAAAAGAATTGAAAAGAGAGCACCTTTGATTGTGGAGCTTTCTGTGATAAGAAAAAGCCCATGTACTATGCACTGATGAGGCCACACATTGAGTACTGTATTCAGCTTTGAGCCCCTCACTACAAGAATTACATTGGTGTGTTGGAACAGGCCCAGAGAAGGGCAGTGAAGATGCTGAAGAGTCTGGAAAACAGGTCCTGTGAGGAGTGGCTGAGGGAGATGGGATTGTTTAGTCCATCGAAGAGGAGGCTCAGGGGAGACCTCAATCTCTGCAACTCCCTGAGAGGAGGTTGTAGCAAGGTGGGTGCTGGTCTCTTCTCTCTTGCAGTAAGTGATAGGATGAGAGGAAATGGCCTCAAGTTGGGCCAGAGGAGGCTTAGATTGGATATTAGAAGAAACTTCTTCAAGTGTTAGCAAAACCTCTGCAAGTTGAATCTCCATCTCTGGAGGTGTTTAAAAGACGTGCAGGTGTAGTGCTGTGGGACACGGTTTAGCACCAGGTAGGGCAGGGATAGAGAATGGTTGGACTCAATTATCTTAAAGGTATTTCCCAACTCAGATGGTGCTATGATTCTATAATTCTGTGTGGGTTTGTTTTGGAAAAGGGATAACACCCTACACTGACATTATTGTGTTAGGATATTCAGTGAAATGGAGGTGGTTGAAATACTCTATCAGGAGTAGCAAAGATTTTCAACAGCAACAGAATTTGTGTAGAAGCAGCTAATAACAGCCATGGCTGTAGTGGACATGTTTTGGGGCACTCCTCTGTTAATAGTGACTAGCTGTCCAGGAAGGCAAAATTGAAGGCACATTTCTTAAGCTGATTAAGAGTGACATATGCATAATCTTTAATAAGCTATTAATTAGGAAGATGCCTGCATTTACAGCCTCAACAGATACTGCAAAACTGTGCTTTGGAGTGTCTGCTTATGCATGAGTAGCACAGGAAAGCTGAGCCACAGGCAGACAGAAGCCGCAGGCACACAAATCCCTCCAGCATTTGAATATATGCAAATAATGCATTAGCTTTCCATGAGGAATTTGTGGTGGAATTAGCATCCAGGTCACCAAACTGTATTTTTTTGGTCCCAGGCTGATCTGCTTGCAGAGAGGAGAAGTAGCTTGCACCGCTGCCACCCCATGCCGCACTGTGGAAGGCTGTCATTAGTGATTACAACTTTCGTGTCTTTAATTACTGAGATGCTTTAATTCAATCTGATACAAAATGAACTTAAGGCTCTGTGGATTCTTCTTTGTGCTTTTTTAAGAAGAGAGTTTCATAACAGACCCTGAAATTTAGTTCACTGTGAACTTTGTATAAGTTGCTATTGTCAGTGAGTTTGGGACCGGTTTTGACCAAGACTGTTTATAAGTTTCTGGGAAACCTGATGAAAATTTGAGGTTTTGGAGGAGTTCCCTCATACTCATTATTTCATGTCACAAGGGAAAGCCCAGGATACTATTTTTTTCAGGTTACTCTTGTTTTTCAGTCCAAGTCAATAAGGTTTCTGTCCATCAGTGCCCTCCAAAATAGTCAGTCTGTATCTACAAGCTAAACAGCAAAGAAGATAGAATGCAGAGAGGAAAGTGATTTTGGAAGATTATAAATGGAACAATGGTGAGGCAAAAAATACTACTGAGCTACATACACTATTTTTAATCCTTCTCTGTCTCTTCCAGTCTAAAGCCTTCACTGAGTCTGGCAGTCTCTTGGCTCAGATGGGTTCAAGCAGTGCTATGTTTATTACATATAAATACATATGGAAAATAACAGCATTATAGTGACAGCTGTCTAATTTAAATAGGACTCCCTGGTTAGTGTGCCTCATTGTTGAGGCACATGTACATGCCATTCACTTTTCATAAGGGTGCAATAGAACAAGGAAGAATGGTTTTAAGCTGAGGGAGAATAGGTTTAGACTGGATCCTAGGCAGAAGTTCTTCAGTATGTGGGTGATGGGACTGTGGAATAAGTTGCCCAGGGAGGTTGTGGATGGGGGTGTTCAAGGCCCGGTTGGATGAGGCCTTGAGCAACTGAGTCTAGCTGAGAAGCATCCCTGCCCATGGCTGAGAGGTTGGATGAGATATCTCTATGGTCTCCTCCAACCTAAGCCATTCTATGATTCTTTGTAGGGCCAGATTCAGACTTGACTTGCAACCTCTGCTCTCCCAGAGTTATTCTTCATGTCCTTCTGGTGCATCAGCTGCAGGACAACCATGAAACACGGAAGCATATAAAATGACCCTACAGATATATTTTTAGTATGTTTAAGCATCAAATTACTCCAGGCATGTCCTGTGTAAACACTCAGAGGGAGGTGTTTGTTAGACAACAGACATCTTCTGTGTATAAAAGTAGCTTAACTATTGTCAAGTAGTAGGTGTTTGTACAAGGTAAAGTTTTAAAGAACAGTGTGTCCTTCAAAAGTAGCTTTGTAGATGTCTGTAGGGAGCTGTCTGCTGGAGGGAGACAGCACTAATTTATATGTGAGTTGTAATGCATATAAGCAAAAAGATCCTCTTAAATGCAGTTGAGTGGCGTTATCGTGTAGGCCAACTAATGCAAAATAACAATCTGATTATCTTCCTTTTGTCTTGTGGCATTTGGTATTGATCTAATGCAAAAGTAGGAGCCAGATAAAGAACATCAGTGAGTTAAGTGACGGGTATAACTCATCCTTAGTTAAGCATTTAAAGAAACAAAGAAATGCTATCTGGAGTCAAAGCTGCAACTGTCTGTAAATTGCTTAAAGAAATGTCCTTGTGCAACACTCAGAAAAATGTACTTAATCTTACTTAAGAGCAAATGCTTTGCTTTGAAATGTAAAGAACATATCAGAGTATAAAAGTGATTTTAGTACAACATAATTGAAGATGTCCAGGTATTATTTCGCTCTAGTCCACAATGATACTATCATACTCTGCAGCCCTACTGCACCTGCCAGGCAAAATGGAGAAACAGCGTTGGACAGGCTTGCTTGCTGAAAAGTGTGGAGAAAGGGATGTGTAAGTTACTAAGGGTATTTTTCTGCCTTCTCCTCTGAGAGTCTTGCTTCCAGACTTCCTAAGGTGCTTGAGAAGAGTGAGAAATCAAAATTATGCTTGGAGTGAGAGGCTGCCTACAGCTAGCTAATGAAGTATATTAGGGAAGAAAGATGTTCCATGAACTTTTTCCATCCCCTTAGAGCTTGTGAAAAGAAGCATTCAGTTGCCACCCAGAAACCTGAGGAGCAGCCAGATGCTTTTTCTCAGCAAATAACTTTTGAAGAGGAAACACCTACAACCTCATTTCACAGGGTCTGAAATCCTGTTGTGAATGACATGCCATGCTGTATGCTTTGTGACACGAGGACCATTCCCTGCAGGATGGAGGAGCAGGGCCATGTCCCTGCTGAGCCCTGTGTTTCTCCTCAAACTGATTTGTCTCTTTGGGCTCTCACTTTGCTTGCTAAGCCATTTTCTTACCTTCTGAGTGCTGCCAGAGTGGCTGAAGTCAAAGCTGAAAGACAAGGAAGATAGACAAATAACGGGAATCTTAGTAATTCTGTATCTTCAGAGACTACTGCTTCATGGTAACTAACCAGGATGATCAGTATAGAAGATTTTTCTCTCTGCATTTATACATCAGCACCATGCAGAAATTAGTGCAGCATTTTCTGAAATTAGAACCTAACACAACTAGCTGGCACTGCATATTTTTCTCCCTGTCAGCAGCAACAGCAGAGAAAGCAGAAAGGCATGAAAAATATGGCCTGTGAGCCTTTCGAGGGGAGATAAGTGGGAGAAGAGGTGCCAAACCTCAGGTGTACATAAGGTATTACTACAAGAGTCAGGTGACAGTCTGGCACTGCAATGCATTAAATCATTCCTGCCTATAAGTTAGCTCCAATTTTCACCTGCTTCTGCTGAAAGCAAAAAGGGCAAGCCACCATTTGCAAATAAGCAAGAAGTTTTTCTGCAGAAAAGGTCACATTCATTGCTTTCATCCTGGAATGGAGGAACAACAATATGCAACATATTTTCCTATTTTTAATCTTTTGCTGTGCTCTGATATTATACCAGGATCTGCTGCAAAAAGGAAATATAAATCTCTATGCTCTAGCATACAGTTAAATAGGATTGATGAATATGTAAATTGTAAATCTGGGTGGAACTGCAAGTTCATTAGCTCAGTTAAAGGTTGTTTTCAAGAAACATTGAATAGACTCTAGCCAGTAATCTTATCACGGGGTTACAGTTGCCACATATATCAGTGAACTTTAGGAAGCTTGAATAGGAAAGATGTGTCTTAGGTTGACAACAGCAGCACAGCACTGAAAAAAAAAGAAGATGCAGTTTATAAACAACTGCTGCTTTCATGGCAGAGAAGATAACCTCAGCACAGTCAACTAAAATCACCTGAAACCTTTGGAGGAAGATGCCAGGTTTCCTCAGCACGTTGGCCACTCTCCATTTGTCACAAGGCCTTTTCCATAGAGATGTTTGTAATACTTGCTGGGACAGACTGACATTAATGGTGCTGGGAGGCTGCTTTGCTTCCTCTCTGCTCTGTGGCAATTATTTTTACGTTCTGAGAAAGGATGAGCAGAACTACTCAACTTACATTTTCTGCAATCTTCATTATTTTATCTGTCCTCACCTTTTCAAAGCAAAATACTCATAGTGTTCTAATTTTTCCTTATGTAGTGCCATAAATTTAATTCTTGAAAGCTCACCCAGTCTCATCTCCTGTAGATGAAAATGTAATCAGGAGATATTTATTAGAATAAACCAAACCAGGTTGGAAGAGACCTTCAAGATCATCGTGTCCAACCCATCAACCAATCCAACCCACCCAAACAGCTAACCCATGGCACCAAGCACCCCGTCAAGTCTCCTTCTGAACACCTTCAATGACGGCGACTCCACCACCTCCCCGGGCAACCCATTCCATAGCGCAATCACTCTTTCTGTATAGAACTTCTTCCTAACATCCAACCTGAACCTCCCCTGGCGCAGCTTGAGACTGTGTCCTCTTGTTCTGGTACTGGGTGCCTGGGAGAAGAGACCATCATCAGCCTGTCTACAACCTCCCTTCAGGTAGTTGTAGAGAGTGATAAGGTCACCCCTAAGTCTCCTCCTCTCCAGGCTAAGCAGCCCCAGCTCCCTCAGCCTCTCCTCATAGGGCTTGTGTTCCAAACCCCTCACCAACTTTGTTGCTCTTCTCTGGACTCGTTCCAGCAAGTCAACATCCTTCCTAAACTGAGGGGCCCAGAACTGGACACAGTACTCAAGGTGTGGCCTAACCAGTGCAGTGTACAGGGGCAGAATGACCTCCCTGCTCCTGCTGGCCACAGTGTTCTTGATGCAGGCCAGGATGCCATTGGCCCTCTTGGCTGCCTGGGCACACTGCAGGCTCATGTTAAGCCTACCATCAACCAGCACCCCCAGGTCCCTCTCTGCCTGGCTGCTCTCTAGCCACTCTGACCCCAGCCTGTAGCACTGCATGGGGTTGTTGTGGCCAATGTGCAGAACCCGGCATTTGGATGTGTTAAATCTCATGCCGTTGGACTCTGCCCATCTGTCCAGCCTGTCGAGGTCTCTCTGCAGAGCCTCTCTACCCTCCAGCAGATCAACTCCTGCCCCCAGCTTGGTGTCGTCAGCAAATTTACTGATGATGGACTCAATGCCCTCATCCAGATCATCAATAAAGATGTTAAAGAGCACAGGGCCCAGCACTGATCCCTGGGGCACACCACTAGTGACTGGCTGCCAGCTGGATGTGGCACCATTCACCACCACTCTCTGGGCTTGGCCCTCCAGCCAGTTCCTAACCCATCGCAGTGTGCTCCCGTCCAAGCCATGGGCTGACAGCTTGGCCAGCAGTTTGCTATGGGGGACGGTGTCAAAGGCCTTGCTGAGGTCCAGGTAGACTACATCAACAGGCCTCCCCACATCCACTAGGCGGGTCACCTGATCATAGAAGGAGATCAGGTTGGTCAGGCAGGACCTGCCCTTCCTAAATCCATGCTGGCTAGGCCTGATCCCTTGGCCATCCTGTAAGTGTTGTGTTATTGAACTCAGGATGACCTGTTCCATGATCTTGCCTGGCACTGAGGTCAGGCTGACAGGCCTGTAATTCCCTGGCTCATCCAACCGGCCCTTCTTATGGATGGGCACCACGTTGGCCAGCTTCCAGTCCTCTGGGACCTCGCCAGTGAGCCAGGACTGCTGGAAAATTATGGAGAGTGGCTTGGCCAGCTCATCTGCCAGCTCTCTCAGCACCCTAGGATGAATCCCATCTGGTCCCATGGACTTGTGGGGATCCAAGCTGCTAAGGAGAGTTCCAACAATGTGCTTAATTACTTTTGTGTTATGCCTGGTAAGTTAGATCAGGCTGCAGCAGAGTGGTTCTTGGAAGTGTAAATGCTCATTTTGGTCTGTACTAACAGTGATGCAGGGAGCCTCAAGTTCTGGCCCCTCTAACCTCACATCAGTCAGTTTTGGGCTGCTTTAGCCCACAGACTTCACCCATCCAAGGTCTGTGCACTCCTGTTGTGTTAAGTAGAGGTGGATGTGTGCAGTGAAAAACAGAGGCAAAGGGTTGTTCCAGAGAGGGCTGTCAGTTGGGAGGTTAAAATAGAATCTGTGCTTTTTGTCACCTAAAATAAAACTATTGAGCACCCCTGGACCAAGATGTTTAATTTCATCTCTGTTGTACATTAATCTATGCCCTCCAACACATGTTAATATACTATGAAAGCTTGAATTTTGATGCTACCAGACAGACTTCTCTCCTAAGGGCTGGGTTCTTAAAGAAAAAAAGAAAAAAGGCAAGAAAGAAAGAGAGGTATAACATTTTTTGGTTTTAATACTGCCATGCTGTAAAGCTCTGAGGGATTATAAACCATATCAGTAACTACTGAAATCTTCAGTCACAAATACAATTTTTTACAGAAAATGTCAGAAAAACATCATGGAATGTGCTAAGTGTGGCTTTCTCTTAGCACATGATCCTGAGTGTGCATGCAAGTGTTAAAAACTGGGTATTTTAGTGGAAAAATTGGCAGCAGAACATCTAGCGTTTTCGAGAGAAAATGTATATCCTTTTTGATGTGGATCATGTGTTAGCAAGGCAGGATAATCAGCAAGTGTCATATTCACTCAATATCATATCTTACATAATTCTTTTACAGATAAGTTTTATCAGGTATGACCAATTTAACACACCTATTCCTGCTATGGGATCTGCTTGCAGCTGTAATTTCAGGTCCTAATGTTTATTCTGTCACCCTCTGTTTTGGTTTTATTCCACCTAGCCTGATTGTTTCAAAACCTCTCCAAAAGCTTGCATTGCTATATTCATGCCATCCCTGGGTTTTGCACAGTTCAGAGAAAAAGCTCATAGAATATTACATGTTAAAGTCATAAAGCATGTGTGGTTTTGCTAAAAATAGTGAGAGTAGTTGTGTCCAATACTTCTAACATAGATCCCTTGTCTAGCAGGAATGTGAACAGACCAAGGAGATAAAAGCCTACTATTTTTGTGTTAGAAAAGCATTCAAGAGTCATTCGAGCAAAACACTTAGTGGAGAGCACAACCCATTGTACAGGTGAGCATCCCATAAAAGCATTCTCTATATGTAAGCTGAGACAGTAAAGAAACACTCAAGAAAATTTTGAATTATTTATTTCCACATGTTATCCTTTAAAAGCCCTTTATGATCACTCCAAAACACTCTTGTCAGCACACAGTAATCTCAGAAACAGGAGGAGATGAAAGACATGCTACTTGGGAGAGACTTGGGAGAATGGAAGTGCAGATAACTGCTGCTTTAATGGGCCAGTACTGTCTTTCTCTTGTTCTTTAGACAGTGTGATAGGTCTGAGACATTTATTTTAATTTTGCAAACGGTTTTGTCTGTAAAATCCCCAGCCCTAGTGATCACCACATGACACTGCCCAGCTTTGATGCACACAGGGAACTTGGCTGTCCTCAAAATGGGGCTTGGCTGTGCAGTTAGCTCCAAATCTTTCTTCCTGGTTGGATGAACTAAGGGAAGTAGGTGTCTGTGCCCCAAATCAGTGTGAAAGGGCATGGATCATCCCTTGTTGTCTTTCTTTTGAGAGAGAGGACAGGCAACACTCCAGACCCTGAAACGACAGAAGCTATTTCACTGCCTAGCACAGAGCTGTGATGCAGGCAGCCTCTTACTGCCTTGTGTCATTTGGCCTCCTTACTGAGTAACTGAAAACAATTTTCTGGAAAATGTGAAAACAAACCTGCACTTTCACTCCCCTCTTGGTGTCTGCAGGGGCCATGCAATGTTCCCTCTGGGTCCAGCAATCAGGCTTGAAAGGTAATGAAACATGTCAAAGGTGTTCCTGAAGGGTCATTCGTGGAGTTTCTTGTCTTGGTGGTCAAGAGTTCTGTCAGCATTTACTGGCATAAGTACAGTCCCTTACTTTGGTGCTACCAGTCTGTGATGGTGTGCTGAGGTCTCTGTCTCTGATCTGTCTTCATGGCTTCTTCATTCCTTTTCATCTGCTTTGTACTAATATTTATTTTCTTTCTTAAAAAGATAAAAGGAGTAGATCAGACAATTTACTCCCACCATATTTTTAGATTTCTTCTGTCATTTCTAACTAAAAAGGAAATGAAGAGGCTGAAATTCTAGGAGAGTAAGCTGGGTGCAAATGTTTACAGCTAAGAAGTGCGAAATTCTACAATTCTAGTTTACAGTGACACAATAACCCTAAGATTATGGCTTTTTAAATTAGCTTTTTTCTTAGTGCAGAGAGACTGCTGTCAAAACAATTATTTGTGTGAAGTTTCAAAAATCATAGATGTGATTTACACTCCATTGAAAATCAGTAGGATACACTTAAAGTACTGGTGTGCTTTTTGAAATCCCACCAAGGACGTGGGCTTCCAAGGATGCCATGTACTAATTCAGCTACTTTGAGCTCTAACATCTTTCTGAGGTGAATATCATGCTTGCGTGATGGGAAAGGAAACGCATCGATCTGTTTTTGACAATCCCCACCACAGATCTGAAGGCACAACTGAGGCTGCTGGTTACATTTATGTCTGTCTGGAGTTCAAATGGAGTCTGTGGCTGTTTTGACTTTTCTGTCAGAGTAGTTTTCTGTTAGGTAATACAACCAAGGTCGCAGGAGAGAATAGTGTAAAACTTGGAAAGTTTTTGCATGGTGATTGAAACCCATCTTTTATTCTTAAGTGGCAAAGCCATTCCAAAAATATAATTAAACAGCTGACAACTTAATTTGACCTGCTTTCAACCTTCTGAATTTTATGGATGGCATTTGGTGCCAGTGAAATTCAGTGAAAATATTTGTAAGAAGGCTTTGTCCTTGGAAAAATTCAGAGTTTTCAAAATGGGAAATGTTTTTTCTTAGTGTGTTGCTTGCTCATGTTAAAAAACGCCACTTTTAAATTGTGGCAATATTTTCTTTAACCAATTTTGTGTAAAAAGTCACAATTAGAATCCTTTCATAATTCATTTTGGTGACTCATAGATTTTTGCAAATAAAAGGAAGTAAAAGAAAATATTTATTCTATACTATAATATTTTAGATATCTATTCTATTTCTGATAAATATGAATATATTATATATTGAAAACAAACACTTCCCTATTTAGCAACTTCCTTCCTTTCTCCCTTCCTCCCTTCCTCCCTCCTTCCCTTCCTCCCTCCCTCCCTCCCTTCCTTCCTTCCTTCCTTCCTCCCTCCCTCCCTTCCTTCCTTCCTTCCTTCCTTCCTTCCTTCCTTCCTTCCTTCCTTCCTTCCTTCCTTCCTTCCTTCCTTCCTTCCTTCCTTCCTTCCTTCCTTCCTTCCTTCCTTCCTTCCTCCCTCCCTCCCTCCCTCCCTTCTTCCTTCCTTCCTCCCTCCCTTCCTCCCTTCCTCCCTTCCTCCCTCCTTCCCTTCCTCCCTTCCTCCCTTCCTCCCTTCCTTCCTTTCTCTCTTCCTTTCTTCCTTTCTTCCTTTCTTCCTTTCTTCCTTTCTCCCTTTCTCCCTTTCTTCCTTTCTCTCTTCCTTTCTTCCTTTCTTCCTTTCTTCCTTTCTTCCTTTCTTCCTTTCTTCCTTTCTTCCTTTCTTCCTTTCTTCCTTTCTTCCTTTCTTCCTTTCTTCCTTTCTTCCTTTCTTCCTTTCTTCCTTTCTCTCTTCCTTTCTTCCTTTCTTCCTTCTTTTCTCCCTTTCTTCCTTCCTTTCTTTGTTTCTTCTTTTATTTTTCACCCTGGTTTACCATGAGAAAAAAAAAAATCATACAATCATTTGTTTGAAAAAGGCTCTTCAAATCAGTGAATCCAACTGTAAACTGAACACTATGAAGACCACCACTAAACCATGTTCCTAAGCAACACACTGGATGTGTTGTTTAAATACCTCCAGGGGTGGTGACTCAACTGCTTCCCTGGGTGCCTGCTCCAATGCTTGATAGCCTTTTTCTCCCCCTAATATCCAATCTAAATCTCTTCTGTCACCACTTGAGGCTATTTCCTCTCATCCTATCACTTGTTACTCAAGAAAAGAGACCAACACCTTTCTTGCTACAACTCCCTCAGCTCTCCCAGACCTATAAGGACAGTGATTCAATACGTAGGTAATATCTTGAAGCGCTTGAGCTTGGCAGCTTATAATATGCAGAAAGATAAAGCCTTACCACAAAACAAGAACAGAATATAGATTTCCTAGAAAAGCTGTTGAGCTAAAAAAAGCAGCTCTCCTCCTCCCATCAAAGAACCCCATTGCTAAATCAACAGCGTAGAGGTGACCTTTATGAAGATTCCACTTCCTCGAATTTCCCAGTAACCTCTGCTCATAAGTTAAAGGAGCTTTTATTTTTCCAGAATGGAAATATCTGGAAGAAAAACCTGCAGTATTTATTCTCTGAACAAAATCTGTATTTTCCTTCTGAAAAGAAGTAGCTGAAATTATTGTGTGCAGGATGGTATATAGATTATAAAAGGCAAATTGTGGAGAAGGGTCTGAGAACCTTTTAGATGAACAAATTTTCATTTGAGGCTATATAAGTAGGTAATAAATAAAATAGAATGCAATTTGCTGTAGTTAGAACTTTTTTTTTCCCCAGATGCATCACTCATCATGTTTACAAAACTGAACATTAAAATTAGGGCAAAATTGTTAAATATTTAAAAGTGATGATAAGTGGCCCAACAATTGTGCATTTGTCTAGCAAGTTAATGAACTACCTTACCTGCTCTGATGGGACTTCCATCATTTAGATAACTAGATAAACAAAATCCTTCCATGGGAATTGCTTATTGGTTGCCCTCTTTTTTTGTTCTTCTCTCTCTCTCTTCTTTTATTTTACATAGAATTGAGTCATACCTAGAGTGGTATTAAGACTCATAAAGGTCTTTGTGTATCACGTTCATCTTTCAAACATGGGTTATTACATTTTAACTCTTCCTGAAATAGAAATAGCAGTCAGCAAACAGCTGAAAAAAAGGTGAAGAAGAGGTACTGCATCTACTCATCTTGGTGTAAGTCAGGGCTCCTGAGCTCCGCAAAGAGTTCCCTGGTATAAGCCATGGTCTAGTCATGAGGTCTGTGATGACAGGTTGGACTCGATGATCTTTGAGGTCTCTTCCAACCTTGGTGATACTGTGATACTGTGAATTTCCTGTTTTGCATTGAGTTCTATTTGTGACATTCACCAATTTTTAAATATGCAAAAAAAACCCCACCCCAAACAACAAACCAACACCACCCCCAAAAAAAAAACAACCCACCAAACAACCAAAAACCCAACCCCCCAAACCAGCAAACTAACCCTTTGCTTTTTGTGGTTTACTTGAGAAAAGCTCCTTTTTTTTCCCATAGTTTCAGAGTTGGTCATTCTGTCAGCATGTTTAAACCCAATGGACAGAAAATGCCCCTAAAGAACAAAAAGTGTCAGAGTGAGCTCAGCTCTCACTAAACAACACTAAGTCCCCAAGGAAGACAGTTTCTTTGGCTATGATGCCATGGAGGAAAACACATGACTGAACTTCCATTCCCTTGGATCCATCAATATGACCTGAGTTGCAGAAAAACTCTGAAAGCCCCTTTCATCAGTTTTGCTGCTCAGGGAACTATTTCCTTACCTATAGAAATGTTCTGATGAAAGCATATTATGAACACATATTATAAACATGATCATTTAAATTTGTGGCCAAAGAGGAGCCTCAATTCTCACAGGCTTCAAAATTACTCTCTGATGGGCTGCTGTGTATTTGTCTGTAGTTGGTGTGTTATGTTTCTGACAAGGGGTGCCAACATAATATCCCATGATGTGATGGCTGCCCTCATCCTGTGTCATTATTTGAATCTACATGATTAGCTTCCTTGTACTACAATGTGCCATCCTCTCTCTAGAATGTTGATCTGAAACTCATGTGAATAATTCAGATTGATTCAATGTAAGATTAATAAAAAAAAGGACTGGACATTTCCATATGTTTTGCCAGAGATGCAAGATAGTACTTTCTTATCTGGACATGCTGGAATGTGTCCAGAGAAGAGTCATGAGGATGATCAGAGGACTGGAGCACCTCTCCTATCAGGACAGGCTGAGAGAGTTAGGGTTGTTCAGTCTGGAGAAGTGAAGGCTCTGAGGACACCTTATTGTGGCCTTCCAATATCTGAAGTGGTCCTACAAGAAGTCTGGTGAAGGACTCCTTAGGGTGTTGGGTAGTGATAGGACTAGGAGGAATGGATTCAAGCTAGAGGAGAGTAGATTTAGATTAGACATTAGAAAGAAGTTCTTCACCATAAGGGTGGTGAGACATTGGAACAGGTTGCCCAGGGAGGTGATGGAAACCTCATCACTGGATGTTTTTAAGGCCAGGCTGGATGTGGCTCTGGGCTACCTGATGTAGTAGAATGTGTCCCTGCCCATGGCAGGGGGGTTGGAACTAGATAATACTTGAGGTCCCTTCCAACCCTGACAATTCTGTGATTCTGTGTGATCTGTGTGTCTTGCCAAAGTAGATAGGTTCCTCCTTTTAATCTAAATTCAGCATTACAGGGGTGTATTTGGAAGGTGAATACCATAAAATTAAGTTGTGTTGAAAGAAAACCACCAACCTGCCCTCAAAAGTTGCTGGCAAAATAAGAGTGAGGATGTCCTTAAATAGACCTCCACAAATCCATTTGTATCTGCTCATGAATCATAGAATCATTTTGGCTGGAAACAACCATTAAGATCACAAAGTTCAGCCCTAAACCTAACACTGCCAAGTCCACCAAACCGCGATGCTCATTTGTTCCAGGCAAAGGAGAGAGCAAAACAACAATGCCAATCATAATTCACTAAACCACAGTCCATCTTTCCAGTATTTTAAACCACTTTGAGTGATACTAGATGCTATGGCACCAAATTCATTGTTGCATTTGGCAGTGTACATTAGGAATTTATTCTAATTATTCCATGATTCTACAAACACAAATTGAACTTACTTCAACATATTAGTTATCAGAATGAATTGGTAAGTCATCCAGTGAAAAGAGTATTCTTGGGATCTCTGTCTTAATTTTGTTTGAGTAATGGGGTTAATAAGTCAAGGGAAAAAAAAACCAAGACGTTGTCCCTGGGCTGAAAGATAAAATTCCAGTTTCCAAGATAAAATTCTCAAGAATTCACCTTGTCTAGTAAAATTATTTTACAATAGGCCTTGCTGCATTTTTATTTGATTTAAAGCCAATATAATCCAACAAGGCAGAGCTGTGGATTCACTTTGTTCCTCTTCTAATGTATAACATTTCCTCCATGTTGCAGGAATTGCAAATGCTCCTTTTAAAAACCATGAGAAGAGTTTATTATAACTTGCTGTATTTATTCAGTTTCTTCACTGTATGTGAATGAAGCAAAGAAGAGTGTAGCAAGGTTAGTCTGGTTGAGGAGAGCAAAGCCTCTGCTGAGTGAAGAATGCAGATGAGAAGGCTCATGGTGGTTACTCACCTACCTGGGTGCTGCAAATAATTCTCCTCATTGAGTACTCTGACAAACCTCCACTCCTGCCATGTTAGATGTCTCTGTGTGAGAAGTGTGACTTACTGACTATGAGTTCTACAGTACAGACAGGTAGGAATTTTCTGGAAAGTGTGCTTCACTCCCTGAGAAATACCAGGAGGAATTCTGACTTCCCAATCTCTTACCGGGCTACCAGCTCCTCAGGCAGCCCATCAGAGCAGGCAAGTATTTCTTGGAGGAATGCTTTCATGCTGTCTTTGAATTGCTGACTACAGGGCTCCTGTTCTTCCTGCCTTACAGTGTGGATGCTGTGTTATTCTCTTCCAAAACTGAACAGAGAACACATAGGAATTTTCTTTTAGGATTTGGATTGCCAATATGTCAGGGACATTGTATCAGGTGTCCTTACTGGCAGTTGTGGAGCACTGTAGGAAACACATGACATCTGCCGGGCCCTCTCTGGCTGTAAGCTTCGGGGAAGGCACCAACAATGAAATTAATATGCTTAATATGTTTTGAGAAGCAAAAGGCACTACTTCAGTCTCAACAGGCCAGAGGCTGCTTAAGCAGGCAATGTTTGCCCTGTTATGAAAGTCTGTAAATCTTTAATGGCAGCTATGCTTCTTTGCTTTTGCTTCCCAGTTATTTTTCATGCATTTGGGTGTGCCACTTGATTCTGTGAAATTATTTACATGTGTTAGTTTAGGAAATAACACTTGCTGTGTTAGCGGCAGCATTTCTTTCTGCCTATGCAGGACAGAATTTACTGGTTTGTAGATATGTCTGCAGTTCAAACCTCTGGAAAAAACCAAAAAGGAGCAGGGAAAACCATTTAATAGTCTTACCACTTGCTCACCCACCTTTGAACACACATCAAAGCAGCAGTTCAAGGGGAAAGAATAACTATTTTGTTTTTGTGGAATAAATTTGCAAGGGCAACTTAATAGTCTGGTAACTGTGGCAACACGAGAATATGTTTGCTGTTTGCTTTCATGTAGATTAAAAAAAAAAAAAAAAAGAAAGCAATTTCTTCTAATAAAAATGTGGGGGTGGGGGTTTTCTGTTGACAAAATTATGGAAATTGTGCAAGCAGATTTAGAGCTGTTAAAAATGGTTTAATGCACTTCGCTGCATTGTAACTACCATTGTCATGCAACGTTTTCCTGAGAAATAACAGTTCTGGAATTCTATTGAAAAATTTAGTGCAAATATAAATTTTAAATCTTTTTCTTTAGAATAGAATAGAATAGACCACACCACGCTGGAAGAGACCTTCAAGATCGTCATGCCCAACCTATCATCCAACACCACCCAATCGACTAAACCATGCAACCAAGTACCCCATCAAGTCTCCTCCTGAACACCTTCAATGATGGTATCACAGTATCACAGTATCACAGTATCACCCAGGTTGGAAAGGACCTCGAGGATCATCGAGTCCAACCTGACACCGCAGACCCCATGACTAGACCATGGCACCAAGTGCCACGTCCAATCTCCCCTTGAACGCCTCCAGGGTCGATGACTCAACCACCTCCCTGGGCAACCCATTCCAATGCCGAATGACTCGCTCGGTGAAGAACTTCCTCCTCACCTCGAGTCTGAACCTCCCCTGGCGCAGCTTGAGACTGTGTCCCCTTGTTCTGACTCCACCACCTCCCTGGGCAGCCCATTCCAATGGGCAATCACTCTCTCTGTGTAGAACTTCTTCCTAACCTCCAGCCTAAACCTCCCCTGGTGCAGCCTGAGACTGTGTCCTCTTGTTCTGGTGCTGGTTGCCTGGGAGAAGAGACCAACCTCTGCCTGTCTACAACCCCCCTTCAGGTAGCTGTAGAGAGCAATAAGGTCACCCCTGAGAGCCTCTTCCAGGCTAAGCAACCCCAGCTCCCTCAGCCTCTCCTCATAGGGCTTGTGTTCCAAACCCCTCACCAACTTCGTTGCCCTTTGCTGGACACACTCCAGCAAGTCAACATCCTTCCTAAACTGAGGGGCCCAGAACTGGACACAAGACTCGAGGTGTGGCCTAACCAGTGCAGTGTACAGGGGCAGAATGACCTCCCTGCTCCTGCTGGCCACACTGTTCCTGATGCAGGCCAGGTTGCCATTGGCCCTCTTGGCTGCCTGGGCACACTGCAGGCTCATGTTAAGCCTACCATCGACCAGTACCCCTAGGTCCCTCTCTACCTGGCTGCTCTCCAGCCCCTCTGACTCCAGCCTGTAGCACTGCATGGGGTTGTTGTGGCCAATGTGCAGAACCCAGCACTTTGTGCAATTGAGTATTTATTTTCAATGACTTACTCTTTAATCTTTTAAGTAATTTCTACCTGGAAATTTATAGGGATGCCCTGATTAACATGCACTAGAATGCTCTAAAAGGTGAAAAAATAACATTGCCCTTTTATGCTATAGTGTGAATAAATATTACAGATTAAGGTCAAAACAATTAGCCCAAGAGTGCCAAAACACATATGCTAAATTTGTTGGCTAATTTTCAGTGCAGAGCACAAGCTTTGATTTAAGGAGCTAAAAAGAATCTGATAGCCACAAATGAACTGTTCAAATCCATGTATGGCCAAATGATAAAAACAATACCAGTGGTGTGGCTATGACTTCTTTCATCATTAAGGTTCTAGCTAAACCTTTCATCCATGATTACTGGCAGAAAAAGTAGACTTTACTGACTACAGTGATCTTGCTGGTAATAAGTAGACACTTCAATGGAAAATAAATCTATGTTCTGTCATCACTATCCTTGAAACAGAAACTTCCTTGGAAATTTGCTGATACTTGTTGATTCCTAGGTTTGACCTACTCACTCACAAGCAGGTCACTTTGAGTGAGTGCTCACGATCTTCTAAAGCACAGAGCAACCTGTAGACAGGATGCAATTTGTTTTCATGTTATGTTCTCTGCCATGTCTTAGTTGGTACCAGTGAAGGCACTTCCTTCATAGCACTAAGGCCTTGAGCAACCAAGTTTGTTGAGAGGCATCCCTGCTCGTGACAGGGAGGCTGGAGTAGATGATGTCTAAGGTATAGCTTAAGATCTGACTCTACAAATTTAGATACCTGTAAATTTAGCTGTCACTCTTTCTGTCTCAAGCAGAAAAAAAGAAAATCTAAGTGTTTTACTGAGTGATCCTTGCCAAGAGCCAAAAAAGGACAAAGCTCTCCTACAGCACTGTTGCATTAGGCAATAATTTCAGTATAGTTCTGTAGGAAGATCCGTGCTGATATAGCATGCGTGTGTGTTTATCTTACTCAGAATTGAGTTCATTGTAAAGAATGAGCTCAGTGAAAGTATGTTAAAAGTAGCTGAATAGATTTAGCTTAAAAAAATCCCACCCAAACACAACCAACCAACCAACCAAAAAAACCCAGAAACCCACCCACAACAAAAAAAACTACTCAACAACAAATTTCTGAAGTATTCTTTACTTTAAGCTGAATCTAAAAAAAATGTCAGAGAAAGGTTGGAGAGAAGGTTAAAAAAGGCTTGGGAAAGCATAAGAATGTAATTAATTTTGTTTATACTTTATTTGTTTTAATTTGCTGATGGAAAATAAGTTTAATTTCTGTATGGACTGATTTGAACATTTCTGGAAGATCTAACCAAGGTCAGAGTGTAAATATTATCATATCCAGCACTGGTAACTTTGTAACTGCAGAGGAAACCAAGAAGCCACTGGAAACTATGTGGCTGGTGCAGCGCAGGAGACCTCAGGAACCATTATCTCACAACGGATCTAGGGCAGATGGTTATGGGGACACAGCAAGTAGCAATACAAGTTTTTGATGGAGCTTCCCATAGACTGTTTTGGGGATCAGTCATGAGAGTATGCTTATATGGTTTGCTGAAAAAGCAAAGCTAAGAGGGATTGTCAATAAGGCAGGAAGATTTGTATTGACCCTGATTATAGTAATAGAAATGTAATTAAATTCAAGGATACAAAGTGGATGGTCCTTCCCCTGGGGGTTAATAGTCAGAATGCAAGGTATTGGCTGGGAGTTAATTTGGCTGTTGGATGCAGGCTTATGGCTGTACCTGTGTAGTAGGTACAGTCAAGTCATTTTATTCTTACAGTTGTCTTTTAAGCTTATGAAGCTGATTTTGTGATTATGAAAAAGTTAATACAGGTTGTGTTTTTAGTAGTTTATCTTAGGACAAGTACTAGTTGCGTGTCTTACCCGATTCAGAAGTTGCTAAGCATGTGTCTAAGAGCAAACCTGATGGAGGGAATGACACAAACCCCCCACCTCCTTGTATTTACCTGTGAGATAGGGTGGGGAAGAAAGGGAGAAAAAGTAAGGAAGAAAATTCAGCATTCATGTACTTAATCCTGACAGATCATTTACAGATTAGCTGAATGTTTTTCACCCTCAGGATCAGAGGACTCCTGTAAGAACTCCAGGCAAGCTTTGAAGCGTCAAGCTTCAGTTGAGTGCTCCCATCCCTGAACAGGTGCACGACCAGCACTAAAAAGCCAGAGTGGCTCCAGGTGTGTGTTTTAAGTCGCGAGCCTGGGCTCTCCACGGGGCTGACGGGCTCCACCGCGGTCTCACGGGAAATACCCACTAGCACCTGGAGCTGCTCCCCATGCCTGACCTCCATGCCTTGGGGCTATTTTTCAGGCCTTTTTCCTCACAGCTGGGGAGGCTTTGCCCTTTCTGGGAGGTTTTTTTTCCCTCAGGTGCTGCCGGTATTACCGGGGCAGCTCTGGCGTCGCCTCGCGGAGGCCTTGCAGCGCACTCCCGCTGCCAGTACGGACACTGCCACCAAGTGTCTGGGATTTGGGAAGCCTTTAGTGCGCGGTGAGGCGTGTGCCTTGTGCCGGTTTGGGCAAGCCATAGAAAGCGGCCAGCGACTCGGGAGAAGCTCTCCTCCCCTCGGCTTCGAGGGTGGGAAAAGGACGAAGAGGAAAGTGTGGGTCCACTGCCTGCCAAGAATCAACTGTCCTGACCTTGCTGGAGCAGAAAAGGCAAATGCCAGCCCCACTCGTAATCAGTGGAGAAACTAGCAAAAAAGGTATGTGACTAAAGTTGCACTGATATGTGTAGTATTACCAGCATGGCATGGATTCACAAACCCCCTCACTGCCCTTCTCTTCCACCAGCAGTAATACTCTGCTGGCTGTGTGGAGAGGTGGTTTGGTGGACCAGACTCACTGAGAAGCTGGAGAATTTGTATTGGACAAGATGAGGGGTAATGGTTTTAAACTGAAAAAAAACCAAACAAACCCTAGATTTAAATTGGATACAAAAAATGCATTTTTAGTTATGAATATGGTAAGACATCAGAACAGGTTGCCCAGAGAAGCTGTGGATGGGGCTTTGAGCAGCCTGGTCTAGTGAAAGATGTCCCCGCACATGGCAGGCGGTTGGACTATGTGACCTTCAAAAGGTTGCAACCTGAAACATTCTATGATAATGTAGGTGTCAGGAAAAATTTGGAGTACTTATGCTTCAGACTTGCTTAACATATTCATTAATGGCCTTGCCATAAATATTATGAGTGCACTTATAAAATTTGCTGAAAATGCAAACCCAAGAAGCTCTAATGGAATAAACCTGCTGGCCCAGGAGGACTTGGTCAGTTTGGGATGACCTGAAATGAAAGTTTTTGTCTTTTTTCTCACTGTGATCTGGTAATAATAGCATTTATTTGCAGTGTGCATTCCTGTCTTTGATATAATGCTGCTAGCAGGAGCAGAGAGGAAAGATGGACACAAATATTTTTTTGTATGTGTAGAGGAGAGCAGAAGACCAAAAGAAACCAAGCTGGGAGAAAATGTATCTAAGCTAGTGAAGAGTAAACACCATGAGTGAAACAAACACACAGAATCACACAAACATTTCCATGTTGATGTATCATAACAGATAATTCAGGTGCAAAAGTAAGGTTTCTTAAGTTTCTGTCATGGTCTTTCAAGACACCCATGGTTGTTACTGTAGTAATTTCAGATACCCAAATGTACATCAGTGGTGTGAGTTCACTTCCTCACCATGGGTGGCCTGTGAGCGTTCTGCTTCACCTCAGATGTTCTTACTGGCAGGGGGAGATTAAAGCCAAAGCTGTCCTCACTGTTTACTTAAAGGAAGTCAATAAACACATAAATACAGCATTTGGTACCAAAATAGGTACAGGGATGAATAGTCTTTGTAAGTGTGAGGGCTCTTGTTCATTCTTGAGTTTGAGTCCTTCAGAAGTCCAGGATCCACCCACGTGACCACTTAGATGTGGTAGATGGATAATAAAGCCCTGATTTATCTTGAAAATCCTGTTATAAATGGCAGTGTAGAAGGAAAAGATTTCCTTCTTTCAGGTATTTGGATGCCTGTAAGTGTTTTGTCCACATATGCATGGCCACAGGTAGGAACCAGGCTAAGGCCAAAGGGATGGAAAGAGAAATGGGAGAAAAATGAGGAAAAGGGTGGGAGGTTCAGAAATAATCTCTATGGCAGGTTCACATTTGTGCTGAGATGGTGGCCTGGTTTTGTGTGTTTACCAGTGTGATCTTGGGTGTGTTGTGGGCAGTCTGGTTGGGGCTGTAACATACTTAATGTCTTAGTGATTGAGCTTCAGGCATGCTTCTGTCTCTGCAGTCAGCTGAGCTAGCAAGCAGGGTATATTTTGATGGACCCTGAAATATTATACTCTCTATAGAATTTCTACTTAAAAAAATAAATCTCTTGCTGGGGAAGGCTTAATTCAGTACTGTGCAACAGATGTGCTTTGGTAAGTGAGGGAGCACGTCTGATGGCTTTCAAGGTAGGGTTTTTTTTAATTGTACATTTATAGTAGCTGTGTTTAAAAAAAAAAAAGGAGAAGAATGGATTTCTTCTTTCTCTAGAGTATGCAGAATTGATTTTTTTTTTTCTTGGGGGGGTGAATTACTGATTGGATTGATTTTATGCTTAAGAGGGTATTGGACAATTAAGTGTATAAGTTACTTTGATCTCTCAGATACTTTGCTTGATCTACTGTGGCAAGTTAAAGCTTTAGGCATATTTGTCATGACAATTACAGAATCTAGAAATGGAAAAGGCTTCTTAACTCTTTTATTCCTTCTCCTGCGTGGACAGAAATTCTGCTAATATATGTTGTGGTTTTTTTTTTTTTGCTAGTTTCATTCTTCTCCCCTAGTCCTAGACTTAACTTTGCAAGAGATGTGATTGATTTTTGGTTTTCTTTTTTTAAACAAGATGCCAGAATATTGACTGTAATTTAATTGGAATCTGCTTCCCTTGGCACGAAACTTTGTCTTTAGTCAGGATGATTTTTCTGGTGTTCAGATTCAAATCTCTTTTATAGTTTAGTTTGTTGCCTATAGTTTGTTTGTTGCTGGGGCTGCTTAGCCTGGAGAGGAGAAAACTCAGGGGTGACCTTATTGCTCTCTACAACTACCTGAAAGGGGGTTGTAAACAGGCAGAGGTTGGTCTCTTCTCCCAGGCAGACAGCACCAGAACAAGAGGACACAGTCTCAGGCTGCGCCAGGGGAAGTTCAAGCTGGAGGTCAGGAGGACGTTTTACACAGAGAGAGTGATTGGCCATTGGAATGGGCTGCCCGGGGAGGTGGTGGAGTCGCCATCACTGGAGGTGTTCAGGAGGAGACTTGGCAGGGTGCTTGGTGCCATGGGTTAGTTGATTAGGTGGTGTTGGATGATAGGTTGGACGCGATGATCTTGAAGGTCTCTTCCAACCTGGTTTATTCTATTCTATTCTTTTAGTACTCATAGAGGTAGGTGGGGAGGTGAGATGGCCCTGAGAGTTATTATTTTAAGTTTGATGGGGAGCTTGCTATTAGATTGGGAAAGAATTTTACATTCACTAAAGCAAAATACAAGATGTTTGAATCCATGGAAAAAGATGAGATTCACAGTCTGAAAGAGACTGAAGAATCTGTATTTTCTTTGTGTTTTCATGAAAGCAGACCTCCTAGGGGCAGTATCCTACATTTTCAGGGTGGATTTTTCACCTTCTGATTTCCTATGAGTAAGTAGACAGCCTTCTTTTTGCCTAAGTTGCTTAAATAGTCCTGCATTTGCCTCCTGGACTCTTCCTCTTTCATTGGTGCTTGCACAGTCATGGTGTTATATTCTATTATTGATAGTATCCTAATATCATAGAATCAGACAGGGTTGGAAGGGACCACAAGGATCATCTAGTTCCAACCCCCCTGTCATGGGCAGGGACACCCCACACTAGACCAGGCTGGCCAGAGCCTCATCCAGCCTGGTCTTAAACACCCCCAGGGACGGGGCCTCAACCACCTCCCTGGACAACCCATTCCAGGGCTTCACCACTCTCATGGTGAAGAACCTCCTCCTCACATCTAGCCTGAATCTCCCCACCTCCAGATTTATTCCATTCCCCCTAATCCTATCACTACCTGATATCCTGAGAAGTCCCTCCCCAGCCTTCTTGTATGCCCCCTTCAGATACTGGAAGGCCAGCATGAGAATATAACATCCCCATATCCAGTCATTTTTGCCCTCAGTCTATTGTTTCTCTGTGTTATTTATATCCCATTTCTGCAATATCAAAGCACCTCACAGTCTTTATTGTCCCCCCCCCCCCCCCCCCCAGTTCCCCCATGAATTAGACAAATGCAGTTATTCCCACTTGAGAAGTACATGTGTGAAGAGCCTAATGTGATTTTCCTAAAGCATCCAAACGCATTAAGCATCCAACTCCTGCTGACTGCAATGGAATTTAAGTACCTAACTCATCCAGATGTTGTTGAAAAATGAGTATGATCCCCAATCTGTCTCTCTCTTCCTATTTAGTTAGATAAATATTTGAAAATACAAGGACAGATGATTTGCTCTGTTCTACGCAGGGAGACCCCCAGCTGATAGCCTATTACATTAACATTTTTTCTTCAGCTTTTCAAGTTTTATACCAACTGGTTATTCTACTTATAAGATAATTTGTAATACTTTATCCTAAAATATTATAAACATAGCACTTCAGCTATCAAGTTTCATAGCAATTCAGCAGCAGTGCCACACTTAGACTGAATCATGTTTAGATTATATTGCTCCTAAATCAGCTATTTTCTTAATGGCATTTATCAAAGCAGTTTTAAAGCTGTTGTGTCTAACTGCAGTTAGTACCTGAGTAGGTAGGGAGGAGATTGTGTACTGGCATTTAGGTTTTTGGATAAAAGCTGTTTCATATTTCTCTATTTTTGAATCTAAATGGTACTTGATGAAGTGATAAAATGTAACAGGTGCATTTTACACTCCTGAATTAAATCACTTAAGTCTGAGACACTGCGGTATCGCATCTTTACTGCAAGGTTGCTGGAAGCCTCCAGAGAGCCACAAGTGCATGTACCTGAAGGCAGCGTGAAGCTCCTGGCAGGATTTTCTGTGCACTTGTGTGCTATAACAGCTGCTCCATGTGTACTTCAGACATTCTCCATGAAGGATATTTTCTTACTTCTGTCATCATAGTCCTGCCTCAAGGCAGAGCAGAAGTGAGAAGCAGCCCCAGACCCTGGAAACATCTGCTCTCTTCTCTGTGCCTGCATTTAGGAGATTGACAGCTGACCCTGCTGGATCACCTCACCCCAGAGTGGGCATTCAACCCTCAGATCCCACGGCTGCAACAGATCAATGCCTGTCATTGACCTTATGCTATCATCTCCCTGGTGTTTTAGACAAAGATCAGTCTTTATCCTTAAAACCTTCACTCTCACGTGTGCTCCCAGAGCAGCTGAACATCACCTGGCAAAGATGAACCTGACTTCTGGCCATAGGTGGAATATCCTGAAACAATGAATTTGGCTGTGCCTGAGTCATGGCTGGGCTCTCCAAGCCTGGGGTGGGCACTGTGTGCATGAAAAGGACAGGGTCAGGAAATGGCACTTGCCCTTGCTCTCTTCAAATCAGTCCCCTGAAACTGCTGGATTTGGTTTCTGCAGTACTATTTATGAAACATTAGTTGTTAACAAGTATCAGATGTGTTCAGCTGTAAGGGCATCACCTTCAAATGGTTAGGGGACTATAAAAGCAGCTAGAGGTGTTACATAGAGGTGTTACATCATTTCCACTTAATGGCAGTTTTACTTTAGGCTGAATTCCAGCAGCTGGTTGCTTGAAAGCAAAGAGCTACACCTGTCCGCTTTGCTGCAGATACTGGCCTCTGCACACCCAGTAAGGCTTGCTTGGAGCTGGTTTTCCACACAGATAATGCAATTAAATTCTACCTGCATATTTCATGTCATAAATCCCTTTGGTAAAAAACAGACCTCTAAAATGAGAGATTCCTGAGGGTTCTCCAAATTTTGTTATTTAATTTTCAAGTATTTTAATACTGTTTTCCTCCTCTGTAGTACACAATGGAAAGGACTTGCACTGAAATACTAACTTTAAAGGGGCTGCAGCTTCCTAAGAGAAGCACCAAACCACTTTGTCAAGCAGTAATTTTTGTTTACAAGTGGCTAAAATTTGATTGACGTCAGAATAACTTACAGCAGCAAGCAATGCTTCTGCCATTTAATTCAGATCTATTTGTAGCCTACAGCACTGAAACGGCAATTAAAGCACACGCTTCATTTTGGTGAAAGAATTATTCGTCTCCCACTCTCCAATTAATAGAATATTATTGTATTTTTTACTAAGAACATTTATTTCTATGCTACAGGAAATAGTTAACGCTATCTGTGATATTTGGGATGTGACCAAACAAAAAAATCTATCTTAGAGAGAATTTTGTGGGTAGTCCCTTCATAATGAACTGAAGTCGCACTTCAGCTTGAAATAGCCAAAATCTGCTCTGGCAGTGTGTTTCTTTCATAGTTTTATGTGGAATAGAATGTAGGATTTTTTTTCTTTTTTAATGGCTGAATAACTTTTTCATGTCTTCTGCCGCTGGAACAAAGCTGGGTGTATCTCTTAGTCAAATTCTTGAGACAGGCTATTTCTGAACTGAAGAAAATCTGAACTGTAAGGACTGTCTGTGCCTCCCGGTGGCAGTATAGTGCAGCTCAGCTTTCCTGGCTACTGGAAAGTCTATGACTGTAACTCAAGTGAGAAAGAGCTTGTGGGGAGTACATTTAACTGCATTAAACTCAGATTTTTCTCCACTCTGAAATCAGTCAGCACTAGTTCCAATAGATAGAGAAAATCAACATCTTTTCCATTCTGCATGTGGTTTTCGTAATCAATGATACTTTAATGAGTGTAAAGATGACAACGTATTATTTTGTCTTTTGGAATTAAGTCTGGTTTTATTATAAAATATGATGTATGCATGTGACATCATAATACATGTTAAATATGTCTTGGCTGTTCAGTCTGGAGAAGAGAAGGCTCCGAGGTGACCTAATTGTGGCCTTCCAGTATCTGAAGGGGGCCTACAGGAGGGCTGAGGAGGGACTTCTTAGGATATCAGGTAGTGATAGGACTAGGGGGAATGGAATGAAGCTGGAGGTGGGGAGATTCAGGCTGCATGTGAGGAGGAAGTTCTTCCCCATGAGAGTGGTGAAGCCCTGGAATGGGTTGTCCAGGGAGGTGGTTGAGGCCCCATCCCTGGAGATGTTTAAGCCCAGGCTGGATGAGGCTCTGGGCAGCCTGATCTAGTGTGGGGTGTCCCTGCCCATGGCAGGGGTGTTGGAACTAAATGATCCTTGTGGTCCCTTCCAACCCTGAGTGATACTATGATACTATGTTGCTGGAAATCGATGTCTATGATGTTGAAAGGAGATAGTCACAAATATTTTGCTGCAGTTATGCTGACATTTTACTCTGTCATAGCCCAGAACAACCCCATGCCACTCCTAGAGAAGAAAGAGTCTGCGTGGCCATCCAGTGAGACCAGAGCATGGTTTGGCAGAAGACTCATCTGTGAAAAACCAGCTCAGATTCCTGCTAGGGTGGAAGATGGGGAGGGGAGAGATGTCTTTAGGTAGCAATGGCAGAGTTCTTTTCTGTGGTGAAAAGCTGATGCTGCTGGCTGTACCATGGACCTGTTTAGCCCCACAGTGTAGGACATGGACAGATGCCCTTGGGAGATAAGATGCTTCTGCAAAATGCAATTTTTAGGAAAGAAATGGGGTTTCTATTCTGAAGCGCCAGCGGAGCCACTTGTTTCCACTTAGATTACCAGGGTTTGGGTCAGAGAGCCAGTTCCTTCTCTAGCTAAAAGTGTACCTTTATTTGTGAATGATCAGAAATAGTCCCAGTCTTCCATGTGTGGCTATTCCTATGGGAGTATTCTTGCATTGTACATTGGGTCTTTTCCTTTAACGTCTTGAGTTAGGTTTGTATTTCAATGGCAATAAATCAGGCTCTGCATCCATAGCCTAGGTTTATGAAGCACACATCACAATTTGTTTTCTGTTTTGCAAAGTTTTTTTCTATTTTAAATGTCACTTCTCAGTATGTATTTTCTGCTCTTGCTGGTTATTGCTTGCCAGCTCTCCATCAGCTGTCTTCATCCACACTTTCCATCATACCTCATCATTACATCCTTCGTCATCTTGTCTTCACTTATTTTGTCTGCTATATTCATCTGCTTCTGAAATCCTTCAGAGGCCTCCCTTCATTTCTAGAGTGACATCTCTTTGGCCAGCCTTTCAGATATGTTTTGTCTGTTTTAGATGGGATGAAGGGCTTCAGTATGCACTTCTGGATTTTTTTTTCTTGTCTCCTTCCTGGAGTTGTCACTGATCACTTCCAGGCAAAATCTTATATATAGGAATTATAGCTTTGAGTGCAGCTAAAATCTCTTGGCATTGTTGGTACACTGTTCATGGGGAGATGCAGTAGAGGAAAATAACAGATTTCTTGTGACAGGAGTCATAAAACAGCATTCTTGATGGCAAATATCTTTGTGAATCTTCTTTCTAGCCTTCCTGTGAAGAGATCAGCATTTCTGAAGAACTGAAGCTTATTATGAGAAATAATGATAACCAAAAAAAATTATCTAGCCTATTTGTCTTGATTTTTGAAGTGAGATTTTTGATGAAGCTTAGTAAAAACTATGAAATACTGTACTACATTGTGAACCTGATCCATGTAAAGCATCCCACACCTGAAGATGTTGTTCCCTGGCTTTGCCTATCTGATGTCACACTTATATGTCCCTGTGTAATTTGTTCAGAAGACATGATGGTGTTCTGGGGTTTTCTGTGGGTTTTTGGTTGGTGGGGATTTGTGGCATTCTGTGGATTTTGTTTATTTGTGGGTTTTGTTTGTTTGGGGTTTGTTGGGGGCAGTTTCTGTCTCACAAAGATCCCCACTTGTACCTCTCTTTTTCATCCACTTTTGTCTATATTCCTGCATTTTATCTTTCTACTCCTTATATCTCTTCTCCCTCTTATTCTCTCAGTCACTTCCTGAAGCTTTTAATCCCTTTCTGTCAATTCTGGCAGGTGGTGTCCTGTGGGGTTGTGTCCTTATGCACATCTTCTCTATATGGCTCACATCTGCCTTTTTCCCCACCTGCCCTATGGCACTACCAGGAAGATGCAAATGACTCTGGAACCTATTTCAGGCATTCTAATAATTTCTGACAAAAATAACATCAAGAAAGCAGAAGGCAAAACAAGGGCATGGCCATATAAATGGAAAGGTAGAGAAATTAGTGAGTTGGAGAAATGAGCCTTGAAGTGCTGCAATTAATTTGAATTTCTCTTTACCATGACACACAAAAATGTATTTAGAAGCAACTGTTTGGAGATGCATGTACTATTTCATGAGATGCATTTAGTCCTTGTGAAAGTTAATTATCAGAGCAGCCATTATAGCTGAGAACAACATATGTTTCCTCTGGAGTGCCTTTTTGAACTCATCTAAACTTTTTTTGGTCTAAGAAAGTCATGCACAGAAGTCTGCCTGGTGTGTGGTGTTCCCAGGGAATTGTGGGCTAATCTTCCCTTGCTCAGAAGGTAACCACTGCTGTTGGGTGTCCATTACTAGGGTTTGTCACCTTCACATGCATGACACTCTTCTTCCTTGCTTTGTTTGGTGATTGTGTAAGGTGGCATAGTACTTATCCTTGTTAGCATGTGAACAGTCAAATTATTGTGGGCATTGGAATGGTTAATTTTTGAGTTTCAGGCATTTTTATTTTTTGCTGATGCATTTCTCTTTTGATGTGCAATGTGCTATTTCACACAAAACCAGGAGGAACAGTTTGCTTTCAAGAAAAAACAGTCTAATGGTTGCACTGCTCCGTGCTGTCACTTACAGATTCCTGAAAGCAGATAAATTTTAGTCCTGAGCATCATGAAGTGTTTCCTCCTCACAGAATAGAATAGAATAAACCAGGTTGGAAGAGACCTTCAAGATCATTGTGTCCAACCTATCATCCAACACCACCCAATCAACTAAGCCATGCAACCAAGCACCCTATCAAGTCTCCTCCTAAACACCTCCAGTGATGGCGACTCCACCACCTCCCCAGGCAGCCCATTCCAATGGCCAATCACTCTCTCTGCGTAGAACTTCTTCCTAACCTCCAGCCTAAACCTCCCTGGGTGCAGCCTGAGGCTGTGTCCTCTTGTTCTGGTGCTGGTTGCCTGAGAGAAGAGACCAACCTCTGCCTGTCTACAACTTCCCTTAAGGTAGTTGTAGACAGCAATAAGGTCACCCCTGAGCCTCCTCCTCTCCAGGCTAAGCAAGCCCAGCTCCCTCAGCCCCTCCTCATAGGGCTTGTGTTCCAAACCCCTCACCAACTTTGTTGCCCTTCTCTGGACACACTCCAGCAAGTCAACATCCTTCCTAAACTGAGGAGCCCAGAACTGGACACAGTACTCGAGGTGTGGCCTGAGAAGTGTGAAGTGTGTAGGAATAACTTGCTAAAAAGGAACCCCCCCCCCCAAACCAACCAACCAAAAAAACCATCTAAAGCCCCACCAAACACCCAACCAAACAAAATTAAAAAAGCCTCAACCAAATAAAAAATAACCCCCCCAAGCCCCACCCAAACAGCAAACCAAACTGAAAGCTCACTCCAAACTGAGCCAGTGTTATCTTGCAGTAAGGCTAGTGAATATAAGCTAAGTATTTGTATCTTTGTTACGACTTTTTCAAGAGGAGGTAGTGTGCTATTAAATAGATTGGGATACCTATCTGTGGGGTTGGAGTCATCAGTGGAGATTTGGCAGACCTTCAAGATTTATTCTGAACTCCTTAGGTAACACAGTTTTCGCTAACAAACTGTTTATTATTTCTCTAGAGCCTCATTGATTTCATCCTTGTTAAGCGATTTTTCCCATAACTGTGACTCTCTAGGGTAATGAAAAAGTGGAAGAGGGCTCACAAGTTTGAGATTATTGAACCATTCAAGAAACACCCAGTCTTTACTTAGTGACTGAACTATGGATTTACAGAAGAATAGTTGCCTTTAGGAATTAATTTATTTGGAACTTAATAGAGATTTTTAATGGTGGCTATTTTTACCTTCTGAATGAGAATCTGTTTGTAAAGGAAGTTTGGCTGCCAGTTGCTGGCAGCAGCGCACTCCTGTTGAAACATTTGCCGTTGTGTTAGGCTCTTCCAGCAGCCTCTGCAGTTACCTTCACCAGTCCAGTGCAATGCAATGCTCTGAACATAATTTGATAAAATGTTGGATTTGAATATAATGTTTAGATTCAGGAAATAAATGAAGCTTCCATAGAAACATGCTATTTAAGGACGTTGTTATTTATTCAGTTTATGAATCAGCCCTGCTTTGTGCCGCTGAATGTAATCCAAACACTAGCAAGGAAAAATAATAACTTGCATCATTGCTGCATCATTGTAAGGATTTCATAGCCAGGAAAGTGTGGTGGATTCTATAAAAGTGACAAATGACACACCACTGTAATAAATAGCCACAGTTTATGCATTGGGAATTGAAGTTTAGATTCAGATGGAAATTCTTTTCCGGCAGATTGGGTATGAATTCAGTCTCACAACCTCTCTGTACAAATAATTTTGATTTCCTTATATTTGTCTGTATTCTAATGCTCGTGTGCACATTGTTAGATATAAATACTGCAAAGCTTAGTCATATTTTAAAGGTATAAGAAATCAGTTACAGTTAATCTAATACACTAAAATGTATCTTAACACGTGTCCGTCTCAAGGAATAAGACAAACTGTCTTGGCTGAAGTCATAGAGACTGATTTGTTGTCTGCTTAGAATGTTTGGCTCTTATTAAGTTTAAGTGAATGATTCAGGTATGAGCTGCATCTTTATCATGATAATTAAATCCATCTCACTTGAAAAAAAAAATTCTATTTCCACTTCCATTTAACATACAAACATTCACAACATTAAGGTTGTTTTGAAACTCTTAAACTCACTAGAACGTAGGATGAGTTTCCTGGGAAACAGTGTTCCAGTGGTAGTCTTACTAATATTGGGAAATCATTACAGTTAGAGTATTTGTGGTTGATTATTTTTATTTTATTAAATGAAAACTCACTGCTTTGCTGGTTTTTTTTGGGGGTGGGGGCTGAAAAGCATTGTTGTGGTGTAGAAGACTGTGAACCAATATTAGACTTGATAACTCATGGCTAATTAAGCGATGTAAGAAGTAATCATAAGGCTCAAATAATCTGTAGGCTTTGCTAAATTATTCTGTGGGTAGGTTGACTTACACAATATTACTAAGTAAACTTTATCTGCAATTATATTACTGTTTACCAGACTAGAACAGATTCTACTCAGCCTCAAACAAAATTCATTTCTAATGGTGCGTCACATTGATGTTCAAGACATCACCACTGTGGCTGAATCACCTTGAAGTGGGGAATGTGGCAAGGCCACATATAGAATAGAATAAACCAGGTTGGAAGAGACCTTCAAGATCATCCTGTCCAACCTGTCATCCAACACCACCCAATCATGCAACCAAGCACCCTATCAAGTCTCCTGCTGAACACCTCCAGTGATGGTGACTCCACCACCTCCCTGGGCAGTCCATTCCCATGGGCAATCACTCTCCTGTATAGAACTTCTTCCTAACCTCCAGCCTAAACCTCCCCTGGCGCAGCCTGAGATTTTGTTCTCTTATTCTGGTGCTGGTTGCCTGGGAGAAGAGACCAACCTCTGCCTGTCTACAACCTCCCTTAAGGTAGTTGTGATAGACTTCATTAGAATAAACTCTTTATTAGAATAAACCAAACCAGGTTGGAAGAGACCTTCAAGATCATCGTGTCCAACCCATCAACCAATCCAACCCACCCAAACAGCTAACCCATGGCACCAAGCACCCCGTCAAGTCTCCTTCTGAACACCTTCAATGACGGCGACTCCACCACCTCCCCGGGCAACCCATTCCATAGCGCAATCACTCTTTCTGTATAGAACTTCTTCCTAACATCCAACCTGAACCTCCCCTGGCGCAGCCTGAGACTGTGTCCTCTTGTTCTGGTACTGGGTGCCTGGGAGAAGAGACCATCATCTGCCTGTCTACAACCTCCCTTCAGGTAGTTGTAGAGAGTGATAAGGTCACCCCTAAGTCTCCTCTTCTCCAGGCTAAGCAGCCCCAGCTCCCTCAGCCTCTCCTCATAGGGCTTGTGTTCCAAACCCCTCACCAACTTTGTTGCTCTTCTCTGGACTCGTTCCAGCAAGTCAACATCCTTCCTAAACTGAGGGGCCCAGAACTGGACACAGTACTCGAGGTGTGGCCTAACCAGTGCAGTGTACAGGGGCAGAATGACCTCCCTGCTCCTGCTGGCCACACTGTTCTTGATGCAGGCCAGGATGCCATTGGCCCTCTTGGCTGCCTGGGCACACTGCAGGCTCATGTTAAGCCTACCATCAACCAGCACCCCCAGATCCCTCTCTGCCTGGCTGCTCTCTAGCCACTCTGACCCCAGCCTGTAGCACTGCATGGGGTTGTTGTGGCCAATGTGCAGAACCCGGCATTTGGATGTGTTAAATCTCATGCCGTTGGATTCTGCCCATCTGTCCAGCCTGTCCAGGTCTCTCTGCAGAGCCTCTCTACCCTCCAGCAGATCAACTCTTGCCCCCAGCTTGGTGTCGTCAGCAAATTTACTGATGATGGACTCAATGCCCTCATCCAGATCATCAATAAAGATGTTAAAGAGCACAGGGCCCAGCACTGATCCTTGGGGCACACCACTAGTGACTGGTTGCCAGCTGGATGTGGCACCATTCACCACCACTCTCTGGGCTCGGCCCTCCAGCCAGTTCCTAACCCATCGCAGTGTGCTCCCGTCCAAGCCATGGGCTGACAGCTTGGCCAGCAGTTTGCTATGGGGGACGGTGTCAAAGGCCTTGCTGAGGTCCAGGTAGACTACATCAACAGGCCTCCCCACATCCACCAGGCGGGTCACCTGATCATAGAAGGAGATCAGGTTGGTCAGGCAGGACCTGCCCTTCCTAAATCCATGCTGGCTAGGCCTGATCCCTTGGCCATCCTGTAAGTGTTGTGTTATTGAACTCAGGATGACCTGTTCCATGATCTTGCCTGGCACTGAGGTCAGGCTGACAGGCCTGTAATTCCCTGGCTCATCCAACCGGCCCTTCTTATGGATGGGCACCACATTGGCCAGCTTCCAGTCCTCTGGGACCTCGCCAGTGAGCCAGGACTGCTGGAAAATTATGGAGAGTGGCTTGGCCAGCTCATCTGCCAGCTCTCTCAGCACCCTAGGATGAATCCCATCTGGTCCCATGGACTTGTGGGGATCCATGACAGATCAAAAAAAAATGCATGATACTAAAAGAGAGAGGTTTCTAATCATGTCAGTAGACCAGTATGGTTGGGTCACAAGGTCAGTTTGCAAAACGACAGTGTGACATACCTGGAAACAAAATACACACTTTTGTTTTGCATAGAATAGAATGAACCAGGTTGGAAGAGACCTTCAAGATCATCGTGTCCAACCCATCATCCAACACCACCTAATCAACTAAACCATCCAACCAAGCACCCCATCAAGTCTCCTCCTAAACACCTCCAATGATGGTGGTGACTCCACCTCCCCAGGCAGCCCATTCCAACAGGCAATCACTCTCTCTGTGTAGAATTTCTTCCTAACATCCAGTCTGAAACTCCCCTGGCTCAGCTTGAGACTGTGTCCTCTTGTTCTCATAGTAGTTGTTGTATCAGGTTGGGCTGTATGAAAGCTAATCCATATCTGCTAGTGCTTATTGTGAGCAACATTTTGGTCAGGAGAAAGGCACAAACAATCCCATTATAGAAACTACAAGCTTGCTTATGGAAAACTTGTCCCATCTCCCAGATGTTGCTTTAAACTATGAGTCTGTTTTGCATGTTTCAAAATGCTAATTAAATTTTTAGTTATAGTTCTAGATATTTCATTATGCTTGATACTGCTCTGAAAAAACAACCCTGCATAGGCTGCTCAAAATGATGATATCTACACACTGAGGAATGAGATTGAGGAAAAGATCCTGTATCAAGAAAATAATTGCTCATACACTCTGGAGAACTAATACTGAGCAGGATGTAGTAAAATTAACATGGGAACAAAACATCAGAATCTTTAACGTTTGCCTTTTAAATGCTTGTAAATTAAGCACCTGTGCAACTACAGCAATGTGTGGTTTTAGGAGTTGTGGCTTTGTTTGTGAGTATCATGAAATACAGTGGGCCAGATCCAGCCGGTCCCACCACAGTGAGCTGAAGTACAAACTGTCAGACCAGTTTGTGAGGAAGTGACCAGTGCTGTAAGTGGGCCAGAATGGCCACCATCTGCGGAGCCAGTAGCTATTTATTGAGGGGTTCATACATGCTTTACTTCACCTTCTCACAGCCCACCAAAACCTGAGCCCACTACTTTGTTTATTCTAACAGATGGGTTTTTTTCCCAACTGCTTTTCCCATCCACTTCAAAGATAACAGTGTTTTGTTATCTCCGGCTCTCATCCTTTCTCACATGGTTTCAAGGTACAACATCACTTATGACCCTCTGGGCTCCCACACAGACATGAAGGCCAGCTAAACAAGCACAAGCCCTATGAGGAGAGGCTGAGGGAGCTGGGGTTGCTTAACCTGGAGAAGAGGAGGCTCAGGGGAGACCTTATTGCTGTCTATAACTACCTGAAGGCAGGCTGTAGCCAGGTGGGGGTTGGTCTCTTCTCCCAGGCAACCAGCAGCAGAAGAGGACATAGTCTCAAGCTGCGCCAGGGGAGGTTTAGGCTGGAGGTTAGGAAGAAGTTCTTCATAGTAAGAGTTATTGGCCTTTGCAATGGGCTGCCCAGGGAGGTGGTGGAGTCACCATCACTGGAGGTGTTTAGGAAGAGACTTGATGGGGTGTTTGGTGCAATGATTTAGTTGATTAGATAGTGTTGGGTGATGGATTGGACTCGATCTCAAAGGTCTCTTCCAACCTTGTCTGTTCTGTTCTATTCATCCTGTTAACTACTCCCTTGGGTTCCCACAAAGGGTTTTGTTTTTTTCTAGCATAAATAGATATTGGGAATTGCCAAAGAATTAAAAAGGTGTTTAGATCAGATTGCTGAAGTATGTAGGGGGCAAACCACTAAAAAAGAACCAATCTGCAAAAGAATATTACGAGACAAAATGAATATGAAATTTGCCTGTGCTAGTGCTCTGTATCTTAGAAAGCTTGAAGTAGCTCAGTGTTCTGCTAAGAAGGTTAGTAGTGCTTAGAAGCCAGTAAGTATCCTATAAAGATGTAAATCTTGCCATGATTTGAATGCATAAATCCCTGAGGGCATGATATTCCAAGTTTTGTGACTATTTAAGCTTCAGGTCACTAAGTCACTTGAACTTGTGCTTCATTTAGTTTAAGAGGGTTTATTTGAATATAAGTAGAGCACTTTGACTCAAGGCATAGTGTGTGCTCAAATGTTCCTTGAAATCAATGTCATTTGTTTAAGTTCAAATAGCTGTAATTTAGCATCTTTTTTATTTAAAGGCAGCACAGCTCTGCACTCAGAAGTGCTCAGAGCATCAATTTCTAAGCAAAAGTATCCAACCCACATAATAGTGTCCAATGCTTCCCTCATCTAGGAAACAGAAAGCATTACTTAATGCAGAATCCTTCGGACTTGAAACTCCAGGAGCTGTTAATCTTTCACTCAGGTGTATTTCTGAGCTATTGCACTTATTCTGGAATGCCAAAGCACCAATAGTTTTAATTTTCAGCTGTCCACAACATTTAAGAACAGAAGTTAAATATGTGTATAAATATATTGACTCTAAATGGGCAGTTAGGAAGTGCTGTAGAAATGGCACATTACTTTGTGTAGATAATGGTACTTGGTAGATTACTGAGCCAATAATCTGCAAGTTTCAGAGCGAGCTGATGGGGAGCTGGGTTTCAGAGCTCATTGAGGAGAGCAGAGCCCTGCTGGATCTGTAGGAATCCTCTGGCTTTGCTGTTGTCTGCTGGCTTGGATACCTGGTGCTGCTTCAGCTTTAGATAAAGCTGAACAATCTGGGCAACAGAGCTGCAGTGCTTTATTTATTTATCTGTTTTGAGGCTTTTATGGTAACAGCTTTGTATGCTATCATATCTGTATTATAGATTTAGATGTGCTTTTGGCATACCATTTTTTCTCTCTGAAAAGTAATATGTTTCTAGATATAGACTAATAGGTTTGCTTCATATGTCCAAACTGGGAATGATAACCTCAGACCAGGGAGATTTTGAGTACTTCTTGTTGCATTCCTACAACTAGGAGGTGAAAAGGAGCTATGTATCTTGTGTTGCTCCTCATGTTACTGGCAGAAAGTAAAGCAATGCCTGAAAGCCCAGCTGCTTTTTGTGCTGTGTGTAACTGCAATGCAATGCAATGCAGTGCTTATATCTCCTTTTATGTTTTTATTGCAAAATAAATTCATAGTGTCTGGGAGTTAAGGATGCCCTTTATTCTTGTAGCTGCAAGTAGTGAAATAAAAGTTCATTTGTAGTGAACTTCACTGAAAACTGCATTTTTTTCCTCTTCAAAAGTCTTGCTTAGTGTAAAGTAAGCCATTTTAGACTAAGTGTATAGTTGTTCATTAAGTATGAAAAAAGAACATCTTCAAATGTTGACATTACAAGGTTCTTTTGAAGGGAAATTCACTCTACTGCTCCATTACTTATACCTTCCTAATTTGTCTTGAATAAATGATCAAATGTATTTAAATATGGAATGAAGTATTTTGCTTTAAGAAAAATCTTGATGGAGTTATTAACCACTTTTATTTTTTGCTGCTATTTAAGGTTTTTATTTTCATTTTCTAAACTGGCAAAGATGTCAACATGCCCAGATCTTGCAGCTGTGTCTCCCTTGATGGCAATTCCTGTGTCAGTGTTTCAAAGCAATCTTGACTAGTAAAATTGTATACTAGTATTTTACTTTTTCATAAGAAGCTGCTACCTAAAATGTCCATTAGCAAAATAGCTTTTCAGTTGCTTAACAAACCCCTTAGCTGAACATCACCAGGCATCTTACGAGGGAAAGTGAGGAAGAAGGTGGCATTTAGATTCAAGGAGCTGAGGTCCACTATTCACAGGGCAAGAAGTGGGGGACACCCCACCTGACATGTCAGGTTTAAATGATCTCCAGGCTAGGTCTAGCCAGGGTTGTGCTAGAGCACCTGTCCCACCTTCATACATTGCAAACCAGCCTCTTTCACAAGGACCCTGCTGTTATCAGCCTTGAATATACAAATAAAATTTCAACATTGAGTTAAGATGTTGAAGCAGATGTTTAAAAGGAAACAGAGCAGGTATAATTAAGATTTGCAATCACTGTTCTCTAATGCTGTACATCTTGATACTGTTAAGGGCATCACTGCCACAGTGAAGTAGGACATGAGACAACACACAGTTCTAGGACGCATTAAAATCGACCTAAGTGATAGTAACCTTGTGTCTGAGGGATTTGTGCGTGGACACTGGTGGGAATGGAAATTAACCCATGGCAAACAGGAAGGGCAATCAGAGGCTGAAAGAAGGAGCAGAGAGGAGGGCTTAGGTTAAGAAGAAAAGGCCTGTGGGAAATCTGAGGTGATAGTGTAGTGAACTGCTTTGATTTAGTTGCTGCACTCCTGGCAGTAATAGATTTATCTCCACTGTGTTCTCTGGGGGATAGATACAAAGCCTTGGTCTTGAACTGTTTTGTAAAGTGACTTCTTTTTTTCCCCTTGGTGAACAGTAAATTTAACAGCAAAGAGCAGGAGAATGTTAGAAATTGTGAAGTCAAAATGCAATTCAAGATGAGATATGGAGTGTAGTGGGTCCTGGTGTAACTAATGCTGGTGGCTTTAGGAGTGCTTTCCCAAGGAACTGATGCAGCTGTGTAGTGGTAGATCCTTATTGTGGGAAGGGTATGGTACTGGCATCCCTACTAGGCATCTTTTGTGGGCCGTGGTTGTGGAACTGAGTACCCATCAGCAGCCTAATTTGTGCCCTTGGGGGATGCCCTGGGAGTGTGCCAGCCTGCTGTCATGGTGCTGCAACCCTGCTTGTTTTGGTAAAAGCCAGGTTGGGGGCAGTGGTATTCCCTCAAAAACTACATTCTCAGTCTGAGATAAAATGTTAGTGTTTACTTACCCATTAGTTGGAACCCGAAAACTTGACCTCTATGCATTCCATTGTAGACTGTAGTTTTGCTTGTAAATAGAGCTTTCATTTGCTTCCAGCTGAGCTGGTCTGGCAAATTTAGTGTTGGGGAGGGGGGGAATTTTCAACCCACCACCTATGCAAACACATGTCTCTATATGCAGTACAGATATACTTGGAAAATGAATTACATTTTTAATTGCAAATATTTACTGTACCAAGCCATCTCCTTTATTAAAAAGTATTAATAGAGTGAACTATATTATTTGTCTGTATAACCATTGCTTTCACAAGATGAACCCCTATAAAAAAGATGAATTCTAATGATTTATGTAGTTTATAGAATGTAAATTGAGTAAAAAAGGCCTCAGGCAAAGAATAAAGACAATTGTTAAATTTCTGTCATAAATGTTTTATTGTACAAAAAAATTAGTACCTGAGCATTTGCCTTATTGTGCTGAAGGATTAAACCTGCACAATTCAGCCCTGCAAATAAAGGCATTTGACATCAGTTTTGGATGATATCCTACACAAACACTGCTAATGAAGTGTTTATGATTAATTTTGGTTTCTTAAAGTCTTTCCTATACCCCAGTAACAGGAGTTGAAATTCCACATCAGGTCGCAGACTGTGCTTCACGTACAAATTGTATTTCAGGTCATTACAGACCAGAAATGTGTTGTGCTGAAGGGGAAGGAGCCATGGGAAGGTATGTGATTTAATTGAGAGAATTAATGTGAGAAGATCAGGAATCTCCATCCCACTATCTTTCAAGGAGGTTCAGATATCAGCATCTTCCCTACAGGAAAGTTGTTTCTTTTTGTAGTGCTACTAATGGGATACCTGGGGAAAGAAGCTTGCTCTCAAAGTGTTTGTTTGTGTGGTTTTGTTTTTCCTTTTTCCTAACCCACTTAGTAGCTTGCTTATTAAGCCAGCAAAAACATTAGATAAAAGACTGTCATTAACAGTGAACTTACACCCAAATGGATATAGGTCAGATGAATAGTGCCTGAATCTAAGACAGTGGGCAAAGCTCAAAAATACCTCTGAAAGACCTAGAAAGTGGTTGCTCACCTCCACAGTGAGAAGAATCATAGTGTCCTCATAGGATGGTTTAGGTTGGAAGAGATCTTAGAGGTTGTCTACTCTAACCTCCTTGCCATGGGCTGGGATTTCTAGTTGAAAGACTTGGTTGATCAAGGCTTCATCCACACTGCCCTTGTAAAGCTCCAGGTAAGTAGCATCCACACTCTCTCAGAGCAACCTATTCCAGAGTCTCACCACACTTTTAGTGAAGGTCCCTTTCAGGTATTGGAAAGCAGCTATAAGGTTCCACCAGAGCCCTTTTGTTCTCCAGGCTGAACAACACTCAGCAGAGTGGCTCCAGCCCTTAGATCATCTTTGTGGCCCTCCTCTGGACTAGTTGTAACAGTTCTATGTACTTCTTGTGATGGAGACACCAGAAATGGATGCAGTATTTGAGGTGGGATCTCACAAGAGCAGAGTTAAAGGGGCAGAATCACCTCTCTTGACTTGCTGGCCACACTCCTTTTAATGCAGTCCGGGATACAGTTTGCCCTCTGGGCTGCATGAGTGCATGGCTCATGTTGTGCTTCTCATTGGTCAACACCCCCCAAATCTTTTTCTTCAGGATTACTCTCTTCTCACTCTGCACCTAGCCTGTATTTGTGATTGGGACTGACCTGACCCAGATGCAAATCTTGCACTTTGACTAGTTGAACCTCATGCAGTTTTCACTGGCCCGCTTTTTGAGCTTGCCAAAATCCTTCTGGATGGCATCCCTTCCCTCAAGTGAGACTGGACCCTGGTATTTGGGAGTTGTGGTAGATTTCCAGTGTGGCTTGTTGTGTGGCAGGGTCATGTACTTCTGGTATTCAGATGTACCTATTCCTCAGTGAATGTTCTTGGCAGAAGTGTATAAGCAAAGGTATGCACATGCTAGATTCTTGCCAGGGCTGATAATTTTGGGGTAAATTGCTCTTCATGATGTGGAGCAGCACAGAAAGAATTGCCTCTTATCCATTAAAAGGACTATAAAGGAATAGTTAATATTTCTCTGACTATTGAGATTCTGCCTGTCCTTCCACTTAGCTGCCTGTTAGACATTTAACACGTATCCTCAGAAGTAGTTACCTAAAATGAAGTGAAAACAATCTGACAGCTATGATACTTCACTAATATATGTTCATTGGTCTAAATTTGTACTTATGAGTTCACAGCAGTTTCAACATATACAAAACTTGCCACTGCATGCTGTAGATCTGGGCAGAATTTGGGATCATGCACTTCTGTATTCCAAACAGTTTGAAGATCTGCCTCACACCTCCATTTGGTCTGATAAAAGCAAGCTTTTGTAACTTCTCCACAGTCCTGTAACAAAACATAGTAGGAAAGGTGTTGGGCAGAGGTATGCAGCTCTCGGTGCTCCCTACTGCATTCCACATCCCCTTGTAGTAATAAAAAGAAGATGAGGTAGAAATGGTGGGCACAGGTATATATAGTCAGAGGAATGGGAATGTGAACCAGTATGAGTTCTTCCTGGTAGGTAGTAAAAAGGATCAGAGCAAACATGATTTATCTTCTGACTACTTCTCTTACATTTCCCCAAGTGGAAATCCAGTCCTATGAACACCAAACTGCACCATAGGCTTTTATTTCAGATAATGCCGAGTGGTTGTAGCCAGGTGGGGGTTGGTCTCTGCTCCCAGGCAACCAGCACCAGAACAAGAGGACACAGTCTCAAGCTGTGCCGGGGAGGTTTAGGCTTGAGGTGAAGAGAAAATTCTTTACGGAGAGAATTGTTGTGCCTGGGGGTGGTGGTGGAGTCACCGTCCCTGGAGGTGTTCAAAAAGGGATTGGATGTGGCACTTGGTGCCGTGGTTTTGTAGTCATGAGGTCTTGGGTGGCAGGTTGGACTTGATGACCTTTGAGGTCTTTTCCAACCTCCTTAATTCTATGATTCTTTGA
This sequence comes from Melanerpes formicivorus, assembly GCF_026170545.1. Taxonomy (NCBI): domain Eukaryota; kingdom Metazoa; phylum Chordata; class Aves; order Piciformes; family Picidae; genus Melanerpes; species Melanerpes formicivorus. The sequence continues at coordinate 34,248,349 of NW_027142357.1, read as the reverse complement.
TTCTATGTCTCAATCTTGTACTTGTCCAGTTAATTTTCCTTCTAAGCAACTTGACTGGTCAGAGGAATTTGTCCTGTTCAGAAATGTTGTACATGATGACAGATGCTCTGTGGACATCATTCCAATAGGCAACAACGAGAATCAAGACAGCAGGAAACATGTTTTAATTTTTCTTTTAAGCTGCTCTAAGAGGTAATTTTAGGAGTCAAGTACTGTTAGGCCAGCCAGAAGTGACAAATCCAGTAGGGCATATATGATCATTTTATGTTAATGAGCTGCTACAGTTGAGATATTGCTAAAGCAAATATTTGCATATGTATTTTTAGCTAATAGGGCCCATTTAGATGGATTTATTTGTGGACTGCAAGGTTTTCCCTTTTAAATGTTACTTTAACTAAATCGCCTGTGGTAGCATGGGAATGACAAAATCTTATTTGTTACCCACACTTAGGAGTCAAATACATTTAAGATTTTAAATTGTCAGTAAACTTACACTGGCTTGAATTGTAGGGATGTGAGATTATTTTAATCTCCTATAATGACAGAAGGTAGTTTAACATTTTGAGGGCCTCAATCATTCTGCCATGTGAGGAAAATGCATTTTATCCTCTCATTTTTTTTTGTGTGTGTGATGGACTTTGGTCCAGCTGGTTCATTTTTGGCTCTCATGTTTCACGTGGGGAGCATCAGCATGATAAATTGATATATTATGGATTTGATGAATGGTTACTTCCTATCCTGTATAATTATCAGGCGATAGTTTCAATGAAAGATGCTGGGAAATGAAACTTTTCACTTCAGATAACCATCCACCCTTGTCTGGCAAGAAAAATGGATCTCTATTTTCAACATATTACTGTGGATCAAGGCCAACAGAGGGAGGGCAACAGTTTGGAAGTTGTGAAAGATAGCATGAATTTGAAAAAGTGCCTGTCTAAATGAAGTTGTGAAAGAAATTGTGATGACAAATAAAGGAACGTGTAACTCTGAGGAACCTGATTATTTGAGAAAGCTGATTGTGATTCATATCTGTTCAGGGAAAGGAATAACCCATTTAAAAAAGGCACCCAAATGTAATGGTAGCCATTGCACTTTTGATCTTATAGATATGAGGCATCTCATCCATTAAGAAATGGGTTGGGCCTTAGAGGTGTGCAAAAGGGAATGTGCATTTATTTCAGAGGAGATTTTACAGCATGTGATTCTCATGAATAAAGACATTGTTTGCGCAGTCTCAGCGTTCACAGAAGTTGCTTATTGCTACTCTTAGTGTTGTTTGATCCAGAATGTGCAGATGGTATGCTTGGAAGAGCACACACGTCGTTCTTCCAGATTTTGAGAGATGGTTGTGGGGAAACATGGTGTAAATGGAGCAAACAGAAATGCTGGGACTCAGTCTGCTGTCTATAAATGAAACTCAGCCACTATATTGCAAGTGCCTGGATAATAACAGAAGTACTTTGGAGAACATGACTGTTAGAGATGTTTTGCTCTTCTTTTTATAGCGGGTTGCATGCAATTAGCATATCTAATAATAGCACATAAACAGAGTTTATTGTGAACAGAAATAGGATAGGAGATTGTTACATTCAGATGAGGCCCATGATAATATCAAGACATTTGTTTAACGTTAAGACATTTGTATCTAATCACTCTAAATCTGAAGAGCTGTATCATCTGTCATCTTCAATGAGAAAAATTCCAAAGTGTTAAATGTCAGGAAAAGTTCATGAGGGTTGATTCAGGAAGAATAAAAATAATGTTTTTGTCCTAGATCAGTTTAAAAGCGCTCATCTATGATTTTAGTAATTTAGCTTCATGTTTCTAATTTTCAGCTTGTTTCCAAAAAGGCTTGTGTTGTAAGGTCAATTGGTTATTATATGGCATTAAAGCAGGAGAAATATCAGCCCTGCTAATAGCTTTGTCAATGTTTACTTTGCCTCTTGTTAAAAATCCTGTTAGAATTCGAGGTAGCTTGTCTTTTGACAAGTTATTTTCGGCAGAATTGTGCCAAGATCTGCAAGAGTTAATGTTCCCCTTTCCTATGCAAAGAATCATTACAAGAGATAAAATATTCAGTTTGCATGGAAGTGTTTCTTTTCAAATGGTCTCTCATGCCTTAAGATATGGCAACCTCCTGTACTTCAAAAATAATTTGGGGAAAATGTATTAATTTATCAGTTTGTGAGGACTGAAAGAAGTTCTGTGTTAAGCTCCACCAGCTGAACTGTGGTGAATGGGCTCTCAGTGTCTTCAGCATTATCTAGTCATTTCCCTATAGATCTTAATTTTAAGCTACCTCTAGGTTTTATTGCAGGTTAAAAAAAATGATGATTTTTGTCTTTTCAATCTGTCTCCTTGTTCTTTTAAAGCATATTTAGAGCATAGCCAGCAGAACAGAAATCACTTTTCTTTCCAATTTTTCTTAGCCTTTTAAGAGCAGCCACATGGCGAGGGGGAATATTTCTTCTTTTCAATTTGTCTTTTCATTCTTTTAAGAGAACTGTGGAAAATCATCTATCCTGGAGAGTATTCTACTTGCTTGTAGAATGAATGTAAAATGCATACTTTCAGCAGGAACATTTGCTCCCTCCCTACAAAAGATAGATCTTCTTTTTTTTTTTTTTTTTTTCCAGATTGATTGAGACCTATATAGGTCCAAAAGATGCTGGGATAAGGACAAAATGACTGGTGGACATCACAGACCCTATACTCATGTACAAAACTTAGGCCTAATTTTCCAGTACCTCCTACACTTTTATTTTAAGGATAGATTGAATAGGAGAATCCACACCAAAATGTTGAAAAAGACATTACCTTGCAGTGTGATGTTTGTTCCAACAGAATGAAATTTGACAGCTCTTCTATTACTGGAGAAAAATAACCAGCAGCTGCAATATCTGTACTGGAGATAGAGTATTGCAGATTTACGGTATCAAGGTTGGAAGAGACCTCAAGGATCATCGAGTCCAACCTGTCACCACAGATCTCATGACTCTACCATGGCACCAAGTGCCACGTTCAATCTCCTCTTGAATGCCTCCAGGGATGGTGACTCCACCACCTCCCTGGGCAGCACATTGACTAATGATTCTCTCGGTGAAAAACTTTCTCCTCACCTCGAGCCTGAACTTCTCCTGGTGCAGCTTGAGACTGTGTCCCCTTGTTCTGGTGCTGGTTGCCTGGGAGAAGAGACCAACCCCTTCCTGGCTACAACCACCTTTCAGGTAGTTGCAGAGGGCAATGAGGCTCATGAAGGGCCTGGTGCACATGACCTATGAGAAGTGTTTGAGGGTGATGGCGTTGTTCAGTCTGGGGAAGAGGAGGAGGAGGGGAGACCTTATCACTCTCTGCAACTACCTGAAGGGAGGTTGGAGCAAGGAGGGGTCCAGCCTCTTCTTGATGACAAGCGACAGGACTAGAGGAAACAGTTACAGTTTGCACCAGGGGAGATTTAGGCTGGATATTAAGAGATATTTCTTCACTGAAAGGGTTATCAAACACTGAAATCCCTGAGTGTGTTCAAGTGGTGTGTGGAGCTAGTGCTTAGGGACATGGTTTAGTGTTGACCCTTGAGTGCTGGGTTGAGGGTTGGACTGGATGGTCTTTGAGGTCTCTTCCAACCAGATATATTCTGTGACTGAGGAAAATTGCTATTGCAGAGTTTATTTTGATGTGTGTTTTGTTGGAGAAACATAGAAAAGAGGTGGTGCTTTTTCAGCCTGAAACTTTGTGTTCCTTTTATTATGAGCAAGTGTCCTATTACTCGGTTTGAATGAAAATTGTGCAACTAACTAGCTGAAGTTCCTGTTAGCATTCCTTTGTATTTTCACAGGCATTCAGTTACATAGGAGTTTTGTTTTTCTGAGAGCATGCTGGTAGATTATTTTTCTCACATACTATACATTTATTTTCGTGTTCTGTGGATTTTGAGGAAATGAAGCAATAAATTGCAATGATGAAAAAAGAAGTGGCTGTGCTGTCAATATGATCAGAAGCATGCTTGCTGCATGCTGGGGAGCATCCTTTCTTCAGCCTTTTTAGGAGACAGAAGAAAGAGGGATTTAGAGGATGACAGTTACGTATGTTTACAAATAAATGTTACTCTCTTTGTAGACTTTGCTGCTTTCTCAAGACTGATACTACTTTTTTTTTGTCTTTAACTCCACAGCCTTTGGGCCTCATTTCACATAAAATGACCTCAATTTGGCTATTAAAGGTCTGATATTATGGGTCTGCCTCAGTTGTTATTTTGCTTCATTTTTTTGTTTGTGTCATACTCACAATATTCTACTTAGAACAGCTGTTTATCCTGTCGGGTTTCTCTGGAGTAGTGCACTGGTCGCCTTTCTCCACTAGGGTGTACAAACAGCCTGTGCAATTCCAGGCAGTGGGATGAACACGATCTTAATTCTGCATAAATTTCAACAGTAACGAGCCAGCTCAGATGAATCATTCACTAAAACAAGCAAGCAGATGGAAAGATTTTGATTCCTGAAGCAGAAATTGCTGAAACCGAATCTAGAAAACATTGCATTTCAGGGTAAATCAAAAGCATATATTTCAGTCTCTACAACCACTGGAAACCTGACAGATTTCAAATCTTGCCATGCATTTCAAATATCTTGGAAGTTACCATCTACTATGGCAAGATTAAAGGCGTGACAGCATCATTCATGTAAATCTCATGAAGCTATTTTGAATGGGTCAGTCAAACATGTTGAATAGGATGCTTAAGATGGCTATCTATCTAAACATAGAGCAGTACCAACCTTTATTCCTTTTATTTATTCCATTTTATTTATTTTAATGATAAATAGTAAACTAGAATGTGTAGAAGTGATGTGACTCCTGATTTGATGACTGGAATTTTTATTTCCCCAGCCTAAGTTACCTCTAAAACATTATTTCCCAGAAGATCCTTATTTTAACTTGGTTTTGACCGCAGTCTCAAGCTGCACCAGGGAGGTTTAGGCTGGATGTTAGGAAGAAGTTCTTCATAGAAAGAGTGATTGCCCATTGGAATGGGCTGCCCAGGGAGGTGGTGGAATCACCATCACTGGAGGTGTTTAGGAAGAGACTGGATGGGGTGCTTGGTGCCATGGTTTAGTTGATTAGATAGTGTTGGATGATAGGTTGGACTCAGTGATCTCAAAGTTTTGGTCCTGTTCTTACTCCTGTTCTTACTCCTGTTCTTACTCCTGTTCTTACTCCTGTTCTTACTCCTGTTCTTACTCCTGTTCTTACTCCTGTTCTTACTCCTGTTCTTACTCCTGTTCTTACTCCTGTTCTTACTCCTGTTCTTACTCCTGTTCTTACTCCTGTTCTTACTCCTGTTCTTACTCCTGTTCTTACTCCTGTTCTGTTCTGCTTTAACATAATAGTGAAATGGTACCCCACTCCATTCTTCAGTTGGGGATGCTGTGATGAGTACCAGATGGATTAAATGAAACCTGTTACACACAGCATGTCACATCCTCAGCCTTCCTCATTGCTCAGCCTTACCATGACAGTGATTCTTCCTCTGAGGTAGTGCATTTGGCTGCTGTTGTAGAAACATTCTCACAGATACCACACACAGGTGAACAAACAGCGACACATTACTTCATGATAGATTGCATGATTATGGATTCAGGTGTCCACCCAAAGACTGGCCTGCAATGTCATAAGCCATTTCTGGCTGTCACCATTATCACTGTGCTGGGAGGAGGTAGAAACAGAGGTCTGGTGCTGCCCCATCTTCCTGGGAAAGGGCAGGGCTATCTGCTGGAAAAAGGCAGGAGTAATAGCTGTGAAGCTGGGAATCATTAAGAGCATTGTAGAATGGAGAAAATATGACTGGTAAGGGGAAGAGATGCACAGTACAGATTTGTTCAGATAATTTGAACAATATATTTTTTTTCCCAAGGGAAAAGGAAAGATGTGATAAATTAATTTCTAATTTAATTACATGCTCAAAGTGTTAATATTCTGAGTTTAACTTTCCATCTGAAAGCTCAAATACAACATCATAAAAGTACAGAACGTGTCAACCTCCAAATTTTGAATTCTTCATACTAAAAAATACAGCTGAACAGTCTGATTTCTGCCACGGGTTACAGCAAATTATTTTACACAGATATATGGAAGACACATGGGTTTTGGAGCAACAGGCAATTCGCTTGTGTGTGCATCTATGTTAGCAACAGTAAGGGGAAACAAAGGACCTGTGGTACCAAGATACTTTCTCATCCCTTTCCAATCCATCTTTATGACTTTGGGTGGTTGAATGCTTTTGCAGCACACTGTAAGAAATGAAATATAAAAGATATTCATGGCTCAATTTGAGGTAAGATCAAAGTCTCTCTCTCTCTCTCTCTCTCTTTCTCTTTCTCTTGTTCCTCCCCCCCCCCCCCCCTTTTTTTTTTTCAGTAATGCTTTATTTTTTAAAATGCAATTTAGACAAAGCTGGATTGAAGCTTCCCTTCAATGAAAATATAATGTGAGATATCTAAAATCTACTCTGTACTTCTTTCTCAAGATGTTTCCAAATATTAGTACTGAATACAGCTTATTATGAAAATAAAAGTGATTAGGGCAGCAGTATGTAGTGCACTCTATCTGTGAATAAACAGAATAAATCAAACCAGGTTGGAAGAGACCTTCAAGATCATCGCGTCCAACCCATCAACCAATCCAACCCACCTAAACAACTAACCCATGGCACTAAGCATCCCAGCATGAACGATTTGTTTTCACGAAGACACTTGCAGATTTGTCATGTGCTATGTTTAATGTATGAGAGTAATGTAGTCTTGATCAAGTGTTTTCATCCATGGCTGTCACAGTTGGCAATGGTAAGAAAATGTCAGTTCTTTAGAAGTAAGGCACTTGAGTGAGGTTGAGATGCCCAGATTTAAGTCAAATCCTCTACTAAGTCTGAGTAAATGACATCATCCTTTTACATGCTATTACCCACTAGAAGCTGGTGGCTCCAGCTAACCTGTTCTCACATCCTATTTATGTTTTACCATTTTACTTCTTCCCATAGGGGAATATAACCACCATCTTCTGCTTATGTACATGTGAGGTATCTGCATGAGACAGGCAGAGGACTTGTTCTTGGTGGCTGTTTTGTACCCGCAGTGTCACTTGCAAGAAGCTTTTCCAGTAGGAATTAGAAATGAGAGGATTTTATTGTGAAATCTATTTCTCTGAAGGCTGAATCCACATTGTCTTCTGTACCTCAGTCTATCTTGAATTACTGCCTGTGTGACTGATAAGGCAGGTATGTTTGGATGTTGAGGGCTCCACTTAGTTTCTGGTCATTATTGTCTCTACTGTTCTTGAGTAATGATCAGACCTTCTTTCTCGGTCAGCTGCAACCTGCTGCTGATGCTTTCCCTTCTGCTCCTTCCTCAAGGCACTTTATCTATTTCACTCTGTGCTGTCAGCATAGTATGGCACTGTGGCAGGATGGAAGAGACATTCTGATTTTTAAAGTCAGCCTGTATTAAAGATTAGGCTTGAGACTCTGCAGTTCACTGAATATATATAAATAATAATGCGGGTTGTATGAGTGATTTTGCTTAATACTGTATAAGCAGCTCTACCTTCTTGGAAGTGAAAGATATATTAGAAAGGTAAGAATATTTATTGGAGAATTTGCTACCCGCTTGACCTCAACAGAAGAACAAAAATTTTATGCTATCAATTTCTTCTCATGGAGTTATTTTTACTTTATCTTTTGTGGTGTCTTTCACATGGATAGCGACCTGCTGCCAGATTGGATTCAATTGTAGGTATTACTTGAATTTAAATAAACAAATAGAAGAGTGGGTCTCAGCTTCCATTTGTGTTACTGATATAAGGGTACAGCTCTAACATAACCAGAAGCAAATTGATTATTTTGCAATGCTGTTGTAAAAAACCCTTTAAATTGTGGCTTGTAGGCACAAAATATGGTTTAAAACATTCAAGGAATGCATTTAAATGTCTAATAAGTGTAAAAAAAATAGTGTTTGTGAAATATTTAAAAATGTTGAAATAGTACTTGTGCAAGTAAATACAGTGAACAGTAGAAGTGTTACCACCTAAGTGTTTTGGAATTGTATCATCTAAAACATCTAGCACTTGCTTCTTCCTGAAATTGTGATGTTGGTAAATAATAATTCCATAGCTTTTCTACTGAAAGATCTGTCTTATTTATGACTTGGTCTATAAACTTGCAGACCTATATGGGATGCACTTAGCTTTGAAGCCCATTTGTGTGAATCCATTGCCTGGCTAAATGGGGAAAATGACCCAAATTATACCTTTTTAAGCAAAATCACTTTCCCCCCCCCTGATGTACATCTCCTACATATTGAGTAATTCTTAGACTAGAAAACAGCAGGGTAGAAGCCGTTGTCTTCCTTTATGTAGTGATGTGGCATAGACTTGTGAACAGCTTGGTGTCAATGACCCTGTGCTAACAATGGAAATAAAAGGAAGTAGGAGCTGGAGAGAAGAGTTTTTGACTGATTGCAGATGCAGTTCCTCTGGCTGCATTCCTTCTGCACTGCTGTTGTGTCCAGCCGTGCTTTGCTTCATGCAGAATTTATAAACTCATGTGGGAAAAGACCATCTGCCTCTTCTGGATTTAGAAAGTACTTAATACAACTTCAGGTAAGTAACAAACACCTTCACCCTTCTCAAGTTTTCCTGTCTTCCTTGTTTGCATGCTATGGCTCAGCTGTTTGTGTGAGAGATGTACTGAGCACTAGCATTTCGAAGTAGATTCTTGGTCACAGTACCACAAGAGGCTGACTCTGGGATTTGGATAAAGCTTAGGCAACATCAGACATGCTGGCTGAACTTTCTTATTCACTCATTTAGCTGTGGCTACCAGTATGAGACTAGAGTTTAAGTTGGGTCTCCTACTCCCTGGGAAGTATTTTCAGATGCTTATTTTTCCTCTTGCTGACATTTGTAGAATTTCCTATCTAAATTTATGCACTTTGTTTTTAAATGTTAACTGCTACTTACTCAGAACATGAGTAATGAAGTACTGGAGAGCTGTAAAAGTCCACAGCTTCAATATGGTGGACCAAGAGGAGGGTCTTTGAAATGGTAGGGTGTCCTATTACTTCTCCCAGGAGCATGTTGGTCTCTTCTTCCAGGCAGCCAGCACCAGAACAAGAGGTCACAGTCTCAGGCTGCACCAGGGGAGGTTTAGGCTGGATGTTAGGGAGAAGTTCTACACAGAGAGAGTGATTGCCCATTGGAATGTGCTGCCCGGGGAGGTGGTGGAGTCACCATCATTGGAGGTGTTCAGGAGGAGACTTGATGGGGTGCTTGGTTGCATGGTTTAGTTGATTAGGTGGGTTGGATTAGTTGATAGGTTGGATGCGATGCTCTTGAAGGTCTCTTCCAACCTGGTTTATTCTATCTCTTCTGCTTGTTGAGATCTGAACGTATGTGTCACTTAGGCCGTGGGATTTTATAACAGCAAACACCAGAAGGATGCTGTACAAAGATGCTACACATTTGAAATTAATTCAGTCTGCAGAAAGGAAGAATTCTCTCAGCAGACATTTTTAGTAACTGTAATAGAGAGGAAATGCAGTACGGTCTGAAGGTTAAAATGCTGCTGGTGATCTGGAATCAGTCCTCCACCCTGAGTGATACTAAAGTCAAGTCTTGTCTCATCTCTTTCCACTCTATGAGACCATATTTTTGTGACTTGTGTGTGAACAGTGAAGTGAAAAGCATGAACTAGAGATCTTGAAGATTTAAATTTAGTATGCTATCCTGAAAGACCCTCTCACTGAAACTCTTCAGTAAGTGCGTTGTTTGTTAAACGTAGATGTGCCTGAGCTTAAGGCAGTTACATTCCTTGGTTTTTAGTGGCATGGGAATTTCTTCATTTGTATTCTTATATTCTAATCATATTAGAAGCAAGTGAGAACTTGGACATTTGTACTCTCCAGCTTCTTTCAAAGATGTGGATAATTCATAGACTTGAGGAGTTTGCTTAGAAATTATTGTAAATGAGAATTATCTTTATGACTCTGTAAAGTGCCATTAACTACATAACCTTAAAATTCACTGGTTCTTAATCCATCTGTAAACCTTAGTAAATCCAGCCTTTATCTTCATCAAGAATCCTATCTGTTAGAGGAAGGGGCTCTATTTTTCCCCTTACACTCCCTTTTCCAGATTACCACCTAGCAACAAGGATGTAGTAGTATATTGAAGTTGATTGATAAAGTAATGCTAAGATATTTAGCCTTACCTGAGTGATCATGCCTTCATTCTCGTGTCTCAAGCTTTGGTCACCATGCATCTAATGTTTGAGTTATTTTTTGGGTAGTGTGTTTTTGTTTCCTTGTTGGTTTGTTTTTTTCTAATAGCCTTAAGACATCTGTGCCTAAGCTATTATGGGCAGCTTTAATAGGTTTGTACTATTTGGTACCTGTTGTCCAACCCCTTCACAGGGGCTGATTGGTCTCCTATTAGGAGACTCCAGATTTTCACTCAATTAAGATAGATTCCTGATAATGCTTTCCAGATGTGGCTTCCTAGTGGCTTTTAAAAACTGCCCTTAAGGTAGAGTTTTCTGATTATACTTCTCAGGTGTGCTTTCCTAATTGCTTTTCCTTAGTCACACAGTATGCACATGGCAGCGAGGTTGCTTGAATAGGTCATGTTTACATTTGGGGTTCAGTTTTGCTTAAAACTAATTTTACGCTACCATAGTTCATTGAAATAACAAATTTATAAGCTTATTAATGAATTAATTGCAAAATGTCTAGATAATCATGGCACTTTCTCTAATGTCAGCAATTTATTTTTTTAACTGAAGTTCATTAATTTTCTTCCCGTTAAAACAATATCTGAACCTGTATTGTTAGTATAATATAAGCAAAAATATTGAGAGCCTAGAAAATGAAGGTCATGGCATTAATTACCAGAGGATTGTCTTTATTTCTTGTCTCTTGTCAGTGGGTCATGCTTGCAGATGTTAACTCTGGTTAACATGGCCAGGATCTGTGGATAATGTTATTAATGTTATTTGGCAAATTGTCACAGAATATCAGATGATAAAATTACAGAACGGCATGAGATTTAACACATCCAAATGCTGGGTTCTGCACATTGGCCACAACAACCCTATGCAGTGCTACAGGCTGGGGTCAGAGTGGCTGGAGAGCAGCCAGGCAGAGAGGGACCTGGGGGTGCTGGTTGATGGTAGGCTGAGCATGAGCCTGCAGTGTGCCCAGGCAGCCAAGAGGGCCAATGGCATCCTGGCCTGCATCAAGAACAGTGTGGCCAGCAGGAGCAGGGAGGTCATTCTGCCCCTGTACACTGCACTGGTTAGGCCACACCTCGAGTACTGTGTCCAGTTCTGGGCCCCTCAGTTTAGGAAGGATGTTGACTTGCTGGAACGAGTCCAGAGAAGAGCAACAAAGTTGGTGAGGGGTTTGGAACACAAGCCCTATGAGGAGAGGCTGAGGGAGCTGGGGCTGCTTAGCCTGGAGAAGAGGAGACTCAGGGGAGACCTTATTGCTCTCTACAACTACCTGAAGGGAGGTTGTAGACAGGCTGATGATGGTCTCTTCTCCCAGGCACCCAGTACCAGAACAAGAGGACACAGTCTCAGGCTGTGCCAGGGGAGGTTCAGGTTGGATGTTAGGAAGAAGTTCTATACAGAAAGAGTGATTGCGCTATGGAATGGGTTGCCCGGGGAGGTGGTGGAGTCGCCGTCATTGAAGGTGTTCAGAAGGAGACTTGATGGGGTGCTTGGTGCCATGGGTTAGCTGTTTGGGTGGGTTGATGGGTTGGACACGATGATCTTGAAAGTCTCTTCCAACCTGGTTTGGTTTATTCTAATAAAGGTTTATTCTAATAAAGTGTCACATGAGAACTCTCCAAATGAGATCTGTCTGTATATAAACAGCTAATAAGTAAGTAGTTAATAAATTATTCTTTAGAAGATGTTTCTGGTTTTGTCAGACTGGTAAAATTTATCCTTTGCAAATGTATAATTCATCGCCTCTCCAAAAATACATTATCATTTGCCGTTTCCCTTGTGAGATAAGCAATTTGAAGCCCCAAAGGCAAGACAGAAGAATATCACTTTATTACTGCATTTTCTAGCAGCAAGAGGAAAAATCAGACCACCTCAGCTTTTTCTTGTCAACCTGTCAAGCAAGAAATATTTTTTGCTTATTTATTTTTGTTGAAGTTTTGGAAGAGGAGTTATTTCATTGCTAGGCACTAATGATAAATAAGCATTAGAGTCTTGATAAATATGCTTAGGACTATGGATCACAGCAAGGAAACTCCTTTCTTCAACAGCAGTGGATGTGGAAACATAGGTTTTCTTGTGCTGTGGCATTGGAATGTGGCTATATAAGGCAGGATCATGCCTGAGGCATCAGTGTGTTCTCAAGTCCTTAGCACCATTTCTCATTTCTGTACCACAGCAGCTGAGGTCTCATTGAAGATCCAGCCAGATATGAGTTAAGATGCAAGGCATGTTCTGCTAACATCTTGAAATGAAAAACTAGTTTGGGTGATCCCTGACTAAGGTGTCCTTCTGGGGAATTAAAAAAAAGAAGTCTAGAAGTTGTTGCTCAATATCAGTACTAGCAAGTACTCACTAATCTCAGAATAACAGTGCTTGAACATGATTGAAGTTTTGGACAAGATAGGAACCCTTCTGTATATACAGAAAGTAGATAAAACTTCAAGTGTTCACAAAGTGGCTGAGGTGTGACAGCTCTGCAAACCATCTGAAAGGAACTTGCAGACTGGGAATGTAATGCAAAACAGAAGAAATCCCCCCCCCCCCCCAATCTCCCCCCCCCTCCAATTGACTAGTCCATATCTGTGGGTTCATCATACCCTGGATTATTCTTCCCCAAACTTTAAGAAGCTATCTAGGGTGACTTTGCTAAGACACTTGGCTTTCCAGTATATTTGATACCCAGAGATCCACGGCTGAATTCTTCTGTCAAAGTGCATTGCACTCTCTGGGGAAGAAATCATGAGCCATTTGCTTCCTAATTCAGTTGCTCTAGAGATGATCCTGTTTACACGTGGGACAAGTCTAGGTCTTGTTATCCCATAACAGTAAAAAGTCATTAAAATGCTCTCTGACATCAGCCTTTTTCCTGTGGTGATGTCAGGGAATGACTTGCAGCTTGGTTCCCCAATGGATACCTGCACTATAGACAAGAAATCCAAATCCCTTGTGCTGGTTGGAATGGCTCATGTCTATCTACCCCATCACCAACGTGCAGCTTGTCCTAGGTAGTATTGGAGCAGCTCTAACTCTGGTGTACAATTGTGTACATTCTTCCAGAGAGATCTCTATAAAGATATTCACTGTATAACTGTGTCTGTGCTATATTACTTTGTGCTGAGAATGACCACAAACTATCTTGCTCTAATTGTAGTAGAATGTATTGAAAAGCACTGCCTGGCTTCTGTGTTGCCCCTCAGTGCCAGCTGGATGGTCTTGTGGATTTATTTACACGTGATAAGCACTTTGTCCTGGTGCTATTTAACTTATGATCTGACTTGAAATAACAGCTGTTGAAATAGAGGTCTGCTTCTAGGCCAGTATCTCAAAGGAATATGTTCTTTAATTTAGCAGTGTAAAGGCTTAATGAACTGCCAGTGATCAGAATCTAATTGAATTTGCTCAATTAAAAAAAAGAATAAAATAAAAAAATTGGAAATACAAAAGTGGAAAATTAAGCTCTCAGAAATAAACTTTAAACTAGATGCTGAAAAAGAAAACCATTAATCATCTTCCCATTATTACTTTAAAAGGGGACCAGATTTAAATGGGTTACACAGATGGTCTGACTGAAAAGCCTGCTGCTGAGGTGCCACGGCTGGAGGGAGGGAGCAGCAGGGTCAGTCAGTACATGGGTCCAGTATATGTGTAGCTTGCTTTCAACTGCACAAGTTGCAGCTGGGCTGAAGTTATTCATGATCTCTGAACTTTGTACAAATTGCCTTTTTCATTTTTACACTCCCACCTTTTCCCATAAACAGTAGGAATATACTGGCGGCGTTATTCTGCCTAGGCTCTGTTATGGAGTTTCCCCTTAATATGTATGCAGAAAAAGTCAGAACACGCAGGGTTTGGGGTTTATTGGTTTAAAATGCTAATAGCATTGCCTAGTTGAAATATTAATTACATTCATGTGATGCTAATTTAATTGGAGGGAAAAAAAAAATCTAATAGACCACTTCCAGATTTCTTGTCAACATAAAACTAGATGACCTAAATAGATGTTGTGCAAAGGAAATTACATGACTGAAAATTGGGTCTAATTTTATTAATGGAATTGTTGATTTTGATGTGTGGTTAGGCATGGTGTTTGTATACAAATTCTGTGTTAATGTATTATAATTGAGTAGGAGCATGAAGAATTGCATTCTTTAGGTAAAATTGGACAGGAAATAAATGAATTGCCTATAATAGCTCTGATAATCTTGACAAATTAGTTGGGCATAGTTAGCAATGTTTGTAAATTGAACAGACCACATCTCTTGAAATCTAAGACTGAGATTACTGTGACTGAGCTGCTGGTATTGTTTCTAGGCCCCTTGACTGAGGCACAGGAGTGCAATAACAAATGTGGAACTCTGTCTATTGGTACCTTCTGCTCTCATCCTGACAAACTCTTTTTACACTGGAGTTGTTCAAGAGGAGATTGGACGTGGCACTTGGTGCCATGGTCTAGTCATGAGGTCTGTGGTGACAGGCTGGACTTGATGATCTTTGAGGTTTCTTCCAACCTTGGTGATAGTGTGATACTGTGTGATACATGTGCCTGACTTCAAGAATGAGTGTTTGCTGTGTAGATCTGTTTATTTTTAAAAGGTTTTGCTGGATTAACAAGTCTGTGTGCTGCTCCAAATGGGCCTCATTTTTAAACGCTGGGTTTTTTTTTTTACTGTGGATTGACAATTAGTAGTCTTGAAAATAACAGAAGGTGCAAATTGATAGCAGTATGAGGTAAGCCTTTGTAATACAAAAAGGCGTGAACTAGTGCAACAAGCCATTAATACCTGCAGTTCCTAATATTTTGCCGTCGTTACTAGTTGAGAACAGATTTGAGCCTCTGTTTTGAAGGGCAGACATTTAAATAATTCACTGCCTCAGTCCTTGTGGATGTTGCATAACCTAATATTTAAGTAGGCATGTGTTGGGTGAGACGCATGAAGGATTCTTGCTATATTCAGCAGGGATAAGAGGCTGCATTCACTTCTGAGCATCATGTCAACAACCAGAAGTCCTGTAAACCATGAAAGAACTGTAGCTTATAAGTGGGTGAGGGAGGGGAAATGGAGGAAGACACATTTCCAGTTTTAAGAGATATGATGTGGAAAGAGATAAGCTACATAAACTGTGGATGACACAGAGAGAAATGGGATTCATCTTAAGTGTGGGAAACTTAAGAGTATCTGATCTAAAAAGCTTCCTATCAACAATGAGGATAGTGAAACATGAATAAGTTACATGGGAAGGCTGTAAAGTCTGCCACTGTGGACTGTTAGAAATCATGTTAAGTATGACAGCAGGGGTTGGACTAAGTGGCCTATGTTTAATTATTTGCAGGTACTGAACTATGAAGATTGCTATATTGCTATAGAAATGCCTGTGGTTAGGGCATGATCTCTGCATACCGCACAGAGTTGGGGGACTGCTGGATTTTACTACCATTTGGTGCATCCTTTAGGTTTCCTAATTCTGTCTCTGTTCAGAGAGACAGAATTGGGGCAAAGCTCCTCAAATGTATTTAGTGATTAGGTGCTGGGAAAAAACAGAGTATCACTGTCCTGCTGAAAATGCTTTTATATTTGCCAAGCAATTGATTAACAACATTAAGTTACAATGATTTCCAGATATTTGAGTCCTTTAACCAAAAAACTTGCACATAAGTGAGTGGGTCCTTTTAAAATGTCAGTGAATTGCCAGCACACAAAAAGAACCAAACATTATTTCTCTTATTTCTGTGGCAGTTCCTATTTAAGAGGATGGCTATACCTCATGTCAAGAGTCCTGATATGCATTTGAACCTTCAGGTATTAGTGTCACCTTTTTAAAACCTGTTTTGTCACTAATAGCTCCAGCTCTGTATGGATAAAATAATCCCGATGCTAGTAAGTGCTTTAATAAAGATACCCATATGCCATAAAAGACTCAGCAGAACATACCCAGGCAAAGCTGAATTTGCTTCAGTGATAATCCTGACTCTTTTTATTGATGCTGTTTGTTAATATTTAGATAGAGTAGTCCCACATGAATATAGAGATATGTTGTGATTTCACAGAGAAGGAGAGACTTAATCTTCAAGATTTAACCCCAAATCTGCCTGAATGCTACAATTCTGAGGACTGCATTGACATTGAATTCACTGGCTACTAGAAAGCTGGTGTTTTAGAACTGTTTTTGTAGGTCTGTGATAAGGTTTGTATATCTATAGAAATCTATGGTTTCTTTAAAGACTTGGAGATCTTTTAAAGTGTTTTGTTTAAATTGTTTGGTTTTGTTTAAATTGTTTTTATATTTGTAGCTGTGTAACTCTGCTGACATTAAATCTGGATGGAGTGTCCCAATTCTCATGAAATACTCATGTTGGATAGCTCTCAGCTGAAACTTGTGTCTCTTGCTTGAAGTTTCGGAGTCAGGAGAGTGGGACTGCTGTGCGTTGGTTTGAGTCTGCTTTGACTGAAGACACTGGAAGCAGAAACAGCCCAAGGCTTCTGCTTCTTAACCTTCCAAACTTTGGGCACTTGCCCATGTTTTGCTTTGGAGTGCAATGCATAGATTTCTGATCCAATTACTGACCAAGCTTTGGAGCTGAAGTGGGTCTTGGTCAAGATGTGACTGAGCTGCTAAATCCTGAGGGATCAGTTAATTAGCTTAAGCATAATAGTGAGAAAATACAGTTATATAGCCTTCAGGTTCTGAATTAACATTGGCACAGCACTGCACTGCATGGTTGTACTGTAATAAATCTGAACTCCTGTTAGGATCTTTGCACTTTAATCTTACATCTTGTAAATTCCTGCTTTATTTTTTTTATGCTTGAAGATAACCCAGAGTTTTACAACCTTCTGTTTTCTAACACCTAGGGAGTTTGTCTGTCAAATGGAAAAGCATCATTAAAATAGAACACAATTATAGCACCTTCACTTCTCTCTGGACTGGGAAACAAAGCTGAAAACCAGCTAGTCCTCTTTAAAAATAAAACATATTTTTCTGAGAAACATAAATATGTGTTATTCAACAATGTTTAGAGTACTTAATTTTAATGTGAACTAATTGTGATTTGCAATCTCATCTTTTGCAGTTTTTCTTTAACAGGTATTCATTACAACCAGATAGTATATCATGACATGAACCCAGGCATTTCGAGTTACACTTATTCTGGAGCCTCTGTCCTTGGTTATCATTAGTTTCACATACTCAAAATAGCAAAAGTTTATGGCTGTGTAAAAAATATTTGAACACTGTAGAACTGGCCTCCTCAATGGGTAACACAGGAAGTGCAATTTATGAAGTGGAGGTGACTGGTAAAATGTAATTTATGGTGAATTTGGAGATGGGCAAGTTGAGGAGGGCTGTTTAAGCCCTGTGAGGGAAAAAAAATTGATGTGGGAAACAATGTATTTCATGGGAGAAATTAGATATTAAGATTGTCTTAGTCTTTTTCTTGGTAGGTTGTCCTTACCCTGGTGGTACAGACAGTTGGTGTTCCTGGGGTAGAAACAAATGGTAACTGGAGCCTTGTAGTTGCTTTGAGAGCAGTGAAGAGGGTGGATGTGCATGTTTGTATCTGCATTCAATTACAAATATAACTCTTGGCTTTACGTTCAGGCAATCAATGCATGCCGCTTCTGCAGTGAGCATTGACTGAAATCCTTTTAAACTTTTGTTCTCTTGCCAGGTATCTGTGTTGCTAAGGGTGGGAAAAGAGAGAATTTTGCACATTCTACAGATGTTTAGATGTTTGTTGCTGAATCTTTTATTTTCTCCCATGTGCTTTCACTTACAGCTTCTCTATCTCTCCTCTTGCTCTGCGGTTGGAAACCCAATGGAGGCCATTCCATTATTGCAGAGAAAAGGTTCTTTAAGGCAATTTTACCTTCTGGTTATTTCTCTTTTTTTGGCCTTGTTTACTTTTCCCTTAGCATTCCCATTTCCCCTTACTACCTGTAACATAAACAGTTGTTTGCTTCTGTACCCTCAAGCTTTGTTTACTTCCTTGCAAGTGAAGACAGCATTGTCTTTCTGTTCTTGACACGGTGTTTATCTTTTTCCAAGTTCTTTCACTTGATCTTTTTTTCCCCTCATAGATCTTGCTTTTTCTTTCAGCTTCCCAAAGTTTCTTTCCTTATGGCAATGCTTGTAGGTTCCTTTAATCTCTGCTCTTTTCTTTCTGCTCCAAAAGATGAGAGAATATGTTTCTGCTTTCTACTGCTTCTCTGCTTTGCCTCAGTGTCCTCTGTGCAGCACTGCTCCAAGGAACCTGAGCTGTCTGCTATCTCCTCCCTCGTGTTCCAGTAGGCATCTTAGAAACTATGTGCAACCACTTCTTTTTTTCCCAGGGGTTGGGTGACTATATATAGAATTTACTGTATTCAAGGGTGCAGTTAAGCTAGGCACAGGACACAGAAGTAAAGGAGTCACATGAAGATAGTAAAATCTTGGAGCACATTTAAAAGTTTTGGATGCATAAGGGTCAGAGTCAGAGGCTTTTCCCCTTCTGTGTTGTAATGAATATATATGTGATTACAACAATACATCTCAGAAAAAAAATCAGTATTTCAATTACTACAAAAACCAAGGTCTGCCATCCAGTCTGTGGCAAATGTTGTAGAACATTTTTATAAGGTTTCCTGGTTAAAGCAAAAGTCTATTTTAAAGTTATTAAAGTTCTATAATAAGCTACCTTTCTAAGCTCACCAATAAAAGTATAATATTCTGTGGCTCAGCATAATAATTCAGTGAAATTAACCAAGTAAGTGGTCAATGAAGCAAATGATTAAAAAGCAGAAGATTGAAAAATGAAGATTAAGAAGGGATAAAATTGCATTTTCCATTACCGTACGTTTTGTAGGTCATAATTAAAGTCCATTGCATAAAGAGTAAAAACATCCTTTTAAAATGTGTAAAAGTATACTGAGGTGCTTGCATCTTAGCCCACTGTGTCAAACTGTGTTGCTATACTTTATGCAGTGTATGCAAAGGGTCTAGTCATGGGGTCTGTGTTGATAAGTTGGACTCAATGATCCTCGAGGTCCTTTCCAACCTAAGTTATACTGTGATACTGTGACAATCTTCCATTCATGTCTGCTTCCACTGCTACAAAAATAGACCTGCAGACTTCAGACTTCTGTATTTCTGATAAGCCCTTTATTTTAAATAAAGTATACAGATTGTCAAAACTGAAAGTACACTAGCCAGAACACCTGCTCATTTTTCATTCTCATATGTTAAGCAGATTACAAGGTTTAAAACATTTGCAAGAAAAACTGCAAACCAGGGAATAAAAACCACAAGTGAATAAATTATTGAAATGGTCTTCAGCAGCTGTTTCAGATTTTCTGCCTTTCTACTGGCTTTTTTTTTTGCTAAATATCCTTAGCTGGATTACACAGGCACTGTGGGGTATAAAAATCACCAATATACTGGAGGACAGAACATTTTAATTTCAATTGCTTGTATGAATATCTAAGAAGGTTTTAAATTAACTT
Source organism: Melanerpes formicivorus (assembly GCF_026170545.1). Taxonomy (NCBI): domain Eukaryota; kingdom Metazoa; phylum Chordata; class Aves; order Piciformes; family Picidae; genus Melanerpes; species Melanerpes formicivorus. The sequence goes on along the minus strand of NW_027142357.1, from coordinate 34,228,600 downwards.
ATTTAGTTGTTTATTTCTTCCTTATTGGCCTGAATTTTCCGAGCTCATCTTTCATATCCAGCACTGAGAAATGATCATTTTAAAACTAGAGTGGTCTGGGAGAGGTGCATCATATCTTGTGCAGTGGGACAGGGTTGTCTGAGAATCAGCACACTACCAAATAGAGGCTGAGCCTACTTTTAATTTCCACATCACTTATGTCAGGGATTGTTTCAGGAACATGTCATTGCTACCCAATAGCTCTTTTTCCATGCATCCTGGGAGTCTGCTTGTGCTCCGGGCATGTAGCTGAGGACTCAAAGGGTCAGGTGGACATTGCAGGCTACATTTCAAAAACAGACACCTGAAGTCTAGGTTCTTATGAATGTACTAAAAGGTCCTTTAGCACCTTCTGATGCAGAGTGCAACATGTGCAGCATGATTTAACACCAGCTTCCTTGCCTTTACCTAATCTTATCCTGAACATGTCCAGAGAAGGGGAACAATGCTGGTGAGTGGCCTTGAGCACAAGCCCTGTGAGGAGAGGCTGAGGGAGCTGGGATTGTTCAGCCTGGAGAAGAGGAGGCTCATGGGTGACCTTATTGCTCTCTACAACTACCTGAAAGGTGGTTGTAGCCAGGAAGGGGTTAGTCTCTTCTCCCAGGCAACCAGCACTAGAACAAGGGGACACAGTCTCAAGCTGCGCCAGGGGAAGTTTAGGCTCGAGGTGAGGAGAAAGTTTTTCATGGAGAGAGTCATTAGTCAATGGGCTGCCCAGGGAGGTGGTGGAGTCACCATCCCTGGAGATGTTCGAGAGGGGATTGGACGTGGCGCTTGGTGCCATGGTCTAGTCATGAGGTCTGTGGTGACAGGTTGGACTTGATCTTTGAGGTCTCTTCCAACCTCAGTGATACTGTGATACTATGATCTTATCACAACTGCATTTATTCCTAGTACTCCTCAGCTTTCAGTGTGAAAATATTATCAGTCTGTTTCTTCTGAAGTCTTCACAGAAAATCTGTCAATAAGCTTGGCACTAATTTGTAGCTTTGGTGATCCCAGCAGAAATGCTTGGATGTTAGAGATAATGTATTGTGATCAAATTTTGACAGGCTTTTGTTTCTGATTGTCTTGGGCATGAAAAAGAAATATAGTTACAGTTAGGTTCACAGAGCATATCAAGATATTTTAAGGCCATGTTCAACCCTCATAATTTGCACAGAGACAGAATATTTGAAGAAGCAATGAGAGGACACACAAAATAATAGGAAAAAAAAACAATATTGGAAACACCCCAAGCCACCTCCAAACTCTTTCTGTCATTGGTTTGATAGCAAGCAATGGTGGATGCGCTTATGTGAATGGAGTGGCGACTAAAGGGAAGGAAGAGACTCAGAGCTAGAGATGCTGGTGGGGGTGAGGGGTGGTATCAGTGGAGATGTTTGGAAGTTGACAGGAGCTGTACCTTGACACGCTGAGCTATGTCTGTTAAGAGCTAGCTGCTCTTAAATGTTATTGTCACTCCCAAAATTCCTTTTAACTTCTCAGTGCTGGTGGTGATAAGCAGCAGTCTAGAGACTCTCAGATGTGCTTTGCTGTCATTTGTTGGCAGTGCTACGTGGCTGACCTCATGCAAAGACACTGGTACAAGATTTGTTTTCATAACTACCAGGCATTACCTCCTGGCATTGGTACCTGTGTCTGGATCTTTGCTTTCATCTTATGACTAGCATATTTTAAACTTTGTGCACTTGGCAAGAAGAGCAATTTTTAGCTCTGTGCGTAAATTAGTGGACTGGATTTTATCAGACTCCCTTAATTCCTACTGGTGTCAGTGGAGAAATCGTTTGATCTTAATACCACTGAATTTCAAGCCATTAACTTTAAATATGTAAACAATTGTCCTCAGGCAATTGAGTGTAAATGCAATGGCTTGAGTTTAGAAACACTAGTTCTATAACCAATTAAGGGCTACTACTCAATTTTGGCATTATTAATGTCTTTTAACTAATATTTACCAACATTTCAACAGCATAGGTATTACACAGGAGTCTCTGAAAGTCTCAGTGTATTCAGTTTTTGTAATTAAGTATGATTTTTGTGGTTACCTTTTAATATCCCGACTTGGGGACCTCAATTGAATCTAATTATGTTTCAATTGAAAATAAGATATTCCACAGACTGAGGCTGTAGATCAGGGCTCATTACTAAAGCAGCTCATTATTTTTAATGAGCAACTTCATTATATCTGATTCTGCTGAGAACAAGACATAATTCTGTTGATGTAGAGAAGCTTGTTAAACTTGGGTAGCCAGCAGCGTATGACTTAACAGCCTGAATTGGGCAACAAACATTAGCAGGGTTAAAGAAACTACCTCCAGACTTTTCCCACAGGAGAGTCAGTCTGCAAAGTAGTTTTCTATTTCTTTTCTGTTGGTGTGAACTCGTTAGGTTGGAATAGTTATATGTTACCTTTTAACTGTCTTGTAGGAAAACTACAAGGAAAAATTCACAATAAGATATAATTCTCAGGGAAGTTCTACTCTAAAGAAGGTGGCGACAACATCTTCCTGCCAATCCAGGTGTCCGCTGGGAGTATTGCAATACATGAACTGTTCCCTGGTGCAGCATTTTGTGTTTGGGCTCTGAATGAGCTTACAAATGTGTGAAATTGTATTACCTGGCAAATGTCTGGGGAGGGTACAAATTAGCAAAGTACCTTAGGAAAACATGCTGTTAATACAGCACGATACAGGTATTTGTGTGCCTCCTGGCAGGGAGCTCCATGCTGTTCTGCTGCACTGAATCTGTCAGGGATCCGCTCTGAAGGTGCAGGAGCTTTGTCGTCTGTGCTGAGAGGAAGAGTCTCTGGCTCTGCAAATCTGCTTCTGGATTTCCATTAATGTTTAAAAGGAAATGGGTAGAATTAAACAGTGAGGATGTAGCCAGAAAATGGGCTTAACTGTAAGTCTGATCAATCTTTTTGTCTTCTTGGACACACAAGCTATTGGTGAAAAATTTACTAGGGCCTTCTAGCTTATTTGTTGGTGTCTGTGGTCATAAAGTTGACATTGTCGTGTCTCTGGCTTTCATGCCCCAGTTCTCCAAGGTGGGGAGGGCTCAGCATCAGTTTGCTCCCCTTTCTGCCCAGGCAGAAGGGAGCCAGCACCATCTCAGATCTGCTGGTACTGGGTGATTGTGCTTGCCTTTGTGCTCTCATACCTGCTCTTAAAGAAATAGTTGAGGAGCTGGGTGTAAAAGCAAACTGAAATCCTGCAGCCTTAAGTTTTTGTTAAGTCTTAAATTTGGGCCTACTGAACTCTGGTTGACTGGAAGAAATCAAAACAAATTATCTCTTCCTCTTACACTTAGCATCTTCCCTGCCTCAGTGGTGCTAACACAGTATTTCTGTAAGACTCGGGGCTTCAGATGTATGTTGACTGCTTTGGCATGGGGAGCAGGAGAGGCCAGTGCTATTTAATAATTGGTGGAAGGATTAATAAGAATATTAATCAAAAATCATGGGGAAAATATTAATAAAACCTAAAGCTAAGCTAAATATGCATCAGCAGTTTAATGATTATTCAAAAAAGATGAGATTTGATGCTGAGCAGGCTCGTATTGGTAAAATGACAAATCTTCTCCACATTTGGGTAGAAGTTTTGTGTGCTATTCAGTGAAATGGATCCAAAATTCTGTACTTCATATTTCTCTCCTCATGTCATCTGAAGTTTCTGGAATCAGTAACTGAAACAAACCCAGAGATTAGAGGACTTTCCTTACAGCTGAGTGGACCGTTTCTGAAGCATCATTCCTCTACTTAGATGGGTGACAAAGCGAAATGCAAATAATTTCATATGCAATGCATTTAGGATTCTATTTTCCCCATTTTAGGGATGCTTTCTGTTGCAAAGGTGTTAATAAGTATAGCAGAGTCAGAGTTAATATTGCAGTATTTAAACCGCAGTGTTGCAACTCTTATGAAGAGCAGTGTAACAGTTGTCTGAGGTCTCGAGTACTCCTTGGGCATGGAGCTTAAGTCCTATCTAATCTAGCAAAATCCTGCTTTAATGTCACTGAGGTTGATGTCATTATCATTGCAATTATTATTTCTCCTATCTGCAACTTCAGACACCAGTTAAGACTGAAGTGCTTTGGGCTCTCATTGACTTTATCAATAGCAGAATCAGACCTTAATGACATTGGCTGCGTTGTCTGTCTCAGATCAGTTTTGTGATTTGGTTTCTGTGACTGGAATTAATGTCACTGGCCATGCAATGCTTGGGGTTTTTGAATGCATGAGATTTTTATGCAAATCTCTGAAAGCAGGTAAAGATCAACAGGAAAACTACTGGAGTATGTTTTTACATAAAACATAGTCCAATTTATTTCCTGCCTTTATAGGTACACTTTTGCTTGCTTTGAACTTCAAGTACACTTATACTGGTTTGTTGGGTTTTTCTTTAAAGTTCATAATAAAACCTCCATTCCTGTATATCTATTCTTTTTATTACTTCATCCTTATGATATATCAGAGCAATTCTACAACATATAATCCTCTATTTAAGTAATTTCTTCTCAACCTAAAGCTGAGTGAACACAATTTCCATTTGGTTGGAAAAACCCTTTCAAAACTTTTTTTCCAAATCAGAAAATGTCAGGACTGGAATTGATCAGAAGTGATGCTGTCTATTCAAGTCAGAAGTAATTATCACTAGACCCAAAAGATAACAGTATCTGCAGAACAAAAGCAGCTGATAACAACCTTGAAACTACATTTAAAAGGTGTACTGCAGGCACTGTTTTGAGATGCTGCAAAATGCAGTGAACACACATACTGGCTTTGTAACACCACCTGCTAACATCCCGTTTCTGATCTCTAGAGTTCTTGTAACTTATGGTTTTGCTCCTTGAAAATAAACCTAAACCTTGAAGAGGCTGACTGTTGAAATGAACAGACCAGTGCAGAAGTCTGCATAATACAGATGCTTCTCAAAACCTGTAGACTTGATTTAAAACAAAAGCCAAGTCTAATAAAAGTGAGTCTTTTTTTCAGTCTGTTTTTACTTATGTCTGTGTAGTTCTGCTTGGATATAAGTTGCTTAACTCTTGAGGAATGCTACATAATTGTGTAACAAGAATTTGCAAGTGACTTGAAAGAATGTGAGAATATTTCCCTACTCCAAATCTGGAGCACCTGTTTCCTTGATTCAACCATAGCATCTGTAACCAGGAGTGTTTTAGTCTTTGGTTTTGACACATCACTGGATTGTTCCCAATTTCCAATTTGGAGTGTCCTTAGCTCTCAAAGTGTATCACAGTACATTAGAGGTTGGAAGGGACCTCAAGATCATTGGGTCCAAGCCCCTGCCAAACCAGGATTGCTTAGGGTAGTCAGCACAGGAATGCATCCAGATGGGTTTTGAAAGTCTCCAGAAAAGGAGACTCCACAACCTCTCTGGGCAGCCTGTTGCAGTGCTCTGTCATCCTCATGGGAAAGAAGTTTCTCCTCATGTTGAGGAGAAATCTTCTGTGTTCAAGTTTGAACCCATTGTTCCTTGTCTTATTACTGTGCACCACTGAAAAGAGCTTGGCCCCATCCACTTGACACCCACCCCTCAGCTATTTATACACATTGATGACATCCCCTCTCAGTCTTTTCTTCTCAAGACTAAATTGCCCTCGGGATCTCAGTCACTCTTCATAGGGGAGATGCTCAAGTCCCCTGTCATCCTTGTGGCTCTCTGTTGGGTTCTCTCCTGCAGCTCTCTGTGTGTCTTGAACTGGGGAGCCCAAAACAGGACACAGTATTCCAGGCATGGTCTCACCAGGGCAGAGTGGAGAGGTAGAACCTCCCTAGACCTGCTGGACAGACCCTTCATGATGCATGTGGTTCCAACCTCCCTAGACCTGCTGGACAGACCCTTCATGATGCATGTGGTTCCAACTCCTGAATAATACTCACAGCAACAACAGACAATGAAGTAAGTCCCAGAAACACCTATGTTGTGGATGTTGGATTCTCAGCTACTCTATGGAAGTGTAGTCCTTGACTGTCACTCATCAGCTTTCCTTGTCTGAATAGAAGGGTGTTACAGATGAGTGCTGTTGATACCATGTGATTATTTTAACAATAAAAAGCTCATGCTCCAGGATTTTCTTGGCTATGTGCAAACCCTACTAAACATTGTGCAACACAGTTTTAACTTTTCAATCTCAACTCTTTGGCCACAAATATTCATGGTAATGAACAAAAGTTGATGCATACTCAATTCCCAGTTCCTTCTTAAAATTGGAATCTTTAATACATTTTTCATGCAAATTGGCATTTTTTAGCTTGTCTCAGGTATGACTGCTATTGACCAATAACTATGCCTCATTTGCTATGTATATGTGATTTAATTTCTTTACCTTGTGTCTTGGTCCAGAGAGGGAAAGAGACTCAGTTCTTTTGAGTATTCCTATGTTATGAAATTAGAAGCATGAATGAGGCCAAAATATCAACAGTGAGGCTATTTATTACACAAATAAAGTGGATGGATCAGAGAGAGAGAATAGAGAGTGAGAGAGAGAAGAGGGGGTGAGAAGAGGAAAGGGGTTATATTACCACACCCCTCACCACCCAAGACAGTTTGAGGCTGTGGAGAAAAGGTGCTGTGGCTTTGGATGCAGAGGAGAGGTCATTGCTGTCCTCTGAGCAGCCTCTTCATCTCAATGAGTTGCAGCAGGCAGAACTTAGGACACGGAGAGAGGGCTCCTCTTGGTCTGCTTCTTCCAGGCAACATGGTGATGTCTTTGTCCTGGTATTCTCTCTGTTTTTCTTCAGAGCAGCATTGTCCCAGTCTTTTTGTTCTCTTGTATTTTCCTTCTCAGCAGCATTGTCCAGGTCACTTTCCTTCTGTGCTGTCCTTCTCCTCTGTTTTCCTTCTCCTGAGCCAGTAGTTGTTCAGATCTTTTATACAGGTTTTAGGTATGTATATTCCAGAGAGTATCGATAGCAGTGGTCTCTGCCCATTTCCAGTACAGCTGCAGTCGGGTGAGAAATTTATCATCTATGCACATTCCCAAGAGTCATTCCAGTGGTGACTGGCTGATACACATCAGCTATTGTCTGGGCAATCAGTAAAGGTGATTTTTTTTCTTTGTTGAGTCACATCAAGAGAGACAAGATTTAGTCTCTCACACCTTGTCTCAATCCTTTTGTAGAGGTCTATACTTATGATAATTTATAAATGGTAAACCCCTCTTATTTATAAAACCAACTTTGGTAGTGCTTGTATAAGCAAAACTTCTGAATTCATGTCCACCATCCTTTCCTTTTCCAATACAAACACCTTTTTCCTGCATTCTGAACAAAAGGTGGAGGAATGATTAATTTATTCAGCTTGATTCTATTTAGTAGTAACACACACACAAGCAGCAGTTTGATAATGAAGCTTCTATTTTAATACCCATTCCTGTGTTAAGGCACACTATTTTGAGGTAGAGTTAAAGATGCAGATGAAAAGCAATGCATTTTGGAATTCTCAGATTTTAGGAAATGGAGTAAAGAAACCTGTGTAACACAAGATAGTCCTGTGCTATTAATGATGCTCAGGTCCTGCTGGTATTTCCACACTAGCCTTAAATCTCAGCAAGGGTTTTTCTAATACAACCTGAATGAATTCCAGTAATTCAATAGAATTTTCTGAGGTCTTACCAAAAAGGGGGGAAAAAAGAAAACAGGGAAGTATGTTTTATGTGATTTAGTAACACATTGCTAAAACAACATGTCTTTGTCTTTTGCAGTTCTGTGGTGGGATCCTGGAGTCAGAAATGAATTGTGTATATAGTGTGTTAAAATTGTGCAATAGCTGCATTTTATCCATAATGCTAATCCACAGAGGTGATGCTTCATATTCACTCTCCTCTAGATTTATACTACGTGCCTAAGTGTTTGTGCAAGAACATGAGCAACGTCTGTACTTATGGAATTGCTAACTATTGCATGACAGATGTGTAGCACTTGGAATATTTAACCTGAAGTGTTTTACTATCACTTTTCTGCATGAATACATACGTGTGTGTGTATACACATACACCCCTCCCATTTCTTTTCAGGTAGAAGTGGATATTTCATCATGATTGTAGTGTGAACAGATGGTAGTTTTTGCACCACACTTAAAAGGGGTTTGATTCAGCACAATATTGAAGCATGTACATAGTGAAATGTTATATGAGAGACTGCTATGTGGTCTGTGAATACCATTGCTTTGTTTTGAATAGCCCTGTTCCAAATACTCCAAACATCTATGGGTGTTTAAATCAGAGGATCACAATAAAATGAAGGCTGGTACACGTAGCTGAATTTTCAGAATTAAAGTGGGGTGGAAGTGTGGATTTGTGTTTAATGAAATAAATTGGTTCCTGTTGAATGGTAGCAGAAATCTCCTGTTGTAATTTGTTGCAAATAACCTGTAACACTTTTTTAAACAGGGACTTGATTATAAAGGAAATCTGACTTTCAAATGCATCGTCCGTCAAAGTGTTGAATGAATATTGAATAAAACTAAGCTCTCTATTCTGACAATGCTTCCATATGCAAAAATTCAAATTATGCAGCCATAATTTAAAATGAAATGACTCATTTCTGTTAAATGAAGGTATGTAAAAGATGTGTTGAACTATCAGTAGCAAACTTCATGAATAATGCTATGCATAATACACTTGGTCTACTGGAAAGGCAGGAAAAAAGTTCCTAAATCTTCTTGTACAGGTGATTTTTGAATGTGCTTACACTCTGAAATGGGCTAGGTGATTATTACTTATCAGTACCATAAATGTTAATAATTCATATTATAGTTTCTTATTGCTTAATTGTATTTTAAGAGAGGAAGCATTTCAACCTTAAATGACAAGTTCTAATTTTATGTATGCAAAGTCATACTTCTCACACCAACTTTTTTTTTCTTTTGTTCTCATCCTGAGAACTTCCCTTTGGAGAGATCAGAACTGCATTACTATGCATTACTGCATAGTATCAGTCAGTGTTGGAAGGGACCACAAGGATCATCTAGTTCCAACCCCCCTGCCATGGGCAGGGACACCCCACATCAGACCAGGCTAGCCAGAACCTCATCCAGCCTGATCTTAAACACCTCCAGGGATGGGGCCTCAACCACCTCCCTGGACAACCCATTCCAGGGCTTCACCAATCTCATGGTGAAGAACTTCCTCCTCATGTCCAGCCTGAATCTCCCCACCTCCAGTTTCATTCCATTCTCCCTAGTCCTATCACTACCTGAGATCCTGAGAAGTCCCTCCCCAGCCTTTTTGTAGGCCCCCTTCAGATACTGGAAGGCCACAGTTAGGTCACCTCTGAGCGTTCTTTTCTGCAGACTGGACAGCCCCAACTCCTTCAGTCTGTCCTCATAGGAGAGGGAATATAAGGGAACTATTTCTAATTGATTCAACCTTTCAGGCTGATTTTGGTCTTTCTGTATGTGATTGTGATCTTATTGTTCAGTGACAGTGAATCCTCTAAGGTATATCTAAGTGACCATTGATCCAGTGTTTCTTTCACCATGTCCCCTAGTCTGATGCTTCTTCACGGGGCCAGGAAGATCAATGAAGCTGATGATTTGTGCAAGAGCAGACAGATCTAAACTAGCAGGCATTTCTTCCCTCCTTTAGAAGTCCTCAGAAACTTAAACTTTTCTTTGAAGAAGTTATATTGGAAACTTTCACTTACACCTTGTGTAGGATTGGCTCATCAGAATTTATGGTGGCAGCCCTGCAGGTTTCTTGTTTGGAACAACAGGCTGTCCTTGGCACTAAGCCTAGTTACACAGTTTGTCTTGCATATACTGACAATTTTAAGACGATACTTCAGTGCAGGATGCTCCTGGGCTCTTAGTTTAAATGTTTTCTTCAGTTTTTGTTTTTGTAGCAATATTTTATTGTCACAAAATGTTGATATGGGTTGCTGACAAAAAAAGAAGATCTGGACATTTTGTATATGTATACATTAAAAATTAACAATAAAATGCTGTTGACAATGACAGTAAAGTCAGCAAACTGGAGAATTCCAAAGCACCTCATAGAATATTCATGCTCAGTAAATACTAGCTTGTGTAATGTCATTCTCTAAATAGAACTCAATGGGTGTTAAGTAAATGCTGTAGCTGAGGTGATAAGACTCAAGAAAACAAATGTCCAAACACATGGTGTGCATTTTTGAGGAGAACAGTTGCATTGCCATTAAGAATAAATCAGGCTGCTTGACCAGGAGTTTTGGAAAAGAGCATACTAGTTTTTCAAGAGTGCTGTTTGATGTTTCTCAGAAAAAATAATTGAGTAATGTGGAGAGGATTTTGTTTGTTTCATGAAGCTGACATGCTTTTACAGGTAGTTTACATCAATAGCCAATCTGGTAAGTAGTTTAAAGAAACATAAGTAAAAGGAGCCTAAAGGAAAAAATCAGGCAAAGACAGATTTATAGTAAAGCAGGTTCAGAAAGAGATGGTACTGTACCAAACATATTATGAACTTCAGTTCAGGCTGTCATGCAAAAGCCTCATTTCAAGAGCTAGTTCATGACTGGCACTGTGACAAACTTTATGGGTTGGGGGAAATATCAAAATTTGTGGTTAAGTTAGTAGTGACCTTGTGCTGTGCCACATAGGATTGTGTACTGACACACAAACCATGCAGGGGCTTCTGCAGACAAAACAGTGATTAAAATAGGTGCCCAAGTGGCACCTGGCCATGCAGATCCAGAAGAAAAAGAGAGCTAATCATTATCGGATTAGAGTTTCTTAATGTAGTGTATGGATTACCACAGCTGTAAATATTCTTTGTGAAAGAGCCACGCTGCCAGGGGCTCAGTGATGAATAGCTGCCCTTGGAGCTCTCCTCCAGGGAGTATTTAGAAACTGTGAAGGTAGAAATGGCATAAATGGTGCACACTCCGTTTTTAATAACTTAGCCTGGCTTTGCATACTGAGTGTTTTATTGTGTTTGTGGTTTGTTGTTGTATGTATTTATTTAAGAGGGAAAAATCTAGAAGAGTCCAAATAACCTTCAGACTTGCTGCATCCTATACTCAGAGCTTCTTTTTGGCTCAAGTCTTATGGAAGGTTTGAAGAAGGATGCCACTGTTTCAAGGAATAGTTTTGCTTGTTCTGTCACTAGACATCAAGAACAACCTGGCGTTGTCGTTTTTCCTCTCCCAGAGTCATACCTTCTGAAAAATGTTTGTAATTGGAATGAAATAAGTGTCAGAGCTGAGAAGTTTCTAGATTGTTTTGGTGACCTGTATTGGGTAATGCCATGCATTTAGGAAATGGGTAGATTTTGATGGGCTCTCAGCTTTCACGTGGTCGATGCCATTTTGGTTTTGTTTCTGTCTCCACACATGCTATGTGGTACCACAATCAGTGAGTAATTAAGAGATCTGCTTTTTGATAAGCATCTGCTAAAGGTCTGTTGATCTAGAGAATTCTAGAGCTCCCTCCTCCCGCCCCTTTTGGGCAATCTCCGGCATGTTGCCAATGTTCACAGTCTCAAGCTGCACCAGGGGAGGTTTAGGCTGGAGGTTAGGAAGAAGGTCTTCATAGAAAGAGTGATTGGCCATTGGAATGGGCTGCCTGAGGAGGTGGTGGAGTCACCATCATTGGAGGTGTTCAGGAGGAGACTTGATGGGGTGCTTGGTTGCATGGTTTAGTTGATTAGGTGGTGTTGGATGATGGGTTGGACGCGATGATCTTGAAGGTCTCTTCCAACCTGCTTTATTCTATTCTGTGATTACTAGGTACAGCTCAGGAAGATAGCAGTAGACATCCCTTGAAATTACTGCTATGCACAAATGGAGATTACTCAACTTAGTAGCTCTTTCAAGTCAGCATCAGCAGATAGCTGAAGACTTAACTTTCCCTACAGAAACTGGTACAGCAATTTTGTGCACAATGAAATTTGATTAATAATGATTGCCAGTGAGAATAAAAATGTTCTGAAAATTCAAACAAACCAAGGCTTCAAACTGCTACATCCATCCTGAATTTTTAATCATACTATCATAGTATCAGTCAGGGTTGGAAGGGACCACAAGGATCATCTAGTTCCAACCCCTGTGCCATGGGCAGATACACCCCACACTAGACCAGGCTGGCCAGAGCCTCATCCAGCCTGCTCTTAAACACCCCCAGGGATGGGGCCCTCAACCACCTCCCTGGACAACCCATTCCAGGGCTTCACCACTCTCATGGTGAAGGACTTCTTTCTCATGTCCAGTCTGAATCTCCCCACCTCCAGCTTCATTCCATTGCCCCTAGTTCTATCACTACCTGAGATCCTGAGAAGTCCCTCCCCAGCCTTCTTATAGGCCCCCCTCAGATACTGGAAGGCCACAATTAGGTCACCTTGGAGCCTTCTCTTCTGCAGACTGGACAGCCCCGACTCCTTCAGTCTGTCCTCATAGGAGAGATGCTCCAGCCCTCTGATCATCCTCGTGGCCCTTCTCTGGACATGTTCCAGCACCTCCACATCCCTCTTGTAATAGGGGCTCCTCAACTGGACGCAGTACTCCAGTCGGGGTCTCACCAGAGCAGAGTAGACGGGGAGAATCACCTCCCTCGACCTGCTGGCCACACTTCTCTTGATGCAGCCCAGGATCTGATTGGCTTTTAAATACAGGAAATCATCAGCCTTTGAAATTCTAAACTGCTGGGCCTTCAAATTATGAATTTTGTGAAATGGAAACGATCAACACATTCTGAAAAGTAGGTGTCTGTGAGCATCTGCAAGCTCTGAAACTACTAGTGGGATAAAGTATCACTCATGGAAACATGAGTGGCAAAGTTTGATTAACTTATCTGCCTCTCAAATTGGTTGCAGTGGCAATGCACACAGCTATCACTAAATACTAAATGGGATATGACTATTTGTCTTTTCCTTTGGGGAAAATAATTATAATACTTGTAGTGCTAAGAAGATATGTGCCTTTGTCACTTTTATTTATTCCTGTGGAAGTCATTAAAATGAAATTTCAGCCTGACTAGGATGTTCCATTCTAATATAATACTGTCAGAAAAGAATAGCTAAATTACTCTAATGATATGCTGTGTCCTGCTATCCATCTTCCTCTTTGCTTCCCTGGGTTGCAAACATTTTTAAGCTAATGACTGTGATTATCTGCTTTTACAATGTCTGAAACAATACAGCACCTTTCTCAAAAAAGAATTGTAGATAAAACAATAGTCACTTTATAAATCACACTATGATTCTCTCTGGGTCTGTCATTTAAAACTTGCTTCTAATTGTCATCTGAATTTATGTTTTGACATTAGGATTAATATTTGTTATTTTGCTGCAAGGGTCAAAACGAGACTCCTCCTCCTGAAATTATTGAAGACCAGTAGATTAAAATAAATTTGAGACCTCCCCAGTACAAGGCAAAGTATATAGGTTTTGCTTTTGTCTTAGAATAATTTATAAAATCTACTATGTGAGACCTGACATCCCAAATAGACTCCTTGCTTGCTCTGTCTTTTCCAGCCCACCTGCTCAAACTTTGCTCTACAAGGCTAGGTGCCTGTTCCCCTCTTCACACCAGCAGCACCCTGGCTCTCCTTGGTTAAGAGCGGGTCTCTGCCCTGGTTCTTGATGAGATTATGGAGAACAAAGTTACTGAATTCCAAGGAGTTGATTCCTGTTGAGAGAATTGAACACTTAGGAGCTGCTACTAGCCTTGAGACACTGAGCTAATCTAGCAAGTGCACCATCATCTTCTGACTCTCAAATCAGACCACATTTTTATCAAGTATATGAACAGTCCTGCTTAAGTACCCTCAGGAGAGTGAAAAGAAACAAGTATTTCTTTTCCTTGGAGCTCAACCAGCTCTCATGGTGAAGGCATGTCAGCAATAGCAGGGAAGGTTCACTTTAACTCCTGTGGTTTATTTTCTAGTCTCCCTATGAGGATCTTATGGTGCTCTATAAGTCTCAAGTTTAAGAAGGCATTCCCTGAGGTAATATCTGTGCACCCCCCATCTATGTAAGTTATCTGCTACATGCTGAATTTTAGGTACATCTCAGCTGCCTTTAAGGTAGTACATCTGGTTGTGGCTTCAGCAGAGGAAACTTACCGAAGGCTTATATATACCCTGTTTTCATCAAAGAGGTAGACGTACCTAGGCTGCCATCTCACCTGCTTGGTGGGGCTGGAGGTGCAGGAGTTAGCAGTTCTGGAGCAGAGAGGTGAGAACTATACTGGTATAGGAAGAGGAAGAAAATAGAAATAGGGAAGGGATGCATAGGAAGAACTGTAAATTCAGATTTACCGCTCTTGTACTGTGCATTTTGAGATGCTGAGCTCCTCTGTGACACCCCGTGTCTCCCAGAGGGAAGAGCACCCTTCAGCCCAGCACTCTGGCACAGAGAGAGTGGGCAGCAGGGCTGTTCTCATTTCGTTTCTCTCAGCAACCCACAGTCTGAGGCATCTGCCCGGTTTGTGCAGAGACAACTTTGAATATAATTTGAAACCAGAAAAAAAAGCCCCAAGCCTCAGTTAAAAAAAAAAGGGGGGGTGGGGAGGAAGCCTAAATTTCAAAATTACAGTTTTTTAGGAATTCCAAATACATCAAAAGAGTGGAAAAACTTCCGTGGAAAAACCTTCAATTAGTACTTGCATGGAATATTTTGCAAAGATGAGCACCAACAAAACCCAGCCCCCTCTGTTTTCTCAAACAAGAGTAGCAGTAATTAGTGTTGCTCTTGTAGATGACAGTTACTTGCTGGCTGCTTTATTTGCTCTGTAATATGTAATGAGTGTTGCATTTGGATTATAAAACAACATGATGAATGAATTGGGCTGTATCGATTGAACTTCTGTACCAGTCGGTAATCATTTTGTTTCTCAAGCTTTTATGCCCTCAGAGTGGGAATTAAAAAAAAAATGCTTTAATTAGAGCATTGGGAAATATTTCCTACAGTCAGCATCTGCTAACAATAAAGATAAAGGGCTTAAAGCAGTAAAGGCCAATGACTTGTTAAAGGAAGTGGGAAGTCATGAAAGATGCTGATGTTTGTTTCTTCACCAGACTAAAAAGAATCATTCTGGTTTATTTTTTTCTTACAGTTTTTCTTCATTTTACTACCTATTTCAACACTCCACTGTTCTTCAATAATTTATCAGTTTTCTAAAAGACTTGCAATCAAATGGTGAATAGAATAGAATAGAATAAACCAGGTTGGAAGAGACCTTTGAGATCACCGAGTCCAACCTATCATCCAACACTATCTAATCAACTGCACCATGCAACCAAGTTTCACTTAAAAGCATTTGAAACATCTAGTAGTAGAGAATTAAGGAAATTAGTGCAAATATATATATATAGTTGTCAGTAATCTCCATGACCAGCCTGTTTCTAACACTCCTGTTTCTTCTACAAGTTTAAAAAACCCAAAGCAAAACACACCTGAAATCTTTAGAAGTCATTGGAATGTCCATACACATCCTTTCTAGTACTTTTTTTCCTTACCATTCACTTTCCTGTAGAGCTGTTGACTATCAAAAATGTGTTTCATTTGAACTTGATTCCAACACTCTGTTTGGCTTTAGTTTTGTAAGGTCTGCTGAATTTGTGTCTGGACAAACAGGAATTGCTTCAACTGTATAGGCTAATGACGTGCATATGGAGGGACACTAGATTTGTCCTATCAGTGGTGAAATTTAGTCTCTGTGCCATCAGAAACCACACCTTACGTAGCATCATAGGTCTTTTAAAGACCCTTCATTAGAGGTGGAGACACCCTGTCTAAGGAAGAGTTGTGAAATACAACAGCTGAGTTTTTGGTGTGGAAAACTCACCTAGTTACAAAAATGAGTAGCAGGCTGTTCACTTTTCTCTGGAATAGAATTTAGATACAGCTATTTAATACCCCCATTCTGCCTTTGTTGCTTTGTGCTTTGAGATCTTTCTGGACTTTGATAGCACTTGTGTTTTTTCCTTTTAAAAAGTGGCAACAAAAAAAACCCCAACAAAAACCCCACAACTATTCTTAAATTGGATTGGAAGTGATTTCACAAAACCCAATAAATTCAGAAGTGTATGACTGAAATATGTTTTTCTCTGGGTTATAAGCTAGCTGAGGACAATAGATGGGAATTAAGACTCAATGCAGAGCACAAGGGGAAGGATGATTCAGCTGGTAGCAGCCAGAGGTTATTTTGTGTTGAGTGTTTTGGGGCCACCATCTGCAGCTTCTGCTAACAGGACCTCTTGGCCTTGTTGCTGCTGCATCGAGGCTAAGGAATCAGGACTGTGGCTTTGAGTCCAAGGCAAGGTGAAAAACAGTAGGGTTTTAAGAAACATTAAGTCAGGAAGTTTAGGTACGCTTTACTCTAAGATGACAATTGTTCAGCATCAGTTCTGGTTTCCAGGGGGAAAAGAGAAGAGGAGGACATATGCTGAAGTAATGAAATTTAAGATGAAGCAATAGTGGGTTTTGGTAGTCTTTGAACACCCTGGGACAGAGATGTAAGGATGGCAGAGTAGGTTACCAAGCAACTGCTGGAAGGTGATTAACTCCTTTGTGCCAGTCCTTTTTGCATCTCCAATAAACTGAATGTGGAAGCTGAATTTTTACGGAGAAAAGACTGAAAAGATTCCTGGTATTTGCAGTGTAATGTTTTATAGAGGCTGTAATCAGTGTTAGTAAATAAACACAAAATACCCCTGAACTATTGTAGTTTCTGTTTAAACTACTGCAGCTGTTGATGGGGTTTATTAGTATGTTGTTTATAACCATGATTGATGTCTATCAGTAGTTCTAACATTCTGCACTTCTGTAGTCTGAATTTCTGCAACCTGTAGCATGTGTGTGAAGTCAGTCAGTTACTGACCTTCTGCACATGTGAATCTCTTGCAGATCGGAGACTATTTTTGTTGATAAAAATTATAGAACCTGTCACTTCTGTTTTGTAGATCAGACTCCCAGCCAGAGTCAAGATTCTCCAGACAAAGACCTAAACCAGATGAGGATGTAATTGATAATATAGCGTTACTGGCTGATGGAACTGTTGTTGCCATTAAAACTCCTTTTAGATGGAGGCTGTTTAGAAGGCAGTGGGGAATAACAGACCAGACTCAACTACAAACACCGTAAACCAAAATAAAGACAAGTTGACAACTGCTGCTAGTCTAGTTGTTGTTGCCTAGTCTGAACATTTAGAATAAAAAAAACCCCTTTATTTAGAATAAACCAAACCAGGTTGGAAGAGACCTTCAAGATCATCGCGTCCAACCCATCAACCAATCCAACCCACCTAAACAACTAACCCATGGCACCAAGCACCCCATCAAGTCCCCTCCTGAAAACCTCCAATGATGGCAACTCCACCGCCTCCTTGGGCAGCCCATTCCAATGGGCAATCACTCTTTCTGTATAGAACTTCAGCAGAATATTGATCACTATCTGCCAGGGAGCTTAGGATATGTGCTATTTTTTAGGTGTTCAAATTTGTATATAATTATTCTTTTTTAAATTGCATATAACATAGCTGCAAAGAGGCACCAGACAGAGCACTTCATTGATTCCTCTGTCAACAGTGGAGGAAGGAATTCCATGGTTCAGTGGGTAGATAGGGATATATTCTTATATGTTTATGTATAAAGGTGAAATTAGAGGGTATTGTACACAAATGAAGGTCTAAATCTTTTCCCCAGTGGCATTCTCACGTTACTCTGTATGTATCAGCTGCAAATTTATAGCACTGAGTTGTAGGCAATGCGTCTTGGCAGTCTGCTGCTAGCAGGCAGTCATTAGAGTTATTGGTCTGTGAACCTCTGTTCTTTTAAATTTTCTTATGAAAACTAAGAAAATTATTTCTCTTGGGTTGGTGTTTGGGTGGGGGGTTTTGTTTGTTTGTTTTGTTTTGCTTGTGGTGCTGTTGTTTTTCCTTTCCTGTTTTAAAATGTGTTTAACTTCTTACTCTTTTCTTACATCTACTAGGTGAGCAGAGATTTAATAATCATAGATTTTACTATGCAAGAGCAAAGGCTGTCTCAAAACAGGGGATGAAAATTCCAAAGAACGACAGGAATATGGTGTGCTAACAGCTGCATAGACAACTTTAAATTACATCAACTATAATATTATTATTGCCTGTATAGCTGAATACTGACTTTGATTGTGATTGTGTGAGGTTATGTTTTCTTACACTTTCTCAGATGAGAGTCATAACTGGCATTCTAATTTTTGGCATGTCAAGAATTATTCATTTTTTAGGTGGTAGTTTGTGAATCCCATACAAGAGTATCTTACCCTTTTTTCTGTTCTTTATTATTGATGCTTCTTTCTGACCTGTCTGGCTTTACACTAAAGCAGTGTGAGTATTCACCTGAACCTTCAGTTACAGTTGACTGTGTCTGTGTTGGAGGTAATCCAGCCTTTCATCTTGACTCTTTCAGGTGTGGTGAAGAATTTCTAAGAGAGCACAAGAGCAAAAAGAACTTTGTGTTCATCTTGTGCTTGCTGTAGCTGGTGATGACAAGGAAATTGTGGGGTGGTCATCGAGATAATTACTCTTGGCTTTCATTTTAATTTCAAGCAAAAATGTGAACTATTGCAATATGTATTTTTCTTTGCATCATAGCATTAACAGGAAGCTATTTTCAAGAAAACTGCCTGTGAAGGGGTGGTCACAGTAGTTCTACAGGGCTTACAAAACTCAAAACTAGAGGACTGCAAAAAAGCTGTGAAAGTCTGACCAGTTCACCTTCAGTTACATTGTGCAAACCTTACAGAAACATAAGACTAACAGCTGGCAACATTTTTACCTAAAGCACGGCATAATAAAGCATCTCATCCTGATTTACGGCCATCTGTAATTCCAGCACAGGGAAAGGGGCATATCTGAAAGGTGGAACAGTTGGGGTGCTGGCCATAACAAGTCCAGTTTCAAGCCATGTTTCTTCAAACACAGTCGTTCCTGTAAGCAGTTTGGCCGTGGAAGGCACACACTTTTGCAGAGAACCACAGTTTCATCATAGGGTCCAGCAGAACACCTTTAGGCTGAACTAGAAATTCATTCTGTGCTTTTGTGTGTTCCATCTCATGTATCACTTTAACCCTAGTACTGCTTATTATTTTTTTTCTAACTTCTTTGAATGGATTTAATGTTGAAAATTGGTCAATTATTCTACTAGTTTTAGGAAATGTGGAGTTTGTCTTATTTGATGTTTCCCACTTTGCTTGGTGAGCTGTAGTAAATAGGATCATATTCTCCAGGTGTCCTCAATCTGTCCCACACAGAACAGGCTGACAGTTCTGGATTTATACTTTCCAGTTCCCAGTTTTCCATGAAAATTTGAAGATGTACAAGGAGAACAGAAAACAGGGAGTATTGTAAGACAATACGTGTCACTCTGGCTGCCCCATTTCCATCCTTCCAGTTTTTGGTAATTCTTTCAGGTAGTGATTTTTCTGAAGTTATTGAGGTGTCATAGGCTAATAAAGCAAAACATTGTAATCAGTTTCCTTTCCATCTTATTGACATGCAACTGGCATCTCCTCTGTGTATCATGTGAGCATCTCAGGATGCTTTTCATTGTGTTTCGTAACTTTGTGAATAAGCTGGGGTGACCAGAGGCCTACTCTACCAGACAGCTGTGCAAACACTTCTGAATAGCTTTTGCTATTGTGTGGCTGCCTTCATAGAAACATCCCTCTGGAAATAATTTCAACAGAGGAAGAAACAGTATAAACCCTGGACAGAGAAACCAGATTTCCATCTTCACATCTATCAGGACAGTAATTGTGCCACTGAATATAATATTTTCTCTTCATTTTCCTCATGTTTGAGAACTGTCTCTCTTTTACTATGAGTGCTGAATGAATTTTTAGAGGAATCAGTGTCTGTAGATGAATTTTTAAAATGACTCTGTGTCATGGGTTAAGTTGAATATATGCTGCTCTCATTCAAAACCATTCTGCTTCATGCCAGCTTCAGAATGTAAGTGCTGCCTGGAGCAAAGTATTGTGAAGCTTGAGGTTCAGATTGTAACTTTAGAGGCTTCCTGTTCTGGTTGCTGCTTTTGGGTTCTGGAGTTTTGGGTAGTAGCTCTCTTCCACTGGGATGGCAGGGGGACAGGGAGGGTTAGGGGAGTAGCTCCCTGGCTTGGGTTTTCAGCTTACTTGCTTCTGCTTGCTGCTGTGTTCTGATATGCTTTTTCTGCAGATAGGCTAAGGTAATCGTGCATTTATGTTGTCTCATTTACCTTAAAATCTTACCTCACTCTCTTTGTCTCGATAGAGAGTTTTTGTGTGTGTGTTGCTTTTCCTTCCCTTCTGTGTTGGGGGGGAACAGGTTAACCCATTGGTTCACCTTAACCTGTTACACTTAGTTTTACTGGGAGACAATCTAAGTGTCTGCTTATCCAAGCCTTTCACTTTTCAAGACCCTTTCTCAGTTTCTCAGAAACAGCTAGTAATATTGGAGATGATCTACCTAAAGCAATCAGAAATTAGAGGAGAGTTTCATAAGTGGATTTTACTGAACACTTACTGTTTTTGAATTAAAAAGCATGGGATTTTGCAATTAATTATTTCATAAAGTTCTACTTATTTACTGTCACTCTGGATTTTTAAAAATAGTCAAGACTGAAGTCTTCAAATGTTTCTCAAAGATAAGTTGGAAAGGTATCAGTACTAAAGACAGTCACGTAGGTGATGTAGACAAACATACCTGCCTCCAGCTGCATCCTGTTTGGGTCAGTCTGGGATTTTTTTTTGGTTTGGTTGGGTTGGGTTTGGTTTGTGGGGTTTTGTTAGTGTTTGGGGTTTTTGTCTGTTTGTTTGTTCTTTTGTTGGGTTTTTTTGTTTGTTTACATACAGTAAAAGTTAGCTTTTGAGGCTTCACTGATAAAGGGTAGTCATGATGTTCTTGATGTTTTGCCTTCTCTTTCTGCTGATTCAAAGAGAAATAAACAAGATATAGGACAGAATGAAATTGATATTAAATGCTCCAGTTATAGAATAGAATAAACCAGGTTGGAAGAGACCTTCAAGATCATCGCGTCCAACCTATCACCCAACACCACCCAATCAACTAACCCATGTAACCAAGCACCCTGTCAAGTCTCCTCCTGAACACCTCCAATGATGGTGACTCCACCACCTCCCCAGGCAGTCCATTCCAATGGGCAATCACTCTCTCCGTGTAAAACTTCCTCCTGACCTCCAGCCTGAACTTCCCCTGGCGCAGCCTGAGACTGTGTCCTCTTGTTCTGGTGCTGGCTGCCTGGGAGAAGAGACCAACCTCTGCCTGTTTACAACCCCCCTTCAGGTAGTTGTAGAGAGCAAGAAGGTCACCCCTGAGTCTCCTTCTCTCCAGGCTAAGCAGCCCCAGCTCCCTCAGTCTCTCCTCATAGGGCTTGTGTTCCAAGCCCCTCACTAACTTCGTTGCCCTTCTCTGGACTCGTTCCAGCAAGTCAACATCCTTCCTAAACTGAGGGGCCCAGAACTGGACACAGTACTCAAGGTGTGGCCTAACCAGTGCAGCAGTTTAGGATGGCTGCAAACAAATGCAACTGTTCAAGGATGTCATTAATTCCCTAAGCTGGAAATTCTCCATCAGGAAGTCCATTTTCTACTAATCCAGTCCTAAACTAGTTCGTGTTACAGGATGGACAATAGAACTTTAATGACAAAATTTTAACTGCAAATCCTTGCACGAAGCAGCTGCATTCCAAGGTAGCAAAACCTACATTTGTGTGATTTCTGTGAATCAATCACTTTCATCCTGGTGGAAGAGCAGAGGCTAATGGAGATCAAAAACAGAGAGGAAAAAACCAAGAGTTTTATTTCTCACTCTGTTTGTTTTGCATTGGACTGCATTTATACAGTAGGGGAACTGCCAATGGAAGTGATCAGTGGTTAGTTTTTGAGCTGTGACTTGCTGGCTTTTTGGATACTGCAATGCTTCCTATGCTGTAAAAGGCAAACAGTAGGAATTTCACACTTCCCTGTGCCTGGTATCTGGGTGCAATGAGGGGGCAACACACACTGTTGCTGTTGGCACTAGTACAAGTTCTTGGGTCTTTGACCTTTTGATCCTGCACTGGAAATGATGTAGTAGGACCTTCTTTTTGAGAACCTAGGCACTGCTCATCAAACAAGCTGGTCAATCAGATAAATACTCTTAATATTTTGCTCAAAAAGACATTTCAAATTTGAGCTCTTTTCTCCCCAGTTCAGTCCTGCTGGGTTCAAAGCTTTATGCCCAGGGTCATACCTATGATCCCAAATGACATACCAGAAATGGTACCAAGGGACATCTATTTCACAGAGCTAGTCAGTAATATAGATAACTGACTTGTCACTGGAATGGGCTGCCCTGGAAGATGGTGGAGTCACCGTCCCTGGAGGTGTTCAAGAAGGGATTGGACGTGGCACTTGGTGCCATGGTCTAGTCATGAGGTCTGTGGTGACAGGTTGGACTCGATGATCTTTGAGGTCTCTTCCAACCTTGGTGATACTGTGTAATCACAGAATCACCAAGGTTGGAAGAGAACTCAAGGAAGTAATGTGGAGTAAGGCTTTGTTGGGTAGGTTAATTTGAGGTAATCATAAATATCCATGAATGTTAATAACATTTTGTTAGACTAAAATTTTTGCTTTATATTTCATTTAGTGGTTCATTTTTTAGTTAGAGACATGCCTTGGAGTTGACCAGGAAAAGCATGGACAGAGGTGACAGGGCTTCTCTGACTGTGCTGTTTACTGCTGTTCTACAGAAACACACCTCCCTGCATTACCTGTCAATGGATATGTAGAGTTGTACTATTTTACTGTTTGTTTTTCACTGTTTCTGTTCAGTATCTGTTCTAGGCTTAATGGACCTATTAATGTGAAATGTTCAAAATAAGATATATTTTTTTCATAGTAGCAATGTAAAGAAAAAAAAATCCATTGCTCACTGTGTGACATCAGACTGAAGCCTAGGTTTTCTCTCTGGCTTCTTACAGTGTTCAGTTAAATGATAATTACTGATGATTCTGTCAACATCCTACCAAATAACTATTGCATTTCAAAGGCACAGCCCAGTGTAGAATGTTAAATTGTGATGGGACAGCAGTAAATGTTTTTCTGTGGGTATTTGAAATGCTAACCTGCAGAGATTTTTTTTTTTGCTTTCTGATTTTTCTCACTGTCCTTTCACAGACATTAATGCAACTCAGGCTCGGAATATAACATGGCATGAGGCAACAGCAATATAAAAGAGGTCTTTGAAACTGTTTCCTTTTATCGCGTGTTACCCTTAACAGGGTTCTTCTGGCCTAATTCCTTTGTAGTTCTAAAGAGAATTACATTTCAAGTTCCATAATTGCACCAGGGAATTGAAACCCTGTTTAAAAGGAAATAAATTGTCAAACTGTTTTGCCACAGACTGATTTTATTATTGGCTGGTGTTGATGGTGATGTATCAGAAAAAAATAATATTGCATTCTAAAAAAAATCCTGCTTATGAAGAATGGCCACCCACAGTACAACAGACTTTGGTTTAACTACTTTTAATACATGCTTTGTGACCTTGTTGGAACGTGTTTGAGACCTTATGCTGGCAAAAATACCACAAACTTAATAATTCTATCTTTTTAACTGAAATTGAGTTGTGATAGTCATTGCTGCTTATCTAAAATGTGAGGTCTGTGATGCTGCTTTATGTATTTTTCTGGTATTAACAGACATATTACTTTACCACTAGTTAGCTTTGTAAGCACAGTGGGATGGTATATTCACAGTTTTTATGAACTCTGTGCTGAACTGAATGTGGCTTTGCAATACTATGTGTTTCACTACATTACCTATTTTGCCTAAATGATTGACCATGAAAACCTGGTGGTATCTCTGTCTACTTTTTGTGGTATTTAGGAGAAACCACTGATGTGGTCTTGTCTTACCTGGATTTCCAGAAGAGGCTATGGGATACACAATTCCTCACAATCCTTTGCTGGTGTGATCTCCTCCTTTTGGGTGTCCTCATAAGAAGGCTTGGTGAGGTTCTGGTGTATTCAGTCAGTTTACATATGTAGCTGTTTTACAGATGTTGTAGGTCTTTATCTCTCCTGGCGGTATGCAAATACTGTTGTGTGGTTCTTTTATCATAAGTGGAAAAACCTTGCATAGGTCAATCCAAATATAAATGACTTGGGAAAATGAAAAGTCCTTCCTGCAGCTGAAGCATGCAAGGGACTATGTGACTGAAAACCAGCCCATCCTTCCGCTGGTGTAGCACCTCTCCTGAGCACAGGCACAGGTATTGCACTCAGCTTCCCTGCTTACACCAGGCAGCTTCACCACTGAAGGTAACACTGGTTCCAGAAGTGACCGTGCTGACAACAATTCAGTGCAATGGTGGAATTGTCCCATTTGTGATGTGGATGTGAAGTTAGCCTACAGCCCTTTTAAAAATCAATTATAAGCAGTGTGTTTGGATAAAAAGACTACAGTTACAGGGGAAAAAGCTGAATTGCTCATAACGTTTTCTGTAGAACTCAATCAATACTTTTTTTGCCTTCAGTGCAAATCTTTGCAATTTCCATTTGGCTTTTTACTTTAGAAGCATTAAGCTCTCACCTGTACCAGGAAGCCAGTGTTTGCAAGCACAAAGACTCTATAATAGAACCTTTCTTAAAACTTTAACAATGTGAAAAGTCCATTGAGTAAGATTATCCAGAGAAACAGTGGATGGCACTGTTGGTTTACAACTATGAATTTGCAAAAATGAAGCAGGACAGGTCAACCTTGAAAGCCAAAAACCCATATAAGTAAACCCAAACCAAACCCTCAAAATAAACCCCAAACCATCAAAAAAATTCAAGCCTAAACTAAACCATAATGTAGTGCCTCCTGAAAGTGAGGGGGTTGGTTCTCCACCTGTCAGCACTCAATTTTTCAAACAGATGAAGAGAACATTTAAGATTCATAAATTATTTAATGAAAAGAATTATTAAATTGGGTCATTTTATTCTGTTAGGTTGATGTTGTGGTTTTGTCATGGGAGAAAACAAGCCTAGTTGGCTGAGGTGGGAGGATGACAGTAAATTAACTTGGCAAAAGCACTGGAAGAGCAATGCCACCCTTACTCAAGGTGGGATAGTGATACCTGTGAGTTTTGTGGCTTACTGCAGCAAGATCACACCTGTGTAGAGGAGCACAGGGAATGTGTTCAGTCCTTTGGAAACTACTTACACATGTTGTGTGGTGGGTTGAAGTTTCCCCTCAGCATTAACTTTGTCAGAAAATAGACTGCAGTCATCAAGTTCCTGGAGGGGAGGTGGTGATGTTGAGGGGGTGGGTGTGAAGAAGTGATGTGGGTTCATGAAGCCCAGGATATCAGATCCTGATCAAAAGCACGATAAGACCAGTGAGATTCCTCTCACTAATTGTGGTGAGCTTTGCTGCAAGAGATTAGATGAATTTGAATTTTTGTTTTTGAAAAGATCAGATGCATGTGGTTTTGCCCAGTTTCCCCATCAGGTGTGTGGTACACGTTTGACCCATGTGTCCTTGAAGGCAGATATGGGTCTGGTCAGTCTCCTTGTCAGTGTGCAGTAATCAGTCCAAATCATAGGCACATAAAATCTTAATACTGAGCAAAGAGCTTCTTATGTATCTCTCATAGGACTTTAGGTTTTGTTGTCAAACATTGCAACTAAATTTAATTCCTATCATGTAAATAACATTTAAAGAGAGAATGAATCTGTTAAGGGGAAATATCACCAAAAGATGAATGCAACTGTCATTATCACCAATCCTTTATTTCTGATGACAATGACATCTCCAATGAGAGAAGAAAATTATATCCAAAAGTTTTACTCAATTTTTAAAGTATGAATGTTACATACTTTTAATGTTACAACATTTCTACAATCCACCAAATATCTAAGCCCTGGAGAATCATATAGATGCTTGGTAGCTAATAAACATGCAGTGCTATGAGTCTTTTATCCTTCTTTAGAAAGAAAATACCTGTTGTAGTTTGTAGCAGTGATGATAAGAACTCATTTAAATTTATGAGGAAATTATTGGTTGACTAATTCAGCCCCCAAATAAGCCAAATGGCAGAAAACAGAAGTACCCTTGTGTATAATACCAAATAATTGAATTCAGCCTGCTATAAATACCACGACAATGTTTCTCAGAGAATGAAAAACAGGATATGAACTCTGAGGATGAAATGCAGAGATGCTTTTTATAGTTTGTGTTTTTAAGAGAAAGAGCATCAAATCAGGTTCAATATAGATGAATTTAAAACTCAGTCTTCTCCTAATTTTGTCAAAGAGAAAGATCGGGTGGATTTAATGAGGCAAACTGTTTACTCCTTGCCTAAATGAGCCATTGCAGTGAAGTGTGTGTATGTGCGTGGCAGTTGTGCTCTTCAGTTCATTGTCCACCTTATTACTGACAATACATAGAGACCAAATGAATGCAAAAAGAAATTGCTTAACTCACTGTGAGTTCTTAATTCTTTTCAAACGAAAGCGTTGAATAAACCTCACAACATGACAAACAGTGACTGTGCTGTGCTCTGTAGTCAGCACAATTTGTATGAATGAAAAGGTTGCTGTTCTTCATCTGTGGCTCCATGTTGACTGTAGGTAGAGAACTTAAGATGTGAAGAGTAACAGACAGGTACTGTCTGTTCTCATGAAAAATTCTGGTCATGATTCTGTTTCTTCCTGCAATTAGATCTTGATAATTCCACCATAGTGGACTGGGTTGGTTATGGGTCAAAAATGTTTTGATCAGGGATAGCAGTGTTACCTGTGAACCCACAGAAGATACTCTTTCCTTTATATGCACAAAAGTTATGCTTCTGGCAGGCTGCTATTAGGTCTCCCCAGAGCTGCTCCAGGCAGCACAAGGCCGAATGACTGCCATTTGGCAAGAGAGCCTTCTGGCAGGATTGCAGCAAGTGGCGCATGCAGGGTGAGCTGACAGAGTGCAGAAGCCTCTATGGTAGCTTGGGCAAAATATAGTAGTCAGGTGGAGTATATATATTTAACAACAAACAATAAAAAACCCAAACTTAATTTCACCTACCTGAAGAGATCCAGCCATGGTAATGACTCAGCCAAAGGCTACTAGAAAAATGGTAGGTACTCAGACAGAGCCGGTGCACAAGCATGCAGGTGTCCAGGCTGCTAGCTGCAGAGAGTGCTGAAGCCTGGCACTTGGAATGGAGGGAGAAGGAGACAACACTTGTGTGAGGTGTGACAAAGTGAATTATCTTCTCAATCTGGTGGCCAAGCTAAAGGATGAAGACTCAGGACTATAAAGGAATGCGAAAGGGAGTTGGATATGTGGGAGCAGGCTTCACTGACGTCCCCTGTTGAGGGAGGCATCCCTAGGAAAGAAACTCTGGGGCATCATCTGTGTTTGCATTCCCTATTATGACTGCATGTGGTTTAAGGAGGGGCTTGTCCTAAATTAACACCTTTTAACACCAAAGCAGCTCCTAATATTGATTCCATAGCTATTTAATCTGCATCCTGTAATCATCATCAAAGACAGTTTTTATTTACAACACATTTGTAGTCTAATAATGCATTGCATTTAGGATGGTAATGAAATTGTAGCACTCTCAGTGCTAATTTTCTATATCTAAATTCCCTAAAACATCTCTCTAGCATTTGTGCCAGATCCAAAAATACACCCACAACAGTGCTCCTAGCGGGTTCTGGAGCATGTTTTTAATGTGCTGTGGGGTGAAAAGGCATGCTTATGCTTCACCACCAAGAGAGTGCCACTTTTGCACAATGACACAATCAGTTTAGTATCACAGTATAACTTAGTTTGGAAAGGACCTCGAGGTATCATCGAGTCCAACCTATCAACACAGACCCCAGGACTAGACCATGGCACCAAGTGCCACGTCCAATCTCCCCTTGAACGCCTCCAGGGATGGTGACTCAACCACCTCCCTGGGCAACCCGTTCCAATGACGAATGACTCGCTCGGTGAAGAACTTCCTCCTCACCTTGAGTCTAAACCTCCCCTGGCACAGCTTGAGACTGTGTCCCCTTGTTGTGGTGCTGGTTGCCTGGGAGAAGAGACCAACCCCTTCCCGGCCCCAACCACCCGTCAGGTAGTTGTAGAGGGTTTTGATCATTTTGATTTTGATCATTTTTATGGATCCTTATAGCTTGTATAAAATTAAGATTTACTGTTCTGTTTTAACAAGTTATGCATGACCTTTTCCAGTCTGGATGCAAGGGGATCAGACTCCTTTGTCTGTACCAACATGATTGAAGATTAGGTTGCCAAGGAACATTGTAGCAGCCAAAGCAATCTTATGCTGATGTCTATTTCTCTGCTTTGTTAAGTACATGGAAACACCTACCTCAGGAAAAAAGAAAATATTTGAACTTTCACTGTCATGTAGGAACTTTGGCTAATATGTTACCTTTGGTTTTCCTATTTCTTTCTTTTCCTGCTACACAAATCCAAGGTGATTTTTAACTTGCAAAGTAAGGACTCATTATCATGCCTTACATGAGAATCCTATACAGTGATGAACATGGCTGCCAATTAAAAGACCGTAGGAGGAAATGAAACACGTTAGTCAGGGAGGAGGGGGAGAAAAGTGCAGAGGTGCAATTCAAAGAAAGAAGGAAAAGGAAAGAATGATAATGACGAAATAGTAAGCTGAAACTAGCTTCAAAATTTAAGAAGAATGCCAAGCAAGCAAATCCCTTTTTCTGCTCAAATTCCTGGAGAGGAAATTGAATGCAGCCCTCTGAAATGCTAGGGGAAATAGGCTGTGCTAATAGAAAAACCTCAAAATGGATATCAGCCAGCAGTAAACTAGAAAAATATGAGTCTGTGCCAAAAAAACCAGCTAGAAATAGTGAGTAAAAGTGCAGCTTCAGTGTTGTGCTTGTCCAGCTTTGTAGATCCTGATAAATCTCCTCTCTAAATATGCTTTTTTTTTGGCACACTGATTTACAAATATGTTGTGATTGACTGAAGTTTGTTCTATAATTTGTTTAAAGTGTAATGTCTTCAGGAGTATCAATGATGAAGGTAAGAGACCTAAAAATATATATTTAGTTGGACTGAGAAGTGGCATTACACAATTTACTGATTCCAGTTTATTCGATGCAAGTTGTTATGTATTGTATATGTATGATTGCATAATCTGGTTTGTCTGGGCACATAAAGTGTTTTCTGTTTATGAGTG